>NC_047084.1:385520596-388476688 GCF_902459505.1 Geotrypetes seraphini | reverse complement strand
TGGGAGGGGAAGGAATTTATAGGAGGATATTATAAACAAGTTATGTATTAAATTGATCAGTGCATTTAAGTTTCAAGTTTATTTGTTCTTAATGAATCGCCTATTTAAATTGCTAAGCGATGTACAACATAAAGCACAGTTACTTACCGTAACAGGTGTTATCCAGGGACAGCAGGCAGATATTCTCACATGTGGGTGACGTCATCTACGGAGCCCCAGCGCGGACAGCTTTTCAAGCAAACTTGATTGAAGTTTCAAGTTTGCTACACTGCACCACGCATGTGCATGCCTTCTTGCCCACTAGAGGGCGCATCCCACCTCGTGGTCCTCAGTTCCATAACTAGCAAAGAAGCCATCCCCGGGGAGGCGGGCGGGTTGTGAGAATATCTGCCTGCTGTCCCTGGATAACACCTGTTACGGTAAGTAACTGTGCTTTATCCCAGGACAAGCAGGCAGCATATTCTCACATGTGGGTGACCTCCAAGCCAACCAAAAAAGGGCAGGTGGGAGGATGGCAATTTAGGAAAACAGATTACGTAACACTGACTGGCCAAACCAGCCGTCGCTTCTGGACAAAGTGTCCAGACAGTAGTGGGAGGTGAACGTATGAACCGAAGACCAAGTGGCAGCTTTACATATGTCCTCCATAGGAGTATATCGGAGGAAAGCAACCGAAGCTGCCATCGCCCGGACCTTATGCCCCGTGACTCGACCCGGGAGCGTAAGACCAGCCTGAGCGTAGCAAAAAGAAATACAAGCAGCCAACCAGTTGGACAAGGTGCATTTGGAAACAGGATGTCCTAAACGATTAGGATCAAAGGACAAAAACAATTGAGGAACCTTCCGATGAGACCTGGTACGTTGGAGATAAAATGCCAACGCCCTCTTACAGTCAAGTGTGTGGAGCGCCGTCTCGCCAGGATGGGAGTGGGGCTTAGGAAAGAACACAGGAAGAACAATGGACTGATTGAGGTGGAAATCAGACACAACTTTAGGTAAAAATTTAGGATGGGTGCGGAGAACCACCTTGTCATGATGAAACACCGTAAAAGGCGGGTCCACAACCAAAGCCTGCAGCTCACTAATCCGTCGAGCAGATGTGAGGGCTATCAGAAATACCACCTTCCAAGTAAGAAATTTCAGGAGAGACTTGTCGATAGGCTCAAAGGGAGGTTTCATCAGTTGAGCTAAGACAACATTCAAATCCCAAACGACGGGAGGAGGCTTCAGAGGGGGACAAACATTGATTAGACCCTTCATGAAACGAGTCACCAGAGGATGAAGCAAAAGAGAACATCCTTCCAAGTGACGATGGAAAGCAGAAATGGCACTGAGATGCACCCGAACGGATGTCGTCTTCAGGCCTGAATTAGACAGATGCAACAAGTAGTCCAGCACCGAAGACACCGGGACCGAATCCGGATCCAGATGACGCGAGGAACACCAGGAGGAAAACCTGGTCCATTTCTGGGAATAACAAAGCCTGGTCGAGACCTTGCGCGAGGCTTCCAAAACTTCCCTCACCGACTGAGACACCGGGACCGAAGTCAAGGGGAAAGGAACCAAGCGGTCAGGTGTAACGACTGAAGATTGGGATGCAACAGCGAACCCCGACTCTGAGATAGCAGAGAGGGAAACACAGGTAGAAGCAGAGGCTCCCTGACACTGAGTTGAAGAAGCAGGGAGAACCAGTGTTGACGAGGCCACCGAGGCGCAATGAGAATCATAGTGGCTCTGGATGATTTGAGACGAACCAACGTCCTCAATATCAGGGGAAAAGGAGGAAACGCGTAAAAAAACCTCCCTCCCCAGTCGAGAAGAAAGGCATCCGCTTCTAGACGGTCCAGGGAGTACATCCGAGAACAATACAGGGGTAGTTTGCGAGTCTCCGGGGAGGCAAACAGATCCACCTGCGGAGTCCCCCAGCGGTCGAAGACCTCGCGCAGGACTCTGGAGTTGAGTGACCACTCGTGCGGCTGGAGAAGCCGACTGAGTTTGTCTGCCAAGCAGTTCTGTTCTCCCTGGATATAGACCGCTTGTAGGAAGATATTCTGGGAGATGGCCCATTCCCAAAGGCGCAGAGCTTCCCGGCAAAGGGACCAAGAGCCTGTCCCACCTTGCTTGTTAACATAATACATGGCCACCTGGTTGTCCGTTCGCACGAGGACTACCTGATCGTGGAGTAGGTGGCAGAATGCGCGAGCCGCCAGAAAGATGGCACGAAGCTCCAACACATTAATGTGACAGCGTCGGTCCTCCACCGACCACAGGCCCTGGGTCCGCAGACCGTCGAGGTGGGCCCCCCACGCGTACTCCGAGGAGTCCGTGGTCAGAACCTTGCGATGCGGAGGGACGAGAAAGAGCAAACCCCAGGAAAGATTCGAAGAGTCGGTCCACCAACGGAGCGATCGTCTCAAAGAAGGAGTCACCGCTATGAGACAAGAGACAGGATCGCAATCCTGGCGCCACTGAGAGGCCAGAGTTCACTGAGGAATTCTCAGGTGCAGTCTGGCGAACGGAGTGACGTGGACCGTAGACGCCATGTGGCCCAGAAGCATCATCATGCGCTGAGCCGACACGACAGGTAGCCGAGAAATCAGACGGCTCAACCGAACCAAAGCCTCCAACCGAGGAGGAGGGAGGAACGAACGAAGGCGAACAGTGTCCAGCACTGCGCCTATAAATTGAAGTGATTGGGTTGGGCACAACTGTGACTTGGGAAAGTTTACTTCGAACCCCAGTCGCTGAAGGAAGATGATAGACTGTAGGGTCGCTGAGATAACCCCCTCCCTGGTTGGGGTCTTGATCAGCCAATCGTCCAGGTATGGGAAGACCTGAAGCCCCCGAGACCTCAGGGCTGCAGCGACTACCACCATACACTTCGTGAAGACTCGAGGGGATGAAGCCAGGCCGAAGGGGAGGACCCGGTACTGTAGGTGTAGCTCGCCCACCTGGAACCGTAAGAATTTGCGGAAGGTGGGATGCACCGGAACATGGGTATACGCTTCCTTCAGGTCCAGGGAGCACATCCAGTCCCCTTCCTCCAAGAGAGGATACAATACCGGGAGCGACAACATACGGAACTTCTCCCGGACCAGGAACTTGTTGAGCTTTCTGAGGTCTAGAATGGAGCGCAAGTCCCCGGTCTTTTTTGGGACCAAAAAGTAACGGGAGTAAAACCTCCGCCCCCGCTGATCGGGGGGTACAGGTTCCACCGCCCGAAGCCTCAACAAGGCCCTGGCCTCTGCCATGAGGATGGGGAGCTGGGTCCGATTGTATGGGCAAGCCCCCGGTGACTGTTCCGGCGGCGCAGACCAGAAGTTGAGAGAATAGCCCTCGGAGACGGTCCGGAGCACCCAAGCGTCGGATGTTATCTCGGTCCAAGCCGCATAAAAGGACCGGAGTCGACCCCCTATGGGAAGGGGGTCCGTCGCGATCGCGGAGGGGGGCCGGCCCCATCCGCATAGCCGTCAAAAGGACGGCGCTGGCTTGGACGGACCCTGCGCCGGAGGTTTCCTTTGTCCCCCTCTTCCCTGTTGAGGTGGACGCCGTGGTGGAGGCCTAGAAAAGGCCGGCGTCGACTTCTGAGGGTAACGCCTCGGAGGAGGCCGGAAGGGTTTCTGCGGCGTGGCCCGAGGTTTCGGACGGACCAAAGAGGCCAACGAGCGCTCCTGCTCCGACAACCGTTTGGTCGCCGCCTCAAGGGATTCATCAAATAATTCGGACCCCACGCAAGGTAAATCCGCTAGGCGTTCCTGCAGGTTTGAATCCATGTCGAGGGTGCGTAGCCACGCTAGTCGGCGCATAGCCACAGCAAATGCCGACACCCTCGAGACAAGCTCAAACGCGTCGTACACAGCGTGAAACAGGTACAGGCGCAATAGAGACAGGTTGGACATAAACCTGGCAAACCCTTCCCTATGGGAATCCGTCAGGGCCTCGCGATACTGAGGCAGGTCTTTCACCATGCCACGTAAATAGGATGAGAATGTAAAGGCATAATTGAGAACCCTGGTTGCCATGAGAGAATTCGAATAGAGGCGACGACCAAACTTGTCCAGGGTCCGACCCTCCCTGCCGGGCGGGACCGCCGCAGAAACTCTGGAGGGTTGCGTCTTTTTCAGCGCCGACTCGACAAGCAAGGACTGGTGGGAGAGTTGAGCCTTATCGAATCCCTTGGGTGGTATAGTCCTATACTTGGACTCCATCTTAGACGGCACCGCTGTGACCGTAAGAGGTGAAGACAGGTTCTTAAGGAAGGTCTGATGAAGGACCTTATTCAGAGGAAGTCGGGGGGTTTCCCTCGGGGGAGTGGGAAGGTCCTGCTCCTCGAGGAACTCCTTGGTGTATTGAGAACCAGCCATGAGGTCCAGACCCAAGGCACGTGCCATGTCCTGCACGAAACCGGAGAAGGAGGACGGTCTGGCGGGCGGCGATGGGGTTCTCGACCTCTCCGCCGAACAGAAGGGGGAAGCCTCGTGGGAATAGCGCGGTTCCCTACCGGACCCCGAGTCCCAAGAGACCAGATCCAATGGCCTCGAGGGGGTCGGGGAACGTCTACGTCTCGAAGAACCCCTGGGAGAGGTCCCAGGTGTACGAGGCACCGAGGCACGCCCCCTCCTCTTTGGTGAGGGGTCACGCGAACCCCGTCTCGCGGGGGAACGGAGCAGCCTCGGGTTGTCGAGGCAGAGCTCCGAGACCCGAAAGGTCTCACCCCCAAGCGGCGAGGAGCGATCACGTCGCCGAGGAGAACCTCGCGAACGCTTGGGCTTCCTCGGACAACGCCTCGCCCGAGGCCGGCCCGAGGGTAAGGAGCCCCGGGAGGACCTCGAGGAAGAGGAGGAGGAGATCCGCCGTACCCTGTTCACCTTGTCACGGGGCCTTACGCTTCTCTCAGGCGGGGCCCCCGAGGCCGAAGTCGAGGGTAAGGTCGGGGCCGAGGTCGGTGCCGCCCCGGTACCCGAGGTCGAGGGAGTCGAGACCGAGGCCGGAGCCCTCGAAGCCGGAGCAGTCAAGGTCAAAGCCTGCTGCAAGTGCTCGATGGCCCCAGACAGCTCCGAGGCAATCAGGGCTCGGAGCAAGTCTTGGAACGCCGGGATCCCCACCATGGTCGGCAGGTCCGAGGCCGGGGGATGCTCCCTGGAGGGCGACCTCGGTCTCGAGTATTCCCTCGGGGCATTAGTGGCCGTAGTTCTGGGCGGGGCCGAGGACGACCCTCCCGCCGTTGAGGAGCCCAAAGATGGCTTCTTCGTCGACCCTGGAGTCGAGGATGGAAGAGAGGACTTACCCGAGGCAGGCTTAGTCGAAGGAGTAGGCTTCGATGTCGAGGGATGTGGCGAGGCCGAGGATCCCGAGGCCGAGGTCAAGGCCGGGGCCGAAGCCGAGGCCGACGTCGAGGCCTTCCCCGGCGCGGTGTCGACCGCGAAGAGCTCCGCCATCCTGGCACGGCGTCGGCGGAGCACTCTGGCCTGAAAGGTGGAGCACCGATCGCAAGAGTCAGTCGGATGCTCGGGCCCTAAGCAGAGCAAGCACCACCGGTGTGGGTCGGTAATGGAAAGTAACCGCTCACACCGGGTGCACTTCTTGAAACCCGTCAAGGGACGGGACATGAAAAACCGAACCGGTCGAAAGCAAGGATGGCCGCGGCTCACGGGAGCCCCCGGAGCCGAACGGAAAGAAAACTTTTTTTTTTTTAACAATAACTACAAAAACAAAAGAAAAGATGAAGTAAAGCACAGCGACCGATCAAAATCCACCGGACGCGGCGACAGAAGGCAAAAACAGCAGAGCTCAATTTCCACAGGGCTTCTGGCTCCGCGGAAAAAACTGAACTGAGGACCACGAGGTGGGATGCGCCCTCTAGTGGGCGAGAAGGCATGCACATGCGTGGTGCAGTGTAGCAAACTTGAAACTTCAATCAAGTTTGCTTGAAAAGCTGTCCGCGCTGGGGCTCCGTAGATGACGTCACCCACATGTGAGAATATGCTGCCTGCTTGTCCTGGGATAATGCCTGTGATGCTTGTTGGGAAGAAGTTGACTTCTTAGCCGGTTTACTCAAAACTGGTGCAGATGTTGAAGGAGGCATCTATGCCAGTACCATTGGAGTTGATGTCTTATCCTCAAACAACATGGATGTAAACAGTTCCTCAAAAAGTTTCTGCTGAAGGCGTCGGGCTTTAAGGGAGCATGACTGCAACGTAAGGCAGCGGGTACAAGAGTCCACTCTATGCTCCGGCCCAAAACATTGAATGCACCACTTGTGCGGGTCAGTGAGAGAAATGGCCCAGTTACGAGTGTACTTCTTTAACCTACTGGAAGGCTTGACATCAGAGGGGATATTTCAGCAGCAAAATTGAAAGAGTCAATGACTGCACTGCTGAAAGGGAAGAAAAAAAAACATGTCCAAGTCTACACCTGAGGGCTAGACTAGGGTAGAAGGCCCAAACTGAAGAGAAAATAAAAACTTTTAAATAAACCAAAATAATGCACCGAAGTTGAAGCAAGGTACCCTTTGTAAGAAAGGTAATACAAGAATAAAAAACCCCGAACCCTGAAGGGAAATGGACAATATGCAATGGGAAGGCAATTCTGAAAGGACGAAGTCTAACATACAGCTTCTTCATTCCGTGGAAAAACAAAGAACTAAGGTACTACCGCAAACTAATGTTGGGCGGAAAGGCACTTGCACATGTGTGGTGTGGGCAGTCTCGAAGCTTCGTTTAAAGTGACAGTACACTTTTCATTGTCCATAACGAGCTCCATGGATGACATCACCCACATGTGAGAGACTGCTTGTCCAAGGATAAATGCACATTTCCACAGGTTACAAATTCCAATTCCAATCCAGAAAACTAAAAAAGGCTTAGTTATCTATTCTTCTTGTCTGAACATTAATTAGTCTTATTGAATTTGAAAAAAAATGTATATCAGTGGTGTACTTAGTATATATGACACCTGAGATGATAATTTTTTAACAGCCCCATCCTTTTATATGAAATTTATTTTTAGTAATATAGTAATAATCCATAAGTCACACAAAAGCAGCATCTTAAACACTGCAGTGAGCACTAAAACATCAATACACCCATTCAAGCCAGATTAGTAAATTGTCAATCCTAACAGAAAACTGGGTTTTTTTTTTCATTTCACACATCCAGAATGGAATAAGTAATTAAAATTAGAAATATGTAGACAAAAGTTAAACTGAACTACAGAGGCCAGACTGCATTCAGTGCAACACCATAGAAACAGTAGTCTAGTTATAGGTGGTTAAGAAATCTTTTAAATAAATAAATAATAAATACTGTGGAAAATATAAAGATAGATGTAAATTTGAAAAAACAAAAAACAAACCCAAACCAAAATCCCCCCCAAACGTACAAGTAGAAATAAGATGGAAAATAAGATACCATTTAATTGGACTATACATTTTTTCGATTAGCTTTCAGGTGCCCAAACCACCCTCTTCAGGTCAGTACAGTATACTGCAATTATACTGTTCTAACTAGAGGAAAGGGAGCTTTGGTCTCCAAAAGTTAGCCAAAACATTAAAATTAGTCTAATAAAAAGATCATCTTATTTCCATTTAAATCTGTAGAAATAAAACAAAAGAAAAAAAAAAAATTACCCTTTTATTGGACTAGGACTATGATTAGCTTTTGAAGGTAACCTCTTTTTCCTCATCAGTATATAATCAACACAGCTACAACAAAAGATTAGGTTATTACCCTTTGCTAATCTTTCTTGTAAATCCACACTTTATTCTGGGACCAGTGGGTTATTTCCATTTACCTACAAGGACTTTGTAGGATGCCTCACATTTCAGAGACTTAAACCCCTCCCTCTCATATCTTATCACTGTCACTGGTTCTGTAATCAGTCAGTAGCAAAGCAGCCAGGAACATCTGTAGAGGATAACAAGATAGGGGAACAGGGACACTCTCTGATAAGTAAGTGTATTCTGCTCACAATTAGAAATGCAAACAGCAACAAGTAAACATAATTGAATCAGGATATCAACATTACTAACCTGAATGATAATAACAGTGCTGTAAGTAGAAACAGCAAGCACTGACAGAAGGTTTGCCCTAACTAGGGACCCTCCCCAATCCGAGTGCTAAACCCAATCAGATGGCACTCTATAAAGGCTGGTCAAAAAAAAATAAATCCATCTTACCAGTACTTGAAAGGCAGACAATCGGCGAATCAGGAAAATACAGGGCAGGTTCCCCCAAAACATGACAATTTTTGGATTTTAGGGGTGGAATTTCAGGAAAAAAAACAAAAAAACAGCCCGGGAAAAGCACAGGAACCCCCCCAAACTTGATGATTTTAAGATTTTAGGGGTGGAGGGGACTAGGTCTATCTACCCAACTGCCCAAAACTCACTTTTCAAGACCCTTCAAAATCACTGAAACAGGCTGTCAGTCCTTTACTCACTGTGCAATGCTGTGCTGGAAGCTGAAACAGCTTACAGGGAGATCCCTCTGTCTCAACAAGCCTTGCAACTAAACTGCTGGTCTGCCTCTCTGGCATGAGTTCCTTGGCCAAGGACTTCTGCCACCTACAGAACACACTGAACATGCGACCAGGCAGAGGAACGTAGTTGGCGCCAATCCTGGACACACTTCCATGGAGCCACACAGCCTGTGCTCAAACCCACTAGCGGATGAACCTGGGGTGAGCTAGCTCCCAAGAAAACAGACCCTGAGCCCCGATCTGAAAGTTCAGGTTGTCCAGAGAGTGCATTGCCAGACAGCCAATCCCCCTGGAAACAGACTTTTTCCTCAAAGTGTGTGATATCATGCAGCCAGAGCTGTTCCTGTCAAGAACCTCTGCAGCACAAAGGTGTTAAGCACCAAAAAAATACTGACTTTAAAGAAAAATAAACATGAGCAGAAAAGACTAGCTCCTGTCTCACTTGTAGGAAAGCAACTGAATACCTGAGGGCAGTCCTGAGGTAAGAACATAAGCAGTGCCTCTGCAGGGTCAGACCGCTAAGAGGGGAGTGTCTATAAAATTATGTAGATGGGGTGTTTTACAAGAAGTCTTGTGACATGGGATGCATAACCACTTGTTCAGTGGGATTGTACAAGAAACATACAAAAGCAGTTTTGGCATATAAGTGGGATCTCTCGGAGAGAAACAGATAATGGGCAGACTAGATGGGCCATTTGACCTTTATCTGCTGTCATGCTTATATGTTTCTATAAGTGATTTCAAAAATGCATTCATAAACCAAGGCCAATTTGCCCAGCATGGTCACTAGAAACCAATTATGTTTGTAAGCTGCAAGGACACACGTGGAGAACCCCTGGACCAGATAGTTTCCCTTCCTAGTTCTAGGCTAGACATAGAAACAGGATGGCAGAAAGGCCAAATGGCCCATCCAATCTGCCCATCCGCAGACCATCATCTCTTCCTCCAAGAGATCCCACGTGACTATCCCAGGTTCTCTTGAAAATCAGATAGTCTCTGTCTCCACCACCTCTACTGTTCCACGCATTTATCATCCTTTTCTGTCAAAAAGTATTTCCTTAGATTAGATTACTCCTGAGCCTATCACCTCTTAACTTCATCCGATGCCCTCTCATTCCAGAGCTTCCTTTCAAATGGAAGACTTGACTCATGCGCATTTATATTACGTAGGTATTTAAATGGGAAGGGGTCATACTGGACTTAAGACGGGGGAAAGTGTTTCTGATAGGTGGTGGGTGATCATCTGGCATCCAGTGATCACTGCATGGTACGGTTTAATATTAAGATGGGTATAGAGAGGGCTCATTCAAAAGCAAAGGTTCTAGACTTTTAAAAAAAAAACTATATTTGTTTGTATGGGGGATTATGTCAAGGTACTGTCTGGATGGGAAGGTCTGGAAGGATTAGAAATGCAGTGGGCAAAACTAAAAGGAGCAATTCTAAAAGTGACAAACCTTTTTATAGGGCAAGTAAGTAAAAGTAAGAGGAAAAAAGGCAGCTTTGGTTCTCAAATGTAGCAGCTAAAAAGGCAAGGAATAAGAGGTTAGCTTTCATAAACTACAAAAGATCACAGAAAGAGACAGGAAAAAATATCTGGAAAAGTTGAGGCTTTTACACAGAAAGGGTGGTAGATGCATGGAACAATCTCCTGGTAGAGGTCGTGGAGACAGACTATCTCTGATTTCAAGAAAGCCTGGGATAGTCACGTGAGATCTCTTAGAGCAGGGGTGCCCACACTTTTTGGGCTTGTGAGCTACTTTTAAAATGACCAAGTCAAAATGATCTACCAACAATAAAATTTAAAAAAAACACAAAGCACACTGTACGCATAGAAAATGTTAATTATCATTCCTATTCCAGGGGTTTTCAAAGAGGTCAAAGCAGATGACTCTATGCACTGTCACCTCAGTAACAACCATACAAAAATAGACAAATACCCACCCCCTCCCTTTTTACTAAACCACAATAGCAGTTTTTAGCGCAGGGAGCTGCGCTGAATGCCCAGCGCTGCTCTCGATGCTCATAGGCTCCCTGCGCTAAAAACCTCTTGCAGTTTAGTAAAAGGGACCTTAGTGTAAAATATAGACAGCAGATATAAATTCAGACACATTTTGATCACTAAATTTAAAATAAAATAATTTTTCCTACCTTGTCTGGTGATTTCATGAGTCTCTGGTTGCACTTTCTTCTTCTGACTGTGCATCCAATCTTTCTTTCAGCCTGTATGCTTTCTCTCCTCCACACCTCATTCCCTCCCCCAACTTTTCCTTCCTCTCTCCCTGCCCTTTCTTTCTCTCTGCCTCCCTTTCTTTTTTTTCTGTTTCTCTTCTTTCCTTCTGTCTCCCTGCCTGCCCTTTTTCTTTCTTTCTCCCTGCCCTCCCCCAAGCCACTGCCATCGGGGACCAGTACCCAAACTGCCATCGGGGACCAGTAATAACAGGCCCAATAACAGTAATAACGGGGACCAGTAATAACAGGCCACCAATAACAGGCCCGAAAGCCGACGCCCGCCCCAAGCTCTCCCTGCTTCGACCGGCCAGCATCGCAATCGACCTATTGGGGGAAATGCTGCCGGGTCCTGCCTTCGCGGAAACAGAAAGTAGGCAGGACCCGGCAGCGAGAAGAGGAAATGCTTCACTAACCTGTCTCTCACCTTAGCCCGTAGCGAACGCTTGCTTCAGGGTTCTCAACATGTGCGTGCCGGCTTCCCTTCTCCCCCCCCCCTCTCCCGTACATAACTTCCGGTTTCGGAGGGAAGAGAAGAGAAGCCGGCACGCACACGTTAGAGCCCGTAGATAAGTTCGCCATGGGCTGAAATCTCCAAGCTGGGTTTTTTTTTAATGTTCAGCAGCGGCGGCAGCAGCTAAAAGGCCCTAGGGAGAACACAGAGGAAGGCTGATCGGCCCGGTAGATCAGGACGGCAACACGAGTCTAGTGATCGACTCACGTTGCCTTCCTGAGCTACCGGTCGATCGCGATCGACGTATTGGGCACCCCTGTCTTAGAGAGAGGAAGAGATAATGGTTACTGTGGATGGGCCATTATGCCTTTATCTTCCATCATGTTTCTGTTTTTTGTCTCCCCTCTCCTGCCTTTACTCCAAAGTATACAGATTGAGATCTTTACGTCTGTCCTCATACACCTTATGACTAAGACTACACACCATTTTAGTAGCCTTCCTCTTGACCGACTCCATCCTTTTTATCTTTTTGAAGGTGCAATCTCCAGAATTGTACACAATATTCTCATACAGGGGCATCAATACCTCCTTTTTTCTTCTGGCCATATCCATTTCAACCTGTTTGGCCACATTAAGATCATCACATACAATCACACCCAAGTCCCGCTCTTCTGTTGTGCACATAAGTTCTTCACCCCCTAAACTGTACTGTTCCCTCGGGTTTTTACAACCGAAATGCATGGCCTTACATTTCTTAGCATTAAATTTTAGCTGCCAAATTTCAGACCATTCTTTGAGCTTTGCCAAGTCTTTCCTTCATGTGATTCACACCATCCTGGGTGTCTACTCCATTGCAGATTTTGGTATCATCCGCAAGAGGCAAATCTTACCCGACAGCCCTGCAGCAATATCATTTTAGACAATATAATCAGAGGAAGAAAATGTTCCTGTTCATCCTAATGCTGAATGTTAGTACAGAATAATAAAACTATAGTTTAGTCATGCTGAACTAGATGAGAAATAAGAAACCAGTATTTAAATTTTCTACCTTTATTATGTTTTTGCTTTTCATAGATAAAATATTAACAATTCTAAAACACACAGTATAAATCCATTCTCTCTGTGATTATAAAGTGCATTTATCACCTTTAGCTTTGTGTACAAAAATATCTTTTAAAACATGAAACATGCAGAAAAAAAAACCTTGAAGGCACTTCCCAAGAATGAAACTGGCTGGGGAGGAAGAACACAGAAGAAAACCGCATTACTCAACTTTATACATTTGCTTAGAAGGTGAGGGGGGGAAAAAAACCTAAAGCAAAAATGCTTAAAGTTCATTTCCCAATAAAGATGTATAATGCTATAAACAGACAACTTGTCAACATCTAGATGGAGATCTCATGTCATTATTATACTGGTGTTAAAACCAGAAAATTGTTAATTCCTTCTATTGAATTAGGAAGAGGTCAACATTAAACAAATAGCACTTAGTTATGTGGTTGAAATGAGCTGTCATGCGATGTTTTGAATAAGGAAAAGGAAGCCCAAAGCAATTTAACACTTATCATGGAAATGGTTTTGTGCAACTTACAAAACAAAGTTACCGTAACTTGAAAGATTCAGGTTGATAAATGAACTATCTTCCCCTTTAAGGTAAAAGTTTGCCAGAAAATGAATGTTTCAACCAGAGAACACCAGGTTCATTTATGACTTACAACTAACTGATTTTTTAAATTAGTGGATTAATACCCTAAAGATTTACAAAAAGCCGAACATGAAACGAGATGTTTCCTAGACCCCTCCGGATTTTTTTTTTGGTATAAAACAAATTCAGATAAGTTGTGCTTGTTGCCTAAAACGTAAATAAAGTACACGAAAGTTTAGTTTTGTGTTAATAGGGAGAAATGAGCACTATCTACTAAAACAAAAATAAAATTAAAAAAAAAATCTTACTGCACCAAAGTTGTTAAAGCTTATGTGCTAGAAAAACAAACTTCAAAAAAACATGGTTCAACATGACAAATGTTAAAATGCAAAGAACACAAAAAAGGATCCAACAGAGACTGCAGTAAACCAAGCAGCAAGTACAAAACAAAACAAAAACTGCAGATGATGTACAAGTTAAAATGCAACCATTTATCTTTTAGGGTTACAGATATGCTTAAATACAGCATAAATGCCTTCTGGAAGCAGCAAGTGATCCAGCTGTTCTAAATAGATATAAATCCTTTCACAAAGGGTCAAAATTCTCATCACTGGCAGATATTTCATAGCTGCACTTCTGGCCTGATAACAGTGAGGGTAACCTTTGAAGTAACAATCGCTGTGTGCCTTTGTGTTTTATAGAAACAGAATGCAGAAACAAAACCCACCATTATAGGAGGCCTAGCTGTGCTCTAAGATCAGCCCCGTTCTTAAAGGTGGTTGTCTAAGTAATTTAACCTTCCCCACAAAGACTGATAAAATGCAAAAATTGCAGTACTGCGCTCTGAAGAGTGTGAATGCAGTGGGGCAAAATGAAAAGTGAACACGCACACCTAGATAAAAGGTTGGAACTTCATTGTAGTGAGATGACCTATCAGAAAGAAAAATGTATTTCACAGTATTCTTTTCAAAGCAGTTAAAAACTAACAGTAGCTTAAACCAAACCGATACCATGCCTTTATCTAGAATGTTACATCTAAATCCTTGAGTCATGATTGCCTTTTACATAACAGAGCAGCAAGTCATCCTTTGTTATCCTACAGATCCACCACAAGCAGTATTGAGTCAATGCCAATGTCAAACTGACATTTATAGCTGAACTTGCACACACTGTATACAATTAGAGAATGACACGGCGACAAATTTTTTCCCATCCCCGCGAGAATTCATTTTCCCATCCTTGCCCTATTCCTGCAAGCTGTCCTCAACTGCACAAGCCTCAAACACTTTAAAATCATGTGTTCGAGGCTTGTGAGGTTAAGGCAGAGCTTACAGGAAATGGGGCAAGGACAGACAGCGAGAAAACTCACAGGGATGGGACAAGGGAATTTGAGTTTCTGTGAGGACGGAGAAAAATTTGTCCCCATGTCATATTCTATATACAATTTACTGTTCTGTGGTGAAATCAGCTTTTGCAATAACTGCCTACAGAAAAGTATTGGGACACTAATCCAACTTTAGTATTCCAATACCAACTTAAGTCACACTATCTGTATCTATAACTGGTGCACTAGACCTATAATGTCTAATACGGTTCCAAGGTTATGTCTGTAGCATTTTAATGCTCAGAATGGGATTAAGTTATTTCCGAGAAGGCCCTCCTCCTCACCACACAAAACTATGAAAAATAGATCACCCACCACAGCTTACATTGGCACAAAGAATTGAGACCTCAAACACACTGTCAAATAGGCACAAGCCCTACCCTGCTTAAAAGCTTGCCAATTTCACTGGCCACAACCCTCATAAAAAAAAAAAAAAAAAGTAAAGTGGAAATCCAATTTGCTTAAGATGCATCCAAAAGCCCCCATCCACCCTCATCCTAACAAGTACTATTTAGGATAGTAGAAACCTGTACTTTTGTCAAATGCCAAAGAAAATGTGTTCAAATAATTACTGCACTTTGTATCCATATACCCAAGTCCTTTTTAATTGCTGATCAAGTACTGAACAAGTCCAGCCAAGAAGAACGTCACCCCTGAGAAACAAAAGAAAAACATGCTAGATATCCTATCCTTCCTAAGGCCAACTCTGAAATACCTATGTCAAAGAACAATTGATGGCCTGAAGACTTCTAGCAATACCATGTGCAAGACTACTGAAAACTGTAACGTTTAATTCTCAATCCCATGTGTCTGCTAAAAACATCCTACTTACAGCATCAATGTGAAGCCCACCACATGACCCAACAGGCATTTGCAGACATGTTCCTTTCTAGTAAGCAGCTAAAGAGGGTTCTTTCTTATCTTCCTTTCTCTATCATGCACAAGCTTTTGACTGACTTACAACGTACACATCGGACCTGCTTAACAGATGGTGGTGGTGTGGGCTAGGAGGGAAAGGCTGGTAATGCACAAATAATGTGGCAGATCACCGCAACCAATACACCAGGACTGTCAAAACTCATCTGCCTCAACATGCACCATTACACTAAAGCCCAAGCGGCACAGTGACAGAAAAACTGCAAAATTAGGAATAATTTTCCAGTTTCAGTAGTAAGGCCCAAGCTTCTCATAACCTGAATAGCTTGGCCATTCTGGAAATATGCCATAGGAACAGCGAGGGCTACCATATTGATCAAAGGAGATGCCAAATTCCGATCCACTGTGGTTTGTTTCCTGGACAAACTTCAGCTCTGACCGAATGATCCTGTAATTCTGGCCTTTGTTGCTGTCCCAATATACCTTTCCATCACACTTAAAACACACGGCAAACTCCAATCTTTCATGAGACTGTATTCTCTCTGGCAGGCTAATATCAAAAGAAAAAGTGTCCCTGTCTGAACCTGCATAGGTGTCTTTGACATATTGGCATTCATAGTCCATAAATGTTTTCCAGGTGTTAAATGTCATCCTTATGCTGACGCTCTTGTTGAATGCAAGATTTTTCACCTTGACTGTGCCCACAATGGCCTTGTCTTTGAGCATACAGTTCTCTAGGCACACGCAGTCTGCCTGAAGGCGGTTTCTGAAGTCCAAGTAGTCTGCAGATGGTTGAGCAAAGTCTAGCACAAAGCTGTCTTTCTCCACTGTGCTCAACCCAACAATATTGTCTATCAGCTCAGTGATGTTGAATGGAATATCCAAGGTGTCATCAAATTCCGAGAACACCTTCACCATAGTCAGGGCTAAGCCCCTATGATCAGCAAAGGAGACACGCTTTTTCACCTTATTCTCTGGGAGACACTGTGCTGGCATCCCACAGCCATCCAGATTTACTTTACTGCTGCTCAGCTGAATGCAGGGTCGTAATGGCTTATTCAGTTTCTTGCCAATTTTGCAAGTAAACCTCTCTCTCCGTAGAGGGGGAGAGTGCAGATACAGCTGCATGGCTATGTCCAATGCCATTGCAGGTTTATGAGGGATATAGTCCAGAACTCTGGAAGAGAAGGAAATAAAAACAAATGGTTACTTGCAGGCAAAACATTCCTATTCACAGAACCACCACTATAGCAAGCAAAGAAGCCAATTATTTCTAGCCAATTACAAGCTTTTTTTTTAAAACCATAAAAATGAAGCCAATGATTACTTATTGTCTTGGTGTTCAATCTCACTCCAAGGGTCACCAACAAGTCAGGTTTTCAGGATCCGATGAATATGCTTGGGAAATTAGCATGCCTATTACTCAGCTGTATGCAAATAGAAACATGATAGCAGATAAAGGCCAAATAGCCCATCATCCACATTAATCATCATCTCTTCCTCTAAGAGATCCCACGTACCTATTCCATGCTCTTGAATTCAGACACAGTGGGGCTCAATCAAAACAAACACATCTAAACACCTGCCCCCAAAGTCGGCACTTGGATGGCCTAAAAGACTGGTCGTCCAAGTGCCGATAATCAAATCAACTTTCTGGAAGTGCCGCGGGACCTTTTTATACCTATGAATGCCGCTGTGCACCCAAAGCTGAAAGGGGCATATCTGAAGGCGTGGTTAGGGCAGTATGTGGGCCGACCTAGACTTAGTCATCCTGCAGGGTTAATTGAATGCTTTACTAGACATCCTGGATGAAACTTAAAAATGCTATGAGTTAAGACAAGGTAAAAACAGATATAAATGCCAAAAAGGTATCCAAAGTGACCAGATAACCACTGCAGAGACAAAATGAAGAACCACACACACTCCCCCAGTGTTCACTGACCCCCCCCCATCACACCCCCACAAAGATCAAATTGTTCCACGCATTTACTACTCTTTCTATAAAACCGTATATCCTGAGATTACTTCTGAACCTATCATCTCTTAACTTCATTCTATGCCCTCTCATTTCAGAGCTTCCTTTCAAATGAAAGGGTTGACTCGTGCATGTAGGTATTTAAATGTCTTATCGTTTCTCTCCTGCCTTTCCTCCAAAGGATACATATTGATATCTAAGTCTGTCCCCATATGCCTTATGACTAAGGCCATACACCATTTTAGTAGCCTTCTTCTGGACCAACTCCATCCTTTTTATATCTTTTTGAAGATGTGGTCTCCAGAATTGCACACAATATTCTCTGTCCTCCATGAGTCCAACATTTCTCCCTCTCTCATCCCCCAGATCATGTGCAGCATTTTTCACCACTGCCCACCAGCTCCATGCCCATTTCTCCCTCCCTCACTATGTCCAATATTCCTCCCCCTTGCATCCCCTTCACCACCATATCCAACATTTCTCCCTCTCATCCTTCTCTTATCTATGCATCTCTACCTCTATCTGCCAAATTTCCCTCTCTTCCTTTCCCCATGTGCCATCATCTCTTTCCCTCTCACTCAACACACCCATGCCCAACAATTCTCCTTTCTATTCCCTCCCTCCTTTGTCCTGTTAGTGCCCCCTTCCTTCCTCCCTGTGTCCCATGTTCATGCCACCTCCCTTTCCTTCCGAGTCGAGTTTGTGCCCCCTCCCCACCTTCCAGCGGTTGTCCCAGAATCGTGTCCCTCCAATATCCCCTGTTCCTTCCCCCCTCCTTTCTCCCAAAAAGATAGTGTCCCCTTACTTGTTCGAGCTGCACTCGCTCCAACTGGGGGGACATGCAGGCAGCAATTCAAATGCTGCACGTGGCTGACCCACAAGCCTTCCCTCAGAAGTCAGTTCTGCCAGCTGCATGTCCCCCCAACAAGCTGGGCTGCTGAAGGCAAAAGGCGCGAGTGTGGCAAGGAGGAAACTGCACCCCCCCCCAGCTGACCCAGGCAGCTTTCCTTTTACATCTGTTCCAACATCAGAGGGAAGCCCAGTGGGTTTGCTTCAGGAGGGAGAGGGCGGGCAGGGATCCCCAAAAGCGGCTTCAGCGGGTAGGTCAGGCAGCAAGAAGGGATCCCCAATGGCAGCAGCGCGGCTTCAACAGACGGGCGGGCAGGGTATATTCTCCGTGGCAGCCATGCTGCGTACCCCCAACAAGTGGCCATGTGTTGAGAAACATGCCCTTTCTCACCATCACAGATTTTGATGAAACTTTGTATGCTGAATCTTACATGACCCAAACAAACTCTGGTAAAGTTTAAGCTCCGCCAGTGGAATGGAAACTTTTTCAAGAAATAAAATCAAGCCCATATGGAAGACCCAATTTTATTTTGGAAAACTGCCAAGGCAATTCTCCGAGAAGAAATATTAGTCTACTTTTTTCAGAAAATGGCTAGGTACAGAGAGCAACTTTGGCTCACTCAAGTGTTATAAAGGAGGTTTCTTTATAACTCCCCAGCAGATACCCTAGAGACCCTCCTCGAATTCATCACCGAATTATCCATTTCACACAAACACGTGACAATCCTGGGAGACTTCAATTTCCCAGACTACCCCAACACTTCAGGACAAACTGACAATTTCCTCTCCTCCCTCTCTGACCTAGGATTCCACCAAGCGATAACCACCCCCACGCACTAAGCAGGCAACATCTTAGACTTGCTCTTCACCCTCAGAGACCCAACTACAGATCCCCAACAAACTTATACCTCCACACCTGTCCCATGGTCTGACCACCACCTCATTGAATTCGAACTCCCACTCGATACCACCCTAACCCCGCGTAAAGATCCTACCCCTCCTACCCTACGTCAACTCCCTAATTCAGTCAGCCCTCAAGCTATGACCGCAGGTATTTGCACCCTAAATGAAACCTATACCCAACATCCCCACTCAATTGACCTGGCAGCCTCCACATGGCACTCCAACATCCAATCCCTCTATAATAACCTTGTCCAAACAAAAACAACCCAAATAATCACCAACAAAGCACCTGCTCCCTGGTACACTAATGACCTGCGATCCATAAAACGATCACTAAGAAAAGCAGAAAGGATCTGGGTCAAACATCCGTGCACAGAAACCAAAACCCACTGGAACAACATATCCATCACCTACAAAGCAGCCATCCTAGAAGCAAAAAAGACCTACTACTCTCGCCTCCTACAACTAGCCCCATCTAGATCTAAACAACTGTTCACCCTCACAAACCAACTCTTCACTAACACCCAAAGAACAGAACTCGATAGCGAGACCCTCTCGAACTTCTTCCAATCCAAAATACAAACCATCCGAGATAATCTCGACGCCAACACCAAACCCACTCCTACTCAGCCCCAGCCGATTCAAAATACCCCCTCTTCCGCCGCTCTCTCCCAATTTCATATGGCCACTCATACGGAGGTTCTCGAAACCCTGAGAGAACTCAAACCCTCAAACACCATCCTCGACCCCTGCCCGTCTACCCTCCTACTGTCCACAGAAGACGCCATGGCAGAATCCATCCTCCCCATCATTAACACCTCTCTAACCACTGGGACTGTTCCCCTCAGCTGGAAGTCAGCTATTATCAAACCCACTCTCAAAAAACCCACCCTTGATCCTAACGAACCTGGCAACTATCGCCCAGTCTCCAACCTCCCATTTGTCTCCAAACTCCTTGAACGAATCGTGCTCCACCGACTACACCCTTTCATTGAAAAACAAGCTGCTCTATCCCCAGCCCAGTCCGGCTTCCGAAAAGGCCACAGCACAGAATCAGTACTCCTTGATATCATGGATGACAGCTGGTCAATTCTCGACAAAGGCAATGACGCTCTACTAGTCCTACTTGACCTCAGCGCTGCCTTTGACACAGTCGACCACCACCTCCTCACATCTAGACTCTACGACCTCGGAATCAAAGACACAGCCCTCCAATGGATCACCTCCTTCCTCCATCAAAGAACCCAGACTGTCCTACTAGGGACACATAAATCTAATCCCAAGCCTATCAAATATGGTGTTCCTCAAGGTGCCCTTCTATCCCCCCTCCTGTTCAACCTCTACATCAGGCCCGTCATCGATATAGCGCAGAAATATAACATTAAAATCCACTCTTATGCAGATGACATCCAGCTGCTCCTCCCTCTAGGCGAGAACCGGCAATCCCAAATTGCTAACCTCCAACACTGCCTCACTGACATGAAAACTTGGATGTCAAACAACAAACTTCAACTTAACGCCTCTAAAACCGAACTCTTATGGATCAGAAAAAAAAAACACCAAATACCCACGTCCTACACTAGCATGGGACTCCGCTCTACTAACGGCAACAGATCAGGTTCGCAGCCTAGGAGTAACCCTAGACGGACACCTATCCCTATCTGCCCACATAACCCAAGTAATCTCCACCTCCTTCTACTACCTTCGCCAACTGAAAAGGATCAAACCCTACATCTCCACACCTGACCTCACCCAACTCCTCTATGCATATGTCCTCTCCAGAATGGATTATTGTAACTCCCTATTTAATGGACTAACCAAAAATAATCTCAAACGCCTCCAACGGGTCCAAAATGCAGCTATCCGCCTCCTACACAACCTCAACTACCACGATCCCATCTCCCCAGCACTCCGTGCTGAACACTGGCTCCCAATTAGCCAGCGCTGTGCTTTCAAGGCCCTGGCAATTGCCCACAAGAGAATTCATTCCACCCCCCCCTCCTACATAAAATCCAAGCTTCCCATCTACAACCCCACTCGCACCCTCTGCTCAAAATCGGAGATACGCCTATGCACCCCCCCCCCCCCGGAAGGTCCCTCCTCACAGAAACTGCCCGCAAACGATCCTACAGCCACTTCATTCCACACCTCTGGAACCAACTCCCTCCCCAACTCAGACAACAGAACTCATTAACATTCCGCAAATTGGTAAAGACCCTCCTCTTCAACTAAAGATCACCTCTGTCTCTCCCCCCCCCTTAAGCACCCCTCTCTCCTCTCTCCTATCTTCTCCCTAAATCTCAGTACAGTCGTCTCTTAGTCTATCCTCTGACAAACTGTACCTAATCTCACATAACTGTACTTAAACTAAACTACTTATATATGAACTCTACTCTTAAATTGCTGTATTGCCTGTATTTAAATCACATCTCAGTCTTGTAAGTCCAATCATTCAAACCTGTCACACTTCTTATATGTCTAATTACCCTCCATTGTGTATGTTCACTTGTAGACCGTTCTGAGCTACTGGGAGGACGGGATAAAAATCAAAATAAATAAATAAATAAATTTCACAAGGCAGAAATTAAAAAAACTCAACTGACAGCACAGCAAGCTCTAAATGAATTTATATATCAGAATAATAATAATAATAATAATAACTTTATTTTTGTATACCGCCATACCCCGAAGAGTTCTAGGCGGTTCACATTAGTTAAACAGAGATTACAAGTGGTTACATATCAAATTGATCATAGAGTTGCAAATAGCAAGGCGAGAGTAGTTACAAGTGGTTGCATATTGAATTGATCATAGAGTTGCGAACAGCAAGGAGCGAAGTGGGGGGAGAGGAGGGAGAAGGGGGAGGGGAGTAGATCAGGACGGGGGGAGGAGGAGGGTAGAAAAGGGGCATTAAGGGTCTTGGTCTCGGAATAGGTGAGTTTTGAGTGATTTTCTAAAGTCGAGGTAGTTGTAGGCCTGGAGGACCATTTGGGCTAGCCAAGGGTTTAGTTTGGCGGCTTGGAAGGCGTAGATTTTGTCAAGGAATTTTTTTGAGTGGCATAGTTTTAGGGAGGGGAAGGCGAAGAGTTGAATTTTTTGGGAGTTTTTATAGTTGTGGTTAAGGGTGAAGTGAGGGGTGATGTAGCTTAGGGATAAACCAAATATTGTTTTGTAGCAAAAACAGGCAAATTTTAATATGATTCTGGATTCTAGTGGGAGCCAATAGAGTTTGTGGTAAAAAGGGGTGATATGGTCCCATTTTTTCAGGTCAAATATGAGGCGGACAGCGGTGTTCTGGATCATCTTTAGTCTCCTGATTGTTTTCTTTGTGGAGCTCAGGTAGATGATGTTGCAGTAGTCCAGTATGCTGAGGATGGAGGATTGTACTAAGAGGCGGAAAGAAGAGTCGAAGTATTTTTTTATGGTGCGGAGTTTCCAAAGTGTCGAGATACTTTTCCTGACTGTGATATCAGTGTGTTTCTCGAGGGAGAGATGTTTGTCCAGTGTTACACCCAGTACTTTTAAGGTTTGTTCGAGGGGGAATGTGGATCCTTTTATTTGGATTGTGGTGTCTTTGATTTTGTCTTTGGGGGTTGCTAGGAAGAATTTTGTTTTGTCTGGGTTTAATTTTAGTCTGTAGGATTGCATCCAGAGTTCTATCTGACTAAGAATGCTTGTGAGGGAGTTAAGGAGTTCTTGAGTGAAATTGGTTAGAGGGATGACTATGGTAATGTCGTCTGCGTAGATAAAGAATTTTAGCTTGAGGCTTTGCAGGAGGTTTCCTAGGGAGGTGAGGTAGATATTGAACAGGGTGGGGGACAGGGGGGAGCCCTGTGGCACACCGCAGGAGTTTTCTCAGGAGTAGGAGAGGGAATTGTTTTTAAATACCCTGTAAGATCTGTTCCGTAGGAACCCGTTGAACCAGTTAAGGGCCTGGCCGGAGATGCCAATGTAGGCAAGGCAGTCAAGGAGAATGTCGTGGTCGACTAGATCGAAAGCACTGCTCAGGTCCAGTTGTAAAATCAGGGCACTGGATCCCAGACTGAAGAGTGTGTGTATGTGGTCTAGGAGGGAGGCTATGATGGTTTCGGTGCTGTGATTGGAGCGAAAGCCTGATTGGTTGTCATTAAGGATATCGAATTTTTCTAGGTATGTGGTAAGTTCGGCGTTTACCACCCCTTCTGCTATTTTGGTGAATAGCGGGATACTTGCGATAGGTCTGTAGTTGGATGGGGTGCTTGATGGTTCTTTCTTATTTTTTATGATAGGAGTTATTGAAATGTGGCCTTGTTCTGCTAGGAAGCTGCCAGTGGTTAGTAGTAGGTTTACCCATGCTAACATATTGGCTTTAAAATGTATTGGCGCAGTTTTCATAATGTTGGGGGGGCAGGTATCCAGTCTGCAGAAGGAATTTGAATATTTGTTAAAATATGTGTTGAAGGTTGGCCAGTCGATATTTGTGAATTGATTCCAGCTTAGGTCTGATCTGGATCCTGGGTCTAGCTTGGGCCTGTCTGAGTTTAGAAGGATTGGGAAGTCCCAGTGGGGGCTGGCTGGGGCAGATATCGATGATCTTAATTTTTGTATCTTTGTGTTAAAGAAGTCTGCAAGGGTGTTAGCGGTTAGAGTGGATTCGTTAACACAGGTGTCGGTGAGAGTTTCAAGGTTGTAGAGGTCGTTGACCAGTTTGAAAAGGTTGCTGCTGCTGTTTGTAACATTTCCAATTTTGTGGGCATAGAAATTTTTTCGTTTGTCCTTGGTGAGGTTTTTGTAGTTTTTTAGTTTAAGTCTCCATGTAGCCCTGTGTTCTTGGGCACCAGATTTAATCCATTGTCTTTCTGATCTTCTTAGGTCTCTTTTTGCCTGCAGTAACTCCGAATCAAACCATCCATCCTGGATTGGAGATCTAATTCTGCGCGTTTTTAAGGGGGCAATTTTGTCTAAGATATTTGTGCTGTCTTTGATCCAGGAGGTCATGATTTGGTCCGTTTCTTCGTTTTGTTTTGAGAGAGATTCATAGAGGGGCCAGAATTCAGCCGGGTCGATTTTACCTCTAGTGGTGTGAGTTTTGGTGTTTATTGATATTCTGTTTTTAGTGGCTTTTTGTTGGCATTGGATGGAGAAGTGGCATAGTTTGTGGTCGAACCATAGGGAGTCTGTCCAGATATCCTGATTCCAGTAAAATTTAGGGGTGGCTGGGTTTTTGGCGGAAAATGTCACTAGGTCTAGCTGATGGCCTCTTTGGTGGGTTGTGATGGGCGGAGGCTTGAAGTAGCCTAGTTGAGAGATTAGTAACCAAAAGTCGGATATGTCTGGAAGGTCTGTTTGCTCTGGGTGAATGTTGATGTCTCCACATAGAAGGTTGTATGGACTTGCTAAAGAGTTGGAAAATAGAAATTTGGCGAAGTCTTCCTTGGCTAGGGTCCATTTTTTTGGAGGGATGTAATAGAGCGTGATTGTTAGGGAGGAGGCTAAGGATTTTGAGGTTAGGGAGGTGGCTAGCATTTATAGATTGGGGGAGGATTTGGTGTCGAGTGTGGTGCAAGTTAGGTGGTCTTTGAAGATTATTGCTAGTCCACCTCCTCTTCCCCAGGTTCTGGCTAGGGACAAAATCTTGAAGCCTGGGGGGAGACAGTCTTTGATAATGATATCTGTGTCTGATAGCAGCCAGGTTTCGGTGAGTAGAAGTCGGGATTGGTTTCAGTGAGCCAGTCTTTAATAAGGATAGATTTATTTCTCATCGATCTTATGTTTAGGTAGAAACCTTGAAGGTTCTGGAAGTTGGTGGGGTCGATTGGAGAGTAGTGGGAGTAAGCTAGTTTTTTCAGTGATCTTTGTTTTTTTAAGCGAGGTTTGGTTGGTCTGTGGGGTGGTGGGGGATGGGCTTATGTTTGGGAAGTCATGTGGAGAGTGGAGTGTGGGTGTATGAAATTTGGATTTTGCCGTGCGGTATGAGGAGTGGAGGACAGGGATGTGAGTGGAGCATATTGGGTCGGCTGTGCAGATCCTGATGGCGATGAGATAAAGTATGAGCAGTGTAGCACATTGGTGAGGATTTGGCCAGGCCATATTGACGCACTAGAGGGTTTTTTTTTTTTTTTCAAATTTATACGGGCTTATTGGGTTGAAAGGAATTGCAAGGCAGAAGGAGCAGCAGGGTTGTTACAAGCTGGAAAAGCTGTTATGTGCTATTATATAATTGCTGAGGATTGGTACAAATGCTTAAGAATGCTATAGGGATATAACAAATGCTTAAGAATGCTGTAGGGATATAACAAACAGTTACATGCTGTTACATGATGAAGGCTGCAAGAATAAAGATGTTACATGCTGTTAAATTCTAAAGGTTGGTACAGCGGCTGTGAATGCTAAAGAAGAGTAACATGCTGTAAAGAAGATGTGGCATGCTAGTGTACAATTGAAATAATTATCAGGTTGGAGAACACAATAAAAAATGTGCATTATAATAAATACAGACCATTTAAGTATGCCAATAAAAGTGGTGTCCACCTGGCTAAGCTAATATGAAATGCAGGGGGGGGACATGAAAGACAGTTACTTTGAGAAGTCACCTTGGCAGCTCAGAAAATATGGATAAAGCTTATAATTCTATTCAATCCTCCTTTTATGCTAATCTATATGAAGCTCCAGATGACATGATGCCAGATGTTTCCATGAATCTTAATATAAAAACCCCTACATTATCTCCTAGAAAAGGGTCCCGCAAACTTTCTGATGCTGCAGCACACTAAACTCAGTGCCATAGCTGGAGGGCATCCGGACCCATGAGGTCAATGTGATGACATCATGTCAACATTCACACATGCGCAGCAGCAGCACCTGCTATTACTGCGCCGGTGGGGATGGGGGGAGGGGGTGCTGGAGGAGAGGCGCTGGCTGAGATCCTATAAGACTTAGGAGTTCTGATCGACAAGTCGATGAAGCTGTCTGCACAATGTGCTGCGGCGGGAAAAAGGGCGAATAGAATGCTAGGAATGATAAAGAAGGGGATCACAAACAGATTGGAGAAGGTTATCATACCGCTGTACCGGGCCATGGTGCGCCCTCACCTGGAGTACTGCATCCAGCACTGGTCGCCGTACATGAAGAAAGACACGGTACTACTTGAAAGGGTCCAGAGAAGAGCGACTAAAATGGTTAAGGGGCTAGAGAAGTTGCCGTACAGTGAGAGATTGGAAAAACTGGGCCTCTTCTCCCTTGAAAAGAGGAGACAGAGGAGACATGACCGAAACATTCAAAATACTGAAGAGAATAGACTTAGTAGATAAAGACAGACTATTCACACTCTCCAAGGTAGGGAGAACGAGAGGGCACTCTCTAAAGTTGAAAGGGGATAGATTCCATACAACGTAAGGAAGTTCTTCTTCACCCAGAGAGTGGTGGAGAGCTGAAATGCTCTTCCAGGGTCTGTTGTAGGGGAAAACACCCTCCAAGGGTTTCAAGGCTAAGCTGGACAAGTTCCTGCTAAATGGGACGTACACAGTTGAGGCTGGACCTTTTAGAGCACTGGTCTTTGACCTGGGGGCCACCGCGTGAGCGGACTGCTGGGCACGATGGACCACTGGTCTGACCCATCAGCGGCAATTCTTACGTTTTACGTTCTTATGTACAGTGGGTATAGGTATCTGATAGCAGTGAGTGAGAGTTAAGAGTTGAAAGCAGTTTCGAAAAAGTGGGCTTTTAGCTTGGATTTGAATACTGCTGTATAACTACATTAGTACAATACATATAATCCCCTAATGCAATTTTGGAAAAGTTGATAGCACTGACGTGTTCCGAATAGGAATATATAAAAACTAATTATTTATTTGTATATATGTATGTGGCCTCAGTGCATGAGTGAAAGCTAATGAACGCCTGGCGAACCAGGCTTCAACAATTTAAAGGGAGCTATTTTTCAAACCCCACTGTGCACTATCATAGGCTCACATATGTGCACTAAATCAAATACGTGAACCCCTAAAGTGAAGGTTTCAAAATGTGCCATAAACAAAAACAGTGCTAGTCCAAAGATTAATACTGAGCAACTTGCCAGTTTTGAGCAGCATTTTGGACTAGTTGATAGCACTGTTTTTGTTTATGGCACATTTTGAAAGGTTTTAATGGAGATTTCGGCAGTTGGAACCCAAGCACAGTACCAGGTAGAGCTTTGGATACTTGCCCAGAAATAGCTAAGAAAAAAATAAAAAAAAAACTTAAATTGAATCAGGTTGGGCAGACTGGATGGACCATTTGGGTCTTTATCTGCTGTCATCTACTATGTTACTATATTTAGGGGTTCACATATTTGATTTAGTGCACATATGTGAGCCTATGATGGCGCACAGTGGGGTTTGAAAAATAGCTCCCTTTAAATTGTTGAAGCCTGGTTCGCCAGGAGCTCATTAGCTTTCACTCATGGACTGAGGCCACATACATATATACAAACAAATAATTAGTTTTTATATATTCCTATTCGGAACACATCAGTGCTATCAATTTTTCCAAAACTGCATTAGGGGATTATATACATTGTATTATCATTGAATAATATTCCCCTTAGGGTTTTTGCTTATTGTATAACCGCATTAGACATTGGTTATACAGATCAGCATATATTACAGAATTTTGAATCTTATTTCTTCCCCTGGCACTTGAGCTATCTTTTGCATGCTCATTTAAAAAAATATATCGGTGACATTGTGTAATAGCATGTTTTGGCTCTCTTTATGGAGGAACTGGAAGGAAGTGGTTAGAATATGGTCAGGAGATCCTCATTGTACGATATTTTTTGTCTTGCATAGGAAATGTTGAGTCTTCTCTAGGCAAGGATAATAAAATCTTTAAGCAGTGGCAACAGTAGAGAATTTTCCAGCTTGAGCAACTATTATAGGAAGATGGCTCTTGTACCTTTGACGATCTGCAACAGCATTGTGCGATTAGACAGGATTACCGTATTTTCACGCAAATAATGCGCACCCGTATAAAACGCGCACCCGGGTATAGCGCGCAGAAATCACGATGATATGTACAAAAACTTTGGTATACCGCGCTCACGGGTATACCGCGCATTCTGCCCGACGCTCCTTTCGCCCGCCCTGACTTTCCGTGCGCTGTCCCGACTCTCCGTTCACCCCCCCTGACTTCCGTGCACTGTCCCCCCTTGAAGGTCTGTCCCCATCCTGAAAGCCTGATGCCCCCCCCGACGTCCGATACATCCCTCCCCCCGAAGGACCGCCGACTCCCCAACAATATCGGGCCAGGAGGGAGCCCAAATCCTCCTGGCCACGGCGACCCCCTAACCCCACCCCGCACTACATTACGGGCAGGAGGGATCCCAGGCCCTCCTGTCCTCGACGCAAACCCCCCTACCCCCAACGACCGCCCCCCACAAGAACCTCCGACCGCCCCCCCCAGCCGACCCGCGACCCCCCTGGCGACCCCCACGACCCCCCCACCCCCCTTCCCCGTACCTTTGGTAGTTGGGCCAGAAGGGAGCCCAAACCCTCCTGGCCACGGCGACCCCCTAACCCCACCCCGCACTACATTACGGGCAGGAGGGATCCCAGGCCCTCCTGCCCTCAACGCAAACCCCCCTCCCCCCCAACGACCGCCCCCCCAAGAACCTCCGACCGCCCCCCCAGCCGACCCGCGACCCCCCTGGCGACCCCCCCACCCCCCTTCCCCGTACCTTTGGTAGTTGGCCGGACAGACGGGAGCCAAACCCGCCTGTCCGGCAGGCAGCCAACGAAGGAATGAGGCCGGATTGGCCCATCCATCCTAAAGCTCCGCCTACTGGTGGGGCCTAAGGCGCGTGGGCCAATCAGAATAGGCCCTGGAGCCTTAGGTCCCACCTGGGGGCGCGGCCTGAGGCACATGGTCGGGTTGGGCCCATGTGCCTCAGGCCGCGCCCCCAGGTGGGACCTAAGGCTCCAGAGCCTATTCTGATTGGCCCACGCGCCTTAGGCCCCACCAGTAGGCGGAGCTTTAGGATGGATGGGCCAATCCGGCCTCATTCCTTCATTGGCTGCCTGCCGGACAGGCGGGTTTGACTCCCGTCTGTCCGGCCAACTACCAAAGGTACGGGGAAGGGGGGTGGGGGGGTCGTGGGGGTCGCCAGGGGGATCGCGGGTCGGCTGGGGGGGCGGTCGGAGGTTCTTGGGGGGGGGCGGTCGTTGGAGGGAGGGGGGTTTGCGTCGAGGGCAGGAGGGCCTGGGATCCCTCCTGCCCGTAATGTAGTGCGGGGTGGGGTTAGGGGGTCGCCGTGGCCAGGAGGGTTTGGGCTCCCTTCTGGCCCGATATTGTCGGGAAGTCGGCGGTCCTTCGGGGTGGGGGTGCGAGTGGTCCTGCCGGGGGGGGGGGGATGTATCGGACGTCGGGGAGTCGGCCGGGCAAGAGGGCTTGGGCTCCCTCTTGCTCCGATCGTGGATGCGGGTGCGGGTGGGAGCGCGTGCGAGCGGTCGTTCGGGGTGGGGGTGCGAGCGGTCATGCTGGGGGGGTGAATCGGGCGTCGGGCAGGGTGGGAACTATGTTTTAAAACTTTTGTATACCGCGCTCACGCATATAACGCGCGAGGGGTATGCGCGGTAGGTAAAAACGCGTATAACACGCGCGTTATATGCGTGAAAATACGGTAATATATTCAGCTACTACATTACTTATACTCGTTAGCCTCACACCTTCCCCTCTATAAATGTATATAGTAATCTCAGATCTTTTTAAGGGTGATGCCTAGGGAAAGATTTCAATCTCATGGTTTTATAAAGAGCTCATTAAGCAGCAACCACCCCAAGTGTTATGGAGACCTGCTGGCAAAATGGAATGCAGAGTCGCTAAGGCCACTGCCAACTCTTTCACTTAGTACATAGTAGGAAATATACCTAGAGAATGACACAGGGGACATATATTTACAGAAAAATCTTTCTTCAGAGCTGGGGGTAAGGGTAAAATGTTATTTTTAAAGAAGGCATATATTTTAGGGAAAAAGTGTATTATTAATCATTGGTTATAAGATCTCTTCCACAATATGGTATTGGAGGAATAGGTTACATTATTATAATGGAATCTTATGGGATAATCTTCCCAATATAAGCCGCGGCACACTAAACAGTGCTGTGAATATTATATACACACACACACAAACACAAAATGCCTTCCTTCTAGACCACGTGTGTCAAAGTCCCTCCTCGAGGGCCGCAATCCATTCGGGTTTTCAGTATTTCCCCAATGAATATGCATGAGATCTATTAGCATACAATGAAAGCAGTGCATGCAAATAGATCTCATGCATATTCATTGGGGAAATCCTGAAAACCCGAATGGATTGTGGCCCTCGAGGAGGGACTGACACCCCTGATCCAGAGCAATGAGACAGTACAGGAAAACATGGGCCAATGTGAATGAACAGACAAAAGTTATGTTAAGAAAATGGCATTTAAGTTTAGGGATTGAAATACAGCATGTTAGGAAAATGAACCTTTTTTGCATTTTGTTCTGTAAAGAAGTGCATTTTCTTTAACTTTAGTGCTACACTTTGTGCAGAATTAGCCTTCCATGTAGTCTGTCTGCATATTTCTTTTTCAGATGTGTGAGCAATTCTGTATCTAAGGGTCTGTGCATACTGTATATCCGATTGGGGTAGTCCCTATATAGAGGATCTGGCAGCATTGCCTCTCTATTATAGGTTCAGGCTCTGTGGGGGTTAGTGCTATTTGAGGACAGGTTACCTAGGTATCATGTGCCATTATTTCACAAAAAGCCTAGAGCCACAATCTAGTTAGGTTTTCAGGATTTCCCCAATGAATTTGCATGAGATCTACTGTATTTGCATCCACTGCTTCCACTGTACAAGAAAACAAGTAGATAGTCTGTCCCACAAGGTACAGAGCAGCAAGAAACAAATGGCAGACTAAGCCACAAGGCTATAAAAAAAAATTTCTCTCACACAGTACTCACTTGTTACTTATACTGTGAGGGAGAGAAGTTTTATAGCCCCTGAAGTAGCCCATCAGGGTGAAACTTAGTTAAGTTGGGCTTTTTTTGGGGGGGAGGGGAGGGGTTACCCCTCCTGCAACTGTTTTAAGGTATTGGATCAACTTCTGTGGCTTGGTCTGCCATTTGTTTCTTGCTGCCATTTGTTTCTACTGTATCCAGATAGATCTCATACATATTCATTGGGAAAATCCTGAAAGCCTGACCTGGCGAAGGTCGAGGTTGGACACCCATGGCCTAGAACACTGTTCTTCAACCACCAGTCCATGGATCAGTGCCAGTCCACAGAAATTTCCTGCCGGTCCACAGGGCCAGCACATGCATCAGGCCCAACACAGTATTCTTCAACCACCGGTCCACGGTGCAATCGATGCGGCGTTATCTTCGAGCCAGCTCCCTCTTCCTAACTGATTCAGTGCACAAAGCCACGGGCAGTGGCTCCTACGGGCATCCTGCGCCTGAACCGGAAGCCTTCTCTCCGACGTTGCAATGTCAGAGGGAAGGCTTCCAGATGAGGCACGGGACGTGCAAGGTGCAATTAGTACTATTATGGGGGCGGGGTCTGGGGTGGAGATTGGGTAGAGATGGGCGGGGTCTGGCCCACGACTTAGCCCAGTGTTCCTCAACTGCCGGTCCATGGACCAATGCTGGTCCACAGAATAATTATTTTATTTCTGCCAGTCCATAGGTGTAAAAAGGTTGAAAAACACTGGCCTAGAACATCTGTTTCTGTATGACAAATAGTAAAGGAAGCATATTATTGAAACCACCCTATATATTCTCACCTGTTATTTGGCCATTTGGGATACCATCTGTTTTATACTTTGTGCTATAAAATCCCTTACATTGGAAATGCGGTTGGCACCTGCAAAAAACTTACATAATCACTTGCTGGAACCCTGCCCAATTGTTTGCTTGTCAACTGGTTACGGGTTGAACTATGCAGGATTAATTTTGTCCTGCGTTTATCTCAAGAAGTGGTTCAACCTGTTTAGGGATTCCAGGTTGTAAGAAGCAGACTTGCGAGGGAGAGGTAAATAGCAATTTACTTTGTCTGGGAATCTAAGTATGCAGCAGGAGTTCTAGCGGCTGCAAGAGACAAATACAAGACTGACTAATTTACCTTCTACTAGGTAAACTTCCTAAATAGCAAATCATCAATTTGGGGCATATGTGGGGAGAAGGAGAAGTGTTTACTTTCTATAAGGCTACAGCGTATTTGAACAGAGAGGATCCAAAGTTAAGTGCTATTTTAGCAATCTGAACCCCCCCCCCAAAAAAAAAAAAAGCTTGCTGGGGGTGTAACCGAGAGAGATACATGAAGATCAGGAGTGACATCACAGGTTTTATCAGGTTTATGTCCCCCACCCCGCTTCCCGATATTTTAGAGCCATTTATTGGCTCCTTCAAAGTTCAAACTCAGCTAACACCCCCCCAAAAAAAGGGGGAGGGGAGAAAGGAGCAGTTATTCCAGTCTGCAGTGGCTCTTCTAATGAGTGATGCAGGCAAGGGCATTGACTAAAGCACAGAAGGATCAAGCAGGTATATATAGTACAAGTGCTGCCCGATTTAGGGAAAAAGTTTGATTCAATTTAGCCCATTGAATTGATTTTTTTATTTTTATTTGATTCACTTTTCCTGCCCAGTCAGGCATTTTTTCCCCCAAACATCTGATGGGTTTATTGTGCAGCTTCTTCACCCATCCCACCAACACCTTATTTCTGTCTTTTCTGCTCCATCAGTTACATCACAGGTGTCAAACTCAAGGCCCGCGGGGCCAAATCCGGCCCGCCTAGTCATTTTATGCGGCCCTCGGTCCAATTCCCCCAGTTTTACCTTATGGCCGGCTCCCTCCTCCTCCTCCTCCTCACAGCTGTAATGTTCAAGGAGCTGCATGCAGCGGCTCCTCGCATGTCCCACACCTCATCCAGAAGCATTCCCTCTGACGTTGCAATGTCAGAGAGAAGGCTTCCGGTTCCGTGCACACTACAGCTGTGAGGAGGAGGGAGCAGGCCACAAGATGACACCAGGGTGCATCGGACTGCGGGCCGCATAAAACAGCCAGGTTGGAGACGGCCAGAAAGTTAGACACCCACCGGAGGGAAGCACAGCATGGAGGGAGGGAGACAACAAAGGTAGGGGGAATGGTTTTATTTTCAAGTTAGTGTTTGAATTAGAGAAGGACATGGGGAAAAAATCTGTCCCCGTCACCGCCCCGTCCCCGCGACCACTGTCCCTGTAGCATCCATACAAGCCTCAGTACTGTAATATTTAGCTTATTCCTTCCTTATAAATCAAAGTTCTGGCTGCTGAACTAGAGAAAAATGTTCAGCTGGCAGGGCTTTGTTTATAAATTTTTATAAACAACTAAATATACTACTGTATCCTAAAGCAAAAAAATAAAATAAAGAGAAATTTTTTTTTCTTCCTTTGTTTCTTCTGGTTTCTGCTTCCCTCATCTTCTCATGCAATTCTTTCCATCCACTGTTTGTCTTCTTTCTGTGTCTTCCATTTGCTCTGTTACTATGCCTCTCCCTTCACCCGCCTCCCAATTGGTCTGGCACCAATCTTCTTCCCTTCCAGCATCTTCTCCCCACTCTGTCTTCCCCATGTCCCCCCCCCACATCCCTCCAACATCTTCTCCCCACTCTGTCTTCCACATTTCCTTTCAACGTTTGTTCCTCTCCATCCCCCTTCAGCGTCTGTTCCTTTCCTCCAACACCCTTCCTTCTTGCCACCTCATCGCCCTTCGGCACCCCTCGCCCTCCCTCCTTCCTACCTACCCGAATCTATCTATCTCCCTCCCTCCCCTTTACCTTTGCAGCACGTTTTGAGTAACTTCTTCAAAGCCATTGGAGCCTGCAAACAGTAGCGTGCGTGTGTGGATGGAAGCTTCTCTTCTGATGCAACTGGAAGTTGCGTCAGAGGAGAAGCTTCCGCCCACACATGCACACTACTGCTTGCAGGCTCCGACAGCTTTGTGAAAAAGTTACTCAAAATGCGCCGCAAAGGTAAGGGGGAGGGAGATAGATTCGGGTGGGTAGGAAGGTGACCGTACGCATTCCTTCCCTTAATAACCCCTTACTTTTCCTCCCCTTACTACCCTTTTCTTCTGTAACATTCCCCCTCATGCATTTGTAATTCGCTGAATGTCCAGCCTTCTTTCGATGTGAACCGCCTAGAAGTCGTCTGACTATGGCGGTATAGAAAAATAAAGTTATCATTATTATTAAGTTTCAAGTTTAAGTTTCAAGTTTATTCATTATTTGATTAATCGCCTATCATAATTACTAAGCGATTTACATTTACAGAAAATACATGATAAAATATTAACAATAATATAATAAAAATATAAAAATCATTAAAAAAAACTAGACAAATTTGAACAGGAAACATTGGGATAGAGGGGGAAGAAATACAATTTATAATAGGAAAGGAGGGACCGATAAGGTAAAAACACAAAAGGACAGGGAAAACAAAATAATTATAGGAAATGGTATATATGTATATATAGCTAACTAAAATGAAAGGGAGTTGTGAAGAGCAATTGGCATTTCAATTAAATATTGAAAGCATCTTTAAAAAGAAAACTCTTGAGTTGGCTTTTGAATTTATCAAGATTTTTCTCCTCCCTCAAATAAAGTGGGAGAGAATTCCAAGTTTGTGGTGCTGTGACAGAGAAGATATATTGTCTTCGGGTATTTATGATTTTAAGAGTGGGAATGACCAATAAAAGTTGTTGATTGGATCGTAAAGTTTTTTGAGAGGAGTATGGAATTAAAACTTTATAAATAAAAGATGGAGTTTTGGATGATAACGATTTAAAGGTGAGTAAAGATAACTTATATAATATTCGGTGTGCAACTGGGAGCCAATGTGCTTTTTGTAGTAAAGGGGTTACATGATCAAACTTTTTGGCCCCCATAATTAATTTGATAGATATATTTTGTATGATCTGTAATTTTCTGATTTCTTTTTGGGCCATTCCTTTGAATAAAGCATTACAATAGTCGATTTTTGAAATTATCAATGAATGAATTAGTATGTTTAAAGATTTGGGACAGAGGAATTTTGAAATAGAGCGGATTTGACGAAGCCTGTAAAAAGAAGTTTTGACCACATAGCTAATGTGGTCGTGATAAGTTAAGTTTTCATCTAGGATGACACCTAAAATCCGGATTTTGTTTATTTGTTTGAGCGTAATTCCCTGAATATTAATCGGAACAGCTAATTTATGGTTTCAAGTTTCAAGTTTATTAGATTTTAATATACCGACCATCAAGCAAATATCTGGACGGTTTACATTGGATTTAAAAAATTTACAGATAAGAGTAGAAACAATTGAGAAAAAATAAAAAACAAAAGATATTAAATAAATTAAATAATGTATAGTGAACATTAACGACAATAACAAGACAGACTTGACAGTGAGGAGAGAGGGAATGGATGGGTAAAGTTACATTGTAAGTAAGAAAAGGAGAAAGAGGGATTAGGAAGAAACATGTTGGATGGGGATAAGATATATTGAATGTTTAAAAGAGCAAAATTAGATAGAAAAGAAATTGAGAGGATAGATATTAAGTGGAAGAGAATGCATCTCGAAATAAGAAAGTTTAAGTTTTTCTTAAATTTGTCTAGGTTTTGTTCGTCACGAATTAGTTGTGGAAGGGAGTTCCACAATGTCGGGGCAGTTACTGCGAAGTTTATTTTGCGTGTGTAATAAAATTCTTTTATTGACGGAATCAATACGAGATTTCGATTTGAAGATCTTAGAGTTTGAGTAGAGCACTGAGGGATAAGAAGTTTGTGAAGAAATAATGGCAGTTGAGAAGATTTTATTTTGAATGACAAAAGGATGATTTTGTAGGTGATTCGGTGCATCACGGGTAGCCAGTGAGCATCTTTCAAAGCTGGCGTAACATGATCATATTTACCTAGGTTATAGATGAGTTTTATTGCAGTGTTTTGTATAAGTTGAAGGCGGCGAATTTCTTTTTGTGGAAGGCCGTTGAGTAGGGAATTACAATAATCTAGGTGAGAGATTATTAGAGAGTGAACGAGAATTTTGATGGATTCAGTTTCTAGAATTGAGGTCAATGAACGAATTATGCGTAGTTTATAGAAACATGTTTTAACTACAGAGCTAATATGATCATGAAATGATAGATCTTTATCAATGGTAACTCCTAAGAGTTTGATTTTTGTCTCCATTTGAATTGGAATAGATTTGATAGAAATTTTATCTGGTAGAACTTCAGGGTTTTTGATTGAGAATAGCAGACCGCGAGATTTATCTATGTTAAGAGAAAGTTTATTAGAATGAAGCCAATCGTTTATGGAGTCCAGTTTATTGTTTATATCTTTTATGTCAGACGTTTTGGAAATATTGATTGGGTGAAGTAGTTGTATGTCGTCTGCATAGGCAAAGATCGTAAATCCTATAGATTGTGCTAAGGTTAAGGGGGGAGATAGAAAGATATTGAATAGTAAAGGTGAAAGAATGGAACCTTGCGGAACCCCATAAGTTAATGATATTGAGGGTGAGGTTTCATTTCTGGCAAAGACTTTGAAGCTGCGTTCTTGAAAGTAAGATGAAAACCAAGATAGTGCCGTTCCTGTGATACCGCACTCTTTAAGTCTGTTTAAGAGAAGCGAATGGTCAATGGTGTCAAAAGCTGCAGATAGGTCAAGTGAGATAAGAAGGACAGATTTTTGGTGGTCATGAAAGTAGTGTATGGTTGAAATAAGGCCTAGCAGAGATAGTTCTGTTGAATGTGATGAGTGGAAACCTGTTTGACAGGGATGTAAAACAAAGGTTTTTTCAATGAATTCTGACAGTTGTGTGTGTATGATTTTTTCAGTTAGTTTAGATATTAAAGGAAGATTTGCAATTGGACGGTAGTTTGTTGGGAGAGAGGGATCAAGATTGTGATGTTTAATTTTTGGGAAAACAAGAGCAGTTTTCCATGTCAATGGGACAGAACAGTTGGAAAATGATTTAGATATCATTTCCCAGAGATATGGACCAAAAAAAGAAAAGAATTTTTTCAGGAGAAGAGGAGGAATGCTTTCAAGGGGAGTGTTAGCAGTATTGAGAGATTTCAATATTAGTTGTAAGTATGCTAATGAGGGCATTGTAAATGTAGAAAAGGTACTGAATGATAGAGTAGTAGAGTCATTGGTGATATGGAGGGGGGGAGAGGATGGAAGTGTTCCAAAATGTGTTCGGATATTCTTAATTTTATTGTCGAAGAAGTTTATTAGATCCGATGCAGTGGGAGTAGTAGTTATGGGTAGTTTTTTAGTAGAATATTTTGATAAAGATTGGGCGAGACTGAAAAGTTTTGAAGAATTGTGAGTAGAAATAATAAGTTTGGCATAGTATTCCTTTTTTGCTTGTTGAATTGCTTTTTTATAGTAGGTTTTCTTTCCAAGGGAACAGTAACGTGTTGGTTTTATTAATGTTTAAGGACAGTCTATTATTGTCCAACCATAGATGAATCTGTTTGAGTTTGTCATTAATAGCAACGATTTCAGATGAATTATTGGGGTCAAGGGGATGTAAAAGTTGTACATCATCAGCATAAGCGAATACTGAAAAACCAATAGATTGACAAAGAGTCATAAGGGGTGAGAGGAAAATATTGAAGAGAAGAGGGGATAAAATAGAGCCTTGGGGAATACCATAGGAGGTAGAGAAACTTGAAGATGTAGAATCATTGAAAGAAACTATAGAAGTTCGATTATCAAAATAGGACCTAAACCAGTGAAGGACTTGCTCGGAAATGCCAATAGATTCTAATCTATTTAATAAGAGGTTATGATCGATTGTATCGAATGCTGCCGAGAGGTCTAATGAAATCAGGAGGACGGAAGTATGGTGATCCAGATGGTAAAGTATCGAGGATGTCATACCTATCAGGGAATGTTCAGTGGAATGGTTTTGCCTGAAGCCGGTTTGATTAGGGTGTAAAATGTTTGTTTGCTCTATATAGTTTGATATTTGATTAAAAACAATTTTCTCTATTATCTTTGCGAGGCAGTGGATAGCCTTGTCCCCATACCTGCAGTGAGCACTTTTTCCCCCCTCATCGTTTCGGCGGGTTACCTGTGACTACCCACGGCTAGTTGCGGGTAACAGCCATCGTGTCATTCTCTAGTTTTAATTGTGTAAATTTTGAGCATTTTAAATCTGCTATCTTTTGCACTGCTCAGGAAGAAATACATTTGTTTCTTTTTCTCTGGGGGTTGTACTGCATGCAGAATCTTAAATCTTAGGGTGTTTAAAAAAAAAAATATATTAGTACTTTTAGTTTTTGGTCCCGTAATTGCATAGGGGTTATCTGTGTTCTGGTAGGAATGAATGTTGAGAAGCATGCAGTGTGTTTTGTGTAGTTTAATTTTGTGCTTAACCATTATGTGTTAATAAGATTATATTGTGTGTGTATATATATGAAACATGAATGGAGAAAATGGTGTTATAATTAGTATTATTATGGGGCAGAGATTGGGTGGGGTCTGGCCCACGACTTAGCCTGTGTTTTGGATTTCGGCCCCTTAATGTGATTGAGTTTGGCACCCCCGAGTTACATCATCTGTTAGACCAGTGTTTTTCAACCTTTTTACACCCGTGGACCGGCAGAAATAAAATAATTATTTTGTGGACTGGCAAACTACTAGGATTAAAATTTTAAAACCTTGTTTCCGCCCCATCTCCGCGAGCTCGATCCCCGCAAATCATCTGATCCCATCCACACAAGCTTCAGTTATGATTTTATATTGAATGTATTTTATTAAAGTATAAAAAGAAACAATATTCTGTACAATTGTCTTTTTATAAATACAAATAATACAGAGCAAGGATCAACAAAACCCCTGTCTTCCCTCCCCTTCACATATATCCCCTCTACAATAAAAAAAACAAAAACTGAACAAGCCAAATTATTACAAAACTAGTCTTTAAGCCCGTTACATTAACAGGTGCTAGAACATATGTGTGTGTGTCTGTCTATTTCTTTCTCTCTCTCTCCTTAGCCGCTTTTTTCTTTCTGCCTTTCTTTTTCCTTGGCTGTCCATCATCACCCCTTGCCTGCTCTCCCTGTCCATTTTCCCTTCCTTTAACCTCCCCTGTGTCCACCACCACCCCTTCACTGCTCTCCTTATGCAGCAGCAGCCCTTCTCCCTTTGTTTTACCTCCCCCCTGTCCAGCAGCACCTCTTTCCTTCTCCCCCTGTCCAACATTAGCCCTCTGTTCCTTTTCTTCAACCCCCTGTCCATCAGCATCTCTTTCGTTCTCCCCCTGTGCAACGGGTGCTAGAGTAGACAACTGTTTTTTTTTTTCCTTTCTCTCTCTGTGCTTGGATGCTGTCTGTCTGTCTGTCATTCTTTCTGTCTGTGTCTCTGTCTTGCGCCCTGCCTGCCTATCTCTCTGTGGCCCCCTTCTCTTCCCCGGCATGACTGGTGTGTGCCCCCAGAACACCCTTCCCCCCAAAGCAGCCCCATTTCCCAATGCCCCTGCCCCCTTTTGTGCCATGCCTGCCTGCTCCGTGGCCCCCTTCTGTTTCCCCCCTATGATTGCTGTCTGGCCCAGCAAACCCCTCACCCCAAAGCAGCCCCCTTTCCCTCTCCCCTTGTTGAGCCATGCCTGCCTGTTCTGTGATCCCCTGCCCATGACTGCTGTGTGCCCCCAGCACACCCCCTACCCCCAAAGCAGCCCCTTTCCCTCTCCCCCTGCTATGCCTGCCTGCTCCCTGTGCATCAGCATCAGCATTTCCCTCCCCCTCACCTGTTCCTTCGTAGCAGCATGGAGATAAAACGGCTCCCTTATTTCTTTGCTGGATTTTTTTTTTTTAAGTTTAAAGATGCCTACGCGGCTCCTCTCACGATCCGGCCTGCGTCGGAAGCCTTCTCTGACACAGGCCAGGATCGTGAGAGGAGCCACGGCGGCAGTTTTAAACTTAAAAAAAAAATCCAGCGAAGAACTAAGGGAGCCGTTTTCAAAGCCGCTGTCGCTGCTCCTCTCATGAGCTGCACTTATATTATGTCAGAAGATGAGAGAAGAGCCGCGGCGACGGCAGCAGATTTCAAATTAAAATAATTTATGCGGCCAGCCGGCTCCCTCGAAACCCTCCTCCCCCCCTTTCCCTTCCCACGGTCCGTCTGGCTGCGTTGTTCTCTCCCTCATTCTCAAACCGTCCGTGCCAGTTCAGGCCTTGAGGATCATGGCAGGGAGGAAGGCATTGTTTGGCGGCCGCTGGAAGTTGGGGGGAGTGATGAGCCAGCGGTGCATCTGGATTGTGAGCAGCCCTGCCTTCGGTCCTGTCTCAGTCCCACGGGGTCAGAGGCTTTTTCGTCCTTCCACTGCGGTGGGAGCCTGAGCCGGCATAGGCGGTTGAGGGGGGAAGGTTGTGGTCGGAGTTGCTAGGCTGCAGGATGTGTGAGTTGCGAGTGTGGGGCCTGCAGCGGCGCGAGGATGAGAGCAGGCTGTGGTGACGTTGTAGGCGCGCATGCGCACTCGTTTTTCCGCGACGGGATCAGGGAACACGATTTTTTAATGCGCATGCGCGGCCTATCATTTTATTATATTAGATGCTACACAGAAATATCATGCTAACAGAATACTGCAGTCACACATGACAGGAATAGTTTTAGAGGAGTGCAACTAGGGCAACTGCCCCCTGATCAGAGAGCGCCCTAAGCCAGCTGGAAGCTAAAGAAACACTGCCTGGGCCAGTTCCCAGTTATGTCTAACACCAGCTCTAGCAGGATATATATTTCAAATCTGAAAGACCATAACCTAATTCACCCCTCACAATCAGGATTTCGAACCAACCACAACACAGACACTACTAGTAACCCTACTAGACACAGATCAACAGCATATTAGCAAAGGCAAAAAGATGTTGATAATCCAACTTGATCTCTCTGCAGCATTTGACCTGGTCAACCACTCCATACTGCTACAGATACTTGACACCATTGGGATCTCAGGCAGGGTTTACAATTGGTTCCAAGGATTCCTCAAATCAAGAACTTACAGAGTAAAGTCCAACAATCTCAAATCAGATCCATGGTCCAACCCCTCTTCGCACTTCAACCTCTTTATCTCCTCCCTTGGAACCACTTTAGACAACTTAAATGTTACATCCTTCAGTTACGCAATGACATCACCATACTCCTCCCCTTTGACCCACCAGAGCCCACCTCAACAGTAAAACTGGAAAAAACACTAGACGCAGTGGTAAAATGGATGGTAGACCACAAACTGAAACTAAACTCAGATAAAACAAAAATCCTTCTGCTTGAAAAGGCCAAAACCCCCACCATCACAGAATTGGAAATGAAGGACACCAAATACCCAATACAGTCCGAACTTAAACTCCTAGGAGTAAACGATAGACAGATGCTGCACAATGCAGGCCCAAATCAATAAGACAACCCAGAAAGCTTTTTTAATTATGAGAAATCTACGTAAAATAAGAAAATTCTTCGACACAGAGCAATTCAGGCTAATTGTCCAATCCCTAGTCTTAGGTCTACTGGACTATTGCAATTCCCTCTATCTACCTTGCCCTGCCAACATGCTAAAACAACTTCAGTCTATACAAAACACCACTCTCAGACTGATCTACTCTGAGAAAATATGACCACATCACCACTGCCTTCCTAGACTCTCACTGGCTACCAATACAAGCACGAATTCAACTCAAATTCTACTGTCTATTATTCAAAGCATTAAACAGCTCTTCCCCCTCCTACCTAAACAACCGCCTAAATCAGATCCTCACCACAAGACAAATTAGAACCCTGACCCTATTTGCCTACCCTCCGCTCAAAGGCACTCAGTGCAAAAAGATGTTTGACAACCTTCTTGCGACGCAAGCAGCAAAACTTGACCACTCCATTTCCAATCTGCTGACGGCAATGGGCGACCTCAAAACATTTCAAAAAGAAATCAAAACCCTGCTATTCAAAAAATTTATCCAGATATCTTAACTCTCCCCCTCTTCCCTCTCCTCCCTGGTAAAATCTCCTCCAAAAGCCTCCACTTTGGTAATCTCTTCCTCCTCAAAATTATCAACCAAGAATACAGTTCCCTAAAATGTAATGCTCCCTTGAAATGTCCAGCATTCTTAATTGTAATCTTATTTGTAATATTACCTAGAAATGTCCAGTCATCTTACTATCTAATTTGCAAGTTCTCCTGGAAATATCCAGCTATCTTACCTCTTTTGTAATAAAAAAAAACAATTGTAACGTTACTGGAAATGTCCAGTTAGCTCTTTTGTAATCCGCCTTGAACTGCAAGGTATAGGCGGAATAGAACAACAGAACCAAAAGACGGGAGGTCCAACCTTGTCTGCAGTAAAAAAACCAGCCAGGAACAAACAAACCAAAACTGCAGATACGTACAACGATGTAGGCGAATTTTATTGTGACAAGCAAACTGTATATTAAAACCTTTCTACCAAACGGGGGACCCAACACGGTCCGTGTTTCGGACAACCTTCATCAGGGGTCCTATTAGGTACAGATATAACATAAAACACAATATTAAAAATACAATTATATAAACAGTTGTAATAATAATAAAAATGAAAAGATAACAAATATTAAGATAACAAGATGATCAATTTGACCATAGACTATAATATTAAGAAATTTAAAAGCAAGAGGACAAATATATGTTTTAAAAGGTGATAAGTACGCATGCCATGTCAATAGAAATGCGTGCAGAAAAGACAGAATTGATAATAAATGACTGCTAGTGTTAAGTATGAACGAACTGTGACGGAACATAAGCCAATAAGGTAGTGCAAAGAAAAAAGAAAAAAAGGAGAACCAGTGTTATGATAAAACATAAATAATAGCATCAAATTTAAATAATGAAGGAAAATATGAGTAACGAAATGGAGAAAGAGAAAAAAAAAAAAAAAGAAAAACGAATGAATGTAAAAATACAAACCATGGTAGATAAAGGAAAAAACATATGTCACAACAAATATTGAAAAAGATAATATAAAACAAGCTCTGCTTTATGATTCCCTTCTTATATTTCTCTCTTCCTCTGCTTTATGATAGCTTGTTTTATATTATCTTTTTCAATATTTGTTGTGACATATGTTTTTTCCTTTATCTACCATGGTTTGTATTTTTACATTCATTCGTTTTTCTTTTTTTTCTCTTTCTCCATTTCGTTACTCATATTTTCCTTCATTATTTAAATTTGATGCTATTATTTATGTTTTATCATAACACTGGTTCTCCTTCTTCTTTTTTTCTTTTTTCTTTGCACTACCTTATTGGCTTATGTTCCGTCACAGTTCGTTCATACTTAACACTAGCAGTCATTTATTATCAATTCTGTCTTTTCTGCATGCATTTCTATTGACATGGCATGCGTACTTATCACCTTTTAAAACATATATTTGTCCTCGTGCTTTTAAATTTCTTAATATTATAGTCTATGGTCAAATTGATCATCTTGTTATCTTAATATTTGTTATCTTTTCATTTTTATTATTATTACAACTGTTTATATAATTGTATTTTTAATATTGTGTTTTATGTTATATCTGTACCTAATAGGACCCCTGATGAAGGTTGTCCGAAACACGGACCGTGTTGGGTCCCCCGTTTGGTAAAAAGGTTTTAATATACAGTTTGCTTGTCACAATAAAATTTGCCTACATCGTTGTACGTATCTGCAGTTTTGGTTTGTTTGTTATAGGCGGAATAGAAGTCACTAATGTAATGTAATGTAATATATTCTAATCACAAAATAGAAATAAAATTTTTATTCTACCTTTTGTCGTCTCTGGTTTCTGCTTTCATCTTCATTTCACTCTCTTCCTTCCAGCATCTGCCCCTTCCATCCAGCCTGTGCCCCTCTCTCCTTTTTACATGATTAATTCCAGCTTCACTGCTCTCTTCATTTTTCTCTCTTCTATACCAGATCTAGCATCGTTGTCCCCCTCTGCTTATTTCTCTGCTGACCCCTTCCCATCATCAATCTCTCTACTTTATGCCTGCCTGTCTCTCCCCTTCTCTAATCTCCCTGCCAGCTGTTTCCTTCCTTTTTTTTTTCCTTCTCCCTTTCCTCCTCCTCCTGTCTAGCAGTAACGCTCTTCCCTTCCTCCCCTCCCAGCAGTATCTCTCCTTCTCCTTCCCTCCAGGTCCAGTAGCAGCTGTCCCTTTTTTCCCTTGCCCAGCAGCTTCCCAGATTACTTTCCCTCCTCCCCTCCCAGCAGCATCTCTCCTTCTCCCTCTCCAGTAGCAGCTGTCCCTTTTTTTCCCCTTGCCCAGCAGCTTCCCAGACTCCAATACTGGCTTTCTCCCCTCCCAGCAGCTCTCCTTACTTCCCAGCACAGCGATTCAGGAAGGCAGCCTCAAGTCCTTTGTTGGCTCGCGCTGCCTCTGAGGAAAGAGGAAGTTGCATCATCAGAGGCAGCTGCGACTCAGCAAAAGCCCCAAGGCTGCCTTCGTGAATTGCTGTACTGGTAAGTAAAGGAGAGCTGCAGAGAGGGGAGAAAGCCACTGTCGGAGGCTCCCCATGATCTCTCCGGCCCAGCGCAAACCAGATGAAAATAACTCGATCTTGCCGGCCCTGTGCGGACCGGCAGGAAATTGAAGTTGGTTAATCTCGCCGGCCCTGTGCAGACTGGCAGAAATTTCCTGCGAACCGGCACCGGTCTGCGGACCGGTGGTTGAAGAACAGTGTGTTAGCCAATATCAGTTTCCAGAAACTATTTTGGCAAACGTGATGCAAAAATTCAATAAAATGTAATACATGAATAAAAGCAGTCAGAACTTTGGCTTGGGAATTAATAGAAGATACCCACTTTAGGCTTGGAAACCTAGGTTAAGCTGCCCAATCATTGGCTTGGGAACCAGACAGACATCCATTGAAGAAACCAAAACTACAAGCTTTGGAACCTTGCACAACTATCAGACGTGACCTCTACAGCAATAAGTTTGCTGGTTCAAATTTCTTGAACTAGTGGCAATGCCACCATGGCCCATTGCCAAATATTTTCCTCATAAAAAAATGCAAAAGCAGTTTATAACTTACAGAGCTGACCATATTTTGATGTTAATGTATGCCATTACTATGGAAAACTTCAATGACCTTTAACCCTTATTTTCAAGCACAGTTTGCTTGCGTTGAAAACCAAAACCAACTTTTTCAGGGGGTCTGAAACATGTTCTAATAAAATTAGTTTGAAAATGTTTCCAGAATATTCTTTTTTGTAGAAGCTGGTTAAAAATGCCCAAGTTTTGACATTAAAAAACCCCCACAAGCTTTAAATTGAAATTAAAAAGTAATGAGATTAGTTTATAAGTTGAAATTGTGTATTTGAGAATAGTTTATAAGTTGAAATTGTATAATTGAGAACAAAAATATGTCACAAAATAAACTTTTACAGGGATAGCTTCATTATTACAGGAACAACAGAAGGCTAAAACTCTGAATTTTATTTGTTTATTTGTTTTTAACTGTCCATTTTCTGCCCACTTTGGAGGATTTTCACATATGTCGGTTTAAAAAAAAATTAAAAATCTTCATTAGTTCCATTGAACAGATTGTAAAATGTTGCGTAAATTGCCAAGTTTCATTTATTTAGCTTCAAAGGCCAAAGAAACATTTTGACTCAAATTTGCCAAAATTGTGCGGGGATACTGTACGTAATCGTAGTATGGTATCAAAGAGCTATATCTCCACAAGTATTTCACAGGCAGATCTTAAAACTTTACTAGAGTTCATTTGGGTCACGTAAGATTCAGCATACAAAAAGTTTCATCCAAATGTGTGATGGTGAGGTGGAAAGCCCTAGACCACTAGACACAGAACGACTCTGCTAGGAAGCTCGGAAAAGGTTGTACTGATAATCTGCTGGTAAAATACTGGCACACTATAAACTGGCTGGAATCGGTTTAGTAGCCATCATTAAAGGAACGGTAACTTTTGAGAATCCTCCTCTAAATTGCCAAAAACAAAAAGCGTGGGGATTCTCATCACTCTTTGTAGCCAAGATAAGAAAAGTATTGGGGGGAGGGGATGGTTTAGAGGAGGAGGAACCAAATCCTAATTTCAGAAACCCTTAAAAATGACATTTCCAGACCTCCCCCCCCCCTCCGGATTCTCCCCACAGGGAATAATGTGAGTACTCACTGACTTCTGGTGCCCTTCAGCTTGTAGCCTGCTTGCAGGGAAAGTGTTTCTGCCTCAGAAATGGTCAGAACTGGACCGCTGCTGGAAATCTTCTGGCTACTGATTGGGAAGACCATGAACACAGACTCCCACCCCTAAAATTCCCACTCAGCGTTCGGGGGTGGTGGGGGGGATAACTTGCAGTCGGCTCCCTGTTACCCGGATGATTGTTATTCAGGGGCCCCACAGCCTGCGCTCAAGCCCCCGATTAAATCAGTGGACGAGCAGCATCTGGGGAACAGACCCAGAGCTCCTGAAGGGATACAAAGCAAGGTTGGCTCCACAGGTACTCAAGATTGGCCTGGGAGCAGCAGTCCACCCACCGGGACTACATCATTTCCCTGGCAGAGTAAGCCCAATAAGGGGACCTCCGAGCATTGAAGCCATAAAGAAATTGAAAAAACATTTTCTGTAGACAGCCTTTGATGGTATCGATTTTGGTACCGACGTAGATTGGCAGTTTACAGAATGTTAGGCTCCTTACGTTCACTTAGATACTGGATATTCTTTAGGCTTTTTATATTTATACTTTGGTTCACTGGGGTGGTAAGGGTCTCAGTGGGATCACAGTTCTACATGGGTACACGAGTTTGTTGTTGGCTCTACTCTATTTGCTGTATATTACTCAAATGTTTTTGCCAATAGGTGGGAAGGGGGCTATTTGAGTGTTAGCAGTTATTATATACAAAATGAAACACTTGAAACTTTGTATCTGTTTACTGTTTACAGTGCAACATTGTTAACTCTGTGTTCTCAATAAAAATGCATTTACACTAAGAGATAACAAAGCTAGCGAAATGCAACATATGTACTCGTACATTGCCCATTGGATAACACTGGTCATCATCAACAACAAATGTTTCTTTGCTACCAAGAACTTAAGTGTTCTTAGTTAATTTAATGATGCTGATTTCAGATCTGTAATTGAAATTCAACTAGCACGTCAGGTTTCTGAGATACACGTTACTGATATTTTTTTTAGACAGTTTGCCATATCAGCACAATATTGCGAGTATGAACTGTGTCTCAAACTTGTGTTAAAGAGTTTAAAAATAAAACATGAAGACAATAAGGAGACATGCTACAGCATATATTTACGCTTGCTTTTACGCTTGTACTGTACATTTGTCTCTTTGCAAGAACCAACAATAGTCTCTCATCATACTGGGATTGAACTTTCCACGATATCTGCTTTCCATCACCTTGATATCTTGATGAAATCTTTCCCATCGCTGACATTACCAAGATTGAATGTGAAGAAGTCGAGGTGAGAATGTAAGATGTGCATTTTAAGGCCCAGATTCACTAAAGATAGCGATTCAATCGCTGTTGGCCGATTTTGAAACAGCGACCAATTCACTATCTTTCTTGCATGCAAACTCCCTGACTCAATTGCTGAGTGAGCGATTCAGTCGGGGCAGAGCCCTGACAGTAGTGAGAAGAGAAGCAGCCTCCTGTCACTGCTGCCAGTGCTTCTGCCGGTTTGATTTTTCATTTTTTTTTTAATGGCAGAGATATTTTACATGTATTACATGCAAAATATCTTGCCAATAAAAATAAAAATGAAAAAAAGCCTTCCCCCACAACAGCGCCCTCCCCAACTAAAAAATAAAATGGCAAGAGGGAAGCCCACTCCCTCCTGCCACCAGCCGCTCCGCCCGATGCTTCCCTTCCCACCTGCGCGAACATGGCAGGAGGGATGCCAACTCCCTCCTGCCGTCGGGACCCCTCCTGAACTTACCCGAGGCGCCTGTGCCAATCAGGGCCTTAGGCCCTACCCCGTGCATCACATAATGCACTGGGGCGGGGCCTAAGGCCGCAGACTCATCGCGGGAGGCATTGGAGCAGGAGGGATTGAGCACCCCTCCTGCTCCGTTAAAACTACGGAGATGGGGTTTGGCATCCCTCCTGCCATTTGTTTTAGAGTTGGTGGGTGAGTGGGACATATGACAGGAAGGAGTGGGAACCCTCATGCCATAATTTTAAAGGGCTGCGGTGGGGCACATTTTGGGGGGAGTTCAGGAAGGGATGGGGCACTTTTCGGGAGTGGGGAGGTTAATTTTAAAAAAATTTAAAAAAAAAAAATCAGGCAGATGTTTTGCATGTGTATAATACACAAAATATCTGCCCGATTAAAAAAAAAATAAATAAAAATTTAAACACAGCAGAAACCCTGACAGCAGTGACAGGAGGCTGTTGCAGTTGGTTGGGGGCATGCCAACGATCGTCCCCATTTGCATGCAGGCCAATGAATTCACTAAAGGCCGGACACGGATCGGAGGTTAGTGAATCTAGCCCTAATTCCTTGCAACAAGGCCTCACGCTGCACTGGGTCTGATGATGCCAGTGGCAAAGTCAGTTATCAGTTTAGCACCTTGCTCAGCTGTGTCATTAACAAGATGTCATAAGTAAGAAGACATTCAACTTTTCTTCAGAACCAATAAAAAAAATTGTTTTGTGGCCAAATAAAATTTTCCAGATGGTTCTAGATCAACTCAGACAAGCAGAAAAGCTTTTCTGTAATTAAAACCTAAAAAGGTTTTAGCTATTAGAGCTCCTTTTTATTTAAAGTTTCCTTATAAATGTTTGGTAGGCTTGTATAATAATGATAATTTTGGGGATCATTTGCAACTTGAGAACTTCATGAAAATCAGGGAACCCTCACCTGTAGCTGATCCCATTACCTCTTGAATTTTTTCTTTTCTGATATTAGCTTGAGCTTTAATGATTTTCTTGTCTTATTTGACCTAGATTTATTTCTCTACCCTTAATTATAGATTTTCCCTAGATGTGGATTTGAAGTGGCATTTTATTTGATTTTCTATTTGCAAGATTTGATTCTTTTTCCTGTTCTTATGTTGTATATTATAAGAATAAAAATTACTAATAAAAAAAAATACACATAAGAACATAAGAAGTTGCCTCCGCTGAGGCTGACCAGAGGTCCATCTCACCCTGCGGTCCGCTCCCGCGGCGGCCCATCAGGCCTATTGCCTGAGCAGTGGTCCCTGACTATTTCTATAACCTACCTCTACTCCTATCTGTACCCCTCAATCCCTTTGTCCTCTAGGAACCTATCCAAACCTTCTTTGAAGCCCTGTAACGTGCTCCTGCCTACCACAGCCTCCGGAAGCGCGTTCCATGTATCAATACACCTGACTGGGCCTCCACGTGTGCGGATCACCGGACTCGATGGACTGTAGGTCTGATCCGGAGATGGCAGTTCTTATGTTCTAAGATTGACAAACTAAAAAGATTTCTGAAAGCTGAAAAGATTTGACTGGTTACTAGTAGTCCACATAGTATAAGGGCTAGAATGCCAATTTTTAAAAGAAATAGCTCCAGGTTGATTGCCCTAGTGAGCCTTGTGTCAGTGCCAGGCAAAAGGCTATTAAAAATAGAACTGTTGAATAACATGGCTTAATAGGAAGAAGTCAGCAAGAGTTTAAGAAAAGTCTTGCCTCATCAATTTTAAAGTTTCAAAACATGTGGATGGTGATCCAGCTGATTGTATTACATGTCTCCCAGGGGCGAGAACTAAGGACATCACAGACAGAATCGAGAGAATCCTGGAAGGAGCTGAGATGGAGGAAACAGCAGTGATAATCTACGTTGGAACCAACGACGTCAGCAGAAGGAACTACAACAGGACAACACTGACCGAGCAGTTCAAGATACTGGGGAGGAAACTGAAGCCGAGGACAAGGAAGATAGCCTTCTCAGAGATCTTGCCAGTACCGAGGGCGGATGCAAGGAGGCAGACCAAGCTGCAAGCAATTAACGGTTGGCTGAGGAGGTGGTGCGAAGAGGAAGGTTTTCACTTTGTACGGAACTGCAAGAAGCAGCTCTACAGGAAAGAACAAGCTCTACAGGAGGGACGGACTGCACCTGAGCACCGATGGGACGAGAAGGCTGGCACACAACATCCAGAACAACATAGACATGGCTTTAAACTGAGGAAAAGGGGAAAGCCGATAGTCGATCTGACATCGACACATCGGACTAATGTATCAAACAAGGATACTGGACCAGGAAAAGGCGATAGAGGGATTGAGACTGAGTGGACGTTTGTTGATAAAAAATCCAAGGACACAAAGCAGGGGCCCAGGGAACTAATGAAACCAAAGAGCAGGAAATGGAAGAAACTGCCGGAGGAACATCCAAAAATGGGGAAGCAGGCTGAGGACGAGATAGACACACCACAGGAGGGAGATGAGGACGAAATAGACACACCACAGGAGGAGGATGAACAAAGCGAGGCCCGGGGACTGGCAGCCCATGAGGGGGTAGGCAGAAACACCAAACCACGAGGAAAACCAACAAGGAAGGTAAACAACTGGGACTTAAATTGCCTATACACTAATGCTAGGAGCCTAAGAGCCAAAATGGGAGAGCTAGAAGTCATAGCCAGAAAGAAGGACATAGACATAATTGGAGTCACTGAAACATGGTGGTCCGAGAACAACAACAAATGGGATGTGGTCATACCAGGGTACAAGCTTTACAGGAGAGACAGGACATACAAGAAGGGTGGAGGAATAGCGCTATACATTAAGGACTCCATTCCTTCAACCAGGATGGAAACAGCAATAGGGGTGGACAACTTGGAATCACTATGGGTTAAGCTACCAGGAGGAAATGGAGCAGACATAAAATTGGGACTGTACTATTGCCCACCAGGACAACCGGAAGCAAACGACCAGGACCTGGAGGCTGAATTAAGGCAGGTATGCAAAAGCGGAAGTGTGGTGGTGATGGGAGATTTCAACTACCCTGGCATAGACTGGAGTATTGGACACTCAAACTGCACAAGGGAAACAAAATTCCTGGAGGCTATAAGGGACTGCTTCATGGAACAGCTGGTCATGGAACCAACAAGAGGAGATGCCACTCTTGACCTAATCCTCAACGGGCTAGGAGGACCCGCAAAGGAGGTGGTATTATTAGCGCCACTAGGAAACAGCAATCACAACATGATCCAGTGCAAGCTAGAAATAGGAACACCAAAAGTGAAGAGAACCACAACGACAGCACTCAATTACAGAAAAGGGAACCACGAGGCCATGAGGAAAATGGTGGGAAAGAAACTCAGCAGCAGCTCAGGGAAGATGGAGACCGTAGAAAAAGCCTGGTCCCTGCTCAAGGGTACGGTGCACGAAGCACAGAACCTGTACATCCCCATGTTTAGGAAAGGGTGCAAAAAGAACCGAACAAAAAACCCGGTGTGGATAACAAATGCAGTGAAAAAGGCGATAAGTGACAAGAAAGCATCGTTCAGAAAATGGAAAAAGGACCAAACCAAGGATAACCAGAATGAGCACAAAAGGCACCAAAAGGAATGTCACCGAGTGGTAAGGAAAGCAAAAAGAGAATATGAGGAGAGACTGGCAGAGAAAGCAGGAAACTTCAAACCATTCTTCAAGTATGTGAAGGGGAGACAACCGGCCAGGGAGGAAGTGGGACCCTTGGATGATGGAGACAGGAAGGGAGTGGTAAAGGAGGAAAGAGAGATAGCTGACAGGTTAAACAAGTTCTTCTCATCTGTCTTCACGAGAGAGGACACATCCAATATTCCGGAACCCGAGGAGATCTTAAATGGAGACCGGGATGGGAAGCTGGTCAAACTAGAGGTAAGCCGGGAGGATGTCCTCCGTCAGATAGACAGACTAAAGAGCGACAAATCACCAGGTCCGGACGGCATCCACCCAAGAGTACTAAAAGAGCTGAGAAACGAAATAGCAGAAACATTTTGCCAAATATGTAACCTTTCCTTAGAAACAGGGGAGATCCCAGAGGACTGGAAAATAGCAAATGTCACGCCCATCTTCAAGAAGGGATCAAGGGGTGACCCAGGAAACTACAGGCCGGTGAGTTTGACCTCGGTTCCGGGAAAGATGATGGAAGCACTGATTAAGGACACCATCTGTGATCACATAGAAAAAAATGGGCAGCTGAAGGTAAGCCAGCACGGCTTCTGCAAGGGAAGGTCATGCCTCACGAACTTGCTGTCCTTCTTTGAGGAAATAAACAGCCAGATGGATAAAGGGGAACCCATAGACATCATTTACCTTGACTTCCAAAAAGCCTTCGACAAGATGCCCCACGAATGGCTGCTTAAGAAGCTGTGGAACCACGGGGTGCAAGGGGATGGATCAAACACTGGCTGGCAGGCAGGAAACAAAGGGTTGGAGTAAAGGGCCATTACTCAGAATGGCAATGGGTCACGAGTGGAGTCCCACAGGGGTCAGTGCTGGGACCGCTCCTGTTCAATATATTTATTAACGACTTGGAGACAGGGACGAACTGTGAGGTTATTAAATTTGCAGACGACACCAAACTCTACAGCAGGGTTAGAACCACGGAAGACTGTAAAGACCTGCAAAGGGACCTAACGAGGTTGGAGGACTGGGCAAGAAAATGGCAAATGAGTTTTAACACTGAAAAATGCAAAGTCATGCATGATGTTCAACTATAAAATGGGGGGATCAATGCTAGGGGTGAGCAACCTTGAAAGAGACCTGGGGTGATGGTGGACACAACATTGAAAGCATCAGCACAGTGTGCAACAGCCTCAAAGAAAGCGAACAGAATGTTGGGTATCATCAAAAAGGGTATCACGACCAGGACGAAGGAAGTCATTGTGCCGCTGTATCGGGCAATGGTGCGCCCACATCTGGAGTACTGTGTCCAGTACTGGTCACCGTACCTCAAAAAGGACATGGCGGTACTTGAGGGAGTCCAGAGAAGAGCGACAAAACTGATAAAATGTATGGAAAACTTCTCATACGCTGACAGATTGGAAATGCTAGGGCTATTCTCCCTGGAAAAGCGGAGACTTAGAGGAGACATGATAGAAACCTTCAAAATCATGAAGGGCATAGAGAAGGTAGACAGGGACAAATTCTTCAGGCTGTGGGGAGCCACAAGTACAAGGGGGCACTCGGAGAAATTGAAAAAGGACAGGTTTAGAACAAATGCTAGGAAGTTCTTTTTCACTCAGAGGGTGGTGGACACATGGAACGCGCTCCCGGAGGCTGTGATAGGTCAGAGCTCGCTACAGGGGTTCAAGGAGGGTCTAGATAAGTTCCTAAAAGAAAAGGGGTTTGAGGGGTACAGATAGAAGTAGAGGTAGGATATAGGAATAGTCAGAAACCACTTCACAGGTCATGAACCTGATGGGCCGCCGCGGGAGTGGACCGCTGGGCCGTCTTAATATTACAGTTCTTAGTTTTTCTTGATGTTGAGCATTTTTCTTTCCAATTCTGTGTGCTTTCTTTATTTCCAATGAATTTTTCATTTTTATTGAAATAATTTTTGGTATTACCTCCTTTAAAAAAAGAGATCATATTTTTCCCCTCAGCACCTTCCCTTAATCCAATTATTCTTATATTCTGATTTCTGATCTGTTTTCCATATCAATCATTTTTTTTATTCATTTCCAACAAGATATTATGATCTTCCTTGTAATTTTGTTGTATATGTTCAATTTTTCCCATTTTATCTTCCAATTTGTCCATTCTATTATTTAAAATATCAAACTTACTTGGGTATACCCAAAAAAACAGTGAGGAAACTTAGAATTGTTCAAAACACAGCGGTCCGTTTGATATTTGGATTGAAAAAAAGCGACCATGTTAGCCCCTACTACAAACTGCTTCACTGGCTGCCAATGGAGGCGCGAATAATATTCAAGTTCTCTTGCATATGTTTCAAGCTGGTTTGGGGACTAGCTCCTACCTACCTGCTACCTCACTTCGTACTATACAGCCCTACAAGACAAATCAAAAACAGCAATCTATTTGCATATCCAAGCATTACCGGCTGCAAATACAAAACCTTTCTGGATAGAACTTATATACCAAGCAAACAAACAACACTGGTTAGACAAATACATTAATGGAGCAAGACTGACCTATAACGCCTTTAGAAAAGCCATAAAAACTGCCTTATTCGACAGAAATATCACCTAAAAAGCTATCTACACAAAACACTAAATCAATTTCTAATATTTCAAACATATCCACTCCTGCGTATAAGATAAAAATTTATTCTGCATGCTGTATTTCTCTTATCTCTGCCTATTGTAACTGTCCAGCTCTCTTCATTGTAAACTATCTGTATATTGTATTTACTGCCTTTTTTAAGATTCTGCATGCTGTATTTCTCTTAACTCTGCATATTGTAACTTGATGACTGTCCAGCCCTCTTCAATGTAAACCGCCTAGAAGTCTCACAACAATGGCGGCATAGAAGAATAAAGTTATTATTATTATTATTTCTTTTTCATTTCCATTAGGTTTAAATTAATATTCCTTAATTCTTCCATTACCTCAATTATATCCAGAGCGTCCATAGGTAATGGGATCCCACTGGCAGTTTGTGGATCCTCCTTCAATATTAGTCTTTTCTGTTGATTTAGCAGGAGTTTCTTTTAGTTTTAGTTTAGTTGATGCCATTCTCTCAAATTTTGAAATGAATCTGGAGAAAATTTATTATTTTAAAACTAATAAATTATGCCTATAGGAGGGAGCTCAGCTGTTAGCCTGCCATCCGCTAAGCCTCCAAGTTCCGGAATCAATATAATTAACATTTTCTGTTTACAGTGTGTTTTGTGTTTTTGTAATTTTGTGGTTGCCATTATGTATCAAGATTATATTGTGTGTATATAAAAAAAATGGATGGAAGAAATTGCATCACAATTAGGACTATTATGGGGGTAGGGACAGGGGCAGAGCTTGGGCGGGTACTCGGCTGATATTTATTAAACTTAGGAGGTACTTGGCTTGAAGAAGTTGAGAAACACTGCTCTAGAAGATACTGTGAATGCCGTCTGGCTAGCTTGTGTTTCAGTTCTCATTGCTTGCAAAGAAACCAGGCCTTACTCTCCCCACCTACCGTACATGACACCATCACACAGAGAAGCTGTTAATACCATGGATCACAAACTTAAATGAGATCAGAAAATTCTCAGTTGTAGTCGCTACCACACAGACAAGAAAAAAAAACCAACCCATGGGCAGAAAAGTTGCTGGTCTGATGTAACTCAGTCTGTGCAGGCTCAACTGGTGGCAGAACAGCCATAGTCTTATCAAGAGATGCTGCAAGTCAGCTCAGAGCATAGGCATGAGAGAAAATGAAGGGCTGGAGTTATTATGATTTGGAGCTACTAAACAGGGACAGCCAAGAAAAAGTTCTGTGAGAAATTTGATAAAGTTTTTTTAATGGTTAAGAGAAAAAAAAAATCTAGTATTTTGTCAAGCAGCCTCACAGGACCAAGTATACTGTGTATTCTCTTTCAATGCACAGTGAACATAGGCTCTTGGACTTCCTCCCCCTCAAAATTCTGATAAAAAGAAAAACATTCCAACAGTAACCAGCTTTAAAAAATTAGCTGCTACTATACTGATCACTCACTATACAAAGGTATATCTCCCTATCCCAATACACTATGCCAAGCAACATCCATTAAGGCTTCAATGTGAAAAAAACTCAAATCTGTGAACAGTGCTCTATATTCTTGGAGAGGATGCGGTATATAAACTTAAGGTTTAGTTTTTGCATCATTAGCCAAGTGACATGCAGACAGGTGGCTTCCCTCTTGCTCCACTCTTATTCTCAAGTTAAGCATTACAAAGGATCACTGCAGTCTTTCCTCCCCTTCTGACTCAACACTTTCCAATTATAGTGCTTCCATGAGATATTACATGAACCAGACATAAAAGGTTACTAAATCAATCTGGTTGCACCACCATAATCAAATAACTGTCTATATTGTATAATAAACCCTTATCTTATGATGCAATTAAAAGAATGTGTAAAGGATAGTCAAATGGCAGGCTTCCAGTGGCCATATTTTTAGTGCTTAAAAGGATATAAAAAAATGTAAATTCAATTTTATTAGAGGGGAAGGGTAGGTTTTGATATGGCATTTGAGGGTTAAGACACTTACCTGAATTCCAATACTGTTGAAGAATTTTCCTTCATTTTCTCCCTGGTTTGTGAAGAGTATAAGCACTTCACTTGGTCTTTCACCAGGTGTGGACCCTAAAGGTTTGTAATGGAGAAGCTCAGAACTCAGAGCTGCAGCTTCATACTATCAGGAGAGAGGGAAGGGAGCCTCTCCTCGCCCTGAAGCTGAAGTCTCTCAGCCCCTCTCACCCTCTGGAAGCAGTGAGGCACCAGCATTGCAGAACACATCCATTGCTGAACTTGTTGGAATCTATCCCGGTGACAGGTCAAAAGCACGCGCCGACAACCCAGGGCAGACAACTGAGTGCAAGGTGGAAGCGCGCCGAAGAAAAACAGTATTTTAAAGGGCTACGATAGAGGGTGTGGGGGGGAACCCCCCCCACTTTACTTAACAGAGATCGAACCAGCATTGTGGGGGGGGGTTTAGAGGGTTGTAACCCCCCACATTATACTGAAAACTTTACTTTTTCCCTAAAAAAGAGGGAAAAGTTAAGTTTCCAGTAAATGAGGGGGGTTTACAACCCCCCACAACACCGGCGCGATCTGTTAAGTAAAGTGTGTGTGGGGGGGGTTCCCCACCAACATCCCCCGTCGGAGCCCCTTAAAATACTGTTTTTCTTCGGCATGCTTCCGCCTTGCGCTCAGTTGTCTGCGCTGGGTTGTCGTCGCGCGCTTTTGTCTATGAACCATCTATCCCAGGTGGTACCCATTTCTCCCCGAGATTATCATGAATTGCATTATCTGGAAGAAGCTACTATGTGCTTTAAAAGTGAGAATGTAGAAGATACAACTGCCACCCTAACTAGCTGCTTCAGTAACAGCTGAAACTTGACCAACATGGAGTAAAGTCAATCTAAGGGCTCCTAAGGGGCACCTCTAGGCTAGAAATATAATTCAGTGTGGTGAAAAGATAAGAGTCTATGAAAGGACAATGATCATTACAAGAGAACAACATTCAGAGCAACATCATACTACAGTGTAGAAGGGAAATGCTGAAAATAGGGTGAAACACAACTTCCCTCAGGTTTTCCTTTTTAATCAAGTTTCAAGTTTATTAGCATTTGATGAATCGCTTATACAATATTTCTAAGCGATGTACAAGTTAAAAACCGTCAGGTGGTGGTCTCACATAAATATTATACAAATTAATCATAAAACAAACAATTGACATTTAAACAATAGGGATAGAGACAAATATGAATACATAGGAAAGGAGGGAAAAGTTACAATCTCTTTATCTGTTGAAATTAACATAAAAGGAAAAACACAATAGGGAATGAAGGGGATTGGAAAATATGATAGTCTTTACTAAATGTAAAGGGATTGATACGAGACGTGCTATGTATCAAAGGCCAAAAGCTGTTAATGCAATGTTTGAGGATAAAACTGAAGATATTAGGGTAACCTGTCACCTTAAACAGACTTTCCATATTTCTTTAAAGCAGGAGAAAAGGGTTAGCAGCATCCTCCAAAAAAAAAAGAGTCATGAAAGCATGACTAGTCTGAACTTAACAGCACACCTAGTCTCCTGTGCTATTTTCTGACTGCTCTGTTTTATGTTTCTGATTATTCTGCTCCTAGTTGTATGTTCCTTTGCAGTTGTTAATAAAGATAATTTGAAAAAATAAATAAATAAATAAATAAATAAAGGACTCCAGAGAGATGTAACAGTGTTACTCTTGGCATCTTGCTTTGTTGGCAGATACAGCAGCAGATTCTCTTAAGTCATTGTGCATTTAAAGATGGTGCTAAACCATCACTATATGCACATATTTTACCATCCGATTATTAAAATAGTTCAACTGTGTTTTTTCCGTGTTTTCAAGCAGCCTCCGACTGTACTATACAAATGTAGTACGACGAGGTCATTAATATTAAAATGACCTCCCCAGGTAATTCTTAAAAAGGAACACCCCTCCATTTATGAGGAATCAGGGCCGATATTTACCAGCAGGGTCTGAGCTGTTGTAGCCTTACTTTCCTATCAGTACCTGAGAGCTGATTGCCTCATGCACCGACAGGAAAATAAAACAGCTCAGACTGCCACCGGCCCTCATTCCTTGTAGCCCCCCAAAAGGCCTGGTAGTCTAGTGCCCCCCACTCCCACCATTGCTGTCCTCCGATGATGCCCTCCCCACCCCATGTGGAAGATTGACAGGAGTGATACCTACTCCCTCCTGTCACAGGCTTTTTTTATGGGCATAGCTGTTGTGTGAGCTGCACACTTAACGCTCCCTCCCAACAGCCCCCATCACACAAGCCTGGAGGTCTAGTGAGCTGTTCCCCCCTCAAAAATACCTTTTTAGAACCCCAGCAGGAAGGAAACTTACTCACTCCCGCCGTCAGACCCACTTCTTCAAAATGGCAGGCTTATCCCTTCCTGGTGCATCCTGGGACTCAGGTATGTAAGACAAGGGAGGGGCCATAGGTGCCTGGGCCAATCATGGCCTTGGGCTCCTTCCCAGTGTACCCTGGGATGCATTGGGAGGGGGCCTTAAGACTCCAATTAGCCCAGGTGCCTAAGGCCCCTCCCATAGGAGGGGTCTTGCATACCTGAGCTAATCAAGGCCTTAGGACCCTCCCCGGTGCATCCCAGGATGAACAGGGAAGGGGTAGGCCTGCCATTTTGAAGCAGCAGGCCTGCCAGCAGGAATGAGTGAGCTCCCCTCCTGTGTCTTCTAAAAAGGTACGAAGGGGGTTCGGAAGGGGAAGGCCTACTAGACCAGGGTTTCTCAACCTGCGGTACGCGCACCCTAGGGGTATGCAGGCTGACCGTTGCATGCCCCCCTCCGCAACTCCAAGAAGGGAAGGGCCAGGCGTGTGCAGCGATTGCACACCGCCAGCCCACACGCCTTCCCCTGATGTCAATTCTGTCATCAGAGAGAAGGCCCGGGCCAACCAATCGCTGCTTGGCTGACCCAGACCTTCTCTGCAAAGTTAAAATTGATGTCGGGGGAAGGCTTGTGGGCTGGTGGTGTGCAATCGCTGCACACGCCTTGCCGTTCCTTTCTTGGAGAAGGGGCAGGCAACGATCATCCCCCGCGTACCCCCTAGGGTACACATACCGCAAGTTGAGAAACCCTGGTCTATTGGGCTTTCCCCCTCCGAATGTTGAGTATAGTGATGTAGAGAGAGATGTGGCATGGTGTTAGAGAGGGGTGATAGAAGGAGAAATGGGCATGGGGTGGTGGGTCGTGGTGAAAAATGATCTGGGGGATGAGAGAGGAAGAAAAGTTGGACTCATGGAGGGACAGAGAGAGATGTTGGTTGGGGAATGGAATGGGGTCTGGAGGAGAGGAAGCATGTAGGAAGCAGAAAGAAAAGAAAGATAGATTGGATGCACAGTCAGAATGAAGTGCAACCAGAGAATCATGAAATCACCAGACAACAAAGGTAGGAAAAATGATTTTATTTTCAATTTAGTGATCAAAATGTCAAGTTTTGAGAATTTATATCTGCTGTCTATGTTTTGCACTATATTTGTCTATTTTTCTATAGTTGTTACCGAGGTGACATTGCATATTTTAAAGTCATCTGCCTTGAAATCTTTGAAAAAACCCCGAATATAAATAATTAACATTTTTTCTGCGTACAGTATGTGCTTTGTGGTTTTTTTAAAATTTTGTGGTTATCATTATGTATTAATAAGATTATATTGAGTGTATATGAAAAATAGATTTGAAGAAATTGCATTACAATTAGTATTATGGGGGTGGAGTTTGGGAGGGTTTGGGGCGGAGTTTGGGCAGGGGTACTCAGTTGGTATTTGTTAGGCTTAGGGGGTACTTGGCTTGAAAAAGTTGAAACACTGCACTAGATCACCAGGCTTGTGCGGTGGGGGACGGTGGGAGATTATCAGGAGGGGGGTAGGGAACTTGCTGCCAGTGGGAGGAGTGTCGGGGGGGGGGGGGGGATGGACCAATGGATCACCAGGCTTGTTTGGTAGGCACACACACACACACACACACAACAGCTGCGTCCAGCAACCTCTGCTCTCCCTGTTTGCCATTCAGGCAGGGAGTGCAGAAGCTTTATTTTTTTTGACAAGACAGCTTCTCCCCTGCCTTACCAGTTATTTTCCACACATGGCATGAATATAATTTGCATATTGCGTTGAGAATTGCCAGTAAAACAATTGACTACCTGAATAAATTCATGTGAACCGTTCTGAGCTCCCCTTAGAGAATGGTATAGAACAGGGGTAGGCAATTACGGTCCTCGAGAGCCGGAGCCAGGTCATGTTTTCAGGATATCCACAATGAATATGTACGAGATAGGTTTGCATGCACTGCCTCCTTGAGATGCAAATCTATCTCATGCATATTCATTGTGGATATCCTGAAAACCTGACCTGGCTCCCGCTCTCAAGAACCAGAATTGCCTACCCCTGGTATAGAAAATGGAAAAATAAAATAAATAAATAAAAATCACTTCCATCATGATATTCTTTTACTGTGATGTCAGAACTTAAGAGTCTCATATCTGTTATTTTTCTCTTAAGCAGATCAGAAAGTTTAATGCCAAGAGTTCAGATATGAAACTGAATATTAAAACAGACGAGTTTTCTAATTGTCACATGCTCTTTTATACTTTTACACAGACCCTCCCTACTCCATATTAATATACTTCATAGATCATAAGTAACAAAGTTGCTATGTGTATTAAATAGTAGTTGTCTAACCCAGGGGTGCCCAATAGGTCGATCGCGATCGACCGGTAGCTCGCCAAGGCAAAGTGAGTCGATCATCCAGGACTCCCTTTGCCTTGGCGATCTATCGGGCCTATCAATCTTCCTCTCCCAGACGTCAATTCTGCCGTCGGAGAGGAAGTTCGAGCCAGCCAATCGCTGCCTGGCTGGGCGGAACTTCCTCTCCGACGGCAGAATTGACGTCGGGGAGGGGAAGATTGATCGGCCCGAAGCAGAGAGAGCATGGGGCGGCGGCAGCTTTGGGGCCTGTTATCCATTGGTGGCATTTGGGTCCTGTTCCCCGATGGCAGCGGCAGTGGCACTGGCTTGGGAAAGGGCAGGGAGAAAGAAAGAAAGAAAGAAAGGGGCGCAGGCAGGGAGACAGAAGGAAAGAAGAGAAACAGGAAAAAAAGAAAGGGGGCATGAAGAGAGAATGAAAGAAAGGGCAGGGAGAGAGGAAGAAAAAGTTTTGGGAGAGAACGAGGTTTGGAGGAGAGGAAGCATACAGGCTGAAAGAAAGATTGGATGCACAGTCAGAAGAAGAAAGTGCAACCAGAGACTCATGAAATCACCAGACAAGGTAGGAAAAATGATTTTATTTTAAATTTAGTGATCAAAATGTGTCTGAATTTGTATCTGCTGTCTATATTTTACAATATGGTCCCCTTTTACTAAACCGCAATAGTGGTTTTTAGCGCAGGGAGTCTATGAGCGTCGAGAGCAGCGCTGGGCATTCAGCGCAGCTCCCTGCGCTAAAAATGCTATTGTGGTTTAGTAAAAAGGGAGGGGTGGGTATTTTTGTATGGTTGTTACTGAGGTGACAGTGCATAGAGTCATCTGCTTTGACCTCTTTGAAAAAACCCTGGAATAGGAATGATAATTAACAATTCTATGCTTACAGTGTGCGTTGTGTTTTTTTAAAAATTTATTGTTGGTAGATCATTTTGACTTGGTCATTTTAAAAGTAGCTCGCGAGTCAAAAAAGTGTGGGCACCCCTGGTCTAACCAATAAAAGTTTTATTGCAACTCATTTCTAAAGAGTTCAAACGTTTAACGAAAGCCACACAGTACTAACACTGATGCCCTTGGAGCTCAATCCCTCAAAAATCTCACATCTGCAGCCGTGTAAATAAAGGTCCGACCAGATTCTAAATCATCAGACTTACTGGACTAGCTTTAAGTATTTTAAAGAATTTGCAGTTCCGACCCCCAGCAGATTACGGAAGAAACGGCACAGAAGGCCAACCTTCAGGTGCCACTAATTTGCATATTACATTACAACTTCCATCAGAAGAGACATCCCAAAGCTTGCCAAAAATGCACGCACTTCCATAACGGTTTCACTTTATATTTCAAACAGCTGAAAAGCTTACACTCATTAAACATTTAGTATCTGCAGTATTTACCGTTCACTCCACAACTTCTCTTTGAAAGCAAACATTTTGCAAAGAAAAAGGGACAAGTCACAGGTCTCCCTAACAGTCCAACCAGTACTTTCCACATATTACGGGCTGTCTAGTATCCACAGAAGACGGACTCCCCTAACCACAGAGGAACTGTTGCACTGGCCCCAGAGTGGGGGGGGGGGGGAGGATAGTAGGTTCAAGGGCAAAGTAACTTACTTGCTGAATATTTTGCTAGCTTATAACTTGGACACCCCCCCCCCCTCCCCGGCTCTCAGCAGCGGATCATGCCCCTCCCCCCTTGCTCCTTACCTGGTGGAGCTCCTGCAGGCACCGGTCCCGCTCCAGGGCATTTACACAGCTCCGGGACAGGGAAGCGCGAGAACTAGGACGCAAGCCTGCCAGAGGAGAGAGAGAGAGACGGAAATCAGGGCTGCACGTACACACACACACCCCGCCCCCTCTCAGGCCGCTGCTGCAACAGCGCCTCCCAGCTGCAACCACGATTGTCCTTGCACTTAGGCTGAGCTTGGGGAGCCGCACACGGGGAGCGACCAACCTGCAAAAGGACACTAAACACTCACCTCCCACCGAAAACAGAGTTCACGCTTTAGAGAATTTTATTTTATTTTTTTAATATCCACTTTTTAATTGGATTAACCTAATAGGTTGACTTGCTTTCGAAAAGGCTTCCTCCTGTCAAAATGAACCTGTACGGTGGACATTCAACTCACTGAAACAAGCGAACAGCAAGGCGCGCACAACACGATGCATTTATCGACTTTAGTCTTCTTGCAACTTCTCAGGGTTAAGGATCCGGTCACAGGAGCAAGACCCCTCTGCAGCCCTCCCACTTGACTTCTCTGTATTCTCGAACGGGCTACCTCCAGTTGCTTCTTCCCATCCCCAGTGCCATGAAGCATTGCAGCCCCTTGCCCGAAACGGGAAAGTTAATCACGCTACAGAAACTGTAATCTCTAGCACGCGATATGCGCCCTACCAAGCTCTTAAGAACATGGGTCATTGTAAGAAGCCGTATTCCATTCCTAGCGCTGATCACGTGAAGGCCATAGGGAGCCAATGGGCGCCCTACCAACTGTCAACGCCAACCAATAAGGACAGAACGTTGCCGCGTGAAAAGACAGCCTAGTGGCACGTGATCGCCAGCCAAGGTGCGGGGAGCCAGACGGTCACTGGCTTGACCTCATCGACCCCTTTCTCCCCCGCCCAGAATTTTGTTTTAGAAGGCAGATCCTTCGGTTGCACAGCTCATGCGTCCGGAACACATAGGGTGGATAGTTAGTGAGATTCATTTTACAAATTTAGCCAACCCAAGGAGCAGTTAATATGCATCAGGCTTTCATTGATCTAACGTCCATCCTGCAGACTAGCATCCTATGAGCATCAAGCAGCTCTTAGGTTTTAGTAGTTTTGTTTCCGGGCAGGCTGCACTTGCTCTTCCCACACGAGAAGCACAAAAGCTTCATATGCTACGATCGTTTTTTGGTTGGGGGGTTTTTTCCCCACATACCTGGATGCCTTTCCCAGTGGCGTACCTAAAGTATGTGATACCCAGGGCCAATTACTTTTAACAACCCCCCCCCCCAATATAAAAAAGGGATCGGAGGAGCACCCCCTAGGAGCTGCACATGGGACGGACATCCTCCCCCCACCCCCGGTAACCCACTGCCTGAGGAAGGGGATTTTGGTTTCCAAAAGTTGGTAAAAATGTATTAAAATTAGTCCAATAAAAAATGTCCTTATTTCCTATTTATAAATGTTTTCTACAATACTACTTTATTCGAATCTAAAGCAACAAGTAGTAGATTTAAAACAAACCAGAGAAAATATTTCTTCACACAGGGTGTAATTAAACTGAAATTCCTTGCCGGAGAATGTGGTGAAATTAGTTAGCTTAGCGGGTTTAAAAAAGGTTTGGATAATTTTGTAAAAGAGAAGTCTATGGGTCATTATTGAGATGACTTGGGGAAAATTCACTGCTTATTCCTAGGATGAGCAACATAAAATCTGTTTTACTACTTGGGATCTAGCTAGGTACTTGAGACCTGGGTTGGCCACAGTTGGAAACAGGATATACTGGGCAATTCTTATAGTCCAACAAAAAAATTTTTTTTCTACCTTTTGTCATCTCTGGTTTCTGCTTTACTACTACTATTAATTATTTCTATAGCGCTACCAGACGCACGCAGCGCTGCACAGAATCGCAAAGAATAAGAAAACAGTCCCTGCTACAAAGAGCTCACAATCTAAACAGGCAAGACAGACAAACAGGGATGTCATGGATACAGTCAAGGGGAACAGTCAATCAGTGGGCTGGATTGGAGGGCAGAGGAGTAGGGTTAAGGATTGAAAGCTATATAAAAAAGATGGGTTTTCAGTCTGCTTTTAGGAAAAGGAAGGGGCTTGATGGACAAACTCGGGTAATTTATTCCAGGCATAGGGGACAGCTAGATGAAAGGAACGTTCTCCATGGACAAGCAGTATCAGTCAGCCACACATTGGTGACTTCATCTGATGAGCCCAAAACATGGATTTACTCTCCCAGAGCTCAGAGGGAAGCTTTTGGAGCCTCCCACAGGGCGTGAGCTACCCCCCCCCCCCTGCATATCCCCTTGCAGGAGCCCCTTGCCTCAGATTACTTTATTTGCTCAGACCAATGGTCGGATACTAACTGCTCTCCAAGAAAACTTTAAACCCAAGAAAACTAAAAGAATCTAAAGATGGCAGAACCCTCAAAACCAGGTTTAAAAAAATGCCTATGCTGCACCAGGAAGATGTCCTCCACAGATGCCCATGAGGTCTGCATCCGGTGCCTAGGAGAGGCACACCTCATGGCCGCATGCCCATCCTGCCTCCAGATGTCCCAAAGGGCCAGGAAGCACTGCTTGCATGCTCTGAAAGACTTCATGGCTGAAGAACCAGCCCAAAAGAAAAAACAAGAAAGCGGTGGCAAAATCAACGACCCCGCTTTTCACTGGGCCGCCCACCCCACCGATAGTGGAGGTCCGAGCCTGCCCTGCAACAGAGAAGCTTCCGTGTACGGACCCAACCCACCTGGAAGGTAGTGCAGCTCCCCCAACGCACCAACGGCTTCTTCGCATGCCAGCCATGATCACTACCTCTCCCTCTGTACAGCATGAGGCTGCACTGTCCACAGTGCACAGCAGCAGAACATCAGCACCATTGCCAGCATCGGCCCTGACACCCCCAAGCTGCACAGGAAGCGCTAGAGGCAGCCCTGAGAATGATGCTACAGCGAGCTGGACTGCAGCTCAGGAACAGACCAAGCCCGCCTGCACAGGGGAATAGAGGAGTGCTGGCGCCAAAAGTGATAGAGCAGCCACTGGCACAGAGATGCCAAGCTCCACCCCTGCTGGTGCAAGGCCACTAAGCTCCACCGCCACCAATGCTAAGCTCCGCCCCCTTAAAGGGCCAGCACACTCCTCAGCATTTCCCTTCTAAAGAAGGAAGAAAACAGAGATACAAGAGGCACAGAGCTACCTCCTCTTCCTTGCCGTCAGACAGAGGAAGGCATAGGTGTAGACGCAGGAGGAGGGAAGCACAGAGACAGTGGCAGCAACCGAGCAACGAAGCCACAATAGGCTCCCAGTGTACACCGCAACAGATCCTGTACCTCTTTGGCCAGCTCCTGATGCAGCTCATGGTGCCCGGAACAACAGCTCCGTCCATCCAAAGGTCTCTGTCAGTCATCAAACCAGAGAAAATATTTCTTCACACAAGGTGTAATTAAACTGAAATTCCTTGCCGGAGAATGTGGTGAAATTAGTTAGCTTAGCAGGGTTTTAAAAAGGTCTCATTTTTCTTGCCTTCCTCCCTAGACTACATTTACTTGCTATCTAAAGTTTGCTGGCAGTCATTCCCATATGTTACCTGGCTGCCAGTTCCAGCATCCTCTCTATTCAGCATCTCATCTTGTGATCTCATTTCCTGTTGCCTCAGGAGTTGGACCTCTAAAGAGAGGATGTTGGAGCCGACAGTTAGGCAGCATGTGGGAATCACTGCCATTGGTGACCATTAAGAGAACAACTAAAGGCAGACTAAGGAGGTTGGAGGGGGAGGGATAACTACCAAACCAGAAGGCAGGGGGGTGGAATGGTAGGAGAACTGCTGAACTGGGGGGGTGGGATTTGAATAGGAGAACCGTCGCCGGGGTGTGTGGGGATGTGGAATGAAACAGAAGAAGATTCGATACCAGACTGGATCAGGGGGATCTTGAAACTAAAGGATGGATGTTGAACTGGAGGGAGGCGATGCCCTAAACTTGCACAGGAAGTACTCAAATGGCAGCATGATGGTTGAGGGCAGCAGCATTAAGCAGATGAAGGTGGCAACAGCAGAAGGTAGCCTTGTGAGGTAGCAGCAGCACAAGCTGGATGGCAGACAGTAGCAGTAAGAAGACAGGAGAGAGCTATGGAGCAGCAACCACAGAAAAGTGTTGCATCATGTATAGTATGTGTGTGTCTGGCTTCTACTTCCTGCTTGCTGCACATGGGAATTTCTTTATTTTTATTTTTGATTGATTGGCTGCATGTGACACTGCTCCCTGAAACCTGCCACCTGAGGCCACTGCCTCAGTTGGCCAAAGTATAGGGTCGCACCTGGGATGGGTTGCTCTGGTTGTAAAGTCAATGTGGTAAATGTAATATAGTATATTAATTTTATTTATTTATTATATGGATGGCAGCAAAGTATCCTACTTTGAATTTAGAAGAAATTCAGTGTCTAGGTGCTTTTGAACAAGTATCTCAAAAACTGGATTGTCTATTACAAAACTGGACAGTTGACTATCTTAAAAGTTACACTGTACCTACTTCAAAGTTTTGGAGCCTATCTAAGCATTTCATTCCCTCATATGGAGGAGTTTAGGGGAGAAATCAGGGGCAGCTGCTGCTTTAGCAGGGGTGGGGAGAGGAATCTGATCAGACCAGTTCTTGGCCTCTCTAACATTCCGAGCCCAAGCTGATCCTGAATAAAGCTTTCCTTGTAAGTAATCCTGTTGAAATCCAGAGAATTTCTGCTGTGAATGAACTTGAAACAATAGGAATTTGCATAAATTGCTGGGTCTCCTGGGAAACACTGGAAAGTTCTGGCACACACTTTAAGAATGAGTTCATGGCTGCAGTATATTGGATAGTGCAGAATCTCAGGCTTTAGGAAGCAAGCTTTGCCTTCTGTTTCAACCCTTCCTATCCCAGGCAGCCAACAAGGGTGAGTAGGGTTACCATGCGGATACAGAAAAAGGAGGACGGATTGAGACATCCGGGTTTTACTTCCATTGAAAACAATCCATCCTCCTTTTCCTGGAGCCATATGGTAACCCTAGTGAGGGGTTGTCAGGAGCGGAGCACAAGCATAGCCTCTGTACACCTTAATTTAGTCTCCTCTCCTGTCATTCATGGACTGCACAGTAATGTTGTACAGTCATGGGGGAGGAAGGGGGGAGTGACACGAAATCAATGCTGGGAATTGGGAAAATCAGCAGCAACCTCTCCTGGTTTGCTGACCTGAAGCACTGGAGACATGGGTGCTTCTGGGTCACGACAGGACCCACAACCTGGTTCCAGACTGCCCCACTGCCTCTCCCTAGCACTGGAGCACCATAGCACTTTCAGCACTGATACCTTGACAACCAGAGCCACACCATGAGCACCGCTGCCCCAGACCCAGTATAAGTAAAAAAAAATTTTTTTTTAAATATATATCATCATCACTAATAATAATACCCTAAGTGCGCATGCACACTCCTACCTGCGTGTTCCATGATCTATAGGTCCGTGGAACCGCATACACAGTAGAAGAACTCAGAGGCACTTTAAGCAGGGATGCACGGATGTGACTCCCCCCTCCCGACCTCACTCCGTCTAACTAGACAACGGCCCCACACTTGCAGCACCCAGGTAATGTTCTGTGGCCTACGGTCTGGCCGGCTCCCTTACACTCCCTGGCCGAAGTTATTTTTAAGTTCAAAGCCACAGTGACAGCTCCTCTCATGAGCCGCACCTGCGTCGGAGAAGGCTTCCGACGCAGGTGGAGATCATGGGAGGAGCTGCCGTGGCAGCTTTAAACTTAAAAATAACTCAAACAACCAGCTGCTGGGAAGGGAAGGGAAGGGACGGTGGGGAGGGGGAATGCTGCTGCTGCACAGGAACATGGAGGGGGAGGGAAATACCGCTGCTGTTGCTGCACAGAGAAGTGGTTGGGAGGGAAATACTGCTGCTGCACAGGGAAGTTGGGTGGTGGAAGGGAAATGCTGCTGCATAGGGAAATGAAGCGGGAGGGAATGCTGCTGTGGCTGCTGCACAGGGAAGTGGGGGGAAGGAAAATGCTGCTGCTGCACAGGGAAGTGGGGTGGGGGAGGTAGATGCTGATGCCCAGGGAAATGGAGGGGGAGGGAATGCTGCTGCGGCTGCTGCACAGGGAAGTGGGGGGAGGGGAATGCTGCTGCTACATAGGGGGCAGGGAGACAGACAGATAGAAAGAAAGACAGACAGCGGGAGGGAGGGAGAAAGAAAGAAAGAAAGAAAGATAGACAGCGGGAGGGCGACAGAAAGAAAGATACAGGGGCAGGGAGAGAGACAGAAAGACAGATAGACAAAGGGGGCCAGGAAGAGAGACAGCCAGAAAGAAAGACAGACATATATTCTAGCACCCGTTAATGTAATGGGCTTAAAGACTAGTATATATATATATATATACACACAGTAAAACTTTGGTTTGCGGGCATAATTCGTTCCAGAAGCACTCGTATATCAAAGCGAATTTCCCCATAGGACATAATGGAAACTCAGACGATTCGTTCCACAACCCAAAAACTTTAATACAAAATACTATACATACTTGTATTGCAAGACCTTGCTCATTTAGAACAGTCACTACACTCCTGCAGCATCAGAGAGAGATGAACCATTGGCTCAGTTGTGATGATGTGACACATGAATGTACTTGTATTGCAAGGAGGAATGTGTGGTGCAGTGGTTGGATCTACAGCCTCAGCACCCTGGGGTTGTGGGTTCAAACCCTGTGCTGCTCCTTGTGACCCTGGGCAAGTCACTCAGTCCTCCGTAGCCCTAGGTACACTAGATAGATTGTGAGCCCACCGGAACAGATAGAGAAAATACTTGAGTATCTGATTGTAAAAACCGCTTAGATAAACCTTGATAGGCAGTATATAAATACCTAATAAACTTGATTGCTTGTATATCAAGTTCAAATTTAATAAAATGTTTTGCTTGTCTTGCAAAACACTTGCAAACCAAGTTGCTTGTAAGGTTTTACTGTATATATATTAAACATTGGTCACACTATGGGGTTTGCATTGTGGCCTTTGAGCATCTGCATTTCAGATGCTATAGGAACACAGTATAACTGAAATGTACAGAATGTGGGAGCTGCAAGACAGAATATTACACCAGACAGTTGGTACTGAGGGAAAGAAATAGCAAAGTTACTTACCTGTAACTGGAGTTCTCCGTGGACAGCAGGATAAGTCAGCCACACTTTGGTGACATCATCTAACGTTTCCAATTCGGAATTGCTCTCCCAGAGCTCAGGTGAGGCTTTTGGGAGCCTTATCTGAGCATGTGCAGGTAGCCCTATACCTGTGCTGGCCCTCACTAATCCAGTGATTCCCCTAGCTTGAGTCTTTTTGCAATGAGTCTTTTTGCAGTGTCACCTGTAGGAGAGGAGGGAGGGTCTGTGTGGCTGACTTATCCTGCTGTCCACTGAGACCGGCGGAGGGGATAGGAGACCCTAGGCCGTTGCAACCACAGTCTGAGCTCCCACGGGCGGCCTGATCCTCGGGGCGGCTATCAGGGAGGCTTTCATTAGGCCGGACAGCTTCAGAAGCAGTCTGCCCTGCTGTTGTTGAGTGTCCTGGGGCAGCAGGTAAGCCGGGTCTGCTGCTTGGAGTCCTGGGGAGGCTCTTGCTGGAGTCGGGTGTGCCAGAGGGGTTTTTCCTGTGCTTTTGTGCTGGTTCTTCTCCTTCCTCTGTTGGTCTTATCCCAGGTTCTGTAGCAATTGGAGCCGGTTTCTTCTAGCCCTCAGAGACATTTTTAGGCATTGAGGGCAAGCAGTCATGAGATGAGCTTCCCTGAGGCAATGGACACACATCTAGAAACATAGAAACATAGAATATGATGGCAGAAAAGGGCCTTCAGCCCAACAAGTCTGCCCACTCAAATAACCCTCCCCCCTAAGTTCTTCTTTGAAGTGAACCCACATGTTGATCCCATTTGTTCTTAAAGTCAGTCACGTTATTGGCCTCAACTACTTGAAGTGGAAGATCATTCCAATGGTCAACCACCCTTTCGGTGAAGAAGTACTTCCTAGTGTCACCATGAAATCTCCCACCCCTGATTTTTAGCAGATGCCCTCTTGTTGCCGTAGGTCCTGTAAGGAAAAAGATGTCTTCTTCCACCTCAATACTGCCAGTAATATATTTGAACGTCTCTATCATGCCACCCTTCTCTCTGCGTTCCTCGAGAGAGTATAGCTGCAACTTACCTAGACGATCCTGGTGGCCATCCATTGAACCGATTCTATTCTTAGGCACATCCTTCTGGTAATGTGGCCTCCAAAATTGTTCACAGTATTCCAGATGTGGTCTCCCCATAGACCTGTATAGCGGCATTATCACTTCGGGCTTTCGGCTGACAAAACTTCTCTGGATGCAACCCAGCATTTGTCTAGCCATGGATGAGGCTTTCTCCACTTGATTGGCTGTCTTCATATCTTCACTAATGATTACTCCCAGGTCCCGTTCTGCAACAGTTCTAGTTAAGGTCTCACTACCAAGGTGCATAACTTTACACTTCTTGGCATTAAAATTCAGCTGCCAAATAGTAGACCAGTGCTCCAGTAAAATAAAGTCCTGTGTCATAGTGTCGGGCACGGTACCTCTGCCCACTATGTTGCATAATTTAGCATCATCAGCAAATAATGCAATTTTACCCCAAAGTCCCTGAGGCAGATCTCGTATGAAGATATTAAATAGGATTGGGCCCAGGACCGAACCCTGCGCTACTCCATTGTGCACTTCTGACTTTTTAGAGGGAGTACTGTTTACCACCACCCTTTGATGTCTGCCACTGAGCCAGTCTTTAACCCATGCAGTTAATATTTCTCTTAGCCCCAACGAACTCATCTTGTTCAAAAGTCTACGGTATGGGACGCTATCAAAAGCCTTACTGAAGTCCAGATACACTACATTTAGGGACTCTCCCATATCTAGTTTTTTTGTTACCCAGTCAAAGAAGCTGATCAGGTTGGATTGGCAGGATCTCCCCCTTGTAAATCCATGCTGGTGGGAATCCCTCAGTCTTTCATCATCCAGAACCGTATCTAATTTGTGTTTAATCAATGTTTCCATAAGTTTATACACTATTGACATGAGACTTACCGGTCTGTAATTTGCAGTATCTAACCTGCATCCCTTTTTGTGGAGCGGAATGACATTAGCTGTTTTCCAGTCTAATGGAACTTTTCCCGTGCTCAGAGAAAGATTGAAGAGTGCGGCTAACAGCTCTGCCAGGACATCTCTCAATTCCCTAAGCACTCTGGGGTGCAATTTATCCGGTCCCATAGCTTTATTCACTTTGAGCCTTGACAATTCTTGGTAGATGCTGCTGGTGGAAAATTCAAAATTCCTGAACGGGTCTTCTGAGCTCTCCCTTGTTTGCAGCTGTGGAACAGATCCCGGTGCCTCACAGGTAAAGACTGAGCAGAAGTATTTGATCAGTAGTTCGGCTTTATCGGAGTCCGATTCTGCAAAGTTGCCGTCGGATTTCCTCAGGCGCACTATCCCGTCTGTATTCCTATTTCTATCACTAACATACCTGAAGAAGGTTTTATCCCCTTTTTTATAATCCTAGCTAAATTTTCTTCCATCCGGAGTTTAGCATTTCTGACCACTGTTTTAACAGTTCTAGATTTCTCTAGATAAGCTTCTTTGGCTTCTGGTCGTTGTGATTGTTTGTAGGATACAAATGCTCTTTTCTTCTGTTTTACGAATTCCGAGATCTCCGCAGAGAACCATTGGGGTTTGTTATTTCTCTGCCGTTTACTCACGGTTCTTATAAAGAAGTTGGTTGCTTCCTGTAGGGTAGATTTCAGAGCTGACCACATTACCTCCACATCATCTGTTGTGTCTTGGTTTTGCAGCGCCTCAGAGACAAAATCTCCCATGCTCTTGAAGTCAGTGCCCTTAAAGTTAAGGACCTTCGTTGATGTGTTCGACCTCGTGGATCCCTTCCTGAGGTGAAACCACACAATGTTGTGGTCGCTGGAGGCCAACACTTCACTTACCAAAACCTCTGTGACGCTATCTCCATTGGTGAGTATCAGGTCCAGAATCGCCTGATCCCTGGTGGGCTCCAGTACCATTTGTTTGAGTCATGCTCCCCGTATAGAGGTTAGTAGCCTTCTGCTGCTGCTGGTCGTGGCTGAAAGTTTGTTCCAGTTTATATCTGGCATGTTGAAGTCCCCTAACAGTACAGTGTCTCCACGCAGAGTGATGGTCTCGATGTCTTCAATTAATTCTTTGTCTATGTTGTCTTGTTGTTTAGGAGGTCTGTATACAATGCCCAGATACAGGCATTTGCCACTTCCCCTGGCAAGGTTCACCCAGAGGGACTCCCCTGTATACTTGACACCTGTGATTCTGGTAACTTTGATTTCTTCCTTGATATATAGTGCTACCCCTCCTCCGTTTTTGCCTTCTCTGTCCCGGCGGAGTAAGTTATAATCTGGTATAGCCATATCCCATCCATGGGAATCCGTGAACCAAGTTTCAGATATTGCCACCACATCTAGGTCGGTACTCCTCATTTCTGTCTCTAATTCCAGTATTTTATTGCCTAAACTGCAGGCATTAATGTACATAGCCTTCCATACTTCATGTTTGCCCGGTCTGCGTGGAGATTTTCCCGCTTGACTTAGTTTGCCCTTTATTTCCCTGTTTGAGTTAGTTTGTCCCTTTTGAGTTGGTCTGTCCCCTGCGGTACTGACTGCAGCGTAAGTACTTACTTCAGACTCAGTAATGGAGTAGTTACTTACCATACCGGGATGGTTACTTACCACACCAGGATGAGAATGGGTTCCCTCCCCCAACTCACCTAGTTTAAAGCCCTTTGGAGCAGGTGAGCCAGTTGTCTACCGAAGACATTCTTCCCTCTTCTGGTCAGGTGGAGCCCATCCGATCCCTGTAGTCCCTGTAGTGCTTCTCCGTGATCCAGGAAGCCGAAGTTCATCTCTCTGCACCATCCGTGTAGCCACTCGTTTGTCTTCTAGATACGATCTTCCCTGGCTCTGTGGAGCTCATCTTCCTTTTGCAGTCCGGGCATTTCTTGAAGCCCGGTTTTGTTGCAGGCTTTTCTATTCTTCTATTCTTTCTACCATCCTTCTTTTTCTTTTCTTTTCTTTCGGGGGGGGGGGGGGGGGGGAGGTTAATGTTTTTTTAAATGGAGAGCTATGATCTGTCCATTTGGGAAGGGCGGCTGAACTAAACTGGATTAGCACAGGTATATATAGGGCTACCTGCACACGCTCAGATGAGGCTCCCAAAAGCCTTACCTGAGCTCTAGGAGAGCAATTCCGAATTGGGAACGTTAGATGATGTCACCAAAGTGTGGCTGATTTAGACTGCTTGTCCATGGAGAATCTTTAGTTCAACTCTTCTTAAGCCAAAAAAAACCTTGCTCTTTTTGCTAACTGGGCAGGATATTAAGGCCAGGACTCATAGATGGATTCTTCCCTCCCTGGCTCCATGCTATTCCCTCAGTTGTTTATTTTCAGACAGGGATTATTCCCTGAAGGTTCTCCTCCACTCTTATCTTTACAAAAACAAGCAAAATCAGCAGTGTCTCCTAAGGACTTGCTGAGTTACTACAAAGACAACACAGGAATGGCTAATGAACTTGACAGGCTGTGAGCTTGTTGATACTACCTGGCAGCCTGAGGGTGGGGAATTGCCAGGCTCGGAAATCCTAAGGCTTGAGCTTTCCAGCCCTCTGAAGTTTATGCCTCTGGCTGTAGGAGCTTTTGTAGTATTTTCTGTGCTACAATTTCATAAGTAGGGTTAAATTAATTTTGTTTTAATCTTTGTTTTTGTATTTATGCATTTTAAGAAGAAAGGTGAGTCATACCTGAAATACATACAAAGAGGAAAAATACATACATTAGAGTAGACAATTATATCATCCAACCCCAATTAAAAAGAAAAGAAATATTGTTTATTGTTTACTGGAAGCTTCTAATCCAGCGGTCTCAAACACGCGGCCCGCGGGCTGCATGTGGCTCTCCAGGTTTTATTTGCGGCCCGCGGTCTGGACTGGATCATTCTCTTCCTTTTGGAGCAGCAGCGTGTCTGGCCGGCTCGTTCCGTTCAAAGCCACGGGTTGGCGGCTCCTTGCGCTATCCACTCCTGCATCAGAAGCCTCTCTGACATCACAACATCAGAGAGGCTTCAGACGCAGGCGCGGATCTCACAAGGAGCCGCCACCTGTGGCTTTGAACAGAACGAGCCGGCCAGACATGCTGCTGCTCCAGTGGCGTACCAAGGGGGGAGGCGGTCTGCACAGCTGGCCACTCTCCACTGTTCTCCCTAGAGTGCGGCTCGTCTAGAGCAGTGGTGGCCAACCTACTTCCCTTCCCTTCTCACCGCTGCCATCGGGGAACAGGCCGGCACCGTGCTCTTTGATCTCTCTGCTTCTCTCGCCGCCCGACGTCAATTCTGACGTCGAGAGGACGTTCTTGCTAGCCAATCGCTGCCTGGCTGTCCGGAACGTCCTTTCCGACGTTAGAATTGACGTCGGGCAGTTGGCTCCGTGGAGAAGAGAAGCATGGAGATCTCGGCCTGTTCCTGATGGCGGCAGCAGCAGCAGCAGCCTATTCCCCGGCAGCGGTGGCATGGGGGAGGGAAGGAAAGAAGAAAGAAAGAAGGGGGGGGGGAACAGGGAGCCAGAAACAAAGCAAAAATGGGACACAGAATCAGAGAAAGACAGACATAGAGAAAGAATGAAAAAGTTTGGGGAGGGAATGAGGTCTGGAGGAGAGGAAGCATACAGGAGGCTGAAAGAAGGGAAGAAATATTGGATGCACAGTCAGAAGAATAAAGTGCAACCAGAGACTCATGAAATTATCAAACAAAGGTAGGAAAATGATTTTATTTTCAATTTAGTGATTGAAATGTGCCAGTTTTGAGAAAGAAAAGATATTAAACTTTAAATGTGAGTGCTGCAGAAAAAATAGAGTACTTGGAGGCAGTGGCGTACCTAGGGTATGTGGCACCCGGGGCCCATCATTTTTTGACCCCCCCCCCCTATGTAAAAAAATATTTTTTGTAATGACCATGAAACGGAATAAATGGTCAGAATAGAAACAGGCAGTGAAAATTTTCTTATATTCCAAACATAACATAACATAAATTATGTCTGAATTGTCATGACATCAGAAGTACATATGGAGTAGTTGCAGGTGATGCTTGGGACAGTTCTGATTGTGTTAGTTCGGTTTTATGTGTTTTTTGAATAGAAGGGTTTTTATTTCTTTTTGAAGGTTTTGCAGTCTGTGGTCGATGTCAATTGGTTGTAGAGTTGGGGGTCGAGTGTTGCAGCTCGAATGGCTAGGAGGTTGTCGAACAGTTTTTTTCTTTTGACGTTTTTGGTTGGAGGGTGTGTGAATGGTGCGTGAGTTCTCCTATGTCTGTTTGAAGTGGATTGAATTATTTAGCTGAAGAAATTAGTTACCCCCTCATCCCACACACATTAATTCTCTTCCATTTTTGTTCCCATTATAAAAAACATTGATAAGTTCCCAGAAAAAAAATACATTAAAATAAGAAGTGAAAACAAAGGCCCCTACAGATGAGAACATAACATAAGAATAGCCTAACTGGGTCAGACCAATGGTCCATCATGCCCAGTAGCCCATTCTCATGGTAGCCAATCCAGGACACTAATACCTGGTCAAAACCCAAAGAGTAGCAACATTCCATGCTACCGATCCAGGGCAAGCAGACACTTCCCCCATGTCTTAATAACAGATTATGGACTTTTCCTCCAGGAATTTGTCCAAATCTTTCTTAAAACCAGCTACACTATCTGCTTTTACCATAACTTCTGGCCACTTCATTTTTAAGTTTAGATCTTTCCTTTCAAACAGAGATCTTGCTAGATGTCAAATACAGCACAAGGTAACTTTACATGGACTTAGCTGTGCAGGAAATGTGAATCTCCTCATACACCCACCATATAGTGCAAAAATGTGCAAAGGTCTGTTTTTTTTCTTTCGATCACTACATAGCCTAATGCCACACAAGCAGCGCTGTTACAAACATATTCTGTAGGTCAATGCTAAGGATAACAAAGTTTCCTTCCTTGGACCAGAAGGAGATACTGATAAACCACTGGAAGAGATCCCAAAACAACACCCAAAGACCCACTCAGTGTGTGAACCAGTTGAGTGGAGTGGACTAACTGGGGGGTGGAAATGGGCCCGGAGTTTGCTCAGCAGAATTTCCCAGACCACCTCTTCCTCTCAACACATTGACACGCTGCCACCATCACCACTAGGAACACCTCACTGGGTAGGCCAGCTATGCTATAAACTTTATAAAACACATTATTATATTTTCTTATAAAGCACATATTTTAACTGAACTCTCTGACATCCTCAGCCTTTCCATTCACAAAAATAGAAGGAAGAAAAGTTCCCATTTCCTGCTGTCTCATGTCCCCGACCTATACAATATTTTTTTTCTGCAGACCCTTTAAAAGTCTGACCAAATCCTCGTTTCACTTGCATTATAAAGTACTGAGGATGCCATCTCTCCCCAATCCCAGGTCCTAAAGTCTAAGACAGTAGCGCAAACTAATGCTGCCAGATACAGGAAAAAAAATTTTGATTCGATTCAGCCCTATTGAATTGGTTTTTCAATTCGATTTTCCTGCCCAGTTGGGTGATTTTTTTCAAAACTCCTGGTGGGTTTTATAGCTTTTTCACCCCCTTTGGCTTCTCCTAACCACACTGGCGCTGTGGTGTAAATAAAATAAAGAAACAAAAAGGACTTTTCCTCTCTCTGTTAAATCCTAGCTCACGTTTGCAGTTCAACACCAGCTCTGGCAGGATACACATTTCAAATCTGACATATTATAATCACAAAACAGAAAATAAAATTAATTTTTCTACCTTTTGTTGTCTGGTTATATTTCAAATCTTGTTGGTCCAAGGCTCTGGTTTTCTTCTGATAACTTGCTTGCCAGGGTCTCCTTCTTTCTGCATGCTAACCATCCATCTGCCAATTCTGTCCTCCTTTTCCATTTCCCTTCCCTTCCCAGGAAGTCTGGTATCTTTCCTTTTTTTCATCTCCCTCCACAGATCCACCTTTTCTTAAATACCCTTTCATCCGGCATCTCTCCCTCCTTCCCCACCATCCCAGAGTCCACCATCTCTCCCTTTCTTTTCCTAATTACCCTCCTATCCAGTATCTCTATCCCTCCTCCACACCATCCCTTGTGTCCAATTTCTCTCCCTTTCTGTTCCTTCCCTCCCTAAATCCCATGGTCCATCATCTCTCTCCCTCTCCTCTATTTTCAGACCCATTATTTCTTCCCCCCCCCAAAGTTTGGCATATGCACGTCTCTTTGAACACCCCCTTCCCTCCGTGTACTTCTAAATCATGGTCCCCCCCAAAGGCCTGTCCCCCCTTAAAGGTCTGCCTGTCCCCCCTTGAAGGCCTGCACCCCCCTTGAAGGCCTGTCCCATCCCCTTGTAGGCCTGTCCCCCCCTTGAAGGCCTGCCTGCCTGTCCCCCCCTTGAAGGTCTGCACCCCCGAAGGCCTGCACCCCCCCGAAGGCCTGTCCCCCACTTGAAGGCCTGTCCCACCCCTTGTAGCTTCTCCCCCCCTTGTAGGCCTGTCCCCCCTTGAAGGCCTGCCTGCCTTTCCCCCCCTTGAAGGCCTGTCCCCCCTTGAAGGCCTGCACCCCCTTGAAGGCCTGCACTCCCTTGAAGGTCTGCACCCTCCCCCCCGAAGGCCTGTCCCCCACTTGAAGGCCTGTCCCACCCCCTTGTAGCTTCTCCCCCCCTTGTAGGCCTGTCCCCCCCCTTGTAGGCCTGTCCCCCCTTTAAGGCCTGCCTGCCTGCCTTTCCCCCCCTTGAAGGCCTGTCTCCCCCTTGAAGGCCTGCACTCCCCCTTGAAGGCCTGCACCCCCCCTTGAAGGCCTGTCCCACCCCCTTGTAGGCCTGTCCCCCCCTTGTAGGCCTGTCCCCCCCCTTGAAGGCCTGCCTGCCTTTCCCCCCTTGAAGGCCTGTTCCCCCCCTTGAAGGCCTGCACCCCCTTGAAGGTCTGCACCCCCCCAAAGGCCTACACCCCCCCCGAAGGCCTGCACCCCCCCCTGAAGGCCTGCCTGCCCCCCTTGAAGGCCTGCACCCCTTGAAGGTCTGCACCCCCCCCGAAGGCCTGTCCCCCCTTAAAGGCCTGCCTGCCTGCCTGTCACCCCCTCCCCCTTGAAAGCCTGATTGCCTGCCCGCCCGCCCCACCCTGAAGGCCTGATGCCCCGACCCACCCCGAAGGACCGCTCACCCCCCTGGCCTCCCCGCACCACCTATGAAGCAGCCGCAGCAGGATCGCGAAGTCAGCGTCAGCGATCCCTGCGCTGCTTCCTGCGCCACGGTCCCGCCCCTCCTCTGACGTCAGAGAAGGGGCGGGATCACGGCACAGGAAGCAGCGCAGGGATCGCTGACGCTGACTTCGCGATCCTGCTGCGGGCTGCTTCACAGGTGGTGCAGGAAGGTCAGTTTGGCGAGCGGTCCTTCGGGGGTGGCGGGGGACTGAACGGCAAGGCCGGGAACACCCCCTTAGGGCTGGCACCCGGGGCGCATCGCCCCCCCCGCCCCCCCCTTGGTACGCCACTGCTTGGAGGGCCGCAGAAAAAATAGTTAGTGTCTTATTAAAGAAATGACAATTTTGCATAAGGTAAAACTCTTTATAGTTTATATATCTTTCCTTTTAACTGTTAAAGGAAAGTTTTATAAACTATAAAGAGTTTAACCTCATGCAAAATTGTCATTTCTTTAATAAGACATTAACTATTTTTTTCTGCGGCCCTCCAAGTACGTACAAATCCAAAATGTGGCCCCGCAAAGGGTTTGAGTTTGAGACCACTGTTCTATACCATTACTAATGACTGGGAACTCAATTCTGAGTAGTTTGCATGAGCTTCAGTAGTTGTGTTATATGAGCTAAATATACATGTGTATCTTACCTATTTACATAGAACATGATGGCAGATAAAGGCCAAATGGCCCATCTAGTCTGCCCATCTGCAGTAACCATTATCTCTTTGGGCTAGATTCACAAAGCAAACCAATTGTGTACCGATTGGTTTGCGACCCCTTTGTGACCTGATTTCCCTCCAGCCCGATTCACTTACCTCTATGCCGACCATCCTCCGATCCATGCATGCAAATGAGAGGAATGGCATGCACAGTAGGCAGGGACATGATTCGTTAACCAAAACCCTGCAACACCGACTGGGCTGGCCGATCACAAACAAGCGACTGCTGAGGACCAGTCGCTCAAGCCCTTTCCGACTGCCCTGCCTTCTGCCACACTGCTCTCTGCTTTGTCAGCCCCAATCTCCTGCTGCCCTGATATCCTGCCTGCCCCAAACGCCTCCTGCAGCCCCAACTCTCCCGCTGCCTCAGATCTCCTGCCCCGCAGCGCAAGCCCGTGGTTTTAACCCATGGGCTTAAGCGAGTTAAAACCACGGGCTCCAAAAGAAGTTAAAAAAAGAAAATCTCTGCCGGGCAGGCAGTTGGGGGTGTGATTCCGATCACCCTCATTTGCATGAGAGCGATTTGTGAAATGGATTTCCTCACGGATCAGATCCAATCCATGTCCTTAATGAATCTAGCCCTTTCTCTCTCTGAGAGATCCCATGTGCCTATCCCAGGCCCTTTTGAATTCGAGCACAGTCTCTGTCTGCACCACCTCTTCTGGGAGACTGTTCCATGCATCTACCACCCTTTCTGTAAAAAAGTATTTCCTTAGATTACTCCGGAGCCTATCACCTCTTAACTTCATCAAGTTTCAAGTTTATTTAAAAATTTTTTAAACCGCTTAATCAAATTTCTAAGTGGTGTACAATAAAAATTTACATAAAAACAGATTAAAAATCAGGGATACTAGCTAAAATCTAAGGGGCTCATAATCGAAAGAGAAAAATGTCCAAAAACCAGCATAAGTCGGCACTTGGACAAACATTTCTCAAAAATGTCCAAGTGCTGAAAATAAAAGCGGGTTTTGGACGTATTTCTAAACGACCTAGGCCTTCATAGCGCCTCTCAACGTCCAAAGCTAAACGGGGCGGTTCGGGAGGCATGTCGAGGGCGGGAGTTGGACGAGACGTGGGCTGGCTTAGACTTAGTTGTACAGCATTTATAACCGAACGTTTTACAACAGAGTCTAGACGGAACTTGGACGATGGTCTAAGTCACAAAAACCCACCAAAACTCACCAGATAAGCACTTCAAACACATAACACAGACCCCCACACACTACCCCAGTGATCACCCCCCACCCCCATAAAAAATTTTATTCACAACTTTAAATTTCAGCCTCCAGACCATCATCACCTGGCCGCCTGGCAAAGGAAAGCCTAGTCGTCCAGCCCAGAGGTAGCTTAAGTCATCTTGGGGGTGGGTTAGGGACCCATAGAGAAGAGGACCCATGCCCATAAGCCCCTGTGATCACTGCATTGATACTTAAACATGTGCACTCCCCTATACACCCCTAAAACCCTTTTTTACTGGCAGCCATAAGGGCTATTGGGGTGGTAGATAAGTGGGTCTAGGGGATTCTGGAGGTGTTTTGGGGAGCTCACCATGACCAAAAAGGGAGCTGTAGTGAGGAGATGCCATGGCACCCTTTTTGTGAAGTTCACAGCAGTGCCCTGTAAGGTACCCCACTATTTAGGTGGCATGTCTGGGTTTTCAATCCATCACTTTGCAGACCCCTCCCACGTCCAACAGGACTTGTTCTAGGCGTTTTGGACTTGGACGGAAAGTTGGACGGAAATGTGATATAAAGATAGACGATTTAGCGGCTTGGATGATCAGATCAGCAGGATGTATAATTAGACGATTTTTGAAAGTAAAAAAAAGTTGGACGTCTCTTTCGAAAATGTGTCTTAGGCTCTTTTTAACTTTGGATGACTTGCGAGATGGATGTAAATGGACTTAGACGTCCCTTTTCGTCTCTAAGTGTCTTAATAAAACACGTAATTAGACAAATGGACCAACTTCAAACAATAGGAGAGGAGGGGAAGAAATACAATCATTAAAGTAAAGTGAAACAAAAAAGGAAAATACAATAGGTTAGGGTAAAAAGTAATAAAATTTAAAAGTTTTGTCCTTAAAAGGACAGTTAGGGGTAAATTCTCTATTACTGCGTTTAACTTAGGCGTGCTTTGGACGTCCGATGTAAGTGAATAATTACGGAGTTAAGGGTCTTAATTAATGTTAATTGGGAGATAAACGACACATAGACGTCCCTAAGAGGTACTTGACGGACTGACGTCTACAGAAAGCATAGTCCCGTCTCCAGCTCTGGACGTGGGCGTTCCGTGGGCGTTCCGTGGGCGTGCCAAATGGGGACGCTAGATAGGCACTACCTGAGCGAACGCCTACGTCTAAATATCGTGTATTATGTAGACGTAAGAAACCCTCATCTAACTTGGATTTCAATGCCGTTTCAACTTTTGTAATTGCGGCTCTTTGTTAGACGCGAGGCAGACGTTCGCTGTGTTTTTTCATCAATAATTCCAATAGTGAGTTTGAATAGGTAATTTTCATCTTTTCTCTGTCCTAATAAATATAATGTCAATGGAACACATTATATTGCATGGATAACAAACCACATTTCTGCCCGAACAATAATATAATTTACACATGGCTTTTACAACCCCCTTTTTTTTCTCAACAAACAGCACTGCAATCGGCTCTCTTTTGAAAGCAAAGAAAAAACAGCACACATTATCATCACTTAAAAAGAGAATAAACAGATACACACCTTAACATTCAAGCTTCCCTCATTGCAAAATGGAGGTCTTCAGTTGCACAAAACTGACCTCATTGTGACCTCATCAATCTGCACCTTCAAAGTAGTATGCCACAATTAAAAGATGTGCTGGGTGTAGAACTCACAACCTCTGGATGTTAGGAGCACAGGCTGGCTCCTAACACATAGAGCTACAGCTGCTTCTACTTAGGTCCATCTCACCACCCTTTCATATCATACTTGACTGAGCTGTCTATGCTCATTAGCTATCATATCAGGATGAACTCAAATAAGTTTAAGCAAAGGAATGCCTAAAGATTTGGAAGGTTTTCAAGTAGAAAACAAATATCAAATATGTATTAAAGAATTGCAGCACAAATGACGCTGATCGGTAAGGGCAAAAAACTACCACTTTTCCGGGTATGACGCCTAAACGGAACAGATTACTTACAGTCATATATCCATTAGTACAGTGCTTAGAATGAAGATTAGCATGTGAGAAAAATGGAGCTCCACCTCACATGCATTCAAGCACACTTGGGAATATGGGTTTGGGGCTCAGTGAAAGCAGCGCTTTTAACCATTGAGCTACCACTCTTTTGTCTCAGCCTACTATGACATTATAGCTAAACTCCTTTTACCTTAGCACTTCACTAAGATATGATATGACAAGGGAGCCAGAGACATTGGAGCAAAAGGTGCTGTAGGTCAGTGAGGAAAAGCATTCTATACCAATCTTCTGGGCTTTGAGGGTTCAAATCCCAGCCTGTATTTTACTTGTTATCAGAAGTATGTCCAGATTATATTTTAATGTTGAATTCTTGAAAACCTGACGCCTCAGCCCCACCACTCCACCGCAATGTTCAATTCAAAAAAGCGGGAAGTTTAATGTGGGAGCCTCATCATTGGCTGTCGGGTTTGTAACAGTTTTTGCTTATTTATTTTTTATATATTTTTTCAATTCTATTAAATTTTTAATAACCTTTTAAAGAATAAATATTATAAGACTCTTCAATTCTTAATTTTCATAGTATGAACTCTAAAAGTTGTTTATATACTCATCTCAGCTTAAACCCAAGCTGAGATGAGTATATAAACAACTTTTAGAGTTCATACTATGAAAATTAAGAATTGAAGAGTCTTATAATATTTATTCTTTAAAAGGTTCTTAAAAATTTAATAGAATTGAAAAAATATATAAAAAATAAATAAGCAAAAACTGTTACAAACCCGACAGCCAATGATGAGGCTCCCACATTAAACTTCCCGCTTTTTTGAATTGAACATTGCGGTGGAGTGGTGGGGCTGAGGCGTCAGGTTTTCAAGAATTCAACATTAAAATATAATCTGGACATACTTCTGATATATTGTATACTACCAGTCTGGGTTACATCACACAACTATCTTTTTGCCACTCGGTTTGCAAGCTGTATTTTACTTGTGGCATATCTACCTTCCAGGTGCACTTTGATGATGCTTTCCACTTCTTATAGGAGTTGAATATAACATTACTGTACAACTTTGCTGTGTAGCAGAAAAATAAACTTTTCCCCCTTCCATGCTAAGAATTTGAGTTCAACTCATCTTATATTTCTCCTTTTAAACATGGCATACTTTGTTAGTTTTTATCATGGTAAAGTATACATTTCTGAAATGGTGAAGAAACAATAATATTCAACTGCAGTGTTTTGTCTCCTAGCAGAATTAACTGCCTATAAGAAGCGGTATAAGTAAATCCAAACTGCTATAAGCACAAGAAAGCATTTCTAGGTCAACATGGTAATGCTCCTGTTCTGAGCTCTGACCTCTGAAACTCCCCGGTTCGATTCCCACCTTTGCTCATTTTAATAAGGTCCTAGTTTTTTTCCTATTAGCTCTTATAACAGGGTCTACATGGTGGACTTTGCCATTTGTAAGGTGCACATTTCCCTTTCCAGGCAAACCTATTTTCAACTTACCATGGCTCGGACATCCTAAGCAGTGACGAGAGCACATTAACCAGGCGATCCACAAATGTCATCTTGCTGTCAGAGGAAAGGTTTCCTCTCATCACTGCTTAGGATGTCCGAGCCATGGTAAGTTGAAAATAGGTTTGCCTGGAAAGGGAAATGTGCACCTTACAAATGGCAAAGTCCACCATGTAGACCCTGTTATAAGAGCTAATAGGAAAAAACTAGGACCTTATTAAAATGAGTAAAGGCAGGAGTTGAACCGGGGAGTTTCAGAGGTCAGAACAGGAGCATTACCATGTTGACCTAGAAATGCTTTCTTGTGCTTATAGCAGTTTGGTGAGACAAAACACTGCAGTTGTATATTATTGTTTCTTCACCATTTCAGAAATGTATACTTTACCATGATAAAAACTAACAAAGTATGCCATGTTTAAAAGGAGAAATATAAGATGAGTTGAACTCAAATTCTTAGCATGGAAGGGGGAAAAGTTTATTTTTCTGCTACACAGCAAAGTTGTACAGTAATGTTATATTCAACTCCTATAAAAAGTGGAAAGCATCATCAAGGTGCACCTGGAAGGCAGATATGCCACAAGTAAAATACAGGCTGGGATTTGAACCCTCAAAGCCCAGAAGATTGGTATAGAATGCCTTTCCTCACTGACCTACAGCAACTTTTGCTCCAATGTTTCTGGCTCCCTTGTCATATCATATCTTAGTGAAGTGCTAAGGGAAAAGGAGTTTAGCTATAATGTCATAGTAGGCTGAGACAAAAGAGTGGTAGCTCAATGGTTAAAAGCGCTGCTTTCACTGAGCCCCAAACCCATATTCCCAAGTGTGCTTGAATGCATGTCAGGTGGAGCTCCATTTTTCTCACATGCTAATCTTCATTCTAAGCACTGTACTAATGGATATATGACTGTAAGTAATCTGTTCCGTTTAGGCGTCATACCCGGAAAAGTGGTGTTTTTTTGCCCTTACCGATCAGCGTCATTTGTGCTGCAATTCTTTAATACATATTTGATATTTGTTTTCTACTTGAAAACCTTCCAAATCTTTAGGCATTCCTTTGCTTAAACTTATTTGAGTTCATCCTGATATGATAGCTAATGAGCATAGACAGCTCAGTCAAGTATGATATGAAAGGGTGGTGAGATAAACCTAAGTAGAAGCAGCTGTAGCTCTATGTGTTAGGAGCCAGCCTGTGTTCCTAACCTCCAGAGGTTGTGAGTTCTATACCCAGCCCATCTTTTAATTGTGGCATACATTTCTGAAATGGTGAAGAAACAATAATATTCAACTGCAGTGTTTTGTCTCCTAGCAGAATTAACTGCCTATAAGAAGCGGTATAAGCAAATCCAAACTGCTATAAGCACAAGAAAGCATTTCTAGGTCAACATGGTAATGCTCCTGTTCTGAGCTCTGACCTCTGAAACTCCCTGGTTCGACTCCCACCTTTGCTCATTTTAATAAGGTCCTAGTTTTTTCCTATTAGCTCTTATAACAGGGTCTACATGGTGGACTTTGCCATTTGTAAGGTGCACATTTCCCTTTCCAGGCAAACCTATTTTCAACTTACCATGGCTCGGACATCCTAAGCAGTGACGAGAGCACATTAACCAGGCGATCCACAAATGTCATCTTGCTGTCAGAGGAAAGGTTTCCTCTCATCACTGCTTAGGATGTCCGAGCCATGGTAAGTTGAAAATAGGTTTGCCTGGAAAGGGAAATGTGCACCTTACAAATGGCAAAGTCCACCATGTAGACCCTGTTATAAGAGCTAATAGGAAAAAACTAGGACCTTATTAAAATGAGCAAAGGCAGGAGTTGAACCGGGGAGTTTCAGAGGTCAGAGGTCAGAACAGGAGCATTACCGTGTTGACCTAGAAATGCTTTCTTGTGCTTATAGCAGTTTGGTGAGACAAAACACTGCAGTTGTATATTATTGTTTCTTCACCATTTCAGAAATGTATACTTTACCATGATAAAAACTAAAAAAGTATGCCATGTTTAAAAGGAGAAATATAAGATGAGTTGAACTCAAATTCTTAGCATGGAAGGGGGAAAAGTTTATTTTTCTGCTACACAGCAAAGTTGTACAGTAATGTTATATTCAACTCCTATAAAAAGTGGAAAGCATCATCAAGGTGCACCTGGAAGGCAGATATGCCACAAGTAAAATACAGGCTGGGATTTGAACCCTCAAAGCCCGGAAGATTGGTATAGAATGCCTTTCCTCACTGACCTACAGCAACTTTTGCTCCAATGTTTCTGGCTCCCTTGTCATATCATATCTTAGTGAAGTGCTAAGGGAAAAGGAGTTTAGCTATAATGTCATAGTAGGCTGAGACAAAAGAGTGGTAGCTCAATGGTTAAAAGCGCTGCTTTCACTGAGCCCCAAACCCATATTCCCAAGTGTGCTTGAATGCATGTGAGGTGGAGCTCCATTTTTCTCACATGCTAATCTTCATTCTAAGCACTGTACTAATGGATATATGACTGTAAGTAATCTGTTCCGTTTAGGCGTCATACCCGGAAAAGTGGTGTTTTTTTTGCCCTTACCGATCAGCGTCATTTGTGCTGCAATTCTTTAATACATATTTGATATTTGTTTTCTACTTGAAAACCTTCCAAATCTTTAGGCATTCCTTTGCTTAAACTTATTTGAGTTCATCCTGATATGATAGCTAATGAGCATAGACAGCTCAGTCAAGTATGATATGAAAGGGTGGTGAGATGAACCTAAGTAGAAGCAGCTGTAGCTCTATGTGTTAGGAGCCAGCCTGTGTTCCTAACCTCCAGAGGTTGTGAGTTCTATACCCAGCCCATCTTTTAATTGTGGCATACTACTTTGAAGGTGCAGATTGATGAGGTCACATTGAGGTCAGTTTTGTGCAACTGAAGACCTCCATTTTGCAATGAGGGAAGCTGAATGTTAAGGTGTGTATCTGTTTATTCTCTTTTTAAGTGCTGATAATGTGTGCTTATTTTTCTTTGCTTTCAAAAGAGAGCCGATTGCAGTGCTGTTTGTTGTTCACTTTTGTTTCCTTGCATCCTAACAGTTCTCAGAAGTGGTGGAATTTGCTGTTTCTCCTCAGCATTCTGCAGCCACAGGTGCATGAGATGCTTTCATTTACTCCTAACTACAAGCCATTCTAGTAGGAATGTGTTTCTTTTGATGCAATATAGGCATTGGCCAACAGCTATGAGTTAAATCAAACTTCAGAGGGCTTGGACAGGTGTTGAAGAATGATCCAGTTAGGGGGGGATGTTTTTGGTGGGGGAGGGTGTTCAGCATGAGAGAGAACAGGTTGCATTAAATATTAGACAATGGCTGCACATAATAAAAGCTGAAGCAAAATATTGATATGTAAAGGCAAGGCTAAAGAGTTACCAGGTGTCCTGGCTGAGAAATGAATATAAACTATTTGCTAACCTTACTCAAGACTTGAACCCCCTGATGTATGGAAGATGAAAAGCAATGCCTTAAGGCATAGAGCTATAGAGGTAACTTTGTTTAGAACATAGAGCTTCGTATCAAAGCTTAGAGATGTGAAGGAAATGATTACAACGTCACTACAGCTGTATATGGCAAAACGACATCCAATGCACATCCAATTAGATTTGAATCCTAATGGTTCCTATGACGTCAGCCGCTAATTAGGCGTGCATAGTATATAGAAAGCTTTGGCACAGCCATTTTTCTTATGTAGGACCCCCTCATGTGAGTTGGTGTTTGTGGTGTTCCGTTTCCTCAATGATGAAACTTTGTGCTATGACTTGGCTGTTCTCCTTTATACTCCCTTCTGCCTTTGACACTCCTCCCCACCCCCATTATCTGTATTTCTTTCGTTTATGGATTTTTCTGGGTGTTGGTGTGAGGGATTGTTAAGGACTTAGGTTTTGTGTTAAGTGTGGAGGGGAATCAATTGTTAGGGAAAAGAAGGGGCCAGGCCAGGTTACACACAGATGCCCACACCCACCACTCTCCCTGCTTTCATAATGTCATGGTCTGCCCCACCTCCATTTTCCATATCTGCAACTCTCCATGCAAGAAATTCGATTTCCGTTTTGGAGCCATGTTGTAAGGTGAAGACATCTTTTCAGGCTACTTGTAGAACACGTTCAAACACACCCCCATAGGACAGCCAATGAGGTGAGATGGGCGTGGTTAGGAAGCGGGACAAGCAACCGCGCCCGAACGGCGCCCAAAAGGCATTGGGAAAGTTTTCCCGCCCTACTGACGTCAGACGCTACATAAGAACATAAGAACATAAGCAGTGCCTCTGCTGGGTCAGACCAGAGGTCCATCCCGCCCAGCAGTCCGCCCCCACAGCGGCCCAACAGGTCATGACCTGCCTTAATCACCAGAAGGGGCCCCCTTGCCCCCTAGGTTTCTCATCGAAGTCCTATCTTCCCATCAATGTCCTAACCCTCCGGCCTTGCACCTGCACGACCTGGTGAGCTGTCTATACTTATGCAACACCCCAGCACCTCCCTCAGTACCCCACGATCCCCTTTTCCCTCAGGAATCTGTCCAATCCCTGTTTGAATCCCTGTACTGTACTCTGCCGGATCACTTCCTCCGGGAGCGCATTCCATTTGTCCACGACCCTTTGGGTGAAGAAAAACTTCCTTGCATTTGATTTGAACCTATCTCCCTTCAGTTTCTCTGAGTGCCCCCTCGTACCTGTCATCCCTTTTAGTCTGAAGAACCTGTCCCTGTCCACCCTCTCTATGCCCCTAAGTATTTTGAAGGTCTCAATCATATCCCCCCTGAGCCTCCTCTTTTCCAGAGAGAAGAGCCCCAGTTTATCCAGCCTCTCAGCATATGGTCAGTTTTCCAGCCCTCTTACCAGTTTCGTTGCCCTCCTTTGGACTCTCTCAAGAACTGCCATGTCCTTCTTGAGGTGTGGCGACCAATATTGAACGCAGTATTCCAGATGTGGGCGCACCATCGCTCGATACAGCAGCATGATGACTTCCCGCGTCCTGGTTGATATGCCCCTCTTGATGATGCCCAGCATCCTGTTGGCTTTCTTCGAGGCTGCTGCACACTGTGCGGATGGTTTCATGGATGGATCCACTAGCACACCCAAGTCTCTCTCAAGTCCGGTGTCTTCCAGCAATCTCCCCCCCATTTTATACTCGAACAACGGGTTCTTTTTCCCTATGTGCATGACCTTGCATTTATCTACGTTAAAGCGCATTTGCCATTTGTTTGCCCAGTCCTCCAGCTTATCGAGGTCCCTTTGCAGTTCCTCACACTCCTCCCTGGTCCTAACTCTGGCGCAGAGCTTGGTATCGTCTGCAAATTTTATAACCTCACACTTTGCCTCCGTTTCCAGGTCATTGATAAATATGTTGAAGAGTAGCGGCCCCAGCACCGATCCCTGCGGCACACCGCTCGTGACTCCCCGCCAGTCAGAATATTGGCCCTTTACTCCGACCCTCTGTAGTCTACCTGACAGCCAGTGCTTGATCCATCTGTGTACATCCCCGCCCACCCCGTGGTTCCACAGCTTCCTAAGCAGCCTTTCATGTGGCACCTTGTCAAAGGCCTTTTGAAAATCGAGGTAAATGATGTCTATGGGTTCCCCTTTGTCCACCTGACTGCTTATTCCCTCAAAGAAGTACAGAAGGTTTGTCAGGCGTGCATGGTTATAAGAAGGTCCAGGTGAGTAGTGTTTCCTTTCTATTCTGTCTTATTGCTTATGCAGATGTTTGAGACTTTACTCTGTCTTAGTCTTTTACATTTTTTTTCCTATCTCTGCCTCCCATTTCTCTCTATTCCACAGAGCCATTAACAAGCTACATGTCATTCTAATATGTTGTTTTATCTTTTCTAGAAGCAGCTCAGATAGTAAGTCCAGGTGAGAATGATATTTTGTAAGCTTCTTAGGTGTCCTTATGATAGAACTAAAGAAACCAACCAGAAAAACTGACTTCTCTTTATGGGCTTTCATTGTGTGCTATTGTTTATAATAGTTATTTTATTTCTGATATCTCCTACTCTCCATTCCACAGGGCTGTCAAAAATGACTGAGAAGACTGATAAAGACCATGCTGGTAGAAATTTTGCTGGTAGAAAAATGGATATGTAAGTAAAATGGATGTGTTCACACATCTGAGAGGGTTTACTCATAGAGCTAAAGTTAATTCTTTGTAGAATCAAATTACAGGCAAGTTAAAATCAGGTGAGGAATGGTTCTGTGTACTAACTCATTGATAAAAATAGGTCGGGTGTGTTGGGAGGGGGGGAAACACTGCCATTCAGTGGACATCCAATCAGTGTACATGGTTCAGGTGGAAAACTCCTAATGAGTGCCTAATGGCTGCCATTTTTAATAAGGAGTCTAAAGGTATGTTAGCAGCTCTGTTACTTCTAGGTGTGTGTTCTGCCACAACTTCAGTGTTTAATTTTGGAGACATAGGTCTTTGTTAACAGTTTCTCTCTATTCTTCATTTCAGGTTAACTCTGCTCATCACCTGTGTTTGCCAGAGAGAGACCAGACGAGCAGCTCAGCACACCAGCTTGCACCTAGCCAAACAGTTGTAGGTGAGAATGATATATGGTAACCTTTATTTGCTTACTCTACTATTCTTCACTTGAGTCACTCTTCTGATGAGTGAAATAAATGTTTCACACTTCTATTGCTCTCTTCACACAGGTATCCTTGATGACTTTCAGGAACAATAGTAAATTGATAATGTTAGCCTCATAGAATACCATGGCACGTATTCCTGCTGTTATATGCACACAAACTTTTTGTTTTCAGTTAGTCTATTCCCTCACATGAGTTCTAAACAGTAGCAGTGGAGGATTACAGGTGATATTAACCCACACCATCAGCGAGTTAAGGCTATTGCTTTAACAACTATACCACGGTGACATCTAAGCAGCTCAACATAAATGAGGTTAACATATTGCTTCAGGGAAGGGAGGACAGATATGGACCTTGGGGGTTGAACCCCCTGTTTGTGAACCTTGTGTAAACCAGCTTCTGCTCTTTTCTGTTTTCAGGTGTCTTAGACAGGCAACAGCAGTATTGTCAGATGGAGTTTTGTATTACTGAGAGCAGTGCAGCTGTGAGCATCTTTGTGGTTTCCACACCTGCTTAACCAAAATAGTGCAGCTCAAGAACCAGGAGGATAGATTGAGGTATCTGGCTTTTACTTCCATCACCTTCCGTGAAAGGAAGAAAAACCCACATGTCTCATTTGGATTCTCCTGGTGTGGAGCCAACTCTTACTAGCAGTAACCCTATTCCTTAACAACAAATCTACCACAGTGACTTATATTCTCTTCCTTATGTAGCCATTTACTTTGGAACAGGGACTGGCTTACTTTGCACATCATAGCTGAGATGTCGTCATCTACCTACAGTTGCATATACCCTTGCATTCACTTGCTTTTTTCCTAGATTCTGCAATGATTTGACATCAGAGTGGCTAGCAGGTAATAGAATGAATGACAGACCCCAATAAAGATTGTCAAACTTTCTATATGTCACCTTGTTGTTATATTGAAAAGGGTCCATTCAGCAGTCCCTCCTGAACCCCTATCTACCTTGGACTCTGTCCACTAAACTGATGATGCTACAAGGTTAAAACCACACAGGCATGTTTAAACTATAAACAATTTTTTTATTAAAATATAAAACTTTTAAAAACTTAAACTTCTTTTTAAAAAACTATTTACATATATAACATATAACGCAGGGAAAGAGGGTGGGTGCCCCCCAAGAGCAGCTTGAGCTACCTCAGGCGAGGGGGGCGGAAGAGGTGCAGTCATTGAGAGGGTGTATGGCTGCTGACACCATGCCCTCTTTCGGCTACCAGCCGCAAGAGGGCATGTTCCATCCTCTCCACACACCCTCTCAATACCTGCACCTCCTCCAAGATGGCAGAGTAAGCCTCCATCTCCCTGCCCGCCCCCTCCTGAGGCTGGTCGGGCTGCTCCTGGGGGGGGGGAACAGAAAGGAAAGGGGGTGGGATGGGATCAGGAACAGGAAGGGCAGGAGAGTGATGGGAAGGGCTATGGGTGGGGGAAGGGGAAGGTCCAACAGGGGATGGTGGTGGGGGTCCAGGGGGCAGTGGTGGGGCAGGCGGTGGGGGTCCAGGGGGCAGTGGTGGGGCAGGCAGTCCAAGGGGCAGTGGTGGGGCAGGCAGTGGTGGGGCAGGCGGTGTGGGTGGTCATGAGGGCTCCCAGGGAGAATAATCCCCCCCTCCTCCTCCTTCCCTCTCCTCCTCTTCCTCCTCCTCCGCCGAGGACCAGGGTGGGGCTCCCTCCATCACCTGCGGTGCCTCCTGAGGGGGTGCCTGCGCTGCTGCTTGACAAGAGGGAAACAGGATCCAGTCAGATATGTCCACAACACTTTTGAACATGACATTCTTTACTACGTTATTTTCTTCAAATGCTAATAACAGGATGCAAAGCACCTACTCCACTGTAAACATCAAAATGTAGCATAAGTAAGTGAGGCAAGTAGAACACCATAAAGCCATTGTGACATGATATCACAATAGCAGCTTTACTGCAGATTTTATGAATAAGAATGGTTTACAGCTACTCAAGCATTTTCATCTATTTATTCTGGTAGGCTGATCACAAAGAAACACACGCTGGACTCATTACTCACCGGCTTCAGCGCGCAATTCCTCCCTCACCCCCTCAAGGAAGGCCCGCTCCTGGCGCCTCAGCAGCCGACCCCGTTTCCTGAGATCCTCAACCTGGATAATAGAGAGAGAGAGAAAGAACAGAGAGGGAGGGATATGATGAGTGCCATCTAGCACTGTGGCATAACATGTTTACTTAAGTATTGACCTCTATAAGCACATAAAAATGGAGTATGCTGCCCTCCAAGAGCCCCTATCCGCTTTGCTGCCTGCCTCCACCCCCTTCTGCCACATGTTTTACATGAATGTATTCACGTACATTGCATTTTCCCCTTTCTGTGCTGGAGGCATCGCTATCTCTCTACTGTACCTGGGACAGTGGGGGGGGGGGGGGGGGTTTGAGGTGACATGGCCAGCATCACAAGGAGGAGTGTGGGATTGAACTCACAACCCCAGGGTGCTGAGGCTGTAGCCTATCAGCACTGCCCCACATTACAGCATGTCCTGGTGAGTTTACAATCATGCAGCAGGGGCAATAAAATAGTTTGGTCAGAAGGAGCAGCGTGGCTTGAAACCCCTGACGTCAGGGTACTGACGCTGTCACTTTAAACGTCATGCCACTATCTCCCTAGACCAGCAGATTGATACAGGAAAGTTGTAGGTACTTGAAATGACATAGCAACACTTTAATATATTTGTTTTCCTTTGGCAAAGTTGATTTCAAGATGTTTCTATTACAAATGCGATGCTTGTGACACAAAAATTAGTTGTGTGCATGTTGTGAATGGAATAGATGCCTTGTAGGAGCTGAATTTGTCTTTGAAATCCTACTACTGCTCCTTTGGGATGTGCTTTAATTTTAGTATTCAATGTAAAAGATTTATTATGCACAATTGTAGTTTTAAAAAGGAATCACAAAAAACATGACCAATTTGATCGAGACAGGTTTCCATCATAATTACTTTTTACATGATTAATTGTGAGGGCCTGACTTGGAATACTTACTTCCCTGGGACAGGAGGCTCTACGATTGTACTGCCGGGTCAGGCGGGTCCATGAGTCCCTGAATTGCAGGTATGACCTGCGATGGCCAGGCACTACAAAATAGTGGTGCTCCCGGGAGAGAAACAGCCTGGCCAGCAGCCTGGAGTCCTGGGTGGAAAAGTTTGGCTGTCTCCTGGCAGCCATTTTAGGAGAAATAACTGCGTATGAAGAACGGGTGATTATGACATCACAACGCAAAAAAACGCGATGACGTTTTTGTGCCGCTTGGGCGTGCTTGCAGTGGCCGCTCCGCGCTACATCAACACTGTTGATTACATCCTAAAGCACGCCGATATCGCTGTTATATCGCTGTCAAAGAAAACATCAAAACAACCAGGATCACCGATGTCAAGTACACCGGGGAATCCATCTGGGTAAACCTGGCCAGAGGCAGAGAAAAATGTTTATACCTTGGGGTGGTATACAGACCTCCAAGACAATCGGAGGACAAGGACACAGAATTAATTGAAGACATTGAGAATATCACTTTAAGGGGGGACGCTGTTCTGTTAGGGGACTTCAACATGCCTGATGTAGACTGGAATACACTCTCAGCAACAACTTGTGGGAGCAGGAGGATATTATCGTCCATGAAGGGAGTACGGCTTAAACAAATGATACATGAGCTCACTAGGGCCCAGGCCATCCTAGATCTAGTACTTACAAACGGAGAAAGCGTCTCGGAGGTCTCGGTGGGAGAAACGCTAGCCTCCAGTGACCATAACATGGTATGGTTCAACCTTAGGAAGTGCTTCCCTAAATCACAAACAAAAACGAGGGTACTCAAATTCCGGGGCGCGGACTTCGCACGCATGGGAGATTTCGTCCAGCAAACGCTACAGGATCAGGAGGAAACTGATAATGTGGAAGCTATGTGGTCAATCCTGAAACTGACCCTACAGGAGGCAACTGTCCGTTACATAAAATCGGTAAATAAACAACAAAGAAACAAGAAACCTCAATGGTTCACGGATGAAATCTCGTATCTCATCAAGGAGAAAAAAAGAGCATTTCTTTCATACAAACGTACGGGGAAAGGAGAAGCTAACAGTCAATACAGGGCCAGGTCTGCAGAGGTCAAAACAGCAGTTAGGGAGGCCAAACTACGAGTGGAAGAAAACCTAGCAAAGAACATTAAAAAATGGGACAAATCCTTCTTCAGGTATATTAATGATAGGAAAAAGAACACCAGCGGAATAGTACGCCTTAGAACCCCGGATGGAAATTACGCAGAAGCAGACTCTGACAAAGCCAAACTACTGAATGAATACTTCTGCTCAGTCTTTACCTGCGAGGCACCTGGATACGGACCTCAGCTGGTATCAAATTCAAGCGTGGAAGACCCATTTCAGAACTTTGAGTTCACACCGGCTGACTTTTACAGCGAACTGGCAAGGCTCAAGATGAACAAAGCCATGGGACCAGACAAAGTGCACCCAAGAGTGCTCAGAGAGCTGTGCGGAGTCCTGGCAGAGCCATTAGCCATGCTCTTCAATCTTTCCCTAAGGACGGGGAGAGTCCCACTAGACTGGAAAACAGCTAACGTCGTTCCTCTGCACAAAAAGGGTTGCAGAGCAGAGGCTGCGAATTACAGACCGGTGAGTCTCACATCGATAGTGTGTAAACTCATGGAAACACTACTTAAACGCAAGTTAGACATGATCTTGGAGGATGGGAATCTGAGGGATCCCAATCAACATGGATTCACTAGGGGTAGGTCATGTCAATCTAATCTCATCGGCTTCTTTGATTGGGTAACAACGAAGCTGAACTCCGGGGAGTCTCTGTACATAGTATACTTGGATTTTAGTAAAGCTTTTGACAGTGTCCCACACCGCAGGCTTTTAAGCAAGATGAAATCAATGGGGATAGGTGAGACGCTAACTACTTGGGTCAAAGATTGGCTGAGTGGTAGACTTCAAAGGGTGGTGGTCAATGGCACCTTCTCTGAAACATTGGAAGTGACCAGCGGAGTCCCGCAGGGCTCAGTCCTGGGTCCACTCCTTTTTAACATATTCATAGGGGACTTGACACGAGGGCTTCAGGGTAAAGTAACATTATTTGCCGATGACGCCAAAATATGCAATATAGTAAGGGAAAATGATTTGCATGATTGTATGACGCAGGACCTGCTTACATTGGAGAACTGGTCCTCAACATGGCAGCTGGGCTTCAACGCCAAGAAATGTAAGGTCATGCACCTCGGTAGCAGGAATCCATGCAAAACCTACATCTTAAATGGAGAAACGTTAACCAGGACGATAGTTGAGCGAGACTTGGGAGTGATCATCAGTGCAGACATGAAGGTTGCAAATCAGGTGGAAAAAGCATCATCCAAGGCAAGACAAATGATGGGATGTATCAATAGAAGTTTCGTAAGCAGGAAACCTGAGGTCATATTGCCACTGTACAGAACCATGGTAAGACCTCACCTGGAGTACTTTGTGCAGTTCTGGAGGCCACATTACCGCAAAGATGTGCTTAGAGTCGAGTCGGTTCAGCAGATGGCCACTAGGAATATTTCGGGGCTCAAGGGTCTCTCGTATGAGGAGAGACTGAACAAACTGCAGCTCTACACTCTGGAGGAACGCAGGGAGAGGGGAGACATGATTGAAACGTTTAAATACATCACGGGTCGTGTTGAGGTAGAAGATGACATTTTTCTATTCAGGGGACCCTCGGCCACAAGAGGGCATCCGCTCAAACTCAGAGGAAGGAAATTTAGGGGTGACATTAGGAAGTATTTCTTCACGGAAAGAGTGGTAGGGCACTGGAATAAGCTTCCGGAGCAGGTGGCCAAGGCCAATAGCGTGCTTGACTTTAAGAATAAATGGGACATCTAGTGGGATCCCTACAGAGGCCTAGTAAGACACTCAGACTTGATAGGGCGGGTCAGTAGAGTGGGCAGACTTGGTGGGCTATAGCCCTTTTCTGCCGTCACCTTTCTATGTTTCTATGTTTCTATGTTATACAAAAAAGTATAGCAGAACGCTTAGAAGCTTACCATGTAAACCTAATGAAACTTCACCTCCCCCAAACACAATGACAAGTTATAAATTAAATAAATGAAGATTGGGAAGTGAGGTTCACATATTTTAGCTTAGCTATGCATGTTTGGGTGGGTGGAAAAAAAAAAAGAATATTATGTCTTTGGTAACCTTAGTCAGGACTTGAACCCCTGACCTTTGGAAGATACATGCAGTGCTTTTAAGCACTGAGCTATGTTGGGGACTTGGGAATGGGAGTCTCTAGAAATGGCTTTAGGTACAAGCTTTGACAAGGGGTAATCATTACAAGTATCTACAGGTGTATTTGATCTGAGAACACCCAATGAACGTCCAAAACGATTTCAAAATTCTAACAGCTTCTATGACGTCAGATGCTACTTTATGGTTATGGTTAGGGTTAGGGCTACAGCTCGGTAGCTCAGTGAGTAAACGCGCTGTACCAATCATCTATAGGTTGTGAGTTCAACTCCCGCCTTGTCTTTTACTTGATTATAACATGAGGGGTTTATGCTGCAGGAGTGTGTTGTTGGGGTGTTGCAGGGGTGTCTAGGATGACAGAGAATAGTCACTTGCATTTTCAACAATGCATTTGAATTTCTTAAGATGAAACCTTAGTGAGCCGGGGGAGGAAGGTCACCGCAGCCTCGCGCCTCAGATGAAAAGGTTAATTTTTTAGGGACTGTGTAAGCTGATCTGGGACAGTCTTCAGCGACTCGGAGCCCTCCTCCCGGCTGGGCAGAAGGAGGAGGCTTTGGCGGTGGTGGTTTTGGTGGTGAGTGAGGGCGGGAGGGGGGAGTCACCTGGCTGCTGCATCTGCACTCCTGCTGGCCACAGACCTACTGATCACAGAGCAGAGATCACAGAAGCACGCAGGCATGTGCGCATGCGCGGCTAGGGTTTTATTATATAGGATATACACCTATCACATCTCATTTTCATCACAAACACATTAGCGAGACTATACACAATACATTACAAAGTTGAGCTTGGGTTTGATAAAATAAACAGCATAATTTTGACTCTGTATTACATTTATTGAACCATAGTTAAGAATATGGGTGTTGCATCCGTGACAACGGTGCTTTACACCATTGAGCTACCAGTCTTTTGCCTCAACTGACTGTGATATGATAGCTTAGTAGAGTATACTTTAGCACATCACTAAGGTATGCTATGACAGGGGAACCAGAGACACAGGTGTAGGTCAGTGAGTAAAAGCATTATATCGATCATCTGTAGGTTGTGAGTTCAACTCCCGGCTTGTCTTTTACTTGTGGCATATCTACCTTCCAGGTGCACCTTGATGAGGTCAGCATTGTGCTGCTGGCTATTTCCTCTTCCTGTGAACTAGAAGCCACATTCAGGTCTAATCTGTGTTTTGATTCTGTTTCTAAGTTGGGCCAGTGTAAGTTATGGGATTTACCTTTGTTCTGAAGAATGAGCTGATTGTTGCAATGTTTTAAGACCAGGAGAGTGTTCTTTCGAGCAAGATATCACTTCTAAACTATCCTCTCTGAAATAATGTCTCTGGGAAATCGAGAGAAAGCTTATTGGATGACTTAGGATGCCTTTCCTGCCAGTCTTTGTGGAACTTAAACGAAGTTTATAAGAAGTCTATATGGTGTTCAAAGTCCTATCCTTTCCACTTCTAATAGGAGGTGAGTATGACATTTCTGTACAGCTTTCTGTGTAGCATACATCTACCGGTTCCCACTTTCCATACTGATAATGTAAAGTTCAACACCCACTTGGTACGTTTCATCTTCTAATTCTCCTTTGAAACATAACATATTTTTTTTCCTTGTATTAATGGTAAACTGTACAATTCTGATATCCTAGAGGAAAAAGATACAACACAGCAATGTTCTCTGTCTGCTATTCCCTATCTCACTGATATTGCTAGATCAACTAATATATAGTTTACAAAATGGTAATATAGAAACATAGAATATGATGGCAGAAAAGGGCTGTAGCCCATCAAGTCTGCCCACGCTAATGACCCACCCCCAGACTTCACCCGGCTAGAGATCCCACATACATATCCCATTTCTTTTTGAAATCGAGCACGCTGCTGGCATTAATCACCTGCAATGGAAGTTCATTCCAATGATCGATTACCCTTTCAGTGAAGAAATACTTCCTGGAGTCGCCATGAAATTGCCCACCTTTGATTTTCAGCGGATGACCTCTTGTGGTTGAAGGTCCTTTAAGAAAGAAGATATCATCTTCCACCTCGATGCGGCCCGTGATATATTTAAAAGTCTCAATCATGTCCCCCCTCTCTCTACGTTCCTCGAGCGAGTATAGTTGCAGTTTATTCAGTCTTTCCTCATATGGGAGGTTCTTGAGTCCCGAGACCATCCTGGTGGTAATTCGCTGAACCGACTCGATTCTCCGCACATCTTTTTGATAATGTGGTCTCCAGAATTGAACACAATATTCAAGATGAGGTCTCACCATGGATCTGTACAGGGGCATTATGACTTCGGGCCTCCGGCTGACGAAACCTCTACGGATGCATCCCACCATTTGTCTAGCCTTGGATGCAGCTTTCTCCACCTGCTTGGCAGTTTTCATATCTGCACTAATGATTACTCCCAAATCACGTTCTTCCCTAGTCCTAGCTAAGGTCTCACCATTCAGAGTGTAAGTTCTGCATGGGTTTTTGCTGCCAAGATGCATGACCTTACATTTTTTGGCATTAAAGCCCAGCTGCCAAGTCGAGGACCAATGTTCCAATAAGAGCAGGTCCTGCTCCATACTGTCGAATAAGGTGCTGTTATCTACTATGTTGCATAGTTTGGCGTCGTCGGCGAATAGTGTTATTTTACCTTGAAGCCCTTGAGTCAGGTCTCTTATGTATATTTTGAAAAGGATCGGTCCCAAGACCGATCCCTGTGGCACTCCACTGGTCACCTCCGATGTATTGGAGGGGGTACCATTAACCACCACCCTCTGGATTCTACCGCTTAACCAGTCATTGACCCATGTCGTCAATATCACTCCCAATCCCATCGAAGTCATCTTGCTCAACAATCTGCGGTGCGGGACGCTATCAAAAGCTTTGCTGAAGTCCAAGTACACGACGTCTAGAGACTTCCCCATATCCAGTTTCCTTGTAACCCAGTCAAAGAAGCTGATCAGATTGGATTGACAGGACCTTCCCTTTGTGAATCCATGCTGCTGGGGATCCTGTAGATTCTCCTCGGTCAGGATCGTATCTAATTCTTGTTTAATAAGTCTTTCCATGAGTTTGCTCACTATTGAGGTGAGACTGACCGGTCTGTAATTCGCAGCCTCCGTTCTGCAACCTTTTTTGTGCAATGGAATGACGTTAGCTGTTTTCCAGTCCATGGGGACTTTTCCGGTACTTAGGGAAAGATTGAACAGCACAGATAGCGGTTCCGCCAGGACATCACACAACTCCCTAAGAATCCTGGGGTGTAGATTGTCCGGTCCCATGGCTTTGTTCACCTTGAGTTTTGATAGTTCACCATGGACGCTGCTGGGTGTAAACTTGAAGTTTTGAAACGGGTCTTCCGAGGTTTGACTTGCCTGCAGTTGTGGACCGGTCCCCGGCGCCTCACAAGTAAAGACTGAGCAAAAGTATTCATTTAGTAGTTTGGCTTTATCAGAATCCATTTCTGCATAGGTCCCGTCTGTTTTCCTGAGACGTACTATCCCATCTGTGTTTCGTTTCCTGTCGCTAATGTATCTGAAGAAGGATTTATCCCCTTTTTTAATGTTTTTCGCTAGTTGTTCTTCTGTTTGAATCTTGGCCTCTCTGACTGCCGCTTTGACTGCTTTAGACCTGGTCAGATAATCTTCTTTTGTCACCCTGTTTCCTGTATGCTTGTAGGAAATAAAAGCTTTTTTTTTTCCTTGACAAGATCCGAGATCTCTGCAGAGAACCACTGGGGCTTGTTCTTTCTCCGTCGTTTGCTTACTGTTTTTATATAGCGGTTTGTTGCCTCATGCAAGGTGCATTTCAGGATTGACCACATAGCCTCTACATTATTGGTTTCAGCTTGGTTTTGTAGCGCCTGATGGACGAAGTCTCCCATGCGTTTAAAGTCAGTGCCCCGAAAGTCGAGGACCTTTGTTGCTGTGTTTGATCTAGTGAAGCCTATCTTGATGTTGAACCATACCATGTTGTGGTCGCTGGAGGCTAGTGTATCGCCTACCGAAACTTCTGAAACGCTTTCTCCGTTGGTGAGTATCAGGTCCAGTGTCGCCTGATCTCTGGTGGGCTCCAGCACCATTTGTTTGAGTCGTGCCCCTATTATGGAGGTTAAAAGCCTTCTGCTGCCGCTGGTAGTAGCGGAAAGTGTCTTCCAATCAGCATCGGGCATATTGAAGTCCCCTAGCAGAACCGTGTCCCCGCGTAAAGTGATGTTCTCAATGTCTTTGATTAGTTCCATATCCCTGTCTTCCTGCTGTTTTGGGGGCCTGTATACTACACCCAGATACAAGCATTTTTCGTTTCCTCTGGCCAGGTTCACCCAGAGTGATTCCCCGGTGTAGTTGACATCTGTGATTCTGGTGACTTTGATGTTATCTCTAGTGTATAGTGCTACCCCACCCCCTATCCTTCCCTCTCTGTCCCGACGAAGTAAGTTGTATCCTGGTATAGCCATGTCCCACCCATGTGAGTCTGTGAACCAAGTCTCAGATATCGCTATTACATCGAGGTCGGCGTTCGTTATCTCTGTCTCTAATTCTAGAATTTTATTGCCTAAGCTGTGTGCATTAACATACATAGCCCTCCATACTTTATGTTTGCTAAGACCCTGTGTAGAATTTCCTGCCTGAGTTTGAGTGGCTTTTGTATGATTGTTTTTACTGTGTGAACTTACCTCGGTTTCAGAAATGGAGTGTCGATTCACCTCTCCTGGAAAATTACTTACTGCGCTAGTACCGTATTTTCACGCATATAACGCGCGCGTTATACGCGTTTTTACCTACCGCGCATACCCCTCGCGCGTTATATGCGTGAGCGCGGTATACAAAAGTTTTAAAACATAGTTCCCACCCCGCCCGACGCCCGATTCACCCTCCCAGCAGGACCACTCGCACCCCCACCCCGAACGACCACTCGCACGCGCTCCCACCCGCATCCACGATCGGAGCAAGAGGGAGCCCAAGCCCTCTTGCCCGGCCGACTCCCCGACGTCCGATACATCCCCCCCCCCCCGGCAGGACCACTCGCACCCCCACCCCGAACGACCGCTCGCACGCGCTCCCACCCGCACCCGCATCCACGATCGGAGCAAGAGGGAGCCCAAGCCCTCTTGCCCGGCCGACTCCCCGACGTCCGATACATCCCCCCCCCCCCGGCAGGACCACTCGCACCCCCACCCCGAAGGACCGCCGACCTCCCGACAATATCGGGCCAGAAGGGAGCCCAAACCCTCCTGGCCACGGCGACCCCCTAACCCCACCCCGCACTACATTACGGGCAGGAGGGATCCCAGGCCCTCCTGCCCTCGACGCAAACCCCCCTCCCCCCCAACGACCGCCCCCCCCCAAGAACCTCCGACCGCCCCCCCAGCCGCCCCGCGACCCCCCTGGCGACCCCCACGACCCCCCCCCCCCCCTTCCCCGTACCTTTGGTAGTTGGCCGGACAGACGGGAGCCAAACCCGCCTGTCCGGCAGGCAGCCAACGAAGGAATGAGGCCGGATTGGCCCATCCATCCTAAAGCTCCGCCTACTGGTGGGGCCTAAGGCGCGTGGGCCAATCAGAATAGGCCCTGGAGCCTTAGGTCCCACCTGGGGGCGCGGCCTGAGGCACATGGGCCCAACCCGACCATGTGCCTCAGGCCGCGCCCCCAGGTGGGACCTAAGGCTCCAGGGCCTATTCTGATTGGCCCACGCGCCTTAGGCCCCACCAGTAGGCGGAGCTTTAGGATGGATGGGCCAATCCGGCCTCATTCCTTCGTTGGCTGCCTGCCGGACAGGCGGGTTTGGCTCCCGTCTGTCCGGCCAACTACCAAAGGTACGGGGAAGGGGGGTGGGGGGGTCGTGGGGGTCGCCAGGGGGGTCGCGGGTCGGCTGGGGGGGCGGTCGGAGGTTCTTGGGGGGGGCGGTCGTTGGGGGGGAGGGGGGTTTGCGTCGAGGGCAGGAGGGCCTGGGATCCCTCCTGCCCGTAATGTAGTGCGGGGTGGGGTTAGGGGGTCGCCGTGGCCAGGAGGGTTTGGGCTCCCTTCTGGCCCAACTACCAAAGGTACGGGGAAGGGGGTTGGGGGGGTCGTGGGGGTCGCCAGGGTGGTCGCGGGTCGGCTGGGGGGGCGGTCGTTGGGGGGAGGGGGGTTTGCGTCGAGGGCAGGAGGGCCTGGGATCCCTCCTGCCCGTAATGTAGTGCGGGGTGGGGTTAGGGGGTCGCCGTGGCCAGGAGGATTTGGGCTCCCTCCTGGCCCGATATTGTTGGGGAATCGGCGGTCCTTCGGGGGGAGGGATGTATCGGACGTCGGGGGGGGGGGGGCATCAGGCTTTCAGGATGGGGACAGACCTTCAAGGGGGGACAGTGCACGGAAGTCAGGGGGGGTGAACGGAGAGTCGGGACAGCGCACGGAAAGTCAGGGCAGTGCACGGAAGTCAGGGGGGGGTGAACGGAGAGTCGGGACAGCGCACGGAAAGTCGGGGCAGTGCACGGAAGTCAGGGGGGGGTGAACGGAGAGTCGGGACAGCGCACGGAGAGGCGGGGCAGTGCACGGAAGTCAGGGGGGTGAACGGAGAGTCGGGCAGCATGCGCGGTATAATCGTGAGCGCGTTATACCAAAGTTTTTGTGCTTATCATCGTGATTTCTGCGCGCTATACACGTGTGCGCGTTTTATACGGGTGCGTGTTATTTGCGTGAAAATACGGTACATGAGTGGGTACCCTCCCCCAACTTACCTAGTTTAAAGCCCTTCGGAGGAGGTGGGCTAGTTGATGTCCGAAGATGTTCTTGCCTCTCCTTGTCAAGTGGAGTCCATCTGGTCCCTGCAGTCCCTTTAGTGCCTCTCCATGGTCCAGGAAGCCGAAGTTCATGTCCCTGCACCATTCATGTAGCCACTCGTTCGTCCTCTGGATACGCTCCTCCCTGGCTCTTCCCTTGTCTCTTACAGGGAGGATCGAGGAGAAGACCACCTGTGCTCCCATCTGCCTCAGCCTCTCACCCAGGTCTCCAAAGTCCTTAGGTATACTGTGTTTTGGTTATATTTTTTCATCATCCTATACTTACAATGCTGAATGAGTGATAATAAAGAGTATAAAAAAAGTATAATCTTAAAAAAAAAAAAAAAAATCGTACCCACGTCTATCACGGGTCCATTGGAGACGTCTTAATGACGTTTCAGAAACCTGCGTCTATCTTGCGCGAAGAGGTCTACCGCATGCCTAAGTACCGTTTGATTGACACTTGCGTTTGCCGGACGTCTAAAGCATGCCTATGTTAGATGTACTAATAGAGAATTTACCCCTTAGTGTCCAAAGGCATCCTGGAACAAGAATGTTTTTAATTTTGCTTTGAAATATTTTATTTTGGATTCACTGCTCAAATGGTTGGGCAGCGAATTCCAGAGAGTAGGGGCAATGACAGCAAAGTTATTGGAACGCAACGTATTGATTAATTTTTAAAAAGGTATAACGAGAAGGTTTTGTGACATTGAATGAAGCGATTTTAAAGTATTATAAGGGATTAAAAGTCTGCTAAACTCTGGTTGATTATTTAATCTTGATGTAAAGATTTAAAGAAAGATTTTATAACTAATTCTATGTTCGACGGGTAACCAATGTGCACTGATTAAGAGAGGTGAGACGTGGTCGTATTTCTTTGCGCCACAAATGATCTTAATAGCTGTGTTTTGTACAATCTGAAGCTGTCTAATTTCCTTTTTTGTAATGCATTTATAAAGGGCATTACAGTAGTCTATGCAAGAAATTACTAGAGAGTGGATCAATGTGTTCAAAGAAGCTGGTTTTAGTAACTTTGCAAGGGAACGTATCATCCTGAGGCGATAAAAACATTTCTGAACAACTGTACTGATGTGAATGTGATAAGAAAATTTACTGTCGAAAGTGACTCCTAACAGTTTTAGAGTAGGGACAGTTTTGATGGGGAGTGATTCAAACTTCAGGGAAGCCTGAAGCGTTATTCCTTCTTTGAAAGGGAAAATCATAAGTTTCGATTTGCTGATGTTAAGAGATAGTTTGTGTGAGTCTAACCATGATTTAATTTTTCCTAATTTATGGTTAATGGATATGACCTCCTCTATATTGTTAAGATCAATGGGATGGATTAATTGCACATCGTTGGCCCACAGTCGGAAGGGGAGAAATAAAGATGTTAAAAAGCAATGGTGACAAAATGGAATCTTGAGGTATTCCGTGTTTGGTGATGAAAGGCTCAGACGATGCGCCATTGAAAATAACCTTGGATGATCTGTCAGAGAAATGGGAAATGAACCAGTCCATAACCAGGTCAGATAGACCGATTTCATGAAGCCACATTAGTAGCAGGTTATGGTCGATGATATCGAAAGCAGAGGAGAGATCTAAGGAAATAAGCAGTACTGACTGGTGATGATCAAGATTTTAGTAGTAAGTCCTAACAGGGAAAGTTCTGTAGAATGATAATGACGAAAGCCAGTTTGGTTAGGATGAAGTACTTTTGTTTTCTCAACAAATTCAGAGATTTGATGAAAACTATTTTTTTGGTAAGTTTTGCCATAAATGGTATGTTTGCTATAGGTTGGTAATTTGAAATGTCCTGAGTACTAATTTTTGATCCTTGATGACTGGATAAATAAACTGATTGTTTCCAAGTCTTGGGCAAAGATCCTGATGATAAACTGGAATTAACCAAGTCTTTGATGTAAGAGCCAAAAATGGAGAAAAATGGTTTTAAAAGGAAAGGAGGGATGACCTCTGTGCTAGTCCCTTTTAAATTAAGCAAATTAATACATCTTTGAATTTCCTCCAACTAGGAAGGGTGAAACAGGAGCATTTTGAAAAGGACAGATTAGTTGAGGTATTAGAATCCACATAATCTGCAGAGTGGCTAGAAGTAGAGGTAAGCGGAAAAGAGTCTCTAATTTTCTGTAATTTATCAATGAAGTAAGTGGCGAGGGCTTGTGCTGATGGTGAGAGATTGGATTTGTTCATTTCTTTTTTCTTTGTTGTTAAAGATTTAACTATTGCATATAAAGTAGAGGAATTTTTAGCCTTCTTAAGAACATAAGAATATAAGCAATGCCTCTGCTGGGTCAGACCTGAGGTCCATCGTGCCCAGCAGTCCGCTCACGCGGCGGCCCAACAGGTCCAGGACCTGTACAGTAATCCTCTATCTATACCCCTCTATCCCCTTTTCCAGCAGGAAATTGTCCAATCCTTTCTTGAACCCCATTACATACTCTGCCCTATTACGCTCTCTGGAAGCGCATTCCAGGTGTCCACCACACGTTGGGTAAAGAAGAACTTCCTAGCATTCGTTTTGAATCTGTCCCCTTTCAACTTTTCTGAATGCCTTCTTGTTCTTTTATTATTCAAAAGTTTGAAGAATCTGTCCCTCTCTACTCTCTCTATGCCCTTCATGATCTTATAAGTCTCTATCATATCCCCTCTAAGTCTCCTCTTCTCCAGGGAAAAGAGACCCAGTTTCTCCAATCTCTCAGCGTTTGAAAGGTTTTCCATTCCCTTTATCAGACGTGTCGCTCTCCTCTGAACCCTCTCGAGTAACGCCATATCCTTCTTAAGGTATGGCGACCAATATTGGACGCAGTACTCCAGATGCGGACGCACCATCGCCCGATACAATGGCAGGATAACTTCTTTCGTTCTGGTTGTAATACCCTTCTTGATTATGCCTAGCATTCTGTTTGCCTTCTTAGCGGCCGCTGCGTACTGTGCCGTCGGGTTCATTGTCATGTCCACCATTACCCCCAAGTCCCTTTCTTGGGTACTCTCATTTAATAACATCCCTCCCATCGTATAGTTGTACCTCGGGTTTCTGTTTCCCACATGTAATACTTTACATTTCTCAACATTGAACTTCATCTGCCATCTCGTCACCCATTCCCCTAATTTGTTCAAGTCTCTTTGCAATTCTTCGCAGTCCTCTTTAGTCCGAGCTCCACTAAATAGTTTGGTGTCGTCTGCAAATTTTATTATTTCGCACTTCGTCCCTGCTTCTAGATCATTTATGAATATATTAAATAGCAGCGGCCCGACCACCAAGCCCTGCGGAACACCACTCGTGACCCAACTCCAGTCCGAGTAGTGGCCCTTCACTCCTACCCTCTGATGCCTACCCACCAACCATGTACGTCCCTTTCCACCCCATGGTTCTTCAGTTTCCGGAGTAGACATTCATGAGGCACCTTGTCAAAGGCTTTTTGGAAATCTAGGTATATGATGTCTATGGGGTCTCCTCTGTCCATCCGTTTGTTAATTCCTTCGAAGAAGTGCAATAAGTTAGTTAAGCACGATCTCCCCTTGCAGAAGCCATGTTGGCTGGTTATCAGTGCTCACAATCTCACCAGTATCTCACTGTCTCACTGATGAGATCGTGAGCACAACACTGTCACTCTGAAGATTCAAGCAAGATCATATTAGCCCTGAAGAAACGGCTTAGTGCTGTGAGAGGGGGAGCAAATAGGGCAGCGGCCCTGGGCCCCACAGCTCCAGGGGGGTCCTACAGTCCAGGCATCCCTTTCCCTTCTCCCCACCATGGTCCACCTCCCTCCCTTCCCTGTCTTCTTTATGGTAAAATAATTTTTTGATGACAGAGCAAACAACAGTGGAATATCAGCAACAATAAGACCCCAATACAAAAGGATAGTAATAAGTTAACATCTAAGTCATCAAACTTTTATATAATAAACATGAGAATCCCCCAAACCTCCAATAATCCCAGCCCAAAGTCCCACCCCCCTCATGCCCTCAAATCAGCAGGTGAAGGCAAACAAACAGAAGTTAACAAGAAGAAACTAAAATCCATAAGATACTTGTACTCTTAGGGCTAGATTCACAAAGCAAACCGATCGTGTACTGATCGGTTTGCGATCCCTTTGTGACCAGATTTCCCTCCTGCACTCACTATTCACTAACCTCTCCTGCGATCCGATTCAAATCCGTGCATGCAAATGAGGAAAAACGCATGCAGATTGGACAGCGACGCGATTCATCAACCAAAAATTTAAAACCAACTGGGCTGGCCGATCAACCCAAGAAGCGACTGCTGGAGACCAGTCAAAAACGTCTTTCCGACTCTCCAGCTCCATAGAATCCCTGCTCTCTGCCCTGATCTGTCTTCTGCCTGCTTTCCCTGAATGCCACCCTGCTCTGCCCCGATCTGTCTCATTCCTGCTCGCCCCGAATGCCGCCCTGTCCTGCGAGCCCATAGTTTTAACCCGCAGGTTTAAAGAAGGTTAAATCCATGGACTCGCTGGGCTACAAAAGTAAACTAAAATTTTTTTTTAAAAAAAAAGTCACAGCCAGCCTGTAGTTTTAAACACCCCCCCCTACGCCGATGCCCCATAAATGACTCCTGCCCTGCCTGCCTCCCTCCCTGTAGCTAAGCTAGCCCAGCCGGCTGTCCGGCCTGGGTCACCCTCTCCCCATACCTTTTCAACTTGTTCAGAGCAGAAGGGATGGTTAGTCCCTCCTGCTTCAGGCCTTCTCCGATGCCGGCTGCTGGCTGGGCCCGGCCCACCCCCTCCCTGTACCTTTTCAATTCGTTGGGAGCAGGAGGGGTGGTCAGTCCCTCCTGCTCCAGGCTTCTTCCGATGCCAGCTGGCTGGCTGGGCCTGGCCCACCACTTCTGCCTTCCTTCTCAACTCGGGAGCAGGAGGGGTGTTCAGTCCCTCCTGCTCCAGGCTTCCTCCGATGCAAGTGCGGCCTTAGGCCATGCCCCGGTGCATCATGTGATGCACAGGGCCTAAGGCCCTGATTGGCTGAGGTGCCTCGGGCTCCTCCCTTGGGAGGGACCTGGGGTGCCTCAGCCAATCAGGGACTTCCTTAGGGAGGAGTCTAAGGAAGTCTCCCTCCTGCCAAAATTTTAAGCATCATCAGGGCAAATTTTTTGTGAGGTTCGGGGAGGGGCGTTTGGGGCACTTGTTGGGAGGGGGGGAGTAATTTTTTTTTTTGTAAAAAGCCGACAGAAGCCCTGACAGCAGTGACAGGAGGCTGTTTCTCCTGTCACTACTGTCAGGGCTTTAGCGATCCATGCAGTTGGCTGGGGGCATGCCAACGATCGTCTCCATTTGCATGCAGGCCTTTAGTGAATTTGTCAGCCTGCATGCAAACGGAAACAGATCGCATACAGATCGGAGGGTTAGTGAATCTAGGCCTTAGTACCTATGACACTGATAAGATGATCATCCCCCCTATTAGAGACCCCCCTCCCCCCAAATCCCAGTCCCAACCCTCTCAGTAAGAAACTACCCCTTTCCTCCTCCCCATCCCCCAAGCCCACAATAACCCACCACCCCCAATTCCTTGAAAGGGAAAAGAGAGACATAAATGTTAGGAGAATGAGGCCGCACAGAACAATCAGAAATGCAACTCACTGATGAAGGGCAGTGTCCCTCAGTTGATTTAAAAGAAAACTATATATGCACGGCGGCAAAGATTGTATGTAAGGACCCCATACTGAATAAAAATACTTGGTTATTTTAAAGGTCAAATGCATATCTTTAAGTTCCAATAACAACAACTCATGGAAACGATTGCGCCAGTGCCAGTATGAGGGGGGCTACCTCTTGAGTCTATTATTGCAGGATACACTTCATTCCCACTATGTATCTCCCTGTGTTCTTTAAAAAATTATTCTCCCTTTTTGGAGTGGCCCCAGTGCGGCAGCTGCAGGGAACTTGAGCGAATGGATGCCATGAAGCTTTCCCTCTGCTCTGGAAACTGGAAATTGTGTTAGAGGGGGACAGATCACAGCAGAGGGAAAGCTGTGGCATCCATTTGCTCAAGTTCCATGCAGCTGCTGCACTGGGGACCCTCTGAAAAGGGAGAATAGAGAGGAGGAAGAGAGAGATGCAGGATGGAGGGGAGTAGTGAGGTTTGACCCATGGCATAAGGCAGGGGGAGAGAGATGGTAGACAGTGGGAAAGAAACAGAAATGTTGAATATGGCAGTGGAAGGGAGGGATAGAATGCTGCAATGGGGGAGGGATGCAAGAGAGTGAGAGAAAGATGTTGGACATGGGTTGGATGAGAGGGAGGGAGACATACAGAGGAGATGGAGGGGAAGAAGGATGGAGATGTTGGATCCAGGAGAAGAAGGAAGTGATGGAGAGATTCCTGGCAATGAGCGTGAAGGCTGAGAGTGGGAGAAATGCTGGACCATGGGGGAGAGTGCAGGAGGAAAGAGAGAAGGGACAGGTAGATGTCAGACTATGAGGGTGGAGAGGGAAGGAAGTAGGAGCAGATGCAGGACTATACGGGTGAAGGAAGAAAGACATTGAGAATGGTAGAACTCCATTTCGTTTTTTCCAAACAGCAGTAAGATTTGTGCTATTTGAGCACAATTGAAATTAAGAGTGTGTCATTTGGGATGCTATTTTTCAGTGCAGGCTTAAGGAGAGCTTTATGAAACAGCCAATCCAGGTCACAGGTACCTGGCAGAAACCCATGTAGTTTCTTGTTTGTGGCTGTGGCCAAAAATCCAAAGAGGATGCTAGGAATTATTAGGAAAGGGATGGTAAATAAGACCAAGAATATTATAATGACTCTGTATCACTCCATGGTACGTCCTCATCTCGAGTATTACGCACAGTTCTGGTCATCATTTCTCAAAAAAGATATAATGGAATTAGAGAAGAGTGACCAAAATGATAAAGGGGATGGAATTCCTCTTGTATGAGGAAAGTCTAAAGAGGTTGGGGCTGTTCAGCATGGAAAAGAGATGGCTGAAGGGGGATATGATTGAGGTCTACGAAATCGTGAGTGGCGTAGAACAAGTAAAAGTGAATTGATTTATCGCTCTTTCAAAAAGTACATAAACCAGGGGACACTCAATGAAATTGCTTGGGAATACTTTTAAAAGCAAACAGGCGGAAGTATTTTTTTTTTTTTTGTATCAAAGCACAGTTACACTTTGGAAATCATTGCCAGAAGATGTGATTACAGCAGTTAGTGTAGCTAGGTTTAAGAAATGTTTAAACAAGTTCCAGGAGGAAACGTCCATAGCATACTATTGAGGCAGATGTGGGGGAAGCCGCTGCTTTCCATGGATTAGTAGAAAGGAATGTTACTACTATTTGGGTTTCTGCCAGATATTGAGACCTGGATTGGTCACTGTTGGAAACAGGAAACCGGGCTAGATGGACTTTTGATCTGGCCCATTATGGCTATTCTTATGTTCTTAGTACCAACCTAAAATAAAGCTGCAATCTTGGCTGGGGCTTGAGATACCATGGGAGCTAGGGATCTACTTTCTTAATAGACCAGTTCTGGGAGCGTGCTTGAGACAGCAACATCTAATCCAATATTGTCTTAATACAGCACATTTCACTTTGGCTGCTGCCTGGAAAGCAAAGACTGTTTCACCTGCTTATACAGTGAAACTTTGGTTTATAGCTGATATGGAAAAGATCATGGCACAACATAACAAGATACAAATATGAAAACACCCACTCTATACTTTAATATAAACAGCTGAGCTTAACGTGATTAAAAGTGCTCAGAACCAGTTAGATGGTAAAAGAAGGTCACAACGGGGTGAAACCCCCTGAAAGCAGTGTCTTCAATGTTCAATCATTGCACTTCTAACATTACATCGGTGAAATCTCCAACTCCTTGAATATATTAAATGATTCAAAAAAGCTACTGTGTACTCATCTTAAAGGTCTGATTCTTCCAGGTTCTATCCCAGCTTTATATTTGGGACAACATAACAAGAGCCCTGCTAAATGGGAGCACTTATATAGGGGAACCCTTTCTTACTCATAGATTTTGTTTATGGCACATTCATTACCTCCCTGGTCTCAATCAGGTCAGTGAACCCACTATATATAACGACAAACTGCAGACCTCACAGCATATCCTGTAGAAAGCTATAGCATGATGGCTGAAACATCTGCTCTACATACCCAGACGCGGTGAGACCCGGCAACAGCAACGATCATTAATCATTTGTTTTATTGCATAGGTGGAAGAGGGAAGAGATTGAGGAATATTTGGGGGGTTTATATATGTCTTCTAAATATTGAAGGTCCTTTATGTTTGAGAAGCAATACCTTTTCCATAGTGTATTTTTTTGCTTTTTGTGTGTATTGCCTTTTCATTGTAATGTTGACAAGCTTCTAATATAAAGACCTTTAAAAATAATTGTATAAAAAGTTATCTGTCAGAACTGGTACCAAAAGTCACTAGTAGCGTTTTCCATGAAATTGCAGCAACATCCAAAAAGTCTCTAATTTCCAGTGTAATATTTCCTTGATCCAAACACTCATTATGCCTTTGCATAAACAGATAATACTCATATGCTCTCAATACAGATACTGTAAGAATTGCTCTTGAGAAATATGTAAGATTTCATAAAAGTATTTTTAACCATTTCCTCAGGGTAACACATTTGGAACTAGAGGAAAGTTCAAAAATCTCAAATTAACACTTCTAATAGTCTTCTCTATATTCTCCATTTTATGTTGAATGGAAGGCATATAAGCTGTATAAATTGCTTGCACAGATTGCATCTGGGAAACTGTTGTTGAAGATTTTGAAGGTCATGCACAGAAGAACTGAATTTGGATAATTCTAACTCATACTAAGTTACTTTATGCTCAAGAGTTGTAATTTGAGGAGTCCAACTATTAATAACTGGACAAATTGTTTTAGCTAAATCTGAGATAGAAAACCATATTGATTCTGCAGGCTTGTTTAACAGTGTGCTAGGCTAGTGTTCTTCAACCTTTTGACACCTATGGACCAGCGGAAATAAAATAATTATTTTGTGGACCGGCAACAGTCCACGGATCGGCAGTTGAAGAACACTGGGCTAAGTATGCCCATCTCCGCCCTAGACCCCGCCCCCATAATAGTACTAATTGTAACACCATTTTTTCATTCATTTTTCATATACACACACACACACACAGTACAATCATATTAACAACACATAATGGTTAACCACAAAATTAAAATACACAAAGCACACTGTATGCTTTTCAACATTCATTCCTACCAGAAAACAAATAACCCCATGCAAATGCAGGACCAAAAACTAAAAGTATTAATATTTACAAACAAACTAAACTTTAAGATGCAAGACTCTGCAAGCAGTACAACCCCAGAGGAAAAGAAACAAATACATTTCTTCCTGAACAGACAGCAGATGTAAATCAATCACTAAATAAAAAAAATAAAAGCATTTCCCCTACCGTTGTTGTCTCTCTCCCTCCAAGCGGTGCCTTGCCTTCTAGCCTGCCCCCCCCCCCCCGGTGTTATCTTCGGGCTGGTCCACAGTGCAATCAACGCAGCATCTTCGGGCCGGTTCTCTGAGTGCCGGAGTGCACAAAGCTGTGGGCAGCGGCTCCTCGCGCGCCTCATCTGGAAGCCTTCCCTCTGACGTTGTGACGTCAGAGAGAAGGGTTCAGGTGCAGGACGTGCGTAGGAGCCTTTTCCCATGGCTTTGTGTACTGTAGCACTCAGGGAGCCGGCCCAAAGACGCCGCGTTGATCGCTCCGTGGACCGGCGGCTGTAGAACACTGTCTTGGCCCGATGGAGGTGTCGGTCTTGTGGACCAGCAGAAAATTTCTGCGGACCAGCACCAGTCCACAGACCGGTGGCTAGGCAATTCTTGAGAGATATCCACAGCAATCCCTCGTAACTCAAGACTACCAAGAGTGAATATCCTGAATTGCTTCAGACTTGGGACCTCTCACATCCATCTGCACCAAGAAGCTGTCCTGTGATTATTTTATCTGGAGACAACTCTTACCCTAGGTTACTCTGCTCCTTAATGACTACCTGTGCTCCCTTCAACAAAATCAAAGCTCCTCCTGACAGGAGAACTAACCATCTTTGGTTGCAGGGGCAGGGTTCAGTTGTTCAGGCTTAAGGAATCCTCTGGCCCCAGGGATCTTTTAGCCATTTGAAGTTAAAATTTCCTCTTTGTATTTATTTTTGATGGCTTTCAGCTAGCTATACAAATACTTTCCAAACTAAGAAAAGAGGACATCTGGCCCTGCCTAACTCCACCCAAGGCCCGCCCTACTCCTCCTCCAACCCCACCCCCATACGAACCTTGCGTCTCCTTCCCTGAGCTCGAGGCCACGTCTGGAGGGCCTCTGCACATGTGTGGATGTTGATGTGATGATGTCACGTGCATGCAGACAAACTGCTAGGTTTTGGAACTCCCTTTGGGCGCCCAGACAGTCCTCTAAAAAGAGGACATGTCCAGGTTTTCAAGGACGTCTGGTAACCCTATGTATAGATCATAAGCAAATCACCATAGCTGCTGGCCAGGGCCAGATTAATGGGTAGGCCCAGTAGGCACGTGCCTAGGGCCCAAAATAGTCAGGGGGGCCTGCTGAAGGGTGACTTACCATGCCAATTTTATTTTTCAGATGGAAACGGGCTTCCTCCCGGTCCCCTCCACAGCATTGACGATGACAACGCCAGCCAGCCAGCCAGCCAGCTCCAGGCAAGCCCCCCCCCCCCCCGTACCTTTTAAAATTCTGTCCAGCAGCTCCAGCTGGCTTCTCTCCCTCCCTGCCTGACATAGCAGCTTTTGCTCTTCTGGGCTCCTCATTTCCTGGTCAGTGGCGAAACAAAAATGCAGCGCAGACATCAGGAGCAAGCTTTATGCTCTCCTGCTCAGCCCCGCATTGCTTTCCGAATGGATGCCTTAAGTTCTCATGAGTCCCACAAGAACCTACGGCAGCCATTCGGAAACAGCTCGGGGCCGAGTAGGAGAGTGTAAAGCTTGTTCCTGACATCTGCGCTACTGATCTGTTTCGCTGCTGGCCGGGAAATAAGACAAGGGTGCTGGACTACCAGGTATAAATGGGGGAACAGCGATGGATGGACGGATGAGGGGGTTAAAAAAAAGATGGTGCGGCAGCGGGTGGGTAGGTTTAAATAGGTGGTGCGGCGGCAGCAGGTGGGGTTTAGAACGGTGGTGCGGTGGCGGCGGGCAGATTTTACAGTGGTACGGGGGGAGGGTAACAAAATTTTTACTTTTGCTTCATAAGATGCTCCAAGATTTCCACCCACTTTTGGGTGGAAATAAGGTGCATCTTATGGAGCGAAAAATACGGTACATGGAGTGGAATGTACTAGAGGAGTTACAGATTTGGTTGTTTATACATACATGTGGGTTACAGTTGGTTGATGTAGAGTGAGGCAGTTGAGAGGCTTTGTAAACTTGGTTATTAATATTTTGGATAGTATTACTGCTTTACAATATATTTGAACACTTTTATATATGCATGGAAAGAGTTCAGTCCTGGGTAAGTAGGTGAGAAGGGAAGGAAGGGGGATTTGTTCAGAAATGTTTGGGGGTTGCATAGAAGAAAAACTGTGCACTGGTATGCTAATCTTTGTTTGTTTTGAATTTAAAAAAAAAAATAAGAAAAGAAATACAAGTGGAAATAAAGAAGTAAATAAGAAAACAGATAAATGGGGGCAGGGCAGGGCCAGGGGGGCCCAGTGTATTTTTGTGCCAAGGGGCCCTCAAAGAATTAATCCTGCCATGCTGCTGGCTGCAGGTCTATAACTCATTTCAGATATTTAGTTGCTGTTCATGCAGCTCCAATTTCTTTTCAGTTACCACCCTTTCAACGTTTTCTTCCCTGTCCTATGTTTGTACTCAGTATTTACTAAGGACCTCTATTATGAAGCCCGATAGTGTGGGCCAATGCAGTAAATGCTCTGACTGAAAGGACATCAGAGTATTTACCACGCGGCACTCAATAGCGCCGCTTTGTGAAAGGGGCCAAAGAATTTGCCCTGGCAAAAATTTTTGCTTCCTTTTAACGTAGATTTAAACTTTTTCCACAATTTTTGGACTTTTTTTGGTTCATTTTATACATTTGTTTTAATAAAATTATTTTTAATGAGGGCCAAAACTTTTAAAGCATGCTAATTAACCTAATACATGTTAATTTGATTTAGCATATCCAGGAATTCAATTTTTCTTTTTTTTTAAAATATATATTCTAGTTTATATGTTATTTCCATTGGTATACTGCTTTTTTTCTAGTGTAAGTGGATTTGCAAGGGTCCTTTTTACATAGCCATAGCAGTGAGTCTCACGCAGCAAATGCATCAATGTCCATTCAATTCCTATGGGCTTCAGTGTATTTGCCGAAGGAGTATTGCTACTGCAACTTTGTAAAAGGGAACCTAATTTCATTAGGTGCTAACATAGCACAAAGGGCCTAATGCAGGAAATGCTAAAGTATTCTGTTTTGTTTTGCCATCTGCACGCACTAACCATGCTGGGGGGGGGATTATTTTTACATTTTATTTGGAGGGGGCATGTCAAGGGTGGAGAAAGGGAAAGGGACTCATATACTACCTTTTTGTAATGTACTTTTACAATCATACTCAAAGCAGTTTACATACAGGTACTTCAAGCATTTTCCCTATCTGTCCCAGTGGACTCATAATTTATCTAATGTACCTGGGGCAATGGAGTATTCAGGGTCACAGGGAATAGTGCAGGGTTTGAACGCACAACACTATACCACACTCTCCTCCACTGGAATGGGCATGGATATGCTATTTAGCTATGAGAAAAATGTATACTAACTGAATAATGCAGACTATGCAAGAGCCCTGACTGCCTCGACATGGGCATCGACATGGCAGATGAGGTTCAACGTGGATAAGTGTAAAGTGATGCATGTCGGTAACAAAAATCTCGTGCACGAATACAGGATGTCCGGGGCGGTACTTGGAGAGACCTCCCAGGAAAGAGACTTGGGAGTTCTGATCGACAAGTCGATGAAGCCGTCCACACAATGTGTGGCGGCGGCAAAAAGGGCAAACAGAATGCTAGGAATGATAAAGAAGGGGATCATGAACAGATCGGAGAAGGTTATCATGCCGCTGTACTGGGCCATGGTGCGCCCTCACCTGGAGTACTGCGTCCAGTATTGGTCGCCGTACCTGAAGAAGGACATGGTACTATTCGAAAGGGTCCAGAGAAGAGCGACTAAGATGGTTAAGGGGCTGGAGGAGCTGCCGTACAGCGAAAGATTAGAGAAACTGGGCCTCTTCTCTCTCGAACAGAGGAGATTGAGAGGGGACATGATCGAAACATTCAAGGTACTGAAGGGGATAGACTTAGTAGATAAGGACAGGTTGTTCACCCTCTCCAAGGTAGGGAGAACAAGAGGGCACTCTCTAAAGTTGAAAGGGGATAGATTCCGTACAAACGTAAGAAAGTTCTTCTTCACCCAGAGAGTGGTAGAAAGCTGGAATGCTCTTCCAGAGGCTGTTATAGGGGAAAACACCCTCCAAGGATTCAAGACAAAGTTAGACAAGTTTCTGTTGAACAAGAACGTGCGCTGGTAGGGCTAGTCTCAGTTAGGGTGTTGGTCTTAGATCAGAGGGCCGCCGCTGCTGGGCATGATGGACCACTGGTCTGACTCAGCAGTGGCAATTCTTATGTTCTCCAATATAGAAGGCTGTAAGCATTCCTAAATAATTTTTTAAAAATGGCTGTGCACTAACATAGGAGTAGAGGAGTAGCCTAGTGGTTAGCACAGTAGCCTGCGATTCTAGGGAACTGGGCTTGATTCCCACTGCATCTCCTTGTGACTCTGGGCAAGTCACATAACCCTCCATTGCTCTAGGTACAAAGTAAGTACTTGTATATAATATGTAAACCACTTTGACTGTAGCCACAGAAAGACAATATATCAAGTCCCTTTCCCTAGAACCTGACAACCACACAAATTCAAGGAACCATCTGCACATACTATAATCTAGGGTTACCAGACATCCAGGAAACCCCAGACATGTCCTCTTTTTAGAGGACTGTCTGGGTGCCCGGACAGTCTTTCCAAAACCCAGCAGTTGTATAGGTTTTGGAAAGCTCTGGCCATGTGTGGAGGGCCTCTGAACATATGTGAATGATATCACATGCGTCCGCACATGCTTGGAGGCCCTCAGGCACAGCCTGGAGGTCAGGAATAAGATGAGGCTTTCAGGGGCAGAACAGGGCGGGGCAGAAGGCAGAACAGAGCATTGGCAGGAGCGGAATGGGGCATGGTCAGACTTCTGGGGTTTCACCGAGAAAAATATAGTAGCTCTACTATAACCTGCATTTTGTAGGATTGTACAATATGTTTGTGCAATGATCGTGATTGCTGAGTTTAATTAGACTGTTGTGGGGGAGGGGCTGCAGGATGGGGGCCTGAACATTAATTGGATGGGGAGAGTGTAAGGCTGAAGGTTTTCCTAGGGCATTCACTGCCCTCACATTGGCTCTGTGCCAATACTGCTCAATGGTAACTTCTGGCCAAATGAAGAAGGCATACGTGTCAATGTTCTGATATGTGGCTCCTGGCCAAGCAGTACTGCTGCACATGACAGGAGTTAAAATTAGAGGAACACACTGGGCAACTATAAATAAAGGCTCATTGAGTCACAGCTCCAGTAGTGTCTGGTTTCAATTGAGATGGAAGCCCAAATGTGCAAAAAGAAGTTGGCTGCCCAAAAATCATTGCACAGTATCCTCTCTCATATACTCAAGTGTTCCCATCACATATTTTGCAGTTGCAGTCCATGATATTTGCAAAGATCTTAATGCTCACAAAGGCTCGAAATATAAACACAGGCCTATATTTATCTAAACCAAATCAAAAGTGATAGGTGATATGTAAAATGACTGTGCATTTGCTAATAAACCAGATTTTTAGATCTTTTACTGGTATTATTAGAAAGGATCCCTTGTGCAGAAATTTGTGTTTTTGAAAAATATGGATTGGTCATATGTAAGGCTGCAGACTGGATATAGATTCGCAGAACAGAGTTGAACCAGGCCTGGGTTTACCCCAGTGCATGCTGGGTCTTATAGTCTTGTTTTACATAGGGAATGCAATGGGAAAATCAGAGCTACAAGTCCCTGCATGCAATGGAGTAAACTCAGGACTGGATCAACCCTGTCTTGTAAATTTGGATCCAATCAGCAGCCTTAGTCGTATGCAGGGATTCAAATTGATATCCCCTATTCAGAGTACAGAGTAACAAGGGAAAGGGGATCATGGGAATCCCCAGGATTCAGTGCAAAGCTTTACAAATAGGCCAAAATGCAGCTGCAAGGCTAATTTGTGGAGTTTGAAAATTTGACCATATAACACCTTGGTTGAAGAAATTGCACCGGCTACCTGTGTGATTACGCATTATTTTCAAAACATTAACTTTGATATTTAAAGTCATTTACCATGGGATTACTTGGTATTTATCACAGGCTATGGCAATTTACTGGCCACTCAGAACTTTGCGATCTGAGGGTGCAATACGATTTGCCTTGACAGATTTCTCAAAAATACACTATGAGAACACAAGAACATTGGCCATTTCTATCATGGGAATAATACTGTGGAACAAATTAAATGGACTGCTAAGAGCATTACCGGATATTCAGAAGTAAAAAAAAAATCCTTAAAACCACACTATTTTTAGAAGCATTCCAATAAAGTTGGAACGCCGAATGCTGATGAACAGTACTGTGAAGATCTACCATATTTAAAATGCGAGGGTGAAATACTCATGTGGATAAAAAACTGTCTGGATCATAGGAAACAGAGAGTGGGGATAAATGGACAATACTGGGACTGGAAGAGCGTCACCAGTTTGGTGCTGCAGTACTCGGTGCTTGGACCCATGCTCTTCAACATCTTTATAAACAATCTGGACATAGGTACGATGAGCGAGGTGATTAAATTTGTGGATGATACAAAGTTATTCAGAGTAGTAAAGATGCAGGGGGATTGTGAAGATCTGCAACGTGACATAATCAGGCTCAAAGAATGGGCATTGACATGGCAGATGAGGTTCAGCGTGGATAAGTGTAAAGTGATGCATGTCGGTAACAAAAATCTCATGCACGAATACAGGATGTCCGGGGCGGTACTTGGAGAGACCTCCCAGGAAAGAGACTTGGGAGTTCTGATCGACGAGTCGATGAAGCCGTCCACACAATGTGTGGTGGCGGCAAAAAGGGCAAATAGAATGCTAGGAATGATAAAGAAGGGGATCATGAACAGATCGGAGAAGGTTATCATGCTGCTGTACTGGGCCATGGTGCGCCCTCACCTGGAGTACTGCGTCCAGCACTGGTTTCCATACATGAAGAAGGACACGGTACTACTTGAAAGGGTCCAGAGAAGAAAGACTAAGATGGTTAAGGGTTTGGAGGAGCTGTTGTACAGCGAAAGATTAGAGAAACTGGGCCTCTTCTCCTTCGAACAGAGAAGATTGAGAGGGGACATGATCGAAACATTCAAGGTACTGAAGGGAATAGACTTAGTAGATAAGGGCAGGTTGTTCACCCTCTCCAAGGTAGGGAGAACAAGAGGGCACTCTCTAAAGTTGAAAGGGGATAGATTCCGTACGAACGTAAGGAAGTTCTACTTCATCCAGAGAGTGGTAGAAAACTGGAACACTCTTCCAGAGTCTGTCATAGGGGAAAACACCTTCCAGGGATTCAAGACAAAATTAGACAAATTTGTGCTGAACCAGAATGTACGTAGGTAGGGTTAGTCTCAGTTAGGGCACTGCTGGGCACGATGGACCACTGGTCTGACCCAGCAGCGGCAATTCTTATGTTCTTATTATTCATCTGTAAATCAACACGTTTGTAAAAGTCTTCTTTGTCATATTCTGCGCATGTTATTGCTGTAATGCCGCCTAGATATAGGCAGTTGATAATTTTTTTAAATGAATAAATAAAAATACCTGAGAGGATTGATGACGTTGCCATAGGATTTCTACCGGAATGTACCAGAATGAGGCTTGGAATGATTTGAGAGAGGCAGATGGAACACTAGACTGATGCTTGGAATACTCATGATTAAATAGTGAATACTACCCAAAAAAACATGAGAGGCTATTGGGTCTAGAGCAGTGATCTCAAACTCGCGGCCCAGGGGCCACATGTGGCCCGCAAGGTACTATTTTGAGGCCCTCATAATGTTTATCATAATCACAAAAGTAAAATAAAAGTCTCTTGATCGTATTCTCTTTAGCTATAAATTACAATATTATTATTAAGACAGCCAAAAGGAAAGATTTACCTCAAGCAAAATTGTCATTTCTTTAATAAGACATTAACTATTTTTTTTCTGAGGTCCTCCAAATACCTACAAATCCAAAATGTGGCCCCGCAAAGAGTTTGAGTTTGAGACCACTGGCCTAGAGGAAACAGAGCTGCAAAGCAAGTAAGTAATAGCATTGATTCCTGTGGTTACAAGTTAGAGTTTTCCATCAGGTTTCACATCAGTGTTTTACTTTTATTTTTATGTATCATTCAATATATTTACATTTCGTATTAGTACTACAGCGTTGCAGGGGTTGCAGTCGGCCATATCCTCCTCTTTACCAAATAGCACATCTAAGATATGTACCTTAGAGTGTTTTTTTTCCTTTACTGTTTGGTGTAGGCCCAGTCCTTCCAGTTGAACTATTCGTTTTGATTTTTTTCCCAATGTCTTTATTGAATTTTTTATATAAGTGTAAAAACAAAGATAGCAATATAACAATAGAAAAGAATTGTTGTATCAAATCAAAATTATAAGTACAAGCAATGACATATCAAGAAGGATTGTTACTATCACAAAAGGAGAGCCCATGTTTTGGAAAACTGAGAGTGACAACTATTTTTTGAGGCAATGATTTCTTCAACTTTCGTGTAGAGCAAAGATAGTTTCACCACTCAAAGAAGTTCAATTGTGAGCTGTCTTTCCATTGGCATACGATGAGATGAACTACTAAAGCAATAATTAAGTCAAAGAGTTTTGCATTATATTGAGCATCAATAAAGCAACAAAAACAGCACAGCAATTGCACTACAGCTAACAAGATACAAGTCAAATGAAATATCCGAAAGACATGCTCAAAATATAACATCATCCCCAGTATCGCCTCCCCAACCCCCCCCCTGCCCAACATACAAAAAACAACAAGAGAGGAGTGCCTGCAACCTTACAAACCAGCTACCTATTCAGAAGACAACTAAGCACTCCGGGGGGGGTCAAATTAGAGTTTTGCATTGTAAGTAGACAATTTAAGATCTGGATTAAGTGATCGTAATATAACAGTTTTATATGTTATGGAAGAGGAGGTATCGAGGGTGAAAATGCACATTTTGTTCCACACAAAGCACCAATAATTCTGAACATTAGGACAATAGAATAAGACATGAGACAGAGTACCAACTGAAATAGAGCAGGATCAACATATACTGAGTCCTTTTTCATTACTCTAGCTAGTTTTTGAGGTGTCCAATATGCTTTTTGCATTATGAAGTAAGAAGACTGGGAGATAGCAGCTGACATAGTGGGATGAGCAGGGGATTTCCAGAAGAGATTCTAGTCAAATTCTATAGGTGACAGACTGAATTCTGTATCCCAAGAGTATTCTATAGGGGCATTATGTTGGATATTGTATTCTTGTAAATGTTTAAAATATATATTTGGATGCTTTTTTTGTTTCCTAGTAATAGATTGTAAGTGAAATGGGAGAAGTTTTTGAAGTGTAAGGTAAAATCAGGGGATGAGGAAGACTTTTCCCAAAATTCTTTAAGAAGAGACCAATTTTGTGGATGAATTGAAGATAGAGTTTACATGGAAGAAAACTGTTCAGAGGAGATTAGATTATTCCCAATTAGGGGGCGTGGCTTGCCTGCAGACAAGATGGCAGGGTGATTCCGCAGCTCCTCTTTCAACTGCACCATTCAGCTAACTTATCAGCACAGGACAAAAATCCGTTTCAGAAGTGAATAATTTTTTTTTTAAACCTACCTGCAACAATTATGGCTACTGGAAGACAATCCAGGTTGGAGACAGCGTTTGCTGCAGGGGATAATGCCAAACGTGCAAAGCCTGATCCACCCACTCCCTCTAAAGTGCCTCTCTCAAAGGACACTTCAGAGATGTTTGAACATCTGTTATTGGAACTTAAATCTATTAAGGATATGCTTCAGGACACCACTAAGTTAAATATTGTGCAAGAAGAAGTTCACATTTTGGCACAGCAAATGAAGGTATATGAAACTAAGAAAAAATAAATTAGAACATTGGGTGAATTAGGTGGAAAACCATTTGAATACATTTCAAACTGATCACAAGGATCTGGCTCATATTACAAAGGAGCTTCAGGAAGTTATCAATAGAAGCATGAAAAACAATTTCAGGATACTAGGGCTCCCAGAAGGGATAGAGGGCACAAACTCTATTTCCTTTTTAGAAGATTTATTACCAAAAGTGCTCTCCCTTAATTTGAAGTATCCTTTAGAAATAGAGAGAGCACACAGAATTCCATCACAAACTTCCAACTGGCATAACGGTCCCAGGCCCATGATATGTAGGATACTTCGTTTTAGGCAAGCTCTGGACATTTTGAATATAGCAAAGCAATCTAAATCGCTGAAATGGCAAGAAAATAAAATCCATATTTTACCTGGCTTTGCCAAAGTGACTGCCAGTAGGAGGAAGCAGTTTTTACTGCTTAGACCTTAGTTGAGACTGCTGGGAGCTAAATATGGGCTGCTCTATTCAGCGATTATGAAAGTAACATTCAATAATAAAACCACCCATTATGAGGATCCTACTAAACTTGAGGAGTTTATTAAGAACATAAGAAATTGCCTCCGCTGGGTCAGACCAAAGGTCCATCGCGCCCAGCAGCCCGCTTCCGTGGCAGCCCATCAGGTCCATGACCTGTAAGGTGATCCTTGTTTAAATCCTTCTGTCTATGCCCTATCATAGCCTATCTCTACCTCTATCTGTATCCCTCAATCCCCTTATCTTTCAGGAACATATCCAATCCTTCCTTGAAACCCAGTAGTGTACTCTGTCCTATCACAACCTCCGGAAGCGGATTCCAGGTGTCCACCACCCTCTGAGTGAAAAAAAATTTCCTAGTATTGGTTCTAAACCTGTCCCCTTTAATTTTTTTTGATTTCCCCCTTGTTCTAGTGGTTCCCAGTAGGCTAAAGAATCTGTCCCTTTCTATCTTCTCTATGCCCTTCATGATCTTTAGGGTCTCTATCATGTCTCCTCTGAGTCTCCACTTCTCCAGGGAGAAGAGCCCCAGCCTTTCTAACCTGTCTGTGTATGAAAGGTTTTCCATACCTTTTATCATTTTTGTTGCTCTTCTCTGAACCCTCTCAAGTATCGCCATGTCTTTCTTGAGGTGCGGTGACCAATACTGGACACAGTATTCCAGATGTGGGCGCACCATCACGCGATACAGCAGCAGAATGACTTCCTTCATCCTTGTTGTAATACCCTTCTTAATAATACCCAACATTCAGTTTGCTTTCTTTGAGGCTGCCAACGCCTGGATCAAATGTCTTAAGGGAGTAATAAGGATCTAATGATCTATATTGATAATATCTATATTTTTTTAATGGGTTCTCTCAAGGAGGTTTCATTTTATTTTTAACTTTCATTGAAAGTGTTTCTGTGAAAATAATACTAGGTTGTAAATTGGCCAGTGGAAAGAGAGATTGTAAGAAGTGGGGCGGGACTACAGTGTTCACTGTTTTTCTTTTACCTGCTACACTATGGAGAAGACTGCTATATTGTGGTGGAATGTATGACATCTTAAATGTCAGATTGGTGCTAGTCATTGAAAGGATCCTGAACTTGTATGGCGTTGGCCTCTATCAGTGCTTGTTATATTGGGTTAAGTTTAAGTTTTTCCTGAAAGCTTCCCGCTGACTAACTTCAGAAGGGAGGTGGGTGCTGCTGTTATCTTTGTTCTGTCCTGTGTATACTGCTGCCATGCCCTTGGAGGATAACTTTCTAAACGTGACTGTACATAGTATGGTGTGGCATTTCAATACTCTTGGAGGTATATGACTATGAGAAGGATCCCTGTACTGGGTCTGTGCCTCACAACTGGAATAAGAAGCTTATAACAGCTAGCGCTTTTCACATTGGATTTCTTTTGAAACTGCTCACTGGAGTGGAGCAAATCTGTTGGATACAGTGGGCACTCATTTAGGCCATGCGCTGAAATCATGGGGAGCAGCTATGATGAACGACATGCCAGGAAGATCAAAAGAATGCCACCTCATATATTGGGATGGATGGAAGTTCGACTGGGAAGAAGGGTTACAGCTGAGTGATAGTCTCATTCGCCCAGTTGCCACATTCAGTGCTGTGATCAAAGGACCAGATGAGGGTAACTAATAACTGTCTGTGATGCACAAGAACGCAGAAAGCTTACCAGATAATGGTCGGAGTTTTCTGTCTAGCAGCAGTGTTGCTAAGACTGAGCAAAGGGGGCAATAGCCGTGCACTGCAGATTGCTTTGCAGAGGGAAGGCACCATCAAGAACATTGTCAAGAAACAGGCAGATTTGAAGATTCAATACTAATGAACTGAGTATATTATTATTATTATTTGGGCAGGTAATGTTTGGTTATTAATTAATTGAATGAATATAGTAATTATTATGACTCTATGAAATATGATATGCCTGGAAATATTTTATGTTTCCACAATACTGTGTTTAAGTTTTAAGAACAGATGCAATTTCCATTTATGGTAATGTAGCACTATTTCAGGTACTAATGCTATCTATTGATAGGGATTTAATTTATTATTTATATTATATGATTATTAGGAAATGAAGTGGGTACCTTTCCTACTGGTTTCTTCCATCTGGTTTTTATTTATGAATATATATTTGTTTTCATTGGATTAAATAATTAATTAATTGAAGAATACTGTACTTTTAATGAATTCATTAAGTATGATAGAATATAATGGGGTATAGTCCTAGCAACATTAACATATATATTTGCTGGGAGAGATTCTGAATGGTTTTAGGTATGGGGATTTGTTGTAACTTTTAGAAGGTTTAAATGAATTACTAGTTATTATAGAGTAAAGTAGTTTAAGACAATATAGAATGTGTGGAAGGGCATAATCGAAAGGGACGTCTAAGTCCGTTTACGTCCAACTTGCAAGTCGTCCAAAGTAAAAAATAGCCTAGGACACATTTTCAAAAAATACGGCCAAAATTTTTTTACTTTCAAAAATCGTCTAATTATACGTCCTGAAGATCTGATCATCCAAGTCACTAAATCGTCCATCTTTATATCACATTTTTGTCTACTTTTCATCCAAGTCCAAAACGCCTAGAACAAGCCCTGTTGGATATGGGAGGGGTCTGCAAAGTGATGGACTGAACACCCAGCCATGCCACTTAAATAATGGGGTACCTTATAGGGCACTGCTGTGAACTTCACAAAAAGGGTGCCATGTCTTCTCATCACTATAGCTCCTTGTAGGTCATGGTGAGCCCCCAAACCACCTCCAGAATCCCCTAGATCCACTTATCTACCATCCCAATAGCCCTTATGGCTGCAGGAGCCACTTTTATGGCAGTAAAAAAGGGGTTTTGGGGGTGTATAGGGGAGTGCACATGTTTAAGTATCAATGCAGTGATTACAGGGGCTTATGGGCATGAGTCCTCCTTTCCATGAGTCCATAACCCACCCCCAAGATGACTTAAGCTGCCTCTGTGCTGGACGACTAGGCTCCTGCAGGCTGCCAGGTGATGATGGTTTGGAGGTTGAATTTTAAAGGTGTGATTAATATTTTTATGGGGGTGGGGGGGGTCGGGGATCACTGGGGTAGTATGTGGCGGTCTGCATTATGTGTTTTCAGTGCTTATCTGGTGAGTTTAGGTGGGTTTTTGTGACTTAAACCATGTTTTACATGATCTAAGTCACAACGTCCAAGTTCCGTCTTGGCTCTATTGTAAAACTTTCGGTTATACATGCTGTACGACTAAGTCTAAGCCGGCCCATGTCCCGCCCAACTCCCGCCCTCAACACTCCTCCTGAAACGCCCCGTTTAGCTTTGGTCGTTCAGCGGCACTATGAAGGTCTAGGTTGTTTAGAAATACATCCAAAACCCGTTTTTAGTATCGGCACTTGGATGTATTTGAGAAATGTTCGTCCAAGTGCCGACTTAGGCCAGTTTTTGGACATTTTTCTCTTTCGATTATGAGCCCCATAGTGTTCTGAATGAATGAATTAAATCTTTATTGATTTTCAATTTAAATCCAAGTATTAACTTGTACAGAAAGCAATAATAGTGAAAACATTAAATACTTTGAAATTATAATTCAAATTCATAATTCAAAAATAACAATATTAAACTATTTATGCTTAAGTCCTCATCTTTAGATCCAAGACTACTAAAAATATAGTGAAACATAAAAGAAAATAAGAATATTTAACAAGATGCTGAAAGCTATAGCACTGAAGCAAGGTCCCCCTACTTGAACAAATTATAGGGCTCAATGATCTCTTACATCCAGATGAGACATTGCCACAAAGGTTGACAAATGAGATGGTTCAAAGAACACATATTTAACAGTACAGTAACACACAATACATTTACACAGGTGTCTCAAATAAAGTCGCCCCCAAAGATATAACCCCAGGTTTCAAAAGAAGAAATTCATGGCGGCGATTCTGCATCTCTCGTGAAAGATCTGGGAACATTTGTATTTTATTTCCAAGAAAATTTTTTTGTCTATTTTTAAAGTAAAGTTTTAACAACTATGTTTTATCAATTGGTAAAGCTAGAGTTATAATCAAAGTGGCTGACAATACTAAATCTAAACTAAACTAAACTAAACCTTAGGTTTGTATACTGCGCCATCTCCGCAAGCGCAGAGCTCGGCACGGTTTACAGAGTTAAGAGGAAAGGAACTACAATAAGGGATAAAGGAGAGGGACTAAGAGGAAAGAGAGGGACAGAATACTGGAGAATGGGAGGTGATTAGATTTTTGCAAAAAGCCAAGTTTTCAAGTGTTTGCGGAAGGATTGGAAGGAGCTTGAGTTTCTGAGTGGAGATGAGAGGTTGTTCCAGAGTTCTGTGATTCTAAAGGGGAGAGATGTTCCAAGTTTTCCTGCGCGGGATATACCTTTTATAGAGGGGAATGATAGTTTCAGTTTTTGGGAGGGTCTGGTGGAGTGTGGTTTTGAGGAATTCCAAAAGAGTGGGATGACGGGAGGAAGGACGCCATGTAGGATCTTGAAGGCTAAGCAGGCACATTTAAAGAGGACTCTGGAGTATACTGGGAGCCAGTGAAGCTTGGAGAGGAGTGGGGAGACATGATCGAACGTGCCTTTTGCAAAAATAAGCTTAGCCGCGGCGTTCTGAATTAGCTGAAGTCTATGGAGGTTTTTCTTAGTTAGGCTTATATAGATGGAATTGCAGTAATCCAGTCTAGAGAGGATAGTAGATTGAACGAGGACGGTAAAGTGAGAATGATGAAAGCAGGATCTCACCTTCCTCAACATATGAAGGCAAAAGAAGCATTTTTTTATCAAAGAGTTGAGGTGATCATTGAAGGAGAGAGAGGAGTCTATGACGATGCCTAGGACTTTGCTTGAAAACTCAAGCTGAAGAGTGGGTCCAGAAGGTAATGGGATGGAGGTGGGTAAATGATCTAATGTTGGGCCGAGCCAAAGTAGTTTTGTTTTGGACTCATTCAGTTTCATTTGTACAGATTGGGCCCAGGATTGGAGATTCGTAATACAAGTGGATATGTTCTCAGCGAGGTTAGAGAGGTTCGAGTCGGTCTCGAGGAGGATGAGGATGTCATCGGCGTAGGTGTAGAGAGTTTCTAGGGGGGATAGATGAAGGAGTTTCAGAAAGGACATGTTGATGTTGAAAAGGATAGGAGAGAGGGGGGAGCCTTGCGGGATTCCACATTTCGGTTTTCAGGGGGGGATGAAGTACCGTTTAAGTTAACGGTGTACGAGCGGAAGCGTAGGAATTTCAAGAACCAATCTAGGACTGTGGAGCTTATGCCTATTTCGGAGAGTTGGAAGATAAGGATATCGTGATAGACGACGTTGAAAGCTGCGGAGAGGTCGAATTGTAGGAGAACAGCGAATTTGTTGCGAGAATGGAGTTGTTGCACCTTAGAGATTAGTGAGGCCAGAAGGGATTCGGTGCTGAAGTTGGGTCTGAAGCCGAATTGGTGGGGTAGGAGGATAGAGAATCTTTCTAGGTAGGATGAAAGTTGAGTGGATATGATGGATTCTAATAACTTGGTTAGGAGGGGGATATTTGCTATTGGGCGGTAGCTTGATGGTATGGAGGGGTCAAGGTCGGCCTTTTTCAATAGAGGGGCCAATGAAATATGTCCCATGTCGGAGGAGAAGAGGCCCGATGTTAGGGCTGAGTTTATAAGTTCGGTGAGGGAAGCGATGGCCTGTGTAGAGGTGTTCTCGAATAGGTAGGAGGGGAAAGGGTCCAAGGTGCACTTGCAAGTTTTTAGTTTGAGGCAAAGTTTGGATACTTGCGATTCAGAAACAAGTTCGAAGACGGTCCAGGATCTGTTGGCTGGAATGGGGGTGGAGACAGGTAAGGTAGGGTTGGGGTCAGTGGAGACCAGGGAGTTGTAGGAGACTGTGGGTGGGAAGGAGCGTCTTAAGGTGGTAACCTTTTCATTAAAGAAGATTGCAAGGGCATCGGCTGATATGGACGGTGGGAGCAAGGGTGGGTCTTTTTTTGTAGTTAGGGAGCACCAGATGTTAAACAGTGCACTGATCTGGTTGTTGGATTTAGAGATCTTGTCTCCGAAGAAGTTCTTCCTGGCTTTTTTTAGTGTTGAATTGTAAAGCTTAATATTGTCCCTCCAGGTCTGTCTATCAGAGGGGGATTTAGATTTTTTCCTTATCATATGTCTCTATTTCTATTTCTATTAAATATTTCTGAAATATTTAAGGGTTCTTGGTCTGAGGATTTTTCTTTTTGTTGTTGATTACGTCCTTTATCCGGAAGATAATAGACCCGTGAGAATGGTGGTAACATCTCTTCAGATATCTCTAAAATTTCCGTCAAGTATCTCTTAAGCATATCTCTAGGTGTTACCATTTCAAGTCTAGGAAAATTGATTAGCCTTAAATTATTACTACGTGAATTATTCTCAAGAGTTTTTATTTTCCTTCTTAAATTAATGTTGTCTTTAATTAAGGACTCTTGAAGTTGTTTAGATGTAATAACTTCTTTTTCAATTTTTTGTATAGATATATTTGAAGTGGACATTTCCTTTTTCAAGTCCAGCAATTCTTCATGTGTTCCTTAATTTTCCCCTCAATTTGAAAGGTGGGAGTAATAATCTTTACAAAGTCAGCCATTAAGTCCCATAGTGAATCCAAAGTCACTTCAGTGGGCTTAGTTAATAGAATTGGAACTTGTATCAATGTAGAGTGCTCACCGTTCTGTAGATTTTCTTAGGAGCATGTCTTTTGAGTTCTACCCTCCTGCTGAGATGATTCTGCCCCAGGGATCTCCATTGGGGTCCTGTGAGATCGAACCCCAACCTCCAAGCTCTTCTGTAGGTCCACACTTGCCTCCAGAGAAGAGAATACCTCGGAGCTCTAACATCGGGGCTGAGAGTAGTGTCGAGCCCAAGATGTTCCACCGCGGGTTCGCCTCCCTGTGTCCTAGTGTTCTGAATGAATACATAGATGAGATGATAGCTTACTTTTAAATTTTATTGTATGGTGAAATTTTATGGGGATTGAAATTAAATTATTCATATCAATTAGTACATGGAAGATTAATTTGGGGATAATTTAGGATGCTTGGGGCAGGACGGTAGTCACCAGTCTATGGGGTCCTTTTATCAAGCTGCGGTAGGGTTTAACACCCGTAATACCGAGCGTTAAACCATCTGCTGTGCTAGCCGCTAACGCCTGCATTGAGCAGGCGTTAGTTTTTTAGCCAGCTGCGGGAGTTAGCGCATGATGAAATGTCCGACGCGCTAACCCCGCTAGCGCGGCTTGATAAAAGGAGCCCTATATGTTTGCATACAAGCTTTCGTGTTATATGATGGGATTGGTCTGGGGAGGGAGTGGTGTGTTTTTTTTTTAGATTTGGGTCCTGGATGTGTGTGAAAATAATATGTATATATTTGATTAAAAGGAAAATAGAGGTTTATATATTAACACGTAGTAATCAAATAAAATGCCTTTAAAATTGTATTCCTTAAACGTTAATGCACTCAATCATCCCATCAAGAGGAAAAAAGTACTTAATTTTCTGAAACAGTAGCAGGCAGACATTTATTTTATACAAAAGACACATCTATCATCAATCGAGGCAGCCAAATTGGAAGGGGGGTGGATAAAACTTTTTTTACACCAGCAATAGGGAAAAAGGCAGGTGTAGCAATCTTGATTAATGGGAAATTTTCTGCTACATTTGATAACTTTCGGGCAGATCCCATGGGTAGATGGCTCCATGTTAATATATCTTCGGGAAATGATACCGTGACGCTTCTTAATATTTATGCTCCTAACTCAAATCAGGCTGATTTCTTTAAGAAACTCCAATAAATAATTCTGTCACTAGCTATGACTAATTTAATCATAGCTGGAGACTTCAGTGCTGTCATGGATCCAATAATGGATAAACAACTGAGTAGAGTAGGGTGTGGAATTGGTTTCAAGGGGTTTTGAAAAATAGGTCTTACCAGGTAGTCAGTGCTGGACAATACTCTACCAGATGGGTGAACGAAAGTGGAGTCCCTCAGGGTTCACCACTTTCTCCAACTTTATTTAATGTTTACCTAGCACCTTTATGTTATTTACTAGCTGATGCCCCGGCGTTGCACGGGTATTTAATTATAGCAATAACACTGTAAATGGATTCAAATAAAGATACTTTATAGTGGTGAATGAAATTATTTTTTTACAGCTTAATAAAAAGTACAATATTCAAATTATAATATGAAATATTTGACAAAATGAATACAATACAACTAACGCAAAACGTGATTATAAACAACATTTTTAGTTTCACCTCCTGGAGCAAGAACATATAAATTCTTGGGTGAACCCACCCTTGAGCAAGCAACATAGAGTTGTGGGCCGCGAGACCCCCAGAACATATCACCCCAGGTAGTGAGGGATCTGCATACCAAGTTTCGTTCAAATCGGTCAAGCCGTTTTTGAATTACTGTGGGAATGGCAGCTTTTTACATTTTTTCCATTGACATGAATGGGTGAAATCTGATTTTATGTTTGTAGCTCCGCCCACATGTGCAGGTGGGCCGCGAGACCCCCAGAACATATCACCCCAGGTAGTGAGGGATCTGCATACCAAGTGTCGTTCAAATCGGTCAAGCCGTTTTTGAATTACTGTGAGAATGGCAGCTTTTTACATTTTTTCCATTGACATGAATGGGTGAAATCTGATTTTCTGTTTGTAGCTCCGCCCACGTGTGCAGGTGGGCCGTGAGACCCCCATAACATATTACCCCAGGTAGTGAGGGATCTGCATACCAAGTTTCGTTCAAATCAGTCAAGCCGTTTTTGAATTACTGTGAGAATGGCAGCTTTTTACATTTTTTCCATTGACATGAATGGGTGAAATCTGATTTTATGTTTGTAGCTCCGCCCACGTGTGCAGGTGGGCCACGAGACCCCCAGAACATATCATCCCAGGTAGTGAGGGATCTGCATACCAAGTTTCGTTCAAATCGGTCAAGCCATTTTTGCGTGATCGCGGCACATACATACATACACACATACATACCTCCGATTTTATATATATAGATTACATAGTTTACAAGTAAAATTTTATGTTTACGCAGATGACATTTCAATACTCATCCCGTTAACTGAACTCACTATAGAAGTGTTAAATTATATAGCTTTTATTCATACACAAGTGGAAACTTGGACATCTGCAATTAGATTGAAATTAAATCCAGGCAAATCAAAATTCTTTCTGGCTAGTCCTCATGAAAAAATTACTGAAACAACTTTACTTTTAAACGGTCAATCTTATTCGATATCTCCTACGCTGAAAATTTTAGGGGTTATTTTAGATCGGTCCTTATCTTTTAAGGCCCATACAGATTCTCTGGTTAAGAGATGTTTTATTGTCCTCTGGAAGTTGCATTAGGATATATTTTGATTTTATATCATTTAAAATCCTGGTTCAATCTTCAGTCCTTTCAATATTGGATTATTGTAATGTTATTTATCTGGAATCGTATAAAATAACCACTAGCCGACTAAAAATCATACAAAATATTTGTTTGATTTTTAATCTGAAAAAATACGATCATATCAGTATATATTATCAAAAACTTCACTGGCTACCATTTGAGGCTAGAGTGTTATTTAAATTTAGATGAATTTGTTTTAAAGTTTTATTTGGTTTAGCACCGGCTTACCTTGTTTCTCATTTTAGTTTTTTTATTTCTAAGAAAAATATTCGTAGATCTGGTTGGTTTTATTTTCCTTCAACAAATGCATGTTGTTACATGGAGAATGAGCTGTACAGCGTCAGCATCTATGAGACAAACTTGGTTTTTTTTTTGGTTATATAGAATTTTTTGGACCCCAGTTCATTTACAAAAGTTGGATACTTCAAAGTCTAATAGATGCTGGCACTGTCATCTTGATGTAGGGACACTGGATCACTTGTTATTCTACTGTCCGTTGATATTCAACTTTTGGAAATCAGTTTGGGGGTAAAATCAACAGGATATTGGAGGCTTCTATTCCACTGTCTTATGACATTGTTTTATTTGGGACTTTATTGAAACCTAAGAGTCCAATTGATGCAAAAAAAATAAAAATAAAACAACAACAAAACCCCCCACAACAGACTTCTTATTATGACGGGGGTGGCCATGCAGTTAATAATGAGAAATTGGAAGAACTGGGACAGATTGAACTTTTACTTTTTGGTGGGAAACTCTTTTTCAATATTATAGATATGAAAGAATGAATGCTGAATAATTGGGACATAATAAAAAGTTTAAAGATACATGGGGTCCATTAGCAGCATTTGTTAGAACTGATTAATTGAATAAACCTTTTATTCCTAGTTGATTTCTACACACATCCAGAGAGGGAGGGGGGGAATGTACTTTGTCTTAATATTTGATTGTATATTGTTTGCACTTTGTATTTGATCTGAAAATTAATAAAGATTTACAAAAAAAAAAAAAGATTATTCCCAATTAGGATTTGTGTCAGAGACCATAGATTATTCGATTGACAAATTTGTATGAAGGAGGAGGGGTTAATACATTTGAGATTGCCATTCCACCAAAGTGGAATATCCTGAGGATCATTTATGTTTTAATTACTGGCAATCAGTTTATAGAAGTTGTGAATAAGGATGGAAGTGGATTTTAGTAATCTGAGTTTTTTTGTGACAGTTATCCATAAATGGAAGTAATTTTATAGGGAGGAATTAAGGAGGATTTTAGTTAAGCCAGCAAGGTGTATCCTTTATGTCAGGTGGGGAAAACCAATATAAGGCTTGGGATAGTCTAAAGGCTGAGTGGTATTCTTTAAAATTAGGGATGCCCAGTCCTCTGTCTTTTGAGAGTCTAAGGGCTCCTTTTATCAAGGCACGCTACAGGGGTTAGCGTGTTGGACATTTCATCATACGCTAACCCCCGCGGCAGCCTAAAATCCTAATGCCTCATCAATGTAGGTGTTAGGTACTAGTGCAGCAGGTGGTTTAACGCGGGGTATTCCACGCGTTAAACCGCTACCGTGCCTTTGTAAAAGGACTCCTAAGTTTTTTAGTGCTATTCTGGATGGTTTTTAATTCCATAAGAATTTAGTAATTAATGTGTCTAATTTTTTGTATAAGTTGGAGGAGAAAGGAAAGAGAAGTTTATTTGGGTGCCAGAACCATTTTAATAGCTTCTGCTCTTCCCCACCAAGTGAGGAATAGAGGGGACTAAGAATCAAGTATGAAGTCAGTGAGACAATAGATTTGTAGTTTAGTGCCTTAGTTTTATCAACTGAGTTTGAGTACCAGATACTGATATATTTTATTTTAGTAAATTCCCACTGAAAGGGGAGGCTAGAAATATGATGTTTCAGTACAGATGGAGATAAAGGCATAATGGCTGATTTATTCCATTTTATTTTATAACCACAGTACTGAAAAAGAATTTATATTAGTAAGGAGATGGTGAAGAGAGTACAACAATGACTAGCATTTTACAATTTCATATTTATGGGAAATTAAACAGTTCTTAGAAAAACATTACACATAAATTGCAGAAAAACATGGGTCAAGTCAGAAGGTGAAACTGGTTCAAGTAGAGAGATCAGTAGCATATTTTTATCTTGCTGCAATGGCACGAAGATTCAATTCAATAGTGCTGTGTTGTGCTATTATTATAAGGTGAAGAGACACAGTTGACAGGGTCAAAAGAGGACCCAGAGTGGTATTCTATATATGAGCACTATACACAGTCACATTTATATTTTAATTTGAGAATATTTTGAATCATATACACTTGTAAAGTTATTTTTTGAATAGGGTGGCACAAAAGAACAGATATCAGAGGCTACCCAAAACTGACCCAGCACAACTAGCAATACTATACACTCCTACCCAGTGATTCTTGAGCTCGCTCAGTTCTGGGGAGTGGCTAATAGATTCGAACCATGTACACAAAAATCTGAAAATGATCTTTCTTTGCTTGTCCTTGATTTTTTTTCTTCCTAGTCTCACCTCCCCTGCCACTTCACTCCTCAGTGATTCTTCCCTCCATCCATTTCTCAGCCTATCAGCCCCTTGCTCTTTAAACCCCATACAGTTTCCCATCTCTGTCATCTGTTTCTATTTATTTAGTCCATCTCTTACGTACTTATCTTTGTATCACTGCCCCTTTATCTCTGTTCTCCCTTTTACATTCTATATATTCTTCCCTCAGCTTCTCTTCCCCTTACAACCTATGTTTTCCAGGTCTCAATGCCTGTGTCTACTCTTTCCTTCCTCATTCCCTTCCCAGTGCCTTTCTCAGCACTTTGTCAGTATTTGTGCTGGCCTAGTCAGAGTGTCAGCAAAGGCTCCTGGGATATTACCCATCTGACCCTTGGGAATGCCACTGCAAGCAGACTAGATGGCTCCTACCTTTTGGGTAGCTTAACATATATGAAGACCAGTACTTAGGACCAACAAAATAGTTTTTGCTTAGTACTTGGGACAAACAAAAAGGAATCCAGACAGCCTGACTATGAGAATCATTTCTTCAGAGTTACACCTTCTTGGTAATTAGGAGACAACAGATCAAAAGGAATACCAATAAGTGATACAGAAGAAAAGATATAAATATTAGACTCACACATACTTCTCAGACTCACATACACACTCCTCAACAATTTTCATTACAGTCACATTTCTCCTTATACAACACATAGAAAGCAGCTCTGTGATAAATCTCTCTCGTCTAAGCCCTTTACCTTTGTAATAAGAAGCTTATTTCTATATTACTCCTAGCTCTTGTCTTGTTATTCTGCAATCCTATTGCCTCTCTGAGGGCTAGCCCCGGGATCACAAAAGACTAGGCAAAAAGACAAAAGATTACACTCTTCACCAACTCTCTGTGGTAGACCAAAAGCAGGAAAGTCTATCTGACCTATATTGTCACTCTTCTTTGCCCCCTGCTATTAGTCCATTGGCCAGTTTTTCCTCAGCCAGCCAATAAGCTTCAGAGGAGGCAGGACCAGTAGCTTGTGGACCAATCCAGCATGTGTGTAACTTATCCTTGAAAACTGGAGAGGTGCCAGAGGACTGGAAATTAGCGAATGTCACACCTATCTTCAAGAAGGGATCGAGGGGTGACCCCGGGAACTACAGGCCGGTGAGCCTGACTTCAATTATAGGGAAGATGGTGGAAGCTATGATAAAGGACGGCATTTGCGAGCACATTGAGAGAAATGGTCTACTGAGAACAAGCCAACACGGATTCTGTAAGGGAAGGTCGTGCCTAACGAACCTTCTGTACTTCTTTGAGGGAATAAGCAGTCGGGTGGACAATGGAGAACCCATCGACATCATTTACCTCGATTTTCAAAAGGCTTTTGATAAGGTACCACATGAAAGGCTGCTTAGGAAACTGTGGAACCACGGGGTGGGAGGGGATGTGCACAGATGGATCGAGCACTGGTTGTCGGGTAGACTGCAGAGGGTCGGAGTAAAGGGCCAATATTCTGACTGGCGGGGAGTCACGAGCGGTGTGCCACAGGGATCGGTGCTGGGGCCGTTACTCTTCAACATATTTATCAATGACCTGGAAAAGGAGGCAAAGTGCGAGGTTATAAAATTTGCAGACGATACCAAACTGTGCGGAAGAGTTAGCTCCAGGGAGGAGTGTGAGGACTTGCAAAGGGACCTAGACAAGCTGGAAGACTGGGCAAACAAATGGCAAATGCGCTTTAACGTGGACAAATGCAAGGTCATGCATATAGGGAAAAAGAACCCGTTGTTCAACTACAAATTGGGAGGGGCATTGTTGGGAGAAAGCAATCTTGAGAGAGACTTGGGTGTACTGGTGGATGCATCACTGAAGCCATCTGCACAGTGCGCAGCGGCCTCAAAAAAAGCCAACAGGATGCTGGGCATCATAAAGAGGGGCATAACTACAAGGACGCGGGAAGTCATCATGCCACTGTATTGAGCGATGGTGCGTCCGCATCTGGAATACTGCGTTCAATATTGGTCGCCGTACCTCAAGAAAGACATGGAGGTACTTGAGAGAGTCCAAAGGAGAGCAACGAAACTGGTAAGAGGGCTGGAACACTACCCATATGCTGAGAGGTTGGATAGGCTGGGGCTCTTCTCTCTGGAAAAAAGGAGGCTCAGGGGTGATATGATAGAGACCTTCAAAATCATGAGGGGCATAGAGAGGGTGGATAGGGACAGATTCTTCAGGCTGAAGGGGACAACAGGTACGAGGGGGCATTCGGAGAAACTGAAGGGAGATAGGTTCAAAACGAATGCAAGGAAGTTTTTTTTCACCCAGAGGGTCGTGGACACTTGGAATGCGCTACCGGAGGAAGTGATCAGGCAGAGTACGGTACAGGGATTCAAACAGAGACTGGATGGATTCCTGAGGGATAAAGGGATCGTGGGATACTGAGAAAGCTAACCAGAAAATAAATGTAGAAACCCAACCAGGTCGTGCAGGTGGTAGACCGGAGGGCCAGGACTTTGAAAGGAAGATAGGAATCAATTAGGAAACCAAGGAGGCATGGGGGCCCCTTCTGGTGATTTAGACAGGTCGTGAACTGTTTGGGCCGCCGCAGGAGCGGACTGCTGGGCAGGATGGACCTATGGTCTGACCCGGCGGAGGCACTGCTTATGTTCTTATGTTCTTATGTTCTTAGGAGATACCAACTTTCCATCCTGCTTTCCCCTGTGGCCTATTAACTGGCTAAGGAATGCCTGACCCAGTGGCATAGTAAGGGGGGACGAGGGGGGTGGTTCACCCGAGCACCATCTTGCTTGGGGCGCCAGCACCCCTCCTCATCTCTGCCCCCTCTTCCCCTCCTCCCCTTGCCGTGCACGTACCTCTTCCCTTCCCCCATACCTTTTTAACTTTGGCGCAAGCAGCCACCAACTTGCTGCCCGTGTAAGCTTTGGTGCTCTCTCTGACATCACTTCCAGGACCTGCATCTAAGAAGTGAGGTCAGAGAGAGTACTAAAGCCAACGCGGGCAGTAAGTTGGTGGCTGCTCATGCCGAAGTTAATAAGGTACAGAGAAGGGGTGCATGCATGCAGCAGGAGGTCAGGGATGAGGGCGGGGGATGGGTGCCACTCACCCTTGCTATGCCACTGGCCTGACCAATGGAATCTCCCAAACTGCCAATCCTGACTCCTTTGCAACTTATTGGCTGGCTAAGGAATGTCTGACCAATGGGCTGCAGGGGGAGGAGGAAGTTGTAGCTGGGGAGAGACAACCTTCCTTTCTGCTTCCCTCTGCAGCTTTATACCCCTAGATTTAAGCTCTGATGGCTGGGCAGTGCTAGAAAGAATATTGGAGGTGCCCTAGCACTCATAGACCTGGCATCTGTGATACAGAAGTGGATTGTTATTGGCTTTTTCTGCACAGAGTGAGCTACTATTACAGTCTTTACTGCAGTCCCAATTATCACTGGCTTTTTGTTTACTTCCCTGCAATGAAGGATCCCCTATGTGTGACCTATTCTTTGAATTCCGATATTTTGCTTGCCAATATCATAGCAAGTTAGAAACTTGTTTCATGAGAGTCATACAGATTTTTTCAGACATTTCATTGCTGGCAATAAGACTATATTTCAGTTAAAATACAGTTTCTCATCCAATGAGTTTTTGCTTTTTGGTAGCATAGAATATGCTTCAAAACATGTGATGAATTTAACATAATGTCTATTTTTGTCTACTAGATGTTTTGCTTTTGTGGAATTATCTTCCAAGAAAGCTTACAGTCTTTGATATAAAATCTCCTACTCATTTAGCTTGTGAAAACTGATCTTTGTAAAGTTCAATGGAGCAGCTTTGTTAGAGATCTGACCACTCTAGTGTAGAGGCATCACTAGCCTTAAAAAGACTGCTTTTGACCTTTGGGACAAGCTGGTGTTGATAGGAGCATGTTACTATAACCGGCATCAGGCAACCCATACATGGAAAACATGGCAGGAAGCACGCACAGTCTTGTGCAATACTTCCCTGTATCCCAAGTGATCTGGTGTCATTGACAAAATGAGGGAGCCAGTACAGATAACCCATAGCCACTATTCTTCCATTACTGAATCTAAATAATACAATTTTATATGTTTTCATTGCCTTGGAATTTCAGGTTGCAAACAATATTATTGCAACAATACTATTTTCTGTGTATTACCATCATTCTACTTTGATAAAAAATAAAAAAGTTACCCCCTTTGTCTTTCTCTCTTTCAGGCATCCTAGTGCAAAATAAAAAAGGAAATCTTAATGGGTAGGCCATGTCTATCTGCTCTGTTTCTGTGGCTAGTTAGGAGGAAGTTTTGTACTATCCTTCGGGCTATGTGAATACTTTCTTGTTTCAAGGGTGGCTGCAGTTCCTACCAGTCACATGTCAGAATGTAAGAGTAAACTGTGAGAGAAAGCAGGTGGTAGCCAGTGAAGGAGGCAGACGTGAGGCAGAGAGATAAGAAGCTGGATGAGAGAGGCGGGAGGGTGACCTGTTACTGAGGGAACAAGCTGAGGACCTTGTAGTATACAATTGACTGGAATATGATACACATGTGAATCTATCCTTTTAGCTGGTTCTTTTTAGCAATCATTCATTTTTCCCTATGGTAAAATGCTCAGAATTACTGCACAGTTTTAAATATACTCTTGACACTTGGTATTAATATAACTAAAACTGTTGGCAGTGTGCCAAAAGATAAATCTCATAGACCCAGTTTTAATCTGTTTAGCATCCAAGTATTTCAGCTATTGATGCCCAATATGGCTAATCACAGTCTTTTCCGTGGTTTGCAGCAGCCTCCGATAATCGTATGAAAATAGATTACAACAAGTTCATCAATGTTAAAATGAACACTCCAATTGATGCCCGGATGATGCACAAAATGAAGTTGTTTTTTACACTCCGAAATCTCCAACAGGTCTGGAGATGTCAGTAGTGTTATAAAGTAATGAACAGCAGATTTTTTTTAATTGGGCACATATATGTTGTGCATGTGTTACACACACACAATATCTGTCCCCATTAAAAATAAAAATAAAAAATAAAAATTTGATTTTTAAATATTTACACTTGGGATGGGTGGGAGGATGGAAGGATATGGCTAATAGGGTAAGATTATTGGGAAAATCTATGTTTCTGTGTTTTATTAAATTATCATTAGGTGGGTGGGTAGAGGTAGGGGGAGAAATTGGTTGGTTATGTATATTTGAAAGTTAAATGTGCTTATATTGACTTATTATATATGATATATTTATGTATTGCACTATTGAAGATTGTAAAATCAATAAAGATTAAAAAAATAAAAAGTTGTGCTGGGGCCCCAACGATGACCCACACATCCTGAACTTAAAAAAATATCAGCAGGAGGAAAGCCCACTCCCTCCTGCCTCAGCCACCTAGACCCACCACACCTAAGACCCCTATCTTTAAATTGAAGATCGGCAGGAGGGATACCTATTCCCTTCTGTTACTGCCCCCCTCCCCCCCCGTGAACCCCAGCCCCACAGTGTGCATATCCTTCCTAATTGTAAATAATTTTTATTAATGTGTTAACAAATTGTACGAGGACACACAACATATAATATGTTCATATAATGAGCCAAAATGTGCGATTGTGGCACCGAGGTACCCCCCTCTTCAAACCCAGCATTCACCCAAAAAGAGGGAGAAAAAGCCTCAGACTAATGTAGCAGTATGGAACCAAAAGGTACAAATCAAAACTGCTTTAAAGACTTTCACTCCCTCACAGAACAGCTCAGGTTTAGAAAAGGGCAAAGTCACCCAGGGTACCTTGGTGCCACGATCACATAACATTTTGAAATAATTTTTATTCGAATAATAGGAACAATGCAGTGTCCCTCTCCCGCCCTTGTCTCTGCCACCCTGCTCCTTCTCTGATCCCGCCTGCTGTGTGGAACCTCCCCGCCATGCCCTCTTTTTCCCTTTCCCCGTACCTCTAGTTAAAGTTGTTGCTCACGGTGGTCAACAACGTGCTCCTCGCAACCCCTCTGATTTCACTTCCTATGCACGGTACCCGGAAGTGATTGTCAGCAGGAGAGCTGACGGGGTCTCAAAGAGCACATTGTTGACTGCTGCAAACAACAACTTCAACTACAGGTATAGGGGAAGGGAAGGGGTGCACACAAGTTGAGGGGAGGAATGGGAAGAGGCAGGGGGGCGGAGAGGAGGAGGGTTGCTGGTGTCTCCATCAACATGGCACCTGGGGTGGACTGCTCCCTTGCCTCCCTTTACTACGTCAGTGAATGCAACAGAATACAAACGCGGCACTACAACAGCATTGTGAATGTACACATGAGCTGGACAAGCAGGATGCACTATATAATTAGACATTCAACACTAGTAAAAGGACCAAAAAAATAGGAGATAAAAGTTAATTAGGCAGATACAAGAATTAAAAAGGGTAATTCAAACTTGCTCCACTAAATCGAAAGTAGTGAATATTACCGATGCTTAATAAATGAGTGTGTAGAGGCTGAAAACATCCAAAGGATCTGTCTTAAAGGAGTGTGAAAAAGAGGCGACCAAAACAGTATATTTTTGCAGCCAAACTAGCTCTTTCATAGAAGCTACCTGCTAAACTTTATCTAGTCAAAAATGTTTCAGAGGTAATATAGAATCTTTGCATTTTTGTGCTATTCAAATTTGGCAATAAGAAATAAGGGGCTCATAATCGAAAGAGAAAAACGTCCAAAAACTGGCCTAAGTCGGCACTTGGACGAACATTTCTCAAAAACGTCCAAGCGCCAAAAATAAAACCGGGTTTTGGACGTGTTTCTAAATAACCTAGGCCTTCATAGTGCCACTCAACATCCAAAGCTAAACGGGGCGTTTCAGGAGGCGTGTCGAGGGCGGGAGTTGGGCGGGACGTAGGCTGGCTTAGACTTAGTCATACAGCATGTATAACCAAAAGTTATACAGCCCAGGAATGACGGAACTTGGACGTTGTGACTTAGACCATGTAAAACATGTGCACTCACCTATACATCCTCAAAATCCTTTCATACTGGCATATAAGTGGCTCCTGCAGCCATAAGGGCTATTGGGGTGGTAGATAAGTGGGTCTAGGGGATTCTGGAGGTGGTTTGGGGGACTCATCGTAACCTATAAGGGAGCTGTAGGGAAGAGAAGCCATGGCACCCTTTTTGTAAAGTTCACAGCAGTGCCCTGTAAGGTACCCCACTGTTTAGGTGGCATGTCTGGGTGTTCAATCCATCACTTTGCAGACCCCTCCCACGTCCAACAGGGCTTGTTCTAGGCATTTTGGACTTGGATGAAAAGTTGGACGGAAATGTGGTATAAAGATGGACGATTTAGCGGCTTGGGCGATCAGATCGGCAGGACGTATAATTAGATGATTTTCGAAAGTAAAAAAAAGTTGGATGTATTTTTCGAAAATGTGTCTTAGGCTCTTTTTAACTTTGGACGACTTGCGAGATGGACGTAAACGGACTTAGACGTCCCTTTTGATTATGCCCCTCCAATTGTCTGACCAAATCTACATGTTCAAAAAAGTACTATTTATATATTCATTTTTCTATACCATTCTCCCAGGAGAGCTCAGAATGATTTACATGAATTTATTCAGGTACTTAAAATTTTTTTTATGGGACAGATATTTTGTGTGTGTAATGGTTCACAGTCATTCGCGCGCGGGACAAAGCCGCACCGACATTTGAGCCCAGACAATTGGGCACAAGACTTCAGCGCGCAGCCGGAAAAGTTAATTTTAAAGAGCTCTGACCGGGGATGTGAGGGGGGGAACCTCCCCAGTTTACTTAATAGTGTTCGCGCTGCCATTGGGGGGGTTGGGGTTTGGAACCCCCCAAGAGGAAACTTATCTTTTTCTGATTTTTTAGGAAAAAGTTGTTTTCTGTATAATGTGGGGGTTGCACCCCCCACCCCCACAACGGCAGCGCAAACAGTATTAAGTAAAGTGGGGAGGGTTTCCCCCCTCACACCCCCGTCGGAGCTCTTTAAAATTAACTTTTACAGTGGCGCGCTGGAGTCTTGCGCGCAATTGTCTGTGCCAAAATGTCGGTGCGGCTTTGTCCGGCATGCTTTTGTCCCGTCACCGTGTGTAAAACATGCAAAATATCTGTGCCATTAAAAAAACAGAAACAAACAAACCGGCATAAGCTCTGACAGCAGTGATAGGAGGTTTCTTCCCCTGTCACTACTGTTAGGGCTCTGAGCATGTCTCAATCGGTCGGTGGGTTTGCATGCAAATGATTTGCACCTCTATGCAATTCATTTGCATGCAAAATTAATAGTGAATCAATCGCTGTTGGAAAATCAGCCAGAGAATCGGCCAATAGCTAAGAAATGCAAGGTCATGCATTTGGGCTGCAAAAACCCAAGGGAACGGTATAGCTTAGTGGGTGAAGAACTTATGTGCACAACAGAAGAGCAGGACTTGGGTGTGATATGATGTGATGATCTTAAGGTGATCAAACAGGTTGAAAATGTGACAGCAAAAGCTAGAAGGATGCTAGGGTGCATAGGGAGAGGTATGGCCAGTAGGAAAAAGGAGGTATTGATGCCCCTGTATAAGACTTTGGTGAAACCTCATTTAGAATATTGTGTACAATTCTGGAGGCCGCACCTTCAAAAAGATATAAAAAGGATGGAGTCGGTTCAGATGAATGTATCTGATGCACCTGTGCCTGCAAACTGCAGAATGCTGATGAAAACCACCAAAGTCCACCACTTATGAGAGTTGTTAAAATGAGTGAAGGGGAGGGTGGGATTTGAACCGGTGAGCTGGAGAGCATAGACAAGAAGCAGCAATGTGCTTTAACTTGGTGAGCCACAAATGGCTTCTTTCAGTTAGGGGAGAAGTTTCCTACCATGAGAGCTTAGGATGTCCTAGCCATGGCAAGATCTAAATAAATGTGCCTGCAAATTGCACAATGCTGTTGAAAAACAGCAAAGTCCACCATATATACTCCTAAGAGAGCTAATAGGAAGCTGTTAAAATGAGTGAAGGTGGGATTTGAACTAGAGACCTGGAGAAGATGGACATGGTGCACCAAGGTGCATTAACTTGATAATCCACAAATGGCTTTGTGCTGTGAGAGGAGAAGTTTCCTCCCATGACAGCTTAGGATGTCCTAGCCATGGGAAGGTGAAAATAAATTTGCCTGGAAAGGGAAATGTGCTGATAAAAATGGCAAAGTCCATCATCTAGATCAGGGATAGGGAACTCTGGTCCTTGAGAGCCGTATTCCAGTTGGGTTTTCAGGATTTCCCCAATGAATATGCATTGAAAGCAGTGCATGTAAATAGATCTCATGCATATTCATTGGGGAAATCCTGAAAACCTGACTGGAATACGGCTCTCGAGGACCGGAGTTCCCTACCCCTGATCTAGGGACCCTCTTATGACAGCTAATAGAAAGCTGTTAAAATGAATGAAAGTTAGGGTAGGATTTGAACCAGTGAGCTTAAGAAGATGGACAAGGTACAACAAGGCACATTAACTTGGTGAGCCAGAAATGTTTTCTTTGTGGTGACTGTGATATTCCTAAGTATATGATACATAGGCAGGTCAGTCAACTTTGATATGACAGGGCAGTGAGATCCACCTGATTAGAAGCTGATATAGCTCAATGTGTTAAAATCGTGTGCTGCTTATACAGAGGTTGTAAGTTCAACATCCAGCGTGTCTTTTAATTGTGGCATTCTACCTTGCAGGTGCACCTTGATGATCTCACAATGAGGTCAGCTTTGTGCAGCTGCACACCTCCATTTTTCAATGAAGGAAAATGCATGTTAAGGTCTATATCTGGTTTTTCTATTTTTAAGCTCTGAGAAATGAAGTAATGTGTGCAATATTGATATATTTTTCATGTCCTTTCTTTGCTCTCAAGAAAGAGCTGATTGCAGCACAGTTTGTTGAGAAAAAAGGGGGTTCTTTTTAAGCAGGAAAGCCAAAGGTGGTGTAATTAGTAAATCATATTGCTGTTTGGGCAGAAAAGTACTATGTTTTGCATGCAATATGTTTGTACTGATGTGCCCTATTGATATGGTGGCTTATTAAATCTATTAGGAGGGAGAAAGAATAAAAAAAACATATTTTTAAACTCTGTATAGGAAATATTGTGGAAGCCGAAAGCACGCCTAGCTTGCATCTATAGGAAGTTGCGGCCAGCTGAAGCTGAAATTGCATTGAGGAAAAGCAAAAACTACACTTAGATCAGTTTTTCATTAGTCTACAATTTAAGTGATGTATAGATGCGATCTGCCCCCCAAGTAGCATCTATCTGAAGTCTACCCTAACTACTCCCATGCAACGCTCACATTATGCCCACGTCTACACATTTAGATACGAGTTTTCTTGAGAACGCCTATAAATATAACGATGCATCCAAAAACTCGTGTCTACCTCGCGCCTATATTCTGAGAACGCCTATCCGATGCCTAACTCTGCCTAAGTTCTAATTAATGCTTGTTAAGACCCTTAAATTGCTCATTATCTACTTAAATCAGACGCCTAAACAGCAGGCATCACTTAGGCGCCGTTAGGTGCACTTTGCAGAATCAGGGCCAAAATGTCCTTTTATAGAAAGCCAAGATGACTGAAAAGGTGAGTGCTCAGTTTGCTGTTTTGGCGCTTCTGTTTCAGTTAAATGTGCTGATGATTTACAGGTTCACAGAGACTCAGCCAAGCATAAGAAGTCTGTTCAAGGAGAGAGCTCATCTTAAAATTAATAACCATTTATAAAATCTGCAGCTAAAAGTGCATCAAAACCAGTTATAAATCAGTGGACTAAACTTGCTGATGGCTGGTTTTAGACATGCTGGGGCCCATGGCAAATTAAGGAGAGGGCCCCTAATCCCCTCTCCTCTCTTCACCCCCCCCTCACGATTTCCCCCTGTCCCATTACTACCACACATAAAACAACTATAAATGACTTCTTTATACAGAAAACACAGACAGACCTTTACCAAAGGATCGCAAATAGAAATTGAACTAGGAACCCCAAGAAATTAAACTCAGCAAGTATTACAACACTGGAGAAATAAAAACAGATATGCACTTCTTTCTGTAATGAACACACAGGGATCCCAGGCCCAGGTCCACCAAAATTAGCCATTTCCCTTGCTGTGGCTGGTGGGGATCCCCAAACCCTGCCAGTTGAAGACCATCTCCTCCAGTCTGGCAGCCAATAATCTCCAAGCTCTGCAGCTAGCGGCAGTGTCTCTGAGCTACCACCAGCTGTAGAGCTTGAAGAGTTCTGGCTGCCTAATGAGAGGAAGAGATCTTCAGCTGGCAGGGGTTTGGAAAGCCCACCAACTTAGGTATTTATATTTTGCATTTGGGTAGGAGGCATGGGGCATGGAGGGAAGAAAATTTTTGTGCCCGCCATTTTATTGCACTAATATATTTCTCAATTAGCTTTCAGAGGTCAAAACCTCTTTCTTCAGGTCAGAAAAGTATACTGCTGTTATAGTATCCCTGTCCTGACCTGAAGAAGAGGGTTTTGGTTTCTGAATTAGTCAAAATGTATTAAAATTAGTCCAATAAAAAGGATCACCTTATTTCCTTTTTCTATTTATAAACGTTTATCAACCCAGCTACAATACTACTTTATCCTAAAGCAAAAAAAAAAAAGCAATAGAATTTTTTTTCTATCTTTGTAGTCTGATTTCTGTTTTTCTCATCTTCTCCTCATTCTCTTCCTTCCATCCACTGTCGGCCTTCTCTCTGTGACATCTGCTCTCATTCTATGCCTCTTCCAGAAACTATATGCCTCTCCCTTCCATCTCTTCCTCCCCCCCCACATTGGTCTGGCATCCATCTTCTTCCCTCCACTCTCCCCATGGTGTAGCATCTGTCTACTTCCCTTCCATCTCTCTCTCTCTCTCTCTCTCTTTCTCTCTCTCTCTCTCTCTCTCTCTCCCTCCTAGTGGATTTTAGCATCTCTCTCACCTCCTTTCCTTCCCTCAGATCTGGTATCTGTCTCCTACATCCTTTACTCCCCCAGATCTGGTAACTGTGTTCTCTCTTTTCCCCCATGCTCTGGCATGTCTCTCTCCTCTCCCTTCCCCTTCCTTTTCTTCCCTGGTCTTCCCTCTCAATTTATTTTCTGCCTCTGTCTAGATTAAATTCTTTCATACTATCCAGTCCTCAATTTCCCTTTTTTCATTGTGTCTATCTTCAGCTTGCTACCTTTTTCCCTTACCTCTTCAAGTTTCAAGTTTATTTATAATTTGGTATACTGACTATCACAGGTATCTGGACGGTTTACAATATTAAAAATTTAAAAACTTAAAAAAAAAGAAACTAGAAATAAAATAGGGCAGGTTGGAGCCAAGACAAGGACAAAATTTAGACAGGTTGGATGCAAGAGGAGCAGTGTGTGTGTGTGTGTGGGGGGGTTTAATTACATTTAAAAAATAAAAATAAAAGGAAGGGAAGAGAGGAGGATAAAACAGGAGGAAAGGCGGGGTCGCTTTGTTAAAGCGGTTCTCTGTTTGTTGTTTTATTTTCCCTTTTTCCTCTCTCCTCACCACTTCCATTCAGTGGCTGCTCCCCTTTCTCTCCCCACTAACTTCCATCTAATGTCTACCCCCATCTATCATAACATAACAATATGCTTGAATACCGCAGCTACCTCTCAGTTCTGTACGGTTTACAGAGTAAAGATACTGGACATTCACAGTGAACTACAATCCATTGATTAAAAAATTTACCAAACAAGTAAGAACATAAGAATTGCCGCTGCTGGGTCAGACCAGTAGTCCATCATGCCCAGCAGTCTGCTCACGCGGGAGCCCTCTGGTCAAAGACCAGCACCCTAACCGAGACTAGCCCTACCAGCACCTGTTCTTGTTCAACAGGAACTTGTCTAACTTTGTCTTGAATCCCTGACGGGTGTTTTCCCCTATAACAGCCTCCGGAAGAGCATTCTAGCTTTCTACCACTCTCTGGGTGAAGAAGAACTTCCTTACTTTTGTACGGAATCTATCCCCTTTCAACTTTAGAGAGTGCCCTCTCGTTCTCCCTGCCTTGCAGAGGGTGAACAACCTGTCCTTAGCTACTAAGTATATTCCCTTCAGTACCTTGAATGTTTCTATCATGTCCCCTCTCAATCTCCTCTGCTCAAGGGAGAAGAGGCCCAGTTTCTCTAATATTTCGCTGTACGGCAACTCCTCCAGCCCCTTAACCATTTTAGTCGCTCTTCTCTGGATCCTTTCGAGTAGTACCATGTCCTTCTTCATGTACCAGTGCTGGACGCAGTACTCCAGGTGAGGGCGTACCATGGCCCGGTACAGCAGCATGATAACCTTCTCTGTCTCTTCAGTCCAGCATCTGCCCCTTCCATTCACTGTCTGTCTTTCCCTGCCATCTCTCCTCCTGCCCCCCCCCCCCCAATTTGGTCTGGCATCCATCATCTTCCTTCTGTTCCCTCATGGTCTGGCATCTCTATCCTTCCCTCCCCCCTGTGGTTTTTAGCATATCTCTCTTCTCATTTCCTCCACTCAGATCTGATATCATTCTCTGCTCTCTCTTCCCTTTTCTTCTCTGGTCTTCCTTCTCTATTTTCTGCCTCCATCTAAATTAAATTCTTTCTTACTATTTAGTCCCGTTTCCCTCTTTTCACTGTGTCTACGCACAGCTTGTCACCCCTTTCCCTCACCCCTCCATTATCTTACTATTTTCTTCCCCCTTTATTTATCTCCTCCTTCCATCCAGTATGTGTTCTTTCCCCACTTCCATTCAGCATCTGCTCTCCCCTTTCAACTGACATCCATCTGCCTTCTGCTCTCTCTCCCTTCTTCTCACTTCCATCATCTGTCCCCTTCTCTCTCTCTCATCTCCTCCATTCCATCATCTACCCCTTCTCTCTCTCCCCCCCAATTTCCATCATCTGCCTCCCTTCCCCTCAACTTTGTGGGTCACTTTCTTTCCCCTGAGGCTGGCTCATGTCACAGGGGAAGCTTTGGCCGAGCAGAACCGCTTGATTGACAGTGGAACTTACTTGATTGATGTCGATGCTGGGGCCCGTTGCCGTTTGAAGGAAAAAAAAAAAGGTGGAAAAAAGGGACCTGCAAAGGCGAGAGGAAGGGAAACCTCCAGGACAGCTGCTCTTTGCCCTCCTTCAGCAGCCCAAGAGTCCAGACCAACAGCGGCAGCTCTGTGTACTTCTAACTTCGGCACAGAGCTGCCCCTAATCAATAGTTTAGCACGGTTTCATGAGGCAGCCTCGGGGCCTTTGATAGCCGGCCCGCTTCGATGATGCGATGTGGGCCGGCCTAGTAAAGGCCCCGAGGCTGCCTTATGAAACCGCGCTAAACTATTGATTAGGGGCAGCTCTGTGCCGAAGTTAAAAGCATACAGAGCTCCCGCTGCTGGTCTGGAGGTGCGGAGACAAGGCAGGAGTCCCGGCATAGCGACTGCAACAGGAAGTTGCAAGTCAGCTGACACCGGCCTTTCGTTGCGGCGGGGACCGAATCCTTCGCGGACCGGCAAGATTTTGTTTGCGGACCGGCACCGGTCCGCGGACCGGCGGTTGAAGAACTGTGGTCTAGAAGACCTAGGACTAGGGACTGGACTATAAGCTGGAATTGTTTTCTGTTGAAGAATTTTCAAACTTGCCTTAGGTTTCTCATGACTGTGAATGATTTCTGTATTGTTTTGATGATTTGTGGCTGCATGATACAGCATCTATCTATCATCATTCCCAGAAGTTTTAGAGTGGGTTAAATGGGGTATGTGATTGACTTTATTACTAGGTTTGTTATGGTTGGGATTTTATGATTTTCGAGAAGTATGAATTTTGTTTTGTCTGGGTTCAGTTTCAGTTTGTGATCTTTCATCCATATTGCTACTGTTTCCAGTGTTCTCTGTAGTGTGTCTGTCATGATAGGTGTTGGTTGATCAAAAGGAAGGAGAATGGTGATGTCGTCTGCATAGCTATAGGACTGGGGTGTCCAACCTGCGGCCCTATGAAGTATTTTGTGCGGCCCCGGTCGAGGGCATTGCAGTGTTTTCTTCTGCTGCCCCCAGGTGTTTACCGTCTTGCCGGCTCCCTCCTCTTTCTTGCTGCAACATTTACGCGTTTGTGCGGCCCCAGAAACATTTTTTTCATCCAATGCGGCCCAGGGAAGCCAAAAGGTTGGACACCCCTGCTGTAGGAGGTGGATAAAGGTGAGCCAGTTGATATAGTGAATCTAGATTTTCACAAAGGTTTTGATAAAGTTCCTCACAAGAGGCTCCTGAGAAAATTAAAGTGTCATGGGATATGTGGCAAAGTTCAGTTGTGGATTAGGAATTGGTTATTGGATAGAAAACAGAGGGTAGGGTTAAATGGTCATTTTCTCATTGGAGGAGAGTAAACAGTAGAGCGTTGCAGAGGTCTGTACTGGGACCGGTGCTATTTAACTTATTTATAAATGATCTGGAAATTGAGACGATGAGTGAGGTGATTAAATTTGCAGATGACACTAAACTGTTCAAAGTTGTTAAAACACTTTCGGATTGTGAAAAATTGCAGGCGGACCTTAGCAAATTGGAAGATTGGTTGTCCAAATGGCAGATGAAATTTAATGTGGACAAATGCAAAGTGATGCACATTAGGAAGAATAACCTGAATCACAGTTACCGGGTGCTAGGATCCACCTTGGGGATTAGTGCCCAAGAAAAGGATCTAGGTGTCATTGTAGACAATATGATGAAACCTTCCACCCAATGAGCGGCGGCGGCCAAAAAGCAAACAGGATGCTAGGAATTATTAAAAAGGGATAGTTAACAAGACTAAGAATGTTATAATGCCCCTGTATTGCTCCATGGTGTGACCTCAACTGGAGCATTGCATTCAATTCTGGTCTCCTTATCTCAAGAAAGATATAGTGGAGCTAGAAAAGGTTCAAAGAAGAGCAACCAAAATGGTAAATGGGATGGAACTCCTCTCTTATGAGGAAAGACTAAAATGGTTAGAGCTCATCAGCTTGGAAAAGAGACGGCTGAGGGGAGATATAATTGAAGTCTACAAAATCCTGAGTGGGGTAGAACAGGTACAAGTGGATCGATTTTTCACTCCATCAAAAATAACAAAGACTAGGGGACACTCAATGAAGTTACAGGGAAGTGCTCTTAAAACCAATAGGAGGAAAATATTTTTTTCACTCAGAGATTAGGTAAGCTCTGGAACGTGTTGCCAGAGGATGTGGTAAGAGCGAATAGCGTAGCTGGTTTTAAGAAAGGTTTGGACAAGTTCCTGGAGGAAAAGTCCATGGTCTGCTATTGAGAAAGACATGGAGGAAGCCAATGTTTGTCCTGTATCGGTAGCATGGAATATTGCTACTCCTTGGGTTTTGGTCAGGTTCTAGTGACCTGGATTGGCCACCGTGAGAACTGGCTACTAGGCTTGATAGACTATTGGTCTGACCTAGTAAGGCTATTCTTATGTTCTTAATCGATGGCAGAGACATATGAGAAGAACTACAGATAACCATTTTCCTTATTCTTCCTGTCATCTCTTCATAACTCTTCTTTTAACTTAGCTTCAATATCAGTAACTTTCCGATGTAGGAGACAGCTCTGTAAATATTATACCAGGACCTAAAACACCAATATAATTACTACTGGGAAACTAGAACAAGCTGGACAATTACAGATCCCTACAGAAGGACTACATACTAAGAGAATTCTTCGCCTCAGTTACATATGCAGAAAATACAGATAGATTTTCACCCAAAATAGAGTAAGAAGCCAAAAATTATAAATGTATAGGCAGATAAAAACTGTGGAGAGGCATAATCAAAAAAAGCATCTAAGTCCCCTTTTGGCCTAAGTCCTTAAACATTCAACGCAGAAGCAGGGAAAGTGTCCATAACCAAAACAAACGTCCTTGTTTTGATTATGGCCTTCCTCTGCCTAAACGCCCAATCACCACTACGTGTAAAAGTACACCCACACCACGTCTACACTTTTCAGCCATAATGAAACAAAAAAACGCCTAAGCCACAAACATCCAACAGAAGGGCTTTTAGGCGAAGGAGGAGCCCATGTGCCTCAGGCCCCGCCCCCAGGAGGGGCCTAAGGCTCCCGGGCCTATTATGATTGTCAAACCAGGACTAAGTGCTGAAAAAGGGGCCACTGAGCTGATGGCCGCTGGCGCCATCAGTTCAGCAGCCCGGCAACCTACCCACCGCAAGCATCGCGGCAGGAGAGATGCCTCATCTCCCCTACCGCAATGCCATCACTCCTCTACCGGAACCGCCGCGACCTGCGGCAGGAGAGATAGGGCATCTCTCCTGCCACAAGTCACGGCAGTTCGGGTAAAGGAGTGATGGCATTGCGGTAGGGGAGATGAGGCATCTCTCCTGCCGCGATGCTTGCGGTGGGTAGGTTGCCGGGCTGCTGAACTGATGGCGCAAGCGGCCATCAGCTCAGTGGCCCCTTTTTCGGCACTTAGTCCTGGTTTGACTACGTGTAAGTCAAAAAGGTCAAAGTGCTGACTAGGCAACCTGTTAATGTTTTAGTTATACCTGTTGTACGCCTAGGTGTAGGTCGGCCCACCTCCCGCCCACTGCCCGCCCTTTCCCCTCCTCTAAACACACCTCTTTTCTCTCTGTGCGTCTAGAGGCAGGGGAAAGGCCTAAGCTGTTTTTAGATATGTCTAAAAACCAGCTTTGGTTATGGGTACTTGGACGATCAGGCTTTTTGATCATCCAAGTAGCCATTTAGGACACTTTTTAGACGTTTATTTTTTTGGATTATTACCCCCATAAACTCTAAGAAAGCCAGACACTGCAAGCAGTGTAAAATCACTAAAAGAGAAACAGAAATACATTTTCTTCTATGCTCCACAATACATAATGCAAAAAAATACACTTTTTCCAAAGCTGATGCAAATCTACCTCATGCATATTTATTAAGAAAAGCTTGAAAACCCAACTGGCTGGGGGTCCCCCAGGACAGGTTTAAGAACCACTGTTCTACAGTGCTCTTAAATGTCCACATTTTTGATACTGTTTAATGTTAGTCCTATTACTAGGTTTCAATTTGCCATCTCAAAGTTTACTTCATTGATTGCATTTATACTTATATTTGGTCATTTTTCTATTGTAAAATTGTAAGTTTTATATTAAATTATACTTACAGTATACCACCTTGGATGAATCTCTTCACAATGGTGGTTAATACATTTCAATAATAAATATATTGCTTTGAGGATAATTATAATATTTATAAATAAACAATACATAATTTATCTTTAGATAAACAGCAAGCACCCATGCCTAAGGAACTCCAAAACCACCTACTTGTCCTGTTGTCTTTTGATTACATTGTAAGCTCTTCTGAGCTCTTGAATATTCTAATGTACAGCACTGTGTGTGTCTAGCAGTGGTATAGAAATGATAAGTGGTAGTAGTAGAAGTAATAGAACAATGTAGTGGCTGAAGGTGATGACCCATGAACTCCTGGATGCTCAGTTCAAGGCAGTCCCAGGGGAGGCTGTCCCAACCTACCTCATGGGAGGCAAAATGGTTTAGTTTTGTGCATGCCATGATGGGAATGATCATCTCTCCTAAGTCAAGTTATGTGGCGTATGATTTCAATCTCTCAAATTTACTGCTAACATTTGCCATAGTACTATGGGCTCCTTTTACGAAGCCACGGTAGCGGTTTAACGTGCATAATAGCGCACGCTAAACCGCCGGAAGCGCTAGCTGCTACCGCCTCCTCTTGAGCAGGTGGTAGTTTTTCGGCTAGCGCAGGGGTTAGCGCATGATTAAAAGTCGCATGCGTTAAAGCCGCTACCGTGGCTTCGTAAAAGGAGCCCTATGCCGTATCAAGCAAATATGTTGACAAGCTACCTGTATTTAGTCAGCCTTATCCTGGGTTACTTCTTGCTGTGCCCATGCACATTTATCTAAACTACTAATTCTTGATGGTTACCTAAACAGCCATGAACATTTTTGAAAGAAGTGTCTGAATTAACTTCTTCAGTTTGGTAAAAAAAAAAAAAAAAAATCCCTCCATCTTCATGTTGCTGGGATACTCTAAGCATATTTCATCTGGTACCAGTACATGCCACATACTTCTCAAGCAAATGGATCTTTGTTACAGATTCTGTTATGAAGCCCGATAGTTCGAGCCGATGCGGTAAATGCTCCGACGCCCAAAGGGATTGAATGGGCATCAGAGCATTTGCTAAGCGGCACTCACTAGCACCGCTTTGTAAAAGTGGGCCATATGATGGCTTTTACAAAGCCATGGTAGAGGTTTTTACCGCAGGCTGGTGAGGTAAATGCTCCGATGCTCATAAAATTCCCATGAGCGTCAGAGCATTTACCTCGCCGGCCCACAACAGAAACCTTTACTTCGGCTTTGTAAAAAGAGCTGATAGTTTGGGTTCATAGACAAAACCGCCGAAGACAAAGGCACGCGCCGACAACTGAGCGCAAGACGGAAGCGCGTGCCGAAGAAAAAGAGTGTTTTTAGGGGCTCCGACGGGGGTTTTTGTTGGGGAACCCCCCCCCACTTTACTTAATACAGATCGCAGTGGCGTTGGGGGGGGGGGTTGGGGGGGTTGTAACCGCCCTCATTAAACTGGAAACTTAACTGTTTCCCTGTTTTTTAGGGAAAAAGTGAAGTTTTCAGTAAAATGTGTGGGGTTACAACCCCCCAAACCCCCCACAACGCCCCCACAATGCAGCATAAAGTAAAGTGGGGGGGGTTCCCCCCATACCCCCCGTCGGAGCCTTTTAAAACAGTCATTTTCTTTGGCGCGCAGCTTCGCATTGCGCTCAGTTGTCTGCGCGCGCCTTTGTCCCGGCGCGCTTTTGACCTGACACTGATAGTTTGAAACTGTATCTGCAGTCCCAATGGGTGTGCTCTGGAGTTGTAAAAGTTTAAACCACTGTTTTTCTCTTCATAATATTGTATTACCAATGGAAAATGTTTGGTAGCACCATGTTTGCTGACATTGTGGCTACCCTATTGTAAGAATGTCATTATTTTCCAGTACTTTTAGGACGCAATTCACAGAACTTGGTACAAGCATGGAGTTAACAATTACTTTTATCTGTTTACTCTCTTCAGCAAGCAGGGCATTAGGGGAAGGCAAACAGGACAGCAGCCCTGGGCCCCACAGCTCCAGGGGGCCCCATGGTCCAGGCATCTCTTCCCCTTGTCGGGGTATCTCTTCCCTTTGTTGGGCCATCTCTGTCCCTTCCCCTCACCTTTGCAGCGCTTTTCCAAACCAAAGTTTTCTCTCTCAGAGGGGTCCTGACGCAGCAGCCGTTCTAACTAGTTGCACATGGCTGCCCCAAAGCTTCTACTCTAATACGATCTAGCAGAAACTGGAAGTTGCATCAGAGAAGAAGCTTTGGGGCAGCCATGTGCAACTGGTGAGAATGGCTGCCATGTCAGGGCCCCTCTGAGAGAGAAAACTTTGGTTTTAAAAAGCATTCAGGGAGGGAAAGGAAGGGAGATGGCCTGACAAGGGGTTGAGTGGTGCTTTAGGTTTATTGTGTGGAGAAAGAGGACACAATCACCGAGGCGCAAAATCTATATATACCGTGTATCAACAAGGGATCCAAGAGGAAAAAGAACAAAGAACCGGCATGGCTCACTGTAGAGATGAAGGAAGCGATCAGAGAGAAGACAATTTCATTTAAGGAATGGAAAAGGTCAAAAACGGATGAAAACTGAAACAAGCACAAACAACATCAATGCAGGTGCCATAAGGCGATAAAAGGGGCCAAAAGAGACTACGAGGAAAAAATAGCTAAGGAGGCGAAGAACTTCAAGCTGTTCTTTCGATATATTAAGGGGAAATGATCCGCGAAGGAAGCGGTAGGACCGTTGGATGACCATGGAATAAAGGGAGCGCTAAAACGGGACAAAGCAATTGCCTACAAACTGAACACATATTTTGCGTCTGTATTTACCGAAGAAGATGTACACAACATACCGGAACCCATCAGGATATATGCTGGAAACGAAGACGTAAAACTGACAGGATTGACGGTCAGTCTAGAAGAGGTATATAGGCAGATTAATAGGCTTAAGAGCTTCCATCCGAGGGTCATCAAGGAACTGAAAGGGACCATAGCAGAACTGCTTCAACTAATAGCCAATCTATTGATCAAATCGGGAAAGATTCCGGAAGACTGGAAGGTGGCGAATGTTATGCCAATTTTCAAGAAAGGTTCGAGGGGAGATCTGGGAAACTACAGAACTGTGAGTCTGACCTCGGTACCGGGAAAGATGGTAGAGTCACTGATAAAGGACAGCATCATTGATCACCTTGACGGGCACAGGCTGATGAGGACCAGTCATCACGGTTTTAGCAAAGGCAGATCGTGTTTGACGAACTTGCTGTACTTCTTTGAGGGAATAAACAGACAGATAGACAAGGGCGATCCGGTCGACATTGTATATCTGGATTTTCAGAAGGTGTTCGACAAGGTTCCACATGAACGACTACTTTGGAAAATTGCGAGCCATGGAATCGAGGGTGAAATGCTCACGTGGATTAAAAACTGGCTGGAGCACAGGAAACAGAGAGTGGGGGTAAATGGACAATACTCGGACTGGAAGAGCGTCACCAGTGGGGTTCCGCAGAGCTCGGAGCTTGGACCCGTGCTCTTTAACATCTTTATAAACGATCTGGCCATAGGTACGACGAGCGAGGTGATTAAATTTGTGGACGATACGAAGTTATTCAGAGTAGTGAAGATGCAGGGGGATTGTGAACATCTGCAACGTGACATAATCAGGCTCGAGGAATGGGCATCGGTATGGCAGATGAGGTTCAACGTGGTTAAGTGTAAAGTGATGCATGTCAGTAACAAAAATCTCATGCACGAATACAGGATGTTCGGGGCGGTACTTGGAGAGACTTCCCAAGAAAGGGACTTGGGAGTTCTGATCAACAAGTTGATAAAGCCGTACATGCAATATGCGGCGGCGGCAAAAGGGCAAACAGAATGCTGGGAATGATAAAGAAGGGGATCACAAACAGATCGGAGAAGGTTGTCATGCTGCTGTACTGGGCCGTGGTGCGCCCTCACCTGGAGTACTGCGTCCATCACTGGTCGCCGTACATGAAGAAGAACACGGTACTACTCGAAAGGGTCCAGAGAAGAGCGACTAAGATAGTTAAGGGGTTGGAAGAGCTGCCATACAGCGAAAGATTAGAGAAACTGGGCCTCTTCTCCCTCAAACAGAGATTGAGAGGGGACATGATCGACACATTCAAGGTACTGAAGGGAATAGACTTAGTAGATAAGGACAGGTTGTTCACCCTCTCCAAGGTAGGGAAAATGAGAGGGCATTCTCTAAAGTTGAAAGAAGATAGATTCCATACAAACGTAAGGAAGTTCTTCTTCACCCAGAGAGTGGTAGAAAGCTAGAAAGCTCTTCCGGAGGCTGTTATAGGGGAAAACACCTGTCAGGGATTCAAGACAAAGTTAGACAAGTTCCTGCTGAACAAGAACAGGCGCTGGTAGGGGTGAGCAGACTGCTGGTCATGATGGACCTCTGGTCTGACCTAGCAGTGGCAATTCTTATGTTCTTAGGGCAGACACTGGCTGGAAGAGAGTGAAAAGGCAATTAAAGCAGAAACCAGAGACGACAAAAGGTAGAAAAAAATAATTTTATTTCTATCTTGTGATTCAAATATATCAGATTTGAAATATGTATCTTGCTAGACATAATTGGGGAGTGCAAAGCCCAGGCAGTGCTTCTTTAGCTTCCAGCTGGCTTAGGGCTCTCTCTGACCAGGGGGCAGTTGCCCTAGTTCCACTCCCCTAACACCATTCCTGTCATGTGTGACTGTGGTATTCTGTTACTTGATATTTGTGTAGCATTCAGTAATAATTTGGCTTATTCAGTTTTCTTGATAGTAGAGGGGATATATGTGAAGGGGAGGGGAGACAGAGGTTTTGTTGATCTTTGCCCTGTATTATTTGTATTTATAAAATGACAATTGTATAGAATATTGTTTCTTTTTATACTTTAATAAAATATGTTCAATACAAAATTATAACTATTTGAGGCTTGTGCGGATGGGATCAGATGGTTTGTGGGACGGGGCGACGATGGTTTTTTAAAAAAAATTTCAGTCTTAGTAGTTTGCCGGTCCACGAAATAATTATTTTATTTCCGCCGGTCCATAGGTGTAAAAAGGTTGAAGAACACTGTTCTAGACTACTGTAACATCCTCTATCTCCCCTGCCCCACAACCATGATAAAGCAACTACAAACAGTACAAAACACAGCACTGAGACTTATCTATTCACTGAGGAAACACGACCACATCACTGCGGCATACCTCAGCTCACACTGGCTCCCAATATAAGCAAGAATAATATTCAAATTCTACTGTCTACTATTTAAAACCATGAATGGAGATAGCGCAGCCTACTTGAACAATCGCCTAATCCAAACTACCACAACCAGACACAGGAGAACCCACACACCATTCACGCACCCTCCAATCAGAGACGCCAAAACGAAAAAAACTGTACGATGGCCTACTAGCCACACAGACAGCAAAACTAGACCACCAACTCTCCAATTTAGTGATCACAACCCCAGACTACAAAACTTTCAGAAAAGAAACAAAACCCCTGCTATTCAAGAAATCCTTGAAGACAAACTAATCACCACAGGAATCATGTCAGTCCCCTGAAGCAATCTGCTCAACTCTGTAATACCTTTGGAAATGTCTAGATAACTTCTTATGTAATCCGCCTTGAACTGCAAGGTAATGATGGAATAGAAATCACTAATGTAATGTTTATTCACACTTTCAAAGAAGTCAAGCAAATTGGTGAGGTAAGATCTCCCTCAGCTGAACCCATGCTAACTCCCTCTCATTAAATCATGTTTGTATACATGTTCCAAAATTTTAGTTTTTATAATCATTTCTACCATCTTGCCCAGCACTGAAGTGAGGCTTACCAGTCTGTAATTTCTCGGATCTCCCCTGGAGCCCTTTTTAAAAATTGGCGTAACATTGGCCACCCTCCAATCTTCAGGTACTACAGACAATTTTAGCGACAGATTACAGATCACTAACAGCAGGTCAGCAATTTCATGTTTGAGTTCTTTTAGTACTCTGGGATGTATACCATCCGCACCTGGCAATTTATTACTTTTTAACTTGTTGATGTGGCTTAGTACATCTTCCAGATTCACTGAGATTTCTTTCAGTTCCTCCACATCATCACTCTTGAAAACTGTTTCTGGTTCAGATAGATCTCTTACATCTTTTTCCGTAAAGACTGAAGCAAAGAATTCATTCAGTCTTTCCTCTATGGCCTTATTACATTACATTACTGACTTCTATTCCGCCTGTACCTTGCAGTTCTAAGCGGATTACATTGGAAGATGACTGGACATTACCAGGAAAAAAGATACAATTAGGATAACTGGATATTTCCAGGAAGAAAGTTACAATTTAGAAGCTGGCTATCTTCCCTGAGTGCCCCTTTTGCTCCTTTATCATCCAACGGTCCCACAGATTCCCTCACAGGTTTTCTGCTTCTGATGTACCTAAAAAAATTGCTATGAGTTTTTGCCTCTTTTGCAAGTTTCTCTTCATATTCTTTCTTAGCTGTCTTTATCAATGCTTTGCATCTAATTTGCCAATGCTTGTGTTTCTTCTTATTTTCTTCATTCGGATCCTTTTTCCATTCTTTAAAGGATTTTTTTTTTTGGCTCTAATAGCCTCTTTGACTTCACCTTTTAACAACGCCGGCTCTCGTTTCCTCTTCTTTCCACTTTTGTTGATACGTGGAATGCATCTGGTCTGGGCTTCCACAATGGTATTTTTAAATAACATCCATGCCTGGTTTACAATCCTAACCTTTGCAACTGATCATTTTAGCTTCTTTTTAATCTTTTCCTCATTTTATCATAATCACCCTTTCGAAAATTAAATGCCCCTACAGTAGATTTCTTTTGCGATGTTACTCCCGGTATCAGCTCAAAGTTGATCCAACACAGTTAACTCCTGTACTATGTTTTGCATTCCACTAAGAACCAAATCTAAATTAGCACCCTCCTCTTGTCGGTTCCCGGACCAGTTGCTCCAAGAAGCAGTCATTTGTGACACAAACTTACAATGTCCTGACCTAGAAAGACTCTAGAACAAATACAATCATGCAGCCTGCAACCTCAACCACTGCAACCCATATATGTTAAAATCAGCCAGCACTAAATTCCGCATCCACCTCATGCAGTGGATCAGTTACATGCTAACAGAGGGCCAATTTCCACAAGACCTATCCAAAATCATCATAACTCTTATCCTGAAAGACTCAAAGGGAGCTATAGATCAGCCATCCAATTACAGACCTATAGCCTCCATACCGCTTTACGTCAAGATAAAGGAAGGCCTCGTAGCAAAACTTCTCACCGAATACTTAGAAAACCACAACATACTCCATCCCTCACAATCAGGCTTCAGAGGCAAGTATAGCACAGAAACACTAATAGTCTCCCTCTTAGATACAGCCAAACAACACCTAAGTAAAGGCAAAAAAAATGCTACTCATACAACTCAATCTCACAGTGGCATTTGACCTAGTAGATCACAACATCTTACTACAAACACTGGAGGCAATAGGAATCACAGGCAAAGTCTACATTTGGTTTGAAGGATTCCTCCACTCAAGAAAATACAGAGTTAAAGCAAACAATGAACAGTTGGAATCCTGGAACAACCCCTGCGGAGTCCCCCAAGGTTCCCCACTATCTCCAATACTCTTCAACCTTTACATAGCCACACTTGGCACATGCTTAGACGAAATAGACATAACTTCATACAGCTATGCAGATGACATCACCATCCTCCTGCCTTTCGACCAAACCAACCCTAACACAACAAACAAACTATACACTGCACTAGAAACAGTGTCAAAATGGATGAGAGACTACAAATTAAAGCTAAATCAAGAGAAAACCAATTTCTTACTTCTAGAAAAAAACAAAACCCCAACCATAACAAACCTATAAATAGACTCTATCACATATCCCATGCAACCCAACCTAAAACTTCTGGGAATAATGATAGACAAAGGCTGCATCATGCAACTTCAAATCAGCAAAACGATCCAGAAGGCATTCGCAACCATGCACAACCTAAGGCAAATCTGAAAATACTTCAACAACGAACAAGCACTTGGTACAATAACAATAATAACTTTATTTTCTATACTGCCATAGTCAAACTGACTTCTAGGCGGTTCACATAGAAAGAAGGCTGGACAATCAGCGAATTACAAAATGCAAGAAGAAGGAAGTTACATCATGAATTGGAGAAGCATGGGGAAAGAATACATGAGAGAAGAAAGATGTTACATAATTCAATAGGGTTTAAGGGGAAGAAAAAAAAACAAAAAACCTGAGAGAGGTGATCTGATTAAGCAATGAATTTGCCAAATAGCACTAATCCTAGGACTCCTGGACTACTGTAACATCCTATACTTGTCATGCCCAACCAACATGCTAAAACAATTACAAACAGTCCAAAATACAGCTCTTAGACTGATTTACTCAATGGAAAAATATGACCACATTACCACTGCCTTCTGAGATTCACACTGGCTTCCAGTACAAACACGCATACAATACAAATTCTACTGCACCCTATTCAAAGCCCTAAATGGAAATGGACCAAGCTATCTGAGCAACCCCCTAAACAGGAAAAACACATCCAGAGACCAAGGAGAACTCGTGCACACTTTACCCACCCCCCAATCAAAGGTATACAAAGCAAAAAAATATATGACGGACTATTAGCCACCAGAGCAGTGAAACTAGACCGCCATCTCTCCAATCTTCTGATTATGACGCCCACCTACAAAACATTCAGGAAAGAACTTAAAACCTTTCTATTCAAGAAATTTGTCAAATGATCTAACTAAACTTGATCGACCCTCCACAGATCCCGATGCATACTACATCTATTAACCATGTATTCTCCCTGGAAATGCCCAGGCCAACTCTTGTTGTAAACCATAAGAACATAAGAATTGCCGCTGCTGGGTCAGACCAGTGGTCCATCGTGCCCAGCCGTCTGCTCACGCTGTGGCCCTCTGGTCAAAGACCAGTGCCCTGAGACTAGCCCTACCTGCATACATTATGGTTCAGCAGAAACTTGTCTAACTTTGTCTTGAATCCCTGGAGGGTGTTTTCCCCTATGACAGACTCTGGAAGAACGTTCCAGTTTTCTACCACTCTCTGGGTAAAGAAGAACTTCCTTATATTTGTACGGAATCTATCACCTTTTAATTTTAGAGAGTGTCCTCTCGTTCTCCCTACCTTAGAGAGGGTGAACAACCTGTCCTTATCTACTAAGTCTATTCCCTTCAGTACCTTGAATGTTTCAATCATGTCTCCTCTCAATCTCCTATGTTCAAAGGAGAAAAGGCCCAGTTTCTCTAATCTTTCGCTGTACAGCAACTCCTCCAGCCCCTTAACCATTTTAGTCGCTCTTCTCTGGATCCTTTCGAGTAGTACCTAGAACTGAAAGGTATTGGTGGGATAGAAGACACCAATGTAATGTAATGTAATGTAACACAGTGTCCCATTGATTGTTCTCCTTCCACCAGGTCTCCGAGATGTCTATTATATCTATCTCATCAATCAATGCTATATACTCTAACTCTCCTATTTCATTTTTTAGGCTTCTAGCATTTGTATACAGATACTTCAAATTGTGTTTTTTCCATGCAACTACAGTCTGCTGAGAAAACAGGGAAAATCTGAGTCTTTTACTCTGCCTTCCTCTTAAACCCTCCAGGCTTGCCTTCACCATTATTGGAACCTCTCTACCGGGACTCCCTAAATATCCTGTTTCAATAGTATCCTCCAAGGATACCGCACACCGAACCATCTGTTCCTTGGTGACTGTCAGCTTTTCCCCACATCTCAGTTTAAAAGGTGCTTTCTCCTTTTTAAACATTAGTGCCAGCAGCCTGGTTCCAAACTGGTTAAGGTGGAATCCATCCTTTCAGAACAAGCTTCCCCTTTCCCAGAAGGTTGCCAAGTTTCTAACTAATCTAAATCCTTCGTCTCTGCATCATCGTCTCAACTACGCATTGAGACTTTGGAGCTCTACCTGCCTCTTGGGTCCTGCGTGTAGAACTGGGAGCATTTCTGAAAATGCAATCCTGGAGGATCTGGATTTCAGCTTTCTACCTAAGAGCCTAAATTTGGCTTCCAGAACCTCCCTCCCACATTTTCCTATGTCATTGGTACCTACATGTACCAGGACAGCTGGCTCCTCCCCAGCACTATCTAAAATCCTATCTATGTGACACGTGATGTCTGCCACTTTCGCACCAGGCAGGCAAGTGACCAGGCGATCCTCACACCCAACAGTCACCCAGCTATCTACATTCCTAATAATCGAATCACCAACTACAACCACTGTCCTAACTTTTCCCTCCTGGGCAGAAGCCCCTGGAGACACATTCTCAGTGCGAGAGGATATTGCATCCCCTGGTGGATGGATCCTAGCTACAGGATTATTTCCTACTTCACCAGGGTGATGCTTTCCTTCTAGGAGATCTCTCTCCTCCAAGGCAGCACAGGGGCTACCAGACTGGAGGTGGGACTTCTCTACAACATCCTTGTAGGTCTCCGTAATGTACTTCTCTATTTCCCTCAGCTCCTCCAAGTCTGCTATTCTAGCCTCAAGGGAACATACTTGTTCTCTGAGAGCTAGGAGCTCTTTGCAGAGAGCACATACATATAACTTGTCACCAACCGGGAGAAAGTCATACATGTGACACTCAATGCAAAAGACTGGATAGCAACCTTCTTGCTGCTAGACTACTGTCTGCATCTTGTTATTGAGCTAATTAATTAATCTTATTAAGCTACTAGGAATATATTAGACTAGTATAGAGAGCCTTAGGATTTTATTAAAAGTTTGTTCTTTTAAGATCTAAACTGTCTTTAGGAGTGGGGCCAGGGCTTGGGCATGTATTAAAATCTACCTCTCAAAAGTTGGGCCTCCTTGGCAGCTTCGCTATACTCCATGCTCAAGCCCTAACCTCCTTAATCTTACTTCACAGGGAAGCCATTACATTCCACTTTACCATTTTGGTTATCTTTCTCTGTGTCTTTTCTAATTCTGTTATATCTTTTTTTTTACAGTTGACTCCGCTTAAGTGCAAGGCCTCCGGAGCGGACCGCGACGTGCATTTAAACGGAGTGTGCACTTAATCGGAGTACCACTTTTTAGTCATGAAAAATCACAATACGCTGTAGTCAAATGCAATAAAACTTTTATTCACCAAAAAACACACCGAATACAATTTAACACGATTCAGTTATAGAAACAGCACTGTTCCACCTAATGCAATACACTGTAAACCTTTTTTTAAACCAACATTCTACTGAAATAATCAGTCATTGTTTTCTGCACGATTCAGGCTGTGTATCTGACTATTGATGCTGTAATACTGTCCATAGTCGTGACAGCCATTTATCTCCAGATAACAATGCAGCGTGTATAGGGACTTCAGCGCGACCAAGAAGGAAACAATCTCTGCAGGTGTTTCATTAGTCGTGATGACCGCAACAGTATTTCCGTCCTCATCAGACTTTTGGTTGTCTGCAGTGTCCTTTAAGACTGTACAGATATCGGAATTAGTGCTATCAGATAATGTGGGCACATCGTTGTCAACGGCGACATACAGCTCAAACTCTTGTGGCGAGAGTCCAACTGGGAGTTCAATGGACGAAGTGTAAGCTTCAGTTGTCTCATCAGATGCTACTTAAATTTTATGCCGTTATGACTTTCCACCTCTCTAACCATCCATTTGTTGCTTTGAAGTCTTCTACCCCCAGTTCTCCATCAGCAGAGGCCCACTGATTGGCAATTGTCAATTTCTAGCTTCAGTAAACCATCACAGCAATGCCTGTTCAACATCTTCAGCCTTCCCAATGCTTTTCTGTTTTCTGGTAGGATTGCTATTGTTTTGCCAGTCTTTCAATATGGCTTGCTTTTTTTTATTTTTATTTTGTAAATCCAAGAAATCTGGCTAGGATGAACACTGTAATGTTTTGCAATAGACACCTGACTCTCCTGTTGGTCAAGTCTCTTTAAGACATCGACACGTTCAGCCAAAGACAATGATTTTTGTTCATGCGACGCCATGGTGCAGTTCCAAAAGTTCAAACAGCTAGCCAGGCCTAGACTACTGTTCCGAAACATGTGGCTCATCCACGTGAGAATGTGATTGCTTTTAACTGGAGTGAACGAATAGAGGTGGGACCTATAACATCAGTGTGCATAAGTGTGCTTATCAGAATTGTAATTATCCAGAGTTTATGTCCATTGACTTTAATGTAAAAAAAACCCCAAAAACGGGACCAAGGCTGCGGATAAGCAAAGTGTGCACTTAACTGATGTGCACTTAGGTGGAGTCGACTGTATTTATGAAACTTTTATCACATATATTCAGAAAAATGCATGAACAGTAATATGAAATAAGATCAAATATATTAACAATGAAAAGGAAAATATTAAACATTATACTTTAGCCATTCTCCTCCTCTGCAAATTCCAGACTTTGTTCCTTTCATCTAGCTGTCCCCTATGCTTGGAATAAATTACCTGAGTTTGTCCATCAGGCCCCTTCCCTTGTTTAAAAGCAGACTGAAAACCTACATTTTTTGATATAGCTTTCAATCCTTAACTCTTCTCCTCTGCCCTCCAACCCATCCAACTGGCATCTTGTTTGTCTGTCTTGCCTGTTTAGATTGTAAGCTTTTTGAGCAGGGACTGTTTTCTTACTCTTTGTGATTCTGTACAGCGCTGCATGCATCTGGTAGCGCTATAGAAATAATTAATAGTAGTAGAAGCCACAATTGGAGAGTCAAGATTACACAAAAATAAAGGAAAAAATATATAGCCTTTATAAAGAGTTGCACAATGGTTTAGAACAGTTAATTAAGGTCCTGTAGTTAATCATTAGAAACTACTGGACTTCCTTAGCAATCAAAAATTCCAGAAATTGTTTCAGTTCCAGAAACAAATTTGAACTAGACTCAAAATTTACAAAACAATGTGAAAGAAATTGCAAGATAAATGCCCCAGGTAGAGCCAAAACCCTTGGCCTCTAGGCCAAAAAGCTTCTTCTAACTTGGGTTACTTGTAACAAGTCAGGAAAATTTCTTATAATTGAGCCAAAAATAAAACATCTGGCTCATATGCCTGAAGTATTATTTCAGTAGAACAAAAATAAAGTCACTGCTAGTTCATCAATACACTTAAGAAACTTATTTTTTATTTAGAACTCTGCTCAGAGACATGAAGGCTGAAAACTTGGCCTCACCTACCAATCATTGCAGTGTTCAAAAAGGATTTTTAATTTAAAGTACCTTTTAATATGCTAGCTAAAAAGCTATGCTGAAAATATAAATGCTTCCATGAATTTTATAGTTATGAAAAAAGACTTAACTTTGAATAGTGACTGGTTCCGACGTGCACGTTTCGTGGCTGCGTCAGGGAACCGACAATACAGCTGGATTTAGAGCTGGTAGTGAAGTCACTGAAAGCAAGAAATAAATGCTGTAAACAACAATTCTTTACAATAAATCTAGTTTATAAAAAGTTATAACTCTATCTTATGGCTATTTACCGGTAGAGTACACTCACCATGCAATTAAAAAGCTAGATCTCTCAAAAAGACGTTTCTTCTCTAATGTCTCAGACCGGGCAAGCAAAGTACAGACGCTATTTAAGGATAATGCAGAGCCGGTGAGATTGCTACGTCAGAACCCTAAACGTCACTGTCCCGACCTGCTAAAAGCTATTGCATCATTATACTTATTCACGATTCAACACATCAGGCAGGGCATACGCTAGATATGATCTTTGCCCCTAGTTTCGACCTCTTTTTATTTTCCAAAATTCAAAATACACCAGTTCCATGGTCAGATCACCACATCATCTCATTCAATTTAGTTACCATAAAGAAAAAAGAATCTATTCCTCCACCTAAAAAAATAGTTTATCGTGACTTCAACATACTTGATCATTCAATTATTTCGTCTTTCATGAGTTCTTTACCCCCAATATCAGAGTCAGACTCCTTAGAAGACCAACTCTCTACTTGGAAACTCTCAATGCAACTTCTATTAGACAAAGAGACCCCCTGGATTAATAAAATTATTTATAACCGTAAAGCGCATAACCCATGGTTCTCTCCAGAACTTTTACTGATCAAAAGACAACTTAGATCCTGTGAGAGGAAATGGCGTAAAAACAAATCAATGGAAAATTTGGCATTATTCAAAGAACAATCCCTATTCTATAAAGGTAAAATCAATGATGCAAAAAGAACCTACTACAGCAAAAAAATCAAAGCGGCAAAAAATCCATCAATTCTATTCTCTATTGTAAAATCTTTCAATTCAAACACACACAAACAACCTCGTTCCTCAACACTCACAGCGCAAAACTTATCAGACACTTTTTGCACTAAAATTGAAAATATACGAAAGAAATTTGCAACTATCAGAGACAATAAGCCCCTTGCAAATCAAACATCTAATGACTATAAACTTCCTTGCGCAAAATGCTCTAACTTCAACATTCCTTCCCTATCACAAATTAAACTGATATTACAAAATTTAAACCTAAAAAGTTCCCCCTCTGAGATCATCCCTCCTGTCATTTTAAAGAAATTCTTCTCCTGTTTTGGACCATATATACTGTCCTTTGTAAAAAAAAGCCTCATTACCGGTATTGTACCCAAATCATGGAAAACGGCAACAATAATTCCCATAATAAAAGACCATAAAATAAGTACAGAAGATCCTCTGAATTACCGTCCTATCGCAAATATTCCTTTCCTAGCAAAAGTCACAGAAAAAGTAATTTTTAATCAAATATCAGAATTCGTAGAATCCACAAATGTTCTACACCCCAACCAAACTGGTTTTAGGAAAAATCACAGTACAGAATACTCATTATTAGGTCTCACTACTAACATTATACATAACCTAGACCAACACAAATCTGTCATCTTGTTTTCTCTAGATCTTTCCGCTGCATTTGACACCATTGACCATTTTCTATTATTAGACAGACTTCAATCAATCGGTATCAATGACATAGCTCTACAATGGTTCAATTCTTTCTTATCAGAACGGTCTTCCAGTGTCCAATTCAACGACACTAAATCAACTCCATACTCATCTAGCTTCGGAATTCCCCAGGGCTCAATTCTTTCCCCCTTACTCTTTAATATCTTTCTCTCACCTTTACTTAGTCTCAGCCAGTCCATAGGCTTCTCCGCATATGCTTATGCGGACGACATACAATTATTACATCCATGTAACCTAGAAAACCCCATTGAAATAGCTCAAATCAATCAAAAATTAGTCAAAATTAAAGAATGGCTCACTGATAACAAACTCGCGCTTAACATACCAAAAACAAAGATCCTCCTTTTTCCTGCAAAACAGGGAATACAATTATCTTCTCCTTTCAAGATAGATGACTTAATAATTGAAACAGTGACATCTCTCAAAATTTTAGGTGTAATCATAGATGACAAGTTTACATATCAAGAACAAGTTAACAATATTGTTAAATGTTGTCTTTATCGTCTCCGCTTAATCCGTTCTATGTCAAAATATTTAGAACCACAATCTTTAAATATTCTAATGCACTCTCTTGTTATAACAAAACTAGATTACTGTAACTCTCTGCTACAAAACATTACTCAAAAAGAAAAAAAACGTTTACAAATCATACAGAACATAGCAATCAAAATAATTCACAATGGAAAAAAATACGACCACGTAACACCTCTGCTAATCAAATCACATTGGCTGCCCATAAATAATCGAATAATTTATAAAATAGCTCTACTTATTTTCAAAACACTAAGTACTAATGAACCACAATTCATAGACCGTTTATTAATTCCCCATTCTTCAAATCGCTCTTTACGTTCCGATTCTCAAGAATTATTAATGGTTCCCTCTTTAAAAATAGTAGGGACAAAACGCCACGATATTTTCTCTGTAGTGGCTCCTCTTACTTGGAATTCTCTTCCCTTATATATCAGGAAAAACAAGAATTTAAATCAATTCAAAACCAATTTAAAAACATTTCTTTTTAAATTATCTTTTGATCTCTAAACTCATCTTATTGCCAATTCCGAACAGAGCACCTTCAATCCCGTCCCACTGTTTTTTCCCTCCCCTTTCAGACCTCTCTTTCTCCCTTCTCAGGGAAAATATTTTTGTAACTTTAATTCCTTATGTTTATTCCATATGTGTCATAGTCTGTCAATATTGTTTTGTGTGTCAAATCCCTATTAGATAAAGAATTATTAATTTACTGTTATTTTACCCCTCTTGTGTTTAATATTATATAATTTAACGATGATTGTTATACTTTGTTAATCGCTTAGTTTGTAATAAGCGATACATCAAATAAAATTAAACTTGAAACTTGAAACTTGATACTCACTAAACTCTAAACTATAAAGCCTAATGCTGCACTCGTTCTTCACAGAAAACTGCTACTCGCTAGTGAAATCAAAGTGAAACAAAATAAACAAAACAAATAAACAGATTAAGTTGTCCTTCAACATGTACAGAGCCAGTATTATGAGCAATCACAAAAAAGCTCTCCATTCAACCTCACTGTTTAACCCTTGGGGGGACAGGGTGCCCAAAGTGTAGATCCATTTCTGCTCTAAGGCATACAATTTAGCCTGCATATCACCTCCCCTAGGTAACATCGGGGCATCTAGAATTGAAAATCGCAAGGAGGACACAGGATGTTTTTTCTGAAGCCAATGTGGTGTGAGAGGAGCTTCTACAACTTCTTTGACTATCCTACTCACATGTTCCCCAATGCGTACACGAATTTTTCTAACAGTGTGTCCTATATATAACAACTGGCAGGGGCATTGAATGATATATACCACATTTTTTGTGTTACAATGAGTGGGTTTTAAAGATCTACGGTTGATTACCCATTCAGGAAGTTGTAAAATGCCTTAGAGCAGAAATGTGATAAAAGTTTCATAAATACAGTCGACTCCACCTAAGTGCACATCAGTTAAGTGCACACTTTGCTTATCCGCAGCCTTGGTCCCGTTTTTGGGTTTTTTTTTACATTAAAGTCAATGGACATAAACTCCGGATAATTACAATTCTGATAAGCACACAATCCACTTATGCACACTGATGTTATAGGTCAGTGTGCATAAGTGGATTTCAGTTGTAACTTCCTGAATGGGTAATCAACCGTAGATCTTTAAAACCCACTCATTGTAACACAAAAAATGTGGTATATATCATTCAATGCCCCTGCCAGTTGTTATATATAGGACACACTGTTAGAAAAATTCGTGTACGCATTGGGGAACATGTGAGTAGGATAGTCAAAGAAGTTGTAGAAGCTCCTCTCACACCACATTGGCTTCAGAAAAAACATCCTGTGTCCTCCTTGCGATTTTCAATTCTAGATGCCCCGATGTTACCTAGGGGAGGTGATATGCAGGCTAAATTGTATGCCTTAGAGCAGAAATGGATCTACACTTTGGGCACCCTGTCCCCCCAAGGGTTAAACAGTGAGGTTGAATGGAGAGCTTTTTTGTGATTGCTCATAATACTGGCTCTGTACATGTTGAAGGACAACTTAATCTGTTTATTTGTTTTGTTTATTTTGTTTCACTTTGATTTCACTAGCGAGTAGCAGTTTTCTGTGAAGAACGAGTGCAGCATTAGGCTTTATAGTTTAGAGTTTAGTGAGTATAATGATGCAATAGCTTTTAGCAGGTCGGGACAGTGACGTTTAGGGTTCTGACGTAGCAATCTCACCGGCTCTGCATTATCCTTAAATAGCGTCTGTACTTTGCTTGCCCGGTCTGAGACATTAGAGAAGAAACGTCTTTTTGAGAGATCTAGCTTTTTAATTGCATGGTGAGTGTACTCTACCGGTAAATAGCCATAAGATAGAGTTATAACTTTTTATAAACTAGATTTATTGTAAAGAATTGTTGTTTATAGCATTTATTTCTTGCTTTCAGTGACTTCACTACCAGCTCTAAATCCAGCTGTATTGTCGGTTCCCTGACGCAGCCACGAAACGTGCACGTCGGAACCAGTCACTATTCAAAGTTAAGTCTTTTTTCATAACTATAAAATTCATGGAAGTATTTATATTTTCAGCATAGCTTTTTAGCTAGCATATTAAAAGGTACTTTAAATTAAAAATCCTTTTTGAACACTGCAATGATTGGTAGGTGAGGCCAAGTTTTCAGCCTTCATGTCTCTGAGCAGAGTTCTAAATAAAAAATAAGTTTCTTAAGTGTATTGATGAACTAGCAGTGACTTTATTTTTGTTCTATTGACCTCTTCAGTCACTTGACAGTAATTTTGATTTGAATGAGTTACCCCTGCATGTCTTTTTTGAAGTATTATTTCAGCACCAAGTTATGGTCAGGCTCAAACACAAAAGTGACTACAAGAGTTGACTTTCCTGATATCAGTTCCATAGATGACTTGAGAAAACAAACAAAAAAAATGATCAAAGAAAAGCGCCACAAGCACTACTCCCAATTTATCAACACCCCATCCCTAAACACCAATAAACTCTTCAGACTAATTAACTCCTTATTTGACACCATCTAACATAAAAGCTCCCCCACCGATCTACCACCCTCCCCGACAAATCTAGCTGACTACTATGCCAACAAAATTCTCAACTTGAAAACAACGCTCACAACAACTAGCACCTACCCATATATCCATCCACCTTCTCCAGAAAATGATGGCTCACCGGCTGACATGACCTGGTCTCACTTCAAAAACCCAGACTGGAACCTATTTCTCAAGCTATACTCAAAATATTCCAAATCCAACTGCCTACTAGATAACTGCCCTCCATCCATCATGAAAACTGCCCCCTCCCCTTCAAAGCGGAACTCTTCAACTGGGTCACCCTCTGCTTGTCAACCGGCCACTTCCCACTGGAACTTGGCCATATCCTCGTATCTCCAATAATCAAAAACCCCAAAGAATCTCCCTCTGTAACCTCCAACTACAGACCCATCGCCGATATTCCTCTCTTCCTTAAAATCATGGAAGGACTTGTCAATTACAATCTCACGTCATACCTAGAGAAATTTAACATCCTTCACGACTCCCAGTCTGGATTCCGCACTAATTACAGTACGGAAACCGTTCTAGCCTCACTAACCAATCACCTCCTCCAACTATTCTCACTGGGAAACAGCGCACTGTTACTCCAGTTTGACCTCAGCAGTGCCTTCGACCTAGTAGACCATGACATTCTGATTAGTTGCCTCGACTCCATTGGCATTTCCGGACAAGTACTAACCTGGCTCACAGGCTTCCTAAAAAACCGAACCTACCAAGTCCATAATGACGGAACCTTCTCCCATACCTGGAGCAACCCCTGCGGAGTCCCCCAAGGCTCCCCCTATCCCCATCACTATTCAATATCTACATGGCATCACTGGGACACATGTTATCGAACCGTAACCTGAAATCCTTTATTTACGCAGATGACATTACAATCATCATACCCATTACCTCACTGTCACATGAGACAGAACAATACGTCTCAACTGTCCTCACCATGGTAGAAAACTGGACCACACGCTTCAAACTGAAACTAAACCCAGAAAAAACCAAGTTCTTCCTTGCAAGTCCCAACCACAAACTAACGTCCACCACCCTGCAACTTAATGGTTTAACGTAGCCAATCAACTCCACTATAAAAATCCTCAGAGTCATCTTGGACCGATGCCTCACTTTGGAAGATCACACTAATGCCCAGGTCAAAAAATGCTTTTCCACCCTTTGGAAACTCCGTTCCATCAAACATTACTTTGATTTCCCCACCTTCAGTTTGCTGGTCCAATCCCTAATCCTAAACTCCCTGGATTACTGCAACATCATATATCTAGGCTCCTACAAGAAAACCATTAAACGACTAAGACTCTTCCAGAACACCGCCGTCCGCCTCATCTACAGGCTCAAAAAGTCAGACCATATCAGCCCTTTCTATAGAAAACTTCATTGGCTACCGTTCGAAGCAAGGATCATCTTCAAATTCGTCTGCCTCTGCTTCAAAACCCTAACTGGCTCAACCCCGATATATCTGTCACGCCACTTCGCCTTCCCAGGCTCTAACCGTACACGCAATGCCCACCTGTTTGCCTACCCCTCCCCAAAAGGATGCATCTACAAAAGATTCTTCGACAAAACCCTCTCTTTCCAAGCTGGCAAATGGAATGACTGCTTGTCCACCCTCATCTCTCTTGCCCCAACTTATCAATCCTTCAGGAAATCTCTCAAATCATACCTCTTTGATAAATTCCTCTAACCCCCGCCCTCCCTACCAAACTAATAATCCCAACCTCGCTTCCCTCTCTACCATTCCTCCCCTTCTTTTCCGGTTGGCACCCCCCTTGCAACAGTTATTGGATCATTTTATAATTGTCATTGGTTTATACCATACACTTGTTAACTAATTCTCTGCACCTTCATTGCATAAATTGCTCTGAACTGTTTTCTGATATGCTGAACTGTTTTCTGATATGCTGTAACTTCGCTGTAAATGTACAGTCTCTTAACCTGTAAACCGCTCTGAACTGTTTTGTGGTATTGCGGTATACAAAAAATAAAGTTATTATTATTATTATTATTAAATTCATATGGAAGCATGCAAGCTCTGGGTCTGGGTCTGAGCCTGAGTCTGTGTAGAAAAATCTGCATTGCATTTAGAAAATTGAAAGATATACAAGGTATACAAACCTAAGGTTTAGTTTAGTTTAGTTTAGAAAGATAGTACCTAATAGGATCTGTCCAGGCTTTAAAATGCTTCCCATATTAACATCATTGTTATCTCTACACCAGGGTTCTTCCAGAAGGCATCATAGATAACTTCCCTGCTTAGAGGGCCTCAACAGAAGCTCTCTGAATAGCTGCCTCAACCAATCTATTTGGCGAGGAAACAGCAGTAGGAGTCCCTCCAGCAGAGACAGCTAAATCAGAGGCAAATGCCTCCCACTGCATCATGCTTCCCGAAGCCTTTCCACTTCCAGACCAAAGGGGTGGCAAACGAGTCTCAGGCCTAAACTTCACGATGTCTATGGAGCCACCCAAAGTTCCAGCTGATTTGCCCAGCTATCTGAGGCTGCAATCTTTCAACATTGACTGCCTCAGGTGGAGAGTGGGGGCCTGAACCAGAAGATATGTTTGAATCTATCCCCTTCTCTTCCCCATCATAACTAGTATCGATGAAGAGAGCAGCCATCCTCCTGCTCTCCTCTTCAAGTCACCATATCTTGACTCTCGCATGTTTGGGACACTCTTTGTCCGGTTTCTCCTCAGAGGCCTGTCTGATATGGGTGGCCTTAAAGTATAGCCCAAGTCATTGAAACACATAAGCCCCTCCACCTCTACAAGGTGGTGTACCTTCAGAGGGGTGCTATATCTTTTTTTGATATGTAGTAACAAGAGCTAGAACTTAATATATATATTTGGGGGCCATCTAATATAATAAAACGCTAGGCCGCGCATGCGCAGTTCCATAGCGTGCGTCCATTTTCCGTGAGATGTACAGCATCTCAGATAGGAGTGGCATGCGCCCGAAACACTCTCTCTCCTCCACCGAGACGGATGTCGGACACGGAGGCTGTCGGCCCGTGCTGTTTTTTGATCTGCCCTGCTCCTTGCCTGAAGTCCTCTCTCCTCCCCCGAGGCTGATGTCGGACGTGGCGGCTGTCTCCCCCGAGGCGGATGATCTTATGGGAATCAATGTTCTTCGCTCTGCCCTGCTCCTTGCCTTACTATATTTTTAAGTTGAAAGACCAGGCAGCGGCTCCTCTCAGGATCCCCACCTGCGTCGGAAGTCCAATGCAGTCGGGGATCTTGAGAGGAGCCGTCTTTCAACTTAAAAATATACTAAGGCAAAGAGCAGGGCAGAACGATCTTCAAAATGGCGGCAAATCGATCTCCGTTCCTCTCGGGGGGGGGGGGGGGGTCTGGGAGGAGAGGGATCACGGCCACACCGAGGAGCCCAGCAACTTTCCGCTGTCCGGGACCCGACTCATTTGCCGCCCCCCCCCCTTCCCTTATCACGGGCCCGACTGGCGATTTAAGTAGCGTGTCAGCACTCTTCACACGCTGCTTCGGGCCCTTCTACTGCCCTGATTTACTCTGGCACGTCCGGAGCAAATCAGGGCAGTAGAAGGGCCCGAAGCAGCGTGTGAAGAGTGCTGACACGCTGCTTAAATCGCCATGTGTAGTCGGGCCCGCGGGAAGGGAAGGGGGGGGCAACAAAGGACTCGGGCCCGCGTTTGTAGTCGCGACTGTGGGAAGGGAAAGAGGGTAGAGGAAACGCTAATGCAGGCGCAGGGAACTGATGTGGGGGGAGGGAATGCAGCTTTGCACAGACAGAGGGAGGAAGGAAGACAGAAAGACAAGAAGAAAGATACAGGGGCAGGTGCACAGGGAACTGGTGTGGGGGGAGGGAATGCAGCTTTGCACAGACAGAGGGAGGAAGGAAGACAGAAAGACAAGAAGAAAGATACAGGGGCAGGTGCACAGGGAACTGGTGTGGGGGGAGGGAATGCAGCTTTGCACAGACAGAGGGAGGAAGGAAGACAGAAAGACAAGAAGAAAGATACAGGGGCAGGTGCACAGGGAACTGGTGTGGGGGGAGGAAATGCTGCTTTGGACAGACAGACGGAGGAAGGGACACAGAAAGACAAGAAGAAAGATACAGGGGCAGGTGCACAGGGAACTGGTGTGGGGGGAGGGAATGCAGCTTTGCACAGACAGAGGGAGGAAGGAAGACAGAAAGACAAGAAGAAAGATACAGGGGCAGGTGCACAGGGAACTGGTGTGGGGGGAGGAAATGCTGCTTTGGACAGACAGACGGAGGAAGGGACACAGAAAGACAAGAAGAAAGACACGGGCAGGTGCGAGACAGCGGGAGTCGCGTCAGGAGGGGTGTGGGATGCCTCAGAGGGAACTTTTCCAATGGGTGCAACTGGGTGGCTGTCGGGAGCCTCTGATCATGGGCAAAGCAAGGTAAGTGTATCATAGGGATAAGAAGGAGGAGGGGGGAGAAAAAGGAAGGAACGCCTACTGCTGGACAGGGGGAGAAGGAAAGAGGTGCTGATGGACAGGGGGGGTGAAGAAAAAAGAACGGAGGCCTAATGTTGGACAGGGGGAGAAGGAAGGTGCTGCTGGACAGGGGGGAGGTAAAACAAAGGGAGAAGGGCTGCTGCTGCATAAGGAGACCTGTGAAGGGGTGGTGGTGGACACAGGGGAGGTAAAAGGAAGGGAGAATGGACAGGGGGAGCAGGCAAGGGGTGGTGATGGACAGCCAAGGAAAAAGAAAGACAGAAAGAAAGAAAGCGGCTAAGGAGAGAGAGAAAGAAATAAAGAGAGACACACACACATATATTCTAGCACCCGTTAATGTAACGGGCTATAAGACTAGTTATCTATAAAATGAATGGAGCAAAATATACATCATCATGGGTGATGACTGTGATGGCACTATCCATTTAGCTTTCAGCATGCCTAAATTAAGAAGGGCAACTGGTTTGTTTAGGAACTGAATATTACACTACATGGATAATTTCCAGTGCTTCCTCCATTCTTCCCCTACCATTCTTCCTTTTTATACAGTTGTTATCTGGCTGTTTATGATTTAATTGGCCTGATATGCTCTGTATAAATTCTACAAAATATATGCATAGCCAAATGCCAAGTAATGTGTTCACACTAACAAATGAACAACTCTCTTTGAATATTAATCTACATTAGGTGGGAGCCTGTGGATTACAATTAAAACTCAAGGTCTTTTACTAATGACTAGTGCATGTTAGCTGCAGCAGGACTCATAGGAACAAAACACCCAAAATCCTGTCTGAAGCTCAGGGAACATTATGTCACAAACATTTTCCTATCATATTTTTAACAGTGAACATATTACTGCCTCTTAAAATCAGTTACTGTGTAAACTGCTGACAAGGGGTGCTTCATTCCAGTGCATGTAAAACATGATTAATTGGCAGTCAGTGGCTGCCTGCCTCAGTACATAGAGATCCAGTTTGGGAATTCCAAAGGGCACAATATTATCAGTGTTTCACCAAATTACAGAGTGTAAGTCTTGCTCTAAATGCCCCAATTTACCACAAAATGGGCTACAGGGGGCAGGCTGAAAATTTGGCTACAGATGCCAACTAAGAGGTACTCTAGGCCCTCTTCAACACTTGTAGTCCTTCAAAGACAGGCATTAAAATCTGAGTATAGCTAACACCTTATTGTACGCTGTTATTATACACCATATAATATGATAGAAGTATAAAAAATACTGAGTGGAGTGGAAAGGGTTTATGTGAATCGTTTGTTCACTCTATCCAAAAATACTAGGACTAGGGGGCATGCAATGAAGCTACTAAGTAGTAGATTTAAAACAACCAAAGAAAATATTTCTTAACAAAATGTATAATTAAACTCTGGAATTTGTTGCCGGACAATCAGTTAGCTTAGCAGGGTTTAAAAAAAGGTTTGGATAATTTCTTACAAGAGAAATCCATAGGCCTTTATTGAGAAGGCTTGGGGAAATCAACTGCTTATTCCTGGTATAAGCAACATAAAATCTGTTTTACTACTTGGAATCTAGCTAGGTACTTGGGACCTGGGTTGGCCACTGTTTGAAACAGGATATTGGGCTTGATGGACCTTTGGTATGTCCCAGTATGACAATTACTGTATGTTCTTATAAGGTTCTATGCTATTTGCAGACATTTAACTCTGGAATAGAGAATGACATGGGGACTGTTTCCCATGGCTAGCTGTGGCTAACCCGTAGAAACGGGGTGGGGGTGGGAATCAGCCATTCGCCGCGGGTACAGGAACAAGGCTTTTCATCGCCTCATGGAGTGGTAAATGGTCTTATCCCCGCAGTGAAGGATCTGCCGTGAGTCACCTCCCTTCCCACCCATCCCAGCCAGCAGCCCTCCAGCAGCCCCCAACCCTCCCTATTGTGGGTCCAACAGCCCCCTCCCTCGCTCCCGATCATGGGTCAAAACTGGCAAAAAAGTCCCAAACCTGTGACTCCTCTGGGTCAGCCTCTTTGCACCTTCCAGGGCAGGCCCACCAGCCTCTCAGAAGCTTCGTGGACGAAGAGGCAGGCAACATTGCATACAGAGATGCTCAGAAACCCAGGGCAGGATTAATTCATCGAGGGCCCCTAGTCACACAAGTCCACTGGGCCCCCTGCCCCAAACCACCTGCCCTGCTCTATCATGCCCCGCCCCTGCTCCGCCCCCATTTATTTACCCATTTTCTTACCCAATTCAGCATGTGCCCTTTTTTCTTTCTCCTCTCCACTTCCTTTCCTCCTTCCTTGCCCCTGGTCTGGCATCTGACTCCTTCCCTTCCCTCCCCTCCAAGGTCTGGTATCTCATTTTCTTCCCATCCCTCTGATGGTCTTGGCATCTCTCTTTCTGTTCCTCTCCCTTCCCTGGTCTTCCTTCTCCCTCCTTCACTCTCTCTCCCAAATTGGGTGAAGCAGCATGTCTCCCCCCACCCCCCACGGCTGCCTGGTGAGGTGAGATCAGTTTCCCTCCCTTCCACTCCTTTACTGCCCTCTTGCCCACTGTCCTTAAGTGAACTGAATCCAGGCAACAGGGCTCTAACACTGCATGCACCGGCTTCCCTTCTCTTCCGAAACAGGAAGTTACATCATGGGGGAGGAGGAGAAGGGAAGCCAGAGCACACAGTGTTAGAGCGAACTGATACAGACAAAAAATGAAAGCAGATACCAGACTCTGAATGTCATGCAACATCAGAAAAATAGAAACAAAACAGTGCAAAACAAAGTCAACAGACATAAATTCTCAACACTAACATAATTCAATCGCTAAACTGAAAATAAAATAAATTATCTTACCTTTGCTGTCTGGTGATATTAATATACTAATCATCTTGTTGTGCTTTCCTCTGTCTGTGCTCTTTAACTCTTTCCAGGCCTCCTTTCCATCTGCTATTTCTTTTCTCACCTCCTTTCTTCTTCAGTGCCAAACAAACAGGCAAAAGGTGGGAATGGATCATTCAAATTCAGCTTTCTTCAATTTTTCTTTTCTTTTTTGCATCTGTCCACTCAAATCTTGCCTTCTTTCTCACCCTTCTTCTTTTTAAATGTTCAGCTACCTCTCAATTCTCCATCTTCTCTCAGTCCCTAGCTCTCCCATTTCCCATCTCACTCCTTTCCCAGCCTCCTATTTCCTTATATCTACTCCCCATTACCACATTTCTACCACTGTATTCACTGCTCTCTCACTCATCTTGTCATCTCCCTTTTGACCTCATCCACATGGCTCACCACTTTCAGAATTCCCCTCCCTCTCTCCTCTGGTCAGGCTATAACTCCCTGTCCATTTCTTTCCATCTCCTAGCATCTTCTTATCACTGCTCTCTTCCCTCATGCCCTCCCTCTCTTTTCTGTTTTTCTTTTTCCCTCCCCCCTTGATGCTGAACAATGAAATGGAAGGGAGAAAAAAAGAGAGATGCTGCATCTCTCTGCCTTCCATCCACAGGCCTAACATTTCTCCCTCCCTCCCTTCCATTCCCAGATCCAACTTCTTTCCCTTTCTTTTCCCAACTGCCCACCATCCCATCTCTCCTCCTGCCTGCCTTCCTCCATTCCCCAGGTCCACCATTTCTCCCTTTCTCTTCCCAACAGTTCTCCCTTAAAGTATCTCTTTCCCTCTTCGTCCACACCACCCCAGGTCCAACTTCTCTCCCTTCAGACCATTGCTCACTCTCTTTGTCTTCTGTTTCTGGTCCCATAAGCTCTCCCACCATGCCCAATCTAACACTTCTTTTAATACCCTCCCCCTCTGTACTTAAAAAAAAAAAGTCCAGGAGGCTTCCTCGGCCCAGCATGTTCTCCCCCTTCTCTCCGCGCCCATGCATCTCTATCTTACTCCTCTCCCACCACCATGTCCAATAATTCTCTCTCTCTCTCCCCAACAGTTCTCCTCTTTTTTCATCTGCCCATTTGCACCATCTCTTTTCCTCTCTCAGACACCAAATTCTCCCTTTCTATTCTCTCCCTCAACTCAACATCTCTTTCCCTCACTTCCTCCATTCTTCCATTTTATGGCTCATGCTCCCCTCCCTCTTGCCCTTCATTCTGTGTCCTAAGTTCATGCCCCTCCTTCCTTCCTTCCATCATTTGTCCTGTTTGTGCTCCCTCCCTCTCAAGTCCCAACACGTCCTTCCCCCTCCCTCCCTTCTGTGTTGCGGGTGTTTAGTTTCTTGCCAGCTCTCTCCTCTGTCTTGTTGCAGTGTTCGCTCAAAGCTGTGGGCAGCAGTTCCTATGCACCTCCCACGGCTGATCTGGAAGCCTTCTATCTGATGTCGCGACATCAGAGGGAGCGCTTCCGGGTCAGCCACAGGAGGCATGTAGGAGCCGCTGCCCGCAGCTTTGAGTGAACACTGCAGCAAGACAGAGGAGGGAGCTGGCGAGAAGCTAAACACCCGGGCAGCAGAGGAAAACGCCACATCACCCTCAAGCGAGGCCACATGCGGCCCGTGGGCTGGACACCCCTGTAGAGAAAGGAAATTGTGGCGGTGGAGATCGGGTAGCTAGCAACCTTCCAGTTGCGCCAATGCCAGGGGAGGGGACCGGGGGAGCGCCGATGCCGGGGGAGGGGCCCGGGGGAGCGCCGATGCTGGGGGTGGCCCTGCGTTATCGTCAATGCCAGGGGGGAGGGCCCGTTGTCGTTGCCAAAAAAATTTGGAAAAATGAGTCAGTGTGCCCTCCTTCAGCGGGCCCCTCTGACATTTTTGGGCCCTAGGCATGTGCCTACTGGGCCTATCCATTAATCCGGCCCTGCCGGTACCTTCTGGAAGAGTCCCTCCTTTTCATGTAACTTCTGGTTCACTGGAAGTTACATTGGAAGGAGGGACTCCACCAGAAGAAGGTCCTGGAGCAGCTCTGCGTGCAATGTTGCCTGTTTTTTCATTCACGAAGCTTCTGAGAGGCTGGTAGGCCCACCCTGGAGGTGCAAAGGGGCCAAACCAGGGGAGTCATAGGTTTATTTTTCTTTTGCTGGTTTTGACCTGCGATTGGGAGTGAGGGAAGGGGGCTGCTGGACTTATGAGGGGGAGCTGCTGCTGCACCTGTGAAGGGTGGAGGGGGTTAGTTGGGCTGCTGTCCGGCTGGAGCTGAAGGGAAGGGAGACAGTTGCTGGATTTGGTCTGGGGGAAAGGGAAAAAGGTGCTGGGCCCATCTGGTAGGGGGAGTGGAGCTGGAGAGAAGGGATAGGTGCCAGACCCACACCTGGGTGCTGGAGGAGATAGAGATGTTGAACCCATGGGAAGGGGGCTAGAGGGAAGGGAGAGAGATGCAGGACTTGCAGGGAGGAAGAGAGAGAAGGGCCAGAAAAGAGAAAAGCTGAACCAAGGGGATGAAGGAAGAGTGAGTGAAATATTGAACATAGTGGAGGGAGGGAGGAAAAAGAGAATGAAAAGAGAATGTGAGACACATTCTATGTATGGGGAGGGGAGAAACTGGACACAGGAAGATATACAAAAAGAGGGGAGGGAGATGGTGGGCATGGATGGGAGCATAGGAACAGGGACAAAGGAGAATGCTGCATGGGGGTGGTATATGGACACAGAGAGAAGATGGCTAGACATGGGTGAGAATAAGAAAGCAAAAGGAAAATGTTGGCAGGGGGTATAGAGATATAGAGGAGTGATACTGTACACAGGGGGAAGGGATCATAGAATGATAAGATGATGAAGGCAGGGAGATGGGCACAGGGGAAATACTAGAAAGGGACATATAGGAGACAAAAAGAAGGGAGATGTTGAACATGAGATAGAAGATGGATGGTGAGCATGGAGAAAGAAAAAATGTCAAATGGTCACAAGGCCCTGGAAAGTGAGTTAAGAGAAGACAAAAGAAAACAGTAATCAGCGCCTGAGACCAATATGATTTGAAGAATAAAATGCCGAGACAACAAAAGGTAGAAGGTAGAAAAAAAATTATTTTCTATTTTCTGATTAGAATATATCAGATTTGAAATATGTATCCTGCTAGAGCTGATGTTAGACATAACTGAGGAACAGCAAAGCCCAGGTTTTGCTTCTTTAGCTTCCAGCTGGCTTAGGGCTCTCTCTGACCAGGGGGCAGTTGCTCTAGTTGCATTCCCTTAACTCTGTTCCTGTCATGTGTGACTGGTATTCAGTTAGCATGATTTTTCTGTGTAGCATTCTGTAGTAATTTGGCTTATTCAGTTTTCTTGATAGTGGAGGGGATATTTGTGAAGGGGAGGGGAGACAGGAATTTTGTTGATCCTTGTTTTGTATTATTTGTGTTTATAAAATGACAATTGTACAGAATATTGTTTCTTTTTATACTGTAATAAAATAAGTTCAATATAAAATCATAACTATTTGAGGCTTGTGCGGATGGGATTAGATGGTTTGCAGAGATAGGGTGGGGACAGGGACAAATTTTCCCCCCGTGTCATTTCTACTCTGGAATCCTTAGTCTCACCATCATACCCCATGGGGGCAGGGGGCATCTCTATGCTCTCCCCACTGGATATCTGTGCATACTTTATTGCACCAGCTGCCATCAAAAGACCTGAGGATAACTATTTGTGATCATACAGGACTAGGACTGCCCCAAATTACTGATATAAATACATGCCCTCAAGGGTCATAGTAAGCTGACAAATAATTTTTTAGGTAAACCAGACCTTGAGAGCAGTAAATATAAAGTTACATATTAATCATGAGTTTATTGTTCCAGTTGTGGAATGTCACTGAAAACTGTTATGTACTATATATTAGATCTTATTGTTTGTCTAGAGTTAACCTTTTATGTGCTACTTCTTTACTGCCACTCTTTTTCCTAAAATAATAAAACTTCCTTTTGGTTTACCTTGGTGTGTTCATTGCTTCAAAAGTAAAAAATGTAGGTGCACCTCTATAGTTCAAAAAGTTTTATTGGTTTTTTGGAACAAAGTGAAACAGTACAAACATCAAAAAGTAAACAAGAGCGATAACAGCATAGAGGAACTAGGCAATAGTCAATGTCTGACAATAAACTATCAGGTAGCACAGGTAGTCAAAAAGGAAAGGAACAGTACACATCATAGGGTATGAAACAAGGAGACAAATCAGATCATATATACAGGCTACAGAATTCCGGCTGTGATGATAAATAGAGCAGTAAATATCAGATGTAAAATAAAATCAATAATCAGTATTAGGCATAATAGTGTGGGCAACCAGAAACCAGTGGTAAGTACAATATCGATATACATCAGGAGGAATGTGTGGAGCAAAAATCTAGCAACGGGTCCCAAATCTCATGAAATCTTTTAAGGGAGCCCAACTTCTCAGCATAGATACACTTGTATTTCACGATAAGAAATACGCTCGACTACCATGCTGAATAGGAAGCAGATGCCAGGTCCTTCCAGTTAGAAAGGATCACTTTCAGTGCCAAAGTCATCAAACCTTTCAGTAAGAGCGATTCCGGTTCAGAAAGAGGGTTAGTGATCGCCTCTGCACCAAAGATGACTATGGTGTAGCTTATAGCCTGATCAATATGTAAGAATGCAGCAACAGTTGACCACACTTGGGCCCAGAATTTTCTCAAAAGGATGCAATCAAACAGCATATGTTGGAGCATTCCATTGATTTCCTTACAAGACCAACAAGCGCTCTGATGAGGAGGGCCAAGTTTGGCCAGATGATGAGGGGTCCAAAAGACCTTGTGCAAAGTGAAGAATGCAGTTTGGATCATCAAAGAGGAATGCAGGAGCTTGCTAGTGCTAGACCAAATGGAAGACCAACATTCATCCTCAAAGGATAGATTCAAAGCAGAATGCCAGTAAGATTGTAAGTTGGGGTCCGGGATGAATTTATGCATTTGGAGGAATTATACCAGTTGGAAACTTCTTTGCAGTTGAAGGTGAATTTGTCACATTAGGATAAGTATGAAGGGTGCCCGGTACACGAGTACAGAGGAAGGAGGTCCTTTTTAATGGTATAGGTGAGCTGGAGCCATCTGAAGAATTGTGATGGAGGTAGGCCAAAAGATCTGCAAATAGAAGCATATGTGAACCAATGCTACCCATCAAATAGTTGGCCTACATTCCATATATTAAGATCCTGCCAGAGTTTCCAAAAAACTAGATTATTTTGTATTCTGATCTTGGGGTTATTCCATAACGGAACTAGTGAGGAAGTCTCTCATTTAGTGTCCAAGAATATCATCGATAGTATGATAGGATTCGAGCGTTGAGGGATAGAACTACCGTATTTTCACGCAAATAACGCGCACCCGTATAAAACGCGCACACGGGTATAGCGCGCAGAAATCACGATGATATGTACAAAAACTTTGGTATACCGCGCTCACGGGTATACCGCGCATGCTGCCCGACGCTCCTTTCGCCCGCCCTGACTTTCCGTGCGCTGTCCCGACTCTCCGTTCACCCCCCCTGACTTCCGTGCACTGTCCCCCCTTGAAGGTCTGTCCCCATCCTGAAAGCCTGATGCCCCCCCCGACGTCCGATACATCCCTCCCCCCCCCCGAAGGACCGCCGACTCCCCAACAATATCGGGCCAGGAGGGAGCCCAAATCCTCCTGGCCACGGCGACCCCCTAGCCCCACCCCGCACTACATTACGGGCAGGAGGGATCCCAGGCCCTCCTGCCCTCGACGCAAACCCCCCTCCCCCCACCGACCGCCCCCCCCAAGAACCTCCGACCGCCCCCCAGCCGACCCGCGACCCCCACGACCCCCCCACCCCCCTTCCCCGTACCTTTGGTAGTTGGGCCAGAAGGGAGCCCAAACCCTCCTGGCCACGGCGATCCCCTAACCCCACCCCGCACTACATTACGGGCAGGAGGGATCCCAGGCCCTCCTGCCCTCGACGCAAACCCCCCTCCCCCCCAACGACCGCCCCCCCCAAGAACCTCCGACCGCCCCCCCAGCCGACCCGCGACCCCCCTGGCGACCCCCACGACCCCCCCACCCCCCCTTCCCCGTACCTTTGGTAGTTGGCCGGACAGACGGGAGCCAAACCCGCCTGTCCGGCAGGCAGCCAACGAAGGAATGAGACCGGATTGGCCCATCCATCCTAAAGCTCCGCCTACTGGTGGGGCCTAAGGCGCGTGGGCCAATCAGAATAGGCCCTGGAGCCTTAGGTCCCACCTGGGGGCGCGGCCTGAGGCACATGGTCGGGTTGGGCCCATGTGCCTCAGGCCGCGCCCCCAGGTGGGACCTAAGGCTCCAGGGCCTATTCTGATTGGCCCACGCGCCTTAGGCCCCACCAGTAGGCGGAGCTTTAGGATGGATGGGCCAATCCGGCCTCATTCCTTCGTTGGCTGCCTGCCGGACAGGCGGGTTTGGCTCCCGTCTGTCCGGCCAACTACCAAAGGTACGGGGAAGGGGGGTGGGGGGGTCGTGGGGGTCGCCAGGGGGATCGCGGGTCGGCTGGGGGGCGGTCGGAGGTTCTTGGGGGGGGCGGTCGTTGGGGGGGAGGGGGGTTTGCGTCGAGGGCAGGAGGGCCTGGGATCCCTCCTGCCCGTAATGTAGTGCGGGGTGGGGTTAGGGGGTCGCCGTGGCCAGGAGGGTTTGGGCTCCCTTCTGGCCCAACTACCAAAGGTACGGGGAAGGGGGGTGGGGGGGTCGTGGGGGTCGCCAGGGGGGTCGCGGGTCGGCTGGGGGGGCGGTCGGAGGTTCTTGGGGGGGGCGGTCGTTCGAGGGAGGGGGGTTTGCGTCGAGGGCAGGAGGGCCTGGGATCCCTCCTGCCCGTAATGTAGTGCGGGGGGGGGTTAGGGGGGCGCCGTGGCCAGGAGGGTTTGGGCTCCCTTCTGGCCCGGTATTGTCGGGAAGTCGGCGGTCCTTCGGGGTGGGGGTGCGAGTGGTCCTGCCGGGGGGGGGGGATGTATCGGACGTCGGGGAGTCGGCCGGGCAAGAGGGCTTGGGCTCCCTCTTGCTCCGATCGTGGATGCGGGTGCGGGTGGGAGCGCGTGCGAGCGGTCGTTCGGGGTGGGGGTGCGAGCGGTCTGGCCAGGAGGGTTTGGGCTCCCTTCTGGCCCGATATTGTCGGGAAGTCGGCGGTCCTTCGGGGTGGGGGTGCGAGTGGTCCTGCCGGGGGGGGGTGTATCGGACGTCGGGGAGTCGGCCGGGCAAGAGGGCTTGGGCTCCCTCTTGCTCCGATCGTGGATGCGGGTGCGGGTGGGAGCGCGTGCGAGCGGTCGTTCGGGGTGGGGGTGCGAGCGGTCCTGCTGGGGGGGTGAATCGGGCGTCGGGCGGGGTGGGAACTATGTTTTAAAACTTTTGTATACCGCGCTCACGCATATAACGCGCGAGGGGTATGCGCGGTAGGTAAAAACGCGTATAACGCGCGCGTTATATGCGTGAAAATACGGTACTCATAGCCGGTAAATACTTCAGTGGTAGAGGGCTAGATGAAGACTCCACTATTAGCCAAGGTGGAAGTCGAGCGTCTGCTGAAACATAGTTCCATTTGGCACCTTGTCGCAGCAGGAAAGATATATGATATTCATAGAGGCTAGGAAATGAGATGCCACCATCTTTTTTTGAGCATTTGAGTTTCTTTAAGCTGATATGTGGCGTTTTATGATTCCACAGGAAATTGGTTAATAAGGATTCAATTTTTTTATAAAAGGTTTTTTGAAACAGACATGGTAATATGCTAAAGACATAAGTAATAGTCAGTACAACCATCATTTATATAGTGTCCAGGCAGCCCCACCAGGAGAGCTTAAGCGGTGACCAGAGAGCTAGAGAGCTTTTAACCTTAGGAAGGAGATAATCAGTATTGTAGGTCAAGGTTTCATCCATTGTCAGGCCAAAAAAAACTCCCAGGTATTTGATCTTGTTCTGTGACCAATGGTTGTAATATCTGTTCAAGCTTCAGGGCAATTCAAAGGCATGATCTCAGATTTGGACAAATTTAGCTTATATCCAGATATAGATGAATAACGCCGAATCACTTTCAAAACATATCGTAGAGAGGATGGAGATGTGTATATCAAAACATCATCAGCATAGGCCATGATGTTCTTGTTGGTGCGCAGAGCAGTTAGAAAGGACTCCAAAGCGAGATTAAACAGGAGAGGGGACAAGGAGCAATCCTGCCGAGTGCCCCTGGTAGGTCTGAAATGAGAAGAGTAGATATTGTTTATGTACAAATTAGTAGAGGGGTTGGAGTATAATATTTGAATAAGTGAGATAAAATAGGAAGGAAAGCCATACCACTTCAGTACTTGAAAAATATAGCACCACTCTATACAATCGAATGCCTTTTCGGCGTCTAATCCCAAAGCAAGTAACGGTTGATGTGAAGTTTGAGATCTATGTATTATATTAGCAAATACTCTAGTGTTATCAGAGGATAGGTGACCTGCCATGAACCCCATCTGATCAGGTGCTATGATGATATCCAGAACTGGTTGTAATTTGGTGGCAATAAATTTTGCAAAAATTTTAGCCTCGGTATTAATCAGTGATAATGGTCTGAAATTCTTGACATCTGTAGTGTCTTTCCCGCCTTTAGGAAAGACAGTAATCGTTGCCTCAGTAAAGGTGCCACTTACAGAGCCAGAGGCAATCATACTTAGAAAAAATGCATATATGTGAGGCAGTAGGCAAGGCAGGAAACACTGATAGAATTCCGTGGTTATACCATCAGGGCCAGGGGCCTTCTTTTTAGCAAGAGAGCAGATAGCGGTAGATATATCTTCAAGTTGAATAGGATGTGAGAGGGATTCCACCTGTGATTCAGAAATCAAGCTGCTAGGAAGTGATTGCAAAAAAGTCGGCAGTAAAGAGGCATCATCAAGTTCAGCAGAGAGATTGATAAAATTGTTGGAAGATCTCAACAATCTTCTGAGAGTCAGTCGTGGCATCACCATTGGCATCCACAATGGTGGCAACATATGTTTTGGAAGGTTTGCTTTTAAGATATTGAGCCAGTGTGTGACCACATTTGTTGTTCTCAAGGTAGTAGGTAGCATTCTTCAATAGAAGCTGATTGTTGGCTAGTTGGCTGAATATCAAACTATATTGTAAACGAAGAGACCGAAGTTTAGTTAAAATATTAAAATCTCCCGAAGATAATATGTGTTCATTTTCTGTTTGTCTGATGTGATCTTCCAATTCCTGTAATACTTGCAATTTCTTTTTCTTCAAGTGGACAGAAAATGATATGATTTTACCTCGCATGTAGGCTTTGAAAGCATCCCATATTATGACCCAGTCAGCGACCGCAGTGAAATATTCATCTATAGCTGAATTAATATGATCAATAAACTCAGGTTCAGCTAGTGGAGAGTTGTTAAGTCTCCAATGTCTTTGAAGGGCTACACAGGTCATACCATAAAGTTGGAGAAGCACCGCACCGTGATCAGATAAAGCTATTTCTTTTATTGAGGATGAAGAAACCTGAGTGATCAGTGAGGTGCTCAGCAAGAAAAAAAATCAATGTGAGAATAGGTAGAATGAGGAGCAGAAAAAAAATAAAATTCTTTAGAGAGTGGGTGTTGTAGCCTCCATGCATCTGCAAGATTAAATTGGAGAATCAAGTCATGCAGTATGTGTCAGGACCTGGATTTTTTGTACGAGGCATGTGAATTTCTGTCCTTAAGAGGATCTAAAATCAGGGTTAAATCGCCCCCAATAATGATTTGGTGATCCATGGCAGAAGCCAATTGTTCAGATACTTCGTGCTATCTACTGGGATATACATATTAGGACCGTAGACATTAAGGCAAGTTAGTGTTTTATTATTGATTTTAATTGTAGCATTTAGCCATCGACCCTGAGTATCTGAACAGTGTGAGAGCAGTTCAATACCAGGCCGTTTTCGTGTGAAAGTCAAGACACCATTATGTTTGTTTACTGCAGGGGAATATAAAGCAGGCCCATGGGAATGTCAGTTTTGCGGAATCTGTGGCCAACAAATGAGATTCCTGTAAAAATAAAATATCAGGTTGTAGGTTACTTATATAATTCCATATCTTTTGTTTCTTCAAGGATTTATTTAAACCTTTGATATTAAAAGAGCAGAATGTTAGAGTTATGGTGAGACAGGGCGTGATTCCAAGTGAGGGGTTATACAGAAGGTATACTCAATCCTATAATAAGAGAAGCAATCAAAGTTATAGTGTTTATTGTTAATGTGAATGAATATTTTTAACACTTAATGTAATCTTGAAAATGAATAAAGAATATTAAAAAAAACAAAGTTATAGTGTAGTACTTTACAGAAAAACAACGATAATATATGTAACCAATTAAGTCTGTAGCCTGAAAAACAGTAGTCATCATATATATGTTGGAAAGTGAAAAAAAATAACATTGAAGTTACCTGAATGTGCAAAGGTCAAGAAAGAATCAGACATAGACATAAGAAAATAGAGAATAAGGGATAGAGAGACTACAAGGGCAGTAAGTAGTCAAACAAGCTGGCAAATAATCAATGGTAGCTGCAAACAACAATGAGATATAAATAAAGATATAGAAAAAAAATAACAGACAAAGGTGTTTGTAACTTGCAGAACTGCACCAAAGTTAACATATAAAAGATAACCATTTATTCATTAGAAAGCAATGTGATTTGTCAACCTAGTACATGTGCCGCAGCATAAAAGAAGATATAAGTAAAATGAGCACTCTAGATTAATGATGACAATAATACAATGCCTGGAGCATAAAGTTGGAAACCCATGATAGAGGTAATCACACAAACTTTGCAGTAACTGCCCCTACATTATGGAACTCTCTGCCACAACAACTCCGCGACGAACAACAATTAGTCAAATTCAAGACTAGCCTAAAGACTTTCTTATTTCGGGATGCATTTGACGGTACTTAGATCTCCCTTTTTTTTTTTTTTCCTCTTCATCTTTTATTACTTTTTTTTTTCCTCTCTTTTTCTTTTATTACTTCCTTTTTTTTTCTTTAAGCAACTATTTGCTTTAACAAAGCGCCCTTACCCTTTACGTTCTATCCCCACCCCACTTTCTCCTTCTCTTCTAAATTATGTAACTTTTCCCCTTCCTTCCCCCTTACCCTCACCTTCAAGTCTTTGTCATCTATGTTCACTCTATTTATTTTTATACACCTACTACTATTATTAATCTACCTTTTTAAATTTTATTGTTAACCGGCCAGACATTTGTTTGATGGTCGGTATATTAAAAACTAATAAACTTGGAAACTTGGAAACTCAGTGCAGGCAAGAAAGGCACAAAGAAGTGACAGTGCGGCCAAACACGATCGCTTCAATGATAACAGGTGAAGTAATGAAACAGGCTCCAAAGGAAACACAACATGGATTTTCTCAGGTCTTGTCTATAGTGCTGGGTGCCAGACGTTCAAGGTAGTCAGCAAGATCAGCAGGATTAGTAAAGTTCTTCATAATGTTCATCATGGCAGGGTAAAAAAGGCCATATTTCGCTCCAATAGCTTTGAGGCAAGGACGATATTCAAGGAGCAGTTTCCTGCGTTTAGCAGTCTGTTTTACCAGGTCCGGCACAATGAGCAGGGAGGAACCATCAAATTTTAGTGGATGTTTAAGTTTGGCCTGTCACATGATGTCCATGACTTGTGCATAATGAAGAAGCCTCACTACAATAGGCCACGGGTAACATGCGCTGGGGTCAACTTTGTGTGTCGGCACCTGATGCGCCCGGTCAATTTCCAACTCATTTTAAAATGTCATATCCAGTATTTTCGGCAGTGAAGACAGTAGGTAGGATTTCATATCACGGCCCTCCTGACCCTCAGGTATTCCAAGAATACAGAAATTATTACGGTGGGATCTATTCTGAGCGTCTTCAAGCTCAAGTTCCAGCATTGCCATCTTTTTAATTTGATATTGTAGTGATTTAATGTTCATAGCATTGGTTTCCAAACACTGTTCCGTTATGTCCATCCATGACCGGAAGACAGCCATCTTGGTCGACAGGGATGTGAATTCCGATTTAAGATCCTCCGTGTTTTTAACAGAAGTTTGCAGCAGCTCACGCATAGATCTGAGTTCTTCCATGACCGCGTGAAGGGCCTCTGTTTCAAGTTCAGTCTGAGGCAAAATAGGTTCAGTACTTTTTCTTTTACCAGTTTTTTTGGAAGCCATAACGTAGTGGTGCAGTAAGCTCGTAAGTTATCCAGTAAAAATAAACAAAGCAGCGAGAATCAATTCTTTTTAGCGATTAGCCAGCGGAGCTCAACCACTATGCAGCCATACCTTGTCACGCTCACTAGCGCCCCCGTAGGTGCACCTCTAATACTTATTTCAGGCACAGTCCCCCTTAGAACATAAGCTTTGCCATACTAGGTCAGACCAATGGTCTAGCTACTCAATATCCTGTTTCCAATAGTGGTCAATTCAAGTCACAAGTTCCTGGCAAAAACCTTAGAAGTCTATTTACTGAGGGATAATCCATTATTATCCCCATCTGGGTGTAACTGCGCTTATGGTAAAAGCAGGAGCACTGACAAACACATAAGAAGTGGGTCCTGTGGCTGACCAGTAACAAATCATGCATACACACTGACTCCATCATAACTTCTCTTCCTTGTTCAGCACTTGCATGGATCTAGAGCAGAGAAAAGAATGGTGTTATAAGAGAAGACATCTTCATTGACAGACTTGTATGACATGGTAATTGAGGGAAGGGATGAGACAGTGGTGGAGAGGATGCCAGGGTTAATAGCCTGAAGGTTCCTAAACATATTGGTGGAGATTGGCTGGGTCTGAGGGGGGGGGGGAAGATGATGAATTGTGAATGTTAACAGATGATGGTCAGAGGGGGAAAGAGTTGAGGTACAGATAGAGAATGACACGGTGGCTGTTACCTGCGGCTAGTCACAGGTAACCCGCCAAAATGGTGGGGGAAAGAAAGTGCTCACTGCGAGTACGGGACAAGGCCATCCACCACCCCGTGAAGCAATGAATGGCCTTGTCTTCGCAGTTAAGGGAGAGAATGCGTGTGGCCCCCTCCCTCCTTCCTACCTACTGGTCGCATCTATCTCCCTCCCTCTCCCTTACCTTCATGGCGCATTACAGTGTAATTTGTGCAAGCCGCCAGAGCCTGCATGAAGTCGCATGAATCTGCAGGTGGAAGCTTCTCCTCTGACGCAACCGGAAGTTGTATCAGAGGAGCAGCGTCCGCCCGCAGACGCACGTGACTTCAGGCAGGCTCCGGCAGCTTCCACAAATTACTTTGCAACGCACCACAAAGGTGGGAGGGAGATGGTCGGACCGTGCGAGGGGTGCTGAAGGGTGGTAGAAAGGAACAGATGCTGAAGGGGGTGGCGAGAGGGAAGGGTGGTGGTGGAAAGGAATAGAACAGATGCTGAAGAGGGTGGAGAGGAACAGATGCTGAAGGGAAATGTGGAAGAGAGAGTGAGTAGAATTCGCTGAAGGGAAATGTGGAAGAGAGAATGAGGAGTAGACGCTGAAGGGAAATGGGGAACAGAGAGTGGGGAGAAGACGCTGGAAGGGAAGAAACAGAGATGCCAGACTATGGGGGGAGCGGAGGGAAGAAGATGGGTTCCAGACCAATTGGGGGTGTGTGGAGGGAGAGATGGAAGGGATAGGCACAGTAACAGAGCAAAAGGAAGATGCAGAGAGAAGGCAGACAGTGAATGGAAGGAATTGAATGAGGAGAAGATGAGGAAAGCAGAAACCAGACAACAAAAGTAGAAAAAAAAATTTCTATTTATTTTTTTTACTTTAGGATAAAGTAGTATATTAGTTGTGTTGATAAAAATTTATAAACAAAGCCATGCAGGCTGAACATCTCTTTCTCTAGTTCAGCAGCCAAAACTTTGATTTATAAGGAAGGAATAAGCTAAATATTGCAGTACCGAAGCTTGTATGGATGCTGCAGGGATAGTAGTCGCGGGGACTGGTATGAGGCAGGGACAGTGGTTGCAGGGATGGGGATGGAGCAGGAACAGTGGTCGCAGGGACGGGGTGGTGACAAGGATGGTGATCGTGGGGATGGGTCAGTGACGGGGACACATTTTTTCCCCCGTGTCATTCTCTAGGTGCAGAAATTGATGGTAGAGCAGTTAGAGGAGAAGACAAGGTCCAGGCAGTGACCATTCTGGTGCATGGGGGTGGTGGAGATTGGATGAGGATGTTAGAGGAGGAACATGGAAGTGTAGGAGTCAGAGGGGTCATTACCATGAATGTTGAGGTCACCAAGGATGAGGGAAGGAAATGAGGGCTTGAAAAAGAAGGAGTGCCAGGAGTCAAAGGGGCTCATTTTCAAAAAGATAGACATCGAAAAAATGGCATAAACTGGCACTTGGACATCTTACTAGTCAAAACATCCAAGTAGGCATTTTCGAAACTGACTTTCTAGATGTCTTTCTGGTCATTTTGTTTTCAATGCATCTAAATCTTAAAGGGGTGTGCTAGAGGAATGTTTTGGGTGAGATCAGGGCAGGTTTAGCACTTGGACATTTTACAGCAATAAACATTTAATAAAATGTCCAGGGCACAATTTGGACGTTTTGGCTAGACCTGTTATTAAAATGAATAAGGGCCAAAATGTTACCCAAACTGACCAGATGACCACTGGAGGGATGAAAATATGGCCCCCATACACTCCCCCAGTGGTCACTGGTCCCCTCCCATCCCCCAAATATTTGCATGAATCAGTACTTATCTGTCTCTATGACAGCTGCAGAAACTATGGCTTGTCCTATTAGAGTGGTGGGCAGTGCAGTGGACTTCAGAGAAGGGGACCCAGGCCCATATACCATCCTAACTAGTATACTTATGGTGGAAAGTGTGAGCCCACCAAAAACCCACTGTACTGCCATATATAGAAGGTGACACCTGCAGGCATAAGGGCTATTGGGGTGGTAGACAGGTGGGCATAGTAGGTTTTGGGAGAGTTTTGGAGGGCTCATCATATAATGTATGGGGGTTATGGTGAGATGTGTACCTGCCACCCTTAATGTGAAGTTCATAGCAGTGCCCCAATGCTCTGCTGGCATGTCTGTGTGGCCAGTCAATTAAAAATATTGGTCCTCCTACATGCAAATAGCTTGTTTTGCATGTTTTTAATATGGACATTTTTTTTTCGATAATGGAAAAAAAATTAGATGTTTAGCTAAACTAAACATATAGCTGGGCTATTTTAGATAAAACACAGATGTCTTGTGGGTTTGAAAATGGACATTTTCTCGACCCAATTTTTGGATGTTTTTCTCAAAATGTCCAAAGCTAGATTTAGACATCCTATCGAAAATGTCTCTCAAAGTCAGTGAGGAAGGAAGAAAAGGACTTATCGGGGTGTTGGTAAATGACTGCTTCTTGGAGAGGTAGAGGAGTGAATAGATGGATGGAGTGGACTTCAAAGGAGGAACAGCAGATTGAGGTGGAAGAAGAGGTTGATATCTACAAGATGGCAAGATTAAGAACCCAACACCTCCTCCATCACCAACTAAGCGAGATGTATGTGAGAAAAGATAGCCTCCATAACACAGGGTGGCAGCTGAAGCAAAGTCTTCAGGTCAGATTCAGGTCTCAATGCCAGCAGTTGGAGATTTCAAAAGATAAAAAGGTCATGGATGAAGGTAAGCTTGTTGGAGACAGAGTGGGCATTCCACAGGGCTCATGAAAATGGCAGAGAGGATGGGGGGAGGAGAGGAACAGAAATGATTGGTTACATTGTGGTGTGACCCGCAGGAGTAGGGTGAGGGTTGATTGGGAGGACTGGGATTGATGTCCACAGCAGAGAACAAGAGAAGAAGTAAGAGAATACAGATGAGTGTGGGAGAGGCATGGGGATGCTGCAATTGAGATGCACATCGGAAGAGTGGGGATGGCTGAATGAGAGGGAGAAAGTGTTGAAGCTTTAGGGCTGAGAAGAGGGTGGAATACAAAAGGGTGGGTAAGAAGATGAGTTCAAAATGTGAGTGATGTGGTGGTAGTGGGGTTCAGTGGCTTGGATTTAAGAGAGAGATTGGGAAAAGTCAGTATTAGAAGGAGGAGATGGTGCACAGGAGTCATGGGGGGGGGGGTGTGAAGGGGAAGGAGTGAGCATCAGGCATCTCCTTAGTGGACAATGATATTTATCCTGGATATGGAGAGTTTCCTAGGCCTAGATTGGTGAGATTAGTCAGACTTGTGAGACAATGATGGTGTGGTCACAATTGCTAGTGTCATAGGATGAGGATGAGAAGTTGATTAGAAAAGTAGATTTATCAGGGAGAGTTCACACCCCAGAGGCATGGTTATGTGACCCAAACATGTACCACCCTGGAGAGGGCATGGAGGTGGGCTGTGCCCTTTTCAGAATCCCCACTCTTGTCAGTGTGCCTTGAAAGCATCTTGATTGTTGGCAAGATACTGCTGCCAAAGTTGCTGCTTCTGGGAGAATCAGGCTTTTAGATTAGTGAGGTGGGTAGAGAAAGATAAGGGAAAGGACCATGCTGGAGAAAGGGGATTGCAGGGGTGCACTGTGTATGGGGATAAAGGACTTGGCCACTGGGCACTGATCTGGGGTGATGAATCATGGAGCAAATCCAGAAGGTGAGAAAATCTGGAGCACAGTCAGATTGAGTGTGCAGTTGGCAGTTGACCATGCTGCCTACTATCTGGTCTTTCGATCAGCTGTGTAGACCATGGGGACTCAAAACATGTACAATGATGTGATTCTCGTAGCACCTTCCTTCCTGTACATATGTGCTTCCTGCTTCAAAGCATGGGTAGAAGGAAACACCAGGAATGGCAACTGCACAAACTCTGAATTGCTTTGACACTATTACTGACTCTGGAGGAAAGTGGAGGGTAGCAATGGGGAAGAGGGACAGGAGAATAGAAAAGAGAAGGGAAGGGATGGGACAGGACAGTGAAAGATGGGAAAGGAGCAAGAGATAAGAGTTTTGTTTAGTTTGTTTATTTTGATTTGATATATCACCCTTCAGGCAAAATCAGTGGTGTACAATAAAATAAATAAAAGCATGAAAGGAAAGGGCACTTCATTCATTATGAATGGAAAGAATAGGACAAAAAAATAAAAAATGTAAGATTTTATAACTAGTACATCAGGGACTATATGGTAACTTGCCTGATTATTTTGAGAAAATTTTGAATGTATATTAGCCAAGAAGGACATTAAGATCTGAAATTGTATGCTGTTCGAGGTGAAAAGTAGAAAAGAGATTCATTATGTTGATAGAAAAAAAACAAAACCTCGTTTGCAACTGCTGGTCTAGTGATGTGGAACGATATGTCTGGGCATTTATTGCTTTGTAGAAATGTATTGCAGTTTAGGAAACTTCTCCAAAGCTTTTAATTGAGAATAAGGGAGGAGAACCTTTGTTAACCCATTTCAGCTTTTGTCTAGATAGGAGGAACATAAGAAAAGCCTTACTGGGTTAGACCAATGGTCCATCAACCCCAGTAGCCCGTCCTCATGGTGTCCAATCCAGGTCACTAGTACCTGGCCAAAACCCATGGAGTAGCAATATGCCATGCTACCAATACAGGGCAAGCAGTGGCTTCCCCCATGTCTTTTTCAATAACAGACTATGGACTTTTCCTCCAGGAACTTGTCCAAACCTTTCTTAAAACCATCTACGCTATCTACTTTTACCACATCAAGTTTCAAGTTTATTAAAAAAATTTTATACCGCATAATCAAATTTCTAGGCGGTATACAATGTAAAAAGTTCCATAAAAACAAATTAAAATTAGAAATACTAAACAAGACCAGGGTAGGTTAATAAAACACATAAAAAAACATACGAACAAACTTCACACAGATGGGGAAGAAGGGATAGAACTACAATCTTTGAGGAAAAGAGCACAGTAAAAGGGGAAAAACAATAGGTAAGGGTAAAAAGCTATAAAGCTTGTTTTGGTCCTTAAAAAGGACAGTTATTGTCTAAAAGCATCCTGGAACAAGAATGTATTTAATTTTGATTTAAATTGATTTAATACGGATTTGATGTGTAAATGATTAGGCAGCGAATTCCAAAGAGAAGGTGCAGTGACAGCGAAAATATTGGATCTCAACTTGTTGATTGATTTTAGTGATGGTACGACAAGGAGATTCTGTGACATTAAACGAAGCGATTTAGAAGGACTGTAAGGAATTAAGAGTCTATCAATGAACTCTGGTTGAATGTTTGAATGTGTTCCAGAGCTTAACTATTCTCTGAGTGAAAAAAAATTTCCTCCTATTGGTTTTAAGAGCACTTCCCTGTAACTTCATCGAGTGTCCCCTAGTCTTTGTAATTTTTGACAGTGAAAATTCATCCACTTGTACCCGTTCTACTCCACTTAGGATTTTGTAGACTTCAATCATATCTCCCCTCAGCTGTCTCTTTTCCAAGCTGAAGAGCCCTAACCATTTTAGTCTTTCCTCATACGAGAGGAGTTCCATCCCCTTTGCCATCTTGGCTGCTCTTCTTTGAACCTTTTCTAGCACCACTATATCTTTCTTGAGATAAGGAGACCAGAATTGAACGCAATACTCCAGATGAGGTCGCACCATGGAGCAATACAGGGGCATTATAACATTCTTAGTCTTGTTAACCATCCCTTTTTAAATAATTCCCAGCATCCTGTTTGCTTTTTGGCTGCCGCTGCACATTGGGTGGAAGGTTTCATCGTGTTGTTTACAATGACATCCAGATCCTTTTCTTGGGCGCTAATCCCCAAGGTGGACCCTAGCATCCAGTAATTGTGATTCAGGTTATTCTTCCTAATGTGCATCACTTTGCATTTGTCCACATTAAATTTCATCTGCCACTTGGAGGCCCAGTCTTCCAATTTCCTGAGGTCCGCCTGCAATTTTTCACAATCCGCATGCGTTTTAACAACTTTGAACAGTTTAGTGTCATCTGCAAATTTAATCACCTCACTCTTCGTTCCAGTATCCAGATCATTTATAAACAGGAGGAAAAACATGCTTGTATTTTGCCTGATTTGATAATGTAGGGAAGTATAGTATCTAATATGTATTTATGAAAAAGATCTTTGAACATGATGTGGTTAACATTAGAATGTGGGAGGTTACAGGTGATTTGGAGTTTTGGGAGTGTTTTTATGTCTGTTTAAATGATTATGAAAATCCGTTTTTGTAAAACGCATGGTTTTTAGGTGAATAATAAATAAATAAATATGCATATTGTAGACCTTGCTCTACCACAATGGTAGGATTTAAGGGGGAAAGTTAGGAAAAGCTATCCTAAAAAGATGCACCGTAAGCAAGAGCATGACTGTTCAGAACGAAGATCAAGAGGAAGAACTACGTAAAAAAAGAAGGATGAAAGATGGAGAAGATGAGTGATGAGAGGATAGTAATAGGAAGGAGGGTGGAAGGAGATGGAAAGGGAGGTTAAGTGTAAGGAAGAAAAGAAGTGAAGAATGAGTGAGATGAGACTGTATGAGCACTCAAGTACATAAGCATTGTCATACTGCTGATCTCAAAACAGTAAAATACATTTCATGCAACTTATCCCAGGAATAAACTGAATTTTCCCAAGTCTTTTTTTCTTTAGGAACTTGTCCAAAGCTTGTTTAAACCCTGCTATGCTAATTGCTTTTAGCACATTTCCTGATAATGAATTTTAGAGTTTAATTACACTTTGAATGAAGAAATATTTTCTCCAGTTTGTTTAAATGTACTACTTAGCAGCTTCATTGTGTGCCCCATAGTCACTGTACTTTTGAAAGAGTATAGAAGCAATTCCCATTACCCATTCCACTCCACTTATGATTTTATAGATCTCTGTCATACTGTATCTCCCTTCAGCAATCTCTTCTTCAAGCTGAAAAATCCTAGCTTCTTTAACCTTTCCTCACAAGAAAGTTGTCCCATTCCTTTTACTATTTTGGTTGCTCTTTTCTATTTCTACTATATTGGGGTCAGCAACCAAAAAAAAGATTTGGGTGTCATTGTAGACAATGTGATGAAACCTTCCACCCAATGAGTGGCGGCAGCCAAAATAGCAAACAAGATGCTAGAAATTATTTAAAAAGGAATGGTTAACAAGAATAAGAATGTTATACTGCCTCTGTATTGCTCCATGATGTGAGCTCACTTTGAGTATTATGTTCAATTCTGGTCACCTTATCTCCAGAAAAGATATATGTTTATGTTTATTAAAATATGATATTCTGCCAAATCTAGCTAAAGTTCTCAGCAGGTTACATAAAAATTACAGAATAATATAAAAATAGAAAAGAACTCCATAATATAAAGGAAAGACCTATTCTAAACTTACATATCCAAGATACAGAACATTCAACTCCATCCAGTCATCAAAATAGTATCTTTGTAGTTTGCATGTGAGCCTCTTGAAACTAGAAAAGGTTCAAAGGAGAGTAACCAAGATGATAAAGGGGATGGAACTCCTCTCGTATGAGGAAAGACTAAAAAGATTAGGGCTCTCCAGCATAAAATTTATTTCACATGTATTGACCAATGATTTAATGAGTGTAAAGTCAATTTTCATGCATAAAAAAATGTCATTAAGAAAACAGTGTCATAGGCAGGGTGAATCTGGTACAGATTAGCTCTCTTTCCCTGTGTTTCTTCCCATTGAATGTGTGCTAAATGGAGTTTGCCTCTTTCCCAAATCACAACATACTTTATTATAGTTTATAAAATATCAACCACAGTCTTGGCTTTGGCAGATATATTCCCTCTGCAGTTTTCCAAACAGGAAACATAGTCTTATCTTTAAAATATATATTCTTTCTGCAGTAGCTCAACCAAAATTATTTTTCAGTTCAGTTCTCCAGTTTTTTTCAACACATCACAGTTCATGTAAAAAGAAAACACAACCTTAGCTTTTTTAGTCTTTAGCCATACACCTCAAAACTGGCTTTTCTATGCTGCACACATCACTCTTCCTTTAAATTTTCAATTCAAGCTCTTTAGATGACTCACAGAAGTGCAGGTTTTGTTTTAGTACAGCTGTTGCATAATTTTAACTTGGGCCTTTCCTCAGTTTTTTCTGTTTAGCGTTTACTGCGTAGGGATCTAATAGAGACTTTAAAAATATTAAAGGGATTTGATCAAATTGACCAGGAAGCAGCATTACTGACATTTTCAGATGTGACGCGGACAAGAGGTCATAGCCTAAAACTGAATGGCAGCAGGTTCAGGACAAATGTCAGGAAGTTCTGTTTCACACAAAGAGTGGTGGGCGCTTGGAATGCTCTCCCGGAGGAGGTGGTGGCAGAAAATACTGTGCTGGGTTTCAAACGCAAATTGGATGCACACCTTCTTGCAGATCATATTGAGGGATACAGGAAATCCGGGTCTCCAAAAACCTCCGCATGTGCGGATCACCGGACTAGATGGACCTTGGTCTGATCTGGTGAAGGCGTTTCTTATGTTCTTATGTACTTTGGGGTCCTTTTTGCACCAGGTTGGGTAGCCCATTTACTTCTGCAGGTTATCTGTATGTGAGTTGGGGTTCCTCCTCTCCCCTGTCCTCCCCTTAGCTCCCTCCTTTCCACTGCAGGAGTTCTCAAACCTCTCCCTTTGGAGCCTTTAGGTGGCTTCCCTGTTTCCTAGGGATTCTATTCCTGTTTTTCTTTCCCTCCTAAATTCCTCTTAAGGCTCCGTAATACAATCCAAATGGAGAGAAGTGGAATTGTTGCACTGTGATTGCTCCTTCCAGCACTATAGCAGTTTAAAATGAACCATAGAAAAGTCTGATTATCAGGAAAAAGGTTCAAATATGGCTGGTAAGCAAACCAAAATGTTCTTGAAGGAAGGGTAGGTTGTTTGTTATACTGCAACCTCCCAGCCACATTACTATCACTGTCCCAAATTCAGGGGCAGTAGAACATCTTTCTATTTCGGAGACCTTGACAAACCAAGTTCTGCTCCTGGCTCCATTTCTCTAGTTCCTGATGCTGTGTAAGAAAACACATTGTAGGACCACAGCCCCCTTTGGTCTACCCCATTCTGCTGCATATGAATAAAATATTACAGGTGAAGATTTTCCCCTCCCCCTATTCAGTTATATATTTTGCTATTGTATTGTTACAATGTTTATATTTATAATGATTATATTATTGTAATATCTATATTGTCATATTGATATATTATTACAATGTTTTTAGTTACATTTGAAAACTAATAAAATATAACAAAAAAAAACCCCATACTAGTGCAGCTTTGTAAAGGAGGGGGTTAGTTCTTTGAACTTATTTCAGACATAAAAAAACAATTTCTTGGTTAATCAATTTGTCTATTTCCTGATATATCACAAGTGTCAAAAAGAAAAAGGAAGGATTTCTTGGCTTATTGGCTTAGAGTTCCTGCAAAATGCTATGCTTCATTTGGTGGTAAAATTTTTCTTTTCTTTGAACCAAAGCAATTGTTGGACTTTATTGTGGCTAAAGAAGGTGGTGGAGTATTGATTAGATCAGTAACTCCTCCCACAGATTAATGTGAACTGGCTGCCGGTTAACACTTCTGATGCCGCTCCTTTTGAAGATGTTGAAATAATTTATTTTGATTCGTTTTCTCTCTTTGGCCCCTACTGGATTGTGGTTTAAATAATGATTTAGCTTTCTATTGGTGGTGGGTTTTCACTGTATATAGTTTTCTTGTTTTTGATTAGTCTGTATTCAAGTATTGATTATATGCTTGTCTTTAATTTTGAAAATTTATAAATAAAATTAAAATTAAAAAACCCACACCAAACCAGGTTAAGTGTTGGCTATTCCCAGCCAGTTAACTTGCTTTAAATATCGGCCAGTATGAAGCCTACTATTATTATGATTATTACCTAAGCTGCCTAATATCTCTCCTCAGCCTGTTCCATAGACCCAGCTGACTTCTGCCATTCTTTCACTTTTCATCACTAGGGATTAAGAACATAAGAACTGCCATCTCCGGATCAGACCTTCGGTCCATCAAGTCCGGTGATCCGCACACGCGGAGGCCCTGCCAGGTGTACACCTGGCGTAATTTATAGTCCACCATATCCTTATATGCCTCTCTTAAGGAGATATGCATCTAGTTTGCTCTTGAAGCCTAGGACGGTCGATTCCGCCATAATCTCCTCTGGGAGGGCATTCCAGGTGTCAACCACTCTCTGAGTGAAGCAGAACTTCCTGACATTAGTCCTGAACCTGTCCCCCCTTAGCTTCATTACATGTCCTCTAGTCCGTGTCAAATTGGACAATGTAAATAATCTTCTCTGCTCTATTTTGTCGATTCCTTTCAGTATTTTGAAGGTCTCGATCATATCCCCACGCAGTCTCCTTTTCTCAAGGGAGAACAATCCTAGTGTTATAAGTCTATCCTCGTATTCCAGTTTCTCCATACCCTTCACCAGTTTAGTTGCTCGTCTCTGCATGCATATGCTGTGCTCTTAGCTCTCATAGGGTTTATGTCTCCACATTCTCCACTGGAAGGAGATATGATAGAGACCTACAAGATCATGAAGGGCATAGAGAAAGTGGAGAGAGACAGATTCTTCAAACTTTCAAAACATAAAAGAACAAGAGGGCATTCGGAAAAATTAGAAGGGGATAGATTCAAAACAAATGCTAGGAAGTTTTTCTTTACTCAGCGGGTGGTGGACACCTGGAATGCGCTTCCAGAGGATGTAATAGGGCAGAGTACAGTACTGGGGTTTAAGAAAGGATTGGACAATTTCCTGTTGGAAAAGGGGATAGAGGGGTATAGATAGAGGATTATTACGCAGGTTCTGGACCTGTTGGGCCGCCGCGTGAGCGGACTGCTGGGCACGATGGACCTCAGGTCTGACCCAGCAGAGGCATTGCTTATGTGCTTATGTGCTTATGTACATGCAACCATGATCCTTTCAGTAAAGAAATGTTTTCGGATGTTGCTCCCGAGTTCACTCCCTGGAGCCTCAGCCTTTGACCTAAAGCTCTACACAGCATTCTTTTTTTTTTTTATTTTTTAGATTAGCAAGCTCTGCCCCTCTCCCAGCCTCTTTGAACACCATGTGTCAAGCTACAGGTTAAGAACTTAAAAGAATGCTTTAACTGCACTAAAAAAAAATAAAAATTGAAAATCTAGAGGAAAAGTGATAAGTTTGCAGCATAGCTAAAGCCAGTTTTGAGCTTCTACATATAAGAGATTTGAAAGAAAAGAATAAATCAAGGCTGTGGATGCTTAACCTTCAGAATGCCATTGTGCAATCCTGAATCTGTGTAGCACAAGGCCCCAGAGTTGGCTAGTGACAACTTTAACTATACTCTGCATACAGCATTGTGAAACGGATTCAAAGTCCAGTGTACTCTGTAGGAACAGCACCCTGCCTAGCAGTTAGTGTTAATGGACATGATGAATAATACCTATACATTGTGGCCTTTAATAAATTTGTTCTATTGTCAAGCAGTTTTGTTGGCTGAATTTAGTACCAAGGGAGACAGCTAGCTTAAATTAAGCCGGTCATATTTTTCTGTACTGCATATCCTTTTCATCAGTCATGATATACTGTGGTGATGTCTGTAATGTCTCTTGTCAACTAATCAAGCATAGGGGAGCAGGGTTTCTCCTGCTGACTTTGAGATACGCCAAAGGCGGCCATAAAAGATTCTAATAATGTCTGGAAGTTTTATTTTGTGGGAGGGCTTATCGGTCAAAAATCATGTTTCTTATTTCTCCTCCTCAGATCCTGCACAGACTGAAGTCATCAAAAACCAAGATAGCCAATGCCATGACTCAGGGAGCAGCATGCAAAGTGACTCTGGCAGGAAAAGTCACCCTTGGGTGGGGGACTCAAATAGCAAGGCTTCTGTGACCCAATCTCAACTTGATCTCTGCACACTACTGGCGCACTCTCTTTGCTCTTCTGTTTTGTCTGATGCCAGTTTGTCCATGTCCAGCTAGACTGTCAGTTAATAATCACCAAGGATTAGACCGTTCTGTTTTTGCTGTGTGTTTAGTTTGGACTCTGCTTTGTGGATTCAAGTTTCGTAAATACAACACTGCATACTTTTTGTGTACCAAGCTTTAGTACTCAGCTAGGCTTCTTTTTAATGATTTATTTTTAACCACACAGTAAGTGCCAATGCTGGGTTACTTCATGCTTTTAATTTGCTGTTTCAGCTATCAGATGAAAGAACAACTGAGATCTTGAATGAAAGGAGATACACCACTTGTTATATACTCACTCTAAATTTGGAGGAGTAGCCTAATGTTTAGTTTAGTGGCCTGAGAACCTGTGGAAACTGGTTTGATTCCTATTACAGCTCCTTGTGACTCTGGGCAAGTCATTTAACCCTTCGTTGCCCCAGGTACAAAGACCTGTATACGAGGGCTGTTCAAAAAGTATCAGACCTTAATTTTTCTTGTGTAAACAAATAAAGCTAGGCAGGCATCGTTTGGTGCACGTATGTAGGCGACCCTAATGTGCATGCTTGGATTTTTTCCAACCTACAGAAGCTGTCAGTCGTCGGCATACCGCCGATGAGTGAGGAAGTGTAAGTGAGTGTCCGATTTTCATTTTTGACAAAATGACAGAAGAAGTTGAACAACGCTACTGCATTAAATTTTGTGTAAAGCTTGGTGATTTCCGAGTGGAAACGATCCACAAGATTCAACAGGCCTTCGGGGACGAAGCAATGGACACCACACAGATAAAGAGATTGTTGTATTTGAATATGAGTATTTTTTATGAATAAAGGGCTGATTCTTTTTGAAAAACCCTTGTATATGAGGGTTCTTCAAAAAGTTTCCACACCTTCATATTTTCATGGAAAATGGTTGGGGTGAGAGAAGTGGTAAGAGGGCATGCCATAGAATGTCATGTGACTTGTCAGTCAGGCAACAGGATGATTATGTGGAAAAGTGATATAATTTGCTTTTGAGATATTTAACAAATAGTGTTTAAAAAATAAAAGTGCAGAAACCTTTTGAAGATCCTCCTAATCTGTAAACCACTTTGATTGTAACCATAGAAAGGCAGTACTGTATATCAAGTCCCATCCACATCTTAAACATGTTCTGAAATCTCTGAATGCCCCCCCCCCCCACACACACACCTTCATTCTAAACAACAAAGTTACATCTTAAAAAATTTTGGGGGGTACATATCCTCTAAATTTGTCATATGCTCATTAGAATTACCTGAAAAGAGTATGAATTCATGCCTTTAAGAAGGTGATTTTAAAAGCCATTTCTGCTGCTAAAGCAGTGTTTAATCTATGGAAACAGTCTTTTGTGGAATCTTTCACTCTGAACGTCAGTGAAAGAACATTGATGGTGCCATTTCATGTGTATTTTTACTCACTGATGGGGAAAGTATGCCTGGGTAGGGGTGAGATTTGGAAGTACATTCATAATTTTGCATTCTCTAAGTAGGTATGTAATTTTACTCAGCAAATGTATCCATTCAAATTAGCAGATGCAAATGTGTGCAGGTACTTTTCTTAGAATAATTTTTGAAAGGAAGATATGCATGCATTATTGCTTTGAAAATCCTACCTGCAAAGTTCATGGAATGAAAAGAACATGTGGACTTATCGCTAATGTGGATATTAATTAAATTCCTGAAGGAACAGTTGTAGAGAATGAGATAAAATTTTAGTGCAAAGTTATTCATATAACTTTAGGCAGAAAAGATATCAGTGTCTGATTAGAAGCCTCATTTTGCATAGGATGTTTGGAGTTGAGATGTCCCAGGCTGGAACATTGACAGTTACCCCAAATGGAAAGCTATTTGTTAATTCTGTATAAAGGTGCCCTTAAATAAATCGGCATGTAAACTTGGCGCATCAGTTTCAAAAACTATATGCCTGAAGAAAATGAATCACTTAAACCAGCTGAGAAGGTTTCAAGATTTGCTAGCATACCAGGTTTCACAAAGTTGTGCAAATCATTCCATTATATGCTGAAGAAATTCTTCACAAAGCTTTGCAGTAAATTCCTTTCACAGCCTTACAAACAATTCTCAAGTGGTGTTTACAGAGTCGTCAGAAGCGGCACCCCAGATATACAAGATATCAATTTATGGGGCTTTTTGCCGCTGGTGCTTCCTCATAGACTCAAATACCACTAAATGTCTGTATTATTTTTATTAGCTTAAATTTTATCAGAATCCAGCTTGTAAACTTGAATACAAAATTTAATCGAGACTTATCTTTAAAGTCCTGGGTCAAACTTTAGCTGATACCAGGAACAGCAGAACGCCAATGAAAAAGAATGGTATTACTTGACATCTGCCATTTATAAGTGCCAGAAATTATATGTGGAAGTACTAGCTTTCAATAATCCCATAAATAAGTTCCAGCTGCAGCACTAAGGAGCAAATTCTTTAAACCACCTAACCACCGCCTAACTTCATCATTTTAATTTGTTCAACTGGCACAGTAATTGACTGCCCTGATTAAAAACCAATTAAAATGTCATTTAAAAATGGAGGAACCCATAAACAGTGTCTTTGTTCTACAGAGGGACCTCGCGGCGCCTACACCTCTGTAGGCGTGGTTAATGCTGGAAGTGGCCTTGGGTGCCTCTGCAGATACAATTCTCATGAAAAGTAGGCACCAGAAATGTAGGCCTTTAAAACCCTGGCCTACATTTCTGGTGCCTACCTTTCAAGTAGCTGTGATTCTCCAAACGGCATTGTTGCATGATTGACACACAATCGGTGCAAATTTTGTACGCGGCCGTCGATATAGGTGCCATTTGGAGAATCTGTTCTTAAAGGTATAAGAACTATATTCCATAAACTTATACACTGAGAGGGAAAAAGACCCTTAGGAGACTCTCAGGAGGGGCATTGTGCTGCTGAATCAAACTTATCGTAAGGTCTATAAACTGTGCAAAAAGTGCATATTTTTCCTGTCAGCACAAATAATACTTTTGCAAGAGGACTTCATCTTTTGCTCTAGCAGCTGGCAAACATCTGCTGACTCTGACAAATGGTAGATGTTCTATTCTGGGACATTCCAAAAAATGCTTGGGCCACAAGAAAGCTACAATGTCAGGTCAAGATGACATGGTCAAAATGATATCATCTGTATATAAAGCTTCTGACAATCTACAAGCAAGATTAGGAGGGAGGGTGAGGGTGCCCACCCTCAGGGATCATTGATCTTAGTATTAAGAATGCATTATCAAGGGAAATAGAGAAGGCATATTTGACACCATGCTTCATTATGACCTAATTACCAGTATATATACCATCCAATCAACAAAAAATGAAAAATATGACAATCCAATAGAAAGTAAGTATGTGATTTGTAATCAGGTAGTATTCTTGACTTTAGGCTACTGTACTAGAGTATAAAAGTAACATACCTGGTGACTTATGCTTCAGAATGGATTGGGCAACACATGACATACCGGTACTCTGTGTAAGCTCCTCCGTTAGCCCAACTATAGCTGATAGTTAGCTGATACTATATCCTATTTGAATACTATTTTGTATAGAAGCTGTCTTTTATTTATTACTATGAAACATATATTATATACAGCAGTTGGGTTGTCGGTGTGAGGTCATTCAAATTACATTGGAGGTTTAGCAGCGCCTTCAACATCTGTATTATCTCTATAAAATTATACCTGCTATTTATGCAGGAACATTTTCATATACAATATTATTCATATGTGTTTTTGCTCTGACTTTAGCCTTCCCCATTTCTCGTCCAATTTAGGGAGATGTTATCCATGGGGGCTACCATAAAGATGGGTATTTAGTACAGATCCCATTGTATGCAATAAGATCTAGTTATTAATAATCCGGGTTAACAGTAAAATAGTACATCTTTATGGTAGACCACATGGGTAACTCCCTCAAACTGCTTTAACATTTGACAAATAGAGAATTATACAACTATAACTCAAGCATTTCCCAGACCATAAAAGTGAAAGCAAAGTAGTTCTGCAGTTTACAACTATTGCCAATGGCATGTCTGGTTTTGGAATTTTAGCTCCACTAATGTTCAAAAGGTTTGCCTGGCTAACTTTGGGAGATAATCAAGCAAATCACAAGTTTTAAAACTCTCTTTCTAAACAAAATTAATACGAGGGTACATATAAAAAATAATTCAGCATTAATTAGCAAAGAGAGTTGGAAAATGCAGTTACCCAGATACATTCAACTGCACACTTAAGAACATAAGAATTGCCACTGCTGGGTCAGACCAGTGGTCCATCGTACCCAGCAGACCTCTCACGCGACGGCCCTTAGGTCAAAGACCAGCGCCCTGAGACTAGCCCTACCAGCATATGTCCTTGTTCAGTAGGAACTTGTCTAACTTTGTCTTGAATCCCTGGAGGGTGTTTTCCCCTATGACAGCCTGCGGGAGAGCGTTCCAGTTTTCCACCACTCTCTGGATGAAGAAGAACTTCCTTACGTTTGTACGGAATCTATCACCTTTCAACTTTAAAGAGTGCCCTCTCGTTCTCCCTACCTTGGAGAGGGTGAACAACCTGTCCTTATCTACTAAGTCTATCCTCTTCAGTACCTTGAATGTTTCGATCATGTCCCCTCTCAATCTCCTCTGTTCAAGGGAGAAGAGGCCCAGTTTCTCTAATCTTTCGCTGTACGGCAGCTCCTCCAACCCCTTAATCATCTTAGTCGCTCTTCTCTGGACCCTCTCGAATAGTACCGTGTCCTTCTTCATGTACGATGACCAGTGCTGTACGCAGTACTCCAGGTGTGGGCACACCATGGCCCGGTACAGCAGCATGATAACCTTGTCTGATCTGTTCGTGATCCCCTTCTTTATCATTCCTAGCATTCTGTTTGCCGCCGCCGCACATTGCATAGACAGCTTATTAACTTGTCAATCAGAACTCCCAAGTCCATCCAAGATGGCTGCGGTCTAGTATTGCTGAGCGTCATGCATCGGTGAGTGCGCTACAGACCAATATTTCTTTTAAACTTTACCTCAACAACAATGCCCAAACGGAGAGGAAAGAGTTTGGCTGGGGCCTCCCGGAGCTCCGGAGTCTCTGGTTCGAGGACTATAGAGGAGCTCTTTCAGCGCATGCAGGGAGCCCTTCAATTGCCAGTGACTCGCTCGCTAGAGATGCCTCTGATGGGTGGGACGGAGACGATCTTTTTGGGCCTGGAAACGACCTTGAGTCCTGACACGAGGGCGCCGCCCCCACATCCTCAAGTTGCCAGCTCCTCGCGGGCAGGGGAGCTCTCAGAAGAGGGAACTTACTCTGCCTTGGAGGCCGGTGAAAATGCTGAGGAGAGATTGGAGCCAGACTCTCTGCAATCTCAGGAGAGTCTTGGCATAGAAACTGAGGGATCGACAACGTCTGGGGACGGCAAGAACCAGGAGAGTGATCAACGAAGGAGGGAATCAACTGGTGAGCGAACTACTTCTTTACAGTTACCTTCAGTACAGAAGCCCCGAGAGGTAATACTTGATTCTATCTGGGATATGGTAGCCAGTCTACCTAATCTAATAAATCCTCAATTTCAACAATTAGAAGAGAAAATTAAGACTCATACAATTGATTTTCAGAATTTAAAACAGGAATTAAAAGAATCTAAAGAAGTAATTGGAAATATCAATCAGGAGATACTAAAGACTAAACATGTTCAAGAAACTCTAATTAAAGACAATACTAATCTCAGAAGGAAGCTTGAATCTTTGGATAATTTTTCTTGTAGTAACAATTTAAGATTAGTGAATTTTCCTAGGGTTCAGATGGTAACACCTAGGGAAGTGTTGAAGAAATACATGTTAGAAATTTTAGAAATATCGGAGGAAATGATACCTCCATTTACTCAAGTTTACTATCTCCCTAATAATTGTCCGACAAGGAAATGGCGATACCTGCAACTTTACTATTAACAGTAGCTTTGGCACCAGATAAAAACTGGTTATTGAGACTTTTCTTCAAAAATAAGCAGAAACAATTTCTTGGAATGAAAATACAAATGTATCCAGACTTGGCAAGAGATACCCAGAGGCATCGTAATGAATTTTTACTTTTAAAACCGGGAGTGTTAGCCCTAGGGGCGTCATTTTATCTTTGTCATCCATGTAAATGTATTGTGCATTATTCCTCACAGAAATATGTTTTCTTTGAACCTTTCCAGTTGACAACGTTCCTTTCGTTGTCACGCCTGCAAAAGGAGAAAGATAAGAGCTAATCCTGAGATAGAATACATGTGGGGCACCCTCCCTCAGTATAACTAGATGTCCTTTTCTTCTTTATATATGGTTAATTAAAAATCTCGCTTTAGGTTATATTTTGGATCTCAATGAGGACTTGAGCTGAAATTTAAGCAAATTTGTTTGATTTACTTTTGATTATATGTTTCCTATATTGATAATTTCTTGGCTTGGATTATGCTTTCTGTACAAGTTATGCTTGATACTTATTGTAAAATTATAAATAAATAATTAAAAATAAATAAATAAAAGAACTCCCAAGTCCCTTTCTTGGGAGGTCTCTCCAAGTACCACCCCGGACATCCTGTACTCGTGCTTGAGATTTTTGTTACTGACATGCATCACTTTACACTTATCCACGTTGAACCTCATCTGCCATGTCAATGCCCATTCCTCGACCCTGATTATGTCATGTTGTAGATTTTTGTTACTGACATGCATCACCTTACATTTATCCAAGTTAAACCTCATTTGCCATGTCGCGGCCCATTTCTCGAGCATGTTTATGTCACATTGCAGGTCTTCGCAACCCTTATGCGTCTTCACTACTCTGAATAACTTCGTATCATCTGCAAATTTTATCACCTCGCTCATTGTACCAATTTCCAGGTCGTTTATAAATATGTTGAAGAGCACGGGTCCAAGCACCGAACCCTGCGGCACTCCACTCATGACGCTTTTCCAGTTTGAGTATTGTCCATTTACTCCCCTCTCTGTTTCCTATCCACGTGAGTATTTTACCCTCGATTCCATGGCTCGCAATTTTTCAAAGTAGTCATTCATGCAGGACCTTGTCAAACGCCTTCTGAAAATCCAGATATACAATGTCAACCGGGCCACCCTTCTCTATCTGCCTGTTTACTCCCTCGAAGAAGTGCAGCAAGTTCATCAAGCAAGATCTTCCTTTGCTGAAGCTGTGTTAGCTGGTCCTCATCAGATTGTGTCCATCAAGATGGTCAATGATGCGGTCCTTTATCAGCACCTCTACCATCTTTCCCAGTACCGAGGTCAGACTCACCAGTCTGTGGTTTCCCAGATCTCCCCTCGAACCTTTCTTGAAGATCGGCGTAACATTCGCCACTTTCCAGTCTTCTGGAATCCTTCCCGATTTGATCGACAGATTGGTTATTAGTTGAAGCAGTTCAGCTATAACCCCTTTCAGTTCCTTGATTACCCTCGGATGGATGCCATTGGGTCTAGGGGATTTATCATTTTTAAGCCTATCAATCTGCCTGTATACCTCTTCTAGACTGACCGTCAACCCCGCCAATTTTCCATCATTGTTTCCTGTGTATAGCCTGTCAGATTTCGGTATGTTGTATATATCCTCTTTGGTAAATACAGACGCAAAAAATGTGTTCAGTTTGTCGGCGATGGCTTTGTCCTCCTTTAGCACTCCCTTTATTCCATGGTCATCCAACGGCCCCATCGCTTCCTTTGCAGATCATTTCCCCTTAATATATCGAAAGAATGGCTTGAAGTTTTTCGCCTCCTTGGCTATTTTTTCCTCGTAGTCTCTTTTCGCCCTTCTCACCGCCTTATGGCATCTTCTTTGATGTTGATTGTGCTTTTTCCAGTTTTCATCCGTTTTTTACCTTTTCCATTCCTTAAAAGAAGTCTTCTTGTCTCTGATCGCTTCTTTCACCGCTACATTGAGCCACGCCTTGTTCTTTTTCCTCTTGGATCCCTTGTTGATATGCGGTATATATAGATTTTGTGCCTCAGTGACTGTGTCCTTAAAAAGGGATCATGCTTGCTCTAGCATTTTTACAGAGCTTATCTTCTTTATCTTCTTCCCCACCATGAGTCTCATCCTTTCATAATTCCCTTTTCGGAAGTTCAGTGCCGTGGCTATCGTTCTGGATCGATGTTTTTCCCCCGTGTCCAGGTTGAAGTGGATCATATTGCGATCACTGCTTCCCAGCATCCCTTCTACTTCTATACCTTGCTCCGTTCCTCGTAGTCCATTTAGAATTAAGTCCAGAATTGCATTTCTTCTCGTATTTTCCTTGACAAGTTGTTCCAGGAAGCAATTACCTACAGCATCCAGGAACTTGGTCTCCCTACTGCAGCCAGAGGTGCCTAGGCTCCAGTTTATCCCCGGATAATTGAAGTAGCCCATGATACCTGCGTTGCCTCCCTTGTAGTTGTGTTTAATCTTGTCCGTCATTTCTTCATCAGTTTCTTCGGACTGCCCTGGGGGTCGGTAGTAGATGCCGATCTTCGTTTCCATTCCATTTGTTCCCGGAATTGTGGCCTATAGAGACTCTACCTTATTTTTTGTTTCCGGTGTGTTCTCTCCGGTAGACTCAATTCCCTCTTTGACGTATAGGGCAATACCCCCACCTTGTTGACCCACTCTGTCTCTGCGGTACAGCCAGTCAACCTGCCTCCCTCCCTGCCGTGCTGAAACCAGCTAGCTTTCCTGTCTGTCTGTCTGCCTCCCTCACTCCAGCGCCGAAGCCTGGCCTACTGCCGATTCTTCTGCTTACAATCCCCACCCCGGTCCGCTGCTGCCGCCACAACTGCAGGAAAGGAAGGTCTAGGCACCAGCCCACAATCAATTCCCCCAACATCAATTCTGATGTTGGAGAGAAGGTCCTGGTCAGCCAATCGCTGCTTGGCTGGCCCGGAACTTCCTCTCCGACATCAGAATTGACGTCGGGGAGAAGGCTTGTGGGCCGGCGCCTGGACCTTCCCTTCCTGCAGTTGTGGCAGTGGCAGCAGGGAAGCAGGGAGAGAGCCTAGGCTCCATGATCGCCTGTACTGTTGTCCCCATGCCCTGCTTCGGGACACTCTCTCTGAAAACGGGACATTTCAGCGGGACAGGGGATGTAAAAACAGGATGGTCCCATTCAAAACAGGCAATATGGTCACATTAGTCATGGGGTCGAGAACAGATGAAGGTGAGGAAATGGTAAGAATTGGATAAGGGAGTAAAACTAGAAGAAAATAAGAAGTGAAGCTGTAGAGAGAAACCATGGAGAGACACATGAAGGAAAGAAAATTGATGATGATATGGGAGAAAGAGAATCCTTAAAAAAAGAAAACAAACAAACAAACAACTTGAGAACTGAGTGAATATCAAGAACAAGTAAAGACAGAGGACTGAAGTTAAACTTTAGATACAAAGGTTGGAAAATTATTTAAGTTTTTAAGAAATATTTCTGTGCCAGCTGGGCTAGATCAAGGGTAGGCAATAGCTGTCTTTTGCCCTTTTCCTCCAGCCTTGTAGTCACTTGAATTAATATATTATTTACTGGAAGGAGATGGGTAAAGCAAGGGAGGATTGTGCCAGTATTTGATGTCATGGTGTGAAAAATACTGAACCTTTAAAATTACTTATTTTAGCAGCTCTGAAATGCAGAGACCTATGATTGAGTCTTATATTGACAGGAGAACAGGGAATAAAAGTCATTCCCTTGTTACATCTTATGGGAGAAAGAAGTGTTGGTCTAAGTGGGTTAATTGCAGTATAGTCCCAAAGAAATAGCATGGAAGCAGCAGGGAGAGGTGACAGGAGAAATGGGTGGAGTTTGGAAGGGGATAAGGGGTTCATTGCCCTTCAACAACAGTATACGTGTTTCTTGGCTCAGCTACTAAACCCTGTGTCCAGATTTTACAATCGTAAATTCTGGTAACCCTATGTGCAAGGGACTATGAATGAGAGGTACTGCTATAGTTGTATGTCACCTCCATATCCTTCCACATCTTGTGGGCCAAGGAAAGAGGGAAGTGGGAAGAGAATGGAGGAGAAAGAAGGGGGTATTTGGTAAAAGGTGAAAGAGGGATTTTATGCTTAGGGTTACCATTTTTCAGGCTGCAAAAATCTGGACACATGGTCCTGGCCCTATTGTGCCTCCAGGCCTGCACCATTCCATCCAGCCCCATTCAGTTCCACCTTCAGCTCTGCCCCAGCCCCTCCCAGTTCAGCCTCCAGCCCTGCCCCCACAAACCTCCTCTCTTCTTCCCTGACAAGCTCCGGCTGTGTCTGGAGGGCCTGGAGCATGCGCGGATGTGTGTGATGTCATCCGCACATGCTCAGATGCCCTGCACATGTGGCCAGAGCTCGTTGGGGCTTTCCAAAACCCGGACAAACTGCTGGGTTTTGGAAAGTTCGTCTGGGATCCCGAACAGTCCTCTAAAAAGAGGGCATGTCTGGGTTTTCCTGGACGTCTGGTAACCCTAATTGTGCTGGAATCACCACTATTATAGGAGGGACACTGTGCCAAAGTGCCAAATGAGGTGCCAATTTCCATTATTGAAGGAGTCATTGGGAACTCAGTTTCCCAAGCCAACCACTTACTCTGTGACCACCAAAGCTTTAGCAGGTGGCCTTTGGTCTCACTGATTTCCTGCTCAGCATGTGATTTTTGGGATGTTCAGTCTGAAGGCAGGAAGCACCACATGAAAATGTGGCCCTGGGGGTTTGTGCAATGACTGCTGAGCTGCAAACGTTTGTGCAAGCAGGTGATGGAACTACAGTTGTATTTCAGTCTGTGAATTCTAGATATGAATGGTATCTGGTAAGAGGAAGTAGGAATCTGATCCTTGCCAAGAAGAGTAGGGATATAAAATTTGAAATGCAAGTCGAATCTGCTTAGGAGGTGTGAGGGATGGGTGAGCCTAGCATGCAGAAGGGGGCACTGACCAAGGTGGAGTGAGAGGGAACTTAATGTGGAGGAGAACAATTAGTAGGGGACAGGGCAAGTCAGGTTAGGGGAAGGACCTGTTGAGACTTGGGTGGGCTGAGAGAATAGATCACATCTTGTCCTGGGGAGCAGTGGGAGAGAGTAAATGTGGACTTCGGTTCATAGACAACGGTGCGAAAGACAAAGGCGCGCCCGGACAATTGAGCGCAGCGCGGAGGTGCGCGCCGCTCTAAATTACTGTTTTTAGGGCTCCGACGGGAGGCGTGGGGGGGAACCCCCCCACTTTACTTAATAGACATCGCGCCAGCGTTATGGGGGGTTTGGGGGGTTGTAACCCTCCACATTTTACTGTAAACTTAACTTTTTCCCAGCTTTGAATACCACAGTGAACAGCAGTTTAAAAATGGAGACTGCCCCTGCTATTTACCTGCTTTTCCCAGCACATTGCTTATGAAAATAAACATGACAAACTAAGAAATTATACACTAGTGTAGATTAGGGTGGTATTGGGAAGCAACACCCCCTCCCCCAATATTACAGGTGCTAATGATGAATTGATACCCTTCCCTCTACTGCTAACATGGCTTCTTTTCTCGTTTCCCCTTAGAGCCAGCAGGCAAACTGCACTACTGATTATACATATTCAGCCATTTTTATCCTGGGTTGTGTGTCTTCTTCTGAACATACATGTTTGCCTCATGAGTGCATCTTTCATATCGATATCTGACTGTTAGTCAAGTACCCATGAAAGTTTCTGGAAGAACTATCTACGAAGTTGTACTGTACAAGCAGAATTATTTTTCAAAGTGTTACTCTCTCCTTGAAGAGACTATTTTTATGCTTAGCTTAGCCTATGTGGATCTGTAAATCACCAGCACATTTAACTGCAACAGAGATATAGGTGCCAGAACTGCAAACTAAGCACTCACCTTCCCAGTCATCTTTGCCCGTCTGAAAGGCTAGAAGTTTTGTCTTCATTTCCTCAGTAAAGTGACACATACATTCAGGGTCAGGTTTCCTTCCTGAGCACTATAAGGCCATCGGGCAGGAGGAGAGAGAAAAGAGTTTATCCCCTCCCCACCCCACTACCCAATCCTGCCTTCTGGCAATGAGGGGAGGGGGGATAGGGAAAAGAGGTGCTCCTCCACCCCATCCCTGGATCCTGCTCTTTTCCATAACCTTTGCATACTCTCCCCTTCAACCAGGTCCTAGTATGTTGCTTCAACCCCCTACCCTTGCATGTACAAGAGAAGGGATAGTGCACCATCAGTAGGGCCCTTCTACAGCGTTTACAGGCCCCGTGCTGAATATGTGCATTGTATTTCCTACTGCTGCTGCTTCAAGACTGGCCTGGATTGAGGCAGGCTAGCAATGGCAATGCTTAGAAGTCAGCACCGGAAGCAGTTGCCTTCATTGCCTTGCCTAGATCCAGACCTGCCTGTGTTTTGGAGTGATTTCATGAGTGGGTCACAGATCAGTTTGATGCTAAAATCTCCTTCCTCTCAATTTCATTTTTTCTGGTAAAAGGGGCATTCTTAGAAGTTAGGTGCGATGGTATAGAATAAATTCATATCTGTACCTAAGGTTTCAGCAGGTAAAAATCCAGTGCCCAAAATTAGTCGTGAGATCCAAATTGAGCTAAGTGAGCTCCCTTTGCAGAATACTAATTTAACCCAGTTCCTAATTTTGGGTGTCATTTACTGAATCTAGCCTTATCTTACTGATAATCACTTCTTACCTAATCCAAGTCAACTTTCTTTCTCTTAACCAAGGAAGGAGAAGAGTAGACCTGGATGAAGAGATTGTATTACAGTAGCCCTACAGGGGAGCCAAAGCATCTGCAGCAGCCCCCGAGAGGACAGGAAATGATGGGAGAGTTGCAGAGGTAAACAGAGTAGAGATCAGCTATGTATGTAGAACAAGACTCTTTCTATCTCACACCCATGACTAGTGCTGCCCGATTCAGGAAAAAAATTTTCGATTTGATTTTCCTGCCCAATTGGGTGTTTTGGTGTTTGTTTGTTTTTTCAAACATCCTGGTGGGTTTATTTTATAGCCTCTTCTACCCCTTTGCCCTCTCCTACCCACACTGGCGCTGTGGTGTAAACAAAATAAATAAACAAAAAAGACTTTTCCTCTTTCTGTTAAATCCTAGCTCATGTTCATGGACTAACACCAGCTCTGGCAGAATACACATTTCAAATCTGACATATTGTAATCACAACACAGAAAATAAAATTATTTTTCTACCTTTTGTTGTCTGGCCATTATTCAAATCATGTTGGTCCCAGGCTCTGGGACAAATGTCTTCTGATAACTCGCTTGCCAGGGTCTCCTGCCCATTTATCGCTTTCTTCTTTCTCCGTGCCAACCATCCATCTTCTATCTCTGTCCTCACCTTCCGTTTCCCTTCCCTCCCCCAGAGGTCTGGCATCTTTCCTTTTTTTGTCTCCATCCCCGCAGCTGCAGCGATGGACCCCCACCATCCCCAGATCCACCATCTCTCCTTTTCTCAACTGCTCTTTCATCCAGCATCTCTCCCACCTTCCCCACCACCCCAGAGTCCACCATCTCTCCCTTTCTCATCCCAACTACCCTCCTAACCAGTATCTCTATCTCCCACCCCCTCTACACCATCCCTTGTGACAAACTTCTCTCCCTTTCTGTTCCTTCCCTCCCTAATTCCCATTGTTCACCATCTCTCTCCCTCTCCTCTGTTTTTAGACTATTATTTCTTCCCCCCTTCAGTTCAGCATATGCATATCTCTTTGGACCCCCCTCCCTCCCTCCATGTACTTCTACACCAGGCCTCCCCCGAGGACCTGCATATTTCCCCCTTCATTCTAGCGTAATCCATCTTCCCCCCTGGCCTCCCGGTCTCACCTTCAGCTAATTATGGCAGCCTGCAGAGGATCACTGGTGCTGTAGCGATCCCAGCAGGCTGCCGTCGGCCTCCGCAACACGTTCCCTCTGCTGCAGTCCCATCCCTCCTCTGACATCAGGGGTGCAATCGAGGCAGAGGGAAGCCTACTAGGACAGCACCGGTGATCCTCTGCAGGCTTCCTTAATTAGCTGAAGGTGAAATTGGTAGGCTGGGGGGGGGAAGCCAGAGGATGCTAGAAAGAGCGTCTATGTAGCACTTCCCAACAGACCCTCTTCCCTCACACCCTAAAGCAGGAGCAACAGCAGCAGTGGAAGGCCGGCAAGAGGCAGCACTGCTGCTCCTGCTTTAAAAGACCTGAATGTACGGGGAGGAGGTTTGGTCACCGAATCAGCGAGCCCAATTTTTTTTTAAAAAAAGAATCAATTCGAATCGATTCACCAAAGTGAATCGATGAATCGGGCAGTAGTAGTCCAGACTGACTTATAGGCAGGAGATGGTTTTTGTCATGGGCATATGAAAAAAATCCTCCCACAATTAAAAAAAAAAGATATTTGCCTAAAAATCCATAAATCTTGATGGCACACCTGAAGGTTTCCAAAGCAGGACATGTTTTAAAAGAGGACATGAAGGTAAACTTACCCTATGGATTTACAGAACTTCTCTGGTTGTTTCTCAAGAGAATTCCATCTTCCTGTGCACCCAAAAGGAGGAAATTAAGCTGCATCTGCAGAAGCAGAAGGAACGGAAGAAGGAGAAAAAGTTTCTGTCCGCCTGGAAACAGCTGAACAGGTAGAAAGTTCAGGCTGATGGAATCTTGGAGGCAGGAAGGAGGAAGATGCTGGGGAGAATAAGTTTGTGACTGTAAGAGTGCTTATATGAATGATTCTATTTGCGGGTAGGGTTACATATCTGTAAAGTCATTTTGGGAGGGATAGATATGGAGATTTGGCTGGCTGGGGTTTCTGTTAGTGGGAGCACGAATGCTTTAACCCTTTCAGGACCATAAGGATCGTAGGCCAATTTTTGTGGTTTTGATGACATTTTTATGGTAAAAAGGGCTTGCAGATGCCAAAAAATTGATTTTTTTTGTGAAATATCATTATTTTTTTTTTTATAAATCACACTTCTGGCTTATGGACAGTGTGGCAAGTGAATCTTCTCGTCAATCTGGCAACGACGCTAATGAATGAATGTCGGAACCAGTTTGTTTACATAAAGGCAGTATCATATGGAATCCGTACATATCAAATTTAGAACTGTAGACTATCCCAATCAAAATTTATAGGATTTTAAAGTTATGGGACAAATATGTCCCTTGGTCCTGAAAGGGTTAAAGGAGATTTGTTAGAAAAAAGGTTTTTACAGATAAATTTGATTAATGTAAGATCTATTCAGAACAAAACTATGATAATAATTTATGATATGTTGGATATGGAGCAATTTGACATATTGTGTATAACGGAATCCTGGCTTTTGGAATCTGATTGGGTGCTTATGCAGCAATGTTGCCCTATGGGGTATGTTTGGGAGTGGGTTTGTAGAAGCACAACATCAATTTGATCATATTCACTGGTTTATTGAACAGAGATATGATTCAGTCATTAGTGGTGATGAACAACGTTTGGTGATAAGGGAACAGTTTTGGATTTACCAATTAAATATAGTGGGACCTTGGTGCCTGAAAATATTGAATGGAATACTATCATTTAATTATTGGGGTTTTTGTATGCATTCCTTTTTAACATTTATTCATTTTTCCATTGATGTGTTAAACAGCTAAGTCAATATTCAATGCTGACCAGTTACATTTATAATAGCCAAAGATAGGACTGCTATTTATGTGGCCCAATTTAGCTGCTATCTTAGCTGCTCAGCTTTGAAAATTGCTAGTTGTTGTGCAATATAGCTGGTTAACTTTTAGCCGTTAACGGCTAATATTCAGCAAAAATAAATGGTTATCTTATGCTGCATATTTGCATTTAACCAATTAAACATTATTTAACTTGTTAGTACTGTTTCTGGCTGGTTAAATAGTGCTGAATATTGGCTGGTTAGTCTTCATAAAAAATTTGAGCATGCTTCCTCCTCTCATTGCACCACCTTGTCACACCACTGCTAGAATATGGTTTAAATTTTTTTATATAATGTTTAAAATATATCACGGAGAAGCATCATGTTATGCTTGCCATGCTATTCTGACTTGGCTTAAGACAGAATTTTCCATTTCGATTTCCAAAGGTTAGAGCAGTGTATCACAAACTTTGTGCCGCGGCGCAGTAACTGGGGGAAAAGAGAGATGCCGGTGCCAGCTGACTGTCTGTAGGACGTGCCTCTCGCGAACAGAGGCACGTCCTGTAAGCAATCTCCTGATGCCGGCACCTCTTCTCTCTGCCGGCCCTTCTCTCTTCTCATCGGCTCTTCTCTCCTTCTCTCTGCCGGCCCTTCTTTCTTCTCTCCGGCTCTTCTCTCCTTCTCTCTGCCGGCCCTTCTCTCTTCTCATCGGCTCTTCTCTCCTTCTCTCTGCCGGCCCTTCTCTCTTCTCTCCGGCTCTTCTCTCCTTCTCTCTGCCGGCCCTTCTTTCTTCTCTCCGGCTCTTCTCTCCTTCTCTCTGCCGGCCCTTCTCTCTTCTCATCGGCTCTTCTCTCCTTCTCTCTGCCGGCCCATCTCTCTTCTCTCCGGCTCTTCTCTCCTTCTCTCTGCCGGCCCTTCTCTCTTCTCTCCGGCTCTTCTCTCCTTCTCCCTGCTAGCCCTTCTCTCTTCTCGTCGGCTCTTCTCTCCTTCTCTCTGCCGGCCCTTCTCTCTTCTCTCCGGCTCTTCTCTCCTTCTCTCTGCCGGCCGTTCTCTCTTCTCATCGGCTCTTCTCTCTTTCTCTCTGCCGGCCCTTCTTTCTTCTCTCCGGCTCTTCTCTCCTTCTCTCTGCCGGCCCTTCTCTCTTCTCATCGGCTCTTCTCTCCTTCTCTCTGCCGGCCCATCTCTCTTCTCTCCGGCTCTTCTCTCCTTCTCTCTGCCGGCCCTTCTCTCTTCTCTCCGGCTCTTCTCTCCTTCTCTCTGCCGGCCCTTCTCTCTTCTCTCCGGCTCTTCTCTCCTTCTCTCTGCCGGCCCATCTCTCTTATCATCGGCTCTTCTCTCCTTCTCTCTGCCGGCCCATCTCTCTTCTCTCCGGCTCTTCTCTCCTTCTCTCTGCCGGCCCTTCTTTCTTCTCTCCGGCTCTTCTCTCCTTCTCTCTGCCGGCCCTTCTCTCTTCTCATCGGCTCTTCTCTCCTTCTCTCTGCCGGCCCTTCTCTCTTCTCTCCGGCCCTTCTCTCCTCTCGGCAGAAGGCTCATTTGCAAGGCCTTTGCGCATGCGCTGACATCGACATGCTGACATCACGCATGTGTGTGGCTCAGTCTAGGGTTACCAGAGATCTGAATTTCCCCGTTCACGTCTGGGTATCTAGATGGCTTTTCAAAACCCGGCACTTTGTCCGGGTTTTGAAAAGCTTCCATCTAGGAGCGACATTGGGACGGCATCTTCGCATGCGTGGATACATGTGCAGATGACCTCCCAACAAGTCAAAAATTACAAAGACTAGGGGACACTTGAAGTTACAGGGAAATACTTTTATTATTATTATTATTATTTATTCATTTTCAGTTCAAGAACAAAGTGCATTAAATTGTACATACTATTATCATCATAAAGAGCACTTACATTTGATCAATAACAATACAAAATATATTTCCCCCCTCCCTCCCTCCTTGGATGTGTGTGCAAATCAAATAGGAAATAAAGGCAATATATAACTAATCAGAGTTAACAAAAGTCATTAATGGACCCCATATTGTTTTAAATAGTTTATTATGACCCAATATATCTAAATTCATTTTTCATATTAATAACATAAACATAAAGTTTCCCACCAAAAGAAAAAATTAAGCCTGTCCCAGTTTTTCCAATTCTTAGTGATCATTTGCATGGCAATCCCTGTCATAATAATAAGGAGTCTGCTTTTATACTTGTTTAATGGAGGTTTAGCATTCAACAAGGTCCCACAGATGACCACATCGTAGGACAATGGAATCGATGTATCCAGTTTCTATTAATTTGCCCCATATTGATTTTCAAAAATTGAGTATCAAGGGACAATAAAACAACAAATGATCCAGTGTCCCTACATCAAGATGACAGTGCCAGCATCAATTGGACCTTGAACTATCCAACTTTTGCAAACGAACTGGGGGTCTAAAAAACTCTATGTAACAAAAAAAAACATGTTTGTCTCATAGATGCTGATGCTGTACATCTCATCCTCCAAGTCCAAATCCGTGGCCATTGAGTCGCAGAAATCTGCTGCTTTATCTCAATGCTCCAAATGTTTTCTAGGCTAGTTTTAGGCTTTTTATTCAAATATTCAGATATTAATTTATACAACTTGGCGACCTGATGCCCTAGCAAATCTGTTTGGAAACATAGGCCCGGCAAGCTATACTGATTTTTAAAATTTCACCAGTCAGAGATCCCTTTCTGAATGGCCTGTTTCAATTACAACCATTTATAAGCTTGAGACTTTGAGATACCAAATTATTGTTGCAGTTGTAATAAATTTAGCATTTTCCTATTGGAGATTACATCATCTAAAGCACAGTTCTTCAACCGCCGGTCCGCAGACCGGTGCCGGTCCGCAGAAAATTCCTGCCGGTCCGCACAGGATCGGCGAAATGGACGCCGTTAAATTTCCTGCCCCGGTGGTGTTCGCGGAAATCTTCTGTTCTTCCCAGCCTCGGGCGATCATGACAGGCTGCTGACGTCGGCCATTCCCTCTGTGAGTCTCGCCTATGCGGAAACAGGAAGTTGAAACAAAATAAGCGGGACTCAGAGAGGAAAGATCCCGATATCGGCAGCCTGTCTTGATCGCTGCCCCTGCCGAGTCGCTGAAGAGGGCCGCGGGGAAAGTGCAGGCAGAGAGGAGATGGTCAGCGTGCGCGGGAAGGTCAGCATGTCGATTGGGGCCATCAGCAGCGTTTGTGCTGAGAGTCTGCCCACGTGCAGGATGCGGCGGGTAGGGGCCTCCGGCTCGTCTTGGGCGGCAGGGCCTGCGGTGCAAAGCTGTTTTTGCCAGCTTGGGGGGGGGGGGGTCGCGAATGTGCAGGGCACAGCAGGAGTAAGATCATGGAGAGCCTTCAACAGTGGCTGTCTCCTCTCCTAGCAGCTCCGTACTTACCAGGGCAGTGATTCACTTTGGCAACTTCCCCTTTCCTCAGAGGCGGCAATGGACCCAAGGCTGCCTAAGTAAATCACTCCTGCAGGCAAGTACTGAGGGCTGCTGGAAGGAGAGGAAGCCACTGTTGGAGGCTGGGAAGCTGCTGGATAAAGGGAGAGCTGCTACTGGACCTGGAGGGAGGTAGAAGGAGAGATGCTACTGGGAGGGGAGGAGGGAAAGGGATAGGAAGAGAGTTAATGTTGGATAGGGGGAAGGAGGGAAGGGAGAAGGGAAAAAGGAAAGAAACAGCTGGCAGGGAGATTACAGGAGGGGAAGGGGGTCAGGGTGGAATGGAGAGATCAGATGAGGGAAAGGGGAGAGACAGAGGAATGAGAAAGTAGAGAGAGATTGATGCTGGAAAGGGGGTCAGCAGAGAAATGAGAGAAGGATAAAGATGCTAGATCTGGTGTAGGAGAGATAAAAATGAAGAAAGCAGTGAAGCTGGAATGAATGATGTAAAAAGGAGAGAGGAGGCACAGGCTGGATGGAAAGGGGAGAGGGGCATAGAAAGAAGTCAGATACATATGGAAGGGGGAGAGGCCAGACAGTGGATGGAACGGGCAAACGCTGGAAGGAAGAGTGGAAAGAAGATGAAAGCAGAGACCACAAAAGGTAGAAAAAAATCATTTTATTTCTATTTTGTCATTACACTATATCAGATTTGAAATATATATCCTGCTAGAGACATAACTGGGGACTGCAAAGCCTAACACTATTCCTATCATGTGTGACTGCAGTATTCTGTTAGCATGATATTTCTGTGTAGCATTCTGTAATAATTTGGCTTGTTCAGTTTTCTTGATAGTAGAGGGGATATATGTGAAGGGGAGGGGAGACAGGGGTTTTGTTGGTCCTAGCTCTGAATATTTATATTTATAAAATGACAATTGTACAGAATATTGTTTCTTTTTATACTTTAATAAAATACGTTCAATATAAAATCATAACTGAGGCTTGTGCAGATGGGATCAGATGGTTTGTGGGGACCGAGCTTGCGGAGACGGGGCGAAAATGTGTTTTTTTATTTCGGTCTTAGTAGTTTGCCGGTCCACAAAAGAATTCTTTTATTTCTGCCGGTCCACGGGTGTAAAAAGGTTGAAGAACACTGATCTAAAGTACATATACCTGCCTGCAGCCATTGTTTCCAGAGGATTTTAGACTCGCCGACTTGTATCTTGGAGTTTAACCATAGAGATTGACACGTGGATTGTTGTATTGGAGTAGGTGTTAAATTATTTAAAAATTTTAGTGTATTCCAGGTGGAAAAAAGAATACTATTGTCCTTGTATATTCTAGGTAACTTGATACTCAAGATATGGCTCAGACGTAATGGGGACAGGAGATGACATTCTAATATCAGCCAGTCTGGAAGATGTTCCATGAGTTCAGGAAGGATCCAATACATACCCTGACGCAAAATGAAGGCTTGATGATACCTATAAAAATTTGAAAAATCTACCCCTCCCACTGATTGTGTTTTATTATAAAGATACTAAGGCTATTCTAGCAGTTTTACCCAGTCAAATAAATTTTGTAAGAATCCCATTCAATTTCTTATAAAATGGACTTTGAAAGTAAACCGGTAAAATACTCATTTGGTAACAAACCACAGGCAAAATCATCATTTTGATGGTTTGGACTCTCCCCCACCAAGAAAGATGTAGTGGGTTCCAATGCTCACACATTCTTTGACTTTCTTTGACTTTCATTATGTCTTTCAATGTTCTTTGGATCATGATATCCAAATATTTTATACCCTCTTCCTTCCAAAGGAATGGTAATGGGTCAGATAAACCTTTTACACAATGCACACTTAATGGAAGAACCTCTGATTTGCTCCAAATTATTTTGTAACCAGAAAATTTGCCAAATCGATCAATCAGTTCCAGTAAATGTGGGATGGTAGATTCAAGATTTTTCAAATGAAGCAAAATATCATCTGCATAAGCCGAAACCTTATAATCTCGACCTGCATATGGAATTCCCTGTATCTCCTTTGCCTGCTGTATGGCCAACAACAAGGGATCCAAAACAATATCAAAAAGCAAAGGAGATAAGGGACATATTTGCTAAATCCCCTCTTCAGACAAAAACGCTCTGAGAATGTATTATTGATATATAATCTGGCAGAAGGGGAACTATACAAGGTTTGAATCATTTGAATAAATCTAGATCCTATACCAAACCAATCTATTGCTTGATACATGAAAGTCCATTCTACACGATCAAAGGCCTTCTCTGCATCCAAATTTAGCATATGAAATGTCATTCTGGTATTATTTGAAGAAAGTGTTTGAACAATGAAACACGTTTGGTGCATACCAATCACATAATGGTAGAAACAATTATAAAAAATAAAATTGTGGAACATGTAGACAAGCATGATTTAATGAGATGGAGTCAGCATGGGTTCAGCCGAGGGAGATCATCTGGCGTATTGTGTTTAATTCTGGTCTCCTTATCTCAAGAAAGATATAGTGGCGCTAGAAAAAGTTCAAAGAAGAGCGACCAAGATGGTAAAGAGGATGGAACTCCTCTCGTATGAGGAAAGACTAAAACAGTGAAGGCTCTTCAGCTTGCAAAAGAGATGGCTGAAGAGAGATATGATTGAAGTCTACAAAATCCTGAATGGAGTAGAACGGGTACAAGTGGATCGATTTTTCAGCCCATCAAAAATTACAAAGACTAGGGGACACTCAATGAAGTTACAGAGAAATACTTTTAAAACCAATAGGAGGAAATATTTTTTCATTCAGAGAATAGTTAAGCTCTGGAATGCATTGCCAGAGGTTGTGATAAGAGCGGATAGTGTAGCTGGTTTTAAGAAGGGTTTGGACAATTTCCTGGAGGAAAAGTCCATAGTATGTTATTAAGACAGGGGGAAGCCTCTGCCTGCCATGGATCGTTAGCAAGGAATGTTGCTACTCCTTGGGTTTTGGCCAGGTACTAGTGACCTTGATTGGCCACTGTGAGAATGGGCTACTGGGCTTGATGGACCATTGGTCTATTCTTATGTTCCTCTCTAAAGACTACACTGTTTTCATAGGCTATATTCACTGAACAGCAAAATTTAAGATGAGATGATCCACTGTTTGCATGACAAGATTTGCAATTGCAAAATTCTGTTCAAGGGTTTGCTGTTTCATTTAGTTTACTGAGAATTTGTTATTTACATCTTGCTTCCACTTTTACTTTTTATTTCACGTAATCCATCTGTCCAGAGGCATAACTTTTGGGAAGAAGCCCTATTCTGTATCTATAATTTATCCTGTTGAAAAGTTTAATAGTGTTGAGGTAACATAGTAACATAGTAGATGATGGTAGATAAAGACCCAAATGGTCCATCCAGTCTGCCCAACCTGATTCAATTAAAAAAAAAAAAATTAAAATTTTTTCTTCTTTGCTATTTCTGGGCAAGAATCCAAAGCTCTACCCAGTACTGTGCTTGTGTTCCAACTGCTGAAGTTTCTGTCAAAGCTCAGTCATTTTAAAGTAGAAACAAAAAAACGCTATGGAGATAGATGTTGATGTTCAAGATGCAGGCTTTATTAACAATACAGTTTAAAAATCCACATAAGATATATCTAGGGTGAATTTTAATAGCTAGGGGTTCAGTGGCCAAAACGAACAGCAGGGGCGATAGGGGGCATGAAGGCGATAAACCGCCATTAATGAGAAGATGGGCCTGCGGTGCAGTGTAAAGACCCTGGATCCAATGAAGGAAAGACCCATCGATACCATATTCCTGCAAGACCCAAAAAAGATACTGCCAAGAGATACTATCAAAGGCCTTTTCCATATCAAGGCCAGCTATCGCCGAAGTGCTACCCCCTTCCTGATGTTCATGCAGTGCCATCAATGCTTTAAGGAGGTTCATGGAAGCGTAATGCTGAGGGACAAACCTGACCTGATCAGTCCTGATGAGCCTGGATAAAAGCAAATTCAGCCAGGCCGCCAGAATAGCCGCTAAAAGCTTGACGTCTTGGGCGATAGGATCCAACCTGAGTGGGATCCTTCCCCGGTTTAGGTAGTAAGGTAATATAAGCTAAATTACAGCTAGGACCCGAAGCAGCGGTGGCGACATATGCGTTTTATCCACGAAGGGATGACAGGGACGACTCGGTTTTCTCCCTCGGGGTGGCTGACAGGATGGTGTGCACCTTTCACCTTTTTGAATCTTCTGCATTCTCCCCGTAAGCAGGTGGGTGTTTTGTCCGCTAAATTACGGTTTCTGTGCCCTTTTTGCTTGGCATGGCAGTGGTAGCGTACGATGCAGGCTCGCTCTCCCCTTGCTTCTCCCTTTTTACAATTGCAGGGTAACCCTAACTTTTTACCGGGTCTAGGTCCCTCTCCGTTTGCGACATGGGCTGCTAGGGGGCATCTCTTCTTTCTCATCTGATTGATCAGGACACGGGAACTTTTTCTACCTTTACTCACCTACAGGATCGGTGGGCTATTCCTCGTCAACAATTTTTTGCCTACTTGCAAGCTCGACATTATTTTCAGAGCCTTTCTATACGGTATGGCATGGAGGGGCTGTGTGGCCCCCTTGATGGGTATCTTCTTAGTGTACAAAAATGATACCAAATACCACTTCCAGAGAGTATGTATCCAAAATCTATTCTGCAGTGGTTATAGCTACTCAGGAAAAGGCCTCAGAATAGGAGCCTTCGCACAGTCCTATCACAGACTGAAACTTCAGCGTAGCTGCTCCTTCCTCCAATCACTGGCCAAAAAACCTGAGAGTTTATTCAGTACAGTTCAATTAATTTTTAAGTAAATATACTTTTTAATTTTTTAAACTTTTTTTAAACTATAGATATATCTCTCTGTTAGTTTGAGAAAGAATTTGACAACTGGATACTTATCTCAACGTTGTCATAGTTAATTTCTGTATTGCCTGTAAGTTGCCAAGAAGTTGCCGACGTGGCCAGCGTTTCGTGGACATAACACTCGGTCCACTGCTTCAGGGCCAGAGGCAGAAACATGCAGGCATTGTTCCGTTGAAAGCTGCCAAAAGCTCGCAAACTTTTGGTTTGCGAAGCAGTGGACCGAGTGTTATGTCCACAAAACGCTGGCCACGTCGGCAACTTCTTGGCAACTTACAGGCAATACAGAAATTAACTATGACAACGTTGAGATAAGTATCCAGTTGTCAAATTCTTTCTCAAACTAACAGAGAGATGCATTTATAGTTTAAAAAATTAAAAAGTATATTTACTTAAAAATTCAGGGCCGCCATCAGGGCAGTATCACCAGTCCTGCATTCAGGGGCCCGGAGCTGACAGGGGGCCCGGGCTCCCCCAGGGTCCTAGGCCACAGTCTAGGGGGAGGGGCGGTCCGCCCCAAGTGGATAGGAGAGAGCTGGACGGGGGACCCGCGGAATTCAATACATCTCGAGCCGCGAGGCTCGTCTTCTGTTCCTGCCTGCCCTGCAGCTAACATATAGCCGATCGCAAGTGTTCCCCGATGTCAGCGCTGACGTCGGAGGGAGGGCTTAAGCAAAGCCTGCCCTCCGACGTCAGCGCTGACGTCGGAGAATACTTCCGGTCGGCTATTTGTGCGCGGCAGGGCAGGCAGGAACAGAAGAAGAGCCTCGCGGCTTGAGTTTCGTTTTGCTGAGAAAGTTGCAAAGATGGGCTGGGAGGCAAACGCGGAACACAAAAGGGGGGAGGGAGTGCGTTTTGCACACAAGGCATGAACTTGGGAGAGAGGAAGGGAGGGAAAGAAATGCTGAGGTGGGGGAGGGAATGGGTTTTTGGACACAGAAGGCATGGACTTGGGAGAGAGGAAGGGAGGGAAAGAGATGCTGAGGTGGGGGAGAGAATTGGTTTTTGGACACAGAAGGCATGGACTTGGGAGAGAGGAAGGGAGGGAAAGAGATGGTTGTGTACACGGGGAATAGAAGAAAGGAGAATTTTTGGTCATAGGGAGGGAGTGAGGTACAGATAGTGGCATACCAGGGTGGGGGGGGCGCGATCTGCCCCACCCCGGGTTTACGTCCCAAGGGGGTGCACAGCTGGCCACCCTCCAGTGTTCTCCCTGGGCCGGCAAACTGCGGCTCTTTAGCCACTTGAGTGCCACCGCCGCCATCGGGAACAGGCCGGCGCCAAGTTCTCTCTGCTTTTCCCTGTGGGGCCGGCCAACTCTCGCCACTCGCGTCAATTCTGACATCGGAGAGGACGTTCTGGGCCAGCCAATCGCTGCCTGGCTGGCCTAGAACGTCCTCTCCGACATTAGAATTGACATCGGATGGCGAGAGTTGGCCAGCCCCACAGGGAAAAGCAGGGCGAACTCGGCGCCAGCCTGTTCCCGATGGCGGCAGTGGCAGCCTATTCCCTAGTGGCGGTGGCAGCATTTTCCCAATGGTGGTGGCATAGGGGAGGGCAGGGAGAAAGAAAGAAAGGGGGGACAGGAAGCCAGAAAGAAAGGGGGCAGGGTGAAACAAAGAAAAATGGGGCACGGAAAGAGAGAGAGAGAAAGACAGACATACAGAACGAAAGAGGGTGTGGAGAGAGAAAGAAGGGGGCAGGGTGAGAGAGAAAAACAAACATACAGAAAGAAAGGGGGTATGGAGAGAGAAAAAGAAAGAAGGGGCAGGGTGAAACAAAGAAAAAGTTTGGGGAGGGAATGAGGTCTAGAGGAGAGGAAGCATACAGGAGGCTGAAAGAAGGGAAGAAATATTGGATGCACAGTCAGAAGAATAAAGTGCAACCAGAGACTGATGAAATTACCAAAGGTAGGAAAAATGGTTTTATTTTCAATTTAGTGATCAAAATGTGTCTGCTTTGAGAATTTATATATGCTGTCTATATTTTGCACTATGGCCCCCTTTTACTAAACCGCAATAGCGTTTTTTAGCACAGGGAGCCTATGAGCGTTGAGAGCATCGTGGGGCATTCAGCGCAGCTCCCTGCACTAAAAACCGCTATCGCGTTTTAGTAAAAAGGGAGGGGGAATATTTGACTATTTTTGTATAGTTGTTACTGAGGTGACATTGCATAAAGTCATCTGCCTTGACCGCTTTGAAAACCCGTGGAATATAAATGATAATTAACATTTTCTCTGTGTACAGCGTGCTTTGTGTTTTTAAAATTTTATTGTTGGTAGATCATTTTGACTTGGCCACAAAGGTAAGGGGGAGGGAGGGAGGGGAACTGCTGAAAGACATCTAGTAATCCTTGAAGGCTTGACTGTGCAGGGAATTATTTTTGTAAAATCATGTTTTGTTATGTGACTGGCATTATTTAGACTTAAATTTCTATGAATGAATAGAATGAAAATGATATAAATTACTTGCTTGTTTTTATGTGCATGTGTTGAAGGAAAGTGGAGAGAGAGTGGGCTGAGGACGCTGAGGGGAAATGGGGAAGAGAGAATGGGGAGAAGACACTGATTTATAAATTGACAATTGTACAGAATATTGTTTCTTTTTTATATTCATCCATAGCTGCATGTTAATGATGTGCTCATATGCACTTATTTATCATCATAACATATACATCATCATTAACATGCAGCTGTGGATGTGTAAAGACAGGCTGAGGAGGATGGATGGGAAGGAAGGAAGGTGCACATATCAACATATCGTACATTTTTAACATGCATGATGCAGCTGTAGGCAAGCAGAGGAGGATGGGATCATACAGATGTGTATGTTCAGATATGCGCTCAGATGTGTAGTTTTTTCTGATATATTTATTAAGCTTACAGTATTTATAAAAACACATTTAATACTTGTTACAAAAAATATTGTGCAATTGTGATCTACTTCTGGCCTACAAAGGTCAAAAGAAATCCTTAACTGAGATTTTACATTCAAAAGTGAATTATAGCTACTAGCACTATTATTTATTAGTTATTTATTATGCAGATGTTTGTTAGTTCATTATTAGTTCAGTATTAGACATATGTTAGTTTAGAATAGATAGGTATAGATTAGTTTAGGTTAGGTTAGGGCCCTGCTGAAAGAGTCTACCTTGACGTGGTTGCAGGCTTACAAATCTTTTGGTCAATCTTTTGGTCAAAGAGTGCGGCGACAGAGAAAAGTATGTGTGTATTCGGCCCATTGAAGAAGGGGGGGTTGGAGGGGGGGGAAGGGGTGCGTGGGGGGCCCAATAGGATTGCTCAGTAAGGGGCCCAGAAATTTCTGATGGCGGCCCTGTAAAAATTAATTGAACTGTACTGAATAAACTCTCAGGTTTTTTGGCCAGTGATTGGAGCAAGGAGCAGCTACGCTGAAGTTTCAGTCTGTGATAGGACTGTGCGTAGGCTCCTATTCTGAGGCCTTTTCCTGAGTAGCTATAACCACTGCAGAATAGATTTTGGATACATACTCTCTGGAAGTGGTATTTGGTATCATTTTTGTATATTGTGTTTTGAACCACTTCGGGTAAATATAGCTTGGAGTTATCTTCTTAGTGTGCCAGCTTCACAGAATTCCCTCTCAGTGTGGTATCGGGTGGTTCGTTCCCTTGCATCTCAGGGACCCTTAACCCTGCTTCGGGACCGGTGGAATCGGGATCTCACCGCGTTCTTTACTCCAGATACCTTTATGGAGCTCTTCCACACTTTGTATGCTTTTGTGAAATCTGCGGCTTGGCAGGAGACTCAATTCAAGATCCTTCATAGGACTTATATTACTAAGGTACTCGTATGGGTTTATGGGAGGTGGCTCTGTGCTCTAAATGCAAACAGGCCCCCGAGACGTTACTCCACTCCTTTTTGGAGTGTCCTGCTCTCACCCTGTGGAACTCTTCCTTTGCACAGCTTCAACTGGTCTTGCAACGTGATCTGGAGTGGGATTATAAGACACTGCTTCTTGGTAACCAAACCCTGCTGGAAGCCCAAGGCCTTACTGTACCTCAGCATCGCTTTATATATTTGACCATGCTCACAGTCAAACGTACGATTTTACAGTATTGGATCCAAGAGGGGGATATTCCACTGGCTTGCTGGCTCACTCAGATGTCTGAATTGGCACGGTTTGAGCTCTGCTATCATTCCCGTTCCACCAATCCGGAGGTTCGGGTGTACTTGGCTTTATGGCGAGCGTTCTTGCAGTTATCTCTAGTCTCTCGATTTGGGGAAGGGAGTTAGGGTGGGAGTTTGTATGGGGAGTATGTGTAATGTATGTCTGCCTCTATGATTAGGTTGTGTTGAGTTGCCTGGTGTGGGTGATGTGTCTTGAGGTGGGGAATCCTTGGGATAGGCACTATGCCTTAAGAAAATTGTGGGGTCACACGGGGGACATGGGCTGTTCTGGTGGCTGGGGTGTTTTTCAGAGTGTGGTCTGGAGATCTGTTGCTCAGTATCTTATCTCTTTTTACCTCCTGGCTTGAGGTGTTTCGGGTGTCCAGTAGTCCCACACTCGGTCTGGTCATTGTACTTGAGATTCTGCATTCACTCCTGGTGGGGGGCTGTGGGCTCCTCATATTTTTGTTGTTCTTGTTATTATCCGTGCATGAGGAGGGGGTTTCTCTATTGTTACTATTGTATTTTCTGCTGGTATTGCTGATTGTATTGTTTTGTATTGTTCACAGCCGCTTTTGTTTGTTTGCCTTTGTATTCTTTGTAAATCCCGTGTTACTCTGGTTGACCTCAATAAACATGATTAAAAAAAAAAAAAAAATATATATATATATATATATATATATAACCCAAAAAATGGGAGCTATGGACCCATCGCGGTCCATGTTTCGACGATCATGTCTTCCTCAGGGGTCCCTAAAGATCCAGATATAAAAAAACTCATGGGTAAATAACTAAAAACAAAGTCGTCACTCTGCACGGGTGAGAAATTCATAAATGAGTGTAATTTTTGCTTCTTTCTTTATTGATAATGGTCTTACCCCAACCTCCTTTTATAAAACTGTAGCGTGGTTTTTAGCGTCAGGACCCCAAACCACCTCGACGAAATCTACGCAGCAGACAGAAACTGGTCAGATTTCCCAGACACACAATGGCACAACCTAGACAAACTCTACAAAAAATACAGTCATGCAGTCTGTCCCCCATACCTGTTAAAAGCCGCCAGCATTAGATTCATGCGGTGGATTCGTTATATGCTCACAGAGGGTCAATTTCCACAAGAAGTTGCCGAAATCATCATAACCCCTATTCTGAAAGATCCATAGGGAACAACAGATCAGCCATCCAATTACAGACCTATAGCCTCAATACCACTATACGTCAAACTAATGGAAAGCCTCGTAGCATAACTTCTCACCGAATACTTAGAAACCCACAACATTCTTCACAACTCGCAATCAGGCTTCAGAGGCAGCTACAGTACAGAAACACTCCTAGTCTCTCTCCTAGACACAGCCAAACAACACCTAAGCAAAGGCATAAAAATGCTACTCATACAACTCAATCTCACAGCGGCATTCGACCTAGTAGATCACAACATCCTACTACAAACACTGGAGGCAATAGAAATCACAGGCAAAGTCTACACTTGGTTTGAAGGATTCCTCCGCTCAAGAAGATACAGAGTAAAAGCAAACAATGAACAATCAGAGTCCTGGAACAACCCTTGCGGAGTCCCTCAAGGCTCCCCACTATCACCAACACTCTTCAACTTTTACATAGCCACACTTGGCACATGCTTAGACAAACAAGGCATAATGTCATACAGCTATGCAGACGATATCACCATCGTCCTGCCTTTCGACCAAACCACCCCCAACACAATGAACAAATTACACATTGCACTAGAAATAGTGTCAAAAAGGATGAGAGACCACAAATTAAAACTGAACCAAGACAGAAAGAAACAAAACCCCAACCATAACAAACCTAGAAATAAACTCCATCACATATCCCTTACAACCCAACCTAAAACTGCTAGGAATAATAATGGACAAAGGCTGCACCATGCAACTTTAAATCAGCAAAACGGTTCAGAAGGCATTTGCAACCATGCGCAACTTAAGACAAGTCTGAAAATACTTCAACAATGAACAACTCATAGTACAAGCGCTAATCCTAGGACTCCTGGACTACTGTAACATACTTTCCCTGTCATGCCCCGCCAACATGCTAAAACAATTACAAAGTCCAAAATACAGCCCTAAGATAATATACTTGCTGAAAAAATACGACCACATTACCTCTGCTTTCCAAGACTCACACTGGCTTCCAGTACAAGCACGCATACAACACAAATTCTACTGCACCCTATTCAAAGCCCTAAATAGAAATGGACCAAGCTATCTGAACAACCTTCTAATCAGGAAAAACACATCCAGACCAAGGAGAACGCAAGCACACTTTACCCACCCCCCAATCAAAGGCATGCAAAGTAAAAAAAATATATGACAGTCTATTAGCCACCAGAGCAGCAAAAATAGACCACCACCTGTCAAATCTGCTGACCACGATGCCCAGCTACAAAACATTCAGGAAAGAACTGAAAATCCATACTATTCAAGAAATTTGTCAAGTGATCTAACCAAACCGTATCGACCATTCCCAGATCCCAACGCATACTATAGCTATCAACCTTATAATCTCCCTGGGAATGCCCAGGCTAATTTTTTTGTTGTAAATCACCTAGAACTGAAAGGTATTGGCGGGATAGAAGACAGCAATGTAATGTAATATATTCCACATTTTTCTTGACACTTTTTGTTTCAATGATATAAAACTAAAAGTGTGGAATAATTTGTAAGTTTCATGGCTTCACATCATTCTCTTTTTTGGTTGGGCTGAGAACTTTTCAGCAGCCTCTCGTATGGGATTCAGTGAAGCAGTGCCACAAATAGCACTGCATTTTTTTGAAATATAAGCACTTGCCTTTTCCATGGAAAAATGAAATCTCTTATGCTCTAAACACAGCAACCACACTACTGTAGTTTCTAAAAATAAATGACCTTTTTTTTCCCTTTAATTCCTAGACATCATCCTCATGCTTCTTAGGTCTCCGCTGAGTTCCAGTAATGTGGCTTAGGCTGTCTGTGTTACCTCACTTGTTATCTTATCAATGACAGGATCTAGGGCCTACTTTACTGAGGCTTTATTCTCATTCTGTGTCTATGAGCGCAAAGCTTACAGGTCAACATTCAGCTACTATGACAGACTTGGTTTTTTTTAATTGATATGACCATGGAGGGGCATAATTAAAAAAAAAAACCACGTCTAAGTCCCCTTTTGGCCTAAGGCTTTAAACATTGAAAATAGAAGCAGGGAAAATGTCCATTATGAAAAAAAAACGTCCAAAAGGAGGGTTTTTTTTGATAATGGCCTGCATCTACATTCAGCTGTTTAAACGCCCAGACTACCACTACGTCTAAACTTATCTATAATAATAAAACCCTAGAGCGCGCATGCGCTGTTGAAATATCGTGAGTCCTGGTGGCATGAGGTGTGCCTCTGTGTCACTCCTCACGGCGCCTGCGCTAGCTGGAGGCGCATGTGCCAGCGACTCCTCAAAATTCAGCCGGGGGTGGGAAATCCGAATTGCACACGTGCTCCAGCTCCGGATCGGATCCCGCTTCTCCTATCTCCCCCCCCACCCCTTTCCCGGCTCCGGAGGGGAATCAGTCTCAGCCCTGGATGGGGGCGCGCACCGGTCCCTGGTCCGATCCTGCCTCTGGTTCAGGTTTTAGCCGCTTCCCGGTTACCCCGGTTCCGCTTCGGGATCGGAACTGGCTCCGGCTGCAACGGGGCGCCGACTCGGCTTCTCCCTTTCTTTTTCTTGCCCTGGGAGGAGGAACGGGGAGGGAAAGATGTCAGTCTGGAAACAGCTGGGCAAAGCCCAGCCCCGCGGGGAGAGAGGCAAAATGTGGATCCGGCAGGACAGGGCGGCCCTGACTGGCATCGGGGTGGGTGGGGTGGGGGTGTTTCAGTGGAAGGGGGATGGAAGGCAGGCAGGCTGGTATCGGAGGGGGTGGGGGGGTTCAATGGAAGGCAGGCAGGCAGGCAGGATGTCATCGGGGGGTGAGGTGGGGGGGGTTTCAGTGGAAGGGGGATGGGAGGCAGGTAGGCTGGCATCGTAGGGGGGGTGGGGGGGTTTAATGGAAGGCAGGCAGGCAGGATGGCATCGGGGGGGTTGGTTTCCATGGAAACATGCTGCTCAGGGGGATGGGAGGCAGGCAGGCAGGCTGGCATCGGAGGTGGGTGGGGGGGTTTCATGGAAACATGCTGCGGGCAGGCAGGCAGACTGGCATTGGGGGGTTCAATGGAAGGGGATTGGGAGGCAGGCAGGCAGGCATCGGAGGATGGGTGGGGGGTTTTCAATGGCAGGCAGACAGGCTGGCATCGGAGGGGGGTGGGTGGTTTCAATGGCAGGCAGGCAGGCTGGCATTGGGGGTGGGTGGGGTGGTTTCCATGGAAACATGCTGCTCAGGGGGATGGGAGGCAGGCAGGCTGGCATGGGGAGTGTTCAATGGAAGGGGGATGGGAGGCAGACTAGCATCGGAGGGGGGTGAGGTGAGGAAGGAGGCACTGGGGGCACTAAGGACAGAGAAAGGGGCACAGGGGGCACTATGGACATAGGAAGGGGCACTAAGGACATAGGAAGGAGGCACTGAGGGCACTAAGGACACAGGGAGATTCACAGACAGAAAAAATGACAGTCAGGCAGCGTGCAAGGAGAGAGAGACAAAGAAAAAAAATACCCAGACAGACAGACGTCTACTCTAGCACCCGTTAATGTAACGGGCTTAAAGACTAGTACCATATAATCAACTTTAAAAAAGCCTAAGCCCCAAACGTCTAAAACAAGAGCTTTTAGGCGAAGCCCTCTTGCCCTGCGATCCCCAAACCCCCCGACGACATCGGGGCAAGAGGGAGCCCAAGCCCTCTTGCCCCGCAGCACCCCCGACCTCCCCAACACTATCGGGGCAGGAGGGAGCCCAAGCCCTCCTGCCCCGCGATCCCCAAACTTCCCCCCAGGCCGAATCCGTTGGGGCCAGGAGGGAGCCCAAGCCCTCCTGGCCCACTGATCTCCCCCCCTACCCCCACCACATGATCCAGCCAGGAGGGAGCTCAAGCCTCCTGGCCCGTGACCCCCTCTAACCCCCATCCCCCACTAAAATACGGGCAGGAGGGATCCCATGCCCTCCTGCCCTCAACGCAACCCCCACCAACGACCACCTCCCCAAACCCCCGATCGGCCCCCCCTACTGACCCGCGACACCCCCCCACCGTCAACCTCACATCTCTCCCACCCTCACCCCTCTTCCCCGTATCTCAAAAAATGTTGGACGGACGGACGGGTGCCAAGCCCGCCCGTCCGGCAGGCCAGCCAGCGCAGGAATGGGGCCAGGTTGGCTCAAACCCATGTGCTTAAGACCCCACCCACAGGAGGAGCCTAAGGCTCCTGGGCCTATTCTGGTTGGCCCAGGCGCCTCATGCCCCACCTGTGGGCGGGGTTTGAGCCGACTGGGCCAATCCGGCCCCATTCCTGCGCTGGCTGGCCTGCCGGACGGGCGGGCTTGGCATCTGTCCGTCCGGCCAACATTTATCAAGGTACGGGGAAGGCGAGTGGGGGGGTCATGGGGTCGGCGGGGGGTCACGGGTCTGTGGGTGGGCCGATTGGGGATTCGGGGGGGTAGTCATTGGGGGGGCTGCGTCAAGGGCAGGAAGGCCTGGGATCCCTCCTGCCCGTATTTTAGTGTGGGGTGGTGGTTAGAGGGGGGTCGCGGGCCAGGAGGGCTTGATGAGGGTATCAATTTGTGTCTCCTCGTGTTTCGCCGCCATTTTGTCGGACGAGCTTGCCTCGGTTTTGGGCCGCTTACCGCTGGTCTGTATCGGAGCAGCGTCTCCCTTTATGATTTTCGGCGGTGACATGCAGGAACGAAGGTAGAATCACTTCTGGTAGTTTGAAACCGGTGGGGCAAGGAATAACCACAATGATCTAGTAAATTGGTGCTAGCGTGGAGGAGCTGCTACTCCATGCGTCCATTCTCTGTAGTCAGCAGGCCATGCCCCCAGCTGGAATCTAAGAATTTGAGAGATTCGTAAGTGCATTTTATAATAGGGTTATGTTTCCTATGTTTAGAGAGAGACATGTCAATAATTTTGGATAAGGAGAGAGATTGAGTATAATGAATTTCAAAGGAGAGCTATCGAGGTTGAGCAGAGGCATAAGAGGGTAAGATCCACTCAAGACCTTGGAGGAGGATGAATGACTTATAATAAAGAAGGTCAGGGAAATCTACTCCTCCTAAAATTTAGGGTTCCTCCATTTCTATAATGATATTCACGGTGTTTTGCCATTCCACAAGAATTTTACAAGGAGTCTCTCCAGCTGCCTGTAGAAAGGCAATGAAAATAATATAGGGAACATGATCAGTAGATAAAGAATTTTCGGGAGTAGGACCATCTTAAGGGATTCAAGTCTCCCCCACTAAGAAAGGTGGAGGGGGAACATGGAAGAATAGCTTGCTTGATTTTAGTCAAGATATGGTCCATATTAATCTTGGTAGAGGTGAATAGCTAAAGAATATTCCCAAGTATTTAAGGGATGAAGGGACCCAGGTTAAAGAAACATTAAGTAGATAAAAAGGAATACAGTGGTCATTCAATGACATACATTCGGTCTTGTCTCAGTTGATCTTGTAAAAGTTGGAAAAAAGGTTAATAAGCTCAATCAAGGCCAACAAGGAGTTCTCAGGATCAGTTAAGTAGAGAAGTATGTCGTCTGCATATGCAGATAGTTTGTACACCTCTACACCAAAATCCAAACCATGGATGTTAGTGTTAAGTCTTATGGCAATTAAAAGGGGCTCCAGGGACAAATCAAAAAGTAAGGGGGAGATAGAGCACCCCTGCATAGTACCTCTCTGGAGAATTCCCCATTGGCCAGAATTCTTGCTGATGGAGCAGTGTATAACAATTGTATCATTTGAATGAATTTGGGGGGAAATCCAAACTTTTCCAAGGCAGCAAATAGGTATGGCCATTCGACCTGTTCGAAGGCCTTCTCTGCATCCAAAGAGAAAGACATAACAGGAGAGGCCCTCGATTGGGCCGAATGTATGATGTTACAAAATAATCTACTGTTATCAGTACCATACCTACCACCAAGGAAGCCAACTTGGTCTCTATGTATAAGAGGTTATATGACCCTTTCTAATCTGAAACTCAAAAGTTTGGTGTAAATTTTATAGTCCACATTAAGCAAGGAAATTGGTCTAAAGTTTTGTATGAATTGATCATCCCTATCCGGTTTTAGTATAATGACGACGGTGGCTTCAGAGAATCTACCTAATGAAACAGGGTTAGACATAATCACTTGGTAGTAACACTGGAGCTTGTCAATCAATAAGGTTGAAAAGGACTTGTACAGTTCCGCAGGAAGTCCACCCAGACCAGGAGATTTTGCAGTTGGTAAGGATTTAATAGCTGATAGTATTTCAGAGGTCTGGATAGGAGCTTGAAGTTGTTGAAGTTGAGCAGACTTGATCTGAGGCATATGAAGATCCGAGAGGAAGCTTTGTATCACATTCAGTGAAGCATAACACTCCAAGGAGTACAGAGATTGATAAAAATTATGGAAAGCATGCAAAATCTGGGATGTAGAAGTGAGCAATTGTCCAGATGACCCTTTTATTAAGGCAATATGATGTTTAACTCTACGACCCTTCAAATAGGATGCAAGTAGTTTCCCCAACTTGTTAGCATCTGAATAGTATAAGGCACTTTGACGAAAAGAGAAGACCAGAGAAATGTCAGAGACAGTTGTGTTGTATTCAAACTTTAATTTCTGAAGCTTTTGTTGAGTAGCGGGATTCCAAATTGTGTATAGACTTCTCCATCTGGGACAGAGTAGAGGCCAGGGTTTTGTGTTTGTGAGCAGAATAGCTAATTACCACATCTCAGAGAAATGCTTTATACGCCTCCCATATGGAAATATAGGAGATATCAGGAGCTTCGTTGGATTCATAGAAGAGTTTGCTCTGCTGCTGTATGTAAGAGATGAATTTTTCATCCTGGAGCAAAGAAGTATTTAGTCGCCAGGAACCAGAAGATTTTTTCTCTGTAAACCAAGAAAGGCTGCACTGGATTGTAGCAAGATCTGAAATGGAAATTCCATGGATTTTGGCTGAAGTCAACATCAGAATAATAATAATAATAACAGCTTATATACCGCAATACCGTGAAGTTCTATGCGGTTTACAAAGATTAAGCAAAGGTACAAATTGATTGACTTTAAGAGGGGAGGAAGAAAGAGGGTTAATAGGACAGGAAATCCATTTTTGAGGAGAGAGTGATCAATAGAACAAGTTAATCGCTATGGAGGGGAGAGAGAAGAGAGGATCAGTTGTCTAGATATTTTAGGAACAGGTGTGTTTTCAGATGCCTAAATTCCTCATAAGTAGTGGGCAAAAGCAATTGTTCTAGGTCTTTACCCCATGATGCTGCTTGGTGCGAGAGAAGATGTTCATGGTGTTTTTTCAGTTTACAACCTCTCACTGGGGGGGAAACGAAGTTGGAATGTGAGCTTCTCTTGTGTCTGTTGGCTGAGAAGACGAAAAGGTCAGTTATATATTTAGGGGCAAGTCCGTGTAGTGCTTTGAAGCAGAAGCAGGCAAATTTAAACTTTACGCGCGCCTCCATTGGCAGCCAATGCAGCTGCCGGTAGTAGGGTGTCACGTGGTCAAACTTCCTCAGCCCAAAGATCAGTTTGACCGCTGCATTTTGCATCAATTGTAAACGCTGCATGTTCTTTTGGGAAATTGCTAAATAGGCGATGTTACAGTAGTCAAGTAGACTCAGTACGAGGGATTGGACTAGGGTTTTGAATGCCGCTGTATCGAAATAAGCTTTAATGGATCTGAGTTTCCAGAGAGTGAAAAATCCCTTTCTGATCAAGGAGTCCATCTGGTCTCTCATGGTTAGGCACTGATCCAAAGTTACACCTAGTATCTTTATGGTAGGTTGGATAGGGTAATTAAGATTATTGATACATAGTGGTGATTTGGTGTCAAGCGGAAGTGGCGAAGCAACGAAGAAAGTTGTCTTTTCTGAATTAAGTTTGAGCCTAAAGGTTGTCATCCAGTGTTCCATCACGTTTATGGCTTCTGAAGCTTTAGGAATAGTTTCAGAGATAGAATTAACGAATGGGAAGATGATCGTAAAATCATCAGCATAACTAAATAGTTTTATCCCTAACTGGGTTAGCTGCGTGCCTAGTGAGGACATGTAGACGTTGAAGAGCAATGGAGATAGCGGAGACCCTTGTGGCACACCGGATGGATTGCTCCAGGTATCTGAAAGTTCATAATTAAAACGTACTTGATAAGTGCGGGACATAAGGAAGCCACTGAACCAATTCAGCACCTCGTCCCTGATATCAATGGCGTCTAGGCATTGCAGCAGTTTCCCGTGGTCTACTAGATCAAAGACAGAACTCATATTGAATTGCATAACCAAGGCATTAAGGCCCTTACTAAACAGTAGGCGCAGATTGTCTAAAATAGCCACAATTACTGTCTCAGTAATGAATAACGGTCTAAAACCGGATTGAGTTTCATGTAGGAGAGAACTGATCCAGATAATCCATCAGTTGGGTGTGTACCAATCCCTCCATAATTTTTACAATAAACGGAATGGATGCTACTGGTCTGTAGTTGGATATTATAGCTGAAGATTCTTTTTGATTTTTTAGAATTGGGGTTATTATTATGTGACCATTATTAGAGAGGAACTTCCCAGTTTTTAGGTTATGAGCCAAATATTGCATCAACGATAGTTTAAATACTAAAGGTGCCGCTTTCATGATTTCTGGGTGGCATGAGTCCAGAAAGCAATAGGATTTAGAGTATTTGTTATATAGTCTGTTGTAATTGTTCCACTCTAAATCTTGAAAGGAGCTCCAGATCATGTCTGCCGGTGTATCATTTTCATGGGTGATAGGTATCGGATGATCACTAGGGTCGTTTGTTGAACAATGAATTCTAAGGTTTTTAATTTTCGAATCGAAGTGTAATAATAATAATAATAATAATAACAGTTTATATACCGCAATACCGTTAAGTTCTATGCGGTTTACAGAAGATTAGTGGAGTACAAGTTGAGTTGACGTACAAGTTGAGTGTAGTGCTATGTCATTTGCAGAGGGTAATTTAGAGTTGTGTGTGGGTGTGATGTAGTGAGCGGTGCCAAATAAATTTGTGATCAGGTTGAATAGTTCTTTTGTATTGATTCCTTGTGAACCATTACAAGATGAGTTGATTTTAATTGAGTAGAATGCTTTACGTTTGTCTTTTATCATTTGTTTGTAGATTTTTATGTTAGCTCTCCATTTGTTACGGTCTGTTAGTTCTCCTGTTTTTTTCCAAGTTCTTTCTAGTCGTCTAGCTAGTTGTTTCAGTTTTAGAAGTTCGGTGTCAAACCATTTGTTATATTTATTTGCATTGCTTTTGCTATTGCGCATAGGGGCGATTTTATTTAAAATGAGATCTTTGGAAGCAAAAAAGTAATCCAACCAGGAATATGATTGATGAGTATTAGAAAAAAAGGTGTAGTCTTTCATGGTAGGATTGAACAATCTCCAAACATCAGACCAACCATTGGTGTTGATCAGGATAGCTTGAACTTGGAGTTTAGATGGTCAAACTTGAGATGTCCTGTCTAATAGCGGGTCCAAAGGGAAGTTAAAATCTCCTCCTAAGATTGTATGAGATATTAATGCTGAAGAAGAGGCACAGTTAAGGGTTTAGGAAAATTGTGGATCATCCGCATTCGGGGCATATAGATTGATTAGAGTAATTGGGGAGCCTTCAATGGAGCCCTCTAGTCTAGACCAGCAATCCTCTGAATCACAAGCATGAGAAAGCATTTTGAAAGGGAAAGATTTATGAATTAGAGTAATAACCCCATTTTTTTCCCTTAAGAGCTGGAGAGGTGAAACATTGATCATAAAATTTACCAGTGAGCTTTTGAGCTTCCAGGGTGTTAAGATGTGTTTCTTGTAAAAAGCAAATGTTTGAATTCAAGTGCTTGAGGTATAAAAGGATTTTCTTCCTCTTGATGGGATTGACAAAACCTTTGACGCTCAAAGAAGTGATTCTAATCTGTAACATAAGAAGGGCACAAGAGGATGAAGAGAAAGATCATCACAGTAACAAGGTCAGGTAGAACTGATGGTGCTGTGAATTCCGGTGAAAGGTAAATAGCAAAACAGCACAGGATATTCTTGGAAAAAATAAACTGTAAAGAATGAGGATGTACAACTGTGCACATCCAGTCCAGAACTTACAGCGGAAACAAAAAAGAACAACAAGAAAAAATACTTTTGGGGTATGTGAGGTCAGCAGGACACAGCAAAACTAAAATCCCAGCAAACGGGTAATAAGGTAAAGTGGCAGATGAAATTTAATGTAGACAAATGCAAAGTGATGCACATTGGGAAGAATAGCCTGAATCACAGTTACCGGATGCTAGGGTCTACCTTGGGGGTTAGTGCCCAAGAAAAGGATCTGAGTATTTTTTTAGACAATACGATGAAACCTTCCGTCCAATATGTGGAGGCGGCCAAAAAAGCAAACAGAATGCTGGCAATTATTAAAAAAGGGATGGTTAACAAGACTAATAATGTTATAATGCCCTGTATCGCTCCATGATGTGACCTCATTTGGAGTATTATGTTCGATCCTGGTCTTCTTATCTCAAGAAAGATATAGTGGTGCAAGAAAAGGTTCAAAGAAGAGCCACCAAGATGGTAAAGGGGATGGAACTCCTCTCGTATGAGGAAAGACTAAAATGGTTAGGGCTCTTCAACTTGGAAAAGAGATGGTTGAGGGGAGATATGATTGAGTAGAATGGCTACAAGTGGATTGATTTTTCGCTGTGTCAAAAATTATAGACTAGGGGATACTCGATGAAGTTACACGGAAATACTTTTAAATCCAATAGGAGGAAATTTTTTTCACTCAGAGAATAGTTAAGCTCTGGAACGCGTTGCCAGAGAATGTGGTAAGAGTGGATAGCATAGCTGGTTTTAAGAAAGGTTTGGGTAAGTTCCTGGAGGAAAAGTCCATAGTCGGTTATTGAGAAAGACATGGGGGAAGCCACTGCTTGCCCTGTATTGGTAGCATGGAATATTGCTACACTTTGGGTTTTGGCCAGGTACTAGTGACTTAGATTGACCACTGTGAGAATGGGCTACTGGGCTTGATAGCCCATTGGTCTGACAAAGTAAGGCTATTCTTATGTTCTTATGATGTGAAAAAACAGCAGCACATCAGCCATAGAACTAAGGTGAAACACTGATATAGGGAGCCAGTGTAGCAGCCATTCAAGTTGGATGATTCAGCTGATCTTATAGGAATTTTTGAAGAGTGGCTGGGTCGTCATAGGTTTTTGTAGCATTCTTATAAGTCACCTTTATCTTAGCAGAGTAAAAAATGGCCATATTGGGCATCCAGAGATTTCAATTGTGGGTGCAATCCCAGGAAGATTTTTCTACGTTTGGCAGTAGGCTAGGAGAGATCAGGCACAAAAAATAATTTTTTATCTTGAAATTGCAGGTTAAAATTAGCTCTTGCCACATGGAAAATCTGTACTACTTGAGCATGGCACAGAACCTTAAAAATGAGAGGTCTGGGAGAGATGATCGATTGGATGGGTTTAGCCGGAATGTAATGGGCCCTCTCTATTTCAAGGGGAGGTGAAAATTGGAGGTGGAGGAAGCCCTGGAGAAAATTCAATAAGAAAGAGGCAGGATCTGTACCTTCTGTGGTCTCGGGCAGACCTAGAATCCAGATGTTCTTTCACCGCATTCTGTTGTTCATGTCCTCCAAGTCAAGCTGCAGGAGGTTGATTTTGTGCAGCTTGCGTTGAAAGACCACATGGAGTTCATCATGTGCCGAAGCATGCTCTTCCAGGAGCTCAATGCAGGCATTAAATTGGGTAAGCTGTTTGGACATGGTAGAAATGTCCTGTTTTATTTCGGAAGCAGTCTGTAAGTTTTGCTGCATTAAATCAATAAGGTGCCTAATATTTTCAGCAAGGGAATCAGGATAAAATTACAGTGGTCTAACTGATGTATTTGGCAAATTAAACCCATAGCTGGGAGAGAGATCGCGCTATGCGGCCATGCTGGATAGAGTCACATGACGTACCCTTGGATATCTTCTTTTGTTTTTTTCTATTCCATTTGTTGTTATATGAAAACTTAATAAACTAAACTAAACCTTAAGTTTATATACCGCATCTTCTCCACAGATGTAAACATAGAAACATAGAAAGATGACGGCAGAAAAGGGCTATAGCCCATCAAGTCTGCCCACTCTACTGTCCCATCCCATTAAGTCAGAGTGCTGCTCGACCCACGTAGAGATCCCACGTGGATGTCCCATTTATTCTTAAAGTCGAGCGCGCTAGTGGCCTTGATCATCTGCACCGGTAGTTTGTTCCAGTGATCCACCACCCTTTCTGTAAAGAAATACTTCCTGGTGTCACCACCAAATCTCCCTCCTCTGAGTTTGAGCGGGTGCCCCCTTGTGACTGAAGGTCCCTTAGGAAAGAATATGTCGTTTTCCACCTCGATACGACCTGTGACGTACTTAAATGTCTCAATCATGTCACCCCTCTCCCTGCGCTCCTCTAGAGAGTAGAGCTGCAACTTGCCCAGTCTTTCCTCGTATGAGAGACCCTTGAGTCCGGAGACCATCCTAGTGGCCATTGACTGGACTGACTCAGCTCGAAGTACATGTGGCCTCCAGAATTGCACACAGTACTCCAGATGAGGTCTCACCATGGTTCTGTACAGTAGCATTATGACTTCAGGTTTACGGCTGACGAAGCTTCTATTGATACATCCCATCATTCGCCTTGCCTTGGATGAGACCTTCTCTACTTGTTTGGCAGCCTTCATGTCTGCACTGATGATTACTCCCAAGTCCCGTTCTTCTGAGGTCGTAGCTAGTGTTTCTCCATTCAAGGTGTATGTTCTGCATGGATTTCTGCTGCCGAGATGCATCACCTTACACTTCTTTGCGTTGAAGCCCAGCTGCCATGTTGAGGACCAGTTTTCCAACTTGATCAGATCCTGCGCCATACCATCCGTGAGATCGCTTTCACCTACTATATTACACAGTTTGGCGTCGTCGGCAAACAGCGCTACTTTTCCCTGAAGCCCTCGGGTCAAGTCCCTTATGAATATGTTAAAAAGGGATGGTCCCAGGACTGAGCCCTGCGGCACTCCGCTAGTCACCTCCGATGCCTTAGAGAGGGTGCCATTGACCACCACCCTCTGAAGTCTTCCACTCAGCCAATCATTGACCCATGCCGTTAGTTCGGCACGGTTTACAAGAACTTAAATATAGGAAGAGAAGAATAAGGGGTTGGGGTTGCGTACAGGGGAGAAGAGAAAATTACATTTTTGTGAAAAGCCAAGTTTTCAGGTGCTTACGAAATAATTGGAGGGAGTTCAGATTCCGTAGTGGGACAGTAAACTTGTTCCAAAGCCCTGTGATTTTGAAAAGGAGGGATTTTCCCAGTTTACCCACATAGATAATACCAAGTAGAGATGGGAAGGATAGTTTATATTTTGTGTGGGTCTGGTGGGTTCAGGACTCGAGGAGTTTAGGGATTAGGGGAGGTGGAGGATGCCGTGAATGATCATAAAAGCCAGGCAGGTACATTTGAAATGAACTCTGGAAATCACTGGGAGCTAATGAAGTTTGGCCAGAAGTGAGATATGATCAGATTTGCGTTTTGCGAAAATCAACTTGGCCGCAGTGTTCTGGATTAGCTGGAGTCTTTGAAGACTTTTTTTTGTTAGACTTAAATAGATGGCGTTGCAGTAGTCTAGAGGATGATAGATTGGACAAGGACAGCAAAATGTTGTTGGCGGAAGTAGGACCTTACTTTCCTCAGCATGTAGAGGCTAAAAAAGCATGATTTTGCCAAGGAGTTGAGGTGGTCATTGAAGGAGAGGGAAGAATTGATAATGATGCCTAGGACCTTGCTTGAGAACTCAAGCTGAAGAGTGTCGCCAGAGGGCAGTGAGAAGAGGGTGGGCAGGTGTTCTAATTTTGGGCCGAGCCAGAGTAGTTTCATTTTAGATTTGTTCAGTTTCATCTGTACCGAGAGGGACCAGGAGTGGAGTCTCGTTATGCAAGCTGTAATGTTCTTGTGGAGGTTGGTGAGGTTCTGGTCTGTCTCGAGAAGGACAAGGATGTCATCAGCGTATGTGTAGATTGTTTCAAGGGGAGATAGTTGGAAAAGTTTCAGAGAAGACATATAGATGTTAAAGAGAATAGGGGATAGGGGTGATCCCTGCGGGACTACGCAAGATGGTTTCCAAGGAACGGACATGGTGCCATTTGTGTTGACAGTGTAGGAACGGGAGCGTAGGAAGTTTGAGAACCACTTTAGGACGGTGGAGTCAATGCCTATCTCGGAAAGTTGATAGAGTAGAATATCGTGGTGGACTACATCGAAAGCTGCAGAGAGATCGAATTGCAATAGGACAGCAAACTTGTTACGAGAATGTAATTGTTGCACCTTTGAAATTAAGGAGACTAGGAGGGATTCGATGCTGAAGCTGGGTCTGAAGCCATATTGGTAGGGTAGGAGAATGGAGAATCACTCTAGGTAAGATGAGAGCTGGGTAGAGATGATGGTCTCTAGCATTTTAGTCAGGAGAGGGATATTTGCTATTGGGCGGTAGTTAGATGGTAAGGAAGGGTCGAGATCAGCTTTTTTCAGTAGTGAGGACAAGGCAATATGTCCCATTTCTGTGGAGAACAGGCCCGATAATAAAGCAGAGTTTAAGGGAGGAGATGGTCTGCGCAGGAATGTTCTTGTAGAGGTAGGAAGGGAAAGGATCCAGGAAGCATTTGCAGGTTTTCAGTTTGAGGCAAAGTTTAGAGATCTGGGGTTCGGATACGATTTCAAAGGCAGTCCAGGATCTATCTGCAGGGATAGGGTTAGAGTCATTAGGGGCCAGAGAATTGTAAGAGACTGCTGGCGGGAAGGAGCTCCTTATGGTAGTGATCTTTTCGTTGAAAAATTTAGCTAGGTCTTCTGCGGATGGGGAGGAGGGAGGAAAGGTGGAGTCGTTTTTTGAAGTTAGGTTGCGCCAGATGTTGAACAGTGTACTACTTTGGTTTTTAGATCTGGAAATTTTATCACCATAGAAATTCTTCCTTGCTTTTTTTAATACTGTGTTATAGAACTTGATATTGTCTCTCCAGGATTGTCTATCTGAAGGGGATTTGGATTTTTTCCATTTACGCTCCAGAGCTCTACATTTCTGCTTCAATTCCCTGTGGTATGGAAGATACCAGGGAGCCTTGCGGGAGTAGGAGATAGGTTTAGTAGATAAAGGGGCAAGAGCACAGTAAGTGGTCCCGGAAAGGATTACCCAGTTGTGCCAGTTGGATTCTGGGTCAACAGGTTTAGGAAAAGAGGGAAGTTTGTTGATAAATTGGGTCCAGAACAGTTTGCTTGTGATTTTTTTGCGATAGGTAATAGAGTTTATGGCCCGGGGTGGATTACCAAGGTGAGACATGAAAATGGGAAGGCAGAAAGAGCCTATAAGGTGATCGGACCAGGGGACATATTCCCAACGAGCCTCTTTGGCAGAAGTTTTGTGCTCGGTCAGGTCGAGGAAGCTGATGATGTCTAGTGTATGCCCCTTTTCGTGGGTAGGGGCGGGCGTAGGTACGGTGAAACCTAGGGAGGTGAGAAAGTTGTTGAATTCGGTTGCATCCTTGCTGGTGTTATCATCTAGGAGGAGATTGATATCGCCAATGATCAATAGTCTAAGACTAAAAAAAAAAGGGAAAATAAAATAATACCATTTTATTGGACTAATGCATTTTTTAATTAGCTTTCGGAAGTCAAAATTTCTTTCCTCAGGTTAATAAAGTATCCTGTCCTGACCTGAGGAATGAGAATTTGATTGCTGAAAGTTAGTCATAAATGTATTAAAATTAGTCCAATAAAAGGATCACATTATTTCCATTTTCTATTTATAAACATTTATCAACAAAGCTACAATACTACTTTATCCTAAAGCAAAAAAAAAAAAAAAGATTTTTTTTTTCTACCTTTGTTGTCTGGTTTCTGCTTTCCTCATCTTCTTGTCATTCTCTTCCTTCCATTCATCCACTGTCTACCCTCTGTCTGCCTCTTCCATATCGCATCTGCACTCTTTCTATGCCCCTTTCAGAAACTGACTGCCTCACCCTTCCACCTCTCCTCCCTCCCATTGGTCTGGCATCCATATTCTTCCCTCTGTTCCCCCCATGGTCTGGCATCTCTCTACTTCCATCTCTCCTTACCTCCCCCATGTGGTTTTCTCCATCTCTCTCTTCTCATTTCCTCTGCTCAGATCTAGTATCTCTGTCTCCTTCCTCCTTCCCCCCATGCTCTGGCATCTCTCTCTCCTCTCTCTTCCCTGGTCTTATTCCTTCTCTATTTTCTTTTTCATCTAAATTAAATTCTTTTTTACTATCTAGTCCTCAGTTTCCCTCTTTTCACTGTATCTACCCATAGCTTGCCACCCCTTTCCTTCACCCCCTCCAGTATCTCACTAACTCTAACCTCTTCCCCATCCAGCATATGTTTCTTTATCCCCTCCTTCCATCCAGTATGTGTTCTTTTTCTCCACTTCCATTCAGCATCTACTCCCCTCCCAACTGATATCCAATATCTGCCTCTTCTCTCTCTCCCTTTACCACACTTCCATCATCTGCTCCTTCTCTCTCTCTCCCTCCACCCTAATTCCATCGTGTATCCAGCCCCCTACTCTCCTTCTCCCCCCTCCAGTTCCATTGAATATCCAGCCCCCTTCTCTCTCTCTCTCTCTTTCCCATTGAGTTATTCTGTCCCCTCACTCCCCACCACTACTGCTACTTTCTCACATACTCCTGACAGCACAAGATAAACCTCAAGCACCACTTAACCTCTTCCCCTTGTTGGAACATCTACCTCCGTTCCCCTCACCTTTGTGGTTGCCTTTCAGTTTCAAAATGAATGTTTTCTTTTTCAGATGGGCCCTGACATAGCAGCCATACTCTTAAGTTGCATGCGGCTGCTTGGCCCAAAGCTTCTCTTCTGACGCAGCTTCCTATTTCTGCCTGGGTGGCTCTTATCAGAGGGAAAGCTTTGGGCCGAGCAGATGTTTGCAACTTAAGAGCATGGCTGCTGTACCAGGGCCTATCTGAAAAAGAAAATGTTCATTTTAAAACTGAAAGGCGACTGCGAAGGTGAGGGGAAGGGAGGGAGATAGGCCAACCTTATTTCTCTATCCGGGGAAAATACTATTCAGCCAAAGTGTGATGTGTGCATGAGTGAGGAGGAATGTAATTCAATAAGCTTTCTGGAAGATGAGGAAATGCAGTGGGAGCTTGAAACTGAAATATAAGGTATGGTTGTGTTGGTATGAATGTTGTATTACAGTGGGAAATACTGAGGAATAAAGCTGACACACTTCAAAGCAGTTTCAGTTGCCTGTCAGGAGAATTACTGTAGGGGGAAGGGAATCCTTAACTCTTTTCTTCTCTAATTGACAAGCACAATTGCAGCAGTGCTAAAGCTTGAAGTTAAAGTTCTTTTTTTAAAAAAAAATATATTTATTGAAAACTGTAACCAGGACATACAAACAGGAAACATTCTGTACAATACAATTCCATGAATAGTAATACAATGCAAAGCAATATACAAAGCAGTAAAGAACAGGGAAATCCTCAACAAAGGCATCGATCCGGACCGTGCCCAAGTCACAGTCTGATATCATTTTAATCCCCAACCTAGCATTTCCAGCTCCCAACAAACACCCACTGCCACTGGAAAGCAAACCACCACAATCCCCACCACATGCTCCCAAATATACCAACAGACAACATACATTCAACATTCATGAAAGCCTGTCCCCTCCCCACTAATCTCCCCTTATAACCATAAGAGACAGCACCTCCCTATGGGCATCTGCCAATAGAATATCCATCAAGTAGTCAGCAGAGTTCTCCACAAGGCCACATAACTTAATCTGTCCAAATGGTATGAGGATTTAAATGTCTGGATTTCAAAGCGGGCAAGCTCCCTCACCTTAGCCATCCACTGCTGAACAAAGGCTGCTTGGTCTGTGACCCAATATTGTAAATGAAGCTTTTTAACCATGAGAAGCACCATGTAAATAAACCTTTGGTAAGGAAGAGACACCTCCTCCCGTATTAGTGCCCTCTGGTCCCCCAACAACAGCAAACTGTAATCCCATGGTACAGGGCCCTGCAAAATTTGCTCCAAGAGAGGGAGGACCCAGAGCCATAGCTCAGTAAGTGTACACTCTAGAAATGAGTGAATGAGAGTGCCTGGCTGTTGTTTACATTTGGGACATAAACTCTCCTTCCATAAACCCATGGTCACCCCCTGGCTCAAGAGATACAAGCACCATGCAGTATCTTGAATTACATCTCTTTCAGGCCAACAGAACCCCCCAGTTCATGGACCTGGGTAAAAAGATCCAAAAATTGTGGTTGCTCATAGGTTATCCCCATATCCCGCTGCCACCTCTGCCTCAGAGTATGCTTCAGAGCTGATTTTAAGACCTTATACCAGGTAGAAAGTGTGTTCATATCTAGGGTAACTTGAAGAAATATACATCCAAGGGACCACAGAGCCACGACTCCCCCCATCTCCTCTGCAAGGTACCTGAAGATAGGCCCAGAAATGAGTAGTAGGGAGCTTCCACCTATCCCGCACCTGAGCAAAAGAAGGAAAGATCCCCTCACCCTCATCCCACAAAACCTACAAAGTGCCACACCATCTCTGCTCACTCCCAAAAGACCAATGTCCCCAACCCTGGTGGAAACTCCGCATTACCCAGTATCTCCAGCAATAAATATGCTTCTGGCACTCTCCCCTGCTTCCTGTGCCACCAGCGCCAAGCCTGTCTAATTGAGGATAAAAGTGGAAGCTTTGGGCGCCCCCTGGAAAGGCTGTGACCGGTAAATGTAATATATTCATGAAGGAATGTGGCAAACACCACAAGGTCCACCTGGGGAATATTTGAAATTACCCATCCAACCCTCGTCAATAAAGTGAAGTAAGGCCACCACATTGTACAGCCTGAGATCTGGCAAATTCAAGCTCCTGACCTATTTATCCAGTACTAACTTAGCATAACCAATACGGGCCCCCTTGCCCCGCCAGATGAAAGATGTAATGGATCTAAAAGCCTTTTCATCCCTATTCAGTATCCATAAAGGTAAAGTCTGAAGTGGATAAAGATCTTGGGTAATAAAACCATTTTTGTTAAGGCAATCCTACCCCACAATCCCAGGGGCAAATCCTTCCACTGAACACACAAGGTTTTAATGTTCTCAAGATGGCAGAGAACATTGTACTGATACATGAGCTTGACATTCAGGCTAAGATAAAACTCCAAATACTGCATTGGTTTCTTAACTGATGGTATGGTCAACTGATCCTGCCAGGTGGCCCTCCCTGTAGAGTCCAACGATAATAGTTCAGACTTCTCATAATTAACCCGAAGGCCTAATATATAATCAAAATGCTGCACAAGGTCCAGAACTTTGTCCAAGTGCTGAGGAGCGTGTTCTAAATAAAGAAGAATATCATCTGCAAAGAGGTTAATGCGGCTCTCCTGATCCCCTATTCTAATACCAGCTATGCCAAAACCCCCTCTAATTTTCTGGGCCAAGGGTTCCAACTCCAGAACAAAAAGAAGCGGAGACAAGGGGCATCCCTGCAGGGTTCCTCGGGCTAGCGAAAATGGTTCTGACAGCTGACCAATCACTAAGAGGCATGCTTGAGGATTGATATATAAACAACGAATCTATTCTAAGAGTTGCCCTTCCAGGCCATATTTACCTAACACTCAAAAAGATATTGCCAGGATATGCTATCAAAAGCTTTTTCCATTCTAACCCCACAATGGCTGCTTGGCCACCTCTCCCTCGTCTGGAGTATAGCACTATCAGCACCTGGTCCTCATGCACTAGCAGGGGAAGAACCCTGTTCAAACATTTAGCCAACAAGGCAGCAAGCAATTTGGCATCCTGACTGAGTAGTGATATGGGATGATAGGAGTCCACCAGCGAAGGATCTTTGCCTGGTTTCTGCAGAAGGACAACATGGGCCATATTATAAAACTCCAACCCCCTCTGAGCATGTAATGCGTAAAAGGTGTCACTCAGTGCAGGCGCTACCATATCCGACAGTATTTTATAGTACTCTGGACCTGGTGCTTTAGTGAGCTTCAAGGCCTTGATACCCACCCTTATTTCCTGGGCTGTGATGGGAGCATGCAAGAAAGCAACCTGGTCCCCCGCCATGGAGGGCAGTTCCAGACCCTGAAAAAAGGAGTCCCTATCCATATTTGTATATGGCCTATCCACATACAGTTCCTCATTAAACTGAACAAATTGTTGTCTAATGTGGTATTCGTTCATATATCTACACCCCTTACAATCTTTGATAGACAAGATAACTTGACGTTTCCAATACGGGCAGATCAAATTGGCCAAAAGCCTCCCTGACTTCCCACCCCACCTGTGGAGCTTGTACCACTGATAATAAACATCCCGCTGGGCCCACTGTGTGAGAATATGGTCGAGCTGTTGTTTCACTTCCTGTAGTCTCTGCTTATCCTCTGCCCATTAAAAGCTCAATAAAAAGGGTCAAGAGCTCTGCCTCTCGCTTCCTCTTTTTGCAAGAGGTATAGGCTATGACAAACCCCCTAATCATCGCCTTAAATGCTACCCAAAATACTCTCAGATCATTCCCCGGGGTCTGTATAGTAGCACAATAATCCAGCCATTGTTCCCTCAAATATGTATGGAACACAAGATCCCCAAACAAATATCTCGGCAATTGCCAGCGACGTTCTCCTGAGTCAGATGCAATCGACAATGATAGCACTACTGGGGAGTGGTCGGACAGGGCGTGTCCAGAATACGAACATCGTCCACCTGAGGAAGCAGAGAGGGTGGGACCAGCAAATAATCCAACCTTGCATAAACATGAGGGTTGGAGCAAAAGGTATATGTACGTTCATTAGTATGCATAAGCCTCCAAGCATTCAAAAGATCCAACTGATCTGTCAAAAAATTAACCCCCTTGGCTCCGTGGTCCCTCGGAAACTTCTTGGGTGGATTATAATCCATAGTGGGGTTAGCAGTAACATTGAAATTGCCTCCCAGAATGAGTTGATATTCCGGATACAAGAACACTTTGGCTAAAATGTCAGAGAAAAACCAATGATTATAGACATTAGGTGCATGCAAATTACAAAACATCCATTTGCTGCCCCACAATTCTCCCAGCATGATCACCAATCTGCCCTCTTTATCTGGTAAGAAGTTGCGTATGAAATAGCACAGCTACTCTCCGCTGCCTGCTTTTGTATGCAGAGCAACATACCTCACCCACCTAGTCTCTACTCAATTTCAAATGTTCAAGATCCGTGAAGTGCGTTTCCTGAAGAAATGCAACACCACCCCCTCCTTCTTGATCCAATTCAATATTTTTTTTCTCTTGATAGGGGAATGAAGACCATCCACATTCATGGATGAGATTTTCAACTTAACCATGCTTTATATCCTTCTAGGTGCACAGAGGTTCAAAGTAGTTGAGTTAGTATCAGTGGAGTGATCCCCAACTAGACCACCCCCCTCCAAAAAAGGTCTCAGGATTGTAACCCAGAGGCACTACCTCCCAACTCCACCCAAGAGCAAAGAAGCCTAGCATCTCATAAAAAGGGACAGATTTACACACATATAGCACAAACCACACATTTGCACCCTGACACACTCTCCCCCTCCCATACCCCCAGATACTCCTGCAAGAAGGATTGCTCCTGTCCTGACTCACCACCAGGGCTTAAAGCAGGCCCACAGGAGGCCTGCAATGGGTCCAGGAGGTGGGGTGGTTAACAGTTTGCTAGGACAGGACTTGGAAAGAATCACTCCTGTCCCGGCTCATCGCTGGACCACCAGGACTTAAGAGAGGTCTGCAGTGGGCATCAGAGGCTGGGTGCAGAGCTGGGCAAGAAGGGAGGGAAGAAGGGCTGGGTGCGAGGCAGAGCAATTGAATATAACCCCCCTCCCGGTTTATATTCAAGCAAATCTTTTTCCCCATTTTTTTTTGGGGGGGGGGAAAGGTTACCTTGTTGTAGCGGTATATAAGAAATAAATTACATTTTATTATTGGATGGTTTATATTTGAGTATACACTTTTCCCTCTGTATTCACTGTGATAGGGGATTAACAGAACCGCAAATACAGAAAAAGCGTGAATAACTTTTTCATATGTTATTCGCTGTTTTCTATTAAAAACCATTGTGAATATGGTGAAACTGCAAATAACATGGTGGGAGACCTGGCTTGTTCCTGAAGGAGATGCAAAACACAGTGAAGAAAGTGCTGGGAATCAGCGATTTCTCTATGCAAGCTGACATAATTTAGGGGGAGGAGCCAGCAAGATAAAAACCATGAATAATCAAAACCATGATTGCTGAAACTGCGAATACGGAGGGATAAACGGTTGGAAGGTGATTGATGTTTCTAAAATATTTTATTTGCTCCCGGGGCATGCTTGGAGAGCAGAGAAGAAGGTCAATTGGCTACTTTGATGTAGATGGAATTTTCCCTGAGATCATACTTTCACTGTTACCCTGCAGGTAACCCTGTGCTCCAAAACTGATTGACTTTAAAAGTTATTTTAAGTTTAAAGATATTCCCTTCTAAGGACAAAAAGTAATATTAGTTGGGTTACACAGATGTGGAGGAAATCCTTTCTCTTTGTTAAAATAATATTATTGCAGTAGGGACAACTTTATTTTCAAGCTCCCCAGCAAGTATTTCACCAGGCTTCAAGAGAACAAATTCACTTTTGCTGATCCAGTGCATTTAGAAATTTCCTGAAGAATAATTGTGATGCATGAAATAATATTTCTTTTTCTGCCTGGTAATAGCTGTAGACTCTAAGCTATAAAAGATTTCACAGCTGCATGTGAAATAAATTGTTGACGATATTTCACTGTTTCTCTTTTCTTTTATGGTCTTTCATTCTTGCTCCCCCCTCCCCCCCAACACCACCACCCTTCTCCATCACTAACTGCTGAGTTCTGGAGCTGAATATTTCTGTTTTAATTTTTGTTGCTCTGTTCCCCCCAATATTGTAGTTATTATATTTCACCTTTGAAGATTATACTAACGCTCAAGTCAAAAAATGTTTTCTCATTTTATGGAAACTTCGTATCATTAAACATAGTAACATAGTAGATGACGGCAGATAAAGACCCGAATGGTTCATCCAGTCTGCCCAACCTGATTCAATTTAAATTTTAAAATTTTTTTTTCATAGCTATTTCTGGGCAAGAATCCAAAGCTCTACCCGGTACTGTGCTTGGGTTCCAACTGCCGAAATCTCCGTTAAAACCTACTCCAGCCCATCTACACCTTCCCAGCCACTGAAGCCCTCCCCAGCCCATCCCCCACCAAATGGCCATACACAGACACAGACTGTGCAAGTCTGCCCAGTACTGGCCTTAGTTCAATATTTAATATTATTTTCTGATTCTAGATCCTCTGTGTTCATCCCACACTTCTTTGAACTCAGTTACCGTTTTCCTCTCCACCACCTGTCTCGGGAGTGCATTCCAGGCATCCACTACCCTCTCCGTAAAGTAGAATTTCCTAACATTGCCCTTGAATCTACCACCCCTCAACCTCAAATTATGTCCTCTGGTTTTACCATTTTCCTTTCTCTGGAAAATATTTTGTTCTACGTTAATACCCTTCAAGTATTTGAACGTCTGAATCATATCTCCCCTGTCCCTCCTTTCCTCTAGGGTATTCATATTCAGGGCTTCCAGTCTCTCCTCATACGTCTTCTGGTGCAAGCCTCCTATCATTATCATCGCCCTCCTCTGGACCGCTTCAAGTCTTCTTATGTCCTTCGCCAGATACGGTCTCCAAAACTGAACACAATACTCCAAGTGGGGCCTTACCAATGACCTGTACAGGGGCATCAACACCTTCTTTCTTCTACTAGCTACGCCTCTCTTTATACAGCCCAGCATCCTTCTGGCAGCAGCCACTGCCTTGTCACACTGTTTTTTCGTCTTTAGATCTTTGGACACTATCGCCCCAAGGTCCCTCTCCCTGTCCGTGCAAATCAGCTTCTCACCTTCCAGCATATACGGTTCCTTCCGATTATTAATCCCCAAATGCATTACTCTGCATTTCTTTGCATTGAATTTTAGTTGCCAGGCATTAGACCATTCTTCTAACTTTTGCAGATCCTTTTTCATATTTTCCACTCCCTCTTCGGCGTCTACTCTGTTACAAATCTTGGTATCATCTGCAAAAAGGCACACTTTTCTTTCTAACCCTTCAGTAATGTCACTCACAAACATATTGAACAGGATCGGCTCCAGCACCGAACCCTGAGGGACTCCACTACTCACCTTTCCTTCCTCCGAGCAACTTCCATTAACCACCACCCTCTGGCGTCTGTCCGACAGCCAGTTTCTAACCCAGTTCACCACTTTGGGTCCTAACTTCATTCCTTCAAGTTTGTTCAACAGTCTCCTATGAGGAACTGTATCAAAGGCTTCGATTTCTTCTCCTTTTGACTGCTGGTTCAATCTCTGATCTTAAGTACCTTAGACTGTTGCAATATTGGGATCTCTCAAGAAAACCATCAAACGACTGAGAATCATCCAAAATGCTGCAGTCCGTCTCATTTATGACCTCAAGAAATCAGACCTTGTAAGCCCGTATTATAAAAAACTACACTGGCTGCCTCTGGAAGCAAGGGTCATCTTTAAGTTTTCTTGCCCTTGCTTCAAAACCATGACAGGTTGATCCCCAACCTATCTGTCTCACCAATTCAAATTCCCAGGCACAACTAATAAACACAGTGCCTACTTGTTCGCTTTTCCATCCCTAAAGGGCTGTACCTACAAGAGATACCTCGATAGAACATCATCATTCCAAGCAGGCAAATGGAACAAATGTTTAACCAACTTCATCTCAAACGCACTTTCATACCAAATGTTTAGGAAGTCAATCAAAACTTATCTCTTTGATAAATTTCTCTGACCCCACTTCAACCTTGATGTACACTTCCAGATAAACTTGACTAAGCTTAACATGCCAATGTAATTTCGAAAGTTCTCTGTAATGTCGCTGTCTGTATACAGTCTCTTCCCCTGTAAATTGCTTTGAACTGTTTGTGGTATGGTGGTATATAAAAACAAATAAGTTATTATTATTATTACTACTTATACTAATAAAAGAATATCTACATAGTAACATAGTAGATGACGGCAGATAAAGACCCGAATGGTCCATCCAGTCTGCCCAACCTGATTCAATTTAATTTTTTAAATTTTTTCTTCTTAGCTATTTCTGGGCAAGAATCCAAAGCTTTACCCGATAACAGAAGTAGAAGTCATGGTTCCACTGGGAACGAGTGATCACAATGTAATCAACTTTAAACTTGACATCGGGAAAGGGAAACATACCAAAACCTTAACCACCACCTTAAACTTTAAAAAGGGTAAATACGATTGCATGAGAGCCATGGTAACAAAACGACTCGAGAAGATGGTGGACAAACTTGAAACAGTAGATCAGGCATGGTGCCTATTGAAAAATACTATTGCAGAAGCACAAGATCTCTACATTCCGAGGATTTCCAAAGATCGGAGAACTAAAGGCAAAGGAGAACCGGCATGGCTTACCATACAGGTGAAGGAAGCCATAAAAGAAAAGAAGGACTCTTTCAGAAAATGGAAATGCACGAAGACAACCGAAGCCTGGAACAAACATAAAGATGAACAGAAGAAATGTCACAAGGTGGTGAGGGATGCAAAACAGGACTATGAGGAAAAAATAGCCCGGGAGGCTAAAAACTTCAAGCCCTTCTTTAGATACGTGAAAGGGAAAAAACCTGCAAAAGAGGCAGTGGGACCCCTGGACGACAAGGGAAGAAAAGGGTACATCAAGGAAGATAAACAAATCGCAGACAAACTAAATTCCTTCTTTGCGTCCGTCTTTACGAAGGAGGACACCTCAACAATACCTGAAGCGGAGAAACTGTTTACAGGAGAAATAGAGGACAGCCTCACCACAGTTGAAGTGAACTTAGATCAGATATACTATCAGATCGACAAACTTAAAAGTGACAAATCCCCTGGACCGGATGAAATTCACCCAAGAGTCTTGAAGGAATTGAAGGTTGAAATCGGAGAGTTATTGCAAAAACTTGCAAACCTGTCAATCAGAACTGGTCAGATACCAGACGACTGGAAGAAAGCAAACGTCACGCCAATTTTCAAAAAAGGATCGAGAGGAGAACCGGGCAACTATAGACCTGTGAGTCTTACGTCTGTCCCCGGCAAGATGATTGAATCACTGATCAAGGATAGCATAGTTCAGCACTTGGACACACACGACTTGATGAAACCCAGTCAACATGGATTCAGGAAAGGGAAATCGTGTTTGACGAATTTACTCCAATTCTTTGAGACCGTGAACGAGCAAATTGATAGTGGAAAGCCGGTGGACATAATATACTTGGACTTCCAGAAAGCGTTCGACAAAGTTCCACACGAAAGACTTCTCAGGAAACTACAAAGCCATGGCATAGAGGGAGATATACAAAGATGGATAGGCAAATGGCTGGAAAATAGGAAGCAGAGAGTGGGCATAAATGGGAAGTTCTCCGACTGGGAGAAAGTGACTAGTGGTGTACCCCAGGGCTCAGTACTTGGGCCGATCCTTTTTAATATTTATATCAATGACCTGGAAAACGGAACATCCAGTGAGATCATCAAGTTTGCAGACGACACAAAACTCTGCCGGGAAATCAGATCGCAGGAGGACAGTGAGGAACTCCAGAGCGATTTGTGTCGGTTAGAAAACTGGGCGGAGAAATGGCAGATGAAGTTCAATGTGGAGAAATGCAAGGTAATGCATTTAGGCAGTAAAAATAAGGAATACGAGTACAGAATGTCAGGTGCAACTCTGGGAAAAAGTGAACAAGAAAGGGATCTGGGTGTACTGATAGATAGGACCCTGAAGCCGTCGGCACAATGCGCGGCAGCGGCAAATAAGGCAAATAGAATGTTGGGCATGATAAAGAAAGGAATCTCGAGTAGATCGGATAAAGTTATAATGCCGCTTTATAGGGCAATGGTCAGACCACACTTGGAATACTGCGTCCAACATTGGTCTCCCTACCTAAAGAAGGATATAAAACTGCTGGAGAAGGTGCAGAGGCGAGCAACTAAACTAGTGAAGGGTATGGAGAAACTGGAATATGAGGATCGACTTAAAACACTGGGATTGTTCTCCCTTGAGAAAAGGAGACTGCGTGGGGATATGATCGAGACCTTCAAAATACTGAAAGGAATCGACAAAATAGAGCAGAGAAGATTATTTACATTGTCCAATTTGACACGGACAAGAGGACATAAAATGAAGCTAAGGGGGGGCAAGTTCAGGACTAATATCAGGAAGTTCTGCTTCACACAGAGAGTGGTTGACATCTGGAATACTCTCCCAGGGGAGATTATTGCAGAATCGACAGTCCTAGGCTTCAAGGGCAAACTAGATGCATATCTCCTTGAGAGAGGCATATAGAGATATGGTTGGCTATAGGGTAAGCCAGGTGTATACCTAGCAGGGCCTCCGCGTGTGCGGATCACCGGACTTGATGGACCGAAGGTCTGATCCGGAGATGGCGCTTCTTATGTTCTTATGTTCTTATGTTCTGTGCTTGGGTTCCAACTGCCGAAATCTCTGTTAAGACTTACTCCAGCCCATCTACACCCTCCCAGCCACTGAAGCCCTCCCCTGCCCATCCTCCGCCAAACGGCCATACACAGACACAGACCGTACAAGTCTGCCCAGTACTGGCCTAGTTCAATATTTAATATCTGTTCAAAGTGGCTCACCAATAAAATACATTCATAATCAAATTATACAAAAATACGTTTGCTTGCTGCTATAAATTACATGGTCTGCCTTTTCAAGCCTGTTGCTGTATTCAGGTAAGCTACTATTCCTGCTTCATCTGTGATGTTTTAGATGCTTATAGAAATGTATGGGGCTCAGGTTGCTGGTTCCCCTCTAAAAAGCCATTTTGAAACAGCGTTTAAAAATGCAGGGAGGAATCATTCTGCATAGGGGCCATAACAGAGTAAGAGCAAAGTTCTGACATCTGCAAAGACTATGAGAGATTCCTGGAGGAAAAGTACAGTGTCTGTAGTTCACAGTCATGGATAGGCAGCATGGAATGCTGCTACTGTTGGTTTTCTTGCCAGGTACCTGTCACTTCTATTGGCTTCTGTGATAATAGCATACAGGGCTACATGGACCATTGCTGTAATGCAGTATTGTTATGTGGCTCTTGTACTGTGTAGATCCCTCTCACACACACACACCCTGTAATATTGCATATGCAGCTGTACGATGTCCCGGCAAATAAAAACCTCCTTCCTCTTTTTCAGGACCTGGCTCATGTATTGCAGATACTACAGACACTCGCTACAGAGGAACACCTGCACATCATTCCTGGGGAACACACCTCTTCACTCTTCCCTTCCTCCATCCCTGCCTATGGGGGGAGGGGGCCCTCCTTATCCCATGATCTCACCTCCTTCCTCCAATGATTGCCTCACTTTAACCCCCTCCTTTCCCCCTCTCCTGGGATTCTTTCCTTACAAATCCTTGATCCTGGGCACATGTGTATGTGTGGCATTGTTGTTGGCTCCACTGCTACTGCAGGGTGCTTGTGCACACCGAATGGGGGGGGGGGGGGACTACCCTCTCAATTGACACTGGGCTGCTTCCTGATGCCTGACCTTGCACATGTGTAGCTCTTATGGGATCTATCTGTTTGTATATGATAGACAGCATTGGACAGCAGTCACTGGCTCTGCTTTACATGAGTCATCAATCATAACATGTCCCTTCTGCCTAGGGTTAGCAGACATCTCTAGAAATAGGAGGAGCTATTCAGACATTCAGGTGTTACTTCTATTGCAGATCATGGAACTCACAAGCCCACGTCTACATCTCTCCCCTTTGTCTTCAACTGTGACTAACACAACCTCTGTCTCATGCCCTGCATGTGACATGGACCTGTTGTCAACCAGATCTTACTTACACGATGGCCATGTTCCCACTTTGAGTTGGCTGCCTGCCTGCATGCCTGCCTGCCTGCCTGCCCTTTTGTTAGGTGCAGGTTTGTGAAATGACATAAAGGGATCAAACATAACACCCAGTTTAGAGATAGATATCTGATATTTATTTTGCTCTTTTTTCTAGTCAAGAATCAAATATAAATGCATACACCCTTGCTGAGGTAGAAATGAATGGTAGAACACCTGGTCACAAAAGACTGTCATAGAACAATAGCCATACAAATATGTATTCATTATGAAAATATGCTATCATACTTATGGTAACAAAATGGCACACGCCTGTCCAATTGTCCCAACATGCCTAACACTGTTCCACCCTGTGCAAAGTGAGCAGTTCTGAGCCTCACATACTTTTTCATTTTTAAGGGTCAGCAAATTTCAGTGAGGGCTGTCCTGCTGGGAGTGCAGCTGCCTCTTTCTCCAGAGGTTGTGGCTTCTAATCTCAATGGTGTTCCCTGTACTCCTGGCCTGGTTACATCATCATCCATTGGCCCATAGGTAATAGAAGATATTTGTACCCAATTAAAGGTCTGACCTCATAAATGCAGCCTAGCTTTCCCACTTTCTCACAGTGTCAACTTTATGGCCTCCTCACCACATTCCATATGATGGTTGGGTCTTTTAATTTCACTGGAGAATCAGGCCCCCTCTGATACCTCTTTTCCACTGATATAGGGAGGGTACCCTTTATTGAGTTTAACATTGTCCCACCATATGCATGTGGGGGAGGGGGTGAATTGGCGGTAGGCCTGGCTTCGGCGCTGGAGGGATGGAGGCAGACAGGCAGGCTGGCTTTGGCACGGAAGGGAGGGAGGGGAAGCAATCGCCTGTCCTGTTGTCCCCATGCACAGCTTCAGGACGTTGTCTTTGAAAACAGGACATTTCGGTGTCCCAAAGCTGTGCATGGGGACAATGGGACAGGGGATCTAAAAACAGGACGGTCCCATTCAAAACGGGACATATAGTCACATTAGTCATAGTCTTTATCTGCTGGCATGTTCTCTGTTTATGTGTAAACTAGAGAGTTTCGTGGGAACAGAAATTTCACCATCAACACGGGAATCTATCCTCTCCCCACTCATACCTGCAGGTACTTCCAGCACTAAGGATGCAAAGTTTAAAAATGAAATAGGGAATTGATTTTTGGAGCAGATTTAGTTATTCTTATAGGTGCATACCATTTCATATTAACTTTCACATGGACATTTTTATCAAGATCACTTAGAACAGTGGTCTCAAACTCAAACCCTATGCAGGGCCACATTTTGGGTTTGTAGGTACTTGCAGAAAAAATAGTTAATGTCTTATTAAAGAAATGACAATTTTGCATGAGGTAAACATCTTTATAGTTTATAAATCTTTCCTTTTGGCTAAGTCTTAATAATAATATTGTAATTGATAGCTAAAGAGACATATGATCAAGAAACTGTTTTAATTTACTTTTGTGATTATGATAAACATACCTAGGGCCTCAAAATAGTACCTGGTGGGCCGCATGTGGCCCCCAAGCCATGAGTTTGAGATCACTGGTTTAGAACAATATGTGAATATTGTACCTGCAGCCTGGTAAAGCCTTGATTTCAAAGCACCAGTTGAGCCAGTGCTCGAATAGCCTCTCAGTGTATTCCATTTCTCCTCCATGCATACCTGTACTCTGTCTGCCTTCCCTGCTTCCACATCTGTTCCTGAAGTTCATCCCTGTTCTTTTTGTTCTGAGATCTCGGATACCTTTTGAGTACAAATATGCTTACCCTGAATTTATAACTATTTATTTAAAATCAGCTGGTTTCCTTTTATTTATTTTCCCCATGGCTCTGCATTTCAGTTGCATTGATACGAATCTCACATAGAGGGTTTAAAAAAAGAAACAAACAAATTTGTACTTTACGTTATGTTATGTTAATCAGGTTTCTTTTCCATCTTTACCTATTCAGTTCAAGGTCTGATTACATTACAAGAGGTTGGGTCAGTTACCCAGGAAGTTACAATGGATAGTTTTGACATGGACATGCAATATGGTTGCTGGTACAGGTAAATCAGTACAGTTATTAATACAAGGATCCTATTATACTATTGTCCCTTAATACTGAAATTTTGGAAATCTATTTGGGATCAAGTAAATAATTTATTGGAGAATCCAGTGGCATTATCGTATGATACCATTTTATTTGGTACATTTATGAGAGCGAAGAGTCAACTATCTGCGAGAAATAATAAACTTCTTTTTATAATGACAGGAGTTGCCATTCAGCTTATTTTTAAAAATTAGGATAGACTAACCTACACATTTTGGTGGGAATCCCTCTGTTATATTTTTCAAATGGAACGCCATTGAGAAGGGAAGTTACAAGAAATTCATTAACTAAGTACTGTAAGGACTGATCTCTTTAGATGTCCTTTTAACATACACATCCAGGGATGGAGGGGGCATGTTTTGGAATTGATTTAAGGGGGATGTTTAGATATTTCTTGTAGGCATCTATGTATTGATCAACAGGTGGAAGGGTGTGGGGAAATAATTTTTTCTAATAAATTCTTATAAGTTTAACGTACTTTAATTGTAATATTCTATGTAAATGTATTAATTATTGTGCACATCTGTAATTAAAAAATGAATAAAGAATTTGAAAAAAAAAAAAATAAGGATCCTTTTACTAAGGCGCGTGCTGATTTAGCATGCGCTAATCGATTAGCGCACACTAAATTGGCTAGCATGCCTTAGTATAAGAGGGGGACAGTTAGGTCATAGTTACAAATACATATACATACATTTCAAAATACTGTAGTGGAAAAGAACAGAAAATATTCAGCTTGTGGCGGTCAGTGTTTTCTTCACAGGTTGAATTAGACTTGGATATTCATTTCCAGGCCTAATCCGGCTACTAGCACTGAATATCCAGGTCTTTGTGAGCTATCAGAAATTTCTGAGTCCACAGGAACAACCATACTGGGTCAGCCCAATGGGCCATCCAGGTCACAAGCACCCGGCAGAAACCCAAATGGTAGTAACATTCTATACTACCAATCCCAGGGCAAGCAGTGACTTCTCCCATGTCTGTCTCAATAGCAGACTATAGAGTTTTCCTCCAGGAACTTGTCCAAAACTTTCTTAACCCTTTCAGGACCATAAGGATCGTAGGCCAATTTTTGTGGTTTTGACGACATGTTTATGGTAAAAAGGGCTTGCAGATGCCAAAAAATTGTTTTTTTGTGTGAAATATCATTATTTTTATTTAAAAAATCACACTTCTGGCTTATGGACAGTGTGGCAAGTGAATCTTCTCGTCAATCTGGCAACGACGCTAATGAATGAATGTCGGAACCAGTTTGTTTACATAAAGGCAGTATCATATGGAATCCGTACATATCAAATTTAGAACTGTAGACTATCCCAATCAAAATTTATAGGATTTTAAAGTTATGGGACAAATATGTCCCTTGGTCCTGAAAGGGTTAAACCTAGCTACACTTACTGTTGTTACCACCTCCTCTAGCAATGAGTTCCAGAGCTTAACTATTTGTTTTAAAAGTACTTGGCTCCGGTATTTGGATTACTAACCGGTCAGAGTTACAAGAGGACTGCATTTTATGTAATCCTAATTGCCTGGTTAGTCGTCCACACACTGCCATTGAATTTCGGTGGTGCCCACATAACTTCTGGGTCCATCCCAGCACTAAGTGGGGAATGCCTTGGTAGTCAAATTTTCAGTGGCATAACATAACATAAAAGTTTATTTATATACCGCAAAACCTTGCATTTTAATGTGGTTAATAATAAAAGAAAAACTGTACAAACACAGTGATATACAAACTTAAGTTGACAAAATATTTTTAAACAAAAAAGTCTTAAGCAATTTCCTAAAATGTTGGTATGAAATAGAGTTGGTTATCAAAATATTAACGCTGGGTTATACTAAGCAGCGTAAGAGTATTTTACTGCGAGCCAGAAAGGTAAATGCTGCGACACTCATAGGAATTCAGTGAGTGTCAGAGCATTTACCTCAATGGCTCACGGTAAAATGCTCTTACGCTGCTTAGTAAAATGAGCCCTAACTTCTTTAGCCCATATCACAGCCTGAATAGACAATAATCTATGAAAATATCTTTTATGCAAACAACCTTTTATAGATGGAAAAGAGAACAAAGTAAAAATTTTTAGTACGTATCTACAAACAGAAAATGGTCAACAAGATAATCTGGAGTTAGACCTTGTGTTACTGAGTATTAATATTTGAACCAGGCAGAAAGATTTAAGGGAAAAAGAAATGGGACTTGTATACTGCCTTTTTGTGGTTGCACATTCAAAGTGGTTTACATATATACAGGTACTTATTTTGTTCCTGGGACAATAGAGGATTAAATGACTTGTCTAGGGTCACAAGGAGCAGCACCTTAGGGTGCTGAGGCAGCAGCTGTACCACTAGGCCACTCTTCATTTAACCAAGCAGAGACCCCATATTGATCCCCGTTTTTTAAAAAATGGATGTCAAAGGCGAATAAAATCAATCAATAAATGAATAAAATCAATGAATCTAAACCATGGAGGCATAAAGACAACAAGCAGAAATTTTAAGGATTGCTGGTATTTAATAAGGAACAAGTCTCAACAAAGTGGTGTTAGAAGCTTTGACGGTTTTCTCCATGTTCCTCAGGAGGTTATAGGATCATTTTCTCAAGCAGTTCCTGTGTTCTCTTTTTTGTCAGCAATGCTGATATCAGCGGTGGTGACTATCGGCAGACCTACAGGGAGCAAACAAATGTAATCATGACTAAATTGAGCTAATTATTTAGCACTCAGTGGCTCTTCTGGAGTAGAAGCATTCCCAGGCTAGGTACCTTTCAGCAAGGTTCCTACTTGCCTCAGTTTTGTGCCTGCAACTGCGGTCTCAGAATTTATACCATTTCATCCCACAGTGCTCAAAGTTTTTGTAAATGCTGGCTTCTGTAGGCTAATTTAGACCTGAATACTGTATCAACACCGAGCCATATTCGGCTACTGATGCTGGATATTTGGATCATCAGTGGTCACCAGAATTTATCTAGATATTGCCTATATTCAGTGCCAGTACCCAGATAGCTATCCAGGCAGGTTAGGACTGCTATTTATACAAGTGAATTTTTGCAATGCCAAATTGCTTCCTACTCCACCTTTGCTTCACCTCCACCACTACTCCACCACTCCACCACTAACTGGATAATGCTGCAGCAGTCTGCACAGATATTTGGCAGCAGTTAACCCGAGAGTGCCAATGAATACTGCACCAGATCTGGGTAATGTGAGACAACTGGGTAGAAGCTGCTCCTGCCGTTAACTCACGCTGAATATCGATCCTTTTGTTTTCCACATTTGGGATTGTGCTGCTTTATTCTGAGTTAATCTGACCTATTTTACAGAGCTGGCCAAAATGCCACAGCACATAGGCCTCCCTTATAAGACCTGGGAAGGTTAAGCCTCTCAGCCCCAACTACAGTCTCCCCTTGACTTCAAGTCAAAATGTCAGGCAATATTTATTCACCCTGCCTTCCCCTAGAGCAGGGGTGTCCAACCTTTTGGCTTCACTGGGCTGCATTGGCCGAAAAAAATGTTTCTGGGGCCCAAACGCTGCAGTAAGACACAGGAGGGAGCTGGCAAGACGGTAAACACCCAGGGGCAGCAAAGGAAAACACTGCATCGCCCTCGATCGGGGCCACACAAAATACTTCACTGGGCCGCAGGTTGGACACCCCTGCTCTAGAGAATGACATCTTTGTCCTGTCCCTGCAAGTTCTATCCCTTTCCCTGCCCCATCCATGCAAGCTTTTTCCTCATCTGCACAAGCCTCGAACACTTTCAGGGATAGGGTAGGAACAGAGACAGAATTTATGGGGATGGAGATAAATTCCTCTACCTGTCACTTTGACTTGGAGGCTGGGCTAAAGGATGTCCAGCCCCTGTAGTCCAGAATCTTCCTCTAGTTTCCTCCTCCCATCTTCCTGAGATCTGTACCAAAATAATAAAACCAGCATAAGGGCATGGAACCAATCTCTACTTGGCACTGCTGATTGTTCTGCCAACCCTGTCCTGGAGGACTACCAGCCTGTTAGGTTTTTTGGATAACCCTAATGAATATGCATGAGAGAGATTTGCATATAATGAAGGTGACAGGCATACAAATCTACCCCATTCATATTAATTAGGGTTATCCTAAAAACCTGACTGGCTGGTGGTCCTACAGGACAGGGTTGAGAACCACTGCTGTAAATGACATCTAACTTTAGGTGTCCACAATGTGGACTTCCATCGACTTAGGCATCCAAATAAAGCGGATAATAAGTCCTTTTAATGACTATAACAAGCATTAATTGGAACTTAGACATCCAAACGCTGGATGCAATTCTCAAAATAAACATCCACAATTTCGTGGACGCCTATCAGAAAAAGTTGTACCTAAAAAAATAGGCATGGGCAAGGCATGGAAGTGGCTTTGATTTGGACATCCATTAGAGAACTGCATGCCGCTCAGCACCCAAATGCGTCTACCTAACGCCAAAAATGTAGGTGTTGCAAAACCAGGTCTACTTTTGAGCGCGAGTTGGGCGTGAGCTAAGTGGACGTGACTTAGGCATCAGGTGGGTGTCCACATATAGGTGAACAGGGATTTATTTTTTGGGTTAAGGAGGACTCCAGGTTGATATTAAGGTCAAAATATGTTTGATAATGCATTACTTATGCAAAGCACATGAAAAATATAGATATATTGCATACTAAAATTCTATTTTGGGCTAAAGAGGACTCCTATGAATGTATGAGCAAGGTTTGTGAATGTATGTCCTAACATGGTTTGAAGTTGAATGTGAACAAAACAGAACTTATGATAGTAGAGAGGAAGGATGAAATCAATGGGAGAGAGAGTGTTCATATTATGGGAGAAGAGATAAAGGCAAAAAAGCATGTTACAGTGTTGGGTGTTTGCTTAGACTCAGCTCTAATTATGGGGATGCAAATTGGGTGTATCATTCTGAAAGATTATGCCCAACTTTGTATGTTGTATAGGCTAAAACCATTTCTGAATAAATATGACTTCCCGCTCCCAATGCTGCACTGTTTTCACTCTTTGGGTCATGGGCAGCATGAGTGATGTAAACCAGGCTGCCTTCGGTGGCCTGGAAGCTTTCCCTTTGTTTCAAATTCCCACCTAAGCGGAGACAGCAAGCTATAGCAGAGGGAAATCTTCTGGGTTGTCAAAAGTAGTATGTTTACTTGACTCACACTGCCCACAGTCTGAAGAGTGAAAAGAGTGAGGTGCTGGGAACGGGAAAAGTAAGAAGATACCATAACCAACTAGGGGAGGGAGATTGAGTGGGATCTGGTACAGGCTGCGAGAGCCACTTAAGAGGTCTTGGAGGGCCACCATTGGCTCACAGGCCTTGTATTGAAGACCACTGCTTTAGAACAGTATCTCAAACTGTGTGCCACGGCACAGTGGTGTGCCCCAAAGAGATTCTGGGTGTGCCACGAGAGATTCCAGAATTTTACTTTATTTATATACATTCTCTTCATAAGTATATACTAGAATAGATGATATATATATTGCGTACACAAGAGCCTGTCAATGTTATGAGTGTCTGTGTGCTTAAGGATACAACCATCCAGACAAACAAATGTGATTGGTCCTTGAAAACTAACGGCAAGTAAGTTTAGTTTTATTTTTAAGCAGTAGTTATCCTAACTTAAGCAACAAAGCAATCAAGGCTTTGTTATCGTTTGGATCTTCTTATCATTGCAAACTTGGATTTTCAGCTCTGACAGAAATGAAATTGAAAAAAAGAGAAATGATTGCAGATGGTGGTTGATGAAATGTATGTTTACTTGTTGACTATCGAGCCATTTTTTGAGTTAATTTGCACATATCATATGATACTGTGCTGTTTGGTATGGCAAATAATAACAAATTATTACTTATAATGACTGTGGGAGCCATTAACAAAGTATTGTACTGATTAGATGACAATTTTTCCCTTAAATTTACAAGTTCAATTGTGAGAGGGGGGAGGGGGGTAATTTTATTGTTACTTATTGTATAAGGTATTGATTATATGATAGGAAAGGGTGGGAAGGGTGCGAGATAAAAGCATATCATTTGTACCATTGATGATTATTAAGTGATATATTTTTTGTTAATTTGGACATATTGTCACACTTATTGTAAGTTTGAAAATGAATAATTAAAAAAAAAAAGTTAATTTGCACTAAAAAACAAGCTTATCCTTCGCATTGACTAGCAATTTTATTCTATCTAGTTTAGTTTCATTCTTGTTACAATTACCCATACATAGCTTAGAGAACTTTAAATAAATAACTCTCAAATAAAATTTTTTGTTGGTTTTGCAATTTTATAATTTCAATTATGAGCCGCAAAAAACATTTGCTCTGTTTAGTATGCTGGAGCTAAAAAAGTTTGAGAGACACTGTTCTAGAGCAACAGGAGCTTCCTCCTTTGGTTCTTCCACCTCGTCATCCAAATCTCCCTGTTCCGCTTCAAGCACAGATCTCTCCATTTCCAAGTTTAATCGGAACTTGCTATCCTGCAGATCAAATATTTGTTTCTCCATCATCTCTTGCTCTTTTGCTATTTTTTTTTCACTCTTCATTCTCCGCTTTTCTTCATCCTTCTTCCTTTTTGCCTGCCTTTCCTTCTGTAGTTCTTGTCTTCTGGTCTTAGGGAGGTTGACTGGTCCATTCTGACAAAGCCAATACTCCCAACTTTCCCTCTGTGACCTTTTATAAAGGCTAACAATCACAGGAATCTTTTTCTCTCTACTGTTGTCACAAAGTATATGTATTCCATTGACACAGGCTGAATTGCATCCCACATCAGTACAACTCTATTTCACACTTGCAGGTAAGTATTAGAGAATTGCGCGGGGACAGAAATCCCACTCGTCCCCGCCAAATCCCACCCGTCCCCGTGAGGAATCCCTCTGTCCCCACCCGTCCCCACGAGGAATCCCTCCATCCCCACCCGTCCCCGCGAGGAATTCCCTCTGTCCCCACCCGTCCCCACGAGGAATCCCCTCCGTCCCCATAAACTTCAGAAATAGTTATTTCATTTAATTATGCTACTGAATTAGGCTCTGGTAGAGACCCATTGACAAATAAGCAAAGACACTTTATTCATTTGGAAATATTAATTGGGAAGAATACATACTTTGTAAACGGGTTTCTACCAGAGCCTCTAATGTAAATATAAAATATAAATACTCAGCTGATGAGAACCCCCAAGGTGTCAGCTGAGGACTTCCTTTGCAGTTGGCCGGGGGTCCCTTTTGCCAAGCTTGGCAGGCAGCAGTAGTGTCCCTGAGTCACAGATGCTGGTACCTCAGTGGCTCATGGATGTTGCCAGCGACTGCTATGCTTGGTGGAGGGGAGTTCTGGCTGTCTCTAGAGGAGGTCCTCTGCTGGCGGTGTTTGGGGATCCCCACCAGTCACAGCAAGGGTCAGCAAGTACTTCAACACTGTAGAAATAAAAACAGAAATGCATTTCCTTTTCTTTTGAACACAATACAAAGACATCTGCTATATACATTTCCCAAAGCTAACATATTTTAGTCAATAAATTTCATTTTTTACCTTTGTTGTCTGGAGACTTATTTTTCCACCAAGTTGGTCCCAGTTTCTTTTTTCCGCTTTCCCATCTTCTTTAAATTCTTCTGTTGCTGTCCATTGGTTCCTCCAACCATGGTCCAGCATTTATCCCTTTCTCATCTTTCACCCCTGCCCACCAGTCCCATGCCCAACATTTCTCCTATCACCCCTCTCCAGCATCATGCCACATCTCTCCCTCCATTCCCTTCACTATGTGCATAACTTTACATTTCTCCACATTAAAGCTCATCTGCCATTTATCTGCCCACTCACTCAGTTTGTCCAGGTCCCTTTGGAGTTCTTTATATTCCTCTACAGATCTAACCTTACCAGAGAGTTTGGTCTCCGCGAATTTTATAACTTCATACTTTGTCCCTGTTTCCAAGTCATTATGGTCCCAGCACTGACCCTTGTGGGACGCCACTTGTGACCTCTTTCCAGTCAGAATAGTGTCCCTTTACTCCTACCCTCTGTTTCCTGTTTGCCAGCCAGTTTCTGATCCATCTGTGTATGTCCCCTTCCACCCCATGGTTCCACAGTTTCCTTAGAAGGCGCTCATGAGGTACCTTGTCGAAGGCTTTCTGGAAGTCTAGGTATACTATGTCTATGGGGTCACCTTTGTCCAAATGTTCTTCTTCACCCAGAGAGTGGTAGAAAGCTGGAACGCCCTTCCAGAGGCTGTTATAGGGGAAAACACCCTCCAAGGATTCAAGACAAAGTTAGACAAGTTTCTGTTGAACAAGAACGTGCGCTGGTAGGGCTAGTCTCAGTTAGGGTGCTGGTCTTAGACCAGAGGGCCGCCGCGTGAGCGGACTGCTGGGCATGATGGACCACTGGTCTGACTCAGCAGTGGCAATTCTTATGTTATGTTATGTACCACTATGTCCAACATTCCTCCCTCTTGCATCCATTTCAATCTGTCCCACTGTTCCCTTTCCACCACAATATTTCTCCCTCTCATCTGTACCTCACTCCCTCCCTATGACCAAAAATTCTCCTTTATTCCATTCCCCGTGTACACAACCATCTCTTTCCCTCCCTTCCTCTCATGCCTTCTGTGTCCAAAAACGCATTCCCTCCCCCACCTCAGCATCTCTTTCCCTCCCTTCCTCTCTCCCAAGTTTATGCCTTGTATCCAAAAACGCACTCCCTCCCCCCTTTTGTGTTCCGCGTTTGTCTCCCAGCCCTCATCTGCAAGCAAATTACCTTAGCAACTTTCTCAGCCAAATGGAGCTCGAGCCGTGAGGTTCGTCTTCTATTTCCTGTCTGCCCTGCCCCAGCACACATAGCCAACTGGAAGTCTTCCCCGATGTCAGCGCTGATGTCGGAGGGACGGCTTTACTTAAGCCCTCCCTCCAACGTCAGTGCTGACATCGGGGAAGACTTCCAGTCGGCTATGTGTGCTGCGGCAGGGCATGTAGAAAAAAGAAGATGAGCCTCGCGGCTCGAGTTGTATCGAACCCCGCAAGATCCCCGCGACCTTAGGAGGCATCCCCACAGGATCCCTGCGACCCTAGGGGGCGTCCCTACCAGATCCCCATGGTCCGAAGGGGGAACCCTCGAGTCTGCGGGATTCCCATCGTCCCCATTCCCATGCAGCTCTCTAGTAAGTATGAGATTCTCCATAAATCTGTCTTTCTCCTTCAATTTTGCTCTGCCCACAGAAACTTTGTCATCTTATTACCACATGGATTTCAACTTCACTTTAATCCTCACATGGCTATTTATAACAGGAGCACTGAATTTTGGATTTGCTTTGTAACCACAGACATCTCCAAAATTGACATACTGTTGCCATGGGATGTGCACCAGCTCCAAGTTTATTAAAAAAAATTTGATGCAACACTTATAAAATTTCTAAGCAATTTCCATAATAATAAAATTAAGGGTAAACAAACATCATGAAATAATTGACATCAACATTAATTATTTGAGGCTCAGGAAGGGAGGGATAGAACTACAAAATTATTATAGAAAAGAAGAACATAACAGGGCTAACAGTAGGGCATGGGGTTAAAAACAGCTGATTGGAGTCCAATATGCAAATTTCAATCTAGTGGCAAAAGGGTTAGATGACATGTGGATCAGTTCTCGAACGCATCTCTGAAAAGAAAACTCTTCAGGGAGCCCTTGAATCTTTCTAAAGTAGATTATTTTCTAATATAGGCTGGTAAAAGATTCCATGTTTGTGGGCAGTGACCATGAAAATGTCTGCACGCCTAGTATTAATAATTTTTAAGGATGGCATTGATAGGAGATGCTGGTCTGTTGATCTTAATATCCTAGGGGGAGCATATGGAGTGAGAAGTTTGTTGAGAAATGCAGGTTGTTTTGTTTGATGGATTTTAAAGGTTAAGAGTCAAATTAAATGTTATTCTATGGGGCACTGGGAGCCAGCATTTTTTAGGAGAGGCTTAACATGGTCATATTTCCTTGAGTTTGTAATGATTTTAACCGCCGTATTTTGTATAATTTGGAGTCAACTAGTTTCTTTTTGTGAGATACCTTTTATATAGGGTGTTATAGTAATCAATTTTAGAGATTATAAAAGTGTATTAAGACTCTGGTTCTAATACCTTTGCCAGTGATCTTATCATTCGTAATTTTTTTTAAAATTCAGTATCCAATTCTTTCTCGAACACCTTTGGAATGCTGCAAGGTTCGATACTATCACCGCTCCTATTCAACATCTTTTTGGCTCCATTGTTAACACTCGGTCAATCACTTGGATAGATGATGTATGCTTATGCTGATGATATACAACTCTTGCACCCTCTGGACTCCCTAACTTCCACACTTCTCTGTCACTTCCTTGAGTGGCAGGGCCTGGTCTCCCTGTCATCTTACCAGGTCTTCTGCACTGTTCCTCTGCTTTATATGAAAGGTAGTCTGCCACTTGAAGAAGCAGCAGAGTGGCACAGAAGTGGCAGTGTGTTAAGAAGACCATACTGCTATCCAGAGATATAACATAGGTATGCAGAATCAGCAACAGAAGGCCCAGTCCTGTCCTCCCAAAGTATTCCTGGCATGCAGAAGAGTGATGTAAAAAGCTCAAATCCTTTCATCTGAGTAAATGGCAGAGGATCCTAGATGTAAGTGACAGAGTAGGTGAACACAAGACCCCATCTGCACTGCACATGTCCGGGTAGAACAGAATGATTTCTCAGGTGTTAGAGAACTCAGGACTACTTCTCATGAAATCATCCTAGTGGCACATTACAGTGATGCCAGGGTTGATAAAGAGAGCCCAGGTCTCTTTCCTAAAGAGGAGAAGGCAGTAGCTGAATTTGGAGGGTGGGGGGATAAAAGATGGACAAGCATGAAGAAGGGAGGCGTCAGAGGAGGATGGGGAGGAAGAAGAGGGGAGTTAGATGAGGGGGATCCTCTCCATCCCCACCCATCCCCGCCAGGATCCTCTCCGTCCCCACACATCCCCACAAGGAATTACCTCCATCCCTGCCCGTCTCTATAAAAAGCAGCAATTACTTCTGACAGGATCATCAATTCTTCAGTTTCTTTTGTGTTTGCGCTGCTGTTTTCCTTGTGGAATCTCTTTGGTGGAACCCTTTTTTTGTTTTCTGTTCAGGTAATTAACTTATAAACCCCCTCTTTTACTAAGGCTGACGTGTCCATTATATTATATGGATGAACCCTGCTCCCAAAGCCTTCCATCCCCGTGGGAGTCTCGTGGGCCAGAGTTAGGTCCCCGTGGGAGGCCCATGGGTTAGGGGGGGATTCCCGCGATCCCCATTCCCGTGCAGACCTTTAGTAAGGAAAGGCTTTTGGAGGGTTCCAAAGAGGGAGGGGGAAGAATTCATTTTACAGGTCTTTACCAGATACGCAGTCCGTCTGTGCATATGTCTCCCCTCCTCACACATCCCCTCATAATCATACCTACCTACACAAATATCACACAAACCCTACCTCTTCTAATACCTAACCCCCAGCACACATAGTCCCCATCTCTTTACCTCCCATACACAACTCTCTCCCCTTGTTATCAACTTCTCATGTCCCCAAATTCATCAAATTACACATACCCCCTGATACTTTCAGTCACAGAATCCCATGCTCATATCACACATCTCCTGCAAACACACACACACATACCCCAAGTTTGCATATGCCACTGTCTGTATTTTCCAGACTGTAAGTGCCAGGTAAGATGATGTAAGTTATTATTAATAACAAAATTATTGGTCACATAGAAAAACATGGCTTTAATGGGAAAGAGCCAGCATGGATTTTGAAAATCACAGTAGTGTTTTACTAATCTTACTGTAGAATTCTTTGAAGAAGTGAATAGCTATATGGATAAAGGTGAGCAGCCTAATATGTGACACACTGGGCAGTTTCTACTGGTTATACTTCTGTTTATTGCTATAGCTAACTCCAGAGGGCATAGAAGAGCTCTGAGAGAAAATGAACACATGCAAGTTCTAGGAGCTATAATTCCTGAATGTTCTGAACTGACATGAAATGAGCTTACATTAGAGACAAGCAGCCTGGAAGATGGGGTAAGAAACAGCAAGGCTTCAGTGCACAGAAAAAGGAAACAAAGCACATGGGAACAATTAAGAAGGCTGCTAGTGAACAGAATAAAAAGCATAGATTGTTTTCAGAGAGAGGCCAACAAAGACAAAGCCTTGGAGAGACAAAGCTGTAAAAACCATTGGTGAACCCTCCTCTGGTTGAAGCACCTCTTTCTCCAGGAAGTAAGGGGTGCATGGAGAGGTCAAGAGGCTGCATCCCGCATTTGCGCAGCCTTCAGCTTTGCCTCAGAACAGGAAGTTGATGTCAAAAGGGGTGGGGACTAGCATAGCCAACAGCTGTGGGCATATGGACTGCTGCCTTACAACCACTCTGGCATTCCCCAACTCCCTGCACCCAGGGCGGACTGTCCCCACCACCTCATTCTTGATACACTAGAGGTAAGGACATAAGAGTTGCCATACTGGGAGAAACCAAAGATCTATCAAGCCCAGTATCTTGTTTCCAACAAGTCAATCCAGGTCACAAGCACCTTGCAAGATTCCAAAAGAGTAAAACAGATTTTATGCTACTTATCCTAGAAATAAACAGAATTTTCCAAAGTTCATCTTAATAATGGCTTATGGATTTTTCTTTTAGGAAATTATCCAAACTTTTAAAAACCTGCTAATTATTTTCACCATATTCTCTGGCAATGAATTTCAAAGTTTTGTTACATGTTGAATGAAGAAATATTTTCTCTTGTTTGTTTTAAATTTACTACTTTCCAGTTTCATTGTAGGCTTCCTAGTCCTAGTATTTTTGGAAAGAGTAAACAAGCAATTCACATCTATCCACTCCACTCACTGTAAAACCACAAGATGTATTCATTAGGTAGGGTTACCAGATGTCTGGATTTCCCCCTCCTTTTGAAGACATGTCCAGGTTTTGAAAAGCTGTGTCAGGCAGGGAGGAAGTCCACACATGCGTGGACTTCCTCCCTGCCCAACAAGAGCAGGCAGCAGGGGGGGAGGGGGAGGAGCTAGGGCAGGATTAGGGCGGGGATGGACATAACTAGGTGGGCCTTGGGGGTGGGGCTAGGGTGTCCAGATTTTCTAAAAGTTGTCAGATCTTGAAATGATAGGAACTTAAATTCTGTTGCAGTGTCTGGGCTGAGAAATTTTGTCAGAGGATTTGGAAAGCTGATATGAGAGTAATATGATTGTTTTGGGTGGTACCAACTTGATGTTGCAAGATTTTTATAGTGTTTGGGCAGGGAGTCTGTACTGGTGATCAGGCAGATAGGCTACAATAGGAGTACCGGTATATCCTGGATTGGAGTTGTGCCAGAATAAAAGTCTATGATACAGAGACAGACAAATCAGTGCTGCACATACAAAGCTGACAGGAGAGCCAGCTGGTACAGGCAAAGAGCCTAGGGGTTTTAATATGTATTGGAAAGTTGGACAAGTTGAAAGAAAGAACTTTATAGTATGTTTGGAAAGTATGCTTTGGATAACATTATGTTTATGTTTATTAAAATAACTTGTTATACCGACACTCTTCATCAGATCTAGGCAGTTCAAGTTTCAAGTTTTATTGATTTTGATATACCAACCATCAAATTAATAAGATAGGGAAAACTGAGAAGAATAAAAATGTGTGAACATATAATAAAACAAACAAACAAACGAACAAACAATTACCAGACGTACTGGAATGTGAGGGTGGAATAATGGGATGGGTAAAGTTACATATTAAAGAAGAAGAAAGGAGATAGTAGGGGTTGGGTAGTACATAAAGGGAGGGGTTGCTTTGTCAAAGAGATTGTTGTGAAAAGGAAGAATAAAAGTTTATAATAATAATAATATAAAAAACAGTTAAAAGAATAAAAGAACTCCATTTTCTGATAGGAAAGATTAAATCCACTTATAAAGACAGTCACTCAAACACTATGGGGTTCATAATTGAAACAAATGCATCTAAAAACCCGCCCAAGTGCCGATAATTTAAACAGCTTTTTGGATGTATCCAGGGACTTTTGTGCATCTGAATCCTACTGTGTGCCCATTTCTAGAGGATTGTTTAGGGCGGGATGTGGGCAGGACCAACCTAGACTTAGACGTCCTGCAGGGATAACTGTATGTTTGATGAGACTTCCTAGGCGAAACTTATACATTGTGACTTAGACGATGTAAAAGCAGGTATAAGTGCCAAAAAGGTATCCAAAATGACCAGATAACTACTGCAGGGACAAAGTAAAGACACCCACACACTCCCCCCATGTTCACTGACTCTGTTGCATCCCCACAAAGTTCAGAATAAAAATGTACATAATTGCCTCTGGAACATCAGTATCTGGTATAGGAAAGCCTAGTAGAGCTGCACAGAGGTGGCTTAAGTAGTCTGGGGGTGGGTTACTGAGCCATAGAGAGGAGGACCCAGGCCCATAAGCCACTCTAACCACTACATTCATGGTGGAAAATGTGAGCCCACCAAACATCACCTACAGACATAAGGGCTATTAGGGTTTTAGACAGGTGGGTATAGTGGGTTTTGGGAGTATTTTGGTGGGCTTACCATAACCTACAAGGGACCTCTGGTAAAATGCTTATCTGGCACCCTTTTTGTGAAGTTCACAGCAGTGCCCTATAAGGTGCCCCTCTGCTCTTTTGCCATGTCTGGGTGGCCAGTCCATCACAATGTGGCCCCTCCCAGGTCCAAATGGTCTTGTTCTGGGTGTTTAGGACTTGGACAAATTTTTGGTCGAGAATGTGGTATAAAGATAGACGTAGTGGCAGTCCGGTCTGGATGATCAAACACCTGGACGTACAGATAGATGACTTTCAAAAAAAATTATATATTTTAGACGTACTTTTCGAGAATGGACATTTTGCCCCTACATCCAAATCGGACTTAGACGTTTTATTTATTATGCCCCTCCATGCACCTTGTGTTTTCTCTACTGACCCCCAAACCCTATTCCCATTATAACAAATACACACTCTACCCTTCTATGTTTGCTTAGACTGTAAAGCAGTGTCTTTCAAACTTTTTCGAGCCGGGGCACACTAAAGGCACCCAGAAGTGTGCGGACGTCGCTGTGATGACATCATGTTCATGCGTGATATCATCATGCTGACATCCACGCATGCGCAGAGGCCCTCCAGACAGGCCCTGAAATGCCAGTAGGGTGTGCCAGCAGTAACAAATATCAACCGAGTACCCCCAAACATAGACCTCCCAAACTCCACCCTAGAACCACCTAAGCTCTTCCCCAGATCCCACCCCCTTTACTAATTGCAATGTAATTTTTTTCCATTCACTTTTCACATACATACAATATACACAGCAGATATAAATTCTCAAAACTGATACATTTCAATCACTATATATAAAATCATTTTCCTTATTGTTGTCTTGTGACTTTATTTTTCTGTGCTTTTAACTATGTTTCCAGGGCCTTCTTATCCATTGACTGTTTTTCTCTCCTTCTTCACTTTCTGCCTTGCATCCATCTTTCCTCACATTCAAGTTAGTAACCTAACCATAGGATTGTAACCAACAATTTTAAAGTCACTCAGAGATATATGAAACTCTTCAAGGGGGGACCGCACCCCCCTAGTGGTGAAACAGAGTTTACTTTCCAGTCATTGCAACTATTTCAATGCTGGTCATGCTCCAAGGTTGGTTGCAAAAAATAAATAAATAAAGATTGTTACAGTCTTTCAAACACTTGTGTGGAGATTCTTTTTCTTTTCAAGCAAACATCACTCTAAGATAAATAAGTTATAGCATAGTGACTTAACTTTATGACGGGTTAGGGGTCTCTGGTGCATTCCCAGTTTGTAAAACACCTCTTAGAACGAAGAGTAGGGCAACATACTCCATGCGGACACTGTAAAATGTGCAAATACAGTGTTACTTTACAGCATATGTCCATACACAGCAATTGTCTAAGCAAAATTAAATCTCCTGCTACAGATTGTGATTCCAGACAAGTGGTGTATGTGATTCAATGCCCGTGTCATCTACTGTACGTGGGATGTACTACATGAAGTATCAAGACCCGTATTGGAGAACACATTAGTAGGATTGGTTCAGCATTGGTTGCAACATCAGCATGCAATCATGGATCTCAAATTCTCCGTACTTAATGTTATTAATTTAACTAGAGGAGGAGATGTTGCCCATATACTTTGGAGACAAGAACAGAAATGGATTTTTACTCTTAATACGTTACATCCTAATGGCCTCAATAGCGAAATGGAATGGATTGCCTTCCTGTGAAAAGATCATTTGGTGACATAAACTTTATCAGCACATTGCTGCATTTACAGTGATTATATCAGTTTTATTGTCTTCTTTTTTGCCTTGGTCGCATGATAGCAACAAATCTTTTCATGGACTTATCTAGCAATAGTATTTGGATGATATTTACTGTGCCACGTATACTAATGACGTTAGTCATAACTCTGACGTGTAGGGAGCTCCTCCCCCATTTTACATTTAAACCGGAGAGCTGCCGCTGTGGTTCCTCTGGCTGTTGAAATCTTTTGCACCGACAGCGTTCTTCGACGGTATGTATCTTGCAGTGCCTCCTCTCATGTAATAGCCTTAAAGTTTATTTAGAAATTCGCCGCTGTGAGGACAGTGAAACCTTTCCCCATAAACCAGCTTTTTTGTATACTCTGTTTTTCAGATGTTGTTACATCACGAAGTCAAAACATTTTACCAGTATTGAAAAGGACTTTCACTATACTTATGATAGGGTCTCCTGAAGAAGAAATCGAAACGGGGTCACGTAGAGACCCCTAACCCGTCATAAAGTTAAGTCACTATGCTATAACTTATTTATCTTAGAGTGATATTTGCTTGAAAAGATAAGAAAGAAAAAGAATCTCCACACAAGTGTTTGAAAGACTGTAACAATCTTTATTTATTTATTTTTTGCAACCAACCTTGGAGCGTGACCAGCATTGAAATAGTTGCAATGACTGGAAAGTAAACTCTGTTTCACCACTAGGGGGATGCGGTCCCCCCTTGAAGAGTTTCATATCTCTGAGTGACTTTAAAATTGTTGGTTACAATCCTATGGTTAGGTTACTAACTTGAATGTGAGGTCAGTTGTTTTTTCTGGATCCTAGCATTTTCTGACTTCCACTAGTTTCCAACTAGTATTACCCCAGTGATTTCAAAAGGAAATTGCATCCATCTTTTGCATTAACTTAGAATTCAATATTTCCATTTTTCTGCTTTCTTCTCAAAATCTATTCTCTCTCTCTCTCCTTCCCTCCCTATTTCCATGGTCCGGACATCTCTCTCCTCCCCCCACCCCCAGTGGTCCGATGACATCTATCTCCTTCCTTTCCCCCCTTCCCAGTCTGGCATCTCTCTCCTCTCCTTCCCATAATCTGGCATCTTTCTTTACTACAGTACTACTGTTATTATTTCTATAGCGCTACCAGACTTCTCTTCTTCCCTTCTATTCTCTGGCCTGATATTTCTCCCTTCCTTTAGTCATCTCTCATCCTCCAATTTCTGTTTCCCTTATTCCTTTCTGTCCCCTGCATTCCATCTCCCTTCCCTTCCTCCTTTCTGGCCCCCCTCCCAGTCCAACATTTCTTCCTCTTTTCCACCAGTCCAACATTTTTTTCTCTCTTCCTCCTGCATGATTCTCCTCTGGTCCTCCTTCCTTCCCCTAACCAACATCTCTCTCTCTCCTTCCATGAGTCCAACTTTTCACTCTCTGCCCTCTCCCCCTTTTAGCTGTATGTATAAATTATGGTTCATTGAGATTTGAGTGTTTTATTGTTTTGTCATTAGAATGGTTCTTATTACGATATTTATGAAGAAAACATTTTTTTTTTTTAACTTTTGTTCTTAATCTTTCCTTTTCTATTTTTAATGGAGTTCTTTTCTTGATGAATGTGATTTATGCATTGTAAACCGCTTGGATCATTTTAGGCCGTTATGTGGTATATAAAGTTTTTAATAAACAAACATAAACATGTTCAGCAGTGCCCCTTCTCCTTTCCCTTTCCAGCAATACCTCTCCTGTCACTGCTAGCAACAGCTCACTGTGTGCTTTTAACTTTGGCACACAGCTGCCGCTAGCAGTAGTTTAGCCTGGTTTAATCAGGCAGCCTCGGGGGTCTTTGCTAGGCTGGCCTGCTTCGATGATATGATGCAGGCCGGCCTAGCAAAGGCCCCGAGGCTGCCTGATGAAACCGGGCTAAACTACTGCTAGCGGCAGCTGTGTGCCGAAGTTAAAAGCACACAGAGCCGCTGCTGCTGCTGCTCTGGGGGCATGGAGACGAGGAAGACAGGAGTCCTGGGGGCGCGGAAATGAGGAAAGCAGGAGTCCCGGCAGATACAAGCAACATGAAGGTAGAAGTCAGTTGACACAGGCGCCAGAGCCTCTCTTCCTGCCCTGTGAGCTGTGGCACACTTAAAATCTCAAAAAGAACACTAGTGTACCGTGGCACACAGTTTGCAATATACTACTGTAAAGGCTCAAGAAAGCATGCTAACTTCCATGCCTGTGAAACTTCGAAGTCTTGCTTAAAGAAATGGCATTTCAGCATTGATTTAAATTTCTTATGATTCAGTTCAATACGAATTTCACATGGCAAATGTTAACTGTAGAAAAATTTTACTATGAAGCTTATAGTAAAGAATCACATAAACTTGTAAAATAGGACCTGTAAATACAGTACAGTAGTACACCAATGAGGTCTGCTCATACTGTATATGAAAAGAATAGTACTGAGTTCCAGACATCAGATAGTTGAGCTAAATGGATAATGGTATGACAGATATACAGTATATGGATTTTAGACAGCACTTGGTCAACTATCTCATGGAATCTTCCTTGGGAAATTTAAAAGTCATGGGATAGGAAGCAATGTCATACTGTGGATTGCCAACTGGTTAAAATATAGGAAACGAAGAGCAGGATTAATTAGTCAGCTCTTTCTATGGAAAGGAGTCAATAGTGGGGTGCCTCGGGGTTCTATTCTGGAACTGATTAACATATTCATTAAAACAGCAGCCTATTTAATTAATTTATAAAATAACTGATAGATAATAATGATTTGTCTATCAGGAAGAATTATCAAAAGAAGGACAACTTTTGAAATATTGTAGAGTTTATTACAGCATTTATTAAGGGAATGTCCTAAGGATGTGTCAGTGCGCTCCCCCCAGCCCCCCATGGCATTCTAATTTCAAAAATGTAAATTGAAAGATAAACATCTAACGAGTGAACATTTAGTTATATAAAAAGACAAGAACCTGAAATACGAGAAACACTTACCAGTGGAAACTTCCTGATTTTTTGAGATGCTTTTGGTCAATGCAAAAATACATGGAATGGTTACAAGGAGAGTGACTGGATAGGTAACAGTTGCAAACACTAAATACAAAAAAAGAGGAAAGAGACACAATGTCCATGTTAGTTGAATATGGGATCTATATGGCCCCAAAATATTTTTGGCGGGTCCTAATCATAATCATTACTACAGAATGGATAAGTTGGGGGGGTCAAATTTAAAAATTGGGTTTCCATAGAATACGGGGGAACATTTTTCTTCCATTGATCACCCAGGCCCTTCTTTTCGATGGCATCTCTCACAAACTCACTTCAGAATTATTGCTACCATCCTTTGCACCATGATCTGCCCCATGACAGCACTATCTAGAAGAAAAATCAACCTGTAATCTGCAAGACCTTGCATGCTGACAGAGCCTATGGTAGCCCTGTTCCTTCTCCCTCATGGCTGCCTTATTGCCATGGAAACCCATGTGAGGGGGCAGCACATCATAGAGCCTGCCAGCAACCATGAGCTCATGCTGAAGTTTGTTCTCAGAATTGCTGCAGCAGTGGGGCAGATGCTAGTATAGGGGACATCAGCATGGTAACAAGTCCAGAGGGCAGCATGGCAGAAACAGCTGAAGTTCAGAGGCAATAGTCTGTGTCACCTATTTCCAAATATAGGCTTTATAAAAATTACAAATTAGAAATAGTGAAACCTACTAGTGACCAATGAAAAGTCGATATGTAGTACTAAATGTAACCAGGGTTAAAAGTTTAAAAGTTATCTGAGTGAGGAAAAACAGGGTTTAAAGATGATTTTAAAGGGTTTTAAAGCAAATAAGTTTTGGGAGAGGAAAATGGTGACAGAATTTTAAAAAGTGTGGGATAAACACAGAAGATCTCTAATTAGAAAAGGAATGGTATAAATTAAAGAACTAAGGTCGGTACTGGACATACTTGCACAGTCTCTGTCACATATATGGTGATTTGGTGTAGGATGAGCTGGGGAGGGCATCAATGGGAAATCCACTAACTTGGAACATGAGAACATTGTTGGCCAGACTTTACGGTAGGTATCCAGTAATCAATGGGATGGTTGGATAGGCTGGAGTGAGCTTGGATGGCAACTCCAGGAGTTGGAACCTAGGACAGTACCAAGTGGACTTTATAATCTATGGCCCAGATATATCAAAGAAAGAGACAAGTTAATTTAATCAAGTATTTTTAATGAATATAACTAATTGGTAGACTGGATGGACTGTTCAGGTCTTTATCTGCCATCATTTACTATGGGGCTCATAATCGAAACTTAAATACGTCTAATAACCTGTCCAAGTGCCGATAATCGAAATGGTTTTTTTGGATGTATCCAGGGATATTTTAGGCCTCTGAATGCTGTTGTGTGCCCAGAGCTGAAAGAGGTGTTTTTGAAGGCGAGGTTAGGGTGGGATGTGGGCCGACCTAGACTTAGTCATCCTGCAGGGATAATCAAATGTTTGACGAGACTGCCATAGTGAAACTTATATGTTGTGAGTTAGACGATAGGTATAAGTGCCCAAAAAGGTATTGAAAGTGACCAGATAACCACTGCAGAGACAAAGTAAAGACCCACACACACTGCCCCAATGTTCACTGACCTCCTCACATCCCCACAAAGATTGGAATAAAAATGTACATACCTGTCTACATAACATCATCACCTAGTATAGGAAAGCCTAATAGAGCTGCACACAGGTCTCTTAAATAGCCTGGAGACGGGCTAGTGAACCATAGAGAGGAGGATCCAGGCCCATAATTCACTCTAACCACTACATTTTTTGTGGAACTTGTGTTCCCACCAAAAACCCACAAAACCCTATTGTACTGCCATATAGGTGCCTCCAGCAGCTATAAGGGCTATTGGGGTTGTAGATGTGGGTATAGTGTGTTTTGGGAGGCTCACCATAATCTATAAGAGAGTTCTAGTGAGATGTTTATGTGACACCCCACTACTCTGTTACCATGTCTGGGTGGCCAGTCCATCACAATGCTGGCCCCTCCCACATCCAAAAGGTCTTGTTCTAGGTATTTGGGACTTGGATGAATTTTTGGTTGAGAATGTGGTATAAAGATAGACGTAGTAGCGGGCTGGACGATCAAATGCTAGGACGTACAGATAGACAATTTTCCAAAAATGAAATAGTTTAGAAGTACTTTTCGAGAATGGCCATTTTACCGGTGCTGACTGTGGGTGACTAGCGCCCTACATTCAAATTGGACTTAGATATTTCTTTTGATTATGGCCCTCTATGTTACTATGTAATTAAAAGGAAAATGGAGAGCGACAGGGCATGGGTTGAAGTTGAGATGTTAGGCTCAGGAGTAATCTAAAGAAATACTTTTTTTTAATAGAAAGGTTGGTAGATGCATGGAATAGTCTCCAGGTAGAGGTGGTGGAGCCCAAGACTGTGTCTGAATTCAAAAAAGGAGGAGATAGTAGATGGTGCGGATAGGCAAACTTGATGGTTCATTTGGCCTTTATCTGCCATCATGTTTCTATTCCAAGGCATAGTTACTACATCTGCTCAATAATGAAGTTAGAATTTCACATGCTGGTGAAACCTGGCCAAAGCCACTATTTGTATTTCCAGATCATAATTCTTTTCCAGGCTGAAAGAGAACAGTATTTGGCCTCTTTTTCTAGAGTTGGGATTTCAAGTCCTTGAGTAATGTAAACAAGTTCGGTTTTCAGGGTATCCTTACAAAATATGTACTGGAGATATTTGCATGCCTACTTCCTCCACTGTATCCAAGTTTCCAAGTTTATTAAAAATTTGTTATACAGTACTCCCCCGAAATTCATGGGGGTTTCATTCCAGGAACCCCCATGAATCTTGAAAAACCACGAATACGTGGGGGACACTGAAGAGGGCAGCCGGAGTGCTGGCGAGTGAAGAAAATCACTCACTGTATGCTCCGACCACCTCTTCCTGCACTAAAGTTGGGCCTTACCAGTCAGGAGCTACGTGTCAAAGCAGCTCCTGATTGGTAAGGCCCGACTTTAATGCAGGAAGAGGCGGTCAGAGCATACAGAGAGTGATTTCCTTCACTTGCTGGCAATCCGGCTGCTCTCTCCTGCCTCTCCAGCTGTCCTCTCCTGGTCGGCGGTCGCGGTCAGAAAATACTGCGAACGACTGGGGGGAACACTGTACCGCCAAATCAAAACTTAGCAGTTTACAAAACATTAAAAGGGTTCTTGATTGGCTCTTGATTGGTTTTCTAAATTTCTACTGTCTCGTTCTTATTCAGTCAATATTGAAGGTGATATTTCCAATTCCTGGCAGCCTCCTTGTGGGGTTTCCCAGGGTTCTTCGCTTTTCCAAATCTTGTTCAATCTTTATATGACTACTTTGAACACTTATAAGTTGTCAGTTTGGGAAATGCTTTTTACCTATGCGGATGATATCTTTATACTGATCGAGACTGATTCGAATAGTACTAATTTAGCTTTTAAAATAAACTACTGTATTTCTAAACTTCAAGCTTGGGCTATGTCTATCCAGATGAAGTTAAATGCAGTCCAAACTAAACTTTTGTGGTTAGGCCCCAAACTGGACTGCTTTCCTTCCACCATACTTCTGGATTCTGGGGCCTCCCTGCAAATCGAGTTCTCCTCTAAGATTCTGGGAATCCTTTTTGACTCCTCTCTTACCTTTAAGGATCAAATAAATTCTCTGGTTAAGAAATGCTTTTTCAGTTTACGAATGCTGAGGAAGGTTAGATCTCTTTTTCATCAACGCCATTTTTCTGTCCTGGTCCAATCAATTATACTATCTCAACTAGATTACTGTAATGCTATTTATCTTGACATCACAAAGATCTGTCTCCAAAGGTTACAACTGATTCAGAATACCACTGCGAAGCTGATTTATGGAAAAAGCAAATTCGACCATGTGACTCCTTTGCTTTTGAGCCTTCATTGGCTTCCGGTTCATCTCAGGATTCAATTTAAATGTGTATGCATTACTTTTACATTTTTATATGGTATTTTTATTCCTCTTGTTCCTCTGCTATGGAACGTTTATAGATTTTCCTATGCTAGAGGCATTCAACAATTTAAATTTTCCATTCCTTCTAGGAAAGGTATTAAAGGAGTCAATAACTTTAGCCTTTCTTTGGCTTTTAAATTTTCTCAATTATGGAATGAACTCCCTTTAACTTTGAGATGCCCTAGTCCTTTCCAATTCTTCTACAAATCATTAAAAAAATTTTTAATATGCTAAACATTTTGAAAATTAATCTCCTTGCAATTTTAGCATTGTTTTTAATTATTGTTAACCGAGTCAAGCTTCCTCTGGTTGATGACCCGAAAAATAAAGCTAAGTTTTAGTTTAGTTTAACATAATGTGAGTAACAAGGCTAAAAACAAAGTAAAACCAGCAAATTAGTAACAAAACAAATAAAATTGCAGAACCAAACAGGAACAAAAGGAGTTAAGGGTAAACTACATTATTGATAGGAAAGATAGGACAAGGAAAGAGAAACACAATTGGGACTCTTCTTCTGCCCTGTGTTCAGGGCCGACAGACCACCGTTCCTGCTCTTCTGCAGGCAGAGGAAGGAGGAAGAAGGCTTCCATTTTGTCCCTCCTTCCTCAGCCTGACTCTGCAGTACAGCGACGCCGATCGGGCCAGACTCCGCCCACCCAGTTCACTCTTCTTCTGCCCTGTGTTTAGGTCCAATGACTACCGCTCCTGCTATTTAAGGCAGAGGAAGGAGAAAGCCCCCTGCCATTTTTGCCATCCCTCTTCTGCCTGACACCGCTTGTGCAGGAAGGACTGATCTCGGTGCGGTTTTATCTTAATCTCGATGTTAGGTCCTACCTCGATGCAAGTCCTTACATAACACCAATAGCTGCTTAAGTTCTACCCTGCTTATGTCTTACTAGAAGCATTTGGGTGCTGAATTACCTTCTGATTTAAGTTTCTCCTCCATTCTGTCTTACCAGAAGTAATTAGATGCTAAGTCTTCTTTAAGTTTTATCTTACCAGAAGCAATTAGATGCCAAGTCTTCTTTAAGTTTTATCTTACCAATTTCAATGTCTTACCAGAAGCGACTGTCTTATAGATCAATATGCTCTTACTAGAAGAAATTGGGCGCTAAGTTTTCATCCTACTAGATGTAATTAGGTGCAAAGTTACTAGAAGCAATCAGCTGCTAAATTTTACCTCCACCTACATCTTACATCCTACTAGAAGCAATTGGGTGCTAAGTCTTTTATTCTGATTTAAGTCTTTTATTCTGATTTAAGTTTTTACCTCCGCTCTGTCTCCCTAGAAGCAATCAGGTGCTAAACTTTCTTCCATTTCAAGCCACTGTGCCAAGTTCTTTATCTGCTTTAAGCCACTTTTCAGAAAGTCAAACAAGTCCTAAGATATCTACTATCAAATACCCAACAAGAACCTAACCTCCAATTCCAGATCCTCACACGTTAAACAAACAGGTTCTGCCTTCAGTCCTCTTACTGGTTCTCCATCTTCTTGGTTTTTTCTTCTCTTACTCTGCTCATTTACCAACACTATTCACTGCCTGAAACCTCTCCCCCCCAATCTACTCGACTCCACAAATGTCAATAATATTTGCCCTGGCCTCAGAATCCCTGCGCTAGTGCGCACCAGAAATCACCCCTTCAAAAACACCCTCCAAGGAGTCAACTACATCTCTTTAAAGCCCGTTCCTCCTGCCAATCTACCCAGCCTCACCTCCGATTCTCTCACCCCAGTCCCAACACTCTATTGTAATGCTAGATCTGCTTGCAACAAGACCCTAATATTAAAGGACCTACTTGTGGACTTCGATCCTGGATTCCTGTGCATCACAGAAATATGGATTGAAAAAGACGATCTATTCATGCAAAAGAATTCTGCTCCTATGGTTACCATGGCCTCTTCTCTCCCAGAATAAATCGGAAAGGAGGAGGCCTGGCACTCCTCTACAAATCATTTTTCGACATTCAGCTCCTCAAAAAGGGTAGCTACACCTCACTAGAATATATGCTAGCTTCAGTCAAGGACGAACTCTACTCCTACCCATTAGGTATCTTATTACTATACCGGCCACCAACCCCCTGGAACAAATCCTCCAAAAACTCATCCTCGAGAACGCCTTCCTAAAATTTCAGAGACTATTGATCATTGGCAATATTAATCTCCACTTAGATGACAACACCAGCAAGGATGCAACCGAATTCAACAATTTCCTTACTTCTCTAGGTTTCCCTTCTCCTGCATCCTCCCCAACCCACGAAAAGGGGCTCACACTAGACATCATCAGCTTCCTTGACCTGACCGAACACAAAACATGTGCCGAAGATGCTTGTTGGGAACATATCCCTTGGTCCAATCACTTTTTAGGCTCTTTCTGCCTCCCCATTTTCATGTCCCACCTTGGATCTCCACAAATCCTATCACCTTCTGCAAAAAAATCGCCAGCAAACTGTTCTGGTCCCAATTTCTCAACCAACTTTCCTCTTGTTCTAAGCCTGCTGACCCAGAATTCAACTGGCGCAACTGGATAAACCTCTCCAAGACTACCTATTGTGCTCTTGCCCCTTTATATACCAAATCTATCTCTTACTCCCGTAAGGCCCCTTGGTATGTTCCGTACCACAGGGAACTGAAGCAGAAATGCCGAGCACTGGAGTGCAAATGGAAAAAATCCAAATCACCTTCAGACAGACAATCCTGGAGGGATAATATCAAGTTTTATAACGCAGTACTAAAAAAAGCAAGGAAGAACTTCTATGGTGATAAAATTTCCAGATCCAACAACCAGAGCAGCACTCTTTTTAACATCTGGCGCACCTTAACTTCTAAAAACGACTCCACCATTCCCCCCTCCTCCCCATCAGCAGACGACCTAGCAAAATTCTTCAAAGAAAAGATCACTACCATAAGGAACTCCTTCCCTCCAGCGGTCTCTTACAACTCTCTGGCCCCCAACAACTCTAACCCTATCCCAGCAGACAGATCCTGGACTACTTTCAAACTCGTATCTGAATCCCAGATCTCTAAACTCTGCCTCAAACTGAAATCCTGCAAATATACCCTGGATCCATTCCCTTCCTACCTGTATGAGAATATTCCTGCGCAGGCCATCTCATCCCTCACCAGACTTATAAACTCTGCTTTACTATCGGGCCTATTCTCTACAGAAATGGGACATATTGCCTTGTCCCCATTACTGAAAAAAAGCAGATCTTGGCCCTTCCTCTCCTTGTAACTACCGTCCCATAGCAAATATCCCTCTCCTGACTAAAATGCTAGAGGCCATCATTCCACCCAGCTCTCATCCTACCTAGAGAGATTCTCCATTCTCTTACCTTACCAATAAGGCTTCAGACCCAACTTCAGCACTGAATCCCTCCTGGTCTCATTAATTTCAAAGGTGCAACAATTACACTCTCGCAATAAGTTTGCTGTCCTATTACAATTCAATCTCTCTGCAGTTTTTGATGTCATCCACCACGATATTCTAATTTATCAACTTTCTGAGATAGGCATTGACTCCACACTCTTAGAGTGGTTCTCGAACTTCTTACGTTCCCGCTCCTACACTGTCAACACAAAAGGCACCACGTCCGCTCCTTGGAAACCAACTTGTGGAGTCCCGCAGGGATCACCCCTATCCCCTATTCTCTTTAACATCTACATGTCTTCCCTGAAAATCTTCCATCTATCTTCCCTTGAAACAATCTATACTTATGCTGACAACATCCTTGTCCTTCTCGAGACAGACTCGAACCTTACCAACCTCCCTGAGAACATAACAGCCTGCATAACGAAACTCCAATCCTGGTCCCTCTCTCTGTTCAAATGAAACTGAACAAGTCCAAAATGAAACTTCTCTGGTTCTGTCCACCCTCTTCGCACTGCCCTCTGGCACCACGCTGCAGCTTGAGTTCTCAAGCAAAGTTCTAGGCATCATCATCGACTCTTCTCTGTCCTTCAATGACCAGCTCAACTCCCTAGTAAAATCATGCTTTTTCAGCCTCCACATGCTGAGAAAAGTAAGATCCTGCTTCCGCCAACAACATTTTGCCATCCTTGTTCAATCCATCATCCTTTCCAAACTAGATTACTGTAATTCCATCTACCTAAGTCTAACTAAAAAGAGTCTTCAAAGACTTCAACTAATTCAGGACACTGCGGCCAAGTTTATCTTCGCAAAATGTAAATTTGACCATGTTTCCCCACTTTTGTCCAAACTCCACTGGCTCCCAATAATCGCCAGGGTTCATTTTAAATGTTCCTGTCTAGCTTTTAAAATCCTACACGGCATCCTCCCTCTCCTAATCCCTCTATCTTGGAACTACCCAAATCCCGACAACACCAGACCCACCCAAAAACTTAAACTATTCTTCCCCTCACTAAAAGGTATTCTCCATGTGGGAAAATTGGGAAAATCTCTCTTCTTTAGAATCACAGAGCTTTGGAATAACCTTACTACCCCATTGCAGAATCAGGTCTCCTTCCAACTATTCCGTAAGCACCTGAAAACTAGGCTTTTCACAAAAACGTAATGCTCTCCTCCCCCCCCCTTTACTCAACCACCAAACTCAATATGCTATACTTTCCTTTATTAAGCTCCTGTAAACTGTGCCGAGCTCTATATTCATGGAGAATATGCAGTATATAAACCTAAGGTTTAGTTTAGTTTAGTTTAGTTTAGGGAGGGGAGACAAATTCTTTCAGAAAAGAAAGGGATCAGAATCTTTGCTGAATGGAAAAATATCTCTTGTGTATTCACACAAGGACTCAACAAAGAAGTGAAATGGACTGTGTTGCAATAGAAAATCTGGAATTGGTAAGCTGACAGGGCAGGATACAAGAATGGAGGAAAGGAAGTGAGGTCATGCTGTTTGAATTTCCCGGTGAACGGTGTGTTTCATGTTGATCAGCTGATACCCGGTTTGTGTCGAACCCTGGGTTCCTGCTCGAGTCACATTAGTTTTACTGGTAGGTGATACATTTTATTAAAAATTATAGTGGGGAGTGTGGTATATTTGGTATATCTGGTATGTATGATTGGGAACGGGTGTGATCATTTTGTATTTTAGGAGAGCGTTTGTGGCTGGTGGGCCTTGTAAGCACAGCTCCTGAAGACGCCATGCGGGGAAACACAGTCCTGTGTCAGGCTGAATGCTTTGCTTTCTAAATGCTTGGTCTTCCAAAGTGTTGGACAATTGAGAAGAAAGGGCTGAGCCCTGTGTTCTAAAGTGATGGACAGTTGAGAAGAAAGAGGGGAACAGCGATTGGTGATCGAGGAGTTGGTATACATCTGTCTGGTTGTTGCGTAACCTTTAGTCTGATTCCCCCTCAAATGACATAAATGAACATTAAACTGTAATTCTTCATTAGATAATTGCGATCACATTGAATGCAGCCCTATTCATGAAAACACAATATGTTGTTATTGGTGGGTGAGTGATTATATGTATGTATAAGTGTGAATGGTGTATGAGTCGGTTGATGGGGGAAAGGTTCACCAATTGTGAAACATTTATAAATGATATTTATGTCTTGTGAAAATTTATGTACTATTTATACTTGATATTGGATGGTTTCTATAGTTAAAATAATTAAAAGAAAAAGTGATTTAATAAACAAAATTGCTGATTTAATTGTTGTGTATTCAATTGGGATATCCTGAAACATGGCTGGTTTGCAGATATTTGGGACTGAAGTTTGAGAACCTATTCTAGAAAGAAGAACGTGTAGAAAAATAGACATATTAATTAGAGCTAAGACAGAGGTATTCTGTCCATACCGTCTGTACCTGTAAGCAAAAGCAGCTTCCTTTAAAGGCCATATTTGCTCTTATAGGTTGAATGAGCTAGATGACCCATTTTCTCCAGTCTAATTGAGACTTTCCAGACTTCATGCTTTAGTCCAAGATATGATCTATGACCCTGTTGCCTGCTTTTGAGGATGTATCTTTTTTGTTCTCTTATAAGAGAAATTCAAACCTACGGGATATCTTATGTCCTGCAATTACTGGGTTGGGTAGGGAACATAGGGATGTTATAGCAGGACGCCGTACATGTTGCGGTCATTGCTCAGTTTGTGACTTGATGCTGCAGGCTACATAATTTAAGGCTCTTAATGAAGATCATATGATACCATGGAAATCTTTTACTTACTGCACTTCTATGTGTGTGATCTATGCCCTGATCTGCCCATGTGAGTTAATGTATATAGGGCAAACATCATGTCAAATGAATATTAGACAGCCATAGACATTGTGTATCTAGTCATAGACGTACTGCACTGCTGGTAGAACATTGTGTATCAGTTGGACATTCATTTTCAGACTTTAAATGCTTTGTAATTGAACAACTTGATGCTGATCTCCGTAGAGGAGATATTAGGCGGCGACTTCATCCGAAAGAACAGCGTTTAATTTTTTCTTTGCAGACTATTTCCCTTAGAGGTTTAAATTCAGCCATCGAATGGCAAGCATTTCCTATGAATGGAGTATTCTCTGTGGAATGTCGTCATCTCGTCCTTCTATGTCATCGCTTTATTACATCCATGCATGCTTGAGTTTTTAAATGCACGTTGTGAGTTTTTGATTTGCCACTTTTTGCCTTACTGAATGCGGAGCTACTTGTGGATTATTCCCCTGAAGATGTGCCTTGCGAAATGGGGTTCTCCCATAGGGATGATACTTGGTCTGCATTTCATACAGCCGGAAGAGAAGCAGCACAAGATAAGTAGTGGTTTTGAGATTTTTGTACTGTTAAGTGTTGGCTATATGTATGAGATTTATTTACATTAGTTGAAAGACACTGCAATTCCTGGTATCCAGTGAGAAGTCCTATGCAATACTATATATTTATAAAATAGCAGTTGGAGTTTTTTGTGACCTATGACTATTATGGAATCACTTATTATACTTGCATTGAAGCGTTCCCTAGTCCTTCGGGGCTTTAACTGAGGTCTTTTTCTGTATTTGGCTTGCTTCTTTTGCTTTGGTCTTCTGCTACCTCTCAGATTCCAGAAGAGAGTGGACTTTTTATTGTATGTAGAGTTATTTCTACTCTTTCCTTATATTATTTTCCTATGACCCTATTGGTCATCTTTAAGGAAACAGCCCTTATGGTTATCTATAGGGTAATCTGTTGTACTGCTCTCTCTGACGAAGACATCTTCATCGTAGACACAGAAAGCAAGCCTCTCCACTGTTTTCTTCCCCTTCTGCTGCTGTAAACAACATCATCCATTCACTCAGTTACCAGTGATGCAAATAAAATGTCTACAGAAACACTCATCATGCTTGTATTGAACCAGGGTCAGTGCAGCACTCTTGGGACTCCTTTTACAAAGGTGCGTTAGGGCCTTAACGCGCGGAATAGCGCGCGCTAGCCGCTACCGCCTCCTCATAAGCAGGCGGTAGGCGCGCTAATCCGGTGTGTGCCCTAAAAACGCTAGCGCACCTTTGTAAAAGGAGCCCTTGGTTTCAAGTACAGTATCTACAGTAAATTCCTTGTCAAACAGTTGGAAAATTAAATCAGATCGACATCTGTATAAGACTCATTTTCTTAATTTGCTGTCTAGTAATACATGCTACAAGGACAATACAATAATTATAGATAATATCAGCGCTGCTATTAGTACAAAATAACCTGGGATGTTATCTGTATAATAAACTTTATATAAGACCAAGTATTATTACAGTATTAGAGCTCCATGGAAGTCTTATTGCCCAGGTAGACAACTTCTCATCTTTTCATATGTAAAAAGATATATACATAAGTTATATGCATAAATATATATATAAGAGCAAGGGAAAAATGCCTTGTACCATTAGTAATTAGTAGTATGACTACTGCAGTGAAAGTGACAAAATGAAGCAGTGTCAGGCTTGCCAGGTATCTTCGTAGGCTGTGTATTGCTTCATTAAAATGTTGGCACTTCAGAGTGACTAGCAAATTACTAGCAGATAGAGAGAGGTCGTAGCTCCAATCCTTAAAAGAATGGAAAATAACTGTTAGAAATAAAGATGACAAAGACAGACAGATGTAGACACAGGTTTAGAGAGATCAATGAGATTCTATGGAATTTGTGTGCACACTCTGCTAAAAGCAGTCTGTGCCACCTATATAATTAAGCAATGCTCAGAGGAAATGAACATTTTACTATGCAGCCAGGAGGGTAAGGGGAGAATGAATTATTTATTTATTGGGATTTAGCAACCATCTTTATGAAGAGAGATTCACCCAAGGAGGTGTATAATAAGGTGTTTCTTTTTTTTTTTAATCAGGTACTCTTGTATTTTCTCTATCTGTCCTGGCAGGCTCACAATCTAACTATGGTATATGGAGCAATGGAGTGACGTCAGAAAACCAGAAAAGAAGGAGTGGGAAAGGGACTGAACACATCAACCTAAGAAACAAATACAGTTTTATTATAAGTAAAAATAACATAAAATCAAATCCTATATGTAAAACCAAGCCTTATATAAAGTCCAAGTCTTGTGGATTTAATTGACCCAACGCTCCGTGTTTCAGCTTCTGTAAAAAAAAAACCTTCCTTTAGGGGTTGGCCTGTGATTTGAAATACATATACAGAAATATGAACAACATATACAAACCATGTAAAACAAATAAAACATATCAATGAAACAATCATAGCCAATGTCAAGATAAAAAATTGACCATACATGTTAATGAAAATGAAAGAGAGAAGTAGTATATACACTTAAAAGATATAAATGCAGTGGTCGATACCAGAAGAGGCTAATATAAATCATAAATGCAATAAATATATCGCTCCCTTTTGTCTGTGCATCTTTGATTTTTTTGTATTCAAATCTTCATGTGATACAGTATCCTGTATTTATTTAATGAGCATGGGCCCACTTTTATGATCTGTAGTTCTTTCTATGCATGTTCTTTATTCAATATTTTCATTTTATGTCCATGGTTTTATGGTTCCTTAATAGTCTATTAATCTCTATGATCTTTGGAAACTCATCAATGAATTCAGTGATCTGATCTGTGCAGGCAGTTGGTTCCATAAGCGTGGGAAAAAATGGCTATAGGAGCGCTTGTGGGCTGTTTCCATCTGGAGGGCTGTTTCCATCTGGAGAGATCTCCCTGGGGGGATGCATAGCCACCTCTGTGCTTCAGAGCGGAGGGGGCAGGTGGGGGTGTACTGCTGAAGTTTGGAGGTGATGTAGACTGGAGTGATGAAATGGAGTCATTTGTGAGCTATTATCAGGGCTTGAATGTGCAGCGTTTGTTGATCAGTAGCCAGTGTTCTGCTTGGAGGGCTGGGGAGGTGGGGTCGCGATAATTGAGATTGCATAGGAGGCGGATTGCCGAGTTTGAACCTGCTGGAGGGGTTTGAGTTCCTTGTCGGTCACTCCATTAAATATGGAATTACAGTAGTCCATCCTAGAGAGTACATAGACATAGAGATGTTGAGCTAGGTCAGGTTTGGAGATATAGGGTCTGATCCTTCTCAGTTGGTGCAGGTAGTAGGAGGTGGAAACTACCTGCGAGATGTGGGCAGAGAGGGATAGATGGGCATCTAGTATTACCCTGAGGCTGCACCTGGTCTTTTGCCGTTAGGAGGGTAGACTCCCATGATAGTGTTGGATGGGTGAAGCTAGTGTTTTTTCCCTGATCCATAGGAGCTCTGATTTGGAGGCATTCAGTTGTAGTTTGTTGTCTGTCATCCAGTTTTTCATGTCCAAGAGGTAGTATTGAAGGTTAGTAAGTTGAGCTGAATAGTTTTCACCTAGGGGGAGCAGTAGTTGAATGTCATCGGCATAGGAGTGGACTTTGATGTTATCGTTTTGGGCAATATCAATGACTGGTTTGATGTAAAGGTTAAATAAAAGAGGGGACAGCAAGGCACCCTGGGGGACTCCGTATTTGATACGTTTGGGTTCTGATTTGTGTGATCCTAGTATTACTGACTGTGTTCTTTGATGCAGGAGGCGAAACATTGGAGGGCAGAGTCCTTGATGCCAAGGTCGGTGAGTCTGCGCAGTAGGAGCTGTTGATTGATGGTGTCAAAGGCAGCGCTCAGATCTAGTAGTATTAGGAGGGCGTCACTGCCTTTGTCCAGCATTGGCCAGCTGTCATCAATGATGTTTAGGAGAATCACCTCCATGCTGTGGCCTGCTCAGAAGCCAGATTGAAAGGGGGATAGGGCTCCTTGTTCTTCTATGAATGGTGTAATCAGTGAAGTACTATTTGTTCCAAGAGTTTGGAGACGAATGGGAGGCTGGATGGTTGTTGCTGAGGTCATTTGGGTTGAGAGAGGGTTTCTTGAGAGTGGGCCTGATAATTGCCAATTTCCTGTAGATAAGGAGGAGTTGATGATGGGGAGAATGGATTTTGTCAAGGCATCCTCAGTGGATAGAAGGAGACTGGAGGGCAGTGGTCCAGGATTGTGTTTGAGGGTCTAAGTCAGGGGTGTCTAACCTGTGGCCCGAGGGCTGCATGTGGCCCCAGTTGAGGGCGATGCTGTGTTTTCCTCTGCTGCCTCCAGGTGTTTACTGTCTGGCCAGCTCCCTCCTCTGTCTTGCTGCAGTGTTTGCGTGGCCCCAGAAACATTTTTTTCAGCCAATGCGGCCCAGGGAAGCCAAAAGGTTGGACACCCCTGGTCTAAGTTCCTTCAATGTTTCGAGGAGCTCATCGTGTATGGCCAGGTGTAGTTGGGATAGAGATCTAGGTATTGGGGTTTTGGGATTGTGTGTGAGATGAGTTTGGGGGGGGGCTGTTGGGCTGTTGCTGGTGGCGATATCAAGTTTATTGTGTATGTTGTCAATTTTTGTAGTGCTGGGGTTGGAAGAGAGTGGGGATAATTGAGCAGTGGTGGCCTAGGTTGGGTTGGCAAGGGAGGAGGGGGAGTGGAAGGTAGGGGGCATGATGATCAGGTGGCTTATAGGTAGGTGTTTGGGTAAGGGGTGGAGGGAGACCAGTGGTAGAGAAGAGTGAGATAGAACAGGTTGGGCGAAAGCAGTTGCTGACGTAGGAGAGTGGAGGGGTGATTTGCAGTTACTTACTGGACTGGGCGATGAGGTTGGTCATGACTGGTATTATCCCCAGCTTGGTCCTCTTGATCCCCATGAAGGGCCACACCAGCCTGCTTGGCAGCCCTTAAGAGGATGAAAAAATGACTGCAAGGGGGTGGGGCTTCCCACCAAACACGATCCTGCCCTCTGGTGCAGTGAAGGGGGAGGACTCGATCTCCCTTCCCCTTTACTGTGCTGGAACTGGAGGTGGCCTGGTCCGCTAAGCTATTAAGAGGGCTGAAAAGCAGGCTGTGTGAAAAAAATGGCTGCAAGGGGGTGAACACGATCCTGCCCTCCAGTGCAGTGAAGGGGGATGACTCGATCTCTCATTGCCTTCGGTGTACTTAAAGATATTTTTTATTGCTTCTTCAGGTTGGACCACTGTTGGTCCTTACCATACTATCAGTTCTTCCTTCAGGTATTCCTCCATTTTTCTAAAGTCCGCATGTTTGAAATCTAGGACTTTGAGTTTTGTGTGGTCAACCTTCACTTTAGCTGTTACATCAAACCAAACCCAACTAGACATTAAAGACACTCTCCCCATTTGTGAGGACCAGATCCAGTATTGCTTATTCCCTTGTGGGTTCTGTCACTATTTGTCTGAACAGAGCCCCTTGAAAGGGATCCACGATTTCTCTATTTCTTTCCGACTCTGCTGATGGAACTTTCCAGTCTGCATCTGGCAATTTGAAGTCACCCAACAACAGCACCTCCCCTTTCTTTCTCAACTTTTGTATATCTGCCACTAGATCTTTATCAATTTGCTGCGATTGAGCTGGAGGTTTGTAGACAACACCCACATAGATAGAAGATCCATCTTCTCTTTTCAGAGCAATTCATATCGCTTCTTCCTTTCCCCAGTTCCCCTGCATTTCAGTCACTTGGATATTGGTCTTTACATAGAGAGCTACACCTCCACCTTTTTGACCATCTCTGTCCTTCCTAAAAAGATTATAACCTGGCATGTTTGTGTCCCATTCATGGGAATCGGTGAATCATGTCTCTGTGATAGCAACAATATCCAGGTCTGCCTGTAACATCAGGGCTTACAGATCATGAACTTTGTTGCTTAGACTGTGAGTGTTTGTTGTCACTGCTTTCCAGCTACCCTTCAACATTAATCTCATGTTTTTCTATAGTATTTTTAATTTCACTTACTGTTGCATTGCTAAGTAGTTATTTGCTATGATTGTTGTTTACATTGCTACCTTTTCTATCATCACATTTTGTCTTTTGCTGGGGATGGCCACCAAAATTGTCCTGCTTTCAATAAACAATACATTAAGGAATATTTTGTTACTCCGAAACTTGTTTTGGGAGGTTTATGTGGAACAGAAGTTAATTTACTGACCAAATAATTTTGAGGTTGCAGTCGAGTTTTGATGAGGGTGGTGTGCAATCCAATTACTTTTACTCATGAACCAAAGTTTTCTCCAGCACAGAATTTTCACCAGCTCAATAGATCCTTATCCATTTCCCCTCATGGTGAGAGGATACAACATACAACAAAACCACCTTCTCTCATACCAGAGCTGAAGCTTCACACAGTCTGTCCTTGCATATTCATGATAATCATAGATGGCTTGGGGGGGGGGGGAGGGATGGATAGGATTGAGGTCTACAAAATGCTTAGTGGAGTAGAATGGGTAAAATTGGATTGATTTTTTTAAATACTGTTTCAAAAAGTATAAAGACTATGAGGCACCCAATAAAATAACGTGAAAATATTTTTAAAACAAATAAGAGGAAATAGTATTGGTAGCTTGGAATGTTGCTACTCCTTGGGTTTTGGCCAGATACTAGTGACCTGGATTGGCCACCGTGAAAACAGGCTACTGGGCTTGATGGACCATTGGTCTGACCCAGTAAGGCTGTTCTTATGCTCTTATGTTAGTTTTTCATTCAAAGAATTAAGCTCTGGCAACACTAGTATTGTATCTAGATTTAAAAAAATGGTAAGGACAAATTCCTGGAGGAAAAGTTCATATCAGCTGTTGAGGAAGACATGGGGAAAGCCACTGATTGCCCTGGGACCAGTAGCATGGAATGTTGCTATGGTTGGGTTTCTGTCAAGTACTTGTGACCTGGTGTGATGCTTCCATCATCTGACCGAGTCAGCAGAATCCATTCTAATCACCTCCAATATCTGTAATTGTCTCCAGTTCACTCCGGTCGCTGTAGTTGTGTCTGACTCACCCTAGTCTCTGTAGTCATCTCCAGCTTACTCTAATTGCTGTAATTGTCTCCAGCTCACTCTGGTTGCTGTAGTCATCTCTGGCTCACTGAAGGTTAGACCAGAGGCCCACATTCATCCCCTCAAGGATCACCTGCAGGAGCCAGAACTCAAAGAAAATACTCAGATCAGTCTCAAATAAAAGGACCAAAAGCAGTCAAAGGTCCTTCCTCAAGAGCCCTTTTTCCCTCAGGGTGAGGGGATTTCCAGTAAACCAAAAATGTTTCCCATATCAGGTCCCAAGGTTCATTCCAGCATTTATCAGTTGTGTTTGTGTCGACGTGTGTAGGTGTCATGCTGAGTAGTGTTCCTTATTGTTGCGTGTTTATTTGTGCCATCACAAGAATGTCGGAGCTTGAAATAAAGCAATGAACAAACATTAAATTTCTTATTAAACCTAACAAGAATGGTAGTGAAATCAGGGACATATTAGTCCAAGTTTATGGCGATAATGCCATGAAGAAAACGGCAGTGTAAAAATGGATTAAACATTTTTCTGAGGGGAGAGAAAGCGTCACTGATGAAGAAAGTTCAGGGCAGCCAGTAACGAGCAGAATTGACAAAAACATTGCAAACATTCATCGAATTGTATGTCAAAATCATCAGATAACTGTGAGAAGTATAGCACACCAAGCAAACATCAATAGAGAAACAGAAAAATCTTAACTGAAAATCTTGGCATGAGAAAGGTGTGTGCAAAAATAGTCCTGAAGGAGTTCACCAATGAACAAAAAGGAGAATCAAAGTTTGCCAAAACCTTTTGGAGAGGCAAGACGATGTTTTGGGCCATGTTATCACTGGTGATGAAACATGGGTGTATCAATACAAGCCTGAAACAAAACATCAAGTGCACAATGGAAGTCAGCCAATTCTCGACAACCAAAAAAGTTTTGCCAGTCCAAATCAAGAGTCAAAACAATGTTGCTAACCTTTCTTGATATCAGAGGAATTGTTCTTTATGAATTTGTACCAACTGGACAGTTAACCATGTTTACTATTTGGAAGTGCTGAAAAGGCTGCATGAGAAAGTTAGACATAAACAACCTGACATTTTTGCCAACAACTCGTGGCTCTTGCATCACAACAATGTCAGAAAACAAATAACAGTATTAGAATACCCTACCTACTCACCTGATCTGACACCCCAATGACTTTTTTCTGTACCTAAAGATAAAGGAAATATTGAAAGGAAGACATTTTGATGACATTCAGGACATCAAGGGTAATATGACAGCTCTAATGGCCATTCCAGAAGGGACACAAGGGATGTTGTGGAGGGGGGCATAGAAAGGGAAGAGTTGGGAAGAGAAAGGGAGAGATGGCGGATCTGGGGATGGTAGGGGTCCATTGCTGCAGCTGCGTGGGGATGCAGATGAAAAAAAGGAAAGATGCCAGACCTCCGGGGAAGGGAAGGGAAATGGAAAGGGAGGACAGAGATGGAAGATGGAGAAGACAACCAGAGCCTGGGACCAACATTATTTGAATAATGACCAGACAATAAAAGGTAGAAAAAATAATTTTATTTTCTGTTTTGTGATTACAATATGTCAGATTTGAAATGTCTATCCTGCCACAGCTGGTGTTAGACCGCAAACGTGAGTTAAGATTTAACAGAGAGAGGAAAAGTCTTTTTTGTTTGTTTATTTTGTTTACACCACAGTGCCAGTGTGGGTAGGAGAGGGCAAAGGGGGTGAGGAGGCTAGAAAAAGGGGTGAAGAGGCTATAAAATAAACCCACTAGGATGTTTGGAAAAAAAAAACCAAAAACACCCAATTGGGCAGGAAAATCAAATCGAAAAATCAATTCAGTAGGCTGAATCAAATCGAATTTTTTTTCTTCTTGAATTGGGCAGCACTAGTAAATAGTACACCAATCATGAAATGGGAGTTGCAAAGAACTAGCTTGAGTGACCAGTCTGTATCAACTCATATACTGAATGATTAGTAAAGGAGGAGTTCATCTGTGATTGGTTCATAATGTGGGAGGAATGTCAATGTGACTGAAAAAACAGACTCAAATCTAAAGCAAAGCTGCCAAGTTACTTAGTGCCAAAGGTGAGTCTTTTTGGCTATTTCTGGCTTTTGAACTTATTTCCCAAAGCAGAGTAGCATTTGTACTTCCTAGTTCTTTCTACTGAAATCAATGCTGCAGATCCTATAATGCAGTGTTTCTCAACTTCTTCAAGCCATTTACCCCCTAAGCATAACAAATACCAACCGAGTGCCCCCGCCCAAGCTCCACCCCAGACTCCACCCCTTTAATAATAGAAAAGGCCACACAGTTAATCTGAGTGGCCACTAACAGTGGGTGACATTGAAGGCTGGATTATGAAGTTAAAAGGGGATGGAATAGGGGGAGGGAAAGAAGAGTGAGTAGGGGTTAGTAACAGCAGATAAAGTTGATTGGAGGGTGCTGCTGAGAGTAGGGGATTGGGGGAGGGGAAGGGGGTGGAGCTAGGGATGAGGAGAGAAGGAAAGAAATTGGCGGGCTAAAGAATAAAGTACGGATGAAAGAGCAAGGGAGGAGAGAAAAGGGATTCAAGTTTTTGTTTGGTTTCTTTAAAGTTTAGGGTTGGCAGTGTTTAGTGAGGTTTTTTGTTTTTCCTTATGTCGCAAGACTTACTTGGTACGTTAGCGGGAGAGTTGGTCCTTCTGAGAATTCTGCAGTGCGTTTTCCATTGGTGCCGGTTGAGGGACCCAGCAGGGTAAGTGTTCCGTGTTGCAACTGGTCTAGGGTGTGGGTTTTATAGTCCTTTTCACTCACGGCCTGCTGCATTTATTGTGTGTAGCGTGTGGTGTTTGCCGTGGCCGCTAGCAGCGGTAAATGAGGTGTCGGGTGAGGTAATTGAGCAGGTGGAGCTTCTGTATTCAGGGGCGCGTCTTTGGCACTGGCGGAATTTGTAGTGTTGGTTGTGAGTGTCAGGCAATAGGCTGCCTGGTAGTTTATTGTAGATTGATTTAAGTCCGGTGGGGTTGGGGTTTGAGGGTTCGGGGTGATAAATAGGCTGCGAGTGGTGTGTGTTTGAAGGGAGAAATGGAGGGCGGTTTGTGAGGGGCTGGTTTGACTTGCTCAATCTGGTTTCAGGTTGGTGAGGGACTCATTGGGACATGGTGATTAGGTGTACTGTTCCTTGATAGCAGGTGGGTGTTCACAGTGCAGGGTGACAGGGTTTTTGTGTTGGGAAGGTTGCTTGTGGGGATTGGAAGGGCGGTGTATGGTAGTTAGGCAGTGGGAAGGTGGGGAGAGTTTGTGAGTGAATTTGGGGTTGTAACCATCTGTTTATACACCCATCCTTTTGATATGCTGTGTGGGTACTATTTATTGGTGGAGTGGGTGGGAGGAATGGGTGGGGTGCGGAAACCAGGTGCTAGTGGTAAGCAGGGAGGGACAAGGGAAAAGAAGGATAAGTCATTAGCTGGGAAAAGTATTCCCTTGAGGGCGGGTAAGCAGCAGCCCAAAGGGCGCAAGGATGGTGGTGGACAGGCACGACCAGCCAGACAAGCGGCCAGGAAGGATGTTCGGGCGGTGGCAGCAGCTCCTAGTGGCCCAGCGGCTGAAGCTCGGACCTGTGATGTGGTGCCAGTTCCGGTCCCTTCCCCCGTCAGTGCTGGGAGTGAAGAGGTTGCAGTGGCCAGTACCAGTGTTGCAGCGATACCGTGGACATCTGGTGAGTTGGTTCATTCTTTGCTCACTGCTACAGGAGAGGAGCGGGTCCTCTCAGTCTTCTTCCTCTTCTCCTTTGGATGGGGAAGCGAGGCTTAGTCCTGTCCGGACGGCTGTTGGGGGGTTCTGTCCCAGTGATGGTGTTGCAACGGGATAATCTAGAAAAGGGCATACATTATGTGCTATTGCTCCTTTGGATTGTCATATTTCTCCAAAGTGCAAGGGAAAGATTTTGCGGAGCAAGTTTATTGATTTCTGTACTCTTTTAGCACAGGAAAATACAGGGACTCAGAATAAAGATAGTGGTAAAGACGATACAAAGAAAAAGGGAGGTCAGATAGTAAAGAATATATTTAATTGGTTATTAGGATTTAATGTGTTTGCTAGTGTTTTAGGTGAGGCTCGTCCTGAATTATATCCTGGGTTATTACGCTTTGCGGATCTCATTTTGAGGGCTTACAGGACTTACGGGGCTGGTTTTGGCTTAACTATGATGAGCAGTTTCGGAAAAGTCTGATGTGTGATAAAGCGGATTGTTGGGGGTGAGGGGTGGCTAGCAGAGATGACCCCTTCACGGGGGGAGGGGGGGCGTCCTTTCAGACCCTTGGTTCAGCAGTTGGACAGTTTGGGGTGGAAATCTCCACAGGGGGACGGGAGTTGGAGGTATTCAGTGGGTTACCCCAGTTGTGGGATTCAGGACTGATGGGTGAGCTGGGAGGGGTCAAAGAGGGTCTGGCGTATCCAGCATGTTTTCAATTCAATGCGGGGCGCCGTACTCGTACCGCCTGTCATTTCCGGCACTATTGCAGTCATTGTGCAAGAGGTCACCCAGCCTTTCGTTGCCCAGGAGGCATGCAACTCGGTCAGGGACAGTTTTCAGGACAATCAGGGTCATTTGCTGCAAGGATTGGCTGGCAAAGCTCAATAATATGGTTTTACAGTTTTGGTTGAATGTGTATCCAAATAGGTGAGATGCTGCTCTTTTGGGGGTTGGATTTTCTGAGGGTTTCCCAATACCTTTTGATGGGCCGCCCTTGAGACATCGCTCGCAGAATTCTCAGTCTTTGGCTTTGCATTAGAGAGTTGCGCGGGGACAGAAATCCCACCCGTCCCCGCCAAAATCCCACCCGTCCCCACCCGTCCCCGTGAGGAATCCCTCCGTCCCCACCCGTCCCCGCGATGAATCCCCTCCATCCCCACCCGTCCCCGCGAGGAATCCCCTCCGTCACCATCCTTCCCTATAAACTTCAGAAATAGTTATTTTATTTAATTATGCTACTGAATTAAAGGCTCTGGTAGAGACCCATTTACAAATAAGCAAAGAGACTTTATTAATTTGGAAATATTAATTGGGAAGAATACATACTTTGTAAATGGGTTTCTACCAGAACCTCTAATGTAAATATAAAATATAAATACTCAGCTGATGAGAACCCACAAACTGTCAGCTGAGGACTTCCTTTGCAGTTGGCCTGGGGTCCCTTTTGCCAAGCTTGGCAGGCAGCAGTAGCGTCCCTGAGTCACAGATGCTGGCACCTCAGTGGCTCATGGATGCTGCCAGCGACTGCTGCGCTTGGTGGAGGGGAGTTCTGACCATCTCTAGAGGAGGTCCTCTGCTGGCGGTGCTTGGGGATCCCCACCAGTCACAGCAAGGGCCAACAAGTACTTCAACACTGTAGAAATAAAAACAGAAATGCATTTCCTTTTCTTTTGAACACAAAACAAAGATATCTGCCATATACATTTCCCAAGGCAGATGACTCTATGCAATGTCACCTCGGTAACAAAATACAAAAATAGACAAATACACCCCTCCCTTTTTACTAAACCACAATAGTAGGTTTTAGCACAGGGAGTTACGCTGAATGCCTCGCGCTGCTCTCAATGCTCATAGGCTCCCTGCGCTAAAAAACAATATTGCGGTTTAGTAAAAGGGAGCCATAGTGCAAAATATAGACAGCAGATATAAATTCTCAAAACAGACACATTTTGATCACTAAATTGAAAATAAAATCATTTTTCCTATCTTTGCTGTTTGGTGATTTCATGAGTCTCTGGTTGCACTTTCTTCTTCTGACTGTGCATCCAATCTTTCTTCCTTTCTTTCAGCCTCCTGTATGTTTCCTCTCCTCCAGACCTCATTCTCTCCCCCAACTTTTTCTTTCTGTCTCCTTGTTCCCCCTTCTTTCTGTCTCTGTCTGCCCCCTTTCTTTCTTTCTTTCTCCGTGCCCTCCCCCAAGCCACTCGGTTTGCTGCCACCGCCATCGGGGAATAGCCCCCAAGCCACCGCTGTCCCAAGCTTTCCCTGCAGAAGCGTCGCGCTGACCAGCATTCCGCTCCCTGACGTCAATTCTGACGTAGGAGAGGAAGTTCCGGGCCAACAAGGCATTTCTCCTCATTTCATCCAGCTTGAGCCCCATCTCTCCTTGATCCAGCATTTCCCTTCTGTGTCTGTCAGAATTACCATTCCACCTATTTTCCAGCATCACCCTTCTTTGTGTCCATCTCATCTATATCCCTATCTCACCACTTTTTCAGAATCTTCATTTGTCTCTGTCCTTGTCTTTATCCCATGTTCACCATTTGCCCTTTCAATGTCTTTATCTCCCCCCCCACACTTTTTCAGCATTACTTCTATGTCTCTATTTCACCTCCTCTTCATGTCCCCTCTGTATCTCTATCCTTAATCAGTAGGTCCTGCCCTTTCTCTTCTTTGTGTCACTATCTCCATTTTCAGCTTTCCCCCCTTTTCCTTTGTTACTGCACCCTGTAGCCAGAATCTTTCCACCCTCCCTCCACTCCGGCCCAGCCCAGTATGAAATATTTCCTTTTGTTTCCCTCCCCTCTCTCTTCTCCTCCCTCACCCACGAGTCCTGCATCTGGCCCTCTCCCTTCTACCTGCACCTGGCAACACCCCCCCTGCTCCGCGGCTCTCTTAAGCAACTCGTCAGCAGCGGTGATCAAGACAAGCTGCCGACATCGAGGCCTTCCCTCTACGAGTCCCGCCTTTGTGGAAAAAGGAAGTTGAAACAAGCGGGACTCGCAGAGGGTAGGCCCCGACGTCAGAAGCTTGTGTCGATCGCTGCTGCTGAGTTGCCGAAGAGAGCCGCGGAGCAGGGGTTGTGGCCGGAAGCAGGTAGAAGGGAGAGGGAGATAAGAAGGCTATAGAAGCTCCGGAGCATGACACTGAACCCGGCCAGGATGATTTCTTTTTCAGGCTGCTGCTGCCGCTGCCATCCCCCACCCGAAATGACAAAAAACAGCCTAATGCCCGCGTCGGGAAATAGCCATGCTGAGCAGTGAGCTCAGCACGTACACAGATGAAAGCCTTGCTTGCTGATTGGTCCGGCGGCACGGCGGGGCGGAGCCGCCGGACCAATCAGCAAGCAAGGCTTTCATCTGTGTACATGCTGAGCTCACTGCTCAGCATGGCTATTTCCCGCCGCGACGCCAGACTTGTAAGCTGCATGCCTGCATCGCCAGAATTTAGGTAGGCTGTTTTCATCCCCGTGGGAGTCCCGTGGGCCAGGGGGCGTCCCCGTGGGAGTCCCATGGGTCAGGGGGCATCCCCGTGGGAGTCCCGTGGGCCAGGGGGCGTCCCCGTGGGAGTCCCGTGGGCGAACCCTCGGGATCCCCATCCCCGCGATCCCCGTTCCCGTGCAGACCTCTACTTTGCATAGGGATGTTGTCTGTGCTAAGCTACAGAAGGAGCTCAGTTTGGGAAAGATTGCGGGGCTTTTTCGAGTTCCTCCATTCGGGGAGTTTGTTATATCCCCGTTAGGTATTATCCCAAAGAAGGAACCCGGTAGTTTTCGGTTGATACACAATCTGTCCTATCCAGCAGGTTGCATGTCAATGACTTTATTGATCCGCAGCTATGTAGAGTACAATATGCCTCGTTTGATGTGGTGGTGGGTTTGGTGTGGACATTTGGTAGAGGGTCATTGATGGCTAAGGCAGACATTGAATCAGCATTCCGTTTGTTGCCAGTACATCCCACAGCATTTCACCTCTTGGGTTTCCAATTTGAGGGTCAATATTATTTTGACAAATGTATGCCAATGGGATGTTCCATTTCTTGTAAATATTTTGAGGCATTTTCCACCTTTGTACACTGGGTGGTATGGCAAGTGAGTGGGAGCAGTTCCATAGTCCATTATTTGGATGATTTTTTGTTTGTTGGGGCTCCTGCTTCTAGGGATTGTGCTGATTTGATGTCTGCCTTTCAAGCAGTGGCAGATGCATTAGGGATCCCGTTGGCACAGGATAAGTGTGAAGATCCTGTGACATCTTTGATATTTTTGGGGAATGAATTAGACTCAGTTCGAACGGAATCCCGGCTGCCTTTGCATAAAGTGCGAGTTTTAGCGGCAGTTATTGAAATAGCCTGCGCTAAGAAAACACTGAGTTTGAAGGAAACCCAAACTTTGGTGGGCCATTTCAATTTTGCAGCCAGAGTAATTCCGATGGGGAGAGTATTTTCTCGGCGTTTGGCATTATTGTCGGTGGGTTTGAAAAGGCCGCACTATAAAGTTCGTTTGACAAAGGATGTTCGTCAGGATTTGAGACTGTGGCATTCATTTCTTTTGTCCTTCAATGGAGTCTGTATTTGGCAATCGGCTGCAGTTTCTAGTTCTGATCTGCAATTGTTTGCAGATGCTTCTAGGGAGATGGGATTTGGAGTGTTTTTTGGTGGAGCTTGGAGGCGATCAGTGGGTCTGTGTTCCAGTATGGGTAGTTTTGGATACTTGGGGTGCTCGGTTGGCTAACAAGAAAGTGGTCATATTTTCAGACAATTTGGCTGTGGTTTCGGCTCTTAATCACCAGTCGGCAAAATGCCCTAGACTGGTTGAATTGCTGAGACTCATTGTGCTAGCGTGTCTGCGTCTGAATGTGTGTTTGCCGGCATGGCATATGCCCGGGATGTTCAATAAAATTGCTGATGCCCTTTCTCATTCACAGTGGTCCCAGTTTAGGGCGCTAGCTCCTGCAGCGGATGGCTTCCCGACGTCAGTGAGGGAGGAATTATGGGAGATCTTCCAGTGGGCGGTCAGCACCTCTTGCACCGGTCTTTAGCTCCTAATATTTGGAAATCTTATGCAACTGGATGGAGGTGTTTGAGGTTCTTTTTGGACCAGGAGTATGCTGGTTGTAGTTTCCCTATATCAGAACAGGCACTGGTGGCATTCATTGTATTTTGTGCCCATCAGGGATGGTTGTATGCGATGGGGTCACAAACTACGGCTAATTTAGCTTTTGTGTCTTGGCTATACCAGTGGCCAAATGTCACTGGGACATTTGTAGTTAAACAGCTTTTGAAGGGATATGCGTGGTCGGGAGTACTGACCTCGCTTGCGATGCCTTCCTATTACTTATGAATTGATGGTCTTGCTGTGTGGTCAGCTTTCCACTATTTGCTCCGAGTATGAAGTCCTATTGTTTCAATGGCCTTTGTAGTGGCCTTCTTTGCAGCATGTCAGGTGGGAGAGTTGATAGCGCCATCAAAAAAGGCAATGAGAGAATCTGATTTGCTTTTTCAGGATGTCATATTGGAGGAATCTTATTTGAAGCTCCATTTTTGGAGATCCAAAATGGACCAAGAGGGTAGAGGAGTATGGTCGGTGTTGAGGAGGTCGAATAATTTGGCGGTGTGCCCGATACACTTAGCATACCGTTATAGTGATGTTCGACCTTCTGGGGACTTTACTGGTTGGGGCATTTGAATAGGTTACCTTTGAAACGTTATCAATTTGCATCTCTCTATTTTTTGGGCCCATAAGCATGCCAGAGAGTCTCAATGGGGTCACAATCTGGGTCTGAATGAGGCTGGCATCCAAATTCGTTGGCTTGCTATTCGAGAAATGCTTTGGGAGCAGCTGCTGCCTACCTTGCATCAAGCTTATTGTTTCTCATCTCCAGTCCTTATACTAGTGCATTTGGGGGGCAATGACTTATGCTCTGTAACAGGGGTTGCATTAATTTGACAAATCAAGCAAGATTTATTGTCCATTGCCTGCAGCTATTGAGCGTCTTCGCAGGCGAGTGAATGCTGAAGTTTCCAAATTTATTGCTATAATGGGAGGTCTGGTATTGGTCCATGACCTCATTTCGATGGATTGTCCTGGCTTATTTCGCACGGATGGGGTACATTTATCTTTAACTGGGGTAAATATATTTCTTAGTTCGATCCAGGATTTGTTACAGAATTGTTTATTGGGCTAGTTGGCTGCAGTATTGGGGGGAGCAGTGACAAGAATTTCTGTCACTGCTTGTGGCCTAAGGGCCTAAGGGCAGAGCCGTTATTAGAGGCAGATAGAATATGAAGTACTATGATTATGAATAGTAAATATGTCCTTGTGTGTGACACCGCCACGAGGTGAGGTGGCTTGACGACACCGTAAGTCACTGGGAGTTAAGGGAAAGTTTGGGATAAGGGAGCTACTGTCGATACCGAATAGCTCTTTGAAGGAAATCATAAATGGTTAAAGTGTGAAGTTTACTGATGTTTACAAAAGTTTTAAAATTAATGTTTGAAAATATATGAAGCTGTGACCAATATTTGTCCAATTTAAATGATGTCCTGGGTTATTATATGTAAAAGAGTGATGTATTTCAGAATGGCTGATGTATGAGTCCCAATGTTATACTTGTAATGCAATTTCTTCCATCCATTTTTCATATACACACAATATAATCTTAGTACATAATGGTAACCACAAAATTTTTAAAAAACACAAAGCAAACTGTACGTTCAGAAAATGTATTATCATTTATATTCGAGGAGTTTTTCAAAGAGGTCAAGGCAGAAGACTTTAAAATATGCAATCAGTAACAACTATAGAAAAATAGACAAATATAGAGCAAAATATAGACAGCAGATATAAATTCACAAAACTGACACATTTTGATAACTAAATTGAAAATAAGAAAATAAAATTATTTCTCCTACCTTTGTTGTCTAGTGATTTCATGAGTCTCTGGTTGCATTTTCTTCTGACTGTGAATCCAATATTTCTTTCTTTCTGCTTCCTGCACGCTTCCTCTCCTCCGGACCTCATTCCCTTCCCCAACCAACATCACTCTCTCTCTGTCCGCCATGATTCCAATTTTTCTTCCTCTTTCTTCCACCCCTATCCATCTGTCTTGAGAGATTCAGGCATCTCTCCCACCCCTTCTACTGCCATATCCAACATTTCTCCCTCTCTCATCCCCCGGATCATGTACAGCATTTTTCACCACTACCCAACAGCCCCATGCCCATTTCTCCTTCTATCACTATAGGTTCCTTTTACAAAGCCGCGCTAGGGCCTTAACACGTGGAATAGCGCATGCTAGCTGCTACTGCCTCCTTTTGAGCAGGTGGTAGATTTTCGGCTAGCGTGCGCTAAAACGCATAGCGTACCTTCATAAAAGGAGGCCTATGTCCAATATTTCTCCCCCTTGCATTCCCTTCAATCTGCCCTCTCCACCACCATATCCAACATTTCTCCCTCTCATCCTTCTATTCCCCATGCATCTCTCCCTCACTCCTCCCTCTCTCTCTCTACACACAATTTTCTTTTCTTCCTTTCCCCATGTGCACCATTTCTTACTCACACACTCATGCCCATCAATTCTCCCTTTCTAATCCCTCCCTCCAATGTCCCAAGTTAGTGCCTCCATGTGTCAAGTTTGTGCCCCCGTCCCCCCTCCTCCCCCAAAGCTGACCTGTCCACAGAAGCTGCAGGTGCCGCCGGCAATCCCTGCCTGCCCCCCACCCACCGAAGCCACCACCACCGGGGGATGCCTTCCTGTCTGCCTGCCCACTGTACCACCCCTCACACTGACTCTGCCACCATGCCGGAGCCGACACGCTCCATCCCCCCCCCCCCAGCTGCAAGCCTTCCCCCCCCCAACATCAATTCTGACATTAGAGAGAAGGTTCAAGGTTGGACCAGAACCTTCTCTCTGATGTCAGAATTGACATCGGGGGGGGGGGGAGGGGGAGGAGAAGGCTTGTGAGCTGGCCATGTGCAGCATATGAGTCGCTGTATGCGCTGTCGTGGCCCATCCCAGCCGGAGTTGCTGCAGGGGGGAATGCAGTGTGTTGGTGACAGGGTCGGCTTTGGGGGGGTGTGCAGCGGGCAGCCAGACAGGGATGCAGTGAAGGATCCCCAGCAGTGGTGGCTTCAGTGGGGGGGCAGGCAGGGATCCTGGCAGGAGACAGGGAGGGATCCCTGGTGGTAGCCAGGCTGCGTACCCCCAACAGGCAGCCCATGTACCCCCAATGGTACACGTACCGCGTGTTGAGGAACACTGCTATAATGCATCATGAGTAGAGTTACCAGACGTTACGAATTGCATGAACATGCATTCTTTTTAGAGGACTGTCTGGGTATCCAGACGGATTTTTAAAAAGCAGCAGTTCGTCCGAGTTTTCAAGTTCAGGACCACGTCTGGAGGGCCTCCAAGCATACATGGGTGTGATGCAATGATGTCACATGCATACAAGTGATGTGATTGCATCACATCTGCACATTCTCAGAGGCCTTCCAGATGCAGTTCCAAGCTCAAGGAGAGAGGAGAAGAGTTTTTGGGGAAGGGGGGAAGGCCTAGGGTGGAACAGGGCATGACTTCAGCAGAACAGGGCAGGGCTGGGGCCACATATCTGGGTTGTAGCTTAACAAAATCTGGTAACCCTAATCATGAGAGGGCTGTCAGAAATCAAAGAATGGCCTGAAATATCCTTCCTAGAACTCAGCTGGCAGCTTTGACTTTCCCTGAGAGGAAGCAGCAGCAGCAGCACTTTAAGGCTTAAGTTGACAGAATGAACCTTACCGGAGTCCTGCTTATGTCCCTTTTTGCTAGAGCAGTTACAGCTTTGTAAATTTTGTGAGGCAGATTTCCAATATGTTCAATCACTCTCTGAAGAACGTTGTAAATATTTACATGATGCCTTAGGGTCAACTGGGAAGTAAATATAGAAGAGAGATTAGAATAAATTAAAGCAGGGTCATCCCCTGCACAAAAAAACATGAGCTGCATATCAAATTGTCTTAGAGCCTCTGGGAATTAAAAAATTAACTTTCAAGACTGTATCTATCTTGAAGAAAATTCATAAGGAATTTTCAGAAAAGCATACTAAATAATGAATTAGATTCATATTGACATGTCATAAGTTTCATGTATTCATGGAGACCAAGATATATTATTAGTGATTTATCAGATTTTTTTTTTCTTTATTATTATGTATTTAAACGACTCTTTAATTCCTTGAATTTAAACTGCACTTGAAAAATCTGACATACACAGCTCCTACCATCCTAATTTCAAATGATAAAATCTCCAGGACTAGATCCAACAACAGCTGGGTGAACTTACCTTTGCCAAAGAAAAATAACAGGCCTCTATACACAGCTGAGATGGTATAGAAAACCTGCTTTAGATGGTATGTCTCACTCTCTATCTAGATTAATAGCTCAAAAAAACACAGGAATAGTGGAATTCAATAATAGACCAACTTAAAACTCATCCACCTCAAAAAAGTGCTGGATACTAAAAACATCAATTGTTTGAATAATACTTATTCAATGTTAAACATAGGATACACAACCTACACTGCTCGCACAGGCTCTTTATTAAGTTTTTTTTGAAAGAGAGTGTAGGTTGTGTATCCTATGTTTAACATTTAATAAGTATTATTCAAACAATTGATGTTTTTAGTACCCAGCACTTTTTTGAGGTGGATGAGTTGTAAGTCACTCTCTATCTAGACCAGGGGTTCGCAGATTGAATCCATGCTGTTGATGTCATGCACTTAAAGCACTGGGTTTATAAATTCCTGCTAATGCCCAGGGAGAGATCTGGACAACGATCATAATAGTCCTATTTACCACATGGACCAGTGGCAGAAAGACCTAGTGGTTAGAGCAGCTGCCTCAGCACCCTGAGGTTGTGAGTTCGAATCGTACTGCAGCTCCTTGTGACTCTGAGCTAGTCGCTTAACACTTCATTACCCCAGGTAAACTGCTATGATTGTGTAAACCACACAGAAAAAGCAGTATATCAAATCCCATCCCCTTTTGTCCTTTAAGGAGTGGCTAATTACTTGTAATGTATTCTTTTTTTTTTTTTTTTTACACTGTTTGATATACTGCCATTCGCCAATCACTTCATGGCAGTGCACAAAATTCAGCGCAAATACTGCAGCACAGAGTCAATGACACATTCTGCAATACTCAAAGTGCATATTATAACTAGAGACAATAGGAGGGGACCAACTACTCAAAATTAAAAAATAGTAATTATGATGCATGGTATCTCTTATGCTCCTATTAAATATTTCCAAGTAAATCGATATCACTTCCTTATTATCAGGGCTTAATTTGTAGATAAAAGGTAGAACTATGGAACCGGATCAGGCTTGGGTGGGCCAGGAACAATAGGAGAAGACAGGTTGGATTGGGAACTGTTCTCTGCTCCGCTCCAGTCTCATCACTTCCTCTCCTTTTCTCTTCAGGTTGCTCAGAAGAGAGGGATAAAGCAGAATGCCCTTGCTCAGTGGCGTAGTAAGGGGGGGTGAGGGGGGCAGTCTGCCCCAAGTGCCATGTTGGTGAGGGTGCTAACACCCCTCCTCCTCTCCGCCCCTCTCTCCGCTGCCTCTTCCCACTCCTCCCCTTGTCACATTTGCGCCTCCCTTCCCCTGTACCTCTAGTTTACCACCGCAAGCAACAACTTCAATGTGTTCCGTGCGACCACTTTTGCTCTCCTGCTGATGTCACGTCCGAGTGCTGCACAGGAAGTGATGGCAGAGGCAGAGGCACTGGGATTGCCAGGAGAACGTTGAATCACAGCGGTGAACAACTAGAGGTATGGGGGAAGGCAAGGGGGCACACAGGGCAGGGGGGATCGGTAAAGGGGTGGGGGGGGCAGAAACAAGAGTGGAGAAGGGACACCTCCACCCCGGGCGCCTCTCATCCCGCTATGCCACTGCCCTTGCTGCATTGGAGTCTGAAAGCAAGCGGTGGAACTGCATTCCAGGCTGTTCCACCACAGATTAAGCTGTGCTTATTGTTAAGGGCACGCTGATTTGACTTTGTTTTATAACAAGAGGGAGAGCCGTGCCATACCTCTTCCTGCTGTAAGATCTCCAGCAGAATCTCTATCACCTGCTTCTGGTTGGCTAGTTCATATTGGATGATGGTGGTAACAATGCGATTCAAAGCTCTCTCGTCTGCTTCTCTCAAAAAAACAAGCATTCCATGGAGGTTACCTGAAATTATAAATAGAAATGATGCACAAATGAACAGTGGTGTTGAAAGAGGACTGGAATCGATCGAGGATTTGCTCTATCTATTTTTCACTTTTCAATAAAATCAGAAAACTAAATTACAAAATAAGGCTGTCAACAAGCATTAAGGAGTTGTTAACACTAGGAGTGGGTAACAGTTAAAAATGTTAATCATGATTAATTGTTCAATTAAAAACTTTTAATTGCATGGTTAATCACGCATGATCACAGCATGCAAAGGCAAAATAGAAGTTGTGTCGGGGAGGGGCAGGACACAGCAGGGGGAAGGCTTTTGAGTCAGACACAGACAGCATGCGGGAATTGCCGTCTCTGTTGGCGATCCTATGAAGAGCCAGACATGTTAAGCGAAAGATGGGGAGGTGGGAAAAGAGATGCTGGAGAGGCAAGGGGAGAGAAAGCAACGCTGGACAACAGACTGACCAAAATTTTTAACTTCCAAGTTGAAAAACGTAAATCATAGTTAAAATTTTAACAAATTAAATTGGGTTAATAGTGCACTAAACTAAACTAAACCTTAGGTTTGTATACCGCACCATCTCCGCAAGCACAGAGCTCGGCACGGTTTACAGAGGTTGAGAGGAAAGGAACTACAAAGAAGGGACTAAGGACCCCCTTTACAAAGCCATGGTAACGAGTCCTGGCGAGGCAAATGTGACGCAGCCTATAGGAATTGAACGGGTTGCATCACATTTGCCATGCAGGAATTGCCGGCTTTGTAAAAAAATAAAAATAAAAAATGGATCAAAATGTCCACCCCTAGTTAATGTATAATTCAATCTGCTTTTGTCAGAAGGTCAATTCTCCATACCAGTTGGGAAAAAGTGGTATTCCCTGTGGCTGGAAGATCATTGACATTTTTTTTATTTTTAAACATTTTCCAACCCAAAGAAGTATTGGAAAGAAACTATTCATAATGGGTTAAAAATGTCCGCCTGCCTGCTTATTCAGGGGCAAACTAATTCTCAGAAAACATAAATGTAACAAGACCAGATTTGATGTGTGTGTGTGGGCGGGATGGGGTGGGGGGAGAAACAGGCTAAAGGCACATCAAATTTGAAAATAGGCTAGATCAGATTGGGAATGCCAGAGAAATAAAGTCCTCAGTAAAGCGACCCACTGCATTTCTCAGAGAGAAGCAGTCTAGCAGCTGCAGCAAAGAAGCATTGATACATACTGTATACACTCAAATATAACTGAAATGGCCCCAAAATGGGGGTCTTGGTTTATATTTGGGTCAGCGCCCACCCAGCCACCTCCCAGATCTGTTGCAGGCCTCCACCAGGCCTGCTGTAACACCTGGTAAGTCAGGACAGGAGGGATCTCTCCCGCCTCCTGTCCCTGCTGACTCTAACAACTCTCAGCTCCCTCCCACCTCCCCAATTGGTAAAAATCATACCTTTACAATCACTGCTAATCCAGCAGTGAACCAGGGCAGGAGCGATCTGCCTACGCTCCTGCCCCATGTAGAGCCGCTCTCTGAATGGCTACTGCGAGTTCTCATGAGACTGCGAGAGCTCACGGCAGCCATTCAGATAGTGCCTCTGCAGAGCCTGGCAGGGGAGGGAGTAGGGAAAGGGGGCTGGGTGCAGAACCTAACAGGTCAAGCACTTGAATATAACCTTCCCCCCTCCCCCCCCCCCACAAACTGTTTATATTTGAGTAAACCTTTTTTCCTCCTTTAACAAGCTCAGAATTGAAAAAAATGAGAATTAATTGGGTGATAGGTGCCAATCTTCTTAGACATGATTCTACATAAGATAGTCACCTAACTCCAAAGTAGGTGTGTGTAGGGGTGGAGAAGGACTTAGGCACCACTAGGTGCAATTCTCTAAAGGACTTAGGCACCTATAATGTAGGCCTTTAAAACCCAGGCCTTCATTATAGGAATCAAGTTGATTCTGTAATAGATGCCTAAGTGTGATCGGCAAGAGACAGGCGCCTGTATTGAAAAACCTTCCACTGTAACTGTGGCAAATCGTACCTGTAAACTGAATGTTATATAGAGAGATATTAGATTACTAATATGTGTCAAGTTAGGATAAAAACTTGTATCGAAAAAACTTGTACCGTAACTATGACAAACTGTAACCCGTTCTGAGCTCTTTGGGGAAAACGGGATAGAAAACGAAACAAATAAATATCCTTTTAGATGCCATTTACAAAATTTCCCTCTAAGTGACTTGCTCAATATCACAAGCAATTGCAGTTCCCCTAGTTTGAGTCCAATGCTCTAAACATTAGGCTACTTCTCCACTCCTGTGTGTGTTTTACAAAAGCAACATAGATGCCTGTTTATGAAACAGGCACCTTGAACAGGTCTCAATAGCACATCAATGCCAGTGCACGTTTTTAAACTCGCTCTGAGGCAGGTGTCAATGTGTGCATGCATTCTTTCTTCCTAATTCTAGAAAGTTGTGTATCCAAATTACCAATAGTGGTCAACAGTTTCCCTCCCTTTCTTGCCCTTTCCAGAACAGCAGTCAGCATATCTATAAGAGAATAATTGTTGCCAGCACAGGCCCTCTAACATCCATGCAAGCTTAAGGCCCGTGGCTCCTTCCCACTCAGAACCAGCAGACTTTGAGCATGCGTGAAGACACACCAGCCATGAGCTGTTTTTTTGTAGATAGTGTGACTGCCATATCAGTGCAGGTCCACAATGCCCCCCCCCACCCCCACACACACACTTGTGACACCCTAGGTGAATGCCTAGCCTGCCTAATGATCAGTCTGATCCTGAAACCAGCATTGAGTGGTAACGCCTGTTGTTCCTTAGGCTTTCTCATCCTTCCCAGGATGTGCTAAGGCCACATGAATGCAATCTTTAGTCCCAACATTGAAGAAAACTCAGCTATGCCACAAAGGTTTCTTATAGTTTGCTCTCTCTGCTCTCAGTATTATGGAAAGATTTTTTTTAAGTTCAAATAGTTTTATTGAATTTTGTAAACAGTACAAAACACAAAACAGAAAAACTACAAAACTTGTATTGCAGTAAAACAGACAAGTAAGTGCCAGATGTGCAGGCTATATCAAATAAAGATTAGGTAAGGTCAGTATATAATACATTGATATAAAACATTGATGTAACCACATATTCTTAAAGAGCATTGGTAAAATTCACAGGTAACTATACATGCACCTATGCAATGATCTAGTTTGATATGCAATATGCCAAAACAGGAGACCAAACTTTATTATAAGTAGGATAAGAGTTAGTCTTTTCAGCTGCTATCTTTTCATATTTGGAAAAGAGACAAACCGTGTTCCACCATGAGTTGTGATGTAACAATGAAAAATCTTTCCAATTAGATAAAATGGATTGGAACGCTATAAGAAGTAAACATTTTAGCAACCTAGATTCATATTTATCAAGTTGATATTTCTGCAAAGCACTGGCACCAAAAATAACAATAGCAAGGGATATATCCTCACTAATATGCAAAATCTGGCTAATAGTACACCACACATCTGACCAGAATGACAGTAAATGATTACAACTATATAGCATATGTACTAATGTTCCTACTTCGGACATACATGACCAGCATTTATTTGAAGTAGAAGACCCAATTTTGGACAATTTGAGTGGCGTCCAGTATGCTCGATGATACAAAAACAGCGTAGTGTGCCAGATGGCAGATGATTTTAGAGCTTTAAATGATGAAAGCCAAATTTCTTCCCAATCGAGTTGCTCTACTGGAACCGCAACATCACGAGCCCAACTGTCGTATAATACTACTGGTGGAGTATATTTATGTTTGTGTAGCAGTTTATACCAAGCTGAAGCTTGACCATTTGTAGCATTGATAAGAACGGACCAGTGTAATAAAGTAGGTTCATCTTCGGTTAATTTAGTTTTCTTTAGATAAGCTGTTAAGCAATGTTTCAATTGAAGCCATTCATACTGGCGATTCGATTCTATATTATATGACTTAGATAACGTTTCAAAATCTATACATTGATTTCCAATTACCAATTGACCAATGGACCATATACCCTTCCTGCGCCATGACTTCCATTCAATGTAACGACCCTGAATTTGCAGGCAAGGGTTACGCCATATGGGTGACCTAGTAGTATTATTCCATTGAATGGGAGCAATTTTATCTAACTCCTGGAGAGCAGTTACAGTAGAAGATAGTATAATATTATTGCATGACACACGTTCCTTGTGGGCAAATGGTAAGTATCTGAGATTTTCTTCAGGTAATAAGGCACGTTCTAAATGTAGCCAAGCAGGCGTCTGTGAATCTAATGAATCATGAAACCAGTGAGAACCTTGTCTGCACAAGAAAGCCACATGATACTCATAGAGGCTAGGAAAGTTAACACCTCCATTTTCCTTAGTACACTTTAATTTCCTCAGGGCGATACGGGGTGTTTTGGCTTTCCATAAAAACTTGACCAGTGCTGCCTCAAATTTCTTGTAAGCAGTAAGAGGAAATAGGAATGGAATCATGGACAATATGTATGTGATCTTTGGTGCTAAAACCATTTTAATGGAATCCAAACGACCCCACCATGACAGTTTGAGTGGCGACCATCTTGTAGTGGTATGGTTGATAATATCCATGATATAGGAGATATTATAGTCCTGTGTATCCTCCACAGAAACTCCAAAGTAAACCCCTAGATATTTCAGTCTAGTAGGGGCATATTTAAGGCCCAAAGACCTGATATCATCTCCACAAGGTACTCCAGAAAGAGGCAAGACTTCCGATTTAGTCAAATTAAGTTTGTATCCAGAGACTGAGGAGTATACAGTTATTGTATTTAGGACAATCGGAATGGATTCTAGAAGAGTATATATTTGCACATCGTCTGCATAAGCAGTCAATTTGAGATTGAGATCAGCAATTTGAAAACCACGGATGGAGGAATTAGTTCGAATATCAATCAGCAGTGGTTCCAGAGCTAAATTGAACAGCAGCGGTGACAACGGACAGCCTTGTCTCGTTCCTCTTGATGGACGAAAGGATTCTGAAAAGACATTATTGATGCGAAGTCTAGTAGTTGGATGTGAGTACAGTACTTTTATCATTTGAATAAAGGATTCTTTGAAACCAAACCAAGACAATGCTTTGAAGAGAAATGGCCACTCTACCCTATCAAAGGCTTTTTCTGCATCTAGTGAAATGGTGACATAGGAAGAAGCCAAATCTGTTGTTTGTGATATAATATGTGAGAATAATCTTGAGTTATCACTAGCAAGGCGACCCCTCATAAATCCATTTTGATCAGGATGTATTAATTTTGGCAAAACAAGTTGTAGTCTGGACGCCAACAATTTCGCATAGAGCTTGGCATCTATATTTATCAACGACAAAGGGCGATAGTTTGAAACAAAGAGAGGATCTTTGTCTGGCTTTGGTAAGACAATAATCAGAGCTTCAGTAAAGGATCCCATAGCCTCACCCTTACTAATAAGATGGTTCAGATAAGATAATAAAAATGGCAATAATGTGTCCTGAAATGCCATGTAGAACTCCACTGGAAAACCATCTGGCCCTGGAGCTTTGTGTTTGGCCATGGATTTCAGCGTCTCTTTAAGCTGATTCAATTCTAATGGTGAAGACAACAACTCATTGTCCGTTTCATCAAGTTTGGGTCCAATAAGATTACTTAGATAATCCTCAATTGACGACATTGCAGGAGTTTCAGTTTTGTATAGATCTCTGTAGAAGCAATGGAACTGTTGACATATTTCCACATCAGAAGTTACAGTTTCATCATTTGGTTTCTTAATGGCTGGTATGCTTGTTCTTTCCAATTTCAACTTCAGATATTGTGCCAGCTGATGACCAGCTTTATTAGAAGTAGCATAATAGTGTGAAGATTGGAGAAGGACCTCCGAGGCAGCCGCTGTACTTAGATGTAAGTTGTACTCGTAGCGTAATTTATTTAGTTCTGCTTGTAGGGTGATATTGGACGAATCCGCTATATGTAAAGATTCTAATGACGAAATACCCAATTCCAAATCTTTTAATTTTCTTCTATACTCAGATTTTTTCTTAGCTGAATAGGATATGATTAGTCCCCTAATATATGATTTAAATGCATCCCATGTGACTTGCCAAGAAGTCTCTGCAACGTTATTATTGACAAAATATTCACTAATATGCATGGTAATGTGCTCTATAAAGGCGGAGTCTTGCAGTAACGAGGAATTAAACCTCCATATGCCAGGAGATTTTGGAGGAGTAATGTCGTTCAAAGTGATTGTAATAGCCGAGTGGTCCGATACAGCCATCGGCTGAATATCAACAGAATCCACCTTATGCAGTAAGGTATAGCTTAGTAAGAAGTAATCAATTCTGGAATATGATGCATGAGGTGGAGAAAAGTATGTATAAGCCTCCTCATTTTGATGATGTAGTCTCCATGGGTCAACTAATTTCAATTGATATAAGAGGTCTTGTAAGCAATGCCATGCTCTAGATTTTCTGTAAGAGGACTTAGATTTCCTGTCTTTCACTGGGTCAAGAATTAAGTTGAAATCTCCACCAATCAGTAATGGATGTAAAGCTACATTGCTAATGTCATCTGCCAGGGCCTCAAAATAAAGTGGACAGTCTTGGTTTGGTGCATATACATTATAGGTGTGTAAAGTACAATTGCCCACTACTAAGGTGACACGAAGCCATCTGCCATCCATATCATGTGAAGAAGAAATTATTTTGACATCTGGACGTTTTCTAATCAGCGTAATCACACCATTCTTCCTTCCGACAGATGGGGAGAATAGTGGAGTGTATGCCCACCGTGGGGCAATCTTTAAGGCTTCAGCATCAGTGAGGTGTGTTTCTTGATAGAATATAATATCAGGTTTGAGCTGTTCAGTATAGCGTATTATTTTCATCCTTTTCACAGGATTGTGAAAACCCTTTACATTTAATGAAAAACATGTTAATGACATCAATACATAATAACAAAGATGCAAATTGAAGCAGCAATTATTGTAAGAGATGGCATAAAATCAATATACCAACAATTGATAGCAATGTACCTGGAATAGAAAGGGCGAACAGAGACTGCACAATCAAAGATCACTAATAACTGCAATAACATGAAAAACTGTTCAAAACAGTAGAATAACACTATGGGTCAGAAAGCTGACAAGTAAGATAAGCCTGAACAGCAGGCTCCAATGGAACAGGGATGAAATAAGTTTGGCTTCATTATCACATCATAATAAACAGTAAGGCAGCAGTAATACTTATTGTATAAGTATAATATGAACTGGGTAACTCAGAGAGAAGCAGAGTAATTTAATGCATAACACCAGGTTAAGTTTTATCTATAGCAGTGGGTTTCACAGACTCAATAAAATCTGCCAACTCTTCAGGATTGATGTAGTCTTTGGTGGAGTTATTATAAGTTACTCTCATGCGTGCAGGGTATAACATACCAAACTTAGCACCAAGATTTTTAAGTTGAGGTCTGTATGATAGTAACAACTTCCTCCTCTTCGCAGTTTCTTTGGCCAAATCAGGGATGAGCAGGATTTTATTTCCTTCAAATGTTATGGGGGAGTGTAATTTGGCCTGTTGCATTATTTTAAGGACTTGCTGATGTCTCAGTAAGGTAACCAACACAGGCCGGGGATACTTTTTGTTAAAGACATTGGTTTGTGGCAGGCGAAATGCACAGTCAAAGTCTAACTTAGTGTCATCGTTCATTTTCAAAATCTGGGGGAGAAGAACTGCTAGGAAATCCACGAGGTCACAAGCCTCCCTACCTTCCGGTAGGCCCAAAAGACGAAAGCTGGTTCTTCTCGCGCGGTTGTCTGCGTCCTCAAGGGCACTCTCCAGCGCTGCCACGCGATTCTTTTGTTTAAGCAGAGATTTAATAGATGTCTCAGCCGCCGCGGTTCTAACTTCCAAAAGCGCTGTTGCAGATTGCACGGATGTTAGCTCTTCTTTTAAGGTAATGAAGTCAGCCTTAAGATCTCCGACGTCTTGCTTCGTTTCTACCAATAATTCTTTAATAGATCTCAGCTCACCCAAGATGGCTGCCGTAGCTGTGTCGTCGGGCTTGTTGGCGTCCGCTTTCGATGGCGACGAAGGCTCAGCGCTTTTGCGCTTGTGGGGCTTGCCGGCAGACATTTAAGCATGCGAGGAGGGAATTTGCACTTAGCAATTGGTGATAATGATGTCTATTTGATTGATTTTTGATCCCGTTCCGGCGGAGCTCGCGTGATCAGCTACCTAGCTCATCGGGCTCGCTAGCGCCCCCTCCAGTATTATGGAAAGATGATATAAAGCACATAAGCAAAGAAGACTATAGTGATGTCTGTAGTCAAGTAAGAGCTCTGTATTTTTTTGTAAGGACTGAATGAATGTGATTTGGAAAACTTAGTACTCAGTGTACTTAGTAAGTCAATGTACGATACAAATGTCATTAAATGCAAATATAATCAATGTAACCTTCTGAGTAGAGTTCACAGGAAGAACTTAATGCAGTGGCAGGTGCCATAGAAACATGATGGCACATAAAGGCCAAATGACCCATCTGCAGCATCTACTATCTCCTCCTCTCCCTAAGAGATCCTATGTGCCTGTACCACGCTTTCTTTAATTCAGACACAGTCTGTCTCCACCAGGAGACTACTGTATTCTATGTATCTATCACCCAATCTGTCAAAAAGTATTTCCTTAAATTCCTCCCGAGACTATCACCTTTTAACTTCATCCAATGCCCTCTCATTCTGCAGCTTTCTTTCAAATGAAAGAGACTTGCCTCATGCACATTTGTGCTATGTAGGGAAGGAGTGGAAAACATGAATTAGGGATCTGCAAAAGTTAGAAGAATGGTCTAATGTCTGATGACTAAAATTAAATTGAAGAAGTGCAGAATGATGCATTTTGGGGGGTGGGGGGGGTAGAAATCTGAGGGAACCGTATGTGCTGGGAAGTGAGAGTCTGATAAGCACAGACGGAGAGAGGGACCTTGGGGTGATTGTGTCTGAAGATCTAAAGGCATCTAAACAGTGTGATAAGGTGGTGGCTGTAGTCTGAAACATGCTAGGTTGTATAGAAAGAGGAATAACCAGCAGAAGAAGGGACATTTTGATGCCCCTTTATAGGTCATTGGTGAGGCCACACTTGGAGTACTGTGTTAAGTTTTGGAAGCCATACCTGGCAAAGGATATAAACAGACTTGAAGTGGTCCAGAGGAAAGCAACCAAAAGAAGTACGAGAAGAGACTGGAAGACCTAAATATGTATACTTTAGATGAGGAGGGATAAGGGAGATATGATACAGAGCTCTGGGTTTCTAGAGAATGTACAGTTGGGCAGACTGGATGGATCATTCAAGTCTATATCTGCCGTCATTTACTATGCTACTATCATATCTCCCCCTCCTGCCTTTCCTCCAAAGTATATATATCAAGATCTATAAGTCTATCCCCATATACCTTATGACAAAGACTACTACAGGGGAGAGTGTGGCACAGTGGTTAAAGCTACAGCCTCGGCACCCTAAGGTTGTGGGTTCAAACCTACGCGGCACCTTGCGACCCTGGGCAAGCCACTTAATCCCCCATTGCCCCAGGTACGTTAGATAGATTGTGAGCCCACCAGGACAGAGAGAGAAAACTGCTTGAGTACCTGAATAAATGCCTGTAAACCGTTCTGAGCTCCCCTGGGAGAACGGTATAGAAAATTGAATAAAAAATAAAATAAAATACCAAATATTTTAGTAGCCTTCCTCTGGTCCGACTCCATTCTGCTTATATCTTTTTGAAGGTGCAGCCTCCAGAACTGTACACAGTATTCTAAATGAGGTCTTATCAGAGTCTAATACAGGGGAATCAATACTTCCTTTTCCTACTGGCCATACCTCTCCCTATGCAGCCTAACAGCCTTCTAGCTTTCACCATCACTTTTTCAACTGGGTTGGCCATCTTAAGATCATTCTTCACAGATGATAGACAGCCTCACACTTCATAAGTACAGGGTGCTCAGCAGAGCATTCATGTCATAGAACACGAGGAAGTTTCTTTTCCCTTTTGAATTAGGTACCCAACTGACAAGTCTGTCACACACAGCATTAGCGGGTTCTCTGAGGAAGCCAGGACGGCGAAACGCTTCAGAACCCCGCTGGGTCACCGCTGCAGAGACATTGAAACTAAATCTGTTTACTTATATGAGCTTTTCACAAAACTTTTGACTTTGGACTTTATTTTTACATTATAGAGATTTAAGAATTACTTATGAATCTATGAAGTTATTTAAAAATCATTTATTCTAACAAGATGGTGCAATGACTGATTCTATGAAAGTTTATAAAAGGGTTTTTCCCTATGCTGAGTTATTTTACTCTACTTTTGGATTCTAAACGCCATTTTTAAACTGTATTAATAACTATTATTGTTCCTTGTTTGCTGTTTGTGCTACATTTCCTTTGGAACAATATTCAGTTTATTCAATTACCCAGTTGTATTATATTGGGCATCTTAAGATCATTACATACTATCACACCCAAGCCCCTCTCCTCTTTCGTGCACAGATGTTCTTCGCCCCTTAAACTGTACCATTTCCTCATTTTTTTGCAGCTCAAATGCCTGACCTTGCATTTCTTAGCATTAAATCTTAGCTGCTAAATTTCAGACCATTCTTCAAGCTTCACTAGGTCCTTCTTCATGTTATTCACACCATCAGGGATGTCTACTTTATTGCAGATTTTGATATCATCCACAAAGAGGCAAATCTTACCTGACAGCCCTTTCAGCAATATCATTTACAAAGATGTTAAAAAGAACATGCCCAAGAACTGAACTATGTGGCCATACCACTGGGAACATCTCTTTCCTCAGAGCAATCTCCACTGACTACTATCCTCTGTTGCCTTCCACTCAAGCCAGTCCGTCACTTTGGGGCTCATTCTGAGGGCACTCAGCTTATTTATTAGATGCCTTGTATGGAACACTGTTTAAGGCTTTGCTAAAATCTAATTATACCACATCTAGTGCACTTCATTTGTCCAATTCTCTGATCACCTAGTAAAAGAAATTATCAGATTTGTCTGACATGACCTGCCTCTAGTGAATCCATGTTGCCTCGGGTCCTGTAATCCACTGGATTCTAGAAATGTCACTATTTTAAAAGCATTTCCATTAATGTACCATATATACTCAAATATAAACTGACTCAAATATAAACCAAGGTAACCTTTTTCCCCAACAAGAGGAGAAAAAAAGTTTGACTTAAATATAAACCAAGGGGGTTTAATATTCAAGTGCAGTGCCTTTGCCTTGCCCTTCCCCCCTCCCTCCTCCATTGCTGCTCTGCACCCAGCCCCCCTTCCTCCCTGCCAGGTTCTGTACCATTTCCCCCCTCCTTCCCGATGACTTACAGGCCTCCACCGGGCCTGTCGTGAGACCTAAAGGAACCAGCGGTGTCTGGATCCCTCCTGCCTCCTGTCCCAGCCAATTCTAATTATTTTTATCACCCTCCCGCCTCCCCGTATACCTTTTAGTTTCCCTAGTGGTCCAGTGACCTTCCTTCACTCCTGCCCATGCAGAGCCGCTAGCTAATTGGCTGCCATGAGTTCTCGGCAGATAAAAATAATTAGAATTGGCTGGGACAGGAGGCGGGAGGGATCCATCTTGTCCCGGCCACCGCTAGACTACCAGGTCTCACGGCAGGCCCGGTGGAGGCCTGCAAACATGTTCGGGAGGAGTGCGGGTCAGCACTGATCCATATACAAACTGAAACCCCCATTTTGGGCCTTTTTTTTGCCCAAAAATCTCAGTTTATATTTGAGTATATATGGTACTTACTACAGAAGTCAGACTTACCTGCCTATAGTTCCCTACTTCTTCCTCGTTTCTGTTATTCTTGAACTGACCCTAGTAACATGATAGAAACTGCCTGTTGCAAGGAAGCTGTTGTGACCTTTACATTCATAGACAAGACATGGCTCCTTCAGACTGGGGCTTCAAGCTCAGAGCCTAGCAACGGTTGGCTTATTAAAGATCGATGTATGGAATACCTCCACCTCTAAGCTGCAAAAAAAATTCCTTGTGTCTTGTACACCTTATGGAGCCTGTACCTCTATTTCTGCGCTTGGACAACAGCTGTGGCTGCGCCTGCTGCTATCACTCTTCAGCCTCTTCCTCACCAGTACCATTCTCCTTTCTTGCATGTCCAAATAATACTACCACCTGGCTCTGGGAACTGTAGAACATATGATGAAAACCACAAAGCGGGAGCTTCGTTTCAAACTGCCAAAGTTGTCCCTGGATATTCAAAACACAGTGAAATAAACGTCGAAAAAACAGTCCTAAATAGCTAAATGTAAACAATTATCCAACATGGCTGCCCTGAATATTGGTATAATCTGCTTACCCTCAGAATGCCACAAAATGGCTAGGGTATTCTGTTTGGTCCCTTCAATGCCTCAAGCTCTCATTTTATTGTTCCTCCTGTTACGGCATTATGGAAACGCTGAAAGTGGTTTATTTGACTGAATAACATGGCCAAATACATCTGCTTACACTTTTGTTATTTCTATTTCACAGCTATGAATATTTCTATTCTAATCAATCTCAGTGTTTCACTCTTTTGGTTGGATTTGGGTAGGGTTGCCAGATTTCCTCTTTGAAAAAAGAAAACACCTGGCCCTACTCAGTTCTACTTCCAGCATCGCCCCGTTGCACCCCCAGTCCTTCCCTCATAGGAACCTCCAGTTTCCTTCCCCGAGCTCAGGGCTGTGTCTGGAGGACCCATGACACACTCACATGTGCACGTGCATATGATGTCATAACATTGGCATCTGCGTATAAGCAGAGGGCCTCCAAACACGGCTCCGAGCTCAAAGACTTTCAAAACCCGGACAAACTGCCAGGTTTTGGAAATCCCTCCAGGCATCTAGACAGTCCTCTAAAAAGAGGACATGTCCGGGTTTTCCTGGACATCTGGTAATCCTAGTTTTGATGAGATTCTTCTTTCCTATCTGAAGAGTCCTTGAACCCCCTTCTGGGCGACGCCTCTCTTTCCTGGTTGAGGGGCTTCCAGATCTGTCCCTTTACTCCTCCAGGCTGGGTCCTCCAACTCCTCCCACTTAAACAGTTTCTTCACACGTCTCTTAGAGACTCCCAGAAGAATCTCCTGCCTTCTGCTCTACAACAGAGGCATTTTTTTGAAGGGTTACACATTTATTTATTTATTCAATTTTCTATACTATTTTCCCCGGGGAGCTCAGAATGGTTTACATTAATTTATTCAGGTACTCAAGCATTTTTCCCTATAAGCATCCAATGGTACCCAGACTTTCAGAAATGTGCACACACTTCTTTTCTTCCCAACAGCAACTTCCTTGTACTTCCTTACAAAGAAAAGTAACATTCTACCACGCATTCATTGAAATCTCAGTATTATCCTTCCTCCCAGATACAATAAATTGAATAGCCAGTCCCATTAGTACACCAATTTAGCCTTATGCAAAAGATGGGTCAAGACCACAGACTTATTTTTTAACAATTTTATATGCAAGCTCAACCTGAATTATATTTCCCAAAGTTTGCCTTTAATTTATTTTTTTATTTATCAATGCAGCAGATATGCAAGGAAACATGCAACATTGTAGAAGCATACCAGACTATAAAAGAGCTAATAACAAATGATATATAATATTAGCAACTACAATCAAGCGTAGAGTGGTGGCTCTATGTAAACGTTTTAATAAACAAAGCCGATTTTTTGAGTCAGCAGTAAGACCATTTGTCACTCTTTGGACAAGGTTTTATTTTTCCGTGACTCAGAGTTCAATAGTTTATCTCTGCAATTGGCATTATGGCCTCTAATGCTCGCTCTTTATTGCTCCATCTTACTTGTAATGAAGCTTATTTTCTGAGAGATGCAGTAAGAGTGCTTGTCATATGTCTGGGAATGGTTTCATATATCACTTCTATGGTTTAGCGACCAACAGTTCATTTCTGTGGTCAACATTATGTCCCATATGTAATACCGTTTGCTGGTAATCCAGACATGATATTTCACAATATGTGCTTTAGTGACTTTTTTTGACGTAAGGCTCTAAAAAAATGTCTTTCCATTTTCCACAATTATTTTTGGATGAATATATATTTATTTTTATTAGACACCTTATATGCAATTTACCATTTTATTACATTAATTTATATTTGGCTTTTTTTTTTGTCTTTTTAGTCTTTTATTTTACATGTGATTTGACTCATTATAAGGTATTGTTTTATCTCTTCCAACGTTGGTTATTTTGGATGGATTATAACTTTATATGTGTTTTAACTATGTTTTTATATTTGTTTATATATTTTGTTAATAAGACTCCTGATTCAGGCCCTCTGGCCAAAATACGGTCCATGTCGAGTCTCTATATATTTGTACAACTGGATATCAGTAAATTACCTTGGATTCGGACTGCTCTGCTTTATGTCTTTTGGATGTGTTGATTGTGCAGAGGCTGCTATTCCCTACTGACCAGTGGATTTATGTAAACGTTAACAGCATTCAGTCTCTCTGGTGGAACTCAAATCCAGAGGACTAGTCAAAGGCTCTATACATCCCACTGACTTCCTCCCCCCAATTATCCCACATCAAACAATCATATCCGCATATACTCTCTAACCAGAAGGCAGTAGCTGCTGCTTTTTCTCCCTACCAAAGACTTGAGTACATCACCTCCAAAGCATTCCCAAACTTGACCAACCCTGACAAATGAGGTATCTGAATCCAGACTCCCTACATCATGATACTGCATCCTTGGTAGTGGGGATAGTACACTACCTGGTATTCTACAATAGTTTACCTTTCTTAGAGTTATTATCTAAAATAATGAACAATGTGGGTAGTTTGTAATGCCCACTTCAATGAAAACAACTCAAATACAGTTCATGTGTATATTGATGAAAAATACAGACCATCTCTGTGTCATGTGTACCTTCCAAAAATCTGGTGTGTCCTTCAGTGCTTTGGGTTCAAAGACTCACCTTCTGTTAGAACAAACTTCTCTTCTATCTCCAACGAATCTTGTAAAATGATGTCCATTTTCCTATGAATTGAAACTGTATGTTAAGAGTTTGAAAAATTTTGTATAGTGTATTCAGCAGCTACCTTTCTGGACTTCATATTTTTAGAACAAAGATATGCATTTTGACATTTTGAGTTCTGACAAATAAAAAAGTGATAAGAATTACTCTAACAGTAGTGGCATCTGGGGATGACGCTGGACCAGCACAAAACCAATTTCTTTTTAGATCCGCAATTCATCAAGTCGTTAGGACTTGAGCATGAGTAAATGGCACCTAACAACAACAGTGGCATCTGTTGGAAGCCCATTCTATGAAGAAAAGTAAGTGCCTACTTTTCTTTACAATGATTTCAATATGTCAGATGTTGTGGGGTCATCTAGAAATAAAGAGTTTTTGGATTCTCTACAGCTATATCGAACCTAGTGCTTACAAATGAGGAGAATGTTTCTGATGTTATAGTGACTAAGTGATGTGGTTCAACATTAAGACACATGTGAAGAGGGATTATTCAAAAGAGTATGCTCCAGACTTCAAAAAAGAACTTTGTCAAGATAGGGGAATACTTCAAGAATTCGAGGGGGGAGGTAAAAAGCAGTGGGCACAACTGAAAGGAGCTATTTTAAGGGCAATAAACTTTTCTTAGGAAAGTAAATTAAAGCAAGAGGAAAAGAAGGATCTCAAAAGTAATGGCTGATAAAAGTACAGTAAGAGAAAAAACCAACAATGAGGCCAGTCTTCATAAACTACAACAGATAGCAGAAAAAAAAGACAGGAAGCAATATCTAGAAAAACTAAGAAAAGCTAATAAAGTAGTAAGGAAAGCAGCTGGAAGAAAAAATAGTCAATATGGTAAATTGGGGGGATGAAACATTTTATAGATATGTTGATAAGAGGAAGAGCAAAAATGATATTGTGAACTAGAACAATATGTAGAATCTGATAAGCAGTGGCTAACCAAAGGGGGGGGGGGGGACGACACAGGAGGGGCAGTCCGCCCTGGTTGTACACTCTAAGGGGCTTCACAGCAGGTAAATCGAGTCCAGAACCTCCCGCCCTACTCTGCCACTGCTGCTTTCCTGAACCATCAGCATAAGAACATAAGAAACGCCTTCACCGGAACAGACCAAGGTCCATCTAGTCCGGTGATCCGCACACGCGGAGGCCCATTTAGGTGCTCCTTGTTAGAAACCCGGATTTCCCGTATCCCTCAATATGTTTTGCAAGAAGGTGTGCATCCAACTTGCGTTTGAAACCCAGAACAGTAGCCTCTGCCACCACCTCCTCTGGGAGAGCATTCCAAGCGCCCACAACTCGTTGTGTGAAACAGAACTTCCTAACATTTGTCCTGAACCTGCTGCCACTCAGTTTCAGGTTATGACCTCTTGTCCTTGTCACATCTGAAAATGTCAGTAATGCTGTTTCCTGGTTAATTTGGTCAAATCCTTTTAATATTTTAAAAGTCTCTATCAGATCCCCACGCAATCTTTTCTTTTCGAGGGTGAACAGTCCCAGTCTCCCGAGGCGTTCCTTGTAGCGGCAGTAAACTTTAATTTCAGTCATCATGGGACCTTCCTGCAACTCCTGATGGTTGCCGGTCCACCTCCTCCAACATCATTTCCTTGTTCCAGAGTAGAGCTGACAGCTGCGGGGAGGTGCAGCAAGGTCCCACGATGACTGCATTTAAGTTTACAGCCGCTGTTGCTGGTTTAGGAAAGTATATAGCAGTGGTGGAGAGGTGAGAGGAAAGATACTCAATGGCATTGGAGTGGAGGAAGGGAGCAAGAGACTGGTATGGAAGGGTGGTGGAGGGAGAGAAAGGAAGAAGATACTGATGGAATTGGTATGCAGGGAGAGGGAGAGAGAAACAAGGGGAAGGATACTGGATGCAATTGGGTTGGAGGGAGAGAAAGGGACAAATGCTGATAGAAGTGGGGTGAAAGGAGAGAGAAGGGGCAGATGCTGATGAAAGAGGGGAGGATGAAGAGAGAGTGAAAGGGCAGACATTGGATGTTAGTAGGGTGGTGAGCCTATGCTGGATGGAAGTGGGGATGGGAGAGAGAAGGGAGCAGATACTGGATGGAAGTGGGAAGGAGAGAGAGAAAGAGGGGAGCACATGCAGAAATGAAGTGGGGAGAAGAGAAAGAATGAAAGTGGAGAGAGGGAGCAGACACTGGATGGAAGTAGAAAGGGAGAAGATGCTGGATGGAATGGGTAGAAAAAGAAGGCACATGAGCACATGATAGAAGGAGGGAATAAATAAAAAAAAGGGCATATGCTAGATGGGGGAAGAGGATAGAATTCATGAAATACTGGAAGGGGTGATGGAAAGAGGTAGCAAGCTGTAGGTAGACACAGTGAAAAGGGAAATTGAGGACTGGGTAGTAAGAACTTAATGCAGACAGATGCAAGAAATATATTGAGAAGGAAGACAAGGGAAGAAAAGGAGCGAGTGAAATGCCAGACCATGGGGGTGTGGGAGAGGGAAAGGAAGGAGAGGAGAGCCATTGGGGAAGGGGAGGGAAGGGAGGAAGATGAAAGTCAGACCAATGGGGGTGGAGGGAGAGATGGAAGGGGGAGGCAGACAGTTTCTGGAAGGGGCATAGAAGGAGAGAAGATGCTATATAGAAGGGGCAGGGAGAGGATAGACAATGGATGGAAGGAAGAGAGTGACAAGAAGATGAGAAGAGCAGAAACCAGAGAAGACAAAGGTAGAAAAATTTTCTATTTATTCTTTTGCTTTAGGATAAAGTAGTATTATAGCTGTGTTGATAAATATTTATAAATAGAAAATGTAAATAAGGTGATCCTTTTATTGGACTAATTGTAATACATTTTTTATGAATTCAGAGGCCAAAACCCCCTTCCTCAGGTCAGGACAGGATACCGTAACAGCAGTATACTTTACAGAACAGTGAAAAGGGGTTTTGGCCTCTGAAAGTTAATTGAAAAATGTATTAGTCCAATAAAATGGTATTTTCTTATTTTCCATTTTTGTTTTATCCCCCTCCCCCTTTTTGGTCCCCTTTTATGAAGCAGCAGCAATATTAGCTGACACTCATAGGAATTCTATGAGCGCTGGTGCTTTTACTGCCACGGCTGGCAATAAAAAAAAGACTAACGCGGCTTCATAAAAGGGAGGGAGGTTATGAAGCCATGTTAGGGTTTTTTATCGAAGGCCGAGGTGGTAAAACCTCCGAAGCTCATAGAATTTCTATGAGCGTCAGAGCTTTTACAGTTGCAGCCTCCAATAAAAAAAAACTCTAATGCAGCTTCATAAAGGGGGAGGGAGGGTATTTGCTAATTTGTAAAGTGATGATTGCTAGTTTTCTGGGTTTTTTTCAAATGTACATCTGCTATCTTTATATTTTGCACAATATTAGGGGAAATGCATCACTGTTTCTGTGCAGAGTCCAGCTCCTTGGTGGTTCAGTTTAACTTATGTCTACATATTTCGATTTTACCCCCCCCCCCACTCTTTTACAAAATGGTAGCAAGGTTTTTAGCGCCAGCCGCAGCAATAACCGCTCCAACACTCATAGGAATTCTGGCTTATTTAGTTATACAATGGGTGAGTATGTAAGATGTTGCCTTTTCCTAGGTATGCTCTTGTTGTGCAATGTGTTGATTGTTACTAAAAATCATGTTTTTCATATAGATGATGGGGTATCAAAAAATGTTGGGCTCGGGTGTCACATATGCTAGGTACGCCACTACTGATAAGGATAAAGCGAGCTGCCTAACAAATATTCCTGTTTTGTGTTCAGGATTAGGATCACAGAAGGCAAATAGGAATGGATGTGTCGAAGACCTTGAACAATTTTCAGAACACTGTGTTTGTGAGGACAAAGTGATGAGGACAGATGAGCTACATCAGAGGATACCGAAGGAACTCAGGAAAGTTCTAGAAGTTCCTCTATCTGACCTTTTCAATGCTTCTTTAGAGTCTGAAGTGATTATGAAAGACTGGAGCAAGGTGGATGCATCTCCTCCACAAAAGCGGGAGGAGGAGTTTGGAAACTACTGACCTCTGTATTGAATTCATTAATGGAAATGCTCTGCAAGAGGATACGAGGTGCTACCCAAAAGTTCGGGGAATGTGAACAGCGCACGCGAACTGGATATAGAATGCCCTTCCACTGCTAGAGCTGTCTAGCAGTATGCTTTGTGAATCAGTGTGCCAACGGGCGTGCAGCTGAGTGGTCGCGTTGTTGTGTTCTGTGCGATTTTGTAAGGTTGTGTTTGGAGATACTGCCATGTGCCAAAACAAACCTTTCTTTAGTACAAACGCTTCAAGGACGGATGAACATCTGTCTACAGCGATGACCGTTCTGGACAATCGTCAACAAGCACAACACTGGAAACCATAGCAAAAGTTCATGAGACTATCTTTGCAGATCGCAGGCAAACTATCCACGATGTTTGTGAGATAGTAGGACAGTCATATGGGACAGTTCAATGAATTTTGTCGGATGAATTGAACATGAGATGCATTTCTGCTAAATTTGTGCCAAAACTGCTAAATGGTGAACAGAAGGCCACTTACACATCACTCATTGTTTGACAATTCCTGACTTCCAGAAACATTACAGTGATTACGCACCCTCCCTATTCGCCAGACCTTGCCCCCTGTGATTATTTCCTAATCCCCAAAATGAAATTATGACTGAAAGGGCACCGGAGGTCCTCAAGGCACTCAATCAAGATGACTTCCATAGATGCATGGACTCATGGGAAAAACGCTGGGATCACTGTATACATTCTCAAGGGGACTACTTCAAAGGAGAGGGTCGAAACTAGAAGTTTCAGTAAGCAATTTTTTTTAACAATGGAATTCCCTGAACTTTTGGGTAGCACCTCATAATATGTTTTCTGGAAATGAATGAATTGCAGGGCTCAAGGCAGCATTGTTTTAACATAGAAACATAGAATATGATGGCAGAAAAGGGCCTTCGGCCCAACAAGTCTGCCCACTCAAATAACCCTCCCCTCTAAGTTCTTCTTTGAAGTGAGCCCACGTGTTGATCCCATTTGTTCTTAAAGTCAGTCACGTTACTGGCCTCAACTACCTGAAGTGGAAGATCATTCCAATGGTCAACCACCCTTTCGGTGAAGAAGTACTTCCTAGTGTCACTATGGAATTTCCCGCCCCTGATTTTTAGCAGATTCCCCCTGGTTGCCGTAGGGCCTATAAGGAAGAAGATGTCTTCTTCCACCTCAATACGGCCAGTAACGTATTTGAACGTCTCTATCATGTCATCCCTCTCTCTGCGTTGCTTGCGAGAGTAATGGTGCAACTTACCTAGTCGTTCTTCATAAGGGACATCCTTGAGCCCTGAGACCATCTTGGTGGCCAATCGCTAAACCGATTCCATTCTTAGCACATCTTTCCGATAGTGTGGCCTCCAAAATTGTACACAGTATTCCAGATGTGGTCTCACCATGGACCTATACAGCGGCATTATCACTTCGGGCTTTCGGCTGACAAAGGTTCTCCAGATGCAACCCAGCATTTGTCTAGCCTTGGATGAGGCTTTCTTTACTTGATTGGCTGCCTTCATATCTTCACTAATGATTACTCCCAGGTCCCGTTCTGCCACAGTTCTGGTTAAGGTCTCACCATTCAGAGTGTAGGTTCTGCATGGGTTTCTGCTACCAAGGTGCATAACCTTACACTTCTTGGCATTAAAATTCAGCTGCCAAATAGTAGACCAGTGCTCCAGAAAAAGTATGTCCTGTGTCATAGTGTCGGGCATTGTATCTCCGCCCACTATGTTGCATGATTTAGCATCATCAGAAAATAATGCAATTTTACCCCAAAGTCCCTAAGGTAGATCTTGTATGAAGATATTAAATAGGATTGGACCCAGGACCGAGCCCTGCGGTACTCCACTGTGCACTTCCGACTTTTCAGAGGGAGTACTGTTAACCACCACCCTCTGATGTCTGCCACTGAGCCAGTCCTTAACCCATGCAGTTAATATTTCTCCTAGCCCCAACGAACTCATCTTGTTTAAAAGTCTGCGGTGTGGGACGCTATCAAAGGCTTTGCTGAAGTCCAGATACGACACATCTAAGGACTCTCCTTTATCTAGTTCTTTTGTTACCCAGTCATAGAAGCTGAGGTTTATAGTTTATTACAACTTTTTATATCACTTTTTATTATTATAATAAAGCAGTTTATAATTAAATTAAAAACCTAACTAATCAGAAAGGAATGCCATAAACCTGACAGGACAGATAGAAAGTGGTAAGAAAAGAAAAAAGACAAGTCAGTGGATATCAGCAGACAAACTCATACCCAACCCCAAGATGCTAAATTTTAATAGTTTTTTAAAAACAGATTTATGGTAATTAGGTTCAAGTTGTAGTGCAGAATCCAAAGAATTTCAGAGAAGGGAACCTAGAAAAAAAATAAGCATGGATTTCTGGTAGATTCCAAATGGGCTGATGATAACGGTGGAAGAACCAAATCAACACCCGTTAGATAAGTGAAGAAAATGAGCTGCAAAAGGAAACAAGAGGGTAGCCAGGTAAGGAGGACAGTTATGATATAGAGCTTTGTGCACTAATGAATAGACTTTAAACTGAAAATTATATAAGATTTTGAGCCAGTGGTGAGTCACATGATGAAATTTACTGTCACAGGATAAAATGTGGAGAGCAGTATTTTGAACTGCTTGGAGATACTTAAGGAGCTAGGATGCAAGACCTGCATAGACTATGATTGCACAGACTAAACTCACCTGAGTAGAGGAGTCAGGTCGGCTGCATATGAAATGAAATTGATGCAGAGCCCAAAATCAACGTTGAACAATAGAGCTTACTTAAAGTTCAAAGGACAAACCCTAATCAATAATGACACTAAGATATTTAAAAGAGCTGACTAATGAGATAGCTGTACCATCTCATTAGTTGGAGGAGTTTTGGAGGGCTCAACATAAATTATAAGTGGTATATGATGAGATGTACATCTGGCACCCTTTATGTGAAGTTCACAGCAGTGCCCTCTAAGATGATTCATTGCTCTATAGGCATGTCTATGTGGCCAGTCCATTAGAATGGTGGCCCCCTTGGGGGGGAGGGGGGACAAGATGGTGACATAAATGGACGCATAGTAGGGAGCTCCGCTTGGGCTGTGACACTGCTAGTAAAACCAAAATGGTGAAGCGGAAAGGGAAGCAGACTTCTTACCCAGCTGAACCAGCTTCCTCCCTGGTGTTGATACAGCAGACTTTGGAGGCTTCCTCCTTCCTCAGGCGGAGAGAAGATTTGGGAGCAGGAGCATAATGAGGGGGACTTAGCTCTAAGTGCATCAGACACCACGCTTAACCCCGATTACCATGAGACTCCCTCTCAGCCAGGATGTGGATTTCAGCACCAGTTGAAGAGCGAGGTTTTGGATACCAGAAGTGTTGCCTGCCCTCGCATTGGAGCTGGGACACTGACTGCTGCCTCACATGGGGCGATGGGAGGCCCAACGGAGAAGCAATGTGTCTGAGCTGAAGGAGTAAGGATTGAGGGTTTGATGGACCCAAGAGCCCTTCCCAAGGGTTCTGAATTTGGAGAAAAGATTACTCCCAGGCTGAAGTGACCAGAAAAAAATTACATTGGAGGAGATATGGGACATTGTATATGATTTGGAAGCTGAATTGAATACTCATTTAGACAGTATGTTGCAAATTCCAGAACTTGTAAATTCTCATGTAAAGCAATGTAAGGACTTAGTTCCTAAGTTAGAATGTGGAAGGAATTATCAGCAGTGCATTTTCAGAATTGTCACTGTAAACTAGATGGGCTATATTTAAGCGTCAGCATAGAGGCGTTCTTGAGACAAAACACTGTGTTAAAGCTAAGTAATTAATTAGTCACTTTTTTCAGTGAAAATAGAGTTGTGCATCAAGCAAGTAAGAAATGATGAAGTTATAGAAATGAAATTATGTAGCTATATAAATGAAATAGAAAAAAAATCTATAAAGCTGGTAATATAAAAGATAAAAAAATATTTATTTTTAAAGAAGTTATAGAGAGTTGAGCTTCAAGAATTAAATTTGTATTCAAGTTAACGGGTTTTTATGGCCGATGACTGGAGCAAGGAGCATGGTAACTGCGCCGATTCATTCAGTCTATGACTGTGCGTAGGCTCCATATCTGAGGCCTTTTCCCATAGAATAAGTAGTCACAAAGGGAATGCACTTCTCTAGATAAGTGGGAGTAACATTTCGTTTAGTATAGTATATGACTATATTTAAGCACAAAAGGGAAGGAGGTTCCTAGGCGTGGGTCCAGGAAGTGAAATCAGAAGAGCTGACTCAGGCATGACAGCAGGTTAGGGGTTGCTGATCACCACTAGGAACATTACAGAGGTACGGGGAAGGGAAGTGGTGCACACGCAAGGGAGTGGGAGGGGGGGGAAGGAGCGGGGGGGCAAGAGGATGATGGATGCCGCATCCCTATCAAGACAGTGGCCCGCATCCATCCCCCACACCCCTTTAATATGTCACTAAGGGCTCCTTTTACTAATCTGTGCTAGCGGTTTCAGCGTGCGCTAAATTGCCGTGCATGCTAGACACTAACACCACCATTGAGCTGGCATTAGTTTTTGGCGCTTAGCGCAGGTTTGGTGCGTGCTAAAACCGCTAGCGCAGCTTAGTAAAAGGAGCCTTAAGTTTCCAAGTTTCTTTATTATTTGATATACCGTTTATCAAACAGATGGTTTACAATGGAATGAGTTTAAAAAAATAATAATTTAAAATTAAAAATAAAAGATATCTAAAATTTGAAATAAAGGGAAGAAAATAATAAAAAAAAAAAAAAGGGGAGCATAAACAGACTGGAAACGAAACAGGAGGAGAAATTAGGTAAGTTAATAAATACATCAAGATTGAAAATCAAAATAAGAGTAGAGGGAGATACATTATGGTAGGGCTCGCTTCAAAAGAAGCACTTTTTCCCAAAGTCCATCAAGGAACTAGGTGAATTTTATTTGAAAGAAATTAGTTCAGAGGTTGTAGGCATTTTTTAAAAGAAACGTCTTAAGTTTGGATTTGTTTGCACTATCAGGAATGAGCATGTGTTCTTATGAAAGAGTTCATTTTATTCACAAAGAGTGTGTGCTCTGTCCAAAAAGCCCTGTGTGGACCAGTTCAGTGGGCCCCTCCCCCATAACTGATGATCTGCTATATCATGTTGACTCCGCCTCCTAGCTCATACTCAATTTTCACAGATGGCACCACTGATTGCCAGTTTGTGGGCAGAGGACTGCTTCTGTTGGCAGGACATGGGGTCCCTAGGAGTGTGGGGCCCAAAACGGCTGCCCCTGGCTAAGATCAACACTTAAAAAGTTACTGCCATGTTACCATATGGGGAAAAAAAGGAATACTTCCAGAGATGCACCCCCTAGTAGCTATCCTTGTCCAAAATTATGCACCTATTTTGCAGCAGTTTTATAAATACTATATTTGTGCCTATGTACCTTTATAAAATAGCCTTTTAAAACTTGCAGAAACCATGGTTAAAATGCTCCTAAATGGGAATTGATGTAAATGTCTTCACAGGAAGTGCATGACTAAGTCAGACCAGGATGCTGGCTTGTCAACACAGAAACAGCTGTCTAAAGCTGTTTAAACTGAAGCTGAATCCCAGAAATTCTGAAGCCTTTATGATTCAGCAGATATCAACATCAGATATCTTCACCTAGGTACACTCAGGAATCTTAACTGCTTATGTTGTTAAATATTAAAGTTAAAGTTAACTGATTTAAGCTATCCATAGAAAAAGAGAAAAATGAAGATAGATAGTCTATATGGCCTTTTCAGTCTGCCCATCTATTCCATCTGCTCTCCCTTTCACTTCCTTAGAGATCATATGTACTTGTCTCGAATTCAGATACTGTCTTCATCTCTACCACCTCCACTGGGAGGTCGTTCCATGAATTCATGACCCTTTCTGATAAGTAGTATTTCCTCAGGCTACTTCTGAAGTTTGTCCCTTTTCACCTTCATCCTATGTGCCCCACATTTCAGAACTTCTTTTCAATCGAAAGAAACTCACCTCCTGTGCTTTTATGCTACATAACTATTTCATTGCCTATATCATCTCTCTCCTCTCCTGCCTATCTGGTTTGATTAAACCATATAAATAGGAGTGGGCAACCTGCAGCTTGTAAAATCATGGGACTGCTGAGGACCAATCACTTTACATCCTCGCTAACTATTCCTGCCTAGCAACTGCTGCGTGCATGTTAAGAACCCCATTAAAATATATATATCTACCCCGCAAAAAATCCAAAATATATCTAAACTTTAAATATATGTAAACTTTCATGTACATAAGCATTAGAAATATTTTTTTATTTTATTGGAATGCGCATAGCGAGCGCGGGAGTGAATCTCAGATTTGTAAAGCGCATGGCAAGAAAATCATGGATTAACCCCATGCTCTCCTTGCGCACTGTACATTTCATATATCAATGCCAAATTTAAAAAAATATCAAAAATAACTTTTAAAGGGCCAGCTATCCCTCCCCCCTTCCTTCCAGCTAGATTGTCACGGGCATCTGACGTCATGGGGTCGCCTTTGGTTGCTTCATGCTTCACAATAGAAAGAGCCGCACAGCCTCCTGGGATTTGTAGGTTGTAAATAACAGCACGTGATCCCAGCGCATTCAACTGCTGTTAATTGTTGTGCCGTCTAGCAACTTAACAGTTTTTTCCTGAGAGAAATGGTCGGCGCTTGTCAGCTATGCTATCTGCTTCGTTTGGAGCACGAGTATGCCGAGGAGAGGTTGATAAAAACTACAGTTCTTATATTGCATTTTTTACAACAACAATGCTTTGTGGTAGCCACATTCGGAGCCCGCCAATGACGTCTGCAATTAAACTCTGCCCCATTTCTACACAGTGAAGTCCTAAAGAGCTAGCGCATGTGTTATGTGCTTCAAAACCAACAAGGATACAGTGCGCATGCGCGTCGATCGATGTTACAGCGAGACGTGTGTGCGAATGGGAGTGTGTTTATGATTTGATCATTTGCATGGACAAGCTTTACTGGAATCGATTAGCCAGAATGACTCGGAAATGGATAGGACACGAATCGGAGTGATTTGTGGACTTTAGTCTTGAATCCCTGGTGAGTGTTTTCACCTATAACAGCGTCCGAAAGAGCGTTCCAGTTTTCTACCACTCTCTGTGTGAAGAAGAGCTTCCTTACGTTTGTACGGAATCTATCCCCTTTTAACTTTAGCGAGTGCTCTCTCACCTTGGAGAGGGTGAACAATCTCACTTTCTCTAAGTAATTCCCTTCAATATATTGAATGTTTCGATCATGTCCCCTCTCAGTCTCCTCTTTTCAAGGGAGAAGAAGACCAGTTTCTCTAATCTCTCACTGTACGGCAACTCCTACAGCCCCTTAACCATTTTAGTCGCTCTTCTCTGGACCCTTTCGAGTAGTACTGTGTCCTTCTTCATGTACAGTGACCATGCTGGATGCAGTATTCCAGGTGGGGGCGTACCAAGACCCAGTACAGTGGCATGATAACCTTCTCTGATCTGTTTGTGATTCCCCTTCTTAATCATTCCAAGCATTCTGTTCTCCCTTTTCGCCGCCACCACACAATGCGTGGATGGCTTCGTTGACTTGTCGACCAGTACTCCCAAGTCTCTTTCCTGGTGGGTCTCTCAGAGGACTGCTCCGGACATCCTGTATTCGTGTATAAGATTTTTGTTACCGACATGCATCACCTTGCACTTATCCACATTAAACCTCATTTGCCATGTCGCAGCCCATTTCTCAAGCGTGTTTATATCACGTTGCAGGTCTTCACAATCCTTCTGTACTTTCGACATTGTCCACCATGACATACTAATCCTCCAACTTTCTGAAATCGGCATAAATTCCACAGTCTTAGATTGGTTCGCAAAATTCTTACGTTCCCGCTCCTACCTCGTTAACACGAATGGTACCTCATCCCCCCCTTGGAAACCGATCTGCGGAGTCCCTCAGGGTTCACCTCTATCCCCGATTCTTTTCAATGTTTATATGTCCTCCCTGAAACTCCTCCAACTATCCACCTCGGAAACACTTTACACCTACACCGATGACATCCTTGTACTTCTAGAGACTGACTCTAACCTCACCAACCTCTCTGATAACATCTCATCTTGTATAACAAACCTCCAATCCTGGGCTCTCACCGTTCAAATGAAACTAAATGAGACCAAAACAAAACTACTTTGGCTCGGCCCGAAATTGGATCAGCTACCCTCCCGCATCCCACTTTCCTCTGGCACCAATCTGCAGCTTGAGCACTCTAGCAAAGTTCTGGGAATCATCAACGACTCCACACTGTCCTTCAACGACCACATCAACTCCCTAGTAAAAAAAATGCTTTTTCAATCTTCATATGCTAAGAAAAGTCAGATCCTGCTTCCACCAACAACATTTCGCTGTCCTTGTCCAATCCATCATTCTATCCAGACTTGATTACTGCAACTCCATCTACCTAAGCCTAACAAAGAAAAGTCTCCTCAGACTCCAACGGATTCAGAATACTGCAGCTAAACTAATATTCACAAAAGGCAAATTCGACCATGTCTCCCCGCTTCTGTCTAAGCTTCACTGGCTCCCAGTCACCCTCAGGGTTCACTACAAATGCGCCTGTCTCACCTTCAAATCTCTTCACGGCATCCTTCCTCCCCTCTTTCCTCTATCCTGGCTTTCAAGTACTCACTCCACCAGATCCACTCAGAAATTCAAATTATCCTTCCCATCTCTAAATGGCATTTCCCATACAGGAAAACTTGGAACATCCCTCCCCTTCAGGATCACCAAGCTGTGGAACAGCTTTACTGCCCATCTTCGGAGCTCGACCTCCCTCCAACACTTCAGAAAACATCTGAAAACCTGGCTTTTCTCCAAAATGTAACCCCCCCCTCTCCATTATTCTAAGCCCCCTCTTTCCTTCCCTAAGTCCCCTTCTTCCTTCCACTGGAGTTCCTTTCTTTGTTTTTAATTCCTGTAAACCGTGTCGAGCTCCACTTCCGTGGAGATGACGCGGTATATAAACTTAAGGTTTAGTTTAGTTTAGTTCACTACACTGAATAACTTTGTATCATCTGCAAATTTAATCACCTCGCTCGGCGTACCAATTTCCAGGTCATTTCCAGGTCCAAGCACCAAACCCTGTGGCACTCCACTCATAACGCTTTTCCAGTCTGAGTATTGTCCATTTACTCCCACTCTCTGTTTTCTATCCACCAACCAGTTTTTAATCCACGTATTTCACTCTCGATTCCATGACTCGCCAATTTTTCGAAGTAGTCGTTCATGCGGGACCTTGTCGAACACCTTGTGAAAATCCAGGTATACAATGTCGATCGGGTCACCCATGTCTATCTGCCCTGTTTACTCCCTCGAAGAAGTGCAACAAGTTCATCAAGTAAGATCTTCCTTTGCTGAAGCTGTGCTGGCTGGTCCTCATCAGATTGTGTCCATCAAGGTGATCAATGATGCGGTCCTTTATCAGCATCTCTACCGTCTTTCCTGGAATTGGAGCATTTACCTTGCCGGCCCACGGTAGAAACCTATACCATGGCTTTGTGAAAGGAGCCCTTAGTTTATTGTATTCTTTGCTGTTTTGTAATCCACCTTGACACTTAATTCATATTAGGCAGTGTATAAAGTCATGAAATCAAATCAAAATCCTATGAGAAAAGGCAAAACAGTTCAGATCGGTGAAATCTCAGATAGGTCACAGTACAGTGATATCAGCAAGCATTTTACAAGATGATTTACCATTTCTTAGTGGCCATCAGGACCAGTGCAATAGTATTGGATCCCCTAGGACAGTGGTTTTCAACCCAGTCCTCTGGACAGGCAGGGTTTCAGGATGTCCCTAATGACTATGCAAATCTCTCATGCATATCCGTTTATGGATGTCCTGAAAACTTAAGGACTGAGTTGAACACCACTGACCTAAGTGAGTCTTCAGCCTTACACCTCCCCCAGCAAATGATCTTTCTTGCCCCTAAGTGCCCTTCACCTCCACCCTCAAAATTTTCATAATTATCCCCAATGTAAGCCATCCTGGAACAATTCTGCAACAATGCAAATGATGTCACACCCACTGCATTCCATGGAAACAGCCCTTGCTAAAGTTTCCAATGACCTGTTGTTGGCCAGATCCAAAGACCTCTACTCTATCCTCAACTTTCTCGATCTGTTTGCTGCCTTTGATACTGTTGATCACCACCTACTCCTTGATACACTGTCCTTGTTGGGATTCCAGGGTTCTGCCCTCTCCTGGTTGTTTTCCTATCTCTCCCATTTTACCTTCAGTGTGTGCATTGGTGGTTCCTCCTCCACAGCCTTCTCGCTATCGATTGGTGTATCTTCAGGCTCCGTCCTGGGACCACTCCTTTTCTTAGTCTACACTTGTTCACTTTGGAGCGCTGATCTTCTCCCACGGCTTCCAGTAGCACCTCTATGCTGATGACTCCCAGATCTACCTCTCTGCACCAAATATCTCTACTGAAACCCAGACAAGAGTCTCAGCCTGCCTGTCCGACATTTCTGCTTGGCTGTCTCACCACCATCTAAAATTGAATATGGCTAAAACAAAGATGCTCATCTTCCCTCCTAAACCCGTCTCTCCGCTTCCCTCGTTCTCCATCTCATTCCTCTTTTGTCTGCTCGTCATCTCGGGGTCATCTTTGAATCCTCTCTCTCCTTCACCACCCAGATACAACATAACGCTAAAACCTACCGCTTCTTCCTCTATAATATTACCAAAATCCAACTCTTCCTCTCTGAGCACACTACCAAAACACTTATCCATGCCTTCATCACCTTGCTACTCTCAGGTAGAGATCTGCAGGGGAACGGGGATCGCAGGAATCCCGCGGGGATCCCCCCCTAGGTCAACAGGACTCCCATGGGGACCCCTCCAAGGCTGACAGGACTCCCACGGGGATGGACCCGGGGTTCCTATACCAAGGCCTACCTAATTTCTGGTCCAGATCTGGTGCTGAGCTGAGCTTCCGAGTCCCGATGAACCAGCAGCAACAGTCTCTGTCACGTAGGTAGTGAGCTCAGCACATAGGCACACAGACCCATCTATCTCTTTCCTCCCTTCCATCCGCATCCTCCCCCTCTCCTCCCTTCTATTCAATGTCTTCCTCCCCTCTCCTTTTCTTTACATCTATCATCTGTCTTTTTTCTCTCCTCAGGCATTCCAGCTTGTCTGTTACCTTTCCCCTTTAATCCAGTGTGTCTGATCCCTCCCCCTTTCTATCTACAGTCTGTCTCCTCTCACCTCCTACATCCAGTGTCTACCCACTCCCACCTGACACCTTAGTTGCCGCCAGACTGATGTGAAGCCTTCCCTCCGACGTCAGCTCTGACATCGGGGGAAGATTTCCAGGTCAGCTACATATGGCATGCTGCAGGCAGGAAAAGAAAACGAACCTCTCTGCTCGAGCTGCCTCTAACCCCTGCTGATATCTGGACTTGAATGAAGGGGTGGGGAGTGCGTTTTTGGACACAGAAGGCATGAATTTGGGAGAGAGGAAGGGAGGGAAATAGATGCTGAGGTGGTGGAAGAAATAGAAAGGGAGAATTGGGTGTGTCAGTGAGCGGGAAACAGAGATGGTTGTGTACGCACGGGGAATGGAAGAAAGAGGAGAATTTTTGGTCATAGGGAGGGAGTGAGGTACAGGTGACAGGGAAGAGAAAGATGAGAGGGAGAAAAGTGGTAGAAAGGGAACAGTGGGACACATTGAAAGGGATGCAAGAGGGAGAAATGTTGGACATAGTGGTGAAGGGAATGGAGGGAGAGATGTGGCATGAGGCTGAAGAGGGGTGATAGAACAGGAGAAATGTCGGGCATGGGGATAGTTGGCAGGGGCGAAAGATGAGAAAGGGATAAATGCTGGACCATGGTAGGAGGAACCAATGGACAGCAACAGAAGAATTTATAGAAGATGGGAAAGTGGAAAAAAGAAACTGGGACCAACTTGATGGAAAAATAAGTTTCCAGACAACAAAGGTAAAAAACAGAATTTATTGACTAAAATATGTTAGCTTTGGGAAATATATATAGCAGATGTCTTTGTATTGTGTTCAAAAGAAAAGGAAATGCATTTCTGTTTTTATTTCTACAGTGTTGAAGTACTAGCTGACCCTTGCTGTGAATGGTGGGGATCCCCAAGCACCGCCAGCAGAGGACCTCCTCTAGAGACAGCCAGAACTCCCCTCCACCAAGCGCAGCAGTTGCTGGCAGCATCCATGAGCCACTGAGGTGCCAGCATCTGTGACTCAGACGCTACTGCTGCCTGCCAAGCTTGGCAAAAGGGACCCCAGGCCAACTCCAGAGGAAGTCCTCAGCTGATAGCTTGAGGGCCATCATCAGCTGAATATTTATATTTTATATTTACATTAGAGGCTCTGGTAGAAACCCATTTACAAAGTATGTATTCTTTTCAATTAATATTTGCAAATTAATTAAAGTGTCTTTGCTTATTTGTAAATGGGTCTCTACCAGAGCCTTTAATTCAGTAATAAATGAAATAACTACTTCTGAAGTTTATATAGGGATGGGCGGGGATGGATTTGATTCCAGCGGGGATGGGTTTGACTCCTAGCAGGGACGGATGGGTTTGATTTCTGTCCCCGCACAACTCTCTACTCTAAGGCCTTACATTTAACTATCTCGCTCCCCTCCAATCCATCCAGAATTCGGCTGCACGACTCATATTCCTGGAGAGCCGATTTACTCATGTTACGCCTCTCCTAATGTTACTTCATTGGCTTCCCATCCATTTCTGAATACAATTCAAACTCCTCTTGTTGACCTACAAATGCACTCACTCACCTGCCCGTCACTTTCTCTTATCTCCACCTATAATTCCCCCCCCCATGAGCTCCGCTCAGCTGGTAAGTCCCTCCTATCTGTGCCCTTTTCGTCAACTGCCAACTCCAGACTCTGTCCCTTCTGCCTTGCTGCATCGTATGCTTGGAACAAGCTGCCCGAATCCCTATGGCGGGCTCCGTCTCTGGCAATGTTCAAGGCCCGTTTAAAAGCCCACCTCTTTGAGAGTGTTTTGATTCCTAACTCTTCTCACCTTGGGTTCTGCATCCTCTACCCTCTATGTCATGTCTGTCTGTTCAAGTTAGATTGTAAGCTCTTCTGAGAAGGGACTGTCTATAAATGTCAAAATGTACAGCACTGCATACGTCTTTCAGCACTATATAAGTAATAAGTAGTAGTAGTATTTTAATATTTGTAACATTTTTCAAGAATGATCAAGACAAAACTTGATATAAAAATTTTTCCATATAAGCAAAAATAATAGCCCAATAATAATGAAATATGGAAAATTCTAGTCCAGAAACAAAGGGATCCAAGAATAAAACCCCAAAAAATAAACTGGAAAAATTAAAAGGAGAAACTAGCTACTAAAGACTCGCTTAACCCAAGAAAGGAATTCATCAATTAGTACTATGGCTTTAATGCACCTTAATATGCGTTAAGGGAATTAGCACACACTAAATGCTATAAGCCCATAGGTCTAAACTGGGCTTTTAGCATTTAGTGTTCAGATTCCTTTAATGTGTGTTAAGGCCACTAACACCTAAGACTTGTGCTCATCACAAAAAGTAGCTTTACACATGTCTTGTTAGCTATCCACGTACTGGCAATGATCCCCCCCATTCTATACATTGTGTCTAAAGTTAGGCGTTTAGCTGAGGTAGGCGCCTAATTTGGAATAATAGGCTAAATCAACACCAATATTCTGCATTCAACACCTCTTAATTGGCATTAATTGGAATGAATTGAAAGTTAGGCGCCTGATTCGGTAGGCATGATTCTACAACAATTAGGCACCAACAGCAAAGTGCCTGGTTAAAAGTGGGCAAGATTAGGGGGCAGATTATGGGGTTCATAGACAACCCCACGAAAGACAAAGGCGCGCGCCGACAACTGAGCGCAAGACGGAGGTGCGCGCCGAAGAAAATTACAGTTTTTAGGGGCTCCAACGGGGGGTTTTGTTGGGGAGGCCCCCCAGTTTACTTAATAGAGATCGCGCCGGCGTTGTGGGGGGTTTGGGGGGTTGTAACCCTCAACATTTTACTGTAAACTTAACTTTTTCCCTAAAAACAGGGAAAAAGTGAAATTTTCAGTAAAATGTGGGGGATTACAACCCCCCAAACCCCCCACAACGCGGCGCGATCTCTATTAAGTAAAGTGGGGGGGTTCCCCCCCACATCCCCCCCGTCAGAGCCCTAAAAACAGTAATTTTCTGTGGCGTGCGCCTCCGCGCTGTGCTCAATTGTCTGCATGCGCCTTTGTCCCGGCGCGCTTTTGACCTGACACCGATTGTGGGCATGTTTTTGAGTTAGGTGCCATTTTATTAGGAGCTGTTGGGCACATAGCTTAGGTGCAGAATTTAGACCAAAAAAACCCTGGCGTAAATACGGCACAGTGGTGTAGTGAGGGAGGTTGGCACCCAGGGCGGTGGCGCCCAGCCTCACTGTGCCGTGTGCTCCTCACTCTTCCCCACCGTTTGAGCGCCCCCACTCTTGCCTGCCTCTTGGGCAGTCCTTGCCCCCTGTGTACCTCCTGGAATGTTCGCTGACACAAGCGGCATCTTCCACACGCTGCGCATGCCAGCTTCGACTCCCGTCTGTCACGTCCTGGTCCCGCGACCAGGAGGTGACGTCAGGGCAGCTGATGCCGGCGCAGGTAGAGGATGTTGCTCACGCCAGTGAATGTTTAAAGAAGTACACGAGGGGCGGAGAGAAGAAGTGCTGGAGTCCCTGTGAAGATGGTGCCAGAACCAGTCCACCCACCCTTACTACGCCACTGGCCTAGCAACAACTAAAGCTGCTTAAGACCAAACACAATTCTAAAATTTTATAGAATTGCACTTAGCATAACACTAGTCAGTGCCTAATTTTAGGTGCCACATATAGAATCTGGCCTTGAATGTCTGCCCTGATGCCACCCCTGCTCAGCCCTGGCTCTTAATCTGATAATGCTGCGGAAGCCAGTGCTAATATTCAGAGGCAATATCTGCTGTTTTAGAAGCTGGGCCAGCCAAGCACAATTTAAACAGGCGGGACCTTTGTCTTCTGGCTTTTGCCAGTTATTAAAGTATTTATTATTTTTAAACCTTGGCAGGATTAGAGTAGACTTGGATAATGCATTAGATAAATGTTGGTTTTACTTTTTCATGCTATACTGATAATAGTAATTTGATCTGAGCTGGAATTAGAAAAGCAGGATTAAGTCAAACAGATTTCAAACACCTTTGGTACAGAGAGAGAGGTGAGGGAGAGAGAAAGGCAAAGCCTGCAAACTCTAGACCAGTGTCCCGCAATCTTTCTCGAGCCGCGGCACACTAAAGTTAGTGGCCTGGAAGTGCGCAGATATCGCCATAATGACATCACGCGAATGCGTAACATCATCATGTTGATGTCCACATGTGTGTGAAGACCCTCCGGGTGGGCCCTGAGACGCCAGAGGGAGGTGCCAGAAGGGAAGAGGGCCAGAGAGAAGGATATGTGCTGGTGCCCACTGAGTGTCTACAAGATGTGCCTCTCGCCACAATAGGCACGTCCTGTAGCCAGTCAGCTGGTCTGGCGCCTCTTCTCCTCCTCAGTGTACTGTGGTACACCTGAAATATCAGGAGGCACACTAGTGTCTTGGCACACAGTTTGAGATACACTGCTCTAGTGCAATGAAAGCCAGATAGGGGACAACTGCTCAAAATTCACTTTCTGTGCCTGTTCTTTCACGGAAAGTAACCTGTGAGGAATTGAAAACACAATCTGTGCCCTTTAATGTGCTTCCTGAATGTAAAGACAGTACAGGGTAGGGATGAGGCAACAAACCTACAAAAAAAATGAAACTGGTCCCACTCCCAGAGGTAAACAACAGTCACAATATGTATTGAAAAACTCAGACAAAAGACTCAACATGGAGCTGTCCCTCAAAGTCGTGCTATCTGTCAGCTCTTGGGAATTGCTGGGCCTTCCTGTGCGAAACCAGCATACGTTACCACACCAATATACTATATAAACCACCATGTTACTTAAAAGAACCTACTCCCAAAAAGCCTGAGAGCCTCGTAATGTGGCTACATTCTTGCATGATCTGAAATGTCAGAGGTTCATCAAGCCTTGTTAAAGGGAGATGATTTTCAAACAGTTTTGAAATGTGTTCTCATAAAGTTGAAGTTGAACTTTGATAACCTTTAGGAATTCAAAATCAGGGTTTTCAGCTCAGTTCCTACTAGGGATGGGCAACTGAAAGTTTTCATTTCAAGTCATTTCAAGTTCAAAGAAGAGCGACCAAGATGATCAAGTTTCAAGTTTATTAGGTTTTTATATACCGCCTATCAAGATTATGCATGCAGATTGTGAAAAATTGCAGGCAGACCTTAGGAAATTGGAAGACTGGGTGTCCAAGTGGCACATGAAATTTAATGTGGACAAATGCAAAGTGATGCACATTAGGAAGAATAACCCAAATCAGAGTTAGCAGATGCTAGGGTCCACCTTGGAGGTTATTGCCCCAGAAAAGGATCTGGGTGTCATTGCAGACAATATGATGAAACCTTCCACCCAATGTGTGGCGGTGGCCAAAAATGAACAAGATGCTAGGAATTATTTAAAAAGGGATGGTTAACAAGACTAAGAATGTTATAATGCTTCTATATCGCTCCATGGTGTGACCTCACCTGAAGTATTGCGTTCAATTCTGGTGTCCCTATCTCAAGAAAGATATATAGCGGCACTAGAAAAGGTTCAAAGAAGAGCGACCAAGATGATCAAGTTTATTAGGTTTTTATATACCGCCTATCAAGATTATCGAAGCGGTTTTTACAATCAGGTACTCACGCATGATAAAGGGTATGAAACTCCTCTCGTATGAGGAAAGGCTAAAAAGGTTAGGGCTCTTCAGCTTGGAAAAGAGATGGCTGAGGGGAGATATGATTGAAGTCTACAAAATCCTGAATGGAGTAGAACAGGTACAGGAGGATCGATTTTTCACTCTGTCAAAAATTACAAAGACTAGGGGATACTCAATGAAGTTACAGGAAAATAGAGGAAGAAATTTTCCACAAAGCTCTGGAACTAATTGCCAGAGGTTGTGGTAAGAGCGGATAGTGTAGCTGGCTTTAAGAAGGGTTTGGACAATTTCCTGGAGGAAAAGTCCATAGTCTGTTATTGAGAAAGACAGAGGAAGCCATTGCTTATCCTGGATCAGTAGCATGGAATGTTGCTACTTTTTGGGTTTTAGCCAGGTACTAGGGACCAGGATTGGCCACCGTGAGAATGGGCTACTGGGCCCGATGATGTTCTTATTCTATAAATGGTGTATAAAGTTAAGCAACAAACCAATACAGAAAATATTGTAATATGGTGGCAAATGGGAAGTACTTCACTCAGGACCTGAAAACTAACTCCAAAAATAGTGGAGAAAAAAACCTCAAAGTACAACCAACAGTCTCATACAAACAGTATGCTACTTGTATATATTGTTTTCTCCTTTGAGTCATGTAATGCATAAAGCTAAGTACCATTTATAGACTAGTGCTTATTCCCAGGAGCTGCACCTAAGTTTAGGCGTGACCACCACAAAAATGTGGTGCAAAAACTCACACCTAAATTTAGAAGCAGATGTCCCTTATTCTATAATTATGCACCTAACTGAGGAATGCCTCTCCCCCCATTTCTGCACCCCCCTTTTTGACACCATATGTCAAATTTTAGGTGATCACCTGTCTAAATCTAGAGTGCCCAGAGAGCAGGGTAGACAGGCAGGAGAGAGAATTGGGCAGAAAGGAGGAGGCAGGCAAGCAGGAGAGAGTAGGGCAGAGAGAAGAGGAGTCAGGAGGAAGCAGCAGCGAGAGGTAGCTCCACCTACCCCTCCGACGTCATCCACAGATCCAGAGCTTCCCCTTAAAAGGGAAGGGGCAAACGGCGCTCAGCCATTCGGCGTGTGAAGGCGAACATCAAACGCGCTCGCCTTAGCGAGAGTGCCTTTGCGAAGGACCTTAAGAAGGGACAAGTCACTGTACTGAAGAAACACCAGGGAAGGACACCTACACAGGCAAGTACCACAAGGATAACAGGACAGGCACAAACAGGAGATAAACAAACACAGCAGTTGCAGATAACAAGCACAGCAGACGCAGAGGACATACACAAAAGAAACAGGAGTAGCAGGTATATAATTAGGGGAGGGACTGCACAGTAACAACACCAATGATGCCACACAGATTCCTACACAAGGAGAAGCCACTTCAGACAACACATAGACATAACTCACATGCAGCGTGAGAAGGCATATAGGAAAGATCAAGAAGCATAGAAGACCTGGGAAACAAGGAGAAGCCACTTCAGACTACAGACTGGCAAGCAGACAGCAATGGAAGCAGAAGATAGAAGCAGGATGTTGAGCTATCCATTTTTCTGCACCGTTTGTCATATGTATGACTACCTTCTCTCTGGGAGGCAGTCTTATGTATGCACTCAATGCGAGGAACTGGAGGGCCTGAAGAAGCAAGTCAGAGTACAAGAACTGGAAGCACTTTGAGCATTTGAGGAGGAGATCAGAGAGACAGAAACCTTCATGAAAGAATAACGTTGAGGAAGAAGTCAGGGAGTTAGAGAAGTTCATCAAGGAGGCATACAGAGAGGCTGTGGAAAATCACAAACAGAGGAACTGCCAAGATACACCTACAGTGAGTGAGGACCACCTGGAGGACAATTACAGGAAAGGAATAGATGACACAGCAGCAGGACCTGGACACAGCGGAGAGAACCCTCAGGAAGACGAGTCCAGTGCAAGCCAATGCTGCGGCTAGACAGATGGATGTACGAGGACACAGACCTGCGGCTGGAGAGACAAGAGAAGACAGAGAAGACAGCAATCATCATGGGGGACTCCATCATCCAACAAGTCAACAGCCACATAGCGGGAGGAAGAAAGGATCAGCTGGTGACCTGCCTACCAGGAGCCAAGGTGGAGGATCATCGACAGTGCAGAAGAGGGAGATATGGCAGTGGTGATCCATGTTGGGACAAACAACGTGAGCAATAGGAACTACAGCAGAGAAACACTGAAAGACCAGTTCCGGATGCTAGGATGGAAGCTGAAGACCAGAACACTGAAGGTAGCATTCTGGAGATATTGCCGGTACCCTGGGCCAATGGGAAGAGGCAGACGGAACTGCAAGCAGTCAACGCATGGATGAGGCACTGGTGTGAGGAAGGATTTCACTTTGTGCGCAACTGGACGACATTCTGGGGAAGAGCAAGCTATACAGGAAGGATGGACCCCACCTCAGCGGAGACGGAACAAGGCTACTTGCAAGCAACATCAATGAGAAATTGAGAAGTTTTTAAACTAAGAAGGGGAAAGCAGACAGTTGACCAAGAGTCGATGGTTCGAGAAATGGTATACCCAGAGGATACCATGCAAGAAAATTGCAGGGAAGACTCACCAGATCGTAGGCAAGATAGAAATTCTGATGGATCGAAAGGGACAGAAGCGAGGGAGACAGAAGGAGGAAGGAAGTGCAAGAAAGTAACAGGCTGCAAACTTAAATGTATGTACACAAATGCAAGGAGCTTAAGGAATAAAATGGGGGAATTAGAAGCTATGGCACAAAAAGATAACCTAGACATCATCGGCATCACGGAAACAAGGTGGAACGAGGACGTCTGGGACACTGTGCTACTGGGATACAAGCTATACCGCAGAGAGAGTAGGACAAAAAGGTGGGGGTATTGCCCGATACATAAAAGAGGGAATCAAGTCTACCAGAGAGAACATACCAGAAACGAATATTAAGGTAGAGTCTCTATGGGCCAAAATACCGGGAACAAATGGAACGGATACGAAAATCGGCATCTACTACTAACCTCCAGGGCAGTCCGAAGAGACTGATGAAGAAATGACGGATGAAATTAAACATGAATGGAAGGGAGGCAACACAGTTATCATGGGCAACTTCAATTATCCGGGGATAGATTGGAACCTAGGCAACTCCAGCTGCAGTAGGGAGACCAAGTTCCAGGATGCTGTAGACCAAGGGTCTTCAAAGTCCCTCCTTGAGGGCTGCAATCCAGTCAGGTTTTCAGGATTTCCCCAATGAATATGCATGAGATCTATATGCATGCACTGCTTTCAATGCATATTCATTAGGGAAATCCTGAAAACCCGACTGGATTGCAGCCCTCAAGGAGGGACTTTGAAGACCCCTGCTGTAGACAATTGTTTCCTGGAACAACTTGTCATGGAAAATATGAGAGGAAATGCAATTCTGGACTTAATTCTAAATGGACTACAAGGACCAGCACAAGGAATAGAAGTAGAAGGAACGCTGGGAAACAGTGATTACAACATGATCCACTTCCACCTAGACACAGAAACAAAAAATGACTGCCACGGCACTGAACTTCTGAAAAAGGAACTACGAAGGGATGAGAGTCATGGTGAGGAAGAGGATAAGCACTGTAAATACCCTAGAGCAAGCATGGTCCCTCTTTATGGACACAGTCACTGAGGCGCACAATCCATATATAGCAAATAACACTCCTTCCCCTCCTAAAAAAAAAATCAGATTTAGATCCTACTATTCCTTCTCATTATCGACCAATTGCCAATATACCATTGTTGACAAAGTTGCTAGAATCAATTGTAGCTGGTCAACTTACTAATTTTCTGGAGAAATTCTCACTACTTCAACCTTTTCAATATGGACTTCGTTCTAATTTCTAAAATCCAACATTTACAACTACAAAATAAATGTTCAATTTTGCTTCAGTTTGATTTGTCCGTGGCGTTTGATGTAGTACATCATGATATTCTGCTCCAATTACTTTCAGATATCGGACTTAATCAGGTTGTCCTTGTCTGGTTTTCTAAATTTTTACTGTCTCAATCTTACTCAGTTAATATTTCTAACTCCAGTAATATTTCTAACTCCTGGCAGCCTCCTTGCAGGATTCCCCAGGGTTCTCTGCTTTCCCCAATTTTGTTTAATCTTTATATGACGACTTTGAACATTTATAAGTTGTCAGCTTGGGAAATGCTTTCTACCTATAAGGATGATATCTTTATATTGATCGAGATTGACTCAAATATTACAAATTTAATTTTTAAAATAAACCACTGTACTTCCAAACTTCAAACTTGGGCTATGCCTATTCAGATGAAGTGCAGCCAAAACTAAACTTTTGTGGTTAGGCCCAAAACTGGACTATCTCCCTTCCATTGTACTTCTGAATTCTTGAGCCTCCCTACAAATTGAGTTCTCCTCCAAGATTTTGGAAATACTTTTTGACTCTTCCCTTACCTTTAAGGATCAAATAAATTCTCTGGTTAAAAAATGTTTTTTCAGTTTATGAATGCTGAGGAAGGTTAGATCTCTTTTCCATCAACGTCATTTTTCTGTCTTGGTCCAATCAATTATACTATCTCAGCTAGATTATTGTAATTCTATTTATCTTGGCATCACAAAGATCAATTGATTCAGAGTACCACTACAAAGTTGATTTATGGAAAAAACAAATTCGACCATATGACTCCTTTACTTTTGAATTTCTATTGGCTCCTGGTTTATCTCAGAATCCAGTTTAAATGTATATGTATTATTTTAAAAATGTTATATGGTATTTTTATTCCTCTTGTTTCTCTTCTATGGAATGTTTATAGATTTTCATATGTGAGAGGCACTCAACGATTTAAACTTTCCCTCCTTTCTAGGAAAGGAATTAGAGTCAAGAATTTCAGCCTTTCTCTGGCTTTTAAATTTCCCCAATTATGGAATGAACTTCCTTTAATTTTGAGGTGTCCTAGCTCTTTCTAATCTTTTCGTAAATCTTTAAAAACCTTTCTATTTGCTAAACATTTGTATTTTAGCTTATTTCTTAACTTATTGTTAACCGCTTCGAGCTTCCTTTGGTTGAAGATCCGGTATATAAAGTTTAAGTTTAGTTTCTCAGGCTCTCCCTAGGTACTGCAGCCAACAGGTGCCCCCTGAAAGGGCCTCTTGTTGTGGGATGTCCCTGATTGTACACATGTCCAGAGCTTTTAACTAGAGAATGACATGGGGACAAATTTTTCCCCATTCCCGCAGGAACTCAATTTCCTCGTCCCGTCCCTGTGAGTTTTGTCACTGTTCCTGTCTTTGCCTCATTCCTGTAAGCTCTGCCTTAATTGCACAATCCTCGAACACTTATGATTTTAAAGTGTTTGAGGCTTGTGCAGATGAAGACAAAGCTTGCAGGAATAGGGCAGGGATAGGAAAAGAACTCGATGAGATGGGATGGGATATGAGCTCCCACATGGATGAGGAAAAATTTGTCCCCATGTCGTTCTCTACTTTTAACTTTCCTTCCTTTTTTCTGAGTCCTGCCCTCTGACTCAGATCTTGCTTAGGCAGTTTAGCTCCTACTGCTGTCAGTCAGCTAAACTGCACCCTCACTACATCACACAGCACTAATTGGCATCAGTGGCTCAGTGAGGGAGGTTAGCGCCTGGGGAGGTGATACCCGGCACTGCCGTGCTGTGTGCCCCCCTACTCTTCCTCACCACTGGGCGCCCTCCTGCCCTTTGTACCTCTGCAAATGTTCACTAGCATGAGCAACTTCTTCCAGCTGCTGTTTGCGCTGGCATTGGCTCCCTTCTGATGTCACATCTTGGTACTGTGACCAGAAAGTGATGTCAGAAGAAGCAGAGGCCAGCGCAAGCAGCACATGGAAGATGCTTCTCATGCCAGTGAACATTTGCAGAGGTATGAGGAAGGAGAGGCACCAGCGCCCCTTACAAAGATGGTGCCCAGGGCGGTCCGTCCCTCTTACTTCGTCACTGATAGGCATTAATTAGAATTTATGCATACATCATTTTAGGTATATTCAATAAAAAGGTGTGCATAAATTCTAGTGTGAGGATCCATAAACTGAGTGTGGCCATAGGAGGGGCATGGGCAGGTCACCAGTGTTCCAATAATTTGCATGCACTGTTACAGAATACACCTGATCTGTGCATAAGTTAGGAGTGGGGAACTATACCCAGTTTAAGTTGGTGTAAATTCCCATGCCTAAAACGTTGCCACAGATCCCAGCAGTAAGTGTATTCTATAAATAGTGCCCAACTCAGAATACTCTTTAAAGCAGTGTGTCTCAAAAACGGAACAAATGTTTTTCACGGCACATTATAATTGAAATTATAAAATTGCAAAACCAACAAAAAATTAAATTATTTAAAGTTTTTAAGCTATATATGGGTAATTGTAACAATGATTAAATTAAAGTAGATCAACTAGAATTGCCAATCAATGTGATGGATGTGCTCATTTTAGAGTACAAATTACCTCAAAATATGACTCAATAGTCAACAAACACACATTTCATCTGCAGCTCGCACAGATAAGAAGATCCGAATAGTAACAAAGTCTTGATTGCTTTGTTGTTCAAGTTAGGATAACTACTGCATTTAAAAAAAAAATAAAATAAAAAATTACTTGCCACTAATTTTCAAGGACCAATCATGTCAAAGAATGATGCTTGTCTGAGCAGTTATATCCATGGGACCGGACAATTTGCACCCAAGAGTGCTCAGAGAGCTATGCGATGTTCTGGTGAAACCGTTAGCCATGCTCTTCAATCTCTCCCTAGGTACGGGGAGAGTCCCCCTGGAATGGAAAACAGCCAACGTTGTTCCTCTGCACAAAAAGGGTTGCAGAGCAGAGGCTGCGAATTACAGGCCAGTGAGTCTCACATCGATAGTGTGTAAACTCATGGAAACTCTACTTAAAGGTAAATTAGACACGATATTGGATGAGGGAAATCTGAGGGATCCCTGTCAACATGGATTCACTAGGGGCAGGTCATGCCAATCCAATCTTATCAGCTTCTTTGACTGGGTGACAGGAAAGCTAGACTCGGGAGTCTCTGGACATAGTGTACTTGGATTTCAGTAAAGCTTTTGACAGTGTCCCGCACCATAGACTATTAAACAAGATGAAATTGATGGGGTTAGGTGAGAAACTAACTGCATGGGTCATTGATTGGCTGAGTGGAAGACTTCAGAGGGTGGTGGTCAACGGCACCCTCTCTGAGACATCGGAGGTGACTAGCGGAGTGCCGCAGGGCTCAGTTCTGGGACCATCCCTTTTCAACATATTCATAAGGGACTTGACCCGGGGGCTTCAAGGTAAAGTAGCACTGTTCGCCGACGACGCCAAACTGTGTAATATAGTAAGTGAAAGCAATCTCAAGGATAGTATGACGCAGGATCTGATCACGTTGGAAAACTGGTCCTCGACATGGCAGCTGGGCTTCAACGCTAAGAAGTGTAAGGTCATGCATCTCGGCAGCAGAAATCCATGCAGAACATACACCTTGAATGGAGAAGCACTAGCTAGGACTTCAGAAGAACGAGACTTGGGAGTAATCATCAGTGCAGACATGAAGGCTGCCAAACAAGTAGAGAAGGTCTCATCCAAGGCAAGGCAAATGATGGGATGTATCAAGAGAAGCTTCGTCAGCCGCAAACCTGAAGTCATAATGCCACTTTACAGAACCATGGTGAGACTTCGTCTGGAATACTGTGTGCAATTCTGGAGGCCCATTACCGTAAAGATGTGCTTCGAGACGAGTCGGTCCAGCGGATGGCCACTAGAATGGTCTCCGGACTCAAGGATCTCTCATACGAAGAAAGACTGGGCAAATTGCAGCTCTATACTCTAGAGGAGCGCAGGGAAAGGGGTGACATGATTGAGACATTTAAGTACGTCATAGGTCGTGTCGAGGTGGAAAACGACATATTCGTTCCCAAGGGACCCTCGGTCACAAGGGGGCACCCGCTCAAACTCAGAGGAGGGAAATTTAGTGGTGACACCAGGAAGCACTTCTTCACAGAAAGGGTGGTAGATCACTGGAACAAACTTCCAGTGCAGGTGATCAAGGCCACCAGCGTGCTTGACTTTAAGAATAAATGGGACATCCACGTGGGATCCCTACGAGGGTCGAGCTAAGGAACTAGGTCATCAGCACTCAGACTTAATGGGGTGGGTCAGTAGAGTGGGCAGACTTGATGGGCTGTAGCCCTTTTCTGCCGTCATCTTTCTATGTTTCTACTGTGTCGAGCCACACAGTTTGAGAGGCACTGCTTTAAAGGATAATGCTTAGCATACATTTTTTTTCAGCACTGATTTTTCAGCACCATATGTATAATTTACACCAATGAGGGTAATCTCCCAAAAATATTTTTTCTGGGTAAATGAATTTTTATGCAGGTAAATTCACTATTTGAAAGTTTACCCACCTTCTCTGCACATAAAAATATTGCCAGGTACTTGTGACCTGAATTGGCCACTGTGGGAAACAGGATACGGGGCTTGTTGGACCTTAAATGTGTACTGATGGATTTTTAATCTATGAAAGTAATTTACAGTGTAAAATATATGAAATTAAGTTATAATAATATCTAAACTGAATATATTACTTCAAAGGTAGTCTTCCTAATTTTGAGTAATGTGTTAGAATTTCACATTTACTTACATACAAGATATAACATACTCTTAACACATCCCAGCATAATATTAAGTTGGCATAGGGAATGGAACTTAAAAATCCTCCTTCCTTGTGCACTATGAAATTATACTACAGAGAGATTTAAAAAAATAATTAATCTCCATGGAACTATTCAGACAGTAGTGCTGTACCATGTACAGTTCGATTCAGTAACTTGGGTATGGCAGACTTTGTATAGCTCATAGAAGTCAGGGGTGCAGCACAAATATTCTGGAATTGCTTGCCTCTCAGTAAGTAACACAGAAGGAAAAAAAGAAACATTCTTATTTGGATGTTAAGTTAAAGCACATATGAGATGATTAAATTCAAAGAGAAAAAAAAGGGAGGCAAGATGTTTCATCCAAGTGTCTTAGGGGATCAGGAATCTTGTCAGAAAGTAACAGCAGTGAAGGCTTACATATAATTTTATCATTATTGTACATTGCTACAACAGTTTTTTATGTTTATGAAGTAAACATTTTTCTCTTACTTTTGTACCAAAAGAAAAAATTATTATTGCTTTGCTTAAAAAACCCTACAATAATAAACTGTACTGTGAAATTTTGTGGATCCCCAAATCTTTCTCCCTTCTCCCACTGTATAAATAAAATCACTTGGACCCTTCAAAGGTGCTCACAGAGGTTTCTGAGGAACGCTGCTTGAAGGACACAGAACTACACTAACACTTAAAGTAGGCCTAGAGTAAGAGCCAGAATATCCGTCACTTTACCTCAGTGATAGAATCCAGATGACAAATGATCTGGCAGTAATAGGGGCTTCTCTCAGATACTGCCTGCTTCCTTCGACAGATACACAGTCAACCAACCACAGCCTGAGCCTTTTCCAGTTTTATTTTGTTCAGAGGTCACCAGGAGTCATCTATATTGTGACATCAATTTTTGAGGAAATTATAATTTTCAGTGTATAGGGGCATCCCTTGCTGCTATTTAATTTGGGAAAAAAATAAAAGTGGAGAGGGGGAGGCACAGAATAAAACATCTCAGATAACTAATCTAGGCTGACCACTTCAACAGCTCTTCTGAGGTTCGTTTTAGAGCAGTTTCCCAAGTCAATCCTGGAGTACCTCCTTGCCAATTAGGTTTTCAGGATATCCACAATGAATATGCATGAAAAAGATCTGCATACAATGCACATCAATCTCATGTATATTCAGTGGGGTATCCAGAAAACCTGACAGGCAAGGAGGTACTCCAGAACTGGTGTGGGAAACACTGTTTTAGAGTGTGCTATGAAAAAGGATAAAGTAGGTTAGGGCTCTTCAGCTTGGAAAAGAGATGGCTGAGGGGAGATATGATTGAAGTCTACAAAATCCTGAGTGGATTAGAATGGGTACAAGTGGATCAATTTTTTACCTCATCAAAAATTGCAAAGACTAGGGCACACTCAAAGTTACAGGAAATACTTTTAAAACCATAGGAGGAAATTTTTTTTTTCACTTAGAGCAGGGGTGTCAAAGTCCCTGCTCAAGGACCACAATCCAGTCAGGTTTTCCACAATGAATATGCATGAGATCTATTAGCATACAATGAAAACAGTACATACAAATAGATCTCATGCATATTGATTGGGGAAATCCTGAAAACCCGATTGGATTGCGGCTCTCGAGGAGGGACTTTGACACCCCTAACTTAGAGAGTAGTTAAGCTCTCGAACGTGTTGCCAGAGGTTGTGGTATGAGCAGATAGCGTAGCTGGTTTTAAGAAAGGTTTGGACAAGTTCCTGGAGAAAGACATGGGGGAAGCCACTGCTTGCCCTGGATCAGTAGCACTCCTTGGGTTTTGACCAGGTTCTAGTGACCTGGATTGGCCACTGTGAGAATGGGCTACTGGGCTTGATGGACCATTGGTCTGACCCAGTAAGGCTATTCTTTTCTTTTAATATAAATCTTTATTCATTTTTAAAAGCCAACATAAAGTGCAACAGGCTAACCAGCAATTAGTACAATAAATAGCACTCATTACAATTAAATGATATAAGTACTGTAGCGTGGCTGTCCCTTAGGGTACAGCAGGGACTGGCTCACGGTCACAATATAGCCCCGGCGTGCTTCCCCAAGTAGGAGAAAGTTCCTGTAGTGGTGGGCTTACCTAGTCTATAGCAGTCAGAATGGCACACCACAGGTAAGCTTTCAAAAATCAAATAGAATTTATTTGGCATTCAGGTTTGAATGAAAATTCATCACAAAACAGGACATATGGTCACCTTAGGTATGAATATTGTACATCTTGTTAGAACAGCCATGCTTTATAGATGTCTTCACCTATCACTCAATTTTGCACAGGGATCGAGTAGTTGGGAATGGGGGCAGAGTTGTAATCGTGTCATGATTGGTACCTTTTAACCCTTTCAGGACCATAAGGATCGTAGGCCAATTTTTGTGGTTTTGACGACATTTTTATGGTAAAAAGGGCTTGCAGATGCCAAAAAATTGATTTTTTTTGTGAAATATCATTTTTTTTTTTTTTTTTTAAATCACACTTTTGGCTTATGGACAGTGTGGCAAGTGAATCTTCTCGTCAATCTGGCAACGACGCTAATGAATGAATGTCGGAACCAGTTTGTTTACATAAAGGCAGTATCATATGGAATCCGTACATATCAAATTTAGAACTGTAGACTATCCCAATCAAAATTTATAGGATTTTAAAGTTATGGGACAAATATGTCCCTTGGTCCTGAAAGGGTTAAGGGCCTAAAAGAGAGTCACTGCAGAAAAAAGCAGATGGAGAGAATTATGTTGATAGCCCAAATTCAGGGTACTGCAATGGGGGTGGGGGGCTGACATTTTTTAGGTCAATACTATATAGTAGGGGGTTAGCAAGCCATCCTTCTCACATACTGTGGACTTTGTCCTTACATAGTGCCACTTAACCCAGTTAAGTTGGGTGTGAGAAACCACAGCTGCACCTAGTGCAGTGCAAGTAGGTGTTTTGCTAGGTAGGTGGGGGAGGTGTGAAATGTCAGAGGTCACCGTGGGTCTTGGACTATGTGCTCATTCCTCACAAAAATTGCCAGATGGTCAGTGAGAAGCAAGCAAGCAAGCACAACCTGGGGATTGGGAATGAAGTGTGTAGCTCACAAACCCATGAGGTATCTCTGTGTCTATATCACCTACTACTAGGAGATGAGCTGACTTTCTGTTTTAGAGGTCCTGTCTTTCTTTCTAGGACCCAGCTCTGGCAGGCAGGCCTCCTCCTCCTCAGCTGGAGAAAGCCAAGCCAGTACCGCTGGTAAGAGTGCATGGCATAGATGGGAAATGGGATGAGGATGGAGAGAGGGGTAACATTGAAGGAGATGAGCTGTCTGCTTCGGATTTCCTGTCTTTCTAGGACCTAGCTCTGCCAGGCAGGCCCCGTTCTGTGCAATGTTTACTAACGCAGAGAACAGCGTGTCACTAACCTTAATGCTGTCCGACTGTAGCTGTATTCTCTTACACATAAACATCACCACCCCCACCCCAGCCAACCTGTGCTAGACAGGGTGCTTTATGTCCTGCGCTGCACCTGACACTCTATGAGTGTGTGGGAGCAGTGTCAACAAGAAGTTTGCTCATAAGAACCTTTATCATGCTTTGGTAAAAGAGGGGGTGAGTTAGTGCAGGCCTGATCTTACCATATAGTGGAATTAGAAAAAGTTTTAAGATGAGCAACCCAAGATAAAGGGGACAGAGCTTCTTTCATAAGAAAAGGCTCAAGAGATTGGGACTTTTCAGCTTGGAAAAGAGATGGCTAAGAGCAGATATTGAGTTATACAAAATCCTGAGTGGTGTAGAAAGGGTACAAGTGAATCAATCTTTTACTCTTATCATAAATTACACAGACTAGGGGGGACACTCAATGAAGTTAGGGAAAAGGATTTTGACTTGTATACTGCCTTTTTGTAGTTTTACAATCACACTCAAAGCGGTCTACATGCAGGTACTTCAAGCATTTTCCCTATATGTCCTGGTGGGCTCATAATCTAATGTACCTGGAGCAGTGGAGGATTAAGTAACTTATCCAGGGTCATAGGGAGCAGCATGGGGTTTGAACCTATAACCTCAGGGTGCTGAGGCTGTAGCTCTAACTACACTCCCCTTTAAAATCAATAAAGAATTTTTTTTCACTCAAATAGTTAAGCTGTGGAACTCATTGTCCAGAGGATGTGGTAACAGCAGTTAACGTAGATGAGTTAAAAAAGGTTTGGACAAGTTCCTGGAGGAAAAGTTCACAGTTTTCTATTTAAACAGACATGGGGGAAGCCACTACTTAACCTGGGATCAGTCGCATGCAGTTTTTACTACTATTTGGGTTTCTGCCATGTACTTGTGACCTGGATTGGCCACTGTGGAAACAGGATGCTGGGCTACATGAACCATTGGTCTACCCCCGTATGACTATTCTTATGAATCTGAAGTGGGCAACAGACAACTGACTTCTTGGAAGAGTCTCTTTACTTGCAGAGGTCTGTATTGTGGCCTGATCCTTGCAGCAGCTGGCGAGACCATGAGTATCTTTTTCAAGAAAAAGTAACAAAGCTCAGGTAGTGGGAAGCAAACTCGGTAAGAATTCATCTGCCACATGACTAGCAGTGGCGTCAACACCAAAGGCTTCACCTCATTGTGCAGAAGATAAAGTCTATTTAGTTATTGGATTTATAATCCATCTACCAGACTTAAGGGAAAGGAAATGGGACTTAATACATTGTATTTCTGAGGTTACAATCAAATTGGTTTACATATTTCCATATTACATAGGTGATTTGCCCAGAGTCATGAAGAGTTGCAATGGGAATTGAACCCAATTCCCCAGGCCACTGCACTAACTACAAGGCTACTCCTCCACTCCACTAGGTAGAGTACAATAAATGTAGAAAACCTGCCATAACTAGGGAAAGCCACGTTTGCACTGGTTTTGTGCTGGATAAAGGCAATGCACTACATCAGTCTCCAACTGATGGGTGCTGGTCTGTGCTGCACCAGCACACAGTTAAACCTTGTGTGCTGACAGTAAGGTGATTACTTTAGTGCTGTTAGCTTGCTAAGACTTTCTTTGGCATAGGCAACACAGTAGGGATATGCTTCTGCTTTTACTTAAATACGGTGCCTTGTGAATCATCTGGGAGATGGTGGTGCATCTCCATCATTTAAAGAGTATGACAAGAGGCTTGTACAGACCTGTATGACAAACATCTGCATTTTAGGTCAAAAAGTTTCAGCTGAAACTTGTGCCATGCTGGAAGATCCATGGTACTGCCACTTCACAAGTGTTTTTGAAGCAACTGTGTAAAAAAAGTACAGCTAACATCTGCAGAGGAAGATTTACGTTAAGTATGTAGGCTGCTGATCTATGGACAAAAGACAATCTTTTCCTCCTCTTTCTGTGCAAGTAGGAGCCTGTTTTATGCCTCAATGGTTATGGAAGTGATCCTTTTGAGCTCAAAGATACATTTCCATGCTTCCACAATGTATGCATTCAGACTGGTTCTGATCTGTACCCCTACAGATGAAAAACCTGGAATGAGTGAAATTATGTATCTTTCTACTACACTGTAGGCATGGTCATAACCCTGATGTGCTCTATACTATGTTCTGCAGGAAAGAAGAAAAAATGTAAATACAAAACTCTGTTTTATTTAAGAGACTAAGGGCCAGATTCTATAAATGGCGCCCCAATTGTAGGCGGCGGTAGGTGTTCTAAAGTTTTCTAACCAGCCAATCAGGATGCATGTTTAAAAAAAAAAACCCTCCCAAGGCAGGCCACCTACATTGAAGGAGCCTAGGAAGGCGTGCAAGCCTACCTAAGCTTGCCCAATGCTGGGCGTGAGTTGGCCCAGACGTAGACTTGGGCAGCCATATGCTCTCCTAGGCCAATGGGAGACACCTAGGTTGTAAGTACATGCGGCAACTGAACTTATCGTGGTAAGGGATCTCCCTGCCACGATATGTTTAGCGGCCACCTGGTCCGTCTCTCCCCCTGCGAATAATCACGGCAGAAGGGATGCCCAGAATCCCTCCTGCCCAGCACCACCCCTCCCTAATGAACGCGGCAGGAGGGATGCCCAATTCATTCTGCTATAATCACCCCCAACCCCCTCCATAGATTGCCAGCAGGAGGGATGCACCTGGGGAGGGGCCTTAGGCACCTAGGCCAACCAGAATCTTAGGTTGGCCTCGCCCATAAGAGTGGCCTTAGCACCTCCCATGGGTGGGGCCAACCTAAGATTCCAGTTGGCCCAGGTGCCTAAGCCCCTTCCTATGGGTGGAGCCTTAGGCCCTACCCGGTGCATTCTACAAGGCACTGGGAAGGGACAGGTCCGCTATTTACATGGAGGTGGGCCCACCAACAAAAAATATTAGGGGGGAGTTGGGGGGGCTAGGAGGGGTCTGGGTGGGGTCCAGGGGGTGGTGGTTCTTGGAGGAGGGATTGGGCATCCCTCGTGCCGGCCAACTACAGAGGGTGGTAGGGGTGTTTCCTCCTGCCGCATTCGTTAGGGAGGGGGGTTGCCAGGCAGGAGGGACTGGGCATCCCTCCTGACAGTAGTCTTCGCAGGGGTGGGAACGGATTGCCACTAAACTAATCATGGAAGGGAGATCCCTTGCCGCAATAAGCTCAGCGGCAACCCGATTCTCTAACTGGCATCTGTAACATGGACGTTGGTTAGAGAATTGGGTTATTTTTAGGCGGGCTTAGGCGATTCTGTATAGGATGCCCATTGGCTTCTGAGACCTATACAGAATCCAGGCCTAAGGGTCTCATTTTCAAAGCACTTGGACACATAAAGTACTATAGGTTACTATTCATATGGTACTTTGTATGTCTAAATGTTTTGAAAATGAGCCTCCAAATTACAACACTGGAAGAGTGAAGAGATTGCAATTAGTCCAGAATATTGCTGCAAAGTTGGTGGCTGGAAAGAAAAAATGTGATCACATAACACTAATTTTGATTGATTTTCAAGCAGGGTTGCCTAAATAGTTGGCAGAGAAACCTTGCAATCATCTCAAAAGTTTGTTAACTTGCAAAACTTGAAACGGACCTTGCAAAACTTGAAACGTTTGAGCTCAGCAGAGAGGTCCTCTAATTTCTGAATGGCCGTAGTAACCTTACCCGTGGGACCTGTATTGTCAGGAATAAAGGTGCAACAGGATAAAGTATTGGGGAGAATTTTACAGACACCCCCCTTCTCAAAACTGAGTTTTGTAAAAACTGAAAACAACTAGAAACAAGAGTGTTCTGTTATATTGGACCTCACCTTTGTAATGGGTTGCCAACTAATTTTCATGTAATTTCTAGTTACACTGTATTGCAAAGCTTTGAAAACTTGGTTATTTAGAAACAGTTTGGGGTTACCATAACTTTGCTTTGATGTCATTCTAATAGATGCACTGAACACAGAGATGGGATTAGGCTGATGCAGAAAAGAAATTGTTTTAATCAGTGTTTATATTGTGTTATTTGTGGGAAATTGTTTTTATTATGTTATTCAATTTTTAGTGTAAACTGCTTTAACACATGAATGTATTTAGCAGTATATCAAGCAAATAAATCAAATCAAAAGAGAAAGCTTCAAAATGTGGAAATTACTTTTTTATGTCCATTCGATAGAGCGGAACACAAACCAGAGGAGAATGCTGAATGTGGAATAGGTCAAACAGCAAGGTCTGTAGCATTTCCTCAATGAATATGCATGAGATCTATTTGCATGCACTGCCTCCATTGTGTGCAAATACATCTCATACCTCACTAGGGAAATCCTGAAAACTAGACTGGGTTGCAGACCAAGGATGGACATTGAGCACTCCTGCCATACACACTCAGAACTTTATACTAATTCTGAGCTCTACAAGAGCAGCTCAATCCCAGTACTGCTTAATATCATAACATACTTCTGTGCCCAATGACATCCTTCTTGTAGTCAGAGACTATTTTTTTACTCATCATTCCATACTACAGAGATTACTGATAACGCATAGGGGAGAGAGTAACTAACTTAAATGAGACACTGAAAACCATAGAAATCCCATATATAAAAATATCATTTAATATGATCTTTACAATAACTTACAGGGTAGTGACTTTTAATATTTAAGGATATAACAGCATTCTTTTAGGTAAGCCATTAGTTTAATGACAAAGAATTTCAAAATACATAAAAAGGTCTCGGTTCTCAAACTCTGACTTAGCATGGAGAAAGGGAAAAGGATTAAATATACCATCTTTCTGTAGTTACAATCTAAGTCAGAATGTCTGATTTACATATTATATACCGGTACTTATTTTGTACATGGGGTAATGGAGGATTTGGTGACTTATCCAGTGGGAATTGTACCCAATACCCCTGGTTCTCAGGCCACTGCACTATCCTTTAGAGTTTAGACTATTTCTCCATGCAGAAGAAATACCTAGGGATATTCAGCCTGCAATGGGCAGGGGAGTAACCTGAAAGAGCAGACTGGGAACCAGAAGACCCAAATTCAAATCTTGTGGCCTGAGCAAGCCACTTAACCTTCCATTGCCTTGGGATGGGCAGGAGTGGTATGGTAATCTCACCCTATTTAAGGGGCCTGCCATTGAAACCAACTCCACAGGGCTCCATATTTATTTGAAAACAATCTTTTGGGAAAAATGTCTAACTTGAGGGTGAATCCAAAATACAACAGTTCTCAAAAAAAATATATAATAAGGTCACCCATCATTAACTTTCATAGTTGTTCATCTATGAATACCCAAAGTGCTCAGAACCATATGGTAGAAAAACCATAATTGGGAACAAGCAATATTTATCACTAATAATAAAAACCTAAGCGCACATGCGCACTCCTACTTGTGTGATCCGTGCTCTGTAACGCCGTGGCTTCGCATGTGCAGTAGAAGGAGTCAGCGGTGGTTTCTTCTGCGCATGCCGAGGCACTTTAAGCAGGGACGCACGGAGGCAACTCCCCCCTCCCGCCCTCACTCTGTCTAACAGCGGTGTCAAAGTCGTGACCCCCCAGGAACTGTTCTGCGGCCTGCAGTCTGGCCGGCTCCCTTACCCTTGCTGAAGCTATTTTTGAAGTTCAAAGTTGCTGCCGCGGCTCCTCTCACAAGCCATGCCTGCGCCAGAAGCCTCTCTGACATCACGTCAGAGAGGCTTCCAACGCAGGCGCGGATTGTGAGAGGAGTCGTGGCGGCAGCTTTAAACTCAAAAATAACTTCAGCAAGGGTAAGGGAGCCGGCCAGAAATGCTGCTGCACAAGGAAGTGGGGTGGGGGGAGGGAAATGTTGCTGCAGAGGGAAGTGGGGGGAGGGAGGGAAATGCTGCTACTGCACAGGGAAATGGAGGGGGAGGGAATGCTGCTGCTGCAGAGGGAAGTGGGGTGGGAGGAGGGAAATGATGCTGCACAGGGAAAGATGGGAGGGAAATGCTGCTGCTGCTGCATAGGGAAGTGGGATGGGGGAAGGGAAATGCTGCTGCTGCACAGGGAAGTGGGGTGGGGGAAGGGAATGCTGCTGCTGCACAGGGAAATGGAGGGGGAGGGAATGCTGCTGCTGCACAGTGAAGTGGGGGGGGGAGAGGGAAAGGGGGCCAGGGAGTGAACTTGCTTTGCTTTGGGGGGGAGGGGTATGCTGGGAGGTAGGAGCAATCTTGGTTTGCTTTGGGGGAGAGACAGAAGGGGGCCATGGAGAAAGACAAAGAAAGGCAGGCAGGGGGCCATAGAGAGAGACAGAAAGACAGGCAGGCAGCGCACAAGAACGAAAGACCGCGGGCAGGGAGAGAGACAGACAGAAAGAAAGACAGACAGAGAAACAGGGCCAGAGAGAGAGACAGACAGAAAGAAAGACAGACAGCGGGAGGGAGAGAGAAAGAAAGAAAGAAAGATAGACAGCAGGAGGGAGAGAGACAGGAAGAGAGACAGACAGACATATATTCTAGCACCCGTTAATGTAACGGGCTTAAATACTAGTTTGGCCATATTATAATTACAGATTCAAAACTGGCCTGAATATCTATTTGGCTATTATGTAATTTTTAAAATCCTAGATTTTTACAGGAAAAAGGGCCAAAAAGACAGAACCGACAATATTTGCCATAGCACAGCACTATTAGAATAAAGTTGGACTTCACCTAAAAGAGTTATAAGGAAACCATAAAAGAACCTGAAATCCATTTAAGTAATTTTTGGTAAAGAGATCATAGGCCTGTTCATTCTATTGCAGTTAATCTATTTAAAGTATTACTATTATAGCTGACATATATGAATGTATATGTATATTAGCTATATAAATAAGAAACAGCCTAGAGAATTCTCATTTTCTCTTGGTACACAAAGACTTTACTAGAGGAAATGAGATAATTCTCTGGTCTGTTCTTATTTCTATAGCTAATATACATAGACATTCATATATATCAACTTTAATAGTAAGACTTTAAATAGACTAACTGCAGTAGAATGAATAGGCCTATGATCTCTTTACCAAAAATGACTTAAATGGACTTCAGGTTCTTTAATGGTTTCCTTATAACACTTTTAGGTGAAGTCCAACTTTATTCTAATAGTGCTTGGCTATGGCAAATATTGTCAGTTCTGTCTTTTTGGCCCTTTTTCCTGTAAAATTGTAGGATTTTAAAAGTTACATAATAGCCAAATAAATATTCAACTCTACATGACTTTTCCTACATAAATGAAGCAGACATATGGAACAGTGCCCCAAGTTAAAAAAAAAATTCTAGTTATTAGAGCAATTCTGGTCATACTGAGTTGGTTTCTATCTTTGGGATCACCAGAATACAAAGAGAAATATCATTTAAACAGAATCAAGAGGATGCAGTCCCAGAATTATTTTAAATTATTCACTTTTTTTGAAACCCTGCCAGTTGAATGCGACTATGATAACAATTAGAATAATGCTGTTGACTGAAGAGATAATTCTCGTCAGACTGTGATTATAGTTATCTCTGCAAAAACATTGGTTTTGGAAGCATTTTCTCTGCTTATAGCATAAACAAATGCAACATCGTCCATGAACATGGGGACAGCAATCGGCCCACTGCTCATCCCAAAGGAACTTTCTATACATGATTTTATTTATATATTTTATTCCTGCCAAAGCATTCTCATGCAAATAGAGAAACACTTCATTGTGAGCCAAATGTAAAAAGCAATTTTTGCACTGACACACAACTGTGAAAATCACTTTTATACAGCACAGAACTTGTTTATTTTGAAAGATTTAGCCATAAGTGCCACCACTTTCAAACCACAATCCAAATTCCAAAAAATACTGTAAAAGATACTTATGATACAACAAAAAGAAGTACTTTCACCAAAAACATTTCGCCATCCTTGTACAATCCACCATTCTCTCCAAACTCGACTACTGTAATGCCATTTATGTATGCCTTACAAAAAAAAGTCTCCACAGACTCCAGCTTATCCAAAATACCGCAGCCAAGTTGATTTTTGCAAAACGCAAATTCGACCACGTCTCCCCACTACTTACCAATCTTCACTGGCTTCCAGTGCTTTCCAGAATTCATTTCAAATGCTCCTGTCTGGCTTTCAAGATCATTCACGGAATCCTTCCGCCCCTAATCCCACTATCTTTTAACACCTCAAGGTCTGCTACCACCAGATCCGCCCACAGACAACTATCCTTCCCCTCTCTGCATGGTATCCTCTATGCGGGTAAACTGGGAAAGTCCCTCGTCTCCAAAATCACGGGCCTTTGGAACGATCTCAGTATCCCGCTGCGGAACCTGAGCTCCCTCCAATTATTCCGCAAACAATTGAAAACCTGGCTCTTTTCTAACACATAATCATTTTTCTAACATAAGATCATTTATTCTCCTGTTCATATTCCTTCTACTCATACACTCTTGTAAATCATTCTCCTCTCTTCTTATATTTTTAAGCTTTGTAAACCGTGTCGAGCTCCACTTCCGTGGAGATGATGCAGTATATAAACCTAAGGCTTAGTTTAGTTTAGTCTAATAGACTCTCAGAGCGACCCGCCCTGTCAAAGCACTAATCCTAAAAGTAGTATGTGAAAGGAGGAGTCCTCAGTGTGAGGGGTAAGCAAAGGGAGAGAATTCTCCAGCACTTTACACAAAGTAGTGAAGATTCAATGACCTCCACCTGCACACCATCACTGGACCCCTCTGGTGTGCTCAAATCAATAAATAATAATAAATTAGATTTGTAATTAAAGTGATATAAATTAATCACAAGTACTAAAGTGCTAAAGTGAAGGCAGGACAAATCGCTCTGAGAATCCCCCAGCCAGCTCCTAGGTAAAAAACATATGACTTAACTTGAAGACATCATAGTCCGTAAGATTGGAATCAACGGTGGGGCAGGAATCCACCACCAAATAGTCAGATTCTACCAAACCATGTACAGAGCCATGGTGAGACCTCATCTGGAATACTGTATGCAGTTCTGGAGGCCACATTACCGTAAAGATGTGCTCAGAATTGAATCGGTTCAGCGAATGGCCACCAGAATGGTCTCGGGGCTAAAGGGTCTCCCGTACGAAGAAAGACTGAGCAAACTGCAGCTCTACACTCTCGAGGAGCGTAGGGAGAGGGGAGACATGATTGAGACATTTAAGTACATCACGGGACGGGTCGAGGTGGAAGATGATATCTTTCTTCTCAGGGGACCCTCGACCACAAGAGGACATCCGCTCAAACTCAGGGGAGGGAAGTTTCGTGGAGACGCCAGGAAGTACTTCTTCACGGAGAGAGTGATTGAGCATTGGAACAAGCTTCCAGTGCAGGTGATCGAGGCACGCAGCATCCCAGACTTCAAGAACAAATGGGATACCTATGTGGGATCCCTACGAGGGTCATGCCAAGGGATAGGGTCACTAGGGTATAGACTTGAAAGAGAGGGTCAGTAGAGTGGCAGTATAATTACAATTATACTTAAGAGGGTCAGTAAACTTAAAAGGGTGGGTCAATAGTGTGGGCAGACTTGATGGGCTGTAGCCCTTATCTGCCGTCATCTTTCTATGTTTCTAAACCCGGTTTCGGAGACTCTGGGTAACCTTCCTCGGGAACCTGTTACCAATAAGGAGACATCAACAACGTAGCCATGAATGGCGAAGAGACAAGACAGCCAGAAGGAGGGAGGAGGAGCTAACAGAGCAGAGTGCAACAGTGCACTTAAAAACTGAGCAGTGCAAAAACATCATGAGTTGAAGGCCAATCACAGCCCAAAAGCAAGCAACCAATCAGCTACACGATGGTATTCCACTCAATACATTCATTGAGGCCTTGTGGATAAACAGTATTCAATTCAAAAATCCAGAATTGCTCCCGTAATTGAATACGGGCCAATTTATCTCAAGTTTATTTATTTTTGATATACCGTCTATCGATGATAAACCAGGTAAGGTCAGAAAAACCATGGCCCTTCTCCAAGCAATGCGGTACCATAGGAGCAGAAGCTATTGAAGTATTGAGCTGACTCTTATGTTCTGGTAGTCTGGTTTTTATTTTACGGCTGGTACGGTCCACATATAAACCACCCATTGAGATAGACAGGTGGTATGTTGTCTTAACTTGTATTCACGCTGAGTAATGGGGTGATACCAGGTAGAAATAGAAAGAGTTAAAGCACATATTACAATGACCATAAGCTTTATGGCTGCCCTGAATCTGAGAATTATTGACATACGATTGGCTCAACAAGTTGCCCAAATTCCTTGGGCAGGAAAATGCAATTCTTGGTAGTTCCTTGAAAATATCATGTGAGCCTAAGATATGCCAATGTTTCCTAATGATGCCAGCCACTTTATGAGCTTAATCGGAAAAAGAGATGACACACACTTGCTGGTCAATGACAGAAGTTTTCTGGGGGGCAAGCAATAACTCAGGATTGGCACATCGTGCTCTCTGATAGGCACGATTGATTACCTAGTCAGGATATCCTCTATCCTTGAAGCGTTGCGTTAACAATTTGGCCTGGTTCTTGAATTTGGTAGTAGTAGAACAAATGCACCAATTGGCTAATGGGTAAAGGCTGCTTGAGCCTAGCGGGATGGCAACTGGAATAGTGGAGATAGGTATTGCAGTCAGTAGGTTTTCTATATACAGAAGTAGTCAGCTTATGAGCTGTCTTACTGACCACAGTATCTAGATAAGTAACTTTTTGCCTATCCACCACCGCAGAAAATTTCAGATGCACATTCAAAGAATTAAGCCATCTTAAAAATTCTTGAAATCTTTGCATAGAGTCAAACCAGATCCTGAGGAAGGGACTCGGAGTGTCCGAAACCGGGCTTGGTAGAACCTGACTATTTGGTGGTGGATTTCTGCCCCGCTGTTGATACCAGTCTTACGGACTATGTCTTCAAGTTAAGTCATATGTTTTTTACCTAGGAGCTGGCTGGGGGATTCTCAGAGCAATTTGTCCTGCCTTCACTTTAGCACTTGTGATTAATTTATATCACTTTAATTACAAATCTAATTTATTATTGTTATTTATTGATTTGAGCACATCGGAGGGGTCCAGTGATGGTGTGCAGGTGGAGGTCATTGGATCTTCACTACTTTGTATAAAGAACTGGAGAATTCTCTCCCTTCGCTTACCCCTCACACTGAGGACACCTCCTTTCACATACTACTTTTAGGATTAGTGCTTTAGATAGGGCGCATCTATTACACTGACTACTGCTTTTTAATGTATCTTTTAACCACTTTCAAACCAACAAAGTCAAAGAAAAGACTTTGGGCTTGATCTACAGACGGGTTCATTTTATTTTCTGCATGCAAGTAAATCTGTTTTTGAAGAGTGACTATTCATTGCTTCTTCTATCAGAGTTAGCAAAATTGTTTTGGAAGGCTTAAGAAGGATGAACTGGAATAAAAAATAAATGCTGTACATTTAATTATACAACTTCTGAAACAATTCTCCCTTTTGTTTTAAAATCATTACACATACGAAACCCCCTTTTACATTGAAAAGAACAATCTGATTGGAAAGAACCTAAGTTAAATAATACTTTTGTTGTCAAACATGCCACCCAGCAGTAATCACTCAAAGTAGTACAAACTTTATCCCCTGGTTATTAGTGTTACATTCAAAAGAGCAATATACAGTATGTGGAGAAAAATAAAAAGATCTGTGACTACACTTTAGGTCTCCAAGCAGCAAACAAATTTTGGGAGTAACTTTGGTATTGTATCTTGGCTAAGGTACTGGTCAGATCACTCAGAGATGTAGGAGGGAAAGCATACCTCAAACCCTTCAATATATCCTGAATTAACAGCCATCAACTACTATCACATCAGCCCAAGGATTACTTTGGGGATAGGGAAGGAAAAACATTAATCTGTAATAATTCAGTTTCCTATACAGACTTTCACTCAGAAAAGATCCTATAATACTTAAAGCACATTAAAATCAAGGGATATGGTCATGAATTATGGCTTAAGCACAGCACAGTATCTCTCAGGAGGGGAAAAGAAATAGTTTTATGATTATCATTACCTCTGTATAAGGTAAGACAAAGGAGGTAAATAATTTATTCATTACATGAGTCCAATAGTCAGATTTAGACTGAGATACAAACCCAGGAATTCTTGTATGTTTTTTTTCCCAGCCAGAAACCATTCTTCTTTCTAAACAAGATGCAGCTTTGTCTTTCTATGGTATAAGAAAATGATATGAATAGCTTTTCACATTTCTAGCATTATACACTTATGTGCCATTCTGACTTGGTCTACCAGAAAGCAGTAAGACACTGGAAGCACCAAACAACTGCTGTATGCAGTACAGAGGATTTGGCCAAAACCAAGTTAAAAAAAAAAAAGCAGCAGCTGGGCTGTTTATGACATTTTTAAATCTAAACGCAACACTTTAAAATTTTTAGATTATATAAGAATGCGACAATTCCAGTTAAGTATTATCACATTTTTAACTCATGAAATATGTATAAATGCTTGTAAAGAAATGACTTGAGACTTAGAAAAAGCCCATAAATAAATATAGGTATTTTGTTGTTCAGTGCTATGTCATAATTCTTTTTCCATGCCATGAAGCATCCAAAAGCTATGCGCCCCATTATCTTCACCTGGTCAGCCTCTGTGTTACTACTTCTCTGTACATGATAGAAATGTATATAAGCAACAGAAATATAACAAAGAAATCATCCAGAAACCCAAGGATTCCAAAAAGAGCTTCAGGAATAAAGTCCAAGGGTGAAGCTAAGTACAGTAAAGCTCCTATAAGGCAGAGAACAATTCTGATACGAAACATCCAGAAGAGACCACCGATGGAAAACATCTCCCTGAAAGCGTGGCGCAATAGTGTCGGTAGATCCATAATTCTCTCCATAATCTGTAGGCAAGTGAGGGAATGGGTAGGAAGAGGGACAAAATATTAATACACAATTAGAATGGTTATCAATTATTAAAATGTGCAAAGTATACAATCACAAATATAACTAGATTCTAAAATAAGTGATCTTGTATATAAAAATCAGAATGTCTTAAATAAGTGTCTAAGAATGCATTCCTTCAAAAAGTCACTTGACTTGTATTTTCAGCAATCATAGACACCCCCATTTAGTCAAAACCCACAGGCAATAGTTGACTTAAAGAACCCACTTATAAGGATGATTTAATTACATATTTTAAAAATGTGACTATATCTGCTTCTTTTCTGAAATATTCAGCCAGTGGAAATCAGTTAAATTCTTCTTTTTATCATACATTTATATTATGGGGGAACTTTTATAAACTACTTTTTATGCATAAATCATATTTATATCTTCTAATAAAACTGAACAGCCAAATATACATGTATGTGTACCATCAAGATGGCAATACTTTCACCCCCACTGTACACAAGCATTCTTGAGAACATAATTTGAGAGAAGGCGGAATTGTTATACTTTATTTAAAAAACGTGTATATATGATTGGAAGCAAATACAAATTTATATGAAAGCTTGTGTGCATTACTAGGAGCAACTACATAAGCCTATTTTATGGAGGTACATAAGTGTATATGTTGTCTTTATGGAAGGATTAGGTTCTTACCTTGCTAATCTTCTTTCTTGTAAACAAGAATGGTAGTCTTGACCAGTGGGTTAAACCCTCATTAGCCACGAGAGTTAGAGAGCCCATGGTTTCATTTTCATGCTCCACCTCCCATCACTCTGGGATGAGTTTCACCCCCCTCAGTTGGTACCAAAACTTCTAGTGAGTCCTAGAATGCAAACATAAAAGAAGGGTGAGGTGAATGCCCCCAAACTACATAAGTCTGTTCTGCTCTAAATACAAACATTAAAAAGCAATGCTTTTAAACCAATACTAAATGAAACAAACAAGACGGAAATAAAGGGAATATCTATCTGTGTGCCATCCGCACCAATAGTTCTGTTGCTCTTATGAATTAATTCCTCTTCATTCCTGACCCTACTAGGCAAGTGATAAAAACAAGACATCTGACTAAGCATGGATGTCAAACAGAAAGCAGGCTAGTACACATCTGACAGGGTGGGAATCAAGACTACCATTTCTGTTTACAAGAAAGATTAGCAAGGTAAGAACCTATGCAACAGGACTGGCAGTCTTGAAAAGAAGGATGTAACAGAGCAGTCCCTGGTTCCTAGGGTGGGACAGGCAAGCCTGAGTCAGTACTGAGGACACAAACAGTGTCCTGTCCAGCTGCCACATCCAACCTGTAAAATTTTAGTGAACATGTGGAGATTGGACCAAGTGGCCAGCCTGCAAATCTTTGCAGGTGAGACTGCTCTAGACTCCACCCAGAATGACAACGCTGCAAGTGGAGTATGCCTTCAGCAATACTGGAGACTGCTTTCTGCTTCCAATATAAGCAGAAGGTATGGCCAATCTAATTCATCTAGATATAGTTGCTTTAGATGCCAGTCTTCCCTGACATGTCACATTTGTATGGACGAAGAGGTGATCAGAGAGCCAGAACTCACTGCTGTCCTCCAGATAACTAAGCAAAATTCTACGCACATTCAGAAATTTTAACACTCTATCCACCTTCTTCACTCCCGTATGTGTAAAGGCTGGGAGGCACACCTCTTGATTTACGTGAAAATACGACATGACCTTTGGTAGGAAGGATGAACTGTTCAAATTGAGACACTACCTTCTGAAATTCGAAGAAAAGGCTCCCTGCAGGATAGGGCCTACATCTCCAACACTCTTCTCACTGACATTACAGCTACTAAGAAAACTGTCTTGACAGTCAGGTCTATCAGGGATGCTTCTTCCAAAGGCTCATATGGATTAAGATACCAAGACGGAAAAGGGCAGCACACTGGAGGATGAAGACGCAAGGCTCCTTTCAAAAATCTAGAAACATCCAGATGGGGCGCTGAACTGTGTTCTGAAGCAAAGTAGGCAAGTCCAGCTATTTATACCTTGAGAGAGTCAATCGCCAGGCCTTTCTTCAGGCTTTCCTGCAGGAAGTCCAGCACTACTGATAATGGTGCAGTCATTGGCTCTGAGCAATTTCGTTTGCACCAATTTTGGAAATGCTTCCAGGTTTTTGTGTAGGTTGCTAACGTGTACTGTTTCTTAGACCTCAGGAGCAGGGCAATATCCTCAGCTGAATAGCTCCTGTAGAGGGCACAAGTGCGCCCTTGCCAATGTACCTCATATTATTATGGCTACCATGGATCCCAGCAGTTGAAGATACTGCCAAGCTGTGTAGGCTGGCACGCAGTGAATCTCCTAAATTTTCTTTGAGAGCTTCATTTTGCTTACTTCCTGGAGGAAAACTGTTCTGTGCCGTCTTGAAACTGGTTCCCAGTTATTCTAGGCACTGAGTTGGGATCAAGTGACTCTTCTTGAGATTGACTACTCAGCCTAACGTTTGCAGGTGCTGGACCATTTGATCCATTGCTAATGATCCCTCATCCTTCGAGGGAGCTCTTATGAGTCAATCATCCAGGTAAGGTTGCACCTGAATCCCAGTCTTGCAGAGGTGAGCTGCCACCACAACCATCACCTTGGTAAAGGTTCGTGGTTCTGTGTCTAGGCCAAAGGGAAGAGCAGAGAATTAAAAATACTTGTCCAGACCATGAAACCTCAAAAACTTTCTGTGAGCTGGAAAGAAGGGAATATGCAAGTATGGGCCTCTGTTAGATCCAGAGAGGCTAGGTATTCCCCCGGGGCAACTGAGGCAATGACCAACTGAATTGTTTCCATGCAAAAGCGGGGCATTTTGAGGACTGCACTGACATGACTTTAGATTCAGAACCGATCTCCAGTCTTCCGAGACTCTTAAGCACGACAAAGTATATCAAGTATCTGCCCAAGCCCCATTTTCCTTGTGGTATGGGCTCAATGACTCCTAGAGCAATGACCCTCTGAACCGCCACCTGCACCTGGGCTGCCTTTTCCAATTTCCCTGCCAGAGAAGTGAGGAAGAGGTCCAGGGAGGGGCCAGTAGAATTCTATCTTATACCCCTCCCAAATGACCTCCAGTGCCCAATCTGAAGAGATCTGTGCCCAAGCCTGCCAAGTACTCTGCTAGCTTGTTCCCCACCCTTGGGGGAATGGCCACTATCCTGGTATCATTGCTGTTTCTTGGAAGCCACAGAGAAATGGGATCCGGACACTTAGGGATGCCTAGTGCTCCCTCAAACCTTTGTCTCCGGCCCATGAAATTTTCCCTACTGGACTTGCTTGCATTCCAGGGTCTGCTATCTAGTAAGGATTTTGGCTTACAATCCACCACACTAGCCATGAGATCATTTAGACCCTTGCCAAAGAGCAATGGTCCTTGAAAGGGAAATTTACTCAGAGTCACCTTGGAGGCCAAGCCTCCCACTCACTGTCTAGTCCAGAGCATTCTGTGGGTGGAGAGGGCATAAGCAAAGGTCTTGTTCAGGATCCTGCATCCACAACACAGTCAACCTCCTCCAAGAGGAACTGTCTGGATCCAGAGCCTGGCTTATCCGAGAGTGGCATGCCCAGGCAATATAAGATGCTGCCGCTGCTGCTTTCAGTTCCAGCACAGCAGCCTGTATTTTGAGGACTATGTCTATCCTGTGGTTGTGTGTCTCTGAGGACTACTCCACTTTTACTGGGCAGTGAAGTTTGCTTCATAACCTGTGCCATCAGCGAATTCACTTCAGGTGTAGCAAACTGCTGCTTGAACTCAGCATCCATCAGGTAAAGCTTAGCCATGGACTTAGCTATCCCTAAGGGTTCCTTAGGAACAAGCCGTGGAGGCTTGAGGCAGCTCCAACTTTAATTCCTGGAGCACCTCAGCAATTAAACTTTGCAGGCCTGAGAGTTTGAACAACCTTCGCACCCTCAGGTCATATCCAAGATCCAGGGTTGCCACCTGATGGTGGTCAGCCTTTCCCCAGCTGGGATGCTGAATCTTCAAGAGCTGAGGATCCAGAATGAGAAATTAAAGGCATGGACCCTGAACCTTTATCCTCTGAGTCCACCAGAGCTTGGATCTAGACTCTCAGGCTCCCACTGGAGCAGCATGATATCATAAAGGAGGAACGCAGTCATCCCTAATCCTGGATAGAACCGCCACAAGCGCTCAAGCCCACTGTGGACAGAACCTGGGTGAACCATTCAAGCCCACTGTGGATGAACCTGGGTTAGATTGCTCCCAATGGTACGGACCCTGAGCTCCGAGAACTACTGATGCAGACTGGCCACAGGGAAATCAGATGAGGCAAGTGCCTGTGGGCTACAGACTTCAGCCCTGAGAATCTGTTTCTTCTCGCAGCCAGAGATGCCCTGGGTTGACCGGGATCCTCTGCAGCATCAAGTCTCCATCTGGATAATAAAAAAACCCAAAATAATAAAACCGGTGCGCTATCAGTGGACTAAAAAATGGGTTCCTGATGTCCAATTAAAATGATAGGAAAAAAAAACATCCTAAAATGGATGTAATGGCCTCCTCCTCCCCTACAGCCACTCCCAAACCTCTGGTATATGAAAACAGGAGAAAGGTGTAGGAGAAAAAACTTGAGGACAATGGGTGTCTATTGAAAAGTACTAACATTGGCACATGTGAAGAAAAAAAACACCTGGTTGACCCTGCTTTATAGAAAACAGAGAAAGGGTTTGAAGAGGTGGGAAAGCTAACTTACAGGCTCTACATCCATTAGTTCCCGTCATAGTGTGACTGACTGACTGGTAGCACAGCAACAGGAAAAAAAAGCCACCTTACAGGCTCAATACAATACATTCTCCTTTATGCTTTACTTTAAGATAATATGATATACAGTCAAACCTCGGTTTATACAGTCAAACCTCGGTTTGCGAGTAAAGTGGTTTGCAAGTGTTTTGCAAGACGAGCAAAATACTCACAAATCTTGCGTTGACTCCTGAGAACTGGCATCGTCCCCCACCCGTCCAAACCCTTACCATGATCGGGCACCGTTAAGCAGCACCAATCCACAGGACGTGCCTGTGCTGAAAGAGCCTGCCGGTGATCTCTGCTAGGCCTTGAGCATCTGAGCATGCTCAAGGCCTTCTGGCTCCCACTATCTCCAAGCTTCTAATGAGATTCTCGGGTTCGATTGCGGTAAGGGTTTGGGCAGGTGATGCCGGTTCTCAGGGATGGGGTAGGTGAAGCCGGTTCCCGAGGGTGGGGTGGAAGCATGCCAGTGGCCTCGAGGGTGTGGGGTCTTTTCGGGTTGAGGTGGGGTGGAAGCGTACCAGTGGCCCGGGTCTTTTTGGGATGTGGAACGAATCGCCTGCGTTTCCATTCATTCCTCTGGGGAAAGTTGCTTTGATATATGAGCACTTTGGTTTACGAGCATGCTTCTGGAACAAATTATGTTTGCAAACCAAGGTTCCACTGTACTTTTATTAATTTAAAGACATATAATTGATGTTCTTTATTTGGCTTTTTATATTTAGCCCATTATACATTGTGTTACGCTATTTGGGTGACTATGGATGCTTTGATATTAATGTTTTTTGGTCTTTGCATGAAGTTGGCTATCAATGTATTTTGTGATCTTGTTGTAAAAATTACTTTTTAAGTTTCAAAGTGGGTTAATTATAACGCAATAACAAATCCTTGGAACAGATAGTTTTTAACTTAAATTTTTACCTCTATAAATATGCATAATGATTCACATTCTTTAAAATTTCAAGTCGTCTTAATGATATACAAAAATATATGTATATATATGGCCTATATTTTTATATATTTTTAATGTTATTTATTTTATATCTTTCTGGATACAACTTTGTTTATATGACATTCATCAATAGTAGATTTAGTCATTGGGGTTCTTTGTTTTGTTATTTTAATTGTTTATAGATTATCATGTTATTGTTTTATTAATTTTTGTCATGCTTTTCAACGATGTGTTACTCACTTATATGTTTATAATTGTTTGATGATTTTAATTTTTGTGTGTCATATATGCTTATAGGCTCTTGAGGCAGGCCGTATTGGCTGAAACACGTGTGTGTTGAGCCACCGCACAATTTTATATGATTGAAGAATAAAATTGTACACCAACATTCCAAATCTCCACTGTGGTTTGTGTTTTCATCTGGATTGTGGAGGTTTTTTCTGGTTTTCTTGTCTGCATATCTATTCCCTATCACTATACAATATATGAAAGAAATATTACCAGGAACCAACACAGACTCATTTAAATAGTATGATCATTTACAACAACCATTCTATGGTACTTTACTTACAGATCTGGGCTGACCAGAGAATCTTCTATTGTAATCAAGTACATACTGGAGCATCTGAACTGCTTCTTGCTGCTGATTTTCTTCACCAAACAATGGGAAAAGCAATGTTATCTGCACAAAATAGCATCAAGTCAGCATTAAGCTCTTCACATGAGTCCAACTATTCTTCCTCTCTCCTCCACCCCCATTGGAAACATGTCACCCCCTCTCTCTCATTCCCTCCTTTGCTGCAAAGGGAATGGGGAAAGAGAGAGAGATCCAGGGTGCATCTCTTCCACTACCTCTACTGTCACATCAACATTTCTCCCTCCTTTCCACCAGTCCAACATCACTTTCTCTCTGTCTCCTGCATGCTTCCTCTTCTCCAGTCCTCATTCCCTCCACCAACCATCTCTTTCTCTCCCTCCATGAGTTCAACTTTTTACTCTCTGCCCTCTCCTCCTTCCCCTGAGTGTGACATTTCTCCTTCCTTCTTTTCTGCCCTCCCCATCTATCTCTCTCTACGAGTCTGCCTCCTGCACGCTTCCTCTCCTCCGGACCTCATTCCCTTCCCCAACCAACAACTCTTTGTCCCTCCATGAGTCCAACTTTTCTTCCTCTCTCTCCTCCACCCCTATTGGCAACAAGTATCTCTCTCTCTCTCTCTCTCACTGTCCATCTGTCTTGAGAGATCCAGGCATCTCTCCCACCCCCCTCTGTCACATCCAACATTTCTCCCTCTCTCATCCCACGGATCATGTGCAGCCTTTTTCACCACTGCCCACCAACCCCATGCCCATTTCTCCTTCTATCACCCCTCTTCAGCACAATGCCACATTCCTCCCCCTTGCAATATCCTTCAAGCTGTCCCTCTGTTCCCTCTCCACCACCATTTCTCCCTCTCAACCTTCTCTCCCCCATGCATCTCTCTCCTCTCTCTAACCAATTTTCCTTTCTTCCTTTCCCCATGTGCCACCATCTTTTCCTCTCACTACCACATTCATACCCAACAATTCTCCTTTTCTATTCCCTCCCTCCGATGTCCCAAGTTAGTACCCCCTTCCTCCCTCCCTTTTGTGTCCCATGTTCATGCCCCCTCCCTTCCTTCTGTGTCAAATTCATGCCTCTCCCCCTCTTCCTCCCTGCATGTAAGTAGCCACCTGTCCGTAGAAGCTACTGCCGCCGGGGTTCTCACCTTCCTGCCCATTCCCTGCCGCTGATCCCTCCTCCCTCCCGAAGCCGACCCAGTTCTTGTTCATGTAGCACGTGCTCCTTCTTTCTTCAGCGGCACTCTTTGCAGGGATGGTACAGGCAGTGATTCACACGCTGCATGTGGCTGACCCACAAGCCTTCCTTCTGACATCAACGAGGTTTCCGCGCCATCCCTGCAAGGAGTGCCACTGAAGACTGAAGGAGTGAGTGCAGCTCAAACAAGAACTGGTTCAGCTTGGGAGGGGGATCCGTGGCAGGGGGCGGGCAGGAAGGTGATATCCCTGGCAGCAGGCGGGAAGGAAGGCGAGATCCCCGCTGGCAGCTTCTACAGACAGGCGGGAATATCCTCCACAGCGTACCCCCCAACAAGCAGTCTGCGTACCCCTAAGGGTATGCATACCGTGTGTTGAGAAACGCTGCAGTAGAACATGCAGTAAGTCCATACAATTATCCTATGAAACAATGATGAAAGAATGTCCTTCCCCCAGAAACAGAAATGGAGGTTCAAATGTCATACAGGGCTGGCTTGTATGCTAAGTGATGTATACTACTACACAACTGGTCTATTTGATCACAGATTTGGGTCCTCTACTCGTGTGTCAGCAGGAATAGGGATGCAGCTAAAGCAACCTTTCCAGTTCTAAGAATTTTTTTTTTTTTGGGGGGGAGCATCATAGTCATTTGCTTTATTTATCTATCAAGCACTATTTAGTTTATTGCCTTTCAATTCTGAAATCAAATGGTTATAAATAAATAAATAAACAATAAGATTAACTAAGGGGAAAAAACAGAAAAGGAAGAGGAAAATTATGAGTTTTTGTCACTTTGGCAAGTTGTTCTTCATATTCTTGTTTAGCTTTCTTTATCAATGCTTTGCATCTAATTTGCCGGTGCTTGTCTTTTTATTTTCTTCATTGGGATCCTTTTTCCATTCTTTAAAGGATGTTTTCACTTCGCCTTTAAACCACGCCAGCTCCCATTTTCCTTTCTTTCCACCTTTAATACATGGAATACATCTGGTCTGGGCTTCCACAATGGTATTTTTGAACAACATCCACGTCTGTTTTATACTTCTGACCTTTGCCACAGACCCTTTTAGTTTCTTTATTTTCTCATTTTCTCATAGTGGCCCTTGCAAATATTAAATGCTGCTACAGTAGATTTCTTTAGGACGTCTCTCTAGTTATCAGCTCAGATTTGATCATGTTATGATCCCAGCGGGCCCAACAGTTACCTCCCGTACTATGTCCTTCATTCCACTAAGGAACAAATCTAAAATAGCTCCCCCTCTTGTAAGTTCCCGTACCAGTTGCTCCAAGAAGCAGTCATTATGACGTCTAGGAAGTTTTCCTCCCTAGCACTCCCTGATGCAGCATTTATCCAGTCAATGTTGGCGTAGTTGAAATCACCAACTTTTTACTAATATCTTACTTAAAATAACAAACGAAAATCTATAACTAACCAGAGTATTGCTATATCACTGAAGTTTGAGGAAAAATTCACTGGGTAGGAGAAAAAAAGACCTCAGTTTGGCTTCATAGGCCACAAAAAAACAGCTCCCAAGCCCCACTGGTCTTGGTCTCATATGTTTCATATATTTCAATTCAAAAGAATACTTCAATTCTAAATCTTCTTCATTCAATTGAAATTAAACACAGCACTCTGCAGGCAGTCACTTCATAAAGCAGCACAGCAGTGAAGAAGAAAAACCAAAAAGTTACTTAGCTTGCTGAGATTCTCCTCCATACTCCAACAGACCTTTCACAAACATTTCCAGCAGTATCCACTACAGTATATCCAAACCGCGAAATCCAGCACAGAGATCCTACGGTAAAATTATGTTCTTACCTGTTAATTTTCTTTCCTTTAGAAGCAGCAGATGAATCCAGAGACAAGTGGGATAGCTCACATCGACCAGCAGGTGGAGATAGAGAAACTGATTAACAGTTGGTCTTATAGACTGGTATTCCTTCTGTCCATTCAGTTATGCTCCTTGCCCAAGCATCCAGAGATAGGAGAATGAGCACCAAAAAAAACTTCTTTCCAGTAGCGAATGTTGACACTACCAACAATAACCCAGCTGAAAAAAAAAAATCCTACCTAACCCTTAGACAGACAGTCCACAGAAGGGGTGGGGCTCTGGATTCATCTGCTGCTTCTAAAGGAAAGAAAATTAACAGGTAAGAACATAATTTTACCTTCCTTAGCATAGCAGCAGATGAATCCAGAGACAATTGGGATGTAGCAAAGCAAACTCAAACCGGGTGGGAAGCTAATGCCGCTTCCGCAATCACTGAAGCGCCAAAACTAGCCTCCGTACGGGCAGCCACATCTAATCGGTAATGCTTCGAAAAGGTATTTCTAGACGACCAAGTAGCCACCCGGCAAATCTCCTCCAAAGAAAGACCTCCGGACTCCGCCCAAGACGTAGCTAATGCTCGAGTCGAATGAGCACGAAGTTGCTCTGGCACCTGCTTCCCTGTTAACAAATAAGCTGAAGCAATCATCTCTTTGACCCAATGAGCAATGGAAGCCTTAGACGCAGCCATACCCTTGTTTTTGCCCGTGAACAACACGAACAGGTGATCCGACCGACGAAAGTCATTAGTCACCCCCAAATAATGTAGAACAATCCAGCGCACATCCAGGAGACGCAACGACGAGTATCGCTCCCCCCAATCCTCCCTCCGAAAGGCTGGGAGGAATAAATACTGGTTCACATGAAAGGAAGAAACCACCTTAGGCAGGAAGGACGGCACCGTCCGAATAGACACCCCAGCATCCGAAATACGCAAAAAGGGATCCCTGCAAGATAGCGCCTGCAATTCCGACACTCGTCTTGCAGAAGCCATAGCTACCAAAAACACTGTTTTCAACGTGACATCTTTCAACGTAGCCGCAGACAAAGGCTCAAAAGGCGCCGCTCGCAACCTCCCAAGGACAAGTTTAAGACTCCACGTGGGACAGGTTCGCTTTACCGGAGGCCGGATATGGTGAACCCCCTTGAGGAATTGGACCACGTCGGGCTGCGATGCGAGCGTCGAGCGAGAAACCCGGCCCCTGTAACAAGCAATGGCCGCCACCTGAACCTTCAGAGAATTATAGGCTAACCCTTTAGCTACGCCCTCCTGCAGAAAAGAAAGAATAGCCGACAGAGACGCCCGGAAGGGCGAAATACCCTGCCTCCTACACCATGACTCAAAAATTCTCCAGACTCTAGCATAGAAGGTAGAAGTAGAAATCTTCTTAGCTTGAAGAAGAGTGGCAATAACCTACTCCGAATAGCCCCTACTTCTCAGCCGCGACCGTTCAATAACCAGGCCGTAAGACCAAATTGGGCCGGATTTTCCATGGAGATTGGACCTTGAGTCAGTAAGTCCGGAGTCACCTGAAACTTTAACCGATCGCCTGCTGATAGTTGAATCAGATCCGCGTACCATGGCCGACGCAGCCAATCCGGAGCCACCAGGATCACCCTGCCCTGAAAGAGAGAGATGCGTTGTAACACTCGACCTATCATTGGCCAAGGAGGAAATACATACAGAAGGAAATACGGAGGCCACGGGAGAGCTAACGCGTCCACCCCCTCAGAGTCCTTCTCCTTGCGTCTGCTGAAGAACCGAGGCAGCTTTGCATTGCGGGACGAGGCCATGAGATCTATTTCTGGAAGCCCCCACCATAGGACCAGCAGATCGAACGCCCGAGCAGACAGCTCCCATTCGCCTGGATCGAGAAGATTCCTGCTGAGGAAGTCCGCTTGAACGTTTTCGTGACCCGCAATGTGTGCCGCTGAGAGAAGAGGAACATGCACCTCCGCCCATTGAAACAGCACCATTGCCTCTTTGGCTAACTGAGGACTCCGGGTACCCCCCTGACGATTGATATACGCCACCGCCGTGACGCTGTCTGAAAAGACCCTGGTCGGACGGTCCTGAATCATGGACTGAAACGCCCGAAGCGCAAGCCTGATAGCTCTCAACTCCAGCATATTGATTGACCACTGGGCCTCCTCCGAGGACCACACCCCCTGCACTGAAGCTTGCAGGCACTGAGCCCCCCAGCCCAGAAGACTGGCATCCGTTGTAATTACGACCCATTCCGGCGTCGCTAGCGGCATGCCCCGGAATAGATTGAACTCGTTGAGCCACCACTGCATGCTGCGAGCCGCCCGAGGACTCCACTGGAGACGCTGATCATAGTCCTGAGATGCCGGGGACCACCGGGAAAGTAGAGACTTTTGTAATGGCCTCATGTGAAACCGAGCCCAGGGAACCACCTCCAGAGTCGCCACCATCGAGCCCAGAACCTGTACATAATCCCAAACCCGAGGTCTGGGCGACCCGAGAAGTAGATGAACCTGAGACTGCAACTTCTCTCCCCGGTCTCGGGGCAGAAACACCTTCCCCAGACAAGTGTCGAACCTGACCCTCAGATGCACCAAAGACTGGGATGGGGACAGAGAGCTCTTGGGAAAGTTGACGATCCACCCCAACGACTGAAGGAGAGATATTACTCTCTGAGTCACCGACAAACTCTCCTGCTTGGAAGAGGCGCGGATCAACCAGTCGTCTAAGTAAGGGTGTACCCGAATTCCCTCTTTGTGCAGAAATGCTGCCACTACCACCATCACCTTTGAAAAGGTGCAGGGAGCCGTTGCAAGACCAAAGGGCATTGCCCGAAATTGATAATGCTGGCCGAGGATCGCAAAACGCAGAAACCGCTGATGCGGAGGCCATATCGGAATATGGAGGTACGCCTCTTTGAGATCGAGGGACGTGAGGAACTCCCCCGGCCTTACTGCCGCAATAACTGAGCGAACCGTCTCCATACGGAAATGACGAACACTGAGAAATTTGTTGACACCTTTGAGATCCAGCACCAGCCTGAACAATCCCCCTTTTTTGGGCACAATGAAGTATATGGAATATCTTCCGAGGCCCACCTCTTCCGGTGGTACCGGCACCACCGCCCCAAGATCCAGAAGCACCTGAAGAGTCATGCGGACCGAGTCTCCCTTGGCCGCCCCATTGCACGGGGACACCAAGAAAGAATCGGCGACGGGAGAGGCGAACTCTAACTTGTAACCTTCTTGAATAATGTCCAACACCCACTGATCCAACGTGATTTTGGCCCACTCCGCCAAAAAGGCCGACAGCCGCCCCCCTAAGGGAATGGTGGAGGGAGCCAAGACCCCGTCATTGTGGAGTGCGACTTGCTGGGGCACGGGCGGGCTGAGCTGAAGGAGGTTTTGCTGTACGAAAGGAACTCTTCTGCGGAAACCTAGGTCTCGAAGAGGTGAAAGAACCATACGCTGATCTGAAGAATGGTTTACCTGTCCTATATCTCTTAACATCCCTGAAACGCGGTCTAGAAGATGAGGACTTCAAAGGGGGCCTAGGCCTGTCTTCCGGTAATCGTTGGGTTTTGGTATCACCAAAATCTTTCACCAATCTATCTAAATCTTCCCCAAACAACAAACGCCCTTTAAAAGGGAGTTTCACGAGCCGAAGTTTGGACGCCGCATCCGCCGCCCAATTACGGAGCCATAAAGATCTGCGAGAAACAACTGAAAGAGACATCTGCTTTGCAGAAGTGCGAATAATATCATATAAGGCATTTGCCAAATATGCCAATCCCGACTCCAAATCAGCCAGTTCCGATGGGACAGAACCCCCGGACTCCATCAAATTATCAGCCATCAACTGAGACCACTGCAGACACGCCCGCGCCGCATACGAACTACAAATTGCGGCCTGTAAGGTGACTGCAGCCACTTCAAAGGACATTTTCAGTGAAGATTCAATCTTCCTATCCTGGGTATCCTTCAGCGTAACTCCCCCTTCCACCGGCAAGGTAGTCTTTTTGGTAACCGCGGCCACCAGCGCGTCAACCCTGGGTAACTTAAATTTCTCGAGTTCGTTCGGGGCAACCAGATACAAGAGCCGCATGGCTTTCGCCATCCTTAGACTGGCCTCCGGCGTGTCCCATTGCGCCGTGATAAGCTCCTGCATGGCTTCATGCACCGGAAAGGACCTAGGCGGCTTTTGCGTCCCTGCCATAAGGGGGTTTGCGGACCCAGAAACTTTAGCATCCTCCTGTGAGATGTTTAAACCCTGCAACGCCTTTGAAATTAAGGAAGAAAGTTCTTCTCTATGAAAAAGACGGAGAGCGAAAGGGTCATCCACTTCCCTACCCGGGGGATCCTCCGCCTCCAAATCCAACACCTCACCTTCCTCTAGTGACTCAGGAAGAGATAAAGGGGAGACTGGAATAGGATCCCCTTCGTCCGCGGCAGCAAGTCTACGCTTCTTCGCTACCTGCGACAACGCTTGAGGAGACACAGTATTAACAGCAGCCGTGCTAGCATTATTACTAGTAGAAGTAGTAGTAGAAGGAAAAGGAACAGGCAGCAACGGAAAATTCAAAGGCACCGGCTGAGCAGGCTGAGAGCTCTGCAAAACAAAAGCCCGGTGCATCAGCATGACAAATTCTGGTGAAAACGAGCCCAGCCCGAATGCCGCCGACCCTGCCTGTTCTGCGCCGTAGAGCGGAACCGCGGCTCCTCCCAGCGCTCCCGACGCCCCAACAGCCGCCGAATTCCCCTCAGCCGCCGAAGTGCACTGCAGCATGGCCGAGTCGACCGCAAGGGAAGGGGAAGTCGATCGCGCCTCCCCAACGCGGGAAATGGCCAAGTCACACGCCTGCAAGAAAGAATCTTCTGCCGGTGCATCTGTACAACCGGCAGAGCAGAATCCCGACAGTGTTCTGCGCTTCCCACAGCGCGAACACCGCTTAACAGCCTCTGCCGCCATAATCCTTTTCTTTTTTTTTTTTTTGAAACGGAGAAAGACCGCCAAAACCGCCGCCGACGCCCTCCAAAAAAAACCGGCGCTCGGGAACGAACAAAATGCAATAAAAGTACAAAAATCAGAAATCCTACTTACCACCAAACTCTCAAACCGCCCCACAGGAAGCAAGGTTATGGCTGGTAATTGTAACTGAAGGCCGACCAAAAAAGGCACAGCTCAGCATAGGCAGGCTCTTGCTTTTTTTTTTTTTTATACTGGAATGAAGAAAAACACTGCAGAGCCCAAGTAAACCCCTCAATCAACCGGAGGGGAGGGTGGAGAAGGGACCTGGGAGGGCCCAGGTGTAGCTCCCAAAGCCGGCACCGCTCAGCCAGGCACCCCTGTCCTTCTGAAGAGAGCTAATCTCAACAGAGGAATATAACTGAACACCAATTCACCCGGCACAGCCAGAATCCAGGAGCTAGAGTGATAGCTCCAACCCCTGCTGGGAGATAGAGCAAACTGAATGGACAGAAGGAATACCAGTCTATAAGACCGACTGTTAATCAGTTTCTCTATCTCCACCTGCTGGTCGATGTGAGCTATCCCACTTGTCTCTGGATTCATCTGCTGCTATGCTAAGGAAAGGGTCATTCCTGTTTTGCCATACTGGCTTCTTCAGGAATCTTCTGCCATCTGATCCAGCACAGAGCAGCAAGAAACTTCAACTACTGACACCCAGCCACTGGCAAACCAGAAGAAATACTTCCTGTAATACTAAGCTCCTCCTCTTCAGTTCAAACCACCAATTGGGACTTCTCCTTCTGCTGACTTCACACAACTCCTCTACATGCCTTCAAAAAAATATCACTCAATAAATGTATTTAAACCTTGTGGAGACACCGTATCAAATTTGTATATCCAGCGTTGTTCATGTTGTAACAGCCACTGTCGCCAATCATCATGCTGTGGAGACTCCAGCACTTGCTCCAGCACTAAACATTTTAAAGAGCAGAAATCATGGCAAAACTGAAGACAGTGTGCAACAAGTGGCTCCTCCATTCATTTAGTGTGCACACATGATCGATGTTCTAACATCTGTTTCCTAAACGTACGTGAGGGTCTGCCCCACATATAATAGTAGACATGGACACCACACCAGGTAAACCACTCCTACTGAGATACATGAAGTTTCTCATCTTAAAACATGTTTTGTCTTCGGACGACAAAACTCATCTGTATTCACCATGTTGGGACACACTCAACAATGTCCACAAGCCCCATGTCCACACACACCAGCAGATCTCCCAAACTTTGATTATGCTCAAAAGAAAACAAAATGTTCACATCTTTCAAACACAGAAGTATCTTTAATAGTGCTAAACAAGGGCGTATAGCCCATTGTAACAGTGCTGAAAGTCTGGAATATCGTGACACAAATGGTATCATTTTCTGGTGCTCCTCTGGTGATAGATACTCCAACAATCTTTCCCGGAGGTTATAAAATGCTCTTTTATACGCTCTTTTCACAATAGAGGCTGAATATCCCCTTTGTATAAGCTTGCAAATAACACTTGATTTTTCTTTAAATTCTGTGTTGGAGCAGCATATCCTATGAAAATCGAAGGAACTGAGCATAAGGAATATTTGCTTTTAAACAATATGGGTGCATGCTTGTAAATAGCCTTTAGAGTATTCCTACCTGTGGGTTTTGAAAACACCGTAGTTGTAAACCTATCATGATTTTTGACCACACATACATCCAAAAATGGTATTTTATGCTGATCCCATTATGCAGTTAATTATATTTTAGTATGATTTATTAATGTAACTCAGAAATACTTTGAATTCTGCTAGGGTCCCTTTCCACAAGCAAAAAATGTCATCAATATATCAGACCCAGCATACCATCTTGGAGAAATATTTAGAAGTGTATATCCTATCCATTTGTCCTAAAAAAAAATTCTCATACACAGGTTTGTTGCAGTTTGCAAAAGAAACACCCTTAGCAACCTCTGAGCACTGTTTATAATAAATGTCCTCAAACAGGAAGCAATTTTGTGTCATAGCGATCTTACTTAAATTCACTAAGAACTCTGTCGGAACTACATGGGGTCTAGTTCTACCCTCCAGGGAGGCTTGGATCATTGTTAGTGCCTCTTCCTGGGGTATAGAGGTGTATAAAGACAACATATTCATAGTGATCATGTAAAATCCTTCACTAAGGCCCAAATTTGCTGAATACAAGGTCGCAAATGAATGGCCACATATTTGCGCAATGGTTCCAACAGGGACCTCCGAGCTGATACAATGGGATGTCCTGGTGGGTTGTCTTTGTTCTTATGTATTTTGGGCAATAGATATACTACTGGTACCATACACACCTCTGAGGTAAAATATTTATACTCGTGGCTAGTAAGAATCTTGTTTTTAAGCCCATGGTCCATTATGAATCTCACCATTCCATAAATTTCCACTTTTGATCTTCTGTCAAACACAAATATGTATCTGTATCAGCCAAATTGATGAAATGCTTCCTGGGTATACTTCTGTTTATCCCAGAGCACTACAGCCACTCCTTTATCTGCTCTCTCGATACAATGGAGTGTTCTTTCAATTTTTCCACTGCCCCACACTCCTCCATAGTCAGGTTATGCTTATATCATACAGGCTGGCTCTCCAGCTCTTTCACTTTCTCCAAGACAGCCATTTTAAAAGTTAAGAGGACTGCATCAAGGGGTCCAGGGGGAACCCAAGTCGATATTTCTCTAACTACAAATCTATCTAAAACGCCAGGGCTACCAGAGAATAGTATATGTAGTTGCAACCAGAGTCTATTATAGGGGAACACACCCTCCATGGATTCAAGACAAAGTTGGACAAGTTCCTGCTAAACTGGAACGTACGCAGGTGAGGTTGGACTCATTTAGAGCACCAGTCTTTGACTTGGGGGCCACCGACACTGCGGACTGCTTGGCACGATGGACCACTGGTCTGACCCATCAGCAGCAATTCTTATGTTCTTTTTATGTATATTATACAATGGTTCAGTGGTTGTCCATAAAATTGTTGAAAGTTAAATAAAAACAAACATATAAATAAAAAAATCACTTCTATAAATCTTTTTTGTAAATTGTATAAGTACTTAGATAAAAATACCATTTAAAAAACATACTGTGTAGATAGAAAATGGTTAGAAAAGTATTACCGTTTGTCTGCAGATTGGGCAACTGATAGCACCAAGCCATGAGCCATACCTCCAGTATGCAATAATACAAGGACCTAGTGAAGGAGATAAACATCCAGAGTTGTGAAATCACCAAACATTTAGCACTTAAACACATCATCATGTGAAATATCTGGATTCAATTTTCAGGTTTGCCTTCTGCTCCCTGGATCATTTAGGGCTCTGGATACTGAGGAAGTCCTAACTAAAAAAGGGAGATATGTTGAAAGTCAACACCTACTACCCACAGTTGGTATGCTGGATTGGGGAAATCTCTGTAACTCACTATAATGGCCAGGCTCCAGCTAAAATTAACTTACCCAGTTGATTAACTATAGCCAGTAGAGTTAAGTTTGCCATAATTGCACTTAAAATTGACTGCCTAAAACCAGCACTAGTCAGCTAACTTGCATCTCCTCAGCCTAATCCCACCCAAATAGCCCACAGAGATATAATCACCTCACTATGAAATTAAGTTGCACCCATTTGTATCTATCTGCTGGTCTTGAGTGGTGCTTGGTCTATTTTCAGGCCCTCCAAAATGAACATGATTTAGATTTGCATCTATGTTCAGATAGTGTACATGTTGTCAATTATGCATATTCATTAGAAATATCTAAAATCCTATCCTGCTTACAGTCCTTGATGATCAAAGTTGGAAACTCCTAGCCTATCCCATGCATGCCTAAATTCTTTAGCAGCTTAACTCCCTTTTTTCTTTTAGAGAGCATATCTTCATCCTCTCTACAAATAGTTCATAGTTCTGACCACTTACCATTCTAATTACTTTGAATTGTCTCTACATTGTCAATACTCTTTTGTAGATGTAGTCTCTAGAAATTAACACAGTACTCAATGTCGGATCTCACCAAATATCTACTGAGAGATAATGTTACATTTCTCTTTTTACTAGTGGTACTTCTCTATGTATCATGTATACTATTAGCATGTATACTAAAGCAGGTGATAAAGCAAGGTAATAAATCTCAAGAAGAATGATAACAGACAGATTATTTTTTTCCATTTAAGATTTTATAGAGATACTATATAACAAGATCTCGGTAACAGATAACCAAACATCATAGAACATCCAATTTGAATAACTACAGGATCCATTAACAGCATGTGACATACTTTTATTGTCCCCTTCCCCCATCCCTTTCTATGCAACAACAGGATGGCAGAAGAGCTATCTGAACACAGAACTTGGGAATGGGAATTGATATATCACCTTTCTGTGGTGAATTGGTGGGAATTGATATATCACCTTTCTGTGGGGATTTCTTGCATCAAAACTCTTAATAGGGTGTACCTGGTATACAGTATATTATTGCCCAAAAAATCAAGTTTACACTTTTCCCAGATTTTCAGGGTATGTGTAGTAGTAATGTTCCTTATTCACAACTACTAGATGCTCACCTTGAATATAGAGGCTTCTCCTAATTTCTTCTGTTTGACTGATATCCATAGCTCTCCTCCCTCCAATTTCTTTTAATTCTAATGCAGCTTAAGTTGTGCTGCTTTATAGTAATTTTAAAAATTTGGGACTGCTAATATAGTAATGGATGACCAACTTGATAGGACATCTATAAGAGTTCTGTACAGACCTTTTAACTTACTAGATGCTGGGACAGTTTTCTACTCCCCTGATAAGACACCTATATGGCTCGCTTATCCACCAATGTATAGAATTGACAGTATATTTGTTACACAGTCTATGCTTGAGCAAGTGATCAAAATTAAGATAAATATCCCTACTCTTTCAGATCAGTCTATGGTATGGTAAATAGGTAGCCGGAATCTTGGTGGGAGATGGTGGAGTGTGCTGGAGATTTCCAGTTAAGACTTTATTCAGATCTGAAGGTTAAAATAATTTAGTTTGAAAAATGGAAAGTTATACCAGATAATTTTAAAATTCACATGCTAAATCGTGATGGAAGAAGAGGGGGAGGATTAGCAATTGTTTCTAAGGAAGGATTTGTTGTTGAACTATTGGATTCCAAAATGACCAATCAATCAGGCACTGAAACCCAAGACACCAAAAAACTATTCCAAATTCTAAAAACCCTAACCGACATCAAACCCTACCTGACCACTAACAATACTACCCCCCCCTCAGCCACTCTATTAGCAAAACACTTCCAAAATAAAATTACCAATGCAAGAGCTACCGTCAATGACACCTCTATCCATCCTAACGAATTCACAATTCTCCCCATAGATAGAGATTCTACTGCAGCAGATAGACTATGGTCTCAATTCCCCAACATACAATGGCCCGAATTCAACAAATACTACAAAAAATACAGCCATGCATCCTGTGACCTCAACAACTGTCCACCATATCTCCTAAAAACATCCAGCACAAAATTCCACGCTCTTCTTCTAAACTGGATACAAATCTCGCTAATAAACAGCCACTACCCTACCAACCTCAGCGAAATCATCATCACCCCGATCCTCAAAGACCCCAAAGGACTGATAGACCAAACAGCCAACTACAGACCCATTGCCTCTATTCCACTCTATGTCAAAATAACAGAAGGACTAGTTGCCAAATTCCTCTCCAATTACCTAGAAAACCGTAACATACTCCATCTCACACAATCCGGCTTCAGAAACAACTTCAGCACAGAAACACTACTAGGATCTCTCTTGGACACAGACAGACAACATCTCAGTACAGGAAAAAAAATGATGCTCATACAACTAGACCTTACCGCTGCATTCAACTTGGTGGACCATAACATTCTACTACAAATCCTGGATACAATAGGTATCACAGATAAAGTATACACATAGTTTGAAGGATTCCTTAAATCAAGAACCTATAGAGTAAAATCAGACAAACAAAAATCTGAACCTTGGTCAAACCCCTGCGGAGTTCCCCAAGGATCCCCTCTATCCCCGACTCTCTTCAATCTCTATACAGCCTCCCTCAGCTCTCACCTGGACAAACAAGGCATAACCTCCTACAGCTATGCCGATGACATTACCATTCTCATACCTTTCGATCAACCTGAACTCTCCATGACGAACACAATATACCAAACACTAAAATCAATAACAACCTGGATGAAAGATCACAAACTGAAATTGAACCCAGATAAAACGAAATTCATCCTCCTAGAAAACAACAAAATACCAACCATAACCAACATTGAAATCAACGCAATCAACTACCCCATACAAACCACCCTAAAACTGCTAGGAATAACTATCGACAGATGCTGCACCATGCAACCGCAAATCAATAAAATACAAAAGTCATTCTTATTCATGAGAAACTTAAGACAAGTTCGGAAATTCTTCGAGAAAACTCAATTCCAGCTCATAGTTCAGTCCTTAATACTAGGCCTACTTGACTACTGTAATATCCTCTACCTCCCATGCCCTACAACCGTAACAAAACAACTACAAACTATCCAAAACACAGCACTAAGACTCATCTACTCATTAAAGAAACATGATCACATTACAGAAGCATATCGCCAATCGCACTGGCTTCCGATCCCAGCAAGAATACAATTTAAATTCTACTGCCTACTATTTAAGACTTTATAAGGAGACAGTCCAAACTACCTGAATAACCGCCTCATCCACAACACCGCATCCAGACATAGGAAAACTCACACCCCATTCTCATACCCCCCAATTAAGGAGGTCAAACGGAAAATACTATATGATGGCCTCCTGGCCACTCAAGCAGCCAAACTAGACAACCAAATCGCCAATCTACTGACGGCATCCCTCGACTACAAGACTTTTAGAAAAGAAATAAAGACCATACTCTTCAAGAAAACTCTGAAGAAAGAAATAATACCGCAAGTCTCAAACTCCACCTCTCACTAAAGTCAACTACCCCAAACAAATAACCTTACCCATTTCTTACTCTTTTTGAAAATGACCATTTTTTTTTTTTGTAAGATCTTGCTGTAATACATCTTGGATAATTCTTTTGTAATCCGCCTTTAACTGCAAGGTAATGGCGGAATAGAAATCCCTAATGTAATGTAATGTAATTAGAAATATTAGCCTGTAAAATTATCAATAAGGAACTAGAAGATTCCCTTTCTTGTATATTATTCTATGTTCCGCCAAAAAGTTGGCCAAAAGCTAGAGAGGACTTTTGCGAATTTGTCCTACATAACTCAATCACTTCATCACATAATTTAATTGCAGGAGACATAAACTTACATTTAGATGAAGTGGACAATCCAAAAGCGAAAGACTAAAAACTTTCTATCTCTACTTAATTACAATCTCCCTTTACCCACACAAACACATGAAAAAGGCCATCATTTAGATAATAATAACAACAACAGTTTATATACCGCAGGACCGTGAAGTTCTATGCGGTTTATAATGAATTAGAAAGATTCTACAAATTGAATGGGACATTCATAGTTAGAGATTAATGGTTAACAGTTTACGGGATCAGATTTGGGGGGTGAGATTGTGATGGGGGTCGATTGTACGGATTCGTTACCTAGGTACTTCAAGAACAGGTATGTTTTTAGATGTTTCCTAAATTCACCATAGTTATTTGCGTGTATAATTAGTTTTTCGAGGTCTTTGCCCCATAAGGCTGCTTGATACGATAGAAGTTGTTGATGGTGTCTCTTAAATTTACATCCTCTAGCCGATGGGGAGACAAACTTCAGGTGTGTTCTTCTCTTATGTCTGTTGGTTGAGAAGGAGAAGAGGTCAGTTATATATTTAGGGGCTAGACCGGATAGTACCTTGAAGCAGAGACATCCCAGCTTGAACTTCGCACGTACCTCCATTGGCAGCCAGTGCAGGAGTCGGTAGGAAGGGGTTATGTGATCGGACTTCTTCAACCCAAAGATCAACCTGACTGCCGCATTTTGTATCAGTTGTAGTCTCTGCATTTTCTTTTGGGAGATTGTCAGATGGGCAATGTTACAATAATCAAGATGGCTTAGTATTAGGGATTGTACCAGAATTCTGAATGATGAAGCGTCAAAGTATGCTCTAATGGACCTAAGTTGTGGTAGCTATGTCCACAAAGGAGATCTTAGACCCTTCCATCTCTCTTTCGGATGGTACTTGGTGTCACGATATCTGGTCTGACCATTTCACTTATTATTTCAATTTAATCTGGACTCAATTAAAATCTAAAACACATCCACGGACAAAAAGAGAACACCTTAAAAGTGGCCATCCAGAGGAATATTGGTCACAATATGATCTGGCGACACCAGAAAGTATTTCTTCACAGAAAGAGTGGTTGATCATTGGAACAAGCTTCCAGTGCAGGTGATCGAGGCAGACAGCGTGCCAGACTTTAAGAATAAATGGGATACCCATGTGGGATCCCTACGAGGGTCAAGATAAGGAAATTGGGTCATTAGGGCATAGACAGGGGGTGGGTAAGCAGAGTGGGCAGACTTGATGGGCTGTAGCCCTTTTCTGCCGTCATCTTCTATGTTTCTATGTTACAAGCGAAGATAGAGGAGTTGATTTCTATGATCACTGGATGCAACTAGCACATCCATTTTAGATAAAATTGCCCCTAAACGAAATAGTAAAAGCTGCTCAAATAAATACAACAAATGGTTTGACATTGAACTCCTAACAATGAAACAATTAGTAAGACGATTAGAAAGAATCTAGAAAAAAACGGGAAAACTGTCAGACCGGAACAACTGGAGATACAACATAAAACTCTACAAACAACAGATAAAAGAAAAACGTAAAACATTTTACTCAACCAAAATTAACTCATCTAAGGAGCTAATACAAAAGAACTGTTCAACATAGTTACAAATTTATTAGACACCACACTCAACCCATGCATAATATCAAGCTATCCTCAGCAAATGATCTAGCACAACATTTCAATTCAAAAATTAAAAACCTAAGAAATAACTACTCGACAATTGACACATACGAACATCAATCAACTGATATACAAGGAAATGAAGTACCAGTGGACATGATTTGGAGTTCCTTCCACAATTTAGAATGGAATAAATATATCAAGTTATATAACAAATATTCTAAATCAGCGGTCTCAAACTCGCGGCCCTCCAGGTGCTATTTTGCGGCTTGCGGTCTGGACGCGATGATCAACTGCTCCCTTGCTGCAGTTGATTGTTCCTGTCAAAGCTGCGGCAAGCGGCGGCTCCTCGCGCCATCCATACCAGCATTTCTCTTCCCCCTTCCCTTCCTTGTGGATCAGCAGCGTGTCTAGCCGGCTCCCTTGCTTAGTCGGTCGTTCTATTCAAAGCCCCGGGTGGCGGCTCCTCACGCTATCCACTCCTACATCAGAAGCCTCTCTGATGTCACAACATCAGAGAGGCTTCTGACGCAGGCGTGGATCTCGCGAGAAGCTGCCACCCGCGGTTTTGAACGGAACGATCGACTGAGCAAGGGAGCCAGCCAGATACGCTACTGCTCCACAAGGAAGGGGAGGGGAAAGAGAAATGCTTCTACTGCATAGGAAAGAGGGACCCTAGGGAAATGCTGCTACTGCTGCACAGGGAATGGGAGAGGGAGGGAAGGGGGAAGAGAATGCCTTTGCTGCACAGGAAAGGGGGAAGGGAAATGCTGCTGCTGCACAGAGAAAGGGAGGGGGAGGGAAAGGGGAAGAGAAATGCTTCTGCTGCACAGGAAAGGGGGAAGGGAAATGCTGCTTCTGTTGCTGCTGCACCCAATTGGGGAAAGAGAGGGAAGGAAGGAGAAGGAAGACAAGTGAGAGGAGAGGAACAAGAGATGCCAAGTTCATGGGAGGGAGGGAAGGAAAGGAGATACCAGACCATGGAGGGGGAGGGAAGGAGACAGATGCCAGACCAGGGGAAAGGAAGGAAGGAGGGAGGGAGAGAAAGGAAGGAAAGATGTCAGACCATGGAAATAGGACGGAAGAGGAGAGAGATAGGAAGGGAAGGTAAGACATGGAAACGTAGATTTTGAAAAGAAAGCAGAAAAATTGAATATTAAGTTAATGCCAAAGATGGATGCAAGGCAGAAAGTGAAGACGGAGAGAAAAACAGTCAAAGGACAAGAAGGCCCTGGCAACATAAAGTCACCAGCCAACAAAGGTAGGAAAAATGATTTTATTTTCAATATAGTGATTGAAATGTGTCAGTTTTGAGAAAGAAAAGATATTAAACTTTAAATGTGAGGGCTGCAGAAAAAATAGAGTACTTGGAGGGCCGCAGATAAAATAGTTAATGTCTTATTAAAGAAATGACAATTTTGCATAAGGTAAAACTCTTTATAGTTTATATATATTTCCTTTTAACTGTTAAAGGAAAGTTTTATAAACTATAAAGAGTTTTACCTCATGCAAAATTGTCATTTCTTTAATAAGACATTAACTATTTTTTCTGCGGCCCTCCAAGAACCTACAAATCCAAAATGTGGCCCCACAAAGGGTTTGAGTTTGAGACCACTGCTCTAAATCACACTGTGTTCTGGACTCATGTCCCCCAGAAATTATGAAAGCAGCTCCATTAGACTTTAAACTATCTCTGCTGAACTATTTAACCAATAACCTAAAAAATGGAAAATTCTTCACTAATAATGGTCATATTATAATAACCCCAATTCCAAAAAATCGTAAAGAGTCATCAACATCAGTAACCAACTATAGACCAGTAGCATCCATTCCATTTATTGTAAAAATCATGGAAGGATTGGTACATACCCAATTGATGGAATATCTCGACCAATTCTCTCTTTTGCATGAAACTCATTCTGGCTTTAGGCCTCTGTTTAGCACGGAGACAGTAATTGCGGCAATACTGGATAATCTGTGTTACTTGTTTACTAAGGGCCTCAACACCCTGATCATGCAATTTGACAAGAGCTCTGCCTTTGACTTGGTGGACCATGGGAAACTGCTATAATGCCTAGACGCAATTGGAATCAGAGGAGAGGTATTAAACTGGTTTCGAGGTTTCCTTATATCCCGCACCTACCAAGTCCGTTTTAAGTACGATCTGTCTGATACATGGAGCAATCATCTGGTGTGCCACAGGGGTCACCACTATTCCCTTTGCTCTTCAATGTTTACATGTTCTCATTAGGTGCGCAATTGTCCCAGCTGGGGATAAAATATTTAGTTACGCAAATGACTTCACGATAATTATCCCATTCACTACCTCTATCTCAGAAGTCACCCCCAAAGCAACAGAAGTACTAAATCGGATGGAGCAATTTAGACTAAAGCTAAATTCAGAAAACATAAAATTTTTTATAGCATCACCACACCCACTTGACACTAAAGCATCAATGTGCATCAATAACCTTAGCTATCCTATTCAACCCACTATGAAGGTATTGAGAGTAACACTGGACCAGAGCCTGACCATGAAAGACCAGGTAGACTCCTTGGTTAGAAAGATTTTTCTCACCTCTGGAAGCTTCGGTCCATTAGAGCATATTTTGATGTCTCATCATTTAGAATTCTGATACAATCCCTTATACTGAGTCAACCTGATTATTGTAACATCGCCTACTTGGCACTCTCCCAGAAAAATGTGGCGATTGCAACTGATACAAAATGCAGCGGTTAGGCTACTTTGTGGACTGAAGAAGTTTGATCATGTAACACCTTCCTATCGACTTCTACACTGGCTGCCGATGAAGGTACGTGTGAAATTCAAGTTTGGTTGTTTTTGCTTCAAGGTACTTTATGGTTTAGCCCCTAAATATATAACAGACCATATCCGAACTTTGTTTCTCCACCGGTTAGAGGTTATAAATTTAAAAGTCATCACCAACATCATTTTTCACTCACATCAAGCAGCATTATGGGTTAAAGATCTGGAACAACTGCTCATGCCTACTACTTATAGGGAATTCAGGAAACACATCTGTTCCTAAAGTACTTAGGTAACTGACCTAAACAATCTTAGTCCTCAACAAATGATCTTTAGAACTGTTAATCACTAACTCTGAACCTTGTTAATTCCACTCAATCTGTAGCATCTTTTAATCATTGTAAACCGCACAGAACTTCACGGTCCTGCAGTATATAAACTGTTATTATTATTATTATGTGGACCCTGCTATCCTTTTTGGGAGACTGAGAAGTCTGTTCTACATGAGGAGATGGTTCTTATGTAATCACTCAAGAGAGAATTAAAGTAAAAAGATTAGGTTCTTACCTTGATATCTTTTTCTAGTAGATAGGAATGGTTTACTGAACCTTAGGATACTCTGTCCATTCTTGAAGCATACTGCAAAAAGATGTCAATCACAGCTTTCGAAACCTTCTCCTCCCAGGAGTCTGCTGCCCCCTTCAGTTTGTTACAAAGCATGCAAGAGCTCTAGAGCACAGTTCTTCAACCGCCGGTCCGCGGACCGGTGTCGGTCCGCAGGAAATTTTTGCCGGTCTGCGCAGGGCCGGCAAGATTGACTCACTTCAACTTCCTGCCGGTCCGCGCAGGGCCGGCAAGATCAACATGTGAAGCGTGCGCTGGGCCGGAGAGATCTTGGGGAGCCTCCGACAGTGGCTTTCTCCCCTCTCTGCAGCTCTCCTTTACTTCCCAGCGCAGCGATTCACGAAGGCAGCCTCGGGGCTTTTGCTGAGTCGCGGCTGCCTCTGATGATGCAACTTCCTCTTTCCTCAGAGGCGGCGCGACCCAACAAAGGATCCGAGGCTGCCTTCGTGAATCGCTGCACTGGGAAGTAAGAAGAGCTGCTGGAAGGGGAGAAAACCACTATCAGAGTCTGGGTGTTCCCTCTAAGGTGAGCGCATGAGCGATCGCTCACTATTTTCAGTGGCGTCGCTCATGCTTCTTCTGGTGGTGAGAGGAAGCGGCGGCGGTGGCGGCCTGCCCTGATCGCCTAAGATGCAGCAGCGGCGGCTCCTTTCATGATCCCCGCAATCAGTGGCGTATTAAGTGGGGGGCGGTCCGCCCCTTGTTCTCATTGGTGTAACGCCGGCCCTGCAGCTCCGGACTTCCCCACACCTGCCCCCCCCCCTTTCGGATCGCTATTATTTTAAATGTTATAGCGGCGACGCTGTATCCATCAGTGGAGACGTCTAACCTCGGCCTGCCCCGGATCTCTTACTGCAACAGTGACTTCCTGTTCCTGCCTAGACGGGCGGCTGCTGCAGTAAGAGTTCCGGGGCAGGCCGAGTTTAGACGTCTTCTCTGATGGATACAGCGCCGCCGCTATAACATTTAAAATAATAGTGATCTGGGGGGGGGGGGGGGAAGTCCGGAGCTGCAGGGCCAGCGTTAGAGGGAGTAAGAGCTGATGGTGCCGCAGGGTCCCGCGGGGGGAGGGAGGAAGGAAGGAAAAAGAGGAACCGAAGCATGGCAATTTTGGGAGAGCAGGTGTGGGGAAGTCCAGAGCTGCAGGGGAGAGTGTTGCGGTACTCAGCTGGAGGGAGAAGGAAGATGAGGGAGGGAATGAAAGGAGATGCCAGGGCTTGGAGGGAAGGAGGAAGGTATGCCAGACTAAGGGAAAAGGAAGGGGGAGATGTGAGAGCATGGAGGGGGAGCGAAAGATGGAAGAAAAGGAAAGGAGATAGATGCCAGAGAATCAGGGAAGGGAAGATACCAGACTATGGGGTGCAAAGGAAAGAAAGGAGAAGAGAGAGATGCCAGAGCATAGGGGATGGGGTGGTGACAGAGAAAAAAATGGAGAGGTGGCAGAGCTGGCTGGCTTTGGGGGTGGGCAAAATCTGGAAGACAGTGGGGGGACATAAGAAGGAGGCACTGGGGGCACAAAGGACACAGGAAGGAGGCACTGGGGGCACTATGGACACGGGAAGGAGGCACTGGGGGCACTAAGGACATGGGAAGGAAGGAGGGAGGGAATAGAATGGGACAATTGTTGGGCCTGAGTGCAGAAAGAAAGAAAGGATACACAGTCAATTAATAGATGTCCCCTTTTGATGAAAAAAATAAATGGTCACGTTACCACTGACTTACTTTCTCTTCAGCAGAGTCAGCATCCGCACTGAGGTGCAGGAAGGTCCCGCGATGACTCGTCTGCTGGCTCTGCTCTGGAAGAAGTAAGTTACGTCGGAGGGGGTGGACTCGGCAGACGCAGTCATTGCGGGACATTGCCGCAACTCCCTCCAATGTAACTTACATTGCCGGGTCCACCCCCTCCAATGTAACTTACTTCTTCCAGAGCAGAGCCAGCAGACAAGTTATCGCGGGCCCTTCCAGCATGCGGCTGCTGAGTCCGCTCTAGAGCAAGTACGTCGGAGTGGGGTGGATTGGCAGCAGGCAGCTACAATCATCGCGGGACCTTGCTGCATGAAGGGAGAGAAAGGAGCAGGACTGCTGGAATGGAAGAGTGGTGGAGGGAAAGAAAAGGGGCAGGGTGGTATGGAAGGGTGGTGCTGATGGAATTGATGTACAGAGAAAGGGGAGAGACATAAGGGGGAAGGATATTGGAGGGAAAGAAAGGGGGAAGATGCTGATTGAAGAGGGGTGGATGGAGGGAGAAAGGGCAGACATTGGATGGTAGTGGGGAGCCTATGCTGGATGGAAGTGCAGATGGGAGAGATAAGGGAGCAAATGCCAGAAGGAAATGGGAGGAGAGAAAGAGGGGAGCAGATGCTGGATGGAAGTGGAAAGAGAGAGGAGAAGGTACTAGATGGAAGGGTTGGAGAAAGAGGGTACATGATGGAAGGAGGGGATAAATAAAAGGAGGGCACATGATGGGGAGAAAAGGATTGAGTTAGGGAAACACTGGAGGGGTGAGGGAAAGAGGTGGCAAGCTTTAGGTAGACAGTAAAAAAGGACATTGATGAGAGGGTAGTAAGAACATAATCTAGACAGATGCAGAAAATAAATTGAAAAGGGAAATGAGGGAAAAAAGGGAAAGGGATTGCAGAGGAGAGGTGTGGGAGAGGGAAGGAGAGGAGAGAGATGCCAGACCAATGGGGGTGAAAGGAGAGATGAAAGGGGGAGGCATACAGTTTCTGGAAGGGGCATAGAAGGAGAGAAGATGCCATATAGGGGAAGAGAGACGGCAGACAGTGGATGGAAGGAAGAGAGTTACAAGAAGATGAGGAAAGCAGAAACCACAGAAGACAAAGGTAGAAAAAAAATTTCTTTTTATTTATTGCTTTAGGAGACATGTGTCACTGTTTCTGTGAAGCATTGTATGCAGAGTCCAGCTTCTTGCTGGTTCAATTTAACCTTTGTCTATGTATTTTTATTTTATCTCCCCTTTTACAAAACTGTGAAGCGTTTTTTAGCACCAGCCGTGGTGGTAGCAGCTCTGATGCTCAGAATTCTATGAGCATCAGAGCTGTTACCTCCGTAGCTAAAATCCACACTACAGTTTTGTAAAAGAGGGAGGGGTTAGTTTGTGATTACATATTCCATAATAGGCGAAGGTGTGTTCTGTGTGTTCGAAAGACATAGTTTTCTGTTAGGATTGACGGTGTAGGATTGATCTGTGCTGGTCTGGCTTGTTTAGTTTTACAATGGGTGTATTGATGTACTGTTCACTGCAATATGTAAGATGCTGCCTTTTCTTAGATACTCATGTGTGATGTGTGGCTTGTTACTAAAAATCATGTTTTTCGGAAAGATGGGGGGGGGTGCCAAAAAATGATGGGCCCCGGGTGTTACATATGCTAGGTACGCCACTGCATTATGTAAAGATACCAGAAAGCTGGCGAAGCAAAAACTTTAAGTAAATTGTTATTCTTCTAAGTTTTGAGTATTTAACCCTCCCACAATCTCATGGGCATTCGTTTCAAGTTTATTGAGATTTTGATTTAAATGCAATATCAAATATTTTCAATGTGTATAACAAAAATAAATTTTGGGAAATAAATAAAACCATTTGAACAATAAACATACAAACATATCCATAGATGATTAAAAATACATAAGGAGTACAAGGATAAACTACATTTGTTTAAAAATGCATCCTCCATGCCTGCTCATAAATTTGTGGAATATGTAACTTGTCGCTCATGCATATTTTTTTTTGCACACACCTCATCAATCCTTAGAGGGAACATTGGTCTGGGAAGCTGCTGGGCAGGGGGAAAAAGGGACAGCTGCTAGGAGAGGGAGAAGGAGAGATGCTGCTGAGAGGAGAGGAGGGAAATGAATCTGGGAAGCTGCTGGGCAAGGGAAAAAAGGGACAGCTGCTACTGGAGAGGGAGAAGGAGAAATGCTTCTGGGAGGGGAGGAGGGAAAGGAATCTGGGAAGCTGCTAGGCAAGGAAAAAAAGGGACAGATGCTACTGGAGAGGGAGAAGGAGAGATGCTTCTGGGAGGGGAGGAGGGAAAGGAATCTGGGAAGCTGCTGGGCAAGGAAAAAAAGGGACAGCTGCTACTGGAGAGGGAGAAGGAGAGATGCTGCTGGAAGGGGAGGGAAGAGAATTACTGCTGGACAGGAGGAGGAGGGAAGGGAGAATGAAAAAAGGAAGGAAACAGCTGGCAGATAGATTAGAGGAGGGGAAGGGGAGACACAGGCATGAGAAAGTAGAGAGATTGATAATAGGAAGGGGTCAGCAGAAAAATAAGCAGAGAGGGACAACGATGATAGATCTGGTGTAGGAGAGATAAAAATGAAGAGAGCAGTGTTAACTGGAATGAATCATGTAAAAAGGAGAGAGGGGGCACAAGCTGGATGGAAAGGGGAGAGGGGCATAGAAAGAAGACAGATACCATATGGAAGGGGGAGAGGACAGACAGTGGATGGAAGGGGCAGATGCTGGATTGAAGAGACAGAGAGGGCAGACGCTGGAAGGAAGAGAGTGAAAAGAAGATTGAAAGCAGAAACTAGAGACGACAAAAGGTAGAAAAAAATAATTTTATTTCTATTTTGTGATTAGAATATATCAGATTTGAAATATATATCCTGCTAGAGCTGGTGTTAGACATAACTGGGGACTGCAAAGCCCAGGCAGTGCTTCTTTAGCTTCCAGCTGGCTTAGGGCGCTCTCTGACCAGGGGGCAGTTGCCCTAGTTGCACTCCCCTAAAACTATTCCTGTCATGTGTGACTGCAGTATTCTGTTAGCATGATATTTCTGTGTAGCATTCTGTAATAATTTGGCTTGTTCAGTTTTCTTGATAGTAGAGGGGATATATGTGAAGGGGAGGGGAGACGGGGGTTTTGTTGATCCTGCTCTGAATTATTTGTATTTGTAAAATGACAATTGTACAGAATATTGTTTCTTTTTATACTTTAATAAAATACATTCAATATAAAATCTTAACTGAGGCTTGTGTGGATGGGATCAGATGATTTGTGGGGACCGACTCGCGGAGATGGGGCGGAAACGGGGTTTTTAAATTTTAGTCCTAGTAGTTTGCCGGTCCACAAAATAATTCTTTTTTTTCTGCCGGTCCACGGGTGTAAAAAGGTTGAAGAACACTGCTCTAGAGTAAAAGACAGGAGAAGGAGGGACATGGGAAACTCCCTGAAACTAAGATTCTGATCTGCTCATATAACTGGACGGCGCAAAATAACTGCGCAACTGGACGGCGTTCTGGGGAAAAAGCAAGTACTACAGAAAGGACGGACTACACCTCAACAAGGAAGGAGCAAGAATATTAGCAGGCAACATGAAGAGGGCCATCGAGAAGGCTTTAAACTAAAGGTCAGGGGAAAGCCGACAGTCGACCAATGGTCGATGGCTCGGGCAACAGGATGCCCCGAAGAACGAACTATGGACAACTACTCAGACACAGGAGGGGACGACCAAAAAGCAAATAAGGGAGACAACGAAGGAGCAGAAAAGGATACCGTGAAAGAAACAGTAGAGACTGCTAAGCTTAGAAAGTCCAAGGGGATAACACAAAGAGAACTCAAATGTATGTATGTATGCGAATGCTAGAAGTCTGAGAAACAAATTGGGAGAATGAGAGACAATAGCAAGACATGATGAACTGGAAATCATTGGCATAACAGAAACATGGTGGAATGATGAAAACGAATGGGACACAATATTGCAGAGATACAAACTATACAGAAGAGATAGAGCAGGGCAGAAAGGTGGAGGCATTGTCCTTTATGTTCACGAAGGAGTAGAATCTGTTAGAAAGGCTACGACGGAAAGGAAAGAGAAGCTGGAGTCCACAAACTGGTGGCTTTTTAAATTGTTCATCGCTTAGAAATTTGTATAAGCGATTCATCAAATGATAATAAAACTTGAAACTTGAAGATTCCTAGACACAATGGTGCGAACACAAAGATTGGCCTTTACTATCAACCCCCAGGACAGACGGAAGAGACAGACTCAGAAATGATAGAGGAAATTAAACAAGAATGTAGGACAGGTAATGTAGTAATCATGGGAGAATTCAATTTTCTGGGGATAGACTGGAGTCTGGGAACCTCGAACTGCGGCAAGAAGGCTAAGTTCCTGGAGACGCTAGGGGACTGCTTCCTGGAACAAATGGTGGGAGAACAGACTAGAGGAAACGCCACCTTGGACTTGGTCCTAAATGGCATTACAGAACCGACGAAAGTAGAAGTCTGGTCCCGCTGGGGATGAGCGATCACAACATGATCAACTTTAAGCTTGACATCGGGAAAGGGAAACGTACCAAAACCTTAACTACAACTTAAACTTTAAAAAGGGAAGATACAATAGTATGAAAGCCATGGTGAAACAACGGCTCAAGAAAAAGATGGGCAAAGTTAAAACGGTAGATCAGGCATGGTCCCTACTGAAAAATACTATCACGGAAACACAAAATCTCTACATTCCACAGATTTCCAAAGAAAGGAAAACTAAAGGCAAAGGAGAACCGGCATGGCTTACTAAAGTGAAGGAAGCCATAAAAGAAAAGAAGGACTCTTAAGAAATGGAAACGCACAAAAACAACTGAAACTTGGAACAAACACAAAGATGATCAGAAGATGTCACAAGGCGGTGAGGGATGCCAAAAAGGACTATGAGGAGAAAATAGCGCAAGAGGCCAAAAATTTCAAGCCCTTCTTTAGATATGTAAAAGGGAAAACCCCCGCAAAAGAGGCGGTGGGACCGCTGGATGACCAGGGGAGAAAAGGGTACATCAAGGAAGACAAACAAATTGCAGACAGACTAAATTCCTTCTTTGCGTCTGTCTTTACGAAGGAGGACACCGCAAGAATACCAGAAGCAGTGAAAATGTTCAAAGGGGTAAAAGAGGACAGCCTCACCACAGTAGAAGTGGACTTGGACCAGATTTACTACCAGATGACAAACTTAAAAGTGACAAATCCCCTGGACCGGATGGAATTCACCCGAGAGTCTTAAAAGAACTGAAGGTTGAAATCGGAGAGCTATTGCAAAAACTTGCCAACCTGTCAATTAGAACTGGACATTTACCGGACGACTGGAAGATAGCGAACGTCATGCCAATTTTCAAAATAGGATCAAGAGGAGAACCGGGCAACTACAGACCTGTGAGTCTTACATCTGTCCCTGGAAAGATGGTTGAAGCACTGATTAAAGATAGCATAGTCCGGCACTTGGATACACACAACTTGATGAGAGTCAGTCAACATGGCTTCAGGAAAGGGAAATCATGTTTGACGAATTTACTTCAAATTTTTGAGACAGTGAACAAACAAATTGATAGTGGAGAACTGGTGGACATAATATACTTGAACTTCCAGAAAGCGTTCAACAAGGTTCCACAGGAAACTACAAGCCATGGAATAGAGGGAGATATACTAAGATGGGTAGGCAAATGGCTGGAGAACAGAAAGCAGAGAGTGGGCATAAATGGGAAGTTCTCTGACTGGGAGAAGGTGACTAGCGGTGTGCCTCGGGGCTCGGTACTTGGGCTCATCTTATTTAATATTTTCATCAATGACCTGGAAGAAGGAACATCCAGTGAGATCATCAAGTTTGCAGACGACACAAAGCTGGGCATTCAGATCGCAGGATAGCAAGGAACTCCAGAGTGACTTGTCAGTTAGAGAAATGGGCAGAGAAATGGCAGATGAAGTTTAATGTGGAAAAGTGCAAAGTAATGCATTTAGGCAGAAAGAACAAGGAACACGAGTATAGAATGTCAGGTGCAACTCTGGGTAAGAGTTAACAAGAAAAGGACCTGGGTGTACTGATAGATAGGACCCTGAAACCGTCGGCACAATGCACGGCAGCGGCAAAGAAAGCAAATAGAATGTTAGGCATGATAAAGAAGGGAATCACGAGTAGATCAGAGAGGGTTATAATGCTGCTTTATAGAGCAATGGTCAGACCACAGTTGGAATACTGTGTCCAACATTGGTCTCCCAACCTAAAGAAGGATATAAAACTGCTGGAGAGGGTGCAGAGACAAGCAACAAAGCTGTTTAAAGGTATGGAGAACTTGGAATACGAGGAACGACTTTGGAGACTGGAATTGTTCTCCCTTGGGAAGAGGAGACTACGAGGGATATGATCGAGACTTTCAAAATACTGAAAGGAATCGACAAAATAGAGCAGGAAAATAAGTTATTTACAATGTCCAATTTGACACAGACAAGAGGACATGAACTGAAGCTGGGGAGGGACAAGTTCAGGACAAATATCAGTAAGTTCTGTTTCACGCAGCGAGTGGTAGACACCTGGAATGCTCTCCCAGAGGAGGTTATTGCAGAATCCACCGTCCTAGGATTCAAAAGCAAACTAGATGCACATCTCTTTACGAGAGGAATAGAGGGATATGGGTGACTAAAATTACGCCAGGTGTACACCTGGCTGGGCCTCCGCATGTGCGGATCGCTGGACCAAAGGTCTGATCCGGAGATGGCGGTTCTTATGTTACATTATAACAGTCAATAACGAAACTGTAATGTATAAATGGACGAACATTACCCACTGAACAGTAAAACACATCAAATAAAAGCAACAGCTTGAATATTAGTGGAGCTCAATTATCTCTTTAGATTCTATTTACAAACAAAAGTATGGTGTTTTGTGAACCGCCTAGGTGTTTAGGCAATGTAAAAATTATTACAACAAATAAATAAATAAATCTGAACCCATAGTCCAACTGGCAGAGAAATCTTAGCTATGGAGAGGGCCATGAAGCTTAAGGCAGAAACAAGCGCATCAGAAATTATTGGGCGGGGGGTTCAGCATAACCATTCCTATCTACTGGAAAAGATATTATCGAGGTAAAGAACATAATCTCTTTTTACAGTGCAATAGGAATGTTATGTTGAACCTTAGGGACATATCTATGCAGTTCCCGAAGTCCTGGGTGGGAGAGATAAGCCTGCTTTCAGGACTGAGGATCCAAAAGTGAAATACCCTTATGCTGCCACATTCACCCATCAGAATTTAGTGAAAGTATGTAGAGAACTACATATCCCCCTTATGCTGCCACAAAATTTAATGAAAGTATGTTGTAGATCTACATCTCTCTTCCAGAGGTATCGCCTTCGATTCCACCCAAAAGAAGGCTACTCCTCTGGTTGAATGTGCTTTCAACAACAACGACAGTTGTTTGCCACAGATAACGTAGGTCATGGGTGTCAAACTCAATCACAAAAGGGGCTGGAAAACATAGGCTAAGTCATGGGCCAAAGTTTTTATTAAGATAATTAGGTGTCCTTTTATTAAGGTACGCTAACTGATTTAGCGTGCGCTACATACACACCTTAATAAAAGGACCCCTTAGTCTTAGTAGAAGTATAGGGTTACAACCTCTCCAACTCCATGCCGACTCTGATATAAATAAAATTAAAAAAAAGACTTTCCTTTCTCTTTTAGGTTCTAGTTCACGCTTGCTATCTAACACCAGCTCTGGCATGATACACATTTCAAATCTGACATATTGTAATCACAAAACAGAAAATAGAATTATTTTTTCTACCTTTTGTTGCCTGGTCATTATTAAAATCATGTTGGTCCCAGGCTCAGGTTGTCTTCTGAAAACTTGCTTGCCAGGGTCTCCTGCCCATTTGTTGTTTTCTTCTTTCTCCATGCTAACCATCCATCTCTCCTTTTCTCAACTACCCTTTCATCCAGCATCTCTCCCTCCTCCTCACCACCTCAGGGTCCACCATCTCTCCCTTTCTCTTCCCAACTATCTTCCTATTCAGTATCTCTATCCCCCCTCTACACCATCCCTTGAGTCCAACTTCTCTCCCTTTCTGTTCCTTCCCTCTCTAAATCCCATTGTCCACCAACTCTCTTCCTCTCTGTTTTTAGACCCATTATTTCTTTTCTCCCCCTCCCCCCTCAGTCCAGCATATGCACATCTCTTTGGATCCCCCCTTCCCTCCCTCCGTCTTTGTACTTCTACACCAGGGCCCACCCCCCTTCTTTGTAGCATCCTCTGGCTTCCCCCTGGCCTCCCAGTCTCACCTTCAGCTAATTAGGGCAGCCTGCAGAGGATCGCCGATGCTGTAGCGATCCTAACGGGCTACTGTCGGCCTCCGCAGCATGTTCTCTCTGCCACAGTCCCGCCCCTGCTCTGACATCAGGAGCAGAATCACAGCAGAGGGAACGTGCTGCGGAGGCTTCAGCAGCCTGCTAGGATCACTACAGTCGACCGGCGATCCTCTGCAGGCTGCTTTAAAGGTGAGACCAGGAAGCCGGGATGCAGGGAAGAAACAGAGGGCCAAATCACGGGCAAAATTTAATTATCCTGCGGGCCAAATTTGGCCCACGGGCCTGTTGTAGGTGGAGAAGATTGCTGTCTGAATCCACAGGGAAATGGTGGCCTTGAAGGCTGGTCTGCCTTGGGTTGACTCTTTGGTTACAACAAAGAGATGGTCCGATAGATGAAACTCATTACCACCCAGGTAATACAAGAGAACTCTGTGGATGTCCAGCAGCTTTAAAGCCTTGTTTTTCTTCTTAGAACCCTTAGGTTGAAAGGCTGGTAGCCTAACTTCCTGGTTAATGTGACATGCTGAAACCATGTTTGGCAAAAAGGAAGATACTGTATGCAAGGTCACTCATTTCCGTGATATTCAGAAATGGTTCCCTGCACGACAAAGCTTGCAACTCTAAGACTTTTCTTGCCAAGGTAATTGCAACTAAAAACACAGCTTTGATCATAACAACCAAGAAAGAAGCTTCCTCCAAAGGCTCATACGAAGCCCTCTGAAGACCCTTTAACATAGAGATCTCAAAGTCCCTCCTTGAGGGCCGCAATCCAGTCGGGTTTTCAGGATTTCCCCAATTTTAAATGCATTGAAAGCAGTGCATGCACATAGATCTCATGCATATTCATTGGGGACAACCTGAAAACCCGAATGGATTGCGGCCCTCAAGGAGGGACTTTGAGACCCCTGCTCTAACGTGTTGTTGAGATTCCAGAATGGGAAGGTATCTTGGATTTGTGGTCTGAGCCTTAGGGCTCTTTTGAAGAATCTAATAATGTCTGGGTGAGCAGTCAGGGACCCTCACTTTTCTCTGCCTCTAAAGCAACCCAGGCCTGCCATCTGCACCTTAAGGGATGCCACTGCCAATTCCTTGTCCAGGCCCTCTTGAAGGAAGGCCAGTAAAGGCGATACTGGGGCTTTGTTGGGTTCCAGATTCTCCTTATTGTTTAAAAGCAGACTGAAAACTCACCTTTTTGATATAGCTTTCAATCCATAACCCTACTCCTCTGCCTTCCAACCCATCCAGATGATTAACCATTCCCCTTAACTGTATCCATGACATAGTAACATAGTAGATGACAGCAGATAAAGACCCGAATGGTCCATCCAGTCTGCCCAACCTGATTCAATTAAAAAAAATTTTCTTAGCTATTTCTGGGCAAGAATCCAAAGCTCTACCTGGTACTGTGCTTGGGTTCCAACTGCCGAAATCTCTGTTAAAACCTACTCCAACCCATCTACACCCTCCCAGCCACTGAAGCCCTCCCCAGCCCATCCCCCACCAAACGGCCATACACAGACACAGACCGTGCAAGTCTGCCCAGTACTGGTCTTAGTTCAATATTTAATATTATTTTCTGATTCTAGATCCTCTGTGTTCATCCCATGCTTCTTTGAATTCAGTCACAGTTTTACTCTCCACCACCTCTCTCAGGAGCGCATTCCAGGCATCCACCACCGTCTCCGTAAAGTAGAATTTCCTAACATTGCCTTTGAATCTACCACCCCATAACCTCAAATTATGTCCTCTGGTTTTACCATTTTCCTTTCTCTGGAAAAGATTTTGTTCTACGTTAATACCCTTCAAGTATTTGAACGTCTGAATCATATCTCCTCTGTCCCTCCTTTCCTCTAGGGTATACATATTCAGGGCTTCCAGTCTCTCCTCAAATGTCTTCTGGCGCAAGCCTCCTATCATTTTCGTCGCCCTCCTCTGGACCGCTTCAAGTCTTCTTATGTTCTTTGCCAGATACTGTCTCCAAAACTGAACACAATACTCCAAGTGGGGCCTTACCCAATATGTTGGCTTGGGTAAACTTTTTACTATCCACAGGAAATTTCCCTCCCGAGCAAGGCCATATCACAATAATTCCTATTATAAAAAACACAAAACAACCTTCCAACGCCCTGTCTAATTACAGATCCATCGTGAGCATCCCGCTATTCACCAAAATAGCAGAAGGGGTGGTAAATGCTGAACTCAACTCATATCTGGAAAAATTTAATATCCTAAATGAAAACCAATCGGGCTTTCGTTCGGACCACAGCACCGAAATCATTATAGCTTCCCTACTCGATCACTTGCATGCACTCTTTAGTCAACATACCGGAACCTGAACAAATCTTCAAGGGAAATCAAGCACAGAAGTTAACATCCATGGAAGTGAGCCTTGATGATGTACGCAGGCAGATAGAAAAACTAAAAACTGACAAATCGCCGGGTCCGGATGGAATCCATCCAAGGGTTCTGAAGAAATTAAAGGAGGAAATAGCGGAATTACTGCAGCAAATTTGCAACCTATCTCTGAAAACAGGTGTGATTCCGGAGGATTGGAAGATAGCCAACGTTACGCCCATCTTTAAAAAGGGATCAAGAGGTGACCCGGGAAACTACAGACCGGTGAGTCTGACCTCGGTTCCGGGGAAAATGGCGGAAGCACTGATAAAAGAAAACATCGATGAACATTTTGAAAGAAACGAACTTCTGATAACCAGCCAACATGGTTTCTGCAGGGGAAGGTCGTGCCTGACTAACTTACTGCACTTCTTCGAAGGAATTAACAAACAGATGGACAGATGAGACCCCATAGACATCATATACCTAGATTTCCAGAAAACCTTTGACAAGGTGCCTCATGAACGTCTACTCAGGAAACTGAAGAACCATGGGGTGGACGGAGACGTGCATAGATGGATCGGAAATTGGTTAGAAGGTAGGAAACAGAGGGTAGGGGTGAAGGGCCACTACTCAGACTGGAGAAAGGTCACGAGTGGTGTTCCGCAGGGCTCGGTGCTCGGGCCGCTGCTTTTTAACGTATTCATAAATGATCTAGAAACAGGGACGAAGTGTGAGATAATAAAATTTGCAGACGACACCAAACTATTTAGTGGAGCTCGGACAAAGGAGGACTGCGAAGAATTGCAAAGAGACTTGGACAAACTAGGGGAATGGGCAGAGAGATGGCAGATGAAATTCAATGTTGAGAAGTGTAAAGTATTGCATGTGGGAAGCAAAAACCCGAGGTATAATTATGCGATGGGAGGGATGTTATTGAATGAGAGTACCCAAGAAAGGGACTTGGGGGTGATGGTGGACATGACAATGAAGCCGACAGCACAGTGCGCAGCGGCTGCTAAGAGAGCGAATAGAATGCTAGGTATAATCAAGAAGGGTATTACAACCAGAACGAAATAAGTTATCCTGCCGCTGTATCGGGCAATGGTGCGTCCACATCTTGAGTACTGCGTCCAGTATTGGTCACCGTACCTTAAGAAGGACAAGGCATTACTCGAGAGAGTTCAGAGGAGAGCGACAAGACTGATTAAGGGGATGGAAAGCCTTTCATATGCTGAGAGATTGGATAAACTGGGACTCTTTTCCCTGGAAAAGAGAAGATTAAGAGGGAATATGATAGAGACTTACAAGATCATGAAGGGCATAGAGAGAGTAGAGAGGGACAGATTCTTCAAACTTTCAGAAAATAAAAAAACAAGAGGACATTCGGAAAAGTTGAAAGGGGGCAAATTCAAAACAAATGCTAGGAAGTTCTTCTTTACACAACGTGTGGTGGACACCTGGAATGCAATTCCAGAGGACGTTATAGGGCAGAGTACGGTACTGGGGTTTAAGAAAGGATTGGACAAATTCCTGCTGGAAAAGGGGATAGAGGGGTATAGATAGAAATTTACTGCACAGGTCCTGGACCTGTTGGGCCGCCGCGTGAGTGGACTGCTGGGCACGATGGACCTCAGGTCTGACCCAGCGGAGGCATTTCTTATGTCCTTAAGGCTCTAGCGCCCTGATCCTGCAACTTGACCTAAGCAGTGCCTTCGACCTTGTTGACCACACCATCCTCCTTGATTGCCTTGAACACATCAGCATCTCCGGCCAGGTCCTAAACTGGTTCCACGGGTTCCTAAGAAATAGATCATACAGGGTATTCAAGAACGACTCTTACTCATATAGTTGGGACAACTCCTGTGGTGTCCCACAGGATTTCCCCCTGTCCCCCACCCTGTTTAACATCTACCTCGCCTCCCTGGGTAACCTGGGCACAAATTCTTCATCTACGCAGATGACATTATAATAGTCGTCCCACTAACCAATTTCACCCCAGAGCTGCTCTCCTCCCTTTCAAGCTTACTTAATCAGATAGAACTCTGGATGTTATCCTACAGATTAAAACTAAATCCCGAGAAAACTAAATTCTTCCTAGCCACCCCCAATGACAAAATCAAAGACACCACAATCCAAGTGAACGGATTGGCCTTCCCTCTTGAACAAACTTCAAAAATACTGGGAGTCACGCTAGACAAACATCTATCCCTAGAGAAACACACTGATCTTACAATCAGGAAAAGCATCTCAGTACTCTGGAAACTCCGCACCATAAAAAAACACTTTCACGACTCCTCTTTCCGTCTGCTGGTACAATCCTCCATTCTCAGCATCCTGGACTACTGCAATATTATCTACTTGGGCTCCACGAAAAAAACCTTCAGGAGACTAAAACTAATTCAAAACACCGCTGTCCGCCTTATATTTGGCCTAAATAAATGGGAACACATCACCCCTTTCTATCTCAAACTTCTATCTCATATTCAAGTTTGCTTGCTTCTGCTACAAAACAGTTCTCAGTTTATCTCCAACCTACCTCAACCCACACTTCAACCTGAATTACAACACTAAGAACTTCCGCAGAATTCATCTATTCGCAAGGTTCTTCGACAAAACCTTCGCCTTTCAGGTGGCTAAACTGAACCCATGGCTAGCCCAAATGGTGTTCGAGGCCCCCACCTACCTCGACTTCAGAAAGCTACTCAAAACTCACCTATTCCACGTACACAACCCCTGATACCCCGTCCTCCACTACTCCCACCCCCTCTTCAATACACTGAAATCCCCTCCCTCTCCTTTACTGTATTATTCCTTCCCACTACCCTCAATAACCTATACTTCCCTTCTCTGGCTAACATTAACGACATCATTCTTTGTCATTTGTTCATTTTTGTTTGTACATTATTTGTAACTCTGATGTTTATAACTTTTGATAAATTGCTGTGAACCGCCTAGAACTCCCTGGGTATGGCGGTATACAAAAATAAAGTTATTATTATTACCAATGACCTGTACAGGGGCATCAACACCTTCTTCCTTCTACTGGCTACGCTGTGATTGACTTCTTTCTGCAGTATGCTTGCAAAAATGGACAGAATACCCCTAAGGTTCAGCATACCTACTGTACTGGAATTTACAATTAGAAACAATAGCCAAAAAAAAAAAAAAAGAAAACAAAAAAACAAGGAGAGTGTATAATAAATATAATTAAATAACTATCAAACATTGAAAGTTACTATATGTATATTTAAGTTAAAAAATAAATTTGTGAGAGTGGATCTTAGAGCCAAACACACATACATACACTCAAGCGTAGAATGTGTGAATGTATGCCACACAAGGTCAGCAACTAATGAGCCGACAGCAATGCTCATACAAAGTAGCCATCATCAAGCCATTCTTTAGTGTTGTTATAAATGGTGTATAAATTAGCAGAATTGACAGAACAGTGATAGGACTAGTTAGTCATATGGGGATGTGTATATTCAATTTAATTTCCAAGAACACTTAGCTTAGTTTTTTGTGAACTGACTTTACACTGTCTCAAGGGATCATGTCCTGATGTCCCTAATATTGCATATATACTGTAGAACAACAGTGTATTTTCAAACTGAAAATGATTGCTTCTATTCACCATCTTTTTTAATAAACAAACTCTACAGGTTTTTCATTCATGCTCTCATTATAAGTAGGCTAGACTATTGTAATAGTCTATTTGACATTACCACTAAAGAGAAACATCGTCTTCAACTCATAAAAAGTTTGGCAATAAAACTTCTAACTGGTTAAAAAAAAATTCAATCATGTTATGCCTCTTTAAAAACAACAACAATGTCTTCCCATTACACATAGAATCACTTTTAAAATTACTTTCCATTGTCTATAAAACTCAATTCCTATTTACCTCCCTAACAGTACTACTGTATTAGACAAAGGGACTGTGAACGGAGGCAGAATTTTCAAGATTCTGTGGCAAATGTGTGACAAATTTATCGAAAGATTAGGTTCTTACCTCAATAATCTTCTTCATTCTGGACAAGTGGGTAGTGAATCCAAACCTGCATGCAATGCAGAAGGTATCAATCAGTTTTCAACTCCTTCTCCTTCCTCAGTGGAGTGTACTGCTCCCTTCAGTTTGTACCAAAGCAGGCAATAGACTCTACAACAAATACAAGGAGGAGAAGTATGGGGACGCTCCCCAATAACACAGTTCTGTTCTGCTCTGTAATCATTTCAGATACCTTAAGCCCCTTCTATAGGTTTCTTGAGGGGATCAGTAGAACTAATCGCTATTTTTATGCATCACAAAGCTATGTTAGGGCAATGATCATTGGGATGGTTTTAATATTAAATGACCTCATTTCAATACTAATTAGGTCATTTGCATAGCAGAGTTGGAGATTGCAACAGATGCATGGAAAAGCGCACTGTGAACCACCGAGTACATTTGTCAGTAAAAATATCCTTGCTAAACCTGTTCAACTGGTTTAGTGACAATCATTAGATACACGGGGGCTTTAGTGCATCTGGGCCTGAGGACCCAAAGGCTGTATCTATTCTCGCCGCTATGTCTACTCTGTAGAACTTTGTAAACGTATGAAGGGTGGGCCAGGTAGCCGTCCTGCAGTTCTCATCAGGTGGAACAACCTGGGTCTCTGCCCATGAAGAAGCAATGTTTCTGGTCAAATGCACTCTCAAAGTTATCGGCGGCTGTTTCCTGCAGCTAAGGAAAACTGACTCAATGGCCCTGCGAATCAATCTGGAGATAATAGCCTTAGATTCTGGCTTGCCCACTTTAGTATGACTGGTGAGCATGAATAAATGATCTAAGAGGCAAAATTTATTAGTGACCATGAGATACCACAGCAACACACTCTGCACATCCAGTAAATGTTGAATTTTCTTTATTTGACCCAGTAGAGATGAATGCCGGCAGGCACACTTCCTGGTTGACATGGAAAGCTGAAACTACTTTTGGCAAGACGAAAGGCACCATGTGCAGGGAAACTCCTGTATCTGAAATCTTAAGAAAGGGTTCACTGCAGGAGAGTACCTGCAACTCCAAGACCCTTCTAGCTAAGACCCTAAGAAAGCCGTCTTCACTGAGAGATCCCTCAAAGATGCCTACTGTATCAGTTCATATGGAGCCTTGTTCAGTCCTTGTAGGACAATGTTAAGGTTCCAAGGTGGAACCGGCTAGCGACCAGGCAGATGCAACCTAAGTGCCCCTTTCAGGAACCTTGTTATATTTGGATGAGAGGATAACAGCCTCTGAAATACAAAACATCAGCTAACCCTTTTCAAGTCCCACTTGGAGAAAAGCTAGCACCACCGAGACCAGAGCTCGCAGAAGTTCCACCTGCTCTTTAATACACCTGTGCTGAAACATCTCCTAGGTCTTAGCATAAGCTGAGACCATGGCTAGCTTATTGGCTCTTGGGAGGCCCCATTGATACTCAATGCTTCGGAACTTCGAGCTTCTTATCAGGGAGATAATGCCCACTTTCCTAGATGTAGCGTCTATCTGCTGAGAAAATTGGTTTGTATACTATCAACTCATGCTACTTGTGCCGCTGATATCACTTGCAGGTGGGCCTCCGCCCATATGAACAATTGTGCCTCCTGATGAAACACAGCACTTTTGGTGCCTCCTTGTCAAATGACATAAGACTGCTGTAGCAAGTTCCTGCTAGACCAGAATGTACACAGGTAAGGCTAGACTCAGTTAGGGCTCTGGTCCTTGACCTAGGGGCCGCTGTGGGAGCGGACTGCTGGGCATGATAGAAAACTGGTCTGACCCAGCAGCAGCAATTCTTATGTTCTTAAAACTGACTGCCTTGCCTTTCTCTAACTTTAGCAGCGCTAGCCAAATGGTCCTTAGCTCTAGCCTGTTGATGGACCACTTCTTCTGAATCGGAATCTATCATCCTTAAATTGGATGACTGTTGCAATGGCCTCTCCAGCTGTACAGGCTGGCATCTGCGCCAGAATCTCTCCCATGAATCCAACTGAAGGGGCATGCCCTTCGAGAGTGATTGCAGATGAAGCTGCTAGCACAAGCTGGTCCTTGCTTTTGTCCAAGGCGATGGCATCTAAAACAAATCCTTTTGAGGGGACCAACGGGTCATAAGAGAGTCCTGTAGTGGCCGCATGTGTGTCTTCACCCAGGGTACTTCTATGGTCGCCATGGACCCTAGGATTTGGAGATAATGCCATGCCAACAGAGCTGGCATGCCCAACATAGCAAGTATTTGCTTGCAAAGCTTCTGTCTGTGTGCCTCTGGAAGATAGGCAAGGCCTTCCGCCATGTTAAAAAGAACCCTCAGATACTCAGACTGGGCTGGAGCCAGGTGGCTCATTTGAAAATTCATGATCCATACCAGGTTCTATAAAATCTGGATCACTTGTGCAACTATTTTCTCCCTTCACTCGGGACGGGGCTCTTATCAAACAATTGTCTAGGTACGAGTGTACCTGTAACCTCGCTTTGTGAAAGTGCACTACTGCCACTACGCTCACTTTGGTGAAAACGTGAGATGCTGTTGCTAGACTGAAGGGAAGTGCTGAAAACTGACAAGGTCTCAGCAGTACATGGAATCTTATAAACTTCCTGTTCTCCTGAAAAATGGGGATATAGAGGTAAGCCTCTGTCAGATCCAGAGAAGCCAGGAATTCCCTCAGTGCTACAGCCACAATGACCGACTGATCTCCATGCAGAATCGTGGAATTTTCAGATTCACATTGACGTACTTCATGTCCAGAATAGGTCTCCATTCATCTGATCCTTTCTTGGGAACGATGAAGTATTTGCCCAAGCCAGATTCTTCGGGTGGCTCTATGACTCAAATATTCAATAATTTCTGCACTATAGCAAGAACTTTGCTTACTTTCTCTGGCCTGCTGACCAGTGCAAACAAATCTGGGAGAGGAAGGGCAAATTCGAACTTGTAGCCCTCTCGAATGATATCTAGTACCCGTATCTCCATGGTGATTTGCTCCCAAGCTTCCACATAGTCCGTTAAGCGCCCCCTTACTTGCAGTGGGGATGCATTGGCTCTGGAATCATTGTACCTTGTTAGTGAATGTTGCTGGGTGAGAAGCAGAAGACTGAGGCCTCCTGACCAATAGAATCTCTGGCAGGAATCTTGAAAGGGATCCTGGGTCAAGGCTCTTTCTGAATACAGGTGAGACTGCCAAAAGCCTCGCAAATTAGACTGCCCAACCCTTCTAGGGGCCCTTGGCCTACTGTCGGGTAAAGAGTTTGAATGATGATCTGCCACACTAGCCATAAGGTCATCCAGCCCCTTTATGAAGAACATTTGCCTTTAGAGGCGAAGTCTCCCACCCATTTGCCTGATCCAGAGCATTCTACAAGCTGAGACAGAAAAGAGACTTTGCTCATAACCTTGATGATATTATAGAGGGTATCAGCTATATATTCCACTCCTGCTACTATAAACAAGGGGAATGGATCAACATTCAGAGGGAGACTGACGGAAATTGGTATGACAGGCACACACCACAAAATTTATTTCCAAGTTTATTTATCATTTGATAAACCGTATATCAATAATTATCTAGATGGTTTACAATCATAAATGACTAAGAACATGTAATAAAATAAAATCAACATAGAGATAAAAGATTTGCTATAGTAGGGGGGGTTACAGGACCTGTATAACAGACTGGAAAGAAAGGAAAGAACATTAGGCATTTAAAAAAATACATCGAGATGAAAAAAAGAAAATTAAACTGGGAAAAGGGAGAGCCAAGAGGAAGTCTTTAAAGGAGGAGAGAGAGGCTCAAGTATTAAAAGCTACTGAATTAGTTCCCAAGGCTAAGGCCTCAAACTGTCTCTTAAGAATCAGATCTACTCCGTGATCCTGTGCATCCTTCAATACTACACCTCCCTCACTCGGCAGTGAGGTGCATTTAGTAACCTGGGCTACCAGTGAGTCAACTTTGGGCTGTGTAAACAACTGCTTAAATTCCTGAGCCAAGGGGTATAGCTTAGACATGGTCTTAGCCACCCTTAAGGAACCTTCAGGAGCATCCCACTACTCTGTGACTAGGACATTAATGTCGGGATGCCAAGAGAATGAAGTAAGCTGTATTCACCCCACTCATGAATGAACACTGTGCAACAGACATGGATGGAAATTCTAAATTTAGCTCCTTCAGAGAATCCATAATAATCTCCAGCAACACTGTGGACTTGAACAGGTGATGCACAGATGGTTCCTCCCCCTGATCCAGTTGTACCATCGCCTCCTACCAGCCTCCAGGTGGGACCCCAAGTCTCCTATTAGAGAGGCATCATTCTGTGCCAGTTAAGGCATGGACCCAGAATCCCCATCCTCAGAGATTCTTTCAGACTGTATCTCTGTGTCTTGAACCTTATCCTATTCTGATGGGGGAGCATGCTCAGCTAGGGAAAACTCCCTTGCGCAGCCTCTGGAGATTCTCCAGACTGTGCAGGAGAATCCTCGCAGCTTAGATAAACTTTCCACATGAGACTTACAAAATCAGAGATGAAACCCTGATGAGTCAGTCCCGAGACACCCCAAGGGGACTCTATTCTTCTCCTCTTGGGGTCCTTGGTGCCTAAGTCTTTGTTTCTCACCAATCCGCAGTCCTGGGGCTCTGAGATAGATTCTTTCCTCGCTGTCGTGACCCGTCGGCTCTTCAGTTCTAGAAACATCTGGGGGGGGGGGGGGGGGGCTAAGCCTGAGGCACCTACCCCTCCAGTATGTGTTGCATGACATGTGGCACATGGCTGTTCCTCTACCAGCCTTCCTGTGCAAAATTGGCAAAAAATGGGGGGTAATAGAATCTGAGACGTCCATTATTATCAATTTTACAGTCAAACAATGGATTTTGAAATAGATGGAGAACTTGAAAATAAAAATTGGGAAATTCAAGATGGCCGGGGTGGCAGCAGGAGTTATTTTATGTCCTCATCATTAATGTCAAAGTTCAGGTTACTGTTTGCCAAGTCAACAGCAGCTATATTAATTCTGGAAATTTTTGCATCCTTTTCAAATCCCATAAGTCATGCACAAATCTCTTCAATACTGTCTTCTGTATGCCATTCTTGCACTCTTTGGAAACATCATCCCAGGCCCAAGTAAGGTTCTTTAAGGCATAGTAAATGCTACACTCCTTCCAGATCTCCTTCAGTGTCTTGCCAGTGTTGTTTGTTGCAGCAATAGCCTGGGCAAAAGTCCTTCTAAGGCAGTAGGCCTTAAAGGCTGTAATTACCCTTTGGTCCATTGGCTGTATCAAAGAGATGGTGTTTGGAGGGAGGAACCCAACTTTGATGATGGGGTAGAGGTTACCAATGAAAGGGGGTATAGGTTACCAATGAAAGGGGGATGTCCTGGAGCATTATCTACAATTAACAAGATCTTGAAAGAATGCATTCTTCCAAGCAGTACTTCTCTATCTCAGCAGCATAAAAGTTAAGGAGTGCATCTTGGAACAAGATTTGAGTCATTCAGGATTTCTTATGGGACCTGTAACAAACAGGCAGCGTATGCTTATTAATGTTCTTAAAAGCCCTGGTGTTCTCACTATGTCAGATGACAAAAAGTTTCAACTTTTATCCAACAATACTGTCATCCGGACTTTGAAAGCCTTAAACCAGGCATTGACTTAGCCTCCTTATGGATAAAGGTCCTTTCAGGTATTCTTATCCAGAGAGAACTAGAACTAGAAGGCCTTGAGCATGCGCAGATTCTCAAGGCCAAGCACAAGCAATAGGGAGGATCTTCGGGCACCGGCATGTCCTGTGCGTTGGTGCTGGTGCCAGAGCAGGGTAAGCGATTGTGTTTGGGTGGGTGGGGGATGCCGGATCGCAGGGGTGTATGGAGCAGCGCAGGTGGCATCGGGGGTGGGGGGCAGGGGAGGTGGAACGAATCAAGCAAGTTTCCCTTACTTCCTATGGGGAAACTCGCTTTGATATACGAGCAATTTGGTTTACGAGCATGCTTCTGGAACGAATTATGCTCGTAAACCAAGGTTCCACTGTAATTTAAATCAGAATAGAAATCCTGCCTTCCTTTAACCAGCTTTCATATTTTCCTTCTTCTCTGAAGACATTATCCATTTCATGCATCTGCTTACCACAGAAAAGATGGCCACAATTTGTTTCAATGGGGTATGTTGCTTGTTGTAAACAGACTGGACAGGACATGTCGGTGTAAAATTGTTGTCGAAGTTCAGCAGCAATACCTTGCTGGAAAAAGAAAGAATACAGCTTTCAAGTCTTATAATCGATTTCCTCTCTTGTAACACCAGTGTAGCTGAAGCACACATTGGACTCAATTCTATAAATGGCACCCAAATTTAGGCACAAAAAATATGCATGTTAAGTGTTATTCTTTGAATAGTGCTCAAAGTTGGGTACCATTTACAGAATAGCAATTACCACCAGATTCACTTTTGGGCCCAAGGATTTACACCAATTGAATCCTGGTGCAAATCCCCATGGCTAAATTAGGTGCAGAACCCCAAATTCTACAACACTGTGCACAATACATAGAACTGTCTGACCTGCACATGCTTCACCTCCTTTTCAGAACCAGGTGGAAAGATTTATAATGTACATCTTTATAGAATAGCGACTATAAAGATGTGTGTGTAAATTTCAATTGTTGATAATTACCACCAATAATTGATTAATGCCCATCAGTACTAATTGTCTCGTTAATTAAATTGCATGTACAATCTGGGCGTATGTCCAAATTTCAGTGCGTAATTTTGAGTGGCGTGCATAGAATTAGGGGGATTACCTACACAATCCCAAATGATCATTCACACATAGTTACAGATAAAAACAAATTAAACAATTTCTTTATCCAATAAATGTGAGTGTGTGATAAGTAAAGCAGGCTGGTACACACCAGCATAAAGCTAAAATCTGATGCTGGTGTTAAAACACTTGTACACAGAAACATAGAAAGTGACGGCAGATAAGGGCCAAGGCCCATCAAGTCTGCCCACACCAATGACCCCTCCCCCACCTCCCTTTGCGAAGAGAACCCACCATTCGATCCCATTTAGCTTTAAAATCAGGCACACTGCTGGCCTCAATCACCTGTATCGGAAGACCATTCCATCGATCCACCACCCTCTCGGTGAAAAATTATTTCCTGGTGTCGCCATGCAATGTCCCTCCCCTGATTTTCCATGGATGCCCTCGTGTTGACGTGGGTTCCTTGAAGAAGAAGATATCCTCCCCCCACCTCGATATGGCGCGTGAGGTATTTGAATGTTTCGATCATGTCCCCCCTCTCCCTGCGTTCCTCCAGGGAGTAGAGCTGCAATTTATTCAGCCGTTTCTCATACGGGAGATCCCTGAGCCCTGTGACCATCCGTGTGGCCATTCGCTGGACCGATTCAAGTCTCAGCACATCTTTGCGGTAATGTGGTCTCCAGAATTGTACACAGTATTCCAGATGGGGTCTCACCATGGACCTATACAATGGCATTATGACTTCGGGCTTACGGCTAACGAAACTCCTGCGTATGCAACCTATGATTTGTCTGGCTTTAGATGAAGCTTTCTCCACCTGAGTAGCAGTCTTCATGTCCTCACTGATGATTACCCCTAAGTCTCGTTCTGTTACAGTTCTCTCTAGGATCTCACCATTAAGAGTGTAAGTCTTACATGGATTTTTGTTGCCAAGGTGCATGACCTTGCATTTTTTGGCATTGAAGTTTAGTTGCCAGGTCCTGGACCAATTCTCCAGTAGGAGGAGGTCGTGTGCCATACTATCGGTCTTGGATTTGTTGTCAGGTCCTGTTGTGTTCTTGTCCACTATATTGCATAATTTGGCGTCATCGGCGAATAACGTTAATTTACCCTGAAGCCCCTCAGCCAAGTCCCTTATGAAGATGTTGAATAAGATTGGGCCCAAGACCGAGCCCTGCGGTACTCCACTTATCACCTCTGTCGTTTCGGAGGGGGAGCCATTCACCACCACCCTCTGAAGTCTACCTCCTAGCCAGTCCCGCACCCAAACCTATAGAGCTCATCTTGCTCAACAACCTGCGGTGTGGTACGCTATCGAATGCTTTGCTTAAATCTAAGTACACGACGTCCAGGGACTCCCCAATATCCAGCTTCCTCGTCACCCAGTCAAAGAAGCTGATCAGGTTGGATTGACAAGACTTCCCCTTTGTGAACCCATGTTGACGGGGATCTCGCAGATTCCCCTCGTTCAGGACCGTATCCAATTGGTGTTTGATTAGAGTTTCCATTAGTTTGCTCACTATTGATGTGAGACTCACTGGTCTGTAGTTCGTAGCTTCCGTCCTGCTTCCTTTTTTGTGGAGTGGAATGACATTAGTCGTTTTCCAGTCTAGCAGGACTTTTCCTTTGCTAAGGGAGAGATTGAAGAGTGTTGATAGTGGTTTCGCCAAGGTGTCTCTTAACTCCCTGAGTACTCTGGGGTGTATGTTGTCTGGCCCCATAGCTTTGTGAACCTTGAGTTTGGATAGTTCACTGTAGACACTACTGGGTGTAAACTCGAAGCTGCAAAACGGGTCTATCGAGCTATCCCCTGTTGGTAGCTGAGGGCCGGATCCCTGTGCCTCACGGGTGAAGACTGAGCAAAAGTATTCATTTAACAATATAGCCTTCTCGGAGTCCGATTCTACATAGTTCCTGTCCGGTTTCCTAAGGCGTACTATCCCTCCTGTGTTCCTGTTTCTATCACTAATATACCTAAAGAATGCTTTATCACCCTTTTTGATGTTCTTTGCTAGATTCTCCTCCATCTGCAATTTGGCCTCTCTGACTGCCGTTTTGACGGCTCTTGACTTGGCCAGATAGTCTTCCCTGGAGCCCTGCTTCCCTGAATGTTTGAAGGAGATGAATGCTCTTTTCTTCTCTTTTATGAGGTTGGAGACCTCCGTAGAGAACCACTGCGGCTTGTTTTTTCTTCGTCGTTTACTTACAGATTTAATAAATCGGTTTGTTGCTTCGTGTATGGTAGCTTTCAGTGTTGACCACAATTCCTCTACATTATCAGTCTCTGCTTGGTTTTGCAGCGACTGATGGATGAATTCCCCCCATGTTCTCGAAGTTGGTGTCCTTGAAGCTGAGGACCTTAGTTAATGTGTTGGATTTGGTGAAACCTTTTCTGAGGTTAAACCATACCATGTTGTGGTCACTGGATGACAGCGTGTCTCCCACAGAGACCTCTGTGACACTTTCTCCGTTGGTAAGTATTAGGTCTAGAATCGCCTGATCCCTAGTTGGCTCCAAAACCATTTGCTTGAGTCTTGCTCCCTTTATAGAGTTTAATAGCCTTCTGCTGCTGCCGGTCGCAGAGGAAAGTGTGTTCCAATTCACATCAGGCATATTGAAGTCACCCAATAATACTGTGTCCCCACGCAAGGTGATATTCTCTATGTCCTCGATTAATTCCATATCAAGGTCTTCTTGTTGCCTTGGAGGTTGTCCTTTTCCCTGGCCAAATTTACCCAAAGGGATTCCCCTGTGTACCTAACATCTGTAATTCTGGTAACTTTGATGTCATCTTTGGCATATAGTGCTACCCCTCCTCCCATTTTGCCCTCCCTGTCTCGGCGGAACAAATTGTAACCCGGTATGACCATGTCCCACCTGTGGGAGTCCGTGAGCCAGGTTTCAGATATCGCCACCACATCTAGGTCGGCGTCCCTCATTTCCGTCTCCAATTCCAGAATCTTGTTGCCCAAACTATGGGCATTGACATACATAGCCTTCCAAATCCTAGGTTTGTTATGGTTATCTAGTGATATTCCCGATTGAGCTCCATCGGCTCCTTTGGTATTGTTTGCAATGTGTGTATTCTCCTTAGACCCTGAAACACAGTGTAAACTTACCCCGGACTCGAAAACGTCCGTATCCCCCCCGAACATGGAAATGTGAGCACCCCCCCAGACCCATGATTGCTATGTGTATATACCTCAGATCCTAAATTGTATTTGCAGCTTACTTCATTAGGTAGGTTATTAGTGCCCGTACCCTCCCCCAACTTACCTAGTTTAAAGCCCTATGGAGCTTTGTAGAGCTAGAAGAAGACCAATAAGATTAGGAAAAAATACATTACAGATAAAAAGAATATAAAATGTAGTCTTGAAAAGAACATAGGTAGAAAGCATTGGTTAAAAGAAAGAAAAAAAAGGGAAAACAGTATATTTGTAACATGGCATGACATCAAATAAAAAAAACATTTCATCAGGCAACATAGATTCACTAGAGGTAGGTCTTGTCAGACAAATCTGATCAACTTCGTTGACTGGGTGACCAGAGAGTTGGATAGAGGATGTGCACTAGATGTGGTATATTTAGATTTTAGCAAAGCCTTTGACAGTGTTCCACACACACGTCTAATAAATAAACTGAGTGCCCTTGGGATGGGTCCCAAAGTGACGGGCTGGGTCAGGAACTGGTTGAGTGGAAGGTGACAGAGGGTAGTGATCAAAGGAGATTGCTCAAGAGACAAGGATGTTGCCAGTGGTTTGCCTCAAGGTTCTGTTCCTGGGCCTGTTCTTTTTAATATTTTTATAAATGATATTGCTGAAGGGTTGTCGGGTAAGATTTGCCTGTTTGCGGATGATACCAAAATCTGCAATAGAGTAGACATGCCGGATGTTGTGAAGAACATGAAGAAAGACCTGGCAAAGCATGAAGAATGGTCTGAAATTTGGCAGCTAAAATTTAATGCTAAGAAATGCAAGGTCATGCATTTGGGCTGCAAAAACCCGAGGGAACGGTACAGTTTAGGGGGTGAAGAACTTATGTGCATGACGGAAGAGCGGGACTTGGGTGTGTTTGTATATGATGATCTTAAGGTGGCCAAGCAGGTTGAAAAGGTGACGGCGAAAGCTAGAAAGATACTAGGTTGCATAGGAAGAGGTATGGCCAGTAGGAAAAAGGAGGTATTGATGCCCCTGTATAAGACTTTGGTGAGACTTCATTTACAATATTGTGTACAATTCTGGAGGCCGCACCTTCAAAAAGATATAAAAAGGATGGAGTCGGTCCAAAGGAAGGCTACTAAAATGGTGTGTGGTCTTCATCATAAGGTGTATGGGGAGAGGTTTAAAGATCTCAATCTGTATACTTTGGAGGAAAGGTGGGAGAGGGGAGATATGATAGAGATGTTTAAATACCTATGTGGTATAAATGTGCATGAGTTGAGTCTCTTTCATTTGAAAAGAAACTGCAATGAGAGGGCATAGGATGAAGTTAAGAGGTGATAGGCTCCGGAGTAATCTGAGGAAATACTTTTTTACAGAAAGGGTGGTAGATGCGTGGAACATTCTCCAAGAAGAGGTTGTGGAAACGGAGACTGTCTGAATTTAAGAGGGCCTGAAACAGGTACGTGGGATCTCTCGCAGGGAGAAAGAGATAATGGTTACTGCAGATGGGCGGACTAGATGGGCCATCTGGCCTTTATCTGCCATCATGTTTCTATTTTTAGGCAGTAGGCAAGGAGTAGTATGGGATGGTGTTAATCTTTAACTGAGAACTATTTTTACACTTGTATCTATGAGTTTGAGGTATTTTATATATTTAATGGTTTGATCTTCCTAGTGCAAGTATGGCACCAAATATCCAAAATTTATGTTCTACAATTTTCAGTCATGAGATCAGCATGGCAGAAGCCACTACTTGCCCTGAACTGGTGGTATGGAATGCTGCTATTTGCGTTTTTGCCAGGTACCTGTGACCTGGATTGGCCTCTGTGAAAACAGGATACTGGGCTAGATGGACCATGGTCTGACCCAGTAAGACTATTCTTATGTTCTCAAGCCTGTACAGTATGGATTGCAACCATAATAAAATACAGTAGAAATACACAGAAACAGATCTTCTAAAGAAACAGAAATTTCAGAGATACCCTTCCCTCTAAAACCAAACAAATATTGTACAATCCTACCCCACCTCCTAAATCAACACTGTTTAGAAAGCCAAGTCCTCAATATCTTTTCAAAAAGGAAAATAAGCTTCCAATTTTTTGTATTTCTTCTAGTCGCTTATTCCAAACAATCTAAAATTCATGGTCGATGGTAAGGCTATATTTAAGGAAGAACTAGATCAAAGCATTTGAGCAGTTCTATACCTAATCGTTTTGTCATTAGGTATTTTTGTTTCATCCTGTTATTTTTTCAAAGTAATTTAAGCTCTTTCTCCTTGTAGATGATATATATACTTTATGAACTATATACCATATACTAATCTAATCTTCTATTTGTGCGTTGCTCATACCTATACAGGCTCAAAGCGACTGTAAAGAGAGACAAGAGGGGAGAGGAAGAGAAGGGAGGTGGATAGGTAGGAGGGAGAGGAAGGGGAGAGAAAAAGAGGGGAGAGGAGGCGGGAGGGAAGGGGAGAGAGGAGAGGGTAAAGGAGATTAAGTATCAAACAGATGCTTACTATGACCCTATAGAAGAATGGCTATTAATAAGAGACTACAAATATAAAAAATGCATATATTTCAGGACAGTGCCCATAGCTTTTTAAAAAAAAATTCCTCTGGTTTATTTGTGAATCGATAGAGCCTTACCCAATGTGTGAACCTTCAACCTTTCACTTTCCAGCACTATCTTTCAGAAAAGAACGAAGGCATTTCCAAGAGGCATTGAGAGACCATGCAGAGAGGGAAACGGTGAGGTTTTGACTTAAGGGCAGGGTGGGGTTTTTATTTTAGATGTAACAAGATTTTACTTTGTATTAAACATCAGTGTTTTCTGTAGACTGTAAGTTTGCACTTACGGTAGATGAGGGGTTTCTGTTAGAGAGGTACATGCATTGGAATTCCTATGGCAGAGGGGTATTTGCAGAACATGTACAAGTTGTGGTGAGAGGAGATGAGCATGGTGTGCTGTATATAGCAGAGTGGTTGGAGGAGATTGCATGAAAGAGCTTTATGCAGAGTTTTGTTTGTTTGCGTTTAGGAGGGTCATGTGTAAAGTGTTTGAGGGTGGTATCTGTAGGTGTAAGTGTGGAGTGCATGGTTAATTTTCTTCTTGTATTCTCCACAACTACCCTATCACAGGTACCAAGAGTTCCTACTCTCTCCCCTTCCCAGTCCAGTTTCACCTTGCGAGGAATCTATAGGAAATTATTGCCCCCTTAACAGCACTCCCTCATAGGCACAGAGCCATCTTAAAAGTCATACTACAGAGCAGGAATGAACTCAGCAGAAGCAGAGCAGGAAGATGTGGACAAGGAAGGATAAAACCCTTAGCACAGCTCAGTCAGGGAGGCCCAGAAGAGAAAGCCTCCAGCCTATACCTCAGCATCAGCAATTCTACTCAGATAGACTAGAGCCTAACATGGTCCAATTGTGCTGAATTTATGAAAGACAGAAATTTAACTCTGGGATTCCAGGCCAGAGACAAACTAATGCATGCAGTAGTCCTGCCGGTGTATGCCATGGGAGAACTTTAAAGTAACAACTGATTTTTGTATTTATTTTCTCCTGACCTGTGCAGGGACGCAGTCACCCATTTTTTTCTGCCATAAATTGTTTTTACTTTATATTTAAACCTTTGACTGTGTTTTATCAAGGCTCCAGGTCCACCTTCATTCCTATTTATATACACCAGTTCAGCTGATTCTTCGAGTTCTAGGTTTGGGCTCCTCAATAACCCCAATTTGTTTTCTCTGCTAGCTTTTCAGGTTGCAGAACCTAGGCTTTCTATCAGTCCTGGTTTTTTTCACTGCCGTTTCTTCAGATAAGGCCTGGACTCTGCTAACCCCAGTCTTAGTTTCTCCAGTAGACAGCTTCTTTCATTCTCCACTTAAGCTCCAGTATTTATATTTTTGCATTTGTCCTCCTGTTAGTATTACTGTAGGGCTATTTCTGCATTCCATTTTCAGGCCTGTGGCTTAACCAGGCTAAGAACTAATTTCTCTCCTGTCTGTACATCTCGGAATTTTACAAGCTGTGTGTGGGTCAGCTAAGGTCATCTGTGTCAGCTGGGCCTCTGTGCTGCCCTGGTGGAATGTGCGGGAAGGACAATTTGATCTGAAGGACTTAGACAAGGCTAGCACCTGGTACCCTCTCCAGGCATGATTTGTCTTGCATGTGATCCTGTCCAGACAGTTTTGTGCTTGGGTGAGGTGACCCTAAAGATGCCCTGCAAGTCAGACATGGATTGGCTCTTGAAAAAGCCCACCAAGAAGGAGAAAGGAGTGGGCACATCTTGGAAGGAGGATAAAAGTAGGACAAAGTGACATCAGAAAGGGGGAGAGAAGGATCCAACAGGAACAGCAGTAAGAACAGCCGTCACAGGGTAACATCAAGAATAACCACAGCAGGGCACAGGAGGGGTGGTCCAAGATGGCGGAAGTGTAGTGAAGCGCTCCCGATTAGGACTCTGAGCGTTTTTTTGCTTCTTACCAAAAATGCCGCATTCCAAGAGAAAGGGAAGTGTTCGGCCTGAGCCCTTGGCAACCAGAACCCCCTTACCTTCTCAGCAGTCCATGGTGGAGTTCGGTTTCACTTCAACCCCGCAAGCGACCGGAGACAAGTCTGCAGTGCCCTCGGTGGGAGGAGACACTGAGGACCTAGACTTGAGTGTTAACATTTCCCTATCTCCTCTGGGTTCTGTGCCCCCGCTTTGTCCTGCTCCCATCGCGGCTCTGATGGATGAACCCGGTGAGGGAGTCTCAGCTGGGGAAATCCCAATCCAAGGGGCAGAAGCCGCGAGAAATGAGAAGGAGCAGAGACAGCTGGGAGTAGTTGGAGAAACTATTACCCGACTCGGAACATCCAAGGCAATAATGCTGGAGAGCATTTGGGAAGCTCTCCAGACTTTGAATGCTTCAGTTTCCAGATCTTCAAATGAACTTTCCACATTAGTAAGTACTGTTACAGCCCTGAGGAAGAAACTACCGTATTTTCACGTAGATACCGCGCACCCGTGTAAAACGCGCACACGGGTATAGCGCGCGAAAACCACAAATTTATGTACAGAAATTTTTATATACTGCGCACACCCGTATACCGCGCATGCCGCCCCAACTCTCCCGTCGCCCACCCCGAGTCTCCTCTGGTCCCGACTGCTCGTTTCCAGCCCTGCCCCAGTCTCCTCTGGTCCCGACTGCTCGTTTCCAGCCCTGCCCCAGTCTCCTCTGGTCCCGAATGCTCGTTTCCAACCCTGCCCCGAGTCTCCTCTGGTCCCGCCTGCTCGTTTCCAGCCCTGCCCCGAGTCTCCTCTGGTCCCGCCTGCTCGTTTCCAGCCCTGCCCCAGTCTCCTCTGGTCCCGCCTGCTCGTTTCCAGCCCTGCCCCGAGTCTCCTCTGGTCCCGCCTGCTCGTTTCCAGCCCTGCCCTGAGTCTCCTCTGGTCCTGCCTGCTCGTTTTGCCGCCCTGTCCTGCTTGCCGCTCTGTAAGCATGCGCAGACCATCTACAAAGAAAATGGTCTGAGCATGCTTGCCGCTCAGTTTTCTGCGCCGGGTTGTCGGGGCGCGCTTTTGATCTGTCACCAAGGCGGGCCTTTGTCACGGTGTGCTTTTGACCATGTGGCTTTGTCCCCCCCCTCTATCTGGCCTTGTGATTTGCCCAGTAAATACCATTTTGCCTTTACAACAGCATCTCAGCCTTTGGGTAAGCCTATAAAAGATTAATGCTGCATGTAGAGCCCACATTTCAGTAATTTGATCTCTTTAGATTGGTATTCTGCATTTATCTACCCGGTAGTAGAGTTTATCAATTAAATTTAAATTTACCGCCATAATGGAAGGAATGAGATGAAAGTCATATACAGCGGACTTTAAGCTTAAAGTCGTTGCGAAAGCTGAGGAAATAGGCAACCGGGCCGCAGCGAGAGAGTTCAATGTTGGAGAAACATTGGTGCGTGAATGGAGAAAAAATAAGAAGGAACTGGAGAAATGTAATCCGCGCAAACGGGTACGTCGTGGGGCCAAACCAAAATGGCCTCAGCTGGAGGATGACTTGAAGCAGTGGATTCTGGAGAGAAGGGAGCAAAATCAATCAGTCTCTACTGTTGCGATTCAGATGAAGGCAAAACTACTTGCCAATAGAAGAGGAATACCCGACTTCAAAGCTGGCTTCACATGGATCTCAAAATTTATGAAAAGGAACGGACTATCAGTTCGAATGAGAACAACTGTTGGCCAGCGACTTCCGGATGACTGGCAGCAAAAATTGATTGATTTCCGTGACTTTGTCGCCAAAGAAATATCTGAACTTGGCATCACTGCAAAGGACGTCATCAACATGGATGAAATTCCAATGGCATTCGACATTCCAGCGACAAGAACCGTAGCCCCCACAGGTACTAAATCTGTTGCCATCACCACAACTGGGCATGAAAGAACGTGTTTTACAGTAGTTCTTGGTTGCTCAGCTAGCGGGGTTAAGTTAAAGCCCATGCTCATTTTCAAAAGGGTCACTATGCCCCGTGAAAAGCTGCCCACCAGTGTGGTTGTGCACTGCAACAAGAAGGGATGGATGGACTGCGATGTAATGAGATTGTGGGTAGATAAATGCTTTAGGGCAAGACAGGGTGGATTCTTTGCAAAAAAATCCTTGTTAATTTTTGATGCCATGGCTGCCCACAAAGAAAAAAATGTTCAGGCCTACATTAATTCTACTCGTGCCCACATCGCTGTGATACCTGGAGGCCTGACGTGTAAGCTGCAGCCACTTGACATCGCAGTGAATCATCCATTCAAGACTTTTGTTAGAAAGGAGTGGGAGCAGTGGATGCAGAGCGGCACGCACGAGTACACACCTGCGGGGTGGCTGAAGCGGGCAACTTTCACAGAAGTCTGCAAGTGGGTGGCTTCAGCATGGGACAAAATAACACCAGATACCATTCAAAACGGATTTAGAAAAGCGGGCATTATTTATGAAACCAATGACACTACGGCTACTACCAGTGCAGCGGAAGGAGGCAACAACACGGATATCAGCGATGATGACGACGACGATGACGATATCACTTCAGAAATAAACAAGGATCGTCTGCAGGCTGTGCTCACTTTATTTAATGATGATGACGACAATTCAGATTTTGATGGATTCAAGGATTCAGATGACTGTGATGATGATGACTGAATAAACCTGTAAACTTTGTTTATTTACCGTACAACTTTACCGTAACTATGGTAACTGTATTTAGATTATTTTGTCCTCGATACTTCGTTTGATCTACCTGTTAATGTTATAGTTTATAAGAATGAACATGTGATTTCTGTTCTTGTTGCTGAATTCATACTCACTAACTCTAGATTAAAAGTTATACGGTTGTTTATAAGAATGAACAGTTTTTCTTTTGACGTTTTTGGTTGGAGGGTGTGTGAATGGTGCGTGAGTTCTCCTATGTCCATTTTTGTTCCCATTATAAAAAACACTGATAAGTTCCCAGAAAAAGATACATTAAAATAAGAAGTGAAAACAAAGGCCCCTACAGATGAGAACATAAGAATAGCCTAACTGGGTCAGTCCAATGGTCCATCATGCCCAGTAGCCCATTCTCATGGTAGCCAATCCAGGTCACTAAATACCTGGTCAAAACCCAAAGAATAACAACATTCCATGCTACCAATCCAGGGCAAGCAGACGCTTCCCCCATGTCTTAATAACAGACTATGGACTTTTCCTCCAGGAATTTGTCCAAACCTTTTTAAAACCAGCAATGCTATCTGCTTTTACCATAACATAAATCTTTCATTCCAAACAGAGACCTTGCTAGATGTCAAATACAGAAAGAACAAGGTACCGTAACTTCACAAGGACTTAGCTGTGCAGGAATACCTATACTTATATACCTATACCATATACCTAGTGCAAAAATGTGCAAAGGTCTGTTTTTTTCTTTCCATCACTACATAACCTATGGTAATGCCACACAAGCAGCGCTGTTACAAATATATTCTGAAGGTCAATGCTAAGGTTAACAAAGATTCCTTCCTTGGACCACAAGGAGATACTGACAAACCACTGAAAGAGATCCCAGGAACAATACCCAAAGACCCACTCAGTGTGTGAACCAGTTGAGTGGAGTGGACTAGGGTAACTGGGGGGTGGAAATGGACCCGGAGTTTTCTCAGCAGAATTTCCCAGACCACCTCTTCCTCTCAACACATTGACACGCTAGTGGGTTTATTTTATAGCTTTTTCACCTCCTCCAGTCTGCCTGTCCCCCTTGAAGGTCTGCCTGTCCCCCCTTGAAGGTCTGCCTGTCCCCCCTTGAAAGTCTGCCTGTCCCCCTTGAAGTCCTGTCCCCCCTTGAAGGTCTGCCTGTCCTCCTTGAAGGTCTGCCTGTCCCCCTTGAAGCCCTGTCCCCCCTTGAAGGTCTGCCTGTCCCCCTTGAAGTCCTGTCCCCCCTTGAAGGTCTGCCTGTCCCCCTTGAAGGTCTGCCTGTCCCCCTTGAAGGTCTGCCTGTCCCCCTTGAAGTCCTGTCCCCCCTTGAAGTCCTGTCCCCCCTTGAAGGTCTGCCTGTCCCCCTTGAAGTCCTGTCCCCCCTTGAAGGTCTGCCTGTCCCCCCTTGAAGGTCTGCCTGTCCCCCCTTGAAGGTCTGCCTGTCCCCCCTTGAAGGTCTGCCTGTCCCCCCTTGAAGGTCTGCCTGTCCCCCTTGAAGTCCTGTCCCCCCTTGAAGGTCTGCCTGTCCCCCCTTGAAGTCCTGTCCCCCCTTGAAGGTCTGCCTGTCCCCCCTTGAAGTCCTGTCTGTCCCCCCTTGAAGGTCTGCCTGTCCCCCCTTGAAGGTCTGCCTGTCCCCCCTTGAAGGTCTGCCTGTCCCCCCTTGAAGGTCTGCCTGTCCCCCTTTAAGTCCTGTCCCCCCTTGAAGGTCTGCCTGTCCCCCCTTGAAGGTCTGCCTGTCCCCCCTTGAAGGTCTGCCTGTCCCCCCTTGAAGGTCTGCCTGTCCCCCTTGAAGTCCTGTCCCCCCTTGAAGGTCTGCCTGTCCCCCTTGAAGGTCTGCCTGTCCTCCTTGAAGGTCTGCCTGTCCCCCCTTGAAGGTCTGCCTGTCCCCCCTTGAAGGTCTGCCTGTCCCCCTTGAAGTCCTGTCCCCCCTTGAAGGTCTGCCTGTCCCCCTTGAAGGTCTGCCTGTCCCCCTTGAAGTCCTGTCCCCCCTTGAAGGTCTGCCTGTCCCCCCTTGAAGGTCTGCCTGTCCCCCCTTGAAGGTCTGCCTGTCCCCCTTGAAGTCCTGTCCCCCCTTGAAGGTCTGCCTGTCCCCCTTGAAGGTCTGCCTGTCCCCTTTGAAGTCCTGTCCCCCCTTGAAGGTCTGCCTGTCCCCCCTTGAAGGTCTGCCTGTCCCCCTTGAAGGTCTGCCTGTCCCCCTTGAAGGTCTGCCTGTCCCCCTTGAAGTCCTGTCCCCCCTTGAAGGTCTGCCTGTCCCCCCCCTGAAGTCCTGTCCCCCCTTGAAGGTCTGCCTGTCCCCCCTTGAAGGTTTGCCTGTCCCCCCTTGAAGGTCTGCCTGTCCCCCCTTGAAGGTCTGCCTGTCCCCCTTGAAGGTCTGCCTGTCCCCCTTGAAGTCCTGTCCCCCCTTGAAGGTCTGCCTGTCCCCCCTTGAAGGTCTGCCTGTCCCCCCTTGAAGGTCTGCCTGTCCCCCCTTGAAGGTCTGCCTGTCCCCCCTTGAAGGTCTGCCTGTCCCCCCTTGAAGGTCTGCCTGTCCCCCCTTGAAGGTCTGCCTGTCCCCCCTTGAAGGTCTGCCTGTCCCCCCTTGAAGGTCTGCCTGTCCCCCTTGAAGGTCTGCCTGTCCCCCCTTGAAGGTCTGCCTGTCCCCCCTTGAAGGTCTGCCTGTCCCCCCTTGAAGGTCTGCCTGTCCCCCCTTGAAGGTCTGCCTGTCCCCCCTTGAAGGTCTGCCTGTCCCCCCTTGAAGGTCTGCCTGTCCCCCCTTGAAGGTCTGCCTGTCCCCCTTTGAAGGTCTGCCTGTCCCCCTTGAGGTCTGCCTGTCCCCCCTTGAAGGTCTGCCTGTCCCCCCTTGAAGGTCTGCCTGTCCCCCCTTGAAGGTCTGCCTGTCCCCCCTTGAAGGTCTGCCTGTCCCCCCTTGAAGGTCTGCCTGTCCCCCCTTGAAGGTCTGCCTGTCCCCCCTTGAAGTCCTGTCCCCCTTTAACCCCTTTAAGGTCTGCCTGTCCCCCTTTAAGGTCTGCCTGTCCCCCCTTGAAGTCCTGTCCCCCCTTTAAGTCCTGTCCCCCTTTAAGTCCTGTCCCCATCCTGAAAGCCTGATGCCCCCCCCCCCGATTCATCACCCGGAAGGACCGCTCGCACCCCCACCCGAAGGACCGCTCGCACCCCCACAGCCTCCCCCCCTCCCCCATGGAGAAGCTGTCTACCTTGTTTCCGGATGCCAGCGAGCCCAGCTGTTTCCTCTGCCGGCGGTCCCGCCCCTTCTCTGAGCCCTGCTGCGCTGCTTTCTCTTCCGGCGGTCCCGCCCTTTCTCTGACATCAGAGAAAGGGCGGGACCGCCGGAAGAGGAAGCAGCGCAGCACAGGGCTCTGAGAAGGGGCAGGACCGCCGGAAGAGGAAGCAGCTGGGCTGGCATCCGGAAACAAGGTAGACAGCTTCTCCATGGGGGAGGGGTGGAGGCTGTGGGGGTGCGAGTGGTCCTTCGGGGTGGGAGTGCGAGCGCTCCTTCCGGTTGATGAATCGGGCGTCGGGGGGGGGGGGGGAACTATGTAAAAAAATTTTTATACAACGCACTCAAGCGTATAACACGCAAGGGTATGCGCGGTTCGTAAAAACCACGTATAACGCGCGCGTTATATGCAACAAAATACGGTAGATGGGACTAGGGACGAATTTGCCATACAGATGAAGAATGTCACAGATAAAGCTGAAAAATTACAAGACTTAACAACTGAAAAAGTAATTCTTAATCGTAAGATTGAACAGCTTGAAAATTATAATCATAGACTGAATTTGAGATTAAATTTTCCTAAGTCTCTGAGTGTGTCTCCTGTTGAGTTGCTTAGGAAATATTTGTTTGAAAATTTGGGCTTTTCTTCTGAAAATATACCTCTTATAAATCGTATCTACTATCTATCGACGAAAAAATAAATGGGAGCCGCCCCAGAGACTCTGCAAATGAATTTAAATCAATCACCATTAAACATCACGGATGTATTGGAATCAACTTATTACAAAAAATTCTGAAAGAGCAAGGTGTCCTTTGTATTCGAGCAGGATGTTAGCAATATTTTTAGGTTGTTTTTTCGTAATTCTCAAAAGTTGTATTATGGGAAAAAATTTGGATATTTCCAGATGTGACTAAACAAACTCAAGACTGTAGGAAATTATTTCTAGTATTGAAATCAGATGTAATTTCTTTGGGAGGTTTTTTCCTACTATCCTTATACGTGTTTGGTAAAATATTTAGGCATAAAATATGTTTTCTTCATCCCAGAATAGCTCAAAGCATTTGTAGATATGAAGAGTCTGGTAACCTGAACTGTTTATTGTCACAGAACAGATATCTTAAGAATGCGGGATATTCTGTTAAACCTTTTCTGATTAATTTTATTTTGAATTGATAATCTCCTTGATTTTCCTGGAAACCCCCCCCTTTTGCTTATTTGTTATGGTCTAAGGAAGATAAAATTTTAAATTCTTTTAGAAGTGATAATTTTCCTTAGAATATTTGTTTTCTGTATTTCTGTAACAAGAGTTGTTCTTGTAAAAATTTCAAAATTATATAAATAAAATAATAATAAAAAAAGAATAACCACGATAGTACTTGGAGTTGGAAGGACTGCCAAGTTTATTGCTGGAGGAGTTGAGGAGAAAGCATAAGACTTCTAGTGCTGCCCCAGAAACAAGATTACAGTTGTGTTATAGAAACCTGTTTTTCATTTGTGGACAATGCGATGAAATCTTCCGCCCAATGTGTGGTGAATTATTTTTTTTTTTAAAAAGAGATGGTTAACAAGACTAAGAATGTTATAATGCCTCTGTATCGCTTCATGGTGCAACCTCACCTAGAATATTGCGTTCAATTCTGGTCTCCTTAGCTCAAGAAAGATATAGCGGCACTAGAAAAGGTTCCAAGAAGAGCGACCAAAAAGATAGAGGGGATGGAACTCCTCTCGTATGAGGAAAGACTAAATCGGTTAAGGCTCTTCAGCTTGGAAAAATCCTGAGTGGAGTAGAACGGGTACAAGAGAAAAGGAAACCGACATGGTTCTCTAAACTAGTTGTGGAGAAAATAAAGGCAAAAGAGGTGGCGTTCCTGAAATATAAAAAACCCCAAGTAGAAGAGTACAGAAAGGACTACCAGACGAAACTGAAAGAAGCCAAGAGGAAGATACATCTGGTGAAAGCACAGGCGGAAGAGCAAATGACTAAAAATGTGAGACACAAAACTTTTTTCAGCTGTATCAGTGAAAAGAGGAAGATGAATAATGGAATTGCTAAACTAAAACATGCTAGGAATCAATACATAGAGAGTGATGAAGAAAAAGCAAACATGTTAAACAAATACTTCTGCTGTGTTCATGGAAGAAAAACTTGGAGAAGGACCGAGATTGTCTGGCAAAGTTACACTAGAAAATGGAGCAGATTCTGCGCCGTTCACGGAGGAAAGTGTTTATGAACAACTTGAAAAACTGAAAGTCAACAAAGCGATAGGACCGGACGGGATCCATCCCGGAATACGGAGGAACTCAGAGAGGTTCTGGCAGGTCCTATTGTTCAACAAATCTCTGGAGACGGGAGTGGTTCCTGGGGACTGGAGAAGAGCGGTGGTCCCTATTCATAAAAGTAGTCACAGGGATGAAGCAAGAAACTACAGGCCAGTAAGCCTCACTTCGGTTGTTGGAAAAATAATGGAAGTGTTGCTGAAAGTAAGAATAGTTAACTTCCTAGAATCTAATGGGTTACAGGATCTGAGGCAACATGGCTTTACTAAAGGTAAATTGTGCCAAACGAACCTGATTTAATTTTTTGATTGGATGATCGGAGAACTGGATCGTGGACATATGCTAGATGTAATTTACTTAGATTTCAGCAAAGCCTTTGGAGCCTCATAGGAGGCTTTTGAACAAACTTGAAGGGCTGGAGTCAGGACCCAAAGTGGAGAACTGGATTAGAAACTGGACAGACACCAGAGGGTAATGGTTAATGGAAGTCACTCGGAGGAAGGAAAGGTGAGTAGTGGAGTCCCTCAGGTTTCGGTGCTGGGGCCGATCCTGTTCAATATGTTTGTGAGTGACATTGCCGAAGGTTTAGAAGGAAAAGCTTACCTTTTTGTGGATGATACCAAGATTTGTAACAGAGCAGACACTGAGGAGGGAGTAGAAAACATGAAAAATGATCTACAAAAGTTAGAGGAATGGTCTAATATCTGGCAACTAAAATTCAATGCAAAGAAATGCAGAGTAATGCATTTGGGGATTAATAATCGGAAGGAGCTGTATAAGCTAGGAGGTGAGAGGTTAATATGCACGGATGGGGAAAGGGACCTTGGGGCGATAGTGTCCGAAGATCTAAAGGCGAAAAAACAGTTTTTGACAAGGCGGTGGCTACTGACAGAAAGATGCTGGGCTGTATAAAGAGAGAGGTATAAACAGTAGAAGAACAAAGATTTTGATGTCCCTATACAGGTCGTTGGTGAGACCCCACTTGCAGTACTGTGTTCAGTTTTGGAGATCGTATCTGATGAAGGACACAAAAAGGCTTGAAGCAATCCAGAGGAGGGCAATGAAAATGATAGGTTTGCGCCAAAAGACATATGAGGAGAGACTGGAAGCCCTGAATATGTATACCTTAGAGCAGTGGTCTCAAACTCGTGGCCCGCCAGGTACTATTTTGAGGCCCTCGGCATGTTTATCATAATCACAAAAGTAAAATAAAACAGTTTCTTGATCATATGTCTCTTTAGCTATAAATTAAAATATTATTATTAAGACTTAGCCATAAGGAAAGATTTATAAACTATAAAGAGTTTTACCTCATGCAAAATTTTAATAAGACGTTAACTATTTTTTTTCTGAGGCCCTCCAAGTACCTACAAATCCAAAATGTGGCCCTGCAAAGGGTTTGAGTTTGAGACCACTGCCTTAGAGGAAAGGAGGGACAGGAGAGATATGATTCAGACGTTCAAATACTTGAAAGGTATTAACATAGAACAAAATCTTTTCCAGAGAAAGGACAATGGTAAAACCAGAGGATATAATTTGAGGTTGAGGGGTGGGAGACTCAGGAGCAATGTAAGGAAATTCTTCTTTACGGAGAGGGTGGTGGATGCCTGAAATGCACTCCCGAGAGAAGTGGTGGAGAGGAAAATGGTGACAAGTTCAAAAAAGCTTGGGATGAACACAGAGGATCTAGAATCAGAAAATAATAGTAAATATTGAAGAACTAAGGCCAGTACTGTGCAGACTTGCACGGTCTGTGTCTGTATATGGCCGTTTGGGGGACGATGGGCTGGGGAGGGCTTAAATGGCTGGGAGGGTGTAGATGGACTGGAGTGAGCTTTGACGGAGACTTCAGTAGTTGGAACCTAAGAACAGTACTAGGCAGAGCTTTAGATTCTTGTCCAGAAATAGCTAAGGAGAAGAAAAAAAAAAAAAAAACCCCAACAAACTTTTAGATTGAATCAGGTTGGGCAGACTAGATGGACCATTTGGGTCTTTATCTGCTGTCATGTTACTATTTTTCACTCCATCAAAAGTTACAAAGACTAGGGGACTCTCGAAGTTACACAGAAATAAATACTTTTAAAACCAATAGGAAATATTCTTTTCACTCAGAGAATAGTTAAGCTCTGGAACACACTGCCAGAGGTTATGGTAAGAGCGGATAGCGTAGCTAGTTTTAAGAAGCATTTGGACAATTTCCTGGAGGAAAAGTCCATAGTCCATTATTGAGAAAGACATGGGGCATGCAACTGCTTTTTATTGTAGCTATTTAAAGAAATTGATATAATATAGAGCACTGAGCACTTTTGGAGAATTGATTAATTAAAATTAATGGGTCTAATGAGAAAGCCAATGCCACAAATGTTTTTAGCCATTGAAAACACTTGGCTAATAACTGGCACTTTTGAAGACCTTAGAAAAAATATAAAAAATGAATATATGATATTGGCTGGTGTTTGAAGGGATGCCCTGTATCAGTAGCATGGAATGTTGCTACTTTGAGTTTTGGCCAAGTACTACTGACCTGAATTGGCCACCTTGACAGGCTACTGGGCTTGATGGACCTTTGGTCTAACCCAATAAGGCTATTCTTATGTTCTTAAGTTAAATCAATGAGAGGAGGCAACACTGACTGACTATAAGGATGCTTGAGCTGTGAATGCTGCCTAAATCCCCTAAGGCCCAGCTAGCATTTATGATTATCTGCATTAGCTGAGAGTCAGTCTTACCATTTACTGTGGTTCACACATTGGTAACAGAAAAGTGTCAGAATTAAGGAACTTTGCTTAAATCAGGATTCTGTGTGGAAATCCCAGGGGAATGGAAGTAGAGGTGCTCGGTGGTGCATTGAGGGTGTTCAGGAACCTGGAGACTAAGCAGGTTAGGGTGCTCAATAAAGCAAGAGGAGTTATGCGAGCACTTTCTCAAGCTCAAACAAGAGATTGACTGCATTAAAGGGCACATTCCAAAATGAATGACAGCACAATGGGTGTACTTGGGGGCATTGGACAAGGACACGGAGGAAATGAAAGATTAAATGGGTTTCATTTTAAAAAAAAAACCCAAAACAAAACATGGGTACACTTCAAACAGTGAAAGCATTTTTGAAAAGCAAATTAGAAGACATTGGAAACAGGTTGAGGTGCAATAACTTACATATTAAAGGTATCCCAGAAGAGGCTTATGAAGACTGCGGAGCCACTGCTATGGCAATGTGTAAAGCACTGCTGAGTACAGATGATCCCGAAATGGACACAATAGAAATGCATTTGGACAAAGCTCATATCTCTAGGGCCAGCCAGAGGCAATCATAGGATGTCTGTATTCATGTCTCTTTGATTAAAGATTGCACTGCAGCTAAATTGCTATCTCGGCTCAAATTTAAATGGAAAGTTGCTATATCTGCGGATTTAGCTCAAACAGCACTTCTGAACTTCAGGAAAGCAATAAAAACTCACCTCTTCCTCTAACCTTCTATGAAATAGCTCCAGTCTAAATACCATTGTTTAAGCAACAAAATTAATCATCACCAATACTACCATGCCCTACCATACTCCATACCATATCATACCTAACACATATCAAGTGCAGTTATGTATTATCTTGCCTTGCTACATACTATCATTCACTGTCACTGCTGACTCTTCCACACTGACATTTCATGCTATACCATACCTAGCATATATCATTCAGTTACGTATTGTCCTACCAGGTCATGCATTGTCATGTTCCTGCCATGCTCTTGTATGTATACCCTGTTAAGTTTTATTATGTATGTAAATTTGTAACCCGTTCTGAGCTCTTCTGTGAGAACAGGATGAAAATCTAAATAAATAAATAAAGAGAAAGCAAACTTCTCTGTAAGCAAAATAGAAAATATCACTGGCACCTTCCATTTGCAGTATCATTTACTAAGGAAGGTGTGACTATGAGGGAAAAAGCTACAAAGGTGGTGATTGAAGATTGATGGGAGATGGTGTCCATGTAGGGATCGGAGATGGCTGTAGGATATACGAGATCTCTGCCAAGAGAGCATAAATGACAAAAAGTGCGGTTGGGAGCAAATTAGTAGTGCAAGAGGCTAAGCAGAATTCTGTTAAGGACTACAGAGGACAAGGAAAGACTTTGGATAGGCTTTGGTCAGTAACAATTCACATTTTTTTTTTTAACTTATTATTTATTGAAATTTTCAATATATTACAAGAAACTAACATTCTTGCTAAGGAAATACAGCTGGAATAAATGTTAAAACATCACATTTATAAACAGATATGAAAATAAAATTCTCGCTTCCTTAGACCTCAAAAAAAAGAAGGGGAGTAACGGCAGTTATTATTAAGAAGTTAAACACAAAGAAAAAAGAACTAATTAATGTAAGGCTATAACATACTCTGCATTATATTAAATTTCCGCTAAACAACAGCAATTTTCTTTAGCTCCAGAAATGATTTTAGCTGCTCTGGCTGAAAAAAAAATATTTAACCTGGGTAAATTTTACTACGCATTTACAAGGGTATGCCAGTAAAAAGGACGCCCCAAGTGCCTTGGTCTCCTGTCTCAAAGACAAAAATTGTTTCCTTTTTTCCTGGGTAACCTTAGTTACATCCAGGAACACCCATATCTTTTTACCATAAAACAGTTCTTTTGATAAATGAAAATAGAGTTTCATAAAGGAATCCAAGTCACTCTCAATGAAGAGTCAGAAATAGACTCTTTAAAATAGCTGATATGTTAACATCCAATTGCAGTGTATCTGGATTAATTCCCTCCATTGTTTCCCGAGCTCTAGTGGATTGTGGAAGATAATATATTTTATTTAATGGAGGAATATGGTCTGGTGAATATTTTAAAACTTCCCCCAAATATCTCTTGAACATCTCATATGCTGAAATTCCAGGTACTCTGGGGAAATTCAAAATTCTGGCATTAAGTCTGCGGTTAAAGTTCTCAGTGTTTTCTATTTTTCTTTGAAGCATAGTATTATCTTTAATCGCAGCTACTTTAAAGGCTTGTAAAGCTTGAACTTCTGATTGCACATTTACTATAGAGTTTTCCATTTCTGTGTTAGAATGTTCCAAGGCTCTTGAAATATTGTCGATTTTACCAGCCAAAGTTTTTACCTCCTCTGATGTCTTTGAAGCAGCCTCTGATGTTTTTAACTGCAGCTTTATCCAATTTCTGGAGCATTTGCCAAATTGCTGCTAAAGTCACCTCGTTGAAGGGGTTCCTCTCCCCAATGTTAATTCCCATCGGCAGAAGCTCATCTGCCCCGGCTGCTTCCTCTACCGGAATTCCAGGTGCATCCTCAGCAACACTGGTAGTTCCTGCCTCCAGGGCGTTTGAATCCGCCAGACAAGGAGGTGGTTCTGTTTGCGGTGGCGAAAGAGAGATTTCATGCCTTTGTGAGGTAAGGCCTTCTTTATCTTTCCCCATTGCGGGGCTAGTTCCGCCAGTCCCAATGTAGATACCGGGCAATAATCGCTTAATCGTCTGCTGTCTAATAGGTGGTTTTGGCGTCGAGGAAGAAGGCGCCTTAACCAAACCTTTCCTTTTGTGCGGTATAATTGCTCAAGGGGGGGAAAACCCGCTAACAGCCACGAGAGCTCGATCTCAAAGCTCGGTCAATGCCGCCATCTTGGCCACTCCCCCCTATTTTCCACATGTATGTTTTAATCTATCCACTCTAGCCAAATCCCATTCTGACATTGTCATCGCCATGTCTCCTGGTGCAGAGAAGGCATTTAACAAGGTCAAATGGGATTATTTTATGTATTTAAATGGTTCAGAGTGCCTGATATTTTCATTAACCCCTCCCCTCCCCCTCTTTTACGAAGCCACATAGGCTTCTTTTTATCACCGGCTGCAGCAGTATTAGCTCTGACACTCATAGGAATTCTATGAGCATCAGAGCTAATACTGCTGCACCCGTCGATAAAAAAAAAAAAAAAAAAAAAAAAAAAGCCTAACGTGGCTTCAGAAAAATGGGGGGGGGGGAGGAGGGTAAAAGAATTAACATCCTTTACTCTGAGCCTTCTGCTCATATATTGGCTAGTAATGCCTTGTCTACTTTGTTATTCCTCAAGAGAAACTAGGCAAGGGCTCGCAAAGTCAGAAAGGTACTCCCAGACACTGGCTGCAGTCCAACAATGAGAATGTGATGAGTAGGCCGGAAAAGAAGGAGCAAAAGGGTGAAGAGAGACAGGGAAGAGACCTGGGAAACTTGCCAATGCAGCCAAATCCATCGCTGGGACTGCGAAAACATACCAGCATAAGCACTGAGCTATTAACCAGCAAGCAGGGCTGTATGGGCTCGTAATAGTCAAGCAACAAATTGAAAATGGGAGCTACAGCGGCCTCCTATACGAAATCCCCCCTCCCCCCCTTTGTTTTGACTTTTGTGCGGTCTGAGCATGCATCGGGATCATTCTTCAGTGATCCATTTTAGGTATGCCTTCAATTTAATTAATTTTAATGAGGAGGCTTGGTGAATCGGTTGCCTGCAAAGACCCACAGATCGGTTCCCTAAGGTAAGTTTATTGAATCTAGGCCATAAACATTTGGCTATAGTACAAGTGGGCTGTGCAGTCCCAAGTACAATCAGTCTGACGAATAGTCAAGCAGAACTAAGAAACTAATATGAAAGTACAAATTATAACAGCAACAATACTCCCCACAGGAGTAACAGAGAAATACTGTTGGAAATTGAATAGGAGAAGGAACTTCAGAAACATCCCCACAGCTCGCCAGCTGAACCAAAAGGCCGCTGTTCTTTTAATCTCCCCTAACCTATCAAAAACACAAGATCCCATAGAAAAAAACGCTCTCTTCATACGAATCCTGACAAAAACACAAACAGGGCAGGGGCTGTGCCGGTCTGGTGAGACTAAAAGAAAGAAAATTAGTTTATTTAAAATTTGATTGGATCACTTTTAGAGAGTTTCAAAACGATGTACATTTTAAAATTAATAGGAAAACAGACAACTTAAAATAATATACAATTACATAGACATGACAGTTAAGAGGAGCAAGGGAAGAACTACAATTGTTATAGGAAAGTGGAGAAGGTTTTAACACAGGGTATGGATGTACATATAAGGAAAAGTTTCAAATGCTTTCCTAAGATATGAATGCATCTATAAACAGAAAGCTTTTTAGTTTACCTTTGAAGTTATCAAAATTTTTTCATCCCTCAAATATGTTGGCAGTGAAGTCCAGATTTGTAGTGCCATAACTGAGAAAATGGTGTTCCAACGGGTATTGACGACCCTCAAAGATGGCACTGAAAGAAGGATTTTGTTTTTGAAGGGGTGTATGGAATGAGTATTTTTCCTATAAATAGAAGGGCTTTAGAGATTTGGACTTTGAAAGTCAGTAGGGCTTCTGAACATCTTTGGCTTAAATCCTGCACGCATGCTGACTTCGTCCATTACAAATTCATGCTGACATCCTTCTAATGTACCCTCTTGCTTGCCAAACAGGACTACTACAACCGTTTAACTAACTCTTAGTGCCAACTCTTGCCGTCTCTTTGCCATGCTCAACTCTCTACTCAAAGTGCCCCCGCCTCCCATCTCCTCTTCAATCTCCCCCCAGACGATGTCAGAGGTCTTCTGCGACAAGATCCACCTTGAATTCTCAACAATGTTGCCTCCCCTGCCGCCCCTTCCGACTATCCACTTTGTTGACTTCCTTTCAACAACCCTTATGACCCTTTCTTCTTTTTCTGAAGTTACAGAAAAGAAACTGCTCACCTTCTCTCCTCCTTCAAACCCACCACCTGTTCCTCTGATCTGATTCCTACCTGCCTACTCGGATCCATTGCTCCCGCTGTCACATCCTCAACCTTTCGCTCTCCACTGCTACAGTTCCTGATGTCTTTAAACATGCTGTAGTTACGCCCCTCCTTAAAAAGCCCTCGCTAGACCCTACGTCCCCCTCCAACTACCGCCCTATCTCCCTCCTTCCCTTCCTATCCAAACGTGCTGTTCGCCGTTGCCTGGACTTTCTTTCTTCTCATAATATTCTTGACCCGCTTCAATCGGGCTTTCGCTCTCTCCATTCTACGTAAATTGCCCTTGCTAAAGTCTCTAATGACCTGTTCCTGGCCATTCTATCCTCATTCTTCTCGATCTGTCTGCTGCCTTTGACATTGTTGATCACTGCTTCCTTCTCAACACATTGTCCTCGCTGAGATTGAGGTTCTGCTCTCTCCTGGTTTTCTTCCTATCTATCTCGTCATACCTTCAGCGTATGTTACAGTGGATCCTCCTCCGCCTCCATCCTGGAAGGGGAGGGCACTTCATTGGGAGAGCCCAGCCACGGAACCGGAAGCAGTTCCATCTGCAGGTGAAGGAAAAGCCCAGTGCTTTTTAAGTTAGGAAAAGCCCAGTGCTTTCTAAGCTAGGAAAAAACAAACAAACAGATAATTGATGTTCCCTATACTATTTCCCTCCCCAGAATTTTCTATATCTCAAATCACACACACACAAAAAATCAAATTCTCAATAAACTTTATAGCAGATATTCCCAGAAAAAGGTTTCCAAAGCAGTTTACAAACTTTCCTTCACCAAAAGTCTCTCACAACAATCTGTCACAGAAAATTTCATTAACTTCTCCAGAAATCAGCACCACAGACTTAGTACACAGACTGAAAATTTCTCCAGGAATCGGGTTTCAAAAGCAGCTCACAACCTTGCTTCACCAATATTTCTCTCACAACAATATACAGGAATCTCACATAGGACCTCTCATAAAATCTTCTCCAAAAATCAGCTTTGTCACTCAGAGAATCTCTCAAAATACTTCCCAGAAGATTCTCACAGACTAGTTCTAGCATCAAATAATTTCACACATAAAACATTTCTTCACATCAGCCAGAAAGAAATGTTTTCACCCTTGGATAAATACCAGAATTTATATGTCAAACCTCAACTTCAACCAAAACCTCCAATTCCTATTCAAAATTCAATAAACCAGCTATAATTACCTTCTTACAAGGCACAGAAACCAAACTTCCTGCACAAAGATCCAAGTCACCCTCCCAACTGTCAAATATGACAGTTATAGTGTTCAGACAGCTGATGCTGATCTCTGCACTAGGACAGCAAACCTGTGCAGGAGATCAGCAACAGAATACCAAAATTGCACCAATACAAAAAAAAAATTAAAAAAAAAAAAATTACACAAACCAAACTTCTCAAAATATTAAAAAACCTACAGGTCTTACATTCCAGATTTTCTTTGCTTTAAAAACCCTTTAAAATCTTCTTTAAACCCTGTTTTACTCACTCAGGTAACTTTTAAACTTTTAACCCTGGTTACAATAAGTTCAGTATAAAATCATAACTATTCAAGGCTTATGCGGATGGAATATGAGTTTGCAAGGCAGGGACAGGGACTGAGTTCGCAGGGACGGGGCAGGGATGGGGACTGAGTTTGCGGGAACAGTGATAAATTTTTTCCCTGTGTCATTCTCTATCTAGAGGCACTCTGGGATCTTGTGGCTTATTTTGGTGAAGCTATAAATCCCCATGTTCATTATATAGAAGGGAAACTGATTGAGAATACAAGAGACTTGAAAGAAATAAAAACGGAATTGATTGGCTCTAAATCCAGCATTCAGAAAGTTGAACAAGACCTAATTTCCTTCAAACAGATCCAAGAGACTTTAATTAAAGACAATATAAATCTTAGGAGGAAAGTTGAAACTTTAGAGAATACTGCACAGAGCAATAACCTAAGGTTGATTAATTTTCCTAGGGTCACTATAGTGACTCCTAGAGAAATGATTAAGATATTTTCATCAAGTCTTGGGAGCCTTGGAGGAACTTTTACCTCCATTCTCTCAGGCTTATTACCTACCTTCTAGTAATCAAGTTCAACATCAAAGGTCTAGTAATCAAGAAGTAATGGATGTCTCAGCTCTTCTTGAGACATCAGATAACAAAATCTCAACTCCAGCAACATTAATAATATCTGTAGCTCTTCAACCAGATAAGGCATGGATTCTGAGTCTATTCTTTAAGAATAGGCAGAAAGAATTTCTTGGCTATATAATACAGATGTTTCCCAATTTATCACGCGAAACGCAGAAGCGTAGGTGTGATTTTCTTCTACTCAAGCCAGGGGTCTTAACTTTTTACCTGCGACATCCCTGCAAGTGTATTGTGTATCACCAATCAAATAAATATGTCTTTTTTGAACCGTTTCAATTACCTTCTTGTCACTCTCCCAGTTGGATAAAGAAAAATCTTAAGCTCATTAGATTGTTATACATTTTGCTCTCAGCTTCAAGTCTTGATTCCATATTGTATTTTCTTGCCAAGTGTTTAAATCTTGGATCCAACTTGAGGACTTGAGTAAAATTAAACCTGTGTAGTTGATTTCGTTTGTTAAACTGCCAATTTTATTGGAATGTTGGAGAATGTCCTAGATTTAATTTCTTTCTGTACAAGTTATAATGTTTGATATTTAAGTTGAAAGTTATAAATAAATTAATAAAAAAGGTTTGGATAACTTCCTAAAAAAGAAGTCCATTATTGAAATGGCTTGGAGAAATCCACTGCTTATTCCTAAGATAAGCAGCCTAAAATCTGTTTTACTTCTTGGGACCTGGGTTTGCCACTGTTGGAAACAGGATACTCGGTTTGATGGACCTTCAGTCTGTCTCAGTATAGCAATCTTATGTTCTTAGGGTTGCAATGGGAAGAAAGGGATTGGCAGATGTTTATCATTTTAAGATGCCAATATCTTCTAACCTTGTTGAAGTGGGATATAAAATATTGTACTGAACATATTTAATCCTCCTGAGATTGAATAAGATGGGTAAACATTGAGATCCTGTCTGTTGGCAAAATGAGATCCTTCCTGAGGAAAAGTAGGCAATTTTGCACAAATATGATAGGAATATGCTGCTATACAAGATTACTGGAAGCAACTATTGGTCTTTTTTTTTTTTTTCAAATTCTTTATTTTTCATCTTACAACAAGTACACAATATTACATCATTTAAAACTTGAATTTCTTTCTATTGTCATCGTAAGTACATAAATTTATTCCCTCCTCACCCACCCTTCCTACAAAAATTTCAATCAAAAATATCATAAATATTGTATTCTTATCTATTGATTAAACTTTCAATAGAACTTTATACCATCCCCCCTCCCTCCATGTATAAATATATTGTCAGTGGAAAATGATGTCTAATCATTACAATAATTTGTCAATACTCTGACTTCTTAAGGTAGGAAATGGCTTTGGAACCTGAACTTTCATTGCTGGTGCTAGGTAAACTGATTTGAGCTAAAGGGAGAAAGCAGGAATATTCATTTGGATATGTTTAATTGCGGTGAAGCTGTACGTGGTAAAATAGTAGAAGCAACAAATATTACCATCTGTGGAACAGGTGTGCAAGAAAATGGATGTAATATATTGTAAGAATGAAATAACAGCCTATAACCCCTCCCCCCCAGCAATTAAAACGATTTCAGATGAACTGGAACAGATGGGTGAGCTGGAGAAAAAGGGCACTTTGAATTAAGTGAAGAACAAAGAGCCAAGGATACAGGAGAAGTCAAATAAACATCAAGACTTGGGTATACAGTATGTACAAAACAGGAGAATGAGAGCTAAAACCTTGATGCTGGGAATGTTATATAGCAGAGTTTGCACTCACGCTACAGTCCATGATTCTCATCTTATTTTTTTTTATAAGCCGCTATTGTTACACTTTCAATATAGGAAGAGACAGTGAAATATGGACTCCTGAGGAAGGTAATATTTGCTGAAACACAGACCATGTTGGGTCCTGGTATTTCAAGAACTGTAATAAATATATATATTTTTTAATACATTTTTCCTGTTTAATCCTTTTTTTAAGATTCTTTATTCATTTTTAAAACTTTAATCCTTATACATTATAGTTCCCACTTTTTTTTGTTGTGGCTTTTTTGTGGGTACTGTTTGCACCTCTTTCTTTTTTTGGTATACCATGATTAATCACATGTTTTGTTCAGGAGGGTAGGCTTTCCATAGTAATAAATGACATGTTACTTGCCAAGAAGAGAAAAAATATAAATGGCTTTGTGGAAACCATTTTTGTTTAAACATAGAAACATGATGGCAGATAAATGCCAAATAGCCCATATCTCTTCCTCTCTCTAAGATTCTTGGGTGACGGGACTAAAGCACGCCGATCGTACACAGACAAATGAGCAGAGATAAATGCATGCTGGACTTCAGTGCACCGGATTAAAAGTTAAATTTAAAGCGCTCCGAAGGGGGGTGGGTTCCCCCCACTTGGTTTCCCCCAAACCCCCCCTCGGAGTGCTTTAAATTTAACTTTTAATCCGGCGCGCTGACGTCCTGTGCACATTTGTCTCAGCTCATTTGTCCACGCGCTTTCATCTATGAATCCTCTAAAACAGTGTTTTTCAACCTTTTTTGAGCAAAGGCACACTTGTTTCATGAAAAAAATCACGAGGCACACCACCATTAGAAAATGTTAAAAAATTTAACTCTGTGCCTATATTGACTATATATAAAGTAATTCACTTGAGTGCCACCGCCGCCATCGGGAACAGGCCGGCGCCAAGTTCTCCCTGCTTCTCTTCCCCGCGGGGCCGACCAACTCTCGCCACCCGTCGTCAATTCTAACGTCGGAGAGGACGTTCTAGGCCAGCCAGGCAGCGATTGGCTGGCCCAGAACGTCCTCTCCGACGTCAGAATTGACGCGAGTGGAGAGAGTTGGCCGGCCCCACAGGGAAAAGCAGGGAGAACTTGGCGCCGGCCTGTTCCCGATGGCGGCGGTGGCACTCAAGTGGCTAAAGAGCCGCAGTTTGCCGGCCTAGGGACAACACTGGAGGGTGGCCAGCTGTGCACCCCCTTGGAACGTAAACCCGGGGTGGGGCAGACCGCCCCCCCCCCCTGGTATGCCACTATCTGTACCTCACTCCCTCCCTATGACCAAAAATTCTCCTTTCTTCTATTCCCCGTGTACACAACCATCTCTTTCCCTCCCTTCCTCTCTCCAAAGTCCATGCCTTCTGTGTCCAAACACTCATTCCCTCCCCCACCTCAGCATCTCTTTCCCTCCCTTCCTCTCACCCAAGTCCATGCCTTCTGTGTCCAAAAACCCATTCCCTCCCCCACCTCAGCATCTCTTTCTCTCCCTTCCTCTCTCCCAAGTTCATGCCTTGTGTCCAAAACGCACTCCCTCCCCCCTTTTGTGTTCCGTGTTTGCCTCCCAGCCCATCTTTGCAACTTTCTCAGCAAAACGAAGCTCAAGCCGCGAGGCTTGTCTTCTGCTTCCTGCCTGCCCTGCCGCGCACAAATAGCCAAACGGAAGTATTCTCCGACGTCAGCACTGACGTCGGAGGGCAGGCTTTGCTTAAGCCCTCCCTCCAACGTCAGCGCTGACATCGGGGAACGCTTGCGATCGGCTATATGTTAGCTGCAGGGCAGGCAGGAACAGAAGACGAGCCTCGCGGCTCGAGATGTATTGAACTCCGCGGGTCCCCCGTCCAGCTCTCTCCTGTCCACGTGGGGCGGACCGCCCCTCTCCCTAGACTGTGGCCTAGGACCCTGGGGGAGCCCGGGCCCCCTGTCAGCTCCGGGCCCCTGAATGCAGGACTGGTGGTACTGCCCTGATGGTGGCCCTGACCGTACGGCACACCAGGCAACATCTCAGCGGTTGAAAAACACTGCTCTAAGAGATCCCACATGCCTATCCCATGCCTTCTTGAATTCAGACAAGAGTCTCTGTCTTCACCACCTCTTCCAGGAGACTGTTCCACGCATCTACCACCCCTTGCTGTAAAAATGTATTTCTTTAGATTACTCCTGAGCCTATCACCTCTTAAAATACAAGTAGTTGGTCAGGAGATGTGAGATAGTCATAAAAAGGGGAAAAAACAAAAGCACAAAGATGAACACTGTTGACCACTGTTAAAAAAATGATTTATGCTGTTAAGCTGCTAAAAAAGGCAGTTAAATCTAAAGCACATATTTTTTCTCTTCCTTTTATTATTTCTCCAGTGGCCATGGCTAGATATCTAATATAATAAAGCCCTAAGCACGCATGCGCACTCCCACCTGTGTGCTCCCGTTTTCCGTGCACTGTAGGGCACCGCAGGTAGGAGTGTGCATGCGCGAGAATCCCCCGCGGCAGCTGTCGGCGGCTGCAGGCCGCAGCGGAAGATGGCTGAAGCCTGGTTTCCCAAACGCAAGAAGACGCGTCTTGCTTCTGTAAGAGGAATAGCCATTTATAGCGGCAGCTGTCATAAAGCAAAGAAAGCGAACAGGATGTTGGGCATGAAAAAGAAGGGAATCACGAGTAGATCGGCGGATGTCATAATGCCGCTTTACAGAGCAATGGTCAGACCACACTTGGAATACTGTATCCAACACTGGTCTCCCTACATAAAGAAGGATATCGCCCTGCTGGAGAAGGTGCAGAGGCGAGCCACAAGGCTAGTAAAGGGTATGGAGAATCTGAATTACAAAGAACACCTTGGAAAACTGGGATTGTTCACCCTCGAGAAGAGAAGGCTGCAAGGGGATATGATAGAGACTTTTAAAATACTGAAAGGTTTTGACAAAATTGAGCAAGATACATCGGTATTCACATTGTCAAATGTGACTCGGACACGAGGTCATGGACTGAAACTGAGGGGCAAAAGGTCCAGGAAGTTCTTTTTCACACAGCGAGTGGTGGACACTTGGAATGCTCTCCCGGAGGAGGTTGTGACGGAAACCACCATTCTGGGATTCAAGGGCAAGTTGGATGCTCACCTTCTTGCAAATCACATTGCGGGTTATGGGTCTTCAACAGGCAACACCTAGCTTAGCCGCCACATGTGCGGGTTGCCGGACTAGATGGACCCAAGGTCTGATCCGGTGAAGGCATTTCTTATGTTCTTATGTACTATCACGTTTGCCTCTTAGGGGGGGTGGGAGAGGGGTAAGTCACCATTGGGGGTTTAAGAGGGTGTGGGGGGGTCATGTCTTTATCCCTACAGCAGTTTGGCCATTATCACAAATTAAAAGCCTGCCCTGAAACACTCTGACATGCCCCCTTGAGATTTAGATGAACTGCAGTTTTGCCCAAAAAACATCTGCCTGCCACTTTATGCCATTTTAGAAACTGAGCCCCATAATAACAACCAGTCCTTAGGATAAATAGTTAGGTTTTCCATTCTCAGACTAGCCATATTGCTCAATTATCTATAAGTGTAGTCTTCTAGAGAATATTGTAATCACATCATATGTCATATTGTATTAATAATTGGGAGGAGGGTAGGAGAAAATGATTGTTTTATGTATTATTTGTGTATTTAATAGTGCGTTTTATGCAGTATTTTATGTTCAATTAAATGTATTGCACTGTCAAAGTTTGGAAAAAGGTGAAATAGGGATGGTAAAAGGGGAAATGGGAGTCTGAATATGGGTAGGTAAAAGGAAAGGAGAGGGGTTACTGCTGGACAGGGGGAGCAGGGAAGCGGTACTACTGGAGAGGGGGGAGGTAAAAGGAAGGGAGAAGGGCTACTGCTGGACAGGGGGAGCAGGGAAGGAGTACTGCTGGACATGGGAGGTAAAAGGAAGGGAGAAGAAACAGAAAGACAGACAGACATGGGGCCATGGAGAGAGACAGAAAGAAAGAAACTCCTCAGCGCCCCATTGTGTATAAAGTCTACACATCTATTCTAGCACCAGTTAATGTAACTGGCTTAAACACTAGTTAAAGAAATAAAAGGAAAAGTTGTTCTAAAGCTAAAAGCTCAGTGCCAGCAGGGGAATGGAAACAGCACCATTAGTTCAAAATGCACTCAAACCCTTTGGCTGCAAGCAGGACTAGAGCTTGCTGCTATGTACAACACTGCCATCATATCACAATACCAAATCAAATAAGGCATCTGTATCCTTACTACAGTACCTGTTCTGTTTGCAACTGTTCCCGAAGAACTCTCACTCGTTCTTGGTTCTCAGGATGAATGTTCTGTTGCTCATTTCTGTTCAAAGACAAATGTAATATGAACAGTCATGAAAATGGCAACATCTTACTTATTCAGTTATTCTATCAATCCTTCTGCCCCCATATTTATTTAAAAATATTTACAGCCCATATCAATAGATGTTGGTCATCAAAAGAATTAAGATTGGGACAAGCAGGGATAACACACACCTAGTAATCATAACATTTTAGATGACACAAACCAAAAATGAACCAAATTTGGTTTGCTCAATAAGGTGGTTAAGATTGCAACGGAAACTCAATGCAAGTCACTCCATCTACCCAGAAGCACAGAAAAGTCATTTCACTGCTGCTTTGTGCTTAAGACCCAAAGTTTGGTTTGCTTTATCTGCTATTAAAGTGTCTTTTGTGTTTATTCCAAAACATTTTTGCCTCTACTTCCTCCTCCACGATGGCATGACAGGTGTCTGTCACCTTTACAGAAAAAATATTTCCTATTTAAACTAAACTAAACTAAACCTTGGGTTTATATACCGCACCATCTCCACGGATGCAGAGCTCGGCATGGTTTACAGGAAGTAGGATGAGAGGAACTACAGTGGAGAGATTAAGAGTTAGGTGTAAAAGGGTGGGGGAAGGGGGAGAGGCCTAAGAGGGGGGAAGTGTTACAGTTTTGAGAATAGCCAGGTTTTTAGGTGTTTACGGAAAAGTTGGAGGGAGCTTGAGGTTCGGAGCGGGGAGGTGAGGTTATTCCAGATCTCAGTGATTCTAAAGGGGAGGGATGAACCAAGTTTGCCTGCATGGGAGATACCTTTTGTGGAAGGGAAGGATAGTTTAAAAATTTGGGACGATCTGGAGGAGGTAGGGGTTGGGGAGTTCCAGGATAGAGGGATTACGGCAGGAAGGATGCCATGTAGGATCTTGTAGGCTAGGCACGCACATTTAATCCCCGAGTTCAAAGCCAGTTGAATGAAAACAAAGGAAGGATGTGCTAATGGAGCACCCTTTTTATTTTTTAAATTCTTTATTCATTTTAAATTGACAAACAAGTGATTAATATTAAAACATGACATTACTAATAAAATATACAGCACTTGATATTCTTATACATATAATCCATTAAAGTAGAAATTATAACCCTTTCCCCACACCCAACAATTCTTCGACAGAAATCCAATCATTAAATAAAAATATTAATCATCCAATTTCCCCCCTCCCCCCAATAAAATACATGTATCCATCAGAAAGGAAAACGATGTTCATTCATTACAATTCTCCAATGTCCCCCAGATCTTTATAAAGTTGTTATAATTACCTTTCTGTACAGCAATTGCTCTTTCCATTTTAAAAATGTGACAAAGTGATTTCCAGCAAAAAGAATAATTAAGATTTGTATAATTTTTCCAATTAGCCGTAATGTGCTGAATTGCCACCCCTGTCATTATTAATAGAAGTTTGTTATTATAAGATGAAATTCAACTTTTTTTCCTCATAGCCATGCCAAACAGAATAGTTTTATTAGACAAAGCAACATGATTTTCAAGTAAACGGTTAACCTGTGTCCAAATTGAATTCCAAAATAATTTAATACAGGGACAGTAAAAAAGTAAATGATCCAATGTCCCTACTTCCAGATTACAATGCCAGCATTTATTAGACTTAGATCTATCTAACTTTTGCAAATGAACTGGGATCCAAAAAGCTCTATGCAACAAAAAGAACCAAGTTTGCCTCATAGATGCTGACATTGTACATCTCATTCTCTAAGACAAAATTCGTGGCCATTGAGATGCAGAAATTTGCTGCCTTATCTCAATACTCCAAATGTCTCTAAGACCATTTTTTGGTTTTTTTATTCACATATCCAGATAATAATTTATACCACAAAGCGGCTTGATGTCCCAGGAAATCCGCTTGAAAACAAAGGAACTCCAGACTATATTGATTATTCAGATTTTTCCATTCAGGGAACCTTACCTGAATAGCCTGCTTCAGCTGCAACCATTTAAAATTTTGTGATTTATTAAGACCGAATCTATGTTGCAGCTGTGAAAATTCAAGCAGTTTACCATCTGAAATAACGTCATTTAGAGTTCGAATGCCTGCAATGATCCGGGTTTTCCATAAGATTTTAGATCCGCCAATTTGAATCTTGGAATTAATCCATAAAGATTGATTTGTAGATTTACTTATTGAAATAGGTGTTAAATTGCTAATATATCTCAATGTTTTCCATGTATCTGATAACATTCTGTTCTCCTTATATCTTCTAGGTATTCTAATACTGGGCACATGAACCAAATTTAAGGGAAACAAGAGATGCCATTCTAAATAGAGCCAATCCGGTGCATTCTCAAAGAGTTCTGGGAGGATCCAATACATACCTTGACGTAAAATATAGGCTTGATGATACCTATAAAAATTAGGAAAATTTACCCCACCCTCCTCAATTGGCCTTTGAAGAGATACTAAAGCAATTCTATGCATTTTACCTTGCCAAAGAAATTTCATAAGGATACCGTTAAGTTTTTTATAAAAGGACCCATGAAAAAAGATTGGTGTCATACTCATTTGATAACAAACCACAGGTAATATCATCATTTTAATAGTTTGAACTCTCCCCCACCAAGAAATATATAATGGATTCCATTGATCACACAACTCTGTAACTCTTTTTAATAAAAAATTTTTCATTCTCTTTAACTGTATCGTCTAAATAGCACAGTTACTTACCGTAACAGATGTTATCCGGAGAATTAGAAGGGCTTGAGCATGCGCAGATGCATGCTCAAAGCTGGCAGAGACTGGGAAGAAGAAGATCTTCAAGCGGCACCGGCACTTGTGGGCTGTGTGCCGGTGCCAAAGGGGGGGTGAGTTAAAGTTGGTCGGGCGGGGGGTTCCTGTTCTCGCGGGGGGGGGAGGTGCCGATTCGAGTGGGGGGGAGCGGTTCTCGTGCCGGTGCCAGACGGGGGGGGGGGGGGGGGGTGAGTTAAAATTGGTCGGGCGGGGGGTGCCTGTTCTCATGGGGGGTGCCGGATCACGCGGGGGGGGGGGAGGGGGGAGGGGGGGAAGGGGGAACTTTGCATCCTGGCCTCAGGGGGGGAACGTATCAAAGCGAGTTTCCATTATTTCCTATGGGGAAACTCGCTTTGATAAACGAGCATTTTGGATTACGAGCATGCTCCTGGAATGGATTATGCTCGTAATCCAAGGTACCACTGTACTTTGCTTTCCATAGAAAAAAACAAGCATACAATTGAAAATGCAATATATACATATATTTTCCTCCCTCAATCTAAACATGCTGCCAGGAAGCATTCCTATGTAAATAGAAATGTTTGCTGTGGATAATGCATGCACTTTTACCCACATAGGAGAATGATTTTAAAGGCAGCTGTTCTATTCCAATGATTTGTTATACACCCAAGTAAATGTCTTTTGAAAAATGTCCTAACTTTAGATAATATCTAAGTTTTTATACAAATATGCTTTAACTTGTATTAAAACCTCCCACTTTTTAACACAACTGCTCCCAACACCAATGCACATACTTTTAACTACATGGAAAAAAGAGATTGTGTTAAGCCATGGAGATTTATCTTCAGATCACCACATGTACTTTCTGGCATGGATACAGACATACATAATGCAGGTATAACAGTGTCTCGCACACTAAACCCTGTGCCGCGGATGGAGGGCATCCGGAAATGCATGGACGTCAACACAATGACTTCATGCGCATGCGTATCATCATCACGTTGATGTCTGCATATGAGCGAAGGCCCTCCAGACGGGCCCTGAGCCGACAGTGGGGGGTACTGCAGGAGGAGAAGCACAGAGGAGAGATGCCAGCGCCAGCTGACTGCCTACAGAACATGTCTCTCGCTGCAAGAGGCACATCCTGTAGGCCAGTGTTTTTCAACCGCTGTTCCGCGGCACACTAGTGTGCTGCGAGATGTTGCCTGGTGTGCCGTACGGTCAGGGCCGCCATCAGGGCAGTACCACCAGTCCTGCATTCAGGGGCCCGGAGCTGACAGGGGGCCCGGGCTCCCCCAGGGTCCTAGGCCACAGTCTAGGGAGAAGGGCGGTCCGCCCCATGTGGACAGGAGAGAGCTGGACGGGGGACCCGCGGAGTTCAATACATCTCGAGCCGCAAGGCTCGTCTTCTGTTCCTGCCTGCCCTGCAGCTAACATATAGCCGATCGCAAGCGTTCCCCGATGTCAGCGCTGACGTCGGAGGGAGGGCTTAAGCAAAGCCTGCCCTCCGATGTCAGCGGTGACGTCGGAGAATACTTCCGTTCGGCTATTTGTGCGCGGCAGGGCAGGCAGGAAGCAGAAGACAAGCCTCGCGGCTTGAGCTTCGTTTTGCTGAGAAAGTTGCAAAGATGGGCTGGGAGGCAAACACGGAACACAAAAGGGGGGAGGGAGTGCGTTTTGGACACAAGGCATGAACTTGGGAGAGAGGAAGGGAGGGAAAGAGATGCTGAGGTGGGGGAGGGAATGGGTTTTTGGACACAGAAGGCATGGACTTGGGAGAGAGAAAGGGAGGGAAAGAGATGCTGAGGTGGGGGAGGGAATGCGTTTTTGGACACAGAAGAAATGGACTTGGGAGAGAGGAAGGGAGGGAAAGAGATGCTGAGGTGGGGGAGTGAATGAGTGTTTGGACACAGAAGGCATGGACTTTGGAGAGAGGAAGGGAGGGAAAGAGATGGTTGTGTACACAGGGAATAGAAGAAAGGAGAATTTTTGGTCATAGGGAGGGAGTGAGGTAGATAGTGGCATACCAGGGTGGGGGGGGCGGTCTGCCCCACCCCGGGTTTACGTCCCAAGGGGGTGCACAGCTGGCCACCCTCCAGTGTTGTCCCTAGGCCGGCAAACTGCGGCTCTTTAGCCACTTGAGTGCCACCGCCGCCATCGGGAACAGGCCGGCGCCAAGTTCTCCCTGCTTTTCCCTGTGGGGCCGGCCAACTCTCGCCACTCGCGTCAATTCTGACGTCGGAGAGGACGTTCTGGGCCAGCCAATCGCTGCCTGGCTGGCCTAGAACGTCCTCTCCGACGTTAGAATTGACGACGGGTGGTGAGAGTTGGTCGGCCCCGCGGGGAAGAGAAGCAGGGAGAACTTGGCGCCGGCCTGTTCCCGATGGCACTCAAGTGAATTACTTTATATATATAGTCAATATAGGCACAGAGTTAAATTTTTTAACATTTTCTAATGGTGGTGTGCCTCGTGATTTTTTTCATGAAACAAGTGTGCCTTTGCCCAAAAAAGGTTGAAAAACACTGCTGTAGGCAATCGGCCAGTGCCTCTCCTCGCCAGCATCTCACCGCGGCAGTTTGTGATACACAGATGTATAGGATGGGTGGATTTTCAAAGAAATTCCATGGCAAGTTTCCCTTGAACAGCACAGCTGAATTTAAAAACAGGTTGGACAAGTTCCTGAAGTCTATAAACTAATATTAACAAGGTAGACTCGGAGAAAGTCATTGCTTATCTAGGGCTAAGCAGCATGGATTATAGCTACATTTGGGATCCTGCTAGGCACTCATAACCTGGACAGACTACTAAAAGGGACAGGACACTGGGCTTGATCCAAAGACTTGAAATTAGGAGGAAGGCATTCTTGAATGATGACATCATAATTCAAGAATGCCTTCCCCCTAATTTCAGAATTTTATCCCTAGCAAGAGAAGAGGAAGGGGTGGGGGATTGGCTGTAATCTTTAAAGATTGCACCATTCTAAGCTCTAAATCTTCCTCTAATTTTGAAATCCTATCTCTAAAAGTTATTCTCTGAATTACTAGCAGATTCCCTAACGATCACTCTAATCTATATTCCCCCTAAAAAATGGACTTCAGCAAAAGAGGAATTTTCCGAATTTCTGTTAACCAATTCTCTATCTGGTCCATACAGCCTCTTAAGTGGAGATATAAACTTACATCTAGAGCAATCTGATCAACCAGAGAATTTCGAATTTTGGTCCTTTCTAGCTTCACTAGGATTTCCTAACTCATCCCCTGTTTCAACACACAAGAAAGGACACCAATTAGACCTGGTATCTTTGTCTTTTAATAACTTGATAAATTTCATTATCCGCTGGAAATCAGTAAATTGGTCAGATTCACTATGGTCACACCATAAAATATGCAACTTCGAATTCGATTAGCAATGGAAGACAACCTTAGTCACCAAGAAAGATAAGAACAGTACCAAACAATTTCATACCAGCAAAGGCAAGATCAACCCCAAAGAATTTTGGTCACACTATGATATTACTCATAACCAAGACGAAGAAAATGAGCAATTTATAAGTTCTTGGATCAGCACCAGCACCCGTATTCTGAATGAAATAGCCCCACTGAAAAAAAGAAGGAAGAGACTCAGAAACCTAACAGGCTGGTTTGACCTAGAGCTTCTAGAGAAAAAGAGGGAATTAAGAAAGTTAGAAAGGAAATGGTCAAAATTAGGAACTCCAAAGATGAGAGAGGCCTGGCGTCAAAAGCTGAAAAGCTATAAAAACTTATCCAAGGAAAAGAAAAAAATATTCTATGCCCACAAAATAGGTAATGTATCCATAAACAGCAGTAAGCTTTTCAAATTAGTTAACAACCTGTATGATACTCAATCATATACAAACCCAGTAGAAGAATCCACTGTGACAGCAGACAATCTGGCTGATTTCTTCAACACAAAAGTAAAAAAATTAAGACACTCTTTAACAGGCTCTTCTGACTCCCACTGGGATTACACCATTCTTCAAGACCTAGATGCCTCTAAAGCTGACATGACTTGGTCCAACTTCCGTGAGACTGACTGGCAAACATTCAATACGTTCTACAACAAGTATACCAAATCATATTGTAGATTGGACCCTTGCCCTCCAAATGTGATGAAAACGGCCCCAATCAACTTTAAAGCCAAACTACTTGTCTGGGTTAACCTACAACTATCTACAGAAAAATTTCCAGAAAATTTGGGTCAAATTGTAATAACACCTATTAAAAAGAACAACAAAGAATCAATCATCCAATAATATAGCCAATTTCAGACCTATCGCAAGCATTCCACTTGCTGCTATGTTAATGGAAGGGATGGTAAATGCTTAACTAAATACCTATTTAGATAGATTTAACATACTACATAACAACCAATCAGGCTTTAGATCTGGTTTTAGCACCGAAATGGTTGTGGCCTCGCTACTAAACCATCTAAATTCCCTTCTTAGTCAAGGTATCAGTGCTATGATTTTGCAATTGGACCTAAGTTGCGCCTTCGACCTAGTAGACCACATCATTCTAATGAATTGTTTAGAATCCATAGGTATCACAGGAAACGTCCACAAATGGTTCCAGGGCTTCCTAGGGAACAGATCCTATCAGGTATTCAAGGATGACAAACTTTCCTACAGCTGGAATAACAACTGTGGATTACCTCAGGGTTCCCCTCTATCTCCTACCCTGTTCAATATCTACCTCATCTCACTGGGAAATTTGCTACAAATCCTAAAGCTCAATTTTTACATTTACGCAGACGACATTACTGTAGTGATCCCTTTAACCTATCTGTCATCAGATTTTATTAATTTCTTAACCAACATCCTAAATCAAATTGAGATCTGGATGAAAGCCTTAAAATTGAAACTCAACACAGAAAAAACTAAATTCTTCTTGGCAACTCCCAACGAAAAGATAAAAGAAAACTCGATTCACATGAACGGTCGAGAATACAAAATTGATCAAACCATAAAAATACTAGGTGTAACCCTTGATAAGCACCTAACCCTGGAAAATCATACAGATCTATTGTTTAAGAAGCTTCGCACCATCAAAAAATTATTTGGACGAATCGTCTTTCCATTTACTAGTACAATCATCCATCTTGAGTACTTTGGATTACTGTAATATTATATACAGTGGTGCCTCGCATAACGGACGCCTCGCACAGCGAACGCTGCGCACAACGAACTTCAGGTCTTGCTTCCCACAACGAACTTCGTTTCACACAACGAAGTCGCCCGAGCTGCATCCTTCCGCGCAGTGTGCGTGACGCTACCGGTTACCCTCCTCCTCCTCCATCAACCAAATGGGAAGTTACATCATGAGGGGAGAGGAAGGAGGAAGGAAGCCGTTGGCAGCATACGCACTGTTAGAGCCCCGTGGCTTGTGTTAAAGTTGTTTACAGACTTCAACAGCAGCGGGAGAAAGCAGTCGCCGGCCCTGTTTCGCCGATCGAGGGGGGGCCCTGTTTCACCGATTGAGGGGGGGTGCCTGGTGTTGCCGATCACTGCGGGGAGGGGGCGGGCTTTGGCAGAGGTGGGAGAAAGCAGTAAATGAGTGGAAGTTGGCAGGCCTGGGGATGGAAGGGCAGTCGAAATACGGTATGTTGGAGCAGGGAATGAGAGGGAGGGAGAGAAGGGGAAATATTGGACAAGGGCAGAAGGGATGCTAAATCATAGGGTGACAGGCAGAGAGAACAACAGGAAAAAGAGTGGAAGCAATCTTGAACCCTGAGGGTGAGGGAAGAGAGAGGTGGTGAGATGATTGATCATGGGGAGAGGGACAAAAGGGAATAGAGATGGGATAGGAAGATAGTGGAAGTAAAAGGACAGGGAGATGTCAGGAGAGGAGATTATGGGCTACAAGAATGGAGGGAGGAGATATGCAGGAAATTGTGAAATTGTGGGACCGACCAAGGGACGGGGGTGGCAAGGACATGAATGAAAGGAAGATAACTTCTAGCCCCTCACCGCTGCTGCTTTCCCGCTTGTGCCTGATGCTGACGGCACAAGTTCTTCCCACTTCCATCATCTGCCTTCTTCTCTCCCTCCCTCCATCCCAGGCAATTCACTGAGAGGGGCAGGATAACTGATGGCACTGCGCTTAACTGCCCTCTCTCACTGTAAAATTAGACTCTACTTAGTCTGTCTTTAAATTTAAAAAATGTGTGTTGTTTTAAAAAACAATTATGTTTTTAGATGTATCTAAATAAAAATAACAAAAAATTTATCTTTTTTTATGTCATCTTAGCATATTTTATGCTACAGAATGAATTATTTTTTTAACATGTATTGTTATGGGAAAACGCGTTTCACATAACGAACTTTTCGCATAACAAACTTGCTCCTGGAACCAATTAAGTTCGTTGTGTGAGGCACCACTGTACCTAGGAACATATAAAAAGACACTTAAGCTGAGACTAATTCAGAACACTGCGGTCCGTCTAATCTTCGGTCTAAAAAAAAATGGGAACACATTACCCCTCATTTTCAGAAACTTCACTGGCTGCCTGTGGAATCTAGAGTTCTCTTCAAGTTTGCCTGCATTAGCTACAAAGCTGTTTTCGGGATGCTACTAGATTACCTTGCCTCTCAGTTCACTCTAAACCGTTCTAATAAGATCACCTCCAGAATAAATCTATTTAATTATCCCTCCCTGAAATCATGTCAATACGAGAAGTTTTTTGATAGAATGTTATCATTCCAGGCAGCTAAATCGAACACATGGCTTGGAAAACCCATACTTGAGAACTCCCCTAACACTATTCCTGTCATGTGTGACTGTGGTATTCTGTTAGCATGATTTTTCGGTGTAGCATTCTGTAATAATTTGGCTTATTCAATTTTCTTGATAGTGGAGGGGATATTTGGGAAGGGGAGGGGAGACAGGGGGTTTTGTTGATACTTGTTCTATATTATTTGTTTTTATAAAATGGTATTTGTACAGAATATTGTTTTTTTTAATACTTTAATAAAATAACCCCCTCTTTTACTAAAGCGCACTAGCCGATTTAGTGCGCGCTAATTGCTTTAGTGCGCGCTAATTGCTTTAGTGTGCGCTAAATGCTATATTCTACGGACGCGTTAACATTTAGCAAGCAATAAATTGATTATCGCACCTTAGTAAAAGGACCCATAAGTTCAGTATAAAATCATAACTATTTGAGGTTTGTGCAGATGGGATTAGATGGCTTGCGGGGATTGGGTGGAGACAGGGACCGAGCTCATAGGGACAGGCCTGAGCTGGCGAGGATGGGGACAATTTAAGATATATAAAAAACAAATAAGGGGATTGATGAAGAAATGCTGGTGAACCTAGTTTCAAGAATTTGAAACAAATGGCTCACACTGAATACCTCTGATGAGTCTAAAATACTTTTCATTAAATATAGGGACATGTAGTATATTTGATATAATGTATGCAACATGCCATTCATGAAACAGGCTACCAAGGGATGTACAGAGGTTTATTGTCTAAGGGAGAGTGAAACGCACTGATAGCAATGGGATGTACTCAAAACGAATTGGGTTTTAGACCAGAGTTAGATAGGTGGAGAAGGTAGTCCAATATGGGCAGAAAATGCAACGCACACCAGGAAGAAAATCTTGTCCATTTGAAGCAGTAACAGCATCGAGTGGAAGGTTTTCTACACGCTTCAATGACAGTAGATACTGCAACTTAAAGGGAAAAAACATTTACTTGGTTGGTGAAAGAAACCACGCAATGTTAATGAGTGGGGTTTGGGGTGAAGGAGGGATCCCTCATTCTGCGTCAGCAGTGTTGGGAATGGTTGCAACTTGCAGTTTCTTGGTCGCATGCGGCCCTGTGAAGTATTTTGTGTGGCCCCGGTCGAGGGCGATGCAGTGTTTTCCTCTGCTGCCCCCGGGTGTTTACCATCTTGCCGACTCCCTCCTCTGTCTTGCTGCAGCGTTTGCATGTTTCTGCGGCCCCAGAAACATTTTTTTTGGCTAATGCGGCCCAGGGAAGCCAAAAGGTTGGACACCCCTGTTCTAGACCATAGGGTTATTTCCCTTTACCTGCATGGACTGCAGAAGAGAACCATTCCAGGTTTTCCACTCCACCTCTAGAGTACTTCACAGGCTAGCTTAGCTCCTCCCATCAGTCAGTACCTACGCATGAAAGGACACACACAGCTTTGAAGTAGAGGCACCTGTAACAGGCTAAACATTGTTCTGCTCAAAACAACTAAGCAGCACCTGTAACCATCAACATAGGCTTCAAAGGAGCTCAGGAACTACTCCCAGAGCAGTGAATATGCAGATATGCCTCCGTGAGGACTAGGAATGCTAGAAATTCTCCTAGAGCCACAACTGCGATGATCAAAACGGACATCTCCATGTAGAAATATGGGACCTTCAGAAATGCATTCACTGCCTTGAGATCCAAAATGGGCCTCCAGTCTTGTGTGTCTTTCTTTGGCACGATGAAGTATAGGGAGTATCTGCCCGAGCCTGAGTTTTCTTCCGGAACAGGTTCTATGAACAAAATGTCTAAGAGTCTCTGGAGAGTGGCTCACACCCTGATCTCCTTCTCCAGAAGTCCAGCAGAAGAGTCGATGAACAATTTCATGGGAGAGTGATAAAAACTTGTTTTATGACCCTCTTGGATGATATCCAGCACCCAATGGTCTGAAGAGATTTTCTCAATCTCTCCAAGTAATGCCGACAACTGCCCCCAATAAGCGGGAGTGGGGCCGGCAGCCTGGTGTCATTGGGTCTTTTTAGAGGACAAGAGATGAAGGTCCCTGCAGTCCTCTGGCACCTGGAATTGCTGAAATGCTGCCAGTAACCGTGGATGGGTCTCTGTACCGAGGAACTTTGATAGTACTGTTTAGAGCAGCAGGAAGGATGAAAAGTACCCCTACTTCCGCCAGAAGGGTGGCAATCTGCCATACTGGCCATATCATCAAGGTGCTTACCAAAAAATATCTTCCCTTAAAAGGCAAATCTGCTCAAGGTAGCCTTGGACACCGAGTCGCCTGCCCACTGCCAGATCCAGAGCATTCTGCAAGCCAAGACTGCATAAGCAGAAACCTTACCCATGACTCTGATAAGGTCATAGAGAGCATCAGCCACATAATTCACCCCTTCTCATACAAGATGAGGGCAGGCATCTTTCTCTATCATCAAAGTCCAGTTCAGCCTGGTGTGGCAAGCTCACGCAGCAAAAGAAGCGGTAGCAGCAGCCCTGATCCCTAGAGCCAGGGCTTCAAACTGTTTCTTAAGTACTATGTCCACCCTGCGGTCCTGCGTATTCCTCAGCATGACACCACCTTTGCTTAGGAGAGCTATTTGCATGGTGTCTTGAGTGTCAGCCGAATCCACCTTTGGCTGCTCAAAGAGCTGCTGAAACTCAGGCACCATGGGATAAAGCTTAGTTATGGCCTTAGCAACCCGCAAAGACCCCTACAGGGTCTCCCATTGTTCCGTGACCAAGGTATTAATATCTGGGTAAAGCCAAGTCTGGTCATTAATGCCATTCATAACCGTGCATTTGGAAGTGCAGAGCTGCATTGCAGTTCAAGTTCCAGTTTCAATTGCAACTCCACATCAGAAAAAGTGGTGGACAGAGACCGACCTGAAAAGATAGCGAACACAAGAATCATTACACTGGTCAGGAGCCAGGGAGGCCCTACGGCTGTTGGGCCTGAACAAGGAACCAGTCATCTAGGGCAGAATCAGTATCCCGGGACAAAATAAGCATGAAATCCAACACGCCATCCAACCCATCGGGATCCGAAAAATCTCTGGAGCCAGGGGCTAGCTTGCTTATAGGAGAAGACGAAACCAGAGGAGAAGATGATCCCTGGGTCGAAGACTGTGTGCCCACTTGCCTCTGCTTCGTATCAACATGAGAAAAAGGTCCTGGGCAATATTTTTTACCCATTTCCCAGACCTATAGAGGCTCATCTGTCCTTGAGGACAAGTATGAAGCCAAGCCTGAGGCCCCCCACCCCTCCCTTGCATTCACTATGGCACGCAGTACACAGATGCTCTTCTGCTGGTAACTTGGCACATATTTGACAAGAATTCACATCCTCACCCCCTCAAGAGTCTATCCCAGTTGATTGGAAGCAAAATCAGGGGGTTTTCAGACAGATAGAGGCTTTTGAAAAAAAGATTGCTTGAAATCCGAGATGGCCGCCACCAGTAAAATTGCACCAAAAATAGCCTGTGGAAACTTTTCTAAAGTTCATAAACATAGAAATAGGGGGTTTTGAGGTGGAGACCTGAGCCCTAACCCCAGAAAACTTCAAGTTTGGGATTTTCTGACCCAGCCCGATTCTCCCATAGGAATGAATGGGGGTTTACTCACAGTCAGTTGGTATCTGCCTGCAGCTTTTTTCAATGCAGCTGAATGGAGGAAAGGACTTTTCTGCCTCAGATACTTCCAGCAATTCTTCCAGACCACAGACTCTTTGGGCTGCAAGCTGGATGGACCGATCTCCACCACTCACCCCCAAGGGAGCTCAGAGCACGACAGGGGTGAGTAAACACACACCAGTGCCCTGATACCCCAAGGGCTCTTACTCAGGATGCCCATAGCCTGTGCTCAAACCACTGAGAAACCCAGAAGGCAAGCCGGCTCCCAGGGGAATGGACCCCGAGCCCAGAAGACAACACAGCAGGCTGGTTCTCCAGGCCAACTCAAAGGTTTGCCCTGCAGAGCCGCAGAATGGCACAGCAGGTCTGCACCCTTTCCCAGGCAGAGAATCTCCCAGAATGGGGTCACAGGGCACTAAAACCTCTGAAAAAACAAATTTCTAACGCAAGAAAGCAAAAGGCTAAGCACAGCAGATCAGAACCCCTCTGCACAGTTTGCTTGCAGAGAACACCACTGATCTGTGAACTGCCTATATAGGGGGCTGGTTCAGGGGAAGGGATAAATCACCTCACATATGGAATCCAGAGTAAATGCAACTGAACTGTTTTTATATAATTCTTTCTAACTTCAATTGGGTTGGAAAGATTTAAAAAAAAAAAAAAAAAAAAAGAAAGACCACCACTTGTTAATATTTCTGGGGGAATTCTGAACTGTAGTCATGCAGAATTCTGCACATCCAGTGCAAAATATGGTACAGGCAGCTCCTCTTTTCACTCACTCTCTCCCTTCCTTGCTGAGACAAGCAGCCAAGAGGTGGAGTAAGTAAACAGCTGCATTTTAAGTCCCTTCCTCTGCCAGGCTAGACCAAACTGGTTATTTTAACCGTGCAGGCCTTTGGATAGCCCAATGATTCAAATAAATAGTTGGGACTAGGATGGCACAGGAAGAGGAAGGGGCCCTCATCTTCTTGCCATGCAATCTCAGCTGGGGAGGGAAGAAAAGAGTAGAACAACTGATGATGGTGACTGACTGTGCCATAAGATGATGGGGGGAAAAGTGAAGGAAAGTACAATGGAGATGGGGATGGGCATGAGGGAGCAAGCTAAAAGTGTGCTATGAGGATGAGATGATTAACAAAGAAAGCCGATATTGTGCATTGGAACTGGGATTGGGGTGGGGGCACAGCAAGCAGAGACTGTGTCACTTATGTGGGAGGAGAGATCAAATCCAAGGGTGGTCCAGTGATGTACCTGCCATGAGTGAGCTTTCCACATGCCTGCCTGGCCCCGAGCTGCTCCCTGAATGGCTGCTGCGAGTTCTCACAAGTCCCACGAGAACTCGTTGCAGCCAATCAGTGAGCGAATCAGCGCCCAGCAGGAGCAAAGAAAGCTCAATCCTGCCCGGTAAACTGCTTTACCGCGAGAACTCAAGACAGCCATTCAGGGAGAAGCTCAGAACCGGCAGGAGCGCAGAAAGCACCCTCCTGCCTGGTACACCACTGGACCACCAGGAATTCAAAAAGGTATAAGGGGGGAGACATGAGGGAGGTAAAAAAATTGTCATAGTCAGCCGGGAAAGGAGACGGGAGGGATTCCTCCTTTCCCGGCCCACCACTGAACCACCAGGTCCATACAGCAGGCTCATAAATTCCATAGAGAAAACTGGTGCTACAGATGCTACAGATTAAATCTTAAGAAAATCTTAAGATAGTGAGATCATAGCCTACAAAGAAGGCAATTCATTACTTTTGTGGCATTGGCAAAAAAGCAATCCACATGACGACACCACCTGAAGGAAGGTAAAATTATGTCCTTACCTGATAATTTCCTTTCCTTTAGTCACAGCAGATGAATCCAGAGACTACTGGGGATTACATCTATCAACCAGCAGGTGGCGATAGAGCACTTGATTTATCTTTGGTTATATCTTGGATGCACAGCCTCCTGGTCAACCAGTATAGGTCTTCTCAAACCAGTTGAATTAAAACACAAAGTAAAGCACATAAAGGCATGAGACATATGAATTAAAAGACACATATGCAACTTCATTCCCTCACACGTGCACATTGATGCTACAAATTAGAGAATGCAATTTCAACTAAAAGCATGCTAAAACTGCACCTGAGAGTGACAAGACCCCGCAACAGGGTGGGGCTCTGGATTCATCTGCTGTGACTAAAGGAAAGAAAATTATCAGGTAAGAATATAATTTTACCTTCCTTGTCATCAACAGCAGATGAATCCAGAGACTAGTGGGAAGTACCAAAGCAATCCAAATGTAGGGAAAGAAATAAACCAGCAAACAGGAAATCCCTAACCCCCAAATGAATATGAGAGAGATTTGCATACCCGTCACTTCCATTATATGCAAATCTCTCTCATGCATATTCATTAGGGATATCCTGAAAACCTGACTGGCTGGGGGGCCCCCAGGACAGGGTTGAAAACCACTGATCTAGGGCATCAAGCCTGGAAACGGGACAAGGGAAGACTCCTCCTCTAACTGAAGCCCTCTGAAGCACAAATCATTAGGCTCCCACAGGAGGCAAACTGCTGACCAAAGTCAAGAAGAATGTTAGAGAAGAGGCAAGACACCAAAATTGTGCCTGGGTCCCGAAGTGACAAGTGCCTTTCCCAGAGCCCCAACGAGATACAGAGAAAACTTCAGACACTGAGACAGATAATCCAACTTTTATCTCACTCCTCCACATGCATGACCCAGAAGGAGTGAAAAGAAAAACTCTGATCCAGAGAGAAAGAGCTGCAAACTAGCCCGCAACTAGCCTAGCCCCAGCTGTCAGCTGGCCGGGATTAAATAAGGTACACTAGGCCGCAAGCGAAGTGGCGCCCAGGCAAAGGCCAACCTCCTGGGGCCTACCGAATAGTGAGGACAAAGGCATCACTGCCGGAGGCGGTGTCCCTGCTCCGAGAGGAGAAAGACTGACAATGGAGGTGCCGGCAACTGCAGCAATGGTCCTCCCCCCCTTTCAAAGCGAGAGGGAAAGGCCTTGGCTGACCGCCCTCAGGGCCTCCTATCACCCGCTGCTGCCCACCCTAGCTGCAAGAAAGGGGCCACGCATGATTATGGCTGAAGCAGCTTCGGCTGCCTTTTGCAGCAAAGGAGTAGGAGCTTATGGGACCTAGGTATCCAGGTTCTTCAAGGAGGGAGGGGGGAAGGGAGGGAGGAGCCCAGGTGTTGCCCCCCCCAATGGCACTGTACAGCCCCCATCTCACAGCTCAACCGAGGCCCCAAGCCACAGGAACATGCCTAGGCCCATTCCTCCACCGAGGCCTCAAGCCACAGGGCTTGAGGAACATTTCTCTACTGCAGCCTAAACCACTGAAACCTGCACAGGAACATTTTTCTCTACTGAGGACTAAGCCACAGGAACATTTCTCTCTACTGAGGTCTAAGCCAGCTGGGAGGGCGAGGAAGGGACCTGGGTGGGCCCAGGTGTTGCCCCTAAAGTTGGCTCAGTATGACCAACACCCCTAGGCTCTACTGAAGCCGAAACCAGGAATCAGAACGATAACAGCCATTTTTCAGATCCAGGAAACTGGTACTGGTAGCTGCAGACAAGCCTGGCTGAAATCCACTGTAGAATCCAGGAGCTGTGAGAAACCTATCCATCAGCCTATTGGAGATAGAATATACTGGTTGGCCAGGAGATTGTGTATCCAAGATATTTCCGGTCCTCGGGAGCCACAGGCAGGTCAGGTTTTCAGGATATCCACAATGAATATGTACGAGATGGATTTGCATGCACTGCCTCATTGAGATGCAAATTTATCTCATGCATATCCTGAAAACCTGACCTGCCTGTGGCTCTCGAGGACCAGAATTGCCTACCCCTGCCCAAGGATAAATCAAGTGCTCTCTATCTCCACCTGCTTGTTGATGGCTGTAATCCCCACTAGTCTCTGGATTCATCTGCTGTTGATGAAAGAAAAATGCATTCTCTCTAAATCCCTTATGACAATAATAAAATACTATGGTGTGCACCACTGATAAACAGCTAGCTAGCTTTCTTCTTCAGAAGTGTGAAATATTTAAATGCACTATGAATTCATGATATCAGACTGAGTTGTTTCTTAAACTGTACAGTGGTACCTTGGATTACAAGCATAATCCGTTCCAGGATCATGCTCGTAATCCAAAATGCTCATTTATCAAAGCGAGTTTCCCCATAGGAAATAATGGAAACTCGCTTTGATGCGTTCCCCCCCCCGAGAACCAGCATTGCTCCCCCCGAAGGCCCTCCCCTGTGATCCGGCACCCCCCCCCCCCGAAGCGATTGGGCATCCCCCGCCACCCCCCCTACGCTTCTTACCCGCAAAGCAAGTTGGCCCAGAGTGCTTTTATGCCTCGAGGCGGTATTTAGACGTCTTGAAGGACCCCCGGGTAGGTAGTTAATCACCGAGAGGCTTGTACCTTCAATTCCAGCAAATCCCCATTCCCGTGTTACGCTCTGTTTCCACCTTGTCTTTCAGATCCCCGCTACAAATCCCGCCGCTTCCTTTCTCCAGGGTCCTGCTCTCTTCTGGCGCAAAAGTCTTCCAAATCTCCTTCAGCCTGCCTTCTCTGACGCAACTTCCTGTTTCCGGCAAGGCTGGACATATCCGAAGGAGAGACAGTGAATTTGAGGGGATGCTGCGCTGGAGAAGGAAAGTTGCAGGGCTGGTGGTGGGCGATCTCAGGTACTGTATTAGTTTGACGGGAGGAGGAGGGAAGGGCAAGCGGCTTTGAGAGAGAGGGGGGGAGACATGTTGGACCGGGGAGGGAAGCATGGTCCTCGAATGGTGTGAACAGATGTTTTCGGCGTGGTACAGCTGATGTCTTTTATTGTTGTTGTAAGAAGCGTCGGGGGGGAGGTGCCGGATCGTGGCGGGGGGGTGCCCAATTGCGTCGGGGGGGGGGGGGTGCCGGATTGCGAGGGGGGCACTCGTAAATCGAGCCATGCTCGGTTTCCGAGGGACCGATTTTGCAAATGTTTTGCTCGTCTTGCAAAACACTCGCAAACCAGTGCACTCGTAAACCGAGGTACCACTGTATATCTTAAAACGCTTTGTGCTTTTCAGCAAACACTTAGGACTGGTTTTGCACACAAATTCAATCAGGTTCAAACTTTGAGAAGCAGCATGAGCCTGCATTTCTTCTATTATCATCCGATAATGGTGGGGCAATTTTCAATAGAATCTAAGTTGAAAAGCACTAGAAAATTCATATATGAAAATGCCTTTCATGTCCTTGTTTGCTGTTATTTATTCTTCTAATAGTAATCTTACCTTACAAGCAGATATACTAATCCAGCAATGAATGTGAGACTGAGAACAACAGCCACCAGCACTTGGTCACTTATTCCTTCAATAACTGAGTCATCCTCCAGCTTCAGACTCACAACTTCTGCCTGATATTCGTCCATTCCAAGCTTCAAGCATCTAGACCTAGAAGAAAAATGAAAATATACACACAAGCCGCAGAGCTGTACATTATCTGTTTGATGCACAAGCTAGATTCATAAATAATACATTTAAATCAAGCAAAATAAAAAACATTATTTATCATAAGAAAACATAGTTCATATCTTCCTTAAGAAGTCAACACTTATTATTATTTTTTATGCAGAAAAATTTTCCAACACTACCACACTGCATTCTAGACTAATGAAAGTCAAACATCTTTTTCAATGAACTGCGCCAACACAGTTAGGAGTCTAATGACATCTCTCTATGTTAAATATCTATTTTCAGTACATAATAGGATTTTACTGACAAAAGTTAATTTTCTCTGAAAATTTATAAGCAATTTGTCTGCTTCAACTAATAGCCAATCTGTCGATCAAATCAAGAAGGATTCCGTAAGACTGGAAGGTGGCGAATATTACGCCAATCTTCAAGAAAGGTTTGAGGGGTGATCCAGGAAACTACAGACCAGTGAGTCTGACCTCAGTACCGGGAAAGATGGTAAAGGCAATGATAAAGGACTGCATCATTGAGCACCTTGAAGGATACAATTTGATGAGAAACAGCCAGCATGCTTGATGAACTTGCTGCACTTCTTCGAGGGAGTAAACAGGCAGATAGACAAAGGTGACCTGGTTGACATTGTATATCTGGATTTTCAGAAAGTGTTAGACTAGATTCAACATGAACGACTACTTTGAAAAATTGCGAACCATGGAATCGAGGGTGAAATACTCACGTGGGTTAAAAACTGGCTGGTAGATAGGAAACAGAGAGTGGGATTAAATGGACAATACTTGGACTAGAAAAGCGTCACCAGTGGAGTGCCGCAGGGTTCAGTGCTTTGGCCCGTGTTCTTCAACATATTTATAAATGATCTGGAAATTGGCACGACAAGTGAGGTGATTAAATTTGCAGACGATACTAAGTTATTCAGAACAGTGGATTGCGAAGATCTACAACGTGACAAACACACTCAAGAAATAGGCTGCAAAATGGCAAATCTTATACACGAACACAGGATGTCCAGGGCGGTACTTGGAGAGACACCCCAGGAAAGAGACTTGGGAATACTGGTCGACAAGTTGATGAAGCCGTCCACGCAATGTGTGGTGGCGGCGAAAAGGGAGAACAGAATGCTAGGAATGATTAAGAAAGGGATCATGAACAGATCAGAGAAGGTTATCATGCCGCTGTACCGGGCCATGGTACGCCCTCACCTGGAATACTGCATCCAGCACTGGTTGCCATACATGAAGAAGGACATGGTACTACTCGAAAGGGTCCAGAGAAGAGCGACTAAAATGGTTAAGGGGCTCGAGGAGTTGCCGTACAGCGAGCGATTAGAGAAACTGGGCCTCTTCTCCCTTGAAAAGAGGAGACCGAGAGGGGATATGATCGAAACATTCAAGATACTGTAGATAAAGACAGGTTGTTCACCTTCTCCAAGGTAGAGAGAACGAGAGGGCACTCTCTAAAGTTAAAAGGGGATCAATTCTGTACAAACGTAAGGAAGTCCTTCTTCACCCAGAGAGTGGTGGAAAACTGGAACGCTCTTCCAGAGGCTGTTATAGGGGGGAAACACCCTCCAGGGATTCAAGACAAAGTTAATCGAACATACACAGGTAGGGCTGGTCTCAGTTAGGGCACTGTCTTTGACCTAGGGGCCACCGTGGGAGCGGACTGCTGGGCACGATGGACCACTGGTCTGACCCAGCAGTGGCAATTCTTATGTTCAATAAAAATTTGTTTCGGTACCTCCTGAAAATGTGATTATAAAAATCCCACTCATACAAGAGTAATTTTTGCCATGGAAAGTTATGGGTACTGAGAAAGATAGTGAGGAACAAAGATGAGAATAGGAAGGGTAGTGAGTAGAAGGACACGTTAAGATTCTTTCGAGAAGCGCTTTTTAAGGTATGCTAAATTTAACCCATATGAGTCTCAAATTTACTGTGCAATCCAGAGGGAGGTACTGACTGTAAAAGTATGGTGGTACAGAATACACCTCATTCCTTTCTAGTTCCACACCTACCCCTCTGACATTTCTATCCCTTTAGGTCAGGGATTCTCAACCCAGTCCTTCCGACACACCTAGCCAGTCAAGTTTTCAAGATATCCACTATGAATATGCATGAGATATATCTGGAAACACTATCTCCATTCTGTGCAAATCTATGTCATGCATATTCATTGTGGGTATCCTGAAAACTTGACTGACTAGGTGTGTTCTGAGGACAGAATTGAGAACCCCTGCTTTAGACTTTTGAAGACAGAAGGCAAAGCTCCCTATGTTCAGCTGAAACTAAGTTTCATGGAGCAGGGACTGTCTCTGTGCGCCTAACATTTCCCTTTTAAGGCAATGAAAAAAAAGTTGAGGTTAAAGACCTATTCTTTTTTTTTAAATCTTTATTAAGTTTTCAAAGCTAACAAAAAGTACAAAACAATAAATATACATATATTAATAATCATAATAAGCACTTATCAATCAGTAACAATACAGGAAAAATAAAAACCCCTCTCCCATCCAACATTTTCCATCAGTGAATAAAACCAAACAAGAGATACCCCCCCTCCCACGGATGTGTGTGTGCTAAAAGATAAGACAACTATAACGAAGACACAAAAGACGTCAATGGACCCCAAACTAACTTGAATAACTTATTATGCCCCAGCATGTCAGCGTTCATCTTCTCATACTTATAACATAAGCATAAATTCGCCCACCAAAAAGTAAAACTAAGGCTATCCCAATTTTTCCAATTGCGAGTAACCATTTGCATGGCTATCCCGGTCGTAATAAGGAAAAGTCGATATTTATATCTGTCCAAGGGGAGGTTTATGATGAAATATCATCCCACATACGACTACATCATATGTCAATGGAATCGATGACTCCAGTATTAGACTGTCCCCATAATGATCTCCAAAAGTTGAGTATCAAAGGACAATAGAACAAATGATCCAGTGTCCCTATGTTTAGATGAAAGTGCCAGCATCTATTAGATTTAGAACTATCTAATTTTTGCAAACGAACAGGGGTCCAGAAACTACTATGTAACAAAAAAAACCCCCAAAAACATGTTTGTCTCATAGATGCTGATGTTGTACATCTCATCCTCCAAGTCCAAATCCGTAGCCATTGAGAAGCAGAATCTGCTGCTTAATCTCAATGCTCCAAATGTCTCTCAGACTAGTTTTTGGTTTCTTGTTCAAATATTCCGATATTAATTTATACTACTTGGCAGCCTAATGCCCTAGGAAATCTGTCTGGAAGCATAGGCCCGGAAAGCTATACTGATCCTTTAACCTTTTCTGAATGGCCTGCTTCAATTGCAACCACTTACACGCTTGGGACTTTGAGATACCGAATGATTGTTGCATTCGTGAAAAATCAAGTATTTTTCCATTTTATATTACATCATCTAAAGTACGTATACCTGCCTACATCTAATGCTTCCAGATGATCTTAAACTCGCCAATTTGAATCTTGTTCAACCATAAGGATTGACATGTGGACTGTTGTACCGGTATAGATGTTAAGTTACTCATGAATTTTAAGGTTTTCCAGGTGGTAAAAAGAATGTTATTGTCCTTAAAATTTGACTGCCTAGGTGTGTTCTGAGGACAGAATTGAGAACCAATGCTTTAGACTTTTGAAGACAGAAGGCAGAGCTCCCTATGTTCAGCTGAAACTAAGTCTCTATGTGCCTAACATTTCCCTTTTAAGGCAATGAAAAAAAACGTGAGGTTAAAGACCTATTCTATTATCTCACAACAGATAGCTTTTAGAACATGACAGCAAAAATTTGCCACTACAATATCACAAGGTATTTAATATAATGAGGCCATGAAAGGCGGTGCTGCAAAATGAAAGCAGAATTGTTCATGAAGTACTGCTGCTACCCTTCCTCACCTCTCTTTTCTTCCTGTCTTTCTAGCTTGATCCATAAACCTCCTTCTAATGGGCATGAATGCAAGTTGGTCCAGAGGAAGGCTACTAAAATGATAAGTGGTCTTCATCATAAAGCATATGGGGACAGACAAAGATGTATACTAGAGAATGACATGGGGAAAAAATTTCTCTCCGTCTCTGCTCCGTCCCCGCAAACTCGGTCCATGTCCCTGCCCCAGTGAGCTCGGTCCCCATCTCTGCCCCATCACCTTGAGCTCAGTCACCATCTCCGCCCTGTCCCATGAGCTTGGTCCCCATCCCTGCAAACCATCTGATCCTATCCGCATAGCCTCAAACAGTTTTATACTGAACTTATTTTATTAAAGTATAAAAAGAAAATATTCTGTACAATTGTCACTTTATAAATCAGAGTTCTGGCTGCCAAACTAGAGGAAAAGATTGCAGCTGGCAGGGCTTTGTTTATAAACGTTTATCAACACAGCTACAATACTACTTTATCCTAAAGCAAAAAAAAGAAAAAGAAAAGAAATATAATTTTTTTTCCTACCTTTGTTGGTTGGTTTCTGCTTTCCTCGCCTCTTCCTTCCATCCACTGTCTCTGCCTTCTCTCTGCCTCTTCCATATGGCATCTGTTCTATTTCTATGCCTCTACCAGAAACTGTCTGCCTCTCCCTTCCATCTCTCCCATTGGTCTGGCACCCATTTTCTTCCCTCCAATCCTCCATGATCTGGCATTTCTGTCTTCTTCCCTTCCATCTCTCACTCCCTCCACCAGGTGGTTTTTAGCATCTCTCTCCTCCTTTCCACCCTTCAGTTCTGGTATGTCTCCTCCCAATCTCCCAATGCTCTGGTATCTCTCTCTCCTCTCCCTTCCTTTTCTGGCTCTTCCTTTTCAATTTATTTTCTACCTCGTCTACTTTCTTACTTTCCAGTCCTCAATTTTCCTTTCATTGTGTCTACCTACAGCTTGCCACCTTCTTCTCTCACCCCTTCCAGTATCTCACTAACTCTGTCCTCTTCCCCCAATCCAGCATGTGTCCTTTGTTATTTATCCCCTCCTTCCATCCATTATGTGCTCCCCTCTCTCTCCTCTCAGCGTCTGTTCCCCTCTCTTTCAACTCCCCACTTCGATGCAGTGTCTGCTCCCTCTCAATCCCCACTTCCATCCAGCAACTGCTCCCCCCTCTCCTCCCCATTTCCCTTCATCGTCTGTTCCTCTCTCCCCTCCCCCTCTCCCCTTCTGCATATGTTCCCTTCTCCCCTACCTCTACTTCCCTTCAGCACCACTCAACCTCTTCCCTACTTGGGCCATCTCTCTCCCTTCCTGTCACCTTTGCGGCGCTTTTCAGAATCAAAGTTTTCTCTCTCTGAGCAGCCCGGAGACTGCAGCCTTCTCAGAAGTCACATGCGGCTATCCCAAACCTTCTTCTCTGACACAACATCCTGTTTCCGCACGGGTGGCTCACGTCAGAGAAGTTTCAGGGCACAATTTGTGAGAAGGGAGTGTCCAGGCCGCTCAGAGAGAGAAAACTGAAAAGCACAAGCGAAGGTGAAGGGAAGGGAGATGCCCCGACGAGAGGAAGAGATGCCCGGACTGCGGGGCCCAGGGCAGCTGCCCTGTCTGCCCTCCCCCAACACCAGGCAGGGATTGCCTGGGTCAGCCCCTCAGCGACATTAAGGTTCCAGTCGGAGCAGCCCTGCCTGCTCGAAGCTATGAAGAGTCTGATAGGCCAGCCCCAGGAGGTGCGAAAAAGCAGACAGCCCAGAAGTCACAGGTTTGTGGGTGGGGGGGGGGTTGCTGCTGGTGATCAGGAAGGAGGCTGCTGTACCACATGATAGCAAGGGAGGGAGGGGGAGGCTGCTAGACTGCATGATCATGAAGAGGGCTGCTGACCACGAGGGGCTGATAAGGGAGGCAACTTGCAGCAGATACTTTACTGCAGGGACAAGGCCATTCAGGTGAATGGCCTTGTCCCTGTACACAGGGCAACCAGACTTCCCCCCCTTCACGTTCCTGCGGGTTACCGTGTCATTCTCTAATGTATACTTTTTGGAGGAAAGGTGGGAGAGGGGAGATATAATAGAAACATGACAGCAGATAAAGGCCAAATGGCACATCTAGTCTGTCCATCCACAGTAACCATTATCTCTTTCTGAGAGATCTCACATGCCTATCCCAGGCCCTCTTGAATTCAGACACAGTCTCTGTTTCCACCACCTCTTCTTGGAGACTGTTCCATGCATCTACCACTCTTTCCATAAAAAAGTATTTCTGCAGATTACTCCAGAGCCTATCACTTCTTAACTTCATGCTATGCACTCTCATTACAGTTTCCTTTCAAATGAAAGAGACTCGACTCATGCACATTTATATTATGTAGGTATTTAAATGACTATCATATCTCCCCCTATCCCGCCTTTCCTCCAAATTATACAGATTGTCTGTCCCCATACGCCTTCAGTCTGTCCCCATACGCCTTATCATGAAGACCACACACCATTTTAGCATTCTTCCTCTGGACCGACTCCATCCTTTTTATAAATTTTTGAAGGTGCGGCCTCCAGAATTGTGCACAATATTCTAAATGAGGTCTCACCAGTCGTATACAGAGGCATCAATATTTCCTTTTTTCCTACTAGCCATATAGCTTCCTATGCACCCTAGCATCCTTCTAGCTTTCGTCGTCACCTTTTCAACCTGTTTGGCCTTAAGATCATCGCATACAATCACACCCAAGCCCCGCTCTTCTGTCGTGCACATAAGCTCTTCACCGCCTACTGTTTCTTTGGGGGTTTGCAGCCCAAATGCATGACCTTGCATTTCTTAGCATTAAATTTTAGCTGCCAAATTTCAGACCATTCTTCAAGCTTCACTAGGTCTTTCTTCATATTATCCACAAAGAGGCAAATCTTAACTGACAGTCCTTCAGCAATATTGTTTATAAAAATGTTAAAAAGAATAGGCCCAAGAACAGAACCTTGAGGCACACCACTGGTCAGTGGTGTACCAAGGGGGGAGGGGGCGGACCGCCCCGGGTGCACGCCCTAGGGGGGATGCACAGCCAGCCAGGTCCGGAACGTCCTGCCCTACTTTGCAACAGGACCTGCACCTCAGCGTGGCTGCCGGTGCACCCCCTCCAACATACTTGCTCTGAGGTGCAGGAAGGTCCTGCGATGACTACGTTTGCCAGCTCTGCTCCGGAAGTTACATCAGAGGGGGTGGACCCGGCAGACTCAGTCATCACGGGACCTAGCCGCAACTCCCTGCATCTACTGGGTCCACCCCCTCCGACGTAACTTACTTCTTCCGGATCAAAGCCAGCAGATGTAGTCATCGCGGGACCTTCCTGCACCTCAGCGTGGCTGCCGACTCTGCTCCAGAGCAAGTACGTCGGAGTGTGGAGGACCGGCAGCTACAGTCATCGTGGGACCTTGCTGCATGAAGGGAGAGACGGGAACAGGACTGCTGGTATGGAAGAGTGGTATGGAAGGGTGGAGGGAGAGAAAGGGGGCAGGGATGTATGGAAGGGTGGTGCTGATGGAATTGGTGTGCATGAAAAGGGAAAGAAAGGGGGAAGATGCTGATGGAAGTGGGGGGAAGGGAGAGAGAAGGGGTAGATGCTAATTGAAGAGAGGTGGATGGAGAGCTAGAAAGGGCAGACATTGGATGGTAGTGGGGAGGGTAGAGGGGGAGCCTATGCTGGATGGAAGTGTGGATGGGAAAGATAAGGGAGCAGATGCAGGAGGAAATGGAGAGGAGTGAAAGAGGGGAGCAGATGCTGGATGGAAGTGTCCAGAAAGAGAAGGTACTAGATGGAAGGGGTAGAGAAAGAGGGCACATGATGGAAGAAGGGGAAAAGGGGCACATGGTGGGGGGAAAAGGATTGAGTTAGTGAAATACTGGAGGGGGTGAGGGAAAGAGGTAGCAAGCTGTAGGTAGATAGTAAAAAAGGAAATTGATGACAGGGTAGCAAGAATGTAATCTAGACAGATGCAGAAAATGAATTGAAAAAGAAAATGAGGAGAAAAAGGGAAAGGGATTGCAGAGGAGAGGTGTGGGAGAGGGAAGGAGAGGAGAGAGATGCCAGACCAATGGGGGTGAAAGGAGAGATGGAAGGGGGAGGCATACAGTTTCTGGAAGGGGCATAGAAGGAGAGAAGATGCCATATAGGGGCAGAGAGACGGCAGACAGTGGATGGAAGGAAGACAGTAACAAGAAGATGAGGAAAGCAGAAACCACAGAAGACAAAGTTAGAAAAAAGATTTTCTATTTATTTATTTATTGCTTTAGGAGACATGTGTCACTGTTTCTGTGGTGTTGCATTGTATGCAGAGTCCAGCTTCTTGCTGGTTCAATTTAACCTTTGTCTATGTATTTCTATTTTATCCCCCCTCTTACAAAACTAAGGAGCGTTTTTTAGCGTCAGCCATAGTGGTAGCAGCTCTGATGCTCAGAATTCTATGAGCATCAGAGCTGTTACCACCATGGCTTAAAAACCACACTACAGTTTTGTAAAGGGGGAGGGGTTAGTTTGTGAATACATATTCCATACTAGGCGAAGGTGTTTTCTGTCTTCTGTGTGTTCAAAAGACATGGTTTTCTGTTAGGACTGACTTCAGGATTGATCTGTACTAGTCTGGCTTGTTTAGTTTTACAATGGATGTATTGATGTTGTACTGTTCACTGCAATATGTAAGATGTTGCCTTTTCCTAGGTATACTCTTGTGTGACGTTTGGATTGCTACTAAAAATCATGTTCCTATCCAAGATACTCGAGCGTGCTATTTTCCATCGCCGCCTGGACTTCCTTTCAACTTGACAGATTCTCGATCCTCTACAATCTGGTTTTCACCCCTAACACTCCACAGAGACTGCCCTCACTAAGGTCTGCAGTGACTTGTTCTTGGCCAGATCTAAGGGCCTTTACTCTCCTTATCCTTCTTGACCTCTCTGCTGCCTTTGATACTGTAAATCACAACTTACTCCATGATATGCTGTTCTCATTTGGATTCCGTGATTCTGTCCTCTCCTAGTTTGCCTCCTACCTTTCCCAACGCACCTTTAGTGTATGTATTGGTGGGTCCTCTTCTGCTGCTACTCCACTTGTAGTTGGTGTACCTCAGGGTTCTGTCTTAGGACCTCTTCTCGTCTCTCTCTCTACACCTCTTCCCTCGGTGCCCTGATCTCCTCCCTTGGCTTCCAGTATCATCTTTATGCTGATGACTCCCAGCGCTACCTCTCTACACCTGAAATTTCACCTAAAGTCCAAGAAAAAGTCTCTGCTTGTTTGGCTGACATCGCTGCCTGGATGTCTTGCTGTCATCTGAAACTAAATATGTCCAACACTAAGCTGCTCCTCTTACCTCATAAACCCTCTGCTCCTTTCTCCATCTCTGTAAATATTTATTTATTTAAAAATTTATATACCGCAATAAATACTATGCAGTTTACAAAATTACATGTATACATATTAAAAATACTAAAACATGTTTCGACAGAACAAACACAATAAAGCATTAACATTTGCATTATTAAAACCTTTTTTCAACAAGATAGAATGACAAATCCCATGAAAACATTTACAGGACGGTAAGACTTCAGCAGCAAATAGATTTAGCACATGAAGGCATTAGCAAATAATTGTGTTTTCAACATTTTCTTAAAATTCAGTCTCCCATCACAAAATCATTGTTCCAGTCTCCTCTGCTCGCAACTTTGGAGTCATCTTCGATTCTGACCTCTCATTTTCTACGTATATCCAATATGCTGTTAAGACTTGTCGCTTCTATCTTTTCAATATCACCAAAATTAATCCCTTCCTCTCTGAGCACACTACTCGGACCCTTGTCCAAGCTCTTATAACCTCACACTTAGATTACTGCAATCTACTCCTAACTGGTATCCCTCAGTGTTGCCTCTTCCCCTTGCAATCTATGCAAAACTCTGCTGCATGATTCATCTTCTACCAACCTCAGTACGCTCATGTCACCCCTCTCCTTAATTCACTTCACTGGCTCCCTATCTGCCTTTGCATACAGTTCAAGATCTTATTGCTGACCTACAAGTGTGTTCATTCTGCTGCCTCTCAATATCTCTCCTTGCACACCTCCCAGAGAACTCCGTTCCTCAGATAAGTCACTCTTAATGTTTCCCTTCTCCTCCACTGCCAATTACAGACTTCATTCCTTTCGTCTGGCTGCCCCCTTATGCCTGGAATAGATTACCCAAATTAGTCCTTCAAGCCCCTTCCCTTCCCTTGTTTAGTACACTGAAGACCCACATTTTTGATATAGCTTTCAATCCTTAACCCTACTCCTCTGCCCTCCAACCCAGCCAGCTGATTAACTGTTCCCCTTAACCGTATCCTTGACATCTTGTTTGTCTATCTTGCCTGTTTAGATTGTAAGCTCTTTCAAGCAGGGACTGTTTTCTTACTCTTTGTGACTTTGTACAGTGCTGCGTGCATCTGGTAGCGCTATAGAAATAATTAATAGTAGTAGTATATTCCAGAAACTTCACCATTCTCTGTTTTAAAAGCATCTCCATTAATTTGCTTACCACAGAAGTCAGACTTACCGGCCTTAATTCCCTACTTCTTCCTTACTTCCACTTTTGTGCAGCGGGACCACATCCGCCCTTCTCCAGTCCTCTAGTGCCACTTTCGACTCTACAGAAGCATTGAAAAGGTCAGTCAGTAGAGCCACCAAAACTTCCCTAAGTTCTTTCAGCACCCTTGGATGTACACCATCCAACCCCATCACTTTGTCTACCTTAAATTTAACCAGTTCATCACGAACACAACCCTCTGAAAATCGATCAAGGTCTACCACTACTCCAGGGGTGTCAAAGTCCCCCTTGAAGACCACAATCCAGTTGGGTTTTCAGGATTTCCCCAATGAATATGTATGAGATTTATTAGCATACAATGAAAGCAGTGCATGCAAATAGATCTCATGCATATTCATTGGGGAAATCCTGAAAACCTGATTGGATTGCAGCCCTCAAGGGACTTTGACACCCCTGCACTACTCCATCCCTATTCGCATTTGTCTTCTGAGGGCACAAGTCTAGAAGGATGCTAGGGTGCTTAGGAAGATGTATGGCCAATAAGAAAAAGGAGGTATTGATGCCTCTGTATAAGACTCTGGCGAGACCTCATTTAGAATATTGTGTATAATTCTGGAGACTGCACCTTTAAAAAGATATAAAAAGGATGAAATCGGTCCAGAGAAAGGTGCTTTCAACCTTGAACAAAGAACAGAAATATTTGTTAAGCAATTTAGCCTTTTCTTTATCAGTTAAAAACTAATTTTGGCTGCACAAGTTTAGCTGATCGAAATTTCCTCCTCTTCCCAATTTGGCAAAATATAAATGGGATCTCAACTGGTAGGAAGACAATTCGCAGGATATGACAATTGGTAGGATGAAATTGTTAGGAAGACAATTCATAGGATATAACAATTGGTAGGAAGATCCTGCTAATCGTCATTATCCTGCCGCTACCAATGGCATCAGAAAAGGGGGCTCCCCCCTCACACACATACCGACTCCACACCTCCATAGACCTCCTCCTGATACCCCTCTGACAACCCCCCTCATACTATTCCCTCTCATGGGTGGTCCATGTAGGACAACTCCATGCTGGCCAACACCCCTCCATACACCCCTGACATCACTACTAAAAATAGCCCACTCAGACCTAATATATATTTCTTATACACACATATGCTATATACACACAGACAGCCTTTCACTACACAAACAGATTTACTCTATTAAAATAAAAAAGAAAGGACAAGGGTCAGGGAAATGCATTCTTGAGACATGTTAACAAACTGATCTAGTTAACACCATATCCCGCACCAGGGCAGTCTTGAACTAGAAAGTACCCCTTCCTTTTCTGAGCTTACTGACTCAAAAAAGGCATTGTGTCTCAGCTAGTTGCTCTGCTCTGAAATGCCCAATATTCAGATGCAGTTAACCTGTTAATTTTAATTGGTTGATGTTATCTTGATATTCAGCTGCAGATAAATTATCAGGTTAATTCCACCACTCAGCAATTGTTTGAAATCTACCCTTTTGTAATCACAGCCACTACCCTGATCTCTTTTCTGACCCTTGATCTTTATATAGTTCCAAGAATACTTGAATTCTCTCATTGTTCAGCCAACAGGACCAGTAGCAAAGCCCTGAGGAAGCAGAGGAGGAAAAGCAGCTTTGGAGAACTGCAGAAGCCAGCTTCAAGTGAACCCCAGGATATTTGATTAAATAATCCACAAGATTCTTGAAAGGACTCCCTTGGGATCCCTGAGGAAGACATTTTGGTTGAAACACAAACCATGTTGGGTTCTCCTCATTTATCACATTGCGGATTATCTTGCTGAACAACCAATAAAAAAGACATCAGGAACATCAATTCCCAGAGATTTTTTTGTTTTGGTAGGCTATTCTCAGAACCTACTACCCTTTCAAAGGTCAACATAATAAAATAATGGTAAAAACCCATTTTAAAAAATTTATATGGATATTTTAATGCCAGGGCTAAGCAATTAGCTTACCAAACGATGTAATAAGATACAATATGCAAATCTGCACCATAATAAAAATCTACATGAACCTTAAAAAAAAAAAAAAAAAATCACCAGCATGGATTTTTAATGTGGTTCTTGTTAGATTGGCCCCTCTTGTACCTGGCTGCTTCAAGCTCCATAAAGGAAATAAAGGGAACACATGAAAGAAAGATCACCTGCTGTCTGTCTACACACGTGCATCTACTGTATTTCTAATATTAGTGAATGCTGTACACTGAGCTGCTGCTCCAGGTTTTGGGTGGTTGGGGTGGGAGGGGGGGGAGAACAGGGAACAATCTCTTGAAGGGGGGAATTTAGGAAACACCTAAAAACATATCTGTTCCTGAAGTACTTAGGTAGATGATTAGTACAATCTTATTCCACAATAACTGATCTCTAGAGCTATTAAATTACTAGCTTTTAACTTTGTTAATTCTACTTAATTTGTAGCATTTTTAATCATTGTAAACCACATAGAACTTCATGGTCCTGAAGTATATAAACTGTTGTTATTATTAAGATCGAATGGGATGGAAATTTACTGGCCAAGTGGCACAAAGTACTAAAAAGTAGAAGAAATGTCTGATAAGCAACAGCAGCCTATAAAAGATATAGTTTTGAAACATTTTGAAGTATTGTCCGTAATTGAGATGTAACTTTGTATATAATTTTTTTTGCCAACTATAGCAATAGTCTTTGATATTATAACTGTATATGTTCTTTTATACCCTGTGCAGAATAGCAGGATGTTGCGGGCTATAAATTTTAGAATAAATAAATATGAGCCGAGTGGTTGTTGGCCACACACTTTTTCCATGAAAAGTTGAGTTTCCACAACATCTATATGGCAGAAGATAAAGCTAGAATGGCTCATATCTGGACCAGCAGTAAAAGCAGCATGCATTAGTGCTGTCTCTTCAGCTACAGGATAGCAGGGAACAGTCAAAAAGAGCCAAAACAGTTGGTACAAGATTATCCACTGCTGACAACAAGTACTGCAACATCCTGTATATCTCCTGGCCCTAAGAAAAAGTCAACCCACTTCAAGTCCTGAGTTGGGGCTACCACTGCTCCAACATCTATACATGCCTCTCCTCCAACAAACACCTGGCAAACTTTTCCAAAATTTGTAAATCACCTCCAGGGTGGAATAAAGATTCTGCATTAAGTGAGATGAGCAAACACCTAGCATGGTTCAGTAGAGGCCAACTGAAACTGCTATCGAAACCAACCACTTTAAGCCAAAACCAAAACATCTCTAGTTTCAGCTGAAACTGAAATCTAAAGTTTTTTTTCACATTCACACAACCAATGAGGCCCTCTGGGGATTATCAGTAAGAGTTTGTAGTCCTCTACTAAGCCCACAGATTATTACCCTCCATTCCCAGGACAGGCTGACAACTAGGAGAGCCATTTTAATAAGAATTTCTCAACAAGTCTGGCATGTTTAAGTTTCCAAGTCAAGGCAGATATAGTTAAATATCCTTCAAGACTTTGTGGAAATGCCAGCTTTTTATGCTTACCCAAACTGTGCAGTTAATAAGAGAAAGTAGCATTGAATGTTTCCTTGTTCAAGACTTTTCTTTGTGAATGAGCCTTTAACTTTCCTCCCACCTAAGAACTTCTGCTTTTCTTTGATAATCTGGTCAGAGACCCAGGGAGACATGGACAAATATAATTTTAACATCATTATATTGTTGTTTTTTCTACCTCTGAGCATGTGTGATTGTGTTCTTTCCTGTTTTTAAATGGCATTCTTTTCAACAAATTTTATTTTAGTACTTTGTACACCACTTTGGTCCACATGCTAGAAAAGGTGGTCTATTAAATAAACAAACATTTAGGAGTCCTTTTACTAAGGCGTGCTAGCCAATTTAGCTCATACTAAACGCTAACGCATCCATAGAATATAGTGGCATTTAGCACGCATTAAAACAGCTAGCGCACCTTAGTAAAATGACCCCTTAGTTATAAAACTGCTTAAGGACAAGCACAAAATGGATTCTTACTAAAATATGGTAAAGGAGTCTAGACATTGGTTTATGCTACAGACATTATACCAACCTGGTGCACAATTCAGAATAAAAAATGTGAGGACTATATGCTTTGAAAAATTACAATCAAGAGCAATACATTTTGAAAATTATTTTCTAATATATAAACTTCATTTCACTATAATTTCACTTAATTTTGTATCAAAAGCATTTATTTGGAGAACTCTATTAACTGAAATATCACAAATTCATTACTTGCAACTATATCATGCAAAAAAAAAAAAAAAAAAAAAAAAAAAAAAAAAAAAAAAGCAAATAGTACCTCCCTGCCTATCTTACAATCCCTGGTGGTCTAGTGGTATATTCAGAGAAGGAGTTATCCTCAGTCACTCTTGTCCATGTCAGCTCTACTCTTAAAATAGCAGCCATGACATCTTGTGCACTCCGAGATTGCCACTACAAATCATGTCAGCCATTTTGAGAGCTAAGCCAGCATAGCAGAAATGAGTGGGGATCATTCCTGCTTCAACTACAATCCTAGACTATCAGGGATTGCAGAATAGGCCTGAGAGGGGCACCTACAGGTGGGCAGGGCAACTACTGTATTGAGGGAAGGGAGGAGTTCGGAAGACAAACAGGAGAAAGCACAAAATTTCAGCTTCCACAGAAAACAAAAGATTATTTTTTGTCAAAGCCTTTGCCCAAAATCAAAACTGGGAGAAAGCGAATTTTGGGCCAGTTTTGGCACCATAACCAAATTCAGTCAGCCTTTATGGTTCAGGATAGTGGAACACATACATGGGTTGGAGGGGCGAAACAAAACCAATCTTTGGCCCCCTAATTGCTGATTCTGAGTTATACTAACTATTCCCAGGCCATGGCCTAGCTTCTTAAACGACCTAGGGTATTGTGCTGATTTGCATGTGGATGAGTAGAGCAACAGGCTAAGAACCAGGAAAGTCATGATTCAACTCTCAATGATGCACGTTGTGATCGTGGACAAATCAATTAAACCTTTTTTGGCTCAGTTTACCTTGGAGAAAAAGATAATACGTTCAAGGTACTTTCGGCTACTGAAAACAGATATCTGCTGAATGCACTATTTAGCGTTGTGATTTTGGTGCAGATTTTTCCCAAGCTAAAACTCGCAACACAGGATCGTAATATTTGCAAAGACAAATTACACATAGGAACCAAGTAAAACCACTGCGCTAAAAACACAAGCATCTGCGGGGAGTGAATTACCCAGCTACTGGGCCGGGCCAACTTTTCTGCCACTCAGCAGCGCTGTCCAGAAAGGCTGAACAGCACCAGTAATTATACCTGCACGCCGACGCTTAACTTGCAAAACTAAGGCTACAGAATTAACATAAGCATACAGCAGCGTTGCCAACTCCCAATGACCCGCCAAATTAGGGTCCCTCTTTTTTTATTTTACCGCTACTGCCCACCTTCACTCCCGAAACTACCAGAGAAGCATATGGGGCGTGTACTGCACTGTTCCGCGCACGCGCTCTCAAATAAGACGTCACAGCCTGCGACGCCACGACGTCTGCCGGTTCTGCAGTCATATTAGTGCGATTACGCAACAACTCGGGACGTCGCCATCTCCAAACAGCAGTGTGTTATTTCCGGTTCTGCACTCGTACTACGACGCATGTGTCTTGTACGCTCTTTTCTAGGTCTCGCGTTAAGTGTGAGCCGAGAGTTAGATTTGTTGTTCACTAGGTTGCAAACAGACTGGAACTAACTGATCTCCGGAGGAAAGTGAGGGATCGGTTTTATCGGGTCTGGGAACAAGCAGGATCCTCTGGATCTTTAAAGTACCACATTAAGACCAGAATAATTTTCCTTTGGCAGCCACTGCTGGCTTTGGTATGGGCCAAGTCCCCAGGTTGACCTGTTATGTCTGGCTCTTTCCAATCAGAAAATCCGGATCCCTAGACCTGCCCCCCAGTTCCACCCATGCTGCCTGCTCTTGTCAGGCAGGAAGGACATCCACGCGATTACATCAGGTGGCATTTGCACAAGCACTTATGCCCGACACTGATTTCTTCAAAGCTTTTAAAAACCTGGACAAAGTGCTGGGTTTTGAAAAGCCCTCCGGTAACTTGTTGGGGTGAGATTAAGCAAAGGAGTATATAGCAGGATCTTTGCAGGAGGGCTGCATCCACTTGGATCTATCCCCCATTGCTTCCACGAGGGCGGCAACTACCTGGATCCAGTCTCCTTGTCTTCCAGGAGGGCTACATCCACCAGGATCTAGCCCCCATTGCTTTCAGAAGGGCTACATCCACCTGGATCTTGCCCTCATTGCTTTCAGGAGGGCTACAACTACCTGGATCCAGCCCACTATGCTTCCTGGATAGCTGAAAGCACCTGGCTCCAGCCCCCATTGCTTCCAGGAGGGAACTCGACCTGGATCTAGTCTCCTTTTATTCCAGGAGGGCTGCACCCACCTGGATCCAGCCCCATTGCTTCTTGGATGGTTGCATCTACCTGGATCCAGCCCTGTATGCTTCCTGGAAGGCTGCACCTACCTGGATCTAGCCCCCATTGCTTTCAGGAGATTGCTTCCAAGGCCTGGGTAAACTTCTCTTTAGTGCACTGTACTGACCGCAAAGCAACTTTGGGAAACTGCTTGCAGTTAATAGGACCGGCTATAACATTTGAATATGTCATATTGGCTGGTATATGCTCTTTCTTCAACATATTTACAGAGTGGGAATGTTGTCAACTTGACCACTAGTGGTCATCTTGAAAGATTTGACACATTTTTGCAACTTATTCATTATGGAAACAAATCTGTCCTGATAAGTTCTAGTTTATGGCCCTGCACATTTTTTTAAATGTTCTTTTACTGAAGAAAAATGTCTAAAATTTCTGGGGAGAACACTGTAATCCAAAGCACTCGTATATCAAAGAGAATTTCCCCATAGGAAATAATGGAAACTCAGGCAATTCTTTCCACAACCCAAAAACTTTAATATAAAATATTGTATGCTGTGAGCACTTGAGCTATGGGTAAATTGGGTGTGAAACTTCTATTACGTTCAGCCGCACGCTGCATAAGATGTGCATATGTCATGCGTGGGTAAAATAGGCGTGACACTTTTATTACATTCAGCCGAGCTCAGCTAAGATGTGCGCTTCAACTGTGAGTTCTGATGATGTGATGCGCGATATGTGCTTGTACTGCAAGACAATGCTTGTTTATCGAGTAAAAATTTAATAAAATGTTTTGCTTGCAAAACACTCGCAAACCACATTATCTGACAAACACACGATTGATTTGCTTATTACCTGAAGGTTTTTTGTGCTATTTTTCTTGTTTGATTTGTACTGTGTTCCCTCTCTATCTTGGATTATATGTAACATTGAAAGATTAGGTTCTTACCTGGATAATCTTGTTTCTGTTAAAATACACAGGAAACCATATGGCCCACTCTGTGCGGACTTTTGATTCACCTGATTTCTGCCTTGGATGTTGCCAGTGTCCATCTTGTGACCTCTTCTACTGTATCTAAGATTAAGCAGAGACATTGCTACAAGAACAGGGGGGCTCCTTATTCTCTTTTCCCTTTGGAGGGTTCTCTAGCCCCTACTAGTTTCATTTAGCAGGTTGGTTCCTGTGCGTAATTTATTGTTCAATATTTGCTTGTTAAATGTTTATTGATCATTGTTCTGTTTTATAAGTTACAGAGCAGAACTTCTCCTGTTTCAGTAGAATTTGAGTGCTTTGGTACCAATTGAAGAGGGAGCTGCTCTTCACTGCAGAAGAAGAGTTCAAAATCTTAAAGTGACACCCTTCTGCAGATTTGTGGCTAGTGGGAATCAACAGCTAACATACGGACTCCTGTGTATATTAACAGAAACAAGATTATTATTATTATTTTTTTAGTATTTATACAATGTTTTTAACCTAGTTTACTTTCAGGTACTCAACTGTTTCTTCCCATCTGTCCCCGTGGGCTCACAATCTGACTAAATACTTCATCTTTCTTTGGCTATCTGTGTGTTTTCTGTCCCCGGATGCATCTGTAGTCAGGACAGCAGAACGAGGCTAATACTAATTGGGACCTATTCGTTTCAGCTGGGGGCTTTCCATACGGGATGGAGATTTGGTGCCGGGACTCTAAGTGAGTATCTGTTTTCTAGTGCTCACCGGTCTCTGCCCTCTTCCACGCCCTTATTTGATTATTGAGGCTTTTGGCTAGTCTCTTGAGATTTTTGACCCTTTGTGAGTTTATAGTGGTGGTTTTGGGAACCCCACAGATTACCTGTCCTTTTGGGAAGGACCGATTTAACAAATTACCTGCCCTTTTGGGAAGGACTGCTTTAACTAATTACCTGTCCTTTTGGGAAGGACTGCTCTAACTAATTACCTGCCCTTTTGGGGAGGACTGCTCTAATTCAAATCTGTACAGCCTTGCCTGTTCTGCTGTTCTGGCATGTTCTTTTTCTTTCTATTGCATTGTATATTACGGTGTCTTGTGTATAAGCTAAGGTAAGTGAGATTTGTGTTTTGTTCTGGGTCAGACCGGATCCTCCCCTTCCTAAGAACGACGAGCCTTGAGAAAAAAAAAAGCGCTTTGGTATCTGCTCTTTGTTGAACAGAGAAGTGTGTCTGAATTTCGTTACTACTTTCTGTCTGTGAACAAAAAAAAACAAAATGCAATCTAGCTTTTCTTTTGTTCACTTGAAAAAAAAAAAGTTCCCCACGCTGTGCCTCTGGGCAGTAGTGAGAGCTTTCACCCTCTCCTCCTTTTTCCATGCCTTCCAGTGAGATAGAAGGCGGCCTTTTGGCCGCTTCCCTTTTTTTTTTTTTTCTCCAGAGTTTTTTCTCTAGGAGGAAGGGGGGGTTGGAGCAAGTTTAGTGCGAAGGAAAAAAAATTTGGCTATGTCCAAAACAAAGGGGATTGCACAGAGGTAAAAAATCTGCCCATGAGACCCCTTAAACTATTTATCTCCTCCCTGTAAAACCCTCGGGGGAGAGGGGATGTTCGGAGAAAATAATTTGAGACGGTGCCTTAAACAGAGATGGGAGGAGCTGAACGGGCGGGTGCAATAAGCTCAAATGGATAAGACTCAGGAAGAAATACAGCTTTAGTAGTTGAGCTCATACGAACAGACTTTCTTAAAGCAAGCGATGCTTTGGGATTCAATACTTTTTACCAGTGTTTAGGAACCATTTTGCATATTTGCAAGGGGTTTGTTTATTTGTGTTGTGCCTAGTACAAAGGAACTTTATTTTAACTGTGGTATGCATACCGTATTTGTAGGGGATTTGCTGTTTACCTTCCTCCAGTATTTTTTGCCTGTCCCTCCTTGTTTTTTTTTTAACAAGAGAAGGGGGAGAGAAAACATTTCCTCGTGACTAGAGTTGAAACTTATTAAACTTTCTCATATTCAGAATAGGAAGGGAGAAGACAATAAGAACTAGTTTTCTGATCTACATGAACAATTTATAAATTAATAGTTTTAGGATATCTTTTGGCTTTAGGAGACATTAGAATTCTCCAGGATCAAAATTGGTGGATTAAAAATAATATGGAAGCAATGGATAATTGCAGGTATACGGTCTTTAAATGATGTTATAGTAAATGGATCCATGCTTAGTTTTTCACAATTGCAACAAAAATTTGGATTGAACATAACACAATATTTTAAATGGATGCAATTGAAGCAAGCCATCCAGGAAGGGTTCCCTGAATGGAAAAATCTTAATACTCAATATAGTTTGCAAATCCTTTGCTTTCAGGCAGATTTTTTGGGACACCAAGCCGCAAAATGGTATAAATTATTATATGGATTTTTAAATAAAAAAAAAGAACAGGACTTAGGGACATTTGGAGTATTGAGATAGGACAGACAATTTCTGCAACTCAATGGCAAAAATTTTGGTCCTGGAGAATACATACTACAATGTCAGCATCTATGAGTCAAACATGGTTATTTTTATTACATAGAGTTTTATGGACCCCTACTCGGTTACAAAAAATAGATAGTTCTAAATCTAATAGATGCTGGCATTGTAAGGTAGAAATTGGGACATTAGATCATTTAATCTATTTTTGTCCCTGTATAAATGCCTTTTGGAAAACAATTTGGCCCCAAATTAATATATTATTAGAAAATCATGTTGGACTTACATATGACACAATTTTATTTGGAACAGCAATGAGAACACAGAGTCCAATATCAGCAAACAATAATAAACTTTTATTGATATTAACAGGGGTCGCCATACAACAAATTACTCAAAACTGGAAAGATCATACAAAATTAAATTTCACTTTTTGGTGGAATTCTATTTGCCATATATATAAGATGGAAAAAGCAATAGCGTTACAACATGGTTATATTAAAAAATTTAATAAAATCTGGGGACCATTGGCTCTTTTTTCTAAAGATCAGATATCATAGCACAATGATAGATCATATAATAGGGGTTAGGGTGGGTACAATATTATAATAACAGATGATATATAATTTATTGCAAAAGGGGTTTTTATATATGTTTGTATTAAAATATATATTGATGGATATTCAAGTGTATATTGAAAATTATATGTATTATATATTTATCACTTGATGTAAGAAATTTAAAATGAATAAAGAACTTTTTAAAAAAAAGAATTCTTTTATAAAGCTGTGGGTGTGTGATTTTTGCTGGCACCAATTTAAGATGACAGAAGAACACTATCGCCTGCATATATAAAAAACAAAACAAAAAAAATCTAAGAATAGGATTATTGCCAAAAGTTACAGCACCATGCACATTTTGAAGTTTGAACATAGTAACATAGTAGATGATAGCAGATAAAGACCCGAATGGTCCATCCAGTCTGCCCAACTTGATTCAATTTAAATTTTTTAATTTTTTCTACTTAGCTATTTCTGGGCAAGAATCCAAAGCTTTACCCTGTACTGTGCTTGGGTTCCAACTGTCGAAATCTCTATTAAGACTTACTCCAGCCCATCTACACCCTTGGGTTCCAACTGCTGAAATCTCTGTTGAAGCCCTCCCCAGCCCATCCTCCACCAAACAGCCATATACAGACACAGACCATGCAAGTCTGCCCAGTACTGGCCTTAGTTCAATATTTAATATTATTTTCTGATTCTAAATCCTCTGTGTTCATCCCACGCTTCTTTGAACTCAGTCACAGTTTTACTCTCCACCACCTCTCTCAGGAGTGCATTCCAGGCATCCACTACCCTCTCCATAAAGTAGAATTTCCTAACATTGCCCCTGAATCTACCACCCTTCAACCTCAAATTATGTCATCTGGTTTTACCATTTTCCTTTCTCTGGAAAATATTTTGTTCTACATTAATACCCTTCAAGTATTTGAACGTCTGAATCATATCTCCCCTGTCTCTCCTTTCCTCTAGGGCAGGGGTGCCCAATACGTTGATCGCGATCGACCAGTAGCTCAGGAAGGCAATGTGAGTCGATCGCAGAGCCCATCCCGGGCTCCGTGATAGACTCGTGTTGCCGTCCTGATCTACCGGGCCGATCAGCCTTCCTCTGTGTTCTCCCTAGGGCCTTTTAGCTGGGCGGTCTGCCCAGCTGTCATCTGTTGCTGCCGCCGTTGCTGAACATAAAAAAAAACCCGGCTTGGAGATTTCAGCCCGTAGCGAACTTATGCTCCGGGCTCTAACGTGTGCGTGCCGGCTTCTCTTCTCTTCCCTCCGAAACCGGAAGTTATGTCCGGGGGGGGGGGGGGGGGAGAAGGGAAGCCGGCACGCACATGTTGAGAGCCCTGAAGCAAGCGTTTGCTACGGGCTAAGGCGGGAGACAGGTTAGTGAAGCATTTGCTCTTCTTGCTGCCGGGTCCTGCCTACTTTCAGTTTCCGCGAAGGCAGGACCCAGCAGCATTTCCCCAATAGGTCCATCGCGATCTTGGGCCGATCAGCCTTCCTCTCCCCGACGGCAGAATTGACATCGGGGAGAGGAATGCTGGTCAGCCCCGAAGCAGGGAGAGCTTGGGTTGGCGTCTGCTTTGGGGCCTGGTATCCATTGGTGGCGGCTTCCTTAAACTAAACAAAAAGAGAGCCTTTGTTTTGGTGACTACAATTCCCTTCCTCATAGAGACTGATGTTAGTCTCGGGAGAGAAACTAAAAAAAGAGAAATCTAAACTTTTTGATGTTTTTCTAAATACTGAGTCAATCTGATCTCCAAAATTCAGATGTGAGTCCAGAATGTTTTTCTTCAGGCTAAGACAACTTAGATCGATAAGTTATGTTTTAACCTAGAATAGTTTCAGGATAGTTGCACAGGCTCCCCTATTTGGACTTTTACAACTCTCTATATTAGAAACATAGAAAGATGAAGGCAGAAAAGGGCTATAGCCCATCAAGTCTGCCCACTCTACTGTCCCATCCCATTAAGTCAGAGTGCTTCTCGACCCACGTAGAGATCCCACGTGGATGTCCCATTTATTCTTAAAGTCGAGCACGCTAGTGGCCTTGATCACCTGCACCGGTAGTTTGTTCCAGTGATCCACCACTCTTTCTGTAAAGAAATACTTCCTGGTGTCACCACCAAATCTCCCTCCTCTAAGTTTGAGCGGGTGCCCCCTTGTGACCGAAGGTCCCTTAGGAAAGAATATGTCGTTTTCCACCTCGACACGACCCGTGACGTACTTAAATGTCTCAATCATGTCACCCCTCTCCCTGCGCTCCTCTAGAGAGTAGAGCTGCAACTTGCCCAGTCTTTTCTCGTATGAGAGACCCTTGAGTCCAGAGACCATCCTAGTGGCCATTCGCTGGACCGATTCAACTCGAAGTACATCTTTACGGTAATGTGGCCTCCAGAATTGCACACAGTACTCCAGATGAGGTCTCAGCATGGCTCTGTACAGTGGCATTATGACTTCAGGTTTACGGCTGACGAAGCTTCTATTGATACATCCCATCATCCGCCTTGCCTTGGATGAGGCCTTCTCTACTTGTTTGGCAGCCTTCATGTCTGCACTGATGATTACTCCCAAGTCCCGTTCTTCTGAAGTCGTAGCTAGTGTTTCTCCATTCAAGGTGTATGTTCTGCATGGATTTCTGCTGCCGAGATGCATCACCTTACACTTCTTTGCGTTGAAGCCCAGCTGCCATGTTGAGGACCAGTTTTCCAACTTGATCAGATCCTGCGCCATACCATCCATGAGATCGCTTTCACCTATTATATTACACAGTTTGGCGTCGTCGGCAAACAGCGCTATTTTTCCCTGAAGCCCTCGGGTATCACAGAATGAATTAAAACAATTACAACTGCTCCATAACACTGCAGCCAGACTAATCTTTCAAGTACACCAATTTGAACAGGCCAGCCCATTGCTGCGATAACTCCACTGGTTGCCAGTGAAAAAAAGAACACTGTTCGAGACTGCTTGTATTGTCTACAAGGGACTAATCATCTGATATTAAGGTATCATTCTTCTTCAGCAATTCAAGAACAATACAGTGGCATAAATTGACCTACCATTTGCTCTTCAAATTTGCCGGCAGTGGCAGTGGCTTGGGGGAGGACAGGGAGACAGAAGGAAAGAAGAGAAACAGAAAAAAAGAAAGGGAGGCATGAAGAGAGGAAAAAAAGAAAGGGAGGCAGAGAGAAAGAAAGGGCAGGGTGAGAGGAAGAAAAAGTTGCGGGAGGGAATGAGGTCTGGAGGAGAGGAAGCATACAGGCTGAAAGAAGAGAAAAAAGATTGAGTGCAAAGTCAGAAGAAGAAAGTGCAACCAGAGACTCATGAAATCACCAGACAACAAAGGTAGGAAAAATGATTTTATTTTCAATTTAGTGATCAAAATGTGTCTGAATTTATATTAGCTGTCTATATTTTACACTATGGTCCCCTTTTACTAAACCGCAAGAGGTTTTTAGCACAGGGAGCCTTTGAGTGTCGAGAGCAGCGCTGGGCATTCAGCGCAGCTCCCTGCACTAAAAACTGCTATCGTGGTTTAGTATTTTTGTATGGTTGTTACTGAGGTGACAGTGCATAGAGTCATCTGCTTTGACCTCTTTGAAAAAACCCCGGAATAGGAATGATAATTAACATTTTCTATGCGTACAGTGTGCTTTGTGGGGTTTTTTTTAAATTTTATTGTTGGTAGATCATTTTGACTTGGTCATTTTAAAAGTAGTTCGCAAGCCCAAAAAGTGTGGGCACCCCTGCTCTAGGGTATACATATTCAGGGCTTCCAGTCTCTCCTCATACGTCTTCTGGCGCAAGCCTCCTATCATTTTCGTCGCCCTCCTCTGGACCACTTCAAGTCTTCTTATGTCCTTTGCCAGATACGGTCTCCAACTGAACACAATACTCCAAGTGGGGCCTTACGAATGACCTGTACAGGGGCATCAACACCTTCTTCCTTCTACTGACTACGCCTCTCTTTATACAGCAAAGCATCCTTCTGGCAGCAGCCACTGCCTTGTCACACTGTTTTTTCGCCTTTAGAGGAGCCAAGCACAGTCATGCTTGGACTGGATTAACTCTCCTAATCTTATGGTTTAGTGACATTTAAATAAATTCAAAGGAGCTTTAAAACAAAAAAAAGTCAAAGGCTTAGTATTTGGAATTTAATCGAGTTTTTAACTTGGAAACTTGGTCAAAGAAAGCACTGGGGAGATGGAAGAAACATTTTGGGGTTAGAAACATGAGAAAGGTTGTAGACTCAGGTTTGCTCTACGGCTAATGTGGATTTGGTGACAGGATAGTGTACGTTGCTAAAAAGGGATGTGCTATGTATTTTGAAAGTATGTGCATGTCCTTATTATAAGGGATATTCTAGTTGGAATAAGCAGGTGTGAGTAAAGTTCCAAGTTATTTTTGTTTCAGTAAGCTCTTTGGGATAGGAACTGTATAAAGGAACTATGAATTGACACTAACTCATATATTCTAGTGGAAAGTGCAATTTACTTTTGTTTTACGGTATACTGTACAAGTCTCTTTTATAGGTCTGGGAGATGCAGCTTGTTGGCGACTGATTTACCACCAGTATTTGGAAAGGGGCGTTTCACCTATCACTTAAGAATAAGTTGTGCTTCAAGTAACCTTGAATTGACACTGCAATACTTCATATTATCTCTGTATTTACTCCTGGACACTGTATTGTGCTTTACCTAGTAAGATCTGCCTATTTCTGTAGATTGAAGCCAGTTGTGTCTCTGATTGCATTATCTCTTATGACTGTGTGACTTGACTGAAGACATGCCCTATGAATAAAATAGTTCTATGATGTTGTTTCCTTCTTCCTTTTGTATAATCGTGTTTATTACAGATGTAAGTTCAGCCCTGACTCTGTGATGGATGAAAGCAAGTTTATGGCCTACTGGAGCTCTATGTTTGTTTGTGCCATGTAATCTCTGTGTTGTCTGTCTGTTTGGTTGTGGGGTACCCCGGAAAAATATACCATTGGCCATTTTGGGAGGTTTTTTATCCCCATTTTTTGCATTTTTGTTGTTTCCTATCTAAATTGCACAATATCTTTTTTGGTTCTTGTTTTCATGGCCTGAGTGCTACTTAGTTAGGGGTTATATTATTAAGACAAAGGTTCTATACAGTGTTTATTCCATGGTGCCCACTGGATCTTCTCAATTCACACATTTCTGGCATAAGGGTTTTTTTTTTGTGCCCTACACTGAGTATATCCTTATGGTCTCTCTTGAATGCCTTACTAGCTGTGTGCAACCCACACCAACTTCTCACCCTGTCATCTTATGAACATTGTGTATCTGCCTAACCACATGGCCCTGGATCCTTGCTAAGAAGGGGGGTGTCTGTAAACTTCTCCCCAGTACTTTCTCCTGTTACACCTTTATTCCTGACAATACTGTTCCTACGGGTAAGATTACTCTGGCCATTCAGAAATTAGAGGACCTCTCTGCTGAGCTCAAACGTAACTGGTTTATCTAATCCTTGGGACCAGTACTTTAGCTGGATGCAAGGATGGGTTAAACGGTTAGTGTTATAATCTTTATTACTATTTGTACCTATGTTGCTTATGTCATTTTTAGACTGCTTATGTGTTATGGTGCTCGTACTACTGCTCCTAAGCCCCTCCTCGAGAGACATATCTGGACTATCTCTCCCTCCAACCTGATGCTGTGCACTTATGATGTCATTTTCATGACGTAAGACGGGATTGAAGGGGCACATATATTCCTTGTCAGTTTTCTATTCCTGTTTGTGTAACATATAAAAGAAAACTGCTAAAAAACAGTTTTCATTCTGCTGAACAACTACAAGGTAATTTTTTTCTTTGTGTTCTGAGCTCTGTGTTTTACATCCTGTTCTGAAGCTAGCTACTTGTGCCAAGGTTATTCCTCCTCATGTCCTGAACCCCGCACAGCTGAGCGATCCTGCTTCTCCTGTAGAAAAGAAAAAACACATTTTGCTAAGAATGTAACATTTGCTCAAACCTTAGGCAAAAGGACAGTTTGCTGAATCTATAGCCCAGACTCTTAATGTCAGCAATTGTTTTGTCTGTGGTGGGACCAGTATGGGAGAACAATGGCTATGAACACGGCTGGATATGCTAGACCTGCCTTCACAGAACCTCTCTTTCACGTCAGCCCCACGACTTCCACTGTGGGCCTTGCGGACTTCAATTATTGCATCTTCTAGTTACCAGGACCTCCTCTTCAGCACCTGCTCCATGGAACTTCCTACACCTGATGGCCAGTTCCTGATGGTTGATATTGACTCTGTGGCCTGTTTGCTTACCCTTGCCTGCCTGCTCACATGACTGTTACATGTGTACTAGGATCCATCCCAGCTCCTTTCTGCTACTGCTGGCCGATGGCGAAAGCCTGGGAGCCCCTGTATTTGACACCAGGAGTCACCAAAAGCAGTTAGCATTCTTCACCCCATACAGATTGGCAAATGAGGTGACAACTAGCCTGCTGAACGGATCATTGCTGCTTATGGACCTGCTACGTGGGCCAAAAGATGGCTCCTGGGGTTGTCGGACCCCAATCTACCTGCTCAACTGCATACTTCACTTGCAGGCTGTTCTTGAACTTTTGCACTGCCATGTACCAGAATCACCTGTCTCTAGATTATTTGCTGGCTGCGGAAGGTGGCGTCTGTGGTAAGTTCCACCTAACTACTGCCTTGACCTTGATGATGGTACCGTGCTCGAGGAAGATGTGGACCGCATCACCAAACTGGCTCATGTTCCTCTCTGAACCTGGCGTGGCCTCCCTGCTGACTGGCTCTTTCGCTCTTGGCTGCCTGCCTTGCCTGGTTCCTGTGATTCCATGATATTGTCAACTCTGCTGTTCTTCGTTCTACTGTAGCCCTGGCTAGTACCCACCGGTCCCTACCACAGCCCCCGACCTTCCCGGCAGTTTTGATATTTGCTGCTCTTGGTGATTTGCATATGTAAAGGCATTATTTATTATTTATACTTCTTTTCTAAGGTTTTCTCTATATATATGTGATCTCAGACACCTTAGCAGAGTACCGTTCTCTCCACGCTGCTGCTGTACGCTTATGATGTCATCTTCATGACGTAAGGGGGGATTGTAAGGGTATATTCTTTATAAGCTTATTTTGCTATGTAAGAAATCACACAAAAACATTGTCTCTTTTTGTTATCTGTAACTATGACTACTGGCTGTGGAATGTCCCACCGCCTTCCGTGTTTCCATGAGAAATGAAACTTACTTTTCCCTCATAAGCTACACCCATTATTAGCTTGTGACTGGGCATGTACAAAGGGGGGCTATAAATATGTGATGTTGGTCTGAATAAATACTTCATCTTTCTTTGGCTATCTGTGTGTGTGTGTGTTTTCTGTCCCCAGATACATCTGTAGTCAGGACAGCAGAACGAGGCTAATACTAATTGGGACCTATTTGTTTCACAGATGACATCTTTATTTTACTTGAAGTTGAGCCCTCATTGACTAATTTAACAGCAGATATTAATTCTTGTATTTCAAGAATTCAAGATTGGGCTTCTTCCATATGTATGAAACTAAATACCACCAAAACAAAACTTTTATGGTTTGGTCACAAATTAGACAGATTACCATCTTTCCTGCGATTAAATTGTGGTGATAATCTGAAGACTGAATTTTCATCCAGAATCCTAGGTTTTGTTCTGGATTCTATTCTTTCTTTGTCCAACCAGATTGATAACATTAAAAAATGCTTTTTTAGTCTCCTGATGTTGAAAAGGGTTCGTCATTTCTTCCATCAACAACATTTTGCTGTTTTGGTCCAGGCAATTATACTGGCTCTCTTGGATTACGTAAACTCTCTTTATATCAGCTTAAGTAAGTGCAACATGAAGAGGCTGCAACTTATTCAAAAAACGGTGGCCAAATTAATATTTAGAAAAGAGTAAATGTAATCAAGTTACTCCTCTATTGAAAGCTTTACATTGGCTTCCGGTTTATTGGAGAGTCCAATTGAAATGTGCCAGTATTATATTCAAAATCTGGTTCAGTCCTTAGTTTTATCTGTTTTGGACTATTTTAATGGTTTTTGAAAACACTTTCAAAAGCTGCGGTTAATTCAGAATTCCTCAGTTCAATTGATTTTCAATTTGAAAAAAATGGATCGTATAATCCTGTATTTTTGTAAATTACACTGGCTTCCAACAGAGGCCAGGGTAATTTTTAAATATGGCTGTTTGTGTTATAAGGCACTTTTTGGTTTATTGCTTAGTTATTTGATTGATAACTTTACATTTACTGTGTATACTAAATATAAAGGGATTTTTGAGCCACAAAAGTTAAAAACAGGTGTCTCAGCTTATATTCAAGTCTACCCACCATCCCTTCCAGTAGCGTCCCTACCTGGAACTGGCAATTTCCTTTGCTATCAGCTCTCCCCAACCCCCAGGCCTACTGTGCTTCCCTGGTTATCTAGCAGGGTGTTGGGGCAGAAGCAATTCTCACTTACTCCTGTGCTGTTGGCACTGAAAACAGCTTGGCAGTTCCCGTCATCAGCACATCCCTCCCTCCCTTCCTGGTCCCCCCTCCCCCAAAGAGGCATGACCCACCCCCCTCCCAGAGCCAGCAGTAGGACCCCTAAACCTACCATGCTTCCCTGAATGTCTAGTGGGGCATTGGGGCAGGAACAATTCTCACTTGCCCCTGCCCTGCTCTCTTGGCACTGAAAATGATGCAGCCATTTTCAGCATCAAGAGAGCATGGGCAGGAGTGAGTCACTCCTGCTAACACCCTGCTAGATCACCAGGAAAGCACAGTAGGCCTGTGGGTCCTACTGATGAACCTATGAGGGGGTGGATCATGCTTCTTGGGGTATAGGGGGGGAAGAGAGCCACACTTATAAGTGGGGATATTGCCAGGTCGGGGGGGGGGGGGGGGGGCTGACACTGGGGAATATGGTGCAGTTAGCCGTGAGTAGCCATGGGTAACCCGCCGAAACGGGGAGAGAAAAATTAGTGGTCACTGCGGGGACGGGGACAAGGCCATTCACCGCCCCGTGGAGCGGTGAATGGTTTTGTCTCTGCAGTGAAGCCAGCACGGATTGTGCGGTCCAGCATCCTCACCTGTTTGCCGCATCCCATGTCCTGTCATCTCCCTCCCTCCACCTCACCTTAGGTGCTGATTCTGACTTTAATTCTTCTTCCAGCCGCACACTTTCAATAAGCTGCGTGTGCGTGGCTGCTTGAATTGTTGAATCTTCTCCTCTGATGCAATCGGAAACAGGAAGTTGGGTCAGAGGAGAAGATTCAACAGCTCAAGCAGCCGCGTGTGCGGCATATCGATAGCGTGCGGCTGGGAGAAGAAGAATTAAAGTTGGACTCAGCACCTAAGGTGAGGTGGGAGGGAGATGGCAGGATGCGGCGATCGGGTGGGAGGGGGCTTCTGGACCACGCGATCCATGATCGCGCATGTTCCCTCACACTAGGAAGGAGGGAGTGAAAGGGAAATAGAAATGCTGGGCCAAGGGGATTAAGAGGGAGAGAAATATTAATCCCACAGGCAGGAAAGAAAGGGGAGGACAGGCAGGTGAGCCAGATGCTGAAAGCAGAGGGGCGGGGGGGGGGGGGAGAGAAAGAGGGAAAGAACCTAGATGGGGTTGGAGAGAAGAGACACATTGGTGTGGAAGAGAGGGGAAATCTGGACACAGGAAGGTAACAGAGGGGAAGTTATGTGCATGGGGGCATAGGGACAGAGACATAAAGGGAACATACATGGGGATGATATATGGACACCGGGGGGGGGGGGGGAATGCCAGATACAGAGATATTAGAAATGGGATGCGAGATGGTTTGTGGGGACAGGACGGGGACCTTGCTCACAGGCTCCGGCAGCTTGCACAAATTACATTGTAACGCGCCACGAAGGTAAGAGGAAGGGAGATGGTTAGACCACAAGAGAGGTGCTGAAGAGCGGTAGAAAAAGGGAAGGGTGATGGTGGAAAGGAATGGAACAGACGCTGAAGAGGGGTGTAGAGGAACAGACGCTGAAGGGAAATGTAGAAGACAGAGTGGGGAGAAGACGCTGAAGGGAAATAGGGAACAGAGAGTGGGGAGAATACGCTGATGGGAAATGGGGAACAGAGAGTGGAGAGAAGATGCTAGAAGGGAAGAAGACAGAGATGCTAGACTATGGGGGGAGCGGAGGGAAGAAGATGGGTGCAAGAACAATGGGGGGGGAGGGGTGAAGGGAGAGGCACAGTAACAGAACAAATGAAAGATGCAGAGAGAAGTCAGACAGTGGATGAAAGGAATTCAATGAGAAGATGAGGAAAGCAGAAACCAGACAAAGATAGAAAAAAAAATTTCTATTTATTTTAATTTTTTTTTTGCTTTAGGATAAAGTAGTATATTGGTTATGTTGATAAAAATTTATAAACAAAGCCCTGACAGCTGAACATCTCTTTCTCTAGGTCAGCAGCCAGAACTTTGATTTATAAGGAAGGAATAAGCTAAATATTGCAGTACTGAGGCTTGTAAGGATGCTGTGTAGACAGTAATCACGGGGGCGGGGACAGTGGTCGCGGGTACGGGGTGGTGACAGGGATGGTAGTTGTGGGGACAGGGCAGTGACAGGGACAAATTTTTTCCCTGTGTCATTCTCTAATGGACACCACCAGGAAGGTGGGTAGGAATGCCTGTCATTAGATGGGATGTAGGGAAGGAATGATAGAATATAAACCCTCAGTTTATATTAGTTATCATTTTTCCCCTAAAAATGGGGGTAAAAATGATATCTCAGTTTATATTCAGCTGGGTTTATATTCAAGTATATACAATAATATATCAAGCCAGTGTTCCCGCTAAGCTGCGCTGGCCTGCGCTCGCGCACAAAATAATACATCGCAGCGCACAAGTTTCTCTTCACAGCGCACACACGCGTCGCAAAGGTAAGGGGAGGTAAGGTAAGGGGACGCATTGGGGGGATTGCACTTCCCCACAATTGCCATGCTTCGGTTCCTCTTCTTCCTTCCTTCCTCCCCCCCCGCGGGACCCTGCGGCACCAACTCTTACTCCCTCTAATGTCGGCCCTGCAGCTCCAGACTTCCTCGCACCTTCTCCCCTCCCCCTTTGGATCGCTATTATTTTAAATGTTATAGCCGCGGAGCTGTATCCATCAGTGGAGATGTCTAACCTCGGCCTGCCCCGGAACTCTTACTGCAACAGTGACTTCCTGTTCCTGCCTAGACGGGCGGCTGCTGCAGTAAGAGTTCCGGGGCAGGCCGAGGTTAGACATCTCCACTGATGGATACAGCTCCGCGGCTATAACAGCTCCTGCAGCTCTGCACTTCCCCACAATTGCCATGCTTCGGTTCCTCTTCTTCCTTCCTTCCTCCCCCCCCCCCCCGCGGGACCCTGCGGCACCATCAACTCTTACTCCCTCTAATGTCGGCCCTGCAGCTCCAGACTTCCTCGCACCTTCTCCCCTCCCCCTTTGGATCGCTATTATTTTAAATGTTATAGCCGCGGAGCTGTATCCATCAGTGGAGATGTCTAACCTCGGCCTGCCCCGGAACTCTTACTGCAGCAGCCGCCCGTCTAGGCAGGAACAGGAAGTCACTGTTGCAGTAAGAGTTCCGGGGCAGGCCGAGGTTAGACATCTCCACTGATGGATACAGCTCCGCGGCTATAACATTTAAAATAATAGCGATCCAAAGGGGGAGGGGAGAAGGTGCGAGGAAGTCTGGAGCTGCAGGGCCGACATTAGAGGGAGGAAGAGTTGATGGTGCCGCAGGGTCCCGCGGGGGGGGGGGGGGGGGAGGAAGGAAGGAAGAAGAGGAACCGAAGCATGGCAATTGTGGGGAAGTGCAGAGCTGTAGGGAAGAGTGTTGCGGTACCCAGCTGGAGGGAGAAGGAAGATGAGGGAGGGAATTAAAGGAGATGCCAGGGCTTGGAGCGTAGGAGGAAGGTATGCCAGTCTAAGGGAAAAGGAAGGGGGAGATGTGAGAGCATGGAGGGGGAGCGAAAGATGGAAGAAAAGGAAAGGAGAGAGATGCCAGAGAATCAGGGAAGGGGAGATACCAGACTATGAGGAGAGGTGTGGGAGAGGGAAGGCGAGGAGAGAGATGCCAGACCAATGGGGTGAAAGGAGAGATGGAAGGGGGAGGCATACAGTTTCTGGAAGGGGCATAGAAGGAGAGAAGATGCCATATAGGGGAAGAGAGACGGCAGACAGTGGATGGAAGGAAGAGAGTTACAAGAAGATGAGGAAAGGAGAAACCACAGAAGACAAAGGTAGAAAAAAATTTCTATTTATTTATTGCTTTAGGAGACATGTGTCACTGTTTCTGTGAAGCATTGTATGCAGAGTCCAGCTTCTTGCTGGTTCAATTTAACCTTTGTCTATGTATTTTTATTTTATCCCCCCTTTTACAAAACTGTGAAGCGTTTTTAGCACCAGCCTTGGTGGTAGCAGCTCTGATGCTCAGAATTTTATGAGCATCAGAGCTGTTACCTCCGTAGCTAAAATCCACACTACAGTTTTGTAAAAGAGGGAGGGGTTAGTTTGTGATTACATATTCCTTACTAGGCGAAGGTGTTTTCTGTGTTCTGTGTGTTTTCTGTTAGGATTGACGGTGTAGGATTGATCTGTGCTGGTCTGGCTTGTTTAGTTTTACAATGGGTGTATTGATGTACTGCTCACTGCAATATGTAAGATGCTGCCTTTTCCTAGGTACTCATGTGTGACGTGTGGTTTGTTACTAAAAATCATGTTTTTCTTACAGATGGGGGGGGTGCCAAAAAATGATGGGCCCCGGATGTTACATATGCTAGGTACGCCACTGTATGTAAAGATACCAGAAAGCTGGCGTAGCAAAAACTTCTAAGTTTTGAGTATTTAACCCTCCCACAATCTCACGGGCACTCGTTTCAAGTTTATTGAGATTTTGATTTAAACGCAATATCAAATATTTTCAATGCGTATAACAAAAATAAATTTGGGGAAATAAATAAAACCATTTGAACCAGTGTTCCCGCTAAGCTGCGCTGGCGCACAAAATATTACATCGCAGCGCACACGTTTCTCGTCACAGCGCACAATCGGAAGAGGCGTACGGCAGATGGCAGGGCGGCGAGAGGAGAATCGGGCGAGTTGGCTCATAACTTGCTGGCGCCCGATATTTTTGGCTCACGGTGAAAAAAGTTTGCTCACAACACCCGCCCGCTTAGAGGGAACACTGATCAAGGCGCTCTCTGCTTCTCTCTTCCTTTTTTACATTTTATTCTGTAAGGGATTGTTTTTAAAATGAAATGTGCGGAAAAGATGTTGGCTTTTCAGGCAGCTAGCCTGGGTTGACAATTTGGGCCTAATTCATGTTTTACTGATTTTACTATATGGAAGGCTAAGGGATGTTAACACTTTGCCATTTGAACAAATCCCAGTCTATCCCACTCGTAGATCATCTAGATTGGATACTTCTTTCTACTCATTCAGTATATCAACATTGCAATCTCAGCAAGGGCCTTTTCCATAATAATTTTCATAAGTCATGTAATATCTATAGTAGGCCAAGACATCTTAAATCCATTCATTTAAATTATTTTACTTTTCCTAGATCAGTGACTCAGGAACAAAGCGGTCCTAATTAATGACTGTATTATTAGTAAGCAACTTGTTTGTCTTTTCCTTACAGAATCTTGGCTACTCTCAAATGAGGATCCTATCATAGGGGACTTATTACCTTCTGGTTATAAAATTCTTCCTCTCTGTAGAGAGGATGTGGGCTTGCTATCATTCTGCATGATAATCTTGAATTTACCATTCTGGAGTCTAGATCTACTAATTTTTTAGAGATAATATCTTGCAGAATAAGCAGAAAGGCAAGGAATGATTTCCAAGAATTTGTGTAACATAACTCCATTTCTTTTCCCTATAGTATTGTACTTGGGGATATTAATCTACACTTAGAGGAAGATGCCTTAGATAAAACGGATCTTACTATCTTTTTGTATTCGTTAGATTATACCACTCCTATTTTCTCACAATCTCATGAGAAAGGCCACTACTTGGATCTGGTGACCTTTTCCTCTAAAGAAATCTCTGATCCATCTATTTCAATAACCGACGGTTTGTGGAGTCCAAATATATGGTCAGATCACTTCATCTATTATTTTAATCTTAAGCAATCATCATTTCAAAAAAGGGAAATAATTTCAAGGAGACGATTAGATCTGTCTTCCTATGAACAAATTCAAGGTCCAGACTCTCCTAAAGAGTTTGAATTGCATTGGGAAAGTACCAGTTGAATTATCTTAAATAAATTAGCTCCTAAACAAAAACAACATTTCACAAAGAAACGTTTTTGTAATTCTAAACAATGGTTTGATAATGATCTCTTTGCTTTAAAATGCAAAGTAAGGAGATTGGAACGAGTCTGGTTAAAATCGGGGAATCAAAAAGACCGATATTTGGAGGAAAGAGGTTCATTCTTATAAACAATTAATCAAAGCAAAACATAAGACATTTTACTCTTCAAAAAGCAGTATAACAGGTACTAACACTAAAGAACTATTTAAAATTGTTACTAATATTTTTGAAATAAATTCTCATAATTCTTGTGACCCTGGGCAAGTCACTCAGTCCTCCATAGCCCCAGGTACGTTAGATAGATTGTGAGCCCACCGGGACAGAGAGGGAAAAATACTCGAGTACCTGATTGTAAAACCGCTTAGATAACCTTGATAGGCGGTATATAAAAAACCTAATAAACTTGAAACTTGAAACAATCAGCTCATGTAGCTCTTCCTAATTCTGTAAAGTTAGCAAGCCACTTTAGTAAAAAAATTGACAATTTACGATCATTTTGTTCACTGGTTATAAGTAAGAAACAGAGTCCCTTGCCTTCGCCAATTGACATTTGTTATATTAATCTGGACTGGCAAAAGTACCCCATTCTAGAGTGGGATGACTTTAGGAAATTTTAAAGTAAATACGTGAAATTATATTGTTCATTGGACTTGTGCCCCCGGTAGTGATGAAACTAGCGCCTTTAAAGTTTCAACTAAACCTGTTTACTTGGATAACTTATTTGCTCGATAACGGCATTTTCCCTCCATCAGGCGGTCACATTATTGTTACTCCAATTCCCAAGGACTCTAAGAACATAAGAAGTTGCCTCCGCTGAGGCAGACCAGAGGTCCATCTTGCCCAGCGGTCCGCTCCCGCGGCGGCCCATCAGGCCTAATTGCCTGAACAGTGTCCCTGACTAATTTTGTAACTGCCTCTAATCCTCTCCCTATAACCTACCTCTACTCCTATCTGTACCCCTCAATCCCTTTGTCCTCCAGGTACCTATCCAACCCCCTGCAGCGACCACTAATTTTTCTCTGCCCGTTTTGGCAGGTTACCCATGGCTAGCTGCGGGTAATAACCACCGTGTCATTCTCTAGTATCCATCCTACAACTGCACCACATTATTTAGCTATGCACAAATTATTTAGCTATGCAGACGACATCACTGTTTTAATCCCTATACTTACTTCTTTCTCTCAAATAAATCAAACTGTTGTGGAGATTCTTCAGACAATTGAATCTTGGATGGTAGAATTCAAATTGAAAATACAGAAAAAAACCAAAAATTTTTTTGCATCTCCAAATTTAAATGAAGATGTTACACCTATTGCTTTAAATGATAAAGTCTACAGCATCCAGCCAACCATAAAGATACTTGGTGTAATTCTAGATTGAACCCTTACCATGAAAAATCACGTTGATTACTCTATGGAAACTAAGAATTATTAGAGCATATTTTGATATTAATTCATTTCACCTGTTAGTCCAATCATTGGTCCTTAGTCAGCTTGATTATTGTAACATCGTCCATCTTGCTGGAGCTCAAAAAAAATCTTCATAGACTGCGCATAATACAGAATGCAGCAGTTAGATTAATTTTTGATCTACAGAAGTATGATCATGTCACTAATTTCTATTGTAAACTGCATTGGCTTCCGGTTGAAGCACAGATTATATTTAAGTTCGGTTGTATTTGTTTTAAGGTATTAACAGGTCTAATCAGAGTATTTTATGGAATCTTTCATCATTACAAATTCTAAACATTCTACAAAATCTCACTCACTATTCTCGTTTCCTTCTGCAAAGGGATGCAAATATAAGAAATTCCAGGAACAACTGTTGTCCTTCCAGCCAGGCAACCTCGTGGATTAGGGATCTGACTCAAATATTCACACTTTAAAATTTATATCTACAATTTTGACGTTCTTTAAAGATGCATCTTTTAACAGAATCTTTTGTAAGTTAGATACTGCCTGCATATGGAAAGGGAGAGCAAAGAGTGAAAAACACAGAGGACTTTAATAGATGGCTCAAAGCCTGGTGTCATCAAGAAGGCTTCAGGTACATAGGAGGATGGGGAAACACATGGATGGACAAGAAGCTATATTGCACTGATGGGCTACATATTACTACAGCAGGAAAAAGAAACCTTGCAGAGAAATTTAGACAATATGTTTCAAGGCATTTAAACTAGAAGGTGGGGGTGGTGTATGTATGAAGGACAATTATAGAGACCACCCCCAGTAAAAGAAAAGATGTGATAGTAGTAAAAATTGCAACATAAACAATATCAGCAACTCATTTCTTAGTACTGCAATGGAAAGTGAAACGAAACAAAAACCTATAAGAAAAATGAGATTACCACTGAAAAATAGCTGGAAAGCGATGACCACAAATGCTCGAAGTCTAAGTAACAAAGTTCATGATCTGCAAGCCCTGATCTTAGAGGCAGATCTAGATATTGTCACTATCACAGAGACATGGTTCAGTGAATCACATGGATGGGATGCAAACATACTGGAATATAATCTTTTTAGGAAGGACAGAGATGGTCAAAAAGGTGGTGGAGTAGCTCTCTATGTAAAGATCAATATCCAAGCAACAGAAATGCAAGGGACCTGGGGAGAGGAAGAAGATACGGATTGCTCTGAAAAGAGAAGATGGAACTTCTATCTATGTGGGTGTAGTCTACAGACCTCCGACTCAATCACAGCAAATTGATAAGGATCTGATTGTGGATATCCAAAAGTTTGGAAGGAAAGAGGAGGTTCTGCTGTTGGGAGATTTCAACCTGCCGGATGCGGACTGGAATGTTCCATCTGTGGAATCGGAAAGAAATAGGGAGATTGTGGATGACTTTCAAAAGGCTCTGCTCAGACAAATGGTGACGGAACCCACGAGGAAAAAAGCGATATTGGATCTGGTCCTCACAAATGGAGAGAGTATCTCTTACTGTTCGAGTGGATGCTCACCTGGGAAGTAGCGATCATCAAACGGTTTGGTTTGATATAATGGCTAAAGTGGAGCACGGCCACACGATACTTAAAGTCCTAGATTTCAAACGTACAGATTTTAATGCAATGGGAGAGTACCTGAAGAAAGAACTGTTAGGATGGGAGGACATAAGAGAAGTGGGAGGACATAAGAGAAGTGGAAAGACAGTGGTCTAAGCTGAAAGGAGCGATAAAAATGGCTACGGACCTTTATGTGAAGAAAATCAATAAAAACAAGAGAAAAAGGAAGCCGATATGGTTCTCCAAACTAGTGGTGGAGAAAATAAAGGCTAAAGAGTTAGCGTTCGTGAAAGGTTAAAAAACCCAAGAAGAGGAGTATAAAAAGGACTACAGGGTGAAACTGAAAGAAGCCAAGAGAGAGATATGTCTGGTGGAAGAACAAATGGCTAAAAATGTTAAAAAGGGAGACAAACATTTTTTCAGATATATTAGTGAAAGGAGGAAGATGAAAAATGGAATTGCTAAACTAAAAGATGCTGGGAACCGATTTGTGGAGAGTGGTGAGGAAAAAGCAAATGTGCTAAACAAATACTTCTGTTCTGTGTTCACAGAAGAAAATCCTGGAGAAGGACCGAGATTGTCTGGCACAGTTACACGAGAAAATGGATGGATTCTGCGCCGTTCATGGAGGAGTGTTTATGAGCAACTTGAAAAACTGAAGGTGGACAAAGCGATGGGACCAGACGGGATTCATCCCAGGATACTATGAGAGCTCAGAGAGGTTCTGGCAAGTCCTATTAAAGACTTGTTCAACAAATCTCTGGAGATGGGAGTGGTTCCTGGGGATTGGAGGAGAGCGGATGTGGTCCCTATTCACAAAAGTGGTCACAGGGATGAAGCAGGAAACTACAGGCCGGTGAGCCTCACTTCAGTTGTTGGAAAAATAATGGAAGTGTTGCTGAAAGAAAGGATAGTGTACTTCTTTGAATCTAATGGGTTACAGGATCCGAGACAACACGGCTTTACAAAAGGTAAATCGTGCCAAACGAACCTGATTGAATTTTTTGATTGGGTGACCAGAGAGCTGGATCAAGGACATATGTTAGATGTAATTTACTTAGATTTCAGCAAAGCCTTTGATACAATTCCTCATAGGAGACTGTTGAACAAACTTGAAGGGTTGAAGTTAGGACCCAAAATGGTGAACTGGGTTAGAAACTGGCTGTCGGACAGAGGGTGGTGGTTAATGGAAGTCGCTCGGAGGAAGGAAAGGTGAGTAGTGGAGTCCCTCAGGATTCGGTGCTGGGGCCGATCCTGTTCAATATGTTTGTGAGTGACATTGCTGAAGGGTTAGAAGGAAAAGTGTGCCTTTTTGCATACGATACCAAGATTTGTAACAGAGTAGACACCGAAGAGGGAGTGGAAAATATGAAAAAGGATCTGCAAAAGTTAGAGGAATGGTCTAATGCCTGGCAACTAAAATTCAATGCAAAGAAATGCAGAGTAATGCATTTGGGGATTAATAATCGGAAGGAACCATATATGCTGGGAGGTGTGAAGCTGATATGCACAGACGGGGAGAGGGACCTTGGGGTGATAGTGTCCGAAGATCTAAAGGCGAAAAAACAGTGTGACAAGGCAGTGGCTGCTGCCAGAAGGATGATGGGCTGTATAAAGAGAGGCATAGCCAGTAGAAGGAAGGTGTTGATGCCCCTGTACAGGTCAATGGTAAGGCCCCACTTGGAGTATTGTGTTCAGTTTTGGAGATTGTATCTGGCGAAGGACATAAGAAGACTTGAAGCGGTCCAGCGGAGGGCGACGAAAATGATAGGAGGCTTGCGCCAGAAGACGTATGAGGAGAGACTGGAAGCCCTGAATATGTATACCCTAGAGCAGTGGTCTCAAACTTGCGGCCTGGGGGGAGGGGGGCCACATGTGGCCCACCAGGTACTATTTTGAGGCCCTCGGTATGTTTAGCATAATCACAAAACAGTTTCTTGATCATATGTCTTTTTAGCTATAAATTATAATATTATTATTAAGATTTAGCCAAAAGGAAAGATTTATAAACTATAAAGAGTTTTACCTCATGCAAAATTGTCATTTCTTTAATAAGACATTAACTATTTTTTCTGAGGCCCTCCAAGTACCTACAAATCCAAAATGTGGCCCTGCAAAGGGTTTGAGTTTGAGACCACTGCCCTAGAGGAAAGGAGGGACAGGGGAGATATGGACGTTCAAATACTTGAAGGGTATTAATGTAGAACAGGGGTGTCCAATGTCAGTCCTCGAGGGCCGCAATCCAGTCGGGTTTTCAGGATTTCCCCAATGAATATGCATGAGATCTATTAGCATACAATGAAAGCAGTGCATGCAAATAGACCTCATGTATATTCATTGGGGAAATCCTGAAAATCCGACTGGACTGCGGCCCTCGAGGACCGACATTGGACACCCCTGATGTAGAACAAAATCTTTTCCAAAGAAAGGAAAATGGTAAAACCAGAGGACATAATTTGAGGTTGAGGGGTGGTAGATTCAAAGGCAATGTTAGGAAGTTCTACTTTATGGAGAGGGTGGTGGATGCCTTGAATGCGCTCCTGAGAGAGGTGGTGGAGAGTAAAACTGTGACTGAGTTCAAAGAAGCGTGGGATGAACACAGAGGATCTAGAATCAGAAAATAATATTAAATATTGAACTAAGGCCAGTAATGGGCAGACTTGCACGGTCTGTGTCTGGCCGTTTGGTGGGGGATGGGCTGGGGAGGGCTTCAGTGGCTTGGAGGGTGTAGATGGGCTGGAGTAGGTTTTAACGGATATTTCGGCAGTTGGAACCCAAGCACAGTACCGGGTAGAGCTTTGGATTCTTACCCAAAAATAGCAAAGAAAAAAAATTTAAATTGAATCAGGTTGGGCAGACTGGATGGACCATTCGGGTCTTTATCTGCTGTCATCTACTATGTTACTATGTTGTTTATTCATTTGTATTGCTAATTTCTGTGAACTGCAAAGAACTTAACGGTATTTGCGGTATACAAGTGAGTTTTTATGTTATAATACGGGAAAATGTTCATGACCTACTTATTTAAAGCGATTTATTGGGGGAGTGATGAGGATGAAATGTGTTAATGCTATTGTGTTTCTCTGTGAATGTACAATGCTCTTTATGTTATCTGCATGGAACTGTTAAGGTGTTTGCAGTAATTATCAAATAAGAACATAAGCAATGCCTCTGCTGGGTCAGACCTGAGGTCCATCGTGCCCAGCAGTCCGCTCACGCGGCAGCCCAACAGGTCCAGGACCTGTGCAGTAATCCTCTATCTATACCCCTCTATCCCCTTTTCCAGCAGGAAATTGTCCAATCCTTTCTTGAACCCCAGTACCATACTCTGCCCGGTATTACGCTCTCTGGAAGCGCATTCCAGGTGCCCACCACACGTTGGGTAAAGAAGAACTTCCTAGCATTCGTTTTGAATCTGTCCCCTTTCAGCTTTTCTGAATGCCCTCTTGTTCTTTTATTATTCGAAAGTTTGAAGAATCCGTCCCTCTCTACTCTCTATGCCCTTCATGACCTTATAAGTCTCTATCATATCCCCTCTAAGTCTCCTCCAGGGAAAAGAGACCCAGTTTCTCCAATCTCTCAGCGTTTGAAAGGTTTTCCATCCCCTTTATCAGACGTGTTGCTCTCCTCTGAACCCTCTTGAGTAAAGCCATGTCCTTAAGATACGAGGACCAATATTGGACGCAGTACTCCAGATGCGGACGCACCATTGCCCGATACAATGGCAGGATAACTTTCGTTCTGGTTGTAATACCCTTCTTGATTATGCCTAGCATTCTGTTTGCCTTCTTAGCAGCCGCTGCACACTGTGCCGTCGGCTTCATTGTCATGTCCACCATTACCCCCAAGTCCCTTTCTTGGGTACTGTCATTTAATAACATCTCTCCCATCATATAGTTGTACCTCGGGTTTCTGTTTCCCACATGTAATACTTTACATTTCTCAACGCTGAACTTCATCTGCCATCTCGTCGCCCATTCCCCTAGTTTGTTCAAGTCCCTGTTTGCGGCTAGTGTTATGTTGTGAAACTGGGGGGCAAGGGGAAGAGGTCTAGTTCTAATAGCCCTTCAATATTAAGACCATTAAAAATGTCTCCAAAAGCAGTGGCTGGGAGATCTTGCATGGAATGACAAGAGGGGAAATTCTCCAGAACTTGCTTCAGCTTCACCAGCTGCAGCTACCTACTACTACACTGCATTAATTATTTCTATAGTGCTACCAGACGTACGCAGCGCTGTACAGATTCACAAAGAAGACAGTCCCTTCTGGAAAAAGCTTATAATCTAAACAGACAAAACAAACAGGATTTCACGGATACAACTAAGGGGAACGGTTAGGCTGGGCTGGAAGGTAGTGGGGAGAAGGGTTATAGATTGAAGGCTATATCAAAACACGAATGCCTAAGATGCCACTCAACGAATTAAATAAAAACACGAGAGGGGTTTAACTATAAACTCACCTGTTTTTATTCTATCCTGGCCTATCACTACACCCCTCTCATTTAAACCATCCGCAACGGACATAGAGGTTACCTTCCTCCATTTATAAAGGGTGGAAAAGCTCTCTTCTCGCGCCCACATCTCTAGAATTGGCAGAAGCATATGACGCCACGTCTGTCTAGGAACAGAATCCCAAGCACGATCACAGCCCCGCGGGAATACCCGTAAGGCTACCGCTACCAGTGGGCGCTCCCAAACTCCCAGTTTTTCCTCAACCCCCACTCCCTTTCCACGCTTGCGCAATTGCCCTTCCAAGTTGCGAACTCTGCTGAGTTGGGGCTTCGGTGCGCGCGCAGCCTCCGCCGGAGTAGAGGCGGGAGGCACGGCCGGGACGCGTGTGTGATTCTGCGCAGTGAGAGTGGCCGCGCGGCAGCAGCAGCAGAAGCCGGGTCTGGGCGGCGGCAGCGGGCATCGAAGCTCTGATCCCGACAGCGGGGAGGTGACTTGCAGGGGGGGATCGGGAGATGCTTACCGCTGAGTCCTTGGATCGGGTGGAACTATGCGAGTCTCTTCTGACCTGGGTGAGTGTTTTAGCATAGGGCTGCGAATAAGCCGTATCGGATAACGGGACTGGCCTCGCCCTTCCCCCCCCCCCCTCCCGACCTCATCCTCCGCCCCGAGTCCCAGGCTGTTGGGCTTGTCACTGTTCTGCTGCCGGTTACACGATTGTAACCTCCTCCTCCCCCGCTAATGCCTGGCATTGTTACTATATCCGTCGCCTCTATCAGTCCCGTTGTTTTCTCGTTTGAGGTTTGTTTATGATAAGATGATGTGCTGTATGTTGACTGGAGCGATGATCTTTGATACAACGCAATCCGCTATAAACCGCTATGGAGGTGACTTTTTTTTTTTTTTAAAGCTGCATCTGTAATGCTCTGATATGCATACAAGTATAGTACTGTATATACTTTTGTATAAGTTGCTCATGGCAGGGATGGTGGCTATCCAAGTTAGAAAGTGTCACAAATTAAACTTGCCACAACTGCTTGTTCTGTCTTTGCTCTGGTTTCACAAATCTTAAGTACATAGAGAAATCGGCTGCCTTTCTGCCTCTCCAAATTATTATGTGATGCTTTTATAAAAATGTATCCTCGAAGTATTAGGACAATTTTTCTGATGGATCGTGTGTATAGTTAATTTGCACTCTTAAAATGTGACAATAGATACTAAACATCTTTTATTGGTTAACAACTTATTTACTACAACATGCAGTACCTTCCGATTATGGTGTCATTTGTGAAGGGTTTTTCAAAGTTTAGTTTTCAGTACTGAACGTACTATAAGCTTACAACATTCTGGCAGGTTTTAATTTTCAGGTTATTGGTTCAACTGAAGGGCAAATAAAGTATTGATTTCAGGAAATACCAGGCTGCTTGTATGTTCTAGCTGAGATTTATCACTGTTTTACCTTTTTTTTTTAAGCCAAGGTTGTTATGTTGCAGTAGTGTAGGAACAGTGAATAGTGGTAAATAAAAAAAGAAAATTAAAGTTTTTGGTTGGTGTAGTCAAATACTTTTTTTTTGTCCTGAACCCAATAAAGATGCTGTGGCAGGACCTGAAACTAGCATCTAATAAACAAACTTACAATGTGTCTGAATTAAATCAGTTCTGTAAAATTGCCAAACATTTCTCAATAGTGATTTAAAAGACTTTACAGGAAGTGTTTGGTTGCAATTTTTGCTGCTAAAAATGGTACAAACAGTAATTAAGGGTTCCTTTTACGAAGCCAAGGTAGCGGCTTTAACGTGCGTGACTTTTAATCACGCGCTAACCCCTGTGCTAGCTGAAAAACTACCGCCTGCTCAAGAGGAGGCAGTAGCGGCTAGCGCGGCCGGCAGTTTAGCGTGCGTTAAACCGCTACAGCGGCTTCGTAAAAGGAACACTAAGTTTAGGAACAGTTACTTTTTTAAGAGTGTTGGATAACTTTGTTACTTAAAGAAGCGATGTAATAATTAAAACATGCATTTATTTACATTCCTTTTGTCTACTATTAGATTTTGTTTTAAAGATCAGGAACCATTTAGTGAAACAGTAAGAGAAACTTTTTAGATTTTGAGGTCACTTCACACAAGTCTTTCTCTTGAGCTGATACAGCTGCCAAAACTAGGCTCTACTGTAAACCTTTGTTTCCTAATCTCAGCTGTTGCAAAAGCATATGATTCTTTACAGATAGGTTAAGCACCTCAACTCAGGAGTTGCTTGCAGAAAACATCATTTTCTTCTCTCTGCTCCCTTGTCTCTCTGGGCAGTGCTCCCTTCTCAATCTTAACTTCTGTAAGCGAGTTGAGAAGATGTCTTTTCATCTGCTCTGCACTAGATTTTTTTTTATTTTCAGGATTTAATCCAATATTTTTTTGAGGCTTCCCTGTGCAAAGAGATTCCGAGTAGTGCTGCCTGATTCAGGGAAAAATATTTTGATTCGATTCAGCCTATTGAATAGTTTGTTTTTTTAAAATTCAATTCGATTTTCCTGTCCAATTGGGTGTTTTTTGTTTTTTCAAATGTCATGGCAGGTTTATTTTGTATCCTCTTCACCCACCCCAACCCCTTTGCTGTGTCTCCTACACACGCTAGTGCTGTGGTGTAAACAAACAAAAAAGACTTTTCCTCTCTGTTAGGTCCTAGGTCACGCTTGCTGTCTAACACCAGCTCTGGCAGGATACACATTTCAAATCTATTGTAATCACATTTCAAATCTATTGTAATCACATTTCAAATCTATTGTAATCATGTTGTAATCTATTGTATTGTATGTATTGTAATCTATTGTAATCACATTTCAAATCTATTGTAATCACAAAATAGAAAATAAAATTATTTTCTCTACCTTTTGTTGTCTGGCTATTATTCAAATCATGTTGTTCCCAGGCTCTGGTTTATCTTCTGATAACTTGCTTGCCAGAGTTTCCTGGCCATTTGTCGTTCCCTTCTTTCTTCGTGCTAACCATCCATCTTCCATCTCTGTCCTCCCCTTCCGTTTCCCTTCCCTCCCCCGGAGGTCTGGCATCTTTCCTTTTTATTGTCTCCATCCCCGCCACTGCATTGATGGACCCCACCATCCCCAGATCCACCATCTCTCCTTTTCTCAACTATCCTTTCATCCAGCATCTCTCCCTCCTTCCCTACCACCCCAGGGTTCACTAGTTCTCCCTTTCTCTTCCCAACTACCTTCCTATCCAGTATCTCTAAACTCCCTCCACACCATTAACTTGCAAGGTCACTAACACCCAACTGGAAGAGGCACTAACCGTGACAATCTTTTACATTCCCCCCCAAACAGTGGACAAATGCCAGAGAAGAGTTCTACGAATACCTCACCACTAACACCATAAAAGGAACGTACAATCTACTACTGGGAGACATAAACATCCACCTGGAGCAAGTAGAAAAACCGGACGTAATAGAAATTAACACCTACTTAAAAACCCTCGGTTTTACAATACCAAAACCAGAAAAAACACACGAAAAAGGCCATCAACTAGACATAGTTACTTTTTCGCAAAAAGAAATCCCCAACTCAAAGATTCATTAGAACACAAGGTCCTGGGATAAATGCATCTGGTCAGACCACTATATATGTAATTTTGATATACATTGGCAAAAAAAATCACCCCAACAAAAATACAAAAGAAAAATCCCAAAACCAACCACAATCACCAGAAGAGGAACTATAAATCCAACAGAATTCTGGGCCCACTACGAATTACAACCCAAAATCGAGGAAATACAGGACTTCCCAACCAGAAGGGCAGAGTTTAGCAGAGAAGTGTTAGACCAAATAGCACCATTCCAAACATATAAAAAGAAAGAAAGAAAACTAAATAAATGGTTCGACTCTGAACTACTAGCTCTAAAACAGGAACTGAGAAAACTAGAAAGAACTTGGCAAAAAACAAACAAAGAAGAAGATAAAGCACACTGGAAACTAAAAATTAAAAACTACAAAACTCTGATTAGAGAAAAACGAACAAAACATTTCGCACAAGAGATAGGGACACCCAAAACAAATAGCAAAACACTTTTCAAGCTGGTAAACAGTCTAACTGACACTACCCAAATTTTACTACAGGAAAATGAATGCATACCCTCAGCAGAAACCCTGGCCACCTTCTTCAATAACAAAATTTTAGAGGTAAGAGCGACCATACCCCCACCCGCATCCAATTTTGAATTACAAATCAGACCCCTTGGAAAAGAACCCAGAGTAGACATGATCTGGGACCACTTCGAACCTCCTGATTTGCACCAATTTCTTACCCTATTTAATAAATATACTAAATCGAATTGCCTCCTAGACGTATGTCCCTCCAAGACCCTGAAAACAGCCACATTAGATTTTTAAAAGGACCTATTAAATTGGATAAAACCACTCTCACGGAGGGAACATTCCACGAGGAAATGGGACATATACTAATCACACCCATCCCAAAAGATCAAAAAATCTCTATAGCTTTGAAAACCAACTACAGACCCATAGCAAGCATCCCCGTATTTTCCAAGATACTTGAAGGATTGGTCAACGTGGAGCTAGTGAAATACCTAGACAAATTCAACATACTAAACGAACACCAAACAGGATTCAGGAAAAACTTTAGCACTGAGACAGTCCTAGCCTCGATCCTGAATCACCTATACGGCCTATTCAGCAAAGGAACAAGTGCCCTTATTATACAACTAGACTTCAGCAGTGCTTTCGACCTAGTTGATCATGAAATAATGATACACTGCCTAGATGCAATAGGAATCATGGGAAAAGCAAGGAACTGGATACAGGGCTTCTTAACAAAGAGATCATACTGAGTGGTTAGTGGTGGGTTATACTCAAACTCCTGGAGAAACCCCTCGGGAGTACCACAGGGGTACTTCACCACTTTCACCCACACTGTTCAACATTTACATATCATCCCTAGGGCACTTATTGCAAAGACTAAATTTTAACTACTACATATATGCAGATGACATTTCCATTTTAGTCCCAGTGAACAGCATTACAACCGAAACCTCAAAATACATTTCTCATATCATGACCGAAATAGAACATTGGACAATCAACTTCAAACTGAAACTTAACACAGAAAAAACAAAAATCTTCCTTGCAAGCCCAATGGATAAAATTACCAACACAACGTTATGTATAAAAGAGCACGATTACCCGATTACTAATACAATAAAAATACTGGGAGTCACATTGGGCACACACCTTACAATGGTCGAACACACGAATATGGTGGTAAAAAAATGTTTCTTGATATGGAAATTAAAAACCATCAAAAAATACTTTGACCCATTATCGTGCTTTCTACTCTGGACTATTGCAATATCGTTTATATGGGCATACCTAAAAAAACATTGAGAAAACTCAGAATTATTCTGAACACAGCGGTCCGCTTGATATTTGGATTAAAAAAGTGCGACCATGACACCCCCTACTACAAATTACTGCACTAGCTGTCAGTAGAGGCACAAATAATTTTCAAGTTCTCCTGCATATATTTCAAACTAATTTGGGGACTAACTCCCACGTACTTGCTACCTTACTTCATATTCTACAACCCTATCAGACAAACCAGAAACCGCTATCTTTTTGCACACCCAAGCATTACCAATTGTAAATACAAAACTTTTCTAGATAGAACTTTCGCATACCAAGCAAACAAACAACAACACTGGCTAGACAACTACATTAATAAAGCTAGACTGACCTACAACGCTTTTAGAAAACTCATAAAAACTGCCTTATTCGACAAATATATCACCTAAATAATTTCCTCACCGAACACTTCTCTCTTTTCTCGTTCCCTTCCCCCCCCCTGACATTCTAATCAAACCGCATTTTGAAATTCGGGACATATCTTCTAATATGCCCCTCTGAAAACTCCTAAACTGTATATTGTAATTTTTCGATGTATGTTTGTAATTTGCGACCTTTTCCTAACAGGTCCTCTCGAAAATATCTTAGCGTACTGTACACTTTATACTTTCGCATTCTTAAAGTTGATGTACTCTGTATTTCCTCTAACTTTCTGCATATTGTAACTCGCTGAATGTCCAGCTCTCTTGAATGTAAACCGCCTAGAAGTCGCAAGATTGTGGCGGTATAGAAAAATAAAGTTGTTATTATTGTTATTATTATTATCCCTTGTGTCCAACTTCTCTCCCTTTCTATTCCTTCCCTCCCTCCATCCCACTGTCCACCATCTCTCTCCCTCCTCTGTTTTTAGATCCATTATTTCTTCCCCTTCCCCTCCGTCCTCAGTCTGGTATACAGTGTTCTCCCTAGCATGTTTTAGCCGGGCGCTCCGCCCGGCTCATTTAGGTGAGCGCCTGGCTGTCATCTCACTTGACATTGCGAAATGACAGCCACAGAGCTACCTTTTCTACTCTCGGTAGGCTAGATTGCGCAGAGACGAAAGTGATTGCTGAGCTTTTCTCTCCAATCCTAGTCTAATGGATTTCCTGTTTCCATCCACTTGGTGTGAAAGTCCTTTCTGGCCGTGCGTGGGTGGGCGAGCCCGCACAGGTGGCTCGGTGTGCGCAGTCGCAGTGCTCTATTTACTTATTATTAGTGCGCGGGGACGTCAAAGATGGCGGCGTTCTCGCTGGAGCAGAAACTAACCCATTGGAGGCAAAGCTGAAGCAGGAGAACTGCAAAGCCCGGTGCAGGATCAACTTGAACCTGGAGATCAGCCTGCAGCAACCTCGGCCTAGTAAGAAAGGAGGAGCCGAGAGGCCCCGGAGTGGGAGAGGGGAGGAGGAAGGAAAGAATGTTGGAGGCTTTATTTACTTCCTATTGTGGCACGCGCATAGCAGAGGCCTCGTGGGGGGGGGGGGGCCTGGAGGCATGGTGGTGTGGTGTGAAGAGCTGCCAAGGTCTCCCAGGTCCAGGGGGTGGGGGAGACGGCCTGTGCCTAGCTTTCACTCCCGAGCAGTGCCGGGGGAGGGGGGGAGGGAGTGCCCGTAGTGCAGCAGGTAGGGGGTTCAGGGCATTCAGAAGTTCCCTATGTTGTCCTCTCTGCAACTGGGAGGCTTGGCAGCGCTGGGGATTGGCCTTGTTTCAGTCGGAGAAGTGTTTAAATGCCTCTTTCCCCCTCCCCCCATTGAAAAGACTTCAAAAATGTGGCTTTTTATAAAAATTCCTTTCTTCTGTTTTGGGGGGGGGGCTGTTTGAGGTGGGGGTGCAGTGGGAATAGAGAGGGAAGTAGTTAATGGGAATGGATAGCTCCTTCCTTTTTGGGACCCACACACACACAAAATATTTCTGATGACTGGTGCAGTTCACTTTTGCAGTGTGATGTCTGTTTTCTGCTCACTTTGATGGTTTTGTATCTTTGCTTTGGTTGTCAATAAAAAATGTCACGTAAAAATCATATTCTAAAATACAGTCAGTGGGGGTAGGTGGCTTCTGGTCATGGATGTGTCTAACTGCCAGAAAGAAGAACAGTATGCTCGAATATACTTGTCAAATGTGAAACTTCTATCAGTCCATAAACATTCCAACCAAATAGCCATCTTGTAATCTTACTGGATATGAGCAGAATGCCTCTTTTTGTAATTCACCTAGAACCGCAAGGTATTGGTAGAATAAAAGACACCAATGTAATAATGTAATGTAATACTGTGTCTTGGCTTCTTGGGTGAGGGAAAAGGGTCCACGAAATCTCCTCTGGGGGTAGTGGTATAGATGCCTCTACCGGTGGCTTTCTCTGTGATTGTTTCCTTGTGTCCTGTATGGCCGGGTTTGTGGTGGTCTTGGTCTCCATAAAATGGTCCGATTAAGGGTGTTGGGTATGTTGGGCTTAATATTTGGCCACCTCTCCCTTGGAGTGGGGGAAGGGGGGAACTTGATACCATGATGCGCATATGGTATTATCCTGTATCAGGCTTGATTAGCCAGAAGCATCTTATTAAGATCTGAACAGAGATAAGAGCTACAAGGAAGTGCGAGCTAAATCTACAAGTGGTTCATTGCCAGGGTTAAAAGTGAGACTTGAGAGAAACTTTATAGGAATGATACTTACCCCCCTCCTTTACGAATCCGTACTACAGGTTTTAGCGCTGTAAGCAGCAGTAACTGTTCCGACGCTCATTGGAATTCTAAAACCCACACTACGGGTTCATAAAGTAGAGAGTATTGTATATGTCGCTAACGTAATACGTAAAAAGAGTTCAAATCAAACAAAAATAATTTGCCAACTTTGATGGTTGGTTACAGGCTTTAGGGATATTTACTTCGATTGAGCATTGGAAAATAATTAATAATAATTAACTAATAAAAATAGTGCACATTTAGGGCCTGTTTTACAAAGTCGCATTAGCAGCTGCCGCGCGGCAACAGACCCGAAGCCGTTTAAATCTCTGTGGGCTTCGGGGCTATTAGCGTGGCTTTGTAAAATAGCCCCTTAATTTTCTCCACCACTAAATTTCCCTGTTTTGCCCCACCCGGCTACTTTTTCATGCCACCCGGCTGGAAAAAATTTCTGGGGAGAACACATCTCTTTGGACCCCTCCTTCCCTCCCTCCGTGTACTTCTACACCAGGCTCCCCCCAAAGGCCTGTATGTTTTCCCCCCCTTATTTCTAGCGCCCTCTGGCTTCCCGTTCTCAACTTCAAAGCAGTCTGAAGAGGATCGCCGGTCGGCTGTAGCGATCCTAGCAGGCTGTCGTCAGCCTCCGCAGCACATTCCCTCTGCCGTGGTCCCACCCCTCATCTAACGTACGGGACCGCGGCAGAGGGAACGTGCTGCAAAGGCTACAGAAGCCTGTTAAGATCGCTCAGCCGACCCACGATCCTCTGCAGGCTGCTTTGAAAGTGAGACTGGGAAGCCGGGAGAGAGATAGTGGACAATGAGATGGAGGGAGAGAAGGAATAGGGTATTTTCTGGTGGGCCAAATTTGGCCATGAGCCTGAGTTTGACACCCCTGTTCTAGTGGGATATAAACTCAAATTCAGTCATCCCCTCCAGGACATCTTCCTGGACTTTCTAGGAAGGCCAGAGAAAGAAGCCAAGATCAGAGTAACTGTGCAAAGGCTGTTACAAATTGGACATGTCAACAACAAAACAAAAAACAATAATTCCAAAATTTCACAACCCAAAATTAAACAAATAGAAATAAAAAAATGGAATTGTACATCAGTATATTAATATATCCTCAGTTGTCTGACGTATTCTGGCAGTAATTAATTGAATGGTCAGTGGAAAGGAAGAAAGACCTTGGAACATATGTTCATACCAACCAGATGGTTGTTCAGCCAGTACGAACAAAATTTTTAATCACTGGTCTTCCTCCTCCACCTCTAATTCAATATACAAAATCAATACTGTGCATGTACTGTACAGTCAAACCTCGGTTTACGAGTAACCCGGTTTGCGAGTGTTTTGCAAGACGAGCAAAACACTCAGCAAACTTTTGACTCGTAAACCGAGCATTGACTCGATTTGCGAACCCCCACCCGACCCGACCGCAGGAACCAACAGTATTGCTCCCCCCGAGGCCACCGGTGCTGCTATCGCCTCTTCCCCCCCCCCCTCCCTGACTGGCTCTGTCCTTACCCCTGCACCGCCTGCTCAGGCCTTCTGGATCTCACCCTCTCCAAGATTCTCATGAGACTCGAGACTTTTGGAGAGGGTGAGATCCAGAAGGCCTGAGCATGCGCAGATGCTCAAGGCTCAGCAGCAGACTGGCGGCAGGCACTTTCTATCACAGGCGGTGCAGGGGTAAGGACAGAGCCAGTCGGGGAGGGGGGGAAGAGGCAATAGCAGCACGGTGGCCTCGGGTGGAGCATGGGAGTCGGGGTCCGAGCCAGCACTTGAGAGTCCCAGCAGAGGGGGTAGTGGCATCCGGGGAGGGGGGGCAGCGTCCCAGAGCGGCAGAGCCAACAGTGTCCAGTCAGGCTCTGTGGCGGCAGTGGCGGTGTTTGCTTAGCCAGCACCACCTGCAGTGAGAGGCAGCGAACAGCAGCAGAGGAGGAGAATTGGAGGAGCCGCGTGGATGGGTCTGTGGCAGAAGCAGCGGTGGAGGCGTCCCTAATGGTAATTAAGTTTTTGGGGATGTGGAACGAATTGTTCAAGTTTACACTAACTCTTATGGGAAAAGTTGCTTTAATATACGAGAGTTTTGGTTTAAGAGCATTCTTCTGGAACGAATTATTCTCGTAAATCAAAGTACCAATGTATTTCAAATATTTAATCTGTACAAAACATAAAAAGCCACTTATCTTAGCGGTAAGTACTGATTCTTCATTCTAAGTATGAATTCTGATGGGCCCGTTTCGCCATGTCTTCTTCAGAGAATCAGAGCAAACACCATGATACCTAAAAATAATACACAAAGAATGTTCCACTATCATACACATTCACACATAAATATACCACAGACAACCTAACACATACTACTAAAATGACTTCAACTTTTCAGCATACTGGCAAAGTATCAGAAAGCATGACAACAAAATAATCTATTCGACCCTCAGAAATTTACTGTTAGTTATTTGTTATGTGCCTTGTATGTTGATAGCACTGCGGCTTTGTCAAGAGTCTTGCCTTGTTTGTGTTGTTATTGCAAGTTTATAGTTTCCTTTTTTATTTCATAAGCGGTTGTTTACTTTCCCCCGAAAAAGGGGGTGTGACAAGGTCTTTACCTACAAGTTGTGAGCCATTTGACTCAAACCTTGCTATCAAAATTTGGGGCATGGCAGGCCTTAAGTTTGCCGCGACATGGGGTAGTCTCGTAGATGCCATTATCCAGGGGCTTTTTGGAGAAGTACAAGCTGATTAAAATCTTTGAGATACAGTACTGATTTGTAAGTAGGTGTTATTTGAGTGTTTGAAGTTTGTGATAGTCAACGGTTTGGGAGCCAGCGGCAATTCTTGTAGGCACTGCTACTAGGTTTGCACAGGGCAGTTTTTGGGATGTCCGATTGGTGGTTTAGACTAACATAGTAACATAGTAGATGACGGCAAATAAAGACCCGAATGGTCCATCCAGTCTGCCCAACCTGATTCAATTTAAATTTTTAAATTTTTTCTTCTTAGCTATTTCTGGGCAAGAATCCAAAGCTTTACCCTGTACTGTGCTTGGGTTCCAACTGCCGAAATCTCTATTAAGACTTACTCCAGCCCATCTACACCCTCCCAGCCATTGAAGCCCTCCCCAGCCCATCCTCCACCAAACGGCCATATACAGACACAGACCGTGCAAGTCTGCCTTAGTTCAATGTTTAATATTATTTTCTGATTCTAAATCCTCTGTGTTCATCCCTCGCTTCTTTGAACTCAGTCTCAGTTTTACTCTCCACCACCTCTCTCGGGAGCACATTCCAGGCATCCACTACCCTCTCCGTAAAGTAGAATTTCCTAACATTGCCCCTGAATCTACCACCCTCAACCTCAAATTATGTCCTCTGGTTTTACCATTTTCCTTTCTCTGGAAAAGATTTTGTTCTACGTTAATACCCTTCAAGTATTTGAACGTCTGAATCATATCTCCCCTGTCTCTCCTTTTCTCTAGGGCATACATATTCAGGGCTTTCAGTCTCTCCTCATATGTCTTCTGGCGCAAGCCTCCTATCATTTTTGTCGCCCTCCTCTGGACTGCCTCAAGTCTTCTTACGTCCTTCGCCAGATACGGTCTCCAAAACTGAACACAATACTCCAAGTGGGGCCTTACCAATGACCTTTACAGGGGCATCAACACCTTCTTCCTTCTATTGGCTACGCCTCTCTTTATACAGCCCAGTATCCTTCTGGCAGCAGCCACTGCCTTGTCACACTGTTTTTTCGCCTTTAGATCTTCGGACACTATAACCCCAAGGTCCCTCTCCCCGTCCGTGCATATCAGCTTCTCTCCTCCCAGCATATACGGTTCCTTCCTATTATTAATCCCCAAATGCATTACTCTGCATTTCTTTGCATTGAATTTTAGTTGCCAGGCATTAGACCATTCCTCTAACTTTTGCAGATCCTTTTTCATATTTTCCACTCCCTCTTCGGTAGAAAATATGAAAAAGGATCTGCAAAAGTTAGAGGAATGGTCTAATGCCTGGCAACTAAAATTCAATGTAAAGAAATGCAGAGTAATGCATTATTCTAAGTATTTTTAGTGTCCGCATCAGCGAGTTAACTATTACGATAGCCTTTCTTCAGTAAATTTCTGAGGGTCGAATAGATTATTTTGCTGTCATGCTTTATGATAAATACTTTGTCAGTATGCTGAAAGTTGGAGCCATAGAGCTAGTGCCAGATGGTAGACTCTGGCTTAGGCAGATACTCAATATACTTTATCGTGCCCAAGGAAGACTCAAGATTGGAAACCTATCCTGGAACTCAAGTCAGTCAATGCAGTATTAAAGGTGCCCAGGTTCCAAATGGAAACGATGAGATCGGTCACTGCCTTGGTAGTTCTGGGTGAAATTTTGGCATTCCAGGATTTGATGGAAGCTTACCTGCAATACCCATTTTCCAAAAGTAATTGTGGTAGGAGCAATGCATCTGCAGAGATCAGGCATTAAGTTCATCAGTATGAAGGGCGTTCAATAATTTATCTACTCGAGTATGAAAGAAAGTAGCAAGCATACTGAAACCTGTCTGTGCATGTTGTGACATGTCTCAAGGTTACTCGTGCACAGTTGCGACTCGGTGCGAGTTTAACATTCCAAGAGACAGGATGTCAGGAGAGTTCTCATATGAATCAGGTAAGAATCTGCTAGATTTGAAGCACCGTTTAGTGATAAAATTTTTCACAAAAGAAGGGAAAAAGCCAAAGGAGATCCATGAATTGCATTTTATGTTGAGTCTGTCCTTTCATCCTACAAAGTAAAATTTTGGAGCAAGCAATTTAAGTGGGGTAGAGAGTCAATTGACAATGGATGGCCTGTGGAAGAAACTTCACACTGGATGGCCTGTGGAAGAAACGTCCACAGAAATGTCAAAAAAGATGAGGATTTAGTTTTGTCAGGCAGATCAATTAAGGTTTCCCAAATAGCTGAAGAAATGGGCATCTGGGCAGCTACAGTTTGGAAAATGATTCATGAAAAGTTGGGCATGTCCAAGGTTAGTGCAAGATGGATTCTAAGAATGCTGACACCATGTCAGAAGGCCAAGAGGCTCCAGTGATATCAGAACAACGTGGAGATTCTCTGTGAAGACCAAGTGAATTTTTTTCATCGTTTGGTGACCGGAGATGAGACTTGGGTCTATCACAGAGATCCTAAGTCCAAAATGGAGTCAAAGTAATGTAAGCATAAGTCACCCTCCCAAAAAAGAGTTCAAGACTGAAAAATCTGCAGGCAAAATCATGGAAACTGTCTTCTGGGATTAAAAAAGGACTTTTGCTTCTGGAGTTCATGCTACACAAGACAACCATAACTGGGAAGAGTTACTCCAACACAATGATCACTTTGTGGGAGTCAAGGAGAAAAGATGAGGAAAACTCACAGCAGGTGTGCTACTTCTTCACAACAATACACCGGCGACAATCACAGGCTGCCATCAGAGAATGTGGTTTTCTGCAGCTGAATCATCCACTCTACAGTCCTGAACTGACTCCCTCTGATTATTTCCTGTTACGAGTTTTTAAGAAATTTTTCTGTGGACAGCAGTTTTCAAGTAATGAAGACTTCAAGGAAGCTGTGATGTCCTAGTTTGAAGGTTAAACAGAAGAATTCTTTTTCAGAGGGGTTAGTCATTGCAGGAAAAGTGTATGAAGTGTACAGAGCTATCGGGACTATACTGAAAAATTTAAAAAACAATTTTTGAAAACTTTTCTTTCCTACAGAGGTAGATAAATTTTTGAACACCCCTTGTACTTTAACGATTGGCTGATCAGAGCACCGTCCAAGATGGAGTGCCACCAGGTGATTTCTCAGGCAGTTCAGATCTTGCAAGATCTCAAGTGGATTATCAATTTTAGAAAGATCCACCTGCAACCATTTCAGTGTCTGGATTATCTGGGAATACTGTTTAATACGACAGAGGGCAGAGTGTTTCTTCCAGAAGCACGCAAACTGAAGCTCAGACACCAGATCCTGGAGATTTTGTAGCCCTCGTTGCCTATGGCTTGGCATTATCTGCAGGTGCTAGGCTCTATGGTTGCAACCATAGAGGTGATTCTGTGGGCAAGAGCCCATCTGCGTCCCTTGCACTCTGTGGGCCTGATTTTGTATAGGATGCTGGTCTCAGCAGCCACATAAGAAGTGGCTGAGAATCACGTACTGGCGTCCTAAGCAGAATCACGTCTGCCCTAACAAACAGACACCTAAACTCCCTGATTCTCTAACCAGTGCTGTTTAGAAAATCGCATCATAGCCTGATCGCAAAGATAGGAGGGGTGTTAGGTAGGAGGGAGTTGGCATCCCTCCTGCTGATTTCGAGGGTGGATGTGGGGGGGGTCTTCTGCCACAGACAGCTCTGCTGATCGAGAGAGGGGTATTTTCCCCCATCCAGCTGTGCCGGCAGGACATTCCGAAGCTGCTGCTTCAGAGAGTCCTCCCGGCTCAGTTGATTGGGTATTCCCTTGCTGCAATCAACTGATGGTAAGGTTATCCTTCGACAAAGGTAGGAGTGTCTTTAGACACCATGTCTTCCTTTCTACTGAAGGTAGTTTCAGCGTTTCATATCAATCAGGGAGTGTGGCTACCCGCTTTTCAGCACACAAGCGAGAGTAAACAGGACAAAATATTGAAGTTGCTGGATGTCAGGAGAGTTCTTCTCCGTTATCTTGAAGTGACAAATGAATGCTGCTTGTCCGAGCACCTATTTGTCTTGACAAGTGCTAGACATTGGGGCAGTCCTGCTTCTAAAGCTTCTTGCGCCTTGCCTTTCCTACATCGAAGTGTGCATCCTCTTTGAGGTCACCCTTTCTGAGGCAAGATGCGGCACCGTTGGTACTAGCAGAAAGGTCAAAGTTATCGGTGCTTACCTTCCGTGAAAAGCTCAATGTGCTTTTCCAAGTGAATGATATGTTTAAACTCCTTACCACGACATTGACTCCCTCGGTACCGGTCCAGCCTGAGCATAAGACCACCAGGTCCTAAGGTACTGACATAGGCTCTCCAGAGCGGCATCGATGTTCCACGCCCATCTCATTGCAGGTCCAGTTCTCCATCGAGGCATCATCATTCTTCCTCCTCATCTCGACGCTCTAAGTCCAGTAAGCATTGTTCCTTTTCAGGAGCTTTGAAAAAGAAACATCACTCTCTAAGTCCAGTAAGCATTGTTCCTCTTCAGGAGCTTTGAAAAAGAAACATCACTTTCCCTCACGGTCTTTGAAGCATAAAAGAGTGTCACGTCATGCATCATCATCGGATCGACACCAGGCTAGACGTCAGCATCGATCTTCTCAATGCACTCCTTCACCAAAGCCCTTTTATGACTCTGACTTACAATCTGATTCAGCTGAGGACTTACCTGAGTCTACAATGGAGGCTTATGACACTACCTCGGAAAAGTCTCCATCAAAATCTGTCCATAGTGCGCCCTTCAAGCCCTGGTGGCACGGAGGCATAGACTCTCGATGGAGTAGATTTTTTCAAAGTCGACTCTACCATTAGGGATTCATGCTGAAGCTGTGGATTGTCAAAACCTGGAGAAGAAATTATTTTATATAGAGTCCATTTTTCTGGGAGCCACTGCAATGGTTAGGGGTGTTTCCCAGTTCTTGTGAAGAGTCTCTTTGAGAATACCATGCAAAGGGAGGGTGAGAAATTCTTTAGGAGGCTCATCATAATCTAAGGCCTCCAAGTATTCAGCACTATATGCAGAATCAACTTCTAACTTGACTAGTAGCTCTTTGCCCAACTGCCTAATAAATTTGGTACAAGAAAGTCTTTCAGGAGATTTAGCCCTTGTTGGAGACTTTTGTGGAGACTTTTCCAAGGTAGTGTCTTCCAAGCTTCCTGACTGTCTCTGACTCTGCCATTCAGATGTAGTACAACAAGGTCATTAATATTAAAATGAGCATTCCGGGCGATTCTCTTTCATCGCCGGGTGATTCCCTAACCTCAATGTAGCGCTTCGGGTAAGGGAAGGAGGGAGTGGGGGGGTGGGATGGGGAGGGGAAGTGATCAAGAAAGAAGGGAAGATGATGTTGGACCTACAAGTGGGGGTGGGGTTATTATGGGAAGAGAGATACAATTTGTACATAAAAGTAGCTAGGAGTTCATTTGTAAACAAAATAGAAAGTCTAGTCCCTACCAGATCAAAGAATTTGTGTGTTTTTGCAGGTAAAAAGCTTTTCCTACCTCACAGCTACTACTCTGGTCCTTCAAGTATATGTTTTGTAGGTGTACTCTGGAGGTCTGCTGCTTCCTGTTTTTGACCACTGTCTTTCTCCAGCCCTGGGCTTTTATTTCCCTTGGCTGAACCACGCCTTCTTGGTTGAGCTTCTCAGTTCTAGAACTCTTAAAGTCATCCTGTGAGGGAGTGTGCATAAAGAGGGGCTGGTATCTTCATATACACTTCATTACACTTCTTTGTCATGGTATTGGCTGGGTGTACAAATTTATTCTCCTGTGGGTCTAAGGGCTATATTCACTAAGCAAACCGATCGTGTACCGATTGGTTTGCAACCACTTTACTATCAAATTTCCATCTGGCCTAATTCACTTACCTCCCCTGCGATCCGCTTGGAATCCGTGCTTGCAAATGAGGTGAAATGCATGCAGATTGGACAGCGACCCAATTCACTGCCCAAAATTTCGGATCCAACTGGGCTGGCCGCACAACCCAAGAAGCGACTGCTGGAGACCAGTCGAAAACATCTTTTCGACTCTCCAGCTCCATAGAAGCCCTACTCTGCCCTATCTCCTGCCTGCTTGCCCCAATCTTCCAGCCCTGCTTTCTGCCCTGAGCGCCTACTCTCTGCTGCCTTCCCTGCAGTGCGAGCCCGCAGGTTTAAAGCGGTACTGCACTGCGGGGAATGGCGGCAGAGAGCAGGAGAGATCTGCACGACACCCCCAGGCCTCGATCTCTCCTGCGTCGGCCCCCCCCCCGGAGAAAAAAACAGGAGGTATACCAACTCCCTACTGCCATCATGTTAAAACCCCCCCTGGGTGTTCGGTCCCTCCTGCTCCTAGGCCTCCCACTCCCCGCCCGATTCTGGTCGGGCCCCACCCATCCACCCTGGTACCTGTAAAATTGTTGAGAGCAGGAGGGGTGCCCGGTCCTTCCTGCTCCTTGGGCAAGGCTCCCCCAACATCTTTGGGAGCAGGAGGGGTGCCCGGACCCTCCTCCTGCTCCTATGCACCAGCAATTATCTTCGGGAGCAGGACCCTCGGGACCCTCCTCCTGCTCCTCCTCTCCTGCCCCACCGCCGTCCAATAGTGGCCTTAGGCCCCGCCCCGGTGCATCATCTGATGCACGGGGAGAGGTCTAAGGCACTGATTGGCTGAGGTGCCTCAGGCTCCTCCCTTTGGAGGGGCCGGGGCACCTCAGCCAATCAGAGATTTCCTTAGGGAGAAGTCTAGGGAGGTCCCTGATTGGCAGAGTTGAAGGATAGCGCTTGATGCACAGTTCTCTTGTGTGATGTGGGAGGGGGAAGAGGAATTGAGGAGAGCAGCTGATGTCTGTGTTTGTGCAAAATTTTGTAATATGTGTAAATTTTGCATTGTACAGAATTGCTCCAGGAGTAACAAGAGTTAGAAAATGGCTAGATTGGAGTTTAGAGTTGGGGGGGGAGGGGAATCACCAGAAAATGGCTCTGTGCATTTGATGAGAGAGGCAGCTATTGAATAAAAACATTTGAAACATAGTGCTTTGAGACTACTCATGTCAAACTCCTTCTTCTCCCATTCACAGACATGCACACATCCCCTATTATTCCCACAGGCAATAGATATATGTACATGCACACCAGAAACATAATGGTCCTCTATCCCTTCTGCCACACTCCCTCTCTTCCGAGCTGGCTCTTTGATTCAGATGTACATTTCATTCTCTCTGAGAACAAACAAGCTAGCAAGACTTCACAGCATGGGTGACATCACTGATGGAGCCTGTGCAGGAAGCTTCTCCAGCTTTAGAATACTCTTGATTATAGTTATCTTTGATCTACTGCCTTTCCTCCACAGATACCAAGGTGGTTTACAATACACTGAATAGTATACAGGTACTTTAAATAATTTTCCTATCTGTCCAAGCTGGCTCACAATCTAACCATGGTATCTAGGGCATTGGAGGGTTAAGTAACTTGTCCATGGCCACAAGGAGCGGTGCTGGTTTTGAACCTGCTTCCTCACAGAGGATTTGCAGCTAATTGGAAGCAAAGAAATAATTACACAAATAAATTATATTAATAATTTATACAAATATTGGCTGTATGTTGGGTGCAAATACCTCAACTGTACATTATCTAGTTTAGTGTCTCTCAAACTTTTTTTTAATCTCTGGTACATTAAAGAGCAAATGTTTTTCACGGCACACTAAACATAGAAACATGATGGTAGATAAAGGCCAAATGGCCCATCCAGTCTGCCCATCTGCAATAACCATTATCTGTTCCTCTAAGACAGGGGTAGGCAATTCCGGTCCTCGAGAGCCAGGTCAGGTTTTCAGGATATCCACAGTAAATATGCATGAGATAGATTTGCATCTCAAGGAGGCAGTGCATGCAAATCCATCTCATACATATTTCATGGTGGATATCCTGAAAACCTGACCTGGCTCTGGCTCTCAAGGACTGGAATTGCCTATTACTGCTCTAAGAGATACCACAAATTTGTAACCTTTCCTTAGAAACAGGGGAGATCCCAGAGGACTGGAAAATAGCAAATGTCACACCCATCTTCAAGAAAGGATCAAGGGGTGACCCGGGAAACTACAGGCCGGTGAGTTTGACCTCGGTCCCGGGAAAGATGATGGAAGCACTGATTAAGGACACCATCTGCGATCACATAGAAATCAATGGGCAGCTAAAGGCAAGCCAGTACGGCTTCTGCAAGGGAAGGTCATGCCTCACAAACTTACTGTACTTCTTTGAGGGAATAAACAGCCAGATGGATAAAGGGGAATCCATAGACATCATTTACCTGGACTTCCAAAAAGCCTTCGACAAGGTACCCCACGAACGGCTACTAAAGAAGCTGTGGAACCATGGGGTACAAGGGGATATCCACCGATGGATCAAACACTGGCTGGCAGGCAGGAAACAAAGGGTTGGAGTAAAGGGCCATTACTCAGAATGGCGATGGGTCACAAGTGGAGTCCCACAGGGGTCGGTTCTGGGACCACTCCTGTTCAATATATTTATAAATGACTTGGAGGCAGGGACGAACTGTGAGGTTATTAAATTTGCGGACGACACCAAACTCTACAGCAAGGTTAGAACCAAGGAAGACTGTGAAGACCTGCAAAGGGACTTAACGAGATTGGAAGACTGGGCAAGGAAATGGCCAATGAGTTTTAACACTGAGAAATGCAAAGTCATGCATGTAGGGAAAAAGAACCCGATGTTCAACTATAAAATGGGGGGATCATTGCTGGGGGTGAGCAACCTTGAAAGAGACTTGGGGGTGATGGTGGACACAACACTGAAAGCATCAGCACAGTGTGCGACAGCCTCAAGGAAAGCAAATAGAATGTTGGGTATCATCAAAAAGGGTATCACGACCAGGACGAAGGAAGTCATTTTGCTGCTGTATCGGGCAATGGTGCGCCCACATCTGGAGTATTGTGTCCAGTACTGGTCGCCGTACCTCAAAAAGGACATGGCGGTACTTGAGGGAGTCCAGAGAAGAGCGACAAAACTGATAAAGGGTATGGAAAACTTCTCATACGCTGACAGATTGGAAATGCTGGGGCTATTCTCCCTGGAAAAACGGAGACTTAGAGGAGACATGATAGAAACCTTCAAAATCATGAAGGGCATAGAGAAGGTGGACAGGGATAGATTCTTCAGGCTGTGGGGATTCACAAGTACAAGGGGGCACTCAGAGAAATTGAAAAAGGACAGGTTTAGAACAAATGCTAGGAAGTTCTTTTTCACTCAGAGGGTAGTGGACACATGGAATGCGCTCCCGGAGGCTGTGATAGGCCAGAACACGCTACAGGGGTTCAAGGAGGGTCTAGATAGGTTCCTGAAAGAAAAGGGGATTGAGGGGTACAGATAAAAGTGGAGGTAGGTTACAGAAATAGTCAGAAACCACTTCACAGGTCGTGGACTTGATGGGCCGCCGCGGGAGCGGACCTCTGGGCACAATGGACCTCTGGTCTGACCCAGTGGAGGCAACTTCTTATGTTCTTATGCCTATCCCATGCATTATTGAATTCAGTCTTTGTCTCCATCACCTCTTCTGGGAGATTGTTCCATGCATCTACCACCCTTTCTGTAAAAAAGTATTTCCTTAGATTACTCCTGATCCTATCCCTCTTAACTTCATCCTATGCCCTCTCATTCCAGCACATTCTTTCAAATGAAAGAGACTCGACTCATGCGCATTTACATCATGTAGATATTTAAACGTCTCTATCATATCTCCCCTCTCCTGCCTTTCCTCCAAAGTATACATATTGTGATTTTTATGTCTGTCCCCCATATACAGTACCTTATGATGACTACACACCATTTTAGTAGCCTTCCTCTGCACGGACTGCATCCTTTTTTTTATATCTTTTTGAAAGTGGTCTCCAGAATTATACAGAGTATTCTAAATGAAGTCTCACCAGAGTCTTATACAGAGGCATCAATACCTCCTTTTTCCTACTGGCCATACCTCTCCCTATGCAACCTAGCATCCTTCTAGCTTTCGCTGTCACCTTTTCAACCTGTTTGGCCACCTTAAGATCATCACATACAGTTGCACCCAAGCCCCACTCTTCAGTCATGCACATAAGTTCTTCACCCCCTAAACTTTACCGTTACTTTGGGTTTTTGCAGTCCAAATGCATGACCATAGTACAACTACAATCACTTATATAGCGCTGAAAGGCATGTACAATTCTGTACTTTTTGGACATTTATAGATGGTCCCTGCTTGGAAGAGCTTACAATCTAACTTGGTTAGAATGAAAAGTGTGCCTTTTTGCAGATGATACTAAGATTTGTAACAGAGTAGACACCAAAGAGGGAGTGGAAAATATGAAAAAGGATTTGCAAAAGTTAGAGGAATGGTCTAATGCTTGGCAACTAAAATCCAATGCAAAGAAATGCAGAGTAATGCATTTGGGGATTAATAATCGGAAGGAACCATATATACTGGGAGGTGATAAGCTGATATGCACGGATGGGGAGAGGGTCCAAAGAACTAAAGGCAAAAAAAACAGTGTGACAAGGCGAGGCAGCTGCCAGAAGGATGCTGGCTGTATAAAGAGAGGCATAGCCAGTAGAAGGAAGAAGGTGTTGATGCCCCTGTACAGGTCATTGGTGAGGCCCCACTTGGAGTATTGTGTTCAGTTTTGGAGATCGTTTCTGGCGAAGGACGTAAGAAGACTTGAAGTGGTCCAGAGAAGTGCGACGAAAATGATAAGAGGCTTGCGCCAGAAGATGTACGAGGAGAAACTGGAAGCCCTGAATATATATACCCTAGAGCAGTGGTCTCAAAACACAAACCCTTTGCAGGGCCACATTTTGGATTTGTAGGTACTTGGAGGGCCTCAGAAAAAATAGTTAATGTCTTATTAAAGAAATGACAATTTAGCATGAGGTAAAAACTCTTTATAGTTTATAAATCTTTCCTTTTGGCTAAGTCTTAATAATAATATTGTCATTTATAGTTAGAGAGACATATGATCAAGAAACTGTTTTATTTTACTTTTGTGATTACAATAAACATACCGAGGGCCTCAAAATAGTACCTGGCGGGCCACATGTGGCCCCCGGGCTGCCAGTTTGAGACCACTGCCCTAGAGAAAAGGAGGGACAGGGGAGATATGATTCAGATGTTCAAATACTTGAAGGGTATTAACGTAGAACAAAATAATTTCCAGAGAAAGGAAAATGGTAAAACCAGAGGACATTATTTGAAGTTGAGGGGTGGTAGATTCAAGAGCAATGTTAGGAAATTCTATTTTACGGAGAGGGTGATGAATGTGCTCCCGAGAGAGGTGGTGGAGAGGAAAACAGTGACTGAGTTCAAAGAAGTGTGGGATGAACACAGAGGATCTAGAATTAGAAAATAATATTAAATATTGAACTAAGGGCAGTACTGGGCAGACTTGCACGGTCTGTGTCTGTATATGGCCGTTTGGGGGAGGATAGGCTGGAGAGGGCTTCAGTGTCTGGGAGGGTGTAGATGGGATGGAGTAGGTTTTGACAGATTTCAGCAGTTGGATCCCAAGCACGGTACCGGATAGAGCTTTGGATTCTTGTCCAGAAATAGCTAAGAAGAAAAAATTAAAAAAATTTAAATTGAACCAAGTTCGATAGACTGGATGGACCATTTGGATCTTTATCTGCCGTCGTCTACTATGTTACTATGTTGGACAGTCAAGGCATGACATAGAGGGTAGGGGATGCAGAACCCAAGGTAAGAGGAGTTAAGAGTCGAAAACACTCTCAGAGGTAGGCTTTTTAACAGGCCTTGAACGCTGCCAGAGGAATTCGGGCAGCTTGTTTCAAGCATATGGTTCAGTGAGACAGAGCCTGGGGTTGGTAGTTGAAAAGAAGGGCACAGATAGGAGGGACTTACCTTTGTAATATGCCAATTATTAGTTGATGTTTCTTTGTAATTTGTTTTTGTTTTTTTTGTAAGTATTAATTGTATTGTTAATGGCATTTTTATTATGTTCATGCTCTTTTTTATATATAGTGTAAACTCGCTTAGAAATTAGATAAGCGATTAAATCAAATTTTAATAAAACCTTGAAACCTAAGTGGAGATCATGGGGGGGGGGGGGGGTGTAGGGATTCTATGGCAATCAAACTATTAACAAAGGCAAAAAAATGTGATCACGTCTCACCACTACTGATAAAGGCACACTGGCTACAAATTTCTTACAGAGTAACTTACAAAATATTACTACTAGCTTTTTAAGACCAAAACTTTTCATATGCCAGAATACATAAATAGATTACTCATTCCATACACTCCTACTAGAACACTTAGATTTCAAAACCAACACCTTATAGTAATATCATTGCCTCAGCAGATAGATGTACAGAAGGTATCATATATTATCTTCTTAGTCACTGCCCCCCTCCCCCCTTCCGAATTATGGAATTCAATGACTACTCATCTTCGGGCAGAGTCAGCTCTTGATAGATTTAAATCTAACCTAAAGACATTTTTGTTTAAAGACACGTTTGATCTTTAACATCCTAATACTGACCTTTTCACAGATGTAACCAATCTCTCTCCTCATGTACATGCCCTCCATGTTCTCCTAACCTATCTATTATTGTATTTCTTCCCCCTAACCTCCTGTTTTGAACTGCTCATCTATTAATGTAAATGTATATTTAGTATTGATTTTAGTTTGTATATCCCTTAATTTATATAATTTTACTATTGTATGTCGCTTAGAAATTGGATAAGCGGGATAACAAATTTTAATAAACTTGAAACGTGAGATAAGAGAAGAGAGATAGTGAGGGGCAGTTGAGTGAGTGCATTTGTAGGTCAGTAAGAGGAGTATGAATTGTATTTGGAAATGGATGGGAAGCCAGAGAAGTGACTTTAGGAGAGGAATAACGTGAGTAAAGCTGCTCTCCTGGAATATGAGTTGTGTAGCTGAATTCTGGATGGATTGGAGGGGAGCGAGATGGCTAAGCGAGTAGCGAGTTACAGTAGTCTAAGTGTGAGGTGATGAGGACATGGTTAAGTTGTTTTGGTAGTGTGTTTAGAGAGAATTTAATGCTTTTCTTTGCATTAAATTTTAGCTGCCAAATTTCAGACCATTCTTCAAGCTTCGCTAGGTCTTTCTTCATATTATTCACACCATCTTGGGTGTCTACTCTATTGCAGATTTTAGTATCATCTGCAAAGAAGCAAATCTTACCAGACAGCCCTTCAGCAATATTGCTTAATAAAATGTTAAAAGAACGGGCCCAAGAACAGAACCTTGAGGCACACCCTCAGAGCAATCTCCACTGACCACTAACCTCTGTCGTCTTCTACTCAACCAGTGCTTGACCCAGCCTATCACTTTGAGGCCCATCCTGAGAGCACTCAGTTTATTTATTAGATGTCTGTGTGGAACACTGTCAAAGGCTTTGCTAAAATCTAAATACAACTACATCTAGCACACTCCCTCCATCCAATTCTCTGGTAACCCAGTCAAAGAAATTGATCAGCTTTGCCTGACAAGACCTACGTCTAGTGAATCTATGTTGCCTCTGGTCCTGTAATCCACCGAATTCCAGAAACTTCACCATTCTCTGTTTTAAAAGTATTTCCATTAATTTCCTTACCACAGAAGTCAGACTTACTGGCCTGTAATTCCCTACTTCTTCCTTACTTCCACTTTTGTGTTGAGGGACCACTTCCATCCTTCTGCTACAAATGGGTCAGCATAACTTGCTGCTGCCCCTCCAACACCACCTAAATCAGTTTCTCCAGGCTTGCCGTTTCTTCAGTGTTTCCTTTCACAGCCTACTTCTGATCTTAGCCTGCAGTCCTCAGGTTCAATCAGCAACTTAATTAAGCCTGTCAGCACTCTTCTATAACTTAATCAAGCCTCAGTTTGTCCAAACTAGCTGTAGTTTCTCTTTTGCAGTTCAATACTCTTCCCCACAAAAGCAGTCTGTATTTCAACATGGCTTCTCTTGAGGCACATACAGGTGTTACTTCATCCAAGCCAGGTTTTCCTTGATGCTCTGGCAATACTAACTACCAAAATAAAATTAAAAAGAAAACTCCTGCTCGTTCAGCACTGACTGACTGTTATGTTTCCCCTCTCTTTTCTAAGGTGGAGCTATGCTCCTTAGCCTATTCACACTATTTCTCTATTACTTTGTAGAGGTCCCAAACTCTAAAGCTACCTGAATCCAGCTTCTCTGCAATAAAAGCTAAGCACCAGGCAGAAACTCCATATATGACAGGCTGCACAGCCAGGACACAGTTGAACATGAACAGAAAGAAGTTTATTTTCACTTCAGCATGAGCCTGTTATGTCACAGTCTTATGGAACCGTTCCACTTTTTAAGGCAGAAAAGGGAAATACAGGTCTGTGCTATAACCCTTGTTCTTCTTAGTTCACAGCTTCCCCGTCCCAAGCACCAGGTTAGTACAGTCCACCGTGCTTGAGGTCTAGCCCTAGCTAGAAAGGGAACAACAGTCCACAAGTTCAATGTATTAATGGCTTACCTCAGCCAAATAGAGAACAACCTTCTCACGTAAGTCTCTCTTTTTATTCAGCTTCCCAGTGTTCTACCTCAACCCACGACCAGGGAAAGCTGGAAGTCTCTCTCTCTCTCTCTCTCCCATTCCCCCCAGGGACCTACCTGACTCACTGCACTTGGGGCACTAAAACTCCTCCTTACCTGGTACCTGCCCCTCTGACTCAGCAGGGTTGCATCACCTTCTTCAGGATGGCTTACTAGAGGGATAATGCCCCTTGCTGTCCAGTGGCCCAAGTGTAGCCTCTGTGAGAGAAAACCCCTTATTCCTTCACACAGTGCTTGTGCTCTTTGTGCTCTTCTAAATTTCTTTTCATCTTGGATACATAAGAATAGCCTTACTGGGTCAGACCAATGGTCCATCAAGCCCAGTAGCCCGTTCTCACGGTGGCCAATCCAGGTTACTAGTACCTGGCCAAAACCCAAGGTGTAGCAATATTCCATGCTACCAATATAGGGCAAACAGTGACTTCCCCAATAACAGACTATGGACTTTTCCTCCAAGAACTTGTCCAAACCTTTCTTAAAACCAGCTACGCTATCTGCTCTTAGCACAACCTCTGGCAATGCGTTCCAGAGCTTAACTATTCTCTGAATAAAAAAAATTTCCTCCAATTGGTTTTAAAAGTAGGCAGTAACTGCATCGAGTGTCCCCTAATCTTTGTAATTTTTGACGAAATGAAAAATTGATCCACTTGTACCTGTTCTAATCTACTCAGGATTTTGTAGATATTTGCAGACATTTGAATTACCTTTTATTATAGCTTTTGTTGCTACTTCCTATAAGTATTCTGATGTATGTGCATTTCCTGAGGTATCAATTGTTTCTGCAAGAAAGATATTCCCTTTGTTTTTCAAGCACATACAACAGAATCATTGTGGACATTACTCCACCCACCAAGACATAGGTTAACAATTTTGCCCTCTAGACCTGTTGCATATTTCTCAGTCATACACTTTATCTATCAGTTTCCCTGCAACATCTGCTCTGGATGGACAGTATCCTGGTCTCAGTGACTGAACTGTATTAATGAAGTGTGGGTTTTCAATCAGACGGAAAAAAGAGTTTGTTGCATTAAAAAAAACTGGGCAATTTTTTCATCAATTAGTGAAATATAGATGGAAGACTAAAGAGTGAGAGGGTGAAATTTGAGTGGGCAGACAGAAAAGAGAGTGAGAGGAAGTAAGTTAGAGACATTTATTGAGGGAATGGAAGAAAATAGGAGAAAAGTGGAGAAAAGAGATATGTACAGCACCCACTGCAAAGTGTGTAGAAGACAGACAAGAAAGCAGAAAAGAGAATCTGGTACCATCGTGCTTGGGAAAAAAGATAATAAAGACAAAAAATATTTCTTTTAAATTTATTAGGTGGAATATATTAGTGTTGGGAAATGTGCAACATGGATAACTTTGTATTCTGTTAGAAATGCATTTCTGTTTTTATTTCTCCTATATTGTGGCACTCCTGATTTGACTTCTTGGACATTTCAAATTTTGTTGTACAATTTGTGATCCTTTGCTGAGTGACGGAGGTGTGGTATTTTGTTTACATGTAGTCTCTGTGTAGTACTGTATAGCAATTCTACTTGTTCTGTTTTACTAGTATTAAGTGTATTGGCGTTCTTGGCTTTTTGTAATATTGTAGTGCTGCCTATTTATAGGTAGGGTTCATGTTTTTTGGGATCATAGAAATTAGTGCTACTATTGTATGGTAGGTTTGCTACATGTTGGATTTTTTCAGGTTTTGTATTATTTCAGTTTCCTGGTAGTGGAGAGTTTTATATTGCTATTACCCAGGTAGCATGAGAATCGGAATACAAATAAATGTTTTTGTATGATAACTTCCATGCAGAAAAGGTGCTATTTATGATCTGCATCAGTTTTTGGGGGAGGGGGTTGTGGATGAGAGCATGTTTACATTTAATTCATAAGTACTGCCTTATTGTATATTAGACTAAAGGTTCATGATGGCCATGCATGTATGAAGTTTGTCACATATGCGAGCATTGTCTGTCAGGTGTGTCCCAACTGATAAAAGGTTGAGAACCGCTGCCGTAGTGTAATGCATTTTGTCATTAAACTTTAAAATACATCCTTTGAAATTAGGACTGCAAGTTAATTGCATTTAACTCTGCTATTAACTGTATTTAAAAAAGCTTAATTGTGTTATAGCATATCCAGTCTTCTCCAAACATCTCTTCAGCATTGGGGGGGGGGGTTTGAAAGAAAGCAGTTATAACTTAAGGGTGGTCTTTGGTTGGTTCTTAGCAGTGGCAGCCCCTGCAGAACAGGAAATGGGACCAGAAGGAAAAGTTTGGAGCAGGTTGCAGACAGTGTATGTTCTATGCTGCCACTTCCAGAGACCAATAGAAGACTACCTTTAAAGTAGATGGGGGAGGGGGGGTGAGCTCCAGGCCCATGAGCAGAACCAAAGGAGTTACTTGTGGAATCCATGGCTAGGGTAGTGAGCTCTATCAACCACAAGAAATTTGGTGCTGCTCACCACCAAGTTTGTGTTGCTGCTCTTGGTGATGGAAGGCAGAGAGAAAGATGTTCTGGATCAGGGGTGCCCAACACGTCGATCGCGATCGACCGGTAGCTCAGGAAGGCAACGTGAGTCGATCGCAGAGTCCATCCCGGGCTCCGTGATAGACTCGTGTTGCCGTCCCGATCTACCAAGACAGGGAGGGCAAAATGGGAGGAGGGGTAGCACTATATGCCAAAGATGACATCAACGTTACTAGAATCACAGATGTTAGGTACACAGGGGAATCCCTGTGGGTAAATATGGCCAGGGGAAAGGACAAATGCCTGTACCTTGGCATAGTATACAGACCTCCAAGGCAACAGGAAGACCTTGATATGGAATTAATCGAGGACATAGAGAATATCACCTTGCGTGGGGACACAGTATTGATGGGGGACTTCAATATGCCTGACGTGAATTGGAACACACTTTCCTCTGCGACCGGAAGCAGCAAAAGGCTATTAAACTCTATAAAGGGAGCAAGACTCAAGCAAATGGTTTTGGAGCCAACTAGGGATCAGGCGATTCTAGACCTAATACTTACCAACGGAGAAAGTGTCACAGATGTCTCTGTGGGAGACACGCTGTCATCCAGTGACCACAACATGGTATGGTTTAACCTCAGAAAAGGTTTCGCCAAACCCAACACATTAACTAAGGTCCTCAGCTTCAAGGACACCAACTTTGAGGACATGGGGGAATTCATCCATCAGTCGCTGCAAAACCAAGCAGAGACTGATAATGTAGAGGAATTGTGGTCAACACTGAAAACTACCATACACGAAGCAACAAACAGATTTATCAAATCTGTAAGTAAACGACGAAGAAAAAACAAACCGCAGTGGTTCTCTACGGAGGTCTCCAACCTCATAAAAGAGAAGAAGAGAGCATTCATCTCCTTCAAACATTCAGGGAAGCAGGGCTCCAGAGAAGACTATCTGGCCAAGTCAAGAACCGTCAAAACAGCAGTCAGAGAGGCCAAATTGCAAGTGGAGGAGAATCTAGCAAAGAATATCAAAAAGGGCGATAAAGCATTCTTTAGGTATATTAGTGATAGAAACAGGAACACAGGAGGGATAGTACGCCTTAGGAAACCGGACGGGAACTATGTAGAATCGGACTCCGAGAAGGCTAAACTGTTAAATGAATACTTTTGCTCAGTTTTCACCCGCGAGGCGCAGGGATCCGGCCCTCAACTACCAACAGGGGATAGCTCGATAGACCCGTTTTGCAGCTTCGAGATAACGCCCAATAGTGTCTACAGTGAACTATCCAAACTCAAGGTTCACAAAGCCATGGGGCCAGACAACATACACCCCAGAGTACTCAGAGAGTTAAAAGACACCTTGGCGAAACCACTATCAACACTCTTCAATCTCTCCCTTAGCAAAGGAAAAGTCCCGCTAGACTGGAAAACGGCTAATGTCATTCCACTCCACAAAAAAGGAAGTAGGACGGAAGCTACGAACTACAGACCAGTGAGTCTCACATCAATAGTAAGCAAACTAATGGAAACTCTAATCAAACACCAATTGGATGCGGTCCTTAACGAGGGGAATCTGCGAGATCCCCGTCAACATGGGTTTACAAAGGGGAGGTCCTGTCAATCCAACCTGATCAGCTTCTTTGACTGGGTGACGAGGAAGCTGGATATTGGGGAGTCCCTGGATGTCGTGTACTTAGATTTCAGCAAAGCATTCGATAGCGTACCACACCGCAGGTTGTTGAGCAAGATGAGCTCTATAGGTTTGGGAGATATCTTGACTACATGGGTGGGGGACTGGCTAGGAGGTAGACTTCAGAGGGTGGTGGTGAATGGCTCCCCCTCCGAAACGACAGGGGTGTTAAGTGGAGTGCCGCAGGGCTCGGTCTTGGGCCCAATCTTGTTCAACATCTTCATAAGGGACTTGGCTGAAGGGCTTCAGGGTAAATTAACGTTATTCGCCGATGATGCCAAATTATGCAATATAGTGGACAAGAACACAACAGGACCTGACAACAAATCCAAGACCGATAGTATGGCACACGACCTCCTCCTACTGGAGAATTGGTCCAGGACCTGGCAACTAAACTTCAATGCCAAAAAATGCAAGGTCATGCACCTAGGCAACAGAAATCCATGTAAGACTTACACTCTTAATGGTGAGATCCTAGAGAGAACTGTAGCGGAACGAGACTTAGGGGTAATCATCAGTGAGGACATGAAGACTGCAACTCAGGTGGAGAAAGCTTCATCTAAAGCCAGACAAATCATGGGTTGCATACGAAGGAGTTTCGTTAGCCGTAAGCCCGAAGTCATAATGCCATTATATAGGTCCATGGTGAGACCCCATCTGGAATACTGTGTACAATTCTGGAGACCACATTACCGCAAAGATGTGCTGAGACTTGAGTCGGTCCAGCGAATGGCCACACGGATGGTCACGGGGCTCAGGGATCTCCCGTATGAGGAACGGCTGAATAAACTGCAGCTCTACTCCCTTGAGGAACGCAGGGAGAGGGGGGACATGATCGAGACATTCAAGTACCTCACACGCCGTATCGAGGTGGGGGAGGATATCTTCTTCTTCAAGGAACCCACGTCAACACGAGGGCATCCATGGAAAATCAGGGGAGGGACATTACATGGCGACACCAGGAAATACTTCTTCACAGAGAGGGTGGTGGATCGATGGAATGGTCTTCCGATGCAGGTGATTGAGGCCAGCAGTGTGCCTGATTTTAAAGCTAAATGGGATCGAAAGGTGGGATCTCTTCGCAAAGAGAGGTAGGGGAGGGTCATTGATGTGGGCAGACTTGATGGGCCTTGGCCCTTATCTGCCGTCACCTTCTATGTTTCTATGTTTCTATTACCGGGCCTATCAGCCTTCCTCTCCCCGATGTCAAAGACGCCGACGCCGGGCATTAGGCTGTTTTTGTCATTTCAGGGGGGGGGGGGGGATGTGTGGCAGCGGTAGCAGCAGCAGCCTGAAAAAGAAATCATCCTGGCCGGGGTCGGTGTCATGCTCCGGAGCTTCTACAGCCTTCCTATCTCCCTCTCCCTTCTACCTGCTTCCGGCCACACCCCCTGCTCAGCGGCTCTCTTCGGCAACTCTGCAGCAGCGATCGACACAATCTTCTGACGTCGGGGCCTACCCTCTGCGAGTTCCGCTTGTTTCAACTTCCTTTTTCCACAAAGGCGGGACTCGTAGAGGGAAGGCCTCGATATCGGCAGCTTGTCTTGATCACCGCTGCTGACGAGTTGCTGAAGAGAGCCACAGAGCAGGGGGGTGTTGCCAGGTGCAGATAGAAGGGAGAGGGCCAGATGCAGGACTCGTGGGTGAGAGAGAGAGAAAGAGAGAGGGGAGGGAAACAAAAGGAAATATTTCATACTGGCTGGGCCGGAGTGGAGGGAGGGTGGAAAGATTCTGGCTACAGGGTGCAGTAACAAAGGAAAAGGGGGGAAAGCTGAAAATGGAGATAATGACACAAAGAAGAGAAAGGGTAAGCAGGACCTACTGATTAAGGATAGAGATACAGAGGGGACATGAAGAGGAGGTGAAATAGAGACATAGAAGTAATGCTGAAAAAGTGTGGGGGGGAGATAAAGACATTGAAAGGGCAAATGGTGAACATGGGATAAAGACAAGGACAGAGACAAATGAAGATTCTGAAAAAGTGGTGAGATAGGGATATAGGTGAGATGGACACAAAGAAGGGTGATGCTGGAAAATAGGTGGAATGGTAATTCTGACAGACACAGAAGGGAAATGCTGGATCAAGGATAGATGGGGCTCAGGCTGGATGGAATGAGGAGAAATGCCTTGTTTTCCCGGAACTTCCTCTCCTATGTCAAAATTGACGTCAGGGAGCGGAATGCTGGTCAGCGCGACACTTCTGCAGGGAAAGCTTGGGAAGGCGGTGACTTGGGGGCTGTTCCCCGATGGCGGTGGCAGCAAACCGAGTGGCTTGGGGGAGGGCACGGAGAAAGAAAGAAAGGGGGCAGACAGGGTGACAGAAAGAAGGGGGAACAGGGAGACAGAAAGAAAAAGTTGGGGGAGAGAATGAGGTCTGGAGGAGAGGAAACATACAGGAAGCTGAAAGAAAGGAAGAAAGATTGGATGCACAGTCAGAAGAAGAGCAACCAGAGACTCATGAAATCACCAAACAGCAAAGGTAGGAAAAATGATTTTATTTTCAATTTAGTGATCAAAATGTGTCTGTTTTGAGAATTTATATCTGCTGTCTATATTTTGCACTATGGCTCCCTTTTACTAAACCGCAATAGCGTTTTTTAGCGCAGGGAGCCTATGAGCATTGAGAGCAGCGCAAGGCATTCAGCATAACTCCCTGTGCTAAAACCTACTATTGTGGTTTAGTAAAAAGGGAGGGGGTGTATTTGTCTATTTTTGTATTTTGTTACTGAGGTGACATTGCATAGAGTCATCTGCCGTGACCTCTTTGAAAAAACCCGGAATATGAATAATTAACATTTTCTCTGCCTTTCAGTGTGCTTTGTGTTTTTTTTAAATTTTATTGTTGGTAGATTATTTTGACTTAGTCCTTATAAAAGTAGCTCGCAAGCCCATAAAGTGTGGGCACCCCTGTTCTGGATAGTGGGAGGGAGGAAGGAAAGAGCAAGAGACAGAGAGAGTGGATCTGGGCAAAAGGAGAGGGAAGAAAGGGAGAGACATTGCATCTGGGGATAGGAGGGAGGGAGGGATATTATCAGTCCTTTAGGGAAGAGGAGGAGGATGGATTTGATATACCACCTTTCTATAGTTATAATAAATGGGGTTTACATATTATATACAGGTACTTATTTTGTAACTGGATCAATGGAGAGTTAAGTGACTTGTCCAGAGTCACAAGGAGCTGCAGTGAGAAATTAATAAAAATACCTTTAATTGTACAATTAATCGTGATACAAAATTTAAACAAAATATAGTGCTATGTAAAATATATTCACATTAACATGTAGAAGGGCCCTGGTTCAGTTCTCTGGATACTAAAAATACCCCAAAATAAAAAAATCAAACAACATTTATATGGTGACTAACTATAATATGCAGTACATCCAGTTATGCACTTCTCTTCTTCTGTTTTGCCGATTTGACAGGCCCTCTATTAGAGGCTATGTTTTAATAGTAACTTTGTTAAAATTTCTTTAAGTCTAATTAAATCATATTCATTGTTGCTTTCATTCAGATTCAGACCTTTCACGTTGAAGCACCATGCCAAACAGTCGAAGATTTAACGAATGGGGTTGTGATGGCCCAGGTGCTTCAAAAGATGTAAGTGCTACTTATAACAACTCAATTTTTTTCTTCATATTTCAAATCACCTTACCAGAAGTCTAATATATATAGTAAGTCAAAAGTACCACCTCCAGATACGTCTTTGGTTTTGAAGGAAACAATTCTATATGTCTGTCATTCATTGCCTTGAGCTGCTGATTTATACTAATCACTACATAAGTTCTTTTTCTTCTTTTTTCCCTGAATTAATGTTTGAGAAAATTTGAAGTAGCCAGTTATCCAAAGAGGAAAAACCAAGATGATTGGGAGCTTATATTTACTTGAATACAGATATACTTTTAATTTAAGTTTCAAGCATTACAATCAAGATAAACTCTTATATAACTTATCCAAAAAGGAAACAAATATAATTCCAAATCAAAGCCCCCTTTTACAAAGCTGATTATTGTGGTGCCACGTGACAGCAAGGTTGGGAGGAGGGGGGGAGGGGTAAGTAAAAGAAGAAAAATCCTCAAAAGTGTACAGAACATTTGGCTTAGGCCCACAATGATGAGGGATTCAGTACAAATGATGAAATATTAAAAAAAAAAAAAAAAAGATTAGGAAAAATATACTGATATCACAGTATTGGGCTCATTTTCAAATAAGATAGACATCCAAGAGACAGCATAAACCAGCCTTCTGAGATTTCAGATGTGCTGCGAGATGCTGGTGAGGAGGAGATGTGCTGGCGCTGGCTGACTGCCTACAGGATGTGCCGCTCGTGGCGAGGGGCACATCCTGTAAACAGTCAGCTGGCGCCAGTGCCTTTCGTTCTCTCCATGCATCTTTCCTGCCAGCATCCCCTCACTGGCAGCTCATGGGCCCGTTCTGGAGGGCCTTCGCACATGCGCGAATGTCAGCATGATGATATCGCACATGAGCATGACGTTATCACATTGATATCCGCACACTTCCAGATGCCTTGCACCGCGATCACTATGTTTAGTGTGCTGTGGCTCGACAAATTTTGCAAGACACTGGTCTAGCTGGGCCACATTTTTTTTTTTTTTTTTTTTTTTTGGGGGGGGAAGACATCTTGCAGGTACAAAAATGGATGTTTTCTTCACCTGTACTTTCTTTGTTTTTCTCAAAATATGCAAAGTTGGACTTAGACATCCTATCAAAAATGTCCCTCTATGTTGTTATATAGGAAAAGAACGATGCCTGCTAACTATTCCTAGAGATTAACATGTATATTGTTATCATCAATACTGGTGTTTAGGTTCCCAGAAAGCATGCTTATTAGACTCAAATTGAAAAATACATTTTAAGAATATTTCAAAAAATACCTTGTCTAAGCAATAAAAATTGTCTGTTTCTTTGAGTGTCATGAGATCTATGATCTCACCCTCTGTAATTTTCTAGGGCTTCTCTTCATCTCCTGATGGAGTCGTGCATTTTTTCTCAAGGCGAGTAGACGGAACCTTTTTCAACAGATTAGAATACTTAGTAACATAGTAACATAGTAGATGACGGCAGATAAAGACCCGAATGGTCCATCCAGTCTGCCCAACCTGATTCAATTTAAATTTTTTTTTATTTTTTTTCTTCTTAGCTATTTCTGGGCGAGAATCCAAAGCTTTACCCGGTACTATGCTTGGGTTCCAACTGCCGAAATCTCTGTTAAGACTTACTCCAGCCCATCTACACCCTCCCAGCCATTGAAGCCCTCCCGTGCCCATCCTCCACCAAACGGCCATACACAGACACAGACCGTGCAAGTCTGCCCAGTAACTGGCCTAGTTCAATATTTAATATTATTTTCTGATTCTAAATCTTCTGTGTTCATCCCACGCTTCTTTGAACTCAGTCACAGTTTTACTCTCCACCACCTCTCTTGGGAGCGCATTCCAGGCATCCACCACCCTCTCCGTAAAGTAGAATTTCCTAACATTGCCCCTGAATCTACCACCCCTCAACCTCAAATTATGTCCTCTGGTTTTACCATTTTCCTTTCTCTGGAAAAGATTTTGTTCTACATTAATACCCTTTAAGTATTTGAACGTCTGAATACTTGCCCTCTTATCCTCTGTAATACTTACCCTCTATTTAGATATGTGTTTGGAGAGAATATACTGGATATATATTTAAGTAAAAAGTTTCTGAATGAAAGTACCATTTTCTAAAGGTAGAAGCTCTTTTGAGCTCTGTGTTAAGGATTTAAAGGCATTGAAATTAGTGTTTTGACCATCTGTGTTTATCCCATGGTTCTAGAAAATAATCCAACTAGTACAGTGGTCTCAAACTTGCGGCCCGCCAGGAACTATTTTGAGGCCCTCGGTATGTTTATCATAATCACAAAAGTAAAATAAAACAATTTCTTGATCATATGTGTCTTTAGCTATAAATTACAACTTTATGATTAAGACTTAGCTAAAAGGAAAGATTTATAAACTATAGTTTTACCTCATGCAAAATTGTCATTTCTTTAATAAGACATTAAGTGAGTTTGGCTGAGGGGGTAGGAGTGATGACTTTTGAGGGCTGAGGGCTGGTTACGGAGGTTTTCGATGGTCTAGTTTGTCTCGTTTGGCATAAAGATGTTTTTCATTGAGGCATCTTGTGTGCCTTATATATTTTACATTTTGATGTAGGATAGAATAGTTAGTATGTTTTATGCAATCTGATTTTATATGTATGTATGTAGTTGTTATAGTGTTGGTCTTGATGTGTTTTGTACGATAAATGTTATGTTTTATTTTGTATGTTACCATGTAACTCGCCCTGGATAAGGGCAGGCAAAAAAATAAATAAACAAAAAACCTATTTTTTTCTGAGGCGCTCCAAGTACCTACAAATCCAAAATGTGGCCCTGCAAAGAGTTTGAGTTTGAGACCACTGAACTAGTAGCAGCATTATCCCAGGACAAGCAGGCATGATATTCTCACATGTGGGTGACGTCATCTACGGAGCCCCAGCGCGGACAGCTTTTCAAGCAAACTTGATTGAAGTTTCAAGTTTGCTACACTGCACCACGCATGTGCATGCCTTCTTGCCCACTAGAGGGCGCATCCCCACCTCGTGGTCCTCAGTTCAGTATTTTCCGCGGAGCCAGAAGCCCTGTGGAAATTGAGCTCCTATTTTTCTGCCGGGAGCCGCAGCCGCGGGACGTCGTTCGTTCCCGGCCCCTTTTCCTTTCAGGTCCCGTCCCTTGACGGGCTTTAAGAAATGAACCCGGTGTGATCGGTTGCTGTCCATTACCGATCCGCACCGGTGGTGCTTGCTTTGCTTAGGTCCGGGGCACCCCGCCGACGCCGTGCCCGGATGGCGGAGCTCTTCTCTGTGGACCCCGCGGCGGGGAAGGCCTCGACGTCGGCCTCGGCTTCGGCCCCGGCATCGACCTCGGCCTCGGGTCCCTCGACCTCGCCGCGACCCTCGACTTCCTCAAAGCCTGCCGCCTCAACCAAGCCTGCCTCGGGTAAGTCCTCGCTTCCGTCCTCGACTCCAGGGTCAGCGAAGAAGCCATCCTTGGGCTCCTCAACAACGGGGGGGTCGTCTTCGGCCCCGCCCCAAGTGTCGAAGCCTAGTGCCCCGAGGGAATACTCGAGACCGAGGTCGCCCTCCAGGGAGCACCCCCCGGCCCCAGACCTACCGGCCATGATGGGGATTCTGGCCTTCCAGGACTTGCTCCGAGCCCTCATTACCTCGGAGCTGTCCGGGGCCCTTGAACACCTGCAGCAGGCCTCGGCCTCGACTGCTCCGGCCTCGACTGCCCCGGCATCGGCGGCCTCGGTCTCTGTGCCCTCGGCTTCGGCCCCCGGGATGCTTCCAACCTCGACCCCGACCTTGCCCTCGACCTCGACCTCGGTTGACCAGCCTGAGAGAAGCGTACGGCCTCGGGACAAGGTGCGTCGGGTTCGGAGGATCTCTTCCACGTCCTCTTCCTCGAGATCCTCCCGGGGCTCCTCGCCCTCGGGTCGGCCTCGGGCGAGCCGTTGGCCGATCAAGCCCAAGCGTTCTCGGGGTTCTCCTCGGAGACGCGGTCGCTCCTTGCTGAGCGGAGGTGAGATGTTGCGTGTCTCGGAGCTCCGCCTTGACAATCCGAGGCTTTTCCGGCCCTCCGTGGGACGGGGTTCGCGAGACTCCTCGCTGAGACGGAGGGGGCGTGCCTCGGTGCCTCGTACCCCGGGAACTTCCCCCAAGGGATCCTCGGGGCATAGGCGGTCCCCAACCCCTTCGAGGTCGCTTGGTGTGGCCTCCTGGGGATCGGGGTCTGGTAGGGAGCCGCGGTATTCCCGCGAGGCTTCCCCCTTCTGCTCGGCGGGAAGGACTTCCCGTACTCCTTCCCCGCCTTCCAGTCCCTCTTCCTTCTCGAACTTCGTGCAGGATATGGCACGTGCTTTGAACCTGGACTTGCTTGTTGGGTCTCAGTATACGAAGGAGTTTTTGGAGGAGCAAGACTTGCCCAATCCCCCGAGAGAAACTCCTCGTCTGCCTCTAAATAAGGTCCTTCACCAGACCTTCCTGAGAAATCTGGACTCCTCTCTTACAGTCACAGCGGTGCCGTCTAAGATGGAGTCCAAGTACCGGACCATCCCATGTAAGGGCTTCGAGAAAGCACAACTGTCTCATCAGTCGTTGCTCGTGGAGTCGGCGCTCAAGAAGTTGCAGCCCTCCAAGGTCTCGGCGGCGGTCCCACCCGGACGGGAGAGGCGGACCCTGGACAAGTTTGGTCGTCGCCTCTATTCCAATTCGTTGATGGCTACCAGGGTACTCAATTATGCCTTTACGTTTTCCTCCTATCTTCGAAGCATGGTAAAAGACTTGCCTCGCTATCAAGGGGTCATGCCGGATTCTCATAAGGAGGGTTTTGCCACGTTCATGTCCAACCTCTCTCAGTTGCGTCTATACCTGTTCCACGCAGTTTACGACGCATTTGAATTGGCCTCGAGGGTATCCGCCTTTGCAGTGGCAATGCGTCGGTTGGCATGGCTCCGTACGCTTGATATGGACCCTAACTTGCAGGAACGTCTGGCCAATCTACCCTGTATTGGCCCAGAATTATTTGATGAGTCCCTGGAGGCGGCGACCAAACGTTTGTCGGAGCAGGAGCGCTCCCTTGCCTCCTTGGTCCGTCCCAAACCTCGGGCCCCGCCGCAGAAACCATTCCGGCCTCCCCCGAGGAGATATCCGCAGAAGTCCACACCGGCCTTCTCTAGGCCCCCGCCGAGGCGCCCGCCGCAACAGGGGAGAGGAGCCCAACAAAAACCTCAGGCGCCGGGGGCGTCCAAGCCGGCGCCGTCTTTTTGACGTGATGTGCGGATGGGGGCGGGCCCCCTCCGCACTCTCGCCGGACCTCCTTCCTATCGGGGGTCGGCTCCGGGCCTTTTATCCGGCCTGGACCGGGATCACATCAGATGCTTGGGTGCTCCAGATTATCTCCGAGGGCTACTCTCTAAATTTCTCAGCTACGCCGCCGGATCTTCCGCCGGGAGCTTGCCCATGCGACTGGACCCAGCTTCCTCTTCTCCTCGCGGAAGCCAGGGCCTTGTTGAGCCTTCGGGCGGTGGAACCTGTACCCCCCGACCAGCGGGGGCGGGGGTTTTACTCCCGTTACTTTTTGGTCCCAAAGAAGACCGGGGACTTACGCCCCATTTTAGACCTCAGAAAGCTCAACAAATTCCTGGTCCGGGAGAAGTTCCGGATGTTATCGCTTCCGGTTTTGTACCCTCTGTTGGAGGAGGGGGACTGGATGTGCTTCCTAGACTTGAAGGAAGCATATACTCATGTTCCGGTGCATCCCGCCTTCCGCAAATTCCTACGGTTTCAGGTGGGGGAGTTGCACCTCCAATATCGGGTCCTCCCCTTCGGACTGGCTTCATCCCCTCGAGTCTTCATGAAGTGTATGGTGGTAGTCGCCGCAGCCCTGCGATCTCGGGGGCTACAGATCTTTCCCTACCTGGACGATTGGCTAATCAAGGCCCCGACCAGGGAGGGGGTTATCTCAGCGACCCGACAGACTATCATCTTCCTTCAACGTCTGGGGTTCGAAGTGAACTTCCCCAAGTCTCAGTTGTGCCCGGCTCAATCCCTTCAGTTTATCGGAGCCGTGCTGAACACGGTTCGCCTCCGTTCGTTCCTCCCTCCTCCTCGGTTGGAGGCTCTGCTTCGGTTGAGTCGCCAGGTTTCTCTGCTGCCTGCAGTATCGGCTCAGCGCATGATGATGCTTCTGGGCCACATGGCATCGACGGTCCACGTCACTCCGTTCGCCCGGTTGCATCTGAGGCTTCCTCAGTTGACCTTGGCCTCTCAGTGGCGACAGGATTGCGATCCAGTCTCTTGTCCAATAACGGTGACTCCTTCTTTGAGACGCTCGCTCCGTTGGTGGACAAACTCTTCCAATCTTTCAGGGGGTTTGCTCTTTCTCGTTCCTCCGCACCGCAAGGTCCTGACCACGGACTCCTCGGAGTACGCGTGGGGGGCTCATCTCGACGGTCTGCGGACCCAGGGTCTATGGTCGGCAGAGGACCGCCTTTGTCACATCAATGTGTTGGAGCTTCGTGCCATTTTTCTGGCTGCTCGAGCGTTCTGCCACCTGCTCCACGATCAGGTAGTCCTCGTGCGAACGGACAACCAGGTGGCAATGTATTATGTGAACAAACAAGGGGGAACGGGTTCTTGGGCCTTGTGCCAGGAAGCCCTGCGCCTTTGGGAATGGGCGGTTTCCCAGAACATCTTCCTACATGCGATTTACATCCAGGGAGAGAAGAATTGCCTAGCGGACAAACTCAGTCGTCTTCTCCAGCCGCCCGAGTGGTCGCTGAACTCCCGAGTTCTGCGCGAGGTCTTCGACCGCTGGGGGACGCCTCAGGTGGATCTGTTTGCCTCACCGGAGACCCGCAAACTGCCTCTTTATTGTTCGCGGATGTACTCCCCGGACCGTCTCGAGGCCGATGCCTTTCTTCTCGACTGGGGAGGGAGGTTCCTTTATGCGTTTCCTCCTTTTTCTCTGATCTTGAGGACGCTGGTGCATCTCAAATCGACCAGAGGCACTATGATTCTCATTGCGCCTCGTTGGCCTCGTCAACATTGGTTCTCCCTACTTCTTCAACTCAGTGTCAGGGAGCCTCTGCTTCTACCTGTTTTTCCCTCTCTGCTGACTCAGAGTCGGGGTTCACTGTTGCATCCCAATCTTCAGTCTTTACATCTGACCACTTGGTTCCTTTCCCTTTGACTTCGATTCCTATTTCTCAGTCAGTGAGGGAGGTTCTGGAGGCCTCACGTAAGGTCTCGACTAGGCTTTGCTATTCCCAGAAGTGGACCAGATTTTCATCTTGGTGTTCCTCGAACCGTTTGGACCCGAGTTCGGTCCCTGTGTCTTCGGTGCTGGAATATTTGTTGCATCTGTCTAAGTCTGGACTGAAGACGACTTCCATTCGGGTGCATCTCAGTGCCATCGCGGCTTTTCATCGCCCTCTAGAGGGTCGATCTCTTTCCCTTCATCCTCTGGTTGCGCGTTTCATGAAGGGTCTCGTGAATGTTCATCCCCCTCTGAAACCTCCGCCTGTCGTTTGGGATCTTAATGTGGTCCTAGCTCAACTGATGAAGCCTCCTTTTGAGCCTATCGACAAATCTCTTCTTAAGTTTCTCACTTGGAAGGTGGTCTTTTTGATTGCGCTCACGTCCGCTCGTCGGATTAGTGAGCTGCAGGCTTTGGTTGCGGATCCACCTTTTACGGTGTTTCATCATGACAAGGTGGTTCTTCGCACCCATCCTAAATTTTTGCCTAAGGTTGTGTCTGATTTCCACCTCAATCAGTCCATTGTTCTTCCGGTGTTCTTCCCGAAGCCCCACTCCCATCCTGGTGAGGCGGCACTTCACACGCTTGACTGTAAGAGGGCGTTGGCATTTTATCTCCAACGTACCAAGTCTCATCGGAAGGTTCCTCAATTGTTTTTGTCCTTTGATCCTAATCGATTGGGACATCCTGTTTCCAAGCGCACCTTGTCCGACTGGTTGGCTGCTTGTATTTCCTTTTGCTACGCTCAGGCTGGTCTCACGCTCCATGGTCGAGTCACGGGGCATAAGGTCCGGGCTATGGCAGCTTCGGTTGCTTTCCTCCGGTCTACTCCTGTGGAGGACATATGTAAAGCTGCCACTTGGTCTTCGGTTCATACGTTCACCTCCCACTACTGTCTGGACACTTTGTCCAGAAGCGATGGCTGGTTTGGCCAGTCGGTGTTACGTAACCTGTTTTCCTAAATTGCCATCCTCCCACCTGCCCTTTTTTGGTTGGCTTGGAGGTCACCCACATGTGAGAATATAATGCCTGCTTGTCCTGGGATAAAGCACAGTTACTTACCGTAACAGGTGTTATCCAGGGACAGCAGGCATATATTCTCACAACCCGCCCTCCTCCCCGGGGATGGCTTCTTTGCTGGATATGGAACTGAGGACCACGAGGTGGGGATGCGCCCTCTAGTGGGCAAGAAGGCATGCACATGCGTGGTGCAGTGTAGCAAACTTGAAACTTCAATCAAGTTTGCTTGAAAAGCTGTCCGCGCTGGGGCTCCGTAGATGACGTCACCCACATGTGAGAATATATGCCTGCTGTCCCTGGATAACACCTGTTAAGGTAAGTAACTGTGCTTTCTATGCCACTGATCCATATGACTTCAAAACAAACAACTTATTTTATTTGGCCATAAAAGTATCTAGAAGGGTGGCCCTATCAGGAAAATTATCCTGAAATGTCCCAAGAAAATCAGTAAGTTTCAATTATTCAGAAAAATTTTATTATCAAAGCTCATTCATAGCCCAAAGGTCATGAGAAATATGGTTTATTTATGCTGAGAAAATTACCTTGTCCAATTTTCTTAGCATATAACCTCCTTAAAATTCCTACGCAATATAATTTGAGCCGACAATGGCTTTTGGTTTTTTTTTAAATTCAAAAAGTAGAGGTTTTTAGCTCGAGGTTTTCTAGAGCCTCAAGCTTATGATAGAAAGAACTATCCCTGATAGCTGAAGCACTCATAAATTGAATAGCTTGGATCTTAGGTTCCAGGTTTGTGAATGTTGCCTCATATATGGCCATTCTCTTTTTCAAATCTTCTGCCTTAAGCACTGTTTCCTTTTGAAAAAGTACTCAGCTATGATACTGTCCCTCTTAATACTGAACATAACAACAGCTATACTGGGTCAGACCAGTGGTCCATCTAGCCCAATATCTTGTTTCCACAGTGGCTAATCCAGTTGACAAGTAGGGAAAAATACTCAGAGTACCTGATTAGATTATAAACTGATTGTGAACCGCCCAGATGGCTGCACCGATGGATGGTATATCAAATACAAACAAACCCAAATAGTAGCAACATTCCATGCTATCAATCCTAGGGCAAGCAGTGGTTTCCTCCATGTCAGTCCCTGCCCTAATTGATAAACTTTTTTTTTCTTTATCCTTTCTCTTTATTGGCAGCACAGCAATGCTTTTCAGGTTCTTGCTGGCTTACATTTAAAATCTTGATACTTACCCACTGTGCCCTGCATACTGATCAACTGAATTACTTGACTAATTGGCTGATTCCTTACTTACCAGCCAGATTTTTACAGTCCTCCCAGGCCTCATTATCCTTTGTCCCATTTCCATCAAAGTTCTGCCTGGAGACTGTGTTGGTCTGCATTTACTTTTGTAGCTCTGTCTCTTTGGAATGGTCTGTTGCTTCAGCTTAGACTGAAGATGCCACTCAAATTAAAAAATTAAAAACTTGTTTCTTTCAGCAAGCATTTTTAACCTGGAGTGTGGATCAACACTGGGTTCCCTTTGCTTTTTAGCTCCTTGTCTCTGTTTGATGTCTTTTAAATTGTGAATTGCTTTGATGTGCATTTTGCTCAACAGGACAGTCAAAAAAACTTGTTGCGTTTTGAAAACTATTCTTATGTCGGATTTGTATGTAACTCAGAATTTGTAGATTTTAAGGTTCTTGCTGCTTATCTCTGCTCCCAACTGACAAAAGGGTCAACTGTCCATAAAGTGTTCCCTTTAAAGCAGTGGTCCCCAACCTTTTTGACACTAAGGACCGCTTTTATATAAGCAAATTTTTCCATGGACCGGTAAGGGGGGGGGATTCGGGGAGCGTTTGTAGGGCAGTTTTATACACAATATACATTACATTTCTATAATAGAAATTATACAACTTACCATAATGCAGAATCAGTGGGAGCCCTGAGCTTGTTTTCCTGCAACCAGACGATCCCATCTGGGGACGATGGAAGACAGTGACATGCCGGGCTGTAAGAGATCTCCTTTCGCAATAACTTTCCATCCTTTCTTCCCATCCTGCACAGCAGAACCCCACCACCCTCCCAACATGAGGCCGACATACCTCCGTTCCGAACAGCAGTGGCAGCAGCACAGAACAGGCTGCTTCGTTGCCTTTCCCGCTGGGGCCTTCCCTCTGCTGCCGCATCACTGATGACATCGAGTATCTTTCTATCTCTTCCTCCAATCACCCCTGTGCAGCAGACCCCGCCGACTCTCCCACTGCAAAGCCGACATACCTCTGTTCTGAACAGCAGCGGCAACAGCACTGAACAGGCTGCTTCATGGCCTTCCCCGCGCTGTCACATCACTGATGATGTCATCAGTGATGCGGCGGCAGAGGGAAGGCAGTGAAGCAGCCTGTTCAGTGCTGCCGCCGCCGCTGTTTGAAATGGAGGTATGTCGGTCTTATGGTGGGAGGGTTGGCAGGGTTCTGCTGTGTGGGATGGGAAGGAAGGATGGAAAGATGTTGTGCAAGGGGATCTCTTGCAGCCCAGCTGTCAGATGGCGGGCCGCGGACTGGGGGTTGGGGGATCCCTGCTCTAAGGTACAGCATGCACAAACACACACTGTTCTTAATGTGGCCATGCATTCTGAATCTGCTACAGGAGAAATGTAGGAGTCTATACCATTGGAAATACTGCTCAGTGAAATGAAATGAAGCCGCAACCGCATTCTTAAGTACGAGCCTAACTTAAGTTGGGTGTCTAACTCGGGGACTGCCTGTATACCTATTTCCATTTTCTTCTGACATAGACCACACATTAAACTTAACTTGTTGCAGTTGTAATTGTGTGTTCCTGCTTTCCCTGGAGAAGTTTTATAAAACAACTAAGTAATTTGTCACAGTTGCTGTAGCAGGACTTCCTTATTCGCTTCTTTTTCTAGCTGAGATAATTTTCTGACCACACACATACAGTCAAGTCTCCTGTTACTTTTTATATGTTATACATCCACTTACACCCTATGTTGTATGCTAAGATGTTTTAATTTGTATTGTATTAACATAGTAAATAGGGCTGCAGGAAGATTAAATACAGTGGAACCTCGGTTTGTGAGTGTTTTGCAAGACGAGCAAAACACTCAGCAAACTTTTGTCTCGCAAACCGAGCACTGCCCCGATAAACGAGCACTTATAGCTGCAGGAAGCGCCGCTTCAGGGGATTCCTTTTCCATCCGCCGGCCAGCCTTTTACTTCTGGTGCCTTCCGCATGTTGGAGAGCCTCTATCTTAGCCTATGCAGCCGAGTGCTGTCCCACCTGCATGTTGCGTATGATCACGAACAATGTCAATCATCGACATTGTGCGTGTCATACGCAACGTGCAGGTGGGATGGCACTCGGCTGCGTAGGCTCAGATAGAGGCTCTCCAACATGCGGAAGGCACCTGATGTGGAAGGCTGGCCGGCGGGCGGAAGAGGCATCCCTCTGAAGCGACACTGTGGGGTTCTTCAGCGGATGACGGACGGAGGAGACGGCACTGCGGCACCCGGCACCGACAGATCCCTGGTCTACCTTTTGGGTTCTGGAACGAATCGTCTACGTTGCCACTATTTTCTATGGGGCACTTTGCTTTGATATACGAGTACTTTGGATTACGAGCATGCTTCTGGAACAAATTTTGCTCGTTAAACCAAGGTACCACTGTATTTTAATCTTGATTAATCACACTGTGAATTAGCAATTAATCGTGATTAATATGTAAGATTTTAGATTTTTTTTTAAAAGAGAATACCCACAAAAAATTCCTGAAATCAAGCATAAACCATTTGTTATATGTATGTTGTTTCTTCTGTGTCTTTCATTTACTAATTCCTCGTTTCCTTTTTCTGTACTCACCCTCTCAGCCCTCACCAGCCTCAACCCCATCCTTGCCTTTTTCTCTCTGAGCAGCAGCTAATAAGGCCCCTTTAGGTAGCCTGTGCAGTTGGCTTGCATTTTCATTTGTGAAGCTTGGGGTCTATTTCCCTTGGAGCTAGGCTTACCCCTGATTTATCAGGTGCTTGAGCGCAGGCTGTTTGGCCCCTTGGCGGTCCAGGAAGAGCTTTATCAGGTGCCAGCTGCGTTTCCTCCCCCCATAGCCATGAGTGGATCCATGGAGGATCTGAGGTTTCAGTTTGACTGACAGCCTGAAGATTTGCAGCATTGTTAAACCTTTCATATTCTTGTTTGAGGCAGTGGTCTTCTCCAGATTCCACTTGCAGTGTGAGCTGAAGCAGGTAAAAAGCACCAGTACAGAGAGCTTATGGGAAGAATCAGGGGGGATCTTAAAATTCTAGGGCATATTATTAGGTCCCTTACAACCAAATACTCCTTTCTGGAATTTTTAAAACTTTGGCAAAGCTCTCCCAGGCTGTTTTTTGACGCTAAAATGATGCTGCGATGGCCATCTTGGATTTCCCGATTTTTAAATAAAAGCCGTCTACCTACCTCAAAAACCCTCTATTTGGCTTAAAATCGAGCGTAATGGACTGGGACCTTTCTACTTCTGTATCGTGCCAGACATGAGCTGAATGGTCGGCTGAGGAGCGTCTGTATGCCATGTGCCGCAGGGCACTTGAGGGAGATAGGAGCTTTGGGCTTAGCCCTACCTGTTACCTCTAGGGCTGGGGAATCGCATGTGGAATAAAATCCCTTCCAGAGCCCTTGGATGGTGACTTGGTGACTTGCAGATGCGTGGATGCTGTGGAGGCCAAGAGGAGATATGGTATATCCCTGAAGGGGTCCTCAGACCCCGTTCATTTGATGCAGCTGATGGACGTATCGGGGCTTTTTCAGTCTATGGCATCTGTGGCGAAGCTTCCTTTCAAGTGCTCTCTTGTCTGGTCATGCCAGATTTCAATTGCAGTAGTTGCCATGCAGATTTTATGTTTCTTCTGTCTCCTGCCACTGTATACTAGAAAATAACAAAATCCCAACCATAACCAACTTAGAAATCAACTCTATCAACTACCCTTTGCAAACCACCCTAAAACTTCTAGGTATGACTATTGACATAGACTGCACCATGCAACCACAAATTAACAAAACAATACAGAAATCTTTTACAGTTATGAGAAACCTTAGACAAGTCCAAAAATTCTTCGAAAAAACACAATTTCAGCTCCTAGTACAATCTCTAATCCTAAGTATCCTAGACTATTGCAACATCCTCTACCTCCCCTGGCCTGCAATAATGATTAAACAACTACAGACAATTCAGAATACAGCTCTGAGACTCGTCTGTTCATTGAAAAAACATGATCACATTACTGAGGCATTCATCAATTCTCATTGGCTTCCAATCCAGGAAAGAATACAATTTAAATTCTACTGTATACTATTTAAAACTATAAATGGAGACAGCCCAACCTACCTAAACGACCACCTCATCCAAACCACCTCTACCAGGCATGGAAAAACACACCCCTCATTCACTTACCCCCCAATCAAAGAAGTAAAACGGAAAAAACTATACAACGGACTACTGGCCACTCAGGCAGCGAAGATAGACAACCAAGTCTCCAACCTATTGGCAACAACCCCAGATTACAAGATGTTCAGAAAGGAAATAAAAACTATACAGTCCAAGAAATCCCTTAATAAAGCTTAATACCTTGATAAAGCTTAACCCCCCTCTTACCATCCCCTCCCTAACCCCAGATCCTACTTTTCCCTCTCTTGGAAACCTTCTCTGATCTAACATTGTAACCCTTCTTCCATAACTCTTTTTGTAATCCGCTTTGAACCGAAAGGTAATGGCGGAATAGAAATCTGCAATGTAATGTATTTAATTTGGATCTGGCTGCTGCCTTTGTTGAGACTGGTCTCTTCGACCTCCCTGAATGTCTGGATTTGGAGGTTCTGATCCTCCTTTGCATTTTCAGCAGGCTTCTGTCCACCTCTTTACGGCTGGTGTTCTGAAAGAGCTCCATTTGAGGGTTTTTTTTAAATTTTCCAGGCTTTGGTCCTGGTCTGTTCTCCTGTGTCTTTTCCATTCTGTCCACAGATCCTGGGATAGGTTTCAGAACAATGTGATCCCCGGACAGTGTTTTCCGATCTGCTGCAACTATGTTTCCGCTTTATGTCCTCTTTGGCAGGTCTGAACAGCCTGAGGTGGATTCTGCCATGGCACAGGTTTCCAACGCGCAGCCCTCCCTAGGACTGGGGAGTGAAAATTCAGGTATCTCAGGATTGTAGGAGGCTGTTCTTATATAAAAAATTATTTTCTAGCATCCTCAGGTAGTTGAGTGGCAGTGGCAACTTCATTTATGGCACGTGCCTGTCATTCTAGCCTGCACAATGCGTCTTCTTTGGTGCACGCCTCTTATCTGCTGGTGTGGGTTGGTGTAGCTGCAGTGCTGTGTGTCCTTTATGGTCTCTTTCAAGTTTTAGTACATTCTGCTGGTGCAGAGTCTGAGCGCTGGTCTCTTTGGCCCTGTCTTTGGATGTGGACGCAGCCTCGAGGTTCTGCTTCAGCATCTGTCCTTTCAAGGGCCGGATTCTTGTTGTTATAGGTCAAGATGACCTCTTCTCAGGTGGGGTGCTCACCACCCTCTGTTGCTCCCTGTAATCAAGTTTCGCTGGCCGTTGGTAGGGGATCGTAGTTCTCTTTGTTCCTTCCGCAGGTGTTGACAGGGATATTCAGGTTTCCTCCTAGAGACATTCATAGGGCTATGTCTCCATTACCATGGTTCCGATTCCAGGCGTCCTCAGGTTCCTTTGCAGTGGCTATATCACACACACATCAAGAAACCCCTCAAAATATAAAGCGTTGATGTCGCCTGGGGTGGGCGTGAATTCCTCACTCGCAAGCTGTTTTCTACTGTTTTGTCAGTGTGGATTTGACTGTCATCAGTCACTTATTAATGTTACTTTGTCTGCCTCCGGCTTGGTTTCTGGACTCTGGCAAGTTACTGGCAACAGAGTTCAGGGACTGTGATATTCTGCAGCGCCTCTTGGTCTTCTGGGTGCTTAAAGCAGTTCCAGTTCCCCGAATGAGGACTTAGGCGGATGCTCCTTATACTTCCTTGTGCCAGACGGGCTCAGTGATTTGAAGACATATTCTGGTTCTACGATTGGTCACCTGCTTCTTGCGAATTCCACTTTTCTGAGTGGTCAACGGAGTACACTGTGCTAGCTGCTGTTTCCAGGGGATTTTCTAGTGTCCTTGGATCTCCCAGAGGTTTTCCTTCATATTTCGATCTCCCCAGAGCATCGCAGGTTCCGCATCAGCATTTCAGTTCGCAGCTCTGCCCCTTGGCCTCACCCCTTTAATCCCAGTGATTGTAGTTGAGCCGGCTTTCCACGAGCAGAGAGTCCATGTCCACCCTTCCTGGGACAGTGGGTGTTCTGGGTTCCTTCTCATTGGGTATACAAAGATATGATGGAGACGGTAGTCTCTCTGCTGCAGGCGTGGGCAAGTTCGGAAAGAGATGCAGGACACCCTCCCAGTCTCTGGATTTTCTAGGGCTTCTCTTCGTCTCCAGATGGCGTCGTGTATTTCTTCTCAAGGCGAGTAGATGGAACCTTTGTCAACAGATTAGAATTCTCTTGAATTGTCCGGCTCTCAGAGTGCCTATGTGCCCTTGACTGGAGTCCCTCTACTCTTGATGTTCTCCGTTGAGTTTTTCCACCTTTCATGCCGCTCTCCTGGTCGGAGCCAGATAGAAGCATTTTGAGCTGGTGACTTCAGGGTGGCTCTTGGCTAGGGCTGGCTTCTTTGGATTTCCGAGTGGTTAAAATCTTAGCATGAATGCCAGCCTATTGGGTTTCAGGATCATTGTGGAGCTCACTCCATTCAGGAGTAGTGGACTCCTGGTCCACAACAATGGTGGATCTTTCATCTGGAGCTTCGGAAATTCAGCTGGCGCTACTTGCTCTCCAGCCTCTTCAGAAAGACCGGCAGTGCAAGTTTTCTTCAATGCCACAGTGGTGATGTATGTACATCGTGAGGGAGCTTTAGTGCCCCTCTTCCTATCTCTCTCAGGCAAGATAGATTAGCAGCATTCCACTGGGAAGCAACGCTTCTTTGGCTTTTCTCTGTGGCCCAAAGGGCCAGAGTCGCCACTGTTCTGGCAGTCTTCCTTGGCCAACATTTCCTGGTTTTGGGAGCTGTTTCACCTGCTCTTACAAGAGCCAGGGTTTGCCATGGAGGATCTTGTTGGCTTTGGCAGAGATCTCGAAGGCCCGGGAGCCTTTTAGGTCGATGAACAGCATGGAAGCTAGGGTTGGATGTATTGGTTTGACTCTGGCTGGCTCATGAGTTCCTTTATGATGTTCCCACCGTGGCCTCTGATAGATCAGGTCATCTGCTGAACAAGCGACACATTTCAGCTTGGTGTCTTTAGTGGCTCTGGTTTGGCCTCACCTCCTGCAGTATGCAGTTCTTATATGTTTTTAGCAGGACAAGAGGCTAAGGTTTTTTTTTATTAATATCTTCTCAGTCAGGGATTGCTTGGAAAACCCACAGCGTTTTGATCTTACGGCATTGGCTCTTAAGCACTCAGCCTTGATGGTGAACGGTTATTTGGAGGTAGTTATCTCGACTGCTTTGTGCTTGAAGTACCCTCTACTTTGGCTTCTTCTGCCAAAGCCCGGTGGGGGTGCTGGGAGTTGGGTGGAGCTTGAGCAGGCTCCCAGTTAGGCCTGGTTTTTCTTCAGAAGGGATTAGCCAGAAGTCTGACAGTGGCCTCCCTGAAAGTTTGCATGTTTTCGGGCGCACAGAGGAGCTGGTTCACTTCCTGCTCTTTCAGATCTGACCAGGTATATGAGGGGGATGCTTCTTCCGCGTCCTCCCTGGCGTCTCCTTTTCCCTTCATGGACTCTTAACATCGTGGAATGGGAAGACAGTATGCATTTTTTAAAAACGGAGTGACATGATCATATTTTTTGGCATTACTAATAATTTTAATAGCAGTGTTTTGAATGAGTTGTAGCCGTCTGATTTTTCTTTTGTATAATTCCTTTATAGAGAGAGTTGCAATAATCAATTGTAGCGATAACTAGCAAGTGAATTAGAATATTTAGAGAAGAGGGCTGAAGGAAGCTAGAAAGAGATCTAATCGGTCGGATTTTATAAAAACAAGTTTCTGACCATGGCATTAATTTGCTGGTGATAATTAAGCTTGCTGTCTATGATTACGCCCAAGATTTTTGTTATGGATACCTCGTGATTGGCAATTTATTGATACAGATTAGGGTTGACAGTTGTATGCCCTCCTTCCAGGGAAAGAGTTAGTTTTGAATGTGCTTAAGGACAGCATATTTTCTCTGAGCCAGTTTTTGATCTTGGATAGTTTTAAGTTAATGGCTTGAATTTCAGTGGGGTTTGTGGGATCTAAAGGATGAAGTAGCTGAATGTCATCAGCATAGGCATAGGATGTAAAGCCTATAGATTGGTATAATGTCAGAAGTGGGGCTAAATAAATATTGAATAATAGTGGTGATAAAATTGAACCCTGAGGAATGCCATAGTTGTTAGTGTAAGCTGTGGAAGAAATACCATTGAGCAATACTGTGTAAGTTTGATCTTTGAGATAGGAGTAGAACCATTCAAGAGCATGTTCTTTGATACCTACTGCAGATAATCTGTTCAGAAGAAGTTGGTGATCTATTGTATCGAAGGCAGCCAATAGGTCTAATGAAATAAGAATTACTGATTTGTGTTGATCAAGAAAGTATATAATTGAATTGGTCAAGCTGAGTAGTGAATATTCAGTGGAATGGTGTTGCTGAAAACCCGTTTGATTAGGGTGAAGAGAATTAGTATTTTTGATGAAACTTAGGATTTGATTATATACTATTTTCTTGGTTAGTTTAGCGAAAAATTGTAGGTTTGCGATGGGCCGAAAATTGTTAGTCCTGACTTGATAATTTGGGAGTTTTAATAATGGGATAGATGGTTGCATGTTTCCAATTCCTTGGGAAAAAGGTGTATTTAGACATTGGGTGCATATGTTGCCTTTATAAATTAGGTGCAAAATGTTTATCTATTTGCCTTTTTGCCTAGGTCAGGGCTTACCAAACCTGGCTTTAGATCCCACAGCTAGTCAGATTTTCCGGATATACAGTAAATACGATAAAGCTGTGCATATTGAGTTCCAGTGTATACAGATTTTTCTCATGCATATTCATTGTAGATATACTGGAAATCCAGCTGGCTGTTAGGTTTGCAGGACAGAGTTTGAAAGTCCTGGTAGCGATGCTATGTTAAAGTCCCTTCCTGCAATCAAGGAATATTTCTTCTACAGGTCATTTAATATTTATTTTCAGTTAGCTAGACATTCTTCTTTCCTTTTAATAGCTGCCTGATTCATACATGTTTACTGATATAAGTCTGTGTTAGTTTATCTTGTGTAAGACCATCTGTCCTGGCAGCATCCCATGTTTCCTTCCTGTCTGTGACACCATTGTTGCCTCAGCATATAAGAACATAAGAATAGCCTTACTGGGTCAGACCAATGGTCCATCAAGCCCAGTAGCCTGTTCTCACGGTGGCCAATCCAGGTCACCTGGCCAAAATCCAAGGAGTAGCAATATTCCATGCTACTGATTCAGGGCAAGCAGTGGCTTCCCTCATGTCTTTCTCAATAACAGACTATGGACTTTTCCTCCAGGAACTTGTCCAAACCTTTCTTAAAACCAGCTACGCTATCTGCTCTTACCACATCCTCTGGCAACACGTTCCAGAGCTTAACTATTCTCTGAGTGAAAAAAAAAATTTCCTCCTATTGGTTTTAAAAGTATTTCCCTGTAACTTTGAGTGTCCCTTAGTCTTTGTCATTTTTGATGGAATGAAAAATCGATCCACTTGTACCCGTTCTACTCCACTCAGGATTTTGTAGACTTCAATGAGATATTATTCATGAATAATAATAATAATAGAGTAACTTTATTCTTCTATACCGCCAATAATCGTGCGACTTCTAGGCGGTTCACATTGAAGAGAGCTGGACAAACAGTGAGTTACAGTATGCAGATAGTCAGTGAAATTACAGTGAATGCAGAGAATTACAATAAACAGTTTGTTAAGAATTTCAGAGGGGACATGTTAGAAATAATAGAATTGTATTTAGTGTTTGGTGTAGTTACTGTTTAGGTGATATGAATGAGTAGGTTTGAACGAATCATTGTCTTAACTATGAAACTTTTATTTTAGTCTAGTCCTGAAGTTTGCTATATTGCAAATGACTTTGATTTTTGGTTTTGGCTTCTGAAGGGCAAATAATGGGCTTATAGTTCTTCAAAGTTCAAATTTTATTTGGTGCATTGCAAAGTCATCATAAATATCTAAACTGTTCACAATCTCATTTTAAAAATGGGTAATAAGCATAAAGCAACAAAACAAAAACAAGACAGAGAAAAGATAGAGGGTATAACACAAGTTAACAACAAAAGGTAAATTAGGATTAGGAATAAAAGGGAAGGAAAAATGAGAGAGATGCCCTGCATAAGTAAGTTACAAGGAGGAACTAAAAAAGGTAAAAAAGAAATCATGTTATGTTGAAAGGCTTGAGCAAATGGGCTCAAATATGTGTTGATTCAAATTTAATGGCACCTGATCTACTGCTCTTATAAAGCTCGTCAGACCATATTTTTGGTAACAGCTCCTACATTATGGAATGCCCTTCCGTAATATCTTTGTAAGTGAAGGAAAATTGCATGAGGAAGGAGGGCAAGGGATTTATATAAATACGTCCTTAGACTGTGAAATAAATGTTTCACACATATCCCCTTTTCTGCCCCCAGCCCCCTTCTCATACACATTCCCATTGTCAGCTCCCAGCTCCTTTCTCTAACATGTTTCCTTTGTACAATACCGACCCCCAGTTCCAGCCCCCTTCTCCCACCTACCCCTTTTTTTCAGACCCTTCTCCTATTTGACCCCTTTTGCCTCTGAAGTGTGGCTTGGACCCTGGTCCAATGAAATCAGTTCCCATTCGCTTTGGAATACCGAAAGCATATCGTGCGCTGAGACGCTTCCCTGCTTGGCGGTTCTGTTGTACTGCACATGCGTTTTAATGAGGCACAGAGTTTCAGTTGTAACTAAGGTATTATTATTATAGATGTTTTAAGATTGGACTTGAATTTGGCTAGAGAGGTTTCCTTTACTATTGCATGAAGCCTCTTTAGTCAAATTCAAGTCCAGTCTTAAAACATTTCTATATAAAGATGCATATGTTATAGGCTATTTTAGAATAAAACATTTATTTCACAGTCTAAGGACTTACTTATATAAAATCCCTTGCCCTCCTTCCTCATGTCATTTCCCTTCACTTTCTCTCTTATCAAGATACTGTAGTTCCTCCCTCCTTCCCTTTATTATTTTACCTTATTGTGTCCATTTTGAGTCCTAGACCCTCTTCCTTTTTTTTCTTCCTTTTTTAGACTTGTTTTTAATGATTTTATGTGCTCCCCATTATTTTTAATTGTACACATTTTTATGTGTAGTATATTAAGACTAAAATAAACTTGAAACAATACTATTATAACCACAGCTTGGGGGTATACTTTTGTCAACTATTAATAATAATAATAATTATTATTATTATTTTTTAAAATAAATTATATTCTGCATATCCTACAATTCTGTGTGGATTACAAATTATTCAGGAACTCGAACATTTTTTCCTAACTGTTCCGGTGGGCTCCCACTCTATCTAATGTACTCTTGATCCCCTAGTATAAGAACTAGCCAGATCCTTCACAAAATGCTGGTAGAAAGATTTTTTTAATGTGTCTTTTGTTAATGATACCGTTTACAATAAGTTGTTGCTTGTGATGTTTCAAAATTTGTGTGCTACTTAAAAAAAAAGCAAAAACAAAAACCCCTCTGGGTTACTCTCTTGGGATCTTGCCAGGGACTTGAGACCTAGATTGACCACTGTTGGAAACAGGATACTGGGTTTGATGGATCTTTGGCCTATGCCAATATGACAATGCTTATGTTTATGTTTGTTTAGTTATTTATTTTTAAAATTTCTATACCGTTTTTATCCAAAACGGTTTACAAGAAGTTACATACATAAAATTTTAAAAGTCTATACAAAATAAAAAATAGCAGACATATTCAGTCTAGCTAAAATCAATTGCTCAGAAAAATGCATCAGCAAATAGTTGAGTCTTCAACAATTTCCTAAAATAATTCCTCTCTCCACATTTTCAAATCTGGCCAACAAGGCCATTCCATAGCTTGACTCTTGCACATGTAAAAGTCACGCCATTCGTATCTACATGTTTAGGGTTGGCCTTTGTTTTCAGCAGTGCAGCACCTGCACAACGCAGGAATCTTTGTGGTTGATAACGAGACATCATATTCTTAAAAATTTCGGGCATCGTACCATATAGAAATTGATGCCATAACATGATTGTTTTGTATTGAATTTGAAACGCAACTGGCAACCAGTGTAGTTGTCGAAGATATGGAGTAATGTGCTCATATCTTGATGTTCCAGTTATCAATCTGACCTCGGCGTTTTGGACCACCTGCAATGCCGTATACCTGGTCTTAGTTATTCCCAGGTACAGGACATTGCAATAATCCAGCCATGACAAGACCATTGCTTGTACAACAGCACAGAAGTCAGATGGTGATAGCATTAGTTTTACACGGTACAGTAAGTTTATCTGTGTAAAACATATTTGCACTGTTTTTACAACTTAACAACTCATAGTAAGCCCTGGGTTCAATTTTACTCCCAGGACTGTCATGTACTCCCTCACCAATAGTACCTCATCCATTGCTTTTAATGTTTTTGGCCAATTAACGTGGTCCGGTTTCCCCACAGACATTGTTTCAGTCTTGTCTACATTCAATCTTAAACCCTGCTTCTTCATCCATCCAGTAATTTCACTCGTATAATTACTCAGCAACTTTTCTAACCCATCTCCCCATACACACACTGTGAAGAAAAAAATGATATCATCCGCATATATGCTGTATTCAGCTCCTAAAGATTGAAACAACTGACCAAAGTCGTCTTATGTCGTTATTAGAGAATGACACGGGGTCTGTCTCCCATGCCTAGTTGCTTGTGGGTATAGGGACAAGGCTTTTCACCGCCCCATGGAGCGGTGAATGGCCTTGTCCCTGCAGTAAAGGATCTGCCGTGAGTCCCCTCCCAGTAAGCACCACCCCTTGCAATCGTGGGTCCAGCAGCCCCCCCCTCGTAGGTCCAGAAGCCCCTCTCCCTCCCTTTCATGGGTCCAACAGCAATTCCCTTGCTCTCGATCGCAGGTCAAAACCGGCAAAACCCCCTCAAACAAACAAACCTGCGACTCCCCTGGATTGGCCATTTTATTCCTCCCGGGGCAGATTTATCTGCCTCTTAGAAGCTTCGTGGACAAAGAGGCAACATCACACACAGGGCTGCTCCAGAATCTTCTTCCCTCCGAGTCCCTCCTTCCAATGTAACTTCTGGTGCGGGTAAATCGGAAGTTACATCAGAAGAAGTGACTCGGCGGGAAGATGGTTCTGGAGCAGCTCTGCGTGCAATGTTGCCTCTTCGTCCACGAAGCTTCTAAGAGGCAGGCAGATCTGCCCTAGGAGGAAAAAAAAAGGCCAATCCAGGGGAGTTGCAAGTTTTTGAGTTTTTGGTGTTTTTTTTTTGCTGGTTTTGACCCATGATCAGGAGTGATGGAGGTGGGCTGTTAGACCCGCGAGTGGGGGGGGGGGAGCTGCTGAACTTGAAAGAGGGGGCTGCTGCATCTGCAAAGGGGGGAGGGGGTTGCATGGGTGCTGGAGCTGAATGGAAGGGAGAGAGTTGCTGGATCTGGTCTAGGGTTTGTGGGGAAGGGAAAGAGGTGCTGGGCCCATGTGGTGAGTGGAGTGGAGCTGGAGGGAAGGGAGAGGTGCCAGACCCACACCTGGGTGCTGAAGGGAGGGAATAGAGGTGTTGGACCAATGGGAAGGGAGAGAGGTGCAGGACCTGCAGGGAGAAAGAGAGAAGCTGAACCAAGGGGATGAAAGAAGAGTGAGTGAAATATTGAACATAGCAGAGGAAGGGAGGAAAGAGAGATACATTGGTGTAAGAGAGGGGAGAGGGAATACAGGAAGATATACAAAAAGAGGGGAGATGATGGGTATGAATGGTAGCATAGGAACAGGGACAAAATGGGAATGCTGCATGGGGATGGTATATGGACACAGAGAGAAGATGGCTAAACATGGGGGAGAATAAGAACACAGAAGGAAGATGCTGGACAGGGGGGCATAGGGATATAGAGGAGAGATACTGTATACAGGGTGGGGAATCGTAGGATGGTAAGATTATGAAGGCGGGGAAATACTAGAGAAGGGAGATGCTGAACATGGGAACAATACATACACAGAGATAGAAGATGGATAGTGAGCATGGAGAAAGAAGAACTGTCAAGTGGTCAGGAGACCCTGGCAAGAGAGTTAAGAGAAGACAAAAGAAAACAGAGACCAGCGCCTGAGATCGATGTGATTTGAAGAATAAAATGATGAAAAAAATGATTTAATTTTCTATTTTGTAATTAGAATATATCAAATTTGAATTATGTATCCTGCTAGAGCTGGTGTTAGACATAACTGGGGATCTCAAAGCCCAGGCTGTGCTTCTTTAGTTTCCTGCTGGCTTAGGGTGCTCTCTGACCAGGAGGCAGTTGCCCTAGTTGCACTCCCCTAACACTATTCCTGTCATGTATGACTGTAGTATTCTGTTAACAAAAAAAAAAAATCTCAAATGCTGCACCAAGATACTTAAAAGATACAAATAAGAGCCATTAGACCAAACCCAGGGCACCCTCATTGAACACTCAAATTGTCCCACAAATTCAAAAAGAGTTAAAGTACAAATAATATATAATTAATTATAAAGTGTGAAATGAACCCTCAGTGTGAGGAGGTAAGCTAAAGGAGACAGAAACCGAAGTTACTACTCAAACACTTAACTGAAAGGCTCAATCAGCGAGTACATTAGCTCAGTGTTCTTCAACCACCGGTCCGTGGACCGGTGCCAGTCTGCAAAAATCTCCTGCAGGTCCGCGAAGGACCAGCATCCCCTGCAAGCACCGCATTAAAAAGGTGGCTTACTGCAAACGCCTTGTGGACCACCCAGGCAAAAACACCAGTGCAGCCATCCTCCAACACCTCCAGGCAGTGCCAGGGCCGCCAACGGGGAGCTCGCACGAACCTGGTACAGTGGCCAATGGGCAACTCTGGGTCAAAGGCCACTGGAGAGCTAGAGGCATGCAAAGCCACTCGGCAAGTCCACAGACTGGGCTGCCTGAAGGCATCCGCTGTGCATGCACAGAAAGCCACGCCTCCCCGGCCTGCGCTCTCCTCTCAGTCCTCCCAGACCTGGCCAAAAGGAATGAAGGTCCCGCTGCTGCAACACGCGGCATGGAACCGGAACAGCACGACAGAGCGCGAGATGCGACCTCCCGAGACCCCAAGTAAGCTGAAGAGAAGCCTCCTAATAGGAAACGTCACTTCCTCCCCCCTGTCTCCCTTGGCAGTCCAGTAGCAGCACCCGAGTCCACACCAGCACTCCTCAACCGCCGGTCCACAAAACAATTCCTCCATTTCTGCCGGTCCATAGGTACAAAAAGGTTGAAAAACACTGCATTAGCTCACTTGACTGCTGCACACCATCATAGGGTACTTATGTGTGCATTAAAATGAAAACTAACCAGTACAAATTAACAATTTGTGAAGCAATTCAATTTGTGGAGCAATTCAATTAAAAAAAATTACTTTCACAGAGGTGTGAACGGGAGCGGTCAAAGCCTCCGAGATGATGATTATTAGCCAGGAAAAAGCACTTAGCTTGTTTCCCAAGTCAGTCTAGTGCAGTGTTCTTCAACCTTTTTACACCCGTGGACCGGCAGAAAAAAAATAATTATTTTGTGGACCGGCAAACTACTAGGACTAAAATTTAAAAATACCGTTTCCGCCCCATCTCCGCGAGCTCGGTCCCCACAAATCATCTGATCCCATCCACACAAGCCTCAGTTATGATTTTATATTGAATGTATTTTATTAAAGTATAAAAAGAAACAATATTCTGTAGAATTGTCATTTTATAAATACAAATAATTCAGAGCAAGGATCAACAAAACCCCTGTCTCCCCTCCCCTTCACATATATCCCCTCTATTATCAAGAAAACTGAACAAGCCAAATTATTACAGAATGCTACACAGAATTATCATGCTAACAGAATACTGAAGTAACACATGACAGGAATAGTTTTAGGGGAGTGCAACTAGGGCAACTGCCCCCTGGTCAGAGAGCGCCCTAAGCCAGCTGAAAGCTAAAGAAGCACTGCCTGGGTTTTGCAGTCCCCAGTTATGTCTAACACCAGCTCTAGCAGGATATATATTTCAAATCTGATATATTCTAATCACAAAATAGAAATAAAATTATTTTTTTCTACCTTTTGTCGTCTCTGGTTTCTGCTTTCAATCTTTTTTTCACTCTCTTCCTTCCAGCGTATGCCCTCTCTGTCTCTTCAATCCAGCATCTGCCCCTTCCATCCACTATCTGTCCTCTCCCCCTTCCATATGGTATCTGTCTTCTTTCTATGTCCCTCTCCCCTTTCCATCCAGCTTGTGCCCCTCTCTCCTATTTACATGATTCATTCCAGCTTCACTGCTCTCTTCATTTTTATCTCTCCTACACCAGATCTATCATCGTTGTCCCTCTGCTTATTTTTCTGCTGACCCCTTCCTATCATCAATCTCTCTACTTTCTCATGCCTGTGTCTCCCCTTCCCCTCCTCTAATCTCTCTGCCAGCTGTTTCCTTCCTTTTTTCATTCTCCCTTCCCTCCTCCTCCTGTCCAGCAGTAACTCTCTTCCCTTCCTCCCCTCCCAGCAGCATCTCTCCGTCTCCCTCTCCAGTAGCAGCTGTCCCTTTTTTTTCCTTGCCCAGCAGCTTCCCAGATTCCTTTCCCTCCTCCCCTCCCAGAAGCATCTCTCCTTCTCCCTCTCCAGTAGCAGCTGTACCTTTTTTTCCTTGCCCAGCAGCTTCCCAGATTCCTTTCCCTCCTCCCCTCCCAGAAGCATCTCTCCTTCTTCTCCCTCTCCAGTAGCAGCTGTCCCTTTTTTTCCTAGCCCAGCAGCTTCCCAGATTCCTTTCCCTCCTCCCCTCCCAGAAGCATCTCTCCTTCTTCTCCCTATCCAGTAGCAGCTGTCCCTTTTTTTTTCCTTGCCCAGCAGCTTCCCAGATTCCTTTCCCTCCTCCCCTCCCAGAAGCATCTCTCTTTCTCCCTCTCCAGTAGCAGCTGTACCTTTTTTTTCCTTGCCCAGCAGCTTCCCAGATTCCTTTCCCTCCTCCCCTCCCAGAAGCATCTCTCCTTCTTCTCCCTCTCCAGTAGCAGCTGTCCTTTTTTTTCCTGGCCCAGCATCTTCCCAGATTCCTTTCCTTCCTCCCCTCCCAGATGCATCTCTCCTTCTCCTTCTCCCTCTCCAGTAGCAGCTGTCCCTTTTTTTTCCTGGCCCAGCAGCTTCCCAGATTCCTTTCCCTCCTCCCCTCCCAGAAGCATCTCTCCTTCTCCCTTTCCAGTAGCAGCTGTCCCTTTTTTTCCTTGCCCAGCAGCTTCCCAGATTCCTTTCCCTCCTCCCCTCCCAGAAGCATCTCTCCTTCTTCTTCTCCCTGTCCAGTAGCAGCTGTCCCTTTTTTTTATCTTGCCCAGCAGCTTCCCAGATTCCTTTCCCTCCTCCCCTCCCAGAAGCATCTCTCCTTCTTCTCCCTCTCCAGTAGCAACTGTCCTTTTTTTTCCTGGCCCAGCAGCTTCCCAGATTCCTTTCCTTCCTCCCCTCCCAGATGCATCTCTCCTTCTCCTTCTCCCTCTCCAGTAGCAGCTGTCCCTTTTTTTTCCTGGCCCAGCAGCTTCCCAGATTCCTTTCCCTCCTCCCCTCCCAGAAGCATCTCTCCTTCTCCCTTTCCAGTAGCAGCTGTCCCTTTTTTCCCCTGCCCAGCAGCTTCCCAGACTGATAGTGGTTTTCTCCCCTCCCAGCAGCTCTTCTTACTTCCCAGCGCAGCGATTCACGAAGGCAGCCTCGGGTCCTTTGTTGTGTCGCGCCGCCTCTGAGGAAAGAGGAAGTTGCATCATCAGAGGCAGCCGCGACTCAGCAAAAGCCCCGAGGCTGCCTTCGTGAATCGCTGCGCTGGGAAGTAAAGGAGAGCTGCAGAGAGGGGAGAAAGCCACTGTCGGAGGCTCCCCAAGATCTCTCCGGCCCAGCGCACGCTTCCGATGCTGATCTTGCCGGTCCTGCGCGGACCGGCAGGAAGTTCAAATGAGTCAATCTTGCCGGTCCTGCGCGGACCGGCAAAAATTTCCTGCGGACCGTTACCGGTCCGCGGACCGGCGGTTGAAGAACTGTGGTCTAGTGCACTGGTAGTGGAAGTTACTGCATTCAACAGTAGACTTCATCAAGTGGTTTGACCAGGCATGGTTTCAGGGATTTCAGGTGCCCTTTCTTCAGGAACAGACGCTAAACTCAAAGCAAAGACCAGATGCTGTCAGTTTTGGACGGCTGTCTGGCAAAGCACGATTGTGAGGTTGGAGGGAGCAGCGACCAGAGGTCCTAGCCACCAGCTAAAAGGCAAAGCAGTGACGTTACAGATTAGAGGCGTCGCAGATTAGAGGTATTCTGTTAGCATGATTTTTCTGTGTAGCATTCTGTAATAATTTGACTTATTCAGTTTTCTAGATTGTGGAGGGATATTTGGGGAGAGGAAGAGAGACAGGGGTTTTGTTGATCCTTGCTCTGTATTATTTGTGTTTATAAAATGACCATTGTTACAGACTATTGTTTCTTTTGATACTTTAATAAAATAAGTTCGATATAAAATCATAACTATTTGGGGCTTGTTAGGATGGGATCAGACGGTTTGCAGGGACATGGTGGAGACGGGGACAGATTTTTTTTTCCCTGTGTCATTCTCTAGTTCTTAAGTGTAACTCATTTGGAGGAATAGTTAAGAGTCATCTTTGTAACCTAGATGTAGTTTAGGTGCCAGGTAGTTATAGAATAGTGAGGGTGAATCTGTTGATTTGTGCCTATTAAAAGCAGCCTGGGAATCTGATATTTCATTAAGCCCTGTGGTCATTAGAGATTGTTTTCTAAGAAACACCTGTGCTCTTGCAGCCTTACCCATTTAAAGTTGTCCCTCCCTCTCCTCAGTGAAACTGCAGCCATTTTCAATCCTGTACTTACTTCAACCAACTTTCTCTTTCCCTATTACTATACTAGTGCTTATTATTATTGGCTCCTTTATTATTGCATGCTACCTTATTAGCAACTTGTTATATTTTTTTTCTTATTGCTAAATAACATATTTTTTCCCTTCAATTTTTGTACCATTATCTCTACCTCGACTCTGTCTACTGCTGTAATACAGTGCCTTTTACGTTTCTTGTATTGTGTTTTAATTCTGTTGATCTTGACCATGTGTGTATCCGTACATCTGATATGTATTATACAAATGATTAATACATGTATATTATCCCAGGACAAGCAGGCAGGTATTCTCACTAGTGGGGTGATGTCATCCGACAGAGCCCCGATGCGGACGTCTCACAAGCATACTTGCTTGAAGAAACTTCAGAAGTTTCGAGATGCCCGCACCGCGCATGCGCGAGTGCCTTCCCGCCCGATGCACCGGGCGTGTCTCCTCAGTTCTTTTCTTTCCACGGAGCTGAGAAGTTTGCTTCAATTCTCTGCGCTGAGTGAACCCATGTTCTTGCCTTCTAGTGCCGCGGTTTTGAGTTTAATTTCTCTTAATCGTGTGTTTTCTTCTGTCGTTTTATTATTTTTAAAAAAAAAAATTTCTTACGAAGATTCGACCGGGTCGGCTGCGTGGCTGGGGCCCCGCTTCTTCGATCTAGCGGCGGAGCTTTTTCGGCCTATGTCCCGGCCTATTACCGGTTTTAAGAAGTGTATCAAGTGCCAGCGCGCGATTTCGTTGACGGACCCGCATTGACGCTGTTTGCAGTGTCTTGGGCCTAAACATCTTCCGAAATCGTGCCGGCCTTGTTCCACTCTAACAGCACGTGCTTTCAAGCGTCGCTCTTTCCTGTGGGAGTCGCGATGGAAGCTTCCAAGGAACCTTCGACTTTGACCAGCGCTTCGCCTGTACCTGCAAAGTCGTCATCTACTCCTGCTGCATCGGGTCTTTTGAAGCCGGCCTCCTTCGTTCCGGCTTCGACCCCGCCTCCTGCTCCGGTGCCTGCTTCAGTCTCCTCAGATCAGGTACCTCCTCAGACCATTCCCCCGGTGGTTATTAAAGTGCCTAAGGCTTCTAAGGCTAAGCACTCGACCACACGGGACCACGAAGACCGTGCAGGGGGGTCCCACTTCGAGTGCGGCTCCCCCCTTGTCGGCTTCGCTGTAGTCGATCATGGAGGCCCAATTCATTGAGATAATGACTACCATGGGGCCCAAGTGGCTTGCCACAATCCCGCATGGGCATGCAGAACCTCCTCGTGGGGGCGAGCTGCCCCCTCCTACTCCGCCTCGCCACTCACTCTCACTACTAGGGGAGGAGGAGCGGCACTTGGCCACCAGTTCATCGAGGTGTGCTTCGTTTAGTGAGATGCCGCCCCTGGAACCCATCCCCGTCCCGGGCGAGGACAATTGGGATGTGCCTTCGGGTAGTCGAAGCCCTAGGCGTCGTCAGGAGGAATTCTTCCGGAGCCCCTTCCATGCCAAACCATCTCTCGACCCATGGAATGCTGCTCGAGAGGCATCGGCCCATCCTCCTCTTCGCTCTACGGCCTCCAGTCCCATCTATTCATTGGAGGCCTCTGCAGAGCTATCTGGGCGTCGCCGTTCCAGATCTCCTTCGAGATGAAGGGAGGGGCACCGTTCCAGGCATTCTTCGAGGCATTCGTCTAGGCATTCTACAGTCTCGCCTCAGAAGAAGCTTCCTTGTGTGGGGTATTCATCTTCGGATATCTCCCCTCCTCCGGGCCCGGAGTTCGAGGATGCCTACAGGTCGTTCTCTCCTTGCCGATCCCATGTCTCCTTGGATCAGGAGGCCTCGACTTCATCAAGTCCGTTTCAGCGTCCTGTCTTGGCGGACCTGCTGTCTTTTTCATCTTTTCTACGGCAGATGGTGGATGATCTCGACATCACCTTGGACTCGGGTTCCCGATACTCCAAGGAGTACCTGGATACCATGCATCTGCCTCATCCTCCGGCTGAGTCTCTTCGCCTGCCTCTCCACAAGCTCCTCGACCAAACCTTCATGCGATGTTTTGAAACACCGTACTCAATTCCTGCCGTTCCTGGCAAACTGGATGCCAGGTACCGCACAGTGCATCATAAGGGGTTTGAGGGCTCCCAGCTCTCCCATCAGTCACTGTTGGTCGAGTCCTCCCTCAAATGATCTCATCTGTCCCAGGTGTATGCCTTGGTGCCACCGGGCCGAGAGGGGAGGACCATGGATAAGTTCGGGAGGCGCATCTACCAGAACTCGATGATGGCTTCCCGAGTTCTCAGTTACACCTTCCATTTTGCCACCTATTTGGAGTTCTTCCTTCCAGTGCTTCGGAAATTTATGCCTTACATCGAATCTCAAGCTCGGTTTAAATTCGAGGAGGTCGTCGCCTCGCTGTCCCAGCTGCGGCTTCAATTGATGCAATCCTTTTATGATGCATTTGAGCTCTCGGCACGGGCTGCCGCCTGTTCCGTGGCCATGCGTCGCTTGGCATGGCTTCGAACCATTGACATGGACCCGAACCTCCAGGACAGGCTTGCCAACGTTCCATGTGCAGGTGCGGATTTGTTTGATGAGTCTGTTGAGACTGTGACGAAGAAGCTGTCGGACCATGAAAAGTCATTCCAGTCCATCCTTCGTCCCAAGCCTAAACCTGCTCAGTCTTGACCTTCTCGACCGCCCTTGATATATCAGCGGCGTTACACTCCCATGCACTATGCTATCCTTTATTAATGCTTCAACCATCTTCCCTGGAACCGATGTAAGACTCACAGGTCTATAGTTGCCCGGTTCTCCTCTCGATCCTTTTTTGAAGATTGGGATGACATTCGCTATCTTCCAGTCTTCTGGTATTCGCCCGGTTCTGATCGACAAGTTAGCTAGGGATTGTAATAGTTCTCCGATTTCTACTTTAAGCTCCTTTAGCACTCTCGGATGAATTCCATCTGGTCCAGGGGATTTGTCACTTTTTAGTTTGTCGATCTGATAGTATATCTTGTTCAAATCCACATACAAAGTGGTAAGGCTTTCCTCTATTTCTCTCTCAAATACTTTCCTTGTTTCGGGTATTGATGCTGTGTACTCCTTGGTAAAGACAGATGCAAAGAATGAGTTTAGCCTATCCGCAATCTGTTTGTCTTCCTTGATACTCTGCACATGATACCCCTCCCAACCCCCCCACCCTTGTACCTTTTAGCAGAAAAAAAATGGCAGGAGGGATGCCCACCTTTTCCTGCCAGCAGGCCCACCTCTTCAAAATGGTGGGCCTTCTCCTTCCTGGTGCATCCTGGGATGCACTTGGAGGGTCCTATGGCTCAGGCACCTAAGGTCCCCGTACCTGGGCCAATCATGTAATTCTTGGAGGGAGCAGGAGCTGGCCTGGAAGGCCTTGAGCATGTGTAGATGCTCATGGCGCTGCAGCAGCACAGCATAGAACAGGGTGACTGCTGATGTGCTAGCTGCCGCAACCGTAGATCAGCTGTTGCCTGAGTCCCCCAGCCAAATTCTTGTGAACCTTCATGATAGATACAATAACCCTTAGAACTGTCCTGATATTTGTGCTGCAGATACACTGAGCTTTTTTTTCTCTCACAGATACCTACTTCATTTAATCCTGTATCAACTCATTTGGTCTTCACTCAGGCAACTGGGCTTTAAGGCCAGCAAACATAGACTGGAGGACCATTAGAGGGATCTGAATGGTCACTCTGTGACTTTGACCTTTAGAGGCACTGCAGAAACACTTAAACCAAAAAAACCAAGGGATTAGGAGGAAGGACAATTCCCTGTGAGAGATGAAGATGACTAGATGGTAGACTAGCTTTTAGGAAGGAAGAGCTGCTCTCTTGGATCCTCAGGTTCTTGGGACTTATTGTATATCAAAGGAAGAAGAGGTGGCCAGTATTTCTATGGGACCTGATATTTGAAGGGTTACTGAAGCCCACAAAAGTCTTCCCTATATAGAAACACAAAAAAATAATAGTATATAAATTAGTGCTGTACCGATTATTCATATTCAATTTTGCCTCAAATAGTTTTCCAGATTCATTACTCATATTCAGCTGAATAGCAATTTACAGTTAATTCGAACATGAGTAATCCAGGGCTCTACTGTGCTAAATCCTACTGAAGTAAATATTTTATCTCTGATTTCACATTGCTTCTTTTATTATTTGTTATGTTAAAGCTTTATGTGCCCACTACTCATAGTCTGTGGAAATTTGGGTGGAAATATTGTTTGAAGTTTTGTTAATTTTTTTGTGATAATTATTGGTGGAGATGAATAGTGAAGTGATAATGGAATATGGGAGATAAGGTGAGTTAGCAGCCGTTAAATCATATAGACAGCAATACCCTGGAGTTACGGACTGCTTGCTGTCAGTGGATTTAAGGAGTGAGATTGTGAGTGATGTGAAAATGGGCTATGTGAATATGAGATCTGCATGAAATAAGTTAACAATTTATGACTTGCTGGAGACTGACAAGTATGATGTGTTATTTTTTTTTTTTAAGTTCAATACTTTTTATTGAGTTTTATGAAAAATACAAAAGACAGTCCAAATACAGGTCCAAATACAAGTCCAAAATCAAGACATCTAAACGAAATCACTTAATATAGCACATAGTCAGCTACCGTCTACAGTAGTTGGATCAATCATTCTAAGAAATCCAAAGTATCTGAATTGCCTATAAAAGAGTAAGAGAGAAAAAAGGAAAGAAAAGAGAAGGAGAAGAACTAAATGAAGAAGGAGAGGAGAGTATAGATAAAGAGAAAGAGAAGGAGAGGACAGGAGTGTCTATGAAGCCGAACGAACATAGGAGTCCAAGAATTTCCAAGGCGAGTTACATCGCACTAAGTTCATGGAAAGTCGAGCTATGTTTTTCTTTTCATATGCATATGATTCAAATTTATGATACATGCTCAAAGAGTTCCACCAAAAGGTATAATCTAGTAGCGAAGAGGTCTTCCAGTTTTTCAAGATGTGCATAAGGGCAGTCACAAACATAGTATCAATAAGTTTAGGAGGACAGTTCGAAAGCGCAAAGCAGGGATGTTGAGATCGAAGAATTATAATGTCCAAGGAGATTTCTTCCGAGCAGTTAGTGATATGCTTTATGGTGTCCCAAATGCGAGTCCAGAAGGAGCGAACTGGAGTACAGTGGAAAAGCATATGATCAAGGGTTCCGGCTTCTTTCGTACAGTTCCAACATGTCGAGTCTTGTTTTAGGTTAGCTTTCCACATCCGAAAGGGAGTCCATACTGCATTCCACATGATGAAGAACATTGATTTTGAGACTCTGGAGGATAGGAGAGGACGATTTGTCGAGGACCAAAAAAGATCCCAGTCAACCTCAGAGAGCGGGATTGTCAGCATAGAGTCCCAATGTTTCATGGAGTGAGAGGAAAAGGTGAATGAACAATCTCTAAGAATACTATAAAATAAAGATATTGCTTTACCTTTTGATATAGCCAATGTGGACCAGTGGCGTATAGTGCGAATGTATGACAGAAAATCAAAACGTAGAGACACAGAGGATATTGCTCCAGTAAGGGAGAGCCATTGTGAATATGTAGAGGGAGGCAACGATTAGGCAGAGCAGAGTGTATCAAAGGGAACAAGAGAAGTTAGAGTAGTTATTTGGTGAGGAAACCACAACCCAGCCCGCTGCCAACGTTTCCATGAAAATGACTTCCCATTAATTTGGAGTTTAGGGCTGTTCCAGATGGACATGAATGGGCTATCCTTAATTGAAATCTCTGCTATCGTATCCAATAGATGAAGGGCATGCTGCGTTGCACTCAACAGGGAATATTTCCTCAATTGTCTGGGAACTGGAACCGTTGTCAAACAGGAAACAGGTAACGGTGTACATAAAAAACGTTCCATCTCAAACCAGGCTGGTGGATCCTGGGGACATGGATCAGTAATCCAATAAGCTTCATATTTGGCCATTGATGCAATGTAATAATAGTAAAAATCTGGTAGATTTAAACCACCATTAACTTTAGAGGCTTTCAGCTTAGCTAGAGCAATACGGGGCTTTTTCTTATTCCAAACAAATTCAGATATCTTCGTATTAAGCCAGTGGAAAAATGTCTTTCTGCATAGAGATGGGAGCATTGAGAGTGTGTAATTTATTTGGGGGGCAAGACAGATAGAGTGGAGACCAGCGAGATGTTGTGTTCAGGACTAAGTTTTTAATTTTAGATATATTTAGATCTTGAGCATGAACTGGATCTTTATGTATTAAAACACCCAAGTACTTCACAGCCCCACTCGACCATGGAAAGGGGAATTGAGTGAGATCTGAAGGAGAGATGTGATCATTGAGAGGAAAGATCTCCGATTTCTCCCAATTGACTGAGTATCCAGAGAGCAGGGAGTATTGAGAGACGATGTTAACTAGAGCAGGAAGAGAACCAGCAGGATCCCGGATAAAGAGAAGGACATCATCGGCATATGCCGCTAATTTGATGTGGCGAGTAGAGGTGGAGATACCTTTAACTATGGGGCATTGACGAATGGCAGAAAGGAGAGGTTCCAGGGCTAAATTAAATAATAAAGGCGAGAGTGGGCAACCTTTGCGAGTACCTCTGTGGAGTGAAAACTTGTTAGAAAGAGAGTTATTAATTAAAATGCGGGCTGTGGGTTGTCGATACAAAGTTTCAACCCACTCCGTGAAGAATGGACCAAAATTATACCACTTCAAGATTCGGAAAAGAAATGGCCACTCCACACGATCGAAGGCTTTTTCGGCGTCGATAGCCAGGCCAATTACAGGATCTGAAAGCGTTTTAGCGTGGGCATTAATATGATGGAAGAGGCGTAGGTTATCACCTATAAACCTTTGCTTAATAAATCCTACTTGATCTTTGTGGATTAGGGAGGGGATCACTTTATTGAGTCTCAATGAAAGAAGTTTTGCCATAATCTTATAGTCTAAATTAAGAAGAGAAATGGGGTGAAAATTTTTAACCAAGGTAGGGTCTCTGTCAGGCTTGGGAATGACTACTATTGTGGCCTCAGTAAAATTGAATTGTTTATCCGGAGTGGAGTGAAGAAATTCATAATAAGTATGAAGCTGAGGGGCCAAAAGAGTGCGAAATTGCTTGAAAAACTCGTTAGTGAAGCCGTCGGGACCAGGTGCCTTACCATTGGGCAGGGATGAAATTGCAGTTTCTATCTCAGCTATAGTGATAGGAGAATCTAATTCCATTTTTATAGAGTCTGATAAGGACGGATGAACCAAGAAGGCAAGAAAATAGTCTATCCCAGAATCAGAAGCAGTGTATTCGGATTTGTATAAAGTAGCATAAAAGTTTTCAAATTGAGAGGAAATCAGGGATCTGGTCTTGACCATCTGCCCTGATGGGTTTTGAACAGCCGTAATATGTAAACGTTTAGATTTAGTTTTGAGGTATCTGGCCAAAGGACGACCCATGAGGTTGTCACCCATGTAGTGACCCGAGGTTGAAATAAAAATGTCTCGCCTGGCCGTACAAGAAACCAAAGTGTTGTATTCGTATTTAAGATTTTGAATACGTTGATGTATGGATGGGTCATGAAGATGATCAGACATGTGTTGTAATTCTAACGTTTTGATAGAGGATTCTAAGTCTTTCTCCTTTTGTATAGATTGTTTCTTTTTCCAAGAGGCAAGTTTGATCAATTCACCTCTAAGTGAGGCTTTGTAAGCCTCCCAAACAATGGAAGGGCAAATCTCAGGATCTTTAGAATTAAGTTCAAAGAATTCAATAGTAAAGGATTTAATTTTGTCAGCTATTTCAGTGTCTAAGAGTAGGGTATTATTTAGTCTCCAAGAGGAGGATTCTTTGCGAGGAGCAGAGATAAGTAGGTGTAGAGAAATGGCCGCGTGGTCTGTAAGAGAAATCGGATGAATGATGGTGTTCGTCAGGTCATGAGTAAGAGAGGAGGATAGCAGGAAAAAGTCAATTCTTGTATATGTATTGTGTGGTGGTGAAAAGTGAGAGTACTCCCTCCCTTTTGGATTGAACAGTCGCCACGGATCCACAAGAGAGAAAGTGTCTTTGAGGGCATGTAGGGCTGCGAAGGACCTGGATTTTGAAGGTTTACAGGATGATGATCTATCAATATAAATATCTTGAACTTGATTGAAATTGCCTCCTAGTACCAGAGAACACGATCCATATTCTACCAATGCTAGCTGAAGGTCTTGGAAAAATTCTGGGTGATCCAAAACTGGAGCATATATGTTAAGGAGCACAAAATAATAATAATAATAATAATAATAATAACTTTATTTTTTGTATACCGCCATACCCAAGGAGTTCTAGGCGGTTTACATTAGATTAACAAAAAATTACAAGTGGTTTAAAAACAATTGAACAATATTAGAGGCAAGCAATAAATAATAAGTGGTTCGAAAACAATTGAACAATATTTGGAGCAAGGAGGTAGAATGAAGTTAGGAGAAGAGAGGGGGGTGGGTTGGGGGGGAGGGGGTGGGAAGGTTGGGAAAAGAGAGGTGGAAGGGGGGAGGAGGAGATTGTTGTTCATTGGAGAGGGGTGTTAGGTGTCTTGTCCATGGAATAGGTGAGTTTTGAGAGCATGCACCAAACACCATCTGCCCTCTGTATCTGTCTTAGAGGAGTGAATGATAGGAGAAAGTTTATCATTAAACAATATTGATACCCCATTTTTCTTACGTTGAGTCGCAGGAGAATATAAGTGAGTGGAATATCCCTTGAGTTGGAACTTCAGAGCGGCAGCAGGTGGGAGGTGGGTCTCCTGCAGAAAAACCACATCTGGGTGTTTATTGGAAATATAGTTAGTAATCTTTTTCCTCTTAATGGGGTGGTTTAAACCATTCACATTAAAGGAAAAAAACATGCACGTCAGCCATAAGCCTTAGTGAGTATTACTGCAATATAGTAGATATTACCTATGTTCAGAAAAAACAGATAGCAAAGAGGATGCATAAAAAAGACACTCCTGTCAGAAAGCAGAGAAAAGAGAGACAAGAAAAAAAAAGAAAGAAAGGAGAGAAAGCTAGAGATGTCAGCACGCAATGAAGTCATAAAGGACCACATTGCTGTGCATGTAGTAAAGCAGTTCAAGGGTGCTCCTGTGAGCACAGAGATATTACACAAATGAAACAACTAGCAAACCCCACACCCATACAGTAGCAATAACATGAAACTGGTGTGCCTTTCAGAGAAAACAATTGAATGCATTTACAACAGTAGGATAGAGAAAACAGATTTAACCATCAGCAGCTCTCCACGTCAGCGCATTTTTAAAGAGTCAAGAAAGGCTGCTAACTCATCTGGATCTGTATATGAAGTAGTATGATTGTTGTAGGTTACTTTCATCCTGGCCGGGTACATAAGACCATATTTGGCTCCTATGTCTTTGAGCTCCTGACGGTGAGACAGAAAAGCCTTTCTCTTCAGTGCAGTAGTCTTGGCCAGATCTGGAACAATGAAAAATTTTCTGCCTTGGTAAAGCAACTGGGGTTTAGCTTTTGCAGCAGTAAGGATCTGCAGAGTGTGTTGGAATCTAAGCAGTTTAGCTACTATGGGCCGAGGCGAAGTAGCATGTGCAGAGAGATGAGATGGCACGCAGTGAGCACGTTCTATTTCCAATGGAGGAGAAAAAGCTAGTCCCAGGGTTTTAGGCAGAAAGTCAGACAGAAAGGAGATCATATCAGAGCCCTCTGTTGATTCAGGTAATCCAATAATCCTCAGATTAGACCTTCTGCTGCGATTAGAAAGGTCCTCAATGTCACGTTGCAGGGTGGTGATCATTTTGTCATGTTTTTTCACCAGCGCTTGTGTGGTCTGCAGATCCGCCGTTTTCTCTTCCAGGACATCAAGGCGGTGGCGGGCATCGACGAACTGAGAGTTAAGCGCTTCAATTTCCCCTCTGAGAAGTTTTGTTTCCTCGACCTGCTCCTGCACTATTGAATGAATGGAGCGCATTTCTTTTAGGAGCAGGTCGAATGAAGCCTCGTCTCCCCTTAGCGCCATTTTCTCAGGCGTGCTCAGGTCAGGTTTGGGCCTTTTACCGCCGAGTGGCGCGGGTGTTGCAGGCTCCGTTTTCGCCGGCTTCGGAGGCGACATTACATGCGCTGGATCCAGAGAAATGTCGGCGGTAGCGGCGGTTTTGTTGTTTTGTTTCTTGAAAAGCACTTTAATATAAAAGTCGGGTATGGTGTGGGGGAGCAGTTAAAACATGCGTGCGATCTCCGTGGCAGTCAGGCTCCGCCCCCCAAGTATGATGTGTTATGCATAGCAGAATCTTGGTTTTTGAAGACTGATATTTGTGGCAGTTTTGCCCTGCAGGTTTTACATGGAATTGGACGAGTGGAGTTAGGAAATGGGGAGGAGGGGTGGTGGTATTTTGCCAATTAGGATTAGATTTTAAAAGGGTAGGTGAGATGGTGAATGAGGTGGGCGAATGTGTAGTGTTACAAAATGAAAGTATGATGGTATGTGTGGTATATCTCCTCCAGGAATTATGACACAGTCGTATATGGCCATTTGGGGGAAGATGGGCTGGAGTGGGCTTCAATGGCTGGGAGGATGTAGATGGGCTGGTGTAGGTTTTGATGGACATTTCGGCAGTTGGAACCTAAGCACAGTACCAGGTAGAGCTTTGGATTCTTGCCCAGAAATAGCTAAGAAGAAAAAAATTTAAATTGAATCAGGTTGGGCAGATTGGATGGACCATTCGGGTCTTTATCTGCCGTCATCTACTATGTTACTGTGTTTTCCGTTTTTAGAATTTCTTATGTCTTTATGTTTAATGGGGGATTTTTAATGTGCATATTGATATGGCTATGGAGAACAATGGTGATAGTGTATTATATTCTGTGATGTCAGCTCTGATGCTATCAGTTAGTGAAGGAGAGTATGCACAGAGCAGGACATATGTTAGATTTGATTTTTTTGGCTCCTGATCTTATAAAGTTGTTAGATGGAAATCTTATTGTGGAGGAAGTAGTATGGTCAGATCATGCATTGTTAACTTTTCATTTGAGGCCAGGATTGAAGTTTCCAAATTTATTCTATATTTGATATACCGACCATCAACAAGAAAAAGCCAATGATTATGAAAAGTGTATGTCCCTCCTTTGATGTAATACAGTTGGCTAACAAATGGATACCTGTACTAAATAAGCTGTGCTTATAGCTTCATCCAATGGTGGTGTTTCAGGTAGTAAGCCCTTCATTCGAACTGCTACATCATAGAGGGCATTTTTGCAGTATAAGTCTGGTTATCGCTCAACAAAATTCGACTAACAAGATTTGATTATCCAGTAAGAGATTCTCTCTTTTCTTCATTGAAGATACAATGCCATCAGCTATTAACCCTCCATTTTTGTTCACGCAATATATCAAGCTCTTCCATTTCAAGAAGAATTTACCTGGTGTTATTATTTTCATCAACAAATCTAACATTAATAGCAAAATAATTGACTCTTTGACGTGTGCATGCATCCATTTTTATGAAGACAAAATGTCACTTCAGATTTTTTCGTAGTTCTTCCTTTTTACATTTGGTCTCTTCAATTATAAGTTTCCTTATACTTTCTCTTTCTAGAGAAACACCAAGTTTTTTAGCCATTTGTCCATGTAGGCCTAAAAAGGCTGGTTGTGAAAAGGAGGATAGCGGTACACTATTCTTTACTACCATTTCAATAATGTGGATTTTGAATTTTTCTGATGTCATTGTTATGATAACTTTGTCAGATGTAAAGAATCTTCTTAGTTGTGTTTGGTCTCCAGTAGATTTCTGAACATTTTTTATCTCAGAAGTAGATGGAATATTTTCATTGATATCTTTCTCATTCACGACTTCTAACAGTTTAGGATGAAAACGCTGCAAGTGTCTTTTCAAATTTGATGCTCTTGTAAGTGCATTCTTGTTAGACCCACTGAAACTGCTAATTTTTGCATCACATTGTTTTCACCATCATCTTCAAGAATACATTGGCACACATAATGTTTCCCATCACTTAATAATGTAAAGTGCTCATAAACAGTAGACTTTATCGTGTTTGTTGAAATACTTTTTGCCATTGTGAATGGGGTGCCGCTTTCACTAAAATATAAATATAAAATGTTATACTAGCTAGCATATTCTTTGATTTAAATACAAACTTACACATTGTCGTACAATGATTGTACAACTCTCCTACCTGGGTATAAGCAAGGAAATGCTTATATAGAAGAATCATAGTAATCAAATATGAATTTAATTTACAAAATAATAGAAGAAAAAAGATAAAAGGGGGAAATGCAATGTTAGGCTTAATGATGAGCAAAAGCAAAGTTCATGCAATATAATGACCTACTGTATTTTTTGCTCCATAAGACACACCTGACCATAAGACGCACCATAGATTTAGAGGAGGAAAACAAGAAAAAAAAACCCCATTCTGAACCAAATTCTCCCTGCCAGGCTCTGCACCCAACCCCACACTCCTTGCCAGGCTCTGCACCCTGTCCCCTCTCCCTGCCAGGCTCTGTACCCTGTCCCCCCTCTTGTGGTCTAGTGGTAGGCTGGGACAGGGCAGTGCCTAGTGGCTGGCAGGCAGGTAGGGACAGGGCAGGCAGTGAAGTCTTTCTGTTTCCTGCTGTCACCACCTAGTCTCAGGCCGAGCGGTTTTCCAACGCTAGGTAGTGACACACTTCTAACACCTGGCGTGAGCCCCTTTAAAGTAGGGTTACCTTGCAAGCTGGATATCCCTGGAACAGCTGAAGTGTGTTTTATTCCAAACAGTCCAGTAGTCAGAATGGCTTAAATCAGACCTGAGAACTTTATTAGGCTACTGGCTTCAGCAACACAAAATAATCCCGGTTTCCCCGGTGGCATAAAGTTTTCACAAAAACAAGTATTCTTCAAAATCAAAACATAATCCACACTGCTCTGGACTTTCTCAAATGCACCACAGTCCAAGCATTTCTCTTCACCAGAGTTCATTCATTAAGTAGGCTAACTGCCCTCAAAGTCCCAGGTTCTTTCAGCTTAAACAGTCCTGCTAAAAATAGCTATCTGGAAATCTGTTTCCTTAAGTTTGCCATGCAGGTAACCAGCAGGCTAAACGGAGCAGTCTTTAAGTTAGCTTTCTCCAGCTTCTAAGGCACACGGGGTTAATTGTATTTTCACAGTTGGCTATGATAACTAGCTGTCAGCTGGGAACATGCACGGAGGTTTGGAAATATGATACCAAACTAATACAGTCTACTTTCCAGCACAGCGTTTGAAACAGCTTACCTACAGTAAGTACAAAAACATCTCAGCTCTTGTGCTTTACACAGACAAACGCTCAGAACAACACTTGGCAGTTTGCATCACTCTAACTTCTGCCATAACATTTTCTCAGGTTCCAGCGTGACAGCAGAGAAACGGTAGGCAGAAGAAACTTTCTCTCTGCACTCACATTTCTTTAAGAAATCTCCATTGGCTCCTGCTGGGTTTCACCTGAGGTATAACTTTCTCCTATCACCATGGGTTCAGGCATACATGATTCCAAAGGAGAGTTTCTAACCTGTTCCTCTTTCATGTCCCAATCAGTCAGAGAAAGGGGCACTGGCTGTTTCCAAGCTAGTTCAGCTTCATGCTGGGATTCTGGTTCCTGCTCTGCTCCTGTCCCGAGGGATCTGCCGGTTCCTTTTGTGCCACTTTCCTGCTGCCTTGCTAAGCTCATTACAGAGCCTCTGTTTAAGCTGGGGGAAGAAACCACTCCCCTTTAGCTGCAGGGGGTGAATTTCCTTCCCTCTGCTTGAATTGCTCTCAAGGCACCCTGCTGTGCTGCTTTCTGCTTCCCAGCACCTGGCAAACAGCAAGGTAAAACTTTACTGCCTGGTTTCTGGACAGTATCAGAGAAGTCACAGCTTTCCTGTTCTACTTCCATTTCTTCACTGTCCATAGGATAGTCGGCTGATCTACACCCCCGGGCTCTGACTTGGTCAGCCCTTCTGCATCGGGGCTTGTAATTCCTCCCATATTTCTCTGTGACAAGACTTTGGGATGCAGGATTGTCAAACTGCTCAGCTTTGGAAAATGCACATCTCTGATACCGTTACATTTTTATTTCCTTTTTTTTTTTAAGCAATTCACATGTCCAGCACAAGGCCTCTTGCTTCAGCTCTACATTTGTTGTACATTTAAACAAGTGATTAATTTACCATAATTCCGGCACCTTTCAGCAGGGCTGGGAAGCCTCCTGATTAATTTAATTCTGGCAGGAGGGTCCCCTATCCCGGTACCTTTCTGCAGGACCCCCTCCCCCCGGTACCTTTATGCAATCCTGGCGGTCCAGTGCTGCATCGAAGGCTCCGCTGCTGGACGGCTGCCTGAGTCCCCATCTGCCGCGGCAGTGAGAGGCAGGTACGAGCCCCGAGCGCGCCTGCCTGGTCCTGTGCCGCCGCCGCCCGAATGGTGCCATTGGTTCTCTGACAGCACCATTCGAGAAGTAGAAAAGTATGATCGCTCATTGAAACTGACTAGAAGAAGCCATCCTTGTTTATCCCGAGATTATTAGTGATGTGGCTAGAACCGTAACAGCAATGCCACCCACCCAAGTCAGTGTTGAAAATAATCAAGTCAGATTTAAGAGCATCTATGAAAGAGGATCTGGCAGAAGCAATTCAGTTTCTTAGAACAACACTACATTGAGTTAGTTTTGGATTGCATTTAACAGCTATTCTACTCTACAACTATATTCCAAGTTTAATATATAAACTGTTTTAGGTTTTCCAGCTTTTGCTTTTGTTCATGTAGTTAAGCTTTGTTTTTGTTTTAAAACTACCAAAGAATGTGGTTCATATTTTTAAACTGGTAAAGTTCCTGTTCCTGATTTTTATGCATGCTATTTATGCATGCTATGCCACTACTTTATAGCCACTTGATAAAAACAAGAAATAAAACATTGTTTTCATTATTTTTGTCTGTTTTAACTGGGCAATACAGTAGAGCATCAGCTTCCTAGCCAGTAGTTCTGTGGTTATATGGCGTGTATGTTGCCTTCCTTCAATCAACGTGGAAATACATTAGCATATTAAATACAGAGGAGTCGGAGTCGTGGGTGCCAGAAACTGAGGAGTCAGAGTCAAAGATATATCTACCGACTCCACAGCCCTGGTTGTCCCCCCCCCATTTTACCATATCAGCTATTTTTTCTTCCATTTGTATCTTTGCTTTCATGACTGTTTGACCAGCTTCACTTAATTTTTGCAGATATTTTAGCCTGTCTTTCTCTTTCTGGGATCTTAGTTTATGAAAGCTAATCTATTTTTCCTTACTATTCCGTTACTACTTCTGAGAACCAAAGCGGCCTTCTTTTCCTCTTACTTTCATTTATTTTTCTTACAAAATGGTTTGTTACTCTTACAATAGCTCCTTTCAGTTTTACCCTTCTTTCCTGCTTCTTCCAGATGTTCCCATCCCAACAGCAATTCCTTGATGTAATCCCCCATCTGAACAAAGTTAGTTTTTTGGGTTTTTTTTTAAAGTCTAGAAGTTTAACTTTTGAATGAGCCTCTCTACACCTGTCTTAAGGGATGTAGGTGCCCTCTGCTTCACTGATTTCCTTAATTAAAGGGCTCCAAGGGGCAGCAGTGATGCCCACTCATTCCTACCTGTTGTGGTCCTTTTTTTTACAAATGCCATTGTCCTAGGTACCACAGTGAGCCACAGTGAGCCTGCTGGGACAGAGAGGGAAAATACCTAAGAGTACCTGATTACTATTCAATATAATGTAAACTGCATTGGGTGAATCTCTTCATGAAAAGGCAGTTAATAAATCCCAATAATAAATTGCTGCTGCAACCTCTAGCAAGTACCACTAGAGTGCTTCCTAGAGGATGTGGCAGCCATTTAATAAAATGTGCGGCAATGAGAAGGAGCTAGTGGGCATTGCTCCTGCCTTTTGGATCCTACTAGACCATCAGAACTCTACTAGGTAGATGCTGAGGGGCTGGGGGAGAGATAGAGAAGGAGGGGGCACCTGTAAAGAGGATGCCGCAACCTAGAAGTACTGGCCAGTATACAGACCATTGCTTAGTGGCTAAAGTTAGGACAACATTTTGGCTCTTTTTGCTAACTTCAGCCTGCTAACTGGTTCAGTAAGCAGGTAAATATGATTCCTAACCAGTTAAGTCCTGGATCTGCCCAAGCACTACCCAGGAACTGCCCCCAACACTAACAGGATATTGTAGGGGTGATCTATGGTGATGCCAGGTAAAGTGCCACAGAATATCAGCACTAGGCGGTCGTGCCTGGTTAAATTGCTTTGAATATTGGATGGATATTGTACAGATGAAATCTGACTTAATGTTTAGAATAGCAGGCAAATCCCACTGCTGTTTCTTGTGATCTTGATCAAGTTATTTAGAGATCCTTTTACCACAATTTTAAAAGGCTAAAAGTGAAATATACTGAGGCATCCTGTGGTAACAACCCAATGTGCACTCGCAAACCACACATTGAAACATCTTTCTTATATTTTACAGAGGGGGCAAGTCTTGGGGCAGAGAGTGACAGCGCAAATCTGTTTGCACAGCCACATTATTTCTGTTGACTAGCGTGAGATTAATGCTTAAGCTCTTACCACCTTCAAAATGGGTGGCAGTAAGGGCTCGCTTGATAATTGTTTGTAATGGCTGTGCGCTAATGGCAACATAAGCGTGTGGTCATTAATTTTGAAAATAGAAAATCAGCCATTTTCTGGTTGTAGGAAAAAACTGCAGAAGGGCACGCACAAGCTACTTTACCACAGTTTAGTAAAAAGACCCTTTAACCTTCCATTTTATTTATATATTTAAAAATGTATAGCCTGCATATCCAAATTTAGACTGTAGGACTCTGGGGATAGGAAAATGCATACTGTACTTGAAGTAATTCCCTTTGAGCTACAACTAAAAAGAGGCATGAGCAAAATCTGAAATCTTTTCCATTCCCCTACTGTCGGAGGGAAGAACCCCATCAGACTGTTTACAGTGTACTTAAATAGAAAGCCCATCAAATTAAAATACTTTTTAAAACATTTTTTCTTACAGAGATCCAGTATACTTTGATGAAAATTGGCTTAATAGAATCAAAACAGAAGTTGGTGACAACTGGAGATTAAAGGTATAATTTTATCAAAGTGTCTATTTCTTTCAGAATAATTTATTTATTCATTTATTTAAAAATATATATACTGTATAATAACTATGCGGTTTACAAAATTACATGCATAAATATTTAAGAAATGCTAAATATGTTTCAACAAGACAAACACAAGAAGACATTAACTAACAGTATCATTATTAAAATCTTTTAGATTCATCCTACAAGAAGGAAAAACACAAGATCTCATAAAATAATTTACAGGACAGGAAAGCATTAACAGAGAATAGCATTAGCACAGAAAGGCATTGTGTTGTGTTCTTTTTACCTGTTGATTCTGAATGTAACACAACAGATAATTTCTAGTGTGAATGTAACTAAAAATATATTTAAAGGGTTGTATGTTTAGAGATGCGGGGATTAGTGCCATCTGTAGCAGAAATAATTGTGATGGTGGTAGGAGAATTTGTTAAGTGTAGTTGTTCATTGGCTCTTTGTCCTGGGTGTCCTTTGAATAATATTCTGGAGAGAGTTTTGTCCTGAATAGACTAATGGAAAAATGATCACCCATGGGGTGGAGCTAAAATGGTGACATGAGTGGTAGCACTGTCAGTTCAAGTGTCTCACATTTGCTTTTTGTTATTGCTTACTGTTATGCGTCATACAAAGTGTAAGGGAGTGAAGTTCAGAACTTCTTCCAGTCGAACATGCACCATATTTTTTGCTATATAAGACACACCTGACCATAAGATGCACCCACCTGTAGAGGAGGAAATCCCAAGAAAAAAAATTTCTACCGCCCTGCCCTGTACCCCCTCTGGTGATCTAGTGGTAGGCTGGGACAGGGTCTTATAGAGTGAAAAACCCGTAGACAGCCCCCCCCAGTACCTTTTAGAAATCTGTTGCTGGGAACCAAGCATCTGAAACAGAGGAAAATGCACTTTTCATTGTGCCCCAACTCACAGAAATAACCTAAAGTTCAGGACTGTTTTCACTCCCTCCTTCTTCCTTCCTGCCTCTCCTTCCCTTCACCTGTCGCCCTTCCTCATTCTCCAAAGTGATGCCACATGAACATCTCCACAGCAACAACATCGCAGTGCCCCCTTTTATTAAACCACGCTAGCGTTTTTTAGCGCCGGGAGCTGCTCTGAATGCTGCGCGCTGCTCCCAATGCTCATAGGAACTCTATGATCGTAGGGAGCATCGCAGGGCATTTAGCGTGGCTTCCAGCACTACAAACAACTAGCGCAGTTTAATAAAAGGGGGCCTAAGAGCCGGACCTCTGTCCTATCAGCAGCAATAGCCAGTCTAGCAGGACTCAGGCCTCGTCACCCGGCGGCGACTGAATGTGGACGGCTGCCTGGCACTCCCTGACAACAATTTACCTCATTGCGGGATTTCTCCTGCCGGAAGCACTCGCACAACCAGAGCCAGCGGCTCCAGAACCTACTGCCACCCCCTCCCTGCAGCCTAACCCAGTCATGCGGGGTGGGGTAGAAATATGAAATGTGTTGCAGCCAATCAGAAAGTGCTCCTTACCCCATCTGCTGCTTGTGCGAGTGAAAGAAAGCTCCCGCCTCTTGCCTGGGCTGAGCCTTGAGTATCTGCGCATGCTCAAGGCCTTCTGGCTCTCGTTCCCTTGGAGAGAACGAGATCTCGGAGAGAACGAGAGCCAGAAGGCCTTGAGCATGCACAGATGCTCAAGGCCCAGCCCAGGCAAGAGGCGGGAGCTTTCTTTCACTCGCACAAGCAGCAGATGGGGTAAGGAGCATGTCTGGGAGGAAGGAAGGGCGGATGCCGCTTTCAGCATGGGGGTGCGATGCAGTTCTCGAGGGTGGAGGGGGGGTTTGCGATGCCGGTTAGAGCAGGGGGAGATGCTCGTGTATCGGAACATGCTCGGTTTGCGAGACAAAAGTTTGCTAAGTGTTTTGTTCGTCTTGCAAAACACTCGCAAACTGGGTTACTCGCAAACCGAGGTTCCACTGTATATGATAAATACCTAGAGACAGTTGTCAAGCATCTAGATGCAAGATTCCCTGACATGCCAATTATTTCCAGCTTTTCAAAAGTTTTCAATGCAGAAACTCACGATTCAAGTGAGTCTGCTGAAATTCTTTTTGCTCATTACTCCAAAAATGGTAGCCCTCCAATTTTAAAATATGAAAGTAGCAGGCAAGAATGGACAGTTCCATCAAAAATGATCAGAAGTCAATCATACAAAGACTTCAGTCCAAAACAAATTTTACTAAAAATGGCAACGACATCAGAGCTCAGAATCGTTTCCAAATTTAGCCAAACTAGCTCATATTGGGCTAGTGATCCCAGTGAGCACAGCTGAATATGAAAGGGAGTTTTCTGCCCTTAAAAGGATCAAGTCATGTTTGAGAAATCGCATGAATCAAAGCACGCTAAATAATCTCATGCTGATCTCATTGGAGGGCCCAGATCCTCAGGACTTTGATTATGGGAAAGATGCAGACAATTGGGCCTCTAGGAAAAAAAGAAGAAATATTTAACTGAAGACACCTTCTGCATATGCAAGTTGGCTTTGAAGGTAAAATTATGTCCTTACCTGATAATTTCCTTTCCTTTAGTCATATGAATCCAGAGACTAGTGGGATGTACACTTCCCCCTCCCCATTCACGGTTTCGGCAATCCCGATTTCACATATTCGCGATTTTTTGGGGAGGGGGAAAAAAAGAAAACCCCCCCACAGTTTAGCCTTCCCCCCGGCGTCCTGGCCTTACCTGGTGGTCTAGCGGGCTTTCGGAGTAGGAGCGATCTTCCTACACTCCTGCCCCGTGTAGATCGCCAATAGGAAATGGCTGTGGGGAGTTCCCGTCGTAGTCTCGAGAGACTACGGGAACTCACGGCAGCTATTTCCTATTGGCGATCTGCACGGGGCAGGAGCATCACTCTTGCCCCGAAAGCCCACTAGACCACCAGGTAAGGCCGGGATGCCGGGGGGAAGGTAGGAGGGAGGCGGGGGTGGGTCAGAGCCGGACCAGAAGATATTCGTGGTATTTCACCATTCGCGGTCCGCCTCTGCCCCTATCCCCCAGAAAAAAGACGCATTTATCACCTACAAACATTTAGGCAGAGAGGGGGCGAAAGAGGACTATCTAGACAGATCTAAAGCTGTCAAAACAGCAGTCAGAGAAGCCAAACTCCGAATGGAGGAAGAGCTAGCAAGGAAAATTAAGAAAGGGGATAAATCTTTCTTCAGCTATATTAGTGACAGGTAAAGAAACAAAGATGGGATAGTACGCCTGAAGCAATCGGACGGTAACTTTGCGGAATCAGATTCTGAGAAGGCAGAACTACTAAACAAATACTTCTGTTCAGTGTTCACCCATTAAGCGCCGGGAGCTGGTCCACAGCTGCAGATGGGAGATAATCAGAAAGACCCGTTTCAAGATTTCAAATTTACGCCCAGTAGCGTCTATGACGAACTATCAAGACTCAAAGTAAACAAAGCCATGGGACCAGATAACCTACACCCCAGAATGCTCAGGGAGTTAAGGGAAGTCCTGGCAGAACCATTATCTGTTCTTTTCAATCTTTCCCTAAGCACAGGAAGGGTCCCCTTGGACTGGAAAACCGCCAACATAATCCCACTCCACAAAAGGGCTGCAGGACAGAGACAGCAAACTACAGACCAGTGAGTCTCACGTCTATAGTGTGTAAACTCATGGAAACACTGATCAAACAGAATCTTGACACAATCCTAGACGAAGAAAAACTGCGTGATCCACACCAACACGGGTTCACCCAGGGTAGATCCTGCCAATCTAATCTGATTAGCTTTTTTGACTGGGTTACTAGACAACTGGACGCCGGAGAGTCACTGGACATGGTATATTTGGACTTCAGTAAAGCATTTGATAGCGTCCCTCATCGAAGATTACTGAACAAGCTGAAATCGATAGGATTAGGAGACACTCTAACTACATGGGTTGGGGATTGGCTGAGCGGTAGACTTCAGAAGGTGGTGGTGAACGGTACCCCATCCGAAGCATCGGACGTGATCAGTGGAGTGCCGCAAGGCTCGGTCCTGGGCCCGATTCTATTTAACTTATTCATAAGAGATATGACGCAAGGACTTAGAGGAAGGGTATCACTGTTCGCCGACGACACCAAACTTTGCAACATAGTAAGCAAAAGCTTATTACCTGATAATATGACACACGACCTACTGTTGCTAGAACAATGGTCAACTACTTGGCAGCTAGGCTTCAATGCTAAAAAATGCAAGATAATGCACCTGGGTAAGAGAAACCCGCGTAGAACTTATGTACTAAATGGTGAGACCTTGGTTAGGACCACGGCGGAACGCGACCTAGGGGTGATCATTAGTGAGGACATGAAGGTTGCCAATCAAGTGGAGAAGGCTTCCTCCAGGGCAAGACAAATGATGGGATGTATCCGCAGAGGTTTCGTCAGCAGGAGACCTGAAGTTATGATGCCGTTGTACAGAGCCATGGTGAGGCCTCATTTGGAGTACTGTGTTCAGTTTTGGAGACCACACTACCGAAAGGACGTGCTGAGGATCGAGTTGGTTCAGCGAACGGCCACCAGGATGGTCTTGGGGCTCAAGGATCTCACGTATGAAGAAAGATTTAAAAAATTGTGGCTGTACTCACTTGAGGAAAGAAGAGAACGGGGAGATATGATTGAAACATATAAGTACATCACGGGACGCATCGAGTCAGAAGATGATATCTTCTGGCTCATGGGACCCTCGTCCACCAGAGGGCATCCGCTGAAGATCAGGGGAGGGAAGTTTCATGGCGACTCCAGGAAGTACTTCTTCACCGAAAGAGTAGTGGATCATTGGAACAGACTCCTACTCCAGGTGATAAAGGCCAGCAGCGTGACGGATTTTAAGTGAAAATGGGATACTCACGTGGGATCTTTAAGGGAGTAAATTCAGGGGAGGGGATACTTGGAATGGGCAGACTTGGTGGGCTATAGCCCTTTTCTGCTGCTTTTTTCTATGTTTCTATGTTTCTAATCCGGAGGGAGAAGTGTATCAAAGCATTCCAAACGTCGGGAGGGAAATAAAGAAGCGAACGGAAAATCCCCCGCCCCTAAATCCTGCCCTGTAGCACGCATCCAAGGAGATTCTACATTCCAGAGAGTATGTTACCCACGATCATACAGAGGCTACCCTCCCTAGCCTATGTGAACAGGAGCTATCCTTGCCTGAGAGCACCAAGCTGTGGAAAACACAGCTACATCCCACAAATAGAATGAGTGCAAAGCAGCCTCCCATCATAACCGCCAGGCCCCAAATAACCTCCTGTGGAATGGAACCATCATGCCTGGCAGTGGTCCTTAGCTGATGTCAAAACCCATGAGCACCATAGAAACATAGAAGATGACGGCAGAAAAGGGCTACAGCCCATCAAGTCTGCCCACTCTGCTTACCCACCCCCTGTCTATGCCCTAATGACCCAATTTCCTTATCTTGACCCTCGTAGGGATCCCACATGGGTATCCCATTTATTCTTAAAGTCTGGCACGCTGTCTGCCTCGATCACCTGCACTGGAAGCTTGTTCCAATGATCAACCACTCTCTCTGTGAAGAAATACTTTCTGGTGTCGCCATGAAATTTTCCGCCCCTGAGTTTGAGCGGGTGCCCTCTTGTGGCCGAAGGTCCCTTGAGAAAGAAAATATCATCTTCCACTTCGACACGTCCCGTGAGGTACTTAAATGTTTCGATCATGTCTCCCCTCTCCCTACGTTCCTCAAGAGTGTAGAGCTGCAATTTGTTCAGTCTCTCTTCGTACGAGAGACCCTTGAGCCCCGAGATCATCCTGGTGGCCGTCCGTTGAACCGATTCAATTCTGCGCACATCTTTACTGTAATGTGGCCTCCAGAATTGCACACAGTATTCCAGATGAGGTCTCACCATGGCCCTGTACAACGGCATTATGACTTCAGGCTTTCGGCTGACGAAACTTCTATTGATACAACCCAATATCTGCCTTGCCTTAGATGAAGCCTTCTCCACTTGATTGGCAGTTTTCATGTCTGCACTGATGATTACTCCTCAATCTCGTTCTGCTGAAGTCCTAGTTAAAGTTTCTCTGTTCAAGAAGTACGTCCTGCATGGATTTCCGCTTCCGAGGTGCATGACCTTACATTTCTTAGCATTGAAGTCTAGCTGCCAGGTTGAGGACCAACTTTCCAATGTAAGCAGGTCCTGTGCCATATAATTCTGTAAACTGCATTCACTTACTATATTACATAGTTTGGCGTCATCGGCGAATAGTGTTATTTTACCTTGAAGCCCTTGAGTCAGATCCCCTATGAATATGTTGAAAAGGAGTGGACCCAGGACTGAGCGGCACTCCACTGGTCACCTCCGATGTTTTAGAGAGGGTACCATTAACCACCACCCTCTGAAGTCTGCCACTTACACACCACCGCAGACCAAACCTTTTCCTCGCAAGGGTCTAGGGCATCAAGCCTGGAAACGGGACAAGGGAAGACTTTTCCTCTAACTGAAGGCCTCTGAAGCACAAATCTATAGGGCTCCCTCAGGAGGCAAACTGTTGACCAAAGTCAAGAAGAATGCCAGAGGAGAGGCAATACAACAAAACTGTACCTGGGCCCAGAAGTGACAAGTGCCTTTCCCAGAGCCCCAAATAGATACAGCAACAACATCAGACACTGAGATATCTGATTAAACTTTTAGCCCACTCCTCCACATGAATGACGCAGGAGTGGAAAGAAAAAAAACTCTGATCCAGAGAGAAGGAGCTGCAGCTAGCCCACAACTAGCCTAGCTCCAGCTGTCAGCTGGCCGGGATTAAACAAGGTACACTAGGCTGCCATTGAAATGGCGCCCCAGCCAAGGCCAACCTCAGCTAGGGCCTGCTGAATAGTGAGGGCAAAGGAATCACTGCCGGAGGCAGAATCCTTCCTCCAAGAGGAGAAAGACTGATAGCGGTGGCACCGGCAACTGCAGTGACACCCCCCCTCCCTCTTTCGTGGCGGGAGGGAAGGGCCTTGGCCTACCGCTCTCAGGGCCTGTTGCTGCCCGTGCGTGACTACGGCTAAAGCAGCCTCGGCTGTCCTAAGCGACAAAGTAGTAACAAACTCCTCCCACCGGCGCCTCTTCAAAGAAAATGGCGACTTCTGTAGCCCCACGCCCACAGAACGAGTGAGCTTATGGAACTTAGGTAGCCAAGTTTTTCAATGGGGGAAGGGACCTGAGAGCCCAGGTGTTGCCCCCCCCAAAATGGCACTGTACAGTCCCCATCCCGCAGCTCAACTGAGGCCTGAACCAAAGGACCCTTTCTCCCCTGAGGCCTAAAGCCGCAGGAACCTTTCTCCTCCACTGAGGCCTAAAGACACAGGAACATTTTTCCTCCACTGAGGCCTAAGCCACAGGAATATTTCTCCTCTGGGGCTTAAAGACACAGGAACATTTCTCCTCCTCTGAGGCCTAAAGCTACAGGAACATTTCTCTTCCGCTGAGGCCTAAAGACACAGAAACATTTCTCTTCCACTGAGGCCTAAAGACACAGAAACATTTCTCTTCCACTGAGGCCTAAAACCACAGGAACATTTCTCCTCCACTGAGACCTAAAGCCGCAGGAACATTTCTCCTCCACTGAGGCCTAAAGACACAGGAACATTTTTCCTCCACTGAGGCCTAAGCCACAGGAATATTTCTCCTCTGGGGCTTAAAGACACAGGAACATTTCTCCTCCTCTGAGGCCTAAAGCTACAGGAACATTTCTCCTCCGCTGAGGCCTAAAGACACAGAAACATTTCTCTTCCACTGAGGCCTAAAACCACAGGAACATTTCTCCTCCACTGAGACCTAAAGACACAGGAACATTTCTCCTCCACTGAGGCCTAAAGATACAGGAACATTTCTCTTCCACTGAGGCCTAAAGACACAGGAACATTTCTCCTCCACTGAGGCCTAAAGCCACGGGAACATTTCTCCTCCACTGAGGCCTAAAACCACGGGAACATTTCTCCTCCACTGAGGCCTAAAGCCACGGGAACATTTCTTCTTCACTGAGGCCTAAAGCCACGGGAACATTTCTCTTCCACTGGGACCTAAAGCCACGGGAACATTTCTCCTTCACTGAGGCCTAAAGCCAGAGGAACATTTCTCCTCCACTGAGGCCTAAAGCCACAGGAACATGTCTCCTCCACTGAGGCCTAAAGCCACAGGAACATTTCTCCTCCACTGAGGCCTAAAGCCACGGGAACATTTCTTCTCCACTGAGGCCTAAAGCCACGGGAACATTTCTCGTCCACTGGGACCTAAAGCCACGGGAACATTTCTCCTTCACTGAGGCCTAAAGCCACGGGAACATTTCTCCTTCACTGAGGCCTAAAGCCACAGAAACATTTCTCCTCCACTGAGGCCTAAAGCCAGAGGAACATTTCTCCTCCACTGAGGCCTAAAGCCACAGGAACATGTCTCCTCCACTGAGGCCTAAAGCCACAGGAACATGTCTCCTCCACTGAGGCCTAAAGCCACAGGAACATGTCTCCTCCACTGAGGCCTAAAGCCACAGGAACATGTCTCCTCCACTGAGGCCTAAAGCCACAAAAATATCTTTCAAAATCCTCCGTAGAATCCAGGAGCTGTGAGGAACCTCTGTAGTCAAGAAGGCAGCACTTCTAGTAGAGTAAGGGACCTGGGAGGTTTCCAGGTGTTACCTTGAAGAGGGTGAAGTAGGGACGCTGGGAGGGCCCTAGTGTACCTCCAAAGCTGAAACTTGATGGATGTAATCCTACTAGTTTCTGGATTCATCTGCTATTGATGACGAGGAATATTTTTTTCTTTTTCTTCATTAGGTTTCCCATATTTTTTTTTCATTGTTTTCACTTTTCTTCCTGACAGCGACAATACTTGTGATGCTTGGTTTATGTCATAACAATTGTTATTTAAAATTTTTGTTAGGATTGCAGGATCCTGAATTGGATACTTCTTAAATTTAATAAAAATATTCTGGCACAAGTGTTGAACCTTAAAATAGGTTGGAAAATAATTAATGATAATTAACTAATAAAAATAGTACACATTTAATTTTCCCCACCACCAAATTTCCCCGTCCCACCCCACCCGGCTACTTTTTCATGTCACCCGGCTGGAAAAAATTTCTGGGGAGAACACTGTCTTTTTATGTCCTTCGCCAGATACGGTCTCCAAAACTGAACACGATATTCCAAATGGGGCCTCACCCTTGATCTGTACAGGGGCAATTCTATTGTGTATTAAGCACCAATTCTTCAAAGGTATCTTGGCACCTACCTGTCAATTAATGGCACCCTTCACACACCTAAGGTGCACCAACTCTAGGTGTCACTTTATAGACTTGTCCCTGTAGCCTGCATAGCAGTATCTTTAGAATGCACAATAAATAGTAGCCTAGTCACTAAGAATGTAACACAGCAACCCATGGCAAATTATGCAGAAAAGGTGAAAAAGAACTCATGAATTCTTATTCACAACCATCACTAGATTTAATGAGACCATCTGATCCCCAATAAAAGCAGCAACTCTTAGTAGCTGCTGTCGCTCAGTACTGTGTGAACTATTCCTGCTTGCAATGATGCTTGTTTTCTAAAGGCTACATTATGTTGCACAAATGCTGCAAGTGATGCCACAGCATTTGCCGATGGTTGCCTGAGTTATGTAGGGGAGGCTTTACAGCTCACTCGTACTATATTGTTTTAAAGTTAAATCTAAAAGATAAATCCTGTCAGTGTGGACCACTGAGGCAGCTTCTTCCTTTTGGGCCTGGAGAAATAGACTTCATACACTTTTGCTTTTGGAGCGGAGAGGAGCTACAGCCAGTTATAAATGCAAATGACAATTCCTCCAGATCTGGGATCCCTGCATTTAGTCATTGGCCCCTAAAGCATGCAGTGAGGTCCTAAATTCACTATCCTAATACTGCGGTTGTGTGGGTTGGTGGGTGGGGTTGACGGGGGCGTGTGAGAGTTGTATTTTTTTTTTCTTTCTTCTGCTCTATCAGGGGTGGGGTTTGCTCGTTTTCCCGCTTTTGGAACTGCAGGAACAGTAACATGGAGGACTAGCAGAGTCCGAAGTTCTCCGAGTATTATGCTGAGAGACTATTTTGGTATGGGCTTGGAGGGGTTGGGGGTGAGGGGAATTTAGTATGGGTCAGTGGTTCTCAACCCTATCCTAGGGGACACCCAGCCAGTTGGGTTTTCAAGATATCCCTAATGAATATGCATGAGAGAGATTTGTATATAGTGGAGGAGACAGGCATGCAAATATGTCTAATGCTTATTCATTTGGGATATCTTGAAAACCCAACTGGCTGGGGGTCTCCCAGGACAGGGTTGAGAACCACTTGTATGGGTCTTTGAGATATTGGTTTTCCTTTTTCATACTGGAATGGCGGTTGCATCACTGTGTTTTTCTGATTTGGGGAGCTTCAACTCTACATATTGTGGGCTGTGGTCCTCTCTCTGCATGTTGTTTAGTTTATTGTTTAACACTGCGGATGCTCCCTGTTCTGGGTGGGGGTTGAGGGCGGGCTGGGGATTTCTGCTGTTTATTTTTGGTTATTGTTCCAGTTTGTATGTGACTTGATCTTGTTTGGGGCTTTGCCCTGTGTGTAAGTTTGTATTCTATTTGAAAATCAATAAAAAAAATCGTTGTACCTTAAAGTTAAATCTAAATATTTAAACTTAATGCATCTTCTGTCTAGCAGAAACTTTACAGTCTCTTTTTTTTGTTTGTTTTCAAGAACGAAAGCATTTTATCTCTTTACCTGCATTCTCAAGAATGGGGATCAGGGCATATGCACATTTGAATTTTCAAAAATATATACAGTGTTTTAGCTTAAAAAAATACTTGCACTCAAAGGAAATGTGCGGTGGCGGCGGCGAAAAGGGCAAACAGAATGCTAAGAATAATAAAGAAGGGGATCACAAACAGATCGGAGAAGGTTATCATGCCACTGTACCAGGCCATGGTGTGCCCTCACCTTGAGTACTGCGTACAGCACTGGTCGCCGTACACGAAGAAGGAAAGAGTCCAGAGAAGAGTGACTAAGATGGTTAAGGGGTTTGAGGAGCTGCCGTATAACGAAAGTTTAGAAAAACTGGGCCTCTTCTCCCTTGATCAGAGGAGATTGAGAGGGGACATCATCGAAACATTCAAGGTACTGAAGGGGATAGACTTAGTAGATAAGGACAGGTTGTTCACCCTCTCCAAGGTAAGGAGAACGAGAGGGCACTTTCTAAAGCTGAAAGGGGATAGATTCCGTATGAACTTAAGGAAGTTCTTCTTCACCCAGAGAGTGGTGGAAAACTGGAATGCTCTTCCAGAGTCTGTCATAGGGGAAAACACACTCCAGGGATTCAAGACAAAGTTAGACAAGTTCCTGCTGAACAAGGACGTACGCTGGTAGGGCTAGTCTCAGTTAGGGCGCTGGCCTTTGACCAGAGGGCTGCCGCGTGAGCGGACTGCTGGGCAGGATGGACCACTAGTCTGACCCAGCAGCGGCAAGTCTTGTGTTCTTATGTTTTGTCCAGTTTTTATTTAATTTTTAAGATGTTTTTTTCAATTTTTGAAAGCTCTTACAAAACCACTTGCACACAGAACATAATAAGAGTGCATATTTCTTTGCAAGTATTCAATTATAAAATAGAGCAAAAGACAAATGGGAGAAAACCGGGATTAGTATTTTATGAAATGCATATAGTACTGCTTCTTTACATTCATTGATTGTAATCGATTGGTTTTCATTCTTCTTTCTTTCTCCCTTAATAGATCAGCAATTTAAAGAAAATTTTGAAAGGAATTCTAGATTATAATCATGAGGTAAGGGATTATTTTCTATTTGTTCACATCAATGTATCCTTTTTTTAAAATGTATTTTAATTCTTGAACAAGCAGGCAGTATATTCTCACATATACATATGGGCGGAGTCTGGTACGGACAGTGCTAAAAGTGAATTGTCACTTTAAACTTCTTAAGGTTTGAGGCAGACTTAAAGATCTCAATCTGTATACTTTGGAGGAAAGGCGGGAGAGGGAAGATATGATAGACGTTTAAATACCTATGTAATGTAAATGCGCATGAGTTGAGTCTCTTTCATTTGAAAGGAAACTGCAATGAGAGGGCAAAGGATGAACTTAAGAGGTGATAGGCTGTGGAGTAATCTAAGGAAATACTATTTTATAGAAAAGGTAGTAGATGCAAGGAACAGTGGTGGAGACAGAGACTGTGTCTGAATTCAAGAGGGCCTGGGATAGGCACGTGGGATCTCTTGGAGAGAGAAAGAGATAATGGTTACTGCAGATGGGCAGACTAGATGGGCCATTTGGCCTTTTTCTGCCATCATGTTTCTATGAGACTGCCCACACTGTGGACGAGTGAATGTCTTCCTGCCTGACGGTTCCTGGTTCTTTAGTTCTTCATTTTCCGCGGAGCGAAGAATTGAGTTGCTTTCCCAATCAGCTTAATTTTGGCCTTTTCAGTTCTATATATATATATAACTGAGGAAAAAAAAAAAATATATATATATATATATATATATATATATATTTCATCTTTCTCCTTTCACTAAAAATTTTTTTCAGATATATTAGTGAAAGGAGAAAGATGAAAAATGGAATTGCTAGGCTAAAAGATGCTGGGAACCGATATGTGGAAAGTGATGAGGAGAAAGCCAATGTGCTAAACAAATACTTCTGTTCTGTGTTCACAGAAGAAAATCCTGGAGAAGGACCGAGATTGTCTAGCAAAGTTACACGAGAAAATGGAGTAGATTCTGCGCCGTTCACGGAGGAGGGTGTTTATGAGCAACTTGAAAAACTGAAGGTGGACAAAGCGATGGGACCAGACGGGATCCGTCCCAGGATACTAAGGGAGCTCAGAGAGGTTCTGGCGAGTCCTATTAAAGACTTGTTCAGCAAATCTCTGGAGACGGGAGTGATTCCTGGGGATTGGAGGAGAGCGGATGTGGTCCCTATTCATAAAAGTGGTCACAGGGATGAAGCAGGAAACTACAGGCCGGTGAGCCTCACTTCAGTTGTTGGAAAAATAATGGAAGTTTTGCTGAAAGAAAGGATAGTGTACTTCCTTGAATCTAATGGGTTACAGGATCCGAGGCAACATGGCTTTACAAAAGGTAAATCGTGCCAAACGAACCTGATTGAATTTTTTGATTGGGTGACCAGAGAGCTGGATCAAGGACATATGCTAGATGTAATTTACTTGGATTTCAGCAAAGCCTTTGATACAGTTCCTCATAGGAGGCTGTTGAACAAACTTGAAGGGCTGAAGTTAGGACCCAAAGTGGTGAACTGGGTCAGAAACTGGCTGTCGGACAGACGCCAGAGAGTGGTGGTTAATGGAAGTCGTCTTTCTTTTTTATAGTAAAAAAAAAATTTTTTTTTTAAAACTTTTTTTGCTTTTGCGAATTCGGCCTGGCGGGGTCTGTTTCTCTTCTTGCACCTTGACTTTTGATTTTGCTGAGGCCATTTTTCCCTCCATGTTCCGTCGATGGATTCATCTTTGGTGTTGTATGCAATGGGTAAGCCGGCTAAGAAGCCTTCCCCCATCACTTCGGGCTCCCAGGTCACTTCAGCAGTGAGCCAAGTCCTATAGACCTCGAGGAGACTCAAGAAACGATCGGCTCCTATATTGGTGAGTGCCTCGACATCAGCCTCCTCATCGCCAGAATGCAGATCGGCACCAACGGTACTGGCAAAAAAGCCAGCGGTACCGGTGCCTGACCTAAGGCAGCAAATTCAACAACTGCTGCGAGAGGAATTAAGGGAGCGGTTACAGCTCTTACTCCCTGTTATGGTGACACCGGCTGTTCCAGTGTCAGTCCGGTCTGAGTCTTCCATATTGGCACCGAAAGTTGCAGTCTTGGTGTCGACATTGCAAAAATCTTCCTCGGTGCCGTCTGAGTTGACAAAATGCTCGATGTCAGAGACAGCTTGGCCCCGTTCTTCTTCCCAAACATCTCCCGAGATGATGTCAGTCAAATTGGGTAAGGCTTTGAGGAAGATGAAATATACGGAATCATTGACACCCAGTGCTCAACACCGTATCCCACCCACTCGAGACTTGGACCTCTGGGGTGATTCTGAACAGCCTGTTCTGTCTGATGAGGATGTCTCTTCAGATGAAGACTCTCAACTTCCATCTTCTCAAGAATCTTCTCAACGAATGGATACGTCATCTTTTTCAAAATATTTGAAAGACATGGCAGAGATGCTTTCTATACCTCTTGAAGCTGACTGAAAAAAATCAAAACAATTTTTGAATGCATTAGATTATGAGCAGCCACTTAAGGAGTTTCTTCAGCTTTCCCTTCATGACATCTCGAGGGAGATCTTTTACAAGAACTTAGAAACTCCTTTGACCATCCCTGTGGCTCCTCGCAAGCTGGATTCTCTATATAGGGTGGTACCCATTCCGGGCTTTGACAAGTCTCAGCTCCCCCATGAGTCTCTCCTGGTGGAGTCCACACTTAAAAAAAATCTGGAGCCAGTGTCTATGCTTCTGTACCTCCTGGCAGAGAAGGTAAAGCAATGGACCATTTTGGCAAGCGATTATATCAGAATGCCATGCTTGTCAACCGGTCTGGTAACTATGCTTTCCATTTCTCCTTCAATCTCAAGCATTTAGTTACCCAAGTGGCCACTTTTCAGAAGTACTTACCTGATCGCAAATTACCTGCTTTACAGAATTACATTTCTGACTTGCTACAGCTGCGCAAATACATGGTACGCTCTATCTATGACACTTTTGAGCTAACATCTCGTGCTGCAGCTATGTTTGTGGCAATGCGATGCCTAGCCTGGCTCAGAGTCTCGGAGCTTGATATTAACCATCAAGATCATCTTGCTAATGCTTCTTGTTTGGGCGATGAACTTTTTGGAGCTTCCTTAGATACAACCACCCAAAAGTTATCAGCTCACGAAAGCAGGTGGGATACTTTGGTTAAAAACAAGAAAAAACCTTATCACCTGTTTGCCCTTTCAGACAACAGTCTTCATATTAGCGTTGTTTTGCTGCAAAGCCTCTGCCGCCACCTCAGTCTCAACCTCGCAGGCAGAGGCAGCAACAGCAGCAACCCTGTCAACCCCAGCAAAAACAGCAGGCTGTTCCATCTAAATCTACACAGCCTTTTTGACCTATTTTTCAGGAGCATAGCCATCGGACCTGTTTTTCATAGCCATTGACCTGTTTTTCAGGAGTATAGCCATCGGAGGTTGTCTTCAGCTTTTCATCAGTCGTTGGGAACTCATCACATCAGACCTATGGGTCATCAACATCATTTGTCAGGGTTACTCTCTCCATTTTCAGACTCTTCCACCAGACAGTCCTCCAAGAGAGTCTGCTTTGGACACTGCACAGTCTTCCTTTCTTCTGCAGGAGGTGCAATCCCTTCTTCTGCTGAATGCCATCGAGGAAATTCCCCTCAATCAACAGGCCCAGGGATTTTACTCCTGTTACTTCTTAATCCCCAAGAAGACAGGATGACTGAGACCCATCTTGGATCTCAGAGCTCTCAACAAATTTCTAGTCAAGGAGAAATTCAAGATGTTGTCACTCGCCCTGCTTTATCCTCTTCTCAATCAGAACGACTGGCTATGTTCCCTAGACCTCAAAGAAGCCTACACACATATCCCGATTCATCCGGCTTCCAGGAAGTACCTCCGTTTTCAAATCAATCGCTGTCATTACCAATACAAGGTACTTACTTTTGGCCTGGCATCTTCTCCCAGAGTCATCACGAAGTGCCTAATTGTGGTGGCCGCCTCTCTCCGATCACACGACCTTCAAGTCTTTCTTTATCTGGACGACTGGTTGATCAAGGCTGTCTCATCTCGGGAAGTGGTCCAAGCAACATCTCAGACCATCTCTTTTCTCCAAATTCTAGAATTCGAAGTCAACTTCCCCAAATCACATCTCATTCCAACCCATCGTCTGCAGTTCATTGAGGCAATCCTAGACACCACTCTTATGAGAGCGTTTCTTCCACCAGATCGACTTCAGACTTGCATCCGTCTCTGTCAGCAATTGCTTCCTCTTCAAACCATCTCTGCCAGACACATGATGGTTTTTCTAGGCCACATGGCTTCAACTGTCCATGTCACACCACTGGCAAGACTACATCTTCGCACTCCTCAGTGGACTCTGGCTTCCCAGTGGTCTCAAAGGACAGATCATCTTTCACAGCATATATATCTGTGACATTATCTCTTCTGTGGTCGCTTCAATGGTGGATGACCTCCTCAAATCTATCCAGAGGTGGTCTTTTTCATTTACCCCCTCATTTCAAGATCATCATGACAGACGCATCCCCTTATGCCTGGGGGGCTCATATGGACGATCAGCAGACTCAGGGGTTTTGGACCGGCAGGGACCGGAAATTTCACATCAATTTCTTAGAACTCAGAGCGATGTTTTATGCCCTCAAGGCTTTTCATCATCTTCTTTGCCCTCAGGTCCTCCTCCTTTACATGGACAATCAAGTAGCAATATACTACATAAACAAGCAAGGAGGCACGGGCTCTCTCCTGTTGTGTCAGGAAGCCCAGAAAATCTGGAATTGGGCGACAGCTCGCAATCTGTTTTTGAAGGTGGTCTACATTGAAGAGGAGAAGAATTCCCTAGCAGACAACCTCAGCTGAATTCTTCAACCTCATGAATAGACTCTCGACTCTGCAACTCTACAGTCCTTCTTTGCTCAATGGGGCACTCCTCAAGTGGACTTGTTTGCGGCTCCTCATAATCATAAGCTGTCCCAGTTTTGTTCCAGACTTTACTCTCCTCTCCATCTGGCAGCAGATTGAACGGGTCTGTTTCTATATGCATTCCCTCTACTTCCTCTCATGTTGCAAACCTTATTCAAAGTCAAGAGGGAAGCAGCCACCATGATTCTCATTGCTCCACGGTGGCCCAGACAACATTGGTTCTCCCTTCTCCTTCAACTCAGCTCCAGGGAGCCCATGCCTCTTCCAATATTTCCTACTCTGTTCACTCAGAATCAGGAATTGCTTCTACATCCCAAACTGCAATCTCTACACCTGACAGCTTGGTTTCTCTCGGGCTGAATTCATCTGTCTTATTTCTTTCTCAGCCTGTTCGTCAAATTCTTGATGCATCCAGGAAACCAGCCACTCAGCAATGTTACCAACAAAAGTGGACTAGATTTTCTTCCTGGTGTCTTCTTCATCATCACGATCCAACATCCTTGGCAGTGGAATTGGTGTTAGATTATCTTCATCTGTCTGACTCTGGTCTCAAGTCTACATCTATCAGAATCCATCTCAGTGCTATTACTGCTTTTCACATGCCAGTCGAGGGAAAACCTCTCACTACTCATCCTTTGGTTTCCAGGTTCATGAAGGGACTTTTCAATGTTAAACCACCTCTCAAGCCTTCACCTGTCGTCTGGGACCTTAATGTGGTTCTTTCCAGTTTGATGAAGCCACCATTTGAACCAATGGTCACATCTCATCTTAAGTTTCTTACCTGGAAAGTGGTCTTCCTTATTGCTCTCACCTCTGCCAGGAGGGTTAGTGAGTTACAAGCATTAGTAGCAGATCTACCTTTCACAGTTTTTCATCATGACAAGATGGTTCTGCGCACACATCCAAAGTTTCTTCCAAAAGTTGTCACTGAATTTCATCTCAGTCAGTCAATTGTTCTACCAGTGTTTTTTTCCTAAACCTCATTCTCATGCTGGAGAAACTACTTTGCATTCTTTGGACTGTAAGCAGGCTTTGGCCTACTACATTGACCAGACAAAGCCACAACGAACATCTCCCCAACTTTTCATCTCTTTTGATCCAAACAAGTTGGGGCATCCTGTATCCAAGAGAACGATTTCCAACTGGCTAGCTGCCTGCATTTTGTTCTGCTATGCTCAGACTGGACTGGCACTGGAGCGTCGTGTCACAGTCCACAGAGTTAGAGCTATAGCAGCTTCTGTGGCTTTCCTTAGATCTACATCCATTGAGGAAATGTGTAAAGCTGCAACCTGGTCCTCAGTTCATACATTCACTTCTCATTATTGTCTGGAATCTTTCTCCAGATGGGTTGGGCACTTTGGCCAATCTGTATTACAAAATTTATATTCTTAGGCCAGCACTCCCACCATCCCATCTCTGTTAACTTGGAGGTCACCCATTTGTGAAAATATGCTGCCTGCTTGTCTTGGGATAAAGCATAGTTAATTACCGTAACAGGTATTATCCAGGGACAGCAGGCAGATATTCTCACATCCCACTCACCTCCCTGGGTTTGCTTTTTAGCTGGCTTATCTTAACTGAGGGACTGCGCGCCCTACGTCGGGCGGGCGGGAAGGCACTCATGCATACGCAGTTTGGGCTATCACGAACTTTCTAAAGACTTAAAGTGGCGATGCACTTTTAAAGTGGTCTGTACCAGGGCTCCGTTGGTGAAGTCACCCATTCGTGTGAATATCTGCCTGCTGTCCCTGGACAACACCTGTTACGGTAAATAACTGTGTGCTATGCTTGCATCCATGCCCACCATCTCCCCACTTTTTGTATATCTCTCTTTGTCCAGCTTCTCCCCTCTCTTACTCCCTTACATAAATGTGTGTTTCACACTTGTTCTTTCCTCCCTCCCTCTGCTAAGTTCAATATTTCACATACTCTTCCTTCATCCCCTTTGTTCAGCTTTTCTCTTTCCCTTTCCTTCTCTTCCTCTTGCAGGTCCTGGACCTCTCTCCCTTCCCTCTAGCTCCCTTCCCATAGATCCAACACTTCTATCTCCTCCCTTCAGCACCCAGGTGTGGGTCTGGCACTTCTCCCTTCCCTTCAGCTCTGCTCCACCCACCACATAGGCCCAAGCGCCTGTTTCTCTTCCCCCCAATTGCCAGCAGCTGTCTCTCTTGCCTTCAGCTCCAGCCGGTCCAGCAGCCCAAGTAACTCCCTCTCCCTTTGTGGGAGTAGCAACAGTCCCCCTCCCTCCCTGTCGTGGGTACAACAGCCCCCACCCTCAACCCTCCCTCCCTCTCGATTGCCAGTGGCAAAGAAAAAAAAACAACAAACCCGCAACTTTCCTGGGTTCAGTGCCGGTTTTAGACATGCTAGGGCCCAAGGCAGAAATAAAGGATGGGGCCTCTGATTCCCTCTTCTCTCTGCTCCCTCCCTCCAATATCCCCACCTCTTATTATTACCACACATAAAACAACTTTAAATGACTTGTTTATACACAAAACACAAACAGATTTTTACCAAATGATCACAAATAGAAATTGAACTAGGAACCCCACGAAGTATTACAACACTGGAGAAACACTGGATATGCACTTTTTTCTGTACCCAGGCCCAGGTCCACCAAAAATTAGCCATCTCCCTTGCTGTAGCTGGTGAGGATCCCAAAACCCTGCAAGTTGAAGACCACCTCCTACAGTCTGGCAGCCAGTAATCTCCAAGCTCTGTGCTTGAAGAGTTCTGTCTGCTGAACTAGAGGAAGAGATCTTCAGCTGGCAGGGCTTATTTATAAACGTTATCAACACAGCTACTGAAGTCTCCGTTAAAGCTCACTCCAGTCCATCTACACCCAAAGAAGGCAAGTTGTAGCAGCGTGTATCGAAGAGAGGCATTGGCATCAGCCTTAAGTGAAGAGCAGTGCTGAGAACTCCCTGATGTTGGTGGATGTTTTGTCTGCTAAGTGCTTCCAAGATAGAGACATTGCCAACCTCAAGACACTGATGTGACCTCACCTATACCGCTATCTTTGACTTCTGGCATTAGCTATCTTTAAGTAAGAGTTGGACAGGGAGGACTGATGAGTTGCTTGCCTGTCATAAAAAACAGAAAAAATGAAGGCAGATAAAGCCATATAGTCTATCTAGCTGGACTATCCATGCCATCTACTATCCCTTTATCTCCCTTAGAGATTCAATGTACTTGTACCAAGCTTTCTTCTATTTAAATAGTTTGAATTGGCAAAGGAATGCAACATCTCCATTGGTTCATGCGACAATGATTCTAACAGAGAAGTTGGGGATGTCTCGCTTTGTGGCAAAGTTTGTTCCATGTTTGGTGACCGACGACTAGAAGAACAACTGCAATAACAGTTCTTCCCCAGCCACCTTACTCTCCTGACTTGGCACCTGCTGACTCCTAAACTTAAATCCACAATGAAAGGAAAGCGATTCAACACCATTGAAGACAAAAAGCAAAATTTGATGCAGCAACTTTTGGTGATTCCTGAAAATGCGTTTAAGGACTATTTCCAGAAGTGGAAATAGCATTGAGAAAAGTGTATATGTAGGGAAGGAGAGTACTTTGAAGGGGACCCAATGGAATAAGTTATAAGATTGTTTAATAAATTTTTATAAAATTAGTCCTGGAACTTTTTGAATAGTCAAAAATTATTTAAACAAATTTATTGAACTAATCAACACTGGAAAACCCTGCCAATCACTGTCAGGTATTACATATGTTCAATCAGGCCTCCTATCATTTAACCAATAGACTGCCACTCTACTCTGTTGTTCAGACCCTAAGTGTAGTAGTTTACCAATCAAAAATGGTAGTCTATTGGTTGATTGATAGGAGGCTTGATTGGACAATGCTTTTGTAGAGCCCTAGTATGGATTTGTAGGAACATTGTTGCAGTCAGAGAGAACTCTTGAGAAAGCCGGATATTCATGGCGAAATGGGTCCCATCGGGGCCACGGCTGCCTGCAACCACTAAGATAAATGTGGGCTGTTCTACTGAGTATGATATACCTGTTTAAGCATGCAGTATTACTTTTAAGATTTTGCATGGAGTTAATCCTAAAAAAACAAATAATAAAAATAATAATATTGAGAGGCTTTTTTTTGGATTGATGATAGAAACGTGGAACCTTGTAAGTCTTGGCTAAGGTTTATTCCTGAATATCAAGCAGGTTTCTGAGATACTTTTCCTCTCATATAATCACTTACTGTATTAAGTTTAGTGGGATGTTTGGTATTTTTTGTGAACCTTGTGGTACCCAACTCAAAAGACATCAATTATTTGAAATTTTTTTGTCCTTTTTCACTACATAATTCCATTTAGTTAGAAAACCTGGAACCATGTAAAATCTGGACCATGAATTCCAAAATTATTTTAAATTTCCAACAACCTATCAAATCAACTAAATAAAAAGCACTGCTGAGATCAAACAGAATCACTATAGCACAATGACCTATACACAATAACTCTTTACCATATGCAATTAATGCTGAAACCACTATTTCTGTAGTATGGTTTCTTATAAACCCCTATTGTGAGGCATGAAGAAAATTTAAATGGTAGAGATAAGTCAAGTTGTTCCGTAACATAGCCCTCCATAACTTTGACAAACAATGGATTGGATACAACCAGGTGGTAGTTGCTGACATCTATTAAACCTAGTTTAAAATTTTTCAAAATTGGTGTCAGAACAATCCCTCCCCCTGATGTTGGAAAAATGCTATTTCTGAGATGATAATTTAGCCACTGAGTTAGTAATCCAGTAGACACTGGAGGTGCTGCATTAAGTAAATAAGGTGGACAAGAATCTAAACATTGTATTTGTAATTTATGAGCTTATAACTTGTATTGTAGGACTTATTTATATGATTTTGATTTGATAGATTTTGGGGCAGCAGATCAATGACTTCACGCTTCCTGATGTCAACCTGGTTGGAGAGCACTCGGATGCTGCTGAGCTTGGGAGAATGCTTCAGCTAATTTTAGGTTGTGCTGTGAACTGTGAACAGAAACAAGGCAAGTATAGTAGACTTGACATGTTATAAGTCTTGATATTTTAAAATGCAGACATTTGGGCCCTTTAATAATATAGGGCATGACCAAACTAGAGAACAAGGTTAGTGAAACTAAAGAGATGCAGACAAGAGAAAACAGCTTGGGATCACACTCTCCAGCCTATCAAATCTAATATCTATTTTCCTGGGGGGACAATGCCATTCTAATATTATTCTCTTACCCCTATATCTGGTTTTCTTGCATCCAGCTTATTAATCAGTGTGGGGATGTCCCAGGTGATCATAACCTCTTCATTCTCCATAATTTTCTTAGGGTCATGGTCCTAGTGTTTTTCCAGTACAGCGATGTTCTAATGTTTACAAAGTTTCCAGTGGATGATGTGTACCACCTTCTTTGCATTCAACAGCAGATGAATCCAGAGCTGAGTGGGTTATGACCATCCACCAGCAGGTGGAGATAGAGAACACAAAAGCTGAACTTTGTCATATATCGGATGGTAAGCTTCCTGGTAGCGAATGACGCGGGGAAAAAAATGTATCCTCCACCTTGTCCCTGCGAACTCTCTGATTCCATCCGCATAAGCCTTGAATAGTTATGATTTTATATTGAAATCACTTTATTAAAGTATAAAAAGAAACAATATTCTGTACAGCTGTCATTTTATAAATCACAAATACAGAAAAAGGATCAACAAAACTAGTCTCCCCTCACAATATCCCCTCCACTGTCAGGAAAACTGACTACCACATAAAAAATTCATCCTAACAGAACACCTCGGTCACACACACAGAACACAAATGCCAAATACATAATAGCTGACCAAAAATGATAAACATAGACCAAAATCCCAAGAAGCCACACCTTCCATGTAGTACAACACCAAAGAAATAGAAAGATACATTTCTTCCTATACTGTGCAAAGTATAAAGATCACACATGTCAGGGATGGTGTTAGGAGAAGGAGTGCAATTAGGGCAACTGCCTCCTGGCTAGAGAAAGCTCTAAGCCTACTGGAAGCTGAAAGATTGCATGGGCTAGTAGTGGGCTTTGGGGTCCCCTCCCAAATTTCTGCCCTAGGCTCTATGTCTAACACCAGCTCTGGCAGGATAAACATTTCAGTTCTCATATTTTCTAATCACAAAATAGAAAATAAAATTATTTTTTCTACCTTTTGTTTAATGGTCATCTTATTTTTTAAGTAATATTGGTCCCAGGCTCTGGTTTCTGCTTCTCTCTGTCTTCTCTTGTGTCTGTTTCCCTCTGCCTTCATCTAACTCACTCGCCAGGGTCTCTTGCTCATTTGATATTTCTTCTCTGTGCTCAACATCCATCTTCCATCTTTGTGTACCTATCTTTCCTTTCTCTGTGTCCCCTATACTTCCCTGTCCATCATCTCCCCTGTGTCCATCTCCCTGTATTTATCATTACTACTCTACATCCTGCATTACTCATCTCCCGTCTGTGTCCCTATTCTCTAGCACTTTCCCTCTGTGCCCTCCCATGTCTGGCATTGCCACACAGTCCATGTATTGATCCCCTGCAGTATCTCCCTTTGTGTCCCTATCCCTATTCTCCTCTCCATGCCCATTATTTTCCCCTCTGTTTCCGATATCTCTCTGTGTTTCTCCCTCTCTCTGCTGTGTGTTCAATATTTCATTTTCTCTTCCTTCACCCTCTTAGTATGGCATCTCTTTTCCCTTCTCTTCCCTTCAGCCTCTCCACAAACAGGTCCAACAACTCTCTACCTTCCCTCCAGCAGCCCCCCTTCCACAGGTGCAGCAACGTTCCCCCTTCTCTGCAGGTCCTATAGCTCTCTCCCTTCCCTTCAGTTCCAGCCCTCCCCTCCATAGGTCAAGCACATCTCTCTCATTACCTTCAGCTCTAGTCCCCTCCTATGCCCTTCCCTCCAACCCCAGCTCCCCTGCTGTGCCCTTTTCTCTAGCCCCAGCTCCCCCTCCTGTGCCCTTTCTTCAAGCTCCAGCTCCTCCTCCTGTGCCCCTTTTTTTGCCCCAACATCTGCTTTGCTGACGGCTCCAGCTCCCCTCCTTACGGGTCCAGTGGGTCTGGCCCCCTCTCCCTTGTGGGTCCGACAGGTCCAGCCAGCTTCTCTCCCTCCTTGCTGCTGGCATATACCTTGAAGGGCGAGCCGATCGATGGTGCTCACTGTTGCGGTCTTCCATCTTCCGGGCGCCTTCTTATGACACAACTTCCTCTTTTTGCAAAGACAGGAAGTTGCTCAAAGAGAGGAGCCCAGCAGAGGGAAGGCCACAACCATCAGTTGGCTTGCTTCTCCTTCAAGGTATGTACAAGCAGCAGGGAGGGAGGGAAGCCAACTGGAGCTGCCGGACTCGCAAGTGAGGTGGGGTGGGATGGAACCACCAGACCCACGAGCAAGGGTGTATGTGCAGGTTGGAGTCGCGAGGGGGGAAGGATGGGGCCATGAGCTGAGGAGCTGTGTTGGGGGGGGGGGGGTCCTCATGGGATCAAAGCGTTTTATCACTCCTGCGGAACATTACAAGTTTTTGTTCCTGCACTGGCAAAAAATATTTTTTGCTTGTTCCTGCGGTTGCCTCAGGTTGACTAAGAGAAATGAGCTCCATGTCATTCTCTAGTACTGGGCACCAAGGATGACGTCACCCATCTGTGAGAATATCTGCCTGCTGTCCCTGGATAACACCTGTTACAGGTAAGTGACTGTGCATTTCTGTATCCAGTTTTGATCAATGAATGTTTCCTGGCGTAACGCTTTCTATTTCCAGATGTACTTAATGCATTTACCTCTTGTTTTCCCTCATTTGCTGATGAATTATTTTATTTATTTATTTAAAAATTTATATACCGCATAAAAACTATGCGGTTTACAAAATTACATGCATACATATGTAAGAAATGCTAAACATGTTTTAACAAGACAAACACAAAAAGACATTAACTAACAGAGTGTTTGCTTCCTTCCCTTTTGGTACCAGTGCATTCTCACTTTATTCTTTCTACATAAGAACATAAGAATAGCCTTACTGGGTCAGAACAACGGTCCATTAGGCCCAGTAGCCCATTCTCATGATGGCCAATCCAGGTTACTAATACTGGCCAAAACCCAAAGAGTAGCAACATTCCATGCTACCCAGGGAAGCAGTGGCTTGCTTCATGTCTTTCTCAATAACAGACTATGGCCTTTTCCTCCAGGAAATTGTCCAAACCCTTTTTAAAACCAGCTATGCTATCTGCTCTTATCACAACCTCTAGCAAAGCGTTCCAGAGCTTAACTGTTCTCTGAGTGAAAAAATATTTCCTCCTATTGCTTTTAAAAGTATTTCCCTGTAACTTCAAGTGTCCCCTAGTCTTTGTAATTTTTGATGGAGTGAACAATCGATCCACTTGTACCCGTTCTACTCCACTTAGGATTTTGTAGGCTTCAATCATATCTCCCCTCAGCCATCTCTTTTTCCAAACTGAAGAGCCCTCACCTTTTTAGTTTTTCCTCATACACGAGGAGTATCATCCCCTTTCTTGGTTGCTTTTCTTTGAACTTTTTGTAGTGCTGCTATATCTTTCTTGAGATAAGGAGACCAGAATTAAGGGCCTCTTTTACGAAGCTGTTTAGCGTGGGCTGCTGCGGTAAGCCCATAGAAATTTAAAGGGCTTTGGGACTGTTGCTGTGCGGCTTTGTAAAAGATGGGGTAAATGCAATACTCCAGGTGAGGTCACACCATGGAACGATACAGAGATGATATAAAATTCTTAGTCTTAAGAACATAAGAACATAAGAAATGCCTCTGCTGGGTCAGACCCGAGGTCCATCGTGCCCAGCAGTCCGCTCACGCGGCGGCCCAACAGGTCCAGGACCTGTGCAGTAATCTTCTATCTATACCCCTCTATCCCCATTTCCAGTAGAAATTTGTCCAATCCTTTCTTGAACCCCAGTACCGTACTCTGCCTTATAACGTCCTCTGGAAGCGCATTCCAGGTGTCCACCACACGTTGGGTAAAGAAGAACTTCCTAGCATTTGTTTTGAATCTGTCCCCTTTCAACTTTTCCGAATGCCCTCTTGTTCTCTTATTTTTCGAAAGTTCGAAGAATCTGTCCCTCTCTACTCTCTCTATGCCCTTCATGATCTTATAAGTCTCTATCATATCCCCTCTAAGTCTCCTCTTCTCCAGGGAAAAGAGACCCAGCTTCTCCAATCTCTCAGAATATGACAGGTTTTCCATACCTATTATCAGACGTGTTGCTCTCCTTTGAACCCTCTCGACTAATGCCATATCCTTCTTAAGATACGGCGACCAATATTGGACGCAGTACTCCAAATGCGGGCGCACCATCGCCCGATACAACGGCAGGATAACTTCTTTCGTTCTGGCTGTAATACCCTTTTTGATTATACCAAGCATTCTATTCGCTCTCTTAGCAGCCGCTGCACACTGTACCGACGGCTTCATTGTCATGTCCACCATTACCCCCAAGTCCCTTTCCTGGGTACTCTTATTCAATAACATCCCTCCCATTGTATAGTTGTACCTCGAGTTTCTGCTCCCCACATGTAATACTTTACATTTTTCAATGTTGAACTTCATCTGCCATTTCGCCGCCCATTCTTCTAATTTGTTCAAGTCCCTTTGCAACTTTTCGCAGTCCTCTGTAGTCCGAGCTCCATTAAATAGTTTGGTGTCGTCCGCAAATTTTATTATCTCGCACTTCGTTCCTGTTTCTAGATCATTTATGAAGATATTAAATAGCAGCGGCCCGAGCACCGAGCCCTGCGGGACACCACTCGTGACCCTCCTTCAGTCGGAGTAGTGACCCTTCACTCCTACCCTTTGTTTTCTACCCTCCAACCAGTTTCTGATCCATCTATGAACGTCTCCTTCCACCCCATGGTTCTTCAGTTTCCGGAGTAGACGTTCATGGGGCACCTTGTCAAAGGCTTTTTGGAAATCTAGATATATGATGTCTATGGGGTCTCCTTTGTCCATCCGTTTGTTGATCCCTTCGAAGAAGTGCAATAAATTCGTTAGGCACGATCTTCCCTTGCAGAAACCATGCTGGCTGGTTATCAGAAGTTCATTTTTTTCAAAATGTTGATCGATGTTTTCTTTTATCAGTGCTTCTGCCATTTTCCCTGGAACCGAAGTCAGGCTCACCGGCCTGTAGTTTCCCGGGTCACCTCTTGATCCCTTTTTAAAGATGGGCGTAACGTTGGCTATCTTCCAATCTTCCGGGATCTCGCCTGTTTTCAGGGATAAGTTGCAAATTTGCTGCAGTAGTTCCGCTATCTCCTCCTTTAATTCCTTCAGAACCCTTGGATGTATGCCATCCGGACCCGGGGATTTGTCAGTTTTTAGTTTTTCTATCTGCCTACGAACGTCCTCAAGGCTCACTTCTATAGATGTTAATTTTTCTGCCTGACTTCCGTTGAAGAATTGCTCAGGTTCCGGTATGTTGGACGTGTTTTCGTTTGTAAATACAGACGAGAAGAACATGTTAAGTCTTTCTGCCACTACCTTCTCCTCCTTCACCACTCCCTTCCTGTCTCCGTCGTCCAGCGGTCCCACTTCCTCTCTAGCCGGCTGCTTCCCTTTAACATATCTGAAGAATGGTTTGAAATTTCTTGCTTCCCTGGCTAGCCTCTCTTCATACTCTCTTTTGGCTTTCCGAACCTCACGGTGACATTCTTTTTGATGCTTCTTGTGCTCTTTCCAGCTCCCCTCAGTTTTGTCCTTTTTCCATTTCTTGAATGATTTTTTCTTATTGCCTATCGCTTCCTTCACTGTTTTGGTTATCCACGCCGGGTCTTTTGTTCGATTCTTTTTACACCCCTTCCTGAATCTGGGGATATACAGATTTTGCGCCTCGCTCACCATGTCCCTGAAGAAGGACCAGGCATGATTTACCGTTAGCCATGTTTTGGAAGTGTTCCTAAGTTTCTTCCTTACCAATTCCCTCATTGCTTCGTAGTTTCCTTTCCTGAAGTTAAACGTTGTCGCAATGGATCTCTTGCCTTTTGACACTCCTACCTCAACCTTGAACTTGATCATATTATGATCGCTGTTTCCCAATGGTCTTGTTAACCATCCCTTTTTTAATAATTCCTAGCTTAGTACATCTTCCAGATTTACCAAGATAAATCATTTCTGGTTCAGGTAGATCTCTTAACACCGAAGCAAACAATTCAACAATTCATTCAATCTCTCTATTATGGCCTTATCCTCCCTGAGCACCCCTTTTGCTCCTTGATCCCACAGATTCCCTCATAAGTTTTCTGCTTCTGATGTACCTAAAAAAGTTGTATGAGTTTTTGCCTCTTTTGAAAGTTTCTCTTCATATTCTTTCTTAGCTTTCTTTATCAATGCTTTGCATCTAACTTGTCAGCGCTTGTGTCTCTTCTGATTTTCTTCATTCGGATCCTTTTCCATTCTTTAAAGGATATTTTTTTGGCTCTAATAGTCTCTTTCACTTTACCTTTTAACCATGCCGGTTCTCGTTTCCTCTTCTTTCCACCTTTGCCGATAAGTGGAATATATTTGGTCTGGGCTTCCATGATGGTATCTACTATAATAAAATGCTAAGCACGCATGCGCACTCTTACATGCGTGATCCGTGATCCATAGGTCCCTGGCCGGCAGAAGTGCGCATGCACGCTTAGATGTGTCAGTGACCGACAGAGAAATTGAAAAATGCTGGCCTCCCTGCTCTCCACCTCCTCAAGCGATTGAAGCGGCAGTCCTCCATCCAAGAAATATGGCCCTACTGGCCGAAATTTATTTTTAAGTTAAAAGCCGCCGTGGCTCCTCCTCCTCTCACGAGCCGTATCTGCATCAGAGCAGGATTCCGACGCAGGCAGGGATCGCGAGAGGAGCCACTGCGCCACCTTTAAACTTAAACATAAACTCTGGCAAAGGAATAAGGGAGCCGGCCGGGGGGGGTGGGGGTGGGGTGGCAAGGAACATGGAGGGTGAGGGAAATACTGCTGCACAAGAAAATGGAGGGGGAGTGAATGCTGCTTCGACTTCTGCACAAAAAAAGGTCTACATAACATAGAATGAATCAAAGTGAAAGGAGGAATGTAGAGTCAGGACAGGCCTTAACTGGTAAATATTCTATCTTTTTAAAATTAATTCGACATCCCAGCTCAATGTTAACTTGCAACGACAGGTTGTACACCAGCAGAAAAAGTGCGAGCAGTGGTCCAAGTTCTGTCTTCCACAGTTTGTGCGATCGTCGCTCACTGTTCATCAAGAAAATTGTTTCAAGGGACAGAAAGTTCTATAATTGGAACAGAGAGCCACGATCTGAGGTTCGGGAGGGGGTGTAAACTGAGGTGCGATGACAGGAGATAGGTTTTCATAGAAAGGGTGGAGGGGGCTAAAACAGCAATGAAGTTTAAAAGGGCATAAATAATAATAAAACCCTAGCCGCGCATGCGCACTCTGAACTGCGTGCTTCCATGATCTGTAGGTCTGTGGCCGCAGGAGTGTGCATGCGCGCTACTGGCAGCTAGCACGGACTTCCCTGCTCTCCAGCTCCTCCAGGCATCGAGCGGCAGTCCTTCATCCAGTCCACCGAAGGGCTCTTCTGTCTGCAAAAGCCTACTGAGGATCGCGACCGGCGGTAGCGAACCTCGCTGGCCGCTCTGCACCTCAGTAGCACGTTCCCTCTGGCGCACTGGATCGCGTCAGAAGGAACGTGCTACCGAGGTGCTTAGTGCTGCGAGGTTCGCTACAGCCGTCCGCGATTCTCAGTAGGCTTTTTTGATTGCAGATTGCTCTCTCTCTCTCTCTTTATTCGGGGCAGACCAGGAAGAGCAGGTAAAGGGTCGGGTACTCGGCTACCGGGCTGTAACCCAGGGTGGGCCCGGGGGACGGGTTGAGAGTGGCCACTCCCGCGCTATAGTTCGTATGACCCCACTCCTACCGGGAAGCGCTATATGGTGAGAGCCAGGCCGGGGACACCAAGGCGGGGTCCAAGTCCAGGCTGTGGTAGCCTCCGTAGTCGGGGTACTGGGCGGCACCGGGGTAGCTCTGCAGGGAGGGGTGGGGCGCACGGAGCCTGGGTACATGCCGACGTCTGTATGCTTCACCCCCTTATAAAAGGAAAGGGTGCGAGCGTTGGGGAGAGCTGGACAGAAGGGGGTGCTGCAGGCACCCTGGAAATGGGAGGGGGAGGAGAGGGCCCAGGGATCTGGGTGATAGGGGGAGAGAAAGTGGAGGGTGGTGTGGGCACCTGGGTGCAGGTGCTGCAGAAACCCGGGCAGAGGGTGCAGTTACTGCTGCACCGGGATAGCAGGCTCGTGTGAAGCAGCAAAGATGATCACTGGGAGCAGTACTGCTGAAGGAACTGAGAAGGGGGAAAGGGGCACTTCCAGTTGCAGCAAGTGGACTTTCTTTTTACAGCTGATACTACTGCTGCTCTGTCACTGAACTTGAAATGTTGTAAAAGGATGACACTGGATGTTGGAAAGAGGAAACAGAGACAAAGGGAGCCATGTTGGATGAGGGGGAAGGGATCGACAAATAAGTTGCTGATGGATGAGAGAAGAAATATATAGAGAAAGATAGGGTGATTCTTGATGGAGGGGAAGACAGAGACAGCAGCATGCTGGATGGGATAGCAGAGAGAGAGAGAAGATGGAATGATGCTGGATGGGGAGAAAAAGGTGGAAATAGGGAAGGTAAAAGGGGAAATAGGAGCCTGTATATGGGTAGGTAAAAGGAAGGGAGAGGGGTTACTGCTGGAAAGGGGGATCAGGGAAGGGGTACTACTGGAGAGGGGGGAAGTAAAAGGAAGGGAGAAGGGCTACTGCTGGACAGGGGGAGCAGGGAAAGGGTACTACTAGACAGGGGGGAGGTAAAAGGAAGGGAGAAGGGCTACTGCTGGACAGGGGGAGCAGGGAAGGGGTACTGCTGGACATAGGAGGTAAAAGGAAGGGAGAAGAAACAGAAAGAAAGACAGACAGACAGGGGGCCAGAGAGAGAGAGAGAGAGACAGAAAGAAAGAAAGGGGGCAGGGAGAAAGAAAGACAGACAGAAAGAAAGAAACGCCTCAGTGCCCCATTGTGCTAAAAGTCTACACATCTATTCTAGCACCCGTTAATGTAACGGGCTTAAACACTAGTGGTATAAATAAACGCAGAGGATCATTCGTTGATAATATTAAGTCAAGAGTGAAAAGATTTCTGTGGTAAAAGAGAGGTCTAGATGGAGAGCATAGCAAAAGGGCCTGGAGAGGGAGCAAACCCTCCACCCCTGAACCCCCCAGTCTGGACTTTAGGGGCCATCTTCAGGCGGAGGTCTCAGGTGCTGATGACCACTGGATTGCCAAAGAAGACAATACACACCACTTTGTAGAAGCATTTATTGATTGCCCACGAAGGCCTATGAGGATGTTATTGATGAATTGCAACCGTTTGCTTTAAGTATCTGTTTTACTGCACAGGAAGCCGCATGCTGGATAGGGGGAGCAGGTAAGGGGTGCTGCTGGACAGGGGGAGCAGTGAAGGGGTGCTGCTGGACAGGGGAGATGTAAAATGAAGGGGGAAGGGCTGCTGCTGGACAGGGGGAGCAGGGAAGGGGTGCTATTGGACATAGGGGAGGTAAAAGGAAGGGAGAAGGGCTACTGGACAGGGGGAGCAGGCAAGGGATGGTGGTGGTGGTGGACAGCCGAGGAAAGAGAGAAACAGAAAGAAAGAAAGACAGACAGACAGAAAGCGGCCAAGGAGAGAGAGAAAGACAGACAGACACACACATCTATTCTAGCACCCGTTAATGTAACGGGCTTAAAGACTAATTTTTAAATAACATGCACAACAGGTTTACATTCCTAACCTTTGCAACTGATCCTTTTAGCTTTTTTTTAACCATTTCCTTATTTTATCATAGTTGCCCTTTTGAAAATTAAATGCCTCTACATACTGGAATGCTTGTCCAAATATAATAATAGAGTTGGATTCTGGACATATACCTTTCATATTTCAGCATCTTTTGGAGGGCTATTTCCATTAGATCCATTCCTCCTTTGGTTTTTGGAATGTTGAGGTTTGGCATCCACTGATTCTTATAAATGACCTCACAGGTGTGAAGGTGTTCTCATTTGTATATCCAGTTTTTCAAGATTTTTAGAAGGCCAGTCTACTATTCAAAGCTGTATGAGAGTGCAGGAATTGTCAGCTCATTATTAACATCACAAAATAAGATTCAAGGCATTAAACTCTTTGGCTATAAATTTGTCTTTTATAATATCTATATTCTTTACTGATCTGTTCTCTCAGTGGTTTATACTTATCACTTCTTTCTGTATTCCTAGATATTTATATATACTTTCCTGTTCAAGTTCCTTTGTCTTAGTCATCAGTCAGAGGCTTGTTTGCAGTTTTGCTCAATTTTTCTCTAAGTAAAGTTGCCTTAGCACGTTTTTCCACGCAAAAAGTCATCTTAATGTTATTTGGAGAATCTTTTCACTAATTGGAATATTCTGCTAATTCTTGATCACTAGAACTGTAGAGTTGCAGGTTATCTATGAACTAAAAGTGTGATATAACTTCTGGATCATTGACATCTTTAGGAGTAATAAAGAATTAATAAAAGTACTCAATGGATTAAGTACCAAGCAAAAGTGGTAGCGGAGTATCTCTGAAATATGCCTTGCTGATCTTGATACATAGTAACATAGTAGATAATGGCAGATAGACCTGTAGGGTCCATCCAGTTTGCCCAAGATGTTAGGAATGGCAAACTATCCATCTGCATGTTGCAGGTGAAGTGTGAGTTGCAACATTTTCATGGTGAACAATAATGTATTTGATCAATTCAGGTTTAAATTTGTACAGTTCAATGCGATTTCAGCATTTTCGATGGCTGCAGCTAAAATAGGGAATAAGTTAAGGTATTGATCAATTTTGTAAACTGCTTAAAACTCACTTGTTCATGCAGGCTTTCTGTGATTATTGAATGTGGAACTGGAATGTGTTAGCACATGGTATGTTTGTATGTTGTGTACAAAATTTTATGTAATTTGTAATTCGCCTAAATTTTAGGTGAGAGATAAATTTTTTTAAATAAAATTTATTATCCAGGAATATGGGATGCTTTCAAAGCATTTCATATAGTCTGTCCTCCCATAACAGAGATTTCTGCTTTTCTTAGCACTGGCTGTAATAGCTTTATGTAGCATATGCCTTTTCTGTTTTATTGCCATGATCTGTTGATACTGTTGCATATTCTTTTGCCATCTATTGCAGTAAATAGCTTACACGCTCTGGGTCTGTAATTTTTGGGCTGTTACTTGGGTTTCCCTTTAGAAGAAAAAGTGTTCTACCTGTTATTAGCTTGTCTTACTAGAATGATAATTGGTTGAGCCTGAGACTGAATGGTCAAAAGAGTTGTTTTCGTATACACACAAAATTGAGTCATGCATATAAATAGGTAACGCCTTCTTATGGTGCTGAAGAGCTCTCTCAGGTCCCAATTCACTAAAGTTAATGATCATCGCTAAACTTGTTTTCACAGGTTTTCACAGGTTTAGCGACAATCGCAGCTAACCGACCTGATTCACAAAACGGCCCACCGCGTGTTTTTCCCCTCGATCACCCATTTTCTGATGTAGCCATGCAAATTTGTAAAACCTCATGCAAACTAGCCAAGCGATTGATTCACTAACTTTTGACCTGTACAGGTCATTGGTAAGGCCCCGCTTGGAGTATTGTGTTCAATTTTGGAGACCGTATCTGGCAAAGGATGTAAGAAGACTTGAGGCGGTCCAGAGGAGGGCGACGAAAATGATAGGAGGCTTGCGCCAGAAGACGTATGAGGAGAGACTGGAAGCCCTGAATATGTATACCCTAGAGGAAAGGAGAGACAGGGGAGATATGATTCAGACGTTCAAATACTTGAAGGGTATTAACGTAGAACAAAATCTTTTTCAGAGAAAGGAAAATGGTAAAACCAGAGGACATAATTTGAGGTTGAGGGGTGGTAGATTCAAAGGCAATGTTAGGAAATTCTACTTTACGGAGAGGGTGGTGGATGCCTGGAATGTGCTCCCGAGAGAGGTAGTGGAGAGTAAAACTGTGACTGAGTTCAAAGAAGCGTGGGATGAACACAAAGGATCTAGAATCAGAAAATAAGATTAAATATTGAACTAAGGCCAGTACTGGGCAGACTTGCACGGTCTGTGTCTGTATATGGCCGTTTGGTGGAGGATGGGCTGGGGAGGGCTTCAATGGCTGGGAGGGTGTAGATGGGCTAGAGTAAGTCTTAACAGAGATTTCGGCAGTTGGAACCCAAGCACAGTGCAGGGTAAAGCTTTGGATTCTTGCCCAGAAATAGCTAAGAAGAAAAAATTAAAAAATTTAAATTGAATCAGGTTGGGCAGACTGGATGGACCATTCGGGTCTTTATCTGCCGTCATCTACTATGTTACTATGTTACTATATTGGCTATTTTGCATGGGGTTTTACGATCCTAAAACCCGACTGCTGTAGACCTGTTAGTAACTGTGTTACTGGCAGGTCTGCTGGGTTAAAAAAAAAAAAAAAAAATTTATGGCACAGATATTTTGCGTGTATTACACATACAAAATATCTGTCATTAAAAAAAAAAAAAATCCTCCACTGCTGTCGGCTCTCCTCAACAACCCACCGACAATCGCATGCCCTCTCCCCCGACAATTGCTGCGACACCATATGCTCCCCCCATCCCCGTGCGAATATAGCAAGAAGAATGCCCATTCCCTCCTGTCACCAGGCGCTCCCCCCCCCCCCGTGCGAATATGGCAGGAGGGATACCATAGGCTGGGTTGTGTCGGCTCCCCCATACCCCTTATCACCTATAAGTCAGGATCAGGAGGAGTGCTCAGTCCCTCCTTCTCTGCCGGCCACCGTCAGCAGTGTGGGCCTTAGGCCCCTCCCCGGTGTCCATATAGGGGACAGCCATCCAGACGCCTGAGGCGTCTGAACCAATCAGGGACTTCCTTAGGGAGGAGCCTGAGGAAGTTCCTTATTGGCCATGATGCACCGGGGATGGGCCTAAGACCCGCATTGCATAGAGAGCGGCTGGCGGAGGAGCAGCAGGGACAGAGCACCCCTCCTGCACCTGACTTAAAGGTACGGGGGGAGGGGGGGACCCGACGTGATGGTATTTCAGGAAGTGCAGATCACGCTTTGGCAGATTAAAATCTTCTATTCTTAACAGAATTTCACAACACACAAAAATCACTTCTTTTTTTAAAAAAAAATTTGAGATTTCCTATTAAGAATAAAAGATTTTATCCTTCTGAAGTTTGATCTGCTCCTCTTGCACTCCTGCATAATATCTGAAGATCATCTGTCCTTTCTTGGTTACCATCATATATTTGATACTTTTACATCTCTCATTGCAGAGAGATCAGGCCACATACATCCTGGATGATCAGAATCAAATAGACAAGTTCAACAGAGCTTGTCAGCCCATAAGTGGTCTCTGAACCTTCAGTTCTTGCTGAATATTGTTTGAACCAGGAGAAGGAATGCACTGGCCATGAATAAGGAATGTTTTTGGCCATTATGTGAAAAAATAAAAATTCTCAAACATGTAACTTTTTCAGACTACTTATGGACCTATGACATGAAAAATCAGCCATTCTCAACATGTTGGATTTACTACTTGTCACCTTTTCTCAGAGATGGTCACAAATATATATATAAAAAAGAGCAAAAGCTGGCAATTCCTGTTCCACTGTGCCAGAAAATGTTCATAGGATTCCATTCCTCTAAGGTTTCTCAACATATCATCTTCCATCTTACCTCTCACATGATATTTGCAGTAAAACCCATGTGCCTCTGGGACCTTTCCTCCTACCACACAAACTACAGAACCTTGGTTTTACTGTCAGTATTGGGGGTTGGTGTTCAGGACATATTTTATGCATTAAGGAGGAGCACTGGTTGAGGCTAGCAAATTGCACAACTTTTACTTTTTCCTGGAAAGGATGATGAGAGTGTGTGGGAGTTGTACAGCTCTTGTATAATATTTGCTTGCATGTAGAAGGAAGAGGAGATCTGAATGGCCAGTTTAGACTTATTGTCTGACCATATTTAACTGTTTATTACTACATATTGTGTTAGCTAAATAAGTTATGAAATTTTGTGTTGACATTGATTTAGGGCCTCTTATACTAAGCTGTGTTAGGTGCGAATGTGTGCCTAACGCAGCTTAAAATGATGTACAATGGGATTCATTTGGGTGTCTTGCATTAAGTGCCAAATGTGCATGTGCTAAAAACGTATATTCACTTTTTTTGAGGGGGTGTGTGGGAACATTAAGGAGAGTAGGCATTTCTGCACTAATAGCTGAAGGGTACTGAAGGGAATAGACTTGGTAGATAAGGACAGCTTGCTCGCCCTCTCCAAGGTAGAGAAAACGAGAAGGCACTCTCTAAAATTGAAATAGGATAGATTCCGTACAAACGTACGGAAGTTCTTTTTCACCCCGAGAGTGGTAGAAAACTGGAACACTCTTTCAGAGTCTGTCATAGGGGAAAACATCCTCCAGAGATTCAAGACAAAGTTAGACAAGTTTATGCTGAATCAGAACGTACGCAGGTAGGGCTAGTCTTAGTTAGGGCGCTGGTCTTTGACCAGAGGGCCGCCGTGTGAGCGGACTGCTGAGCACGATGGACCACCGGTCAGACCCAGCAGCGGCAATTCTTATGTTCACAATTATGTACATTACCGTATGCTAGCTGATTAGTATAGGAATAGTGCATGAGCTCTTACCGCCTATAAAAAGCTTCTTCAGGTGATCGAACAAGTGCTGCAAAATATTCATACGTCCATATTTTTCTTGATGCTTTCACATTTCACACCACCCTGCATGTAAAAACAGGGCCTGCAGGGCAGTGTGGAATGTAAAAGCACCAAGAAAAAGAAAATGGGCATATAAATATTTTGGAGTACTTGCTCAATTCTCTGAAAAAGCATTTTGTGAAACAGAGAGCCCTATTAGGAAAATGTATTGGAGATACTGGTAAGTGCTTTGTGTTCTTGTATAGCCACATCAAGGATTTTTATGTAGGATAATTTGCAAATTATAAAGAGTGGTGAGCATAGAGAAAAAGTGGGAGGTTTTTTTGACCAATGGTTCTAAATTGTGCCCCTATAGATGCCATTTTGAATCATCTCATAGTCATAATTGGAACACTCTACAAGTGTGCTGGGAGGTCTTTTTCTCTGTACACAAAATTATTGGAGTTCATTGGCTTGTTAAAGTGAAATATACATTTTCCTATAGACACTTAGTGGTATGGTGACATAAGAGAATAGTGGAAGAGTAAGTCTCAGAAGCCAACTTTTTTCCTACTTTGCTTTCTCTGTAGTTCTATTATCATGTCAGAATTTGGAGCTAGATGTGCTGGACACTTCAGCTTTTCAGCTACTGACCTAGTGATAGAGCTGCTGCCTCAACACCCTGGGGTTGTGGGCAAGTTACTTAATCCTTCATTGCCCCAGATACAAAATAAATACCTGTATATATGTAAACCACTGTGATTGTGAAACCATAAAAAGGTGGTATACAAATCCCATCCCCTTCCCCTCCCAGTTTTAGAATATAGATATTGCATTTTGATATTTTTGCTTGCTGTCCTAACTTTGACCCTCCTACTTGGAATGTGTGGAATGCTTTTCCGAGAGAGGTGGTGGAGAAGAAAATGGTGACAGAGTTCAAACAAGCATAAGATGAACACAGAGGATCTCTAATCAGAAAATAATGGGTATACATTGAAGGAACTAAGGCCAGTATTGGGCAGGCTTGCACAGCCTGTGTCCCCTATATGGACATTCAGTTGAGGATGGGCTGGGGAGGGTTTCAATGGCTGGGATGGTTAAGATGGGCTGGAGTGAGCTTTGATGGAGACTCCAGTAGATGGAACCTAAGCACACTGGGCAGGGCTTTGGGTTTTTGGTCCAGAAATATCTAAGAAAAAGGACCATTTAAAACTAAATTAATTTATGGAGCATGTATGGTTGGGCAGACTGGATGGACCATTTGGGTCTTTATCTGCCATCATTTACTATGTTGCTATGCTTACTTGTTTGTAGAATATATTCAGACGATCATGATGATGGAGGAGTCTGTCCAGCACGTTGTAATGACAGCCATCCAAGAGGTATGTCTGACTACACTTGTAAAACAATTTTACAGTATACTGTAGATAGTGAAGGAATCTACTAAAGAATAAATTATTTTTTAAAAGTAAAATAAATTGATTGTAGTGGATTCATGGGCTTTTTGCTTAGTGAATTAATTTTTATCCTAGGACAAGCAGGCAGCATATTCCCACATGTAAGTGATGTCATCCACTTAGCTTGATACAGACAGTGGTAAAAGTGTAATGCCATGTTAAGTTTTTAGAAACTTCGCAACTGCCTGCACTGCGCATGTGCGAGTGCCTTCCTGCCTGATGCCAGCTTGTGGTTCCTCAGTTCTTTGTTTTCCACAGAGCGAAGAAGTGCTTTTTTCTAGACTCTGTCCAGTACGATTGTTGCCTTCCCGTCAACGTCTCTCTTCTCTTGTTTTTTGCCAAGTTCTTTTCATTCTCTCATTTAATATTGGTTTTAAAAAAAATTTCTAATAATTTTGTTCTTTTTCTTCATTTTGTATGGTTGGGCCTTCATTCCTCTATTTTTCTCCCTCGGTGAGCTTTTCTTTTTCTGTCTTTTTCTGAGTTTAACCTGGCTGCTGAGATTTTCCTGTCCATGTCAAAACCATCGAGTGGGTTTAAGAAATGCTGTCAGTGTCAGTGCCCTTTTCTATCACTGACCCACATAGTTGGTATTTGCAGTGTTTGGGCCCTGAACATCGGGTAGACTCTGTGCGCATTGTTCCACACTGCAGAAACGCTTGTTGAAATCTCAACGCATCCAACAAGAGAAGATTTTTGGCTCGGCCATGGACTCTGAGGGTCATTCCGAGCCTTTGGCACTGGCGATACCGACATCGACATCAGAAGTTATCCCAGCATCAGGGAAACCTGCTTAGAAGCCATCCTCTTCCCAGCAAGTGTTGCAGGCCTCTACAGCATTGAGTCCTTCAATGCAGGCCGAGCATCAACGCCAACACTTTCCTTCAGTGCAGGCTGTGTCTCCTTTAGGGCGTGCATCCTCTTTGAGTTCACCCACTGTTCTACACCCTACCACACCAATGGTACCGGTTATTGACCAAAGGGTACCTAGGTGCAAATTTTCAAGGAACAACTCAATGAGTTTTTCTGGAGGGAGATCGGTGATATATTCAACTTGCTCTCAACACCGGTGCTTGCATTGACTTCCTTGGTACCAGCCCAGCCTAAGCATAGCATTTCAAGACCTCAGGATACCGATTCCAGGTCTACATTGGCATGCTCCTCTGCTTCCTATCGACGCTTCTCCAGTAGACATCGACTCTCTCCTTCGAGGCACTGTTTCTCCTCTTCGAGGCATTGTCGTTCTGGATTGAAATCTCAAAGATCACCATTGAAGCACCAAGGTTTACAATATTGTTACTCTCACTCCTATTCTTCCAGGTATAGAAGATCTTCACACCATTCCTCTTCATCCTCCTCACCGGATCGGTACCAACATCGAGGAAGTCCTTCTCACTGTTTCCATAGGTCACCTGAACCTTATGACTCTGATCTTTCTCGTGGCTACTCTGATTCTGAATGTGAGCCTACTTTATCAGCTCTTAAATCTTATGGCCTGCCTTCATATCCATCTCCACCTCCTAGAAGAAAGTCTCCACCTGAAGGATTTTCCTTCACTAAATATATTAGACAGTTGGGAAAGGCTCTCCCTGTCAAGTTAGAGGCTGACATTGAAACCAGAGCTGAACTACTGGATGCTTTGGATTTCGATGAATTACCTAAAGAGCTGCTTAAGTTTCCCTTACATGGTCTCCTCAAAAACGCCCTCGTAAAAAATTGGGAGACTCCTTTTTCTGTTGCTATAGCTCTACAAAAAATTGATTCTCTCTATAGAATAATATCTTGTCCAGGGTTTGACAAGCCACAACTCCAACATCAGTCCTTGCTAGTAGAATCAACCCTTAAAAAAATCCAACAGCTCCAGGATTTATGCCTCAGCACCACCAAGACGGGAGGAGAGGACTATAGATAAATTTGGTCATCACCTTTATCAAAATTCTATGTTGGCCAACAGAGTTCAAGTTTAAGTTTATTTAAGTTTTGTTATCCCGCCTTTTCAAAGTTTCAAAGTGGTTAACATTCATACTACATTTGAGTAGGGTAAAGACAATTAAGACAGAATAATAAAATGACATCAAATATTAAAATAACATCAAAGTTAAAAAAAAAAACAACCAGCAACAACAACAAAACTAAACTTTAAAAACAGACGACTGTACTGGCACAAAAAGGAGGGGGAAGAACTATAATATTTTTGAAAGGAAAGAACAAAAATGGAAAAAACAAAAGGTAGGGTGTACACTGCAGTTTTTTCTTGAGCATAAAGGCTGGTCAGAAGAAAATTCTACTATTTGATTAAAAGAGAACATCCTTAAAAGGATGGTTGCACTGCAAAAGCATCTTCAAAAAGCATAGTTTTAAAGCTGGATTTAAATTATAACTTCTACATGTCCTTTTACCTTAAACATCTAACACGGCACTTGTCTGAGTTTGAACAGCATCTTCCCTCAGATTTTGAGGATTTTCAGAACACAGTTCACAATATCCTAAAAACCAGAAAGTATATGGAAAGAACTGGGTTTGATGCATTTGAGCTAACACTTAAAGCTTTGCCTATGTTTGTGGCTATGCGGCAACTTGCTTGGCTGAGAGTTTCCGACATGGACATTTAATCTCCAAGAATGCTTAGCTAACATCCCGTGTCTGGGTGAAGAACTCTTTGATGACCAGATAGAGAAAACTACTCAAAAGCTTACTCAGAATGAGCAAAACTGGAACTCTAAACAGATTTAAAGCTAAGAGTCAACAGTCTAAGCCTGCTGAAAAATCTACTTATTCCTACAAAAGGAAGTATCTAGCATCCTCTTCTTCTAAACCTCCCTCAAAAGTCTCAGCCTACAGCTCCACAAAAAACAACTCAGTCCTTTTCTCATGCTTTTAGAGAGCATGACCAAAATCCTTCCTCTTCAACCTCTTCCCCGACCTATCAGAGATCGTCTGCAATTGTTTAATCAGCATTGGACTCTCATCACAATAGACTCTTGGGTCCTCAAAGTCACCATGGAGGAGTATTTGCTCAATTCTGCAACCACTCCTCCAAGCAGCTCTCCAAGAGTCTTCTTTCACACCTCAGCAGACTCCCCCCTCCCACACACCCTTGTTCAGCTGAGAGGAGAGGAGGAAAAAAGGCAAGTTAAATAGCAAACCGAGTAGAGGAGGGAGGCAGAGACAAGCAGATAGTTATGGGCAGCGGCGAGAGTAAGCTCCACCCACCCCCACCGTGTCGACAGGGTCATCAGCCGAACTCCCCCTTAAAAGGGGAGGAGCCAACGGCACATGCGGCGATCAGTATCGGGAGAGGAGAGTAGAGGCAGCTGAGAGGAGAGGAAGAAAAGGAGGAGAAAAGGCAAGCTAAATAGCAAACCAACGAGTAGAGGAAGGAGGCAGAAACAAGCAGATAGTTAGGGGCAGCGGCGAGAGTAATTTCTGCCCACCCCCACCGCGTCGACAGCGTCATCAGCCAAACTCCCTCTTCAAAGGGGAGGAGCCAGTGGCGCACGGCGAAGGCGAGGGGCAAAGGCGCTTGCTTTAGCGAGAGCGCCTTTGCGAAGGGCCTCAAGAAGGGCCAAATCAACACACCAGAAGACACCAGAAAAGGACAGCAAGTAAAGACGCGGCAGACACAAAAGAAGCACACACAAGTAAAGGTAAGGTAGGGACAGCACACTAAAGAAAAAGACAGCAAGGCAGAGAGAGAGAGGACACCAGCAGCAGGCAGAGAGAGAGAGAGGACACAAAGCAGTCACAGAGGGCACTTACAGGTCACACGTAATCTTAACTGTTATCTTAAAGCAGGAACGACAATGGAAGCAGAGGGAAACAAGAAGATGAGCTTCAGTGTTCTGCACAGACTGTCAAATATATGACTACCTCCCCTCGGGGAGACAGTCATATGTATGCGGTCGGTGTCAGGAGCTGAAAAGCTTGAAGAAGGAAGTCGAGCCACTAGAGGACAAGATAAGGAACTAGAAGGACTTTATACCACGGAGGACCCAATCAGGACAGCTGAAGACTTCATGAGTGAGAGACATATTGAGGAGGAAGTCAGAGAACTCGAGAAATTCATTGAGGAAGCATACAGGAGGAAGGTGGAAAAGAACAAACTTCAGATGAAAGATGAAGTTACACCAACATGGAAGGGAGAACAAGAAGCAGATGACCTCAAAGAAGACACCCACAGAGGAATACCGCACGAGGAGAAATTGGCTAGTCGATGCCCTGAGGAAGAAAGAGCGAAGCACACCAAGGACATTGACCTGAGACTGAAGCGAAAATTGAAGAAGGGAAAGTTAGCGATCCTAGTGGGAGACTCGATCCTGAGGCATATGGACAGCCACATAGCAGGAGGGAGAGAAGATTGACTGGTGACCTGCCTCCCAGAAGCGAGAACCAAGGACATCGTGGACAAAATTGGAAAGATCCTGGAAGGAGCAGAGACGGAAGAGACCACAGTAATGATCCACATCGGGACGAATGATGTCAGCAGGAGAGACTACAGAAGAAGCACACTGATAGAACAGTTCAAGATTCTGTGAAGGAAGCTGAAGCATATCGAGCATATCGAAGCTGAAGATGAGCTATCCAAAAGATAGCATTCTCAGAGATCCTACCGGTACTGAGGGCAGATGTGAAAAGACAGGAGGAACTAAAATCAATAAATGCGTGGATGAGGAAATGGTGTGAGGAAGAAGGATTCCACTTCGTGAGGAACTGGACAACATTCTAGGGCAAGAGCAAGCTCTACAGGAGAGATGGACTTCACCTGAGCGCGGCGGGAACTAGACATCTAGCAAACAACGTCAAGAGAGGAATAGAATAGACTTTAAACTAAAAGGAAGGAGAAAGCTGACAGTCGACCAAGTGTTGACGATTCAGAAGAAGGTATCCCGTGAAGATACTAAGGGGAAAAAAGGCTGAGAAGAAACAAGGGACAAATTACACAGGAGTCGACTAACCCAGAAGAAGAGGTTAGAAAGATTGTAGCAAAAGAGAAGAAACTAAAGACTGAAGCACAGGGAAAGGAAATGAAGACAACAAAATACCAGGATCTAAATTGCATATATACTAATGCAAGGAGCCTAAGAAACAAAATGGGGGAATTAGAAGCCATGGCCAATGCAGTGGACATAGACATCATTGGAATCTCTGAAACATGGTGGAATGAGGAAAGCAAATGGGATACAGTACTGCCGGGGTACAAGCTCTATCGCCAGGATAGGTCAGGACAGAAAGGAGGTGGAATAGCCCTATACATAAAAGAAAGCATACAATCGACAAAAATGGACACAGCAGAGACAACCAACAAGCTGGAATCGCTATGGGTTGAAATACCGGGAAGGAAAGGGCCTGAAATAAAAATGGGCCTATATTATCGTCCACCCGGGCAAACCGGAGATATTGATGAAGAAATGGAAGCCAAGATGAAGCGAGAATGCAAAAGCGGTAACACAGTCATTATGGGAGGCTTCAACTACCCTGGGATAGACTGGAGTCTTGGAAGCTCAAGATGCGCTAGGGAGACAGAATTCCTGGAGGCTACACAAGATTGCTTCATGGAGCAGCTTGTTAGAAAACCAACGAGAGGAAATGCCACTCTGGATCTAATCCTAAATGGGTTAAGAGGACCTGCAAAGGAAGTGGAAGTAGTGGAACTGGTGGGAAACAGCGATCATAATATGATCAAGTTCAAGGTTGAGGTAGGAATACCGAAAGGAAAGAGAACCATAGCGACAACTTTTAACTTCAGGAAAGGAAACTACGAAGCAATGAGGGAAATGGTAAGGAAGAAACTTAGGAACACTTCCAAAAAATGGCAAACGGTAGAACATGCCTGGTCTTTTTTCAGGGACACGGTGAATGAGGTGCAAAATCTGTATATCCCCAGATTCAGAAAGGGGTGCAAAAAAAGTCGAACAAAAGACCCGGCATGGATAACTGAAGGATAGTGAAGGAAGCTATAGGCAATAATAAAAATTCATTCAGGAAATGGAAATAGGACAAAACTGAGGGGAACTGGAAAGAGCACAGGAAGTATCAAAAAGAATGTCACCGTGTGGTTCGAAAAGCCAAAAGAGAGTATGAAGAGAGGCTAGCCAGGGAAGCATGAAATTTCAAACCATTTTTTAGATATGTTAAAGGGAAGCAGCCGGCTAGGGAGGAGGTGGGACCGCTGGACGATGGAGACAGGAAGGGAATGGTGAAGGAGGAGAAAGAAGTCGCGGAAAGACTTAACATGTTCTTTTCGTCTGTATTTACAAACGAAGATACAACCAACATACCGGAACCTGAGCAATTCTTCAATGGAAATCAAGCAGAAAAATTAACTTCCATGAAAGTTCAAGTTCACTTTATTTTTGATGAATCGCCTATTTAAAACATTCTAAGCGATGTACAGTTAAAAACAGATTATAAGGGAACACATAGTCATATTAGTAGTACATTAATAACAGCTAAATAAATATTTGTTAAATAATTACATAAAACAGAAAAGATCCCTATATATATTGTTAAAAACAAACATGAAAAGAGGGAAAGGGGGGAAAAAGTTACAAATTTTTTTCTCTTGATGGAGGAAAATAACATAAATTAGGGAAAAAAACAAAGGGAGGGGAAGAAGAAAAAGAAGAGGAAAGAAGGAAAAAAGATATTAATTAATCAATAAAAGCATCGTTGAATAAAAAAGTTTTTAAAAGTCTTTTAAAAGAGACAAGATCTCTATCCTTTCTAATAAAAAGAGGCAGAGTGTTCCAGAGTTGGGGAGCTAAAACTGAGAACATATCGTTTCTCCTTGTTCCCACAATTTTTAAGGAAGGGACTAATAATAATTCTTGTTGTGACGAGCGAAGAGATCGATTTCTTATGTTCTTATGAATGATATGGAATAATCATCCTAGATATAAATTGAGGGGTGTTATATAATAAGACCTTAAAGACTAGAAATGCTATTTTAAACGTTATTCGATGATTAATAGGTAGCCAGTGTGATTTAATAAGTAGGGGTGTTACGTGGTCGTATTTTTTTGCTTTATGTATAAGTTTTATGGCAGTATTTTGGATTATTTGGAGTCTTTTCTTTTCTTTTTGAGAAATATTATATAATAAAGAATTACAGTAGTCTAATTTGGAAATAATCATAGAATGAACAAGGATATTAACAGATTTTGATTCTAAGAGGGATGAGATAGATCTTATCAAACGTAATTTATAAAAACAGGATTTAACCGTTTGACTTATATGATCATGAAAAGATAGATTCGTATCGATAGTAACTCCTAAAATTTTTATGGATGAAACAGATTCAATAGGGTTATTTTCGAGCAAAAAAGGGGATATTGGTATAATATCTTTTTTCCATGTAAATAGCATTGTTTGTGTTTTTTGTGTATTTAGTGAAAGTTTATTGTTACAGAGCCAGTTTTTTAGTATATCCAATTTGGTGTTGATGGCTTTAATTTCATCATTATTTCCAGGGTCAAGTGGGTGGAGAAGTTGAATATCATCAGCATAGGAAAATGGGGTAAAGCCCAGTGATTGACAGATAGTAAGAAAAGGTGAAAGAAAGATATTGAATAAAAGAGGAGATAGAATAGAACCCTGAGGTATACCAAAAGGCGAAGTGTAAGGGGTAGAGTAATCTTCTTTGATTATGACAGTTGAAAATCGATCGGAAAGAAAAGATTGAAACCATTCCAGAACCTGTGAGCCTCAAAGATGTATGCAGGCAGATAGAAAAACTAAAAACTGACAAATCTACGGGTCTGGATAGAATCCATCCAAGGGTTCTGAAGGAATTAAAGGAGGAGATAGCGGGACTACTGCAGAAAATTTGCAACCTATTCCTGAAAACAGGCGTGATCCCTGAGGATTGAAAGATAGCCAAAATTACACCCATCTTTAAAAAGGGATCAAGAGGTGACCTGTAAAACTACAGACCGGTGATTCTGACCTCGGTTCTGGGGAAAATGGCGAAAGCACTGATAAAAGAAAACATCGATGAACATTTTGAAAGAAACGAACTTCTGATAACAGCCAACATGGTTTCTGCAAGGGGAGATCGTGCCTAACTAACTTATTGCACTTCTTCAAAGGAATTAACAAACGGATGGACAGAGGAGACCCCATAGACATCATATACCTAGATTTCCAAAAAGCCTTTGACAAGGTGCCTCATGAACGTCTACTCCGGAAACTGAAGAACCATGGGGTGGAAGGAGACGTACATAGATGGATCAGAAACTGGTTGGCGGGTAGAAAACAGAGGGTAGGAGTGAAGGGCCACTACTCAGACTGGAGGAGGGTCACGAGTGGGGTCCCACAGGGCTCGTTGCTCGGGCCGCTGCTATATAATATATTGATAAATGATTTAGAAACAGGGACGAAATGTGAGATAATAAAATTTGCGGCTGACACCAAACTATTTAGTGTAGCTCAGACTAAAGAGGACTGCGAAGAATTGCAAAGGGACTTGAACAAACTAGGGGAATGGGCGGCGAGATGGCAGATGAAGTTCAACGTTGAGAAATGTAAAGTATTACATGTGGGAAGCAGAAACCCGAGGTACAACTATACGATGGGAGGGATCTTATTGAATGAGAGTACCCAAGAAAGGGACTTGGGGGTAATGGTGGACATGACAATGAAGCTGACGGCACAGTGCACAGCGGCCACTAAGAGAGCGAATAGAATGCTAGGTATAATCAAGAAGGGTATTACAACAGAACGAAAGAAGTTATCCTGCCGTTGTATCGGGTGATGGTGCACCCGCATCTGGAGTACTGCGTCCAGGACTGGTCGCCGTACCTTAAGAAGGATATGGCGTTACTCGAGAGGGTTCAGAGGAGAGCGACACATCTGATAAAAGGGATGGAAAACCTTTCATACGCTGAGAGATTGGAGAAACTGGGTCTCTCTTCCCTGGAGAAGAGGAGACTTAGAGGGAATATGATAGAGACTTACAAGATCATGAAGGGCATAGAGAGAGTAGAGAGGGACAGATTCTTCAAACTTTCAAAAAAATAAAAGAACAAGAGGGCATTCGGAAAAGTTGAAAGGGGTCAGATTCAAAACGAATGCTAGGAAGTTCTTCTTTGCCCAACGTGTGGTGGACACCTGGAATGCGTTTCCAGAGGGCGTAATAGGGTAGAGTACGGTATTGGGGTTCAAGAAAGGATTGGACAATTTCCTGCTGGAAAAGGGGATAGAGGGGTATAGATAGAGGATTACTGCTCAGGTCCTGAACCTGTTGGGCCGCTGCGTGAGCGGACTGCTGGGCATGATGGACCTGAGGTCTGACCCAGTGGAGGCATTGCTTATGTTCTTAAACTGAAGCTTTGCTTCAGCTAAGTACCATAGAAGTAGTTTCCCCCATCTCAGAAAAATCAGGGGTTCTACTCCAGTTCTTTTCTAATTCCAAAGATGACAGGAGGTCTTTGTCCAATTCTTGACCTCCGAGATTTAAACAAATATCTAGTCAAAGAGAATTTTGCATGCTATCTTTAGGGACTTTATACCCTCTTCTAGAAAGAAATGATTGGCTATGCTTTCTGGACCTCAAAAAGGTTTACACACACACATCCATATATCCTCTTCAGAGAAAATCTCTGCGCTTTCGGACAGCTCATAAAAACTTTCAATACAAAGTTCTGCCATTCGGTCTGGCTTCATCTCCAAGAGTATTCACCAAGTGCCTAGTGGTCATGGCAGCAACTCTTCGTACTTGTGGCTTACAAGTGTTTCCATAGTTAGATGGCTGAGTGATAAAAGCTGCATCTCCTCCAGCAGTACAATCAGCAACACAACTCACAATAAAATTTCTCCAACTCTTAGGGTGCGAAGTCAAATTCTCAAAGTCGCAGCTTCAACCTGCTCAACTACTTCTTTTCATGGGAACCCTGTTAGACACAGTTCACCTCAGGGCATTCCTTTCCCAACAAAGACAAAACAATTTGCTTCATTTTTGCACTCGTCTCTACTCTGCAATCCATCTTAGCGAGACAGATGATGCGACTCATGGGTTATATGGCCTCCACAGTTCATTTTACCCCGTTTTCAAGATTTCATCTCAGAACAGCTCAGTGGACTCTAACATTGCAGTGGTCCCAAGCTCTCAATCCTTTATCTTGAAGGATCACAGTCACCTCACCTCTTCGTCAGTGGTGGATGGTTGCCTCAAATCTTTTCAGGGGTCTGCTGTTTCACATTCCCCCACATAAGAAAGTACTCACCACAGACATGCCAATGTATGCTTGCGGGGGTGGGGGGTGGGGAGAGGTTTCACCTCGGGTCACGGTCTCAGGACCCAAGGTCAGTGGTATGCTCAAGAAAGGACATTTCACGTCAATCTGTTAGAGCTGCAAGCAATTTTGAATGCTCTACGAACTGTTCAAAAGAATCTTTCATACCAAGTTCTCCTTGTGCGCACAGACAATCAAGTAGCGATGTACTACGTCAACAAACAATGAGGAACAGGTTCTCTTTTTGTCAAGAGGCAGAGCGCATAATGAACTGGGCAATTGCTTGAAATATATTTCTCAAAGCCGTCTATGTACAGGGAAAGCTGAATATTCTAGCCGACAAACTAAGCAGATTTCTTCAGCCACACGAGGGATCTCTCAACTCCAAAGTCTTACACCACATCTTCTTACTATGGGGGACTCCTCAAATAGACCTGTTTGCATCTCCCCACAATCAGAAATTGCTTCACTTCTGCTCACAGCAGTACTATCCTCATTGTATCGAGGCAGATGATTTTCTTCTGGATTGGATGAATAAATTCCTCTACACATTTCCACCAATCCCTCTAATTCTTAAGACTTTAGTTAAGATAATGAACAAGTCAGCCACCATGATTCTGATAGCTTCATGATGGCCTCAACAACCTTGGTTCTCCCTTCTACTTCATTTGAGTTCCAAGGATCCAATTCTCTTACAAACCTTTCTATCACTGCTCACTCAGAGTCAAGGATCTCTGTTACATCCCAACCTGCAATCTCTGCATCTGACAGCTTGGTACCTTTCGGTCTGACTCTCAACAGATTTCAATCTTTCTGAATCAGTACAAGCCATTATAGCTGCTTAAAGAAAGCCTGCTCAGCAGTGTCATGAACAGAAGTGGACTCACTTTAATGTGTGGTGTACTCTCCATTAGAGAATGACACAGGGATGGTAAACTGTGGTCACCACAGTAAATCCGCAGGAATGGACTCATTTGCAACTGGTTTACCGCAGGAATGGGGACAAGACCTTTCACTGCCCCGCAGGCATGGGGACAAGACCTTTCATCGCCCCGTAGGAGCGGTGAAAAGTCTTGCTCCTGTGGTAAAAAAAAATTTTGCCCGTGTCAGACTCGGCAGCTCCTCCCCAGCTCCTCTTGCACCTATTTTACTTTCAGGAGCCAGCCATGCCAGGATGAAGACATAAGGAACCCAAAATCAAAGCCTGAGACCAATGTGATTTGAAAAATAAAATTACCAGACAACAAAAGGTAGAAAAAATTAATTTATTTTATATTTTGTGATTAGAATATTTCAGATTTGAAATATATATCCTGCTAGAGCTGGTGTTAGACATAACTGGGGACCGCAAAGCCCAAGCTGTGCTTCTTTAGCTTCCAGCTGGCTTAGGGCTCTCTCTCTGACCAGGGGGCAGTTGCTCTACTTGCACTCCCCTAACACTATTCCTGCCATGTGTGACTGATATATTCTGTTAGCTTGATTTTTCTATGTAGCATTCTGTAGTAATTTGGTTTGTTCAGTTTTTGTGAAAGGAAGGGGAGACAGAGGTTTTGTTGATCCTTGCTCTGTGTTATTTGCGATTTAATATAGAGAAATGCAAGGTCATGCATATAGGGAAAAAGAACCCGATGTTCAGCTACAAAATGGGGGGATCGGTGCTAGGGGAAAGAAACCTTGAAAAGGACTTGGGTGTGCTAGTGGATACAACAATGAAATCAACGGCACAATGTGCAGCAGCCTCAAAGAAAGCAAATAGAATGTTGGGTATTATTAAGAAGGGTATCACAACCAGGACGAAGGAAGTCATCATGCCGCTGTATCGAGCGATGGTGCGCCTGCACCTGGAGTACTGTGTCCAGTATTGGTCGCCGTACCTCAAGAAGGACATGGCGATGCTTGAGAGGGTCCAGAGAAGAGCGACGAAAATGATAAAAGGCATGGAAAACCTTTCATATGCAGACAGGTTAGAAAGGCTGGGGCTCTTCTCCCTGGAAAAGCGGAGACTCAGAGGAGACATGATAGTGACTTTCAAGATCATGAGAGGTATCGAGAAGATAGACGGAGATAGATTCTTTAGACTAATGGGGACCACAAGTACAAGGGGGCACTCGGAGAAGCTGAAAGGGGACAGGTTTAGAACCAATGCTAGGAAGTTCTTTTTCACTCAGAGGGTGGTGGACACATGGAACGCATTGCCGGAGGTTGTGATAGGACAGAGTAAACTACAGGGTTTTAAAGAAGGATTAGATAAATTCCTAAAAGATAGGGGGATTGAGGGATACAGATAGAGGTAGAGATGGGATATAGAGAGAGTATAGATAGAGACCAAGGGGATTTAAGGGTTCAGACAATGATCACCGTACAGGTCATGGGCCTGATTGGCCACCGCGGGTGCGGACTGCTGGGCGCGATGGACCTCTGGTCTGACTCAGCAGAGGCAACTTCTTATGTTCTTATGACTATTGTACAGAATATTGTCTCTTTTTATACTTTAATAAAATAAGTTCAGTATAAAATCATAACTATTCGAGGCTTGTGTGGATGGGATCTGACAGCTTGCGGGGCGGGGATGGGGACTGTGCTCACGGGGCAGGGATGGGGATGGGCTCAAGGGGACGGGGCAGGGAGGGTGGTAAATTTTTTCCCCATGATATTCTTTACTCTCCATTAGCTAGATCAGGGGTTGGGTAAACTTTTTGACTCGTGAACCACAATGGGTTCTTAAATTTGACAGAGGGGCTGTCCCTGTGAGCTCGGATCCCATCCCGTCCCGTCCCCGCGAGCTTGATCTCCATCCCCACCCCGTCTCTGCAAACCATCTGATCCCATCCACACAAGCTTTGAATAGTTTTATACTGAACTTATTTTATTAAAGTATAAAAAAAAACAATATTCTGTACAATTGACATTTTATAAATCAAAGTTCTGGCTGCTGAACTAGAGAAAGAGATCTATTAAGATAATTAGGAGGTCTTTAGATTTGGCCCGCCGTTCCTACCCTCCCTCTATCCTGGCTTCCTGGTCTCCTCTGGCCCGCCGGCACAAACCGCTGCTGCTCTTCACTCACATCTGCCTTCACCTGGCCTCCTCTTCAAAGCAGCCTGCTGAGGATCGCTGGCCGGCTGTAGTGAATCTTGCAGGCCGCTGTTCACCTCAGTAGCACGTTCCCTCTAACGTGATCCCACCCCTCCTCTGACATACGGGATTGCGTCAGAGGGAACGTGCTACCGAGGTGGACAGCGGCCTGCGAGGTTTGCTACTGCCGGCTGGCATTCCTCAGCAGGCTGCTTTGAAGAGGAGACCAGGTGAAGGCAGACGCAAGTGAAGAAGAGCAGCAGCGGCAGCAGTTAGTGCCAGCGGGCCAGATTTACTATAAAATGTCTGTCGGGCCAATTTTTAACACACTGCAGGCCAGGGAGTCTCACATGCTGCCTGCTTGTCCTAGAATAAAGCACAGTTACTTACTGTAACGGGTGTTATCTGTGGACAGCAGGCAGATATTTTCAAATCCCTCCCACCTCCCCTGGTTGGCTTCTTAGCTTGCTTATGGAATTGAGGCATTGGGCGGGAAGGCATTTGCACATGCATAGTGCAGGCAGTCGCAAAGTTTCTAATAACGTAAAGTGGAAATAAACTTTTATCACTGTCCGTACCGAGCTCCGTGGATGATGTCACCCACATGTGAGAATATCTGCCTGCTGTCTCCGGATAACACCTGTTATGGTAAGTAACTGCTTTTTCTGTTTTTTACTTGGAAACAACTATAGGTTTGTTTTTTTATGTTCAAAAATATTTTATTAGTTTTTAGTTTTAATATTTTGATACAACTGTTCCCTTTTGGTATCATTATAAAGATACATAAGCAGTCTCTATTGCTTTCAGTCTACCGTATTTCCCTGAAAATAAGACACTGTCTTATATTAATTTTAGGCCCAAAAAAGGCACTTGGTCTTATTTTCAGGGATGTCTTATTTTTTTCATGAACAATGATCATCTCTCCCTTCCTCTCCTCCACCCCAATAATTCCTATTTCCTTCTCCCCCACATGTGTAGCATCTTTTCTCCCCTCTCACCTATCCCCTTGTGCAGTATCTTTTTGTCCCTCCCTCCCATCCCCCTGTGTAGCATCTTTCTATCCCCCTCCCTCCAGCCAGCCCATCTCTCCCTCCCATCTGAACCGCGAGACAGAAAGAAATACCTTATAACAAATAGGCAGCATCGGCAGCAATCTAGACAGGCTGTTTCGCGGCCTGGGCCATTCCTCTGCCGCGTTGCTGCTGATATCATCAGTGATGCGGCAGAGGAACAGCCCAGGTCGCTAAGCAGCCTGTCTAGATTGCTGCCAATTTGTTATATGATATTTCTTTCTGTCTCGTGTTTCGGATGGGAGGGAGAGATGGGTCGGGGGTGGGGTGGTAGGGGAGCGCTGCTGCTGCCGGCGACTAGGGCTTATATTAAGACCTACACTGAAAATCATGCTAGGGCTAATTTTCAGGGAAACACAGCATTTGAGATACTAGGACAAGTTTAAATTTTTAGTAGTCACTTAACCTATTATTGTAAAATGTTTACTGATAGAGGGCCCAGAAGAGGCAGAGTTTTGGATTTAACAGTTTAATGTGGTAAATGGTCATTTTTCTTTACATCTAGAACTACTTGATGCTATTTTGGGGTTTGTAATTTCTTTTCCTTTCCTTCCTCATTTTGACTGTATATATTTCTATGCAACATTTTGTGAACAGGATCTAAGAACATGTACTTATATGTCAGTGCAGCCAGATGAAATTACTTAAATAAGACTAAGTCTGTTTAGTTAATGCTACAAAAACTAAATTTGAAAAGTGTATTATAGTATGCACGTTCAGACACATACTTGCCAAAAACTTGAGACCAGAATAGAAACTTGCATCATTAGCACAAAGCCTGCTCTATAAAAGAAGATGACGGAGTCCTGCTCTGATTGCATTTGGTATGTGAATAAAGGAGTTGGTTGTGTGACTATGGAGGAGAGCTTTTTCCTCATTTTGGTACATTCTTAATAGACTGTATGTACATATGAGCTTAATATCCACCAATGAAAGGGCCAGTTATGTGGAATGTTTCAACAGAAAAACTGGTTTGTAGTGTGATCTAGATTTTTTTAATGACAGTTTATTTCCTTTCATGTAAAAATATCAGCATCCAAATTTCATCATGGTTTTGGTACAAAATGCTGATATATATATACATTGTGTTTAAAAATTTGTCGACCAGTTTTGCAGTTAATAGATTGTTGGTATAGCCCTGTGTCAGTAGTACAGGTTGAATTGCTGATTATTTATGTTATCCCAGGACAAGCAGGCAGCATATTCTCACATGTGGGTGATGTCATCCTTGAAGCCCTGGTACGGACAGCTGCTGAAGCGCTCCTGCACTTTAAGAACTTTAGAAAGTATGCTGTAGGAAGATTTATGGTACACTAAGCAGTTGCATGAACAAATCACGTCTGTTAGTTTTGTCAAGACCCAGGCTAATGAGAAATATTTTTATTATGAAAATAGAAAAATATAATTCACAAGCCAGTTGCAATATCTAAATATTGATCACAAAATATCTGATTACATAAATGAAACTCAGTACATAATTATCACAATATAATTGTTAGAAACTAATTAATAATACTGGTTACACACACACTAAACAATTCCTTATAATAATAATAATCCCTGATTAGCAAATGATTATATTATCACACAGGTAACTTTACAACCCTTGTCCTATCACAATCGGATCCTTATCTAACCCAGCTGATAAGAGTGTAAATTCCGTATTCTCACCATCCAATTAATCAGGCCTCCGGCACAAATTAGGTGAAATGGAAACTTCTTCTTGTTAGCTTTTAGGAGATGCAGGAAATCCTTGTTAAAGGTACATGTGTTGTCAGTCCTTGGTAAGGCTACAATTCATCAGCTGTCAAGTTCCTTTTAGTGCTGAATTCAGAGCTGTTTAAAAGTCCGAATTTCTCTCTCTTAGGCAGAGAGTCACACGAGGTAATTTACAGGTCTAATTATTAAAAGAAAAGGTTAAGTGCAAAACACCTGTGGGAAGATGTGAGCTCCCCCGCACCTCAACACAGACTAACTAATTAATTAGCACCAACTTCTCACTTGGATCTCATCAGATGACTTCCTCGGACCAATCCAGAAACAGAACTTGGATGAATAGCCTTTCTGTGGAAAGTATCATATAGGCTGGTAGACCCAGGGCCGTTAGACAGATAAGAATAGGATAACTTCTCCAAAACTCACACAGTCCCATTATGAAGGCACAGATAGATGTCCTTGAATAGTATAACATTCTGGTACATACCCATAATGCATCAGGCAGAAACAGCAAAGCTGTGTACTTCTTTCTTCTTGCAATTCATGCTGGAAAAATCTCTTGTGCAGCAGAAAGATTTCTTGAGACAATGGTTCAGGCTTTGATGACATCAGAGAGGCCTAACCTTCAGGTGTGAATACGGAAATACCCCTACAATGCGACTGACCGCACTGCACATATATGAATGCCTTCCCGCCCAACGGTGCACAGCTCCTCAGTGCTTAGTTTTCCGCGGAGCTACAAAGTTGTGTGTGAAACTGTCTCCATTTTATTTTGCCTTCCCGCTCACGCATTTTCTGATTCTTTCGTCTTTTTTCTCATTATTCCATGTCCCGCCCAGTAATTGGCTTCAAGAAGTGCGGTAGGTGCCAGCGCACTATTTTTTTAAACTGATCCACACAAATGGCGTATTCAGTGCCTGTGCCTGGACAATTGCATGGAGCCGTGTATGCATTGTTCAATCTTGCAGAAGCACTCCATTAAGAACCGCCTTCTACAACAAAAACTTATCTTCGGTACCATGGATACATCACAAGTACCTTCAACACCGTCCAGTCCAAGCCATCGACATCGAAGGCGTCGCCATCAGCCAAGGCACCTGCTTCCATGCCAGTGTCACAAGCTATAGCTCCATCAGTTAATTCAGCTAAGAAGTCACCAGCTTCCCAGACGGGGTCTCAGGCCCCTAAGGTATCGAGTCTAGTCGTACCGGCCAAGCAGAGACCATTAATGCGGCTCGCTTCAACTTCAAGGGGGTGCATCTTCCTCAGTATCATCCTCTTTGTAGCGAGCCGCAACACCATTGATACCAGCGTTGGTGTTGGTACAGACTTTTAAAGTGAAGCTCGATGCTCTCTTTCAATTGAAGTTCGGGAATATGTTCTAACTTGTTACTCCCATGTCGGCTCCTCCGGTACCGGTCCAGTCTAAGCGTCGCCCCGTGCAAGATGCAGGCATCACAACTGCCTCTTTGGTACCACGTTACTCCTGACACCGATCTTCATCAACCCATTCTTCTCGGCACCATTCTTCAAGGTATCGATCACCTTCTAAAAAGCATTGATTTTCTAGACCAGTGGTTCCCAACCCTGTCCTGGAAGACCACCAGCCAGTCAGGTTTTGATGATAATCCTAATGAATATGCATGGGGCAGATTTGCATGCCTGTCACCTCCATTATATGCAAATCTCTCAAGTTTATTCATTAAGGTTATCCTCAAAACCTGACTGGCTGGTGGTCCTCCAGGACAGGATTGGGAACACTGTTTTAGACATCGATCTCTTTCTCAACAGCATAAGAAGACTTATTCTTCTAAGACTCGTTCCAGTCATTCCAGACATTCGTCTCCACGTCTTGGATCTTCCAAATCTGGGAAACATTCTTCAAAATCCAAGCATATTTCTCCTAAACGCTCAGATAAGCACAAGAAGTCTGTATCGCCTATTTCATCGGACTAATACCGAGCCAAACGTCCATTCCAGTAGACTCAGATCTTCGTCTGGATTCAAACCAGGGTGCATCTCCATCCTCTGCAGAGGCTTATGATTCTCAGGCAGAGTTCTCTCCTCGTTCTACTTCTCAAAGAGAACCTTCTCCTTCTGAGCCAGTCTCATTCACTTGCTTCATCAGACAGATGAGTAAAGACATGGCTGTAAAACTGGAGGCAGATTCCAAGTATTCAGCGGAGTTTATTGAAACCATGAATTATAAGCATCCTCTTAAAGAGCTTCTCAAACTCTCTTTACATGGTATTCTTAAAGAGACTTTTCATAAGAATTGAGAGCACCTTGGAAACTAGATTCTCAATATAAAATCATTCCCATTCCTGGTTTCGATAAACCTCAACTTTTACATCAGTCTCTCATATTGGAATCTACTCTCAAGAAATCTGCTCCTTCTAAGGTCTATGCCACAGTTCCCCTGGGCCGGGAAGGTTGAACACTGGATAGATTTGGGAAATGTCTATACCAGAATTCCATGCTAGCAAATAGTCATTAATTTTAATTTTACCTGTTATCTCAAATATTTAGTAAAGCAAATGCCAAATTTTCTCAAGTATCTTCCTTCTTTTTTTTTTAAGTCAATGTTTATTTATAAGTAGAGAAGTTTTTACATAAAGTAAATGAACAAACATATGTGCTAGAGCATGGGAGTTATACATAGCAGTTAGATAGTAACCGAATTATATCTACAATGTGAAAACCAGGCAGCATTAATATGTAAAATATGGGAATAACAACAGTATAACTCGTGTCCAAAAAGCCAATGGCTAAACAGTAATTGCATGAATCAAAGTAGAGCAATACATCAATGAAACTGGAAATATTAAGTAAGATGAAAAGAAAAATAAGGAAGTAAAGGAGTGACAGATCAAGAAGGGTTGTAGTTTAAATATATCTTTAAGGAGTTCCATTTATTTTGGAATTGAGAAAATCTATTAGAAGATTTGGCTAGGTAAGCTTCAGTTCTATACGTGAGGCAGACTAGGTTCCACCATTGAGAGTGAGAAACTTTAGAGAGATCTTTCCATGAACTAAGGAGAATCTTCAAGGCCAGGGAGATTAAAAGATCCATGAAGAAAGCATCTTCAGTGGAGAGTGTGATCTCCAGGACAAAGGACTTGAATAGTAACATTTGATATGTTAAAGAGAGATTTATGTGGAGTATAGAACAGATTGTGTCCCAGATAGATTCCCAAAATGAATGAATAGTGGGATAAGAAAAGAGTAAGTGTTTCAAGGAGCCCATCCCAGTGTGACAAGTCCAGCAGTGTTGTGAGAATGAAGGGTTAATTTTATGATATTTTAAAGGGGTCCACTGAGCTCTGTGTAGAAGGAAGAACATACTCTGGAGAAAGGAGGCTGATCTGGAGGTGTGGAATGTGGAATCAAAAATGTGAGACCAAGCTTTGTTTGAAATGGGAATTTCTAAATCTGTTTCCCAAGCTTGTTGAAAGGATTTGAGGAGTTTATAGAAGTGAGAGGCAGTGTGTCCAATAGCTAGATATTGTTTGGAGAGAGTAAAGAGAGTAGGAATGGAGTTAGAAACTGTGGGGTTGAATCCTGATTTTTTTGATGGAGGATCTTAATTGTAGCCAATGGTAAAACTGTGATTCGTCAAGTGAGAATTTTTCCATTAATTCACTGAAGGAAAACCAGGAGCCATCTGAGTGAGAAAGAGAAGCTATATCCCATAAGTGTTTCTTATACCAGGTTGGTCAGAAAATGGGTTTTTTATCAATCAGGAATTGACGGTTGCACCATAATGGGCAATAGGCAGACTGGCGCCAAGGGTGTTCTAGATGTGTGTCGAGGTCAGTATTATTGGGTTGTGAGAGAAGCGTTTGATGTGTAAGGAACCTAGGAGTCTAAGTAAAGAAATAGGATGCATATAGGATGTTTCTAATTGTATCCAGTTGGGCATATCAGAGTGAACACGTGGAGCTAGCCATTTAGCGCCATGCTGTAAGATAAACGCTTTATGGTAGCACTGAAGGTTAGGAAAATTAAAAGTCCCAGAAGTTTAGGGGCTTTCAATTTTTGAAGTGATATTCTATGTGGTTTGTTATTCCAGAAAAAATTAAGCATTAATCATTCTAATTGTTTATAAGTGGAGCTAGGGAGTAATAAGGGGAACATGTTTAAAACATAGGTAACCTTGGATACCACCATCATTTTCAAAGTATCAAGTCTGCCCCACCAGGAAAGGTGTAGAGGAGTCTAAGAGATTAGTATATCTTTGACCTGGGTGAGCAATTTGGTAGTTATCAGATGAATGGATGATTTGATGTCTTTATCAAATGGTAAGTCTAGATATTTTATGCCTGAGGAAACCCACGTGAAGGGATGGGAAGTGATAGTAAAAGGAATGCAGGAGTCGTTAAGTAGCCTGCGTTCTGTTTTATCCCAGTTAATCTTGTAACCAGACAGCGAAGAGAAAGAGGAAATGAGTTGAACTAGAGAAGTTAGAGAGGCTTCTGGGTCAGTTACGTATAATAAAACATCGTCAGCATAGGCTGATATTTTGAATTCCAAGTTGGCGATGGAAATACCTTTGATATGGGGAGACTGTCTGATGGATGCAAGTAGGGGTTCAAGAGCCAAATTGAATAATAGTGGGGACATAGGGCAGCCTTGCCTTGTTCCTCGATGGAGCGTGAAAGGGGTAGAGGATTCATCATTAACTATCAATTTAGTAATGGGGTTGTTATATAGCAAGTAAACCATGTGTATAAATGACTCAGGGAGACCAAATCGAGATAAGACACAGAAAAGGTATCTCCACTCTACCCTGTCAAAAGCCTTCTCGGCATCAAGAGAGGCAATTAGTGAGGGATGGTTATCTGACTGAGCAGAGTGTAGTACATGACATAAAAGCCTGGTGTTATCAGCCCTGTATCTACCCTTTAAGAAACCCACTTGATCTCTGTGGATCAATACAGACATAATATTTTCTAATCTAAACACTAGAACTTTAGCAAATATTTTATAGTCCAAATTTAATAAGGATATTGGGCAATAGTTTTTCACTAGTTGGGCATCTCTGTTCGGTTTTGGAAGTATTATGATATTCGCTTCATGAAAGTAATGCAGTCTGGCCAGGAAGGCTATTAAATCTTGAAAGTAGGTGAGTAGATGAGGAGTCAAAAGGGAAGAGATAGATTTGTAGAATTCTGAGGGAAGGCTGTCTGGTCCAGGTGCTTTAGCTGATGGCAAAGAAGATATGGCCTTGATAATTTCAGTAGGTGATAGAGGTTGTTGTAGAACCTGTTGTTATGAATCTGAAAGGGAAGGAAGGTTAATGGATTGAAGAAAGTTTGTGATATGAAGTTCCGATGAGGATGATTCAGATGTATAAAAGGCCTCATAAAAGGCGCCAAAGGCCTCATAAAAGGCGCAAAAGTCCTCCAAGATATCTTTAGTGGTGGTGTGGAGCTGTCCAGAAGGAGATTTGAAGTGAGTAATTCGGTGTTTGGATCTTCGACCTTTCAGGTATGTAGCTAGAAGATGGCCGGATTTATTGGATGTGGCATAATAAGTAGCAGTACGACGAAATAGAGAAGCAGTTGCAAGGGTGCTAAAGATTTTATTATATTGAACTTTGAGTTGTTGTAACTTTCTGTATAAGGATTGGTCAAATTGGTGATACAATTGAGTTTCATAAGTGTGAATATCAGACTCTAGTTGGAGTAAGGTTGTTCGTTTGAGACGGAAAGCAGAGTAACTAATTGATTCACCTCGCAACCATGCCTTGTACGCCTCCCATTGAATGGAGTATTCAGAGACTGAATGGAGGTTGGCAGAGAAAAAGGCCCGAGATTCTTTCGTAATATGGGAAATAAAGTCCTTGTCTTGAAGAAGAAAGTTGTTCATCCTCCAGCATCTGGGTTTGGAGTTGTTAGACAAGTTGAGGGAGCAGGAGACAGCCGCATGATCTGAGATTGTAATATTGTGGATCTGGGTGGAGGTGGTAAGGTTCACAATGTCTTTGGAGCCCAATATGTAATCAATCTTGGAAAAAGATTGGTGTGGTGCAGAATAAAATGTGAAGTCTTTTGATGTGGGGTGGAAGATTCTCCAAATATCAGACCACCCATAAAGATTCATTAATTCGGAGAAGGAGGTTCTGACTCTGAGCTTAGCAGGGCAACAGGATGAAGATTCTGTCAATGAAAGGATCTAGTGGAAAGTTGAAGTCCTCAGCAAAGATGGTATCAGTAGTTAGGGAAGAGTGACAGATAGTATGAAAGGACTGGAAGAACGATGGATCATCCGCATTGGGGGCGTATATGTTGAACAGTTTCAAAGGTTTCCCATCTATAGAGCCCTCAATGAGGGACCAGCGTCCATTAGGGTCAAATTTGTGAGAGGAGAGCTGAAAGTTGAGGGATTTTTTTCATCAGAGTAATGATTCCATTTTTTTTTTGCTAGGCACCAGAGCAGCAAAGCAGTGTTGTTACCAACCTCCTGTCATTTTCTGAGCTTCAGCTACGCTGAGATGTGATTCCTGAATTAGACAGATGTCAGCCATGTACTACGTGATCAAGCAAGGAGGCACAGAGTTTCTTCTCCTTTGTCAGAAGCTCAGAAGATTTGGAATTGGGCAATTCTTCATAACATTTTTCTGAAAGCTGTTTACATTCAAGGAGAGAAAAATTAACTGGCGGACAAACTAAGTCGTATTCTGCAACCTCATGAATAGACGCTGAACTCAGCAGCTCTTTGTCAAATTTTTTCTCAATGGGGAACCCCTCAGGTAGAACTTTTTGTGTCTTCCCACAACAAACTGACCCAGTTCTGTTCAAGACTATACTCTCCTCATCACCTGGAGACGGATGCTTTTTTCCTGGACTGGACAAACAAGTTCCTTTATGCGTTCTCTCCATTTCCACTTATTCTCAAGACGCTTGTCAAACTCAAACACGAATCAGGCACCATGATTCTGATAGCTCTTCAGTGGCCCAGACAACCATGATTCTCCCTTCTACTTCAACTCAGCAGCAGGGAGACACTTCTGCTGCCAATTTTTCCTTCTCTTCTTACACAGAGTCAAGGTTTTCTTCATCCCAACCTGCAGTCTTTACACCTGACAGCATGGCATCTCTTGGCATAACCTCATCTGACCTTCAGTTTTCTCTATTTGTCAGGGACATCTTAAATGCTTCCAGAAAACCAGCCATAAGACAATATTATACTAAAAAAATGGATTCGGTTTTCTGCTTGGTGCAGTCTTCATCATCAGGAGTCACAATCCACATCCATGTCTTCAATTCTAGATTATCTTTTTTTCATTTATCTCAGTCTGGCCTCAATCTACCTCTATTAGACTCCATCTCAGTGCTATTTTGGCTTTTCATCAACCATTTGATGGAAAACCTCTCTCTGCTCATCCTGTGGTTTCCAAATTTATGAAAGGACTATTCAATGTTAAACCACCTCCAGTAGTTTGGGATCTCAATGTGGTACTTGCTAAACTGATGAAGCTTCCATTTGAACCAGTGTCTATGGCTCATCTTAAATACCTCACTTGGAAAGTAGTTTTCCTCATTTCTCTAATGTCTGCTCACAGAGTCATTGAGCTTCAAGCCTTGGTAGCAGATCCACCATTTACAGTGTTACTTCATGATAAGGTTGTACTCCGCACCCATCCAAAGTTTCTACCTAAAGTTGTTACTGAGTTTCATCTCAATCAATCAATTGTTCTTCCAGTATTTTTCCCAAGCCTCATTCTCATCCTGGAGAATCAGCTCTTCATACTCTGGACTGCAAATGAGCAGTGGCCTACTATTTGTAAAGGACTAAATCCTATAGATCTTCTCCACAACTTTTTGTCTCATTTGATCCTAACAAGTTGGGGCATCTTGTTTCCAAGAGGACAATTTCCAACTGGTTGGCTGCTTGCATTTCGTTTTGTTATGCTCAGGCTGAACTGCAACTGGAGGGTCGTGTCAGAGCCCACAAAGTTTGATCCATGGCAGCTTCAGTAGCTTTCCTACGTTCTACTCCCTTAGATGAAATATGTAAAGTTGCTACTTGGTCCTCGGTTCATACCTTTACTTCTCATTACTGTCTGGAATTCTATTCCAGACAGGAAGGCCATTTCGGCCAAGCAGTATTACAAAATTTATTTTCTTAGTGGCCAACTCTCCCACCATCCAATGTTTGGTTAGCTTGGAGGTCACCCACATGTGAGAATGTTGCTTGCTTGTCCTGGGATAAAGCACAGTTACTTACCGTAACAGGTGTTATCCAGGGACAGCAGGCAGATATTCTCACAACCCACTCACCTCCACTGGTTGGCTTTTTAGCTGGCTATCTGAGCTGAAGACCTGCGCGCCTACGTTGGGCAGGAAGGCACTTGTACATGCACAGTGCGGTCAGTCACAAACTTTCTAAAGTTCTTAAAGTGCAGGAACGCTTTAGCCGCTGTCTGTACTGGGGCTTTGTGGATTACATCACCCACATGTGAGAATATCTGCCTTCCGTCCCTGGATAACACCTGTTAATGGTAAGTAACTGTGCTTTCTGTTGCTTTCAATGTTGTCATCAGGATCTTTGCCACACATACCTTCATATACATATAAACTGGAGGTATTTTACCAGAATAAAATGTATTTAGAATTGTGCCATACTTGAAACTAAGACCTACACAGTTTACATTAAGGAGTAGCTTAGTTTTTAACATACAAACAAGTTTTCTTTTGATTTCCCTAATCCAGTGTAATCTAATTGCAGTTGATGAGTAAAGAAACTCCAGTCTCTGTTGGAAATGATACTTACGCGGAGCTTGACTGTCAGGTACCTTGCATCTAGATATATTTATTATTGCTACTTCTATAAGAGCATATGTATATTCAGTTACCAGATATGTTCTATCACAAATCAAACAGTATTGAGGGAAAGGAAAAATCCATTGAGAGATGCATTCTTTCAGTTCTTATTGTCCTGTGGAATATTTTCCCAGTTGACTTTCGTTAATTTTGTACACTAGATTTTTCTTTTCTAATATACAAAGATGAGTTGTTGGTGGAAATAGATCATGCAGAAAAGCTAGAGACTTTTGTACCCATAGTAACTGATGTCTCTGACGTACAGTAGAATCTCAGTTATCCAGCACCCATGGGGATTAGTGGATACCGGATAACTGTAGTTTCTGGTTATTTGAGAGTTAATGTAAAAAGTTATCTTCATTCTCACTTCACTCTATCATCCCTCTTTTTGTAGGTCCAAAATCTTCTTCCTTCTTTCTTGGTCACTTTCTCTCCCCCCCCTTCTGTCCCACTTTCTTTGCTACCTTTTCCTCCCCACTCCCTCCCTTCCTTACTTGAAGCAGCAGAGCTGGTCCTGACATGCCCCTCCCTCTCTCCCTTACCTGAAGCAGTAGAGCTGGTCCTGCCAAGCCCCTTCCTCCCTTACTTGAAGCAACAGAACCGGTCCTGACAACCCTCTTCTCTCCCTCCTCCTTACTCCCTCCCTCACCCGATGATGTAGCGGCAGCTGGCGAGTAGAGAAAGTGCCGGTAAACAGGCAGTTTCTGGCCAGCCCCAGCAGGGCCCTTCCGTTGTTGCATCGGAAGTGACGTGGGAGAGGAAAGGCCTTGCTGGAGCTAGCCTGAAGCTGCCTGTTTACCAGCACTTCCTCTGCTCATCGGGTGAGTGAGGATGGAGAGAAGAAGGAGGCAGGGGGTTTGTCAGGACCAGCTGTGCTGCTTCAGGAACAGAGGGAGAGATGGAAGAGATTATTAGGACCGGCACTACTGCTTTGGGAATTAAGGGAGGGGGTTGTCAGGATCTGCTCTGGTGTTTCAGAAACGGAGAGAGAGAGATTGGTGGCTGCTGCAGTGCTCTGGGAGCTATAGGGAGTGAGATTTGTGGCTGCTGCTTATGCCTGTGGAGTTGGAGGGAGGGAGTAGAGGTTATTGGGTCAAGGGTACCACTTTGGACATTGTCTTAGAAGCACAGGAAACTTTTTTTTTCCCCCAGTTGGTTGAGAGTGCCTGTTAATTCTGTTACGTCCCTGCTGAATTCAGTACACTAGGTGTTCAATCCCTTCCTGCAATCCGGGAGTTACAGAAATCCAAACACTTTTTTGAGCACATGCTTCTTCTACCTTAGAGAGTTAGAACCCTCTACAGTTTCAGTTTCTGCAAGCAATTCGTGCAGAAGTCTCTTGGATTTGCTCTGCATCTTTTTCTTATTTCTTTTACTTAAAGTTCATCTTTCGATGGCTTGAGTGCCTTGAGACCCCTTTGCGGTGGTCCTCTATTGGATGAAAGGATGCAGTCCCGCGGAGCCAGACTGCTGTTTCACTGAGAAACTTTGGTGGATCTGTGGAGCCAGCTTGCTGTGTGCCACCCTTCCTGGACTCTTGAGTCCATTCCCCTGGAGGCTCGCTTGCCTGCTGACCTTGTCAGTGGTTTAAGCGCAGATTGTATGCATCCTGAGTAAAAAATCCTCTGGGTTTCAGAGTGCAGGCTGCGTTTTTCGCTGCCTGTTGCTTGGAGAGGATCCATGGGGGTGGAGGTTACATTTGGTGTCTGTCCAACTAGCAGTCCGAAGATCTTCAGGCTTGATAATATTGGAGCAGTTCTGAGGCAGAAAATCCTTTATCTCTATTTAGCTACAGTGTATAGAGCTGATAGGCAGGCACTTCAGAGACTGTGAATACACCTCCATTATTTCCTATGGGAACTTCAGGGGTGGTCTGTGAAACTCTCTAAAACTCATTTTTGAGAGTTTCTGAAGATAGGGTTCAGGTCTCCTACCTCCCCAAACCCCAAATTGCTATTTTTTATTTTCAGATTTTTGGATTTTCATTTCACCATGGGTAGGTGACTCGAGCGAACGCCTTCAGGCTACCATCTTAGCTAAGCTCCTCCTCCCTCTAGGGCTAGCTTCTTATTGGGAATGGTCTAGTTGCTCTCATCACCAGTGTGGCAGATCGCTGCACTTATTCTTTCCCTGTGAACAAGTCTCGCTGGGCTTTGGGAAGGGACTGTTGTGCATTTGTCTCTCCCACAGATTTTGTCAGGGATCCTCAGACTCTTCCTCTCGGGGACATTCCCAGGGATACCATCCACGTTACAACAATTCCAATTCCAGACGTCCTCAAGCATCCAGATCCCATGCAGCTGCTGCCCCTAAAGAGCCCCAATGACACCAGAAGTCAGGTGGGGTTTCCTCTTATCAGGGGCCAGCTCTCTGTTTTACCAAGAGTGGACTCGCACATACTCGGATCAATGAGTGCTGGATGTCGTTTGAGAGGTGCACAAGATAGATTTCTTTTGCCTATCTCTGGTTTTGTTTCTGGCCTCTGCGGCAGGCCAGCTGGAGGAGAAGTCACAGTTCAATGCTACCCTGCAGCATCTCTTGGACATTTGAGGGATAGAACCTGTTCTAGAACATGAATCGGACTTGGGCACATACTCCTCATTCTTCATTGTGCCACAGAAAGGCTCAGAGGACTGGAGGCCCATTCTGGATCTCAGATTGGTTAATCATTTCCTGTGGATTCTTCATTTCTGAAAGAAAACCATGCACACAGTCATAGCTATTGTCTCTCCCAGGGAGTTTCTAGCATCCTTGGGTCTCACGGAGGCTTTCCTCTGTATCCCCATCAACTCAGAAAACTGCAGGTTTCTGCGTTTCCATGTTCTGCAACAGCATTTCCAGTTTGCAGCTAGTCCCTTTGGGCTCGCGACATCTCCTTGCGTTTTCACCAAGGTGATGGTAGTCGTAGCGGCTTTTCTCTGCAGGCAGGGTGTCCAGGTCCATCCTTTCCGGGACGCTGGTTGTTCCGGGCTCCGTATCGACAGGAGTGCAAATGAGTGGTGGAGATGGTACAATATTACAATGCTTGGGTTGGATTGTCAACTTCAAGAAGTCCAGTTGACATCATCACAGCCCTTGGAGTATCTTGGGCCTTCTCTTTGACACTTGACAGGGTCATGCGTTTCTTCCTGAGCCATACAGAAAGAAACTTCAGTAGCAGATCAGGGATCTTCTGGACCTTCCAACTCCCATGGCCTGGCATTATCTGCAGGTACTGGGGTCCATGGCAGCCTCCTTGAAGGTGGTCCCCTGGGCCAGAGCACACAGGTGCCCTCTTCAGGAATCCCTCCTTTATTGGTGGGGTCCCTGCAACGTCATCCCCTTCTGATACCGCTCTCCTGGACGGAAACAACTCACAGCAGTTTGAGCTGGTTGCTTCAGTCGGAGGCTCTCTCATGACAGATGCCAGCCTGTTGGGCTGAGGTGCTTACTGTGAGGACCACTTCATTCAGGGTAAGTGGACTCTATGTCAGAATCGTTAGGCGATCAATCATCTAGTGCTTTGGGCTATTCAGCTGTTGTTGCTCGCTCTCCAGCCCATTCCAGACAAATGAGTGGTGCGAGATTTTCAGACAGTACCATGCATATGTGAATCGTCAAGGAGGCACAAGCAGCACTCCCTTGGGCCAGTAAGCTTGCCTGCTGTTTCACTGGGTGGAGTTACATTTTCTATCTCTCTCAGCTGTACCCCTGACTGGAGTCAATAACATTCAGGCAGACTTCCTTAGTCATCAGGTCCTGGATCTGGGAGAATGGTCTTTCTCATGCAGAGCGTTCTATTGGATCATGCAGCGCTGGGGATGGTCCCACATTGACTTGATGGATTTAGCAGAGAACTCGAAGGTCAGGCGCTTCTTTAGTTGAAGAATAGAGCACGGAAGCTTAGGGCTGGATGCCTTGGTTCAACCCTGACCAGCTCACAAGCTCCTTTATATGTTCCTTCTGCGGCCTCTGGTTGATCAGGTCATTCGCCGGATGGTGATGCATCCCAGCCTAATGATTATAGTTGCTCCGGGCTGGCCTCATCATCCATGGTATGTGGATCTCGTTTGTCTTCAGCAGGACAGGAAGCTCCAGCTCTCTTTTCTTTGTGACCTTTTCAGTCAGGGTCCAGTGCCGTTGGAGACCCACAATGCATTAGTCTTACGGCATGGCTCTTGAGTGCTCAGCCTTGATGAGAATCCCTCTACTATAGCTTTTTATGCCAATGCCTGGAAGGCTTTCCAATAGTGTGTGTGCTAAGAACCAGATGGAGCCTGAGTGGGATCCCATTCATGTAATTCTGACTTTTCTTCAGGTAGGTGTAGATAAGGGTTTAGCGATGACCCCTTTAAAGTTCAGGTAATAGGCCGTTCATGCTTCGGAACACGCAGGGGTTTTAGTTTGCTTACTGCTCATCCAGATGTGACCAGGTTTCTAAGAGGGTCGTTTCATTTGTGGCCTCCCTTTCATCCTCCTTTCCCTTTGTGGAATCTTGACATCATTCTCCAGGGCCTTATTCGAGCCACTAAAGGATTCTACTCTTCTGGATCTGACGATCTAGATTGTCTTACTGGTTGTTTTTGTTTCAGCATGGCGTATTTCGGAGCTTCAAGCTCTTTTGTGCAGGAAACTCTTTCTCCGTATCATGGACAACGAAGTTGTTCTCAGTGCTGAACCTTCCTTTCTACCGAAAGTAGCTTCTGCTTTCCATGTCAGGAGGTTTGTTTGCCTGCATTTCATTCCACAGACTTGGAGTGACAGGATCAGATCTTACGCCAGTTGGGCGTCAAAAGTCTTGGAGAGGACTAATGATTTTTGGCTGTCTGATCACCTCTTTGTCCTGCGTGATCCGCCTCGGTGTGATCGGCTGGCATCCGATGGATTCGTATGGCCATTTCCATGGCTTCAATCACCTATGGCAAGCAGCCAGTGGTTTCCCTTAAGGTCCACTCAACTAGAAGTGTTTCTGCTTCATGGGTGGAGTCTCATGTGATTCATCCAGATGAAATTTGCAGGGCGGCTCCTCTTGTCATAATTTTACCCGGTTTTACCGGGTGGATGTAGCGGCTCACTCTGATGCCGTTTTTGGGACCTCGGTGTTGCAGGCAGGCTCTTCTGTCTCTCTCTAGACGCTGCCATTGCTTTAGCACGTCACCTAGTGTACTGAATCTGGAATTGACGTAACAGAATGGAAGATTACATTTTCACCTTCGATAATCTTTGTTAGTTCCTGGAAGGTTTAATACCCTCTCAGTTGTTCTGCTTCGCCTGCTTTCTTTGGCCTTGGTTATTCTCCTTACAGGCTTGAGGATCTTCCAGCCAGTAGATGGGTCTTGTGGGGAGTTTGCTCTTCTGTGAGAGAGGCTTCTTCATGTGGGTGCTCGTTGCACACAGCAGGTTAGTTCTACATTGTTCCTCAATGTTTTTCTGGGTTGCCTTTTGCCTGTTTATTACTTGTTTTCATGTTTTGCAGAGCAGATCAGTTCATAAATTGTTTATATTGCTAGAGAGCTTCCCCGTACCCCTTCCTTGTCATGGATTTGTTCAGATATGTTGCTTTGCTTTGGGACTAAATTGCAGAGGGCTGTAACTTTCTCTCTAAGGTGGGAGGAGCATGTGCTCAGAAAAGTGTTTGGATTTCTGCAATTCCTGGATTGCTGGAAGGGATTGAACACCTAGCATACTGAATCCTCCAGGGACTAACAGAAAGATTATCGAAGGTGAAAACCTAATCTTCCATTTAGCTAAGATTCTACTGCAGTTGTCTTTAGTGGTGTAGTTATCAACACAGGCTATTGCTCAGATGTGTTATTTACCACTAAATTATGCTATTTTAGCATAGGTTCCATTGTATGAAATATGATTAACAATAAAATAATCTTAATAATTGTAGCATACATTGATAACTCCCCTCCCCCTTTGTCACCTAAGATACTTATCTCTTTCTTGTTCTGAAATTTCAAATTTTTTATTGACTGTCATACATATTTATTTATTTAGCTTATATGTCTTTTGACTGTCTTCTGAGTTTAGCCAATCACCTGGAGCAGTATAGAGTTACATCATCTGATGAACATCAAGCAGATTCTAAGTCATAACACTTCTAATCAGTTACCATAATTAAAGTAACAATAATTGAAGGTGTAAACATTCATTCATTTTCTCTCAGCATGCACACCACTGTTAAACAAGCTGAAACTTCTAGTAAAATGACACTGAAAATACTTTTGAGGTAATTAGTGGCACATCTTCTAATTAGGGAAAGGTGATAAATGGAGCTTTGACTGCTACTGTTTCTTACATTTATCAATGATCTGCAGGTAGGAATAAACAGTGTAAGATTTGTAAATGACAGTAGCTTACAATGTAAGTATACAGTACTACAGAAATCACAACTTTACAGAAAACCATAAATGAATAGGAAGGCAAGTGGTAGATTAGATTTAATGTGGATAAATGCCAACTCAGGCGTACAAGTTTATCCTAGGACAAGCAGGCAGCATATTCTCACATATGGGTGATGTCATTCACAGAGCCCGGTACAGACAGTTTGACAAATGAACTGTCACTTTAAGTTGAAAAACTTTATGACTGCCTGCACTGCGCATGCGCGAGTACTTTCCCGCCCGATGCCAGCTCGAGCCCCTCAGTTCTTTGTTTTCCACAGAGTGAAGAAGTTTGTTTTCACTGAACTCCGTTCAGTTTTTGTTGCCTTCCCACTTCGCGTCTTATTGTTTTTCTTTCAAGTTTAGTAATTCGGTTTTATTTGTGACAGGTTTTCTCTTAAAAAAAAGAAAGAAAGAAACCTCTTTCGTCCATGGCGACGGCTTGTGCAGTAGTAGTTATGTTTTTTTGTTGCTTGCCTTTTTCAAAGGTTGGCGACTTTCTTCTGTAATTCCTCTTTAATTTACTTCTTTCAAATAATTTCTTTCTTCCGCACCTTTTTTTTCTGTCAAGAACAGTTCTTCGGCTTGAGCATGGACAGTTCCAGGTCTTCAGAGCCTTTGACATTGAAAACATTGGCATTGCAAGACATTTTGGCATTGGGGAAGCCAGCTAAGAGGCCATCCGCTTCCCAACAAGTATCACAGGTCTCTACAGCATTCAAGTCACTTGATGCAGACCAAACAACAATGCCACTATTCTCTAGCATCGCAGGTTGTCTCTCCTTCGCAGTGTGCATCCTCATCGAGGTCATCCATATTGAGACAACCTGCTGCACCAATGGTACCGGCTGTTTAGCCTATGGTATTATAGTACTGGTGCATACTTCAGATCTCTACAACATCAAGTCAGTCGATGCAGACTACACATCGATGCCATTGCTCCCCAGTTTCACAGGTCGTCTGTCGTTCATGGTGTGCATCGAGGTTGACCATTCCGGGACAACCTGCTGCACCGATGGTACCGGTTGTCGAGCCTATAGTACTGGTGCATACTTTATCGTCTTAGTAAGTGTCGCAGGTCTCTACAGCATTGAGTCAGTCGATGCAGACTGTTTATCGATGACATCGCTCCCCAGCTTCGCAGGCTCTTTCTTCTCCATGGTGTGCATCGAGGTCAACCATTCTGTGACAACCTGCTGCATCGTGGAGCCTTTAGTACTGGTGCATACTTCAAGGTGTTAAAGGTCTCACCAGCATCGAGTCTTCATGCAGACCATACATCGATGCCATTGCGTTCCAGCTTCACAGGTTGACTTTTCTCTTCGATATGTATCCTTATTGAAGTCATCCACTCAGAGTCAACCTGCTGCACCAAGGGTACCGCCCACGTAGCCATTAGTACTGGTGCATACTTCAGCATCCAGTTATTTGATGCAGACCACTCAATGACACTACTGTTTCTTCAGCTTTCTATGTGCATTGAGATATCCTTCTGCACCGATGGTACTGAATATTTACTTACTGATACTGGTACATGTTTCAGGACAAGCCTTCAGGAGTCCTACAGAAGGAAATTTGGTACACCATGCTGAGGCTAGCATACATTCCCTTGGTACCAGGCTGCTGCAATTTCCACTACGAGGCCTCTGAGTACCAGTGTTAGCTATCTATCAGAGCTGCTTACTACTCATGGATCTCCTCATCGATTCTCGTCATTCTATTTTTACTCAGACTGGACTTTTTCACTTTCATTCAGCCTTTGTTTTGGCTTTATCTATGCCTGAAACTTCCAGCATTCCTTTAGAACTGTCTTTACAAGGAATTGCTTCCCGGGACCAGATGTTCTTCAGTAGATCTTTTCTTTCCTGGGTATATGATGAACTCAGCAGAGTTCTGCTTTAAGTTTAAAGCTCTTACTCACTCACTTGCTGAGTTCTTACATGTTTGGAACAGCGTTTCAATTTCTTTTTGCAATTGGGGCACACTTTTACATATTATGGTTTCCCCATGAGCACTAGACTCCTGGTACAGGCAGATTCCTGTCTGTGGTCTGTGGACCCACATACATTCCTGCAGTTGAGTCGCTGTGTCCGCATCTTTGTTTTCCTTTCTTTTCGTTTTTTCAGTTCGTATATTTTTGACTGGGTTCCCGGTCTTACTCTGGCTGCCTAGCCTCGCGGGGCTGCGGCCGTATTTTCTTCTTATGTTCCGACCTCGTTCCGGGTTTAAAAACTACTAAGTGCAACCGGGTTATCTCCATCACCGACCCTCATAGTTGGTGTGTGGAGTGCCTGGGTGCAGAGCACCACGCTGAGTCGTGTCCCCGTTGTGTGACTTTGCAACCGCGGGCTCTTCATAGGAGGGTGGTCAAGATTCTCCAACTCTTTGGCCCCATGGATCCTGCGGGACAGGCCTCAAGCTTGGCCTCGGCGCCCTCGTTGGGTGCCTTGGCCTCGAAGTCCCGTCGGCCTCGAAGGCTCCAGCCTCGGGTAAGTCTCCTCTTTCCTCCTCAGGTGTGCCGGCAAAGAAGCCTATCTCGCAGTCTCATGTCAGTGCCGCCTCGTTGGCGTCTTCGAGACATAACTCTAAGCGTGCCTCCTCACATAGGGAATACTCTTCCTCGAGGTCGCCCCCAAAGGAGCGCACTGCTGCACCTAAGACCCAACCACCTTTAGTCTCAGTGCCTATGTTCAAGGACATGCTTAAGGCTATACTTACCACGCAGCTTTCCTCGGAGGTGAGCCAAGTGGACTCGACTTCGACGCCACTGACCTCGGTCTCGACCAAGTCTCGGTCTGACCAGCCTGAGCGTCCCCTCATATCTCGAGGCCATGCCCGCAAGATTCGCCAGGCTCCCTTGAGTGATTCTTCATCCCCTGAGTCACCTGTGACTTTTCGGGGGTCCAGGCCAGAGGCCCGTTTTTCCCCCCTACTATGTCGTGGCTTGTCCCTCCTAAAAAGCCTTGGTCTTCTCCGCCCCTTCAGGGCAGGTCTCCAACCACGAAACCTTCCAGGCACACATTTGTCCTCGTGTTGGACTCTAGTGTGTGTTCCTCATCGAGGCAGCTGCCGGCCTCTAAGGGGTCTTCTTCGAAATCGGTGGAGGAATTTTCCTTTCCCCCTCTTCTCCGAGGCTTCGCCAGCTGTTTCCTCGGACCCAGGGGTCTTCCCCGGTCCATCTTGCACAGAGTCGTTTCTCGACGCCCCCCAGACACTTTAGTCAAGCCTCTTCGGTCTCCTATTCGTGGGACTCCGAAACCCCAGCTTACTATTCGAGGGAAATTTCGCCCTCTTTCTCGGCTGGCCCCAGATCTTGCTCGGGGTCTCCTCAGGAGGATGAGTCTTCTTCTCAAAACTCCTCCTTTACTCATTTCATCTCTGACACGGGTAGGGCCTTGAACATGGACCTCCAGTCTGAGTCCCGTTATACCCAGGAATACCTGGCGGAAATGGGTGTTGATCATCTGCCCTGTGAGGCGCTACGATTACCATTGCACCAGGTTCTCTGGCAGACTTTTCTCCGGAACCTGGAAACCCCATAAGCGGTCACAGCCATTCCCTCCAAGTTGGAGTCCTATTACTGGACGATCCCGGTTAAGGGGTTTGAAAGTTCTCAGCTTTCTCACCAAGCCTTGGTGGTTGAGTCTTCCTTGAAGAAGTCTAGCCCCTCGAAGGTTTACGCTGCCGTCCCTCCGGGAAGGGAGGGCCGTCGATGGACAAATTTGGTCGCCGTCTTTATCAAAACTCAATGATGGCAAATCGTGTCCTCAACTATAATTTTATCTTCACGTCCTACCTCTGGTTCTGTGTGGATGCCTTCCGCTCGTTCCGGGAAGCTGTGCCGGATTCTCAGTGTCAGGAGTTTAGTTTCCTCGAGGAGACCCCCTTCCAGCTCCGCCTTTATATGTTTCAGGCGACCTACGACGCCTTCGAGTTGTCATCGAGGGACACGGCCTTTGCAATCGCCATGCGTCGCCTCACTTGGCTCCGGATTGTGGATATGGATCCGAATCTACAGGATCGTCTTTCTAATCTCCCGTGTGTGGGTCATGAGCTCTTTGATGATTCCATCGAATCGGCCACCAAGCGCCTCTTGGACCATGAACGGTCCTTCGCCTCTCTGGTGAAAATTAAACCGAAGGCCCCTCCGGCTCGGCAATACAAAATTCCTCTCCGGAGGTACACACAGAAATCTACTCCTGTCTTCTCTTGGCCTCCTTTGAAGCAGCCGCAGCAACAGCAGCAGCGTCAAACTAAGGCCCAATCGCCGGCTCCGACGAAGACCGGGCCGTCTTTTTGACAATTCCGGTCCGAGCCTTCGGGCTCTCTTCCTCCTGGAGCCTTCCCCCCTTCCCATTAGGGGTCATCTCCCATCATTTCTATGCCCAATGGGAAAGTCTTACCATCGACAGTTGGGTGCTTTCTATCTTTCGGGAAGTGTACTCCCTTCACTTCAGTCACGTACCCCCGGACCTGCCTCCCAAGAGAGTGTCCTTCTCAGCTGCCTCTCCTTCTGCAGGAAGCTCAGGCTCTTCTTCGCCGTCGGGCGGTCGAGGAGGTTCCCCTGGAACAGTGGAACACCGGATTTTATTCCCGTTACTTTCTGGCACCCAAGAAGACGGGGGATCTGCATCCAATCCTGGACCTCTGTGCTCTGAACAAATTTCTGGTCAGGGAACGGTTCAGAATGCTCACCCTTCCTACGTTGTACCCCCTCTTAGACGAGGGGGACTGGCTGTGCTCGCTGGACCTCAAAGAGGCGTACACGCATATTCCGATACAACCGGCCTCTCGTCGGTATCTGAGATTCCGAGTGGGGGATCTCCATCTCCAGTATAGTGTTCTTCCCTTCGGCCTGGCGGCCTCGCCAAGGGTCTTCACGAAATGTTTAGTTGTGGTTGCTGCGGCCCTGCGTCTCCGCGGCCTGCAGGTGTTTCCCTAACTCGACGACTGGTTGATCAAGGTGTCCTCTCGCCACGAAGTCCAGCGTGTGACAAATCAAAGCATCTTGCTCCTTCAGAGCCTCAGCTTCGAGGTGAACTTTTCCAAGTCTCAGCTCTGCCCGTCCCAGTCTCTGGAATTTATCGGAGCGGTCCTGGACACGGCTCGTCTCCGCTTCTTCTTGCCTCGGTCTCGACAGGAGGCCCTTGTTTGTTTATTCCAGAGGGTGGCCCATCTGTCTTCGGCCCTGGCTCGGTTCATGATGGTCCTCCACGGTTCACGTGACTCCTTTTGCCAGACTTCACCTCTATATTCCTCAATGGACTCTAGCATCCCAATGGAACCAGGATCGGGATCGTGTCTCTTGACTCATTGTCATGACTCCTTTTTGAAGCAGTTTCTCCGTTGGTGGATGCTCTCTTCCAATCTTTCCAGAGGTTTTCTGTTTCATGCTCCTCCTCTGCAAAAGGTCCTCACGACCTATGCTTGGGGGGCTCATCTGGATGGTCTTCGCACTCGGGGTCTTTGGTCCAGTGCCAACCGCCTTTGTCACATCAATCTACTGGAGCTTTGAGCGATTTTCCTCGCCCTGAAAGCTTTTTGTCACCTACTTTGCGACCGAGTGGTGCTGGTCCGCACGGACAAACAGGTCACCATGTATTATATCAAGGGGTCCCGGTCCCTGTGCCAGGAGGCTCTGGGATTGGGCTATCCGCCGCAACATATTCCTTCGAGCAGTCTATATTCAGGGCCAGCACAATTGTCTGGCGGACTAGTTGAGTCGTCTTCTGCAGCCTCACGAGTGGTCGAGCAATTCCTTGACCTTGCGTCAGGTGTTTGCTCGTTGGGGGACTCCGGACGTCGACCTGTTCGCTTCCCCCCTCATTCACAAGTTGCTCCGCTTCTGCTCCAGGGTTTACACCACTCTCAGACTTGAGACGGATGCTTTCCTGCTGGATTGGACGAACCTTTTCTGTATGCGTTCCCTCCATTCTCTCTGATTCTGAAAACTCTCGTCAGGCTCAAGTCCTCGCATGCCACCATGATTCTGATAGCTCCTCGGTGGCCCCGGCAGTCGTGGTTCTCCCTTCCTTTGCAACTCAGTTCCTGGGAGCCTCTTCTTCTGCCTGTTTTTCCTTCTCTACTTACACAGAGTTGAGATTCTCTTCTTCATCCCAACCTACAGTCTCTGCACTTGATGGCTTGGTTCCTCGAGACTTAATGCCCTCCTTCCAGTTCTCACAACCTGTGTTGGATGTCCTGGAGGCATCTCGGAAGGAGTCCACTCACCAATGTTACCATCAGAAGTGGACTCGCTTTTCTTCCTGGTGTGCTACTCGACCCTTATCTGCTGTCCTGGATTATCTTTTACACTTGTCTGGCGCTGGACTCAAGTCCTCTTCGGTTCGAGTCCACCTTAGTGCCATTGCTGCTTTTCATCAGCCAATTGACGGGAAGCCTATCTCTGTTCATCCTGTGGTTTCCTGCTTCATGAAAAGCCTTTTCCACGTTCATCCGCCCCTTAAACCTCCTCCTGTGGTTTGGGATCTTAACGTGGTCATTGCTCAATTGATGAAACCCCCATTCGAACTGCTTGCGCGGGCTCACTTGAAGTTTCTTACTTGGAAGGTTATATTTCTTATTGCTCTCACTTCTGCCCATCGGGTCAGTGAGCTTCAAGCCTTGGTTTTGGATCCACCTTTCACTGTCTTCCATCATGATAAGGTGGTTCTCCGTACCCATCCTAACTTCTTGCCTAAGGTTGTTTCTGAGTTTCATATCAACCAATCCATCGTTCTTCCTGTGTTTTTTCCAAAGCCCCATTCTCACCCTGGAGAAGTGGCTCTGCATTCTCTTGATTGTAAGCGTGCGCTGGCCTTCTACTTGAAACGCACCGCTCCTCATCGTTCTGCTCCCCAGGTTTTCCTCTCTTTCGATTCTAATCTCTTGGGTCGCTCTGTTTTTAAGCGGACCATTTCTAACTGGTTGGCCGCTTGTATCTCTTTCTGTTATGCTTAGGCTGGTCTCTCCCTGCCGGGTCGAGTCACGGGCCACATGGTCAGAGCGATGGCGGCGTCTGTTGTTTTCCTCCACTCGACTCCGATTGAGGAAATCTGTAAGGCTGCCACTTGGTCCTCAGTTCATATGTTTACCTCGCACTACTGTCTGGATGCTTTTTCCAGGCGTGATGGCCATTTCGGCCAGTCAGTTTTGCAAAATCTGTTCTCCTAAATTGCTAACTCTCCCTCCATCCCATTCTTGTTAGCTTGGAGGTCTCCCACATGTAGAGAATATGCTGCCTGCTTGTCCTGGGATAAAGCACAGTTACTTACCGTAACAGGTGTTATCCAGGGACAGCAGGCAGATATTCTTGCAACCCACCCACCTCCCCGTGGTTGGCTTCTTTGCTAGCTATCTGAACTGAGGCCACGCTGAGGAGACGCATGCCCTAGACAGGGTGGGAGGGGCACACTTGAAGGTGTTCAAGCAAGTCTGCTTGCGAAAACGTCCACTAGGGGGCTCCGTCGGTGACGTTGCCCACATGTAGAGAATATCTGCCTGCTGTCCCTGGATAACACCTGTTACAGTAAGTAACTGTGCTATCTCTAATCAATATATTTCACTGGAGCACATTCTATAGTATCAAATTTATAGACTGGATGGCACTCTTGTATCACATGGCATCTTCAGTCCATATTACTCTCTTCATGAGACTTCATTTAGAATTGCCCAGTAGTTTCTGGCATCTACATGGTCTCTAGTTGTCAATCCTTTTTTACAGCCACTTTAATCGCTGTGTCACTCTGTTTAGTGGGGAATTACTTCGTACACTCTTTTCAAACAGCTACTGCTTCAGATGCCTCCAGATCAGCCAGTTCTGACCACATACTCCTCCATGTATTCTTGCGAACCTCACCTGTACAGTATTAACACATGAGCCTGCTCTGCCAAGAGCAGACGTTTATATACATATGTTGAGTTGGGAATATTCTCAAGTTTTTTCATCACAGCATATTTAATCAATTCCTCTTACTGTGCATGTGCAATCAACTTATATTCTACTACATAATCAAGCATGACGGTATCAATTTTTTTTGTTTTTTCTATCAGAAAGCCAAGAGGATTTGGAATTACTCAGTTGCTTGACACATATTTCTAAACCTTGTCTATGTTCAAGAAGCAACAAATACTCTTGCTGACAAACTCAGCTGATTTCTTTGGGAATACCAGTGGGCGCTCATCTCTTTGATTTTTTTGTCACATTTTCTTTTTCTCTGAGAATCCTCAGATAGTCCTATCCTGTTTCAGACACTATATTAGGGATCCAATATCCTTCTAGATCTTGCCATCTCTTCTCATGCAGAGTCCAAGTCTCTTTTACGTCCCATTCTACAGTTATCTCATCTGACATTTTTATTCAGGATGACCTCATCTAACACTGATCTTCTGCTCTTTCAGAATATTTTTGGATGGCTCCAGGAATGCCTTCTACATGACAGTGTTCCTAACAAAATATGATTTTCAGCATTGTATGGTATTCATCGTCAAGATGCTTTATCACTTTCCATATCTTCAATGTTAGAATGTTTTTTCCCCTTATCCAACTCATAGCTTAAAATCACTTCAGTCAGACTTCACCTCAAGGTTTTCAGTGTTTTCCATGTTTATTTTATTGTTAAAGTTCTGACTATTCATCTTCTTGTTAACAGTTTATGAAAGCACTTGTCAACATCAGACCATTTCTCAAACATCCTCTACTGGTTTGGAATCTTACTGTGGTTCTCTCCAGTCTGCTATAGTCTCTATTTCAACCAGTGGCCTATGCTCTTCTTAATTTCCTCTTAGGAAGTGGAATTTTTTTTTTAAATTCTCCACCACTTCTGACTGATTGCTCTAACAGTTTCACACCTTGGGGTTGAACACACCTTTTTTGGTTTTTTTTACCATGATAAGGTGTTTCTCCGCACTTTTCCAGAGGTAGTCTTGGATTTTCATTTCCATCAGTTCATTGTGTCACCAGTTTTCTTTCCGAAATCGATTCTACTGGACAGCTCTTCATACCTTCTGCTGTAAACGGGGCTTAGCTTATTACTTACAAAGGTCTCAGTCTTATAAAGCATTGCTTCAACTGCTCGCCTCTTTTCATACTAACAAGTTGAGCCGATCTGCCACCAAAAGATCTATTTCCACGGCCTGTATTTCTTTTTGCTATGCTCAGGTTGGACTGCAATTCAGAGATCTTATAACAACTCATGGGATCTGGGCTATGCAGCTTTAGTTGCTTTCTTTTTTTTAATTCTTTATTCATTTTTATATTTTCAACAAGTGGATTATAATAAAGTACAAATATATAAACTTTAATAGCACTTTTTGATCACACATATATTGAATCATAATATAATTCTTCCCTCCCACCCTCCCTTCAATATAACTTTATAATTTTAGATTAATTTGAAATTAAACCCACCCTCCCACCACCCCATATCTTGATAAATAAAAGGGGAAGAAATAAATTAAATAACTCTACTTCTAATGTTTCTTCTACTGTAAATGGCGTCCCACAAGGTTCTATACTGTCTCCTCTTTTATTTAATATATTTCTTGCACCATTATTAACGTTATGCCAATCTATTGGTTTCAATGTCTTCGCTTACGCTGATGACATCCAACTCTTGCACCCTATTGATATCGATAATCCATCAAATACCTCAGAAATTAATGCGAAATTAGAGAAAATTCACACTTGGTTAGATACTAACAGGCTCGCTCTAAATATTAATAAATCTAATGTACTACTGTTTCCGTGGAAAGATAATCCTAAACTCAAATTCCCAATTATTATCAAGAATCATTCCTTACAAGAAGTAATAAATATTAAATATTAGGAGTTATTTTTGATCATAAACTTTCCTTTCATAATCATATTAGTTATATTATATCATCATCTTTTTTTAGGCTTCGCCAAATTCGATCTGTTGCTCAGTTTCTCAATAATAAATCCCTCAACATTCTCATCCACTCATTCATTATCTCAAAGATAGATTACTGTAATGCTTTGTTCAAAGGCATAGCCCAAAAGGAAATTAAACGCTTACAAATTATACAAAATACCGCTGTTAAGCTTATCTTCAAAGCAAATAAATTTGATCACGTAACTCCACTTCTCAAGGAAGCTCATTGGCTTCCTGTTGCTCATAGAATCATCTATAAACTTAGCCTACTTACTTTCAAATCCTTATCTTTTAAAACTCCGGCCTTTATCTATAATCTTCTAATCCCTTACATAACAAATAGGACTCTTAGATCCACTGATCAACATTTGTTAACTATTCCATCTCTCAAAATTATAAACACAAGACGTCAATATATTTTCTCTGTTACTGCACCCCAAACCTGGAATTCTTTACCTTATTATTTAAGACAAGAATCTAACCCAGAAAAATTTAAAAGTAACCTGAAATCTTTTTTATTTATTGATGCCTTTATAAGTCAACAATAATTTTACTATAAAATAACTTCAAGATTATGCTCTCTTCCTTCCCTTATGTACTTTCCCTAAATGTTTTACCCACCTTTTTATGAAAATGTAACTTCTATCCCTTCCTTACCGTAATTGTTTCTGGTATTGTCAAAAAATGTTTTGTTTGTTTTGTCCACACTCTTAATCTGTATTACTTTTAATTTGTAATTTTAAGTTGTACATCGCTTTGAATTAAGATAAAGCGATTAATCAAATCCAAATAAACTTGAAACTTGAAACTTGAAACTTAAATATAATCAATCCTTACAATAGTTTGTTAATGGCTCCCAAACATCAATAAATTTATTATAGCGTTCCTGTTGAATAGCTAATATTTTCTCCATTTTAAAAATATGGCACAATGAATTCCACCAGAAATTATAACTTAATCTATCATGATTTTTTCCATTTTTTTGTAATTTGTTGAATGGCAACTCCTGTCATTATGATAAGTACAGTTTGCCTTTCTTATGTTTTCAGGTAGGCTTCCTGGGACACCAGGCTGCTCAGTGGTACAAATTAATATCTGGATTTATGAATAAAAAACCAAAGACCGGTCTTCGAGACATTTGGAGCATTGAGATTACGCATCAAATTACTGCGTCTCAATGGCCACGAATTTGGTCTTGGAGGATGAGATGTACAGTGTCTGCATCTATGAGACAAACTTGGTATTTTCTGTTACATAGAGCATTCTGGACCCCGGTACGTTTACAAAAATTAGATTGCTCTAAGTCTAATAGATGTTGGCACTGTCATCTAGAAGCTGGTACATTGGATCATTTATTGTTTTTTTGTCCACTAATATATAATTTTGGGAAATCTATTTGGAGTCAAATTAATAATTTACTTGAGAATCCGGTAGCGCTTTCATATGATACGATATTATTCGGTACATCAATGAGGAAAAAGAGTCAAATATACTCTAAAAACAATAAATTATTTTAGTTGCTTTCTTGCGTTCCACTTACATTGCTGATAGCTGCAAAGCAGCTACTTGGTCCTCAGCACAAGTTCATCTCTCTCTATTCTCCGGAATTCTTTCCAGACACAATGGTTACTTCAGCCAAGCAGTATTATAATTTTTATTCTCTTATCTGGTCAACTCTTCCTCCATCCCATTACAGTAAGCTATGGAGTCCCATATGTGAGAATATGCTGCCTGTTTGTCCTAGGATAAAACACAGTTACTTACCATAACAGGTGTTATCCGGGGACAGCAGGCAGATATTCTCACATCCCACTCACCTCCCCTGGTTGGCTTTTTAGCTTGCTTACGGAACAGAGGAGCTCGAGCTGGCATTGGGTGGGAAGGCACTCGCGCATGCGCAGTGCGGGCAGTCGCAAAGTTTTTCAACTTAAAGTGACAGTTCACTTGTCAAACTGTCCTTGCCAGGCTCCGTGGATGATGTCATCCATATGTGAGAATATCTGCCTGCTGTCCCCAGATAACACCTGTTACGGTAAGTAATTGTGCTTTATTCAGCAATGGGCAGCATGATCAGAGATCTGTGTGTACAGTATCTGTTATAATTTATACTTATCAAAATCTGTGAATTTATTTTAAAACTAGTCTTTAAGCCCGTTACATTAATGGGTGCTAGAAAGTAGCCCCCTTTCCCTCTCCCCCTCCAGTTCCTCCCTAACTGTCTCTCCGTAGCCCCCTTTCTGTCTTCCTCCCCTAAGCAAAATGATCTGCCTCCCAGCACACCCCTCCCCCCGAAGCAGCCCCCTTTCCCTCTACCCCTCCAATTCCTCCCTGACAGTGTCTCCGTGGTCCCCCTTCTGTCTCCCCTTGAGCAGCGGATGCAGCACTGTAAATACGCTGCTTCGCGGCCTCTACTGCCCCGATTTGCTCTTCCGTGTCTCTGATGACGTCATCAGAGAACGGAAGAGCAAATCGGGGCAGTAGAGGCGGCGAAGCAGCGTGTTTACAGTGCTGCGTCCGCTGCTCGAGCCAAGAGGTTTGTCGACCGCGGGAAGGGAAGGGGGTGGCGGCGGCGGCAAGGGACTAAGGTAGCCGGCCAGACCGCGAGAAGAGAAAATTGGGTGGAAGGCTCAACGGGGATTGGGGGGGAGGGGCGAAGACGATGACGAAGACTGAGCCCTTGCTTTCTCCCTAGCTCCCAGTGCCCTACCCGTCTGTACACCGCAATCTGGAGAGCAGGGAGTGCAACGGTTGCGGCTGGCAAGCAATGCGGCTGGGAAGCAGTAAGGCTCGGGACTCACGCATGCGCACGTCTGCAAAGCCACGGACATACATCTCACGGAACAGGGATTTCAGATCACGCAGATCTGAGTGCGCATGCGCGTCTAGCGTTTTATTATATTAGATGATTGGGACTTTTTATCCATCAGATAGCTCTTTGCTAGCTAATTAGGTTAAAAAACCCCTTGTGCTATTAAAAATAAAACACAACCCTTAAGTGGGTTAGATTTTGAGGTTACAGAGCCACATGTTGAGTACCCTCAGTATAGTAGGCTGAAGCATTTGGGTCATAATAAATGTCCAAATTGTGTCCAATACTGTCACTTGCTCAAAATTTGGACACAATTTGGACAGATTGTGGGGACCAGCAACTTTGTACGCAATCTGAACAGATTGTGGTAGCAAACATACAGCAAAGCAATGTGGAGGCATTTTTACAGCAAAGATCTAGGAAGTTGAATGAGTTGCGATACAACGTAGACATTTCAAGTATTTATCCACCTTTGGGTTGACTTGTATTAAGGTCTTTTATATTGACTGTATGAACTTATTTTTTTGGGGGGGGGGTTCTGGATGTTAGTATTATTAGGTATTTATTAGATGAGATTGATAAATTATTTAGTATGTAATAATTAATAAAAGGTCATATACAGTGGAACCTCGGTTTGTGAGTAACGCGGTTTACGAGTGTTTTGCAAGACGAGCAAAACACTTAGCAAACTTTTGTCTCGCAAACCGAGCACCGCCCTGATAAACGAGCACTTACAGCTGCAGGAATGAATTATGCTCGTAAACCAAGGTACCACTGTATTTTAAATTGAGTATGTGAATAGTTTCCTCTATAATGTATTTTATCTAATCCTTTGTAGATTAGTGAAACTATTAAATAGTTGTGATAAGTCCAAAGATTTATTGTATTTTAATGAATATGCATGAGAGAAATCTGAATGCCTACTACCTACTTTATAGGCAATCTGACATGTAGGGCTCTGTCAGTGATGTCACCTAGAGTGTAATTGAATTCCCCTGCCATGTATGGAGAACCTCTGTTACAGCAAATAACTGCACTTTATTATCAAAAAATAAGAAAATAACCCAATAGTCCCACCCACTTAAAATAGAGATAAAATAAAAGCAGTGTAGATAGACATAAGGATTAATAAAAGCGTTTCCATTAATTTACTTATCACAGAAGTCAAACTTACTGGCCTGTAGATAGAAACATAGAAACATGAAGGCAGATGAAGACTAAATGGCCCATCCAGTCTGCCCCTCCATAACATCCATCATCTCCTCCTCTCCCTAAGGCAGGGGTGTCAAACTCAATCACATTAAGGGGGCCAAAATCTAAAACAAAGGCTAAGTCTTGGGCCAGACCCTGCCCAATCTCCGCCCCCATACCCCGCCCCCATAATAGTACTAATTGTAATACCATTTTTTGCATTCATTTTTCATATACAGTACTCCTCCAAAATTCATGGGAGTTACGTTCTTGAAGTAACCGTGAATTGTGAAAAACCGCGATTATTGGATGCGAAAGAGGAGCAGGGATCGAAGGCGGGAGAGGGCTATAGGAGCGGCAGCGTCTGCTGCGAGTGCCAATGCGGGTGGTGGCGCTTGCGGCCCTGACCTGGTCCGGGATTGCTGCTCGGATTGCAGGTCAGGCAGAGCGGATCGGTGATGTCACGGGGCTGGAGGATGCGCACGGCGGGGTCACGGAAGAGGCGGATGGAGGATATTTTTCTAAATGCTGTAATTGCAGAGGGAAAAACCGAAAAACAACTCTGAACCGCGACTTCGCAGTATAATCTTATTAACAACACATAATGGTTAACTACAAAATTAAACTACACAAAGCACACTGTATGCTTCTCAACATTCATTCCTACCAGAACACAGATAACCCCTTTGCAAAGATTCAAGACACTTCATTCAGTACAACCCCAGAGAAATAGAAACAAATGCATTTCTTCCTAAACAGTGCAAAATATAGACAGCAGATGTAAATTCTCAAAATTGACACAATTCAATCACTAAATTGAAAATAAAATAATTTCCCCTACCTTTGTTGTCTGGTGATTTTCCTAGTCTTTTCCCAGTCTCTGGCTGCATGTCCTCCTGTCTGTGCTCTTAACTGTGTATCCAGGACCACCTTATCCATTTGCTGTTTTTCTCTCCTTCACTTTCTGCCATACATCTATCTTTGTCAAAAAACCAAAAAGAGAGGCAATATAACTCACACAGTACTAAGCTGTTGAGTGACAAAAGAGAACATAAACAAACAAAAAATCACTCCACATGTATTGAATCAGAAAAAAATCTAAAAATGTTCTTCTTTACTGTTTTTAGGAACTGTGCTCAGAGACATGAAGGCTATAAAACCGCCTCACCACCCAATCATTGCATAGTTCAATACAGTGTCAGAAGAATGGTATATATCTCTCTAGTTGTACATCTGCACCCTCTCAGTTGTAAATGTGCTCGTACACAGCTGAACTACGTACTTAGGTATATATTTTAGAACCCACCTACGTATTTTGTGGTTACACTCATACCTCCCAAACATGCCATTTTGTGGTCTCATCCAAGTATGTGTTACTTGTCACAGGTCATACTTGTAGATAGGAGCAATTTATAAGGGGCATTTTGCACATCCTCTATAAAATTACCCCTTAGTCATGGAGTGGAGGAGCAGCCTGGTGGTTAGTGTAGTGGGCTGAGAACCAATGGAACTGGGTTCATTTCCCACTGCAGGTCTTTGTGACTCTGGGCAAATCACTTAACCCTCCATTGCCCCTGGTAAAAACTGCTTTGATTGTAACCACAGAAAGGTGATATTGTGAAGGAAAAAGGTCAAAAGGATTGTGTAGAGTAAAAGGGGAGAGAAGAGGGGTGACGGAAGGGAGAAAACAGATAAAAACAGGAATACAAAGGTATTTCAAGCTTATTTTGGATTTAGTAAATGCCCCTTTCAGTAGTAGTTCAAGGTGAGTTACATTGAGGTAACATAGAAACATAGAAATAGACGGCAGATAAGGGCCACGGCCCATCTAGTCTGCCCACCCTAATGTCCCTCCCCTACCTTTGCCCTGTGAATAGATCCCATGTGCCGATCCCTTTTGGCCTTAAAATCAGGCACGCTGCTGGCCTCAATCACCTGTAGTGGAAGACTATTCCAGCGATCAACCACCCTTTCAGTGAAAAAGAATTTCCTGGTGTCACCTCGGATTTTCCCGCCCCTGATTTTCCACGGATGCCCTCTTGTTGTCGTGGGACCCTTGAAAAAGAAGATATCTTCCTCCGCCTCGATGTGGCCCGTAAGATACTTGAACGTCTCGATCATGTCCCCCCTCTCTCTGCGCTCCTCGTATCTGCCCAGGTACTCGGGGTATTACCTTGCCCCAGATCCCACTCACCTACTCAGTGCTATCTCACCTACTATCATCCCTCCTATCTGTCGCATCCTATTACTCTCCACTGCAACTGTCCCTGATGTCTTCAAACATGCCGTTGTCACACCCCTCCTCAAAAAACCCTCACTGGACCCCACATGCCCCTTCAACTATCGCCCCATCTCCCTCCTCCCCTTCTTATGTGAGTTTCTTTAACGTGCTGTTCACTGCCATTGCCTGGACTTCCTATCCTCCCAAGCTATTCTGGATCCCCTTCAGTCAGGCTTTTGCCCACTGCATGCCACATAAACTGCCCTTACCAAAGTTTCCAATGACCTGTTCCTGCCAGATCCAAAGGCCTCTACTCTATCCTCGTTCTTCTCGATCTATCTTCCATCTTAGATACTGTTGATCACTGCCTACTCCTTGATATGCTGTCCTCACTGGGATTCCAAGGTTCTACTCACTCCTGGTTTTCTTCCTATCTCTCCCACCACACCTTCAGTATATGCAATGGTGGTTCCTCCTTCACAGCCTTCCTGCTATCAATTGATGTACCTCATAGCTCTGTCCTAGAGCCACTCCTTTTCTCAATCTACACTTGCTCACTTAACATAAGAACATAAGCAGTGCCTCCGCCGGGTCAGACCATAGGTCCATCCTGCCCAGCAGTCCGCTCCCGCGGCGGCCCAAACAGGTCACGACCTGTCTGAATCACCAGAAGGGGCTCCCTTGCCACCTTGGTTTCTCATTGAAGTCCTATCTTCCCATCGAAGTCTTGCACATGCACGACCTGATTGGGTTTCTATACTTATTACCTGGTTAGCTTTCTATACTTGTGTTACATCCCAGCACCTCTCTCAGTATCCCACGATCCCTTTATTCCTCAGAAATCCGTCCAATCCCTGTTTGAATCCCTGTGCCGTACTCTGCCTGATCACTTCCTCCGGTAGCGCATTCCAAGTGTCCACGACCGTTTGTGTGAAAAAAAACTTCCTTGCATTTGTTTTGAACCTATCTCCCTTCAGTTTCTCCGAATGCCCCCTCGTACCTGTTGTCCCTTTCAGCCTGAAGAATCTGTCCCTATCCACCCTCTCTATGCCCCTCATGATCTTGAAGGTCTCTATCATATCCCCCCTGAGCCTCCTTTTTTCCAGAGAGAAGAGCCCCAGCCTATCCAACCTCTCGGCGTATGGGCAGTGTTCCAGCCCTTTTACCAGTTTCGTTGCTCTCCTTTGGACTCTCTCAAGTACTGCCATGTCCTTCTTGAGGTACGGCGACCAATATTGAACTCAGTATTCCAGATGTGGACGCACCATCGCTCGATACAATGGCATGATGACTTCCCGCGTCCTGGTTGTTATGCCCCTCTTTATGATGCCCAGCATCCTGTTGGCTTTTTTCGAGGCTGCTGTGCACTGTGCAGATGGCTTCAGTGATGCATCCACCAGCACACCCAAGTCTCTCTCAAGACTGCTATCTCCCAACAATGCCCCCCCCCCCCAATTTGTAGTTGAACAACGGGTTCTTTTTCCCTATATGCATGACCTTGCATTTTTCCACGTTAAAGCGCATTTGCCATTTGTTTGCCCAGTCTTCCAGTTTGTCCAGGTCCCTTTGTAAGTCCTCACACTCCTCCCTGGACCTAACTCTGCCGCACAGTTTGGTATCGTCTGCAAATTTTATAACCTCGCACTTTGCCTCCTTTTCCAGGTCATTGATAAATATGTTGAAGAGTAACGGCCCCAGCACCGATCCCTGTGGCACACCGCTCGTGACTCCCCTCCAGTCAGAATATTGTCCCTTTACTCCGACCCTCTGCAGTCTACCCGACAACCAGTGCTCGATCCATCTGTGCACATCCCCTCCCACCCCGTGGTTCCACAGCTTCCTAAGCAGCCTTTCATGTGGCACCTTGTCGAAAGCCTTTTGAAAATGGAGGTAAATGATGTCTATAGGTTCCCCATTGTCCACCCGACTGCTTATTCCCTCAAAGAAGTACAGAAAGTTCATTAAGCATGACCTTCCCTTACAGAATCCATGCTGGCTTGTTCTCAGTAGGCCATTTCTCTCGATGTGCTCGCAAATACTGTCCTTGATCATAGCTTCCACCATCTTCCCTATAATTGAAGTCAGGCTCACCGGCCTGTAGTTCCCGGGGTCACCCCTCGATCCCTTCTTGAAGATAGGTGTGACATTCGCCAATTTCCAGTCCTCTGGTACCTCTCCAGTTTTCAAGGATAGGTTGCAAACATGCTGGATTGTGCCCGCTATTTCTTGTCTTAGTTCCTTTAGAACCCTTGGGTGGATCCTGTCTGGGCCCGGCGATTTGCCGCATTTTACCTGTCTATCTGTTTGAGGACATCCTCCTTACTTACCTCTATGTGTTCCAATTTTTCAGCCTGTTCACCACTCATGAGCTCCTCTGAGTCCGGTATATTAGATGTGTCTTCTCTCGTGAAAACCGACGAGAAGAACGTGTTCAACCTCTCAGCTACCTCTTTATCCTCCTTAATCACTCCCTTCCTATCCCCATCGTCCAACGGCCCCACCTCCTCTCTCGCTGGTCGCTTCCCCTTTTCATAACTGAAGAATGCCTTGAAGTTTTTCGCCTCCCTGGCCAGCCCCTCTTCGTATTTCCCTTTTGCTTTTCTAACCTCTCGGTGGCATTCCTTGGAGTGCTGATTTCCTCCCATGGCTTCCAGTATCCCCTTTATGGTGATGATTCCCAGATCTCTCTCTCCACACCAGATATCTCTACAGAAACCCAGACCAGAGTCTCAGCCTGCCTGTCTGACATTGCCACCTGGATGTCTCACCACTATCCAAAACTGAACATGGTTAAAACAGAGCTGCTCGTCTTTCCGCCTCCCTACTTCCCCCATTCTCTATCCCTGTGGACAACACTCTTATCCTCCTTATTTTGTCTGCTTGCAATCTTTGGATCATCTTCTCCTTCACTGCCCAGATACAACATATTGCTAAAAACTGCTGCTTCTTTCTCTATAATATTACCAAAATTCGACCCTACCTCTCTGATCACACTACCAAAACCCTTGTCCACAACCTCCTCACCTTGCACTTAGACTACTGGAACTCACTACTCTCAGGCCTTCCACTTAGACATCTTGCTTCTCGACAATCCGTCCAGAATTCAGCTATACAACTTATATTGTGTGAGAGCTGTGATACTCATGTTACCCCTCTCCTAAAGTCACTTCACCGGCTTCCCATCCTTTTCCTAATGCAATTACGACTCCTCTTACTGACCTACAAATGCACTTGGCTTCCCCTCACTATCTCTCGTCACTTATCTCCCTTATGTACCCCCCCACACAAGCTCCGCTCAGCTAGTAAGTCCCTCTTATATGTTCCCTTCTTCTCTGCTAACTTCAGGCTCCATCCCTTATGTCTCTCTGTGCCATATGCCTGGAACAAACTGCCTAAATCCCTATGGCAGGCTTCATCTCTGCCAGTGATCAAGTCCAAGTTAAAAGCCCACCTCTTTGAGACTGCTTTCAACTCCTAGCTCTTCTCATCTTGGATTCTGTTTCCCCAACCCTATATGTCATGTCTGTCTTTCCAAGGTAGATTGTAAGCTCTTCTGGTCAGGGACCATCTATTAAATGTAAAAAAAAAAAAAACAGTGTTTCATATGCCTTTCAGCACTATATAATTGATAAATAGTAGTAGGAAAAAATTAAAAACCAAGTTATTTAAGAAATTTGTCAAATGATCTAACTAAACTTCTCAATATATCCTCGGAAGTTAACGCTTCTGCTATCTGTCTTGTAATTTCTCTGGGTTTGCCCAGACCAATTCTTTTGTAATCTGCCTTGAACCGAAAGGTAGTGGCGGATTAAAGACACTAATGTAATGTAGTGTGTCTGCGGCAATGGAGGGTTAAGTGACCGACTTCCTAAGGTCCTAAGGAACAGCAGTGAGAATTGTTGTCAGCCTGGTGCACTAACCAGTAGGCTAGTCCTCCACTCCAAGATGTGTTTAAAAAGATGACAGATTGAGAATCCTTCCTACCTCTTTGGAATAACTTTCCTTTAACAGTACAATTGAAGATAGACTAGTTATTGTTTATTTAAAGCTTCTATACTGCTAACTAATGACTATGAAATCAATTCAGAGAGGTCTATATATGAAGACAAGCTTAGGGGGCTTCATTGAAGGTAGGGGTGAGGAGATACTAGATTGATGAGGATGATCTATTCATATAGAGAAATTTGACTTGCCATTGTCGTTGTTTGTTTTTTGCTTTTTTTAATTATTGTAAATTGAATAGCTGGAATTTTTGTAGAGGTAATTAATAAGCCTAAAAGAAAGAAAGCTAGATGCAGGTGTTTGTGTAGCCTCTCTGAAAAAGCGCTTTTTGGAATTTTGTGTGGGTGCGCTGTTATTCCTTGTGTGTGCAAGATGACATGGGTTTATTATAATGCATAATGAATTTTATTCTAGTGGTATGTGGAGAAAAACAATGAATGTATATACTCGAATATAAACACATCCTAATATAAACTGAGATAACCTTCCCCTTCCGCCCCCCCTCCTCTCTTCCCTGACATCTACATTCCAGATTTCCCTGAGGTGCCCTGTCTTGCTAGCCCTGTTCTTCCTGTCAGGCTCTACACCCAGCCTCTCCCCTGCTGAAACCCAGTACAGGCCTCTCTGAACCTACCTTAAACATTGGTGGTCCAGTGGTGAGCTGGATTAGAAGTAATGTCTCCTTGTCCTGTCCCAGCTGGCTCTGCACCACCCCGCCTCCCTCCTGGGGCAGGAGTGATCCTCCTCTGTTCTTTCTCCGTACAGACTCGCTATTGAAAATGACTTCCTCAAGTTCCCATGGCAACTTCACAAGACTGCATAGGAAGATTGCTCCTGTCCCAATTCACCGCTGAACCACCAGGGTTTAAGGCAGGCCCGGGATGGGGCAGGGTGGTACAGAGCCATGGAAGAGTTGAATATAAACCAAGACTCCCATTTTTGGACCATTTTTATGGCTCAGTTTATATTTGAGTATATACGGTAGTAGTGTTATCTACAAAAATATCACTTTTGTTAATTTAAACATTGAAAGCAAAATTTTATATGTTGTTTTGTTTTTAATTACATTTGTGTGTTGTGTAACAGTTGAAGAAAACCACAGAGGAATTAAATGAAGCCTTAGCAGCAAAAGAAGAAATTGCCCAAAGATGCCATGAGTTAGATATGCAGGTGAGTAATTCATTGTAGGATTGAGATTGAAACAGGACAAGAAACTGACTTGAATCTGTCTCCAGGTGTATATCTAATTAGCAAAAGTAAAGCTTAAACTTTCTATAATACAGATTGCCCATAAAATAATAAAGACCTGTTATACTTTTATATGTCTGATGCTTTTTTTGGCAGGATATTTTTTCTATTGTGGGTGAGATGAACAAGTCTGAAACTCAGCATCATGGCGTCTGTAAAACAGTAAAATGGAACCAAGCAATTCTTGAAAATAATATCTTTGATAGAAATTTGTTTAAATTTAGTTTATATCCTAAGTCAGTTTGAACCTCACATTCCTGATAGTGCTATGTATTGGATGAATGAAAATATTTACCAGTAAGCATGCATCAGTGTAATATAGGCTAGGGGTGGGCCTGCCGCGCCCAGTCTCTCCTGCTGCTAAAGTCTGCACAGTTGCAGTGAGTCAGCCACTGCCATGTGAAAGGCAGACTCCATTTTAAAGCACAGGAACGGGGCTGTCGAGAATCCCCTCTAGACTTAGGGATCCTGTGGGGTTGGAAGAAGTTCCTCCGGGGTTCCTGCAAGAGCCTGCCTACCTGCTCGGTACCTTGAAGTTGCCAATACATTTTGCATATCTGATCACCTTTTTGTCCTGACCAGTCAGGCTAAGAAAGGGAGGCCGACATCTAAGGCCTTGATTTCCAGATGGATTAAAATGATAATTATCTCCGCTTATGAGGGGTGTGATAAGCAGCCACTGGTCACATTGAAACACCCTCACCAGAGGATGTTTCATGGGTGTTTCATCAAGTCTCTACCTCATGGGTAGAGACTTGGGTGGTTTCACCTGAGGAAAGCTGTAGAACAGCTGCATGGTCTACCCTTTATATCATCACCAGGTTCTTTAGAGTAGACGTAACAGCCAGGAAAGATTCTGCTTTTGTGTTCTTTGTTTTGAAGGCAGTCTCAGGGGGCCTGCCCTAGACTCAGGGGACTGCTTTGGTATGCCCCTAGCATTCAGGACTGCTACACACATTTCACTAGAAAGAAAAATTAGATTCTTAACTCAATAATCTTCTTCCTTGTAAATATGTCTAGTAGTCCTGAAGCCCTGCCCTGTAAGTGGGCTTTGCCTGCCTTCTGCCTGAAGATCAATCTGGATTTGGAGACTTCTCTGTCTATCAGATATGCTGAGAAAAAAAGCCAGAAAGTAAAGTTTGGTCTAAGTCTCTGCTTGTTAGCAGGACATGCGAGTAGCTACGAGCTTTATATAATTTGGTGCTGGTTGCACATATTTTTATATATATGTTTTGATCAGTTACTTGAATGTTGTGATGTTAATTAATATGTGTGTTACAGAGCAGAACAGAATGTTAGTGTCAGGGATATTTTTCTCCATTTCCCTCCTTCCAGTTGTCTGCCATTACAATTCTACTTAATTGCTTTGGTACAAACTGAGGGGGCAGGAGCTGCTCCCTGGGAAGGTGGCAGAGTTCAAAGATGATTGACAGCATTTTGCAAGCAACTTGCAGGTTCAGATGTATAACCCTAGCGTTCAAGACTACTAAACACATCTACAAGAAAGAAGATTATCGAGGTAGGAACCTAATCTTTCTAACTTAACTATTCAATTAGGATTTATTGGCATTGATAATTGAAAAGCACCATTAAAAAGCAATTAGCCGTTAGCCACCTAATTGACTAGGCACCTACCACTTTGAGGTAGGTGTTTACTCTGAGGTGCCTGTCAGAGAGTAGGCATGGTTAGGGGCAGATTTTGGGCATGGTTTGACTTAGATGCTGGTAAGCACTTAACTGATGCACTCATTTAGGCCAAAGAAAACGAGCATAAATGGAGTACACCTAATGTCGCAACACCTACTGGCACTTAAGACCGCTTAGGTGCATCTTGCTGTGATTCTATAAATGGCGCCTAGCAGATGATTGATAATTGCGCTTCTGGGTGCCCAGAACATAGGTGCCATTTATTGAATCGGGGCCTAAATGTGAAATGCTTTCACAATTTTTTTTGTGTGTGTGTGCAAATACAACTTTCTCATCCTTGGCGTAGAATCCACCCCAGAGCTGCCTCGGGAAACCAGGGAGCTTCACTACTAATCCATGAGACTTTCTGGTATAAAGTTACACATAGTGGTGTTAAAAGTAGCAGCCTCATGCCAAATAACAACACATTTAATTGCCTTCCAAAGTACCCCGAACTAACTTTAATAGAGAGAAAAATGGATGATTGCAGAAGTCTATTTCAGTAGAAGAGCTTTTGTGTTTCTTAATACATCCAATGTTTGTCATCTTAAAATATTTTTCTTTTTGCTTTGGCTTAAATTGAAGGCCTGCTTTATTCAGGAGGAGCGAGATAGACTGAGGTTTCAGTGTATTGACCTAGAAGAAAGGGTAAATCTTCTGTGCTATGAGAAAATGCAATTTTTAAAATATTAACTGCACCCCACTGAAATACTGCTTCTAACACAGCATTTGCACCATTTTTCTGTTGCAGTTCTCTTTGCTGTTACCCCATACTGAGACTAATATCACTGCATAACTAGGACTGAATTTTATGCAGTAATTAATAAAAATTACTAAAGTACACCAACATCTTTTTTAACCAGGTGCCTAGTGTAAGGTGGCAAAAGTGTGCCTATATTGTAATGAAAATTAGGCACTTACTGGCAAATTCTATGTAGTCCACAAAGCTGATGTAGATGCCCTAACTTAATTAGCACCAATAACTGGCACTTAAGACCTCATAATTGCTGTTATGGACCTAACTGTCAGTTAAGTCCAATTAACTTAACCCCCCCCCCCATACACACACACACAATTGTGTAAAAAGTAGATGCCTATTCCAAAGCACCTGCCTAAAAGTGGGCATGGTTAGGGGCGGATCATGGGTGTGGCTTTTTCAAGTTTGGGCACCTCTTTTTGAATTATGCGCCAGTATTTAGGTGAAGAAAACCTGGCATTAATATGGTGCACCTAAAGTTAGGATGCTTAGTGACATCTAACTGTTATAGAATTGTGCTTATCACTGTACTAGTTGGTGCTGATTTTTTAGGCGATCTACAATGTATGTAGTATTGAGCCCTAACTTCTTAAATGCTAGCTTAAGAGGCCCAAAATGTGCCTGAGGTGTATATAATGTACACCAGCTCCAAGGCTGGTATAAATGTCTGCATCTAAGAGCTCCTTTTACTAAGCTGCAATAGCTTTTTAGTGCGCACAGAATTGCTGTGCATGTTAGACGCTAACTCCAGCATTGAGCTGGCGTTAGTTCTAGCCGCGTAGCATGGGTTTAGCAATTCTGCGCGCGCTAAAAACGCAATCGCAGCTTAGTAAAAGGAGCCCTAAGTGATTGCAAGATCACACATGAATAATAGAATTTTATAATTTATGTAGTACATGTATACCTCTATTCAGACTCAGTCCATGTGCACATCCACAGTAAAAGTATGCACCATGCAAACATGGCACATAATTTTGCACTGGTTAGTATTTTATGAGGCCCTTTACACGTGTAAGTGCCCAGTTAAGTATTTAAATAAATAAAATACCACCATTTATTTGTGTTCTTGCCACCTGAAACTGACTCCTTATAAAATTAACCCTTTAGTTCATAGAACCATTTTTCTAATTTAGTCTGAGTTAAAAATAAAAGCATGCAAGGTATGGTAAACTATGTAGCCCGTAGAAATATTTAAGTACAGACATCCCACAATAAAAATCAATAGATGTTAACATTCCTAAACAGTGGCACTCTGTGCATTATGCCTGAGGTTTTAACAGGATGAATGACAGTTTTGTTTTGGGATGTCATTTTTTTCCTATTGTGTGGTTTAATTTGTCCATTGAACTTGTTTTATTGTTTCCCTTAACATCCATAGCCTTGCAATAATAGAGCTTTTTGCTTTTTATCTTTTGTTTTGTTGGGGGCAAACGGTTCTTCTTTGAGTTTCACTATTTCTTTAAAGCCCAGCAAAACATACATATGCTAACAGCTTGAAACATATCAAACAGAAGTTAGATTCATTTGTCATTTCCTCATATAATCTTTATATTTTCATCCTCTGAATTGTATTCATAATTTAAATTGGTTTCTCTTTTTTTAATTAAGTCTGTTATGTTATAGGGCTGCCAGACTTCTTTCTCTGTTTTGACTAGTCCACCTGCATGTTTCTCTACCTCCCCTACCACCCACCCCCACACACTTTTTCTCTGTACTTGGTTCATAAGAATTCACATTTTTTTAATACTGAGGAAGCAGTATGCCTATTAACAGTGCAATATGGCCATATTGAAATTTAAATTGTTCTCAAATGTTTGTCTAGCAACACTGAAAAATATCAGTGAGAATTGGCAAGGCTGCTTTAATAGAAGATCCTATTTTTTAATGTGATGTACTCAACATAGATCAAAGTTTAATGTATAGGGGGCATTTCTGTTTTAACAAATGTGTTTATCAAACATTTTTTTCATACTGTTTCCAAAATACAAGATAGAGTAACTAGCATAAATGTCTTTGTAATATAAGAATATAAATAGTGGTTTGTGAAATTAAACGCATATTTTATTGTTTATCTGTTAAAATAAAGTAGCCATTTTACATCATAGATAAAACAGGGCTAGATTAATGGGTAGGCCCAGTAGGCACATGCCTAGGGCCCAAAATAGGCAGGGGGCTCCCTGAAAGAGCTACTTGCCATGCCAATTTTTTTTTTTTTCAGACGGCGACGAGCATCCCCGCACGACAACGGGCCCTCCCATGGCATCGATGACAACAACACTACTAGCCCTACACCCCTCCCTGGCATCGACGGACGGCAGCGCTGCCTTTCCCCGGCATCAACGGTAACGAGGTTGGCTCTGCTCCAGGAAGGTCCCGCGATGACTGCATCTGCCGGTCTATCCCCCTCTTCACTCACTTCCGGCCGACGCAGTCATCGCGAGATCTTCCTGGAGCAGAGCCAGCCGTTGATGCTGGGGAAGGCCGCGTTGCCATCCATCGATGACGGGGAGGGGGGAGGGCCGGTGGTGTTGTTGTCATCGATGCAATGGGGGGGGCCTGTTGCTGTGGAGGGGCCATTGCCGTGTGAGAAGGGTGGTGGAGGGAAAGAAAGGGGGCAGATGCTGATGGAATTGGTATGCAGGGAAAGGAGAGAGAAACATAAGGGGGAAGGATACTTGATTGAATTGGGTTGGAGAGAGAGAAAGGGGGCAGATGCTGATGGAATTGGTGTGCAGGGAAAGAGGAGAGAGACATAAGGGGAAAGGATACTGGATGGAATTGGGTTGGAGGGAAAGAAAGGGGGCTGATGCTGATAGAAGTGGGGGGAAAGGAGAGGAGAGAGTGAAATGCCAGATCATGGGGGTATGGGAGAGGGAAGGGAAGAAGAGGAGAGAGATGCCAGACCTTTGAAGGAGGGAATGGAAGAAGATGGATGCTAGACCAATGGGGGTTAAGGGAACGATGGAAGGGGGAGGCATACAGTTTCTGGAAGTAGCATAGAAGGACAGAAGATGCCATATATTGTAGAAGGGGCAGACAGTGGATGAAAGGAAGAGAGTGACAAGAAGATGAGGAAAGCAGAAACCAGAGAAGACAAAGGTAGAAAATTTATTTATTTATTTATTTTTTTGCTTTAGGGCACAAGCAATGCTGTTTCTGGTGTTGCATTGTATGCAGAGTCCATCTTCTTGGTGGTTCAATTTAACCTTTGCGTATTTGTGTTTTATCCCCTTTTACAAAAATGTAGAGCATTTTTTAGCGCCGGCCTTGGTGGTAACAGCTCTGATGCTCAGAATTCTATGAGCAACTGAGCTGTTACCACTGTGGCTAAAAACCATACTACAGTTTTGTAAAAGGGGGAGAGGTTAATTTGTGATTACATATTCCATACTAGGCAAAGGTGTTTTCTGTGTTCTGTTTGTATGAAAGACATGGTTTTTTGTTAGTGTTGACTTGCCTTGTTTGGCGAAATGCATCAAGCATGTTCTTGGGAGCACCTTGAATAAACCTGATTTGAATCTCCTTATTTTCTGCCAATATTATTTTGTTTCATGGTGGATTCTTTGTTGGACCGCTATCTTGTTGTTTTGTTTCAAGTTAACATACATGGAGTGGAACATACTAGAGGAGTTACAGATTTGGTTGTTTATACATACATATGGGTTACAGTTGGTTGACATAGAGTAAGGCAGTTGAGAGGCATTGTAAACCTGGTTATTAATATAGACTTATATTTCAGATAGTATTACTGCTTTACAATATATTTGAACAGTTTTATATATGTATGGAAAGGGTTCAGAGTTAAAGTCCTGAGTAAGTAGGTGGGAAGGAAGGAAGGAGGATTTGTTCAGAGATGTTTGGGGGTTGCATAGAAGAAAACTGTGCACTGGTATGCTAATCTTTATTTTGAATTTAAAAAAGAAGAAATACAAGTGGAAATAAAGAAGTAAATAAGAAAACAGATAAATGGGGGCAGGGTATGGGCAGGGCCAGGGGGCCCCAGTGTACTTGTGTGCCTAGGGGCCCTCGAAGAATTAATCCTGCCCTGGATAAACAGGATTGTGATGGAGTGTATGAACCTCTCTCTCTAGTGGACACTTCCCTGTAGAGTCAGAGAATCCCTCGGCAAGCTCTCCCTGTCCCTCTAGTGGACTCTTCCCTGCAAGGACACTTGGTGGAAAAGGAAATGAACAGGAATAAAAAGGGCATGGCAAAACAGAGTAAGAGAACCCCAGGGAAGCAGGCTGTGTTAGGGACTTGAAAGGAGGTTTAACTGACAACTTTTCTCCTTACTGCAGGACTGAGAGCTGAAGTAAGCCCAAGCTGGGATGTGTGAACTGTTATTCCAACAGCTAGCTCAGACTATTTGTAACTAAGCTAATATTGTTTCTCTGAGACAGGGGATGGGTCCCTGGTAATCTATCAAGCCTGAAGGACTAATTTCTGGATATTCAGCAGTTGTGTGATCTAAACGTGTTGTAAGACTAATTATCTCAGGACAAGCAGGCAGCCTATTCTCACATATGGGGTGACGTCATCAGCGGAGCACGGATGCGGACGCTTGCAAGCATACTTGCTTGAAGAAACCAGAAGTTTCGAGATAACCGCACTGCACATGCGCGAGTGCCTTCCCGCCCAGCGTAGGGCACGTCTCCTCAGTTCTCAGTTTTCTGTGGAGCCGAGAAGACCGTCTTTGACTCTCTGCATTTAACTTCGTTACTTTGTGCCTTCTCTGAACCGCGGTTTGTATTTGTTCCTCACAAATCGCTGTTCTTATTTTATTTCTTTCATTTTCAGTTAAAAAAAAAAGTAAAATTTTTTCTGCTTCCGTCCGTTTTCCGGGACTGGCCGCTCAGCCGCAGCCCGAGGGCTTCGATCTTGCGGCGGCTATTTTTACATCTATGTCCCGGCCTGTCAAGGGCTTCAAGAAGTGTAGCAAGTGCCAGCGTGCGATTTCTCTTACGGACCCACACTGTCACTGCCTCAAGTGCCTTGGGCCGAAACATCATCCGAAGTTGTGCCTGCGCTGTGCTACGCTTCAGCCTCGAGCCTTCAATCGTCGTTGTATTTTGGTGGACAAGCTCTTCGAGATGGATTCTTCTTCTGATCCCTCGACTTCAAAGGCGACCTCGGCCTCGACTCCTACCGAGGTTCCTCCTGCTTCTACTGCTTCCACCTCGAGCCTCATCAGACCTTCGTCATTTGCAGCGGCTCTTTCTTCGAAGCATCTGCTGTATCTTCCCCTGTTTCCTCAGGTCAGATAGCTCAGCAGACAGTTCCAGCGGTAGTGATTAAAGTGCCTAAGACTTCCAAGTCAAAGCACACTCACACTACCTCGAGGGAACCTCCAGCCATAGCAGGTGGTCCGGTTTCAGCCGCGGATCCATCCTTGCCGGCTTCTTTCCAGACCATGTTAGAGAAGCAATTCATTCAGTTCCTTACTAATATGGGACCGAAGCTTCTACCTCTTATCCAGCCTGGGCATTCAGCAGACTCCCGTGAGGTCGAGCCGCTTCCCCTGCCTCAGTCTGAGCTAACACACTCTTTGCAGGGAGCAGAATCTCTGCGAGTGTCTGGTCTGGCATCAAAGCACGTACAACAAGGAGCAGAATTTTTGCAACTGCCTCGGAAGGAATCCTCACACTCTATACAAGGAGCAGAGTCTTTGGGAGTGCATCGAGGTTCCTCCACCAAGCCTCTGGAGCTTCGATCTACAGCCTCCAGCCTTATACATTCTTTGATACCATCGGCTGCTCCCATCTCCGAGGTGAAGTCTCCTCGATCTTCGAGATCTGCTTCCAGGCACAGTTCTCATCGACAATCGAGGACTTCATCGAGGCATCATTCCAGGTATAGTTCTTCTGCTAAAGAAAGATCTTCTTCAACGAAGCCTCGATCTACCCCAACTTCAACTAGACCACTGACTCCTTGTTCGAGGTCTCCAATGCCGGACCTCGAGGATGTCCCGGTTTCGATTGCCTAGTCCAAGTCACCATATTCCTTTGATGCCTTTTTTCCTGCCGAAGCTTCATCTTCGACCCAGGCTGCCTCGACGTCCTCGAGTCCTTCTCGAGGCAAAGCATTGGCGGATCAGCTATCTTTCTCATCTTTTCTTCGTCAGATGGCTGTGGACTTGGATCTTCAATTAAATACTGGCTCCAAATACTCTAAGGCAGTGTTCTTCAACCTTTTTACACCCGTGGACCGGCAGAAAAAAAATAATTATTTTGTGGACCGGCAAACTACTAGGACTAAAATTTAAAAATCCCGTTTCCGCCCCATCTCCGCGAGCTCGGTCCCCACAAATCATCTGATCCCATCCACACAAGCCTCAGTTATGATTTTATATTGAATGTATTTTATTAAAGTATAAAAAGAAACAATATTCTGTAGAATTGTCATTTTATAAATACAAATAATTCAGAGCAAGGATCAACAAAACCCCTGTCTCCCCTCCCCTTCACATATATCCCCTCTACTATCAAGAAAACTGAACAAGCCAAATTATTACAGAATGCTACACAGAAATATCATGCTAACAGAATACTGAAGTAACACATGACAGGAATAGTTTTAGGGGAGTGCAACTAGGGCAACTGCCCCCTGGTCAGAGAGTTCCCTAAGCCAGCTGAAAGCTAAAGAAGCACTGCCTGGGTTTTGCAGTCCCCAGTTATGTCTAACACCAGCTCTAGCAGGATATATATTTCAAATCTGATATATTCTAATCACAAAATAGAAATAAAATTATTTTTTTCTACCTTTTGTCATCTCTGGTTTCTGCTTTCAATTTTTTTTTCACTCTCTTCCTTGTATGCCCTCTCTGTCTCTTCAATCCAGCATCTGCCCCTTCCATCCACTATCTGTCCTCTCCCCCTTCCATATGGTATCTGTCTTCTTTCTATGTCCCTCTCCCCTTTCCATCCAGCTTGTGCCCCTCTCTCCTATTTACATGATTCATTCCAGCTTCACTGCTCTCTTCATTTTTATCTCTCCTACACCAGATCTATCATCGTTGTCCCTCTGCTTATTTTTCTGCTGACCCCTTCCTATCATCAATCTCTCTACTTTCTCATGCCTGTGTCTCCCCTTCCCCTCCTCTAATCTCTCTGCCAGCTGTTTCCTTTCTTTTTTCATTCTCCCTTCCCTCCTCCTCCTGTCCAGCAGTAACTCTCTTCCCTTCCTCCCCTCTCAGCAGCATCTCTCCGTCTCCCTCTCCAGTAGCAGCTGTCCCTTTTTTTTCCTTGCCCAGCAGCTTCCCAGATTCCTTTCCCTCCTCCCCTCCCAGAAGCATCTCTCCTTCTTCTCCCTCTCCAGTAGCAGCTGTCCTTTTTTTTCCTGGCCCAGCAGCTTCCCAGATTCCTTTCCCTCCTCCCCTCCCAGATGCATCTCTCCTTCTCCTTCTCCCTCTCCAGTAGCAGCTGTCCCTTTTTTCCCCTGCCCAGCAGCTTCCCAGACTGATAGTGGTTTTCTCCCCTCCCAGCAGCTCTTCTTACTTCCCAGCGCAGCAATTCACGAAGGCAGCCTCGGGTCCTTTGTTGGGTCGCGCCGCCTCTGAGGAAAGAGGAAGTTGCATCATCAGAGGCAGCCGCGACTCAGCAAAAGCCCCGAGGCTGCCTTCGTGAATCGCTGCGCTGGGAAGTAAAGGAGAGCTGCAGAGAGGGGAGAAAGCCACTGTCGGAGGCTCCCCAAGATCTCTCCGGCCCAGCGCAGACTTCCGATGCTGATCTTGCCGGTCCTGCGCGGACCGGCAGGAAGTTCAAATGAGTCAATCTTGCCGGTCCTGTGCGGACCGGCAAAAATTTCCTGCGGACCGATACCGGTCCGCGGACCGGCGGTTGAAGAACTGTGCTCTAAGGAGTATCTAGAAGTCATGCATCTTCCTCAACCTCCGGCAGAGTCACTTAAGCTTCCTCTTCATAAGCTATTGAATCAGACTTTTGGTCGATGCATGGAAACACCTTTTTCCATACAGCTGTTCTAGGTATAAAACTGTGCATCGCAAAGGGTTTGACAACTCACAGTTATCTCATCAATTCCTGCATGTCGAGTCCTCATTGAAGAGGTCCCATCCTTCGAAGGTTTATGCCACAGTTCCTCCTGGAAGGGAAGGGAAAACGATGGACAAATTCGGACGTAGTTGGACCAGATTTTCAGGAGATCCACCTTTCACGGTGTTTCATCATGACAAAATGGTCCTTCGCACTCATCCTAAATTACTTCCTAAAGTGGTATTGGAATTTCATCTCAACCAATCCATTGTTCTTCCAGTGTTCTTTCCAAAGCCTCATTCTCATCCTAGAGAAATAGCTCTTCATACTCTGGACTGTAAACGTGCTTTGGCCTTCTATTTGGAACGCACCAAACCACACAGAACTGCTCCTCAACTTTTTATCTCCTTTGACCCAAATAAGTTGGAACATCCTATCTCTAAGCGTACCATCTCCACTGGATGGCTGCTTGTATCTCATTCTGCTATGCCCAGGCTGGATTACCCCTACACAGTAGAGTGACAGCCCATAAAGTTAGAGCAATAGCAGCTTCAGTAGCTTTCCTCAGATCTACACCTATTGAGGAAATTTGCAAGGCTGCTACTTGGTCCTCGGTTCATACTTTCACTTCTCACTATTGTCTGGATACTTTCTCCAGACGGGATGGACATTTTGGCCAAACAGTGTTACAAAATTTATTCTCCTAAATTTCCAACACTCCCACCATTCCATTCTGGTTAGCTTGGAGGTCCCCCTTATGTGAGAATAGGCTGCCTGCTTGTCCTGGGATAAAGCACAGTTACTTACCGTAACAGGTATTATCCAGGGACAGCAGGCAGCTATTCTCACAACCCACACACCTCCCCTGGTTGGCTTCTCTGCTATCTATCTGAACTGAGGAGACGCGCCCTACGCTGGGCGGGAAGGCACTCGCGCATGTGCGGTGCAGTTAACTCGAAACTTCTGGTTTCTTCAAGCAAGTATGTTTGCGAGCTTCCGCATCCGGGCTCCGCTGATGACATCACCCCATATGTGAAAATAGCTGCCTGCCTTTCCCTGGATAACACCTGTTACGGTAAATAACTGTGCTGTATCTGAAGTTCTTTTCGTTTATGAAGCAAGGCACCCAGGAAGAGTGTTTGACATAAAGCCTTCCTTGTTTTGAATTGTTTTGAGTTATTGTTTCCTTGTATGAACCTGGTTACAGATGATTTTGAATCGTTTTCAGTGCATGCAAGCCCATTGGGTGCTGTGGAGTTGAAGTAGACCAGGTTCATCAATTATTCCAAAAGTGGTACCAAAGCCTAAGACTAGGGAGTATGTTTTTTTTTTTTAATTTATTTTTATTACATTTTTACAAAAAGCAACCCAATAGGCAACAAATTCACAATACAGCAAACAGAATCAGCTAATTATCTCCCCTCCCCTCAAGAGAATACCAAATGCTCATTGACTGCTGGAAATGAGGATTTGCCAGAGGGATATATAACCCTTTTGACTGAAGGTGGAAGATACTAAAAGATAAGTGCAGATCTCACTCTCCAATATACCCTAAATATTGGATTCTGATGACAGAAGCACAGAACTTCAGAGAAATGATGCCAAATTCTCATCAAAAGGAAGTCCATCAGTGCAGATCTCCAGTGCATAGTTCAGAGATCAGAGGGTTATGGTTGTGTTTTCTTACACTCTATAGTGGCTATGTATGAATGAAACCATTCATTGTTTTTATTGCATTGATCTCCAAAGGTCCAAATTTGACTTTTCAATTCCTCTCAAGTTGACAAAGTTCTGAGGACCATTAATCCTTTGACTCAGTAGTCAAGGAACTTCAGAAATTGGTAACAGTCACTTTGTAAATGCAGGGTGCTGATCAGGAAATATCAGCTAGTTCAGTTCCAGTCAGATTGTCTAGTCTTCTACCCGATTCCTCCCTTTGGGTGTAGATTGTTAGCACCATTGAGCTACTACTGGTTGATTAATGGATTAGTGCATCTTCAAAAGACTGTTTCCAGTATATATTAAGTGATTCTTCAGTAATCATGGGTGTCCTTGTTAGATCAAATGATAATCTCATTCTAATACATACCTGTGATCTTCTCTTGAGTGTTTCTCCACAGGCAAGTGGTAGATTTGCAGATCTCTTCTTTTCAGGCTTTCCCTCAGGAAAAGAAAATCCATATCAACTGTGTAGCATCCAAAGCACCCTCCTTATACTTCCTTGAGCACTTCGATGTTCCAAAAGAGTTGGTGGCAGTGCCGAACTACAGTCGCACTTTTTAATTTAGCAATAATAATAATAATTTTAAAAGTTTACATAGGCTGATGGCCAATATCTGAACAATCTCAGAAACATCAAAGAATAGACCCTCCCACCTCCCGGTAAGGGGGAACAAAAATCAGGTAAGATATTCTCTCCAGAGTTCATATAACTGCCAGATAGTTTGAAAATGGTTCATGCTTAACGTGACCATACGTCCCATTTTGAACTGAATCATCCCGTTTTTAGGTAGCCTATTCTGTTGTCCCCAAGCACAGCTTCTGGATGCCGAAATGCCCTGTTTTCTGAAAGAGCGCATCGGGAGGTTTCCCCCCTCCACCTGACACACTCTTTTTCTTCTTTCCCTGCCTGTCCCTCACTGCTGATTTCTCCCTGCATCCCCACCATTGCAACCAGGACAGAACAGGTGCGTGGCTCACAAGCCTGTCCCTGACGTCAATTCTGGGCCCACCAGGCAAGGATTGGCTGGCCTTGAACTTCCTTTCTGACGTCAGAATTGACGTTGGGAGAAGACTTGTGGGCCACGCGCTTTGTCTGTCCCGGTTACTGCGTCGTCGGCGGGGTAGCAGGGAGAAATCTGTGGTGGGAGGTCAGGCAGGGAGAGAGGAAGAAAAAAGTGTTTTGCGTGGTAGGGGGCAGGCAGAGAGAGAGGAAGAAAAGGGGGAGGGAATGGAGTGTGTTGGGTGGCAGGGGGCAGACAGAGAGAGAGGAAGAAAAAGTTAGAATGGAGTGTGTTGGGTGGCAGGGTGCAGGCAGGGAGAGAGGAAGAAAAGTTGGGGGAGGGAATGGAGAATGTTGGGTGGCAGGGTGCAGGCATGGAGAGAGGAAAAAAAGTTGAGAGAGGGAATGGAGAATGTTGGGTGGCAGGAGGCAGGCAGAGAGAGAGGAAGAAAAAATTGGACTCATGGAGGGACAGAGAGAGATAAGTCCCCTTCCTTCTTTCTCACTGAATTTGACTCTTGGCTTTTGGGCTTTCTTGAGTCATCTTCTCCTTCCCTCATTCTTGGGGACTTTAACTTTCACCCTGATGATCCCACTGACAAGTATTCTGCTAAGTTTCTTGCCTTAACATCCTCATTTGACCTCCAGCTTTGCTCTACAACAACCACTCACCAAAATGGCCACTGCCTTAACCTTGTCTTTTCCTCCAACTGCTCTCTCTAACTTCTCTATCTCACTGCTCCCCATCTCTGATCACCATCTGATATTCTTCACCATTACTCCCCCTCCACCATGCCCAGTCACCTCCAAGAGGTTTCAAAATCTTCAAGCCCTCTCCTTAAGTCACTTCACTGGCTCCCTATCTGCCATCGCACACAGTTCTAGATCTTATTGCTGATCTACAAGTGTGTTCATTCTGCTGCCTCTTCTCACTCCTCATACACCTCCCAGAGAATGTTCCTCAGATAAGTCACTCTTAATGTTACCCTTCTCCTCCACTGCCAATTCCAGACTTCATTTCTTTCATCTAGCTGCCCCCTATGCTGGAATAAATTACCCGAGTTTGTCAGTCAAGCCCCTTCCCTTGTTTAAAAGCAGACTGAAAACCCACCTTTTTGATATAGCTTTCAATCCTTAACCCTACTCCTCTGTCCTCCAACCCAGCCAGTTGATTAACCGTTCCCCTTAACTGTATCCATGACATCCTGTTTGTCTGTCTTACCTGGTTAGATTGTAAGCTCTTTCGAGCAGGGACTGTTTTCTCATTCTTTGTGACTCTGTACAGCACTGCGTGCATCTGGTAGCGCTATAGAAATAATTAATAGTTGTAGTAGTAGATGTTGGTTGGGGAATGGAATGAGGTCTGGAGGAGAAGAAGCATGCAGGAGGCAGAAAGAAAGAAAGAAATATTGGATGCACAGTCAGAAGGAAGTGCAACCAGAGACTCATGAAATCACCAGACAACAAAAGGTAGAAAAAATAATTTTATTTTCTGTTTTGTGATTACAGTATGTCAAATTTGAAATGTGTATCCTGCCAAAGCTAGTGTTAGACCGGGAACATGAGCTAGGATTTAGCAGAGTGAGGAAAAGTCATTTTTGTTTGTTTATTTTGTTTACATCACAGTGCCAGTGTCGGTAGGAGAGGGCAAAGGGGGTGGAGTGAGTGAAGAGGTTATAAAAAAGCCCACCAGGATGTTTGATAAAAAACACCCAATTGGGCAGGAAAATCGAACCAATTTTTTTTCCTGACTCGGGCAGCACTAGTAAATACGCTTCCATATTTAGTTTCAGGAACCTCACCTTGCACTTTTCCCACATTCTGGGCTTGCTGCTCCTGCCCCATAGTTGCTCCGACCGCAGGACCTTCCTTGGGACCTGAAAGGTTCATCAGGGAATCCTCTTCCAAGGTCCCAGATGAACTGGCCTCTTGGTTTGAAAGCTCTGCCTCTCCGGACATGTTTTCTCGCCGCGGGGAGCTGGTTGCCTGTGGCATAGGGGAAGGATCTCGCACTGCGGGGCTCAACATGACCTCTAGCCCTGAAGCTTCCGTTACAGTGTCACTCTGTGCCATCGGAACTAGCGGGCGATTCCCCAGCGTCGTGAACCTCAACTGAAGACGACTCAGGAACTGATCAATTGTAATAGAAGGGGGATTGCACCTCTACCCCTTCTCTTTGGCATGTACAAGTTATATGCGTTTTCTTGAATACACATAGTATTTCCTAAAAATTAGTAAATGTCCCGTTTTGAGGAAAAAAATGGTCACATTATTCATGCTGTCCTTTTTGATAGCAATCAATTTGGACATCAGATAGAGTTCACCTTAACCAATAGCTTACTCTTTTGTAGGACGTTCCATCTGCTTCCAAGTAGAAGCCAAGTAGTTTCTCACTGCTGTCATAACTGAGGCCACCAAGTAATGGAAATAATCATCCATAGAGACTGGCTGTCCATTTAATAGAAAAGTGTAGATTCTTAGAGGAAGAGAAACATACAATAATTACTCTATAAACTGAGACACCATTCTCCAATATTGCTGCACATCCACTAAATACGACCAAATGTACCCTCAATATTGTACCCCATCCAGCAGCACTCCATGCCATACCCAAAAATCTGTTGAGACAAGCAGGTTATATAGTTCTGAAACAACATTTTATATCTGTTTTCCATATAGTTAGATGTAATTGAAACATAGAAATGTAGTAATGACAGCCTTCTATATTTTTCACATTCTACTGTGTAAAAAATGCAGTTCAGAATGTATTAAATTAGTTTTTTTAGTGATATACATGCCATACTTAACATTTTTCAATGTCAATTACAGAAATGTTCAAAGAGTAATTTAGAAGCCAGAAAGTCTTGATTGTATATGTAAGAGATAGGGGGGACTGAGTAGGTAGAGAAAAAGGTCAGAAAGAAGTTTTATCCTGCACATGGGGGATGATACATAACTTGGAATTGATTCCTCATGACATCTAAAGATGTTCAGAAAAGGAAGAAGTTGTAAGTCTGAATACAAATAAGAATGTTCTCTCCTGTGGTAAAACTGTAGAAAGAGAGACAAGGAAGGAGCACTGGCAAGTCTAAGTAGCTGCTTAGATACTTTATTTTTGTTTAGTCTTTTTACCAAGCTGTGGTAAGAGCTAGCTTATGCTTATGACACCTTACCACGGGACACACTGAAGAGTCCCACAGTAATTTTACAATCTATGTGCATACACCATGTGCTAAACATTTTACTTTTTTTGAGAAATGGGCATGTCTGGGGGTGGAAAATGGATGTTTTCTATACTATCAGTTAGCATGTGAGCCCCACCAACTACAAAATAGGTAGTGTTAAGGGCTCATATATTAATCTTTTTTTGGCTACCACTAATGACAACATTAGCATGTAGTCATTAATGCCAGAAGTTGGAATTCTGCCATTTTCTGGCTGCGGAAACAAATGGCCTTAGCACACAGGAAAGACCTGCATAAGTGCACACTAGAGCTACTTTTACCCACACCTTTGTAAAAGGACCCCCATATAAAACTTAACCTGTTGGAACATGTGGAGGTCGTGGTTATAATTTAAAAAATAATATAAGCATATGGATATATAGTAGTAACCCTGTTGAGCTTATTGTTAACCATCCTGATAGAGAAAGTTAGTCACTCTACTGTTATAACACATTTGTTATATTTTAGGTTGCAGGACTTCAAGAAGAGAAGAGTAGCTTGTTAATTGAGAATCAGATTCTCATGGAACGCTTAAACCAGTCTGATTCTCTAGAAGATCCCAACAGCCCTGCAGGAAGAAGACATCTGCAGCTCCAGACACAACTAGAACAGCTCCAAGAGGAAACATTCAGGTTTGAGGCTCAGTTGTATAATAAAGTAGTCTCTGAGATTGGTATGAAATGTTTAAAGTACACCAGATATCAATTATATATTCATTGTACTTGCACAGAAATAATTGACATTTGTCTCTTATGATCACCCCAGGTGATCTAGGGGTGTGAATGCATTGCACTTTAAAACAATTACCGTATTTTCACGTAGATAACGCGCACCCGTGTAAAACACGCACACGGGTATAGCGCGCGGGGAACACAAATCTATGTAAAAAAAATGTAATATAGCGCGCACACGCGTATACCACGCATGCTAAAACCTTTTTTCAATCCGATCCGGCATCCCCCCTACGAACCGGCATCCTCCCCCCCCCCCCGCTCGCGTCACCCCCCCCTCCCTCACGATCCTACATCCCCCCCAGCACCGCAAAACATGTCTTACCCGATTGGGTACCAGCACCAATGCACAGGATGTGCCAGTGCCCGAAGATCCTCCCTCGTTGGTTTGGGTTGGTTTGGGCTGAGCTGGGTGGTGCGGTGCAGGAGAGATCTTCCTTCTTCCTGCGCCAGACTGGACTAGGCTTTGAGCATTTGCGCATGCTCAAAGCCTTCTGGTCTCGCTCTCTCTGAGATAATCTCGGAGAGAGCGAGACCAGAAGGCTTTGAGCATGTGCAAATGCTCAAAGCCTAGTCCAGCCTGGCGCAGGAAGAAGGAGGATCTATCCTGCACCGCACCGCCCAGCCCAGCCCAACCCAAACCAACGAGGGAGGATCTTTGGGCACTGGCACTGGCACATCCTGTGCATTGGTGCTGGTGCCGGTGCCCAATCGGGTAAGACATGTTTTCCGGTGCTGGGGGGGATGTAGGATCGCGGGGGAGGGGGGGTGACGCAAGCGGGGGGGAGGATGCCGGTTCGCAGGGGGGATGCCGATTGGATTGGAAAAAAATAATTGTACAACGCGCAAGGTTATGCACGGTTTGTAAAAATCATGTATAACGCGCACGTTATATGCGTGAAAATACGGTACATTTTCTGTACCTGAGGGTTGAAGTAGAAAAGACTGCTGGGAGGGAAGATTGGAAGGAAGAGGCTGTTATATTAGCAGAATAAGTGCAAATAAAAGCCCCTCTAAGCAATACTTTCAGAAATAGCTCTGAATTGAGAATCAAGCGCAACTGCAGGTGGGTCCCCTTTGCCCTTTAGTTCCTCTACACTGCAGGAGCTGCTTGACCAGAATTTGCCTTACCTTGTCATGTAATAATGACTGTAGACCAAGATTTAAGAAATTAAAAGCTTTAAGGGTATTCCAAACCAGTTTTGTATACCTCCTGTGTACTGGAGATGAGTGTTACCCCCAAAGACAAATACATAATTAAAATAGTGTATATTGTCAAAAATACTGTCATGTCACAATCTTTTCTCTCATGGTATACAGACAAAAGTCATTTTGATAATGAGCTACCTAGCTATATTGCATGGTAAGCATATTTAGGAACAATAATGAAGAAAGGTAGGGAAAAGACTGAAGACCTATCATAGCCTTCTTTTATCAGCTTTCAAGTAATGAACAAGAAAAATTGCCCACAAAATTAAGATGGGGAGTTAAAAAAAAAAAAATTAGTTTCATAAGCATATAGCTCTTTGTCTCCTTTGAACAGTACTCTGCGGTTCAAACATTATTCTCATTGTTTCACAGACTGGATAATTTTAAAAAGCTCCTTACTTATCCTTTATCTGCTTCAATGTTATTCTAAAGCCCTTTATCAGTCAATAGTGTAGCCATGAGGGGGGGGGGGTGCTTTGGAAAGCCCAGACTCGCTCTCCCTACTTTGGGCTTCAAACCTGCAGCACCCCACCAGCCAAAGAAATTTGGTGCCCAAGTTGCTTCCCTTCTCCTTGTGTTGGTGATATGCCTCCAGCTGCCGGGAACTAAGCTTGCACAAGAAGTCCCGATATTAGCAGCTGGAGGCATGCTGCCAACTTCCGCATTACAACATCAACACAAGGAGGAGGGGAGCAACTTGGGCACTGAATTTCTTTGGCTGACTGGGCACTGGCACCCCTGCAAACAAAGGTATTTTTAGCATGTGTTGGAAATGTGTTGCTCCCCTCATCAAAGAAAATGGAGGGCTAGCTACACCCCTGTTATCAGTGTCATTTATAAGCCAATGGATAAACCAGATACTTTACCTCTGTCTTTTGTGCTGCATTTCCCTTTATGCTTGTGGGACCCTAATTCCCCGTGTTCAGATCTCTCTTGTTTGCGACAGGATAGTGGTACTCACCAGCTGTACAGCTTACAGCTTTCCAGATCTTTTTTCCGATAGGGACTGTCATTTTTGGCAACACTGCTTTTACTGTTCATCAACTAGGAATGTACCATGTAGGTAGGAAAGTTACAGTGGTTTATAGGAAGTTAAGAGCACAACTGAAGTAGTCACTGTCTGTTCAACTCTAAACCATTTGTTAGACAAATGCATCAAGTACAGATCCCATGTATAGACACTACCAAGTGCACTGTTACTTTAAATCTTTGGGCAGTGCCCATACCGAGCACATGCCAGTGCCTTCATGCCCGATGTTGGCTCACGAGACCATTACTTCTTCATTTTCTTTTTCTTTTTTTTAACTGTTTTATTTTTGCAAAATAGTATACAACAAATAGCACAAAAGCAAAATATACAAAACTGAATATAAAACAATCCAGAAAACAAACCCATCTCAACCCCAAACAGAGTCCCAAAAGAAAAAAGAAATCAAAAATAAAATTCCCCACCAATCCACCCAAAAGGGAGCAATGCAATAATCACCAAAAAATCCAAGTGATACCCCAAAATATAATATCTTTCCGTTGACATGATAAAGTCCCTTATTATGAAGACAATGAGTCAGAAGTCTCTCAAGTTTCAAGTTTATTAGATTTTAATATACCGACCATCAAGCAAATATCTGGACGGTTTACATTAGATTTAAAAATGACAGATAGGAGTAGGAACAATTGAAGAATTATTAAGTAATTTAAATAATATATAGTGAACATTAAAGACATTAACAAGACGGACTTGACAGTGAGGAGAGAGGGAATGGATGGGTACAGTTACATTGTAGGTAGAAAAAGGAGAAAGAGGGGTTGGGAAAAAAACATGTTGGATGGGAATAAAATATATGGAATGTTTGTAAAAGAGAGAAATTAGATAGAAGAGAAATTAAGAAGTGAGAAATTAAATAGAAGAGAATGCATCACAAAATCTATCTCCAGTGCAAATAGATATCCCAAATTTTATGAAATGACTGCAAACGTCCATTTTTAATAGCTGTCATTTTTAACATCAAACAAAGTTACATTACATTACGGATTTCTATTCCGCCTATACCTTGCAGTTCAAGGTGGATTACAAAAGATTTGACTGGACATTTTCCAGTGAAGATACAATTTTTATTTTTTTTTTTAACAGAGGAGAGATAGCTGGATAGAATTCTAGGGGAACTTACGGGTTGGATAGTAAACTGACAGTGCTCTTTATGACTTGGTGCAGCCTGCGGCTAAGTCTGGGGGTTTTGGTGGCCGCGCACTATACCTTGTGGCTTTTGCGCATAGTCGGCGGTTGCCGCATCCAAAACTGAACTTCCAAAATTTCCCTTTCGGGTCGTTTTTGTTTGGAGAGGACTTAGATAAGTTGGTTCAGCCTCTGACAGTCTCTAAGGTGCCCGTCTGCCTGAGGACCGTGCCCGCCCAGCGTCTCGGGGTGGCACTGCCCAGGGGTGTCTACGGGAATTTCGCAAGTTTCGCCCTGGGCGTGGGGCTGCTTCTTTCCAGGCTTCCGATTTTTTCCCGGGGTCGGTTGGCTCAGTGCATGCAGTCCTTTCGGGGGGCCCGTCAGGGGGCTGGGAGTCCCCCCGCCGGATCCCCTGCTGCCTGTCCTGCACGATGGCTCTTTGCAGGCGCCCCCTTTGGTTCCAGTGGGTGCCCGGCTGCGCAACTTGTTTTCCAGGTGGGCCAAGATCACATCCGATCAGTGGGTCCTGGAGGTGGTGCAGGACGGTTATGCTCTGGAGTTTGCTCGCTCTCTGCCAGATCATATATAGCCTCTCCGTGTCAGGTGGCATGGGAGATGCTAGCCTTTCGCCAGACTCTTCAGAGCTTGCTAGATCTCAAAGTGATTGTCCAGTGTCCCCTCAGGAGTGCGGCACTGGCTGGTACGCCATTTCCTTTGTGGGGCCCAAGAAGGAGGGGATCTTTCGGCCCATCCTCGATTTAAACAGGGGTCAACAGGGCTCTCAGAATTCCCTTTTTTCGCATGGACACACTGCAGTCTGTCCTTCTGGCGGTTCAGCCAGGGGAGTTCCTGACTTCTCTTGCTCTGACAGAGGCCTACTTGCATGTTTCCATTCAGGCCTCTCATCAGCGCTTCCTTCGCTTTGCGATCTTGGGTCAGCATTATCGAATCTGTGTGCTTCCCTTTGGCCTGACTCCCCAAGGTGATGGTAGTTGTCGCGGCGGCCTTGTGGTCGGAGGGCATTCTGGTGCACACCTACCTGGACGACTGGTTGATTCGGGCAAAGTCGTTGAAGGAGAGCACCCAGGTTACGGCTCGGGTGGTGGAGTTTCTCCGGTTGCTGGACTGGGTGGTCAACCTTTCCAAGAGTCGGTTGGTCCCAGATCAGCATCTGGAGTACCTTGGGGTTCTGTTCGACACCTCTTTGGGGAAGGTCTTCCTTCCAGAGGCCCGGGTAAGCAAATTGTAATCTCAGATTCGCTTTCTTTTGGCATCCCGGTGTCCTCGGGCGCAGGATTTCCTCTAAGTCTTGGGGTCAATGGCAGTGTCCCTGGACGTGGTAAGGTGGGCACGGGCTCACATGCGTCCTCTTCAATATGCTGTGCTCTGGAGATGGTCTCCCCAGAGGCATAGTTTGGATGTCTCTGTCCCTCTGCGAGGCTTGGCGCGCTGCAATCTTCGTTGGTGGCTCCAGACATCTCATCTGGTTCAGGGAGTGAGTCTGGATCTACCGCAGTGGACGGTGATTCTCATGGATGCCAGTCTCCTCTGTTGGGGGGCTCAGTGTGTAGGTCACTCAGCTCAGGGCACCTGGTCCACGGAGGAGGCGTCCTGGTCAATCAACGTGTTGGAGACCAGAGCCATCCGTCTGGCGCTGTTAGCCTTCCACTCCCTTTTAATGGGCAAGTTGGTCAGAGTCCTGTCAGTGCCACAGCGGTGGATTATGTCAATCATCAGGGAGGCACCAAGAGCGCTCAGGTGGCGCAGGAGGCGGCTCGGCTCAAGCTTTGGGCGGAGTCACACCTTCTGGAACGCTCGGCCTCTCACATAACCGGGATGGAGAATGTTCAGGCGGACTTCCTTAGTCGTCACATCTTAGATCCCGGAGAGTGGTGTCTCATCCCTGTGGCCGTTCAGTTGATAGTGTAGGCTTGGGGTCAGCCCCTGATGGATCTGATGGCCACGAGTGGCAACGCCAAAGTGCCTCGTTTCTTCAGTCATCGCAGGAACAGTCTGGCCGAGGGTCTGGATGCTCTAGTTCAACCATGGCCAATGGAGGGGCTGTTGTACGTGTTCCCTCCTTGGCCATTAGTGGGCAGAGTTCTTCTCCGCATTGTTCACCATCCAGGTCTGGTGGTTCTGGTGGCTCCAGATTGGCCTCAACGTCTGTGGTACGCGGATCTGGTGAAGCATCTGCTGGCGGATCTTCTTCCTCTACCTCTCTTGGACGACCTTCTGACACAGGGTCCCATTCCCATGTTCGACCCATCTCCCTTCTGTCTTACGGCTTGGCTCTTGAAAAGGGTCGCCTTGGTAAGAAGGGGTATTCAGATAAGGTGATCTCTACACTCTTGGGGTCCCGGAGGCTTTCTACCTCTAGGGCTTATGTGCAGGTTTGGCGTCTCTTTGAGGGGTGGTGCCAGGCACGGAGAATGGTCCCTTTTTGCACTTCCCTACTTATCATCCTTAAGTTCTTGCAAGATGGCCTGGATAGGGGACTGGCTTGGTCTTCTCTCCGGGTTCAGCTTGCGGCCTTGGCAGCCTTTCGTGGGTTAGTGAAAGGTCAGCGTTTGACAGCCATTCCTGATGTGATTTGTTTTTTGCTGGCAGCCAAGTTGCTCAGGCCTCCTGTGCGGCCTTCTGTTCCTTCTTGGGATCTCAATCTGGTTCTGTCTGTTCTTGTGCACCCGCCTTTTGAACCATTGGGTGGCTGCTCTTTGAAGGACCTTACTCTGAAGGCGGTCTTCTTGGTGGCCATTACTTAAGCTAGATGTGTTTCTGAGCTGCAAGTTTTCTCTTGTAGGACTACCTTCTTGGAATTTTCTAAGGAGCGGGTTGTCTTGAGGCCTGTTCCTTCTTTTCTGCCAAAAGTAGTTTCTCCTTTTCATGTCAATCTGTAGTTCTTCCGGTGTTGGGTAGTCAGGAGGGCTCTTCTTAGCAAAGACAGCTGCGCAAGGTGGATGTCGGTCAGGTCCTTCGTTCTTATGTGCAGCGGACCCAGGAGATCAGGAAATCAGATCATCTCTTTGTCCTTCTGGCAGGTCCTCGTAGGGGGGCTCACGCTTCTAAAGCTACTATTGCGCACTGGATCAAGGAGATTATTGCTTCCGCTTATCTTCTGAGACAGAAGCCTGCTCCGGAGTTTCTCAAGGCTCATTCCACTTGGGGTCAGGTGGCTTCTTGGGCTGAGTCTTCATTTGTGCCTACAGTGGACATTTGTAAGGCTGCGGTTTGGTCTTCCTTGCATTCCTTTGTCAGACACTACCGGGTAGATGTTCAGGCGCTTCGGAATGCGATGTTCGGTGAGCGTGTTCTGATGTCGGCCCTTTGGGGGTCCTGCCCATGATGGGAACTGTTTTGGTACGTCCCATTCGTAAAGATTAACCTCTACTGGTCTGGAGAGTGCTAAAGAAGGAGAAATTAGGTTCTTACCTGCTAATTTACTTTCTTTTAGCTTCTCCAGACCAGTAGAGGTCCCCAGCCTGTCTGTTGTTGTGTTGGGGCTGTTGCGCGGGCAGTTTTGTTTTTTGCTGCGGGTTCTAGTATTTTTCTAGGGCCGGGGAGAATTGATGAACAGCGGCTGTGGCTTGGCTGGCTTAGCTGGCGAGCTGTGGGGATATTTTCTTTCTGTTATCTCTCCTCTGCATTTTCCAACAGCAATTGGGTATTTTAGTTGTTACTCCTGTTCAGAATGTTATTTCTTTCTATTTTCAGTTCTTAGTTCTGCTTGGCTATTCGGCAGATTGATGAGAATAGAGAAGGGAATATCTTATATACTATTTCACAGTTTTGTTTTCAGTCTCCACCTGCTGGTCATGATTGGATATATACACATTCATAAAGATTAACCTCTACTGGTCTGGAGAAGCTAAAAGAAAGTAAATTAGCAGGTAAGAACCTAATTTCTCCTTCTGTGTTCATGGAAGAAAATCCTGGAGAAGGACCGATATTGGCTGGCAAAGTTACCATGAGAATGGATATTGCACCATTCACGGAATAGTGTGTATGAATAACTTAAAAACTTGAAGATAGACAAAGCCATGGGACTGGACTGGATCCATCCCAGGATATTGAAGGCACTCACAGAGGTTCTGGTGGGTCCTCTTAAAATCCTTGGAGACTGTAGAGGTTCTCTGGGACTGGAGTGGAGCAGATGTGGTCCTTTTCACAAAAGTGTTTACAGAGATGAAGTTGGAAATTTCAGGCTGGTAAGCCTCACTTCGGTTACTAAAGGAAATGATAGTGAATTTCCTAGAATTTAATGAGTTACAAGGTCCGAGGCAACATGGTTTTACTAAAGGTAAATCGTGCTAAATGAGTCTGAGTTAATCAGAAGAAACAGGATGACCAGAGAATTGGATCAAGGATGTGCGCTAGATGTAATTTACTTTGATTTCAGCAAAGCCTTTGACACTGTTCCTCATAAGAGGCTCTTGAATAAACTTGACAGGCTGAATTTAGGACCCAAATTGGTGAACTTGATTAGAAACTGATTGATGGACAGATGTCAGAGGGTCATGGTTAATCACATTTGCTCAAAGGAAGGAAAGGTGAGTAATGGTGTTGGGACTAATTCTGTACAATATATTTGTGAGCAACATTGATAAAGGATTAGAAGGTAAGGTTTGCCGTTTTGCGGATGATACCAAGATTTGTAACAGACTGGACACCCTTGAGGGAATGGAAAACATGAAAAAGGATCTGCAAAACTTAGAATAGTCTAATGTTTGGCAACTAAAATTCAATGTGATGAAGTGCAGAGTGATGCATTTGGGGAGTAGAAATCTGAGGGAGATGTATGTACTGGGACATGAACGGGGAGAGGGATCTTGGGGTGATGGTGTCTGAGGAGCTGAAGGCGATAAAACTATGTGACAGGGTGGCTTTAGACAGAAGGATGCTAGGCTGTTTAGAGAGAGGTATAACCAGCAGAAGAAAAGAGATGTTTATGCCCCACTTAGAGTATTATGTTCAGTATCTGGCTAAGGATTTAAGAAGTGGTCCAGAGGAAGGTAATGAAAATAGTAGGTTGTCTGCACCAAAAGACGTGCAAGAAGAGACTGGAATGCCTGAACATGTATACTCTAGAGGAGGAGTGAGTACAGGGGTGATATGATACAGACATTTAAATACTTATAAGGTATTAATTTAGAACCAAATCTTTTCCAGAGACGGGAAAATGGTAAAACTAGAGGTCATGAATTGAGGTTGAGGGGTGGTAAACTTAGGAGTAATAATATGAAATTCTTTTTCATGGAGAGAGTTATTGATGCCTGGAATGCCCTCTCGAGGAAGGTGATAGAAATGAAAATGGTGATGGAAGTCATAAAAGCATAAGATGAACACAGATGATCTCTAATTAGAAAATGAATTGTGTAAATTGAAGAACTAAGGCCAGTACTGAGCAGACTTGCATGTTCTGTGTCCTGCATATGGCAATTTGGGCTAGAGAGGGTTTTAACAGAAACTTTAGTAATTTGGAATTTGGAACATGAAGACAGTGCTGGGCATACTTTTACGGTCTGTATCCCACAAATGACAAGATGGTTTGGATAGGCTGGAGTGCACTTTTGACGGCAACTACAATAGTTGGAATTTAAGGACAGTACCAGGCAGATTTCTTCGGTTTACAACCCAGAAATATTAAAAGAAAAAAAAAGAAGATAATTTAAATTTATAATGCATGTAACTATTGGGCAGATTGGATATACTGTTCAGGTCTTTATCTGCTGTCATTTACTATGTTACTATGAATCTTTCTACTGCTACTGGATAAAGGCACTTGGCTTTGCTCTCTAGATCTCAGAGGTCTACACTCACATAACCATTCTACCTGCTCACCGACAGTATCTTCGCTTTTGTTTTGGATCTCGACATTTCCAATACAAAATCTTCCCCCTCAGATTGGCTTCTGCCCCTCATGTCTTCACAAAATGCCTAGTGATAGTAGTGGCAGCCATTTGCAGAAGGGGATTTCATGTATTTCTCTACTTAGATGACTGGTAGATCAAGGATTCATCATTAGAAACATCTCAGCAATTCATTTCTTGAAGCTGCTTGAGTTTGTCATCAGAGACAAGAAGACTTCATTCAAGGAATGGAAAAGGTCAAAAATGGACGAAAACTGGATGAAGCACAAACAGCATCAATGCAGGTGCCATAAAACGGTAAAAGAGACCAAAAGAGACTATGAGGAAAAAATAGCCAAGAAGGCGAAAAGCTTCAAGCCGTTCTTTCGATATATTAAGGGGAAACGACCCACAAAGGAAGCAGTGGGACCGTTGGATGATCATGGAATAAAGGAAGTGCTAAAAGAAGACAAAGCCATTGCCGATAAACTGAACATGTTTTTTGCATCTGTATTTACCAAAGAGGATATACATAACATACCAGAACCCGACAAGCTATACGCTGGAGGCGAAGACGGGAAACTGACAAGGTTGACGGTCAGTCTAGAAGAAGTATGCAGGCAGATTGATAGGCTTAAGAGTGACAAATCCCCAGGACCGGATGGCATCCATCCGAGGGTCATAAAAGAACTGAAAGGGACTATAGCTGAACTACTTCAACTAATAGCCAATCTGTCAATAAAATCGGGAAAGATTCCAAAAGACTGGAAGGTGGTGAATGCTACGCCGATCTTCAAAAAAGATTTGAAGGGAGATCTGGAAAACTATAGACCGGTGAGTCTGACCTCGATACCGGGAAAGATGGTAGAGGCGCTGATAAAAGACCATATCATTGATCACCTCGACGGACACAATTTGATGAGGACCAGTCAACATGGCTTCAGCAAAGGACGATCTTGCTTGACGAACTTGCTGCACTTCTTCGAGGGAGTAAACAGGCAGATAGACAAGGGCAACCCAGTCGACATTGTATATCTGGATTTTCAGAAGGCATTCAACAGGGTTCCACATGAACGACTACTTCGGAAGATGCGAGCCATGGAATCGAGGGTGAAATACTCCTGTGGATTAAAAACTGGCTGGCGGAAGGAAACAGAGGGTGGGGGTAAATGGACAGTACTCGGACTGGAAGAGCGTCACCAGTGGGGTGCCGCAGGGCTCGGTGCTTGGACCCGTGCTCTTCGACATCTTTATAAATGATCTGGACATAGGTACAACGAGCGAGGTGATTAAATTTGCGGACGATATGAAGTTATTCAGAGTAGTGAAGACGCAGGGAGACTGCGAAGATCTGCAACGTGACATAATCAGGCTCGAGGAATGGGTATTGACATGGCAGATGAGGTTCAATGTGGATAAATGTAAAGTGATGCTTGTTGGTATCAAAAATCTCATGCATGAATACAGGATGTTTGGGGCAGTACTTGGAGAGACCTCCCAGGAAAGGGACCTGGGAGTTCTGATTGACAAGTCGATGAAGCCGTCTGCACAATGTGCGGCAGCAGCAAAAAGGGCAAACAGAATGTTAGGAATGATAAAGAAGGGGATCGCGAACAGATCGGAGAAGGTTATCATACTGCTGTACCGGGCCATGGTGCACCCTCACCTGGAGTACTGCGTCCAGCACTGGTCGCCGTACATGAAGAAGGACATGGTACTACTCGAGAGGGTCCAGAGAAAAGCAACCAAGATGATTAAGGGGTTGGAGGAGCTGCCGTACAATGAAAAATTGGAGAAACTGGGCCTCTTCTCCCTCGAACAGAGGAGATTGAGAGGGGACATGATCAAAACATTCAAGGTACTGAAGGGGATAGACTTAGTAGATAAGGACAGGTTGTTCACCCTCTCCAAGGTAGGGAGAATGAGAGGGCACTCTCTAAAGACGAACGTAATGAAGTTCTTCTTCACCCAGAGAGTGGTGGAAAACTGGAACTCTCTTCCAGAGTCTGTCGTAGGGGAGAGCACCTTCCAGGGATTCAAAACAAGGTTGGACAGGTTCCTGCTGAACAAGAAGTGCGCTGGTAGGACTAGTCTCAGTTAGGGTACTGGTCTTTGACCTGGGGGCTGCCGCGTGAGCGGACTGCTGGGCACGATAGACCACTGGTCTGACCCAGCAGCGGCAATTCTTATGTTCTTATGTTATGTTCTTATATTTATATATGTACATTTCTCATATGCTGGAGTTTAAAGGAGCTTTCTTGATACTAGTCAGGGTTGAGATTTTCTCCCGAAGCAGAGAATAGACAATCTTATTTATTTGTGTCAGTCTCCACCCTTCGATGCACTTATGCACATCAGAAGTTATGCCTTCTCAGTTATAACAAATAAAGAACCTCCCTCACCCCAAGAAGTCTACAAAGATTAGGGGAAAGAGATGAAGGCCAACTCCAAACTAAATGAAAATAAAAAGAAATCTATAATATGAGAGTATTAAACGGACAAGCCCTCAGTCACACAGCAACCTCTGGAATCTCCAGGGAAAAGCTGTCGCGGGTTTACACCCAGAAAGGTGTTAACTGCGAAACATCCCCGGGCTTGCTCCGGATAATATTTCTAGTGCCCAAATAGTGCAAATGTGCAATGTGTGAAAAAAACTCAAATGAAAAAAACACACATTATCAAAATAAAGGAGGAATTCATCTCTTACCCCTAAGCTGGGGGCCAAGCTGGAAAGTTAGTGTCCAAATCCGACCAAGCTCAAAAATACACAGCCTGAAAGAACTTAGCTTCTCCGTGTGTAGTGGAGATGATGATCCACAAGCAGTAAGCAAAGTAAATGTCCAACGGACTCCGTTTCGGGGGTGAACGCCCCCTTCCTCAGGAACCGCACTGCTCATTGAGTCCGTTGGACATTTACTTTGCTTACTGCTTGTGGATCATCATCTCCACTACACACGGAGAAGCTAAGTTCTTTCAGGCTGTGTATTTTTGAGCTTGGTCGGATTTGGACACTAACTTTCCAGCTTGGCCCCCAGCTTAGGGGTAAGAGATGAATTCCTCCTTTATTTTGATAATGTGTGTTGTTTTTTTTCAGTTCAATGTGTTTCTTTATTTAAGAATAAAAAGAACAATTACGAAAAAAACAATTCAATGAACAACAAGTCACAGATCAGTGTCAAAATCTTCCATACACATCAGAAATTTTCAATAGAGTACAAACCAGCGATAGTGTAATACAAATAATAAATAATATACAGGACAAAACAACCTAATAGAGAACAAAAAAAATATTTAAAGATCAGAGACCATGTCAGAAATAGGGGCCCAAAGTTTAGTAAATGATGATAATGAATTAGTTTTTTCTGCCGCAATTTTCTCAAATTTAACATATAAGCATACAGTATTCCACCATATATTAGAGTGCAAAGATGCTGAGTCCTTCCAATGGGAGAATATTGACTTAAGAGCAAGTTGTAATAAGCAAGACAGAAGTTTAGATTGGTAAAAGTCCAACTCATCTGTTAAGGCTAAGGATCCAAATACCACCACTGGAAAGGAAATAGTCGATTTTATGGGCAGAATATCACATATAATTTCCCACACACAGTTCCAATAAACAGAAACGTTGGGGCAATAGTAAAGCATATGTTCAAAGGTGCCAATGTCTAGAGAGCATGACCAGCAGACATTCGTGTGTCTTTTATCTATTTTAGATAATTTATATGGGGTCCAATAGGCTCTGTGCAGTACAAAAAACATCATTTGGGTCATGGCTGATGATCGAAAGGATCTACGAGCCGAGAGCCATATTTTCCCCCAATCAGATATCGTAAATGCCTTATTAACATCAAGGTTCCAAATATCCTGTAAAACAGTACATGCAGGGTATTTATAATCTCTTAGTAATTTATATCAGGCCGAAGCCTCACTTTTTTGTCCACTAATCTCCGTAGCCCATTGTATTAAGGACGGAGGAGTAGAATGTAAAGGAGTTGTAGAAGTATATGCAGAGATGCAATGGTGAAGTTGTAGCCAGTGAAAAAATTGATTAGCAGGTAAATTATATCGTTGTAACAGAATAGGGAAAGACGCTAATTTAGTATCATCCCATATATGTGCAACCGAATAAATCCCCAGCTTTATCCAAGATTTCCACTCAATATATTGTCCTTGTATCTTAAATTGAGGATTATGCCATATGGATGAGTGAAGAGTATCATGCCATTTATATTTTCCAATCGCATCAAGTGCCAACAATGCAGTTTTAGTAGAGGTAAAAATGGGATGATTGATGATGGTACCATGAGGAGAAGTAAAAGCAAGAAGTGGTAAGTGTTCAGTAGGGATGATTGTACGTTCCAATAATAACCATGATGGTATCAAAGTGTGCGAGGAAACATTAATCCAACGAGCTCCTTGACGATTTAAAAAAGCCAAGTGGTATTCATAGAAGCTAGGAAAATTGACTCCTCCCATTTCTTTTGAAGCTTTTAACTTCTTTAAAGCTATTCTCGGAGTTTTGTGTTTCCAAAGAAATTTAACAAGGTTTGATTCAATCTTAGCATACACTTTGGCAGGAAATAGAAATGGAATCATGGAGAGTAGATAATTAATTTTAGGCATCACAATCATTTTAATAGTATCTAAGCGGCCCCACCATGATAAGTTCAAGGGGGACCAACGATCAGTGAGTGACGAGATAATACAGAGCAGGTAATTTATGTTATAATCACTAGTTTCTTCTAAAGTAGGTCCAAAATAGACTCCCAGATATTTTAACTTCCGGCCTGCAGATGACAAGGAGAAGTTGCGAAGCATTTCAGGATCCAAATAATTGTTGAGTGTCATTATTTCGGTTTTGTGTCTATTCAACTTATAACCAGAGATTTGAGCATAGTCGTCAATGATGTTGAATATAAAGGGTAATGAATCTGGTTCAGAGTACAGTAACACATCATCGGCATATGCCGATAGTTTGGAATGAAAGTCTCCCCATTTAAATCCTCGTATACGGGAGTCAGATCTAATTGCTATCAGTAATGGTTCCAACGCTATGTTGAATAACAATGGAGAAAGCGGGCAACCTTGCCTGGTTCCACGAGTAGGGTAGAAGGCTGGTGACATTATGCCATTGATCCGAAGAAAGGTTGCAGGGTTGGAGTATAAGATCTTCACCAGATTCAAAAAGGTAGCACTGAATCCAAACCAGGATAATACACGGAAAAGAAAAGACCATTCTACGCGGTCAAAGGCCTTTTCAGCATCTAAGGCCACAGCAACCAGAGGTGTCGTAATCTGTTGAGCATAATGAATGATATGTGAAAATAATCGAGTGTTGTCAGATGATAAGCGACCATGCATGAACCCATTCTGATCCGTATGAATAATAGTAGGTAGCACTAGCTGCAATCGCAAAGCCAAAACTTTGGCAAAAAGTTTCGCATCAGTGTTTATCAAGGCCAAGGGTCTATAATTAGCCACTCTTAAAGGATCCTTTTCAGGTTTTAGTACTACCACTGTCATAGCTTCTGTGAACGTTCCACTGACAGAGCCAGATTCAATTAGGTAAGTGAAAAGGAGGTACAGTTCTGGAAGTAGGAGATCCTGGAAAGCTACATAGAAGTCCACGGGGAAACCATCAGGTCCCGGAGCCTTGTTTTTAGACATCTGTAATAAAGCTTCCTGAATAGCAGTTACAGATAACGGAGCAGATAAAATCTCATTGTCTGATTCAGAGACAGTAGAATGAGGTAGGGAGTCTAAGAATGACTCAAACAAAGTAACATCAGGAGAATCCGAGGTATATAATGTAGAATAGAAACCATGAAATTGTAAAGCAATATCTTCGTTGGAGAGCCAGGTATTACCATTATCATCCTGTATTGCAGGAATTAAAGTCTTCTCAGTGCGCAATTTGACATATTCAGCTAACTGATGGCCGCATTTATTCATATTGGCATAGTAGTAGGCCGACTTCATGAAAACATCCTTGGCAGCAGAGGAGCTTAACAGCAAGTTATATTCAAATCTTATTTTCCGAAGGGTGTCCAAGGAAACAGGATCAGAAGGATGAGAGATATGTTGTTCTTCAGCTCTCTGCAGTTTAAGTTGTAATTCCTTCTCCAGCATAGCAAGAGACTTTTTCTTCCGAGCTGCAAAAGAAATAATTAAACCTCGGATGTATGCCTTGAAGCAATCCCAAAGGACAATAGCGGATATGTCATCAGTTCTGTTAATTTCAAAAAAATCACTAATATTAGCGCGCATTTCAGTAAGAAATGCTTCATCTTGTAGTAGAGAGGTGTTTAATCTCCAGGTGCCAGTGTGCGTTTTAGTACCCAATCCTTGAAAAGTCAAGAAAATGGGAGCATGGTCAGATACTACTATATCACCAATATCTGCTGTTACAACTCTCGACATCAGAGAATAGGAAACCAGAAAATAGTCTATGCGTGAATATGAAGCATGAGGGGCTGAGAAAAAGGTGAACTTTAAGTCATCATTATGAAGTATACGCCATGGGTCACCTAATTGTAGTTGATGCACGAGATCTTGTAACTTGAACCAGGCTTTAGTTTTCCTATAAGACACATTGGATTTTCTGTCTAATAAAGGATTCAGTATTAAATTAAAATCTCCACCAAAAATATATTGAGTACTAGAATTAGTTGTCAATAGAGATGCTAAGGTATCAAAGTATGCCGGGCAGTCAGTATTCGGAGCATATACATTGATTATACTCAAATGGTTATCATGAATTTGTAAATCTACTTTCACCCATTTTCCTTCAACATCAGCAGCATGAGCCACTATGGAGAAATCCTGACGTTTCCTTATAAGGGTAATCACACCACCCTTCTTATTCAAGGCAGCAGAGTAAAACACTGGATGACACCATTTATAGGAGATCTTGAGAGATTCAGGGATGGAGAGATGAGTTTCTTGCAGTAGTATTATATCAGGGTTAAATTTTGATATGTAGGTCATAATCTTGGTGCGTTTCACTGGGTTATTAAGTCCCTGAACATTAAGGGAAAAACAGGTTATTGACATGTAAGAGCAGTAGACAAGTCTAAAGGAAGGTAATAATGTAATGAAGCGTAATAACAAATATACAGGATGTACTCTTCGAGAACATGAACATAATACTGTAATAAAGAAATGAAAAAAAACATGACACCAATCATGAACTTGTAAAAAGTCAGCAACAGCTAACAAAAACCCATGGGAGTAGTGACTGCACTAGCAACCCAGCAAGCAAGCCACAAGAAGAGCAACTGTAATCAAACAAATCAATACAAGAGATAGTTCAGAATTATTCAGCATGAGTGGAAATCAAGAGAGTCAGGTTTTATCAATAGGAGATGGCTGGACTGATTCAATAAAGTCAGCAAGGTCAGCCGGGTCATTGTAATCCTTGGTTGTGTTCTGGTATGTCACACGCATTCTTGCAGGAAATAGGACACCAAATTTAGCTCCCATGTCCTTTAATTGCGGCCGGTAAGCCAGGAATTGTTTCCTGCGTTTGGCAGTTTCTTTGGCCAAGTCAGGCAAGAACAAAAGTTTATTACCTTCAAACATGATCGGGCCATGTAACTTAGCATGTTGCATAATCAACATGGTGTGATTGTGGTGAATCAGGCTGGCCACAATAGGTCTGGGGTAACGAGAAGCCTGTTGTCGGTGATGAGGAACCCGGAATGCACCATTGAAATCTAGCTTTATGTGGTCAGGCAATTTCAGCAGCTGAGGTAACAAAGCACGCAGAAAATCCTCCAGGTCACATGCTTCACGACCCTCCGGTAGGCCTAACAGCCTAAAACCATTCCGACGTGCCTTGTTGTCTGCATCCTCCAGAGCACGTTCCAAGTGAGAGATGTGCGATGTTTGGCGGCGCAATTGTTTGAGGGATTCATCAGTTACTGTAGATTTAGCTTCCAGCACCTCGATTCTGGAATTCACCTTAGCAAATTCACCTTTCAGAGATGATAAATCATCCTTGAGGTCCGCGATGTCCTGCTTCGTCTCCGTGAGCAGTTCTTTTATGCCACGGAGCTCAGACAAGATGGCTGACGTCTCGTCGTCATTTTTTCCAGCGGCGGTTTTTTGAGGCGACGACGGTTCAACGCTTTTGCATTTACCAGGTTTGGTAGCTGCCATATTCCGCCGCAAGATCCTGTGCGCTGAACTTTTATTTAAACAGGATAAGATTACGTTTTGAGGCACGAACCCGTTGCTCTCCTCGGAGCTCGCACGCTAAGCAGCCATACGTGCCAGAGCTCACTAGCGCCCCCCGATAATGTGTGTTTTTTTTCATTTGAGTTTTTTTCACACATTGCACATTTGCACTATTTGGGCACTAGAAATATTATCCGGAGCAAGCCCGGGGATGTTTCGCAGTTAACACCTTTCTGGGTGTAAACCCGCGACAGCTTTTCCCTGGAGATTCCAGAGGTTGCTGTGTGACTGAGGGCTTGTCCGTTTAATACTCTCATATTATAGATTTCTTTTTATTTTCATTTAGTTTGGAGTTGGCCTTCATCTCTTTCCCCTAATCTTTGTAGACTTCTTGGGGTGAGGGAGGTTCTTTATTTGTTATCTTGTTTGTGTACCTCCTCGATTTAGGGTTCTATTTTTGTCTTCTCAGTTATAAGACATTGACCGTATATATTGCTACATTGACACATCTTCACCTCAGAGTTCCACAATAAACCCTGTCAACCCAATTTTCATAAGCCATGGGATGTCTGCTCCAATTCAAGTTACCTCAGACCTCCGTTACTTTCTCCAGTAATGGATGATTCCTCACAGTCTTCCCTTTCAGCTCTCCTGCCATCAAAAACTTCTAACCACAGATGCTTTAGTGTTAGGATGGGATGCTCATCTAGATGGCTTCCATACTCAAGGAATATGGTTTCACTATGAGCAAATTGTCTATATCAATCTTCAGGCAGTGCTCTCAAAACATTCCAGGACTGTCTCCTCCAACAGGTAGTCCTTGTCCATACCAGACAATCAAGTTGCTATGTTCTGTCTGAACAAATAAGGGGGAATGGAATCTCACCCTGTTCGCATGTAAGCATTTGAGATTTGGTGTTGGGTAACTGTTGGCACATACTTATCAGAGCGGTTTACTTAGCAGGAAAGCAGAATGTCTCTGCAGACAAATTGAGCAGATTCCTTTGACCTCACATATGGTCCCTCAGCACAACCATCTTATATCAGATTTTCTACAAATGGGGAATGCTGAACATAGATCTTTTCATTCCCCCCCCCAACAAACTTCTACAAATTGTGCTCCAGACCCTATACCCCCAATAGTATTGTCAGATGCCTTCCTCATTCATTGGGGGGGGGGGAGAGTGGAGGAGAAATAAAAGATTCCTCAACGCTTTTCCTCCAGTACCTCTCATTAGGCAATCTATACTCAAACTCTGCTAAAGTTGAGGCACCATGATACAGCACTGCTTTGGCCATTCCTTGTTTGGTTTCTGCTTCTAGAGCTCTAGACCAAAGAACCGTGCAAGTTGCAACCATTTCCAATACTACTTATTTTAATTCGGATTTACTATACCGCGTTTGTACACTGCCTTGCTACTGCAGTTAATCTATTGGTTCAGTACAGGAAAGGAGCTACAATTTTCAGACAGGACAGCATCAAACACAGTAGTTCAACATACAAACACCCTAACCCATGGACAAGCAGTTCTAAGAAGAATCATTTTACTTCTGAGTGCCAAGTTTCCCTCCAACCCTCTTGGGTTTTGCCAGGCTCATGTTTCTATATCTATTATCTTCGTCCAGGGTCATGATCCTCTGAATTTTCTCTTCATTTTGCCTCTTCCCTCCACTGGAGTTTCTTTCTACCCTAACTCTTGTTAACCGTGTTGAGCTTTACGAATGTAGAGATGATGCGGTATACAAACCTAAAGTTTAGATTAGATTAGATTAGATTAGTTTGGGAGTCCCACATAGGAGAATATAATGCCTGCTTGTCCTCAGAGAAAGCAAAGATATTTACATTTAGCAGATGTTCTCTGAGGACAGCAGGCATATATTCACACACACCTCTGCAAGTTGGCTTTTTAGCTTGTTACTGAATGGATGTTCTTGTGGGAAGAGTCTGGCATGCATGCGGTATGGGCACTGTCTAAAGATTTACATTGATAGTACCAGCTTCTGTGGATGACGTCACGCACAAGTATGTGAGAATATATGCCTGCTGTCCTCTGAGAACACCTGCTGCAAGTAAGTATCTTTGCTGTATTCTGTTCTGGTGCTGAAATGTGGGCACCCAGCTATAGAATTATCTCCTGAGTGTCTGAATTTGCAAAAAGTAGTTAATCTTCCAGTTATAGGGAGGTAAAGGGGATGGAAAAAAGTCAACAGAAAATTTGAAGATGTCTATTTTTTCAGACTAGAGGCAGCTAAGGATGATTATCGAATACGCTGTGAAGAACTGGAAAAGGAGATCTCGGATCTACGGCAGCAGAATGAAGATCTGACTACCATGGCAGATGAGGCTCAATCACTAAAAGATGAAATGGATGTACTCAGGTAAACTGGACAGTTTAAACAGCATACACATGCTTTGTTTTGCCTAACAGATTAGTGGAATCTTTGAGACCTGTTGAATTTATATCTGATGTAGGAACTAGTGTTTGAGCAAAAAAAACACAAAAAAAACCCTCCCCCCCCCGAAAAAACCCAACTATGCAGTATACTGTATTAAACTCATGAAACTCTCAGCCTGAAATTTTATTTGCATAAATACATTTCTCCCATGTGAAATTAAAACAAAGATGTTGGTAGAAAATACAAGAAGTGAGTGGAACTTTGTAGATTAACCAGTTTATTGAGGTACAGATTTCAAGGTCAAGAGTCCATCAGATGTAGAAGCATAAGAATAGCCATATTGGGTCAGACCAATGGTCCATCTAGCTCAGTATCCTGTTTCCATAGTGGCCAATCCAGGTCACAAGTACCTGGCAAAACTCCAAATAGTAGCAACATTCCATGCTACTGATCCCAGTGGCTTTCCCTATGTCTGTCTCAATAGCAGACTATGGACTTTTCCTCCAGGAACTTGCCCAAATCTTTTTTTTTAAAACCAGCTATGTTAACCGCTCTTACCAAATACCCTGGTAATAATATTATTCACTTATGCGGATGATATCTTTATATTGATTGAGATTGATCCGGATATTACCAATCTAGTTTCCAAAGTAAATCTTTGCATTTCCAAACTTCAAGCCTGGGCTTTATCTGTCTGAATGAAGCTTACTACAACTAAAACTAATCCTACTGTAGCTCTGGTATCTGGGTCCTCCTTACCAATTGAGTTGTCTGCTAAGATATTGGGAGTCCTTTTTGATTCCTCTCTTTCCTTTAAGGACCAAATAAATTCATTGGTCAAGAAATGCTTCTTTAGTTTGTGAATGCTGAGGAAGGTTAGACATCTTTTTCATCACCATCATTTTTTTATCTTAGTTCAATCAATTATATTATCTCGTCTTGATTACTGTAACGCTATCTACCTCGGCATTACAAAAATTTGTCTTCATAGATTACAATTAATTCAGAATACTGCTGCAAAGCTGATCTTTGGAAAACGTTAATTTGACCATGTGACCCCTTTGCTTTAGAGTCTTCATTGGCTCCAGGTTTATTTTAGAATTCAATTTAAATGCGCTTGTATTTCTTTTAAAATTGTACATGGTATCTTTAATCCTCTTATTCCTTTATTTTGGAATGTATACCGATTCTCCTTTGCAAGAGGTATCCAACAATTTAAACTTTCTCTTCCTTCTAAAAAAGGGATTAAAGGAGTCAAGATCTTCAGTCAATCTTTGGTCTTTAAACTCTCTCAACTCTGGAATGATCTCCCCCTTTTTTTTTTTTAAGGAGTTCCAGTTCATTTCAATTTTTACGTAAATCTTTAAAAACTACTCTATTTGCCAAACATTTTAAAAATTAATTATTTTGAAATTTTGCTATTGTCTTCTAGTTATCATTTGTAAATCATTCCCTGTTTTTTATTGTTGTAAACCGAGTCGAGCCTTCTCAGAATGATGACTCGGTATACAAAGTTAAGCTTTAGTTTAGTTTAGTTTAGTTTGCAGAGCTTAACTATCCTCTGAGTGACAAATTATTTCCTTTTATTGTAAACCGCATTGATTCCTTGTGGAGAATTGCGGTATATAAAACACTGTATTGATTGGATTGGATTTTAAAATATTTCCCTGTAACTTCAAACAGTGGTGTAGTAAGAGAGGGGGGCGGACTGCCCTGGGCATTGTCTTGGTGGGGGCACCGGTACCTCTCCTCCTGCCCACTCCTTCCCACTCATCACCCACTGCTCGCATGCCTTTACTCTTCCCCACCCCCCCAATATCTATAGCGCTTTGCCGGTGTGAGCAGCAGTTCCAACTTGCTGCTTGTGCTAACCTCAGTGCTTCCTTCTGGGTCCCGTGATTAGGAAGTGACATCAGAGGGAGAGCCAGCGTGGGCAGCAAGTTGGAGATGCTAAACAGGTATGGGAGAAGGGAAGGGGTGCATGCGGGGAAAGGAGCCGGGGGAGAGGGAGCGGAGAAGAGGGCGAAGCGCCACTGCTTAAGGCGCCTCCCACCCTCGTTACACCAGTGACTTCAAGTGTCTCCTAGTCTTTGTAATTTTTGATGGAGTAAAAAATCAGTTCACTTGTACCCGTTTTGAACCACTCATGATTTTGTAGACTTCGAACCGATTCATTTTCTAAAAATAATTGGACTCACCGATTCGGTAACCAACCCTCCTCCCCGTACTTTCGGGCCTCCTAAAGCAGGAGAAGCAGCACTCTGGCAACAAACAGCCTCTTGCTGGCTGACCACTGCTGCTGCTGTTCCTGCTTTAGGGGGCGAGGGGGGAGGGTCAATAGGGAAGTGCTGCATAGGTGCTAGCGCTGAGTACCCTTGACTCTGTGGATTTAGGGGCCCCCCCGAAGGCTTGCATGATTCCCCCTTCTTTGTAGCGTCCTCCAGTTTCCCCCCTAGCCTCCCGGTCTCACATTCAAAGCTAATTATGGCATCCTGCAGAGGATCCCTGATGTCAGAGGAGGGGTGGGACTGCGGCAGAGGGAACATGCTTTCCCTCATCTGATCTCTCCATTCCACCCTGACCCCTTCCACTCCTCTAATCTCCCTGCCAGCTGTTTCCTTCCTTTTTTTCCTCCTCCCCTGTGGAGAGAGGGATGGGTGCTGCAGGTCTGGACCTTTCATTTGCGCAGGATGCAGTCAGGAGTCCCTGGAGGTTATTGCTTTTCCTTTTTTTCTTCTTCTTCTGGCAGCCCCTAGAGTTCAGCTCACAGGCAGCTGCCCGCAAACTTGAGATAATGCCAAAGAACGGCCTTTAAGGATTATATCCTCCAGGTAAAAACCCTTTCATTCAAAACGTCGGCCATTCCTTGGGTGGTGGTTCCTTTCCAGCCAAGGATCGGTAAGTGTGGACAGCCCGATCAGCCAGCTGATGAAAATGAGGGGTTTCCCATTCTGCTCAGGCAACACTGGACTTTCCTGCCCATATCTCGATCCCCTTTTTCCACACCCACTTGTGCACTTTTTGCAAGCTTCCCTCTTGACCCAGCCACTCCTCCCATGAAACTTTTTTTTACTCGGGCTGCGGAGATCGGAGGTGCCTTCCCTTCCTCCCTGGCTTCGGATACAATGGAAAGGCTGCCAGGGCTGGCACAGCTTCCATTTATGTTCGAGGAAACATAGAAATTGATGGCAGAAAAGGGCCATAGCCCATCGAGTCTACCCATACCAATGACCCACTCCCTGACTTTTACTCCCCTATAGATCCCACGTGAATATCCCATTTTCTCTTAAAATCTGACATGCTGTTGGCTTCAATCACCTGCTGAGGCAGTTCGTTCCAATGATCGACCACCCTTTCGGTGAAGAAGTACTTCCTAGCATCACCTTGAAATTTCCCTCCCCTGATTTTCAGCGAGTGTCTTCTGGTTACCGAGGGCCCTGTAAGACTGAAGATAACGCTGCTGTATCTAACTAACCTAGCCGCCAAAATAACTTCACAGGATATTTACTGTCAAAAATGTAAAGGTAACTTGACCGAATATGTATCTTCCAAAATGTAAATCTAATATTAACGAAATTGTAATATCGCTGTAAATGTACAGTCTCTTCTTCTGTTAACCGCATAGAACTTCCATGGTAAAGCGGTATACAAGAATAAAGTTATTATTATTATTATATCATCTTTCACCTCTATACGCCCCGTGATATACTTAAAGGTCTCAATCATGTCCCCCCTCTCTCTTCGCTCCTTCAGTGAGTACATCCGCAGTTTTTTTAGCCTTTCTTCATACGTGAGATCCCTGAGCCCCAAGACCATCCTGGTAGCCATTCGCTGAACCGATTCAATTCTCAACACATCTTTCCGGTAGTGTGGTCTCCAGAATTGAACACAATACTCGAGATGAGGTCTCACCATGGATCTGTACAGTGGCATTATGACTTCAGGTTTTCTGCTGACAAAACCCCTACGGATGCAGCCCATCATTTGTCTTGCCCTGGACGAAGCCTTCTCCACCTGATTGGCAGCCTTCATATCATCGCTAATGATCACTCCTAAATCACGTTCCACCGTGGTCCTGGACAAGGTTTCACCATTTAGTGTGTAAGTTCTGTGTGGATTTTTTTTGCCTAGGTGCATTACTTTACATTTTTTAGTATTGAAGCCTAGCTGCCAAGTTGATGACCACTGTTCCAGCTGCCGTAGGTCCTGCGTCATAAAGTCAGGCACACTGCTTTTGCCTACTATGTTGCATAGTTTGGCGTCGTCGGCAAACAGTGATACTTTTCCTCTAAGCCCTTGGGTCAAATCTCCTATGAATAAATTGAATAGAATCGACCCTAAGACGGAGCCCTGAGGTACTCCACTCGTCACTGCTGATGTTTTGGAGGGGGTACCGTTTACCATCACCCTTTGAAGCCTACCATCTAGCCAATCCTTTACCCATGTAGTGAATGTATCCCCTAATCCCATCGATTTTAGTTTGTTCAACAGCCTGCGGTGTGGGACACTATCAAAAGCTTTGCTGAAGTCCAAATATATCACATCCAGGGACTCCCCGGCATCCAGATGCTGAAAGGGATTCAGAAGAGACATAAATCACTGTAATTAGCACTGGGGCCGATGAGATCCTCCCGGAAGATGCTGCCTTTGCTCCTGCCACACATTCCTCTGCTCAGATCAAAAATGTCACTTCCGGCGCCTTTCCTCTCGTCGGTGGGTCCCTTTGTTCTCAGCGCGAGGGGCGCTCATGACCCTGTACCGACTCAGTGGGCCAGAATAAAAAGCTAAATGGGCCGGATATGGCCCACGGGCTGTAGTTTACCCATGTGTGCTCTAAACTATCCCCAATAACACACTCCACAGAAGTTGCATTCAATTCAACTCTACTCCCAAGAATGCCTTACACATGATGTTAGTAAGTGCCCACAATATTGAATTCATCTATTTTCAGCATATAAAACATGCATCATGCCTAGGAAATGTTTTATAAAGTTATCCTTGAACAGTCTGTAGCCTTTTAGTAATGCAGCTAGCTCTAGAAGCTTCAATACATTCAAGATGTGGCTTTACAAGTGACCTAAAAAGGAAATATTTCCAACTCCAAAGTTCTGACATTTCAGATTTGTCATAGTAAATGTAAAATGACAGCAGATAAAAGACCTGAACAGTCCATCCAGTCTGCCCAATAGTCACACTCATATATTAATGGTTATAAGAACATAAGAATTGCTATACTGGGACAGACTGAAGGTCCATCAAGTCTAGTATCTTGTTTCCAACAGTGGCCAGCCCAGGTTCCAAGTACCTAGCTAGATTTCAAGTAGTAAAGCAGATTTTATTCTGCTTATCCTAGAAAGAAGTTTTGGATTTCTGGGTAGTATACAATAGAGGTCCGCCTGGTACTATCTTTAGGTTCCCACTGCTGGAGTTGCCACTCCAGCCTATCCTAACCATCTTGTCACTGGAGCTCCTATCAAAGCCCTCTCCAACTCATCCTAAATCAAATCACCATATATGGGATAGAGATTCTTAGTACCAACAGTAGTTTTTTTATAACATTCATTTTCTAATTAGAGATCCACGCTTTTTAAAACTCCGTCACCACCTTCCTCAGGAGGGCATTCCAGGCATCTACCACCCGTGAAAAATAATTTCCTAACATTATTCCTAAGTCTGCCACCCTGCAACCTCAATTCATGCCCTCTAGTTTTACCATTTTCCTTTCTCTGGAAAAGATTTGTTTTTATAGTAATACTTTTCAAGTATTTAAATGTCTATATCGTATCTCCCCTGCCCCTTCTCTCCTCCAGAGTATACATATTCAGGTCTTCCAGTCTCTTCTTGTACGTCTTTTTGGCAGAAGACATACCATTTTCATCGCTTTTCTCTGGACTGCTTCAATTCTTTTTACATCATTAGCCAAATTTTGTCTCCAAAACTGAACAGGGTACTCCAGGTGGGGCCTCACCAATGACCTGTTGGTTATGCCTCTTTCCATACAGCCCAGCATACTTCTGGCTGCAGCCACCGCCTTGTCACACTGATTTGTTGCCTTCAGATCCTCAGACACTATCACCCCAAGTCCCTTTCCCTGTCTACATATCGGCCTCTCCCCACATAATGGTTCCCTCGGATTTCTACTCCTCAAGTGCATTACCCTGCACTTCCTTGCATTAAATTTTAGTTGCCAAACATTAGACCATTCTTCTAACTTTTGCAGATCCTTTTTCATGTTTTCCATTTCTTCCAGGGTGTCTAATCTGTTACAAATCTTGGTATCATCCACAAAAAGGCAAACCTTACCTTCTAACCTTTCAGCATTGTTGCTTACAAATATATTGAAAAGAATCTGCCCCAACACCGATCCTTGTGACACTCCTCTAATCATCTTTCCTTCCTTTGTGTGAATTCTATTCATCACCACCCATTGGCTTCTGTCCATTACCTGTTTCTAATCCAATTCATCACTTTGGATTCTAAATTATGCCCATCAGATTTATTCAAGAATCTCCTATGCAGAACTGTATCAAAGGCTTTGCTGAAATCTGAGTATATTACATCTAGCACACAACCTTGATCCAATTCTCTGGTCGTCCAGTCAAAATTTCAATCAGATTTGTTTGGCACAATTTACCTTTAGTAAAGCCATGTTTAGTAAAGCCGAAGAAAGGTGACGCCAAGGACTGTAGCAACTACAGAACAATTGCATTAATTCTACATACCAGCAAAATATTGTTGAAAATAATACAACGAAGGCTCCAATCATTCGTTGAGCAAGAACTACCTGAAGGTCAGGCTGGTTTCAGAAAAGGTCGAGGAACAAGTGACATTATTACCAATGATAGATGGATATTGAAAAACAGCAAAGAATACCAAAAATCCCTCTATACCTTTGCTTCATTGACTACAGCAAAGCATTTGAATGTGTGGATCACAATAAACTATGGAGAACTCTAGTGCAAGGAATAGTCAAACACATAATTCAGCTGATAGAGAGCCTGTTTGAAAATCAAGAAACTGCAGTGAGAACTGAATATGGCAAAACTGATTACTTTCCGGCAAAACTGATTACTTTCCAGTAAAACGTGGCATCAGGCAAGAATGCATCTTATCACCTTACCTGTTCAACCTGTAAGGTGAAACCATCTTCAGAAAAGCAAATTTGGAAGAGGAAAGTGTTGGTTTCAAAGTTGGTGGCTGAAATATAAACAACCTGCGCTATGCAGATGATAGAACGCTCATCACCAGCAGCAAAGACGACATGTTGTATGTATCTGCTGAGAAAAGTCAAAGCCGAAAGTCATAACATGGGTTTAGAACTGAACATAAACAAGATGAAAATCATGAACATGGAAAATGATGAAGATATTGAGCTTGAAGGTGATAGAATAGAATTTAAGGATTTCAATCTCATGGGCTGTTTTGTAAACAAAGAAGCAACTAGCAGGGAGGAAATATTCCGCAGAAAAGCACTTGGTCACTCTTCAATGAAAGCTCTCAACAAAGTATTCAAAGGCAAGGAGGTAACACTCCAAACAAAGATCATACTTGTCCATGCACTCATTGTCTCAGTGGTCAGTCTACAGAAACAAGACAGAAAGAAGATTGACTCATTTGAGCTTTGGTGCTAGAGAAGGATTTTAGGCATGCTATGGACCGCCAGAAGAACTAACAAATCAATTATATTCAGTCCTCAATTTCCCTCTTTCATTGTGTCTACCTATAGCTTACCACCTCTTTCCCTTATCCCTTCCAGTATCTAACTCTATATTCTTCCCCCAATCCAACATGTGTCCTTTTTTCTTTCTCCTCCCCACTTCCTTCCAGCATCTGCTCCCCTCTTTCACCCCTTCCATTCAATGTCTGTCTCCCCCATTTCCATTCAGCGTGTGTGTCCCCCCTCTCCCCCACACTTCCATTCAGCATCTGTCCCCCTCTCTGTACCCCTTCCATCTAGTGTCCACCCTCTCTCTCGTCCATATGACATCTTCCCTCTTTCTGTGTCCCTTCAATAAACAGTCTGTCCTGTGTCCCTTCTCTCCTTTGTGCATGATTCATTTCAGCTTCACCCCCTCTCCATTTTTCTGACTCCACCCCTTCCCCTATGGTCTGGAATCTCTCTCTTCTTTTTTTCCTTCCTTCCCACTCAACCCCATGGCCTGGCATCTCTCTCCTTTCCTTCTATTCTATCTCTCCCTCCCCCTCCATTATCTGGCATTGTCTCTCCTTCCTTCCTTTCTCTCCCTCCCTCCTTCCTTGCTCCTGGTCTGGCATCTGTCTCCTTCCCTTCCCTCTCCCTCCATGGTATGGTATCTCCTTTCCTTCCCTTCCCTCCCATGGTCTTGGCATCTCTCTTTCTTCTCCCTTCCCTGGTCTTCCTTTTCCCTCTTTTCCTCTCGCTCTTTTCCTCTGCTGCAATTGGATGCAGCAGCATTTCTTTCCCCCCCCCCCCCACCCCGACTTCCTTGTTGAGGTGAGGTCAGCTTCCCTCTCTTCCACTCCCTCGCTGCCCTCTTGCCCACTGCCAGTAAGCGAATTGAACCCAGGCTGCGGGGCTCTAACACTGCGCGCATCGGCTTATCTTCTCCTCCAAAACAGGAATGACGTAACTTCCTGTTTTGGAGGAGAAGGGAAGCCAGCGCACGCAGTGTTAGAGCACCACGGCCTGAATTCAGTTAATTTGCAGGCGAGGGAGCAGCAAGGAAGTGGAAGGGAGGGAAGCTGACCTTACCAGGCAGTTGGGAGATCCCTGCCCTGTTTGCTCCCCCCCTAATGCCGGTCCTGGGGCCCCCCTGATATTTTCGTGTCCGAGGTACTTGCCTACTGGGCCTACCCTTTAATCCAGCCCTGCATATGGCTAATTTCATTTAAACTTCTGCTACTTCAGTGATGAGGCAGCAATATAGTTAATAGCAGTAGAACTACAAAGAGGCTTCTTAAACCTATCCAAAGGATTTCATAGCCACTTGTGTTTTCAGGTTATCAACAATGAATATGCATGAGTTCTAGCTCCTGTTTAACTTCCTTTATCAGGCATGCTGGAAGCAAATCTCAGAGTGAACCACATGGCTTGATTTTCTTCAGAAGATCAGAAACCCATCCAAGACTAGAAAACTATCCTATCTCACTAAATCTGCTTGTCTGTCTACCCTATTACTGTTTAGCTCAGCAGACCATACCATGACATTTTCAGCCTTATCACTCTGTACCAGCCCATTCTCCTCCAACTCTATGGCCTTTATTGAATTATTATTTACGTTTACTCCAAAATCCTTAGGAGCCTTAATTTCCCTTGCAACCTATTAACCTCATGAAGTTTTTAGTTTGGTAATTTAAAACTTGTTTTCAGTTTATCACATAAGTGTTACCTCCTTCACCCTATACATACCGGTTTTAACTCTTAACTAATGAGTACCTCTCTACTTCTTAGTTGCCTTTGCACTTTCCTCAGCTTCCTTAATTTATCAGTAAACCATGATATCTATATTTTTTTTTTTTTTGCTGTAATAACTGTCATTTCCATATGCACTAATATTCACCACTTCCATCAAGGATGTTTCCCAGTCATTCCACATAAGCTTTGCAATACTGGGACAGACCGAAGGTCCATCAAGCCCAGTATCCTGTTTCCAACAGTGGCTAATCCAGGTCATAAGTACCTGGCAAGATCCCAAGAGACAACCAATTTACTGTCAACATATAGAAGAACCCTTCTATAAAAACAATGTCTCTTGAACCATCTGACTTTTGTCATAGAAGGACCTTGTATTGAATTCTAGAGGAAATTGGGAGCTAGTGGTGAAGCTTCAGAAAAGGGATGACTAGGTCATAATGAACCCTAAAAGTAATCGAATAGAAGTGTAAAAGATTGGTAGGTAAACCAATATAAATAATACTACATTAGTCTAGTTTAGAAACAACAAGAAAATAGAGAAGTGTGGCACAAGTGTTATCATGCAGTAAGGGATGAAGTGAGAATCTTTTCCTGCAGTAACTGCCTTCCCTTCAAGTTAGGCCTTCTACTGGTGGCAGCCATCATTACTCAGCTCCTGGAAACCCAGAACTCAGGATGGAAGCAAGATAATGTTGGCACTTTCCAAGAAGACTTCATACAGAAGCAAAGCCACAGCCCAGCAGAGGGCTGGCATGATGTTGGGGAGGCTTCCACAGAGAAGAATCTTGTTCAGGAATGTAGTGAAGAAAACAAAGCAATAGGTGACGGTGTAGACTTTCAGGTCAAGCTCTGGAAAATATGTAAATAAAGACTGGGTTTAATACAAATGCAGAAAGAGGAAGATGGTTTCTGAAATGAAATGACTGTCATAGAATGGACTTATACAGACAGCTAGCCTGAGGAGCCAGCTGATTGGCTGCGAAATGCTCATTCAGGCAGGACTCTCCTGGGAACTGAGTTCCCTGCTTAACAAGCAGTGGAACTTTATATAGTACTGTTTAGAGGATAGCATGTTACTACTACTACTACTACTTATCACTTATATACCTGTATATGCTGAAAGACATATGCAGTGCTGTACATTTTGACATTTATAAGCTCGGAAGAGCTTACAATCTAACTTGGAAGACAGACATGACATATAGGGTTAGGGATACAGAACCCAAGGTGAGAGGAGTTAGGAGTCAAAAACACTCTCGAAGAGGTGGGCTTTTAACTGGGCCTTGAACACTGCCAGAGACTGAGCACACCATAATGATTTGGGCAGCTTGTTACAAACATTTGGCACAGCAAGGTAGAAGGGACTGAGTCTGGAGTTGGCAGTTGAAGAAAAGGGCACAGATAGGAGGGACTTACCAGCTGAGCAGAGCTCATCGGGGGGGGGGGGAGGAGGGGGAGAGATGACACAAGCGGAGGTAAGCAAAGAGAGATAGTGAGGGGCAACTAACTGAGTGCATTTACAGGACAATAAGAGGAGTATGAATTGAACTGTTCAAGGCAGTGTCTTCATGATGCAAATACTTATAACTTTACTCTTATTAAGGCTTCCTTTCTTATGTGTTCATAGTTGTAAATTTAGGTGTTTATTAACAGCTAAATAGGGATTCTGTGAGAGCACAAAAAAAAATCTGTTTATCAGTACACTGGTACCATGGTTTACGAGCATAATTCGTTCCAGAAGCATGCTCGTAATCCAAAGTACTCATATAGCAAAGCAACTTTCCCCATAGACCATAATGGCAACGCTGACAATTCGTTCCACAACCCAAAAGGTGCCAAGGAACTGAGAGGAAGTGGCGAGGGGTGTGTACTTGTCGGGTGCTGCAGTTTGTAGGTGGCCAGCTGCACGCAACCATCGGGGTCCTTGTACAGATGCAGGTAGCACTGCCTCAAGGAGACGTCTCTTCCGTCTGCCGTCCAGCCTTCCATGTTGTGTGCCTTCCACACCACGCTTGAGAACCCCTGAGCCCATGCAGCCGAGCTTCGTCCCATATGCGCGCCACGTATAAACACGCACAACATCGATGATCGACGTGCGTGATCATACGCAACGTGCAGGTGGGATGGCGCTTGGCTGTGTGGGCTCAGAGGCTCTCCAACATGGTGCAGAAGGCACCCGGCTTGAAGTCTAGCTGGCGGACAGAAGAGGCATTCCCCTGAAGCAGCGCTGCCTGCAGCTGTAAGTGCTTGTGTATCTGGGCGGCGCTCGTTTTGTGAGACAAAAGTTTGGTGAGTGATTTGCTCGTCTTGCAAACCACATTACTCGCAAACCGAGGTTTGACTGTATTTTCATGCCAGAGATACATATCTTTTCCACCTTGCTTTTCATGGATGAGGTGCCTTAGTTTAGTGTCTAGATTGGGTAGTATGCTGATTGGTGGTGCAGGAGGGTTCCTCAGTGTCCTGTTAGTTTGTGTTTTACTGTACACCACCTAGGAAATAGGTAGGGTAAAAATGTCTAAATATTGTTTGATACCTTTTTCCAGTGGAATCAAATATGCATATTTGTGCCACTTGGGAGTTTTCAGCCTAGAAAAGCATAAAAACTAAGAGCTCCTTTTACAAAGCCATGGTAGCGACTACCAGTGTGACAAATACAAGGAAGCCCAAAGGAATTGAATGAGTTTGTTACGTTTGCCTTGTGAGAATCACTACTGCAGCTTAGTAAAAGGAACCCTGGAACCCTAAGTGAAGGGTAGATCACAAACTGGGAGGGGGATGTGATGGGATAATAGGGGAAGTGGTATTTTTCTTTAAATACTTATTTTACGAGGAGGTGCTGAAAAGTTCTCAGCCCAACCAAGAGAATGACGTGGATATAGTTCAATCAGTGATCTAAAACAATGTCAAAACATAGAATTTTGTTTATGCAAATTGGCACTTAATGAAATAAGATGACACACTTTTCAGCTACAGTGGCAAAATAATGCTCAGAATTTAGTAAGTTGGTTGATTGGGCTAAGAACTTTTCAGCACCCCCTCATAATTTGCATCATGAATGTCATATTTATGTTATTTATTTATTTATTTATTTATTTATTTTTTTACATCATGAAACATAAAAATCAAAATTTTGGGTGTGATGGCCTTGACAGTACCTAAACACACTTAATATTTTCTTGTACCCTTTCCCAAACTATAACCAGAGTTTCTTTCAGCAGCTTTGTATTTAGTCTGTTTAGACCTTTGCTTCAAATTAGCTTATTTCTTTATCCCTATAAGCTTTGCAATATTGGGAGTGTTGGATGTTGGGTATTTAGATTTTAGCAAAGCCTTTATCAGTGTTCTACACCGGCATATAATAAATAAACTGAGTGCTCTTGGGATGGGCCCCAAAGTGACAGGCTGGGTCAAGAACTGGTTGAGTAGAAGACGACAGAGGTAGTGGTTAATGGAGATTGCTCTGGGGAAAGGAATGTTACCAGTGGTGTGCCTCAAGGTTCTGTTCTTGGGCCTGTTCATTTTAACATTTTTAGAAATGATATTACTGAAGGGCTGTCAGATAAGGTTTGCTTCTTTGTGGATTATACCAAAATCTGCAATAGACTAGATACCCCGAATGGTGTGAATAACATGAAGAAAGACCTAGCGAAGCTTAAAGAATAGTCTGAAATTTGGCAGCTAAAATGTAATGCTAAGAAATGCAAGGTCATGCATTTGGACTCCAAAAACTTAAAGGAATGGTACAGTTTAGGGGATGAAGAACTTATGTGCATGATAGAAGAGCGGAATGTGAGTGTGATTGTATGTGATAATCTTAATGTGGCCAAACAGGTTTGAAAAGGTGATGGCAAAAGCTAGAAGGATGCTAGGATGCATAGGAAGAGGTATGGCCAGTAGGAAAAAGGAGATATCGATGCCCCTGTATAAGACTTTGGTGAGACCTCATTTAGAATATTGCGTACAATTCTGGAGACCGCACCTTCAAAAAGACATAAAAAGGATGGAGTTGGTCCAGATGAAGGCACTAAAATGGTGTGTGGTCTTCGTCATAAGGGTTATGGGAACAGACTTAAAGATCTCAATATGTATACTTTGGAGGAGAGGCGGGAGAGGGGAGATATGAAAGATATTTAAATACCTACATAGCATAAATGCGCATGAGTCAAATCTCTTTCATTTGAAAAGAAGCTCTGGAATGAGAGGGCATAGGATGAAGTTAAAGAGGTGATAGGCTCAGGAGTAATCTAAGGAAATAGTTTTTTTATAGAAAGGGTGGTAGATGCATGGTACAGTCTCCCAGAAGAGGTGGTGGAGTCAAAGACTGTGTCTGAACCCAAGAAAGCGTGGGATAGGCACGCAGGATCTCTTAGAGAGAGGAAGAGATAATAGTTACTATAGATGGGCAGATTGGATGGACTATTTGGCCTTTATCTGCTATTACGGTTCTATGTTCTCAGTATACAGCAGGTGGAGGTGGTAAGTCTGTGCTGTCCCAAGGTTAGTGCTATGTCTTTCATGGGGAAGACAGTTTTTATTCTCTTTTCTCCCAGGCAGGGGTCTAAATTTTAAAAATAGTGGGGGACCCCTCTAAGCATTCCCCTCTCTCTTTTCTGCTGGAGGTCTGCAGGTCTCCTTAGTCTTAGGGGTGCCAAACTCAGATGCCAAGTTCCTTGGCCCACTCCCCACTTCCTCGTTTTTACTAGTAATGCCTCAGCTGCTTTGCTGTGTCTGAAACAGACAGTAGCTTGGAGAGCCAGTGGGGTCTGCTCTGTTATATAACTAAACAATTTAGAATAATCAGAAACGTTTTTTCCTTTTCAAACCCCCCCCCCCAACAGCCTCCACCTCACAAAACAACTCTTTTATAACTGACTCATCATCCTACAAACAGAACTACCACTCCTCCCCACAACTACCCAATGCTCTGCAAATTGCTTCCACCTCTAAATACTATTCCCTTGCAATTAATCACAACCCCACAGCTACCTCACCACTCTGCATGCTGTCACCTTCAAAAAGTATCCCCAACAACTGCTTCTATCCTTAAAACATACCCTCCTGCAACTGATCCACTACTCCTACACACATGTGTACACTTACACCTACACATATGCATGCAGAGGAGTTGGAAAAACTCATAAGCGAAGCCTCACTTGTGTAAATATTTCAGTTTTAGTTAGAATTGCAGAATAACAAAACTGTTCTCATACAATTGTTTTCTGACAACTTCATCTGTTTGATGCTATGGGGGTGACACTGCAAAAGATTCTGTAAAGTTAGCATGGTTGAATTTATCATGATTCTGCTCAGGCATTCTTCTGATAAAGTTACTAAGCTAGAGAGTCAAGTGGAGTCCTACAAAAAGAAGCTTGAGGATCTTGGAGACTTGAGACGGCAAGTGAAGCTCTTGGAGGAGAAGAACACTGTATACATGCAGAACACGGTCAGCCTGGAAGAGGAGCTGAGAAAAGCTAATGCTGCTCGAAGTCAGCTTGAAACGTACAAAAGACAAGTAGGTTACCAAAGCAAATGTGAGCATTTCCATGCATTTTTCTTCTGTGAAACAGTTTCTACTAGTGTATTTTTCAATTGTGAGTTGGTGAAAGGGTTGTTCTCATTAGTGTTGTTTTCACCAGTTAAGTAAATTACTATATTCGAATCCTGTGGGATACTGTAGACTTCTAATAAGAGTATACATAGCACGTATATATATCTTGGTAAAAGATTATTTATGTGGAGAGGCATTTTTGATAAAATGTCCATAAACAAAGATAACCCTGCTCATAAAGTCCTTCTGACAGTCATTTTCAAACAGGAAAAACATCCAGATTTCCTGTTTGAATACCTGTATGTGAGAAGGATGTCCTTACCATGGAGATGTCCATCTTGAACAGCTATTTTACAAACAAGTGTTTAAATTATAAATGGGAGGGGAGGTACAAGACACAGGGACATCTGTCTGCCAGCATTCTTATGAAAATGACCACACAGATGTCTTTGCAGAACAGAAGAGTAATGTGGTTAGTATAGCAGAGTGTAATCATTTTTGTAATTGTGATCCTTTCAGGAATAGAAAATTGCCTACTGTACCTGAAAGAACACCACTTCAATAGCCTTCAGGCTTGCAAGTGTCTTATCTTTAGGTACAGTAAGTATTTTTCTATTTCTGGAAGGAACCCCTGGGGAAAAGTTATAGTGGGATTTGAACATATGTCCCTTGGTTTACAGTTCACTGCAATAACTACTAAGCTAATCCTCTGACCTGATTGCTGCTTTGTTCAAAATGGCAATAAACCTGCAGCTGACAGAGGGCCCAGATGCACTAAAGTCAGCGATTGTCTATCGACACTAAACTAGTTTTGACTGGTTTAGTGATGATCGGATTTGCCGACCCGATGTACAAAACAGCTCACCGTGTGGTTTTCTGCACAATCACTCATTCTCCAATCCAGCCATGCAAATAAGGTCATTAATATTGAAATGCCATGTAAACTAGCCAAGCGATTGATGTTCTTACATTGCTTCGCGATGCACAAATAAGAGATTGCTTTTAGTAATCTGAAAAAAAGCGACTGGTTTACAGGTCTTACTGATAGTTTAGCCCCGAAATTAATATAACATTTATAACACTGAAACCATAATTATAGTTTTTATAATAGCAGGGACGCATACGTGTGTTGTGAGCACATGTTGTGAGCACATGCATATGCACATGCATATGTGAGCACACACAAATGGCTCCAGATCCGCTCCGTGGACACCATCTTGCGGTGTCCCACAGGGTTCTCCCCTATCCCCTATTCTATTCAACATGTATATGACCTCCCTGAAGCTCCTCAAGCTATCCCCCCTTGAAACAATATACACATACGCTGACGATATCTTTATCCTCCTCGAAACAGACCAGAACCTCACAAACCTCCAAGAAAACATTACTTCATGCATAATGAGACTTCACGCATGGTCCCCTGGCCCAGACGGAATTCACCCGAGAGTATTAAAAGAACTAAAGGTGGAAATCGGAGAACTACTGCAAACCCTCGCTAACTTGTCAGTTATAACCGGACAGATACCAGAAGACTGGAAGATAGCGAACGTAATACCAATCTTCAAAAAAGGATCAAGGGGAGAACCGGGAAACTATAGACCAGTGAGTCTCACATCGGTCCCTGGGAAAATGGTTGAGGCTTTGATTAAAGACAGCATTGTACAGCACCTGGATAACCATGACCTGCTGAGAGGTAGTCAGCATGGCTTCAGGAAAGGGAAGTCATGCTTGACAAACTTACTTCAGTTTTTCGAGGGAGTGAACAAACAAGTCGATAGCGGAGAACCGGTTGACATAATATACTTGGACTTCCAGAAGGCGTTCGACAAAGTACCTCATGCGAGACTTCTCAAGAAACTACAAAGTCATGGAATAGAAGGGGATATACTGAGATGGATAGGAAAATGGCTAGAAAACAGAAGACAAAGAGTGGGCATAAATGGGAAGTACTCAGACTGGAAGAAAGTAACTAGCGGTGTGCCTCAGGGCTCAGTTCTTGGGCCTATCTTATTCAATATCTTCGTAAATGACCTGGAAGAAGAAACGACCAGTGCTATCATCAAGTTTGCAGATGACACAAAACTATGCCGAGCAATCAGGTCACAAAAAGACAGCGAAGAACTCCAGAGAGATTTGAAGCAACTTGAGAGATGGGCAGAAAATTGGCAGATGAGTTTTAATGTAGAAAAATGCAAAGTGATGCACCTGGGCAGTAAAAACAAGGAGCATGGGTACAAACTGTTAGGTATAACATTGGAGAAGAGCGATCAAGAAAAAGACCTGGGAGTACTGATAGATAGAACCCTGAAGCCATCGGCTCAATGTGCAGCGGCGGCAAAGAAAGCTAACAGGATGTTAGGCATGATAAAGAAAGGAATCACGAGTAGATCAAGGGAGGTCATAATGCCGCTTTATAGAGCAATGGTCAGACCACACCTGGAATACTGTGTCCAACACTGGTCTCCATACCTGAAGAAGGATATAACACTACTGGAGAGGGTGCAGAGGAGAGCGACGAAGCTAGTAAAAGGTATGGAGAACTTGAGCTACAAAGATCGCCTCAGAAAACTGGGACTATTCACCCTTGAGAAGAGAAGACTGAGAGGGGATCTGATAGAGACTTTTAAATTGCTAAAAGGAATTGACATAATGGAGCAAGCTCACTCACCAACAGGGGGAAAGGATGGTGAGCAAGAAACAGCGTTATTCACATTGGCAAATGTAACCCAGTCTCGGACCAGAGGTCATGGCCTGAAGCTGAGAGGGGACACGGCCAAGACAAACGTCAGAAAGTTCTGCTTCACACAGCGAGTGGTGAACGCCTGGAACTCTCTCCCGAAAGAGCTGGTGGAGGAAACCACCGTTCTAGGATTTAAGGGAAAATTGGACGCACATCTTCTTGCAGAAGACATTGAGGGATACGAGTGACATTGTATTCGCCAGGATGTGCCTGGCTGGGCCTCCGCGTGTGCGGAACGCCGGACTAGATGGACCCCGGGTCTGATCCGGTGCAGGCATTTCTTATGTTCTTATGTTCTTATGTCCCTCTCAGTACAGATGAAATTAAATGAATCAAAAACAAAATTACTCTGGCTCGGCCCAAAATTAGAATACCTGCCTACCCTTTTCCCACTACCCACAGGCCCGGCCCGGCACTACACCTTGAGTTCTCAAGCAGGTCCTCGGCATCATTATCGATTCCTCTTTCTCCCTCAACGATCACCTCAATTCCTTGGCAAAATCATGCTTTTTCAGCCTCCACATGCTGAGGAAAGTAAGATCCTACTTTAACCAAAAACATTTCGCCATTTTTGTACAATCCATCATTCTCTCCAAACTCGACTACTGTAATGCCATTTATTTATGCCTTACAAAAAAAAGTCTCCACAGACTCCAGCTTATCCAAAATACCGCAGCCAAGTTGATTTTTGCAAAACGCAAATACGACCACGTCTCCCCACTACTTACCAATCTTCACTGGCTCCCAGTACTTTCCAGAATTCATCTCAAATGCACCTGTCTGGCTTTCAAGATCATTCACGGCATCCTTCCGCCCCTAATCCCACTATCTTTTAACGCCTCAAGGTCTGCTACCACCAGATCCGCCCACAGACAACTATCCTTCCCCTCTCTGCATGGTATTCTCCACGCGGGCAAACTGGGAAAGTCCCTCGTCTCCAAAATCACGGGCCTTTGGAACGATCTCACTATCCCGCTGCGGAACCTGGGCTCCCTCCAATTATTCCGCAAACAATTGAAAACCTGGCTCTTTTCTAACATATAATCATTTTTTTCCAACATAAGATCATTTCTTCTCCTGTTATATTCTTCCCATTCATATACTCTTGTAAATCATTCTCCTCTCTTCTTATATTTTTAAGCTTTGTAAACCGTGCCGAGCTCCACTTCCGTGGAGATGATGCGGTATATAAACCTAAGGCTTAGTTTAGTTTAGTTTAGTAATGTGTTGAAGGTGCGTCTTATGAGTGCCCGTTAACAGCATAAAATATAAAAGAGAGGGCAGCAAAAAGATGGGGTCAATGAGAGAAGGCTAAAATTTTCATTCCTCATGATTAAAATATGTACAAGCTAGCCAGAACTTTATACAGCACTACCCTCATTTATGCCCTGTATTTTTGTAGTCTTCTGCTACATCTCCACAAAGCATCAACGGATTGATCACGTGACACCTTACTACTGGCAGTTGCACTGGTTGCCGATGGAGGCATGCATAAAGTTTAAGTTCGCTTGCCTCTGCTTTAAAGTACTATATGGACTAGCCCCTAAATACATAACTGACCTTTTCTCCTTCTCAGCCAAGAGAAGCTCACACTCGAACTTTGTTTCCCCCCCAGTTAGAGGATGTAAACTGAAAAAAAAAACATGAACACCTTCTCTCGCATCAGGCAGCATTATGGGGTAAAGATCTAGAACAATTGCTATCGCCCACTACTTATGAGGAATTCAGGAAACGCCTAAAAACATATCTGTTCGTGAAATATCTAGACAGCTGACCCGTACATCTTTCTCCTCAATACGGTTCTCTTGACCTATTAACCACTTTCCTTCACCTCTTTTAAGGTCATTCAATTTGTAATGTCTTTTAATCTTTTGTAAACTTCACGGTACTGCGGTATATAAACTGTTATTATTATTATTATTACTACTACTTAAAAACGTGTGAAATACTAGCATTTGTTAACCACTTATGCTTTGTACTCCATGCGATGCATGTGCTTGTGCTCCAATGGTCAACATTAGGGATGGCGATTGTAGGTTCTGATTTATGCAGGCTTCCCTTTCCCTGGGCGGAAGAGAAAACGATGATGATGACTGAAGGAGGGAGGACCAGCTGCCACGGAGAAGTATGACATAGCAAATCTGGCGCATGCGTACATTGTCGCTGTATCAAATGGACTATTCTGCGCATGTGTGAGAGTTGCTATCTCAGCTATTGATTGGACGGGATTGAACGGAGATTATGGTGAACCTTCGCGCAAATCATTTGCATGCAAATTTGTTTGAGCATCGATCGCTGTTTTCAGAATAGGCCAAAAAAATCAGCCTGACCATGTTTAGTGCATCTAGCCCAGAGCCTGGTTTTCCTTTCCAGTTCCTCTTTCAGGGGAGAAGGAGGGGGATAGCAACACTTGGGGGATTCAGGAGGGGTTATGTCTTAATCCCTCCACTAGTCACTTGGTCAATCAGACCAACTTTTTATAACTTGGACATGACTGAAACAACAGGTCTACATAAAAACGTCCTAGTCCCACCCACAACACACCCCTTGATTTTTGGAAGAACTGCAGTGTGAAACGTCTAAATTCTGACTTTCCAAAATCTGGATTTGGACGTTTATAGTAGATTTTTTTTTAGGCATTTTGAGGTATCCAACTGATTTGAAAATGAGCATCATAGTTGAAACATTCTGTTCAAAAGAGTTTTCAATATGATTTTGAATATGGTAAGTTTAATATCTTACTCAGGGTTATACTAAAGTGAAGAGGAAGAAAACTTAGATATACTGTACATGTTCTCTGTTCCATGCTGCAGACTCTGTAACATATACAGCACTTTATCTGTTTCACAGATCACTACAAAAATATAAAACCCAGTTTCTATGCTCCTCCAGCTTATTCCACATCTTTTGCATATAAATTTATGTACATACCTTCCCTGTAAAAAATTAGCCCCATGAAAAGTTCACACATCTACATTTGTTATTTAACATATACAAATTTCCAGGCTTATTACATGCATATTTTATAAAGATGCCAACCCATCTCAAACTTATACCCATGAAGACACCTCTGCTCAGATTGCATAACTATATGTACATACACCAGAGTGTAGAGGGTGACCAGTTTATTTATTGGGCTTTATTAACTGTGTCATGTAACTTTGATTTTAAAAGTTTCCAGAGATGATTCTGAATACTAGAGATGGACCTCTGCTGCAAATCTGACAACATGTTTGTTTTATCACATTCTCTATATTAATGTATTAGAGGTAGCTGTTTACATGTTTCTTTGAAGATTAGACTGGATGACACTCTGGTCTTATTTCAGCCTAAATAGCTGTGTGTCTAATTCAGGTTGTTGAGCTACAAAACAAGTTGTCAGAAGAATCCAAGAAGGCTGACAGATTAGAATTTGAATACAAGAGATTAAAAGAAAAAGTAGATAGTCTACAAAAAGAAAAAGATGTAAGTAACTTTGTTTTACTTTATATTTTTGTAAACTGGCCATATGTTTTTAGCAAATTGCCTGTTGATCCAAATTTTTTGCCACTTATAAATGTATCAAATTTCCAAAAATAGGTTTAAATGGTCAATATTCTCAATGAAGAGTAAATAGTGGGGTTCACCAGGGGTCTTGTGCTGGGACTGCTGCTTTGTAGCCATGAGTTTGAGCCGTGTTGTATCAGAAATTGAGGCTGGCCTTCTCAGTATTGAATCTTGAGAAACTTGAAATATTGAGAACAACCTCAACTTACAGCACCACGCAACACGAGCTCGTGGTTAGATCAGTAGCTGTGGAGAAACAGGGGTATTGTAAGATGACATCATGGAGCTTCTGCCAGACAAGAAAATGAAGTTGGCAAGAATTATCTAGATATTCATATTACTACAACACAAAATGTCATTATAGCCATCTTCATCAGCCTCTAGGCCTGCTGGTCAGCATCCCAGTGCAAAACACAGAAGTTTCAACCTCATTCTCAATCCAAGCAGCAGTTATCCTTTTACTATTATTATTATTATTACTACTACTACTAATCAATTCTATAGCACTACTAGATGTAGTCTAAGGTGGTTTCTGTAGTTGGGCCAATGGAGGGCTAAGAGATTTGCCCAGGGTCACAAGGAGTGACAGCGAGAATTGAATCAAATTCCCCAGGATCTCAGTCCACCAACCATTAGGCTACTTCTCCATTCCACTTAAAATAATTATCAAGTCTTCCTTATGTAAAGAAAATATAAAGAAAATATAGCACAATAAAGAAATCAATATATTATCACTGATTTTGATGCTTTTCTAGAGAGCATTGCCAGTGTTCTCCTGACTTTACCTATCACTCTTCCTATCTGAGGCATATTGCTCTATTTTCACCAATGTTGGACTCTTATCATAACAGATCGATCAGTTCTTCAAGTTGTTACGCAGGGCTATGCACTATGTCTCATCAAAAAGCCTCCAGATCACCCACCAAAAGAGTTTCTCTTCAGCTCCCTCCAGAAGGCCCTCCTTCACTAGGAACTCTCAGCCCTTTTCTAGCTAAATTCAAGAGAACCTGTTCTTCTGCAGGAGAGAGGTTGGGGGTTCTACTCCAAGTATTTCCTGATACCAAAAAAGACTGGAGGCCTTTGACCTATTCTAGACCAGAGTTTCTCAACTTCTTCAAGCCAAGTACTCCCTAAGTCTAACAAGTCTAACCGAGTACCCCTGCCCAAGCTCCGGCCCAGACCCGCCCAGGCTGTGCCCCAGACATGCCCAAACTCCACCATAGACCCCACTCCCATAATAATAGTACTAATTGTAATGCAATTTTTTCCATCCATTTTTCATATACACACAATCATATACGCACAATATCTTATTAATACATAATGGTAGGAGAAACGCTAGCCACCAGTGACCACAACATGGTATGGTTCAACCTTAGAACCTTATGGTTCAACATGGTATGGTTCCCTAGATCACAAACAAAAACGAAGGTACTCAATTTCCGGGGCACTGACTTCGCACGCATGGGAGATTTCGTCCATCGAATGCTGCAGGACAAAGCAGTGACTGATAGTGTGGAGGATTTGTGGTCAACCCTGAAATTGACCCTACACGAGGCAACTGTCCGCTACATAAAATCGGTAAATAAACAACAAAGAAATAAGAAACCCCAATGGTTCACAGATGAGGTCTCGTACCTCGTCAAGGAGAAGAAAAAGGCATTTCTTTCCTACAAACGTACCGGGGAAGGGGAAGCTAACATTGAATATAGGACCAGGTCTGCAGCGGTCAAAACAGCAGTCAGGGAGGCCAAACTTCGAATGGAAGAAACTTTAGCAAAGAACATTAAAAAAGGTGACAAATCCTTCTTTAAGTATATTAGTGACAGGAAAAAGAACACAGACGGGATAGTACGCTTTAGAACACCGGACGGAAATAATCTGGAAGCAGATTCTGATAAAGCCAAACTACTGAATGAATACTTCTGCTCAGTCTTCACCTGCGAGAAACCAGGGTATGGGCCACAGCTGGAGGCAACGCCAAGCGCAGAAGACCCGTTTCAGAAATTTGAGTTCACACCAGCTGATGTTTACAGCGAACTGTCAAGACTCAAGGTGAACAAAGCCATGGGACCGGACAATTTGTACCCAAGAGTGCTCAGAGAGCTGGCTGATGTCCTGGCGGAACCGTTAGCCATGCTCTTCAATCTCTCCCTAAGTAAGGGGAGAGTCCCCCTGGACTGGAAAACAGCTAATGTCGTCCCTCTGCACAAAAAGGGTTGCAGGGCAGAGGCTGCGAATTACAGACCAGTGAGTCTCACATCAATAGTGTGTAAACTCATGGAAACACTACTTAAACGTGAATTAGACACGATCTTGGATGAGGGGAATCTAAGGGATCCCAGTCAACATGGTTTTACCAAGGGTAGGTCCTGCCAATCCAATCTCATAAGCTTCTTTGACTGGGTAACAGGAAAGCTAGACTCGGGAGAGTCTCTGGACGTCGTGTACTTAGACTTCAGTAAGGCTTTTGATAGCGTCCCATATCGCAGGCTGTTAAGCAAGATGAAATCAATGGGGTTAGGCGAGACACTGACTACATGGGTCAACGATTGGCTGAGTTGCAGACGTCAGAGGGTGGTGGTCAATGGCACCCTCTCTGAGACTTCGGAGGTGACCAGCGGAGTGCCGCAGGGCTCGGTCCTGGGTCCACTCCTTTTTAACATATTCATAGGGGACTTGACTCGAGGGCTTCAAGGTAAAGTAACATTATTCGCCGACGATGCCAAACTATGCAATATAGTAAGTGAAAGCAACTTGCAGGACAGTATGGCGCAGGACCTGCTTACATTGGAATGCTGGTCCTCCACCTGGCAGCTGGGCTTCAACGCTAAGAAATGTAAGGTCATGCACCTCGGTAGCGGTAATCCATGCTGAACTTACACCTTGAATGGAGAAACATTGGCTAGGACTTCAGTAGAACGAGATTTAGGAGTAATCATCAGTGCAGATATGAAGGCTGCCAAACAAGTGGAGAAGGCCTCATGCAAGGCAAGGCAGATGATGGGTTGTATCAATAGAAGTTTCGTCAGCCGGAAACCTGTAGTCATAATGCCACTATACAGAGCCATGGTGAGACCTCATCTGGAATACTGTGTGCAATTCTGGAGGCCACATTACCATAAAGACGTGCTCAGAGTCGAGTCGGTTCAGCGGATGGCCACTAGGACGATCTCGGGGCTCAAGAGTCTCTCGTACGAAGAGAGACTGCACAAACTGCAGCTCTACACTCTTGAGGAATGTAGGGAGAGGGGGGACATGATTGAGACATTTAAGTACATCACAGGACGTGTCGAGGTGGAAGATGACATTTTCTTTCCCAAAGGACCCTCGGCCACAAGAGGACATCCGCTCAAACTCAGAGGAGGGAAATTTAATGGCAACACCAGGAAGTACTTCTTCACAGAAAGAGTGATAGATCGCTGGAACAAGCTTCCAGTGCAGGTGGTCGAGGCCACCAGCGTGCCTGACTTTAAGAATAAATGGGACACCTGCGTAGGATCACTATGAAGGTCAAGTTAAAGAATTGGGTCATTAGCACACAGACTAAATTGGGTGGATGAGTAGAGTAGGCAGACTTGATGGGCTATAGCCCTTTTCTGCCGTCATCTTTCTATGTTTCTATGTTTCTAATGGTAACCACAAAATTTAAAAAAAACAAAGCACACTGTTTGCAGAGAAAATCTTAATTATCTTTTATATTCAGGGGTTTTTTTTCTCAAAGAGGTCAAGGCAGATGACTTTAAAATATGCAATGTCCCCTCAGTAACAACTATAGAAAAACAGAAAATATAGTGCAAAATATAGACACCAGATATAAATTCTCAAAACTGACATACTTTGCTCACTAAATTAAAAATAAAATAATTTATCCCAGGACAAGCAGGCAGCATATTCTCTACATGTGGATGACATTATCAATGGAGCCCCCTAGCGGACGTTCTCACAAGCAGACTTGCTTGAAGATCTTCAAGCTTGCGAGTGTACCGCGCATGCGCATGTGCCTTCCCACCCGACTCAAGGCGTGCATCTCCTCAGCGTTGCCTTAGTTCTATATTTTCTGCGGAGCCAGAAGCCCTGCTCCCTTGCTCTGCGTGATTTCGTAGTGCCTCTTGCACTGCGGCTTGCTTTTATTATTTTCGGGTAGGTCGCTGTGCTGCGCGGTCTTTTCTTTCTAAATAAAAATTTAAAAAACTTTTATCTTTTTTTCGACTGGGCTTCCTGTTTTTGTCAGGCCGCCTGGCCTCGCAGGGCCGCAGCTGTATTTTTTCCTATGTCCTGGCCTCTCTCCGGGTTTAAGAACTGCACTAAGTGCAACCGGGTGATCTTCATCACCGACCCCCATCGTTGGTGTGTGGAATGCCTTGGTGCTGATCACCGCATCGAGTCTTGCCCGTGTTATGCGTCTGTTCAACCGTGTGGCCAAAATCCTCCAACTCTTTGGCCCTATGGAGACTGAGGGCACAGCCTCGACCTCGGCCCCGCCGGTGGAGGTCTCGGCTTTGAAATCCTCTACCTCGATGAAGTCGCCCTCGGTCTCGAAGGCCTCGCCTAGGCCCCGCCTACTGCCCCGGGCTCAGGTAAGTCTCCTCTTCCCTCCTCAGGTGTGCCAGCAAAGAAGCCTCCCTATGAGTCTCATACAAGTGCCGCTTCTTTGGCCTCTTCGAGACCTCATGCTAAGCGTGCCTCCTCACATCGGGAATACTCTTCCTCGAGGTCGCCCCCGAAAGAGCGCACTGCTGCACCCCAGACCCAGCCTTCTCTGGTCTCGGTGCCTATGTTTGAGGACATGCTTAAGGCTATCCTTACTACGCAGCTTTCCTCAGTTCTGGCTCAGTTGACCCCGGCCTTGACCCGACCCCAGCCTGACCAGCCTGGCCGTTCTTCTGAGGTTCCTCCAGGCTCGTCTCACAAGTCTCGCCGCTTGTCTTCGAGCGATTCGTCTTCCCTGGATTCGAGGCATGCGCCATCACTATTTCCAACATTTCTCCCTATTGCATCCCCTTCAATCTGTCCCTCTCCACCACCATATCCAACATGTCTCGCTCTCGCCCCTTTCTACCTCTTTGTTTACTCCTGGCAGAATTCTGTGCATCGCTCCATCACCTCATTCTGCTCCTGGATCCACCATCTCCCTCCTTCTCCCCTTCCACCTCCTGTGTATCTCATTCTCCTCTCATCTACCTCCATGCCCAACACATCTCACGCCCTTCCTTGTTCCCTGTGTCAAATCTCTCTATCCTCCTCCATGCACCCTTCCCTTCCTCTCCTCCATTATTTGCAATTTCTTCTCCCCTCATGATGCATGTCTTCCACAACTCTCCCATCTTTCCTTCTCACCCTCCCCTCCCTCTATGCCACCAGATTTTCTTCCTCTTACCTCCCCATGTGCCATCAGATACCCTTCCTCTCCTTCCCTGTACTCTAAGGCTTGCTTCTTCGGGTCACGGTTTCAGCAGTGACTCTGACATGCTACCTGCTGCTAACCTGGAAGTCTCCCCCTCTGCCGCAGAGAGTCTTCCAAGTCAGCGGCAGGCAGCGTATGGGAATTGCTGCTGATACTGTGACAAGATTCAATGATGATTCGCTCCACCCTACTCCTGCCCTCTATTCGGCTTGCCTCTAACTCCAACCTAAAGTAGCAGTGATAAACAGGTTGCTCCTGGCCTGCACGCCAGGGCATCCCTCTGCCATGTCATCAGTGATGTCATCAGCAATACAGCAGAGGGAAGGCCCCAGCGGGAAGGCCAGGAGCAGCCTGTTTACCGCTGCTACTTTAGGTTGGAGTCGGAGGCGAGTTGAATCAGCATCGAATTGGGGGTGGGGAGGGAGCAAATCATCATTGAATCTAGTTACGATATCGGCAGTAATTCCCACACACTGCCTGCTGCTGACTGTGGGGAGGGATGGGGGAAAACGGATCCATTTAATTGAATCCTGCAGTGCTACTGCATACCCCCAACAAGTGGCGCACATACCCCTAAGGATACGCCTACCGTGTATTGAGAAACACTGTTGATTGAAGAAGTAGTTTTGCATGGTCTCTTTGGGAACCCTTCTACCTCTACTAGAAACAGGAGATTGGTTTGCTCTCTAGATCTCAAAGAAGCATAAGCTCACATATTCAGGCTGGCTGTTCAGAGATTGATTTCAGCTGCTGCAGAAGCTGGGCTGGGTGTTCAGCTTTTGGAAAAGACACCTGGAGCTAACACAGATCTTGGAGTACCTGGCAGTCTAGTTCGACACAAAGGAGAACAAGGTGTTCCTCCCGAAATCCAGCAGCCAGAATCTTATGCATCAAATATGGGAATTTCAGAGCGAGACAGCTCCGACAGCCTGGCATTTGCAAGCGCTATGATCAGTGGTGGCAAGCACGTGGTCCCTTGGGCAAGAGTGCACTTGTGTCCACTCCAGAATGCGCTCCTCTCCTACTGGTGCCCACAGACGGATGTGCTCCAGCAGCAGCTGCCTTGAGCAGCGGAAGCACATTGCAGTCTAGTCTGGTAGTTGGTGCCTCAGTTTCTAACCAGAGCAGTTCTCCTTCACATCTCTGCTTGGGTGATTCTGATGCCAGATGCCAGCCTATATGGCTGGGGTGCACATTGTGAGGGGTGACCAATGCAGGAACGCTAGTCCCCTTCTCAGAGGAAATGGTTGACCAACTTGGAACTTCGAGCCATCTGCTTGATGCTGCTTGTGTTTGGAAGCACACCGCAGAGCAAAATGGTACAAGTTTTCTTGGATAACTCAACAGTGGTAGCCTCCCCTCTTTCCACTATCTTGGCTCTCCTCGAATCCTAACTCCACCAGATCCACTCAAAAATTCAAACTATCCTTCCCCTCTTTAAAAGGCATATCCCATACAGGAAAACTTGGAACATCCCTCCTCTTCAGGATCACCGAGCTGTGGAACAGCTTTACTGCCCATCTTCGGAGTTCGACCTCCTCCAACGCTTCAGAAAACATTTGAAAACTTGGCTTTTCTCCAAAATGTAACTACTCCCTCCCTCTCCATTATACTAAGTCCCCTCTTTCCTTCCTTTTTACCAAGCCCTTCTTCTTTCCATTGGAGTTCCTTTCTTTATTAATTCCTGTAAACCGTGTCGAGCTCCACTTCTGTAGAGATGATGCGGTATATAAACTTAAGGTTTAGTTTAGTTTAGCTATGTCAATCACCAGGAAGCCCAGGTGTTGTTTCTAAGGGTGGAGTTCATCTCTTGACGCTCACATTGCCACATGTGGCAAGAGTGAACAATGTGCATGCAGATTTCCTCTTCCTGAAGACTGTGGACCCCAGGGAGTGGTCAGTTTTTAAGGAAGCCTTCACCTGCCTTATGAGTTGGTGAAGACCTGACTTTCGATCTGATGGCATCAGCGGCCAACAAGAAGGTGGCTTGGTTCTCAGTCAAAAATGCGAGCCAAGAAGCGAAGGCTTGGATGCCCTGGTGCAACCATGGCAAAGGCAGGATTTCTCTACCTCTTTCCTCTGTGGCCTCAGAATTTTGGATTCAGGTATGGTATTGTGCACAGTACCATCTTTCTTACCGAAAGTAGTCTCCAGTTTTCATATCAGTTAGGAATTGCGATTGCCTGTCTTCATGACCTTGGGATCGAGTGTTACTGCACTATCTGTAGGTGATGAATGAATTCCAACTGTCAGATAATCTCTTTATATTAGCAGGTGCTGCCCATAAATGCTGACCAGCCTCAAAACTGACCATTTCCAGATGGATTCATATGACAATCTCTTCAGTCTATATCAGTAGTGGAAAGCAACTCCTAGCATTCTACTAGAAGTGTGGCTTCCTCAAAGGTGGATGTTCAGTGGTGTCTCCAGAAGATATCTGTAAAGTGACCACATGGTTCTCTCTCCATATGTTCACAAAGTTTTACAGGGTGGATATAGCAGCCAAAATGGACTCTGCATTTCGATCATCCGTACTGTCAGCAGGGTCATTTGTCCCACCCTAGACTCTGGGGACTGTTTTGATGCATCCTGAAGGTTCAGGATTAATGTGTCTGTCACACTAGAAGGAAAGATTAGGTTCTTACCTCAGTAATCTTTCTAGTAGACAGGCACAATTCCTGAAGCACACTGTCTGATGTTCATTTGCCTGCTTACTGCATCGAACTAGCCGGATAATCTGGACGTCTTGTTTTCTTTCCTTTATCCAGCATTGACAAGTACAGAGGACATGACTGTCACTTTGAAGAATCTAGGGGTATCTGATGAATTTTCCACACTCTTAGTGCAGGTTGCAATCCGGTTGGTGACTTGTTTTTTTTCACCTTGTTATAATTGCAAAAGATTCAGTTATGCTTTATCTGTAATATGTTAATGATATGAGCAGAACAGATATGTTTCTTGGAGAGCATCCCCATACCCCCCTATTACATTTCCTCTCCAGGGCTGACATTCTGTTTTGGTAAGAACTGAGGAATTGGAGGACATCCCAGAAAGATGGGAGACCTAGCAAAAGAATGCTAATGAGTCTTTCTACAATAATTCTTGTGGGAATAGATTAACTACCTGAAGGTTCAGGAATAATGTCTCTATTTACTAGAAAGAAGATTACCAAGGTAAGAACCTAATCTTTCCTTTTTTTTCTACCACTGATCCAAGAGTCAGATGTTTACTATTTTTCAATGACTTTCTGGCTCTGTGGGTATCCTGCACTGTTGACATAACAGAAAATTTGCAGAGTTCCCAGAGATAATCACAGTAGTGCAGGGTGCAGCTGGTGAAACAAACTCCTACTTTAGTGCAATTTGAACTGTAGTATTTAGACAGCAGAATGAAAATGTGCAAGGGTGTAGAGCAGCAACAGTAAGTTGGCTGAATTTTTGCTTCACTATTGGTTCTTTGTATCTGTCTTGGTTGCATTGCATTGAACAAGTATGATAGGTTGCGTGAACACTCTCAAGGTGTCAGAGAGACCTACTTGCTGCTTAGCAAAGGAAATAAGGGACCAGAGGTCAGTGTCCTTGACTTAGACCTGTGGTCTCAAGCTCAAACGCTTTGCAGGGCCACATTTTGGATTTGTAAGTACTTGGAGGGCTTCAGAAAAACTAGTTAATGTCTTATTATAGAAATGACAATTTTGCATGTGGTAAAACTCTTTATAGTTTATAAATCTTTCCTTTTGGCTAAGTCTTAATAATAATGTAATTTATAGCTAAAGAGACATATGATCAAGAAACTTTTATTTTACTTTTGTGATTATGATAAACATACCGATGGCCTCAAAATAGTACCTGGTGGGTTGCATGTGACCCCTGAGCCGCAAGTTTGAGACTACTGACTTAGACTCTACAGTTAGGAAACAGCCTCATTGAAGAACAAAGCCTGGGAATTGACTAGTTCCTGCAGACAATGCTCTGTAAGTATAAGCTCATTCCCATGTGAGCTCCAGCTCCTCTGAATGATCAAGGCACAATGAGCTGGGCAACACATGTGACTGCAGGAGGGCCATAACTGTAGGCAGAGTTTCAAACAGTCCTGTGTTTGCTAATGCTCATCATGAATTCATATCACTGAAATTTTGATTTGATTGTGGAAACCACTGACCCAATAGATTTAATTAATTTCTATTCTCTTTATAACCCTTCTTGATTACATGTATTTATTCTGTGGTCTAGTGTAAGACAAAAAAGCTGCTATTGGATATTTTGAATTGCATAACCATAGAGATTAAAAATACTTCTGCCTTGTTTCTCGTTCATTTTTAAGGCATATGCTTAGAACAGCACAAGTAAAATTTCTGTAATACCTCTCGATATACATGTGACCCTCAGTTTCCTATGTAGCTCAGGAGTAGATTTTGTATGGATGGTTAGAAAGTTCTGTGACAGCCCAGCAATACAGTTGCATATATTTATGGATGCAAAAAAGATTATTCCTTTAAAATAAAAAAAATCTCTAATCTATGGTTTTCCATTTTGCAATTTTTTTTCATATTACTTTGTTCTGTTGCTTCATGGTTTCCTCTTCTCAAAGCACTTTCTACTTCAGTTTCATTTTAGTGTACATTTTTCACTGAGATGTCATATATGATACCGCTCACAGCATGAAAAAGGTTGTATACTTGCACCACTGCTCTTTTCTCACATTGTTTTCTTTTAGTTTCATTTTCATATGTTCTACGGTTTTATGTTTTTATCTTTACATTAGAGTGATTATGATTGTAATGATTTTTATATGTCTTCCTTTATTTGAATAGAATTCTGTTATTATAGTTATCTTCTATAATAAAACCGTAAGTGCACATGCACACTTAGGACGGCGTGTTCCCTGAAAGCATGATTTGTCCCTCCGTGCCAAATTCCATTTTCGAACACGGAGGCAGGGAACATGCCGGCGACTCCCCCCTCCCGCCCTCACTCACCAACTGCTGCTGCCGCTGCTGCTCCTCTTCAAAGCAGCCTGCTAAGGATCGCTGGCCAGTTGTAGCGAACCTTGCAGGCTGTTCTCCACCTCGGTAGCACGTTCCCTCTAACTCGATCGCATCAGAGGGAACGTGCTACCGAGGTGGAGAGCATCCTGCGAGGTTTGCTACAGCCAGCCGAATAACCTCAGCAGGCTGCTTTGAAGAGGAGCAGCAGCGGCGGCAGCGGTTCTTGCCAGTGGGCCAGAAGATACCAGGAAGCCGGGATGGAGGGAGGGTAAGAACAGGCATGCACAACAGAGGCAGAGGGAAAGGGGAGAGGGAAAGGGGGCTCCTTTGGGGGGAGGGGTGTGCTGGGATGGCAGACAGCAATCATGCTTTGCTCTGGGATGTGGGAAACAGAAGGGAGCCATGAGCAGGCAGGCATGGCACAATAGGGGGCAGGGGGAGAGGGAAAGGGGGCTGCTTTGGGGGGGAGGAGTATGCTGGGGGCAGACAGCAATCATGTGTCCCATGCTAGTAAGAAGTGAAGGGGGAGAGGGAAAGGGGGCTTCTTTGGGGGGAGGGGTGTGCTGAGGGGCAGACAGCAATCATGCTTTGCTCTGGTAGGGGTGGAACAGAAGGGGGCCACAGAGAGACAGGCAGGCATGGCGCAACAGAGACATACAGGCAGGCAGGGGGCCAGGGAGACAGAAAGAAAGACAGACAGACAGGGGGCCATGGAGAGACACAGACAGAAAGAATGACAGACAGACAGCGTCCAAGGAGAGAGAGAGATAAAGAAAAAAAAAAAACCCCATTAATGTAACGGGGTTAAACATTAGTGGGTGTGTATATGTATATATATATATATATATATATATATGTATATATATATATAAAGTTTATGTATTTTTGTATTATCCTTTGAAGCAGTCTTTGACATATCTAATTGTTTATGTTCAAGATAGTCCATATTTAATATATGCTTTCGACTCCTAACTCCTATCACATTGGTTTCTGTATCCCAAACCCTATATGTCAAGTTAGATTATAAGCTCTTTCTAGCATTGACCATCCATAAATGTCAAAATGTACAGCACTGCGTATGCTTTTCAGCGCTATATAAGTGATAATAAGTGATATTTGTGATACTGTGGGATTAAGTGAAAGCAGGTACCCAGTCTGTATCTAGTAGCTTCCCAAATAGTGAAGATGTTTTATTTTCCCACAAAGGGGCACACTGTAACTAGGGAAGTGATCCTATAATTACAAAGTAGATCACTGTGCCTTTCTAAAATAGGTGCTTATTTGACCTTTGGCTGTACCAAATACTCTATTCTTACCCAAATACAGTGGTACCTCGGTTTACGAGTGCACCAGTTTGCGAGTGTTTTGCAAGACGAGCAAAACATTCGCAAACTTGGTGCCTCGTAAACCGAGCTTGCCTCGCTTTACGAGCGCCCCCCCTTGCGATCCGACATCCCTCCCGCTCGCATTGCCCCCCCTCCACCGCGATCCTACTTACCCCCCCGTGCAGTCAATGACACCTTTTACCCGACTTGGCACCAGTGCCGGTGCCCGAAGATCCTCCCTCTTCTGGCGCGGCCTGGGCTGAGCGGTGCATCGGAGATCCTCCTTCTTCTGGTCTGGGCTGGGCTGGGCTGGGCTGGACTGGCTTTGAGCATTTGCGCATGCTCAAAGCATTCTAGTCTCGCTATCTCCGAGATTGAGAGCGAGACCAGAAGGCTTTGAGCATGCGCAAATGCTCAAAGCCAGTCCAGCCCAGACCAGAAGAAGGAGGATCTCCGATGCACCGCCCAGCCCAGGCCGCACCAGAAGAGGGAGGATCTTCGGGCACTGGTGCCAAGTCGGGTAAAGGATGTCATTGACTGCTCGGGGGGGGGGAAGTAGGATCGCGGTGGAGGAGGGGCAACGTGAGCGGGGGGGATGCCTGATCGCAGGGGGGGGTTGGAACAGCGTCTGATTCCTCAAGGAGGGAGAGAATGGAGCAGCGCCGGTAGCGTTTCCCTTACTTCCTATGGGGAAACTTGCTTTGATATACGAGCAATTTGGTTTACGAGCATGCTTCTGGAACAAATTATGCTCGTAAACCAAGGTTCCACTGTATATTCATATTCGGCTGAATAGTGATTTAAATTCAAATATGAAAAGGGCAGGAGCAATTCGGGGCGGTAGGCAGTACCGGGATCAATCCCACTTTGTTCCAGAACATGTTTTTTCTCGGATTACAGAGCAGGAGATTGGGGCAGAGAGCAGGGCGGCAGGCAGGAGAATTGGGGCAGAGAGGCCAGAGCAGGAGAATCAGGACAGAGAACAGGGTTTTAGCACAAGCGACTGGTCCTCACCAGTCGCTTGTTTTTTGATCGGTCAGCCAGTCAGAAAGTGTAGTGAATCGCGTCCTTCCTGCTTTGCATGCTGATTCCCCTCATTTGCATGCGCGGATCAGCGGATGATCAGAGGGAAATAGGGCCGCAAAAGGTTCACAAACCGATCGGTACACGATCGGTCTTAGTAAATCTAGCCCTTAGTGTTTAATGGAAACCGTTCAAAGAATTTAGTTGTTTCCCTGAACCTCTGGGAGTAATGTAGTAAATTCGTAGAATGGGATATGGCTGGTTATTAGGTGACATCCTATAATGTCTTGCCTGATGTTGACTAGTTGGACCAAGTACACAAATGATTCTGGTAAACATGACACTTCCTTTGTGTCAAGGTAGAGGCGTTTAAAGAATTTCAAAGAGTATAACTTACTTGAAATGCTAATTGATATGATACATTTTATTTACAGTATGAGGTATATTGTCATTTTTTATTTATTTACTTGGATTTATTAACCACCGTTATGAAGAGAATCACCCAAGGCGTTGTACAACAAATACAATTCAACATAAAACTTACTCAATTTTGTTAATAGCATAATAGTAGTAAAAAGACTAGACATAAATACAATGAGTGAAGTAAACTCAAAATCATTGAATAGAAGCTTAATAACCACTGAAATTCAAATGAGAGAGATAATACAATGTCTGCATAATACTTATAAAACAACTAATAAATATACATTAGAACATTCAAATAACATAGATATGACGCTAATGCTTGTGTCCCATTAAGTATCAATTTGCCACCTGAGTTGAGAAATTTCAACACATAAGTTCCTCAGAATGCCACACTAGATATTCGTGTGGTAGCCGTCCTCATAGGAACTCTTAAGTGTGCGAGTTTGTTATTTTTTAACGTTTCATAAAGTGCAAGTGCTTCAATAAATAATTATCATTTTTGTTGTATTTTTAAATCGTTATCATATGCTCAGATTTCAAACTGCTTTGCTCTCCCTATCCCCGACCCTGATGAAATTATGAAACGCGTCGGTGGGGATTGAGGCAGACCCAGTTTTATAAAAGCTAAGTATTTGCTTTTGCAGTAATTCTTTAAAAATATAACAAAAATGATAATTATTTATTGAAGCACTTGCACTTTATGAAACGTTAAAAAATAACAAACTCACACACTTAAGAGTTCCTATGAGGACGGCTACCACACGAATATCTAGTGTGGCATTCTGAGGAACTTGTGTGTTGAAATTTCTCAACTCAGGTGGCAAATTGATACTTAATGGGACTTTAGTATTGTTGCTTTGGTGCACATTTTGATTTTGATTTTCAGAGCTAATGCTTGTGGGCATGTTCAGAGTTTGCTGGCAAAAATATTTCTATGATCTGTGTTAGAAGTTGTATTGTCGAAAAATATATTTTTTATTCCTCAAAGCTTTATGATATTTGTTCAACAGAGATTAAGAACAGAAAGAGACTCTCTAAAGGAAACCATTGAAGAACTTCGATGTGTCCAGGCACAGGAAGGACAGCTCACTACATCAGGTAAGGCACCTGCGCACTATCAGACCTTTGCTCTAAAAATGCAAACAGCTATTCTTTGTGACTTCTATACTTGTGACCTGCAGATTAAAAAAGGAGAAAATGATACTTATCCTAGGACAAGCGGACAGCATATTCTCACATATGGGTGACACCATCCGTGGAGCCCGGTACAGATAGTCTGAAAAGTGAACTGTCACTTTAAATTTTTGGGAGCTTTGCGATTACTTGCATTGCGCATGCGCAACTGCCTTTCCACCTGAAGAGGCTCGCGGTACCTCAGTTTTTAATTTTCTGCAGAGCAAAAAAGTCTATTTTTTGACTGACTCCGTTTTCAGTTGGCGCTGCCTTCCCGTTTCGCATCCTTTTTTGTCTTTTCTTGTTTGGCCTTTTAACTTTTCTGTTTTTTCTTTCACATTTGAGTTTAATTTAGCAGACGAAATCTTTCCCATATCAAAACCTGCGACGGGGTTCAAAAAGTGCTGCAGATGACAGCGACCTATTTCTATCACAGACCCACATAGCTGGTGCTTACATTGTCTGGGACCTGAGCATAACCTTGATTCCTGTCTTCACTGCTCCACTCTGAAGAAGCACTCCATCTAAGCCCGTCGCCTTCTGAAGGAGAGGTTATTTGGCATGGACATCAACAAGTCATTGGAGCTGGCATCATCGATACCTCCTTCATCAACATCAAGGGATCTCTTCTCTTCAGGGAAGTTAGCTTCCAAAGCTTCCACTTTCCAGAAAACGTTGACGCTCTCTACAGCATCAAGTCTCTCGATGCACACCTCAAAGTGATGTCAAAAGTCATTGGACTTGCAGGCTGTTTCTTTTTTAGGGGGAGCATCCTCATTGAGGTCACCCTTTCCGAAACAACCTGCTTCACCATTGGTATCAGTGGAAGTGCCTTCAGTACCAGTGCATATCAGTCAGCAGGAGTCGCAGGCCTTGACGGCATCGAGTCAATGCAGGCCGCAAGACAACATCATCAATCTGCTGTAGTGTTAGGCTCTCCTGCATTGGGTGCGTCCTCTTTAAAGTTTCTCACACCGAGCCAATAGTTGGCACCGTTGATACCGCCAGCTCATCCATCGGTACTGGTATAGTCTTTTCGGCAGAAGATTGATGCATCCTTTGAAAAGGAGATTGCCACTGTCTTCAAATCACCTGAAACTGTGAGTGCCTGTTTCGATCATCTCCCTTGGTACCAGCTCATTTGCCAGGCACTTCATTCGAGCCTCTAAGTACTGATGCTGCTTTTTCAGTACAGCCAGAGCGTAATTTTCTGTTTCTCATCACAGCTCTTCAGGTCATCGAGCATCCTGTTCCAGACATCATTTTCCATCTTTTAGAAGGCGTTCTATCGACCACAGTCCATCTTTTCTCAAGTGACGATGACATTCTTCTCATTCTCCTTCTTCATAGGACCAGTACTGGAAGCGTCGTATGGTAGCGTTATATGGTTTCTCATCACCATTCTCCTAGAGGGTCAGAATTGGAGTGTGGTCTTTCTTTTTCTGATCCTGAATATTTTGATCCAGTGCTTTTTTCCACCACATCTCAGTCTGAGGAACTTGCTTTCTTGTCCTATATTACTCAGCTTTGTAAAGACCTCTTTGTTGCTCCCTTTCAAGATATTTTCCATTTTCAAGAATCTCCCTGGGAATCTCCCATCTGACCTTTGCATGACCTGTTCTGACAGGTCCTTTTTCAGAATTGGGAGATGCCTTTGACTACCACTAGTACTCCAAAACACCTGGACTCTCTTTATAAAATTCTTTCTATACCAGGCTTTACTTATTCTCAGCTTTCACATCACATCATACTTTTTATGTGTCTCAGCATTTGCAGCATCATGTGCAATGCTTGTCATCTTTTAAGCAACATCTTCCCCCTAACCAATTTCTGGACTATCTAAAAAACTGTTCTTACCCTCTCACAAACTGTGAAGTATCTCGTGAAGTCGGTCTCTGATGCTTTTCAGCTGTCTTCTAGAGCGTCTGCTCTATCTGTAACTATGACACGCCTCACTTGGCTCAGACTTTGACATGGATATCAACATCTAGAATAGATTGGCCAACATTCCATGTCCTGAACATGAGCTTTTTGGGAATGCTGTTGAAGTGGCTGCACAGAAATTAGCTTAACATGTGCCCAAGTCTGCACATGTTAAAATCCACTCTAAACAATGGGGTGTTTACGCCTCCTTCCCAGCAGAAGTCTTCTAGACAAGATTCTTCACATCACTGGACCTCCTCTTTGCCTTCTACTTCTTGACAACCAACCCTGTAGGGGTTGCTGTGGAATTATTTCTCTGCTCCGTAATAGTTTTTCTGTTGCCTCTTTTCAATATGGCTTGACAGAACAGCTGTTCTTCTTTTCTCACAACTTGATTCTTCCATTTTTGCATCATGGTTGCCTTTTCGGGACCTGTGTTCTGTGGTCTTTTCAATTTTCATGGAAGGTTCATCTTGTCGTTTTTTTATTTAAAAACAAAACAAAACCAAAAAGAAGAAAAACAAAAACACATAGGTCTCTTTAACTGTTCATCTCCTTCCATCCTAATCAGTTGAACCGGTCTGTCGCCAAGAGACCTATTTCCGCATGGCTCGCGGCATGTTTTTCCTTTTACTGTGCTCAGGTTGGGCTGCAGCTCAGTAGTCCTGTAACATCTCTTAAGGTCCAAGCTATGTGGTTTCAGTTGCATTCTTGCATTTTACTACCATTGATGAAATCTGCAACGTAGCTACTTGGTATTCAGTTCACTCGTTCTCCCCTCCCTACTGTAGAATTCTTTCTAGATGTGATGGTTACTTCAGCCAAACATTACTATTATTATAAACTTTATTCTCGTAATTGGCCAACTCTCCCTCTATCCCATTGCAGTAAGCTAGGGAGCCTTATATGTGAAAATATGCTGTTTGCTTGTCCTAGGATCAAAACACAGTTATTTACCGTAACAGATGTTATCTGGAGACAGCAGGCAGATATTCTCAGAATCCACCCACCTCCCCTAGTTGGCTTCTTAGCTTGCTTACGGAACTGAGGAGCCGCGAGCCTCTTCGGGCAGGAAAGCAGTCACACATGCGCAGTGTGGGTAGTTGTAAAGCTCTAAAATATTTAAAGTGACAGTTTAGTTTTCAGACTATCCATATCAGGGTCCGTTGATGACATCACTCATATGTGAGAATACCTGCCTGCTATCTCTGGATAACACCTGTTACGGTAAGTAACTGTGCTTTACCTAGAATGGGTTGTGTTGGCTTCTTTTGATAAGAACGAAGTTTTATAGTACTTGCCATAAAAAGCCATCTAGGCCTGGAGCTTTTCCCTAGAGAAGGAAGAGTCTGTGGGTGGGGGAGGGGGGTATAAAAGAGAAATGGTTATGGAAGTCCTAGCTGATAGTGCTGGCACCCGTATAGCTAAGTGAGCTGACTTAGGATAGTTTTTGAGCTTTCCTATATTCACTTATTTAGCTGTGTAGGTGTTGGCAATAGCTGCCAGCTCCTCCTCAATGTTACTTCCTGTACCGCCTCTGACTGGCCCACTTTTTTAATAACCAGCCAAAGCCAGTATTCAGTGGCATTAGTTGGTTAAGTACTGCCAACTATCAACAATTGGGGAGCCCTGAGCGATTTAAGTAGGCAGGAGTGGCATACCTAGGATGTTCAGTTTGCATATCATATTGAGGGATACGGTAAATCCGGGTCTCCAAAAAGGAGTACGTAAATGGGCTGCCGCGTGTGCGGATCACCGGACTAGATGGACCTCGGTCTGATCCGGTGAGGGCGTTTCTTATGTTCTTAACTTCTTATAAATCACCCATGTGGAGTTATGACAATGGTGATATACGAACTTGAATCAGGCATGCTAGTGATCTCATGTCAGCAGATAGCTTTGTGCCTATTAGAGAATGACACGGGGAAAAAATCTGTCCCCGTCACCGGCCCACCATCCTCTGCACCGCCCCGTCACCGCCGTTCCCTTCACCGCCCCATCACCGTCACCGCCATCCCTTTCACCGCCCCGTCACCGCCACTGCCATCCCATTCACCGCCCCGTCACCGTCCCCGCTGCATCCATATAAGCCTTAGTACTGTAATATTTAGCTTATTCCTTTCTTATAAATCAAAGTTCCTGCTGCTGAACTAGAGAAAGAGATGTTCAGCTGGCAGGGCTTTGTTTATAAATTTTTATCAACACAACTAATATACTATTTTATCCTAAAGCAAAAAATAAATAAATAAATATAATTTTTTTTTCTACCTTTGTTGTCTGGTTTCTGCTTTCCACATCTTCTCATTGAATTCCTTCCATCCACTGTGTGTCTTCTCTCTGCGTCTTCCATTTGCTGTTACTGTGCCTCTCCCTTAACCCCCCCCCCCCCCAATTGGTCTAGCACCCATCTTCTTCCCTCCGCTCCCGCATAGTCTGGCATCTGTCTTCTTCCCACTCTGTCTTCCACATTTCCCTTTGGGGTCTGTTCCTCTCCACCCTCCTTCAATGTCTGTCCTATTCCTTTCCACCACCACCCTTCCCTCCCTCCTTTACCATCTGTTCCTTTCTACTACCCTTCAGCTCCTCTCACGTGGCTTATCTATCTACCTTCCTCCCTCTTATTTTCATGGCACGTTACAATGTAATTTGTGCAAGCCACTGGAGCCTGCGAGCTCGGTCCCTGTCCCATCCCCACAAACCATCTCGCTTCTGTGCTCCTATTTTCTCCATTTCTAATATCTCCCCTATGTATCTGTCATTGCCCCCCCTGTGTCCATATACCATCCCCATGGCATGTCCCCTTTATGTCTCTGTCCCCTTTATGTCTCTGTCCCTATGCCCCATGCACATAATTTCCCCTCTTTCTGTTACCTTCCTGTGTCCAGATTTCCCCTATCTTCCTCTTCCATACCAGTGTGTCTCTTCTTTTCAACCCCATCTAGCTTTTTTCCCTCTTTCTTCCCCCCCCCCTGCTTCTAGCATCTGGCTCACCTGCCAGTCCTTCCCTTTCTTTCCTGCTGTGGGTTTTTCTTTCCGACTTCATCCCCTTGGCCCAGAATCCTTTCCCCTTTCACTCCCTCCTTCCAATTTGAGCCGGGAACACTAGCGATCGCATGGTCCCCGCAGCCACTACCTGCCTGCCCAATCGATCCTAGTGTTTAGCCAGCTCTCTCCCTTCTCCTCACCTTAGTTTGTAGATTTTCTTTTTCGGCGACCCGCATGCTATCAGAGAGCCGCGCACGCGCGGCTGCTCAGTGTTCAATCTTCTGCTCTGCTGCAACTTCCTGTTTCCGGTTGCGTCAGAGCAGAAGATTGAACACTGAGCAGCCGCGCGTGCGGGTCGCCGAAAAAGAAAATCTACAAACTAAGGTGAGGAGAAGGGAGAGAGCTGGCTAAACACTAGAATCGATTGGGCAGGCGGGTGTGAGCTGCGGGGACCGCGCGATCCTTCATGCCTCACTGCAGGGACAAGACCATTCACCGCCCCGCAGGCGGTGAATGGCCTTGTCCCCGTCGCCGCAGCGACTGCTAGTTTTCTTCCCCGTTTTCGGCGGGTGACCCGCGGCTAAAATGCGGTGGCCGCGGGTAAACCGCCACCGTGTCATTCTCTAGTGCCTATCTAATCCACTGGGGTGTGAGCCTAGGAGAGGCATAATTTTTTTTTATCTGGTAAGTGTTTGGTTTACATGAGAAAGATGTAACTTAAAGGACTATTCCCCTCAAGGGTTTGTTTTACACTTTGAACAAGCTATATGAACTTCTTTTTTTAAAGTCACAGAGTGCAGTTAAGTATGTCTGTGTCATGGTTTAGTCTGTGTTAACTTAAATACTAGGTAAGCACAATTGTTTGTTATATACAATTGAAATTTTGTTTTACTTAACAGGACTGATGCCACTGGGTAATCAAGAATCCTCAGATAGTTTAGCATCAGAAATTATAACACCAGAAATCAAGTAAGTAAAATTTAACTGTGATAACTTAAATTGAGACAAATGTTTATTGTTAAAAGCAGGCACAGGGAGATACTGAGAGAGAAAAAAATTTGAGGAATATAAGTATGGTTACACACAAGATATAAATCAGAATTGTAGGATGGGGGGTTAAGTCCATGGTACATACCTTGCAATACCTTACAAATTATGAGTCTATGGCCTCTTTCTCTAGGTTTTTAATTCTCAAATTATTTGCCGTAAGAATCATGTTTTGGGCAAAATAGGTACAGATGTCATCATTGATCACATAGTATTTCTTTTGTGAGCTAGTTTCCAGCACTACACTAAACTAACAGCCTGAGAGAGAAAGTCATAGGAAGGTGTGTTCTAGTAGCCCAGCAGAGGCAACTATTTTACAAAAAAAAGATCAGTATTATAGGGGTTTTTGCATATAAGTAATGCTATAAAGCAAATTCCAGTGCGTAAAAGACGTACAAGGTCTGACAAGTTAATGAACTCATCCTTGAAAAAGTGCTACATACCTCATTGCTGAGTATCACTATGGTCACCTTTGAAGTACTCCCCTTGGGAAGCTATTCATAGATGCCAGCGTCTAGTTCACCCTTCAAAGCAATTTTGGAACTCTTTTTCTGGAATGGTCATCAGAGCTGTTGTCATATTACCCTTGATATCCTGAATGTCATCAAAATTTCTTCCTTTCAATATTTCCTTTATCTTCAGGTTAAAGAAAAAGTCATTGGGTGAGTAGGGTGGGTGTTCCAGTACAGTTATTTGTTTACTGGCTAAAATCTCCCTCATAGACAGTGCTGTGTGACCAAACCTTGAAATCCCAAAGATTACTGGATCCGTGACCACTAGGAGACGTAAGGTAGTTGGTGATTCCCTTCTGAGGGGTACAGAAGCATCCATCTGCAGACCAGACATGTCACAAGAGGTATGCTGTCTGCCTGGTGCCAAAATCCAAGATGTTACGGAGAGCTTGCTGAGACTCATCAAGCCTGATGACTATTATCCGATGGCACTAACAATACTGGCAGTACATACTGGCAGGTACTCCTGTGAACGTATCAAAGTGACTTTGTGTCTCTGGGAGAGAAGGTGTAGCAGTCAGGTGCACAGGTGGTATTCTCGTCCATCCTCCCTGTCGAGGGTAAAGGCCAGGGCAGAGAAGCTTGCATCCTGGAGATGAATGCTACATGGCTACATGCATGGTGTTGTTGAGAGTGTTTTGGCTGCTTGGACCATGGGATAATTTTCCAAGGCTGCTGAGCAGAGATGGTGTACATCTATCAAAGAAGGGAAGAAATGTCTTCAGCAGCAGTCTGGCTAATCTACTGAAGAGGGCTTCAAACTAGAAGTGATAGGGCAGAGTGATCAAAGCTCCTGGGTGAGTATTAGCCCTCAGGTAAGTAAATGACTGAATATATCTACATGGACAGGAAAAGGGGGCAATGTCTGGAAAGCAGTATATACTAATTCTCGCAGTATGGGAAACACGATTCTGGATCTAGAAGCCATGATGGAGGATGATGAGTTGGAAATAGTGGCGATCACGGAGACGTGGTTCATGGAAAACCATGACTGGGATGTAGTTATATTTGTCAGGAAAGACAGGTTAGGAAGAAAAGGAGGGACAGTAGCATTATATGTTAAAGATCATATTAAAGCTACACAATTGTAGGATCTTCAGGGCAAGGAAGAAGCATTGTGGATCAATTTGAAAAGAGGGAATGATGAATATATTTACATTGGTGTGATATTCAGGTCACCTTCACAGACAGAAGAAGTGGACAGAGATTTAATAATAGACATTCAGAATATATCTAAAAAAGAGGAAGTTTTACTAGGTGATTTTAACATTCCAGATATTGATTGGGATCTTCTAGAAGTAGGGAGACCCTGGATTCTCAACAATGAGAACTGTTCCAGCAGTTGCTAATGGAACCCATGCGGACGGGGGTTATACAGGACTTAGTGCTTACAAATGGGGAAAGTTTCTGATGTTACAGTGGGTGATCATCTGACATCCAGTGATCACTGCATGATACGGTTTAATATTAAGATGAGTTTAGAGAAGGCTCATTCAAAAGTAAAGGTTCTACACTTTAAAAAAACTAATTTTGTTCAGATGGGGTATTACATCAAGGAATTGTCTAGATGGGAATGTCTGGAAGAAGTGGAAATGCAGTGGGCAAAACTGAAAGGAGTAATTGTAAGAGCGACAAACCTTTTTCTGAGGCAAGTAAGTAAAAGTAAGAGGAAAAGAAGGCTGCTTTGGTTCTCAAAAGTAATAGCTGAGAAGGAGAGGAATAAGAGGTTAGCTTTCATAAACTACAAAAGGTCACAGATAGAGGAAGGCAAGCAAAAATATCTGGAAAAGTTGAGAGGCTGGTTGTGTAGTTAGGAAAGCAAAGATGCAAATGGAAGAAAAAATAGCTGACACGGTAAAATGGGGAGACAAGACATTTTTTAGATATATTAGTGATAGGAAGAAGTGCAAAAGTGGCATTGTGAGACTCAAAGATGAAGAGGAGAAATATGTAGAAGATAATGAAATATATTTGTGGTGGTCCAGATCTTCAGGGATTGCACCAAGGGTACCTGCTACTGTAACATTATAAATCTTGAAGTTTGGGAGAAAGCATTATTGCGGCAGTGGCGGTTCTTCATTTTGGGAGAACCGAAGATGCCTCATACTAAATGTAAGGGCTCTCTTCGGGTGGAACTCCCCACGCCCAGGCAAGCTTCAATGGATCGCTTCTTGACCAGCTCACTGGCCAGCACTGAAGGGGGAAGGAACCCAGCATTAACTCCAATGAAAGGAACCACCGGAAGTTTGGGGCTTGAGATCTCGTCCCCTCCGGCAGCCCGTTTGCCACCTAACCCAGCGCAGGAGGATATTGAGAGTGTGAATGCCGAGGTCCTGATAAGTCTGACACCCTCACACAGTGGGGGACCTCATGCTGGCCTGAGCGCTGAGTTTCTAACATCACAAGAAGCAGGAGATAACCGATCTTCGCAGGTGACACTGGACAGCATTTGGCAAGTGCTACTACTACTGCTGCTGCTACTAAATCCACTACTGATATGTCTGTGGTTGTAAGTAAAATCGATGATCTTTCATCCCATGTTCATAACATTTAAACTGAGACTAACTCTTTAAGTTTGACCATATCAATAAAGAGAGAACTTCAATTCAAAATATGTCTGCAATATTTGTTAAGGACAGACTTTTCTTCCAGAAAAAAAAATTTGAGCAGCTTGAGAATTATAATAGAAGACTTAATTTAAGAATACTGAATTTTCCTAAATCAGCAATTATAGCTCCTATTGACATGGATCACCCTGTTCTGCTTCCGGGCTTAGCTTGGGACAGTCTTCGTTGGTGGCTCCAGACTCCCCATCTTGAACAAAGGGCGAGTCTGGATCAGCTGCAGTGGACAGTGCTGCTCACGGATGCCAGTCTTCTCGGTTGGGAACTCAGTGTCCAGGCTTATTGGTCAATCAGTGTCTTGGAGACCAGAGCCATCCATCTGGTGTTGCTAACCTTCCAGTCCTTACTGATGGGCAAGTCAGTCAGAGTTCTTTTGGACAGTGTCACGGCGGTGGCCTTTGTCAATCATCAGGGGGGCACCAGGAGCACTTTGGTGGCACAGGAGGCAACTCTGCTCATGCTCTGGGCGGAGTCGCACCTTCAAGAAATATCAGCTTCCAACCTAGCCAGAGTGGAGAATGTTCAAGCGGACTTCCTCAGTTGTCACGTGCTAGATCCCAGAGAGTGGTGTCTCAGCCCGGTGGCTTTTCAGTTGATTATGCAGTGTTGGGGTCAGGCCCTCATGGACCTGATGGCCACAAGTATCAATGCCAAAACATCACGCTTCTTCAGTCGTCGCTGAAACAGTCAGGTCGAGGGCCTGGATGCTCTGGTTCAACCATGGCCAACGGAAGGGCTGTTGTATGTATTCCCTCTGTAGCAATTAGTGGGCAGAGTTCTTCTCTGCATAATTCGCCATCCGGGCCTCGTGGTTCTGGTGGCTCCAGATTGGCCTCAACAACCATGGTGCGTTGATCTGGTGAGGCTTCTGGTGGCGGATCCTCTTCCTCTGCCTCTCTTGGACGACCATTCTAATGTTGGATCCAGGTCCCTTTTGTCTAACGGCTTGGATCTTAAAAGGGGTCGCCTAGGTAAGAAGGGGTATCCAGATAAAGTAATCTCAACTCTCTTGGGGTCCTGGAGGCTTTCCACCTCTCGGGATTATGTGAGGGTTTGGCGTCTATTTGAGGAGTGGTGCGATGTGCGTGGAGTGGTCTCTTTTCACGCTTCCCTGCCTAACATCTTAGAGTTCTTGCAGGATAACATAACATAACTTTTTTTTTCTATACCGCCTCAATCAAAAGAATTCTAGGCGGTTTACACAAAAGAGAAAAAACTGGACAATTGGCGATATACAAAATATTAATAGTAAGAATACAGCATATTAACTAAAAAGACAATAAAAAATTTAAGTTAATGCAGTAAAATTATTATATTGAGAATAAAACATCAAATTAAGAGATAAATTTATCAAATAGAACTGTCTTAATTTTTTTTCAGAACATAACATAAAAACATAAGAATTGCCATTGCTAGAGGAGGAATACAAGATGGCGGACGCTATGTAGCTGTGCTCGGCAGGCTTAGCATTTTTTCTTCATATCAATACTTGAACCAGATACTTACTTTGTCGGAATGCCTCATGCGAAGAGGAAGGGGAGTGTGAGAGCGGGGCAATTGCCATTGCTCACATCGTCTCCAGCCCAGCAGTCAATTCAGCGGTTTTTGCAGCCGCTGAGCCCAGCCGACGCCCAGATGTCCCCGCGGCGGGAGAGTTCCGCGTCGTACCTGAGTGAGGGAGCACTCGGGTCTCTGGACTTGCTGACATCGTTGTCTCCACCGCATCTCTCTGCGCCTCCATGTCCAGCAGAGGCGCAGAGTGTCGAGCTTGGCCCCGAGGGAGAGGAGTTGGAGACCCCGGAGCAGGCAATGGGAGGAGCTACTTCCCTAGCTGGAACGCTGGGTGGAAGGGCTGCTGAAGGAGAAGGAGCACCAACAAGCACCCCAGCAGTGACACTGGAGATACTTTTGGAGGCTATCAAGAGACTGGATGTGAAGGTGGAGAAGACTGCCTCAGATATTGAGGTAATGGTTAAGAAAATGGATAACTTTTCTGAAAGTTTGCTAAAAGTCAAGCAAGAATGCATGGATAAAATACAAATTGAGTCAGCTTCATTGAAAAATTCAATTACCATCATTGTTAAAAAACAAAATTCTACAGCCCGTAAAATAGAAATGATTGAGAACTTTAACAGAAGATTGAACTTGAGAATCCTAAATTGCCCAAGGATTTCGGCAATATCACCCATTGAGATTTAAAAAAAAATTTTGGTAGAATGTTTGAATTATCCGCAAGATCAGATTCCGCCTTTAAATAAAGTATACTTTTTACCTACTTCAAAAAGAAATTTAGATATACCTAAGGGTGAGAATTTGGTTACTGATAAAGACCTGCAAAATCTTACGGCAATATTAGAGGAGTCATCTATGGAAGTTAAAGAAAGAGGAACTTTAATTGTTAACTTCATCTTTGAACAAGATCTTAATGCAGTTATGAGGCTATTCTTTAAAAAGTCTGGATCACTTTTTTGTGGTCAACGTTTATGGTTATATCATGATGTAACTAGAATAACCCAGGAAAGACGGAAAATGTTTTTGGGCATGAGAGAAGAGACAAGGAAGCTAGGTGCTACTTTTTTGCTAGCCTATCCATGCAAATGTGTCATTAAGTTTAAGGGCCTGAAATATGTGTATTTTACACCAGATCATCTACGTTCCTTTTTAGATCTCAAAGGTTTATCTAGTGGAGGGAATGTAGCTTAAAGGAAATGCTGGGTTCTAGCGTTTAAGTCTTTACTTTTATTTTTTTGTTGTATCATTGTAATATTACTCCCTATAATATCTTAGGTTTTTTTTTTCCTCCTTCTAATTGAGGTCTAAGGAAGAGTTAAGTTTCATATATATTTATTTTAAAGATCATAATGTTTAATGATGTTTTTCTTTTGGAACATGATTCTGTATTTCTAAATCAAGTAGTTATACTTGTAAAGTATGTTAAATTCAATAAAAATAAAGTTATAAAAAAAAAAAAAAGAATTGCCATTGCTGGGTGAAACCAGTGGTCCATCATGCCCAGCAGTCCGCTCATGCGACGGCCCACTGGTCAAAGACCAGCGCCCTAACTGACACTCGCCCTACCAGCGTACGTCCTTATTTAGAAGTAACTTGTCTAACTTTGTCTTGAATCCCTAGAGGGTGTTTTCTTCTATGACAGACTCCGGAAGAGTGTTCCAGTTTTCTACCACTCTCTGGGTGAAGAAGAACTTTCTTACATTTGTACGGAATCTATCTCCTTTTAACTTTAGAGAGTGCCCTCTCGTTCTCTTTACCTTGGATAGGGTGAACAACCTGTCCTTATCTACTAAGTCTATCCCCTTCAGTACCTTGAACGTTTCGATCATGTCCCCTCTCAATCTCCTTTGTTCGAGGGAGAAGAGGCCTAGTTTCTCTAATCTTTCGCTGTACGGCAGCTCCTACAACTCCTTAATCATCTTTGTCGCTCTTTTCTGGACCCTTTTGAGTAGTACCATGTCCTTCTTCAGGTACGGCGACCAGTGTTGTACGCAGTACTCCAGATGAGGGCGCACCATGGTCCTGTACAGCGGCATGATAACCTCTGATCTGTTCATGATCATCCCTAGCATTCTGTTTGCCCTTTTTGCCGCCACCGCACATTGCGCGGACGGCTTCATCGACTTGTTGACCAGAACTCCCAAGTCGTAAGACAATATGGCTCCGCTAATATAGTTGCCCAACCAGGACTGTTGTTTAATTGCTTAAAATGCAAGCATCCTGTCTTAAAAAGACATAACTTTACAGCCTAAAATCTTCAGATATGCAAATAAGTTACAATTCTTGGTTACCCTCATGGGGTTATATAGCACAAAATGAAATAACAAGTAGGTAGGGGCCAGTCCCCAGACCAACTTGAAACAAAGGCATGAAAATTTGAATATTACTCGTGCTTCCACTGGCAACCAGTGCAATAATTGATAATAAGGACTGATATGGTCGCTTTTCTTCAGCCCATATATCAGGTGAAAAACCGTATTACATTACATTAGAGATTTCTATTCCGCCATTACCTTGCGGTTCAAGGCATATTCTGCACTATTCTCAATTTTCTCACAACTTTCTTTGGTGCGCCCAAATAAACAGTAATACAGTAGTCCAATATAGAAAGTATCAATGCCTGCACCAACAATCTAAAAGACAAAGGGTCAAAATATTTTTTGATGGTCTTTAATTTCCATAGTGCAAAAAAGCATTTTCACCACCAAATTCATATGTTCTACCAAAGTTAGATGGAAGTCTAAAGTAACTCCTAATATTTTTATAGATTTTAAAATTGAGTTATCATGACCATTAAGGTGAAGCGATATCTTAGTTATTTTGTCATTTGGACTTGCTAAAAAAGTTTTTGTCTTTTCTGTATTCAGTTTCAGTTTAAAATTGGTTGTCCATTGCTCTATTTCAATCATGATGTGAGAAATTTGTTCTAAAATTTCTTTTGTTATGTTATTCAAAGGAATTAAAATAGAAATATCACCTGCATATATGTAAAAATCTAAATTCAGCTTCTGCAATAGGTGTCCTAAGGATGAGATATAAATGTTAAAAAGCGTGGGCGACAACAGTGATGGCCTGGATAAGGGACTGACTTGGTCTTCTCTCCAGGTTCAGCTTGCGGCCTTGTCAGCCTTTCGGGGATTAATGAAAGGTCAGTGTTTGACTGCTATTCGTGATGTGATTCGCTTCTTGCAGGCAGCCAAGTGGCTCTAGCCTCCCATACGAACCTCTATTCCAATTTGGGATCTGAATCTGGTTCTGTCAGTTCTAGTGCATCCTCCTTTTGAACCGTTAGGCGACTGCTATTTGAAGGACCTTACTCTTAAAGCGGTCTTCTTGATGGCTATTACTTCAGCTAGACATGTTTCTGAGCTGCAGGCTTTCTCTTGTAGGGCTCCCTTTTTTGAGTTTTCTAGGGAGCAGGTTTCATGAGGCCTGTTCCTTCCTTTCTGCCAAAGGTAGTTTCTCCTTTTCATGTCAATCAGGCAGTGGTTCGTCCGGTATTGGGTAGCCAGGAGGGTTCTTCCAAGCAGAGACAGCTAAGCAAGTTGGATGTCAGTCGGGTCCTTCGATCTTATGTGCAGAGGACCCAGGAGATCAGAAAATCAGATCATCTCTTTGTCCCTCTAGCGGGTCCTCGTAAGGGGGATGGCACTTCCAAGACTACGATTGCACGCTGGATCAAGGAGACTATTGCTTCTGCTTATCTCTGAAGAAGAATCCTGTTCCAGAATTTCTTAAGGCTCATTCCACTAGGAGTCAGGCAGCTTCTTGGGCTGAATCTTCTCTGGTGCCTCCAGTGGATATCTGCAAGGCTGCAGTTTGGTCTTCTCTGCATTCCTTTGTAAGACACTACCGTGTGGATATTCAAGTGCATCAGGACGCGGTATTCAGTGAACATGTTCTGGTGTCGGCCCTTCGGGGGTCCCACCCTTAATGGGTACTGCTTTGGTACGTCCCATTTGTAAGGACTATACCAGTCTACCAAGCGATACAGAAGGAAAATTTAGGTTCTTACCTGCTAATTTTCTTTCTGTTAGCTTGTAGACTGGTATAGTCTCCCACCCTGTCTGTCTTTGTGCGGTGATTGCGAGTTTTTATTTTGCTCGCTTGCAGATTTTGGTTTTTCTGTGGGTTCTAGAATTTTTCTAGGGCCAGGGAGAAGTAAGAACAGCGGCTATGGCTCAGCTGGCTTAGCTGGTGAGCTGTGGGGATGTTTTCTATACTACACATGTTCCAACAGTAGTTTATAAGTATTTGGGTTTTTTCCACTCTTGTCCGGAGTGTGTTGTACTGTTTTCAGTTGAAGTCTTTCCTAGGTTCTGCTTGGCTATTCGACAGACTGAGTTGCTAGGCAGATTCTAGCCTGATATACAAGTCTCCACCTGCTGGTAGCAGTGAGGCATATAACCCATTCGTAAGGACTATACCAGTCTACAAACTAACAGAAAGAAAATTAGCAGGTAAGGACCTAATTTCTCCTATCAGGCCCATTGCCTGAGCAATGGTCTATACCTATCTATACCCCCCAATCCCTTTTTCTTCTAAGAATCTATCCAAACCTTCTTTGAAACCATTTAATGTTTTCTTGTCTACAACAGCCTCTGGAAGCGCGTTCCATGTATCCACCACCCTCTGAGTGAAAAAGAACTTCCTAGCGTTTGTTCTAAACCTGTCCCCTTTCAATTTCTTCGAGTGCCCCCTTGTACTTGTGGCGCCCCTTAATTTGAAAAATCTGCCCCTGTCTATTTTTTCTATGCCCTTCAGGATCTTGAAGGTTTCTATCATGTCTCCTCTAAGTCTTCGCTTCTCCAGGGAGAAAAGTCCCAACTGCTTCAATCTGTCGGTAAATCTCCCATATACCGACAGATTGAAGCAGTTGGGACTTTTCTCCCTGGAGAAGCGAAGACTTAGAGGAGACATGATAGAAACCTTCAAGATCCTGAAGGGCATAGAAAAAATAGACAGGGGCAGATTTTTCAAATTAAGGGGCGCCACAAGTACAAGGGGGCACTCGAAGAAATTGAAAGGGGACAGGTTTAGAACAAACGCTAGGAAGTTCTTTTTCACTCAGAGGGTGGTGGATACATGGAACGCGCTTCCAGAGGCTGTTGTAGACAAGAAAACATTAAATGGTTTCAAAGAAGGTTTGGATAGATTCTTAGAAGAAAAAGGGATTGGGGGGTATAGATAGGTATAGACCATTGCTCAGGCAATGGGCCTGATGGGCCGCCGCGGGTGCGGACCGCTGAGCAGGATGGACCTATGGTCTGCCTCAGCGGAGGCAACTTCTTATGTTCTTATGTTCTCCTTACTGACCAATGTTCTCAGTTATTCAAACCAGTTACTCAAACAGTTATTAAAGGAGGAAAAAAGTCTCAGATCCCTGTATGCCACAGTATATCTATACTTGCAAGCTATACTGGAAAGGGAAACCACCTCATTGGCAAAAAAAAACCCTCCTTGACTATCTCGTTAATGCATACCAGATGATATGCATTAACGAGTTAGTCAAGGAGGTTGACTATTATATTTCATAGGGACCCTGCTTGACACAATTCAAAGTCAGAAACATTTGTTCCCCTTTGCAATCAAGTCTATCATCTGCAATCCAGCTCGTCAGTCCAGTGATGATCTTATTAGGTCACATGATATCTACAGTGCAAGTGACCTCCTTCACGTTCATCTTAGAACAGCTCAGTGGTCTCTGGTGTTTCAATGATCTCAAGCTCTCGATCCATTCTCTCAAAAGATTTCAATGACATCATCGCTTCCGCAATCTCTTCATTGGTGGATAGATTTGTCAAATCTTTCCAAAGGGCAGCTTTTTCAAATTCCTCCACATCAGAAAGTTTCGACCACAGACTCGTCCATATATGCTTGGGAAGTCTACTGGACAGTCTCAGAACACAGGGTCACTAGTCTGCTCAAGAACAAAAGTTCCACAAAACCCACTTGGAACTCAGTGATTCGGAATGCTCTGAAGACTTTTCAACAGTATATCCAATCCTGTCCTTTAAATCGCAATGTGTTACATAGACAATCAAAGAGGGATGGACTCTCTGGCTCTCTGTCAAGAAACTGAGGAGATTTGAAATTGGGCAATTGCTCAAAACATTTTCCTCAAAGCTGTCTATCTTCAAGGAGCACAAAATATACTTGCTGATAAGCTCAGCAGATAGCTCCTCGAGTGGACACTTCATTCCAAGGTCAGATATTTTCTCAGTGGGGAACTCTTTGGATAGACCTATTTATGTCTCCCCACAATCACAAACTGCCTCAATTCTGTTCCATCATCTTCTGGAGGCAGATGTTTTTCTTCTGAATGGGAGGGACAAGTTCCTCTATCCGTTTCCTCTAATTCCTCTCATACTTAAAATGCTCACTCAAGAATCGGCCACCATGATCCCTCGTAGCTCCTTGGTGGCCTAGGCAGCCATGGTTCTTCTTTCTGCTTCAGCTCAGTCAAAGGTCCAATAACCCTGCAGATCTTTTCGTCTCTTCTCACTTGGAGTCAAGGGTCTCTTTTGCATCCCAATCTACAGTCATTACACTTGACAGCTTGCTACCTTTCAGCTTGACCTCAACAGATGGCGATCTCTCTGATTCTGTTAGTCATTTTAGCTGCATCCAGAAAACCTTCCATGCAGCAGTGCTACCAACAGAAGTGGACATGGTTTTCAGCATGGTGTGATCTTCAGCATCTTGATGCTTCATCCTCCTCCATATCTTCAGGGTTGGAATATCTTCTTCACTTATCCAACTCAGATTTTAACAGTCAGATTCCACCTGAGTACCATCAGTGCTTTCTATGTTCAGGTCAGCAATAAATCTCTGGCTGCGCATCCTATTTTCCAGGTTTATGGCAGGCCTTTTCAATATCAAACCACCTTTTAAGCCGCTTCCGGTGGTTTGAGATCTTACTACTGTTCTCACTAGCTGGATGGAGCTTCCATTTGAACCAGTGTCTTCTGCTCATTTTAAATATCTCACTTCGACAGTGGTATTTTTAATATCCATCACTTATACACGTCGCGTGGGTAAGCTTCAGATGTTAGTGTGAGACCTACCCTTTACGGTATTCCACCACGTTAAGGTAGCACCCATCATAAATTCTTACCAAAAGTGATCACAGATTTTCACTTCAATCAATAGATTGTGCTTCCAGTTTTCTTTCCAAAACCTCATTCTCATCTTGGTGCAACAGCTCTTCATACCTTGGTCTGCAAACAAGCCTTGGCTTATTACTTGCAAAGGACTCAGTCTCACAGAACATCTCCTCAACTGTTCATCTCCTTTGATCCTAACAGATTGGACTGTCCTTTATCCAAAAGAACTATTTCCACATGGCTGGCGGCCTGTATTTTATTTTGCTGTGCTCAGGCTGAGCTGCAGCTTGGGGGGTCGTGTATAGCAGCACATAAGGTCTGAGATATGGCAGCATCAGGCTAAGCTGCAGCTTGGGGGGTCGTGTATAGCAGCACATAAGGTCTGAGATATGGCAGCATCAGTTGCATTATTGTGCTCCACTCCCATTGATTAAATCTGCAAAGCAGCTGCTTGGTCCTCAGTTCACCTCTCATTACTGTCTGGAATCCTATTCCAGATGGGATGGTTACTTTGGACAAACAGTGTTACAAAATTGATTTGACTATCACTTAACTAGCTTTTAATCCAGTATGTCATTTTGGGGCCCATACCACATGCCTTCAGTTTATTTATCAGTCGCCTATGTGGCACTGTATCAAAAGCTTTGGTAAAGTTCAAGTACACTACATCTTCTACACTACTATATTTTCCTGCAACTTATCTAATGATTGCTTTTGTCTACTGGCTAATATTTAAGAGGGGTAATGTTGAATATTGCCTCTGTCCTCTTTCAAACTGGTCCCAGCCATTAGTGAGCTACACTCTGAAAGATCTACCTTGGCAGCTAAGGTATGCCATATTGCTGGGCAGAAGAAACCTACTAGAGTGAATAAAATGATAGCAAGAAGAGAAGCAAGGCAAGGATGGTATTTGACCTACTTAGCCTTCTTTTAACCTCTTCTCTATGCCTACCAAAAATCCCTGATTCATTTTAGCTAAAATTTTGCCATCATGAGATCAGGGTACATAAAGACGTGCTAAGGAATTGGCATAAGGTTGATGTTATTGGCAGTTGTGTATCCAGTGTTGGCTGCCTTTAATTTATGTACATTATTTGCAGGTGTGTAAATTGGCTTACAAATATACAGCTTCTCTTTGTTAGCATGTTAAGTTTTTAAAATAATTATGTTGCGATTTGTAGTACAAAGATTTTCAAGTACAATATATGGCTGTGCTTGAATTGTTTATCCAGGGAGAAATTAATTCGTCTTCAGCATGAGAACAAAATACTGAAACTCAACCAGGAGGGTTCAGACAATGAAAAAATTGCATTATTACAGAGCCTGTTGGATGATGCAAATATGCGAAAGAATGAACTGGAAACTGAGAACAGGTAGGTATTTTCCTGAAGTTAACTAGCCAATGGGTGTGGTTTGTTTTTTAAATACCATATTAGTCTGTGTTCTGAGAATTTCAGTTTATTTTAGTATGTGGTTATTCAGTTTAAACCAAAATAAAACTCTGTGGAGTGACGATGTTCCTAAATGGACTTTATTTGAAAGTGTCAAAGTTCCAAAGGTACACTGAAATCATCCACATAAAATATTTTCCCCCTTTCCATTGCAAATGCAAGCAGTGTCTCACTTCCGGCTCACCACACAATTGTTTCCCACGTACTCACCTTTACAGGACCCCCAGGAACCCCTGAAGAAGACTTTTTGTCGAAACGCGGACTGTGTTGGGTCCTGTATCCCTAGCGGACTAGGTCCTTTAAGGCTCTTATGTGGATGATTTATTTTTATGTGGTTGATTTCAGTGTACCTTTGGAACTTTGACACTTTCAAATAAAGTCCATTTAGGAACATCGTCACTCCACAGAGTTTTTATTTGTTTTCTCTGGATTTTCTTCTTTGTGAATATTTTGGGGTCAATTCCTTTCGTTTTTTATTCAGCTTAAACAAAATTTCATATGAAAATTATGGGAAAAGGATTAAATGAAGCCTGTATATATACTTTAATAACAAAATTTCTCAGCGAATGAATGCTGTTATTTTCACGTAAACATCTGCATTGGAAGAAAGGGGTCAGTAACCTCTAGCATGACTATATGGCACAAAAGAACATTCTGACCAGCATGTTTCTTTAGTCAAGAATTTTGTATACTGCCTCTCATTGCAGGCAGGTCAAGGTAGTTTATAATCTAATTTAGGAAAGAAAAGGAACATCAATTAGTTTGAGAGGTGGTGGAAAACAAATGGTACAATAGTGTTTTCTGAGGACATGCTGGCCATAATAATCTCCCATCCCTATGATGTTATCAGACAGAGCCTGGTGCAGACACTGCTCAGCATATACTGTTTCTTTAAGAGGCCTTAGCAGCATCCCACAATGCATGCACCTGACGTGCAAGCATGGAACCAGTAGTCTTCGATGGTCGCGTTTGAAGCAATGAGAAGAAACCACAAACTTTCCCTTTATATTTTTTTCTGGTGCCTTCCCTGTGAGTATTTTGCTTACTTTCCTAATTTTTTGTTCTTTAGCCCCTTTAGTATCTCTTGTGCTTTTTGCCCAGGTTTAAGTTTTTCTTTTTCAACTCTAAAGGCCCTCTTAAGTTAGAGCTCCAGCTGGGTTGTATCGACCTTTCCAGGGGATAAGTGGCCTTTTTTTCCCCTCACCACTGAGCTGTTTGATTAAGTGCCAGCTGTTTTTTCCTTTCATGTCTCAGAAGGTTCCCAGAATAATAGGGCCATCTCTGGGACTGATCTCATAGTGTTGAGCCGGACCATAACACCACTTCCTGTGTTCTTATCCTACATGTGTAAAAGAATACAAAGCCAGAGAAGTCCAGTACAAAAAAAAAAGTTTTGGTACTTAGTGCGGTCCATCGATGTTGGCATCAGAAGTGTCAAGCCCAATGGCTGCAGTGACAACCTTTGACACTGGAAGCACACCAACATTGAGGAGGTCTCCCTCTGCCACGATGTTGGGCACTTTAAATAGTGCCCCAGGACTGATTTGAATCTGGCCCAACATCAAGGCAGCATTAAGATTTGATGTCATCCTCATCAGTACCATGGGACTCTGATGCTCAGCACCAGTCCAAACCTAAGAAGAGCAAGTATCGGTCCCCCTCGAAGCAAATTGCTGGGAACTCAGGGCTCCAATGTGGAGCTCCAATGTGGAGGTGCTGACACCACAGCTGCCAAGCAGCCAGGCTTCAGCTTCTGATTTGACACCAACAGTTTCTCAGGCTATCTCTGCATCAGCCCCAATCCTGCCTTTGCCAATGCATACCTGAGACCATATCTGGGCCATGCTCGGGGTGAGCTAGCAGGCTTGTTACAGCAGCAGAGTGCTTCGGCATTGAGGGCACTTGTACCAGCCACAGTATACCTCCAGCCTTCCTTGGAGGACAAGGCTTTATCTGTGGAGCAGTCACTCATGTCTTTGCCTTAATGGGCATCGGAGTCGATGTATAATAAAAATACCCCCATGAAGTTACCACAACACAATAGAGATACAATGGATGAAAGCAACAACCTTTCAAAAATGAAAAACATTAACACTCAACAGTTAAATCTTCTAAGGGGGGGACATCATATATAAAAGTGTATCAGATCATAGGATTTCTTATAACATACAGTTATTCCAGATCCACATCTTGTGGTTCATCTGTGTAATCAGAAGATTTAACTGTTGAGTGTTAATGTTTTTCATTTTTTATAAGGTTGCTGTTTTCACCTTTTATATCTCTATTGTGTTGCGGCTATTAGACCTAGGCAGGCAAGGACTCGTTTCTTTCAGGAACAATACCTCAAGTCTGATTCTGACCAGTCCTGGAGAACCTGATTACTACTTGGAGAATAGATTTTATGGTATACCTTCAGACCCCCTTCCCTCCACATGAGAGAAGGAGGTTTCATTGGCTTTGTCAAGGGGATGGCAGTCACCATCCCATTTAAGTTGAAGTCTGAGGACTAGCCTAGGGCAGAGTTGCTGACTGTCTTGGACTACAACTCTCTCCCTAGGGAGACAGTCATGATATCCCTCCATACTGTTCTCAGAGTTGAACAGATGAAGAATTAGGAGACCCACTCTCTTTGCAGGTTGTACCAAAGAAGGTGGTTGCCATGTATAGGATCCAAAAGGCTTTGGGATTCGAGAATGCCCAATTGTCCCACCACTCATGGTAGTCAAATTTGCTCTCAAGAGGACCAGGATTCATGCCATGGCTCTCTCCAGGCAGGGAGACCCAAACACTGGATTTCTGTGGGAGAAAAATATTTCAGGCCTTGATGCTCATTTCCCACATTTAGACCTACTAGCTGTACACAAATCTGTACTTGAAGTCCATGATAAACTTGTGCTAGATTTTGCAAACACTTTCCTACCAGGGCAGGCTGCAGAGCTTCTTCAGCTGACTGACTGCAAAGCAGAAGTAGTGCAGGACATACCTAGCCACACATTTGATGTTGCATGCAGGCTTTCCACTTTGGACATGTAAGTGCAAAGGCTTTCTTAGCTGCATGTCTTTGACCTCAAAATGGTGGCTCCGTCAAAAATTACAAAGACTAGGGGACACTCGATGAAGTTACAGGGAAGTACTTTTAAAACCAATAGGAAGAAATTTTTTTTCACTCAGAGAATAGTTAAGCTCTGGAACGCGTTGCCAGAGGATATGGCACTTTCAAATAAAGGTTTGGACCAGTTCAAAACCAGCGTAGCTGGTTTTAAGAAAGGTTTGGACAAGTTCCTTGAGGAAAAGTCCATAGTCTGTTATTGAGAAAGACACGGGGGAAGCTACTGCTTGCCCCTATACTCTGAAACACTTTGTTCAGAGGTTTATTACTAGAAACTCTGCAGTTATATACTCATCTGTTCATCCAGGCTTTTGGAGAATCTGAGAACCACTGTGAAAAGACAGGGTATGACATCATGCCTTATCTGTACCTCCAGTACTTTCTGAAACCTAAACCTTATTTTGTTAAACTACTCTGTTAAAATTAAGGTACTTATTTGTAAGTAGGTGTTCTCCAAATACAGCAGGCCAATTCTCACAACTGGGTGTTGTCATTCAACAGAGTCCAGTGCAGATGCTGCCCAATGTACTGCGTAGGAGGTCTTTGTCAGCATTCCACCGCATGTCCGCATGGGACCAGCAGCTTAACATAGCTGAAAAAGAGAACTCTATTGGGAGGAAAAAAGATTTGTAAGAATAATTGGCCTGCTGCCCCAAAGAACACTTGCTAGAGGTAAAAATAACTTTGCTTTCTCAGAGGACAAGCAGGCCATAATACTCTCACAACTGAGAATCCCTAGCCACCAGGCTCATCAAAAACGCTAGGACAATAGGAACCTACAGTGGCAAGGCATAAGAAACCAATCAACCTGAAACTATATACAGACTGGCTATGAAGATGCATCTTGGAACAGAAATAACGGGCCTGTTAGGGTGGATTTGGGTTCTAGACAAACAGATTTTGTAGCGAGGGTGAGCGTGCTGGAGCTGTACCTGATGGGAAGGAGGAGAGAAGCTACACTTTTGAGAATAGAAGGTACCTCTTTCTAGGCACAGCTGAAAACCTATATGAAGAGGTGGATGCAGAAGGAGACTGCTGAGAGACATAATGGTATCAGAATTATTCTTAATGAGGTCCATAACTTCTCCTCAGTACAGAAACATAAGAACATAAGAATAGCCTTACTGGGTCAGACCAATGGTCCATCAAGCCCAGTAGCCCGTTCTCACGGTGGCCAATCCAGGTCACTAGTACCTGGCCAAAACCCAAGTGTAGGAACATTCCATGCTACTGATACAGGGCAAGCAGTAGCTTCCCCCGTGTCTTTCTCAATAACAGACTATGGACTTTTCCTCAAGGAACTTGTCCAAACCTTTCTTAAAACCAGCTACGCTCTCACCATATCCGCTGGCAAACGCGTTCCAGAGCTTAACTATTCTCTGAGTGAAAAAAAATTTCTTCCTATTGGTTTTAAAAGTACTTCCCTGTAACTTCATCGAGTGTCCCCTAGTCTTTGTAATTTTTGACGGAGCCACCATTTTGAGGTCAAAGACATGCAGCTAAGAAAGCCTTTGCACTTGACACTTGTCAAACTTGAAAAAAAACAGAATAAATAGAGTGATCATATGCTGAATGCAAAGCTCTAGATTATGTGTAGGGGATGATTATGGAATCCTGATAGCATGTGAGTCAAGATTAGGATTTTAAACTGAATTCTGTAAAATTTGGGATGCGAGTGAAGACAAATTAAGAACAGAATGACATGATGAAACCATCATAAAATGAGTCTATATTTGGAAGCTACAGCGAGGTCTACAGTAGTTGTGTTTTGTTTTGTTTTTTCTCAAAATGTGTCAGATAAAGACTTTTTTTCACTCAGTAGTATGATCCCAGTAGTTAGACTGCTGTTACTAAGCCTTATGACTATAGGTACTAGCCGTAATGCCAACACCTTGAACCATATTATGAGAATGAAATGGACAAGTAGTAGGCATCACCTGTTGATGAGCTTACTAAGGCAGAAAAGTAACAGGATTAAACTGTGACCATTAACAGTCAAGCAAGTGCATTGTGACAGTAGAAAGAGGGTCTCTGATGCCCAGTAGCAGTCCAAGCCTGAGAAGAACAAATATGAGTCCCCCTTGAAGGCCCCCAGTACTGGGAGCTCTGGGCATCCTATACAGAATCTGGGAAATGTAATCTTTACCCATTCTCATGCCTGCCTAGGGGTGATGCAAGACCAAACAAGGTATGCTATATGAAATCATCTTGAAATCTCAATAAGATTCCTTTGTGTTTTGTTGTACTAGCTTAGTGTTTCTCAGCATGGTCCTAGAATACCTCCTTGCCAGTCAGGTTTTCAGGATATCTACAATGAATATGCATAAATTTGATTTGCATGCTCTACCTCCATTTTATACAAATTTCTTTCATGCATATTCATTGTGGATATCCTGAAAACCTGACTGACAAGGGGGTACTCCAGGATCGAGTTGAGATGTGGAGTTGTCAGGTCATTTCTACCATTTCTACCGGGTAAAGCTTTGGATTCTTGCCCAGAAATAGCTAAGAAGAAAAAATGGACAAAGCGATGGGACAAAGCTTTGGATTCTTGCCCAGAAATAGCTAAGAAGAAAAAATGGACAAAGCGATGGGACCAGACAGGATCCATCCCAGGATACTAAGGGAGCTAAGAGAGGTTCTGGCGAGTCCTATTAAAGACTTGTTCAACAAATCTCTGGAGACGGAAGTGATTCCTGGGGATTGGAGGAGAGCGGATGTGGTCCCTATTCATAAAAGTGGTCACAGGGATGAAGCAGGAAACTACAGGCCGGTGAGCCTCACTTCAGTTGTTGGAAAAATAATGGAAGTGTTGCTGAAAGAAAGGATAGTGTACTTCCTTGAATCTAATGGGTTACAGGATCCAAGGCAACATGGCTTTACAAAAGGTAAATCGTGCCAAACGAACCTGATTGAATTTTTTGATTGGGTGACCAGAGAGCTGGATCGAGGACATATGCTAGATGTAATTTACTTGGGTCCTAACTTCAGCCCTTCAAGGCCCATAGCTGCAAGACTTCAGTTTTAGCACCTTTGAGAAATGGAAGTGAGATAACAGGAGCTCATTCTCATAAACTAATAACATGATGGAGAGGGATCCTTGGGGGCTCAACAGAATTGTAGCTGGTAAAGTTAGATATAGGGCAAGTATGGAACAGTGTCAGTGTAAGGCCTCTCACACTGTGGTTGGTCTTGGACTGTCACTTAGAACAAAAGAGTGGTTGCCCTTCTCAATGATAACTTTGTAACACAGGTAAAAAGGGTGAGTGAACTCTATTGGAAACTAGCTTGCTAACCCTTAGGTGACAAAAGCTAGAGAGTTGCACATTGGAACAGATAAGTCTCATAACAGCTAAAGGAAACTGTCCCAAGAACCCTGACTAAACAGGTAAGCAGTTGTGAGTGATTGGGTGCCTTCAGTCCAGGACTTTTTAAAACAGGGGCCCAAACTTTCATTAACCCCATAACTACAAAGCTATCAATCGGTTTCATTGTACCCAATACCTTTTCAAAGAAACTAATACTTGCCAACTGGGTTTGCACAGCTGAGCTACTTCTACACTTACAACATCACCAGCCCTCTTTTTCTGGCAGCATACACATGTGATCAGTGGCTATGGCATGAACCTATGTATGCCTTCACTTCCTTCTAGGCTGCGCCTCTGTCATGGTGTCCTTTGATTTTTATGTATGTCATCCCCCAGCCGGTCATGAAGTTGCCAGTCACTCTGGAGACACAAGCCCTCTTCTTTAAACTCAGCAATTTTGCCACTGTCACCCAAATGTATAACAGTGCACAACTCCTTGCAGTGGCCCGTATTGGACTGCCCTGACACACGCACCCGTTTTCCAATGTCTGTCTCCTGTGATGTGCCTTGCGTAGTAGAGTACCAGCTAGGCTCAAAGAGCATTCATGACTGAAAAGTATGCAACTCAGTTTTATTTTTTATTTTCTTTTTAACTATTAATGTAACTTCTGTACACAAATGACTTTAGGATTATGAGTGCTTCTTCATGGAATTGAGGCACAGGTTTCAGGTTTATTAAAAAATTTGATAGTGCGCCTTACCAAATTTCAAAGCGGTTTTACTTAATATAAAAACAAAGTATAAAAAGAGCTTACGTTAAAAACAAATTACAAATAATGCTACAAACAATCAAACACACTGACAAACATTGACTTACCGATACAGGATGGAAAAGGGCAGAAATACATTTGTAAAAAGAGAAAGCGGGGGAGAAGGACCAGAACAAAAAGGAAGGGGAATAATAAAATAAATAGTCTAGTATTTTGTAAAATAGGCTAAAATGATTAAAAAAATGGCATGGAACAGGTTTCCGTGAACCGCCTAGAAGTTGTCTGACTATGGCGGTATAGAAAAATAAAGTTATTATTATTATTATTATTACCGTCCTTAGAAGGACTATTATACACTGAAAGCATCTTTAAAACGAAAGACCTTCAAGTTACTTTTAAATTTAATTTGGTGCTGAATTCCAGATAGCACAGCAACATCCAATCCCTGACTACAGGCAAAGCCAGCACTGATTAAAATAGCACTGCAGCATTACTAGTAAAAAGAGGCAGCCCAGGCTGATAAATGAGCTAGCTAGATCCTGCCACCACAAAGGAAGGATGAAGGATACTGGCAAAGCACACCTCACTGGAGCATGGTGGATTTCACAGATAGCAGAGATAAGCAGAGAGCATAGCTGCAGAGGCAAGCTAAAGTTGGTGATGTATCTATTGTATGTCTACTCCTCTTAAGTTATTACCTGTATCTTCCCCTAAGCTCCTATTGACTTTGGTCTAACCTAGCTCCTTCTATGATTCTCCTACTTTTTCTTTGATCTTGCCCTGCCTGTACCTTCCCCCATCCACCACCCCCCATATATCTCTCATGTAACCATTCCCATGGTTTCTGCTCATTCCAGTGCAAAAGGAACATGAAACATAGAAACCTGATGGCAGATAAAAGCCAAATGGCCCATCTAGTCTGCCCGTCCACAGTAACCATTATCTCTTTCTCTCTCCGAGAGATCCTTGACTAGTGGGATATTCACCTCTACTCGCAAGTTTTTGTAGAAGGAATCGTCATTCTACAGCTTTTCAGCTTTGCCTCTTTGTGTTAGTGGACAGTCCTTATCTCCTCAGTTTTTCCTTTTGCAAGTGAGTTGAGGTGTCTTTTCTTTTGCTCTTCAATTGGTTTATTATTTTCAGGTTTTAATCTGAAATGTGAGGCTTCATGGTGCCCTAGAGGTACCCAGGATTTCTGGGACAGCTCTGCATGGGAGAAAATACAACCTTTAGTTCAGAGGGCTGTAGCTAAGGGGCGGGGAGGGGGGGGGCAATCCTTTTGCAGGGCACCTACCTAGCCAGCCAGCATTAACACATAACATAGCTCGGGGTGTGTCCCCTGGGAGCTGAGCTCACCCCTGTTTATTAGGCAACTGGAGCACAAGCTGAGTCGCCCCAGGCTGGTTCAGGGGATTGTAGCGGGTGCTGGCTGGGTCCCCTTTGAAGATGCATGAGGAGCTAGCAGGGGCAAGGGTTTCAGGCTCTAAGAGCCTGTCTAAAAGGCAGTCCAAAGAGACTAGCTTCTGGAGGATCTTATATGCTTGTCTGAGGCAAGAATCTTCTCCTTTGTCCAGCTACAGTGTGAGCTGATGCAGGCATAGCAACAGTCAGTTATTTGAGTAAGTCTATTACTGTCTATGGAAGACTTCATGGTGATTTTCAAAACAGTAGTTTTTAGGGATTCTGGGGCTTCTTGTACTCTCCCCACCTCCAAAAACTCCTTCCCTGAATCTTTTGAACTTTTATTCATCTCTCCCGGGCTGCTTTTTGGCACAAAAACACTGCCACAGTGGCCATCTTGGATTTCCCAATTTTAATTTTAAAACTTCTATCTACCTCAAAACACCTGTTTTAATAATGATTAATTTATATGGATTCTCCAGGCCTTTATACCCCTATATCATGCCAGTTTTGTGCTGGACGACCAGCTAAGGAGCGCCCATGTGCCTCGTGCGCAGGGAATGGGGGAGGGTGCGCTGGACCTAGCCCTCTCTAATCCCTCCAGGGTCTTGGAGCTGTAGGAAGGTTGAATGTTGGGGCAAAAATCCTCTTAGGGCTCTCAAATTGTGGCTTGGTGTCATCTGCGAAACACAAATGCACAAACACCTCGGAACCCATGAGGAGATAGCAAATGTCCTTGCTGAGGTCCTTGGGGGATCCAGTTCAGAGATTTGATTCTGATTTTGTAAGTTTAATGTTTGAAGCTTATTTGAACTATAAAGGACCATCTGCACATCCTGGAAGTATTCTGGTGGCTGTCCAGGATGGGGTTTCCCTTACAAGAACACTGGTCCATCATGGAAAGGTAATCTGTAAGAACCAGAGGTTTATTCGGAAAAGGAATGGGATGACTAGTTGTCAGGAGTGATTCCTTTACTCCTGCAAAGTGAATTTTCAGATTTAGTAGATTCTGGGTCCCAAGCAGGTGCTACCAGCCAAGAGACTGTCGCACCCTGGACCAGGAAGAAGACCTGATAGTGTGCAGACTTTTTAAACTTGTGGACTTAATGGAAGTCTTTACAGCATCTCTAAGGGAGTTAAATTTGGAACCGCCACAGTCTTCCACAGTTCATATTTTTCTTATGATTATTTCTAAGACCCAGTCCACATTTTTTCTTTCATATCCAGACATTGCCGTGATTCTGACAGAATATTAGGAGGCACCAGAGTCTGAGGACCCTTTGATGGTTGCCAGAGCCATGACAAAATTGTACCCAGTGGTTCCTGAGTTCCAGCAGTTATTTGTGCACCCAAAGTAGATTCGCTGGTAGCACAAGTTACAAAGCATACATCACTTCCTAGTGAAGTTGGTGTAATTCTAGAGGATGCACAGGATCGCAGGGTAGACTTAGTTTTGGGTCTGAAGTGGCAGTGGTGTGTGCCTGCCATAAAATACTGTGCCAGGCTCTGGCTACAGAAGAGAGTACATACCCCCAGGTGGTACGTTTGGGGGTTGATTATGTAGCAGACACTCTATATGATGTGTTCAGGGCCATGAGCAAAGTGTCTGCTTATTCCAGAATGCTCTGGATCAGACAATGGGTGGGAGATTCTGTCTCTAAAGTTACTTTGAGCAGGCTTCATTTCAGGGGTCAAATGCTTTTTGACAAGGGGTTGGATGACCTTATGACTAGTGTGGCAGATCGTTGTCCTAAGTCATTGTCAAACAGTAGATCATGTGCCCCAAGGAGGATCCAGTTGTGGTTCCTTTTGTGACTACACCAATCATCGGCAGGCTTCTCTTCTCAGAGATTATTTTGCAGATCCAGGCAGAGGTTCAAGGGTTCCAGAAGAGCTCAAATATCAGGTTTTCGCCAGACCAGAGCCCAAACTATCCCAATAGGAGGGAGACTCTCAAAGTTCAGGGAGGCCTGGGCAAAGATTTGTTTGGACAAATGGGTACTGGAGAAGGTGAACAAATTCTGGGCGACAGTAAAATGGCTTCTGAGGATTCAGGTCATAGAGCCTGTGCTAGATGCAGAATATGGCTCAGGCAGATACTCTATATACTTTATTGTGCACAAGAAAGACTTAGACGACTGGAAACCAATACTGGATCTGAAGTCTGTCAAGGCAGCATTAGATGCCCAGGTTCCAGATGGAGACTGTATACTCCATTATTGCCTCGGTGGCACCTGGGGGAATTCCTAACCTTACTGGATTTGACAGAGGCTTGCTTACATTTTCCCATAATCTTGGAACATAGGAAGTTCCTCACGTTCCATGTTCTGGAACAGCATTTTAAATTCTTGGCATTTGCATTTGGGTTGGCAACAGCACTTTGCACCTTACAAAGGTGATGGTGGTGGCAGCAGCAAGAGGCACATAGGATCCGCTGTTTGCAGCTTTAAGCAAATGCTGCAGCAAGACGGAGGAAGGAGCCGGCAGAGGAAAACACCGCATCATGAGCGGGGCCGCACAGAACTCTTCACGGGGCCGCCTGCAGCCTGCGGGCCACAGGTTGGACACCCCTGATCTAGAGTATTTGGGGATCCTCTTCAACATGGTAAAAGGCTGCGTTTTTCTTCCAGAGTTGCACAAACTGAAGCTCAGAACCCAGATCATAGAGTTCCTGACAATGCCAACTCCTATGACTTGGCACTACCATCAGGTACTGGGTTCGATGGTCACGACCATAGAAGTGGTACTCTGGATGAAAACTTATTTACACCTTCTTCAGAATGCGCTGTTATTCCACTGGTCTCCGCAGATGGATTTTCTCTGGATGCCGTTGGCCTGAACGAAGGAAGTGCGTCAAAGCTTTTGTCAGTTGTTTTGAGTGGAGACACTGTCCAAGGGCTTGCCTCTCCACATTTCCTCTTGGATGATACTAAAGACAGATGCAAGTCTCTATGACTGTGGAGGTCCTTATGAGAGTCGCCTGGTTCAGGGCTGATGGTTACTCTCTGAAACAATGGTCCACCAACAGATTGAAACTGAGAGCCATTTGTCTAGCGCTGCAGTCCTTCAAAAAGATCCTGGAAGGCAAAGCAGTCAGGGACTTCTCGATCAATTCCATAGCAATGGCATACGTCAACTGACAGGGAGACACCAAGAGTACTTGGTAGCAGGGAAAGGGGTGACATGATTGAGACTTTTAAGTACGTCACAGGTCGTGTCGAGGTGGAAAACGATAGATTCCTTTCCAAGGGACCCTCAGTCACAAGGGGGCACCCGCTCAAACTCAGGGGAGGGAAATTTAGTGGTGACATCAGGAAGTATTTCTTCACAGAAAGAGTGGTAGATCACTGGAACAAACTTCCGACGCAGGTAATCAAGGCCACAAGCGTGCTCGACTTTAAGAATAAATGGGACATCCATGTGGGATCCCTACGTGGGTCGAGCAGCACTCAGACTTAATGGGGTGGGTCAGTAGAGTGGGCAGACTTGATGGGCTGTAGCCCTTTTCTGCCGTCACCTTTCTATGTTTCTACTCTGTTGAAGCTAGGGGACCAGTTGTTGTTTCACTGGGCAGAATCCTACCTACAAGCCATTTCAGTGTCGCATGTAGCAGGAGTGGGTAATGTGCAAGCAGACTATATCAGTCACCAAGATCTTGATCCAGGGGAGTGGTCTTTGCCCCTGAGTGCTGGGGGATGCTGACATTCATCTAATGGCATCAGCGGTCAACAACAAGGGTCGATACTTCATTTCAAAGTAGAGCCGGGAAGCGCTGCCATAGACACCATAGTACAACTGTGAACAACAAAGGAATTGTTGTATGTATTTCTCCTGTGGCCTATGCTGGGCCACATTATTTAAACAATAGTGACCCACCAAGGGGTGGGGATTCTTGTACACCGGACTGGCCACATCGCCCGTGGATCTGGTTCGGCACAGCAGGACAAGTTCCTCACCCAGCACTGCTTTTGCAGAGTCCAATTGCCCTGGAGAGTCTGGAATGCTTTGGGCTTATGACATGACGCTTGAGCGTGCAGCCCTCAAGAAGAAAGGATATTTGGTATGGATTATAGCTGTTCTAAGACAGTGTTCTTCAACCTTTTTACACCCGTGGACCGGCAGAAAAAAAAGAATTATTTTGTGGACCGGCAAACTACTAGGACTAAAATTTAAAAACCCCGTTTCTGCCCCATCTCCGTGAGCTCGGTCCCCACAAATCATCTGATCCCATTCACACAAGCCTCAGTTATGATTTTATATTGAATGTATTTTATTAAAGTATAAAAAGAAACAATATTCTGTACAATTGTCATTTTATAAATACAAATAATTCAGAGCAAGGATCAACAAAACCCCTGTCTCCCCTCCCCTTCACATATATCCCCTCTACTATCAAGAAAACTGAACAAGCCAAATTATTACAGAATGCTACACAGAAATATCATGCTAACAGAATACTGCAGTCACACATGACAGGAATAGTTTTAGGGGAGTGCAACTAGGGCAACTACCCCCTGGTCAGAGAGTGCCCTAAGCCAGCTGGAAGCTAAAGAAGCACTTCCTGGGTTTTGCAGTCCCCAGTTATGTCTAACACCAGCTCTAGCAGGATATATATTTCAAATCTGATATATTCTAATCACAAAATAGAAATAAAATTATTTTTTTCTACCTTTTGTCATCTCTGGTGTCTGCTTTCAATCTTCTTTTCACTCTCTTCCTTCCAGCGTCTGCCCTCTCTGTCTCTTCAATACAGCATCTGCCCCTTCCATCCACTGTCTGTCCTCTCCCCCTTCCATATGGTATCTGTCTTCTTTCTATGCCCCTCTCTCCTTTCCATCCAGCTTGTACCCCTCTCTCCTTTTTACATGATTCATTCCAGCTTCATTGCTCTCTTCATTTTTATCTCTCCTACACCAGATCTATCATCGTTGTCCCTCTCTGCTTATTTTTCTGCTGACCCCTTCCTATCATCAATCTCTCTACTTTCTCATGCCTGTGTCTCCCCTTCCCCTCCTCTAATCTCTCTGCCAGCTGTTTCCTTCCTTTTTTCATTCTCCCTTCCCTCCTCCTCCTGTCCAGCAGTAACTCTCTTCCCTTCCTCCCCTCCCAGCAGCATCTCTCCTTCTCCCTCTCCAGTAGCAGCTGTCCCTTTTTTCCCTTGCCCAGCAGCTTCCCAGACTCCTTTCCCTCCTCCCCTCCCAGCAGCATCTCTCCTTCTCCTTCCCTCCAGGTCCAGTAGCAGCTGTCCCTTTTTTTCCTTGCCCAGCAGCTTCCCAGATTCCTTTCCCTCCTCCCCTCCCAGAAGCATCTCTCTTTTTCACTCTCCAGTAGCAGCTGTCCCTTTTTTCCCCTTGCCCAGCAGCTTCCCAGATTCATTTCCCTCCTCCCCTCCCAGCAGAATCACTCCTTCTCCCTCTCCAGTAGCAGCTGTCCCTTTTTTCCTTGCCCAGCAGCTTCCCAGATTCATTTCCCTCCTCCCCTCCCAGCAGAATCACTCCTTCTCCCTCTCCAGTAGCAGCTGTCCCTTTTTTCCTTGCCCAGCAGCTTCCCAGATTCCTTTTTCTCCTCCCATCCCAACAGCATCTCTCCTTCTCCCTCTCCAGTAGCAGCTGTCCCTTTTTTCCTTGCCCAGCAGCTTCCCAGATTCCTTTCCCTCCTCCCCTCCCAGAAGCATCTCTCCTTCTCCCTCTCCAGTAGCAGCCCTTTTTTTCCCTTGCCCAGCAGCTTCTGATAGTGGCTTTCTCCCCTCCCAGCAGCTCTTCTTACTTCCCAGCGCAGCGATTCAGGAAGGCAGCCTCAGGTCCTTTGTTGGGTCGCACCGCCTCTGAGGAAAGAGGAAGTTGCATCATCAGAGGCAGCCGCAACTCAGCAAAAGCCTTCGTGAATCGCTGCGCTGGGAATAAAGGAGAGCTGCAGAGAGGGGAGAAAGCCACTGTCGGAGGCTCCCCAAGATCTCTCCGGCCCAGCGCAGACTAGAGAGTTGCACGGGGACAGAAGTCCCACCCGTCCCCATGAGGAATCCCCTCTGTCCCCGCCTGTCCCCGTGAGGAATCCCCTCTGTCCCCGCCTGTCCCCGTGAGGAATCTCCTTCGTCCTCGCCCGTCCCTATAAACTTCAGAAATAGTTATTTCATTTAATTTTGCAACTGAATTAAAGGCTCTGGTAGAAACCCATTTACAAATAAGCAAAAAGACTTTATTAATTTGGAAATATTAATTGGGAAGAATACATACGTTGTAAACGGGTTTCTACCAGAGCCTCTAATGTTTATAAATTTTTATCAACACAACTAATATACTACTTTATCCTGAAGCAAAAAAAAATAAATAAATAAAATAAATAGAATTCTTTTCCTACCTTTGTTGCCTGGTTTCTGCTTTCCTCATGTTCTCATTCAATTCCTTCCGTCCACTGTCTCTCTTCTCTCTGCGTCTTCCATTTGCTCTGTTACTGTGCCTCTCCCTTTCTCCCCCTTCCAAATTGGTCTGGCACCCATCTTCTTCCCTCCACTCCCCCATAGACTGGCATCTCTGTCTTCTTCCCTGCCAGCGTCTTCTCCCCACTCTCTCTTCCCCATTTCCTTTCAGCGTCCTTCTCCCCCCCATCTTCCCCATGTCCTGTCAGTGTCCTTCTCCCCCCTCTGTCTTCCCCATGTGCTTTCAGCGTCCTTCTCCACCCCTTTGTCTTCCCCATATGCTTTTAGCGTCCTCCCCCCTCTGTCTTCCCTATGTGCTTTCAGCGTCCTTCTCTCCCCTCCCGTCTTCCCCATGGCCTTTCAGCGTCCTTCTCCACCCCTTTGTCTTCCCCAGTGCTTTCAGCGTCCTTCTCCCCCTCAGTTTTACCCATTTCCCTTAAGCGTCTTTTCTTCTCCACTCCACCTTTCCTCCCTTTCTCCCTCCCTACCCCTTACCTTTGTGGCGCTTCCCCACCCAACCGACAACAGAACAGCCCCGGTCGGACAAACCTCCCTGCCCTGTAGCCGCGGATCTAAATTACCTTCTTACAGCTGCTGTAAGAAGGTAATTTAGATTTGTGGCTACAGGGCAGGAAGGTTTGTCGGACCGGGGCTGTTTTCCGTCGGGGAAGCACCACAAAAGTAAGGGGACCTGGCCGGCTGTGCTGCACCTGGGGCGGACAGCCCCCTTCCCTTGGTACGCCACTCAAGCCACGAGGCTACTCTTCTTCTCCTTTCCTGCCCTGCCTGCAGCACAGAGCCGAACGGAAGTCTTCCCGACGTCAGCGCTGACGTCAGAGGGAGGGAGGGCTTTGTTTAAGCCCTCCCTCCCCTCCGACGTTATAGCTGACGTGGGAAGACTTCCGTTCGACTCTGTGCTGCAAGCAGAGCAGGTAGGGAGAAGAACCGCGCGACTGAGTACATCCAGCCCCGCAGGAACCCCGCGACCCTAGGGGGTGTCCCCACGGGATCCCCGTGACCCGAAGGGGGATGCCCGCGGGTCCCGCGGGATTCCTGTCGTCCCCGTTCCTGTGCAGTTCTCTAAATCTTGCCGGCCCTGTGCGGACCGGCAAAAATTTCCTGCGGACTGACACTGGTCTGCGGACCGGCGGTTGAAGAACTGTGTTCTAAGACATCGGTTACAGTCGCAGCCTATGACTTGGAAGGCTTTTCAGTGCTGGCATTTGGAGCAGAAGGTGGAGCCCTTTGAGGCCCTGATTTCCACAGTCTTATCATTTCTTCAGGATGGGCTCAAAAAGAGCCTGGTGTTTGACCCCGTCAAGGTGGCAAGCCTCTCGTGCCTTAGGGCTCAAGTGAAGAAAGGGTCTTTGGCTTCCCATCCTGATGGGTCCAGGTTTCTAAAGGGAGCGTTGCATTTGCATGCTCCTGTGTGACAACTATGTGCTACAGGCCCTCAGTAGAGCCCCAAACAAGGGATATCGCTGATGGATCTGACAGTTAAGATGGTTTTCTGGCAGCTATCGCCTCGGCAAGAAAGGTTTCAGTACTTCAGGCTCTGTCATGTAGAGACAGATTCTCAAAACTAAAATCTGTCTTTAACATGCTCGCAAAACCAGTTCCAACCAATTTTGTGTGCATGTATTTTAACGGCAGATTAATTATCAGTATAGCTTAGCGAGGTATTTTCTGAGTTTTCTGGCAGTCTCTGATACTCCCATGCAAATGTAGTACATTGAGATCATATTAAAATGATCACTCCAAGTGATTGTGTATAATCGCCAAGTGATTCTCTAACTTCGTTATGCCACTTTTGTAGCCAAAATTTACCGGCAGGTCTGAGCTGTCATTGCCTTACTTTCTGATCAGCGCCTGAGCGCTGACTGGCTCAGGCACTAACAGTAAAGTAAAGTTTGACAGCTCAAGACACCACACACACGCACGCAAGCAAATTAAAATAATAATAAAAAACCCCACCAACCCAAATTGAAGTTTGGCAGAAGAGATGCTTACTCTCTCCCGCCAACAAGCAACACACACTCCAACACACAGACACACCCCCGGCAGTGGGAAAGATGCTCACTTCCTCCCTTCACCAAGCAACTGCACCGCCCTAGCAGTGGGAGAGATGCCCACTCTCTCGCTGCCACACAACCCCCACCCCATGTCTCCAACAACCCCTGCCCTCTCCCCCTTACCTTACTTAGATGGCTGGCCAGAGGGATGCTTACTCTCTCTGGCCAGCAGGCCCACCTCTTCAAAATGGTGGGCCTTCCCCTCCCCGATGCATCCTGGGATACACTGAGGAGAGGCCTGAAGCTCTGATTGGCTCAGGTTGTTAAGCAACTGGGCCAATCAGATCCTTAGGTCCCTCCCCAGATGCACCAAGGAGCCTAAAACTCTTGATTGGCCCAGGCACCTCAGGCCCCACCCATAAGAATAGCCTTAAATGATCTGGGCCAATCAGAGCCTTAGGCCGCTCCCCAGATGCACCAGGAAGGAGCCTAAAGCTCTGATTGACCCAGAACGCCTAAGGCCCCTCCCATAGGAGGACCTTAAACTACCTGGGCTAATCAGAGTCTTGCCCTCCCCTCCCAGGATGCAACGGGGAGGGCAAGACCCACCATTTTGAAGAGGCTGGCCAGATGAAGTAGGCTTCTCTCCGGCCAGCCATCTAAGTAAGGTAAGGGGAAGAAGGCTTGAGTTGTCGGAGGCACAGGGGTGGTTTTGTGGCAGCGAGACAAAATAGGCATCTCTCCTGCTGCTGGAGGTTGCAGTTGCTTGGCGGCAAGAGTGAGTGAGCATTTTTCCCGCTGCCAAGGGGGGGGGGGTGCTTGGCGGCAGGAGAGAATGGACATTTCTCCCACTGTCAGTTGGAGGGTTGCTTGACTTTGTTGTTTATCGGGTTGGTTTTTTGTGTGTGTGTTTATTCTGCGTATGTGCCCATTGCTATCACCAGCGATGGGCACATGCAAATTTAGTGAATCTTTGCTACTCTCCACCAACCTCATTTGCATGAACGTTTTTGGGAGCTTTTTTTAAATTGCTACTATAATGACTGCGACAGCATCTCGATGGTTTTTCACACAATTTTTTGAAAATCTAGGCCTTAGAGAGCCGTTCCTCAGATTTACAGAGGTGGGTGTGTCTTTACACACGGTGCCTTACTTTCTGTCAAAGGTGGTGTCAATGTTCCATATCAGGAAATCTAACTGCCTGCATTCCAGGATACAGGTGTAAAGAAAAAGGACAAAGTTTTGGAATACTGGAAATGAGAAGAGTTCTTCTTTGTTATCTCAAGGCGATGAATGATTTTCGTCTTTCAGATCATCTTTTTGTGCTCAACAGTCCTGGCAGATTGAGAAAGTCAGCATCTAAGTGATCTGTTTCCAGATGGATCTGCATTTCATTTAAGTACGTTGGCTGTGGTAAACAGCCGCCAATCTCCTTTAAGATACATTCCATCAGAAGTGTGGTTCCTTCATGGGCAGAATCCCAGGCAGTTCCACCCGAGGAGATTTGTGGGGCAGCTACATGGTCCACTTTACCAAAGTTTTACAGAGTGGCACAAATGGATTGTGCTTTTGGATTCTCTATGTTGGCAGCAGGCTCATTTGCCCCGCCCTAGACTCAGAGAACAGCTTTGGTACGTCCCACTGGTCAAGTCTCATCTTCCTTTTGCACTGGAAGGGAAGATTAGGTTCTTACCTCGATAATCTACTTTTCCAGTATAAAGGAACAGGAGTCTTGATACCCGCCCTGTCAGATATCAATTAGCCTGCTTCTGGTCTCAGACATGTATGTGTCTCTCCACATGCTTGCCTATTCAACTATTTGTTGATGCCTATGTGTAAGATGAAGGAATGATTCTAATGTGGTTTGGGGCATATTCTCGCCATTTATACGCAAACAGTGAATGTTGTTTATGCCTATAATGAAAATTGTCTATGTGGATTTTATGGAATTTTATGAATGTTTTGATACTGGAAACCGCATAGATTTAGGCACTACATAAATGTGTTAAATAAATTTAAAAATTATTGTTTTTTTCCGATTGTCCAGCAAGTGCACTATTGGTGCGATGCCTCGCTATGGCAAAATCCTTGGGAGAGCCTGTAATAACTGTGGCTTGTTTGGGTCCACCTTGTTTGTATTAAGTTTCATGATGTTTAATTAATTAATTATCTTTGTTGCAGAGCAGAAAAGATTTGACTTGGTAAGGGAGTTCCCCATGCCCTCCTTGCTGTTTCTTCTCTTTTAGGGGTGCTCAACTGCTTTGGTACTGTAACTGTCCTGACCAGATTTCCAGGGCTCTGGTGCACCCCTATCCACATACATATGCAGTTCAGTGATAAGGTTTAAAGGAGACTTTTATTCACAAAATCTGACTTATTTACAGCACAGGCCAGAGATTTCAATATATATTCTTAATTTATTTATCTTCTCTACCCCCAGGCAAGGAAGGTTCACTTAACCACTGGCTTAACTTCAGCCAGGCAGCAGTCACTCCAACATTATCCAACATGTGTCCAGCTTTCCCCTTTCAAGTCTCTCCCATACATTCACAGGCAGCACAGCTTCCTATAGCTTTGCTTCAGCTCCTAACTAGGGAAGCTCCCTTCTTCTGGCGATCTCTCTCAAATGAACCCAGCTTAGGCACAAGTATTCCTCTCTCTGGGTCCCACCCCTGTGACTCAGCAATTGCTCCAGCTCCTGTAAGCTGCTGAGCCCATTACATCCTGACACTAGTAGTCCATCCCCTCTCTGGCTAGCACCCCCTACTGCTTGGTGGTTGCATTGGTGAGGAAAAACCCTTAATCTGCAACAGGTACGAACTGAGGGAAATGGGGACTGCCCATTGACACAAGGAGGTGGAGCAGAAAAGCTGTAGATGATTCCTTCTGCAAAAACTCAGGGGTAGATGTGACTTCACTGGTCAAGACTCATATTCTTTTATTGGAAAGAAGATTACTGCAGTAAGAACCTAGTCTTCCCTTATTCTTTCATACATGCCTGAGGTTGTCACCTGTTTGTATCTGACCACCCTACTCAGTGTTTGGTTTTGCATTTTTTCTAGTTCTTTTTTTTATTTTTATGTGGTACCAGGAGTCTGTCCTGCAATGGCTGAAGGAAGGAATTCCATTCTGGCTGATTTGTGGGAAAAGATCAGTACACTATCTCAGTGGTGAAGCAATATTATAGAGTAATTCTAATTTATTATCTGTGAGATGTCAGATTGACCTTATGAGTTTATTAAAGTTATTAAGTGTCTGACGAGGATGGCTCAATTGTGCCTTTTGTGTGGGTTTCTGAAGGGACTTTGCAGAAGTCCAATATACTTTATGATGAGACATACTTTCTAGTTTACAGATGAGTCCATTTATGCTCAAAAATATATCGAATGCCTATTTTCTTCTGCCATTGCAGAGCAGAACTGCCCAAGTGATGGAGTGATAGAGGCATTATTAAATTTCCATTTTTGTTTTCTGTTCTTTTCCAAATAATTTCTTTTTGTATTTGCTCTTTTTGGCTGCACACTGAAGTGAAGATTTCAGTGTTTTGTCTGCAATGAATCCAGCATGCATGTACTAAGGAGTAACTTCTAATAAGGTACACATATAATTAGGATCATTTTTCCCTATATGTATGATCATTTTGCACTTTTCTGTGTTAAATTTAGTTTGCCATTTTAGATACCCAGCTCACCACTTTAGCAAGCCCTCCTGCAGAGCATGATTATGGAGATCATTGATACAAATAAAATTAGAAAACTAAAATAGGGAAGAGAGAAATTATCCTTTCTTCTAAGTGGTTAAAATTAACATTGTCGCTCTGATTTCCAGGTTAGTAAATCAGAGACTTCTTGAAGTGCATTCACAGGTAGATGAACTTCAGAGATCTTTACAAGAACAAGGTTCAAAAGCTGAAGATGTAAGTATTTTTATCTAATAAAAAATTGTTCAAGGAATTATGCTGCTGTGCTGCATGTTGCATATCTTAAACAAGAAAGTATTGGAAATGCAGATAAATACATTGGTTTGATATACTTGGATCGGTCTCTTATAGTCAGTTGGGATTTTTGCATCTATAAAATATGAATGTTGAACTAGCAAATGAAGTATACATATAATGTTAATTTTTTTGTTTAATTTTTTGGGTAGTTCCATACTTGGTATCATCATATGATACTGAGTTCTTGAATGTCAGCTAAACATATATGAATCTAAGTGAACACTTAAAATAGTGCAAATCATATAGAAAGAAGATGAGAAATACAAAAAGTGTTAACATTTATGTTAAAATATTAAATAGAAAATTGCCCATCTCTGTGTGTGTATTGAGAAAAGTGCTAGTTTTAATTTTATAAGATTCAGTTTAGTCACCTAATTTACAAACTTATTTTTAAAATATATGAACCCTACACTCCAACATGGTCATGTTTTTAATATAAAAATCTCCCCTGAGAAAAGTTTGTTTATTTTCAGTAATTCTACATGCATTTGGACACTAAGCAAATGCAACCATACTTGTCAAGGGATTATTTTATTGAAAGGAGAGTCATGATGCTCTTTTCTTTTTCTTTTTTTTACTCTTGTTTGAGCTAAAGGCTTCAAGTGCATACCATCAGTAAAGCTCATTCATTTAAAGTAGCAGGTATTAAACTAAAAATTGGCTCATGGCCAACTTAAAAAAAACAAAACCTGAAATTGAAAAAATACTGTTTGTGTTCATGGCTAATTCTAAAACAAATTATGCATTCTAATGCTTTGCAACAAAAATGTGGTCTAATGAATATTTTATAACACTTATTTGACTTTTCTTATGTCTAATAAGAAAAGAGTTTCTCCAAAGTACCTTGATCTCTCTCCCTTAGTTGTACCTAATTTTGCCTCATGTTCCCGCTGCTCCCAACCCAACAACCTCTTCCTTCCAGCATCCCTGCTTGTCTAAGCAGCAAGTCAATTTTCCAGTAACTCATTTATTGTCATCTGAAATTTTATTAAGGAAGTTTTTCAAAGAAGTACTGGGAATGGCCAATGCGGAGAAATTTCCAATAAATAATTATTATTATATTCCTCCTAAAAAAATTGAATCTGCCCAGGAGGTGGACCACCTGGCCACACCAGAGGTAAATTTGACTGAATTTCTGGAAGATACACAGGATGTGATCCAGAGTCGGTCCACCCTGGTGATAACATGCATGAGCGAGATGGATAAGATGTTATTAATGAAACTTTACTTTAAAAATAGGTTAATGAAATTTTGCGGGGATTTAGTTAGGATATTTCCGGATGTCTCTAGAACAACTCAATTAAGAAGGAAAGAATTTCTGAAATTGAAGGATAGAGTTTTGGCTCTAGAGGCATCTTTTTACCTGAAATTTCCTTGTAAATGTTTGATTAAGTCACAAGATACTGAGTATGCCTTTTGGGATCCTATACAACTACAACAATTTTTAGTTGCGAGAGAACAGAAATGAGTTTGTTTCATCTAGCTGAGAACAAGAGGAGAAATTAAATTAAATTAATATCCCAATTAGTAAGGAATGATTCAAGGTTGTTTAGTATGAACCGAGAATTATAGTCCTTTAGTTTTTTTGATAAGAAATAGTAACATATTCTCCCCATTAATGTGGGCTTAAAAGGAATTATGTATGCATGATTTGATTATGTATTGTTTTGTGTGATTTTTCCTTTTTTCCTTTGGAATTATTGAATATTGTAATGTATTCAAAATTATAATAAAAAAAATAATAAAAAATCAACTAAACATCCTCCCAAACTTGTAAAGTACCTGCAATGGTTTATCCTTAAGAAAGTCTTCCAACTGGACTGGGTCCAGAAACACATATGAAATAAGGCATTTACAGGGAATTTTTTTTTAAAAAAGGTTGCACCCACCGTTAGAACCTTAGGTTTAAGCAGTAGGAATTGCTTCCTCTTTAACTGAGTCTGCTTAGATATGTCAGGAAAAATAGAAACTCAGGAACCGCAAAACAAAACTTGTTTTTTCATGAAATAAGAACATAAGCAATGCCTCCACTGGGTCAGACCTGAGGTCCATCGTGACGAACAGGTTCAGGACCTGTGCAGTAATCCTCTATCTATACCCCTCTATCCCCTTTTCCAACAGGAAATTGTCCAATCCTTTCTTGAACCCCAGTACCGTACTCTGCCCTATTACATCACAAGAAAGGATTGGACAATTTCCTGTTGGAAAAGGGGATAGAGGGGTATAGATAAAGGATTACTGCACAGGTCCTACAACTTTAAAATAGCTTGCTTCTCTAGTTCTGATTTGAACACTACCAACAAAGTGGCACGTTTTGTTATTGTGTCCTTAGATGATTCAAGAAACTGAGATAGATCCAAACTGTATGGTTAAACTAACTTATCTATTTCCCCATCATCTACCACATCCCTATAAGCCCTCGGAATGTAATAGAGATTATCAGGCTCAAAGGTATCCACATTAGTATATACTTCTCCCTCTGTGTTCGCTGTGATAGGGGATTAACAGAACCGCAAATACAGAAAAACCGCAAATAACTTTTTCATATGTTATTCGCTGGTTTCTATTAAAACCATCGTAAATATGGTGAAACCGCGAATAACATGGTGGGAGACCTGGCCTGTTCCTGAAGGAGAGACAAAACACGGTGAAGAAAGTGCTGAGAATCGGCAATTTTCTCTGTAAACGCTTGGAATCAGTGATTTCTCTATGCAAGCTGATGTAATTTGGAGAGGAGGAGCCAAAAAGCTAAAAACTGTGAATAATAGAAACCGCGAATATGGAGAGAGAAGTGTATTGCAAAATCTCCCGCAGATACATTCTTAACAGCTCTAATGGCGATAGGGAAATTTAAGAAACAAAGATTCTTAGCTCTCATACAATTCTCCATTTTTTCGATTTTAGCATGAAGCAATTATACTATCTTTAATATTAGAGTTAGCAGTGCTTTGTAAGTTGCCCACAGATTTATCTAGTTTATCTAACTTATTTCCTAGCTCTGCTAATTGACTTTCATGCTCATTCATTTTTACAGTTGTGTCTGAGGAAAATTGGCACAATTTCAAAGCCCAAAATTATTCTTAAACAGAGCTTCTCTGTTGCATAAGTCTGAGTTCATTTGTGCACTATGGACCCAAATTTTTTTTCCATCTCTAGATAGAATAAATATCATGTAGTAGTTGTCAGATAACCAAAATTCAAGAATGCTTATTCTGCAAGTGCTATGGCTACTTATCAAGAGTCATCATTGATAGTCAGTACATACATAAGAGTTGCGTTACTGGGTCAGTATTGTTTAGTAACTTAAGTAAATGTAACTAGTTATTGTACTTGAGTAAAAGTTTTGTTACTTATAAACAAGTACAGAATAATATGTATTACATTTTACTGATGTAAGCGATGATTCCACAGAAAATCAAATGAAACAGCAAAACCAAGAACAGGATTTTGCTATTGCAAATCTCATCATGTAAACAGTGGATCATCTAGTGTTAAATTTTGCTGTTCAGTGAATATAGCTTATGAGAAAAGTGGGGGGTTACCTATGTTTGTTGAATTGGTTACTGGTCTGCAGCCAAACAGAATAGTGAGTTTGGTCACTTTAAAGCGAAGATAAAGCTGAAACCAATGGCAATTCTTGGTAAACAGACATTAGCTTGATAGTCACACATCTAATCTAAACCTTAAGTTTATATACCGCATCCTTTCCATAATTATAGAGCTCAGCACGGTTTACAAGAGCTTAATGTAAAGAAGAAACAACTTAGTGAGGTTGGAGGGTGAGTAGGAGGGAAGAGAGCATTACAGTAGGATGGAAGAGAGCATTACATTTTTGTGAATAGTCTAGTTTTCAGATGCTTTCGGAATAGTTGGAAGGAGCCCAGATTCCGAAGTGGGGCAGTAAGGTTATTCCAAAGCTCAGTGATTCTGAAGAGGAGAGATTTCCCTAATTTTCCTGCTTAGAGGATACCTTTTAGCGAGGAGAAGGATAGTTTAAGTTTTTGGGAGGATCTGGTGGTATCAGGACTCAAGGAATTCCAAGAGAGTGGTATTAGGAGAGGGAGGATGCTGTGTAGGATCTTAAAAGCTAAGCAGGCACATTTAAGATGAACCCTGGAAATTACTGGAAGCTAGTGAAGCTTGGACAGAAGTGGGGAAACATGATCAAATTTGCTTTTTGCGAAGATCAGCTTGGCTGCAGTGTTCTGAATTCGCTGAAGTCTTTGAAGATTTTTTTGGTTAGACTTAAATAGATGGAGTTACAGTAGTCTAGTCTGGAGAGGATGATGGATTGTACTAGGACGGCAAAATGTTGTTGGTGGAAGCAGGATCTCACTTTCCTGAGCATGTGGAGGCTAAAAAAGCATGACTTTAGCAAGGAGTTTAGCATTTGACATTCTTACATCAGTTCTCAAAGATATTCAAAGAGTTTACCATCAGATGAAAAATTATTAGAACAGGCAATGATTCCAACTTTGTGAATCTTTGTAATTGGACAGCATGATGGTGATCACAAAGATGAAGGTAAAGATACAAGTGATGAATTATACCACACTGCTTCTGCTGTAATGTTGGTAACTTGCAATCTATAAATTTCTTTTAATGTAATAATGACAATAGTAATATCGTATTCTTTGCTATATGGAAGTCAAGTGTTTTCTGAGATTCTCTCGTTTAAAACCTGCAGACCCAGTCAGAAGACATCAGTATTGCAACCTAGCCTGATTTGAAAGGTTTTGGTTTCAGGCTGAACAATCCACTTTTTGCTAGAGCAGTTGGAAACTTTTTCATCTGTGCTGGATTAATGATCACTTCCAAAATTTAGTTTTACTAAAAGCAAAGTGGGCAGTAAAGTAGTTGGGATAAAGACATTAACAATGGTTACAGTATCCTGTTTCCAGCAGTGGCCATTCCAGGTTACAAGTACCTGATAGAGTCTGAAAAAGTAGGAAGATTCCATGATACTGACCCCTGGGTTAAGCAGTGGCTTTTCCCTAGGTCTACTTTAATATGCAGTGTATGGATTTTTCCGTTATGAGCTTGAGCAAACCTTTTTTTAAACCCTGCTACATTAGTTGCTATTACCACTGCTCCAACAATGAGTTGCAGAGCTTAAATATAAGCTGAGTGAAAAAATATTTTCTATGGTTTTACATGTGCTGCTATGTACCTTCATGGTGTGTCCCTCTAGTCTTTGTATTTTTTGAAAAAGTAAACAATTGATTTGCAAGTACCCATTATACTTCATTAAAGGTCTTATAGGCATTGATTGTATCTCCCACCCCCACCCCTCCAGCCTCAGCTGTCTCTTCTCCAAGCTGAAAATCCCTAACCTCTCTAGCCTTTTCTCATATGAGAATCAATCCATCCCCATAATCATTTTAGGTGTTCTTCTCTGTATCTTTTCTAGTGCAACTATATTTCCAATGCAATAGGTGAGACAGATGGATAGTGTCCCCATGGATGCATTACATCTGCAAAAGGAATCCACACCAGACTTTTTCTCTATGCTTCACTGTGATCTCTAGCTCCACCTACATTTTTTTCCTTCTACATGCATGCCAGCAGAAGAGTGTTGTTCTGCTCTCTATATATTATTTTATTCTGTGTTTTTAGTCCTTTTTGGGGGGTGGATTTTTGTGCTTGGAGCATTTCTTCAGTTTTGCCTGCATTGAGAATATACAGACTTCAGTCTGAAGCTGACAGGCCAATCCCAATGGGTACTTGTTTGCCAGCCTGCTTAGTGTTCTTTGGAGTTCAGGGCCGTCCCTGAAGTTGTCTCACCTACTTTTAAGAAGGGGTCAAGCACAGACTGTTGGTGCCCTTAGGAGGCTCAGGAATGTCTCGCAGGGTGCTGGCTGCGTCTTCTCACCTGCACCCATTCCGGTGCTCGTCTGTCTGTCCTCAAGGGTGAAGGTGCAGTTAGTCATAGGTTCAGACTGGCAGCCCGAAGATCAGCATTGCAGAGGCATTCCCAGCATGAAGCAGTGATTCTCTGATCCAGTTACTTTGAGATCTGAGACAGGCTGTAGCACAGTTCGACAAACAGGTCACAGTAAGTATAGGTTGTCACAGCCTGCGAGATGAATCAGGAGAGATATGAAAAGTGGGGGTTTCAAGGTTTCTGCATGTCCCCCTATTTTCCCCCGCTTGAAAAATCCTAAAATTGGCATTTTTTGAATTTAAGTGTGAAAAATATTGCGATTTTGGCATGAATTTCATAGTGGCGGAAATGATTTTTTCAAAAGCTCCCTGCTTATCCAGAACTGTAATTTTAGCCTCAAAACTTATAGGGTTAGAGTCCTTGGGCTGCGCAAATTTAGTATCTCAAGAGCGTTCTTGCACCAAGTATTGTGTGGCGCGCCTGGGAGAGGCGGCAGTGTCCAGCTTAGCCTCTCCATTGTTGAAGCAAGTGACCAAATGATCAGCTAGCCCAATGGGACAGCTTTCTTTATTTTCAGGGCTTTGCACAGCTACTAATTCAGTGCCACCTGGCTGCTAACCCTCCTCAGTCTAAGAAGTGCAAAGTTAAGGCTTTCTCTGAATTTATGAAACATTTGTGGAATGAGTTTTAAAGCCGGCGTTCTTTCCTTGAGCTGTCCTGCTCCGCCTTAGATGTGCCTATTAGTGGCATAGCTTCTATGGACACGTCCTCTCAGTCAACCATGTTTTCTGTGCTGCCTGATCCTGACCTGGGGGATCTTGCTGATCCTTTATTTACAGGTGCAATGCTTCACGGGACAGGCGATCAGGGACTGTGTGCGGATCCCTCTGGGATTTTGGAACCTGGGGATGATCCTACGGTTCTGTGTTTATTTAAGTCTGCAGCTTTGCCAGATCTCATTTCAGAATGTTTGCAGGAACTGAATTTAGTTATTGAGGCCAGGATTTTCAAAAACATGCATTAAAAAGCGATGGTCTGCTAACGCAGCCGTTTTCATAGCGAAACTAAAAAACTGAGACATTCTCAAAAAAACACGAATGCAAATGAGATTGGCGGACAGCAGCAAAAATTAGCTAAATTTGCTTGTGCCCATCGCTGGTGATAGTGATGGGTACACATGCGCAGAAAAAATGCTTCCAAGGAAAAAAAAACCCCACAACAACAGTGGGAGAGTGCCCACACTCTCCCACTGTCCTAAAATCCCCGCCGACCCAGCCTGCTGCACTAACCGCCGCAACCCGACCACCCCCCTGCAGCAGGAGAGATGCCTACTCTCTCCTGCTGCATTAACCGCCATGATCCAAACACTAAAATACCCCACACCACCACCCCAACACTGACCCAATTGCCCCCGCAGCGGGAGAGATGCCTACTCTCTCCTGCTGCTAACCACAGCGACCCTATCATGAAAATACCCCACGCGACCACCCGCCACTGACCCAATCGCCCCCCGCAGCGGGAGAGATGCCCACTTTCCTCTGCTACTAACCGCAGTGACCCAACCACCAAAATACCCCACGTCACTGACCTCACTGCTCCTCACAGCTGGAGAGACGCCCACTCTCCCCCGCTTTGAAGTGACCCCCCTCCCCCTACCTCAACATTGAGCTGGAGGGACATGGACATCCTCCTCCCAGCTGCTGCTGCATGGTCTAAAATGGGAATTCCCCTCCCTTTGCATCTTCGGATGCACCAGGGAGGGGTCCGAAGCTCTGATTGGCCCAGGTTGTTTAAGGCACCTGCTACAGGCCTTAAACAACCTGGGCCAATCAGAGCCTCAGGCCCCTCCCCGGATGCATCGAGAAGGATCCTAAAACTCTGATTGGCCCGGACGCCCCATAGGAGGGGCTTAGGCGTCCGGGCCAATCAGAGCCTTAGGACCCTTCCTGATGCATCCGGAGAGGGACCTGAGGCTCTAATTGGTCCTGGAAGGGCCTTAAAGAACTTGGGCCAATCAGAGCCTCAGGCCCTTCCCTAGTGCATCCCAAGAGGCACTGGGGAGGGGAATTCCCATTTTAGACTACGCAGCAGCAGCTGGGAGGAGGATGTCCATGTCCCTCCAGCTCTATGTTGAGCTAAGGGGGAGGGGGGCAGCAGAGATGGGGGAAGGGGGTCACTTCAAAGCGGGGGAGAGGGTGTCGGGCCAGTGTCGGGGTGGTGGCATGGGGTATTTTAGTGGTCAGGTTACTGGCGGTTAGTAGTGGGGAAGAGTGAGAATCTCTCCCGCTGCGGGGGGTATTTGGGTCAGTGGCAGGGTGGCCGCGTGGGATATTTTAGTGGTCAGGTCATGGTGGTTAGTGCAGCAGGAGAGAGTGGGCATCTCTCCTGCTGCAGGGGGGGGAAGGAGTGTTATGATATAGCGGAGACAATGGGCATCACAACACAGGGCTTTCTAACAGTCTCTGACACTGACCAGCTCCCCTGGATCAGTCACTTTTTTTGTTGCCAAAAGCTGATGCTGCTTTTTGAAAATGGCTTGGCATTTTTTAAGAATCCACCGGAGGGCTCATTTCACTGTTGAAGTGGGCATTTGCATGTCAGTGTCGGAGACTGCTAGAAATCTCACTAAAGAGGAAGATAATCCCTTTTGATAATCCGCCGCTAAACTGTGTACAGGCTAAACCACCTGTAAACAGTTTAGCAATGCCCTCAGCCAGCTCTGTCCACTACTTCTTCCTGGCTTTGTGGTGTGCACTCGCAGTCTTCTACCTTTCCCTGGCATCCTGATATGAGCATTCTGATTTCAGAGCAATTTGATTCTCTGGAAGTTGCTATTAAGATAGCGAGGGCCATGTCTCGCTTAAGTGTCCTCTGGCACAGAAGTGCCAACAGCTTCTGGGGCAGCCTAGGGTGAATTCTTTGGTTGTACAGATGACTACGTGCACCTCTTACCCAGTGAAGGTGATGTGATGCTTAGAGATATACAGGATCACCGTGTGGATGTGGTCCTCTGAAGACTTTTTGATGCATTTGCTTTAGACATAAAGGTTTCTTCGGTGGTGTCCTTTGTCACACGTGCCTGTTTCTCTCAACTATGCACACTGGAGAGAGGCTGTGGATCCTTCTCCTCAACTTCTTTTGGCTGGGTCAGACTATGTTGATGCACTGTATAACCACCCAGTGGCACATCCGACAGCATCGAGCTTTCCATGCTTACAGCTCAGCCCCACGCCATTCTTGGAATGGTTGCCACCAGTTCTCGCGGGACGAGAACTGGCGGCAGCCATTCCGAGAGCAGTGCGGGATCAAGCAGGAAGCATGAAAAGCTCGGTGCTGTCGGATGTGCCACTGGACTCGAAATGGGAACTGCTCCTGCCCCATACACTGCGGGACCACCAGGGATTAAAAACGGCACAAAAGGTAAGCGGGCCGGGGGGGGGGGGGCTAAAAAAATTGTTAGTCGGCTGGGACGGGCATCCCTCCTGTCCCGGCCTACCACTAGACTACCAGAAGGGGTACAGGGTAGGAAGGTGAGACAGGGTGCAAAGCCAAAATATGCATAGTTTTGAATATACAAAACTGTACGTTGTCTAACCCAGAGCCAGAAATACCTTTGTGAAAAATGCAAATAAAACTGCATTGTTTTATAGTGTGTGTAGTTTTAGCCACAGAGGGGGTAGGTAATTTTCAAAAAAAAGTGTCTTTTTACACTTGCCATTCCTTTGCATTCTTATCCTTAATAAGAATGTGGTTGATATGAATTATGCCTCTAGACTTTATTACACTTTACTGCTCTATTTATATTTTATTGATATGTTTTTGAAGTATGTGTTATATATTCTACTGTTTCCTTTTAAACTGTTCTGGGTTAAATATATTCAAGAAATGCAGTCTATTATTCAGTCTATTATTCAGGCGATATAAATCCATCAAACAGGCATAAGTAGAAAAATTGAACGTGAATGTGTACATTTAGAATAAGAATTGCAATATATTAACTTTTCTGTTTGAGTTACTAAATAGTTTCTTTTGTTACTTGCTTTCTTCTTTTTCTTTTTTTTTTGCTTTGTACTAATGTCGTCTTTTGGCATGATTTCTGCACAAGGCTATTGTGAGTATGGCTGTTTAAAACTAATTCTAATCATTTGTTAAGGCATTTGTTTTCTTGTTCAAATGTAGTTCTGAAAGGTCCCTATTTTCTGAGCTGTGCATCTCCGTACAGAAAGACATTGTACTGGAAAAGCCAACTGGTACTCATTAATAGTAGTGTACAGTCCCAAAATTGTGATTTTGTATTGTTTTCTTTTGATTTGTTCAGGGTTGTTTTTTTTTTTTCTATTTGTATGTTACAGGAGCAATATAATTAAGCGTGCATATTTTTTTGAAAAGAATGTGCACACTTAACATATAAAATGATATGTAAGTTTTTTACCTGTCACTTTGGGGGGGGGAGAATGACATGGGAAATTTGACATTTTCCATGTTGCTAACAAATGCACATCCATATTAATCTAGTCTTCGATTGCTACATGATCTAGAAGACAAAGGTTTAAATTTAGATCTGAACTTTTAAGGCCTTCAGTTTTTATCTTTCTCACATTTTTAATTAGTATTTGAAAGCTAGTATTTCATTGGTTCAGTTAATTTTACTGTACTGCAAAAAAGGTACTTTTCTGCAGATATATTTGTTTTACTCGGTAGCTCTTGTTTATTACAATCTTGTACTAATATGTGAATTAGTGATTTTTAGCTACTAAAATAAAAACGAAAAATGTGTGATCAAAATTTTAGCATGATACACTGCAATGAACATATTTTTTCAGTTGGTGATATATGAGATATTGTGACTCTGCTTATGGTCCACATTAATTCCTTCCCTGAGCAACCCTTCTGTTAACTTTTTTATGTGGTGGGTTGAACCCTATTACATACCTAAAAAGCATTTTAATGCAAAATGGTTTTGAAAATTACCCCTTAATGTGCTACAGACATCATGACATTAGCCCATCACATCCAGTGATGAGGTATGTGTGATTGTTTCTCATTCAATAGTTCCAAATCTGTATTTTCCTGTTTTGCCACATTTGTCTATACTGGCTGAGCCATCTTGTCTATCAAACAATATCACATGCTGCTTGTTTTATGATCTCTTATTAAGTTTAAATCCACTTAACTATTCTTGTGTCGAGTTTTGATCTACAGTACTTATGTTTTTTGAAGTAACTCTATTTTCTATTCATTTGTGTGTGTTGTTGACTGCTGATCTTCTCTAAAGGAGCAATTATTTTGGCTCACAAATTTTGATGCTGCTTTCTGTGATGTGTTGATAGATTCTGACTCTTTTGTGGTTTGGAATGCTTGTGCAAGTGTTTTCATACCTCATCACGTTTTGAGTATGTCATTAGTTGCTGCTGAATTATGCTTGAAGGTATATAATGGCAGTTCTGTACTGTGTCTAATCTATTTGTATGAAACCCATATGGTCCTTATTTCTTGGTATGTAAAGTCTTAGCATATGCTGGTTCTTATTGATTACTTGGTGGACATAGACGTATTTCTTGTTCTTACCTCCAAATTTTCATGGGTCCAGGGATTGCAACTTGCATTTCATTTAATAGCTTTATACTTTATATCAATATTTCTGTCCTGTTCACAAATAATAGTCAGCATTGTTTGTTTATATTTTGACTTAAACCATAGTGGATTATAGTGCAACATCCATAGATCAGTTCAAAACATAAGACACAATCAAAATGCCAACACACAATAAAAACTAACTTCAGTAAAATAAAATGACACAAACATATTAGCTAATTGCATACATCCTTACTATGTCACCCTAGTGAATCAGTCATCAATAAAAGGCCCTGGCTAAGGTCACCCATTCGATGGTTTTGATTATGAATACCAGATACCTCACTCTGACTATCATAACACATCATAAAACCAGAAACTTGGCAGAATCACCAGATATATTTAATATATAGGTCTTCAACTTCTTTCTAAAAACAATTGTCATCTTAAGCTGAGCTGGAAGCCAGCTCCATTCTCTTACACCAGTGATGGGTACACTACCTGGTTTCTTCAAAATGTATGGCATCCTCAGACCACCATAATAAAAACAAACATACAAATTTACACTAAAATATAATTTGTCAACAAAATACTAACTCATTAAAATCAAATTGTACTATTTTCTTACTGACTTGAATGCTAATATAAACGTGTCTTCAAATTTTTTTTTCTTTAAGAAAATTTTACTTCTGCGGTGTTTCAAATAGGAAGAGCAGGCCACAATTGTGACTGCCATACCAAGAAAATAGTCAAGTGCTGGTCTTTCTGTCATCCTTCAAAAATGATAAAATAGCATAACTTGTATGAACTAACCCATCTTAGCCCATGATGATGCTGCTTAAAGAAATGAGGAGGGTTCATATTGGCTAACTGACAATATGTAGTGCTTTAGAAACTATAAATAAAGTTCTGGATATAAAGTTTCAATTTAACTTAGGCCATAAGATAGATTGAAACTTTCTATCCAGAACTTTATTTATAGTTGTAACAGGGATTCTGGATATTCCGAAAGTTGACATCAATATTTTGGTGCTTTAGAAACTAATCACAAACATTAAAACTGACAACAAAATTGTACAGGTGTTATCTGCTGGGAAAGAAAAAGAAAAATGCTTGAGTACTTGAATGTAAAAAATGCTAAGACAACTTCCATTGATAGGCGGTATATAAATAGCTAATAATAATACACTTGGAATATGCCACATTGCAGAATTCTAAATAGGGTAAGATTTAACTGGATTACTATATGGAAATCTTGATTTAGATAAGTACATAAACATCTGACTGAACAGAGTTTAAAGAACATGTTTCAAATGATTTTAGGCACTAGCAGCCTGGAGTTTAGTGAAATCCCCAAATAACAGACTTCTTGTCGAATTATAGGCAGTCCCCAGGTTAAGAACGAGTTACATTTTTAAAGCTGTTCTTAAGTCGGATTTGTATGTACACTTCTCCCTCCGGATTCGCGGTTTCTGCACTCGCGGTTTCACATAATCGCGATTTTTCATCGGGTGACTCCGCCCCCCCAAAATTCAATAAATACAGTTAATATATACAATACTGTATCGTTATTCCACCAACATTGTGAATATTTACTGTATAGTATTTAGTTGGTGTCCTTTCCATAAACCGCGAATATGAATTGTATTTGTTAATCGCGGTTTTAGTAACAAAACCGCTATCTTTTACCAAAAAAACGCGATTAACAAATACAATTCATATTCGCGGCTATAGCTGGAACGTATCCCCCGTGAATCCGGAGGAAGAAGTGTAACTCAGAACTTGAAGATTTTAAGATTCTTGCTGCTTACCTCTGCTCCCGGCTGACAAAAGGGCCAACTGTCCCTACTGCTGTTCCTTCTAACGTACAACAAGCACAACCACACACTGTTCTTCATATGGCCATGCATCATTCCTGAATCTGCTACAGGAGAAATGGAGGAGTCTTTGCCACTTGAAATACTGCTCAGTGAAATCAAATGAAGCCACAACTGCGTTCTTAAGTACGAGTCGTACTTAAGTCGGGTGTCTGTAACTCAGGGACAGCCTGTACGATTTTACAGACCCCTAATTTATTTTATTCAAGTATTTAAACATCTATATCATATCTCTTCTCTCCTACCTTTCTTCTAAAGTGTACATATTGAGATATTTGTCTGTCTCAATACGCTTTATGAAGACCACTGACCATTTTAGTAGTCTTCCTATGGACCGACTTCATCCTGTTTATATCTTTTTGAAGGTGTGATCTCCAGAATTGTACAAGGTAGTCTGTGAGGTTTCACCACAGTCTTATAAAGGAGCATCATTGTCTCTTTTTCCTGCTGGCCATTCTTCTCCCTGTGCACTCTAACTTTGGCTGTCACATTTTCTACTGATTGGCCATCTTAAGATCATCACATATGATCACACCCAAGTCCTGCTCCTCTTTCGTGCACAAAAGTTCTTCACCCCCCTAAACTGTACCGTTCCCTTGGGTTTTTGCAACCTTAATGCATGACCCTACATTTATTAGCATTAAATCTTAACCACAAAATTCTGGACTATTCTTTAAGCTTTGATAGGTCCTTATTCACATTATCAACACCATCAGGGGTGACTTCCTTATTACAGAATTTGATATTATCCGCAAAGAAGCAAATCTTACCAGACAGTTGGTCAGCAATATCACTTACAAAAATGTTAAAAAGAACTGACCCAAGAACCGACCTTGTAGCACACCACTAGTAACATCCCTTTCCTCAGAGTGAGCGCCATTTACTGCTACCCTCTGTAACCTTCCACTCAACCAGTTTCTAACTGATCACTTTAGAGTCCATATTAAGAGCACTTAGTTTTAGTCGTCTGTATGGAAACATGTTAAAAGCTTTGCTAAAATCTAAATGCACCACATCTAGTGCTCTCCCGTGATCCAACTCACTGGTTCTCTTCATTTGGCTTCTTGGCTTTTCTTATTTCTGTTGCCCTCCTGTTGTACACACTCACCTTTCATTAAAGTATCACCTGTTAACAGTTCAATTGCTCTAGCTGTTTCAGTTAAAAGGGGATAGATTCTGTACAAACGTAAGGAAGTTCTTCTTCACCCAGAGAGTGGTGGAAAACTGAAATGCTCTTCCAGAGGCTGTTATAGGGGAAAACACCCTCCAGGGATTCAAGACAAAGTTAGACAAGTTCCTGGTAAACCAGAACGTATGCAGGTAAAGCTAGTCTCAGTTAGGACACTGGACTTGGACTAAAGGGCCGCCACGTGAGCAGACTGCTGGGCACGATGGACCACTTGTCTGACCCAGCAGCGGCAATTCATATGTTCTTAGCACCTTTCTGATACTGTTTCTTCATGGATCTCCTTTTCCTTTTTCTGAATCAGCATTTTCTATCCTTAAATTTTTGCATGTGAAGTCTCTGAATTATTTAGTTATCTAAAAATATTTACACCGGTTTATTATGTTAAAATGGCAAGTCAAGGGCTTTAAAGAGCCCTGTGTATTTACTTCAAAAGAGAAGTTTAGTAGTAGATCTGAATTGCAGCCACATAAAATTATTTTCAGAATTGGGTTATCAAGTTTGTCATCTTATGTAGCTGAAAATAGGAGAAAGCCCTATTGGCAATACAAACTGTGGCTCCTACACATGTTTTAATGACTCATAGTATGGTATCCTGGAATCAGTTAGATAGTAGATCGTAAGCTTATTTGAGCAGGGACTCTCTCTTCCATGCTTTGGTATACAGCACTGCATAAGCCTGATAGCACTATAAAAATAAGTAGTAGTAATGTAATGTAATGTAATGTAATTTATTTCTTATATACCGCTACATCCGTTAGGTTCTAAGCGGTTTACAAAAAATATACATTAAGATTAGAAATAAGAAAGGTACTTGAAAAATTCCCTTACTGTCCCGAAGGCTCACAATCTAACTAAAGTACCTAGAGGGTAATAGAGAAGTGAAAAGTAGTAGTAGTAGTAGCTTATGTGAAATTGTTTCTAATTAACAAATACCGTGGAGGTTTTGTGAGATTTGCTTTAAAGGCATCAAAAACTATTTAAAGGTAATACTTTTAGTTGATATTGGGTAAACATTTGTCTTGTGAACTTTAGTAATTTAAAGACTGAAGATAACACAGCACCGTGACATGCATAATTTATTGCTTACCAAATGTTGACTTATAAAATGACATGGTTTGTTTGTTTGGTTTTTCTTTTGTAGTCAATTCTTCTGAAAAAGAAGCTTGAAGAGCATTTGTAAGTAGTGTTTATCTATTTGTATGTTGTTCTTATGGGGATGAAAGAGAGGTCTAGTGCATACGGGGGGGGAGGAATAGTTCTCTACTGGTTGCCTAAAATTAATCATCAGGATGATGTACAATAAACACAAATTCTTAAATCTGCGGCTATATATGTTGAGCTCACATCTACAGTTAAGTGTATAACTGCTGACTTGCAACAAGTATAACTGTAGATGTGAGTACCTATGTGAGCTCAACAGCCGATGTAAATGCTTGCATGCCTAACTGCTTTCAAAGTATTCTATAAACTTTGCAGATAAGTTTTAGGCATGTCACTGACTGACCCACCCATGCCCCTCCCAGATCCACACCCCCTTACAGTTGTACATTATGGATTTTGCATACTCAGTTTGTACAATATCTGTTATGGGCAATTACAGTTTAACTGCAAATTAGTGCCAATTAAATAATAATAATAATAACAGTTTATATACCGCAGGACCGTGAAGTTCTATGCGGTTTACAATGATTAAAAGGTATACAGATCGAGTGGAATAACAGAGTTAGTGAATAACAGTTCTAAAGATCATTTGTTGAGGACTAAGATTGTATAGATCAGTTACCTAAGTACTTCAGGAACAGATGTGTTTTTAGGCGTTTCCCGAATTCCCTATAAGTAGTAGGCACGAGCAGTTGTTCCAGGTCTTTACCCCATAATGCTGCTTGATATATAGATTCTTATTGCCAATTAGCTAATTTAACAGTTAAGTTACATGCACAATTGACAGCATTCTGTAACTTACACACACAGCTTTGTGCACGCAAGTTTATAGAACTAGGGAAAGTCTCTTCACATCCTTGCACATTTTTCACATTTTGCTGTCTATAAATACAATCGAAAATAGTAAATGATGGCAGATAAAGACCTGCATGGTCCATCCAGTCTGCTTAACAAGGTGATCAGAGTTGTATCTGGCACTCTGCACAGGTTCCACTTCATGATTAAACACTGATATAATGAATCTCTGTTTCTCCCTGTTGTCCAACTGGGTTCACTTTCTGCAGCTGCAGCAATGCCTCAGCCAGCCTTTATTTGGTGTCCTCTAAGAGCCTGTGAGGTGGCACTTGGCCAAATGCCACTCTCCATACCCCTGCCTGCTCCATCAATCAGTAGTTGGCCCATTCCTTTACTTCACTTATGTCAACCAGCTTGGCAAGTCCTGGCAGGTAAGATGCTGGGGAAAGTGATCTGGCTCAGCTGGATGAGGGACTAAAAACACAGATAATGTTAGAATCTTGTTAAACTGGGATAGGCATTGTCCCAATCAGCAGCCTGCAAGCAAAACAGGAAGTGCTTGAAGGGCATTGTTGTCTTGACTTCTCTGTATGTCGAGAGACAATCGTGCTGCTGAGTGGACATCAGATTACATTTGCTATTTAATAGTAAGGGGGAAAGGTGCCTTTTCTTGGATCTCCACTAGGATTTGGCTTGGAGAGTACCAAATATCACCCAATACACCCTGCTCCTAAAACCACAGGCTTCCCATATCCTCCATCCTAATCATGTCTTCTGATATGGCCTTTGGGCTAAAAGATTTGCCCACTCCTAATCTATATGCTACAAGTCTTGCCACATATTCGATTGGATTCTGGTCTGGGCTTTAACTGGGCCACTCAAGGACTATCACTTTCTTCTTTGTTTCTTTTGCTTTGTGCATAAGATCACTGTCATACTGAAAGATATATCTTCTCCCTAGTCTCAGATCTGCGACAGATTTGAACAGATTTTAATCCAGGAACTTCCTGTACTTTGCACCATACACTTTTAGTTTTGATTTTCAAAAGCCTCCTGGGCCCTGCTATTGCAAAGCATCCCCACAACTTAACATAGGGGCGATGTTAGCAGCTTGGTGTACTGTTTTTTTCCCCAAGTGTACTACTTAGGAATAAGATCAAAATGTTCTACTTTGGTTTAATTAGCTCGCAAAACTACCTCCCACACGTGTGCAGTGTCTCCTTTATATTTCTGTAGATCCTGTGTGACGCATCATTTTATATTTTATTTTAAAAATTTCTATACCGTTTAAAACTAAACGGTTTACATAATTTATATACACAATTTTGTAAAAACATAATAAAACAGACACACAATCATCAAAAATCATATCTACAAACTTTGCTCCATAAGACACAGCTGAGCATAAGACACACCCTAGATTTAGAGGAGGAAAACAAGAAAAGAAACATTCTGAACCAAATTCTTCCTGCCAGGCTATGTACCCTGTCTCCCCCCCCCTGGTGGTCTAGTGGTGGACAGGGCACAGAGCAGGCAGGCCTAGTGGCAGGCAGACCCCATACCCCCAGTACCTTAAATCATTCCCCATCCCCCCATGTGCCCCCCCCAGTACATTAAATCATCCCCCCACGTACACCCACTACCTTTTTTAATCATCCCCACATACCTTTAATCATACCCCCTTGTACCTTTTTAATCATATCCCCCTTTTACCTTTAATCATAGCCCCCCTTGTACCTTTAATTATAGCCTACCTTGTACCTTTTTAATCATATCCCTCCCTTGTACCTTTAATCATAGCCCCCCTTTTTTTATCATGCCTCCCCCCCCCTTCCCTTTGTACCGGGACCTTTTTTATTTTTTAAACCCGTACCTTTTTTAATTTTTCCTTCCCTCTCTCGACGGCTTCATATTATTTGGGGGGCAGCAGGCGAACGAGTCAAGAGTGCGGAGGTCAGGCGCGAGCTTTCTGCTTTCCCGCCTGGCCCCACGCATTTTCTGAATGGCTGCCAGCAGTTCTCGTGAGTCCCACGAGAACTGCCACCAACTCGATGTCTTCCTCACCTTCTGTATTCTGTAAATCGCTGACTTTCCAGCCGTTTCGATGTAACTTGTTAAGATTATTTCTGTAACCATTTGTACCCTGTAATCACTGACTGATCAGTGACTTCTTATCTAATTTTCACCCTGTAATTCGCTGATTGTACAGCCCTCTTCACTGTGAACCGCCTAGAAGTTGCAAGATTATGGTGGTATCAGAAAAAATAAAGTTATTATTATTATTATTATTATTATTATTAAAACTTGGCCCTGACCGCCGCGCTCCTGACTCGTGTGCCTGCTTCCGGGAAATAATACAGAGTCGTCGAGGGATCGATATATGCTAGACCGCCAGGCTTGGAAAAAAGTATGGCAGCGACGACAGTGGCGGCGGAAGGTTTGTTTTGTAGTTGTACGGGGGGAGCAGCGAGCGGTCCTGAAAGGTGGTGGGGGGTTCAATTGTACAGGGGGTTGCCGGTGGGCAGTGTTTAACAAGGCGGTACAGTTGATGTGCGGGGGGGAAGGTGTTGCAGCTATGCAGGGGATTCAAATTTTTTTACCTTCGCTTCATAAGACACACTGAGATTTCCATCCACTTTTGGGTGGAAAAAAAGTGCATCTTATGGAGCGAAAAATACAGTAATACCATAGCTTATATAATGAGAATCATGAATAATACATTAACTGTGCAGAGAGGAAAATTATTGGCTAAGAAAGGCATCTACAAATAATTGCGTCTTGAGTAATTTTCTAAACATGCCCTTTTCATTACAGTTTCATATTTGGCCTACAAGGGAGTTCCATATTTTAAGTCCTGCACAGCATAAAGTCATTTTGCCAGTCTCAACAAGCCTTGGGTTAACATTCATCTTCAGTAAAGCTAAATTCTCAGAACGTAATGATCTGATTGGTGTATAGCTAAGCATATTATTTTTAAAACAATTTTGGTATGTTACCATACAAAAATTGATGGCAAATCATTACTGCTTTATATTGTATCCTAAAAGCGACTGGTAGCCAATGCAGTTGTTGAAGATATGGCGAAATGTGATCATAAGCTTAGAGCTGCTTTTGCACTAATTACCTATTTACCTACAAGTACAACAACATCAGAACTGAGCTGATGGTTATTCTCTCTCTGAGACTACAAGAGTGTAGTGACTGTTCTAAACAAGCAAAGTCATGCAATACAAATACATACAGTATTCACGTGTCACATCATCACAACTGAGCCGATGGTTCTTCTCTCTCTGACGCTGCAGTTGTGTAGTGACTGTTCTAAACGAGCTAGGTCTTGCAATACAAGTACGTACAGTATTTTGTATTAAAGTTTTTGGGTTGTGGAACGAATCGTCTTGAATTTTCATTATTTCCATTATTGAGTTTCCATTATTTCATTATTTCCCATCTCATCCCATATAAAATTCAAAACAGCCTGTATCATGCATCACATTATCTACGGCAACACAGCCGCCCCTCTTATCAAACTCCTATCTAATGAATGGGCCACCTCACGCAGAATTCTCAAACAGTATCCAATTGAACCTCGCCTCAACAAAAAAACTCAAATACAGAAGAATTTTCCAATCCACGTTCACCTTTCTTGGAGTTAAAATCTGGAATAATCTCATAGAGACAATAAGAACCGAAGCCAAACATACCCTATTCCGGAAAAAACTGAAAACCTCATTCTTTGACAACTAATTCCTCAAAGTTTGCCTCACGCACCTGTCCTTTCACTTAATATGATTAGGATTTTCTTTCCTCTCCCCCTTCCTCTTCTCTCTCCTTCTTTACCCTCCCTTTCCTATCCTTCTTCTGTTGCCTAGAGCCTGTTTAGGTGTGTGTGACACACAAATATTAGATTAGATTAGATTCTTATGGGGAAATTTGCTTTCATATACGAGTGTTTTGGATTACAGGCATGATTTCAGAACAAAATATGCTTGTAAACCAAGGTTTTATTGTGTATCATAATTGTTCTTTCACTTTGAAACTGTATAGATCAGTGAGCAGACTTCTACTTTAATGCATTTTGAGTTGTGTTTATCCTAGGACAAGCAGGCAGCATATTCTCACATGTGTGTGACATCATCCATGGGCCCCGGTATGGACAGTGCAAAAGTGCACCGGCACTTTAAGAGCTTAAAAGCTTTCAGACTGTCTGCACTGCGCATGCGCGATTGCCTTCCCACCCGACGAGGGCTTGTGGTACCTCAGTTCTTCATTTTCCATGGAGCGAAGTAGTTGTGTTTTTCTAGTGCTGAGTTGCCTTCTATCAGCTCATTTGACTGAGATTATATTTCACAAATATTTTTTCTTCCTCCAATCTTTGTGAGTAAATAAAAGACTTATTATTTCAATTTTACCTCATACCTCTTTTGAGGCCTGGGGTTTTGTTTTCTGTTTGGCATTTTTTTTTTTTCTTTCATCAATAAAAATTGAGTTTGTCTTTGCAATCCTGAGGCATGTGGACAGCCACAAAGCAGGAGGGAGAGAGGATCGACTGGTGACCTGCTTCCCAAGAGCGAGAACCAAGGACATCGTGGACAAAATTGGAAAGATCCTGGAAGGAGCAGAGACGGAAGAGACGACAGTAATGATCCACATCGGGACGAACGATGTCAGCAGGAGAGACTACAGAAGAAGCAAGCTGATAGAACAGTTCAAGATTCTGGGAAGGAAGCTGAAGATGAGGACCCAGAAGATAGTGTTCTCAGAGATCCTACCAGTACCAAGGGCAGATGTGAAAAGGCAGGAGGAACTACAATCAATAAATGCGTGGATGAGGAGATGGTGTGAGGAAGAAGGGTTCCACTTCGTGAGGAACTGGACAACGTTTTGGGGCAAGAACAAGCTCTTCAGGAGAGATGGACTACACCTGAGCACGGCGGAAACTAGACTTCTAGCAAACAACGTCAGGAGAGGAATAAAACAGGCTTTAAACTAAGAAGAAGGGGCAAGCCGACAGTTGACCAAGCATCGACGATTCGGAAGAAGGTATCCCGTGAAGATACCAAGGGGAAAAAAGGCTGGGAAGAAACAATGGACAAATTACAGGAGTCGACTAACCCAGAAGAGGAGGTTAGAAGGATTGTAACAAAAGAGAAGAAACTAAAGACCGAAACACAGGGAAAGGAAATGAGGACAAGAAAATACCAGGATCTAAATTGCATATATATTAATGAAAGGAGCCTAAGAAACAAAATGGGGGAATTAGAAGTCATGGCCATTGCAGAGGACATAGGCTACATTGGAGTCTCTGAAACGTGGTGGAATGAAGAAAACAAATGGGATACAGCACTGCCGGGGTACAAGCTCTATCGCCAGGACAGGTCAGGACAGAAAGGAGGTGGAATAGCCCTATACATAAAAGAAAGCATACAATCGACAAAAATGGACACAGCAGAGACAACCAACAAGCTGGAATCGCTATGGGTTGAAATACCGGGAAGGAAAGGGCCTGAAATAAAGATGGACCTAAACTATCGTCCACCCAGGCAACCCGGAGATATCGATGAAGAAATGGAAGCCGAGATGAAGCGAGAATGCAAAAGCGGTAACACGGTTATTATGGGAGACTTCAACTACCCCGGAATAGACTGGAGTCTTGGAAGCTCAAAATGTGCTAGGGAGACAGAATTCCTGGAGGCTATACAAGATTGTTTCATGGAGCAGCTTGTTAGAGAACCAACGAGAGGAAATGCCACTCTGGTTCTAATCCTAAATGGGTTAAGAGGACCTGCAAAGGAAGTAGAGGTAGTGTGACCATTGGGAAACAGCGATCATAACATGATCAAGTTCAAGGTTGAGGTAGGAATACCGAAAGGAAAGAGAGCCATAGGACAACTTTCAACTTCAGGAAAGGAATCTACGAAGCAATGAGGGAAATGGTAAGGAAGAAACTTAAGAACACTTCCAAAAAAATGGCAAACAGTAGAACATGCCTAGTCTTTTCTCAAGAACACGGTGAACGAGGCGCAAAATCTGTATATCCCCAGATTCATAAAGGGATGTAAAAAGAGTCGAACAAAAGACCCGGCGTGGATAACTAAAATAGTGAAGGAAGCGATAAGAAAAATTCAGTCAGGAAATGGAAAAAGGACAAATTTGAGGGGAACTGGAAAAAGCACAGGAAGTATCAAAAAGAATGTCACCGAGTGGTTCGAAAAGCCAAAAGAGAGTATGAAGAGAGGCTAGCCAGGGAAGCACAAAATTTCAAACCGTTCTTTAGATATGTTAAAGGGAAGCAACCGGCTAGGGAGGAGGTGGGACCACTGGATAACGGAGAATGGAAGGGAGTGATGAAGGAGGAGAAAGAAGTGGCAGAAAGACTTAACATGTTCTTTTCGTCCGTATTTACAAATGAAGACACATCCAACATACCGGAACCTGAGCAATTCTTCAATGGAAATCAAGCAGAAAAATTAACATCCATGGAAGAAGTGAGCCTTGAAGATGTACGCAGGCAGATGGAAAAATTAAAAATTGACAAATCCCTGGGTCCGGATGGAATCCATCCAAAGGTTTTGAAGGAATTAAAGGAGGAGATAGCGGAACTACTGCAGCAAATTTGCAATCTATCCCTGAAAACAGACATGATCCCGGAGGACTGGAAGATAGCCAACGTTATGCCCATCTTTAAAAAGGGATCAAGAGGTGACCCAGGAAACTACAGACCGGTGAGTCTGACCTCATTTCCCGGGAAAATGGCGGAATCACTGGTAAAAGAAAACATCGATGAACATTTTGAAAGAAACGAACTTCTGATAACCAGCCAACATGATTTCTGCAAGGGGAGATCGTGTCTAACGAACTTATTGCACTTCTTCATAGGAATTAACAAACGGATGGACAAAGGAGACCCCATAGACATCATATATCTAGATTTCCAAAAAGCCTTTGACGAGGTACCCCATGAACGCCTACTCCGGAAACTGAAGAACCATGTGGTGGAAGGAGACGTACATAGATGGATCAGAAACTGGTTGGCGGGTAGGAAACAGAGGGTAGGAGTGAAGGGACACTACTCGGACTGGAGGAGGGTCACGAGTGGGGTCCCGCAGGATTCGGTGCTCGGGCCGCTGCTATTTAATATATTCATAAATGATCTAGAAACAGGGACGAAGTGTGAGGTAATAAAATTTGCGGACGACACCAAACTATTTAGTGGAGCTCGGACTAAAGAGGACAGCGAAGAATTGCAAAGGGACTTGAACAAACTAGGGGAATGGGCGATGAGATGGCAGATGAAGTTCAACGTTGAGAAATGTAAAGTATTACATGTGGGAAACAGAAACCCGAGGTACAACTATACGATGGGAGGGATGTTATTGAATGAGAGTACCCAAGAAAGGGACTTGGGGGTAATGGTGGAATGACAATGAAGCCGAAGGCACAGTGCGCGTTGCGGCCGCTAAGAGAGTGAATAGAATGCTAGGTATAATCAAGAAGGGTATTACAACCAGAACGAAAGAAGTTATCCTGCCGTTGTATTGGGCGATGGTGCGTCCGCATCTGGAGTACTGCGTCCAATATTGGTCGCCATACCTTAAGAAGGATAAGACGATACTCGAGAGGGTTCAGAGGAGAGCGACACGTCTGATAAAAGGTTTGGAAAATCTTTCATACGCTGAGAGATTGGGAAAACTGGGACTCTTTTCCCTGGAGAAGAGGAGACTTAGAGGGGATATGATAGAGACCTACAAGATCATGAAGGGCATAGAGAGAGTAGAGAGGTACAGATTCTTCATACTTTTGAAAAATAAAACAACAAGAGGGCATTCGGAAAAGTTGAAAGGGGACAGATTCAAAACGAAATCTAGGAAGCTCTTCTTTACCCAGCGTGTGGTGGACACCTGGAATGCGCTTCCAGAGGGCGTAATAGGGCAGAGTACAGTACTGAGGTTCAAGAAAGGATTGGACAATTTCCTGCTGGAAAAGGGGATAGAGGGGTATAGATAGAGGATTACTGCACAAGTCCTGGACCTGTTGGGCCGCCTCAGGTCTGACCCAGCAGAGGCATTGCTTATGTTCTTCTTATCATCCTCTTGATCTGTCAACTCTTGTTTTTTGCCCGTTGTGACTTCCCAGCATTTTTCCTACTCAGTATCTTCTCGGGATACCTTCTTCCGAATCATCGACACTTGGTCGACTGTCGGCTTTCCCCTTCTTCTTAGTTTAAAGCCTGCTCTAGTCCTCTCTTGACATTGTTTGCTAGAAGTCTAATTCCCGCCGCACTCAGGTGTAGTCCATCTCTCTTGAAGAGCTTGTTCTTGCCCCAAAATGTTGTCCAGTTCCTCACAAAGTGGAACCCCTCTTCCTCACACCATCTCCTCATCCATGCATTTATTGATTGTAGTTCCGTCTGCCTCTTCACATCTGCCCTCGGTACTGGAAGAATCTCTGTAAACGCTATCTTCTGGGTCCTCATCTTCAACTTCCTTCCCAGAATCTTGAACTGTTCGTTCAGTGCATTCCTACTGTAGTCTCTCCTGCTGACATCATTTGTCCCGATGTCAAGAGAGAATTAGCCACCATGATCCTGATAGCTCCTCGGTGGCCCAGACAGTCTTGGTTCTCCCTTCTACTTCAGTTGACTGTCAGGGATCCAATTCCACTACAGATCTTTCCATCTCTACTCACTTAGAGTCAAGGATACATGTTGCATCCCGATCTGCAGTCTCTACACTTGACAGCTTGGTACTTTTTGGTGTAGTTCAACTGATTTTCATCTGTCTGATCCTGTTCAAGCCATTATTGCTGCATCCAGAAACCATCTACCCAGCAATGCTATCAACAGAAGTGGACAATTTGGACATGTTTTACCTCCTGGTGCTCTCTTCATCACTAAGAACCTTAATCCTCTTCACTTCCTTCAGTTCTGGATTACCTTCTCCATCTTTCCACTTCTGGCCTCAAAACCACTTTGGTCAGAATGCACCTCAATGATATTAGTGCTTTCTATGCTCCTGCTCTGGCCATTCATCCTCTGGTTTCTAGGTTTATGAAAGGACTTTTCAACTCCAAACCTCTGCTGAAACCGCTTCCAATTGTCTAGGATCTTAATGTAGTTCTTGCCAAGTTGATGAAGCCACCATTTGAACCACTGGCATCTACTCATCTTAGCTTTCTCACTTGGAAGGTGGTTTTCTTGATCATTGTCACTTCTGCTCATCGAGTCAGCGAACTTCAATCATTGGTTTCTGATCCACCATATAAAGTATTTCACCATGAGAAGGTAGTTCTCCGTACTCATCCTAAATTCCTTCCAAAAGTTGTCACGGATTTTCATCTGAATCAGTCCATTGTGCTTCCAGTCTTCTTTCCAAAGCCTCATTCTCATCCTGGAGAATCTACTCTTTATACATCGGACTGTAAGTGTGCCTTGGCATACTATCTGCAAAGGACTAAACCTCACAGGACTTAATCTCAAATGTTCATCTCCTTTGATTCCAACAAACTAGGCAGACCTGTCACCAAGAGAACTATTTCCTCATGGTTTGCTGCCTGTATTTCCTTCTGCTATTTTCGGACTGGGTTGCACTTCAAGGGATGTGTTATGGCACACAAAGTTCGAGCGATGGTAGCCTCAGTGACTTTCTTATGATCCACTCCCAATGATAAAATTTGTAAAGCAGCCACTTGGTACTCAATCCATACTTTCACATCTCACTAAGAACATAAGCAATGCCTCCGCTGGGTCAGACCCGAGGTCCATCGTGCCCAGCAGTCCGCTCACGTGGCGGCCCAACAGGTCCAGGACCTGTGTAGTAATCCTCTATTTATAACCTTCTATCCCCTTTTCCAGGAGGAAACTGTCCAATCCTTTCTTAAACCCCAGTACCGTACTCTGCCCTATTATGTCCTCTGGAAGCGCATTCCAGGTGTTCACCACACGTTGGGTAAAGAAGAACTTCCTAGCATTTGTTTTGAATCTGCCCCCTTTCAACTTTTCTGAATGCCCTCTTGTTCTTTTATTATTTGAAAGTTTGAAGAATCTTTCCTTTTCTACTCTTTCTATGCCCTTCATGATCTTATAAGTCTTTATCATATCCCCTCTAAGTCTCCTCTTCTCCAGGGAAAAGAGACCCAGTTTCTCCAATCTCTCAGCGTATGAAAGGTTATCCATCCCTTTTATCAGATGTGTCGCTCTCCTCTGAACCCTCTCGAGTAACGCCATATCCTTCTTAAGGTACGGCGACCAATATTGGATGCAGTAGTCCAGTTGCGGGCGCACCATTGCCCGATACAACGGCAGGATAACTTCTTTCGTCCTGGTTGAAATACCCTTCTTGATTATACCTAGCATTCTAATCGCTTTCTTAGCGGCCGCTGCACACTGTGCCGTCGTCTTCATTGTCATGTCCACCATTACCCCCAAGTCCCTTTCTTGGGTACTCTCGGTCAATAACATCCCTCCCATCGTATAGTTCAGTGGTCTCAAACTCAAACCCTTTGCAGGGCCACATTTGGTTTTGTAGGTACTTGGAGGGCCTCAGAAAAAATAGTTAATGTCTTATTAAAGAAATGACAATTTTGCATGAGGTTATACTCTTTATAGTTTATAAATTTTTCTTTTTGGCTAAGTCGTAATAATAATATTGTAATTTATAGCTAAAGAGACATATGATCAAGAAACTGTTTTATTTTACTTTTGTGATTATGATAAACATACCGAGGGCCTCAAAATAGTACCTGGCAGTCCGCATGCACAGAGGTGGGAAGACTTTTACAAGGTACTCTATGTATGTATGTAAATGAAAGTGAGTGTTTTAGAGCTAACTACCCCATCTCATAAATCTATCCCTACCATTCTGCAAATCCTTGCCCCTATAACAGCACCATTTCCCTGTAAACGGCCTCCACCCTCAATATTATCTCTCCTACAACTGCACTACTAACTTGCTAATTGCGCCATCCCTAAAATCTAACCCCCACAAACGTTCTATCACAGATACTATATCCTGTTGTAATTGCTCCACCCCAAAACCCACTCTTCACGATCACCCCCTCTCCTGCAACTGCCCCAATATTCCATAGATTTCCTCACCAATCCACAGACTGCCCCATAAATGCTCTGGTACCCACTAAAAAATCCATCCCAAAAACCTATCCCTTGCAACTTCACCACTCTCAATAGAGGGGGTAGGATGCTGAACCACAGGAGGAGGGGTAGTATGAGAGAAGAGAGATGGTTCAGGAAGATGCTGGAAGGATGGAAGGGAAGAGAAAAGTTAAAAAGAAGGATGAGAGGATGAAATTTGAGTAGACAGGCAGGAAAGAGCTAAAAGGGAAAGAATAGCATAAACGAGTATTGGTGTGCCATAGAGCTGATGTAAGTGAACACGCCTACATGTGACAGCAACTTGTGTAGCTTACGGAATTCCCATGTAAGTTGAAGCCTTGCCACTGTCCTGCCCGTGTGTACCCCCTTGCGAATGCACGCTATGCAAGATGGACTTGTATTTAGAGAACAGCACTTAGGTAGAATATCGATATGCACATGCATATGTTGCACACATCCATTCATATATGCTAGTATTCTAAACTTGCATAACAGGTGCATACATGTAGCACCTAATTTATAGCCATAGCTCTTAATAAAACAAGTTTCAAGTGTATTAAAATTTGTTAACGCGCTTATCACATTTCTAAGCGACGTACATATGAAAAAAAGTCATAAAATTGGGGTTTACAATTATACTTCAAAAGACTGTTAGATGACATGACAATATCATGTAAACAAGGTGAGACATAAGGATGAAGGGTAGAAATACAGTATTGAATAAGAGAGTGAAACATGAAAGATTAGTACAGTAGAAGAGGGGATCCTGAATATGCTAGTCTAAATTGCGGAGGAAGAGAAATCACAAGTCAAACGCATCTCTAAAAAGGAAAGTTTTCAGATTAGATTTGAAGCGATCAAGTGAAGATTCTTCTCTTAGGTGAATTGGCATGGAATTCCATAATTCATAGAAACATAGAAATTGACGGCAGAAAAGGGCCATAGCCCATCGAGACTGCCCATACCAGTGACCCACTCCCTGATTCTTACTCTCCTAGAGATCCCACATGAATATCCCATTTCCTCTTGAAATCTAACACGCTGCTGGCCTCAATCACCCGCTGAGGCAGCTCGTTCCAATGATCGACCACCCTCTCGGTGAAGAAGTACTTCCTAGCATCACCCTGAAATTTCCCTCCTCTGATTTTCAGCGAGTGTCCTCTAGTTACCGAGGGCCCCGTAAGACTGAAGATATCATCTTTCACCACTATACGCCCAGTAATATACTTGAAGGTTTCAATCATGTCTCCTCTCTGTCTTCGCTCCTCCAATGAGTACATCCGCAGTTTTTTTAACCTTTCTTCATACGTGAGATCCCTGAGCCCCAAAACCATCCTGGTAGCCATTCGCTGAACCGACTCAATTCTCAACACATCTTTTCGGTAGTGTGGTCTCCAGAATTGAACACAATACTCGAGATGAGGTCTCACCATGGATCTGTACAGTGGCATTATTACTTCAGGTTTTCTGCTGACAAAACCCCTACGGATACAGCCTATCATTTGTCTTGCCTTGGACGAAGCCTTCTCTACTTGATTGGCAGCCTTCATATCGTCGCTAATGATCACTCCTAAATCACGTTCCATCGTGGTCCTGAACAAGGTTTCACCATTTAGTGTGTAAGTTCTGTGTGGATTTTTTTTGCCTAGATGCATTATTTTACATTTTTTAGCATTGAAGCCTAGCTGCCAAGTTGATGACCACTGCTCGAGCTGTCTTAGGTCCTGCGTCATAAAGTCAGGCACACTGCTTTTGCCAACTATGTTGCATAGTTTGGCATCGTCGGCAAACAGTGATACTTTTCCTCTAAGTCCTTGGGTTAAATCTCCTATGAATAAATTAAATAGAATCGGCCCTAAGACGGAGCCCTGAGGTACTCCACTCATCACTGCTGACGTTTTGGAGGGGGTACCGTTTACCATCACCCTTTGAAGCCTACCATCTAGCCAATCCTTTACCCATGTAGTGAATGTATCCCCTAATCCCATTGATTTTAGTTTGTTCAACAGCCTGCGGTGTGGGACGCTATCAAAAGCTTTGCTGAAGTCCAAATATATCACGTCAAGGGACTCACCGGCATCCAGATGTCTGGTCACCCAATCAAAGAAGTCAATCAGATTAGATTGGCAGGACCTTCCCCTGGTAAATCCGTGTTGATGTGGATCACGTAAACTTTCTTCGTCTAGAATTTTGTCAAGTTCCTGTTTGATCAGTGTTTCCATGAGTTTGCACACTATGGATGTAAGACTCACCGGTCTGTAATTTCCTGTCTCTGTTCTGCATCCCTTTTTGTGGAGTGGAATTACGTTAGCTGTTTTCCAGTCTAGGGGTACTTTTCCCGTGCGCATGGAAAGATTGAAGAGTACAGATAGTGGTTCAGCCAGAACTTCACTCAGCTCTCTGAGTACCCTGGGGTGTAGATTGTCTGGCCCCATGGCTTTGTCAACTTTGAGTCTTGAAAGTTCGTGGTAGACGCTAATTCCAAGGCATTAACTGAGAAGATAGAAGAGCGGGTTGTGTCATATATAGCTAGAAGATGTACAAGGGGGCACTCAGAGAAATTGAGAGGGGAAAGGTTTAGAACAAATGCCAGGAAGTTCTTTTTCACCCAGAGGGTGGTGGATACATGGAACGCGCTACCGGAGGATGTGATAAGCAGAAGCACACTACAGGGCTTCAAAGAGGGTCTGGACAGGTACCTGGAGGACAAAGGGATTGAGGGATACATATAAGAGTAGAGGTAAGGTTAGAGGGATAGGATTAGAGGTAATTTGTAAAATTAGTCAGAGACCACTGTTCAGGCAGTGGGCCTGATGGGCCGCTGCGAGAGCAGACCGCTGGGCGAGATGGACCTCTGGTCTGCCTCAGCGGAGGCAACTTATGTTCTTATGGTTGCTTGAATGGAGAGATCAGTTAGAGATTTTGAAGGTAACCCTTCTTCACATCAGAAAAAAGCAAATGTAGACATATATCAGTATATATAAGGAAAACATGAAAGCATTTTAGGGGTAGGTGGGTGGGCAGGAGACAGAAAGGTGGCAGAGCAGTTTTAAATGTCTTTTTAATGGGAAAGAAAGCCCAGATCCCTGTTAAGTCCTATCTGGTATGTGTCAAAATACCTTATTTTGATTTCAAAGGTTTTACATTCTTAGATTGTTTTAAAATCCCCTTTTAGTACTCTCACCATAAAATCATTGGTGCAGTAGTGGGTTTTTCTGATCAGAAGAAGAAGGGTTACCTTTGAAAGCTCATCATAAAATGCACTGAGTTAGTCCAATAAAAAAGGTATCACCTTATTTCCATTGGGTTTTTGTTGTTGTTGTTTGTTTTATTTATTTATATTACCTTGGAAAGTGGACTAACATAGCCACCAAATCATTTCACAGTAAATGTTTTGAATGAAATAATGGAGAAAAGTAGATTTCATGAATCTTTCTCCATGGCTTCCAATAGTATGTCTATACTGTAAATGCTGTAAAGTCTGTATTTCTCACTAAAGTTTGGCCTACCCATGCTATGAATATACTCTTGTAACCCGTTCTGGGCTCTTTGGGGAGGATGAGATAGATAAATAAATAAATAAAAAGGAGCAAAATGATTGCATTTTATGTAGTAGTTGTAGACTGATATTCTTACTAAATGCTGACTGCAATATTTTAAACTATCATGTTTATGTAAATGTTTATTTTGATATACAATGGCGCTCATTTTCAAAAGAGTAAAAATATCTCAAAAGTGGCAGATGGACATTTTTCAAGGCAAAACGTCCAGGTTGTGATACTGCATAATGCAAAGAGGAAGGATAGAGAGAGAGAGACAAGGCAATGCTGGATGGTGGGGACAAGCAACATTTACAAACTTTAGAAAATGGTACAGACCCCCACTATTTACCATGGTTTAGGACGAGCTATTTCGCTAGTAGTATTAGTAGTGGAAACTGTTGCTTTTCTACACAGTGCTGTTCTTTGTCTTTAATTTTACATTAGTTTTGGGATAATAACACAATTTTAACTTTAAATATTTTTAAAACTTATGGCAAGGATATCTAGTCTTTGTAGACTTTCTGATTAGGCCGCCTACATTATAGGTGCTTGTAGTAGGTGCTTGGAGACACCTAGCGATGCTTAAGCTCGCCCAAGGCTGGACATGGGCATGGTTTTGCATGGAAGTGGCCTTGTGCAAGCTTAAGTGACCTGAAATGCTGGCCTACATTTCAAATAGACGTGGCCGCTAAGCTGATCGCGGCAAGGCAATCTCCCTGCTGTGATCAGCTGAGCAGCTGCAGCAGGAAACCACCAAACACTCCCCCCCCCCATCACAAGTCGGCTGGCATGAGGGGTATCCACTCCCTCATGCCACCACCCACGTACTGCCCGACAATGTCCGGCAGGAGGGATGCCCACTCCCTCTTGCTATCACCCCCGAACTACGCAACATTATCCACAGAAGAAAGGAAGCCCACTCTCTCCTGCCATCGATCCCATGAGCCCCTGACACTCCCCAACACCCACCCGACAATCCCCAACACCCACCCGATATCCCCCTGACATCCCAACCCCTCCTTCCCCCCGGTACCTTTAGGAGATGGCCGGCAAGAGGGATGCCCACTCCCACCTGCCAGCAGGCCTACCTCTTCCAAAATGGTGAGCTGTCCCCTTCCTGGTGCATACTGGGATGCACTGGGGAGAAGCCTAAGGTATCTGGTCAATCGGAGTCTTAGGCCATTCTCCAATGCATCCCAGATTGCACCAGGAAGGGAAGGCTCACGATTTTGGAAGAGGCAGTCCAGCCGGCAGATGGGAGTGGGCATCACTCCCGGCCATCTCCTAAAGGTTCAGGAGGTATCAGGGGATTTAGGGATGTGAGGGAATATCGGAGGGTGTTGGTGGATTGGGGGATTGACGGGGCTGGCGGCAGGAGGAAGTGCAGACAGTGTCGGGGGGTTCAGGGGTGGTGGGAGGGAGTAGGCATTCCTCCTGCCACAGACAGTGTTGGGGGGTGGCGGTGGGGGCTCCCTATTCCCTTGCCACGATCAGCTGATGGCAAGGGATCAGGCGCGATTCTCTAACCAGTATCAGGGTGGTTAAGTGGGGTTAGGCTGTATAGGACACCAATGTGCAATTCTCAGCAACTGCCTGAGACCAGCGTCCTATACAAAATTTCCCCCAAAGTTTCTACAGGAACACTGCCATGATCAAAGGAAATTCCAGAAGAGATGAGAAAAAAATTACTGTAGATACAGTCTGGAAAGGATTATAAAATCCATTTGTAATGCAGGGACTCCTCAAAATGGCCAAGTATTTGCTGAACTCACTAAGTTAGGTTGTCACTTCTCTGAGACTCCCATTCAGTTAACCCTTATTTCTGTAACCTTAGTGTTATCAGCCAGACTCTGTAGTTTTTTAAATAACTTTTTTAATAATTTGAAGTAAAGAATAAACACTCAAATTTGATGATTTCAAGGCAGTCCAACTTTGATACAGATTCTTCTCACCCTACTTCCAAGAGGAAACTGGGAGTGTGTCCACACTTTGTTCTACCTTGTGGGAAATAACACGGCTGCAGATTTAAATACTGAACCTAAGCTGTATTAGGCTAGCAGAAATAAACGGTGAAAACCTGGTGAGAGAACAATGTTATACTCAAGTTTTCATGTAGCCTTGTGGTCTCACAAAATGAATATTGTTCTCTCCCAAAAGCTAAAGAAGGGCGGGAAATGGCTCTCTGGTTGCAGCCTGGCTCTCCGGGAGAAGCAAAGCATTCTGGGGATTTGAGTCCACAGAACACACACTGATTACACATCTTCGAACAAACACATATACTTGTTTTATACAAGACACTGAGAAACTGCCCACATCGTGTATTTAGACTTCAGTAAGGCTTTTGATAGTGTCCCACACCAGAGGTTATTGAACAAGATGAACGCGATGGGCCTTGGAGAAACACTAACAGCATGGGTAGAAGACTGGTTTAGCGGCAGACTTCAAAGGGTGATGGTGAACGGTATTCCCTCAGACACGTCGGAAGTGACCAGTGGAGTACCGCAGGGCTCGGTCTTGGGCCCAGTACTATTCAATATCTTTGTAAGGGACTTCGAGGCAAAATTACATTATTCGCTAATGACGCTAAATTATGCAACGTTGTGGGCAGCACGGCAGAACCTAACGGCGCAACCATGCCCGGCACCATGGAACAGGACCTACTTTTACTAGAACAATGGTCCAGTACTTGGCAACTGAATTTTAATGCCAAAAAATGTAAGGTAATGCACCTTGGTAACGGAAATCCATGCAGAACGTACACCCTGAATGGTGAAAACCTAACAAGATCTGCAGCAGAACGGGACTTGGGAGTAATCATCCGGGATGATATAAAAGTTGCCAATCAGATGGAGAAAGCATCAGCAAAGGCTAGACAAATGCTGGGATGCATTAGAAGAAGCTTTATCAGCCGAAAGCCTGAAGTTATACTGCCGTTATACAGATCCATGGTGAGACCTCACCTGGAGTACTGTGTTCAGTTTTGGAGGCCACATTATCAAAAGGATGTGAAGAGAATGGAGTCAATTCAGCGAATGGCCACTAGGATGGTTTCCGGACTCAAGGATCTCCCATACAAAGAACATCTGAACAGGCTGCGTTTATATTCTCTCGAAGAGCGCAGAGAAAGGGGGGACATTATAGAAACATTCAAATACGTTACGGGCCGCATTGAGGTGGAGGAAGAAATCTTTTATCCTACGGATCCCACGGCGACAAGAGGGCACCCGCTAAAACTCAGGGGGGGAAGATTTCATAGGGACACCAGGATATAATTCTTCACTGAAAGGGTAATTGATCGATGGAATGGTCTTCCACGTCAGGTAGTTGAGGCCAGTACCACGCTCGACTTCAAGGGACGATGGGACCGTCTGGTGGGGTCGCTCCAGAGGAATGCTTAAAAGAAGGATTCTCGAGGAGGGAGGGTTATTGAGTGGGCAGACTTGTTGGGCCGTCGGCCCTTTTCTGCCGTCATACTCTATGTTTCTATGAAATGGAAGCAGAACACCATTTGTAAAGCTGTGGGACTGAATAACAGTGAGAGCCATTATTTCCAAATGGAGAAGACTTGACATAGTAGTGAATCCTCCCAGGAATGTCTTGCCTGCCAGAATTACTCCAAGGGTGCTGTGACAACTCATCCAGGAAGTCACAATACATCTCAGAAGAACATCTAGCCTCAGCTAAGGTTAGTGTTCATGACTCCACAATAAGAAAGAGACTGGATAAAAATGAGATTCATGAGGGAGTAGCAAGGTGCAAAGTGCTGGTGTCCAAGAGTCACAGCAATGCTAGTCTCTTGTTTGCAGAAAGATACCTGGATAATGCCTAAACCTTTTGGGATAATGTTCTATAGACTAATCAAAAGTGGAATTCTTTGGACAACACAGGTCCCATTATTTCTGACATAAAATAAATACACCATTCCACAGTGAGTACATACCAATACTACAACATTGTGGTGGTAGTAATGTGATGGAAATGCTTTGCTGCCTAGGACCAGGTAAAATTGCCATAAATGAAGGAACGTTGAACTCTACATTTTACCAGTTATCTCTTAAGGAGAATGTCTGATCAGCTATTCATGACTAAAGCTGAAATGTAATTGAGTTATGCTGCAAGACAGATGTATCCAAAACAACAAAAAGGGAGTCTACATCTGATTAGTTGAGGAGAAACAAAATTAAAAGTTTTTTGGCTTGGTGTAATTAAAGTCCTGGCTTGAACTTGATAGAGATGCTGTGGTAGGACTTGAAACAAGCAGCTTAAATATGAAAACCTATGAATGTGTCTTAGAGTATTACTGAAAATAAAGATTGGCCTATAATTTCACACCACACTATCAATGTATGTAAAATAGATATATATAATTAGAACTCATGAGTTGTACAGCAACTGAATTTATTTATTTTTTTTTTTTTTGGGGGGGGGAGATTCAAATGGTGTGATATGTATTCTGGGCTGAGAATAGTAATGTTTTTAATGGTGGCTTTGTTAAATAAAAAAGGGATTATATTTTTACCTTGATAATATATTTTCCAGTAGATAGGTGTGTCATTCTGGACGAGCTGGCATGGCTGTGAGCCATATGCAGAAGGAATCCACTCCGGATTTTTTCTGTGATCCTCCTACTTCACTGGGAGCACTACTGCTACCTGCAGTTAGTACCCAAGCTTACAAGAGCTCCATCAATATTATGTGAATTAAGGGAAATTGGGAAACATCACAAACAAATAAACTGTTGTTTAATATATGAATTGTATATTTTGTATAGTTGCTTTGCATACAGCAGTGGCAAAAAGGCAAGTAGATTTATAAGGGCTAAATTATTTATGTATATAGAATATGTGTGTGCCTGCTGTCCTCTGAGTTTATTTTAAATGATCACTTTTCTGATTGATAGCAACCAAAGAAACACCACCAAGATCCACAGAAAAATAAGGGAAACCAAAAGCAAAAAGCAAAGCTGTGGATATGAGGTACTTGATGTCAAAGTTTATGATGATAATTCTTCACAAAGACTTCAAATGGTGCAAGTTAAACAATATCATGTGTGGTATTAACAGTATGGATTGATATTGTTTGACTTGCACCATTTGAAGTCTTTATGAAGAATTATCATCATAAACTTTGACATCAAGTACCTCATATCCACAGCTTTGCTTTTGGTTTCACTTTTCTGTTTAACTCATCGGCAATGAATAAGGAAAATTATGAATCAGCTGTATAGGAAATTGTGCATAGCCAGTGTAAAAGTTTCTTCTCTAGATGTGATAGAAAATTGAATAAAATAGGGGTAAAATTATTGTAGTAATGACCCTATAGCCTTTTCAGTATCTGTTTAGTATAAATAGTCCAATTTCATGTGCATGAAAGAAAGATGGAGTGCTAGCAACCCCTTTATTTTATTTATTTTTTATTCTGTAGAGAGAAGCTTCACGAAGCAAAACATGAGCTGCAGAAGAAAAGTGCTATTATAGAAGATCTGACACCAAAATGCCACAATAACTGTGAGTCTTTCTGCCCATCACATTGCCTTCTGTAATGTATACATAGCAGATATAAATTCTCAAAATTGAAACATTTTAATTCAATTGTCCAATAGAAAGGCGGTATATCAAATCTCATTACCATCCCCCTCCCCCCCTTACTAAACTAAACTAAAAATAAAATCATTTATCTTACCTACGTTGTCTGGTGATTTTCTTTCTAATCATCTCGTTCTGCATCTCTGGTTCTGCTTCCCTGTGCTTTGTTTATTCACTCTCGCTTTCTTTTTTCTCCTCTCTACTTCTTGCCCTATATCCATCCATCTTTCACAATCAACATCTTTCCATTTTTCCCCCTCCTTTTCAGATCTGTCTAGTTTCTGTCTCTTCCCTTTCCATTCCCTTCCATGGGTACCCTCTCTTACCTTTACTCTTTATCACTCCATATTCACCATTTCTCTCCTTCCCTCTTCTGTCACCATTTCCCTTGTTTTTTTCAATCCCTATTTCCAGAATCTGACCCTCTCAAACAAGATCCTCCTCCTCCCAATCTGCACCTTTTAACCCAGCAAATTTTCCTTTGTTCTTCCCTTCACTGGTCAGGTATCGCTCTCTCTCCCCCTCCCCCTTGTGGTCAGGTATCACGCTGTCTCTCCTCCTCCCCCTTGTGGTCAGGTATCACTCTCTCTCTCCCCCTCTCTCTCCCCCTTGTGGTCAGGTATCACACTCTCTCTCCTCCTCCCCCTTGTGGTCAGGTATCACTCTCTCTCTCTCCTCCTCCCCCTTGTGGTCAGGTATCACTCTCTCTCTCTCCCCCTCCCCCTTGTGGTCAGGTATCACTCTCTTTCCCCCTCCCCCTTGTAGTCAGGTATCACTCTCTCTCCCCCTGGTGGTCAGGTATCACTCTCTCTCCCACCGCCCCCTGGAGGTCAGGTATCACCCTCTCACTCTCCCCCTCCCCCTGATGGTCAGGTATCACTCTCTTTCTCCCCCTCCCCTGGTGGTCAGGTATCTCTCTCCTTCCTCCCCCCCCTCTCTCCACCCATGGTTGGTTATCCTCCAATGGTCGTGTCTTTCTTCTCCTTCCCTCTAGCCTTTCATAGTCTGCTGGCAGTGCTAGTGATTAAAATTTACAGAGCACTGCCAGAAGGCTAGCTAGCTCCATTTTCTCCTGGTCTCTTCAGTCCCTGCTACACCAGAACAGCTGATGTAACTTCCTGTTCTGCTGTCTTGAGGACTGAAATGACCATGAGAGAATGAACCCAGCTAGCCTGCCATCAATGCTGTGCTTTAATTGCTAGCACTGCCAGCAAGTTATGAAAGATGGGAGGGAGGGTATAGTGGACTGTAGTGGTAGTCGCAGGTGGTGTCTTGTGGCGGGCAGTGGCAAGGGAGCTCTCCAGTGAAACTGACACAGCCAAGCAAGGTGTTAAACTGATAACTAACTTTGCTACTGGCATCACCACAGACCCAGTGCAGCACGAGACTGAAATAGTAACTCGTGGCAGGCATTTTTGATCGCTGCTTTCACAGGGCAGAAGCATAGGAAGATTGTTCCTGTACCGCTTCACCCCTAGACCTCCAGGACTTTAAAGGTAAGGTCTACAGGGTCAGGGAAGTGAGAGGGTGGCGGGGTGGTTTAAAGTTGGCCAGGACAGGAAGTGGGAAAGATTGCTCCTGTCTTGACTCACCACTGGACCACCAGGGCTGGCTCATGGGAGGCCTGAAACAGGCCCAGGTGGGAGCAGAGGGGGTCACAAACCAGAAACCCGTTTTTTGGCCAATTATTTGGTACAAAAATCTTGATTTATATTAAAGTATATACGGTAATCTCTTCATTGGTAGCACTGCATGGTTAGGTTTATTGCACATATTTTCATTAATTTCATTGGGGATTGTGAAGGCCATTCCAAAGCCTTCATCTTTCTTTTCTATAGGTAATTCATGGTTGAATTTTGAAGTATGTTTTGAGCTATTATCTTATAGGAATATCCAAATCCTTTTAAGCTTTCACTGGATTTGGGACTGTAGTTTCTAGGATACGTTTATATTTAGTTGAATCCATTCTTCTTTCCACTCATGCAGTATTTCTTGTGCCACTGGTTGTCTAACAATCCTAGAACTTAATGACTGCTTTGTTTTGGTGGGGGGGTTTCTCTCCTGGTGTATATCTTGTGGTTGTGGCTGAATAGTTTAATTTTCATGAGCCCAAAGCTGCCATTTGGTCTTCTTTCCTCCCTTTTTAATGCATGGAATATATCTATTCTGGGCTTCCAGGATAGAATTTTTAAATAACATCCATACCTAATGTATATTTTTGACCTTTGCAGCTGCGCCTTTAAGTTTCTTTTTTTTACCATTCTCCTCATGTTATCATAGTCTCCTGTTTTAAAATTATTTGGGTTTTTTTTTTTTAATTTCCTGTATAAATTTATTCCAGGGATTATATCAAATCTGATCATGTCATGATCACTGTTATCAAGCAGCTCCAGCACCACTACCTCCCTCACCAATTCATTCACTCCACTAAGAACTAGATCTAGAATTGCTTCATCTCTTGTCTGTTCCTGAACCAGCTGCTCCATAAAGCAGTCCTTGATTTCATCAAGGCATTTTATCTTCCTAGCATGCCCCGATGATACACTTGCCCAGTCAGTTGACTGATGAAATCATCCATTATTACTATGTTACTCAGTTTGTTAGCCTCCCTAATTTCTGATAACATTTCAACATCTATCCATTCATCCCGGTCAGGCGGGCGGTAGTACACTCCTATCACTATCCTTTTCCCCTTACACATGTAATTTCAACCCATAGGGATTCCAAGGTGTGTTTCTGCTCCTGTTGAATTTTGAGTTTGTTCAATTCAAGGCCCTCCTTAACATATAACGCTACGTCTCCACCGATTTGATCCACCCTATCACTGTGATTTAACTTGTACCCTGGTATGACAGTGTCCCCATTGGTTGGGTCCAGCAGTGAAGGGAACAGACTTTTTATTGTACTAATATTTATATATGTGAAGTGTTTTAATATGTAATTACATTTAATAAACTTTAGTTGTTCCCAAGGCTGATTTGTACAGTCCCTTACATTTGTCATTCCTATTTACAATTTGCTCAGCAGTTGGCATTGATAATTTGCTAACTTTAAAATCAGCCTGCTCTGAATTTAAGGAAACCTGGTCTACTGTGGCCTGTTTTACAATCTCACTTTCAGGATGCTTTGTCTTCCCTGCATGATATCTCTTAATGATACCTTGTCCCGAACTTTGCTCTTTTGTGTGACTGTTGGCCTTTCCTCAGTATCTAGTTTAAAAGCTGCTTTTTACATGTTGACGCCAGCAGCCTGATTCCACCCTTATTAAGGAGGAGCCCATCTTTGCAGAATAGGCTTCCCTTTCCCCAATATGTCACCCAGTTCCTAACATATCTGAAACCCTCCTCCCTGCAGCATTGCCCCATCCGTGCACTGAGACTCCGGAGCTCTGCCTGCCTTTTGGGACCTGAGCAGGGAGCACTTCGGAAAATACTGCCCTGGAGGTTCTGGATTTTAACTTTCTACCTAAGAGCATAAATTTGCCCTCCAGAACTTCCCTACCGCATTTCCCTATGTCATTGTTACCCACATGAATCAAGACAGCAGGCTCCTCCCCAGCACTGTCTAAAATCTTATCTAAGTGATGCGTGATCTCCGCCACTTTCGCACCAGGCAGGAAAGTAACCAAGAGATCCTCAAGTCTACCAGCCACCCAGCTATCTATATGCCTAATGATCAAATTTCCCACTATAACGGCTGTCCTAACCCTTCCTTCTTGGGCAGAAGCCCCTGGAAACATATCCTCGGTGCAAGAGGACATTGCATCCCCTAGTGAGCAGGTCCTGACTACAAGATTGCTTCCTACTTCACCAGGGTGATGCTCTCCTTTAAGAAGACCTCCCTCTTCTGAGGCAGCACTGAAGCTACCAGACTGGAGGTGGGACTTTTCTACAATGTCTCTGTAAGTCTCCTCTATGTACCTCTGTCTCCCTTAGCTCCTCCAAGTCTGCTACTCGAGCCTCAAGAGATCAGACCTGTTCCCTGAGTGATGGAGCTCTTTACACTGAGCCCACACATAAATAAATAATAAATATTCTAACTCCCACAGCAACTTAAGAAAGAAATTACCAATATTAAGATGCATGCAGCAGTTCAGCAGCAAGATGGAGGCTATCCAGTCTTTCCATTGAGTGTCACATGTTTGATTATCTCTCAGTTGGTAAAGAGGTCTTATTTTTCTATACCATTCTCCCAGGAGAGCTCAGAACGGTTTACATGAATTTGTTCTGGTACTGAAGCATTTTTCCCTGTCTGTCCCGGCGGACTCACAATCTACCTAATGCACCTGGAGAAATTGGGGGATTAGGTGAATTACCCAGGGTCACAAGGAGCAGCATGGGTTTGAACCCACAACCCCAGGGCGCTAAGGCTGTAGCTTTAACCACTGCACCACACTCTCCCCCCATTAGATTATGGTAATGTTTAATTTTTATTATTTTGCAATGTTGTAATTGGTAGGTTACCCTCTAGGGATTTTTCAGACAATTTTTTAAGATCTAATTGCTAGCTAATTATGTTTATACCCTTCTAATTGGTTAAAGGAACTATAAATCAAAGATCAGACCAGGGATGGGTGGGAGTCAGTGATGGAAATTGGCCTTCCAATTTTATTTAATCTTTGATATACCGTTTATCAAAAACATACCTGAATGGTTTACAATTACCAAAAGACTGTTAAAATGAAATAAAAACTTAAAAATAAAAAGTGGATGGGCAAGGAAACAAATTGACTTACTGGTACAAAAGGGAGAGGTGGGAAAAGGTGAGAATATAAGTGCAATCCTCTATAATAAAACCCTAAGCGTGCATGCGCACTTATGTTGGCATGTTCCCTGCCACCATGGTGTCTGGGTCCGTGCCGAATTCCATTTTCGAACACGGAGGCAGGGAACATGCCGACGACTCCCCCTCACGCCCTCGCTCACCAACCGCTGCTGTCGCTGCCGCTCCTCTTCAAAGCAGATCGCGTCAGAGGGAACGTGCTGCCGAGGTGGAGAGCGACCTGTGAGGTTCGCTACAGCCAGCCGGCGAACCTCAGCAGGCTGCTTTGAAGAGGAGCGGCAGTGGTTCATGCCAGTGGGCCAGAAGACACCAGGAAGCCGGGATGGAGGGAGGGTAAGAACAAGCGTGTACAACAGGGGCAGGCATGGCACAATAGGGGGCAGGGGAGAGGGAAAGGGGCTGCTTTGGGGGGAGGGGTGTGCTGGGGGCAGACAGCAATCATGCTTTGCTCTGGGAGGGGGGAAAAGAAGGGGGCCACACAGCAGGCAGGCATGGCACAACAGGGGGGAGGGGGAAAGGGGGCTGCTTTGAGAGTAGGGGTGTGCTTGGGGGCAATTATGCTTTGCTCTGGGAGGGGAGGAACAGAACGGGACCACGGAGAGACAGACAGGCATGGCGCAACAGAGAAACACAGGCAGGCAGGGGGCCAGGGAGACAGACAGGGGGCCAGGGAGAGACACAGACAGAAAGTATGACAGACAGCATTCAAGAAGAGAGAGAGACAAAGTAAAAAAACAGACAGACAGGCAGACATCTACTCTAGCACCCGTTAATGTAATGGGCTTAAACACTAGTGAGAAAATAAAATCATAAAAGGGAGAGAAGAGAGAGAGGGGTTTAGACATTGGGGTAGGGCATGGATCGCCTTTGGCACCTGCAACACTTTTTTAAAATTCGATAATGGTCGGGACATTGACGGCAAAAGTACTTCAACCAAATTGAATTTAATGGCTGAGAAAACAAAACAACCTCGCCGGCCGAAGCCCACAAGGAGAAAAGAGGAAAAAAAGTATCTTCTCTCTCTCTTTTTTTTTTTTTTTTTTTTAAAGAAAATATAAATACTTGTAAAGGAAGATAAAAATAGAAGAAAAAACGCATGAGCGGGAAGTCAAATGGCAAAAAACTGAACAATGTTCAGAGACACGACTTCTTAGTTCCACAGAGAATCTCCCATCACAGAATTGCAGAATACCAGGCAGCACATTCCAGAACTTGGCGCCAGCCACAAACATCATTGTTGCCCCAATCTTAACATGAGAGACTAACATCTTATCCTCCAAACTCAGTTTCATACTATTTTCAGATATCAAACATTTTCTGGGTTGATAGATTTAAAAAATAAACCTTTATACCATTGGAGAAACTTGATATAAAATTTGCTGTATGATTGAAAGAATCTTAAACTTTACTCTGCTGCATAGGTAACCAATGCAATTTATCTAATATAATCTCATACATTTTGGACGTAACTCTCATATTTAAAAATTAAGGTGGAAATACTTGATTTCAAATTACATTTAAGCTATTTTGCTACCTTCATAACTTAAGTTAAAAATCTGATAACATCATAAAGATGCAGAAGTACCCATGCATGGGACAACAAAGTGCCTCCATGACATCTATGAATCTCAAAACCAATTGAGCTAAAAATGGAAATGCTTGGAAAAGATCATGGTAAATGAAAATAGTCATTGAATATCATTCTACTGTGTGTATCCAACTTAAAGCGCTCTGAATTTTAATCTAAAGTTTAGTCTTCATAATCATTATAGCTAATTATTCTTGTGATTCTCAAAATTAGTCATAGATATATCATTCTGCTTCATAACAATATTGAAGCCATATTTATTTATTTTATCTTAAGCACATCGAATTGAAGAATTACAAGAAGCCTTACGGAAAAAGGAAGAAGAGATGAAGCAAATGGAAGAAAGATACAAAAAGTACTTAGAAAAGGCCAAGAGTGTGAGTGAATTGTTTCATATATTGATATACAGCAAGTCCCACTAATTTAAATCAAATGTTTTCAATTTTATTTGTCTGAAACACTAACATTTTCATTTTTTCCTTTGTAAGTGTATCTACTTTTATCTCACCACGCTCCACATAGTGGATGTCAAACTTATTTATTTATTCAATTTTCTATACCGTTCTCCCAGGGGAGCTCAGAACGATTTACATGAATGTATTCAGGTACTCAAACATTTTTCCCTTGAAAGACTGAAAGTTTTTAACACCTTCTAGTGGATAGTAATGAGGAAAAAAGCGGTACATAGACTAAACTGCGCGAGGACAATGCGGGCAGACAATCGTGCGCAGGACATCAGCGCACTAGATTTAAACACTATTTTAAAGTGCTCCAAGTGGGTGTGTGGGGGGAGAACCACCCCACTTTACTTAGAACTGTTGGATCTCCTGTTGTGGGATGTGTTGAGGGGAGGGGAATCCCCCATTATAGTTCTCTGGCTAATTCTATTTTTGTTGTATAATATTATCCCAGGACAAGCAGGCAGCATATTCTTTACGCATGGGTGACGTCACCGACGGAGCCCACGGTACGGACCTTTTTACTAGAAAGTTCTAGTTGGCCGCACCGCGCGTGCGCGAGTGCCTTCCCGCCCGACGGAGGAGTGCGTGGTCCCCAGTTTCTTCGTTTCCGCGGAGCGAAGAAGACGTGTGTTTTTTCAACGTCGTTGAAAACTTCCTTTTGCCTTCCCGCTCGCGTTATTTTTTCGGTTTTTTCACCTTCGGGTGCTTTTTTCTTTCAATTTACAAAAAAAAAAAAAAAATCTTTTCTTTTGCTTTATTTTGTTCCTGCCCCGGCGGGGCCTGTTGTCACGATCCAGGCCTCGGGGTTTGATTTTGCGGAGGCCGTGTTCCCATTCATGCCCCCGCAGCCCGGTTTTAAGAAGTGCCAGCGGTGTGCACGCCCGATCTCCCTCACTGACCCACACAATTGGTGCTTGCAGTGCTTGGGACCAGAGCATCGGGCGGACTCCTGCACCCGCTGTGCCACCCTTAAAAAACGCACTTTGAAGAATCGTCAAATCCAACAAAATCTACTTTTCGGCACCGGCCCGACTATGGATTCGACCTCTTCATCTGCGGCACCGTCGAAATCGGCACCGACCACTTCGACGACGCCTGAGACGACATCGGCGCCCCCGGCGCCAGGTAAGCCGGCTAAGAAGCCTTCCACCCTTGAGCGCCCTCCCACCTCGGGGACGACACCAGTCCTCTCGGCTCCACGCCGAGCCAAGAAACGCTCCACTCCGATATCGGTGAGTGCCTCGTCATCGGCCTCCTCATCGCCGGAGTGTAGAGCGGCACCCATGGAACCAAAGAAGAAAAAAGTGGTTCCGGTGCCTCCCCTGGATGACCGCATTGCGGCCATCCTCCAGGACAAGTTGCAGGAACAACTTCACCAGCAACTTAAGCAGCTCTTACCCTCTATCTTGGCACCGCTGCTCTCGGTACCAGACCGGCCCGAGCCCCACACCGTCCAACCGGTATCCACTCCATCGGTACCTATGGACTCCTCCATGCCCATTCTCTCGGCACCACATCTCCACTCCCATGCCGAGACTATCGCCTTGACGACGGCCGATCCTCCTCGGGACCGAGCATGGCACCGGTCTTCCCACGACCCTGACCGGCACCGTTCTTCCCGGGACCGAGACAGACACAGGTCTTCCTCACCCGGTAACGTCTCGGTACGCTCAGGCAAGTCTTTGTCTAAGACTCACCATACCGAGCCTTCTACTCCGGTCTCTCGACACGCACACACCGATGTCAGAGACCCGGACCTATGGGAAGAATCCCCTCCCGGTACCGAGGAGGATGCATCGTCGTCGGACGAGGAGCCTTCGGCGCCCGATACCACATCTAAACCTGAACAATCTTCCTTCTCTAAATTCCTCAGGGAGTTGTCAGGGGCCTTGTCTTTGCCACTGGAATCTGACTCTAAGAAGTCACAAGCTTTCCTGGAGGCTTTGGATTTCGATCAACCTCCCAAAGAGTTCCTGAAGTTACCCGTGCACGATATCCTGCGGGAAACTTTTTATAAAAATTGGGAGAACCCGCTGACTGTCCCTGGGGCCCCCCGTAAACTGGACAGCCTCTATAGGGTCATACCAATCCCAGGATTTGATAAAACCCAACTGCCCCATGAATCTCTCCTGGTAGAGTCCACCTTAAAAAAGACTCAGGGCTCCAGTGTTTACGCCTCCACCCCTCCTGGCAGAGAGGGCAAAACTATGGACAAATTTGGCAAGCGGCTCTACCAGAATGCCATGCTTGCCAACAGGGCAAACAACTACTCCTTCCATTTTTCATTCTACCTGAAACATCTGGTAATGCAACTCTCCACCATGCAAAAGTACATGCCGGAGCACAAGGTCCCACTTTTCCAGCAGCACATCTCCAGCCTGCTTCAACTGAGAAAATTTATGGTGCGCTCTATCTATGACTCTTTTGAGCTCACCTCCCGTGCATCTGCCATCGCTGTGGCTATGCGCCGCCTGGCCTGGCTCAGGGTCTCTGATCTGGACGTCAACCATCAGGACCGACTAGCCAACGCCCCATGTCTGGGAGACGAATTATTCGGAGAGTCCCTGGATACCACCACACAGAAACTCTCCGCCCATGAGACCAGATGGGATACTCTCATTAAACCAAAGAAAAAGGCTCCTCCTGCTCGTCCTTACAGACCGCAGACTTCATATCAACGCAGGTTCTCTGCCAGGCCGCTCAACCCACCTTCACAGCAACCTAGGCGGGCCCGCCAACACCAACACACTCAGGCTCGTACCCAGTCTAATCAACCTGCCAAGCCTCTTCCTCCTGCCAAACCTTCTCAGCCCTTTTGACTCCTCTCTCCAGGGCTTAGCCAGTCTTCCACCCTCATTGCCTCTTCCTCAGCCAATCGGAGGCAGGCTTCACATCTTCATCAGCCGTTGGGAGGTCATCACATCGGACCAGTGGGTCCTCAACATCATCCGCCACGGCTACTCCCTCAACTTCCAGACTCTTCCACCAGACAATCCTCCCGTAGAGTCTGCTTCTCTTTCAACTCAAACCCCCCTCCTCCTGAGGGAGGTCCAATCCCTCCTTCTCCTCAATGCCATCGAAGAAGTACCTCTGGACCAGAGAGGCCGGGGATTCTACTCCCGTTACTTTCTGGTTCCAAAGAAGACAGGAGACCTACGTCCCATTCTCGATCTCAGGGACCTCAACAAGTGTCTAGTCAAGGAGAAGTTCAGAATGCTCTCCCTTGCCACGCTTTACCCTCATCTCTCTCAGAACGACTGGCTATGTTCCCTGGACCTCAAGGAGGCCTACACTCACATACCAATCAATCCAACCTCACGTCGCTACCTACGATTCCAGGTGCACCATCGCCATTATCAGTACAAAGTGCTACCTTTTGGTCTCGCTTCGTCACCCAGGGTGTTCACCAAATGCCTCATTGTGGCGGCGGCCTTCCTCAGGTCTCACAACCTCCAGGTGTTTCCCTACTTGGACGATTGGTTGGTGAAAGCACCTACGTCTCCACTTGTGCTACAAGCCACCCATCATACCATCTCTCTCCTCCATCTGCTGGGATTCGAGATCAACTACCCCAAGTCGCATCTGCTTCCCACACAGCGCCTTCAGTTCATTGGAGCAGTTCTCGACACCACACTAATGAGAGCGTTTCTCCCCTCCGACCGACAGCGGACTCTTCTCCGCCTGTGTCGTCAGGTGCTCCGTCTTCACTCCATTTCTGCCAGACAGATGATGGTCCTCCTGGGACACATGGCCTCGACGGTGCATGTGCTTCCCCTGGCACGACTCCACCTCAGGACACCTCAGTGGACTCTGGCCAACCAGTGGTCACAGACCTCGAATCTTCTTTCTCATCCCATCTCTGTGACATCGTCTCTTCAGCGATCTCTACAATGGTGGTTGAACTCATCAAATCTTTCCAGGGGCCTTCTTTTCCATCTGCCCCCGCATTCCATGATCATCACCACGGATGCCTCCCCTTATGCATGGGGAGCTCACCTGGGAGACCTACGCACCCAAGGTCTTTGGACCCCACAGGAGCGTCGACATCACATCAATTTCCTAGAACTACGAGCCATGTTCTACGCTCTCAAGGCCTTCCAGCACCTTCTTTGTCCTCAGGTTCTGCTCCTGTGCACGGACAACCAAGTCGCCATGTACTACATAAACAAACAGGGCGGCACAGGATCTCACCTTCTTTGTCAGGAGGCTCTTCACATTTGGACCTGGGCCACGGCCCGCAGTCTCTTCCTCAAGGCGGTCTATATCCAGGGCGAACAGAACTCCCTGGCCGACAATCTCAGTCGCATCCTGCAACCTCACGAGTGGACTTTGGATCCTGCCACGCTCCTCTCCATTTTTGCTCGCTGGGGCACTCCGCAAGTGGACCTGTTTGCAGCCCCTCACAACCATCAGCTGCCCCAGTTCTGCTCCAGACTCTTCTCTCCTCACCGTCTGGCACCGGATGCATTCCTTCTCGATTGGACGGATCGGTTCCTCTATGCCTTTCCTCCTCTCCCCCTGATGTTGCGGACTTTATCCAAACTCCGCAGGGACGGAGCCACCATGATCCTCATAGCTCCCCGGTGGCCTCGTCAACACTGGTTCTCCCTCCTGCTTCAGCTCAGCTCCAGGGAGCCCATTCCTCTACCTGTGTTTCCTACTCTACTTACACAGCAGCATCAGTCTCTACTACATCCCAATCTGTCTTCGCTCCACCTGACAGCTTGGTTTCTCTCGGGCTGACCTCTCCAGAAAATCTATCTCAGCCTGTTCGTCTCATTTTGGACGCCTCCAGGAAACCGGCCACCCTCCAATGTTACCATCAGAAGTGGACCAGGTTCTCCTCTTGGTGCCTCCGTCATCATCACAATCCCACCTCTTTAGCGGTGGAAACTGTTTTGGACTACTTGCTCTCCCTGTCCAACGCAGGCCTCAAGTCTACCTCAATCAGAGTCCATCTCAGCGCCATCACGGCATTTCATGAGCCTGTTCTAGGAAAACCCCTCACGGCTCACCCTCTGGTTTCCCGATTCATGAGGGGCCTCTTCAACATCAAACCACCCCTGAAGCCTCCCCCGGTCATCTGGGACCTGAATGTGGTTTTGTCTGCCCTCATGAAACCTCCTTTTGAGCCACTTGCCACAACTTCGCTCAAATTTCTGACATGGAAGGTGCTTTTCCTCATTGCCATCACCTCTGCCAGGAGGGTCAGTGAGCTTCATGCACTGGTTGCCGATCCACCGTTCACTATTTTTCACCATGACAAGGTGGTTCTGCGCACCCATCCAAAGTTTCTTCCCAAGGTGGTCTCAGCTTTTCACCTCAACCAGTCCATTGTGTTGCCTGTTTTCTTCCCGAAACCCCATTCACATCCCGGGGAACAGGCATTGCACAGTCTTGACTGCAAGCGTGCCCTGGCTTACTATCTTGATCGTACAAGGGCTCACCGCTTGTCCCCTCAGCTCTTCCTGACCTTCGACCCGAATCGTTTGGGTCGACCGGTCTCTAAACGAACGCTATCCAACTGGCTTGCAGCTTGCATCGCGTTCTGTTATGCTCGGGCCGGTCTGTCACTGGACGGTGCTGTCACGGCCCACAGGGTAAGAGCTATGGCCGCTTCTGTTGCTTTCCTCCGTTCCACACCCATTGAGGAAATCTGCAAGGCGGCCACCTGGTCCTCAGTTCACACATTCACTTCTCACTACTGTCTGGATGCTTTCTCCAGACGGGATGGGCACTTCGGCCAATCTGTACTTCAGAATTTATTCTCCTAATGGCCAACCATCCCTCCTCCCTCTTTGTTAGCTTGGAGGTCACCCATGCGTAAAGAATATGCTGCCTGCTTGTCCTGGGATAAAGCACAGTTACTTACCGTAACAGGTGTTATCCAGGGACAGCAGGCAGATATTCTTACGTCCCACCCTCCTCCCCGGGTTGGCTTCTTAGCTGGCTTATACTAACTGGGGACCACGCACTCCTCCGTCGGGCGGGAAGGCACTCGCGCACGCGCGGTGCGGCCAACTAGAACTTTCTAGTAAAAAGGTCCGTACCGTGGGCTCCGTCGGTGACGTCACCCATGCGTAAAGAATATCTGCCTGCTGTCCCTGGATAACACCTGTTACGGTAAGTAACTGTGCTTTATGGAAATTTTCTGTTTCCCCTACCTTATGTATTTTCCTTGATTGTTCTGCTTTCTTTTAAATATTTTGTAGTTCACTTCCCTTCCCTTCCCTTCCCTTCCTTGTGTTTACGGGTTTGTTAAGTCGCTGGACCAACTGCCGCCTTTCTTGATGCAGAGTGGTGAATAAGGCAGGAGCAGGAGCTTTTCACTTCCTGCCTGGTCCCGCACCACTCACTGAATGGCTGCCATCATTTCTCGCGATTGGCTGGCCCGGACCTTCTCTCCGACGTCAGAATTGACGTCGGGGGAAGGCTTATGGGCCAGCGGTGTGCAATCGCTGCATTCGCCTGGCCCTTCCCTTCCTGCAGTTGTGGTGGATGGCGGGCAGCAGTGGCGAGGGGGGGCAGGCAGCGGGTAGCCCACGTACCCCCAATGAGCGGCCTGAGCACCACGCATTGAGAACCCCTGCTATAGAGGCAGAGTGAAAAATCCGGAGTGGATTCCTTCTGCAGAGCATGTGAGTATGGGGAAATAACCCTATTGTCTAGAATGTCTCACCTATCTACTGGAAAAGAGCTTTCCCCAGGGTATGTACATAATCTCTTTTTAGTAGTAATAGAAATGAACCTTGGTGTTATTGTCTGATGGCAATTCAAGAGCAAGAGACAATGCAGGACTTTTGTTGTTGGTGGATAAGCTACATAGCCTTTTTCACCTCCCAAAACTAAGATTGTAGCGAATCAAAAAACCAGAGGCAATAATGTGAAAAATTGCTGAGCATATGAAGAATAGATGCTTGGAGCTATTTATTCCATTTAGGAATCCAGTGACAGACAAACGTAGCATCAGCTTCAAGAAAACACAGTTCAAGATGTATAATACTTATAAGTCACACAAATAGCTACATTGTTCATGTGTGCATTTGAATTGTACTATGGATCTACTACAACGAACAGCCTACTAAGGCCAGACGTAATGTTTACAGCAAAAGGGTGCAAACACCAATGCAATAAATTAAAAAATGTGTTTGCTAATTTAGAGTGTTTTTGAGGCAATGTTGTTTAAGTTTTGTATGAATTTGTGAGCTCCTTGTAATGATCTCTAATTCTCTTAATTAGCAAACACGTTTTTGAATTTGTGGAAACAAAAAAACTATGCATACTTGGTCAAAATGGCCTAGAGGTAAAATTGGACTCTGAAAACTTAACAGAATGGGACCAAATTTGTCATGGGAAGAAAATATGATGAGACACTTCAAGTTAAAAAATAAGTCACTGGACCAGGATTTTTAAAGGAATATAATTTTCTTCTCAAAAAATAACAGACATTTATTGTGGGACAAGGAATTGCAGCAACTGCATCATAGATACTACATTGGAACACTGCATTTAGGGAATGACACTTTCAAAGTTTCCAATCCTACCTCTGAGTCTCTCTCAAAAATGCACACACTCACATTGTAAGCTGTTTAGATGGTTATAACCGTTTTGCGGGATATCAAATTTTAAATAAACTTGGAAACTTGTGTGCCATAATAAAATGATTTCAAATGTCATGTTTTTTACTTCTCTCCTACCAGAGACTGCTGCACAAATCTCTCATCTGGTGGCAACATTAAGAAGTCCATAGTTAGCAGATACCAGGGTCCAGTTTAGGCATTAGCACTCAAGCAAAATATCTAGGTGTTATTGTAGACAATAATACACTGAAATCTTCTGCCCATTGTGCAGCAGCGGCTAAAAAACAAACAGGATGCTAAGAATCATTAGGAAAGGGATGATAATAAGACCAAGAATAATATGCCTCTGTCTAGCTTCATGCTGCAACCTCACCTTGAGTATTGCATTCAGTTCTGGTTGCCGTATCTCAAAAAAGATATAGAAGAATTAGAAAAGGTTCAGAGAAGAGCAACCAATATGATAAAGAGGATGGAATTCCTCTCATATGAGGAAAGAAAGGTAGCATTTTAGTTCTGAAGGCAGGCGGTTTCATTTTTCTGCACCCATAAAATGAATTCATGGGTCCTGAGTGCAGTGCATAAGAAGATAAATATACTGTACTGTATAAGAGACTAATCAGCAGATAAACTGTTCTCACTCATCTCTTCTGGCCTAAAATGAGTGAGTAGATAATTAAGCAAATTTCTGATAGCCTACAGAAATGATTCTCAGCTTCCATCCCCAGCCCCCAAGACTCACCAGCCCCCATTCCGATTCCTAGTTTCCATCCCCAGCCCCCCTGCCTATTCTGAGATTCCATTCCCAGCCCCCAAGACTCACCAGCCCCCCTGCTGATTTCAGCTTCCATCCCCAGCCCCCTGCCAATTCCCAGCTTCCATCCCCAGCCCCAAAGACTCACCAGCCCCCCTGCTGATTCTCAGCTTCCATCCCCAGCCCCCCAGACTCACCATCCCCCCTGCCGATTCCCAGCATCTACCCAGCCCCCCAGACTCACCAGCCCCCCTGCCGATTCCCAGCTTCCATCCCCAGCCTCTAAGACTCACCAGCCCCCCTGCCGATTCTCAGCCCCCCTGCCGATTCTCATCCCTCCCTGCCGATTCTCAGCCCCCCTGCCAGTTCAGTTACTTACTCGACTGGATGTGAAATCGCGGGAAAGAGAGGAGAAATGCGGAGATAGCCAGCAAAAAATACCCTTTGCTTCCGAGATCCGCTGCACGAGGTCTGCTGGTTCCCCCCTCGACGCTCCCAGGTCCTTTGTTTCTTCTGATGTAACTTCCGGTTTCGCAAAACCAGAAGTTACATTAGATGGGAACGAGTCCGGCGGCCGGCAGTGGAAAAAGAATGAACTTGAATCGGGGCTGAATCGGTGAGTCCGGTTTTTTATAAAAACGAACTGATTCGAATTGTGAATCGGACAGCACTAGCTCACACTCTCTCTAATGGGGGATTAAGTGACTTGCAGTTTAATCTGAAACCATCCAAATACTGATTGTAACATTGTACATAGCAAATGACAGCAGATGGTCTATCCAGTCTGCCCTGTAATCACAATTTCATGATTATATTAAAATGTCTATTTTCTTTATTTCTGTGCCATAGACCTTAGAAGTCTACCCGGTACTGACCTTAGTTTCCACTATTGGAGTTGATGTTGAAGCTCACTCCAGCCTATCCATAGGCTATTAATCAAAACCAAGCCTCTAGCACCCTCTGATGGTGCTAGGGCACCTCCAATATTTTTTCTTACTGCCCAGCCATCAGGGGAAATGCAGAAAAGGAAGGTTGTCTCTCCTAAGCTGCTAGTCCTGCCTCTGCAACTTATTGGCTGGCTAAGGAGTATCTGACCAATGGGCTAATAGAGAGCAAAGAAGAGCGGTAGAAACATAGAAACATAGAAAGATGACGGCAGAAAAGGGCCACAGCCCATCAAGTCTGCCCACTCTATTGACCCACCCCATTGAGTGCTAGTGACCCAGTTCCTTAACTTGACCCTCGTAGGGATCCCACGTGTATGTCCCATTTATTCTTAAAATCAAGCACACTGGTGGCCTTGATCACCTGCACCGGAAGTTTGTTCCAGTGATCTACCACCCTTTCCGTGAAGAAATACTTCCTTGTGTCACCACTAAATTTCCCCCCTCTGAGTTTGAGGGGGTGCCCCCTTGTGACCGAGGGTCCCTTGGGAAAGAATATATCGGTAGTGTAGGTCATATAGGCTTTCTGCCTATGGTCTACCATAGAGTGGGGGAGAAGTGCTGAGGGAGGCACTGGGAAGGGAATGAGAAAGTTAAGAGTAGTCACAGACACTGAGGAGCAGATGCATAAAGCCCCCTGTGCTGGCAACATTTCATTTAGACTGTTTTTATCCAGTCTAAATGAAACATTTATTCTGCAGCCAGTGCACAAATGCTTTTGGCCACTACTTTACCATGCACAGCAGCAGTGATGCCCAGAATAACGGGATGCACCAACAGACAGCTCTGAGCTGTCTGTAGTGTCCCCTGCCTTTGCTCTGAGCACTGATTGACTCAAGCACTGACATCAAAGCAAAATTAGAATATCCAATGCCCCCTCCCCCAATCCGACCAAATTAACTATTCCTGGTGGTCCAGTGGCTGGGCCAGACTGATTTTCCCCAATCAGTCCCCCCCAAAACACCCCCAATGTTCTAATGGCTGGGCCGGGCCCCCCACCTCAACAATCCCCTCCCCCCAATATCATCCCTGTACCTTTTCTTGTAGAGCGGCAGGAGGGATGCTTACTCCTGCCTGTTTCTTCAAAATGGCAGCACTCTGCTCCTGCCCTGTGCATCCTGGGATGTACTGGGAGGGTCATAAATACTGTAAAAGGAGAAAAACATTTCTAACATCATCCTTGGAGTAAAGCATAATGGTAGCAACATTATGTTGTGTGGATGAGTTTGTAGTAGTGGGACTGGGAGGCTTGTGAAGATGAGAAGGAAGGATGGCTCAAAGTACCTGGGCTTAGGCTGAAGATTTACCTTTTAGCAGGACGGTGATCCTAAGTACAAAGCAAAAGAACGGCAGCAATATGATGTCAGGAGGTGACAAACTAACCTGAGCACCTGAAATTTCCCATTCCTGGGGCTAACTTTGCCCACAGTCATTGGGCAGATAGAGAAGCAGAAAAATGAAAGAAAGTTGGAATTGAAAGATCAACATATGAGATGAATATAGAGAGGAAATGACAACAGAAAAATGCAAATGGAGGGGAGAGCTTGGGACTAGAATTAAGAGAAATCACAAGAAAGCAGAAACTATAGACTAAGAACTAGAAAATTAGAAAAAAATAAAATGGCCAGACAACAAAGGTAGAAAGAATTTTATTTTCAGTTACATGATTAGAATGTGTCAGTTTTTGAAACGTACATCTTCTGTCTTTGGAAGCAAATCTAAAATTTAGCACCTTGATTTAGGTGCTACAGTGGGGTTCATTTAATGCCAGTTCTATAATGGCACTAGAGTAAACTCGCACTGGTGCACCAAGACATGCATGCAACCCATTACACCATATCAATGACAGGTATAAATGGTCACACCTTAGTGCACCAACTGATGCACGTAACTCTTAGTATTCTACAATCTACATGTCGGTCTTGACGTTTGCTCTTTCCCATGGTCCTCTCATGTTTATTCCTACCTTGGAGTTAAATACTATAATACTTAGGCACTACTTTAAAGAATAATGCCTAGTACACTTACACACAAAAACCAATTAAAGGTGCCTATGGTGCACATAAGCGACTTATACTGTAGAATTTCCCCATTATTATTTTGTACAGTACAAGGGTGGAAGGCATCACTGTTACAATTTCTCTTGTGTTACCCTGCATGTAGACAAAAAATGTCTACTTTATTTCTATTTTTAGTTAATAGATAATTTTATTCTGTACCTGGTGTTGGCCTGTCTAAGTTCAGCCTGTGCGACAAAGGTCAGGTATTCTTTTAACATGTAGTTTCTACGTAGGGATCTGTAGTAATCAGGATTGTTCAGTTTTCCCAGTAGGTATATTGATGCTTTAGAACCCACTGCAATATTTATAGTGCTGCTGTTTCCTGGGTAAACTCCTTGTGTGACTTTGGTCTTGAATTTTTAGGCCTTTGTGTTCATAATATGCCCAATATTAGAAAGGACTGTGCAAGCAGTGCAGCCACAGAAGGTAAAAATTTGAAATCAGATTAGGATAGGTGACCTCAGTGGAAAAGTTGCACAGAGTACTGGCTATATATAGCTTGATATGATCCTAGGTTTGTTGCTATTATTGAGATGAAACCAGAATCGGGCATTTTTTGTATGGCGACTTCTATGGGTAAATGTCCTAATTCTACTTTGCAAGGCAAGTTCAGTGGTTATAGAATGAGGGAACTCTCTATCTCTTCCCACTCCCTAGCTAGAGTTCTGAGGGGGTCTTTGGGAGGGGCATCTCATCCCCTGCCTTAGATAGCAAATTGCCTTGAACCACCCCAAACGAGGGAAGCACAGATGAGGGTTCACCTAGGATGAGGTCAGCCCTGTACAGAAAGTTGTGTGTTTTACTTTGGTTAAAAAAAAAACCCTGAAACATTTTTCTTAACTGAAGTCCATGCAAGTTATCTATAGAGTACATCATAATTTGCCTTTCACGCAGAACTCATTTTCCATTTTTTGCCATATATGCAAAAAAATAAGATCATGACTATGATCTTATTTTTGTGGATTTTATGGATTTTTGAACTTAGTTCACTTTATTTCTCTAGATGTTAACTGAGAGGTATTTGGTAACTTTTACCAAAATAAAACTTGTCTTTTAGGTTATCCGTACTTTAGATCCCAAGCAGAACCAGGGAACTGTTCCAGAATTACAAGCACTGAAGAATCAACTTCAGGAACGTGACAGGATGATCCTTTCTCTAGAGGTATTAATAAACTATATTACTGCAGAATATTTGTGCATAGACAATAGTGTATACGATTATTTTTGTACAACTCTTAGAATGAAATAGAATTCAGATTTGCAAATTTTTTTTTATAATTAATGCAAAACCTGCATTATTTGCTTAGTTTATAAAATGTATAACTTCATCTAAAAGAAGTCTAGGTTTTGGGGTGTTTTTTTTTAGCTAGTTCTCAAACCCAGGGAAAGAAAGACACTAAGGTATATAAAAATATCTACTCATTAGGCAAGTCTGATTCCTTCTAGGTGGAAGGACTTGCACTTCAAAAAACAGAGTGCAATAAAGGTCTCAGAGCACACTATGCCAGCAGAGGTCCCGGTTGTGCTAAATTGACCTGCTTTTTTATCCAGTTGGAATTATGGTGCCTTAGATTACTTATGACAATATTTCAGATTTTGTGTAAATCTTTTTATTTGATGTTCTTCAACCATTCGAACTGGCCTATAGACAGCAACGTAAATATCCCATAGCCAAAGTCCACCTAGGTGTTTTACCATTATGACATCTTTCTGCTACTGGCAACTATGGAAGGGTGTGTTCAGGCCTTCAGTGATATTTGTTATCAGTATGGCGAATAGGAACTTGATGATTGATGCCTTACAGGTACTGTATCGAAATTTGTATTTGAGCCTTTCTGGTTGTGGAAATTCTTGCATACCTGTTCAGGAGTTAGTATAGCTTTAGCATATGCCAGTTTCACCTGTTTTGTGCAAAAGACTAAGGCCACACCTTTTCATTTCAAATACAGCAGTGATAGGGCTAATATTGATGGAGATATCTCCTCCTTCGGCTTGGTAATAATAGCCTATCACACCTGGTTCCTTAAAGGTACTATGTTACATTTATAATGCTTTAAACCCATGAACTCCTTTAATTGTCGGACAGAGGAGGAAGCATTCCTTTCAGCCTTGTACCCCTAGAGAGATGCCTTCTCTACCCAGTGGAAGATCTATGCCTGCTTGCAACTTATCTATTGATAGAAACTACCTAGTCTGTTTTGGCAAATATAAGAAGTATAGGAGAGTTATATAGAAGTTATCTTTCTAGTAAGCATACGCAGTGTCTCTGCTGGGTCAGACCAGAGGTCCATCATGCCCAGCAGTCCGCTCATGCGGTGGACCATACAAGTCCAGGACCTGTATAGTAATCCTCTATACCCTTCAATCCCCTTTTCCTTCAGGAAAACATCTAATCCTTTCTTGAAACTCAATACCGTACTCTGTCCTACCACACCCTCTGGAAGAGCATTCCAGGTGTCCACCACCCTCTGGGTGAAGAAGAACTTCCTAGCATTGGTTCTGAATCTGTCCCCTCTTAATTTTTCCAAATGCCCTCTTGTTCTTGTAGTTTTCGAAAGTTTGAAGAATCTGTCCCTCTCCACTTTCTCTATGCCCTTCTTCATCTTGTAAGTCTCTATCATGTCCCCTCTAAGCCTCCGCTTTTCCAGGGAAAAGAGCCCCAGTTTCTCTAATCTTTCAGCATATGAAAGGTTTTCCATACCTTTTATCAATTGCGTCGCTCTTTTCTGAACCCTCTCGAGTATCGCCATATCCTTCTTAAGGTACGGCGACCAATATTGGACGCAGTACTCCAGATGCGGGCGCACCATCGCCCGATACAGCGGCAGAATAACTTCTTTCATTCTGATTGTAGTAAATCCATTCCTCTAAGTGAGCATGGGTAATGAGACACCAGCGCACTCATAAAGCTGCAGTTGCAAATTAAACTGCTAGCTTTCACTCAAGGTGTGCAAAATAACAAAAACATGGAAATGACGCATAACGCAAGGTTTACCAAAATAATTATTTATTGCTTTTATTTTTCCATCATAGAACTCAAAAGGCTAGTTGCGTTAGCGGGAGGTCGTTATAGTTGCCAAAATGCTGGCCTTCTGATAACGATCTCACCCGATACTTCGAAGCTCCCCAATATATACCTTCAGTCCAGTTTGACATCATTGGCTGTCAGCCAATCCAATAACGGAGGTGGTACTTTAATTTAGACAAAGACCTTCTTTTTAACATGGAATGAAAGTTTCAGAAATCATAATTTTTTGTTTACATTCATTTCTGAATATACATAAACATTTTATAACATAGCCAAAGAAATATTATCTGAAACTGCTTATTTGTGTCGACAAAACCTACATTAAAAAGTGCTGAGAAGTTCTTGGCTCTATCAGCATCATAGAAAGGAGGGGCTGTTTCCCCCTTTCTCTCTGAGCTGACAGCTTCAAATTTCACTGGCATACAGATTCAGAAGCCTTCCTATGCTGGAGACTGGAACAGCAGTTTCTGAATCGAATTATTCCCTGATGTTACCTTAGGATTTTTCCTTAGTGTTCTTTCTATAAACAATTTCACTTTAAGTGAAATAAACAGCCAGATAGACAAAGGGGAACCCATAGACATAATTTACCTCGACTTCCAAAAAGCTTTCGACAAGGTACCCCACGAACGGCTGCTTAAGCTGTGGAACCACGGAGTGGAGGGGGATGTATACCGATGGATTAAACACTGGTTGGCGGGCAGAAAACAGAGGGTTGGAGTGAAGGGCAAATACTCAGACTGGCAACGGGTCACGAGCGGAGTTCCGCAGGGGTCGGTGTTGGGACCGCTTCTGTTCAATATATTTATAGACGATCTGGAGACAGGGACGAAATGTGAGGTTATCAAATTTGCAGATGACACCAAACTCTGCAGCAGGGTTAGAACCACGGAAGACTGTGAAAACCTGCAAAGGGACCTAACGAAGCTGGAAGAGTGGGCCAAAAAGTGGCAGATGCGTTTTAATATAGAGAAATGCAAGGTCATGCATGTTGGGAAAAAGAACCCGATGTTCAGCTATACAATGGGGGGAACATTGCTAGATGTAAGTACCCTTGAAAGAGACCTGGGTATGCTGGTGGATACAACAATGAAAGCATCAGCACAATGCGCGACAGCCTCAAAGAAAGCAAACAGAATGCTGGGTATCATCAAGAAGGGTATCACGACCAGGACAAAGGAAGTCATCATGCCACTGTACCGTGCAATGGTGCGCCCGCATCTGGAGTACTGTGTCCAGTATTGGTCGCCATACCTCAAGAAGGACATAGCATTGCTTGAGGGGGTCCAGAGAAGAGCGACGAAAATGGTAAGAGGTATGGAAAACCTTTCGTATGCCGACAGGCTAGAACAGCTGGGGCTGTTCTCCCTGGAAAAGAGGAGACTTAGAGGAGACATGATACAAACTTTCAAGATCCTGAAAGGCATAGATAAGGTAGACAGGGACAGATTCTTCAGACTGTGGGGAACAACAAGTACAAGGGGGCACTCGGAGAAACTGAAAGGGGATAGGTTTAGAACCAATGCCAGGAAGTTCTTCTTCACCCAGAGAGTGGTGGACACATGGAATGCACTCCCGGAGGTTGTGGTGGGGCAGAAGACACTACAGGGATTCAAAGAAGGTTTGGATAAATTCCTGAAGGAAAAGGGGATTGAGGGATACAGATAGAAGTAAGGATAGGTTTTTTAGGGCAGGGAACACTTGACAGGTCATGGACCTGATGGGCCGCCGCGGGTGCGGACCGCTGGGTGCGATGGACCTCTGGTCTGATCCCGGTGGAGGCAACTTCTTATGTTCTTAAGTACCCCTTCTTTTACAAATTTAATGCATGTTATATCTCAGATTGGGATATGTAATCTAATATGCTCTTTCTAACCAGCCTAAGGCACATCTGGTATTAGAACCACGAGTCTAAAAGTGGGAAATTAAACAAAAGGGACACAGGCCGAACACAAAATGGAGTAAAGCCAAGCAGAAGATACAGAAAGACAGAGAACAAAATGGAGTCACTACCTTAAGATGGAGTTCATGTATATCCTGATTTCCTTTATGATAAAGCTTAATAGCAAAGTACATAAAAAGAATATTATTATGCTTTTCCTTAATATTAATCTGTAGTGTGTTTTTCTGGCCTTGGCTACATCCATATTCAGATTTTTATTCACCAATTTTTCGTACGCTTCTATTGGGCGTGGCCTTAACTAACACATATGCTTGTATCTAACTAGAGTTACCCAGAATCATACGAAAAGCAGGCAGTTTTGTAGAAAAACTCCACAAAATACTGCACCATCATGTCCTGACGTCCATTCCATTACCGTCCCATAGACATCGCCCCCCACTGGCCACGAGCCACTACTGCTCACTAAGCCAGGGATGTCAAACTCAGTCACATAAGGGTCGAAATCTAAAACATAGGCTAAGTCTTGGGCCAAATTTTTAATTAAGATACTTAGGGGTCCTTTTATTAAGATTCGGTAACCAATTTAGCACACGCTAAATGCACACCTTAATAAAAGGACCCCTTTTTTAAAAAGACTTTTCCTCTCTCTGTTAAATCCTAGCTCACATTTGCGGTCTAACACCAGCTCTGGCAGGATACACATTTCAAATCTGACATAAAACTCGCTTGCCAGGGTCTCCTTTCTTCTTCCCTCTCCAGGAGGGCTGGCATCTTTCCTTTTGGCCTGAGATTTGGAGAAGGAAGATAACTAGGATGTTGGGAGAGTGAATGGGAGGGAAGGAGGGCAAATAGAAGAAAGCAGGTTGGACGGGAAAGAAAATTGGCCTCCAACAACCATCACTCATTCACAAACACACACAACCTCATTGGGGCATATGCCACACCTATTTACACACACACAAGCCACTAACTCAAAAATCCATACATTGCAGTCATCCACCAACACAATCCACCAGTCACTAATTTACCTTTGGCGCTTTTCAGGGTTGTTGTTTTTTTTTTAAGGGGGAAAAGGGAGGCACTTATTTGTTTCCTGGACTGCACCCCACAGTGAAGATGTTGCAACTCAGTTCCAACAGGCACCGACCGGCTGCGTCAGCTGTGGCTCTAGGGCAGGGGTGTCAAAGTCCCTCCTCGAGGGCCGGAATCCAGTCGGGTTTTCAGGATTTCCCCAATGAATATGCCTGAGATCTGTTTGCATGCACTGCTTTCAATACATATTCATTGGGGAAATCCTGAAAACCCGACTGGATTGTGGCCCTTGAGGACCGACTTTGACACCTGTGCTCTAGGGGATCCCAACAGTGACTTGTGTCTCGCGGCCTCCCCTATCCTTTGTGTAGCCACATTGAATAATCCCAAATCGAGCAAAGGGGTGTCCGCACACGAGCTTAGCACCCAGGACGAGACACCTGTGGCCCCGCCCTCCCAGGTGCATATATAGGGGGCAGGCTGGGCCAGCTGAAGCGTGTGGTTATCGTGGGCTTCGTGATTTCTCCAACTTGGGCAGATATGGTTTTGACTTCTGTGCGGGCGCTGCTGGGTGTCAGCTTTGTGATGCAGATCCTGAGCACGCCACTGTTAGGTAAATGCCCCGCATGCTTTCAGCCTTTGCATCTGATGTGGCGCTTGTCCCTGTCTGCCGGCGGGCCAGCTTAACTGAAATTTTGAAATTGTCTGGCGGGTCAGATTTTATTACACCGCGGGCCAAAGTTTGACATGTCTGCTCTAAGGTCATACCTATAGTCACTTGATAAAGTAAGACAGGGGTTCCCATACCTGTCCTGTCCTTGTGTGTCTGGATTTTAGTATATGCAAAATTCTCATGCATAGTCACTGGGGATATCCTGAAAACTTGATTGGCTATGAGGTCCTCAGAACAAGTTTGGGAAACGTTGATTTAAGAGCTGGAATCTGGCATTCTGAGTTCATAATGCCTATCTTAGCACTTTTAGCATTAAATCTTGATTTGCCAAACTCTCAGCTACTCTCGCTTTCATAGAACACACCTCATTCTCCCTCTTCTGTAAACTTTACAGTCCTTCACACAAAAAAAAGACAAACTGAATTGTCAGTGGAAATTTCAGGGTATGTATTGGGTCCTCCCAGAGCTCATGGAGAATACCCCAGATTGGTTATATTTGGAATGGCGACTCTTGTTTCCTTTACATTTATCTCATGTTCTCAGTGTAAAGATGCCTAGAATATATAAAGAGAACAGAATATTGATGGATACTTGGAAAACATTGCGTTATGTCAGTAATTTAACACCTAACCCAATATACAAATCAACAAATCAATCTATAAGGCTAAACTCCAAGATTCAAATTGGCGGATTTAAAATCGTATGGAAGCATTGGATTATTGCAGGTATACAAACTTTAGATGATGTTATTTCAAATGGTAAACTCTTTTAACTGTAATCCGCTTAGAACCGCAAGGCACAGGCAGAATAGAAATCACAAATGTAATGTAATGTAATGTAAACTGCTTGATTTTTCATAGCTGCAACATAAATATGGTCTTAATAAATCACAAAGCTTTAAATGGTTGCAACTGAAGCAAGCTATTCAGGAGGGGTTCCCTGAATGGAAAAATCTTAATAATCATTATAGTCTGGAGTTCTTATGCTTTCAAATGGATTTCTTGGGACACCAGGCCGCACAGTGGTACAAACTGATATCTGGATTTATGAATAAAAAACAAAAAACTGGTCTTAGAGACATTTGGAGCATTGAGATTAAGCATCAAATTTCTGCAACTCAATGGCCACAAATTTGGTCTTGGAGAATGAGATGTACAGTGTCTGCATCTATGAGACAAACTTGGTTATTTTTGTTACATAGAGCAGTTTGGACCCCAGTTCGATTACAAAAGTTGGATAACTCTAAGTCTAATAGATGCTGGCATTGTAATCTGGAAGCAGGGACTCTAGATCATTTAATATTCTATTGTCCCTGTATCATGGTCTTTTGGAAATCAATTTGGTCTCAAATTAATTGTTTATTAGAAAACCATGTAGCATTATCATATGATACAATTCTATTCGGTACATCAATGAGAAAAAAAGTCAAATTTCATCAAGTAATAATAAACTTTTATTGATTATGACAGGAGTCGCCATACAACATATCACCAGGAATTGGAAAAATTATAGTAGACTTAAGTATACTTTCTGGTGGAACTCATTGTGCCACATTTACAAAATGGAAAGAATAATTGCCATACAAAAAGGAAATTATAATAATTTTAAAAAGATCTGGGGACCATTAACAACTTATTGCAATGAATAGATGCCATTTTCTATTAAAAGTACATTTATAATATGGGGGGGGGGTATAAAGTTCTATTTAAGGTTTAATCATTAGATAAGAATGTAATATTTATATAAAATTTATGATTATAATATTTGTGGGAAGGGTGGGTGGGGAGGGAATAAATTTTTGTATTTAAGATAATAATAGAAAGAAATTCAAGTGATGTGTATAAATTTATTATGATGTAATTTTGTGCACTTGTTATAAGATGAAAAATGAATAAAGATTTTAGAAGGAAATTTCAGCATTTCTTTAAGCTGTTGTGTAACCAAGAGGTTCATTACAAACCCACTTGGCAAATAAGCTGACAGCATGAATTTCAGACAGCTGCTTGGCCAACCTGCACTATCATCACTGACTGGCTAATATAGCCACAGCCTTGGAATGCTCCTAACATGGCCTTTTTAAAAAATCTGTATAAAATGTATTCCTGGGGTCAAGGAGAATTTTGAAATTTACCTTTTTATTAAACTTGGGAATAATATAGCAAGGCATACATAGTCCCCTGTAATGCAAATGTAAACATTATAATTGTACACATTTATTTTTCATTGACATAACCCCAGACACACCCAAGAAGTGCCTACTGCTCTCGGATTGTTTTCCCTCTCCCCACACACAGTTGAATAACTTGCAGTTCTTGTACCCTTCCTCATCTGCCAGCATGCTTCTCCATCATCAAACGTTTGTCCAGCTGCCTCTGTCAGCTAGGCAAACCTGAATATCAAGCTCTAATAATCTCATAACTATTCCTGCTTTGCCACATTCAGTTTTGCAAGTTCTTGCCAAACGCATTCTTTAAATGGGCTCTGTACTGTATTTCTGACATCTTATGTGCGTGCTCTCTCTCTCTCTCTCATTCTTGCTTCAGTGAATGAAAGTAGTGCAGTGTCTGCAGAAGCTGATATAATTTTATGTGTAAATGTTTTTGTTTTTTTAATTCTTTATTAATTTTCAAACTAAAACAGTGCAATATAAATAAAAGAACAACAAATACTGCATACATTGCACTATTAACTATACAGGTAATTCATTAACAATCAAATCCTCCCATTCATTTATTTATAATATAGGATATAATATGTAATGATAATATTAAATTACCCAAGTGTAACCTTCAAAATTTATATCCCTCCTCCCACCCCCCTACCCTGGATGTGTAAAGGTATTTAATAAGAAGAGAAAAGAAAAGATAAATGAACCTTATTATAAAGTCACAAATTTAGTCAATGGGCTTCACACTTTATTAAATGAACTACTAAACCATTTGTATGTAGTACACACATTCACCCACCAAAAGGTGTAATTTAGTCTATCATGGTTTTTCCAGTTACGTGTGATCAATTGGATAGCTATACCTGTCATGATCTTAAAAACACGGCTTTTATATTTGTCTAAAGTGGGCCTAACATGTAGTATTGTTCCACATATTATGGCTTCATATGTTAATGGAATAGCTGCCTCAAGAACAAGATTTATTTGACCCCAAATTGACCTCCAAAATACAAATATCGAAGAACAAAAATATAACAAATGATCCAAAGTCCCTATATTAACATGACAATGTCAGCATCTATTAGATTTAGAATTATCTATTTTATTTAAACGAACTGGGGTCCAAAAAATCCTATGCAATAAAAATAACCATGTTTGTCTCATAGATGCTGACGCTGTACATTTCAACCTCCAAGTCCAAATTCATGGCCAACAAGACACAGAAATATACTGTTTTATTTCAATACTCCAAATGTCTCTAAGACTATTTTTTGGCTTCTTGTTTAAAAATCCAGAAATCAATTTGTACCATTGGGCAGCCTGATGTCCTACTAGATCTGCTTGGTAGCAAAGGATCTGCAAGCTGAAATAAGTTTTTAAATTTTTCCATTCAGGGAGCCCACTCTGAATAGCCTGCTTCAACTGCAACCACCTATATTGTTGAGACTTTAAAATGCCAAATGATTGCTGCAGCTGTGAAAAATCAAGCAGTTTTCCATTAAACATAACATCATCTAGTGTCCTAATATTTCCCTGCATCCAATTCTTCCAAGCGATCCCAGCACCGCACATTTCAATCTTGGAGTTTAACCAAAGTAGATTTCATTATAGGAACATCTGTTAGTTTATCAATAAATTTAATTGTTTTCCGTGTATCCAATAAAATTATGTTGTCCTTGGCATAATTAGGTATTCTGATATTTAGTACATGAGATAGTTGCATAGGGGACATAATTTTCCATTCAAGATATAGCCAATCCGGCTGATGTTCCATGAGCTCAGGGAGGATCCAATACATACCTTGACGCATTATATAGGCTTGATGATACCTATAAAAATTGGGAAAATTTATCCCACCTTCCGCAATTAGTTTTTGTAAAGACACTAAAGCAATTCTTGCATTTTTCCCAAGCCAAATAAATTTTGTCAGAATACTATTTAACTTTTTGTAAAAGGACCCTTGAAAATAAACTGGCAACATACCCATTTGGTAGCAAACCACAGGCAGAATCATCATTTTGACCGTTTGCACTGTCCCCCACCAAGATAAATGTAGAGGGTTCCATTACTCACACATTTCCATGACATTTAACAATAGAGATTTTTCATTTACTTTCATCGTTTCTTCCAGTGTACTTTTTATCCAAATCCCTAAGTATTTTATACCATCTTCTTTTCAAATAAAAGGAAACTCATCAAATAATCCTTTTACACAATGTACATTTAATGGAAGAACCTCAGATTTGTTCCAGTTTATTTTGTAACCAGAGAATTTTTCAAATCTATCAATCAACTCAAGCAAATGTGAGATGGTAGTTTCAGGATTCCTCAAATGAATCAAAATATCATCTGCATATGCAGAGACTTTATATTCCCGACCTAATGCACAAATCTCCTCTGCTTGTTTAATTAACAATAACAAAGGTTCCAAAACAATGTCAAATAGCAAAGGAGATAACGGACATCCCTGTCTAACTCCCCTCTCCAAACAAAATCGCTCTGAAAAAGTATTATTTATATATAACCTGGCAGGAGAGCTATACAAGGTTTGAATCATTTGTATAAATCCAGAACCAATACCAAACCAATCCATAGCCTGATACATGAAGGTCCATTCTACTCGATCAAAAGCCTTCTCTGCATCCAAGGATACAGAAAAGGCCAGATCATCCAATCCTTTTGTCAAGTTTAGCATATGGAAGGCTAATCTGGTATTATTTGAAGAATGTCTATGAGCAACGAACCCTTCTTTGATGCATACCAATAATATAAGGGAGAGCCTTGACCAAACGTAAAGCCAGTAATTTAGCTAACAATTTTCCATCTACATTAATCAATGAAATAGGCCTGTATTCGAAACCAACAAGGGATCTTTACCTGGCTTTGGCAAAACAATAGTTAAAGACTCAGCCATAGTGCCTGTAGTACAACCATTAGTCAGTTGATCCTGATATAAATTTAATAGATGAGGCAATAAAATATTTTGAAATGATGCATAAAATTCTACCGTAAAACCATCACCACCTGGAGCGGATATGTGTAAATGTTGATTAGAATCTAGATTGACTAGCACATTTATTTTACTTGAGACTTGAACTGAAGGTATGACATCAGCTCAGAAGTAAAAGCAGGATACTTATGCAAAGCTTCTACTACAGGCCTTTATTCAGTACACTGTGACTCCTAATTTCTCTTCCTTATTGAAAATGTCTTTTTTCATTTTTCCATCTTTAGAAAGAACATGAAAAAACAAAAATCCAGAGAGAGCAAGAAGAAAAGTTAATTGTTAGTGCATGGTACAATATGGTAAGCAAGTGTTAGTACTTGTTATAATAGTTCTATATCAAGAGCACAGATTAACATGTTAATTCTTCTGCACTTATTTGATTCCTTGAAAAAATATTAATCTGTTTCATAAGGTGGCCTACTCTTAAAAGTGTGAATCAGTGTTCTATACGAAAGGGAATATGAATTCACATAATAGAAATTAATAATATATTATAAGTGGTATATAAATACATAAATAATGATTTACTGTTCACTTATATGCATTATACATTGATTTTATGTAGGCCTTTTCTACTGTCAGTTAATAAATCATTTCAGATCCATGTGAAGTGCATTCACTGTTTTGCATATTAGCCCTTGTATTTCTTTCTCCGTAGGGCATGACACTGCATAAAAAAGCAGCTGAAGACAGACTTGCCAGTACAGGCTCAGGACAGTCCTTTCTGGCTCGGCAGAGGCAAGCCACAAACACAAGACGGTCTTACCCTGGCCATGTCCAACCAGCTACAGCAAGGTAGATGCACCTTCCCATGAGAAAAAGACATCCATCTATCAGGAACACCAACTGTTCTTCACTTGCACATAACAGCATTTCAGGAATTTCAACGAATGCGCTTTTCTTTTGGGCCTGGTCTTTATTTTTAACATTCGAATATGTCACTTTTGAAGGCTTTTAATGTAATTTCTTTGAATTCCCCTTCCTTTTATTTCAGGCTCCTGTTTTCATTGTCTCTTTTAAGTGCCAAATTTCCAAACTACCACAAAGGATTAATTTTTGTTAATGTACTAAGTTGACATCTCTGAAGTCCAAAATAGGATTGTATATCTAACTCAAATACTCTTTGTCTATTATAACTATGGTTATTTGCTTTTATGCATAAAATTAATATCTTTATTTAAAGGAAAGTTCTTTTCCATGGTTTATCAGGTTCTCTAAGATGAAACGTTTTGGGGCTTAGAGGTTGATATTGTAAGAACTCTTTTTTGGCTGCTTAGGTATACAAGACAGAAACCTCCTGATCATGATGATAAATTAAGATAAAAACTAGAAAAATATGGTTTTGGAACCCTTTCATAGATCAAATTTTAGAGAACACCACAAATGGCATAACCACCAACATAGTAAATGACAATAGAGACCATCCAGCCTATCCCCTTCTTCTATTAAACTGCGCTAGCAATTTTAGCACGGGGAGCCGCGCTGAATAGCCAGTGCTGCTCCCAATGCCCATAGGAACTCAATGAGCGTTGGGAGCAGTACAGGCCATTCTATGTGGCTCCCCGCGTTAAATTCTAGCGCGGTTTGGTAGAAGAGGCCCTATGTGTATTTTGTCCATACTGCTAAAGATACAGCTCAGCCACAATAAGGGTATAATTTTATAAAGCATTATGCATCTGAAAGATTTCATGAGTGTATACACGTGTACTTTTATGTAGTCCAAATGTAGGGTGGTTTTTGAGCAGTTGCAAGGTACATGTGCACTTTATTAAATATGTGTAAGACTTCATAGAGTATGTGCATGGGGGAGAGTATGTATATATATATATGTATGTATGTGTCTTATGTGTGTGTATATATAAATATATAAACAGATAAACATCAAAAGTAGAGTTGTAAATAATAAAAAAAAGTTGAATTTTTCCATAAAATGGTCAATATCATCCATGTATAATAACTATATCTCCTGGCTGTAAATTTACAAAAAGAGAGAAAAAGACCTCATTCACCCCTCAAATTATGTCAAACAGCCAAAGCTGATCACTTTGTAATCCATAAGTTATTTTTAAAAACCCTCTTTACACAGCATAAAATGGCTGAGTATAATTATTTCCCAAAATCAAAAATAATAAGATATGTAAAACTTATCTTTGGTTGGAGTGTTCTGATACCAACGGAACCCGTTTCGCCCAATGCTTCTTCAGGGAATCAGTAACATCAAAACTACACTGGTTGAAATTACAGCCAGTTTATCTTCAAGCACCAACCAAATGAAAATCTGTCTTTGAGGATGAGGACAAAGTTTGAACCATGCTCCCATATGAGATAGATTTTCATTTAGTTGGTGCTTGAAGATAAACTGGTTAAAGAACATAAGAACTGCCATTTCCGGATCAGACCTTCGGTCATAGAAACATAGAAATAGACGGCAGATAAGGGCCCACGGCCCATCTAGTCTGCCCACCTTAATGTCCCTCCCCTACCTTTGCCCTGTGAATAGATCCCATGTGCCGATCCCATTTGGCCTTAAAATCAGGCACGCTGCTGGCCTCAATCACCTGTAGTGGAAGACTATTCCAACGATCAACCACTCTTTCAGTGAAAAAGAATTTCCTGGTGTCACCTCGTAGTTTCCCGCCCCTGATTTTCAACGGATGCCCTCTTGTTGTCGTGGGACCCTTGAAAAAGAAGATATCTTCCTCCGCCTCGATGCGGCCCGTAAGATACTTGAACGTCTCAATCATGTCTCCCCTCTCTCTGCGCTCCTCGAGCGAGTATAGCTGTAATTTGTCAAGCCGTTTTTCGTATGGTAGATCCTTGAGTCCCGAGACCATCCGGGTGGCCATTCTTTGCACCGACTCCAGTCTCAGCACACCCTTGCGATAATGCGGCCTCCAGAATTGCACACAGTATTCCAGGTGGGGCCTCACCATGGATCTATACAATGGCATAATGATTTCCGCCTTACGACTGACGAAACCCCTTCGTATGCAGCCCATGATTTGTCTTGCCTTGGACGAAGCCTGCTCCACTTGATTGGCAGACTTCATGTCCTCACTGACGATTACCCCCAAGTCTCGTTCTGCTACCGTTTTTGCTAGGATCTCGCCATTAAGGGTATAAGACTTGCATGGATTCTGGCTGCCCAGGTGCATAACTTTGCATTTTTTGGCATTGAAGTTGAGTTGCCATGTCCTAGACCATCGCTCCAGTAGGAGTAGGTCGTGCATCATGTTGTCGGGCATTGAATCTTCGTCTGTTGTGCATTTGCCCACTACATTACTCAGTTTGGCGTCATCGGCGAATAATGTTATTTTACCTCGAAGCCCTTCTGCCAAGTCTCTTATAAAGATGTTGAATAGGATTGGGCCTAAGACTGAGCCCTGTGGTACTCCACTAATCACCTCCGTCATTTCGGAGGGGGTGCCGTTCACCACCACCCTTTAGAGCCTACCTCCAAGCCAGCTCCCAACCCATTTCGTCAATGTGTTACCTAATCCTATAGAACTCATCTTGCTCAGTAACCTGCGGTGTGGTACGCTATCGAATGCTTTGCTAAAGTCCAGGTACACGATGTCCAGGGACTCCCCAATATCCAGCTTCCCTGTCACCCAATCAAAGAAGCTGATCAGGTTGGATTGGCAGGATCTCCCCTTAGTAAATCCATGTTGTCGGGGATCCCGTAGATTCTCCTCATCCAGGATCTTATCTAATTGGTGTTTGATTAGAGTTTCCATTAGTTTGCTCACTATCGATGTTAGACTCACTGGTCTGTAGTTTGCTGTCTCCATCTTTGAGCCTTTCTTGTGCAGTGGAATGACGTTAGCCGTCCTCCAGTCCAACGGGATGCTGCCTGTACTAAGGGAGAGGTTGAAGAGCGTGGACAGTGGCTCCGCCAAGACATCACTCAGCTCCCTAAGCACCCTGGGGTGCAGGTTGTCCGGCCCCATTGCTTTGTTAACCTTGAGCTTTGACAGCTCACCGTAGACACTGCTGGGCGTAAACTCAAAGTTACTAAACGGGTCAACTGAGCCAACCCTTGTCTGTAGCTGAGGGCCGAGCCCTGGCGCTTCTCGGGTGAAGACTGAGCAGAAGTATTCATTTAATAGTTGGGCTTTTTCCGAATCCTTTTCCACATAGTCTCCATCTGGATTCCTAAGACGTACAATCCCGCCTGAGTTTTTTCTTCTATCACTGATATACCTGAAGAAGGATTTATCTCCCTTCTGGATGTTCTTTGCTAGAGACTCCTCCATGAGGAATTTAGCCTCCCTGACTGCTGTTTTGACGGCTTTTGATTTGGTCAGGTAGTCTGCTCTAGAGTCCTGCTTCCCTGATTGTTTGTAAGAGATGAATGCTTTTTTCTTCTCCTTGATCAGGTCTGAGATCTCCGCAGTAAACCACTGTGGCTTATTGTTCCTTCTCCGTTTACTTACTGATTTTACATAGCGGTTTGTTGCTTCTTGTATGGTTGCTTTCAAAGTCGACCACATGTCTTCCACGTTATCGGTTTCTTCTTGGCTTTGTAGCGCCTGGTGAACGAAGTCTCCCATATCTTTGAAATTTGTGTCCTTGAATTTGAGGACTTTGGTTAGTGTAGTAGATTTAGTGAAACCTTTCCTGATATTGAACCATACCATGTTGTGGTCACTGGAGGCCAATGTGTCGCCCACCGAGACCTCTGTGACACTTTCTCCATTGGTAAGTATCAGGTCCAGTATTGCCTGATCCCTTGTCGGTTCCAACACCAGTTGCCTGAGGCTTGCTCCTTTCATAGAGTTTAATAGCCTCCTGCTGCTGCCGGAAGCAGAGGTAAGTGTAACCCAATCCACATCAGGCATGTTGAAGTCACCTAGCAATACTGTGTCCCCACGCAAGGTGATATTTTCTATATCTTCGATTATTTCCATATCCAGGTCATCCTGTTGTCTTGGGGGTCTGTAAATTACACCAAGATACAAGCATTTGTCCTTCCCTCTGGCCAAATTAACCCAAAGGGATTCCCCAGTATACTGGACATCTGAGATTCTCGTGACCTTAATGTCATCTTTAGTATATAATGCTACACCCCCTCCCATCCTACCCTCTCTGTCCCGGCGAAGCAAGTTGTAACCCGGTATGACCATGTCCCACCCGTGGGAGTCTGTGAGCCAGGTTTCGGATATCGCCACCACATCCAGGTCGGCATTCCTTATTTCTGTTTCCAATTCCAGGATCTTGTTTCCTAAACTGTGTGCGTTGACGTACATAGCCCTCCATGTTATATTTTTGTTACGTCTCAGTGGGGATATTCCTGCTTGAGCTATTTGAACACCTTTAACATTGTTTGTGTTATTTGTGCTTTCCTGAGGCTCAGAACCACAATGTGTACTCCCCATATACCCAGAACTACAGTGTGTACTCCCCCTAGACCCGGAATTACAATGTGACCCATAAATATGATGTGACCCTACTCCCGACTCAAAAGTGTGTGCACTCACCCCTGACCCAGAATTTCGTGACTACTTTCCTCAGCCTCAAAAATGTATTGGCATTTTAGTTCGCCTGATATGTTGTTTGTGCCTGTACCCTCCCCCGACTTACCTAGTTTAAAGCCCTGTGGAGTAGGCGGGCTAGGCGGTGTCCAAGGACATTCTTCCCTCTTCTGGTTAGGTGTAGCCCGTCGTGTCCCTGTAGTCCTTGCAATGCTTCTCCATGGTGCAGAAACCCGAAGTTCATCTCCTTGCACCATCCTCGCAGCCAGTCGTTCACCCTCTGTATTCGATCCTCTCTGGCTCTGCCCTTGCCCCTCACTGGGAGAATCGAGGAGAAGACTACCTGCGCATCCATCCTCCTCAGCTTCTCCCCCAGGGCCCTGAAGTCTTCAGGTATGATGTCCGGGCTGCTCCTTGCGGTGTCGTTGGTTCCGACGTGGATTAGAACCATGGGGAAGTGGTCTCGGGGCTTGATGAGTCTGTCAATGCAAGCAGTGACATCCCGGATCCTGGCCCCTGGCAAACAGCAGACCTCTCTTGATTGTAGGTCTGGTCTGCAGATTGGTCCCTCGGTGCCCCTCAGCAGCGAATCTCCGATGACCACCACTCTGCGCTTCTTAGGGGTGGGCTGTACTGTTGATTCCGGAGTTGGAACCGTCTGCTGAACAACTACTTGTAGCTCTTTCTCCGGACCTTCCTGTAGCAGCTGATATCTGTTCCTCAGGGCGATATGAGGTCCATCAAGTCCATCAAGTCCGGTGATCCGCACACGCGGAAGCCCAGCCAGGTGTACACCTGGCGTAATTTTAGTCAAATATACAAATCTATAAGGCAATAGAGACTTGTTTTTCTAAGGTTAAATTCCAAAGTCAAGCATATACAACGTTAGATAAAGATATTATTTATCCCATTTAGGACCTCAGCGGTACAAGCTGTGAGGAAGTTTCATTCACAGACTTGTTAGCACAAAAGTCTTCATCGGTCTCAATTTTTTATGTATTTTTTTCTATATATAAATTTTTATTTAAATACTTCATTTAATAAATAAGTTTTGAAAAAAGTACTCATCTCTTTTAGAGAAGCATAGCAGGGGCTCTTCACCAACATAGGCTATGTTTCGCCCAGGGGGCTTTATTAAGGTATTTTCCCCTTTATTATGCCAGTTCCATGAATACTGCTGAGAGTGCAAATACTCTCGGCAGTATTCATGGAACTGGCATAATAAAGGGGAAAATACCTTGATAAAGCCCCCTGGCACTCTCGGCAGTATTCATGGAACTGGCATAATAAAGGGGAAAATACCTTGATAAAGCCCCCTGGGTGAAACATAGTCTAGTGAAGAGCCCCTGCTATGCTTCTCTAAAAGAGATGAGTACTTTTTTCAAAACTTATTTATTAAATGAAGTATTTAAATAAAAATTTATATATAGAAAAAATACATAAAAAATTGAGACCGATGAAGACTTTTGTGCTAACAAGTCTGTGAATGAAACTTCCTCACAGCTTGTACCGCTGAGGTCCTAAATGAGATAAATAATAACTTTATCTAACGTTGTATATGCTTGACTTTGTAATTTTAGTCACCCATATCCCTCTATGCCTCTCTTAAGGAGATGTGCATCTAGTTTGCTTTTAAATCCTAAAACGGTGGATTCAGCAATAACCTCCCCTGGGAGAGCATGCCAGGTCTCCACCACTCGTTACGTGAAGCAGAATTTCCTGATATTTGTCCTGGACTTGTCCCCCCTTAGCTTCAGTCCATGTCCTCTTGTCCATGTCACATTGGACATTGGAAATAATTTTTTTTCCTGCTCTATTTTGTCGATTCCTTTCAGTATTTTGAAAGTCTCGATCATATCCCCTCGCAGTCTCCTTTTCTCAAAGGAGAACAATCCCAGGCTCTTAAGTCGTTTCTCGTATTCCAAGTTCTCTATACCTTTTATTAGCTTTGTTGCTCGTCTCTGCACCCTCTCCAGCAGTTTTATATCCTTCTTTAGATTGGGAGACCAATGTAATTTCAACCAGTGTAGTTTTGCTGCTACTGATTCCCTGAAGAAGCATTGGACGAAATGGGTCCCGTTGGGATCAGAACACTCCAACCAAATGTAAGTTTTACATATCTTATATTTGATTTTAGGAAATAATTATATTCAGTCATTTTATGCTGTGCAAAGAGGGTTTTTTATGACCTATGATTACAAAGTGACCCATTCACTTCATCAGCTTTGGCTGTTTGACATAATTTGAGAAGTGTACGAGGTCTTTTTCTCTCTTTTCATAAATTTACAGCCAGGAGATATATTGACCATTTTATGTGTTTGATTATTTACAACTCGTGATGTTTATTTGTTGATAGTTGTTTGTAGAGGTTTTTCTGTCCAATCTTTTGGTTTAGTATGTGTGTGTGTATATATATATATATATATATATATATATATGAGGTGTGATCAAAAAATACAGTGAATGCTGCTGGAGAGCCACATCCAACGGAAAGACCAGGGATCTTCAATACGGGAAGCATTGCATCAAACTTTAGTAACAGTGTGTGACAAGTTTCAACTTGTTCAGTGCAGTCAGTCGGTTGTGAGCTACAGTTGAGATAAAGTATGCTTTACTGTCAAATCTATTTTTATTGATAGACCAAACATACACAACAAATGCATAGAAAGAGATCCAAATCAATACAAGCAACAATTCTACATGTTATGTACAGCCCATCAACCTTATACAACATTGCAATCCCCCTACTCCCCCCCCCCACAAAAAAAACCCCAATCCAAATGAAACGCTCACAAAATTCCTGCAATCCCCAAACCAAATAAAGAACCAGAAATAATCCCTGGATTCAGGAGCTGACTTATACAAAAACTGAAACTTCGAAAGAACACTGATGGCCCATCTCTTATGGCTTACCCAGTTAAGGAAATACAGCACTGGAATCCCAGTCCACCTTAGCCCTCCCCCATCCCACCCCCCTTTTTTTGGTGTCGGACCGGAGATGGAGAAGTTGTATTTTAAAGTGTGCCATAAATCATGGATTATGAACAACATGAAGTTTTGTTTCAAACTGCAAAAAAAGTGCTAAAGAAACACGTGAAATTTAAAATTTGTTAATGGTGATGCTGCAGTGACTATGAAGATGATTTATAAGTGGTTTGAGCGATTTTGTAATGGTTGTGAATCAGTTGAAGATGAGGGGTAATCGAGATGTCCTTCAACATCAAAAACCCAAGAGAATGTTGAAAGAGTGATCAAACAGGCAATTGACTATTAAGGAAATTTCTGAGGATCTGAACATCTCTTATGGTTCCATTCAAAACATTTTAACAGAATCAATTCAAGACAACGAGGCAACCATGACAACACAACTAAAGACGCTCATGAAAGAGGACTTCCAGAATTGCTTCAGAAAGTGGCAAGAACGGTGGGATAAGTGTGTTAGAAGCAAGGAGGAGTATTTTGAGGGGGATTCATGGCAATGTGTCTTTTATAATAATTTTTTAATAATTTATAATAATTTTATAATAATTTTTTAAATTTAAACATTCACCATATGTTTTTTTATCACACCTCATACATTCATAACAGGCCTAAAATAGGCATGGTGTTGTGTTTTGGGTTTTTTTTAAAAAAATTTTGATATGCCCCTTTCTACTTGCCCAAACACAAGATTTTTCCTCATTTGGGTTAGTCTTTTTTTTGTTCAGCACCCATTTTTCCCAGCCCTTAGCTCTGTTATGCAATAAATAGCCTAAAATACAAGTTTGCCCAAACATCAGGCCACCTAGATTGCCTTGTGTAGCATGCCAGATAGACCCAAGCACGTGAGTTTTTGCTAGGATTTCTTACAGTTTGCTAGAGGAAGGTAGCTTAGTGACATTCCTAAGTCACGTGTGTACCTACCAGATAGACCTGTCTGCTAGTGTACTTTACCATCACAGCCAACCAGTGTGCTTTCCTCCATGTTCACTAGGAATTCTAACACATTAATCAAATTGCTATACAATTTGTCAGTCTCGGTACCTGTTGCTGAATCAGTTCGGTGCTGTGACACTTGAACATATGCTGCTAGATCATGCTTTCTTTGTTCTTCACTTTTAACAGTTAAGGATCCTCAGTGCTTATTCAATCCCTTCCTTAAGCTCAATTACCATTTTTGCTGGCACCCCCCCCCCTCCCCTCTGGAGGGCATTACACATTTCTACTACCTTTTCCCTAAATAAATATTTTCTGGCATTTCTCATCAGTATACTCCCTAGACTTTTGTTCTAGAACTTCCGTTCCCTCAAAACTGGTTTTCTTCTTCTACGTTAATACCTTTCAAGTATTTGAACTTTATCCTATCTCACTTCTTCACTAGGGCATATATATTTAAATGTTTAATTTTCATATCACAGAGTTCCTTATGCAAAACCTATACCATCCTAGGGATTTACTGTTTGAGACCTTGTGCAGCAGGCATTTTATCTGATATCACAGAGAAAAAAGATTTTATTTAGTGAGATTTCTTTTTTCTCAATGGTTATTTTTTTGTTTAATCACACAATTTGCCTTAAGCCTGTCTTTCTGGCTTGATGGTGGTGTCATGTCTTGTGCTTCTCTTTCTAATGCACAGACCTTGAGACTAGATAAATAGAGCCATGAATAAAATTCTAATAAACTTCTCTGATGGTTAAATCCTGAAAAATTAATTTGTAATGCATGAAGTATTGCATATGTTCCTAGATTTTCTAAACAAAGGTTGAACATTAGAATGCTTGGTTCAGGATCGACAATATTTGCTTTGCAGACATCTTAGTATGTATATCATCATTACCCCTCCATCTCCCTCTCCCCATAGCTCAAAAGAGAGAAAATGCATGTCTTAACACCTGACAGGTTAAAATTATTACTTTAGCACATCAACAATCTAGTTCAAGTTGGTTAGTGCTTCCTACGAGTGTGCAGCACCCTACACCATGAGAAGCAGAGAGAAATATGTTATAAAGAAGTTTCCTTCTAATTTAGGAACATTTAATCCCTTTGTCATTAACCTCTCAATATTTTGCTGAGCATGTCAAGTCATTGTGTGTTCACAGTGGCTTCTTCCAGACAATGGAGATAATCTAGCACTTGGAAACAAAACATCTCTTCTAAATGGCAATGTTTTATGTCATTTTCAGCACTACACACCAAAAGGAAAGTGTTTCTGTTGGATATTTTGATTGAACTTTTAATTAAAAGTTGAAATCTTGTGTTAAATATATTTTTTTAACTAGCAGTCTAGCAATATTGCTAAGGTCTTGTAGACTTGTCAAAATGTACAGTGTAAAATGTAATAAAATACTAATTTGTTTAGGAAATGTTACTTACATTACATTACTGATTTCTATTCCACCTCGACCTTGCAGTTCTGGGCAGATTACAAAAGAGACACCCCTTTCAGGCTCGAGGCGGATGCTTTTCTGCTGGATTGGATGAACCTGTTTCTGTATGCATTCCCTCTGATTCTGAAGACTCTCGTCAGGCTCAAGTCCACGCGTGCCACCGTGATTCTGATAGCTCCTCGGTGGCCGCAACAGCCATGGCTCTCCCTTCTGTTGCAACTCAGTTCCAGAGAGCCTCTTCTTCTGCCTGTTTTTCCTTCTCTGCTTACGCAGAGTCAAGGTTCTCTACTTCATCCCAACCTACAGTCTCTGCACTTGAAGGCTTGGTTCCTCGAGACTTAATGCCCTCGTTCCAGTTCTCCCAGCCTGTGCTGGACATTCTGGAGGCGTCTCGGAAGGAGTCCACTCGCCAATGTTACCATCAGAAGTGGACCCGCTTTTCTTCCTGGTGTGCTACTCGGCAACAGGAGCCACTATCTGCCTCCTTATCTGATGTCCTGGATTATCTGTTACACTTGTCTGGCGCTGGACTCAAGTCCTCTTTGGTTCGAGTCCACCTTAGTGCCATTGCTGCTTTTCATCAGCCGATTGATGGGAAGCCTATCTCTGTTCATCCTGTGGTTTCCCGCTTCATGAAAGGCCTTTTCCACATTCATCCGCCCCTTAAACCTCCCCTCCTGTGGTTTGAGATCTTAACGTGGTCCTTGCTCGCTTGATGAAACCTCCGTTCGAGCCTCTAGCGCGGGCTCACTTAAAGTATCTTACCTGGAAGGTCGTGTTTCTGATTACTCTCACTTCTGCCCGTCAGGTCAGTGAGCTTCAAGCCTTGGTAGCGTACCTACCTTTCACTGTCTTCCATCATGATAAGGTGGTTCTCTGTACCCATCCTAAGTTCTTGCCTAAGGTTGTCTCTGAGTTTCACATCAACCAATCCATTGTTCTTCCTGTGTTTTTTCCGAAGCCCCATTCTCACCCTGGAGAAGTGGCTCTGCATTCTCTTGATTGTAAGTGTGCGTTGGCCTTCTACTTGAAGCGCATCGCTCCTCATCGTTCTGCTCCCCAGCTGTTCCTCTCTTTCGATCCAAATCGCTTGGGTCGCTCTGTTTTTAAGCGGACATTTCTAACTGGTTGGCCGCTTGTATCTCTTTCTGTTATGCTCAGGCTGGTCTCTCCCTGCCAGGTCGAGTCACAGGCCACAAGGTCAGAGCGATGGCGGCGTCTGTTGCTTTCCTTCACTTAACTCCACTTGAGAAAATCTGTAAGGCAGCCACTTGGTCCTCGGTTCATACATTTACCTCGCACTACTGTCTGGGTACTTTCTCCAGACGTGATGGCCATTTTGGCCAGTCCGTTTTGCAAAATCTTTTCTCCTAAATTGCCAACTCTCCATCCATCCCATTCTGGTTAGCTTGGAGGTCTCCCACATGTTGAGAATATGCTGTCTGCTTGTCCTGGGATAAAGCACAGTTACTTACCGTAACAGGTGTTATCCAGGGACAGCGGGCAGATATTCTCGCAACCCACCCACATCCCTGTGGTTGGCTTCTTTGCTAGCTATCTGAATTGAGGCCACGCTGAGGAGACGCATGCCCTAGGTCGGGTGGGAGGGGCACACGCGCATGCGCTTGAAGGTCTTCAAGCAAGTTTGCTTGCGAAAACATCCCCTATGGTGCTCCGTTGGTGAAGTCACCCACATGTTGAGAATATCTGCCTGCTGTCCCTGGATAACACCTGTTACGGTAAATAACTGTGCTTTCTCTACTTAAAGCTAATTTTCCTTCCAACCCTGTGGGGTTACGCTAAGCTTCTTTTATTAAATATTAGCTTCTTCCAGAGATATGATCCTGGCAGCTTGGGTGTACCAAATGTAAGAATATTATGCCTGCTTATTCTTAGAGAAAGCAGAGATACTTACCTGTAGCAGGTTTTTTCCAAGGACAATAGGCCTATATTCTTATAACCTTCCCACTTCCCATAGTTGGCTTCTTAGTTTTGTTACTGAACTGATGATTCTGCAAGCCAACAATGGGCGGGAAGGCACTGACATAAGTGCAGTATGGCCACTGCCTAAAGATTTAAAGTGATGATGCACTTAGCAGTGTCCATACTGGGTTCCATGGATGTCACCCATATGTGAGAATATAGGCCTGTCCTCGAACACCTTCAGAACCGCTATTGGGGAAGGTAATGGCAAACCCACCCCATTGATAGCCTACAGAGAAACCCTCGTGCAAGTGGCAGTCCCCATAAGTCATTCATAAGTTGTTACTTGCATACCGGGGACTACTGTTACCTTAACCTTTTTATGCAGAGAAAATAACCATTGCAACTGTTATTCTTAAACCATTGTATTAAAGGGCTACTGAACGCTGGTTTGAAAATATGTTTTTGAAAAACTTGTTTTAAATTCTGAGATACCCCAAATTCTATAAATGATACCTAAAGTTGGGTGTGCAGATGCACGTCCATTTATCGAATAGGGTCAGTTATGCATGTAACAATTAGCTACTTGGCATTTGGAGATAAATATCAGTAATTGGCAGTAATTAGCAGCTGCAAATTATTCTTAACTTCTCTCACATCAACTCCAAGGGAGGCATGGACGAATCATGAGCATTCCAGGATTTAGGCACAAAGTTTTGGAATACTTCCATTTCCATACCTGACAGTAGTTAGGTGTGAACATTTTTAGCAGCCTAAAGTTAGGTGCAGAAATGACTTAAGCTAATATTCAGTAAAGACATGCGGAACTGCCTATATTAAATTCACAGCACACATCATCCCGGCACTTAACTTTGGGTGCCATTGACTGAATCTATGCCTATATGTAAATAAAATTAGTACTTTATCTTTGCTTATTTAACTGAAGTTGGCAACAAATTGTTTTAAATATTGACCTTATCATGATCTTGCAGCACATTTCCATGAAGTACATTTCACTATGATTTTTAGGTTTATTAAGACTTGCTGTACCAACTTATTTGATAGATAGGTGAAAGCGGTTTACAATAGAAAAGACAAGAAAAGAGCTACCACAAAATCTTTAAAAAAAAGTAGATCCAATGAGGTGTGTGCATCTGTAATCCCAGCCTGATAAACCAGTCCCCAAAAGCTAAACAATTGCATTTTCAGGACATACTTACATTTTAAAAGGCGATTCAGCACATAGAGAAGGAGGCAAATAGTTTTATGATATTATGATTGAGAAATAATATTAGAATATATTACAGCATCTATAAGTTTTCAGTCACATGCAAATACAATTCTGCTTATCTACATAATATGTTTCATAATGAAGTACCCCTTTGTTAAGAGTCCTTTTCAGCATCACAGGGTCTTCCTGCAACTCTTTACTCTCCCTCTCCCTCACCCTACCCCAACCTTATATACTGAGACAGTAGATAGATGTGCCTAGCAATCAGATCATAGGCTTAAACAGGAAATATTGTTCCTTTTTACTTAACGTAAAGCACATGCTCACAATGACAAATTCAGATGTTCATTTAATGGCAATATATTTTATGAATGCCATTGAAAATAGATCTCATATAGAATACCAAACAGCATATATGCAATATAATCACAGCTTTGTTTAAAGAAGAGTTTGGTACAACATTGGCTTCGTTATGTCCAAAGAAGTTTTTGAGATAGTATCTGTGGATGAGTGTATGTCTTTCCCCCCTAACCCCCCCCCCCCCCACACACACACACACACCGAATATGACTGAAATGGCATGAGATGATAATCCTAAAAAATTGAGGGATTTGGAGGCGATTAGATGGGATTTTTGTATTTTATGCTTGAATTGTGTATGGGCAAGGCAATATATACTATGGAGAGACACAGAGGCAAGGCTCTGGAATATGTTAGGTATTATTTTTCTTGTTCACTGTTATGTAATCTGTTGCCATGTGTCCATTTCCTGGGTAACAATTATTTAGCCCTTTTTTAAGTACGCTTGCATTATGTTGCACATTTAATTATAAAAACTGAATCAACGATTCATCTTGCTATGCACCTTGTAAATATTATCATTTTAATTGCTGCTATTTAAGTAGTTCTAAAGCTGCACATGAGTGCATATATCAATGCAAACTAAATTTTGTCTTAATGTACTGGTGTCGTTGAATCCTTAGGTTTTTATCTGAGTAAGATTTTTTTAAGATTAAAGGTTTTATTGATGATTAAATATCGTTTTGGCAGGGGAGAAGGTGCATATATAACAATACTGTTGGCTACTTATATGTAGTTTGCATCCCTAATTAAATTCCTATTAGTTTGATCTTACTTGGTAATTCACTCATATTCTGTCATCTTTATCCTTCTAAATGTATTGTGAGTTCATCAGCTTATCCCAGGGGAAGTGACATACTACATAATATGAACTTATTAGTGTGTGTTCTCTGAACCGATTTGTAATAATCATACTCCCAACTAGAAGATTTCTTGTAAGGTATGTTGCACATCTCACTTCCTTACAAATATATTGGCAGCTTTGCTGTTCTTGTTTATTTCATTTTCAGCTTTCAAGAAGTTGCTAGAAAATGAGACTAAGAAGATATGTCAAGAGAACCATGCAAATAATTTAGCAAGAGTTTATTCCCTTAAATCGCTCCAGTCTTTGCATTGGTGCTTTACCCATTGTAAATACTAGAATATTGAAAGGTATACATTTGGAGTCATTTTAGACTTTATGCAGTGAAAAACCAGATTAACAGCTTGTTAATTGAGCTACAGAAAGCTTGAAATTGGTTCATGATACTGGTATTTTTGTTCCTTCCCTCTTCAGTGTTTATTTTTAAATATTTTTAAAGCTGGTGTTTTTCTGTCCTGTAATCAAAATATGTAGTTTCCCTGCATTTTCAAGGAAGAGGTACAATTTGGGCATACCCACTGATATTCGATAAAACCCCCTGAGATTCTTTATTTTTAAACTTAATTTCACCTCCTAGCAGTCTTCTCTTTGGGTGCATGTAGACAGCACAAATGAGAGATGCTAAGTGCTGGCACTAGTTTTGTGGCACTACGCACTGCATCATATATTTGGCTTTATGGTAGCATTCTATAATTAAAATTCTGGCTAACTGGCTGTATCTAAAGAAAACTGACTGCTAACATCTCATTATTCCTGTATTTCTTTCATTGTTCAGTTGAATCCCCTTTATTTTACCTTCTTCATTTGAAATGGAAGTGTTTAGACAAAGTTCAATACAAATCTTCACAGTTTAACATATTCATTTTAACTAATGTCAATATTACTTTTAAAAAAGCTACTAATAAGTATCTGTTCTCAAATATCTTAAGTTCCCCTCTGTTTGCTTTGCTTTTGTAGTAACTGTTTTCTTTGTTTCTCATTTGCAGTGATGTGATTGCATGAGCCTGCTGCAGCATGATTTCCCCAGCAGGGACTCTCTGCTCGTTGCATGACTGTTACTTTTCTGTTCCAACTGTATAACCCAAACTAACAAGCTCTGAGCTAACACTCATGAGTCTGATGTCCAAAAGGTCCTTTTTGCAAAGAAACTCGCCAACCCTGATAATTTTTGTAACTTTGTCTTTACTATTATTTCATAAACAAGCTTCACCCATAAATTTCCAGAGAAACAAAGTTTAAAGGGCAGCATCCTGTTGATCAGTGTGGAGTTCTTTTAAGGCCGACATTTATGCTCCCTAATTCTAATAATATGAGTGTAAACATCGAAGCACAGCTGAAATTACAAAGGCAACCACTGTGTGCTTTCTGTGGGTTCATAATGGACTGGATAATGAAGGTTAGATGCTAATGAGTGAGGATGGAGTGGGTAACTCTTGAAAAGTAGTAAAAAGTACTTGAATAAAGCAAGGTTTCTTATTCCCTGGATATGTAGAGGGTTTTTTCCCCCTTTTATTTAAAGCCAAAACACATGTGGATCTTCATGATCCTCACTATTGCAATTTTATAACTGAATTTTTAGAGTAATACAGAATGAAATATGATTGCAATTATACATGATGTCACCTCGTAATTAACTTGGCACGTTGAAGGGAGTCATTTACTAACCGTTCTGTGTGCATTACTTACCATAAGTTAAATGGGCTGTACGGTAGATAGTACATATTAACTGTTACTAAATGACCCCCTAAGTGAAAAACCAAGGCCCCAAGTCTATAGAAAATTACTAGCCAGAAATATCTGCTAATGCTAATACATGCCGCTGTATATTATATACTATGTATATGTAACGTTATATTATTTTTCATCAGTAAACATTTTTTTCTGTAACAAGCAAATCTAAACTGTGCTGGAAAATGGTATAAATATAGAAACCAATTTAGCATACAGCAGCCTGCCTTGAGATTGGAATATTGTGTGAATATTTCCCCTTTAATAATGGTTATGTTTGTTTTGCTTACATTTGTATGCGTTTCCCCATTTACTAGTTCTGTGTAATGCATTCCAAATTTTACCTCACTGCCTCTGCTTTTAAAACTAAAATGTCAAAATTGTCTAGCATACATGTTTATAATTCTGACTGCATTGTGCTGCCTAAATATAACTTGAACGCTACCTGTTACAAATTTTAAAAACTCAAATATTGTATGTATTTCTTTTTTTGTAGTATTTTATATTTAAACAGTAATGCCAGGCCACAACACATAAGGAACAAGGAGACTTGTATCCCTAAATATGTATAGTTTTATTGTAGGAGATGACTGTACTTTTCAGTGACTTTTTAAAATCACAGTATTCCTTAAAAAATAATGCAAACTTGAGGCAAACTGAATGATTGCTCATTACAGTGAACTTGAATTGGTCCCATTCCAGGACTCCACCATATGGTCTTAAATATATCATTTAGATCCCTTGAAAGGTTTAGGATGTATTGTTTTATTTCCTAAACTGGGACTGCTAGCCATCATGTCTTCCACCCACAGCTGGTTAAAGCCAGTGGTGGCTCTGCATTGTTGGTACCATGTAATGGTTTTCACTGGTCAGAAGCATTCTGAAAGTGCCTCCAGATAACTGCACCATTTTTCATGTCCAACTCTGCAGGTTTCTAGCAACATATTTGTTCTGCTCAAGAAACCTGTAATTTGCTTGGACAACCTGTTTTAGGTCAATAAGCAGAGGAATGACAGCTATTTTTATTGGAATATAATAGTTCTGCTATCTGCCTTTTGTAACAGAGCACATGAGCTCTCAATGTATGTCTCAGAGTCTCATTCATAGGATATTTTCTGATTTTTAGCACAGAAGCGACAGGCAGTTTTTCATTATTCAAAATTGCTGTTTAAAGCAAGGGGATATTTTTTAACCATTTTATGTCCTCAGTAACAGATTTATGACCTCCTTAATCTGTGAGGTTTGATGAATGAGAGGAAAGAATGTAACATCATTTTAAGCAGCTGTACAAAAATCAAGTTTTAAAGTGCTGAAAATGTTTTTTCTACTCTGCCCATGAATTGAGCTGTCCAGTTACAAGATTTTGTTAATATACATATTTGTATATAGGACAAATAGATAATGGTCATCATTTTGACGCTGACTGTACTTTTCCATTCAGATAAAATAATGCTTCCAACATGGCAAGAAAGTGTACAGTTAAGTTGTAAATAAAGGCTTGTATAAGAATCTGTTTGTATGTGTTTTATAACAGTGTATATGCACATATTAAGAGCTCGGTGTATACCACAAAATTACAAACTGGCCATTTATTGATGATTATCAGCTTGACTTGAGATCTATGGTAATTCCACCTGCCACTAGAGTACAGAAAACTGAGTCAATATTACACTTTATCAGAAATGAGAGGCACGCCAGATTCATTAGAGATCTGCCTCCACTTTGACTGCTAATCAGGAAGCCTCATTTGTCACTTCATAACGGGGTTTATCCCAGGACAAGCAGGCAGCATATTCTTAATGTATGGGTGACGTCACCGACGGAGCCCCGGTACGGACACTTTTAACTAGAAAGTTCTAGTTGGCCGCACCGCGCATGCGCGAGTGCCTTCCCGCCCGACGGAGGAGTGCGTGGTCCCCAGTTTCTTCGTTTCCGCGGAGCGAAGAAGACGCATGTGTTTTCAACGGCCGTTGAAAAACTAGTTTTCTGCCTTCCCGCTCGCGTATTTTTCATTTTTTCTTCTTTTTTTCCCTTCGGATTCTTTTATTTGTACTTTCAAAAAAAAAAAAAAACAACTCGTTGAGTTTTCTTTATTTTTCAGGCCGGCCCCGGCGGGGCCTTTTGCCACCATACAGGCCTCCGGCTTCGATTTTGCAGAGGCCGTGTTTCCCTTCATGCCCCCTCAACCGGGCTTTAAGAAGTGCCAGCGGTGTGCACGCCCGATCTCACTCACCGACCCACACAATTGGTGCCTGCAGTGCTTGGGTCCGGAGCATCGGGCTGACACCTGCACCCGCTGTGCACATTAAAAAAAGCGCACATTAAAAAATAGGCAGATCCAGCAAAATATTCTTTTCGGTACCGGATCTGCCATGGAATCTGCCGCGACGTCGACGGCACCTAAAAAGTCGGCACCGACTACTTCGACGCCACCGGATCCTTCTTCGGGGTCGCTGGCCCCAGGTAAGCCGGCTAAGAAGCCTTCCACTTCCCTTGAGCGCCCTCCTGCCACAGCTGCGACGCCGGTCCTCCCGGCACCGCACCGACCCCGTAAACGCTCCGCTCCGATATCGATGAGTGCCTCGTCATCGGCCTCCTCATCGCCGGAGCGTAGAGCAGCACCTATGGTACCGAAGAAGAAAAAAGCGGTACTGGTGCCTCCCCTGGACGACCGCATCGCGGCCATACTCCAAGCCCAATTGCAAGAACAGCTGCAGCAGCAACTCCAGCAACTGTTGCCGGCGATGTTGGCCCCACACCTTCCGGTACCGGACCGGTCCGAGCCTCGCACGATCCCATCGGTGTCAACCCCCTTGGTACCGCTTAACACTTCCATGCCGGTGCTTTCGGCTGAACCACACCGTTCCCAACCTACGGTGCAGGCCCACTCTGATACCGACCCTTCCCGGTACCAGGAACGACACCGGTCTTTCTCCCCTGGTACCGCTTTGGTACGCTCTGGCAAGTCTCTCTCCAAAACCCACCATGCCGAGCCCTCCACACCGATGTCCCGCCATGCGCACCCTGATATCAGGGACCCGGATTTATGGGAAGAATCCCCGCACGGTACCGAGGAAGACGCTTCGTCGACGGACGAGGAACCCTCGGTGGCTGATACCGTTTCAAAACTGGAACAGTCTTCTTTCACCAAATTCCTCAGGGAGATGTCGACGGCTCTTTCCATTCCCTTAGAGTTCGACTCTAAAAATTCTCAGGCTTTTCTCGATGCCCTAAACTTTGAACAACCTCCCAAGGAATTTCTTAAGTTACCCGTCCACGACATCCTATGGGAAACTTTTTATAAAAACTGGGAGAACCCCCTCACTGTCCCCGGGGCCCCTCCCCACGGCTACTCTCTCAACTTTCAGACTCTTCCACCAGACAGTCCTCCAAAAGAGTCTGTTTTCCACTCCACCCAATCCTCCCTCTTCCTGAGGGAGGTCCACTCCCTCCTTCTTCTCAACGCCATCAAAGAGGTACCCTCAGACCAAAGGGATCAGGGATTCTACTCCCGCTACTTCCTGTTTCCCAAGAAGACAGGAGACCTCCGTCCCATCCTCGATCTCCGGGACCTCAAGAAGTGTCTGGTCAAGGAAAGTTCAGAATGCTCTCCCTTGCCACGCTTTACCCTCTTCTCTCTCAACATGACTGGCTATGTTCCCTAGACCTCAAAGAGGCCTACACTCACATTCCAATCCATCTGACTTCACGTCGCTACCTCCGATTTCAGATACAGCACCGCCAATATCAGTACAAAGTGCTACCCTTTGGCCTCGCATCATCGCCCAGGGTGTTCACCAAGTGCCTTATTGTGGTGGCGGCATTTCTCAGGTCTCACAACCTCCAGGTGTTCCCCTACTTGGACGATTGGTTGGTGAAAGCACCTACGTCTCCACTTGTGCTACAAGCCACTCAACACACCATCTCCTTCCTCCATCTCCTTGGGTTCGAGATCAACTACCCCAAGTCGCATCTGCTTCCCACACAGCGACTTCAGTTCATTGGAGCCATTCTCGACACCACCCTAATGAGGGCGTTTCTCCCCTCCGACCACCAACGAACCCTGCTCCACCTCTGCCGTCAGGTGCTCCTCCATCACTCCATTCCAGCTCGGCAGATGATGGTCCTCCTGGGCCACATGGCCTCAACGGTCCATGTGCTTCCTCTGGCGCGACTCCACCTCGGGACACCTCAGTGGACTCTAGCCAACCAATGGTCGCAGACAACGGATCCTCTTTCTCATCCCATCTCTGTGACATCGTCTCTTCAGCAATCTCTTCAATGGTGGTTGAACTCCTCCAATCTTTCCAGGGGTCTACTCTTTCATCTACCCCCTCACTCCATGATCATAACCACAGATGCCTCCCCCTATGCATGGGGAGCTCACCTGGGAGATCTTCGCACCCAGGGCCTCTGGACCCCTCAGGAGCGTCAGCATCACATCAATTTCCTGGAACTCAGGGCCATGTTCTATGCTCTCAAGGCCTTCCAGCACCTTCTCTACCCTCAGGTTCTTCTCCTGTGCACAGACAACCAAGTTGCCATGTACTACATAAACAAGCAAGGCGGCACCGGATCTCCCCTCCTCTGTCAGGAGGCCATCCGCATTTGGACCTGGGCCACGGCCCACAGTCTCTTCCTCAAGGCTGTCTATATCCAGGGCGAACAGAACTCCCTGGCCGACAATCTCAGCCGCATCCTTCAGCCTCACGAGTGGACTCTGGATCCTCCCACACTCCGCTCCATCTTCGCTCGGTGGGGCACTCCTCAGGTGGACCTCTTTGCAGCTCCTCACAACCATCAGCTACCCCAGTTCTGCTCCAGACTCTTCTCTCCTCACCGTCTGGCCCCGGATGCATTCCTGCTCAACTGGACGGATCGGTTCCTCTATGCCTTTCCTCCACTGCCTCTGATGTTGCGGACGTTATTCAAACTCCGCAAAGACAAAGCCACCATGATTCTCATCGCCCCTCGGTGGCCTCGCCAACACTGGTTCTCCCTCCTGCTCCAGCTCAGCTCCAGGGAGCCCATTCCTCTTCCTGTGTTTCCTACTCTACTTACACAGCAGCATCAGTCTCTACTGCATCCCAATCTGTCCTCGCTCCACCTGACAGCTTGGTTTCTCTCGGGCTGACCTCTCTAGTCAATCTATCTCAGCCTGTCCGTCGTATTCTGAATGCCTCCAGGAAACCGGCCACCCTCCAATATTACCATCAGAAGTGGACCCGGTTCTCCTCTTGGTGTCTCCTACATCATCACGATCCCACTCATTGGCAGTGGAAACTATACTGGACTATTTGCTCTCTCTGTCCGACGCTGGCCTCAAGTCTACCTCAATCAGAGTCCACCTCAGTGCCATCACTGCATTTCATGAGCCTGTCCTCGGAAAACCTCTCACGGCTCATCCCCTGGTTTCCCGATTCATGAGAGGCCTCTTCAATGTCAAACCATCTCTGAAGCTTCCTCCAGTCGTCTGGGACCTGAATGTGGTTTTATCAGCCCTCATGAAACCCCCTTTTGAGCCTCTTGCCACAACTTCGCTCAAATTTCTCACATGAAAGGTGCTTTTCCTCATTGCCATCACCTCTGCCAGGAGGGTTAGTGAGCTGCATGCACTGGTTGCCGACCCACCTTTCACTGTTTTTCACCATGACAAGGTGGTTCTGCGTACCCATCCTAAATTCCTTCCCAAGGTGGTCTCTGAGTTTCACCTCAACCAGTCCATTGTGTTGCCTGTCTTTTTCCCTAAGCCCCATTCTAATCCTGGGGAACAGGCGTTGCACACGCTGGACTGTAAGCGTGCCCTTGCATACTACCTTGACCGTACCAGGGCTCACCGCTCGTCCCCTCAGCTCTTTTTGTCCTTCGACCCTAACCGGCTAGGTCATCCTGTCTCTAAACGGACGCTTTCCAACTGGCTTGCTGCCTGCATTGCGTTCTGTTATGCTCGGGCCGGTCTCTCACTGGAAGGTGCTGTCACGGCCCACAGGGTCAGAGCTATGGCTGCTTCTGTGGCTTTCCTCCGTTCCACGCCCATAGAGGAAATCTGCAAGGCTGCCACTTGGTCCTCAGTTCACACGTTCACGACTCACTACTGTCTGGATACCTTCTCCAGACGGGATGGACACTTCGGCCAATCTGTGTTACATAATTTATTTCCCTAATGGCCAACCATCCCTCCTCCCTCTCTGTTCGCTTAGAGGTCACCCATACGTTAAGAATATGCTGCCTGCTTGTCCTGGGATAAAGCACAGTTACTTACCGTAACAGGTGTTATCCAGGGACAGCAGGCAGATATTCTTACGTCCCTCCCACCTCCCCGGGTTGGCTTCTTAGCTGGCTTATCTTAACTGGGGACCACGCACTCCTCCGTCAGGCGGGAAGGCACTCGCGCATGCGCGGTGCGGCCAACTAGAACTTTCTAGTTAAAAGTGTCCGTACTGGGGCTCCGTCGGTGACATCACCCATACGTTAAGAATATCTGCCTGCTGTCCCTGGATAACACCTGTTACGGTAAGTAACTGTGCTTTTTGGATCTACTTTGTCCAAGAAGAGCTGTTCAGTTTCAAATTGTTTTCATGATAGACTTTTTTTGGTACTGAAAATTCTTATACTGGTTTGCAAAGAACATAAGAATTGCCGCTGCTGGGTCAGACCAGTGGTCCATGGTGCCCAGCCGTCCACTCATGCGGCAGCCCTTGGTTCAAAGACCAGTGCCCTAACTGAGACTAGCCATACCTGTGTATGTTCTGGTTCAGCAAGAACTTGTCTAACTTTGTCTTGAATTCCTGGAGGGTTTTCCCCTATAACAGCCTCCAGAAGAGCGTTCCAGTTTTCTAACACTCTCTGGGTAAAGAAGAACTTCCTTATGTTTGTATGGAATCTATCCCCTTTTAACTTTAGAGAGTGCCCTCTCGTTCTCTCTACCTTGGAGATGGTGCTCAACTTGTCTTTATCTACTAAGTCTATTCCCTTCATTATCTTGAATGTTTCGATCATGTCTCCTCTCAGTCTCCTCTTTTCAAGGGAGAAGAGGCCCAATTTCTCTAATCTCTCACTGTACGGCAACTCCTCGATCCCCTTAACCATTTTAGTCGCTCTTCTCCAGACCCTTTCGAGTAGTACTGTGTCCTTCATGTACAGCAACCAGTGCTGGACGCAGTATTCCAGGTGAGGGAGAACCATGGCCCGGTACAGTGGCATGATAACCTTCTCTGATCTGTTCATGATCCCCTTCTTAATCATTCCTAGCATTCTGTTCGCCCTTTTTGCCCCCACCGCACATTGCACGGACAGTTTCATGGATTTCTCGACCAGTACTCCCAAGTCTCTTTCCTGGGGGGGTCTCTCCAAGTACTGCACCAGACACCTGTATTCGTGTATAAGATTTTTGTTACCGACATGCATCACCTTACACTGGCTTGAAGTTAGCTTGTAGCTATATGTTTAAGAGGGGTGAAGGTATTGAGCATGTTTCACCAGTGTGTATTTCAACTGGAAACTTTGTTTTGTTTTGTTCGCCTTACACTTATCCACGTTAAACTTCATTTTGCATTTGTCACAGCTCATTTCTCAAGCGTGTTTCTGTCACATTACAGGTCTTCACAATACTCCTGCGTCTTCATTACTCTGAATAACTTTGTATTGTCTGCAAATTTAATCACCTCACTCATCGTACCAATTTCCAGGTCGTTTATAAATATGTTGAAGGACACGGGTCCAAGCATCGAACCCTGCAGCACTCCACTTGTGATGTTTTTCCAGTCCAAGATTTGTCCATTTACTCCTACTCTCTGTTTCCTATCTGCCAGCCAGTTTTTAATCCACGTGAGTATTTCACCCTTGATTCCATGGATCGCAATTTTTTGAAGTAGTCGTTCATGCAGAACCTTGTCGAACGCCTTCTGAAAATCCAGATATACAGTGTTGACCAGGTCACCCTTGTCTATCTGCCTGTTTACCCCCTCGAAGAAGTGCAGCAGGTTTGTCAAGCAAGATCTTCCTTTGCTGAAGCCGTGCTGGGTGGTCCTCATCAGATTGTGTCCATCAAGGTGATCAATGATGCGGTCCTTTATCAGCGCCTCTACCGTCTTTCCCGGTACCGAGGTCAGACTCACCAGTCTCCCGGATCTCCCTCGAACCTTTCTTCAAGATCGGCATAACATTCGCCACTATACAGTCTTCCGGAATCCTTCCTGATTTGATCGACAGATTGGCTATTAGTTGAAGTAGTTCAACTATAGCCCCTTTCAATTCCTTGATAACCCTCGGATGGATATCGTTTTTAAGCCTATTAATCTGCCTGCATACCTCTTCTATATTCACCGTCAATCCTGTCAGTTTCCCGTCTTCATTTCCTGCATATAGCCTGTCGGCTTCTGGTATGTTGTGTATATCCTCTTTGGTAAATACAGACGCAAAAAATGTGTTCAGTTTGTCGGCGATGGCTTTGTCTTCCTTTAGCACTCCTTTTATTCCATGGTCATCCAATGGCCCCACCGCTTCCTTCGTGGGTCGTTTCCCCTTAATATATCGAAAGAACAGCTTGAAGTGTTTTGCCTCCTTGGCTATTTTTTCCTTGCAGTCTCTTTTGACCCCTCTTACCGCCTTATGGCACCTGCTTTGATGTTGTTTGTGCTTTTTCCAATTTTTGTCCATTTTTGACCTTTTCCATTCCTTAAACGAAGTCTTCTTATCTCTGATCGCTTCCTTCACCGTTACAGTGAGCAACGCTGGTTTCTTGTTCTTTTTCCTCTTGGATCCCTTGTTGATACGCAGTATACATAGATTTTGGGCCTCTGTGACTGTGTCCTTAAAAAGGGACCATGCTTGCTCTAGCGTTTTTACAGTGCTTATCCTCTTCTTAATCTTCTTCCCCACCATGAGTCTCATCCCTTCATAAATCCCTTTTTTGGAAGTTCAGTGCTGTGGCCGTCATTCTCGATCTATGTTTTGCCCCTGTGTCCAGGTTGAAGCAGATCATATTGTGATCATTGCTTCCCAGCATCCCTTCTACTTCTACACCTTGCGCCGATCCTCGTAGTCCATTTAGAATTAAGTCCAGAATTGCATTTCCCCTCATATTTTTCTTGACAAGTTGTTCCAGGAAGCAATCGCCTACAGCATCCAGGAACTTGGTCTCCCTACTGCAGCCGGAGGTGCTTAGGTTCCAGTCTATCCCCGGATAATTGAAGTCACCCAGGATAACTGTGTTGCCTCCCTTGCAGTTGCGTTTAATCTTGTCCATCATTTCTCTATCAATTTCTTCAGACTGCCCTGGGGGTCGGTAGTAGATGCGGATTTTCATTTCCGTTCCATTTGTTCCCGGAATTTTGACCCATAGAGACTCTACCTTATTTTTTGTTTCCAGCTTGTTCTCTCCGGTAGACTCAATTCCCTCTTTGACGTATAGGACAATACCTCACCTTTTTGACCTGCGGTATAGCTTGTATCCCGGCAGCACAGTGTCCCAGACGTTTTCCTCATTCCACCATGTTTCCGTGATGCTGATGATCTTTTTGTGCCATAGCTTCCAATTCCCCCATTTTATTCCTTAGGCTCCTTGCGTACGTTTACATACACTTGAGTTTGGGGCCTGTTACTTGCATTTCCTTTCCTCTTCTGTCCCTTTCTAATCATCAGGCTTTCTGTCTTACCTATCCGTTGAGTCTTCCCCGCTATCTTCCTGCACAGAATCCTCTGGGTATACCAGTTCCCAAACCATCGACTCTTGGTCAACTGTTGGCTTTCCCCTTCTTCCTAGTTTAAAAACTTCTCAATTTCTCTTTTGATGTTGCTTGCAAGTCGCCTCGTTCCGCTTCTGCTGAGATGGAGTCCATCCTTCCTGAATAGCTTGCTCTTCCCCCAGAAAGTTGTCCAGTTGCACACGAAGTGGAATCCTTCTTCCTCACACCAGTGCCTCATCCATACGTTGACTGCTTGCAGCTCCGTCTGTTTCTCATCGGCCCTGGGTACTGGCAGGATCTCCGATAATGCTACCCTCGGCGTTCTGGTCTTCAGCTTCCCTCCTAGCATCCGGAACTGGCCCTTCAGTCCTTCCCTGATGTAGTTCCTTTTGCTCACGTGGTTTGTTCCCACGTGGATCACCACCGCTGTATCTTCCTCTTCCATGCTGTCGATCCTGTCGATGCAGCTTACTATATCTTCTACCTTGGCTCCTGGTAGGCTGGTCACCAGCCGATCCTGTCTTCCTCCCACTATGTGGCTGTTGACTTGTCTGATGATGGAGTCCCCCATGACGATTGCTGTCCTATCTTCTCTTGCCTTTCCAGCTGTAGGTCCGTGTCCTCTGTGCACTTCCATCTTCCCTCATCCCAGCGTTGGCTTGCACTAGACTTGTCTTCCTTGTGGTTGTCCTCCAGGTGGTCCTCACTCATTGTAGGTGTATCTTGGCAGCTCCACTGTTGGTGATTTTCCACAGCCTCCCTGTATGCCTGTTCGATGAACTTTTCTAACTCCCTGACTTCTTTCTTAACGGTTTCCTCTGTCATGAAGTTTCCTGCGTCTCTGTCCTCCTCTTCCACTGCTCGAAGTGCTTCTAGTTCCAGTATTCTGCCCTCCAGGAGTCTGACTTGCTTCTTCAGGCCCTCCAGTTCCTCATATCAAGTGCATACATAAGACCACCTCCCAGAGGGGAGGTAGTTGTACATATGGCAAACAGTGCAGAAAACTGGGTAGCTCAACATCCTGCTTCGGTCTGCTTCATTGCTGTCCGCTTGCCGGTCTGTCGTCTGAAGTGGCTTTTCCTTGTTTAGGAATCTGTGTAGCGCCTCGGTGTTACTGTGAAGTCCTTTTCTTGATTTTAAACCTACCCCTTTTGCTTATGTGTGTCCTCTGTATCTGCTGTGATTGCCCTCTACTACTACTGTGTTTATCTACTGCTTCTCTGTCCTGTTATCCTTGTGGTACTTGCCTGTGTAGGTGTCCTTCCTTAGTGTTTCTTTTTTGCTCGTCCCTTCTTAAGGCCCTTCGATGATCGCCATTGGCCCTTCCCCTTTTAAGGAGGAGCTCTGGTGGATGAAGTCAGGGGGTGGGTGGAGCTACCTCTCGCCGATGCCCCTTGCTCTCTCCTGCCTTCTCTTGCTCCTTTCCCTCTCCTGTTCTCTGCTTTTCTCTCCTCCTTTCCTGCCTCCTGCTTGCCTGCCCAAGCTTGTTTAATTGAGCTCCGTTGGCCCCTCCCCTTTTAAGGAGGAGCTACGGTGGATGATGTCAGGGGTGGGCGGAGCTACCTCTTGCTGATGTCCCTTGCTCTCTCCTGCCTTCTCTTGCTCCTTCCCCTCTCCTGTTCTCTGCTTTTCTCTCCTCCTTTTCTGCCTCCTGCTTGCCTGCCCCTCTTACAGCTAAAGAGATTTCAACATACTTTGGAAGAACAGGTATGAGAGAGAACTGCCATTACAATTTATTTGTTTAAAAGTTCTAATTTTTTACATGTCTGGTTTCACAATTTTTTATTATTATTATTTATTTATTAGCATTTTGAAATTATTCACAAGAACATTCTTGTTAAAGAAATAAAGAAGGAAATCTTACCAAGGCATTGTAAAACATATACGTAACTTATATAAATCTTCCTTAGACCCCCATTAAGTGGGGAGGGCCCAGGTAAAAATTAAAGAAGAGATTATTTATTACAGAAAACAGTTACAGTATATAGGCATAACTTAACAGCTATCTCACCTTTATACTAACTCTTCACTAACTAAACATTTTCAGTTGCCAATTTCTTCATATCTATAAATGCTTTTAGTTACTCTGGGGCAAGTTTGTTTAACATTCAATTTATTAATTCGGGGTTTTGTTATGCATGCATGGCCCCTAGAGTCTCCTTTGTTTTAGTTATTAATGGCATCACACCATTATGTGGCACCATTTTTTTAATATTGTTTGCTTAATTCTTTTTTATATTGTTTGCTTAATTTATTTTTAACTTCATTGGCTTACCCATTTTTGTCTTCCCATATCTCACCATAAGGGCTCTTGGTGGGAATTTTAGTTTTAACTGGGTCCCTTTTCCAGTTTAATATCTCCTGTTTCTCTTGTTTTTATTTGGTTATTATAGTTATGTAGTGCCCTCCAAAGTGTAAGCAGCTTTGCCACAGTCCTACACGGACCACATTTGGTATTCTTTATAGTTTTGTACAGTTATATAGTGCCCCCCTTTGTTTATACAGCTTTGCCACAATCCTTTTTTTTTTGGGTGGGGGGTAGGCCACTTTAAGTAGTTTCTTGTTTTTATCTGTTATTTATTTATTTAAAATTTTATATACCGCATAAATACTATGTGGTTTACAAAATTACATGCATACATATTAAAAATACTAAAACATGTTTCGACAGAACAAACACAATAAAACATTAACAGTATCATTATTAAAACTTTTTTCAAATTCATCCAACAAGATGGAAAGACAAAATCCCATAAAAACATTTACAGGACGGTAAGGCTTCAGCTACAAATAGCATTAGCACATGAAGGAATTCACAAATAATTGTGTTTTCAACATTTTCTTAAAATTCAGTCTCCCATCACAAAATCGCAGAATACCAGGCAGTGCATTCCAAAGCTTGGCACCTGCTATGTAGTGCCCTCCAAAGTGGAGGCAGCTTTGCCATTGTCCTACACAGAGTTTGCCCACATTTTGTGACCTTAGAATTACATGGTTCTAACTACCAAAAGTCATTCTCGCAGTTAGAACCTTGTAATCCCATGCATAGACTAATTTCTGTACATAGAATCATGTATTTTCTTATGAAATGAAGGAACGGTTAAGTTGCAATAAATCCTCATGAGTGTTGTAACATCTACATGTCAGATAGAACCCAGAAGTCATCAGAGTTAAAAATACTGAAAATTGTCACTTAGAACCCTGTAATTCTAAGGTCGCGATTTGGCTATCTTATACAGATGTGGAAAAAGTATAGGTGTGCAAAAATTGTTAGATAGCAGGAACAAATGATTGACCGAGCCAAAACCAAATATAAGTCAATGAACGCTAAACCAAAAACCCCAAAACCCATACTGGTAAAACAAGTCAAATAAAGGGAGGTTATCAAATACACCTAGTAACCAAAACACTAGCCTTAGAAAAAAATGAGTATCACTGACAAATTTGGAAGTATGAAAGAATATAAGAAAATTTAAGACTGTGCAAAAAAGCCAACCTCCCAAATGGATTGTGGCATAGCTGTGTAAAGGGCACTATATAACAGTTTCAGTTGCATGTCCAACTATATGCTTGATCCTATTCCTTCACAGTGGCTTTCTCTTTTCTCATCATGGCCTCTTTATAGCTATGATTGTTACTAAGCCTTATCCCTATGGAATGAAAACATGCAATTGCATGGCCTATTCATTGCCATCCAATTATTGCCCAATTTCTAACCTGTGCTCTATTTCTAAAATCACAAAACCTTGTCTTTCAACAACCCAGAGCTTTCAGCTAATCACAGAACCTATTGCATACTTGTCAGTTTGGCTTCCAAATTAGTCATAGTTGTAAAACTGTTACTACATTACTCAGTGACTTACATTCCTCAATAGATAAAGGTGACACTTCTGCCTGTGTATCATTAGATCTCACTGAAGCCTTTGATACCATTGAGTATAATTTTCTCCTACCTACTGTAGATTATCCCACCTAGGTATCACCGGGGCTGTACTTCACTGGTTCTCCTCTTTCCTGCCCATACATTTCTTCTCTGTCTCACTCCCTGATTCTACTTCTTCCACTTTCTCAATCTGATATGGAATTCCCCAGGGCTCAATCTATTCTTGAGTCCTCCTGCAGAATCTTGATCCTCAGGAAGTTATATCACTAACTGCCAGCAGTTAAGGATGATCATTTACACAACATTTAGCATGATGTAACTCAGTGTCTTGCAAACTGGTGGCCGTGGCTCGAGGGTATCCAAAAGCACACGGACATAGATGTCACCACATCAACATCCAAAGGCCCTCCAGATGGGGCCCTGAGCCACCAGTGGGGAGTGCTGGAAGGGAAGAGGTGCCAGAGAGGAGGAGAGACTGGCGCTGGCTGATTCGTGGCAAGAGGCATATCCTGTAGGTAGTTAGCTGGCGCCAATGCCTCTCCTCTTCCTTGGTGTTAATGTGCCACAACACAGTTTTGTGATACACTGGTGTAACTGCTCGCTCCTAACATTAGGTGTGAAACTAAGGACTTATGCTAGTATTCTTCAATGGCAGTTCTACGCAAAAGTGCCATGACAGAACTCGCACCTAGCACACATCATCTGGAGCCTAAAATTTGGTGGTCTTTCTTGAATCTATAACATATATGTTATAAAATAAACATATCCAAGAAAATTTAGGTAAATCTATTTTAGCCTGCCTCAAAAAAAGATATAAATTTCTGTGGCTACTTTCCAATGGCATAACCCATGTACCTAGGTGCTTTTACAGCCTGAGTGCTTCATAAGAACATAAGCAATGCCTCTGCTGGGTCAGACCTGAGGTCCATCTTGCCCAGCAGTCCGCTCACGCGGCGGCTCAACAGGTCCAGGACCTGAGCAGTAATCCTCTATTTATACCCTTCTATTCCCTTTTCCAGCAGAAAAATGTCCAATCCTCTCTTAAATCCCAGTACTGTATTCTGCCCTATAACGTCCTCTGGAAGCGCATTCCAAGTGTCCACCACACGTTGGGTAAAGAAGAACTTCCTGGCATTTGTATTGAATCTGTCCCCTTTCAACTTTTACGAATGGCCTCTTGTTCTTTTATTTTTTGAAAGTTTGAAGAATCTGTCCCTCTCTACTCTCTCTATGCCCCTCATGATCTTATAAGTCTCTATCATATCCCCTCTAAGTCTCCTCTTCTCCAGGGAAAAGAGACCCAGTTTCTCCAATCTCTCAGCGTATGAAAGGTTTTCCATCCCTTTTATCAGACGTGTCGCTCTTCTCTGAACTCTCTCGAGTAACGCCATATCCTTCTTAAGGTATGGCGACCAAAACTGGACACAGTATTCCAGGTGTGGGCGCACCATCGCCCGATACAGCGGCAGGATAACTTCTTTCGTCCTGGCTGTAATACCCTTCTTGATTATACCTAGCATTCTATTCGCTCTTTTAGCGGCCGCTGCGCACTGTGCAGTCGGCTTCATTGACCTGTCCACCATTATCCCCAAGTCCCTCTCTTGAGTACTCTCATTCAATGACATCCCTCCCATCGTATAGTTGTACCTCGGGTTTCTGCTTCCCACATGCAATACTTTACATTTCTCAACGTTGAACTTCATTTGCCATTTTGTCGCCCATTCTCCTAGTTTGTTCAAGTCCCTTTGCAATTCCTCACAGTCCTCTTTAGTCCGAGCTTCCCTAAATAGTTTGGTGTCATCTGCAAATTTTATTATCTCATACTTCGTCCCTGTTTCTAGATCATTTATGAATATATTAAATAACAGCGGCCCGAGCACCGAGCCCTGCGGAACACCACTCGTGACCCTCCTCCAGTCAGAGTAGTGTCCCTTCAACCCTACCCTTTGTTTCCTACCTGCCATTGATTTATTACCCTGGACTATGCTGCTGAAATTCACAGAAGAAAATGTTTATGAACAATTTGTAAATCTAAATTGGATAAAGCCATGGGGCCAGATGAGATACATCCTAAGATACTGAGAGGGCTCCAAGAGGTTCTGGCAGGTTCTCTAAAGGATGTACAAATCCATGGAGCTGGGAGAGATTCTACAGGACTGGAGAAGGGCTTATGTGGTCTCTTTTCCATAAAATTGGTAACACAGAAAAAGTAGTAAACTACAGAGGAGTAAATGTCATAGACACACCACTAAAAGAAAAGATAGTGACATTTCTAGAATCAGATGGGTTTCAAGATTCGAGGCAACATGTTTCTACCAAGGAAGATCATGCCAAACAAACTGTTTTGACTTCATGTCCAGAGAACTCAGTCAAGGGCATGCATTGGATGCAGTTTACTTAGATTTCAGCAAAGCCTTTCATACTGTTCCTCATAAGAGGCTTATAAGTAGATTACATTACATTACATTAGGGATTTCTATTCCGCCATTACCTTGCGGTTCAAGGCGGATTACAAAAGGTTAATTTAAAAAGAAACAGAGTTACATTGATTAGCTAGAGAGGTAAGTTGTAGATCTTATAAACATTTAACGGGTTGTTGAGGGTGAGGTGGTTTGTAAAAGAATTAATAGGTGGTCATAGCGGAGGTTCTTTTGTTATTATTAGTGCGGTAATGAGTAGATCAAATGTCAGTTTTAGAGTTACTAAGAGGTCGTGATGTTATTGCTGCTTCTCCTAGGACAAGCAGGATGAGTCAGCCACATATGGGTGACTCCCTAGCCGAGGGATGTACCGACTGGACCTGCGCCTTAGCGCTTTGTGCATCCCTCGCCTGGCTGTGGAGGCCGAGCCGGGCAAGGTAATCAGGCAAAGCAGGTAAAGTTGTGGAAACAAGGTTTTAGATAAAGTGCTGTATTAACTGAGCAATAATACTCACAGAACAGTGAACTGGTCAATGACAATCAATGAACAGTGAGAAACCAACTGGTCCAAAGTGACAATTCGTACTTGCATGTGAGAATTCATACTTGCCTATTCCACATTCAGTCTAGACAGGAGTGCTGGAAGACCTACTTAACTCACAGAACAGCGAAACTGGTCAATGACAATCAATGAACAGTGAGAAAACCAACTGGTCAACAGTGACAATTCTTAACTGGTCAACAGTGACAATTCGTACTTGCATATGAGAATTCATACTTGCCTATTCCACATTCAGACTAGACAGGAGTGCTGGAAGACCTACTTAACTCACAGAACAGCGAAAACTGGTCAATGACAATCAATGAACAGTAAGAAAACCAACTGGTCAACGGTGACAATTCATAACTGGTCAATAGTGACAATTCGTACTTGCATATGAGAATTCATACTTGCCTATTCCATATTCAGACTAGACAGGATTGCTGGAAGACCTACTTAACTCACAGAACAGTGAAATTGGTCAATGACAATCAATGAACAGTGAGAAACCAACTGGTCAACAGTGACAAATCGTACTTGCATGTGAGAATTCATACTTGCCTATTCCACATTCAGTCTAGAAGGAGTGCTGGAAGACCTACTTAATCAATATCTATAACACCCTACTTGAACAGTGTTTGTCGATATTTATAACACCCTACTTGATCAGTGTTTGTCAAGGCTGTGCTAGTGGTTGCTGTCCCTCCCGGGAGGGAACCTGTGCTTGGTGAAGGTGTGCATGGAGGACCAAGTGGCTGCATCGCAGATGTCCCCTATTGGTGTGTGGTGCAGATGTGCCGTTGTGTTGGCTATGGTTCTGCGCTGGTGGGCGTTGGCTCCCACCTGCGGTTGATGCTGCGCTTTTCTATAGGTGAAGGGAATGCACTCTTATATCCAGCGCGCGCGCCTGCGTTTGGTGGCCGGAAGTCCTGGTCTGTTTTGGTCGTAGGAGACGAACAATTGAGGCTTGTCTAATCTGCTGCATAGTCAGGGCCCGCACACAGTCCAGGAGGTGTTGCTGAGGTGGCAGTGTGCCTCCCTGTGGGGAGATGTAGAGTGCCGGGAGGCACGCTGAAGCCGCCTTCGGCAAGAATCGGGGGTGGGTTCTGGGTACCACCCTGTTCTCATGAGGGAGTGTGTCGGTAGACACGATGGTCAGGATTTTCCCAGCCAGGAATACGGGATCTGCCTCCCCCAAAGGTTTGAAGGGGTCGAGGTGAGATGAGGCGGCACCAAGTTGAGGTCCCATCCGGGCGGTGGTGGTCTGACCGGTGGGTGCAGATTGGACAGTCCCTTCATGAAATTTTGTGATTACTGGATGCCTCGACACTGGTTTGCTGTCTAGGCCAGCGTGGTATGCCGTGATTGCACTTAGGTGGACCTTGATGGAAGTGGGTTTTAGGTCCCCCTGAGATAAGCTCAGTATGTACTGCAGGATGTCCGGTATGGGGCAGTTGTAGGGGTCTCGCTGCGTGTCTGTGCACTGGTAGCGGAACCTTCTCCCTTTCAACCCATAGCGTTTTCTGGTTTAAGGTCTTCTGGCTGCCATAAGAGTGTGCTCCACGTCTTGTGGTAGGTTCATCCTCTCATCATCCATGAGGTCAGGGCTAAGGAACGCAGGTCGTGGTGGAGGGGGTAATGACAACTGCACTGATCTGGAGCGGGGAGAGGTGGGTGAACCGCTATCCCTTGCCGGAACGGGAACCATAGTTGCAGGAGCCCAATCAGGGCAATCATGATCACCGTTGCTCTGTCCTGAAGAATCTTCTGCAGGACTTAGGGTGTTCCAACTCACAGACAGACCGTCGGGGCTGAGATGGCGATGGGTTGATCTCTTTGCGCAGAAGGTCGAGTATTTTGAGTTCGGTTCGGTTGCAAACAGGTCGATGCTCGGTGTGCCCCAGGTGATCTCTACTGAATGGCATTTTTTTGCAATTTGAGCGAGTATGAATAATTGAAGGAACAAGAAAAAAGCACCAAGGGCCTTCAGAAATGGGGCAATCAATTTTCTATTTATTAATGGACCTGACATGGGATATGTTTCAGCGTAACCGCCTGCATCAAGGGTCAATTGGTTGAATTCTTTAATACTTGATTTGCAAGCAAAAAAACACCCACAGAGACCTATTTGGAGACTTTGATCCTGGATTCCTGTGCATTACAGACTCATGGATTGAAAAAGATGATCTATTCACACAAAATGAACTCTGCTCCTATGGTTACCATGGCCTCTTCTCTCCCAGAATAAACTGGAAAGGAGGAGGCCTGGCACTCCTCTACAAATCATTCTTCGACATTCAGCTCCTCAAAAAGGATAGCTATACTTCACTAGAATATATTTTAGCTTCAGTCAATGACGAATTCCACCCCTACCCATTAGGTATCTTGTTACTATACCGGCAACCAACCCCCTGAAATAAATCCCCTAAACTCGTCCTCAAGACCATAACAAGCGCCTTCCTAAAATTTCAGAGACTACTGATCATTGGCGACATTAATCTCCACCTAGATGATAACACCAGCAAGGATACAACTGAATTCAACAACTTCCTCACCTCTCTAGGTTTTCCCACTCCTGCGCCCTCCCCAACCCACGAAAAGGGGCATACACTAGACATCCTCGACCTGACCGAGTACAAAACTTCTGCCAAAGATGCTTGTTGGGAACATGTCCCTTGGTCCGATCACTTCCTAGGTTCTTCCTTCCTCTCCATTTTCATGTTTCACCTTAGATCTCCACCCCACGCCACAAATCCTATTACCTTCCACAAAAAAATCATGAGCGAACTGTTCTGGACCCAATTTCTCAACCAACTTCCCTCTTGCCCTAAGCCTGCTGACCCAGAATCCAGTTGGCACAACTGGGTAAACCTCTCCGAGACTACCTATTGTGCTCTTGCCCCTTTATCTACTAAATCTATCTCCTACTCCCATAAGGCCCCTTGGTATCTTCCATACCACAGAGAACTGAAGCAGAAATGTCGAGCACTAGAGCGTAAATGGAAAAAATCTAAATCCCCTTCAGACAGACAATCCTGGAGAGACAATATCAAGTTCTATAACACAGTACTAAAAATTTCCAGATCCAACAACCAAAGTAGTACACTGTTTAACATCTGGCGCACCTTAACTTCTAAAAATGATTCCAGCATTCCCCCCTCCTCCCCATCAGCAGACGACCTAGCAAAATTCTTCAATGAAAAGATCACTACCATAAGGAACTCCTTCCCTCCAGCGGTCTCTTACAACTCTGGCCCCCAACAACTCTAACCCTATCCCAGCAGACAGATCCTGGACTGCCTTTGAACTCGTTTCCGAACCCCAGATCTCTAAATTGTCTCAAACTGAAATCCTGCAAATGTGCCCTGGATCCATTCCCTTCCTACCTATACGAGAATATTCCAATGCAGGCCATCTCATCCCTCACCGACTTATAAACTCTGCTTTACTATTGGGCCTATTCTCTGCAGAAATGGGACATATTGCCTTGTTCTCATTGCTGAAAAAAGCTGATCTTGACCCTTCCTTACCATCCATCTACCGTCCCATAGTAAATATCCCTCTCCTGACTAAAATGCTAGAGGCCATCATATCTACCCAGCTCTCATCTTACCTAGAGAGATTCTCCATTCACTTACCTTACCAATATGGCTTTAGACCCAACTTCAGCACCGAATCCCTATGGTCTCCTTAATTTCAAAGGTGCAACAATTACATTCTCGTAATAAGTTTGCTGTCCTATTACAATTTTATCTCTCTGCAGCTTTTGATGTTGTCCATCACGATATTCTAATTTATCAACTTTCCAAGATAGGCTTCGACTCCACAGTTCTAGAGTGGTTCTCGAACTTCTTACGTTCCCCCTCTTACACTGTCATCACAAATGGCACCATGTCCTCTCCTTGGAAACCGACTTGCAGAGTCCCTATCCCCTATTCTCTTCAACATCTATATGTCTTCCCTGAAACTCTTCCATCTCTCTTCCCTTGAAACAATCTACACATATGCTGATGACATCCTTGTCCTTCTCAAGATAGACTCGAACCTCACCAACCTCTCTGGGAACATAACAGCTTGCTTAACGAAACTCCAATCCTGGTCCCTCTCAGTTCAAATGAAACTGAACGAATCCAAAATGAAACTACTCTGGCTTGGCCCAAAATTAGAACAGATGCCCACCCTCTTCTCACTGCCCTCTGGCGCCACACTGCAGCTCGAGTTCTCAAGTAAGGTTCTAGGCATCATCATCGACTCTTCTCTTTCCTTCAATGACCACCTCAATTCCTTGGTAAAATCATGCTTTTCTAGCCTCCACATGCTGAGGAAAGTGAGATCCTGCTTCCGCCAACATCATTTTGCCGTCCTTGTTCAATCTATCCTCTCCAGACTAGACTACTGTAATGCCATCTAAATTTAACAAAAAATGTCTTCAAAGACTTCAGCTAATCCAGAACACTGCGGCCAAGTTGATCCTCGCAAAGCGCAAATTTGATCAAGTTTCCCCACTTCTGGCCAAACTTCACTAGCTCCCAGTAATCTCCAGGGTTCAATTCAAATGCACCTGCCTAGCTTTTAAAATCCTACACGGCATCCTCCCTCCCCTAATTCCACTATCTTGGAACTCCTCGAGTCCTGACACCACCAGGCCCACCCAAAAACTTAAACTATCCTTCTTCTCATTAAAAGGTATCCTCTATGAGGGAAAATTGGGAAATTCTCTCTTCTTCAGAATCACAGGGCTTTGGAATAATCTTACTGCCCCACTACGGAATCTGGGCTCCTGCCAACTATTCTGTAAGCACCTGAAAACTTGTCTTTTCATAAAAATGTAATTCTCTCTTCCCCCCTGTACTCAATCCTCCTACCCCTTTATGCTATTCCTTCCTACATTAAGCTTTTGTAAACCGTGCCGAGCTCTATAATTATGGAGAGGATGTGGTATATAAACTTAAGGTTTAGTTTAGTTTAGATTATGTACAAACTGTTTATTGAATTTTCAAAAACATACAGAAGTATCAGAAACATGTACAGATCAAAGAAAACAGGGAGAGCCGGAGCAAATGTCAAGAAATTGTCCATCATCGCTTAGCCAAAGACAGATATGCGTCTAACATCAGCAGAATCAGAGCAAGGAAACACAAAAAAGGCACTGGCGATGCATCCAATAGATATCAACTCTCCAAACTCTCCCCTTCCCGCCCCCCTCCCACCCCCTTCCCCCCCCCACCCAACCCAACACCCCTCCAGAAGAAGAGAAGAAGAGAAAAGAAAAGAAGAAGAGAAAAAAAAGAAAAAGAAGAGGGGGGGACAGAGAAGCAAGAATATGTACGGCTGATAGCAGAGAACTGTAAGCGCTGACCTATGGAAAGGCATAGACAATATATACAAAGATACCCTGCAAACAGAGCCCTGAACTCTTATGAGCCCTGAGAAGAAATGCCAAACCTCTCCCCTCCCCGTCCCCTAACTAAAATTATAAGAAATAAAGGAATAGGAGGTCCTCGGCCAAAAAGGGGCACCCCAGAGCAACAACGCCCACCGCTCCAGCAGATCAAAGCCTCAAAGTGTTAAGAATCGAACTCCGAATTCTAGGAGACAGAGAATAAATATAGGGTCTCCAGACCAGCAGAAAAATCCTGGATTGACGCAAGGAAGTACGCACCTGACCTCTCTCCAGTAACATCAATGCATGCAGTCGATTACGCCAGGCCCAATACGCAGGAGGGTCAGCCGATACCCACTCGGTCAAGATAATCTTCTTGGCCACCAAGCCCGCCTTCCGCAGGAATAAACAACCTACTCCAGGCGATAAATGAAAAGCCTCAAATCTGTCTAGGAGAAACCCCACTGGAGTGAGAGGAACAGGACAGCCCAACAGAGCCTCCAAAAAGCGGACCACCCTCCTCCAGAAGGACTGAACAATCGGACAACTCCAAAAAGCGTGAAAGAAGGAGTTTGGGGCAGCATTACATTTCTCACATTGATCAGAGTCGGTCAAGGCAGAGTGGAACAGCTGAACCTTCGTGAAATAAGCCCTATGGAGCACTCGAAACTGACATTCCCTAAGTTCAGCAGAAACAGAGACTGTGGGGATGCGCCGAATAAGACCTCCCACATCTAAGTCCACCGGGAGAAGGTCCAAATCCTGGGCCCACCGTGCACACAGAGAGTCCCAAGAGCGAGGCGGGGTCAACAAACAAAGAGCTTTATGCAACGCGGAAACCGAAAGCCCCCCATCAGCAAAACTAGCGAAAAATGAGCGAAGTCGGCCACCCAAACCCAGCTGCAAATCCTCCGCCCTCAAGGAATGAACGTAATGGTCTAATTGTAGATACGCAAAAAAGTCAGTTTCCCTGATCCCCGTCCGTAGTCGAAATGCCGGCCAAGAGCAGAGAGTCCCAGCCTCGGTGAGGACATGCTCCAAAGTAGTCAATCCAAGCAGGCCCCAGCTCCTAAAGGAAGCCGAAGAATTACCGGGTAAGAACTGAAGATTCCCCTGCAGAGGCAACTGGTCAGAGGCCCCCGGCCTCCCTCCTAAAAGCAACACCAAACTCTTCCAGATATCACGCAAAGATCCCAACAACAAGCTGGAGCGTAAGGAAGAAGGCACGGAAGATCGAGGCGCATGTAATAGGGAGGATAAATGCCAAGGAGAATAGTACGCCCGTTCATAAGCAAAGCAAGTATAGACGTTCTGGTCCAGTATCCAATCCCCCAGATAACGGAGCAGGCAAGCCTGATTATATTTCTGCAAATCAGGGACGCCCATGCCCCCCCTCGACCAAGACCCAAGCAAAAAATGGAACTGCATCCGCGGTTTTTTCCCATTCCAAAGAAACTTAGAAAGAAGTCTATAAAATGCCCGGAGATCCTTCTGCAATAAGCGTATAGGTAATAACTGTAGGACATACAGCCATTTGGGAAATATAATCATATTAAAAAGGTGAATACGACCATGCACCGAAAGGGGAAAAAATTTCCATCGGTCCAGCCGTTGACGAGTATAATCCAAAAGCAAGCGTAAGTTGGTCTGCTTAAGAGTAGCGACCGAAGAGGTCAACTGGATCCCCAAGTAACGAAAAGCACCAGTCGCCCAACGCAATGGGAACATCCCCGGCCAGGAATCCCGAACCTCCGGGGCCGTCGGAAGGGCTAAAGACTTGTCTAAATTCAACCGAAAACCGGAGAAATCCCCATATTCAGCTATTGCCATCAGTAGAGCAGGCAATGAGGTAACTGGATTAGTAAGATGTACAAGGAGATCATCCGCAAATGCAGAAACCACGAAAGACTCCCGACCAATACGAACCCCACTAATGTCAGGGTTCTGCAGCACTTCCCGAATCAACGGATCCAACGTATGAACAAACAACAAGGGGGACAACGGACAACCCTGCCGCGTGCCCTTCCGGATATCAAAAGACTCAGAAAGGATACCATTCACCCAAAGTGCCGCCGACGGGGAAGCATAAAGAGCATTAATGGCCTCGAGAAAGAACCCAGCAAAACCATAATGTCGAAGCGTGGCAAACATGAAGGGCCAAGAGACCCTATCAAAGGCCTTCTCTGCATCAAAACTGACCAACAGAGAAGGCACGCGACGAGAAGCGACAAACTCCAAAGAAGTCAAAAGACGGCGGATGTTTCTGGAGCTCTGACGGGTCCGAACAAATCCAACCTGAGACTCATCGACCAGGTCAGGGAGGACACCAGCCAATCGGTTGGCCAAAATTTTCGCAAAAAACTTGGCTTCCAAGTTAAGGAGGGAAATCGGACGATAGGAACCCGCCAATGTGGGATCACGTCCCGGTTTCAAGAGTAGTACTATGTGAGCATCGCGTAAAGACCGTGGCAGAGATCCCTGTGTAACGTAAACAGTAAAGGTGGAGGCCAAAAGAGGAGCTATCTCCATTGAAAGTAATTTATAGAATTCAGCTCGAAAGCCATCCGGGCCCGGCGCCTTCCACAACTGACTAGATTGAATTGCCAGGGCCACTTCATCAGTGGAGATGGGCGCATTCAACCGCTGGAGTTGAAGAGCCGTCACCTTAGGCACAGAAACATTATCTAAATAAAGATCACTAGGTAAGTCCGGCTCGTCAGGCCGGGAATATAACCGCTGATAAAAGGTGCGAAAAACCGACACTATCTCAGCATCCGAGCCCACCAAACCGCCCCCCTCCCCCACCACCCGCAGCACTCGGCGAGGACCGTCCGCCGTCCGAACCAGATTAGCTAACAGCCTACCCCCCTTATTGCCATGCAAATGAAATTGATGTTTAAAATATAGCATCGAGCGAGCAGAGCGAGCCTGCAGCAACTCATTTAGTGAGGCCTGAGACGCCAATAGATTACTACGTCGCCAAGGCGTCGGTAGTTTAGTTTAGATTAAATCCTACTCTTAACTCAAGAGGGAAGTGTTGTGCATCAAATATTCACCAGCACCCAAGCCCATACCAAAATGAAACCTTGCACATGCATGCAGCAAATTTAATCAATTGACCCCGACAGAGGTGGTTCATATCAGGCCCATATCAGGCCCATTAATAAATAAAAGATTGTTCCATACTTGAAGGTTCTTTGTACTTTTTTCTTATTTCATGTGGTTTGTACTTCAATTCCCTCTCTGCTTTGCCTTATGAATAATTTACATATTCAGCAGAATACAAATACTGAATATGAATAAATGGTAATAGCACATTATCATGTTTGTAATAACTTCGCTGTTCTTTATACTAAGGAAAAGTTTTCTTTGGAGACCTATTGGAAGTTGTGATGTTTCTGAAATGGCAAAGGCAAGTTCTTCCAGAAACAGTGGCCCTGACTATATTAATTAGCCTTTTGCTTGGCACATTTGTGAAAGAAATGACCAGAAAGGCTTAGCATGTACACTCAAGCTTGAGTAAATTTGATTCTGTTTCAACCATGGAACTGGGTCTTTAGTTCATAGTAAATATGGTTCTGGATGCAATTTGTGAATTTCCACTTCATGGTCTGAAGCTGTAAATTTTTACTTTGCAGCACACTTGAGGATTGGAATAATCCCTTGCAGCCCAAAATCACATGCATCTGATGTGTTTTCTTTTAGGAATGTTTTGCAGTTTTTATGAGGCTGGCATTAATCATATGAATATTCAACAAGTTAATATACAGTTGAAAAAACAACAACATTTTAACCTTGATCTGGTTGGGTTTTTTAAATCTGTTATTTGCCATTTAAAACTTTGGATGAATGCATGTGACAACTTTAAGAAATGTATGATGTGAAGGTTAATGCAGTGACTGAAACCTGGGGAACTGGTTTGATTCCTTGGTACAGCTCTTTGTGACCCTAGATATGTCACTTAATTCTCCATTGCTCCAGTGAGAACTTAGGTTGTGAGCCCACGAGAGAGGGAGTACATTGATAGTCATGTTGACGAAGGGCATTTCTTTTTGGGCAAAACTTTGGATTCAAAGCAGATTACAACTAAGAAGGTAACATGCACCATGAGGATGAAAAACCCTCCAACGATGAGATCCTTGTCCTAAACTCATTCTGTACACTACATTTTCATGATGTACTTACTAATAACTACCTAACCTTAGGATATACAAACTGATGCAGAAATGAAAGGTGTCAGGATCCATACATAACTGCCTGTCTCATTCTAACTGGGGGTGATTTAGTTATTGGTGAGGCAACCTTAACTTTCAATGTTTATAAGCCTATGGCTAATGGCCATCAGGGGTTTATTAGGCCTGTAACCTGATTCTGATTTAAAAAACACAATTCCTATTATATTCAATTTTAAAACATTACATCCAAATTTCTAAGGCAATATATCACAAAGGTGTTTGATAAATTGTGAGGAGAGAATGACTTGTAATATTAAGAGATCAATTTACATAGTAGAAAAACTCTGTACAAAAATCCCTTTGATACCTGTGAAAATTTGAAAACCATCACTTGTAGATCTAAATACAATTCACCATCACTACCTGTACCATGCTGTTATGTGAATGCAGATCTGTTTGAAACAAAACCTATGATTAGAGAGATGTTTGTGGAATCTAAAATTGGAATCATGTTTATTGTGGAGACATGGCTAAAGAACAAATATGATCCTTTAACTTTAGAGGTTTGCCCAGTGACCTGGATTGGCCACCGTGAGGACTGGCTACTGGACTAGATGGACCTGGTAAGGCTATTCTTATGTAAGTCAATAGACAAAGGAAAAAGGAGGAATAGCTATGATATATAAGAATTTCTTGGACATTAAGAAAGTTAGCTCTCTTTGTGAGTCAGAGGTTGAGCTTTTATTCTGTCAACTTAAAATGACCCTGTAGAACAGCTTCTAGGCCTTATGCTATGTAATAGACCTGGGTCTTGGTCGAAATGTGCTCCAAAGGCATATGAGTTTATATCTAATGCACTAACATGTTCCTCTCTGATGTTCTTAGGTGACGTGCATGTGGAAAAATAGATGAAGATGTGAAAGATCTTAGACAATTTCTTGACAATTTTTTTTTCTTTTCATATAATGCAATATATCCACCTTATGAAAAGGGCCATTCATTAGATATGGACACATCTTTCTAATATGGCAGGGATCTAGAGAACAGTTAGATCGGTTTTTTCAATATCTTAATTCCGTGGATGCCAACATTAAGTTCACTATAACATGCCATCGATCAAAAATTGAGTTTTTAGACACTTTTGCCTAAGCCCTGCCTATGCCCCACCCACTCCACACCCACTTTTGTTTTAACCCCGCACGAACCCTGCCCACACTACACATAGGACTCGCATTTCTGACATAGTAATTTAGATAAACCCGCCATTTCATTTTTTATGTGTCAGCTGCAAATGTCTATCTAAACAGTCTTTAGAGCGACAACACCTCTTGCTTTTAGGACATCTCTGCTGTACACCGACATTATTCAAACACGTCTGTATCAAACAAAGATGACACAATAATGTACAGGAGTGGTCGTGACTATAAGGCTTCTGGCAAAAAGTACAGAAGTTACGCTCCCCATAGATTTTTTTTTTTTTTTTTACATCGGTTATGCCGTAGAAATGGTCATTGTGTAGCAACAAAGAAAACAGTTTTAGGATACACGGGCTGATCTGATGTTTTAAAGCAAAACCACGAGTTTGTATAAAACGCAACTCTTATATTTATCTTTAAATGTATCTTTAAATGTTGTTCGATGGCTGCTACATCATTTAACATGATTTTTTTTAATGTACCGCCCACTCCAAATCTTTATGTAGCTTTTCAGCACCTGTTAACAGCCCAGCATCTCTTAGTTTTACCGGCGACATAAGTGCTGTAAGACTACTGGCAAAATACCGGTTATTGCCTGTGTTATTCAAATCTATTAAGTACATCCTTTTTCCTGCAAAATCTGGCTAAACAGTATAGATTTTAGCACCCTACGGGCCCCACCACCCTTGTTTCTTATTACAAGTACAACACAGAATAAATCACAGACCTGTATTTCTCTGTGACTTTGAATGAGTTTAGCAAGCTGGTCTAAGAAATCATCAGCATCTAGCAATTCGGGATTTAATTTACCAGAAAACAAACCCACAAAGTGATAGAGATGGGCTTTATCTTTCATAGAAAATAGTAACTGAGGGTTTGTTTGTTTTTTACAAGTGAAACAAACTTTGATTACATCCTAAAAAGGGTTCAGTGATGTTTCCTCACCTGACAGTTCATGACATTTTATCATGAGATACTATATCTATTCAAGGTAAATGTATTAAAATTATATGTGCAGAAAACAATTATAGAGTCATATACCAGCACACATCTGTGCCTATTCTATTGCGCCTAATATTCAAGGGTCATTTTTAGGCAAAGAAAAGCAGCATTTTCAATCACCTGACATTTCATGTGTACATAGTTAAATGTGCTCAAATTATATGTGCAAAAATTTTGTGCGGCAAATTGAGCAAAGAGATTTACATTTAATATAGCACACATCACATATTGCGCAATTCATATACATAGAAAATTTGCATACAAATGTGATGAAAGTTCAAAACCATGAGAATTCATCATTGGCAGATAATGACATGGCACCTATCATAGCTTCGTTGGGGAGGAGGTGAAGACGTGTGTAGCTATAACAGGAAAGAAAATCAGGGGTATGTGACTTTGCAATGTGCTTAGTGAGGCTCATATTTAGGTGCAAAAGAAAAGATGCCAATGTGTGCTGACGTTTCCAATTTCCTTTAGGTATGTGCACAAAGAAACTGCAGTTCTTGGTATGCGTCTTTCCATTTGCTGTGAGTATTCTGTGTTGTAATTTGAATACATTTAGCTTGAATATGTGATAAGTGTCATATGATGAAGTGTCTGCGATGATGAAGAGGCAGATTAAGGTGATGAAAATACTGTCATTTTGTGCCCAAAATTTGAGCCTTGTGAAAATGTTGCTATGTAAGAGGTTTTAGCGAGGCTCATATTTAGCTTCAAATGAACAGGTAAGGACGTGATCTGCCCCCACCCATCCAATTTTGGAAAAGGTTAGTTTTGGAGGGAATTCACCAAAAGTATAAAATCCTGTATTCATTTTCAGATCTTTGACTGTGGCTCCCAAACTCCCCAGCTGATGATCTTGTATTCAAGAAGGGAGCCAATACAGTGCCAAGGCCCTAGCCAACTAGCCACAACAGCAGTATAGAAGACAATTCTGGCTACCCCAACAGAATGCTTGATTAAGGGAAACCTTGGAACCTTTTACAGTGATAGAAGCTGCTTAAGCTCTGCACTGTGACTAGAACAATGAGAATGGGAACCTGCTGCACCTAATCCTGGGGCCAAGGGATTAAGGAGAAACTGGCATAGTTGTGTATTTCCAGCAGGGTGACCAGGACAACTTACCACCCAAATCAAATCCTGGAACAGCTCCAGGGCTGAAGAAACAAACGCAGCTTCCTGTCTCCTGGGGACCATCAAAGCCTCAGCATCCCTGAGTCTTCCAGCACCTCTTAATAGACTGTAAGTGTGAATCGTCTTTGAACATTCTTAAACTTAAACTAGTGGGGAAAGGTTAAAGAGAGAGCAAAGTGTAAAGGGTGAGAGAGGTTCAAAGGGAGCTAAAGAGACTTTGGGCTACATTCACTAACGATAGCGATTCAATCACTGTTGGCCTATTCCTGGTCGATTTTAAAACAGCGAATGATTCACTATCTTTTTTACATTTAAATGATTTGTATGGAGGTGCAAATCATTTGCAAGCAAACTCCTGGCTCAATCGCACAGAGCCCTGACAGTAGCGACAGGTAAGTCGGGGGAGGGTACCCATTCACATATTAGTGCAGAAAGGAATTATCCTGATGAGGTGAGTCGAAACTCCGCTTCCATGTCCAAGGTAAGTAAACATAGAAACATAGAAGATGACGGCAGAAAAGGGCTATAGCCCATCAAGTCTGCCCACCCTACTGACCCATCCTCTTAAGTCTATACCTAGCGACCGATATTCCAGTTCGACCCTCGTAGGGATCCCACATAGGTATCCCATTTATTCTTAAAGTCCAGCACGCTGCTGGCCTCGATCACCTGCGCTGGAAGCTCATTCCAACGGTCAACCACTCTTTCTGTGAAGAAATACTTCCTGATGTCGCTATGAAATTTCCCGCCTCTGAGTTTGAGCGCATGCCCTCTAGTGGCAGAGGGTCCCCTGAGAAAGAAGATATCATCTTCCACCTCGATACGTCCCGTGATGTATTTAAATGTCTCAATCATGTCTCCCCTCTCCCTACGTTCTTCTAGAGTGTAGAGCTGTAGTTTGTTTAGTCTCTCCTCGTACGAGAGACCCTTTAGCCCCGAGATACTCCTGGTGGCCATCCGTTGAACCGATTCGATTCTAAGCACATCTTTACGGTAATGTGGCCTCCAGAATTGTACACAGTATTCCAGATGAGGTCTCACCATGGTTCTGTACAATGGCATTATGACTTCAGGCTTCTTGCTGACAAAGCTTCTACTGATACATCCCATCATCTGCCTTGCTTTAGATGAAGCCTTCTCCACTTGATTGGCAGTTTTCATGTCTGCACTGATGATTACTCCTAGGTCTCGTTCCGCCGAATTACAAGTTAAAGTTTCTCCATTCAAGGTGTAATTTCTGCATGGATTACCGCTACTGAGGTGCATAACCTTACATTTCCCAGCGTTAAAGCCCAACTGCCAGGTCGAGGACCATCTTTCCAATGTAAGCAGGTCCTGTGCCATACTATCCTGTAAAGTACATTCCCTTACTATATTGCATAGTTTAGCGTCGTCGGCGAATAATGTTATTTTACCCTGAAGCCCCTGAGTCAGATCCCCTATGAATATGTTGAAAAGGAGTGGGCCCAGGACTGAACCCTGCGGTACTCCGCTGGTCACCTCCGATGTTTTAGAGAGGGTACCGTTAACCATTACCCTTTGAAGTCTTCCACTTAGCCAATCATTGACCCAAGTAGTTAGTGTTTCTCCTAACCCCATCTATTTCATTTTGCTCAACAGCCTGCGGTGTGGGACGCTATCAAATGCTTTACTGAAATCCAGGTACACGATGTCCATAGACTCTCCCAAGTCTAGCTTCCTTGTCACCCAGTCAAAGAAGCTGATGAGATTAGATTGGCAGGACCTACCCCCGGACCTACCCCCGGTGAATCCATGTTGATTGGGATCCCGTAGATTTCCCTCAGACAGGATCGTGTCTAATGTGCGTTTAATTAAAGTTTCCATGAGTTTACACACTATTGATGTGAGACTCACCGGCCTGTAATTCGCAGCCTCTGCCCTGCAACCCTTTTTGTGTAGAGGAATGACGTTGGCTGTTTTCCAGTCCAAGGGTACTCTCCCCGTGCTTAGGGAGAGATTGAAGAGTGCAGCTAGCGGTATCGCCAGGACATCGCACAACTCTTTGAGCACTCTTGGGTGCAGATTGTCTGGTCCCATGGCTTTATTTACCTTTAGTCTTGACAGCTCACTGTAAACTTCACCTGGTGTGAACTCAAAACTCAAAAGTACCCACATTGCAAACAGTTCTTTAGGAGTCACACTGACTCGGATAGGATACGCCTCACAGGGACTTAGCAAACACAAGATATGGAGGGCCATGTATGTCAATGCACACAGTTTAGGTAACAAAATTCTAGAATTGAAGGCTGAAATAAGGAATGCCGACCTAGATGTGGTGGCAATATCTGAAACTTGGTTCACGGACTCACATGGGTGGGATATGGCTATACCGGGCTACAATCTACTTCCTCAGGACAGAGAGGGCAGGTTAGGAGGGGAGGGGTAGATCTATACATTAAAGAGGACATCAAAACTACCAGGATCACAGATGTCAAGTACACTGGGGAGTCCCTCTGGGTAAACCTGGCAAGAGGCAGAGAAAAATGCCTGTATCTAGGTGTGGTATACAGACCCCCAAGACAACTGGAAGACATGGACGCAGAATTAATTGAAGACATAGAGAATATCACTCTACGAGGAGAAGCTGTACTGCTAGGGGACTTCAATATGCCTGATGCAGACTGGAACTCATTTTCAGCGACAACCAGTGGTAGCAGGAGGCTCTTAACCTCCATAAAGGGAGCACGTCTCAAACAAATGGTAACGGAGCCCACTAGGGCCCAGGCGATCCTCGACCTGGTACTCACCAATGGGGAAAGCGTCTCAGAGGTCTCAGTAGGAGATACGCTAGCCTCCAGCGACCACAACATAGTATGGTTCAACCTTAGGAAAGGCTTCCCTAGATCAAACACGAAAACAAAGGTACTCAATTTCCGGGGCACAGACTTCGCACGCATGGGAGATTTCATCCATCGGACGCTGCAGGACCAAGTGGAGACCGATGATGTAGAAGCTAAGTGGTTAACCCTGAAATCAACCATACATGAAGCAACTAGCCGCTTCATAAAATCAGTAAATAAACGACAAAGAAACAATAAACCCCAATGGTTTACTGCGGAGATCTCGCACCTCATTAAGGAGAAGAAAAAAGCGTTTCTCTCCTACAAGCGCATGGAGAAAAGAGAGGCAAAGGTAGCATATAGGACCAGGTCTACAGCGGTCAAAATGGCAATTAGGGAGTCAAAACTTCGAGTGGAAGAAATTCTGGCAAAAAACATTAAAAAGGGGGACAAATCCTTCTTCAGGTATATTAGTGACAGAAAAAGGAACACAGGCGGGATAGTACGCCTTAGAAGACCGGACGGAAGTTACGTGGAAGCAGATTCCGATAAAGCCGAACTACTGAATGAATACTTCTGCTCAGTCTTCACCTGTGAGGCACCGGGACACGGTCCGCAGTTGAAGGCAACACAAAGCACAGAAGACCTGTTTCAGAATTTTGAGTTCACACCAGGTGAAGTTTACAGTGAACTGGCAAGACTCAAGGTGAACAAAGCCATGGGACCAGACAATTTGCATCCAAGAGTGCTCAGAGAATTGAGTGATGTCCTGGCGAAACCGTTGGCTGAGCTATTCAATCTCTCCCTAAGTAAGGGGAAAGTTCCCCTGGACTGGAAATTAGCTAATGTCGTTCCTCTGCATAAAAAGGGTTGCAGGGCAGAGGCTGCGAATTATAGACCGGTGAGTCTCACATCAATAGTGTGCAAACTCATGGAAACACTAATTAAAAGCAAATTGGACACGATCTTGAATGAAGGGAATCTTCAGGATCCCAGTCAGCATGGATTCACCAAGGGTAGGTCCTGCCAATCCAATCTCATCAGCTTCTTTGACTGGGTAACAAGAAAGTTGGACTTGGGAGAGTCTTTGGACGTCGTGTTCCTGGACTTCAGTAAGCTTTTGACAGTGTCCCACACCGCAGGCTGCTAAGCAAGATGGAATCGATGGGGTTAGGAGAGACACTAACTGCATGGGTCAATGATTGGCTGAGTGGCAGACTTCAGAGGGTGGTGGTTAATGGTACCCTCTCTAAAACATCGGAGGTGACCAGTGGAGTGCCGCAGGGCTCAGTCCTGGGTCCACTCCTTTTCAACATATTCATAGGGGATCTGACTCAAGGGCTTCAAGGTAAAATAACACTATTCGCCGATGACGCCAAACTATGTAATATAGTAAGTGAATGCAGTTTACAGAATTATATGGCGCAGGACCTGCTTACATTGGAAAGTTGGTCCTCAACCTGGCAGCTAGGCTTCAATGCTAAGAAATGTAAGGTCATGAACCTCGGAAGCGGAAATCCATGCAGGACGTACTTCTTGAACGGAGAAACTTTAACTAGGAATTCAGCAGAACGAGATTTAGGAGTAATCATCAGTGCAGAAATGAAAACTGCCAATCAAGTGGAGAAGGCTTCATCTAAGGCAAGGCAGATATTGGGTTGTATCAATAGAAGTTTCGTCAGCCGAAAGCCTGAAGTCATAATGCCGTTGTACAGGGCCATGGGGAGACCTCATCTGGAGTACTGTGTGAAATTCTGGAGGCCACATTACAGTAAAGATGTGCGCAGAATTGAATCGGTTCAGTGGACGGCCACCAGGATGATCTCGGGGCTCAAGGGTCTCTCGTATGAAGAGAGACTGAACAAATTGCAGCTCTACACTCTCGAGGAACGTAGGGAGAGGGAAGACATGATCGAAACATTTAAGTACCTCACGGGACGTGTCGAAGTGGAAGATGATATTTTCTTTCTCAAGGGACCCTCTGCTACAAGAGGGCACCCGCTCAAACTCAGGGGCAGAAAATTTCATGGCGACACCAGAAAGTATTTCTTCACAGAGAGAGTGGTTGATCATTGGAACAAGCTTCCAGTGCAGGTGATCGAGGCAGACAGCGTGCCAGACTTTAAGAATAAATGGGATCCCTACGAGGGTCAAGATAAGAAAATTGAGTCATTAGGGCATAGACAGGGGGTGGGTAAGCAGAGTGGGCAGACTTGATGGGCTGACTTTTCTGCCGTCATCTTCTATGTTTCTATGACAGGAGAAGCAGCCTCATGTCACTGCTGTCAGGGCTTCTGCAGGGTTTTTTCTTTTAATCGGGCACATATTTTGCATGTATTACACACGCAAAATAACTGCTCGATTAAAAAAGAAAAAAGCCCCCCACCAACAAAGTGCCCCTTCTCTCCCTCCCTCCCTGAACCAAAATGATCACCTTTGCCATCGTCGCCGCTGCCACCGCTTTAAATTGAATGGCAGGAGCGATCTCCACTCCCTCCTGCCACCCAACACCTCCTCCCCTTACCTGTTCCCCTCCCCGTATCTGTTGGGAGCAGGAGGGGTGCTCAATCCCTCCTGCTCCTATGCCTCCAGCACAGTCAGTCAGTCTTCGGGAGCAGGAGGAACCGCAAAGCCCTCCTGCTCCTCCAGGGGGCCGCAAAGCAATGCTGGCCTAAAGCCCTGCCATGGTTCATCATGTGATGCACATGGAGGTGCTAAGGCCCTGATTGGCTCAGGTGCCTCAGGCTCCTCTCCCCTCTCTATACATCACCATCATAAGTCTTGATTAGCAATAAACTAAGCATAGTACAACTAGTCAAATCAAGGTCAGCATAAAAATCCAGCGCTTATCATTGATTGCAAGGATATGTATAGGTACAGAGAAAGAGAAGAGAGATAGAGCTCCCAGTGAGTGCTACATCAACCAGTCGGTTTAAATCAGTGGTCTCAAACTCAAACCCTTTGCAGGGCCACACTTTGGATTTGTAGGTACTTGGAGGTCCTCAGAAAAAATAGTTAATGTCTTATTAAAGAAATGACAATTTTGCATGAGGTGAAACCCTTTATAGTTTATAAATATTTTCTTTTGGCTAAGTCGGCTGTCTTAATAATAATATTGTCATTTATAGCTAAAGAGACATATGATCAAGAAATTTTTATTTGACTTTTGTTATTATGATAAAAATACCGAGGGCCTCAAAATAGTACCTGGCAGACCGCATGTGGCCCCCAGGCCGCGAGTTTGAGACCACTGGTTTAAATATACAAAGTATAAAAAAGACATTAGGTTATATACAGACAAATTGACTGCAAGGTAAGAATGTCATTGGTCTGTGATACAGTAGGACTGTAGAGGTCCCCACACTTTGATGAAAGTATTGGTAGAATTGTGTTTCTCAGCAATGACACTTTCAAATTTGGTGGTGGTACAGACTGTATTCCACCATACTATGTATTCCACTTTTGATAGGTCTTTCCAGCAGTGTAAAATGTTCTTAATAGCTAAATATAACAAGATGTTAAGCAGACGAGAGTTATGTTCGGACAGAATGTGTGAAAGACCGTGGTGACCTAATATAAAGATTTTAAGATGCAAGATGTCTTGAATTTTCAAGATGGAGGAGATAGTGTTCCAGACCTTGTCCCAGTATATGGCTTATTGGCAACAATAATATATCATGTGCGATAGCAAGCCTACACGACCAGCATATGTTAGATGAATCCTTCGAGAGTTTGGCAAGCTTCTTCAGAGTCCAATGGGTTCTGTGTAGGAGAAAATAAATCGACTGTGAAACAGCTGCTGATCGTATGGATTTGAACATCCTGATCCAAACGTCTTTCCAAGTGTCACCATCCACCTCCGTTTCTAATTCAGTATGCCAAGCATACATAAGTTGTGATATGGAAGTAGAAGAGGCTTGTTTTAGTACTGACTACCATTTGGAGGCTGCACCTTTTTGAAAGTTTAGTAGTTTGGAATGTGTGAGAAGATCAGGAATTGGCTTCAGTCTGGTTGGGTCTGGGTAATGCACATGTAAGCTATGTCGTAATTGGAGCCATTGGAAGTATTGGTTGGCCGGAAGGCCATACAGTTGTTATAGTTCCTCAAAAGATATCCATTCAAATCTTTCGCCATCCATATTCCACAGTTTTGCCATTGTGTCCAATTTAGGGTAGCATCTTGAATAGTAATATTGCTATTATGCCATATCGAAACACAGGAAGAGTCTTTCCATTTGTTTTTCAAGCTATCAAAGTGTTTAAGAACAGATGTAGTGGACCGATGAATAGAATTGGTAAGTTTGTTCTTGTAGGCAGACATTGATAGGTAAATAGCAAGGTTGGTTGAAGCAAACTTATTTCTTTCTAGAGTTATCCACGATGGAGGGTTTGATAACTGTTGATTTAGAAGCCTTAATGATCCCTGTCACATTAAAAATGCTTGATGGTGATCGAAGAAGTCTGGAAAATTCACCCCCCCCCCCCCCACCAGTAATTTGTCAGTTTTCAACTTATGCAGAGCAATGTGGGGTTGACAATTATTACATAGATATTTATTCAGAGCCTGTTCTATAGTATGAAATGTTTTTTGGGGAGAAGAAAAGGGATCATGCTTAATATGTAACTTATCTTTGGTTGGAGCATCATTTTAATGGTAGCCAAATGGTCCCACCAAGTGATCATAAGGGAAGACAATCTGTTCGACAAGTCCTTAATTATGGAGATAATGTGTTCCGAATTTAGGTGCTCCATTTCTTCTATGGTGGGTCCTATAAGGAGGCCCAAATATTTTAATTTGTTAGGGCTCCAGATAAAGCCAAATGAATTCATAGAATGTTATTCTTCAATACAATTCAGAGCCATTTAGTTTATAACCAGACACTTTCGCATATTGGCTGATCACATTGAGCAGTTGGGAAATGGAGTCTGGAGTGACATAGAGTAGGTTGTCGTCTGCGTAAGCAGAGAGCTTAATTTCTCCGTCAGGAAACTTGAAACCATAATGTCAGGAGATGTTCTGATCGCCGCCAGTAGGGGTTCCAGAGCAATGTTGAAAAGCAGTGGGGACAAAGGACATCCCTGGCGAGTACCCCTGGTTGGTTTGAAGGGATCTGAAAAGAGTCCATTGATGAAGATTGTGGTTTGAGGGGCAGAATAAAGCACAGAAATCATACATATGAATTGCTCTGGGATACCAAATTTACGAAGGGTAGCAAATAGGAAGGGCCATTCCACTCTATCAAATGCTTTTTCAGCATCTAATCCAATGATGGCAAATTTATGAGATGATATTTGTGTGTCAGCAATTATATTGAGAAGCATACGAGTATTGTTTGAATGTCGACCATTTATAAAGCCAGCCTGGTCTGACAAAATCAGAGTAGAAATGCAATGTTGTAACCTAGTCGCAATGATTTTGGCAAAAATCTTTGTGTCTACATTTATCATAGACAACAGTCTATAATTGGTAACTAGTTGGGGATCTCTGCCCAGCTTTGGAATGACTCTAAGAATCGCCTCTGTGAATGTTCATGAGGCCGCATCCTGTGATATCATAGATGCGAATAGCTGCTGCATATATGGGGCTAGCGCATCTTTAAATTTTTTTGTAGAATTCAACCATGATACCATCAGGTCCCAGGGATTTGTTTTTTGCCATGTCTTTTTTATAAATCTTCATTTTTAAAACTTTCAACAAGGGTGACATAAGATACAATCATTATATCCTTTAACATCACTTCATTTACCATCAAATTCTAACTCACATCAAATATCACCCTCCCTTATACCCAACAATTGTTCTTAAGCATAAGAAATCATAAATTATTCCCTCCCCCCTCCCCACCCTGGACGTGTATGAACAAAAGGAAGAAAATAATATTAATTCTGTACAATATTTTGTTAATGGCTCCCAAACATCCCTAAATTTCTTAAAATGCCCCTGCTGTATAGCTATTACCCATTCCATTGTAAAGATCTGGCATAACGAATTCCACCCAAAATTATAATTAAGCCGATCCCAATTTTTCATAATTTGCTGTATGGCAACTCCTGTCATGATGAGCAAAAGTTTATTATTATTAGAAGATATTTGACTCTTGGCTCTCATGGACATACCAAACAATTCAGTGTCGTATGATAATGCCACTGGATTTTCCAGTAGACTAATCACTTGGCTCTAAATGGATTTCCAAAAACTAAGTATCAATGGACAATAGAATAGTAAATGATCTAATGTCCCAGCTTCAAGATTACAGTGCCAACATCTATTAGACTTAGAGCTATTTAGTTTCTGTAAACAAACTGGGTCCAGACTGCTCTATGTAACAAAAAAAACCAAGTTTGTCTCATAGATGCCGATGCCGTACATCTCATCCTCCAAGCCCAAATTCGTGGCCATTGAGACACAGTAATTTTATGCTTTATATCAATGCTCCAAATGTCACGCAGACCAGTCTTTGGTTTCTTATTTAAAAATCCAGATATTAATTTATACCAATGAGTCGCCTGGTGTCCCAGGAAGTCCACCTGAAAAGATAAGCTCGGTAAACTATGCTGATTACTTAGATTTTTCCTTTCAGGGAACCCTTTCTGAATGGCCTGCTTCAATTGCAACCATATATAATTTTGTGATTTGTTAAGACCAAATTTGTGTTGCAATTGTGAAAAGTCAAGCAGCTTACCATCTAATATAACATCATCCAGATGACCTTAAACCCACCAATTTGAATCTTGGAGTTCAGCCAGAGGGACTGACATGTGGATTTATGGATTGGAATAGTTGTTAAATTATTGACAAATTTTAAAGTTTGCTATGTGTCTAATAAAATTCTATTGTCCTTGTACAATCTAGGAAACTTGATAATTAGAATGTGACTTAATCGCAGTGGAGACTGAGTTGCCATTCCAACCATAACCAGTCTGGGAGATTTTCCATTACAGTACATACCCTGATGCATAATATAGGCTTGATGGTACCTATAAAAGTTGGAAAAATTTACCCCACCTTCCGCAGTTGGTTTTTGTAGAGATACCATGGCAATTCTTGCTGCTTTCCCCAGCCAAATAAATTTTGTCAGAATACTATTTAATTTCTTATAATAGGACCCCTGAAAAAACACTGGTAACATACCCATTTGATAACATTTTTTGCCATGTCCTGAATAGCAGCCCTGATCTCATCAGATGTAATCAGTTTAGTCAGCGATTCGTGGTCTGACACGGACAGTGATGGTAAATTTATCTTTTCCAAGAAGGTGTGTGAAACCTCGCTATCAGTGAGTTCTGAAGAGTATAATTTCTCGTAGTATTTTTTTATTGAGAAATAGAGCATTTAAAAACATCTGACATATACAATTGTATTCAAAGCATTACATTAATACAATATATATATTATATCTAATACTGTATATCTCAGCCCTCCCCTCTCTCCCTCCCCTCCCCCCTAACCCCGATGGGCAGATGTGTGCAGGAGATTCATATAATATAGAAAAAATTATATATTAAAAATCAATGGGACTGTCATTTTGGGAATTTATCCAAGTTTCGTATGTGCTCCAAATAGTTTTATAATTTTGTATCTGCTGTATATATTGAACTTTAACCAGTAATACTCGTAACACTGATAATTCTGATTGTTTCCAGGCAGATGCAAGGACAAGTTGTCCTGCTGTCATTATCAAACGTATTCATTTCTGATGTTTCAAAGGCAGGGCATCTAGCCCTTATTAAACTAAACTAAACTAAACCTTAGGTTTGTATACCGCGCCATCTCCACAAGCGTAGAGCTCTGCACAGTTTACAGAGTTAGGTTGAAAAGGAGCTACAATGAAGGGTTATAGGAAAAGAGCTAGGAAGATAAAGAGGGACAGGGAACCAAAAAGCGGGAAGTGTTAGATAGCACTCCATGGCCCGGTACAGCGGCACTATAACCTTTTCTGATCTGTTCGTGATCCCTTTCTTTATCATTCCTAGCATTCTATTTGCCCTTTTTTCTACCGCCGCACATTGCGTGGACGGCTTCATCGACTTGTCAATCAGAACTCCCAAGTCCCTTTCCTGGGAGGTCTCTCCAAGTCCCGCCCTGGACATCCTGTATTCGTGCATGAAATTTTTGTTACCGACATGCATCACTTTACACTTATCCACGTTGAACCTCATCTGCCCTGTCGATGCCCATTCCTCGAGCCTGTAGTGGATATAACAGTCTGTCCTTCAGTGTCAAGTAGATTATTGATATTTTTCTTTTCGCTCTTCTGTTTAAGATATGAGGCGAGAAGGTGTCCTGACTTATTAGGGTCCGAGTAGTAGTTAGCTTCCGTAATAAAGATTGAGTGAGCAGCTCGCTTCCTTAAAATAGAATTGTATTGGAATCTGAGTTTCTGGAGCTCAAGTAAGATTGAGGCATTTTTGATGTCAGCTTGGTGAGCAGTCTCTTTTGTTTTGATTTCTGTTTCTAATGTGGTAATCTCAGCATTTTGTATTTTCTTTAATTTAGAGTTGAATGATATAATTACCCACGTAAACAGGCCTTAAAAGTATCCCAAGTTGTATTCCAAGAGGTGTCTTCAGGCTTATTGAACTGTAAAAAATTCAGCAATAGTATTAAGAATGAGTTCTTCAAATCCTTCCTCTTGTGTAAGAGTAGAGTTGAATCTCCATTGCATGGGAAACATTTTAGAAATTTTGTTATGGAGAGATAATGTTATGGCAGCATGATCAGATATAGATATCTCTTCAATGCAAGCTTCTTTGACCAAGGGAAGGAGAGAGTTGCTGACAAGATACATATCTATTCTTTAGTAGGATGAATGAGATGGGAAGAAAAAAGTATATTTTTTGCTCTCTGGATTGAGTTGTCTCCAAACATTAGTATTTCGTCTTAACAAATCACAAAATTATAGATGGTTGCAATTGAAGATCTAAAGGCGACATTAAGGGTAGTCCAAGCCTAGGTCTCTTGTATGGCACATTAGAAATTTTGTCATTTGTCGGGTACATAAGAACATAAGAATCGCCGCTGCTGGGTCAGACCAGTGGTCCATCATGCCCAGCACTACGCTCACGCGGCAGCCCTCTGGTCAAAGACCAGCACCCTAACCGAGACTAGCTCTAACAGCGCACGTTCTTGTTCAGTAGGAACTTGTCTAACTTTGTCTTGAATCCCTGGAGGGTGTTTTCCCCTTTAATAACCTCCAGAAGAGCATTCCAGCTTTCTACCACTCTCTGGGTGAAGAAAAACTTCCTTACTTTTGTACAGAATCTATCCCCTTTCAACTTTAGAGAGTGCCCTCTCGTTCTCCCTACCTTGGAGAGGGTGAACAACCTGTCCTTATCTACTAAGTCTATCCCCTTCAGTACCTTGAATGTTTCGATCATGTCCCCTCTTAATCTCCTCTGTTTGAGGGAGAAGAGGCCCAGTTTCTCTAATCTTTCACTGTACAGCAGCTCCTCCAACCCCTTGACCATCTTAGTCGCTCTTCTCTGGACCCTTTCAAGTAGTACCGTGACCTTCTTCATGTACGGCGACCAGTGCTGTATGCAGTACTCCAGGTGAGGGCGCACCATGGCCCGGTACAGTGGCACGATAACCTTCTCTGATCTGTTCGTGATCCCCTTCTTTATCATTCCTAGCATTCTGTTGCCCTTTTTCTACCGCCGCACATTGCGTGGACGGCTTCATCGACTTGTCAATCAGAACTCCCAAGTCCCTTTCCTAGGAGGTCTCTCCAAGTACCGCCCTGGACATCCTGTATTCGTGCATGAGATTTTGTTACCGACATGCATCACTTTACACTTATCCACGTTGAACCTCATCTGCCATGTCAATGTCCATTCCTCGAGCCTGATTATGTTACGTTGCAGATCTTGCAATCCCCCTGCGTCTTCACTACTCTGAATAACTTCGTATCATCCGCAAATTTAATCACCTCGCTCGTCGTACCTATGTCCAGATCGTTTATAAAGATGTTAAAGAGCACGGGTCCAAGCACCGAGCCCTGCGGCACCCCACTAGTGACGCTCTTCCAGTCCAAGTATTGTCCATTTACCCCCACTCTCTGTTTCCTATGATCCAGCCAGTTTTTAATCCACGTGAGTATTTCACCCTCAATTCCATGGTGGAACCTTGTCGAATGCCTTCTGAAAATCCAGATATACAATGTCAACTGGATCGCCTTGTCTATATGTCTGTTTACTCACTCAAAGAAATGCAGCAAGTTCATCAAACACGATCTGCCTTTGCTAAAACCATGCTGACTGGTCCTGATCAGCCCGTGTTCGTCAAGGTGATCAATGATGCTGTCCTTTATCAGTGACTCTACCATCTTTCCTGGTACCGAGGTCAGACTCACAGGTCTGTAGTTTCCCAGATCTCCCCTCAAACCTTTCTTGAAGATCAGCGTAACATTTGCCACCTTTCAATCTTCCAGAATCTTTCCCGATTTGATCGACAGATTGGCTATTAGTTGAAGCAGGGTCTAGTATCATATTAAAATCTCCAGCAATAATATGATAAGCAACATTCACTGTTATCAATTGGTTAGATAAATCTTCGAAAAATTCTGGAGAGTCTTTGTTAAGGGGCATACATGTTGGTTATGACAACAACAGTATTGTTCATATTTAATATAACTTGCACCCATCAGCCCTTGGTATCAGTGTGGACAGCAGTGACAGTGAGGTCTTGTCTCTTCTGATTAGAAGGTAGGAGTAAAGGGACACTACTCTGACTGGAAAAGGGTCACGAGTGGTGTCCCACAGGGGTCAGTACTGGAACCGCTACTGTTCAATATATTCATTAATGACCTGAAAACAGGGACGAAGTGCGAAGTTATAAAATTCGCGGACGACACAAAACTCTCCAGTAGGGTTAGAACTGTTGAGGAATGTAAAGAACTACAAAGAGACCTGAACAAACTGAGTGAGTGGGCAAAAAATGGCAGATGAGCTTCAATGTAGAGAAATTTAAAGTCTTGCACATAGGGAAAGGGAACCCGATGTATGGCTATATGATGGGAGGGATGGTACTGGGGGAAGGCAACCTAGAAAAGGACTTGGGGGTATTGGTGGATATAACAATGAAGCTGGCGACATAATGCGCAGCGGCCTCAAAGAGGCGAATAGAATGTTGGGCATTATCAAAAAAGGTGTCACGACCAGAACGAAGGAAGTTATCCTGCCACTGTATCGGGCGATGGTGCGCCCGCATCTGGAGTACTGCGTCCAATACTGGTCGCCGTACCTTAAGAAGGATATGGCGATATTCGAGAGGGTACAGAGAAGAGCAACAAGGATGATAAAGGGCATGGAAAACCTTTCATATGCTGAAAGGCTAGAGAAGCTGGAGCTCTTTTCCCTGGAAAAGCGGAGACTTAGAGGGGACATGATAGAGACTTATAAGATCATGAAAGGCATAGAGAAGGTGGAGAGGGACAGATTCTTCAGACTAGCGGGGACAACAAAAACAAGAGGACATTCAGAAAAATTGAAAGGAGACAGATTCAGAACAAATGCTAGGAAGTTCTTCTTCAATCAGAGGGTGGTAGACACCTGGAATGCGCTTGCAGAAGAGGTGATAGGACAGAGTATGATACTGGGTTTCAAAAAGGGATTGGATGATTTCCTGAAGGAGAAGTGGATTGAAGGGTATAGACAGAGGGTTACTATACAGGATATTAGATGATTAGGGAATAAAAGGTTTAGGTAAAGGATCACTTATTTACAGGTCATGGACTTGGAGGGGCCGCTGCGGAAGCAGACTGCTGGGCACGATGGACCCCTGGTCTGACCCGGCAGAGGCAATGCTTATGTTCTTAAGATGAGTACGCCATTCCTAATTCCCTCAGCGGGAGAGAAGAAGGGATCTAATGCCCAGCTAAGGCGCATTTTGAGTGCCTCAGATGCATTTAGATGAGTCTCCTATAGTAATATTACATCAGGTTGTTTGGTGTTTAAGTAGGACCAGATTTTTCTTGCTTAATAGCATTGTTCAGACCTTTGACATTTAAAGAAAATAAATTAACCGACATAGGGAGAAAAATAAGCATGAGACAAAGTTATCAGGGTCAACATGTTCAAGGACATGCAGTACTCACTGGGACATAGAATATTGTACCCAAATACAAAAGAGAAAAAGTGAAGATCAAAGAGAGCACTGGATATAAGAACATCTGGAAAGCGATCCAGATGAGACCACATTTTGGGTGGTAGAGGAGAAGAAATTGGACTAGCCAAAAAAACAGCTAGCCCTCCTCACAGCATATTGACAAATATTATGTTGTAAATAGAGAAAAATATGACCTAAAGAAGCAGCGTGCTGCATTAAGCCATCTTGAGAACAGGCAAACTGTAGAAGAAGCAAGAAAAAACTCTTGTATGCAAGAGCCATCACAGGTGTGCAGAGCAAGCAAGAAAAGTTCACAGTAATAAATTTTAAAACAGAAACATCAAAGTCATAAATATCATAGGGCTCCTTTACAAAGGTGCACTATGGGTTTTACCGCGCGCACTAGCCAAAAATCTACCGCCTGCTCAAAAGGAGGCAGTAGCAGCTAGCGCATGCGGCATTTTAGCGTGCACTATTCCGCGCGTTAAGGCCCTAGTGCGCCTTTGTAAGAGGAGCCCATAGTGTCATTAACAACTTGGGTAGTATATTTAATACATGTGACAATAGTGAGGAAAAAGGATCTTGCAGTCTCTCTTGTTGTAAACTGTCTTGAACTGAAAGGTATGACAGGATATAAATAAAGCCACTATTATCATTATATATATATATATATATATACGGAAAACATTTTATCTCTAGGTGAAAAGAGAGACGTCACAGTAGCCCAGATTGGTAACTTACCCCCTCCTTTATGCATAAACTAAAAAGGTATGTGATAATACATTAACCTTTTGGCTAGACGCACTTTCTTTGATGCACTGTCCTTGGACTGTCACTTGTAGGACTTCTTTGTAAATGAGATGTGGCATTTCAGATGTGATCCTAAATGCTCATTTTCAAATAAATATATCAGACATAGTACAATGCTCATTTCTCTTTCGCTTGGCATTGTTTTGGGGGTGGAATATAAATGAGCAATGAAGGTCAGAGAGGGAACATTTTTATAAATGCAAAACCACAGTTAATCTGTCTTATTTCATCATCATGAAATAAATCTCATTTTGATAACAAATGTAAAAAAAATTGACAGTCAAGAATGTTTAAGCTTTGCAGCATTATTCAGATGTATCTGAATGTTTTGAAACTTTAATAACAGCTTTTACATAGAAAAATAGAAACATGATGAAAGATAAAGGCCAAATGGCCCATCTGGTCTGCCAATCCGCAGTAACCATTCTCTCTTTCTCTCTCTGAGAGGTCCCATGTGCCTATCCTAGGCCCTTTTGAATTCAGACACAGTCTCTGTCTCCATCACCTCTTCTGGGAGTCTGTTCCATGCATCTTTCTATAAAAAGGTATTTCCTTAGATTACTACGGAGCCTGTCATCTCTTAACTTCATCCTATGCCCTCTCATTGCAGAGTTTCCTTTCAAATTAAAGAGACTCGACTCATGTGCATTTACATTATGTAGATATTTAAACATCTCTATCATATCTCCCCTCTCTTGCCTTTCCTCCATACACCTTATGATGAAGATCACATACCATTTTAGTAGCCTTCCTCTGGACTGACTCCATCCTTTTTATATCTTTTTGAAGGTGTGGCCTACAAAATTGTACACAATATTCTAACTGAGGTCTCACCAAAGTCTTATGTAGGGGCATCAATACCTCCTCTTTCCTATTAGCCATAGCCCTATGCAACCTAGCAGAAGAACATAAGAACACTAGTCTTTAAGCCCATTACATTAACGGGTGCTAGAGTAGATGTCTGTATGGCCGGGGTTTTTCTTTTTTTAAATTTTTCTCTCTCTCTCCCTGGACGCTGTCTGTCTGTCATTCTTTGTGTTTGTGTCTCTCCCAGGTCCCCTGTCTGTGCGTCTTTCTTTCTGTCTGTCTCCCTGGACCCCCTGCTTGCCAAAGCAGCCCCCTTTCCCTCTCCCCCTGTTGTGCAATGCCTGCCTGCTTCGTGGCCCCCCTTCTGTTCCTCCCTCCCCCCGATTACTGTCTGCCCCCAGCACACCCCTCCCCCCAAATCAGCCCCCTTTCCCTCTCCCCCTGGCCCCTGGTTGTGCCATACCTGCCTGCTCCGTGGCCCCCTTCTGTTCCCCCCCCATGATTGCTGTCTGCCCCCAGCACAACTCTCCCCCCAAAGCAGCCCCCTTTCCCCCTGTTGTGCAATGCCTGCCTACTCCGTGGCCCCCTTCTATTCCTCCCCCTCCCCGATTGCTGTCTGCCCCAGCACACCCCTCCCCTCAAAGCAGCCCCCTTTCCCTCTCCCCCAGGCCCCCAGTTGTGCCATGGCTGCTTGCTCTGTGGCCCCCTTCTGTTCCCCCCATGATTGCTGTCTGCCCCCAGCACAACTCTCCTCCCAAAGCAGCCCCCTTTCCCCCTGTTGTGCAATGCCTGCCTGCTCCATTGCCCCCGTCTATTCCTCCCCATGATTGCTGTGTGCCCCCAGCACAACCATCCCCGCAAGAAAGCCCCCTTTTACTCTCCCCCTGTTGCGCAATGCCTGCCTGCTTCGTGGCCCCCCTTCTGTTCCTCCCCCCGATTGCTGTCTGCCCCCAGCACAACTCTCCCCCCCAAAGCAGCCCCCTTCCCCCTGTTGTGCAATGCCTGCCTGCTTCGTAGCCCCCCGTCTGTTCCTCCCCCCGATTGCTGTCTGGCCCCAACACACCCCTCCCCCAAAAGCAGCCCTCTTCCTGCCTGCTCCATAGCCCTTCTTTTTCACTTCCCCTCCCGTTCTTCCCCTCCCTCCATCCATCCATGGTTGCTGTCGCCGCTGCCGCTCCTGTTCAAAGCGGCCTGCTTAGGTTCGCGGCCGGGTGTAGCGAACCTTGCAGGCCGCTCTCCATATGGTGCTCCATGTGGAGAGCGGCCTGTGAGGTTCGCTACAGCCGGCTGCGAACCTCAGCAGGCCGCTTCAAACAGGAGCAGCAGTGGGTGGTGCAGGAGGGAGGACTCGTGGACGTGTTCCCTACCGGACACTGCCGCCGCCAACGCTGCTCCGCACCCCCTTCATCTTGCCCTCTGGTGCGCCAAGCCAGCGCATGCGCGTATGCCGCTGGCCACAGCACTTGTCAGGTCCCCACATCCTCTTAAGTGCGCATGAGCGCTTAAGAGGATTATTATTATAGATAAGAATTGCCATCTCCGGATCAGACCCTGGGTCCATCAAGTCCAGTGATCCACACACGCAGAGGCCCCGCCTGGTCTACCCTGGCATAGTTTTAGTCCCCATATCACTATATGCTTCTCAAGGGAGATGTGCATCTAATTTACCCTTAACCGTATCACTCTATGCCACTCTTAAGGAGATATCAATATTATCCAAAGCTAATAAATTCTGGATAAATTAAGTTTCTATAATCCTCTTGAATCTCAAGGAAACCTCAGCCCCACCACTCCTCCGCTGTATTATCTTGTAACCGCGGGAAGTATTACGTGGTGACTCATCATTGGCCGTCCATGTTATAACATGTCGAACGCTTTCTGAAAGTCCAAGTATAAAATATCCACCGGTTCTCCACTATCAATTTGTCTGTTCACTGTCTCAAAAAATTGAAGTAGGTTCGTCAAAAATGATTTCCCTTTCCTGAACCCATGTTGACGGGCTCTCATCAGGTCGTGTGTGTCTAGGTGCTGGACTATGCTATCTTTGATCAGTGCCTCAACCATCTTTCCAGGGACAGATGTGAGACTCACAGGTTTGTAGTTGCCTGGCATTCCTCTCGATCCTTTTTTAAATATCAGTGTGACGTTCGCTATCTTCCAGTCGTCCAGGATCTGTCCTGTTTTGATTGACAGGTTGGCAAGTTTTTGCAATAGTTCTCCGATTTTAAATTTCAGTTCTTTTAGGACTCTCGGATGAATTCCGTCTGGTCCAGGAGATTTATCACTTTTAAGTTTGCTGTCACCTTTTCAACCTGTTTGGCCACCTTAAGATCTTATTTTTCAACTTATTTGGCCACCTTAAGATCTTATTTTTGTGGTTTGATCTGCAAACAAATGAAGCCCCCCAAAACCAATTTTGATTAACTGGATTAGAGGATTACAGTTTCTGCAAACAGCTACAGCTGATGAATCTAAGATGGTAGACAGAGTTTTAGGAAATAATCTTTAGACCAGAGTTTCTCAACTTCTTCAAGCCAAGTAACCCCTAAGTCTAACAAATATCAACCGAGTACCCCGCCCAAGTTCTGCCTCTGACCCCACTCCCATAATAATAGTACTAACTGTAATACAATTTCTTCCATTCATTTATACACAATATAACCTTATTAATACATAATGGTAACCACAAAATTAAAAATACAGACAACACACTGTACGCAGAGAAAATTTTAATTAACATTTATATTTGGGTTTTTGTCAAAGAGGTCAAGGCAGATGACTTTAAAATATGCAATGTCACCTCAGTAACAACTATAGAAAAATAGACAAATATAGTACAAAATATGGACAGCAGATATAAATTCTCAAAACTGACACATTTCGATCACTAAATTGAAAATAAAATCATTTTTCCTACCTTTGTTGTCTAGTGATTTCATGAGTCTCTAGTTGCACTTCCTTCTGACTGTGCATCCAATATTTATTTCTTTCTGCCTCCTGCAAGCTTCCTCTCTTCCGGACCTCATTCCCTTCCCCAACCAACATCTTTCTCTGTCCCTCCATGAATCCAACTTTTCTTCCTCTCTCCTCCATCCCTATTGGCAACATGTCTTCCTCTCTCTCTCTCTCACTGTCCATCTGTCTTTCTCTCATTCCCTCCCTTGCTGCAAAGGGAGTGGGGAAAGAGAGAGAGAGAGATCTAGGGTGCATCTCTTCCCACCTCTTCTACTGCCACATCCAACATTTCTCCTTTCAACATCAAGTGTGTAGACCAAAGGACTCAGGCACTGCACACTGCAAATAAAATAAATATAAAAAGCTTATTCTTCCGGCTTCCTGATGTAGCATAGCGAAACACAGACTGTGTTGGAGCCGTGAACTGACCTTTTTAGATAAGTGGTCTACTGTTAAACAGCTTTTGTAGAGCCATAACATTTGCCACTCCAGTAGAAGCGAGAATCCTTGCTCCATACAATGTGTTATGATTAAAATTTAAGCACCTTTCCAGCAACATTGTACCGCTGCTGTGGTGCCTTGCTGAAGAGCTTATGAGCACATTTAAATATTTAAAAGCCTTTAAATGTTATATGATGATATTATTTGAGAAACTTGCCCAGTATTGATGAGAGGGGGGTCTTTTGTGTTTTGTTCTATTTTGAAAGTATTGCCCCCTCAAGTGGACTGTAATTTAAATCCCCAGTTTGTTTGGATCCAAGATGGATGTATGGCAGAAAGTGAAGGAGAGAAAAATAGCAAATGGATAAGGTGGCCCTGGATACACACAGTCAAGAGCACAGACAGAAGAAGCGCAGCCAGAGACTGGGAAAAATGGTTTAGAACATAAGAACATAAGAATTGCTGGTGCTGGGTCAGACCAGTAGTCTATCATGCCCAGCAGTCCGCTCATGCGGCGGCCCTCTGGTCAAAGACCAGCATTCTAACTGAGACTAGCCCTACCTGCGTACGTTCTGGTTCAGCAGGAACTTGTCTATCTTTGTCTTGAATCCCTGGAAGGTGTTTTCCTCTATGACAGACTCCAGAAGAATGTTCCAGTTTTCTACCACTTTCTGGGTGAAGAAGAACTTCCTTACGTTCGTACGGAATCTATCCCCTTTCAATTTTAGAGAGTGCCCTCTCGTTTTCCCTACCTTGGAGAGGGTAAACAACCTGTCCTTATCTACTAAGTCTATTCCCTTCAATACCTTGAATGTTTTGATCATGTTCCTTCTCAATCTCCTCTGTTCGAGGGAGAAAAGACCCAGTTTCTCTAATCTTTCACTGTACAGCAACTCCTCCAGCCCCTTAACCATCTTGGTCACTTTTCTCTGGACCCTTTCGAGTAGTGCCGTGTCCTTCTTCATGTACGGCAACCAATGCTGGACGCAGTACTCCAGGTGAGGGCATACCATGGCCTGGTACAGCGGCATGATAACCTTCTCCGATCTGTTCGTGATCCCCTTCTTTATCATTCCTAGCATTCTGTTTGCCCTTTTCACTGCCACTGCACATTGCATGGACGGCTTCATTGACTTGTTGATCATAACTCTCAAGTCTCTTTCCTGGAAGGTCTCTCCAAGTACCGCCCCGGACATCCTGTATTTGTTTGAAAATGAAAATCACCAGGAAGGCAGGGGAAATGATTTTATTTTCAATTTAGTGATTGAATTGTGTCAGTTATGAGAAACTACATCTGCTGCCTATATTTTGCACTCTTCAGGAAGAAATGCATTTGTTTCTATTTCTCTGGGGGTTGTACTGCATGCAGAGTCTTGCATCTTAGGGTTTTATTTTTATATATTAGTACTTTTAGTTTGTCGTCCTGTATTTGCATAGGGGTTATCTGCTTTTGTGACCAAGGCCATGTGTTCTGGTAGGAATGAATGTTGAGAAACATGTATGCTTTGCATAGTTTAATTTGTGCTGTTTATAATTTTGTGCTGTTAATAAGATTATATTGTGTGTATATATGAAAAATGAATGGAAAAAATGGTATTATAATTAGTACTATTATGGGGCATGGTCTGGGGTGGAGCTTGGGTGGGGACTGGGACAGAGCTTGAGGCCCCCCAAACAAAAAAAGCATTCAGCTGCCGCTGGGTTAGTGGACTGTAAACCAGGGGACACAGGGGATCTTCGTAAGTTGATCTTCGCAAAATGCAAATTTGATCATGTTTCCCCACTTTTGTCCAAACTCCACAGGCTCCCAATAATTTCTAGGGTTCATTTTAAATGCGTCTGACTAACTTTTAAGATCCTACAAGGCATCCTCCCTCCCCTAATCCCACTATCTTGGAACTCCTCGAGACACCACTAGGCCCACCCAAAAACTTAAACTATCCTTCCCCTCGCTAAAAGGTATCCTCTATGCTGGAAAATTGGTAAAATCTCTCTTCTTCAGAATCACAGGTCTTTGGAATAATCTTACTGCCCCACTACTGTTTTTACACCTAAGCAGCAATAGGACCAGCCGCCACTACCGGGAACCCTTTGCCACGATCCAGCCAGACATATAAGATCTTCCCCCAGCATTCCATTGGATAGATCAATCTACCTGCTTTTAAATATCAGCAGCAGTGGGAGAACAACTGCTTTTACACCTAAGCAGCATTGGGACCAACCGCAACTACCAAGAGCCCATAGACCAGATCATGACAGGAGTGTGAGCTCCACACCTCCTGCAGTCCGCTAGGAAGATCAACTGCTTTAACACCTAAGTAGCAGCAAGACCAGCTGCCTATAATAGGAGCCCTTGCCCCGATCCAACCAGGCATGTGAGCTCCTCCCCCTATATCCCGTTTAAGAGATCAATCTACCTGCTTTAAATATCAGCAGCAGTAGAAAAACAACTGCTTTTACATACAAGCAGCAGCGAGACCTACCGCAACCACCAAGAGCCCACAGACCCGATCCTGCCAGGAGTGTGAACTCCTCCCCCTGCAGTCCATTGGAGAGAATCTGGCAAAAAACAAATAATGATTCAGACAAGACAACCTGGAAACAAAAAATGAAAATATACAAAAATCTGATCAAAGAAAAACGCACTAAGCATTATGCAAATAAAATCGGTACTTCAAAAATAAACAGCAAAGAATTATTCAAACTAGTAAAAACTATAACCAATACAACACAAGTACTGAAAAAGGACACTGAGCAAACTCCATCAGCACAAACCCTAGCCAATTTCTTTCAAAACAAAATCACCAAATTAAGAGCAACTCTACCCACATCCACATCAAATGCTCTTCAATTCCTGGATCCCCATGACCAAGACACCAGAGTAGACATGTTATGGGACCACCTCGAATACCCAAACTGGCAGCAATTCCTAAATTTATTTAACAAGTACACCAAATCTAACTGCCTACTTGATGCATGTCCCCCTAAAATCATGACAACTGCCCCCCTAGAATTTAAAAAGGAACTTTTTGCATGGCTAACATCCGCCCTTGCAAACGGAACACTAAACAAAAAAATGGGACATATACTTATCACTCCAATCCCCAAAGATCAGAAAGCCTCCCCAGCAATGACACCCAATTTCAGACCCATAGCAAGCATTCCCCTCTTCACAAAGATACAGGAAGGATTGGTCAACCTTCAACTAGTCAATTACCTGGACAAATTTAACCTCCTTAACGAACACCAATCAGGATTCAGAAAAGGATACAACACAGAAACTGTCCTAGCCTCCTTGATGAACCACCTTTATGATCTCTTTAGCAAGGGCAAAAGCGCATTGATCCTACAATTAGATCTCAGTAGCGCGTTCGACCTGGTAGACCACGAAATCATGATACTGTGCCTTGAAGCAATGGGAATCTCGGGAAAGGCAAAGAAATGGTTCCAAGAGTTCCTAACAAATAGATCCTACCGAGTAATCAGCAATGGAAACTACTCTAAACCATGGAAAAACCCTTCAGGCGTACCTCAAGGTTCCCCCCTATCCCCCACACTTTTCAATATCTATATCGCCTCCTTAGGTCACCTACTACAAAAACTAAATTTAATATACTACATTTATGCAGACGACATATCCATCCTCTTACCCTTAAACGACATCACAAAAGAAATTGTAGATAATCTCTCAAACACAATGACCGAAATCGATAAATGGACCACTAATTTCAAACTAAAACTAAACGCAGAGAAAACAAAAGTCTTCCTGGCTAGTCCCAATGACAAAATTACGAGAACATCGATAAAAATAAATAATCACGAATACCCAATTTCCAAAAACATAAAAATACTGGGCATCACTCTTGACACTCACCTAACTATGACTGACCACACAAACTCACTAGTGAAAAAATGCTTTTACACGCTATGGAAACTAAGAACCATAAAAAAATACTTTGACCCTTCTTCATTCAGGTTGCTGGTACAGGCACTGATCCTATCCCTTCTTGACTACTGCAACATCATCTACCTAGGCATCCCACAAAAAACAATAACAAAACTGAGATTAATACAAAACACCGCCGTTCGCCTAATTTTCGGACTAAGAAAAAACGACCACATCAGCCCCTACTATAAAAAGCTGCACTGGCTTCCAATAGAAGCGCGAATTCTATTCAAATTCGCTTGCACCTGTTTCAAACAAGCCTGGGGACTAGCACCTTCATACCTACAAACTCACTTCACCCTACACAACCCCACAAGAATGACCAGAAACAAAAACATCTTTGCATACCCAAAAATTACAGGCTGCAGATACAAATCCTTCTTGGACAGAACCTTTCAGTTCCAAGCGCATAAACGAACCAAACATGACTTATAATACTTTCCGCAAATCGATCAAAACCACCCTATTCGCTAAATTCATTGGCTAAAACGGTCCCTCCCCCACTAAGACCCCTCTCACGGATGTTCTAAATCTTTCAGACACTCATTACCCTTAGATCTCCAATTAGTATGTAAGTTTACCATTTAGACTATTGTACTGCATCTAGACTCTTTATTCGGTACTGTATTTAAACTTATTGTATGGTATTGAATTTGGACTCTCTCTACTGTATTATATGTGGATTTATTGTATTGTATTAGTATTGTACTGTACTTGTTATTCGCTGAATGTCCAGCCTTCTTACAATGTAAACCGCCTAGAAGTCGCCTGACTATGGCGGTATAGAAAAATAAAGTTATTATTATTATTATTATTAGATCAATCTGCCTGCTTTTAAATATCAGCAGCAGTGGAGATCAACTGCTTTTACACCTAAGCAGCAACGAGACCAGCCACAACCACCGAGAGCACACAGACCCGATCCTACCAAGAGTGTGAACTCTTCCCCCCATGCAATCCGCTAAGAAGATCGACTGTCGGCTCCGGGCGGCTTTCCCGCAGAGGAGAGAATCCTGCATTCACCGTGGGCCTCATCTGGGGCAGCCTCCTTGGAGCGGCTGGGGCACGGGCAGTGTGTCTGGGAGGGAATGCATGGATGGGAGAACATCGCAGGGAAGGAGACATAGGCATCCAGGGACTGTCTGCCAAGTCTCTTCCCTGAAGAAGCCCTTTCTGGAAACGTCAATCGCTCCTCCTAAACTTACTTGCTCCACTTCATCACTGACGCTGAAACCGTGGATTGAAGACAAAGTTTTATTTTATTTTTCTTTCCAGCTTATGATTTATCTTTAATCTTATCTATTGTTTTGCCTTTTGTCTTTGTTTTGTTCTATTTCTATCATTTAAATTTCTCCAGAATTCTACTGTTCAACGGCTCCCCCTTCTGCTTCTATTCCTTTCTCTCCTCTCTTCTACCTTCCAAAGTATTTAGATCAATGCTGTCTTGTTAAAATGTTTATTTTATTTTTATTTTTCCTCTAACTCTACTTTTCACTTCTCTATTACCCTCCAGGTACTTTAGTTAGATTGTGAGCCTTCGGGACAGTAAGGGAATTTTTCAAGTACCTTTCTTATTTCTAATCTTAATGTATATTTTCTGTAAACCGCTTAGAACCTAACGGATGTAGCGGTATATAAGAAATAAATTACATTACATTACATTACTACGGAATCTGGGCTTCTTCCAACTATTCCGTAAGCACCTGAAAACTAGGCTTTTCAGAAAAATGTAATGCTCTCCTCCCCCCTGTACTCAACCTCCAAACCCAATATTTTATTCCTTCCTATATTAAGCTCTTGTAAACCTTGCCAAGCTCTATAATTATGGAGAGGATGCAGTATATAAACTTAAGGTTTAGTTTAGGTCAAATCCTACTTCAAAATTTATTTTTTTTATGTGAGCCCTTCAGATACAGAAAATGCTGTAGTTAAATATGTAACCCCTGCAAGCCCAAAGGCTATTGAAATGGTATACATTCAGGTACATTTGATATTTTTCTGTTTCTGAAGGTTTCCCTGGGGGCGTTTCACCCCATAACTCAAAGTCCCACCACATCAGTACTGCCAATTACCACCTCAGAATTGAACCTTTCAAGCTAGGAAGGCAAACTCTGATCCCTTTTCAGATGACAGAGATCCATCATTGCCCAACAACTTGGATTTCCCATCTGATGCTCCACCTCATGATCTCCATCTAAGCACTGTACCCAAAAATCCTCAGCTCACACTGTCACCCAATGACATACCAGACCTGCACAATGAAACTCTTAACATCCTAAAATACTTCAACACCACTAAGCCCATGGTGCCAGTCCCAGTTCACAAAATCTTTTTTGAATGCAGGGACAGGATATGGCAAACACCATCCTTCAGCATGTCCAGCTCCAAAAGAGTGGAGTTAAAATGCCAAGGCAATGGGTTTCACTAGACTCTGTTTTAACCCCAATCCATTACAGTATTCTGGACCCAACCATGGAGATCTCTAAGAGCTCTGATCCCCATTCCAACACAACTCTGAGGAAGGATCAGAAGGTACTAGACACCACTGCCAAAAAGGTCTTCCATAGTGCTATGCTAAGCTCCCTCATTGCTGCTCACCAGTTCCAACTCATTCTCTATCACAACTCTTTCCTGGAAAAGGTCAGGGTCAGCCTTTCATTTCTGTACTTGTATGCAAAGAGCCTACTCTCTTCCCTCCTCCATAACCTGGAGGAATGCAGCAAACACTTGATCCACTCTGCATTAAATGCTTTTGAGATCTGAACCACAGTGTCCAGTCGTTGATACTTAGCGTTGCTCAGATCATCAGGCTACAAGAAAACATCCATGTCTGCCTCCTGCTCTGGAGAAAAATCTGTGACCCTATTTGGAATCCCAACCCACAGTTTGGAAAGCTCTCTCTACAGTTATTTTTTTTTTTAGGGGGGGGACTAAAAGGGTTTTCTTGCCTATAAAGAGAACATAAGAATTTGCCGCTGCTGGGTCAGACCAGTGGTCCATCGTGCCCAGCAGTCCACTCCCGCGGTGGCCTCCAGGTCAAAGACCAGTGCCCTGAGACCAGCCCTACCTACTTACATTCCAGTACAACTGGAACCCATGCCAACTTTGTCTTAAATCCCTGGAGGATGTTTTCTTCTATAAGCCTCCGGAAGAGCGTTCCAGTTTTCCACTACTCTGTGGGTAAAGAAGAACTTCCTTACGTTTGTACAGAATCTATCCCCTTTCAACTTTAGAGAGTGCCCTCTCGTTCTCCCTACCTTGGAGAGGGTGAACAACCTGTCTTTATCTACTAAGTCTATTCCCTTCAGTATCTTGAATGTTTCTATCATGCCCCCTCTCAGTCTCCTCTTTTCAAGGGAGAAGAGGCCTAGTTTCTCTAATCTCTCACTGTACGGCAACTCCTCCAGCCCCTTAACCATTTTAGTCACTCTTCTCTGGACCCTTTTGAGTAGTACCGTGTCCTTCTTCATGTACGGCGACCAGTGCTGGATGCAGTACTCCAGGTGAGGGCGTACCATGGATCAGTACAAAGGCATGATAACCCTCTCCGATCTGTTCGTGATCCCCTTCTTAATCATTCCCGGCATTCTGTTTGCCCTTTTCACCGCTGCCGCACATTGCGCGGATGGCTTCATTGTCTTGTCGACCAGTACTCCCATCTCTTTCCTGGGGGGGTCTCTCCAAGTACCGCCCTGGACATCCTGTATTCGTGCATAAGATTTTTGTTACTGACATGCATCACCTTACACTTATCCACGCTGACCCTCATCTGCTATGTCGCAGCCCATTTCTCGAGCGTGTTTATGTCACATTGCAGATGTTCACAATCCTCCTGCATCTTCACTACTCTGAATAACTTCGTATCATCCGAAAATTTAATCACCTCACTCGACGTAACAATTTCCAGGCTGGAATATTTATCAGTGTTCTTTTGAGAAATGAAGGTCTAAATTCTAAAGAGTGATCTCTTGTCTTAGAATTCTACGATACTCTGTAGTGCAGAGCTGTTTCCATTCAGTGTTCCTGATATATACTAGTAGATTCCATGTGAGGAGATTGTGAGATAATTACTGAGGAGTCTCATTATTTCCGAATCAAAGATATTTGGATATACAGACAGTGGCGTACCAAGGGGGGGGGGGGGGGGGGGGGCGGTCCGCCCCGGGTGCCAGCCCTAAGGGGGTGCTCCCGGCCTTGCCGTTCAGTCCCCCCCCCACCACCCCCGAAGGACCGCTTGCCCCACTGACCTTCCTGCACCACCTGTGAAGCAGCCCGCAACAGGATCGCGACGTCAGCGATCCCTGCACTGCTTGGGCGCTGCTTCCTGCGCCGCAGTCTTGCCCCTCCTCTGACATCAGAGGAGGGGCGGGACCACGGCGCAGGAAGCAGCGCCCAAGCAGCGCTGGGATCGCTAACGTCGCGATCCTGCTGCGGCTGCTTCATAGGTGGTGCAGGAAGGTCAGTGGGGCAAGCGGTCCTTCGGGGGTGGTGGGGGGGACTGAACGGCAAGGCCGGGAGCATAGGTAGTGCTGCTTCATAGGTGGTGCGGGGAGGCCAGGGGGGGCGAGCGGTCCTTCGGGGTGGGGCGGGCGGGCAGGCAGGCAGGCTTTCAAGGGGGAGGGGGTGATAGGCAGGCAGGCAGACCTTCAAGGGGGGACAGGTCTTCAAGGGGGGGGACAGGCAGGCCTTCAAGGGGGGAGGCAGGCCTTCAAGGGGGGGGGGGACAGGCCGTTGAGGGGGTGCAGACCTTCAAGGGGGAGGGACAGGCCTTCAAGGGGGGCAGGCAGGCCTTCAAGGGGGGGACAGGTCTACAAGGGGTGGGACAGGCCTTCAAGGGGGGGACAGGCCTTCGGGGGTGCAGGCCTTCAGGGGGTGCAGGCCTTCGGAGGGGTGCAGACCTTCAAGGGGGTGCAGGCCTTCAAGGGGGGTGCAGGTCTTCAGGGGGGTTGCAGGCCTTTGGGGGGGTGCAGACCTTCAAGGGGGTGCAGGCCTTCAAGGGGGGGACAGGCCTTCGGGAGGGTGCAGGCCTTCAGGGGGGGTGCAGGCCTTCGGGGGGTGCACCTTCAAGGGGGAGACAGGCCTACAAGGGGGTGGGACAGGCCTACAAGGGGGTGGGACAGGCCTTCAAGGGGGTGAGGCCTTCAAGGGGGGACAGGCAGACCTTTAAGGGGGGACAGGCCTTTGGGGGGGACCCTGGTTTAGAAGTACACGGAGGGAAGGGGGTGTTCAAAGAGACGTGCATATGCCAAACTTTGGGGGGGGTTAGGAAGAAATAATGGGTCTGAAAATAGAGGAGAGGGAGAGAGATGATGGACCATGGGATTTAGGGAGGGAAGGAACAGAAAGGGAGAGAAATTGAACACAAGGGATGGTGTGGAGAAGGGATAGAGATACTGGATAGGAGGGTAATTGGGAAAAGAAAGGGAGAGATGGTGGACTCTGGGGTGGTGGGGAAGGAGGGAGAGATGCCGGATGAAAGGGTAGTTAAGAAAAGGTGGATCTGTGGAGGGAGATGAAAAAAAGGAAAGATACCAGACTTCATGGGGAGGGAAGGGAAATGGAAAGGGAGGACAGAGTTGGCAGATGGATGGTTAGCATGCAGAAAGAAGAAAGAAGGAGACCCTGGCAAGCAAGTTATCAGAAGATAACCAGAGCCTTGGACCAACAAGATTTGAAATATAACCAGACAACAAAAGGTAGAAAAATTAATTTTATTTTCTGTTTTGTGATTATAATATGTCAGATTTGAAATGTGTATCCTGCCAGAGCTGGTGTTGGACTGCAAACGTGAGCTAGGATTTAACAGAGAGAGGAAAAGTCCTTTTTGTTTCTTTATTTTATTTACACCACAGCGCCAGTGTGGTTAGGAGAAGCCAAAGGGGGTGAAAAAGCTATAAAACCCACCAGGAGTTTTTAAAATAATCACCCAACTGGGCAGGAAAATCGAATTGAAAAACCAATTCAATAGGCTAAATCGAATCAAAATTTTTTTTCCTGAATCTGGCAGCATTAGTTTGTGCTACTGTCTTAGACTTTAGGACCTGGGATTGGGGAGAGATGGCATCCTCAGTACTTTATAGTGCAAGTGAAACGAGGATTTGGTCAGACTTTTGAAGGGTCTGCAGAAAAAAAATATTGTATAGGCCGGGGACATGAGACAGCAGGAAATGGGAACTTTTCTTCCTTCTATTTTTGTGAATGGAAAGGCTGAGGATGTCAAGAGAGTTCAGTTAAAATATGTGCTTTATAAGAAAATATAATAATGTGTTTTATAAAGTTTATAGCATAGCTGGCCTACCCAGTGAGGTGTTCCTAGTGGTGGTGGTGGCAGCGTGTCAATGTGTTGAGAGGAAGAGGTGGTCTGGGAAATTCTGCTGAGCAAACTCCGGGCCCATTTCCACCTCCCAGTTAGTCCACTCCACTCAACTGGTTCACACATGAGTGGGTCTTTGGGTGTTGTTTTGGGATCTCTTCCAGTGGTTTATCAGTATCTCCTTCTGGTCCAAGGAAGGAAACTTTGTTATCCTTAGCATTGACCTACAGAATATGTTTGTAACAGCGCTGCTTGTGTGGCATTAGGCTATGTAGTGATCGAAAGAAAAAAACAGACCTTTGCACATTTTTGCACTATATGGTGGGTGTATGAGGAGATTCACATTTCCTGCACAGCTAAGTCCATGTGAAGTTACCTTGTGCTGTATTTGACATCTAGCAAGGTCTCTGTTTGAAAGGAAAGATCTAAACTTAAAAATGAAGTGGGCAGAAGTTATGGTAAAAGCAGATAGTGTAGCTGGTTTTAAGAAAGATTTGGACAAATTCCTGGAGGAAAAGTCCATAATCTGTTATTAAGACATGGGGGAAGTGTCTGCTTGCCCTGGATCGGTAGCATGGAATGTTGCTACTCTTTGGGTTTTGACCAGGTATTAGTGTCCTGGATTGGCTACCATGAGAATGGGCTACTGGGCATGATGGACCATTGATCTGACCCAGTTAGGCTATTCTTATGTTATGTTCTCATCTGTAGGGGCCTTTGTTTTCACTTCTTATTTTAATGTATTTTTTTTCTGGGAACTTATCAGTGTTTTTTATAATGGGAACAAAAATGGAAGAGAATTAATGTGTGTGGGATGAGGGGGTAACTAATTTCTTCAGCTAAATAATTCAATCCACTTCAAACAGACATAGGAGAACTCACGCACCATTCACACACCCTCCAACCAAAAACGTCAAAAGAAAAAAACTGTTCGACAACCTCCTAGCCATTCGAGCTGCAACACTCGACCCCCAACTCTACAACCAATTGACATCGACCACAGACTGCAAAACCTTCAAAAAGAAATAAAAACCCTTCTATTCAAAAAACACATAAAACCGAACTAACACAATCAGAACTGTCCCAAGCATCACCTGCAACTACTCCATATGTACTTCTGATGTCATGACAATTCAGACATAATTTATGTTATGTTATGTTATGTTTGGAATATAAGAAAATTTTCACTGCCTGTTTCTATTCTGACCATTTATTCCGTTTCATGGTCATTACAAAAAATATTTTTTTACATGGGGGGGCAGTGTCAAAAAATGATGGGCCGCGGGTGCCACATACCCTAGGTACGCCACTGTATACAGATAAAGCTGAGGTTCCTCAGATATTGTATGAATGTATGTATTGAAACAGTGAGCTGATTTCATATCAGAAGCATTTTCTTTTTTTGGGGGGGCAGGGGGGTCCAGGGAGAATCAGCTTAAAGATAAACAAATTATCTGTTCTTTTGCACATGTAGGGCCTCTTCTATTAAACTGCACTAGCAGTTTCTAGTGCGGGGAGCTGTGCTGAATGGCCTGCGCTGCTCCTGATGCTCATAGATTTCCAATGAGCGTCGGGAGCAGTGCGGGCCATTCAGCATGGTTTCCCATGCTAGAAACTGCTAGTGCAGTTTAACAGAAGAGAGGGTTGGTTTGAAATACATGGCTTTAGATTAACATGACACTGGCTTCAGCCTGCATTCATCTAGGGAGATTAGGGGTTTGCTTCCTTTCATTTGTTTACAGATAGGATAGTAACAAACATCCAGATCTTTAGAGGAACTGCTGGTTCCAGATAGGTAACAACAACTCAGTGGCATCCAATGCAAGAAAGTGAAAACATTTTTTTAATACTTTATTTTTGTGTGCCCACATATATACCTTTTTTTCTATTTTATTGAACTTTGGGACTGAGAAACACTCTCTTGCTTTAAGAGTCACCTAGTTAAATACTTACCTGTGGCTCTAGAAATCCTAGAACAAAATTGGTATTAAGTTGAAAAGCATAACATATTTGTTTGAGGTTTGAATATTATTACTAACTATAATGGTGTAATCAGTGTAAATTTGATCACACCTGAATGGTAAAATAGCTTTGCTATTCATTTATATTTAAATTTAATTTACCTTGTTTATGCAATATCTGGTAACCACAGTTGGACATACCTATTTAGTTTTCTTTCACCCTCAATTGTTATTGGATCTTTTTAAGTTGCAACAAATAAATACAAATATTTAAATGTTTAACCTCTGTGTTGGTGTGAATTGGAGGGGAAACCTATTGAAACATCTGTCCGTGATAACATCTCATACATTTAATTGTAATGATTAAATTGTAATGTAATTGCATCACATCACTACTAGAGGGTTCTATATATGTACTCTATACATTGGCTTCTTAGTCATGGACTTGGTTTCCCAAGTCACAGCCATCATGGGCTATAGAGGGAGCACGTGTACTTGAACTGCTTACTTCTGTCACTCTTTAAATACGACTGACATAGCCTACTTGTCAATGGAAAAAAAATGAGGTTACTTAACTGTAATAGGGGTTTCTCCATGGACAGCAAGATAATTCAGCCACAGAATCCTACCTACTTCCCCTCTGGTTGAAATGAATCATGCCAGGGACTCATTAAGGAATGAAGGGAGATGACCCTGTGAGAGGAACTGCAGGTGAATGATCAGAGGGACCTTTAAAGATCATTCAGAGTTATGGGAAAGCAATTCTGTCCCAAGAGGCCATTGGATGATGTCACATACATGTGGCTGACTTATCCTGCAATCCATGGAGAGCCCCTGTTACATGTAAGTAATCTCACTTTAGTGACCATGCTGTTTATGTTAATTGAGTGACTGCCTTATCCAAAGGGTTTAGAATGCCCTCAATATGGATATTTTGCAGTTACTTTACTAATAACATGCACTAACTGCCAAATCTTTTAAAAAATTTTTATATTATCATACCTTTTAATAAATGTAATGCTGTTCCACTAAAAGTATTAGTCTAGTAAGATTTTTTTCCAACATTAATGGATCTACTAGAACACACTATCCCTTTTGAATTCAAGCAACATAAAATGAGAAAATGTTTTCCCTTCTCACAGACAGGATTGCTTGTAGATCTTCTCATATGTTCTGTCTTGCCAGATTAGTGATGTAAGTAAGAAGATTTTGGTTAAGAAATCTAACTGTGGTCCAGAATGCTTTATGCAGAAGGCTTGGTACTCTCATTGCTACCTTTTTAACTAAGAGCATCGTTAACAGCAGCATGGCTTTTTCTTGTTCCATTCTTGGGAGGCTACTTGCCATTAAACCATCAACTACTACAGCCAAATGCTTGTCAGTCAGCTTGTCATCCAAAATCTGCTGGACTAATCTGCCTATTACTTCCTGGTTGATCATGAAGTCTAGCGGATCTCCAATTTCAGCCAGCTGATTTGTTATAACCCGGTATACAGTATATCCTCAGCAGAATCATTAGCAAAATCTGCTGACTCAGGTAAAATTCTGACAAATTGCTTCCCATCTGCATGGGAGAAGTCAAGGAAGTAAGAGTCCTTGGTCTTCAGTATGCTTTTCAGAGAATTCAATTCGCTGCAATAGTCATGCTCAATGGACATCCCATGCTGCAAAAAGGAGAGCAGCAACAGCTCTGTTTTAACAGGGGAACTCATTTTCCAGTTCCACCCTAAAACTTTTAAAATTATCTTTGATTACACTTTAAACTATTTGCTGAACTTTTCCACTTTAAATTATTTACTGGACTCATCTATAGAAAGCACTTCAAGTTTAAGATCATCTGGAAGCATTGGCTGCAGGGGGGTATACGTACATTAGATGATGTTTTATCAAATGGGAAAATGCTTGAGTTTTCATGACTGCAACAGACATTCGGCCTTTCATAATCTCAAGTATTTAAGGGGGTTCCCTGACTGGTGAAATTTAAAAACTCAGTATAGTTTGCCGGGTCTGTGCTTCCAGACAGATTTGCTGGGGCATCAGGCAGCCAAATGGTATAAATTAATATCTGAATTTTTAAATAAAAAACCAAAAACTAGTCTTAAAGACATCTGAAGCATTGACATAAAGCAACAGATTTCTGCTACTCAATGGCCATGAATTTGGTCTTGGAGGATGAGATGTACAGCGTCAGCATCAATGAGACAAACTTGTTTTTTTTAATTGCATAGGACTTTTTGGACCCCGGTTCATTTGCAAAAGTTAGATAGTTCTAAATCTAATAGATGCTGGCACTGTCATCTCAATCTAGGGACATTGGATCATCTGTTGTTCTATTGTCCTTAAATACTTAATTTTTGGAAATCAATATGGGGACAGATTAATACCATATTGGATTCATCGATTCCACTGACATATGATATTGTCGTATGTGGAACGTTATTCTTCCTAAACCCCCTCTAGACCAATATAAAAATCGACTACTCCTTGTCATGACAGGGGTAGCTATGCAGATGATTACTCGTAATTGGAAAAATTATGATCGCCTTTGTTTTCCTTTTTGGTTGGCAAATTTATGTTTAACCTACAGATATGAGAAAATGTATGTAGATATGTTGGGACATAGTAATCTATTCAAACTGGTTTAGGGCCAATTGACGTCTTTTATTACCACATTATAAGTGTCTTTATCTTCAATGTTTGGGGATCTGCACACACATCCAGGGAGGGAGGGGGGGGAGGGTGGATGGATATCTCTTTGATTCGTGTTAATCTTTGATTGAATATATTGGAAGAGATAGGGGGGAGGATATATTTTTATGTATGGTTATTGAATAAACATAAGTGCTTACTTTATGATTCATATTTATGTACTTTTCTGCACTTTTTATCTTTGAAAATTAATAAAGAATTATTTTAAAAAAAGAAAGCACTTCAATTTCATTTTCAATTTTCAAAACCGCACTTATCTTAAAGATAAAAGTAAGATGGTATCTCAGAACAGCCAGCAACATAACATTATGTTTCACCAATTCCAGCTGCTTCAGGGAAGCAAGTTTCTGTGAATACTGCACTCCAAAAAGTGTCTGCCTTCAAAACATGAATGGATTTGAATTAAACCTCTCTGAAGGTCCTCTTTGACTAAAGTATTTGGGATCTAGTTCCCAAATTAGACTGATTGACCTGATTGAGGTGACACATAAAATTGTTAGACTACCTATAGTGTAAGTACAAGTCAAAAAAGGACATCCTTTGACTTGTTTCAGGAACATCCAGGGTACAGGAAAGAGCTCTGATAAAGCAACTGTCCCCAATGGAATTAAGGACTAACACTTCATTAATCCCGCAGTGGTTGCTGTCTCTCTCCCTCTTCCTTTAAAGTGAAGCTAGAAGGGGATACCAGACTCTGTGACAGCTAAAGTATTGTGGGTATTCTTAACAGAGCAGGAAGCAGGTCTGAGGATTAGCCTGGTGGTTAGTGCAGTGGACAGTAAACTAAGGGATCCAAGTTCAAATCTTATTTCAATGTTTTTTTTAAAATTGTGACCCCCTCCAAAAACATACTGTGCCTAAATTTATGACACCTGCAAGCCTGAAGGCTACTGAAGTGGAGTGCATTTAGGTACAGTAGGTATTTTTCTGTTTCTGTTACAGAAACAAAGAAAGTAAGATTTGAACCTGAGTCCCTTGGTTTTCTAAGAATGCCGCTATACAAATGTCCGTGTCCCTTGATTCCCCAACCCCCCTCTGTCCAAAATTTGGATATTTTAGTTTGTAAAATGTATGCTGATGCTGGATATCTCCAGAGCATTTAAGTCCATTTCAGGCATTTTTGAACAGGTTGTATCCTGATCAAAAATACATGTGAGAATGACAGAAGACTGTTTGGGATGTTCTGACTTGGACATTCTTTCAAAAATGCTCCCTCCCCCCCTACAATGTAATTCTGAATTGTCTAACTTAGAGCTCCTTTTATAAAGCTTCGAAAAAGGTTTCTACCACAGGCTGGCGAGATAAATTCTCCAATGCTGAAAGAATTCCTATGAGTGTCAGAGCATTTACCTTGTCAGCCCGCAGTAGAAACCTCTATCACAGCCTTGTAAAAGCTAGAAATAGTTATATTGTGAACCCCGTTAGGGACAGAAAAAGTACCTGCATATAGTATATGCAAACCACTTTGATTTCACCTTCAGAAAGACAGTACTGTATATCAAATGTATGATCCTTTACCCATTTACCCTTAGTTTAGAAGTCAACTTGGTTTTTACTCTATTATAATAGCAAGACACATCAGTATGAATTTCACAAATTATTTTCTGTGCCGTAGTTAAGCTGTTCTATCATCTGTCTATACCATAAAAAATAGAAATTCTTGCAGTCATTTGTGTTCTTGTAAATTCTGTTCATGCTGTATGTTGCCACAGGTAAATTTAAATGTGGCAGAACTCTGAACTACCATTGAGCAGCATGTTTCCATCTCCCCCCAGCCACTACCGCCGCCGTGCTGCCGACCCCACTGATCCTCCCACCGCGAGACGACCTACAAACCTCCAGGCTCCAGCAGCGTCCACAGCACTCTAAACACGCTGCTTCGTGGCCTTCTACTGCCCTGATTTCCGTAGTTTAAATTTATATGGATTGAAAAAAAATATCCCTTTGCTTCAGAAGGGAAAGAAAACTGGTGACATATTTTTGCTATATGACATATAACTTCCAGGATAAAGTATGTTGTATCACAGAAAAAAGTATTCATTTTTTTTTTTTTACAAAATTAATTTTAGTTAATTTTTATATTCCCAGATTACAACTATGTTAGAGCAACATTATACATCTCCCAAGAACATTATGGGATAATATGAACATTTCTTCTACATGAGAAGATTAAAATAATGAGTTTCCAAAATATTGTCTCTTGCAATGGACACATTAGGCAAATTACAACACTTTGCTAATCATCCAGATTCTGGAAAAGTCTGAAGTGTTTGGTGTTTTCATATAATAAATGTCCAACTTCAAGAGCTTTCTATTTCCACTTTTCTTATTTTTGCTTCTCCTAACAGTCTCAGTGCAGTGCTATTACTGTTTGGAAAGCTAAAGTCAACAGTAAAACAGAAAAGGGCAGTAGCTGCACAGAAGAATTGTTTGCTGTCTGAATTGGATGAGAGTGCCCATGACCTCGTGGTAAGGGTTCTATAGTTATATAACCATTAATGATGCGGATCCGTGGAGGGGGAAATGTTGTACTGGAAAACAAAGAAAAACATTTGCCATTAGTTTCTCTAGAAAAAAATATAATGCATCTAGTTACACAGCATTAGCAAAATTTAAGTCCATGCAATACAGCTTTGCCTGCAAAATACTATTAACAGTTTTTGACTTAAACTCTATTTAAGAATATTTTATTGCGGGAACTAGGTACTGATTAGTTATATCAAAAAAATTATTTGTTTTAAATCATTCTTTTAACACTGTAATTTTTGATTGTACTCTATATTTTGGTTCACTCAGGGATTGGTATTTAATAAGATTCCATTATGCTTTCTCAAGAATTTTAAACTTGTTCACTGACATGGTAATTGCTTACCTGTAATTTTGGTTTCCCAACAATCACAGCAATGGGTCACATGACTTATCATGTTGAATTGAAGGATCTTTTCCTAAGCTCTAGAATGAGGTGCCCAATCCTGGTTATTGAGGGCTATAGTGCCTGGTCTTTGGAATATTGTCAATGAATGTTGATTAGACATATTTACACATATAGAAACAGATTCTGTAAAGGACGTCTAAAATTTAGGCTTTATTTAGATGTCCAGCAGGAAAATGCTGAGCGTGATTCTATAATGCATAGATGCACTATAGAGAATCTCGCTCAGCGCCACTCAGCGAGTCGACGCATCTAAATAGTTAATTTCCTTTACAGAATCACCTTTTAGGCATCACATAGACATCTACATGTCTATAACGCTATCGTGTCTCATTATTATGACATCATTAGAATGATGATGTTATGCTGTTTTTCATTAAAATTGTAATGCAGTGAAATGCTGGAAACAAAAAAGGAAGTGACTGTACTTAAATTTTAAGCAAAAGTGATTCAAAAACACTGCTCCTGCACACATCTCAAAAGTGCTCAGAGAGTGGGTTGTCAGACTATGGGACAAGCCTGCATTGATGGAGCATCTGAAATGGTCACCTTGTAATCATAGCACGTGAGAGGTAGTGTATACTTTTTTCATTTTTAAAGCAGATAATGTGAAAACTCAAAAATGCTGACACCACTATTATATTTTATTTATCTTTTAATCCTTTTTTTAAATTTTGCTTCTGTCACAGAGAGCAGAGTGGGATTCAAACCAATGTCAGGGTGCTAAGGCTGGAGCTTTAACCATTGCACCACAGACACTCAGACAGTAAACTGCATGTCAGTTCTACAGCCAAGCTTATATCCTCTTGATTTATAAGCAGTCATTTCTCTAGGATAAATATCAAACATGTACCTTCAACACTTGTCCAATTACTCTTTTGGCCTCTATGTTCCTCAAAGTAGATGAAAAAAACAAAATATATATATTGCATACTAAATCCTCTATTTTGTAGTAAGAGGACTGCTTGCAAAAGCAGATCTACTATTGAGCGTGATTTGGGCGCTAGATAGGCTTCATTTAGGTGGACGTGACTTAGGCGTGCTTGAGGCATCTGCATATAGATGAACGGGGCTTCTATTTTTTTGATGTTTAATAATTGTGAGAACTGACGGCAGCCATTAAGGGAGCAGCGTGGGACCAGGCAGGAAGTGAAAAACTAATGCGCCTACCTTATGCGCCACTCTCCAACAAGAAAGGAGGCAGCCATCCAACAGGAGCGCGGAAAGCTCCTGGCAAGACAGCTCTGGACCACTGGCATTTAAAAAAGAGGGGTGGGGGGGGGGGGGAGATGTTAAAAAAATTGTAAGCACTCCATAAGACATACCCATTTTTCCACCCACTTTTTATGGGAGAAAAAATGCATCTTATGGAGCAAAAAATACACGTTATATAAGATGCATTCTAAACCTCATTTCCAAAAGGTTAGGGAGATACACTACTTACAATGGCTGTAGTTCAGAGCTAGTAGACATGCCTGATGAACAATCTTGACAACATTGTGACATCATCAAGATGCATCTAGATGGCAGAATGCCACTAAAAAAATAGGAATATGTGCTGGGGTATCTTACCATACTTGGGATTTGAACCCATAACCTTTGGAAGATAGAAGCAGTGCCTTTAACCATGGAGCCACAGGTGCTTTCTTTTAGGCAAGGTTCCTGCCATGTGAGATGATGTGAGATCATAGGCATCTTAGGCTACAAATAATTTTCCCTTTGGCCCTGGAAAGGGCAGAATGCTAATATAAATGGCAAAGTCCACAATCCATACTCTCTTATGAGACCAAAAAGAAGCTGTGAAGATATTAAGGGAATTGTGTGGATTTGAACCCATGATCTTTGGAAGATAGAAGCAGTGACTTTACCCACTGAACTACAGGATCTTTTGTTTATGCAGAGGTTCCTATTATTGATGATGTCACAATGATATCAAGATTGTGCATCAGACACGTCCATTTGCTCTGAAGGATAGCTATTGTGTGAGTAGTGTATTTCCTTTTATGTTCTTAAACTTTTGGAAATGAGGTTTAGTATGCAATATATATATATCTATAATAATAAAACCCTAAGCGCGCATGCGCACTCTTATCTGCGTGTTCTGTGATCCGTATGTCCATGACAGGTAGGAGTACGCATGTGCGCTTCGACTCCCCCCTCACTCACTGTAAGGCAGTTCATTATCATTGCCCCCCCTCCCACCGGCGCACCCCTCCCCAGCGTACCCGAACCCCCGTTGATCCTCCCACCGACTCTCCCATCCGACCCTCCCACTGTGAGATGGCCACAAACCTCCCGGCTCCAGCAGCATCCACAGCACTCTAAACACGCTGCTTCGCGGCCTTCTACTGCCCTGATTTCCTCTGCCGCATACCTGATGACATAGAGACAGAGACGCGGCAGAAGAAATCAGGGCAGTAGAAGGCCGCGAAGCAGTGTGTTTAGAGTGCTGTAGATGCTGCTGGAGCCGGGAGGTTTGTAGGTCGTCTCACGGTGGGAAGGTCAGTGGGGTCGGCAGCACGGCGGTGGTAATGGCGGGGGGAGATGGAAACATGCTGCTCAACAGTTCTACTGCACAGGGGGATGGGAGGCAGGCAGACAGGCTGGCTTCGGGGGGTGGGGGTGGGACAAAGTCTGGAAGGCAGTGAGGGGGATATAGGAAAGGGCACTAAGGACAGAGGCACTGGGGGGCACTAAGGACATGGGAAGGGGGCACTAAGGACATGGGAAGGAGGCACTGGGGGTACTATGGACACAGGACGGAGGCACTGGGGGCACTAAGTATAGGAGGCACTGAGGGCACTAAGGACATAGGAAGGGGCACTAAGGACATAGGATGGGACACTATGGACATAGGAAGGGGGCCACGGAGAGACAGGCAGGCATGGCGCAACAGAGAAATACAGGCAGGCAGGGGGCCATGGAGACAGAGACAGAAAAAAATACAGACAGACAGAGAGCCAGGGAGAGACACAGACAGAAAGAATGACGGACAGCGTCCAAGGAGAGAGACAAAGAAAAAAACAAACAACAGACATTGAATAATGTATTATTAAACATCTTTTTCAAATAAGAGTCCTCTTTAGCCCCAAAATAGAAGTTTAGTATGCAATATACAGTGGTAGTTTGGTTTGCCAGCATAATTCATTCCAGAAGCATGCTCATAAACCAAAGTGCTCATATATCAATGCGAGTTTCCACATAGAAAATAAAGAAAACTCGGATGATTCGTTCCACATCCTGAGGTCACTGGCGCTGCTCTTTCCCACCCCAGGAACTGGCTTCGCACCCCCAAACCCTTACCTCGAGCGGACACCGGACACACCAACCCACAGGACATACGCATGCTGGTGCCAAAAGAGCCTGTTGCGCCTGCCGCTGATCTATGCTGGGTTGCTGTGGGGCCTTGAGCATCTCCGCATGCTCAAGGCCTTCTGGCTCCCACCCGCTCCGAGAATCTCAAAAGTATATCTGGTTTTGCAACGCCTATGTTTGAGGTGTTAGGTAGACACGTTTGGGTGCTGAGCGGCATGCGATTCTCTAAATGGATGTCCGAATCAAAGCCAATCCAATGCCAAGCCTACACCTATTTTTTAGGCGCAGCTTTTTCCAATGGGCGTCCATAAAATTGTGGATGTCTATTTGTAGGATCACGTCCAGCGTTTAGACATCTAAGTTCTAATTAATACATGTTAAAGTCATTAATTTGACTTATTATCCACTTTATTTGGATGCCTAAGGCGATGAACATCCACATTGTGAATGCCTAAAGTTAGAAGTTCTTTACAGAATTTGGCCCATATACTCTTAGCAACAGGCTAGTTTAAATAGAACATAAGAATAGCCTTACTGGATCAGACCAATGGTCCATCAAGCCTGTAGCCCATTCTCATGGTGGCTAATCCAGGTCACCAGTACCTGGCAAAAACCCAAAGAGTAGCAACATTCCATGCTTCTGATTCATGGCAAGCGGTGGCTTTCCCCATGTCTTTCTCAATAACAGACTATGGACTTTTCCTCCAGGAACTTGTCCAAACCTTTCTTAAAACCAGCTTCACTATCAACTCTTACCACAACCTCTGGCAATGCGTTCCAGAGCTTAACTGTTCTCTGAGTGAAAAAATATTTCCTCCTATTGGTTTTAAAAATATTTCCCTGTAACTTCATTGAATGTCGTCTTTGTAATTTTTGACAGAGTGAAAAATCAATCCACTTGTACCCGTTCTACACCACTCAGGATTTTGTAGATTTTGTAGCCCACAGATCCGATCCAGCCAAGAGTGTGAGCTCCACCTCCCCCTGCAGTCCACTAGGAAGATCAACTGTTTTTTACACCTAAGCAGCAACAGGACCAGCCACCACTACCGAGAGCCCTTTGCCCTGATCCAGCCAGACAAGTAAGCTCTTCCCCCAGCATTCCGTTGGAAAAATCAATATGCTTGCTTTTAAATATCATCAGAAGTAGGAGATCAACTGCTTTTACACCTAAGCAGCACCAAGACCAGCCGCCACTATCGAGAGCTTTTGTCCCAATCCAGCCAGACGTGTATGCTCTTCACCATACAATTTGTTGGAGAGATCAATCTGCCTGCTTTTAAATATCAGCAGCATTAGGAAAACAACTGCTTTTACACCTAAGCAGCAGCGGGTCCATCCGCAACCACCAAGAACCCACAGACCCGAACCTGCCAGGAATGTGAGATCCACCCCCCCCCTACAATCCGATAAGAAGATCAACTGTTTTTACACCTAAGCATCAATAGGACCAGCCGCCACTACCGGGAACCCTTTGCCACGATCCAACCAGACATATAAGATCTTCCCCCAGCATTCCATTGGATAGATCAATCTACCTGCTTTTAAATATCAGCAGCAGTGGGAGAACAACTGCTTTTACACCTAAGCAGCATTGGGACCAACCGCAACTACCAAGAGCCCATAGACCAGATCATGACAGGAGTGTGAGCTCCACACCTCCTGCAGTACGCTAGGAAGATCAACTGCTTTAACACCTAAGTAGCAGCAAGACCAGCTGCCTATAATAGGAGCCCTTGCCCCGATCCAACCAGGCATGTGAGCTCCTCCCCCTATATCCCGTTTAAGAGATCAATCTACCTGCAGCAGTAGAAAAACAACTGCTTTTACATACAAGCAGCAGCGAGACCTACCGCAACCACCAAGAGCCCACAGACCCGATCCTGCCAGGAGCGTGAACTCCTCCCCCTGCAGTCCATTGGAGAGATCAATCTGCCTGCTTTTAAATATCGACTATAGTTATAAATACCAATGGTAGGAGAGCAAATGCCGTCTAACAATAGCTCAGAAAAAGTGAAACTCTGAAGGGAGGTGGATACCTTCCCTTGGTAAAAGAGTTTACCATCCAATCATTGCATTTGCTTTAAAAGACATCACTCTCTAACCAGGTAGAGCTTCAATTGTGTAACAAAAATGCTTAATCGACAAAAAATATGTTCAAAATTCTTATATATGAGAAAATCTCTTGTTGGCACTTATCTGTGCAGACTTGCAAAACTGTAACTGTAAGGGCTCTGGGGTCTCAACGTGGCCCCGTTTCGATAAACTGCTTCAGGAGACCCAATACACTACTGCACACTGGTATAAATGTGTATTCCCAAGAGATGATCTGAAAGTAACAACAAACAATTGTATCAGTCACAGCGCAACAAAAACTCAGAAATGAAGCGCTGAGAGACTAAATAACTTCTTGGCAGCCTAGGGGCAAAGGAGAAAAACACTCACATACCGTTTATCAAAATTTGAAGATTCCAAACGACGGAGACCGCTCACCTCCTCACTACTTTTATACTACAGTGAGGAGGAGGGGTGACCTCCAACGGAGCGTGATGACGTCAGAAAATCGATGACGTCAAAAAAGGTTAATGTATGAAAAAGAGAACACTGTCATTGTAAATAAAGAGCTGTTGAAAAAAACTTCTATTGGAAAAGAACTGCTGTTGAACCTGAGCTAAGAATCAATTCACAAAAACGCCACCCACTCGATCTCATTATTTAATCCGCTAGGGTGAAGTGTGTTAAGCTCAAAGATCCACTTCTGTTCCTTACGCCAGAGGAGTTTAGGTATATCACCCCCTCTGGTAGCGATGACTATATCGAGTACTGAAAATCTCAAGGTGGAGATGTCATGCCGCTGTTGCGTCCAATGTTGCACAAGGGGGGCTTCTTGTATGCCAGAATTTATCCTGCTTATGTGCTCACCTATCCTAGTCTTAATGCTACGTACTGTACAACCCACATAGCTCAAACCGCAAGGACATTGTATTATATATACAACTTGCTTTGTGTTACAATCTGAAGCTTTATGGCAAAGTTTTCTTTTAGTAATCAAATTCATGTGCTGTAGAGGTACACTGTACTGACACATTCAATGACACTGCAATGAACTCAGTCCTCCAAGGCTCGTGCTAAAACCCTAAGTAAACGCCCCCATTTTTCCTACACTATCCAATCCCTGCCTCTCCTTTTGGCGCGAACCCCTCCCCTTCTTCCATATACTTCTTTCTAACGGTTGTTCTCTACCAAACCCCCCCCCCCCCTCTTCCCTACCTTGCCTACAAGCAACACTCGGGCCTCCCAGCCCCGTGTTACTCTCCGCCCTTTGAGACCAGCTCTCGGGCTCCTTCTAAATTCCAGTGTTTGTTGTTTTGGGGGTCCAGGTGGTAGGTTATTTGATCTTTATGGTAGTCCATTAAAAAGTACCACAACTCTTGTTTTCAGATGTCCAACTTGAGCCTTTCTTCCTGTTTTTCATTTGCTTTTTCTTAAGGAATAGGGAAGGGATCTGAACTGGTAAAGAAAGGAATCAATCATAGCTCTGTTGAAGTAGATATGACGCAAGGACTTAGAGGAAGGGTATCACTGTTCGCCGACGACGCCAAACTTTGCAACATAGTAGGCAAAAGCTTATTACCTGATAATATGACACATGACCTACTGTTGCTGGAACAATGGTCAACTACTTGGCAGCTAGGCTTCAATGCTAAAAAATGCAAGATAATGCACCTGAGTAAGAGAAACCCGCATAGAACTTATGTACTAAATGGTGAGACCTTGGTTAGGACCACGGCGGAACGCGACCTAGGGGTGATCATTAGTGAGGACATGAAGGTTGCCAATCAAGTGGAGAAGGCTTCCTCCAGGGCAAGACAAATAATGGGGTGTATCCGCAGAGGTTTCGTCAGCAGGAGACCTGAAGTTATGATGCCGTTGTACAGAGCCATGGTGAGGCCTCACTTGGAGTACTGTGTTCAGTTTTGGAGACCACACTACCGAAAGGACGTGCTGAGGATCGAGTCGGTTCAGCGAACGGCCACCAGGATGGTCTTGGGGCTCAAGGATCTCACGTATGAAGAAAGATTTAAAAAATTGCGGCTGTACTCACTTGAGGAAAGAAGAGAACGGGGAGATATGATTGAAACATATAAGTACATCATGGGACGCATCGAGTCAGAAGATGATATCTTCTGGCTCATGGGACCCTCGACCACCAGAGGGCATCCGCTGAAAATCAGGGGAGGGAAGTTTCATAGCGACTCCAGAAAGTACTTCTTCACCGAAAGAGTAGTGGATCATTGGAACAGACTCCCACTCCAGGTGATAAAGGCCAGCAGCGTGACGGATTTTAAGAGAAAATGGGATACTCACGTGGGATCTTTAAGGGAGTAAATTCAGGGGAGGGGATACTTGGAATGGACAGACTTGGTGGGCTATAGCCCTTTTCTGCTGCTTTTTTCTATGTTTCTATGTAACATAAAACACACTTGTATACCGCAAATACCATTAAGTTCTATGCGGTTCACAAAGACTAATAGTACAAATGAATAAACATCCTATATCTAACATAGAAACATAGAAATAGACGGCAGATAAGGGCCCACGGCCCATCTAGTCTGCCCACCTTAATGTCCCTCCCCTACCTTTGCCCTGTGAAGAGATCCCATGTGCCGATCCCATTTGGCCTTAAAATCAGGCACGCTGCTGGCCTCAATCACCTGTAGTGGAAGACTATTCCAGCGATCAACCACTCTTTCAGTGAAAAAGAATTTCCTGGTGTCACCTCGTAGTTTCCCGCCCCTGATTTTCAACGGATGCCCTCTTGTTGTCGTGGGACCCTTGAAAAAGAAGATATCTTCCTCCGCCTCGATGCGGCCCGTAAGATACTTGAACGTCTCGATCATGTCCCCTCTCTCTCTGCGCTCCTCGAGCGAGTATAGCTGTAATTTGTCAAGCCGTTTTTCGTATGGTAGATCCTTGAGTCCCGAGACCATCCGGGTGGCCATTCTTTGCACCGACTCCAGTCTCAGCACATCCTTGCGATAATGCGGCCTCCAGAATTGCACACAGTATTCCAGGTGGGGCCTCACCATGGATCTATACAATGGCATAATGACTTCCGCCTTACGACTGACGAAACCCCTTCGTATGCAGCCCATGATTTGTCTTGCCTTGGACGAAGCCTGCTCCACTTGATTGGCAGACTTCATGTCCTCACTGACGATTACCCCCAAGTCTCGTTCTGCTACCGTTTTTGCTAGGATCTCGCCATTAAGGGTATAAGACTTGCATGGATTCTGGCTGCCCAGGTGCATAACTTTGCATTTTTTGGCATTGAAGTTGAGTTGCCATGTCCTAGACCATCGCTCCAGTAGGAGTAGGTCGTGCATCATGTTGTCGGGCACTGAATCTTCGTCTGTTGTGCATTTGCCCACTACATTACTCAGTTTGGCGTCATCGGCGAATAATGTTATTTTACCTCGAAGCCCTTCTGCCAAGTCTCTTATAAAGATGTTGAATAGGATTGGGCCCAAGACTGAGCCCTGTGGTACTCCACTAATCACCTCCGTCATTTCGGAGGGGGTGCCGTTCACCACCACCCTTTGGAGCCTACCTCCAAGCCAGCTCCCAACCCATTTCGTCAATGTGTTACCTAATCCTATAGAACTCATCTTGCTCAGTAACCTGCGGTGTGGTACGCTATCGAATGCTTTGCTAAAGTCCAGGTACACGATGTCCAGGGACTCCCCAATATCCAGCTTCCCCGTTACCCAGTCAAAGAAGCTGATCAGGTTGGATTGGCAGGATCTCCCCTTAGTAAATCCATGTTGTCGGGGATCCCGTAGATTCTCTTCAACCAGGATCTTATCTAATTGGTGTTTGATTAGAGTTTCCATTAGTTTGCTCTCTATCGATGTTAGACTCACTGGTCTGTAGTTTGCTGTCTCCATCTTTGAGCCTTTCTTGTGGAGTGGAATGACGTTAGCCGTCCTCCAGTCCAACGGGACGCTGCCTGTACTAAGGGAGAGGTTGAAGAGCGCGGACATTGGCTCCGCCAAGACATCACTCAGCTAACTTACTAACTTACAAACTTTACTAACTTACAAACTTTACTAACTTACAAACTAACTTACAAAAATTTCTAAGTTAGTAAAAATTACTAAGTTAGTAAACTTACAAACTTTACTAACTTACAAACTAACTTACAAAAATTTCTTAAAAAGATACATCTTTAAGGCCCGTTGAAATTGTTGGTATGAATTTGAGATTTTGAATATGTGAGTTAAATCCCTAGTCCATGAGGCTGCTTGAAATGATAGCAACCGATCCTGAAATGTCTTATATTTACAACCCTTTACAGAAGGGGATGAGAATAATGAATGAGATTTTCTAGGATGTTTAGGATTTGTAATGATAAAAGATTCCATAAGATATTCAGGAATTGAACCTGTTAGTGCCTTATAACAAATACAGCTGAGCTTAAATTTAACCTGAGCCTCAACTGGAAGCCAGTGCAATCGGCAATAGAAATCATACATGATCATACTTCTTCAAATTAAAAATCAATCTGACTGCTGCATTCTGAATCATGTGCAGTCTCTGAAGATTCTTCTGAGTACCAGCAAGATGAACAATATTACAATAATCCAACTGACTAAGGACCAGTGATTGAACCAACAACCAAAAAAATATCAAAATATGCTCTAATAGTTCTTAGTTTCCATAAAGTATGGAAACCCTTTCGGACCAGTGAGTCAACCTGATTTTTTCATAGTAAGGGTACGATCCAAAATAACACCAAGTATGTTTATGGTTGACTGTATGCTATAGATTTTATCATTTAGGACAATAGATGTAACGTCTTCATTTAAATTTGGTGACGCAAAGAAAAATTTATGGCCTCTTTTTTAACACTGCGCTAACGGCCCCGAAGCCCATAGAAATTTAAAGGGCTTCGGGGCTGTTTCTGCACGGCAGCCACTAGCGCAGCTTTGTAAAAGAGGCAGTTAGTTTTTTCTGTATTCATTTTCAATTTAAATTCTAACATCCAGAATTCAATTATCTGTACAATCTCAACCACAGTTTAATTCCTGTACATACCTTTTCTCTCAAATCAATCAAAATAGTGAAGTCATCTGCATAACTAAATAGTTTAATTTTAAACTGGGATAATCTGTTACCTAAAGAGGCCAAATAGATATATATATTTTTTTTTTTTGGTAATTCTTTATTAAATTTCCAAACTACCATAGTGCAAACAAACAATTTCAATATACATATGTTTACATGAAATGCACATTAAACTTGTAGACATTAATGTATAACTATTCCCCCCCCACCAAATAATCAGAAAAAGTACAAACCCTCCATATATTCCCTGAATGAAATTCCAGTGCAAAACCCTCCCCCATCCCACCCACCCTGGATGTGTATGCTTAAAACCCTCAAACCATTTTAAAACTTGGCCATATATGCCTATAGCATCCAGACATTCTAACAGTTTATCATGGTCCACAAGATCGAACACACTACTCGGGTCCAACTGCAAAACCAGAGCACTAAACAGCCTTACTGAAAAGACTACATAAATTATCCACTAGTGATGCCAAAACTGTCTCTGTGCTATATGATGGTCTAAGTCCTGACTGTGATCCATGCAGAATGGAAAAATGTTTTAAATAATTCAACAGTTGGTTGTTTACTAAACCTTCCATAATTTTTATAGAAAATGGAATTGACGAAATAGGCCTATAATTAGCCACCAAGGATATAGATCCCTTAGAATCCTTAAGAATTGGAGTAACGATGATATGACCTCCAGATGGAGGAAAGATGCCACTATCCAGCAAATGAGTTATCCAGATAAACAGACGTAATTGAAACTGTATAGGCGCTAGTTTCATCAGATCTAATGAACAGTATGATTTCCTAAAATCATCCCAATCAGTATTGGTTTTCTCTGGCTAATTTGTGTTGGTATATTATTATGTGCCTTACTCTGTAAAGGATTACAAAAATTATGGATAATTTTAATAAAAATTGCAGCTTCTTGTCTAGTTTCCCCATAATTTCTTTCTCCTAGACACACAATCATGATTAGGGGTTGTAGCCTTCCGTAGTAGCCTGCCCAGCTTCAGAACAGATTTGTTGGTGCCTGATAACATATAGGGCTAGATGTAATGTGTATTACTAATAATGTTAATGTACATTATTAGTAAATAAATTCCCCAGCATAAAATTGGGCCTGTGGCAAATAGTGCAAAATTTAATGGGTTTCTACCAGGTACTTGTTACTTAGATTGGCCACTGTGGAAACAAGATACTGGGGCCTGACCCAGTTTGGCTATTCTTATGTGCCTAATGAGAGCCAATTCTATGTTCTCTCAGATGACAATGATAAGGATTGGGTGAGTCACATTTCCAGAAATCCTCAAAGATCTTTTTCAATTAAGTGCAAATTGTTCCAGCAACTCTGATTTTTTAAGTCTTCCACTTTTTATTGTAATTACTGGCAAAGTTTACTGAGTTGCTGATTTTCTTGTGCGATGTGTTTCGTGTCCATTTCCAAGGTAGCAATCCTTTGAACAACTGTAGTCTAAGTTGCAAAATGTTCTCTCTTATCATTTAGTTTGTCAGATACTGGCTGAAGTTTGACATAACAGCAGAAATCTTGGTGGTTTTAAAAACGTCTCTGGCTCACAGTCATCCCTGCGGCTCTCCACTGTTGGAGATGAGGGCTCCACGGTATATGCCATTTTGAATTCACTGCCTCTGAATCACTCACAGTCCTTTTTTTGTAGTTTTGATGTCATAGCCACAACTCCAGTGAATAAAACAACTAGAACTGGGTTCTCAAGGGAGTTATGAGCCCAATCCTCCAAATTGTTCCAGATCTGGTATTATTAAAGGACCAGAAATGCAGGAAGGGTGAGGAGTCAAGCGCGATAGCATCCACTTGGCACCACAGCATCACCTGATCTCTAATAACCCATCTTTCATACACTTACTCCCATCAGTTTAACTATTAATGAAAAATTAACAAAGTTTTTATACTTTTGTCTTGAAATTTTCTCCTGACCTTAGGATTCACAGGGGAATTAGAACTAGCAATAAATCTTCATTCAAATAGTCATAGTTTCCCCTTAATTTCTTTTTTTATTTATGCATTTCACAATACAAGTCAAACACTTGAATAGCAGTAATAGATTATGTCCAGAAAATGAAGAAGAAATATCTTTTCAACATAATAAACAAGCAAATCAATTATAAGAAAATTATTGACATACAGTACTTCTAATGTTAAAGTCCTCAAAATAGAAGGGGCAAAGTACATTAACAGAACTCACGGCAGCCATTTTAGATGAGTGATCAGCACGGGGCAGGAGCGTAGGAAGATTGCTTCTGCCCCGAAAGACCGGCTAGACCACCAGGTAAGGTCCGGGTGTGATACCGGTTTTAGGAAATCGCGAATAATCAAAATTGCGAGTTCTAAAACCATGAATCAAGAGGGGGAAGTGTAAACCGCTTTGAATGTGATTATTAAAACAAGTTCCAATCCCTTTCCCTTTTTCTGTATGGACCTGGTGACACCTGGAAAGATCCAGATTTTACTAATAAAGGAAATGTTGATTTTGATGCCTACAGTCCATTTTCAATATCCAATCTCTTTCAATTTCTGTAGAAAAAATAGCAATTAGATTAGAGATGGATATGTTAGGTGATAAATAAATAAATAAATATTAAATTTTCAACAGTGAGTAAAGATTCTAGGCTATCTTGAGAAACAGCTGAGTTATCCAAAGATTTCTGTGGAGCCATGGTGGGAATATAATAAGCTCTTTATAGTTGGAAGTGAATCCTTTGAAATTCTCAAAACTTCTGTTACGTGTCTAATTAGTGTCTTTTTTGGTGCATATCCAGTACTCAAAGAAAATGTCAAAATATGAAGGTTTTTAACTCTGGATAAATTTTCCATTAATTCTAGTTTTCTTTGTTTAGCCAATTCTTCACATGCATTAATTTGTTGAGAAAATTTTTATTTAGCAATTCTTAATTCTAGATTATTAGAGGGGTGATGAAAAGTTCTCAGCCCAACCAACCAACTTCCCAAATTCTGAGCGCTATTTTGCCGCTGTAGCTGAAGAGTGTTATCTTATTTTGTTAAATGCCAATTTGCAGAAACAAAATTCTATGTTTTTTGACATTCACGTTCTTGGTTGGGTTGAGAAATTTTCAGCACCCCCTCATATCCATTTACTTGTCACTTTCTGAATGTTTTATAGTACAATGTGAAATATCAGTCGATAAAGTTGTACCTTTCAATGACAGTGCCAACGTGAGCTGTAAGTTATGGGGCTCATAATAATAATTTTAAAAAATGTCTAAAAAGTGGCCTAAATGAGTACTTGGACAATCAAAAAGCCTGATCGAAGCTGGTTTTAGACATATCTAAAACCAGCTTAGACCTTTCCCCTGCCTCTAAACGCATAGAGCAAAAAGAGGCATTTTTAGAGGAGGGAAAAGGGCGGGCGGTGGGCCGACCTACACCTTAGGCGTACAGCAAGTATAACCAAAACTTTAGGCAGGTTGCTTAGTCGGCACTTATACGTTTTGACTTAGACCAAGTCAAAACAGGTATAAGTGCCGAAAAGGGGCCGCTGAGCTGATCGCTACAGCTCAGCGGCCCCAGCACCCTGCCTACCCCCTACTGCAACCGGCCCATGTGCCTAAGGCCCCGCCCACATGAGGGGCCTAAGACAACTGGGCCGATTCCGGTTGGCCCAGGCGCCTCAAGCCCCACCTGTGGGCAGGATTTGAGCCGCCTGGGCCAATCAAGCCCTAAGGCCAGCCATTCCGGAGATAGCTGGCCTGTTGGATGGATGAGCTTCGCACCCGTCCGTCTGACCAACAATTTTTAAGGTACGGGGTGGGGGGGTCATGGGGTCGGCGAGGGGGTTGCGGGTCGGCGGGGGCGATCGGGGGTTCGATTGTTGGGGGGTTGCGTTGAGGGCAGGAGGTCCTGGGATCCTTCCTGCCCGTATTTTAGTGGGGGGTGGGGGTTAGGGGGTGTCACTGGGCCAGGAGGGCTTGGACTTCCTCCTGGCTGGATCATGTGGGGGGAGGAGGGGGTTTGGAGATCGCCGGGCCAGGAGGGCTTGGGCTCGCTCCTGGACTCAGCAGGGGGGGGGGGATGTTGGATCATGGGGCAAGAGGGCTTGGGCTCCCTCTTTTCCCCCGATGCTGTTGGGGAGTTGGTGGGGCAAGAGGGCTTGGGCTCCCTCTTGCCCCAAACGTAATAGCTTATATGCTTTCTCAATATTGCTGCTGCAGTCTGTGAGAGAGTCACTATCACTTCAAGGGCCAGCTGCTGTTGCATATTACTGAGTGAAGTGTCAGCACACAACTTAAGACTCAATAGCAACGCTGGCTCTAGGTGTGGACGCAAATATTTGGGTACAGTATCAGCAATCTCCACCAGGAATTTCAGGACAGAGTCATCATCATCATCATCATTATGGTAACAGGATACATTTACTGACTGTAAGATTCCAGGCAGCAAGACAGAAAAGTGTTTAAGAAGAGTAATACAGTACTCCCCCAATATTTGCGGGGTTCCGTTCCAGAAACCCCTATGAATCTTGAAAAACCACGAATATGTTTTTTTGTAGGAGAGGGCAGCGGGAGAGGCAGGAGAGAGCAGCTGGAGTGTCAGTGAGTAAAGGAAATCACTCACTCTTTGCTCCGACCACCTCTTCTTGTACTAAAGTCAGGCCTTACCAATCAGGAGCTGCGTGGCAAAGCAGCTTCTGATTGGTGAGGCCTGACTTTAGTCCAGGAAGAGGCAGTCGGAGCATACAGTGGATGATTTTCTTCACTCGCCAGCACTCCGGCTGCCTTCTCCTGCCTCTCCAGCTGTCCTCTCCTGGTCGGCGGTTTGCGGTCAGAAAATACCGTGAATGACCGGAACTGCTGACCGTGAATTTGCGGGGGAGCACAAATACACATGCAGCTCTTGCTGACACAGTCCTAATCACTGGATTTCTTGGTCTTGCATACATTGAACCCGCATTTGTTTAATGACGTTTAAGTAATGTTGCAGTTGACTCCCAAATATGCCATGGAAGTTCCAGAAGATGTATAGAGCCGCTTCATGCAGCCCCACATTCTATGAGCTGACCGAGTCAAACAAGAATTTTAAAGCTTCAGGCCATTGGTTGTTACCATCCTCATCAATTAAATTCCAAGCAAGTTCAGCAGCAATATCGAAGATCTTTCTTTCTCATATATGTCTGATTCTCTACCTGAATGACTAAGAGTAGCTCCGTTTGTTGGCAGTATGTATTTTGAGTGTAAGGGCAGGGTAGATTCCTCAAATGAGGAAGACAAGAATCGCCGTAAAAATGTTTGTCAGCTCAGTTCATCTTGCCGGCTTCTGCTCTCCTCCTTACCCAAGCTACCAGCACAGTGAGCTATGCATGCTGCATCTGAATCTCGCACGATTCGTCTCTATGCTGATAAAGCCAAGATTTGCTGAATTACTTCTTCATTACCACCTGTAGTAGTTGTTAATTAAATCATTCCTTCTGCTACAGACTTTTTATGGCTTTTGGCAATCAGAGGTTCAGCTGTGTGCGTGTTTCATGGGGCTTCTCAAACGAAAAGGGAGCACAACATTTTCTGGCAAAATTAATTAGATAACTAATTAGGTAACTTTGGTATTGCTTGATGCTCACCCCAGCCACAAATTCCACATGTGCCTCTGTCTTCAGGCCCAACCAACTGCCCACGCAACATCCTCAAATGTAGCCAATAGTTTCTATACATCTTGTGGAGGGCATCAGGATTAAAAGGCCATCTTGGGAAGGACGTCCTGCATGCTTGTATGTGTTGCGCGTGTTGTTGGAGCGGCACCGGCTTGATGGGGAAGTGCAGAGGTCCTGCGCATGCGTCTGGAGGATGGCCGGCTTGAATCAGAAGCCGTGAGGTGCTGGTTAATGGCAAAGGCATCGCCGAAGAGGAAGGAGAGCTGCATGGGGACCCCGGGGACAGGAAACCACCATGCTGCAAGGGCTGCTGCCCAAAGACAGATACCCACCCACCCCTGAGCCACCATAGTAAACCTTGGTTGTGGAACAAATTGTTTCAGTTTACATTGTGGCCTATGGGCTTTGATATACGAGTACTTTGGATTACGAGCATGCTTCTGGAACGAATTATGCTCATAAACCAAGGTACCACTGTATTAAGTATTTTTCCTTTTCAGATATGGCATTTTTTTTTATAAGATTAATTTTAGAGAGGGTGTTATATTTTAACTTTTCTCCTGTCTAGTGACTGTAGGCAGGTGCAATCTGTGGCTGGCTATGGGAGATTTTGGCTGGCAGAGAGAAACATAGTAAATGTTGGCAGATAAAAGACCTGCACAGTAGAGAGTTGCGCAGGGACAGAAATCCCATCCGTCCCCACCAAAGTCCCACCCGTCCCCATGAGGACTCTCACCCATCCCCACCCGTCCCCGTGAGGAATCCCTCCGTCCCCACCCGTCCTCACGAGGAATCCCCTCCGTCTCCGCCCGTCCCCGCGAGGAATCCCCTACGTCCCCGCCCATCCCTATAAACTTCAGAAATAATTATTTCAGTTAATTATGCTACTGAATTAAAGGCTCTGGTAGAAACCCATTTAAAAATAAGCAAAAAGACTTTATTAATTTGGAAATATTAATTGGGAAGAATACATACTTTGTTAACGGGTTTCTACCAGAGCCTCTAATGTTTATAAATTTTTATCAACACAATTAATATACTACTTTATCCTGAAGCAAAAAAAAAAAAAAAAGAATTTTTTTCCTACCTTTGTTGCCTGATTTCTGCTTTCCTCATGTTCTCATTCAATTCCTTCCATCCACTGTCTCTCTTCTCTCTGCATCTTCCATTTGCTCTGTTACTGTGCCTCTCCCTTTCTCCACCTTCCAAATTGGTCTGGCACCCATCTTCTTCCCTCCGCTCCCCCCATAGTCTGGCATTTCTGTCTTCTTCCCTGCCAGCGTCTTCTCCCCACTCTCTCTTCCCCACTCTCTCTTCCCCATTTCCTTTCAGCGTCCTTCTCCCCCCCATCTTCCCCATATCCTGTCAGCAACCTTCTCCCCCCTCTGTCTTCCACATGTGCTTTCAGTGTCCTTCTCCCCCCTGTCTTCTCCATGTCCTTTCAGCGTCCTTCTCCCCCCTCTGTCTTCCCCATGTCCTTTCAGCGTCCTTCTCCCCCCCTGTCTTCCCCATGTCCTTTCAGAGTCCTTCTCCCACCCGTCTTCCCATGTCCTTTCAGCATCCTTCTCCACCCCTTTGTCTTCCTCATGTCCTTTCAGCGTCCTTCTCCCCCCTCTGTCTTCCCCATGTGCTTTCAGCATCCTTCTCCCCCACTTCCCGTCCTCCCCATGTCCTTTCAGCGTCCTTCTCCACCCCTTTGTCTTCCTCGGTGCTTTCAGTGTCCTTCTTCCCCCTCAGTTTTACCCATTTCCCTTAGGCGTCTTTTCTTCTCCACCTTTCCTCCCTTTCTCCCTCCCTGCCCCTTACCTTTGTGGGCTTCCCCACCCGACCGACAACAGAACAGGCCCGGTTGGACAAACCTCCCTGCCCTGTAGCCGTGAATCTAAATTACCTTCTTACAGCAGCTGGAGTATTGAAGCTGCTAAAAGAAGGTAATTTAGATTCGTGGCTACAGGGCAGGGAGGTTTGTCGGCCGGGCCTGTTGTCGGTCGATCGGGGAAAGCGCCACAAAGGTAAGGGGACCTGACCGGCTGTGCACACTCCCCCCCCCCCATGGCTGCACCCGGGGTGGACCTCCCCCCGCTTTGGTACGCCACTGCCTTCTCCATACCTTCCCTGCCGCACACAGCCGACCGGAAATCTTCCCGATGTCAGCGCGGACGTCGGAGGAAGGGAGGGCTTTGCTTAAGCCCTCCCTCCGACGTCAGCACTGACATCGGGGAAGACTTCCAATTGGCTATGTGTGCTGCAGCAGGGCAGGCAGGAAATAGAAGACGAGGCCTTGCAGCAGGGCAGATAGGAAAGGCATTGAACCCCGCGGGATCCCCGAGAGCACGAAGGGCATCCCCACAGATCCCCGCGACCCTAGGGGGCGTCCCCACGGGATCCCTGTGACCCGAAGGGGGAATCCGCGGGTCCCGTGGGATTCCCGTCGTCCCCGTTCCCATGCAGCTCTCTACTGCACAGTCCATTCAGTCTGCTCAACAAGTCTGCTAGAGTTGTATTTGCGCAGGTTCCACTTTCTCATGCTTAAACACTGGCATACTTTCTCTCTCCCTGATAATTTTGGGATACAGACAATAGAAATCTTGTTGCATTTTTATTTGCATAATGCTACCACAATTTAATGTTCAGACAGATGGTTTTGCCCTGAAAAACTGCAGAAATATCTGAAAACAAAGAGCCATCAATATTATTAATCAGCTTATTACCTTTCCTCGATGCGAACCCAGAGATCATTGAACTGCCGTAACTTTTGCTTTCTCTGCTGTTTCTTTTTCTTCTTTTTGTACTTCCTGTCAGCTTTTTCCAGAATGTCAGTCTGTTGTGGAAGGAGCAGGTGAGGCAGCAGCTCCTCCTGTTCTTTGTGAGGCTTGGTAGGTGGTTTCAGTCTCTGTGAGGTTACATGTGTTACATATGCTGGTAAAGATGAAGATGACAATGATGTTGATGTTGATACGATTTTGGGGATTTTCCCACTGGAACAAAAATGGTTAGAAATGGAGACAGAAAAATGAGAAATTATTTCACCGTCTGTCACTATGTAAGAAACATTCTCCTGATTGGACCTGTTGTGATAAAGTGTTATGATAACTTGGATTATATACATTATTGACAAGTCAATTCCACACAATGCAACAGTCTGGAAAACAATGACGTAGTCAAATAGTCTAAAGTGGGCAGGACCATAATTTGGCCTCCATCTCTACTTTCCTTGCCCTACATCCCAAAACTAAAAATAGAAACACCTGAACTGGCGGGGATATCCATCAGCTGAACACCTTCTCCCAGCTGGAAGATATGGGCAGCTGGTGGCAGTGTTTCCAAACCGCTGCAACTGCAGGCCCTTATGCATGCTCTATTTCACGCATGCAAGAAAACTGAGCATGTATGTGGGAGATCAGGGTGGTGGCAGCTCAGGGACACTGCCATGGGCTGTCCAGGTTGCAGGTATTCTGGCAGGATGGCTTCCGCTGATAAGGCTTGGGGATCCTCGCCAGCCATTTAAAGGCAGCACCAAGTTTGGGTGGGCCTGAGCCCAAAGTGGATGGACCGTGCAAGAGCCAAAATCACCTTGAATAGAGGGAAAGTAACAGCAGTTACAACTATAGTACAAATCCAAGAATCTGGACTTTCGGAGATTAGGTCAATCTGGATTTTCAGATTTTCCAGATTCTCAGGCAGTACTTTTAAAATTCAAATGTAAGGAATAAAAAAGAGATGAACGAGCTAGTTTTATGGATTTATTCACTATCAAATACAAAATGCTTCATTTATCTCAATGAGTATATTTATAGGAAAGGGAATAAACTATATACTATACAGTGGTGCCTCACACAACGAACTTAATTGGTTCCAGGAGCAAGTTTGTTATGCGAAAAGTTCGTTATGTGAAACGCGTTTTCCCATAACAATACATGTTAAAAAAAATAATTCGTTCTGTAGCATAAAATATGCTAAGATGACATAAAAAAAGATAAATTTTTTGTTATTATTTTTATTTAGATACATCTAAAAACATACATCTCCCTGTCCTTTTACTTCCACTATCTTCCTATCCCATCTCTATTCCCTTTTGTCCCTCTCCCCATGATCAATCATCTCACCACCTCTCTCTTCCCTCACCCTCAGGGTTCAAGATTGCTTCCACTCTTTTTCCTGTTGTTCTCTCTGCCTGTCACCCTATGATTTAGCATCCCTTCTGCCCTTGTCCAATATTTCCCCTTCTCTCCCTCCCTCTCATCCCCTGCTCCAACATACCGTATTTCGACTGCCCTTCCATCCCCAGGCCTGCCAACTTCCACTCATTTACTGCTTTCTCCCACCTCTGCCAAAGCCCCCCCCCCCCCCCCGCTGACTATGATACAGGCAGGAGGGATCCCACCCGCCCGCCGACCTGTGACTCCCTGCTGACCCCCCCCCCCCCGTACCTATAAGGTCTTGGCTGGCAGTGGGAGGTGAAGATATGGGAAAGCTTCAAAAATGGTGCGCAGCTCAAAGGAAACGTCGCTAAGAGTTGAGAGATATTTTCCAAGATAAGGTGGGGGGGAGGGTCTTGAGTCATACGTGGTCACGCAGAGTGGGTGGAGTTTCTCCTGACGTTTCTGTTGCTCGGCGCGCAGTTGGTAGTGCGGAGTGTGTTGCTGGCGCGTGCTCTTAGAGTCGATTTTTCTGCCGGCTGTAAAGCAACCATGCTCGTTCTATTTTCTAAAGCGCTCGGGTTCCTCTGGCGGCGGCAAGAGAATGACGAGGCAGAGGCAAGACCTATGCAAGGTACTTCTGGGTAGATTGTTATTTCTGGGCAGAGTCTGAGAAGTAGACGGATGGATATATCAATGTTCTATCAAAAACTTATTGTACAAATAGGTACGCCAATTTCTGTTCATGTAGCAAATGTGCGTTGTCTTTGGGCCTTGATTAGTCGAAGCAACGGCCCGCTGACTTTAGTCCATGGATGCAGCTTGGGCGACTTCGTTGTGTGAAACGAAGTTCGTTGTACGGATCAAGACATAAAGTTCGTTGTGCGCAGCGTTCGCTGTGCGAGGCGTCCGTTATGCGAGGCACCACTGTACTTGCAAAGCCTATAAAATATATGAGTATATATACTGTGTTTCCCCGAAAATAAGACAGTGTCTTATATTAATTTTAGGCCCAAAAAAGGCACTAGGTATTATTTTCGGGGTATGTACATGATCATCTCTCCCTTCCTCGCCTTCACCCCAATTCTTCCTCTTTCCTTTCTCTCCCCCACATGTGCAGCATCTTCAAGTTTCAAGTTTCAAGTTTATTATTTTTCTTGATTAATCGCTTAATCCAATTCTAAGCGATGAACATGTTAAATATAGTCTAATAAGGACAATCTTTCCTCCCCTCCCTCCCATCCCTTGTGCAGCAGGATCCTTACACAGCTTCCCTTCCCTCCCTCTCATCCCTTATGCAGCAGGACCCTTGAGCGAGCACCCCCCTCTCCTTAAGCACCCACACCCGCCATGCAGCCAAATCCCCATCCTTCCCTCCCTTCCATCAGAACCCCACCACGAGCCCTACTTACCTCCCTAAGCAGCATCGGGCTGGCAGCATTCTAACAGGCTGCTTTGGCCTTGTCCGCCCGTGAACTCTGCCATGTTACTGATGACATCATCGCGGCAGAGTTCATGGGTGGACAAGGCCAAAGAAGCCTGTTAGAGTGCTGCTGGCCCGACGCTGCTTAGGGAGCTAAGTAGGGCTTGCGGCTGGGTTCTGATGGGAGGAAGGGAGGGAAAGATGGGGATTCGGCTGCTTGGCAGGGGTGGGTGCTTGGAAGAGGGGAAGGAGTGTTCTCTCGAGGGTTCTGCTGCACAAGGGAAGGGAAACTGCCAGTGAATCCCGGGACTAGGGCTTATTTGGGGTAGGGCTTATATTAAGACCTACCCTGAAAATCCTGCTAGGGCTTATTTTCGGGGTAGGGCTTATTTTCGTGGAAACACGGTAGTATAACCAGTAAACTGGCTAAGCACATTAGCAATTATCAATTACAGCAGGGGTTCTTAACCTGGGGCCTGTGGACTCCTAGGGAGTCATAAAAATTAACACTTATATTCACTATACAACCCGGTACTGTTGATTTTTTTCACAGATAACGAGAGAGTAAATGTAGTAATAGTAGATCTGTTTTAATTTGCACAAGAGGATTTATATTTCATAACTATGATGAGTGGTCATTATTTTTTGCAAAAAAAAGAGTGTTTTTTTTAGATTGTTTACTTTAAAGTTTAATAATACTTTGAGTATGTCATATATGTATGAGACAATCAAATCTCGATAAATAAAGTACATTATGTTCACTGGGGAAGGGGGTCCAAAGCTTGATCAGATTCTTAAAGGGGTCCATGACTCAAAAAAGGTTAAGAATCAAAGAATTAGAGACTATTTTAGTAACATTTTTAAATAATGGAGAATAAAGACCTCAGATATTATGATCCAATAAGTCCCAACTGCATAAGTCTATACAGTATATATTCTATACTGGAGTTCTTGTGTTTGAGCTATGTCTTAGAAAATGTGAAGAATTTTGTGATAAGCGAAGATTGCTAATGAAGAATTGATGTCGCAGCCGTTGATAAAGTTAAAGGCCAAACAGGGCTGCTGTTGGTTTTTTTTGTAAATGCGAGATGAATAATACAGCTGCACTTTGCTTTTTTCAACTGTTAGGGTTGAAAGCTGTGAATGCTATGGAACTGTATCTAGGAAAACTGCTTGAAGACTGCAATAGAGTGTTATATTTATAAGGGAGCTTTTTTTACCAATGACTGGAGAAGCTCTTATAAGTAGAAGAAAAGAATGGGGAGGGGGATTCTGAATGTGGGGGGCAGAAGAAAGAGAGGGAGAAACTGCACTGTTGGTAGAGATGCTGATCATGGGTTGAAAGAGATAGAGCTGGAGATGCTAAATCATATCACTGGCTCCCTATCCGTCCCCTTTGTATACAGTTCAAGCTCCTATTGCTGAACTACAAGTGTATTCATTCTGCTGCCCCTCAATATCTCTCCTCGCTTCTCTCTCTTTATACACCTTCCAGAGAACTCCATTCCTCAGATAAGTCACTCTTAACGTTATCCTTCTCCTCCACTGCCAATTCCAGACTTTGTTCCTTTCATCTAGCTGCCCCCTATGCCTGGAATAAATTCCCCGAGTTTGTCTGCCAAGCCCCTTCCCTTCCCTTATTTAAAAGCAGATTGAAAACCCACCTTTTTGATATAGACTTCAATCCTTGACCCTACTCCTCTGCCCTCCAACCCAACCAGCTGATTAACCGTTCCTCTTAACTGTATCCATGACATCCTGTTTGTCTGTCTTGGCTGTTTAGAGTGTAAGCTCTTTTGAGCAGGGACTGTCTTCTTCTTTGTGACTCTGTACAGCGCTGCGTACGTCTGGTAACGCTATAGAAAAAATTAATAGTAGTAGTATGCTAGGCTACAAATGTGGGGGTGGGGTGGGGGTGGAGAGAAGATATTTGGCTACAAGGGTGGAGGGAGAGGGAAGGGCTATAAAAGAGTGTGTGGTGGGGGGGGGAGGTAGGGAAGGGTGGAGAGAAGGAAAAAGAGGAGATGGAAGCTAATCCTAGGGCTGGGCATTAGGAGAAAGGAGCTGTTAGTTGATGCTGGAGCTGGGGCCTGAGAGAAGAGAGCCGGTGTTTAATGCTAGGCTTGGAAACTGGGAGAAGGCTGCTGAAAAATAGAAATGAGAGACAGGTGGAAATGGGAGGACTATAGAAATAAGGATATGAAGTAGAGGGATAAAGGGCCAGAGTAGACAAAAGTAGGAATAAAATCTAGCTGATAACAGATTTTAAAAATAGTTATGAGAAATGGAGAAATAAGCTGAAGCAGAAGGATTGATGTTAAAGATTTATTTATTTATTAGGCAGTATACAGTAAATACCTATCAAGGATATCCAAGCAGTTTACAATCAGGTACTAAAGCATTTTCCATATCTGTCCCGGTGGGCTCACAATCTAGTTAACATACCTGGGGCAATGGAGGATTGATTAACTTGACCAGGGTCACAAGGAGCAACACGGGATTTGAATCCACTACCTCAGAAAATGGATGTGATATCCTAGAGAAGGACTTAAGCAGAAACAAAAGGAAGTGGTAAAGAAAGACAAAGACCAATCTAACTGGAAAACCAAAATGAAGAGACAAAGATACAAAATATATACAGTGGTGCCTCGCATAACGGCCGCCTCGCACAGCGGACGCTGCGCACAACGAACTTTATGTCGTGATCCGTATAACGTACTTCGTTTCACACAACAGTCGCCCGAGCTGCATCCTTCCGAGGTTCCTGCGGGGTTGGATCGCAGCGGGGTTGGTCGAGGGTAGTCTCCTTCTCCTTACCTGCCCTGTCGCAGCACACAGCCGAACGGAAATCTTCCCGATGTCAGCGCTGACGTCGGAGGGAGGGCTTAAGCAAAGCCCTCCCTTCCTCCGACGTCAGCGCTGACATCAGGAAGACTTCCGGTCGGCTGTGTGCGGCTGCGGCAGGGCAGGTAGGAAGAAGGCAATGGCGAACGAAAGAGGGGGGAGGGGGCGGTCCGCCCTGAAGAATGTGCACAGCTGGTCAGGTCCCCCGATCGACCGACAACAGGCCCGGCCGACAAACCTCCCTGCCCTGTAGCCGCGAATCTAAATTACCTCTTACAGCAGCTTCAATAATCCAGCTGCTGTAAGAAGGTAATTTAGATTCGCGGCTACAGGACAGGGAGATTTGTCCGACCGGGCCTGTTCTGTTGTCGGTCGGGTGCAAAAGCGCCACAAAGGTGGAGGCAGGGAGGGAGGAAAGGTGGAGTGGAGAAGAAAAGACGCTTAAGGGGGGAGAAGGCCGCTGAAAGCACATGTTGGAGCAGGGGATGAGAGGGAGGGAGAGAAGGGGAAATATTGGACAAGGGCAGAAGGGATGCTAAATCATAGGGTGACAGGCAGAGAGAACAACAGGAAAAAGAGTGGAAGCAATCTTGAACCCTGAGGGTGAGGGCAGAGAGAGGTGGTGAGATGATTGATCATGGGGAGAGGGACAAAAGGGAATAGAGATGGGATAGGAAGATAGTGGAAGTAAAAGGACAGGGAGATGTATGTTTTTAGATGTATCTAAATAAAAATAATAACAAAAAATTTATCTTTTTTATGTCATCTTAGCATATTTTATGCTGCAGAACGAATTATTTTTTTTTACATGTATTCCTATGGGAAAACGCGTTTCACATAACGAACGTTTCACATAACAAACTTGCTCCTGGAACCAATTAAGTTCATTGTGTGAGGCACCACTGTATATATATATATTTTTTTTTTTTAGAAAATGTGCATTATTTTGTTGTAGGGAAAATGCATTTCTGTTTCTTTCTTTGGTATTCCACTGTTAAGAGTCTGGGCTCTCATGGGTTTTCATTTAAATGTTGGCAAATTAGAAATAAATATGCAAACAATCTGTAATTTTTGCTAGGTTGGGGGGAGAGGGAAGAGAGGGAGCCCATAAGCAATGGAATGAGGTAGGTTCAGGATCATGGCCCTACCCTTATTTGTTCTACATAGCATCAGCACTGGAAGGGACAGAGCTTGGGTTTTTGGCCCTTCCAAGTGTTCTGATGTCCTTAAGGAAGAGTTCCAGGAGGAGGAGAGGGGAAGGAAAGAAAGAAAGAAATGGATAGAGTGTGTGCCAAAGGGGTTGGAGGGTGAGAGAGACTGCCAAGAAGAAAAAGGGGAAGTTGAGAAAAAGAGAATATGTGCTGAGGTAATGGAAGATGAAAGATGGGAGAGATAAGAGGTGGGTTGTGAGCAGTGAGAAGGAAAGAGGAATTAAGGCCAGAGCTGGACAGACTTCTACAGTTTGTGTCCTGAAAGTAGCAAGGACAAATCAAGATCAAGCTTGCATACGTAGTATCACAACATACCATATGCTATGGGGCTCATAATCGAAATGGAAATACGTCTGAAAACCGGCCTAAATTGGCACTTGGACGATAGAAAGGTCATTTGAAAAAAAAAAGACAGACTTTTGCGGTTTCAAAAATGACCAATTTTTGGACACACTTCACAAAATGGCCAAACTCAGACTTTGATGTCATATCGAAAATGCCTCTCCACATATGTTACTAAGCTAGATTTAGATCTAGTGTGTATGTGTAAGCCATCCTTTCAGAGAGCTTGGAAAATATGTGCAAGGCAAAAACAGCTTTTATGCCCAGATGTGGAAATGGAGGTTTTACCTGGGGTTTCCAGCCTGCAGGAACTGGTTACAGGATTTGAAGTGTATCCAAGGAAATGATGCATACATTTGAATCAAATGTTTGGTCTATCAAATAATAACTTTTATGCCAATCTACATGACCTCTGTTAGAGAATTATTGAGGTCACTGATGTTGGGTGGGAGGAAGGTGACTTTGATAGACTTTTAGCTTTGAGAGAACTAAGATGGATTTTTGAAGTAAAATCTACAAATAAGACACTGCATAGATTTGTCTAGATATTATATATATTATTGAATTTATTGAAAACAAGCAATTATGGTGAAATATTTTCTGAGAAATTTACAAATTGCTCAACCCTTACAGGCAAAGAAAAATACCTAACTCATAGGCTATCACAACATTGCACACTAGATGGCAGTATGATCCAAAAACAAAAATCACTGTACAGATGATGGGAAAAAAACATTAAGGTGCTCATAACAATAATAAAAAAAAAGTCTAAAAAGTGGCCTAAATGGGTACTTGGACGATCAAAAAGCCTGATAGTCCAAGTACCCATAACCAAAGCTGGTTTTAGACATATCTAAAACCAGCTTAGGCCCCCTGCCTCTAAACGCATAGAGCGAAAAGATGCGTTTTTAGAGGAGGCTAAAGGGCTGACTTGGACCTAGGCGTACAGCAGGTATAACCAAAACTTTTGACAGTCGGCACTTATACGTTTTGACTTAGATCAAGTCAAAACAGGTATAAATGCCGAAAAAGGGCCCGCTGAGCTTATTGTGGCTGGCATGATCAGCTCAGCGGCCCGGCAACCTACCCACCCCCCCACCGCAGCCATCGCAGCAGGAGAGATGGCTCATCTCCCCTGCCGCGATGCGATTGCCCCTCTACCTGAACTGCTGCGACCCGTGGCAGGAGAGATGCCCAATGCTGATCCAAAATACTGTATCATTTTCAGCTTAGCTACGTTTTTCTATATTGTTACAAAAGCAATTGTTGACAAGAACATTATTGATGACTAAGAGAACTCTATTGTTATGTTGGCTAACCATGAATATTCAGCAGGAGACAGCCCAGTCACCGACTGTTGAATAACATAGCCGGTTAGCAGTAATATTCATTGACTGACCTGCTAAGCTGAGTGGCATAAATAACAGGTCTATCTTTGGCTGCTATAACTTAGCCAGTCAGCTGAATATCAGCTTAACCAGCTATGTCACATGTGGCTAAAAAAAAATCCAGGAAAGTCAATGCCAGTTGCTGGATAAAGCCTGGCAAAGAATTTCTGGGTTTGCTGTCAACTGTAGGAGATAGCCGGGCTGAATCCAGTGGTCTCAATATTAGGCCCTTAGAGTATGAATTATGTATTCTGGGAAATTCAATACATTTTTAGACTTGTGAGACGAGTATATAACTCTGTGCACAAATAAGGGGTAATTCTGGATCTGAGTACCTCAAGTTAGGTGCCCCAAGGCCGAGCACCAATTCTGTAACAGCATCTTTGTGCCAAGATGCCAGTATAGAATAGTAGTGTATGTCAGCAGCAATATGCCTGCATTTAGGTGGACCCACGAATGCTAGAGCTACAGCTGGCATAAGTGATCACAATTAAATGCTCCACTTTAGTGCATAACGTACAGTAATTTGTAAGTTATGCACACAAATGAGAACCTCATTCACATTTCTTCCCAGTGAACGTTCCCCTTGCATGTGTGTGATAAGGAATGGGGGTAAATATTCAGCCACTGGCGGTGAGCGTTTTGCTGACCACCCTCAGTATTTTTCCCAGATTCTTAGTGCCGGGCTGTGTCCAGGCTTTGACACTGAATATCTGGTTAATGCAGACCTGGCTAAGATGATATTCAGCATTGAACAGACTGCGGGATACAGCATAAAGGGGCTCTTTTACATAGAAAAATAGAAACATGATAACAGATAAAAAGGCCAAATGGCCCATCCAATCTGCCCATCTGCAATAACCATTATCTCTGCCTCTCTCTAAGAGATCCCATGTGCCTATCCCAGGCTTTCTTGAATTCAGACACAGTCTCTTGTCTCCACCACTTCTTCCGGGAGACTGTTCCACGCATCTACCACCCTTTCTGTAAAAAAGTATTTCCTTAGATTACTCCTGAGCCTATCACCTCTTAACTTCATCCTATGCTTTCTCATTCCAGAGCTTCCTTTCAAATGAAAGAGACTCGACTCATGCGCATTTACACCACAAAGGTATTTTAAACATCTCTATCATATCTCCCCTCTCCCGCCTTTCCTCTATAGTATACATATTGAGATCTTTAAGTCTGTCCCATATGCCTTATGATGAAGACCACACACCATTTCAGTAGCCTTCCTCTGTACCGATTCCATTCTTTTTATATCTTTTTGAAGGTGTGGCCTCCAGAATTGTACACAATTTTCTAAATAAGGTCTCACCAGAGGTATTAATAAAGAGGTATCAATACCTCCTTTTTCCTACTGGCCATACCTCTCCCTATGCACCCTAGCATCCTTCTAGCTTTCACTGTCACATTTTCAACCTGTTTGGCCACCTTAAGATCATCACATACAATCACACCCAAGTCCTGCTCTTCCATCATGCACATAAGTTCTTCACCCCTTAAACTGTACCGTTCCCTCAGGTTTTTGCAGGCCAAATGCATGACCTTGCATTTCTTAGCATTAAATTTTAGCTGCCAAATTTCAGGCCATTCTTCAAGCTTCACCAGGTCTTTTTTCATGTTATTCACAGCAACTGGCATGTCTACTCTATTGCAGATTTTGGTATCATCCGCAAAAAGGCATAAGAACATAAGATTTGTCACTACTGGGTCAGACCAGTGGTCCATCGTGCCCAGCAGTCCACTCATAAGAACATAAGAACATAAGCAGTGCCTCTGCCGGGTCAGACCACAGGTCCATCCTGCCCAGCAGTCCGCTCCCGCGGCGGCCCAAACAGGTCACGACCTGTCTGTATCACCAGAAGGGGCTCCCTTCTGGTGATACAGGCAGCCCTTAGGTCAAGACTAGTGCCCTACTAGAGTCTAGCCTTACCTTCGTATGTTCTGGTCCAGCAGGAACTTATCTAACCTTTTCTTGAATCCCAGTAGGGTGCTTTCCCCTATAACAGCCTCTGGAAGAGTGTTCCCGATTTCTACCACTCTCTGAGTGAAGAAGAACTTCTTTATGTTTGTACGGAGCCTATTCCCTTTTAACTTTAGAGAGTATCCGACAACCCTTCAGCAATATCATTTATAAAAATGTTAAAAAAAACAGGCCCAAGAACAGAACCTTAAGGCACACCACTGGTAACATCCTTTTCTTCAGAGCGATCTCCATTGATCACTACCCTCTGTCGCCTTCTACTCAACCAGTTTTTGACCCAGCCCGTCACTTTGGGACCCATCCCGAGGACACTCAGTTTATTTATTAGATGTCTGTGTGGAACACTGTCAAAGGCTTTGCTATAATCTAAAAACACCACATCTAGCGCACATCCTCTATCCAATTCTCTGGTCACCCAGTCAAAGAAATTGATCAGATTTGTCTGACAAGACCTACCTCTAGTGAATCCATGTTGCCTCTGGTCCTGTAATCCACAGGATTTCAGAAACGTGACCATTCTCTGTTTTAAAAGTGATTCCATTAATTGCCTATTACAGAAGTCAGATTTACCGGCCTACATTCCCTTCTTCCTTACTTCCAATTTTCTGGAGAGGGACCACATCCACCCTTCTCCAGTCCTCCGGTACCACTCCGGTACGTCTCTAGAGACTCGTTGAAAAGATCAGTCAGTGGAACTACCAGAACTTCCTTAAATTCCTTCAGCACCCTTGGATGTACACCATACGGCCCCGTTGCTTTGTCTACCTTTATTTTAGCTAGCTCCTTACGAACACAACCCTCTGAAAATTGATCAGGGTCTATTACTCCCCCATCCCTATTCACGTTTGTCTTCTGTGGTCCCGCTCCCGGTACTTCAGCTGTGAACACAGAACAGAAATATTTGTTAAGCAATTCGGCCTTTCCTTTATCAGCTTCTACATATTCTTCCCCTTCACCTTTGAGTCTCACAATGCACTTTTGCACTTCTTCTATCACCAAAATCTAAAAAATGTCTTGTCTCCCCATTTTACCATGTCAGCTATTTTTTCTTCCCCGTTTTACCATGTCAGCTATTTTTTCTTCTATTTGCATCTTTGCTTTCCTGACTATACAACCAGCCTCTCTTAACTTTTCCAGATATTTTTGCCTGTCTTCCTCTTTTTGCGGACTTTTGTAGTTTATGAAAGCTAACCTCTTATTCCTTACCTTCTCAGCTACTACTTTTGAGAACCAAAGCAGCCTTCTTTTCCTATTACTTTTACTTACTTGCCTAACAAAACTGTTTGTCGCCCTTACAATCGCTCCTTTCAGTTTTGCCCACTGCATTTCCACTCCTTCCAGACGTTCCCACCCAGACTACAATTCCTTGACGCAAACCCCCATCCAAATAAAGTTAGTTTTTTTAAAGTCTAGAACCTTTGCTTTTGAATGAGTCCTCTCTATACTCATCTTAATATTAAACCGTATCATGCAGTGATCATTGGATGTCAGATGATCACCCACTGTAACATCAGAAACACTTTCCTCATTTGTAAACACTAAGTCCAGTATAACTCCTTTTTGCGTGGGTTCCATTACCAACTGTTGGAACAGTTCTCCTTGTAGAGAATTCACGATCTCCCTACTTCTAGAAGACCCCAATCAACATCCGGCATGTTAAAATCACCTACTAGCAAGACTTCCCCTTTTTTAGAGATATTCTGAAAGTCTACTATTAAATTTCTATCTATTCAATATAAATTTGATATTCCAACCTCACCATGCATCTAATCTGTTTCCCATTTGTCTGAGAAACCTTTTTCAAAGAGTAATTTAGGTTCTTCCCATTGCATGCAACTCATATGGACTCTTATCATGCATTAATTAAGGTATAACAATAGCTCTTATTATTTGACTATCCTCTTTCTTGAATGATAAGTTTTCAGTCATGAACAGATTGACACAGTGGCGTACCTAGCATATGTGACACCCGGGGCCCATCATTTTTTGACACCCCCCCTCAGTGACAGGTCAAAAGTGCGCGACGACAATCCAGTGCAGAGAACTGAGCACAAGGCGGAAGCACGCCGAAGAAAAACAGTATTTTAAAGGGCTCTGACAGGGGGTGTGGGGGGGGAACCCCCCACTTTACTTAACAGAGGTCGTGCCGGCATTGTGGGGGGTTTGGGGGGTTGTAACCCCCCACATTATACTGAAAACTTCACTTTTTCCCTAAAAAAGAGGGAAAAAGTTAAGTTTCCAGTAAATGAGGGGGGTTACAACCTCCCAAACCCCCCCCCATCGCTGGCGCGATCTCTATTAAGTAAAGTGGGGGGAGGGTTCCCCACCAACACCCCCCATCGGAGCCCCTTAAAATACTGTTTTTCTTCGGCGTGCTTCCGCCTTGCGCTGGGTTGTCATCGCGCGCTTTTGACTATGAACCTCCCCCCATCTATATGAAAAATATGATTTTTAGTAACAATCCACATATCACACAAGAGTGTACCTAGGAAAAGGCAGCATCTTAAACACTGCAGTGAGCACTAGAACACCAACACATACATTGCAAAACTAAACAAGCCAGATCCCGCACAGTCAATTGATCCTGCAGTCAATGCCAACTGAAAACTATGTTCTTTTCATGCATACAGAACAGAGATACACCCTCGCCCAATATGGAATAATCACAAACTAAAAATAGAAATATGTAGACTAAAGTTAAACTGAACCGCCAAGAAACCAGACCCTGGATACAATGCAACACCACAAAAACAGTAACACATGACCTCTAATACAGCACAAAATATGAAGACAGTAGATGTAAATTTGAAAAAACTGATACATAACAATCACCACTTCACAAATTAACAAATAAAAATAAAACAAATAATGAGAAATAAAAATATCATTTTATTGGACTAATCCCCGTAAGCTCGGTCCCCATCCCCGCAAACCACCTGATTCCAGACACACAAGCTTGGAATTGTTTTATATTGAACTTATTATATTAAAGTATAAAAAGAAAAAATATTCTGTACAATTGTCAATTTATAAATCAGCGTCTTCTCCCCACTCTCTCTTCCCCATTTCCCTTCAGCGTCCTCAGCCCACTCTCTCTCCACTTTCCTTCAGCGCACGCACATAAAAACAAGCAAGTAATTTTATATCATTTTCATTCTATTCATTCATAGAAATTAAAGTCTAAATAACATAACAAAACATGATTTTACAAAAATAATTCCCTGCACAATCAAGCCTGCAATGATTACTAGATGTCTTTCAGCAGCTCCTCTCCCTCCCTCCCCCTTACCTTCGTAGCCAAGTCAAAATGATCTACCAACAATAAAATTTTAAAAACACAAAGCACACTGTACGCAGAGAAAATGTTAATTATCATTTATATTCCGCGGGTTTTCAAAGAGGTCAAGGCAGATGACTTTATGCAATGTCACCTCAGTAACAACTATACAAAAATAGACAAATATACTCCCTCCCTTTTTACTAAATCGCGATAACGTTTTTTAGCGCAGGGAGCTGCGCTGAATGCCCCATACTGCTCTCGACGCTCATAGGCTCCCTGCGCTAAAAAACGCTATTGCGGTTTAGTAAAAGGGGGCCATAGTGCAAAATATAGACAGCAGATATAAATTCTCAAAACGGACACATTTTGATCACTAAATTGAAAATAAAATCATTTTTACTACCTTTGTTTGGTAATTTCATCAGTCTCTGATTGCACTTTATTCTTCTGACTGTGCATCCAATATTTCTTCCCTTCTTTCAGCTTCCTCTCCTCCAGACCTCATTCCCTCCCCCAACTTTTTCTTTGTTTCATCTTGTCCCCTTCTTTCTTTCTCTCTCCATGCCCCCTTTCTTTCTGTATGTCTGTCTTTCTCTCTCTCTCTCTCCGTGCCCCATTTCTTTCTTTCACCCTGCCCCCTTCTTTCTCTCTCCATGCCCCCTTTCTTTCTGTATGTCTGTCTTTCTCTCTCTCTCCGTGCCCCATTTCTTTCTTTCTTTCACCCTGCCCCCTTCTTTCTCTCTCCATACCCCCTTTCTTTCTCTATGTCTGTCTTTCTCTCTCTCTCCCCATGCTCCATTTTTTTTCTTTCTTTCACCCTGCCCCCTTTCTTTCTTTCTGGCTCCCTGTCTCCCCCCCTTTCTTTCTTTCTCCCTGCCCTCCTCCATGCCACCGCCGCCACCACCACCATGCTGCCATCACCGCCGGGGAAAGGCTGCCACTGGCCATCGGAAACAGGCCGGTGCCGAATTCGCCCTGCTTGTTTCCCGTGGGCAGACCAACTCTGGCTGTCCGACGTCAATTCTAACGTCGGGGAGGATGTTCCGGGCCAGCCAGGCAGCGATTGGGACCACTGGATAATCAGGGAAGAAAAGGGTACATCAAGGAAGACAAACAAATTGCAGACAGACTTCTTTGCGTCTGTCTTTACGAAGGAGGACACCGCAACAATTATTTTCAAAATAAGAATTGAACATCGATAAAGAAATTTTTCTGGAACCATATAAATCCACTGCTAACCCTTTTCTCTGCTGGAATATCTACAAATCAAGAAGTGATGGCCACTAATAAAACTGGAAAAAGGCATAAACCAGAGCCCTGATCTCCAACCAAGACACCGCTCCCTTTATCAGAAAATGGCAGCATGGCTGAGGCTCTTGATGAACTTAAAGTCCTGAGAGCTCTTAATTAAGAATCCAAAGAAGAAATAATGAATGAAACAAAAGAGATTAAAGAAGAACTTTCCAACCTAACATCAGAGATGGCTCAATTCAAGATTTGGGTAACTGATCTTGAAATTAAAACAACTGCTACTGAGGACAGTGTTAAGCAGATCAAAGGACAAATTAAAAAGATAGCAGTTCTGGAGCAGGAAATTGATGATGCTAACGACTGTGCACGTAGAAATAATTTGAGAATTCTTGGAGTACCGGAAGGAAAAGAAGGCACCGATGTTGTTAAATTTGTGGAGCTACTGATCCCGAAGGTGCTTGATATCACATTTGAGAGAGAATTTGAGTGGAGCGTGCCCACCGTACACCAGCATCACGACTAACTAACAGTAAATATCCCAGACCCTTAATTCTAAAAGTTCTGCGGTATCCCCCAACTACTGCAAATAATGCAGAAAGCTAGGTCTCTGGCCCCAATTCAATATGAAGGCAATACCCTGCTCTTTGTACCGGACCTGAGCAAGAGAACTGCAGAGGCACGAAAGAAACTCCTTGCTTACCGCCCTCAATTAAAGAACCTAGGTGCTCGATTTGGTATTTTCTATCCAGTATGAGAGTTACTTTACACAACTATACAAAGGATTTCACTAATCCGAAGGATCTGGCTGACTTTATTGAAAAACAACACCCGGCTCCAATAGATAAGGCTTGACACGTGGCAGCCAGTGACTGTTGCTATTCCTGATATGCCATATTGGAGTGATTTTCACCTAAGTGTGATACTACTTACAGCTTCAATTTAAAACTGCTTTTGTTCTCTTTTAGTGTTTTGACTCCTTGATCTGATTAAAGCTTTTCCCCTGCATATGTCTTGCTTCACTTGCCCAACTCTGCAGAACTGTTAATTGTTTACTCTCCAGCCCTGCTCTAATTACCTGCCGCTGAGAGCTGAGAGCAGCATGGTGCTGATATCTCCAGTGACACTGGCTTGTCTTGCTTGTTGTTGGGGTTTTTTTTTCCTCTACATCAGCTTCTCCACCCAGCTATATTAACTTTCCTTTTTCTTTTAATTTACTTTTCTTCTACAACTACAAGATCGTCTTCCAGCTCATCTGCTGAACGTCATGCTAACTGGATTAGAACTTCCATTTCTGGGTTTCTATGCTTCTGATGTCAAGTTTACTGCTGCATTCTTTTAAATATCTTTCACTGTTTTACTTACACAAACATTGTGCCATAGACTTGATGTTTTATCTTGATCTGCATAATTGTTGTGTGAAATCACTGGCCTCCATGGCTTTCCTATGAATTGTTTGTGTTACCAATTATGCTATAGTTCATTGAATTGCTCCTTTGAAATGCAGATTTCACACACTCATCATGGCTAGATTTTGAGCTAGGTCTGCTTAAACTCTGCTTTGCTGTTTTTGAATGGCAACCCCTGTGCTTATATCAAGGTACTAATATGTGCTGCTTGTGGGGATAGTTCTGTGAGCTCCTTCCACAATTAGAAGAGCTTTTCTTGATTATGCTTCCTTGAAATTGATATTAGCATTTATACTGTCTTGTTCGGAAGTTTGGCTTATCCTCTTGAATGCACTGTCTGAATAAAGGAGATTCCCTTTCCTTGCATTCTAGCAGGGTTGCTTTTTGACAATCCTTTTTTTTTTGTCTGCTGCCTGTTGATGTCTCTGTTTATTTTGTTTACCCTGTACTCCTAATGTGCGATTCTGCTTTATATGACACTCGAATGCTTTATAACGGTTAGATTCTTACTGCTTGTTATTTGCTATAATATGTTTGCTTCACTGAATGATGAGCGAGTGAATGCCATCCCTATCACATATATAGTAAGATCACCTGCTGAATATTGCTTAAATCATCTGCTGCTTACCCTGCAGATTAAAATTGAAGGTTTATCAAGGTGTTAAGAATACTGTGGGTGTAGAGCTACTGTCCTTATTTTTTATTTTATCTTAACGTTTTATTAACATTTTCAATGAATATTGTGTACTCGCTGAATGGTGAGTTATTTTTACATGAATAATTGATGCCAAGAACAGCCGTTCCCCTGACCTTTAACTTTTTACCTTGAGCAGAATCGCTCAGTTTAAATTTGTGTTATGGCTCATTGTTTACTGTGTATTTTGCAGGCGGGCAATTAAGTTCAATACCAGAGGTTGAATTGTCTGTTAGTGCTGGGCTAATAATATGGTTAGACTGGCTAGTGATCTTTCCACATCAGGGCTCCTGTAACTATTAATTGAGTTCAAGTTGCTAAATGAATCTTTAACATTGAGTGCCTTAATTGTTTTTGCCTTTACCGGATTATTACTAGCAACTACCTTGTTTATTCTGGTGCTCTGACTGGTTTACTATTAATGATGCTTGAAAGAGGAGCCTTTGTTCATCTTTCTGCGATATCACAATCGTACTACATTGCACCTCCTTGACCCTGTTGCCACTGACATCTCCTGTTCTGTGGCCAGTCCAATGTGGTGCTGGGTGGTTTTACTTTGGATGGATTATGATTGTATTCAATAGATTTGACCACTGAGGCTAACAGGCTTATCATCTATAACTTAGCTATGGTTGATTGTGTGAGGTGTTTGACTATTGTTGCTGCAAATATTTAACTGGCACCCACTCTACCCAGATGACTTGTGCTGAACTAATATATATTGAGAATACTGTAGGTTAGCTCAGGAGAGCTGTAAGATCAACAGTTTTTTCTCATAATTTTCTGATATACTTGTCTATGCTGTTCAACTTGTGACTGGGTCTCCATCTCCTCACGATCCTCTACTTTATTCTTCTTATTCTTCTAATTTTAGTTATTAGGAGGTATCTCTCTTATATTGTGCTCTTCCTGCCAATTATTGCTCTATTGCAGATATGTATCTTTCCCTTGACTTTCCTGAAATCAGTATTTGATTTATTGTGCAAGTCTGCAAGCTCTATTATGACAAATCTGTTTCACTGGGTACAGTTTGTAAGTTTTGGAGTGTTTTCTACTTACATTCATTGCTTTTATATCATGGTTATTGTTTTTTTTAAATTCCTATTCTTATTTTTTTGTTGTTGTTGCATAACTTGTTTGATACTACTGAGCTAATGGGTATGCTAGCACAGATCTGTTATTGATAAATACTATACATGCTACTTTTTCATGATGGTATCCGTGGTCATTACTCTCCTATGTTCCTGTTTTTTCACTCTTCTGATGATTCTCTACTACTGATGTTCTTTACTTGATCCTTTTCTTCTGACGCTGTGGGGAGACTGGCTCGTAATGGCTGGTTTTCCTTTTCTCCTCTCTAACCCACAATGTGTGTTTTTGCGGGATGTTTTCCCTGCTTGGGGAGTGTTAGTAAGACTGCAGCCCTATTTTGCTGTTCCTACATGGAGTTGACACCGGAGGAATGTACCCTTGAGCCATTGAGATTGCTGTTATGGATAGTTGTTCTAATAGGCACACTTTTCAATGCCATTTAACATAATATCACTGAATGTCAAGGGCCTTAACAATGTTATTAAAAGGAAGAAAATTTTATCCTATTTAAGCTCTTCACAACCGGATGTCATACTATTACAGTAAACCCATCTGAGTGCTACAGAGGCTAATAAAATACAGCTCCCTTGGACCCATTTGCCTTACTTTTCTCCTGCGTCAGGGAGAAGAAATGGGGTCCTTACCCTAGTCAGAAATAGTCTGGATATCACTGTTCTATTGTCTTCTAATGATGCTAGTGGAAGATGGGTCCAGGTTAACTTGTTTGTTAATAAATGCTCTGTATCTGTTACTAATCTTTATGCTCCAACGTTGGACTGTCCTGAATTTTTTGAGGAAATTGCAAATCAAGTTGTGAACTCCAACTCTACCTATCATATAATTGCTGGTGATTTTAATCTAATTTTGAACCCGTGCCTTGATAGGATCTCTACAGCTATTTATCAACTAACCAAGGCGAGTGCTGCCTTGATAGATATAATGACACAGCTTGAATTAATAGTTGCTTGGAGAATAATACACCCGAATGATAAGGAATACTCATTTTACTCCCCTCCACATGGATCATACTCAAGGATTGACATGTATCTCATAAGTAGCTCTCTACTTCAATCCCTCAGCGACTCCTCTATTAAAGAAATATCTGTATCGGATCATGCCGTTATCACACTTACCCTGAATAATGTAGTACCGCTTTTAACACCCAACTCATGGAGATTTAACTCTTCATTGCTTTTAGAAGATGGATTTAAGGAGCGAGTGGAAAAAGCTATCACTGAATTCTTTCTTTTTAATATTCCAGAAGATACCAGTTGGAGTGTCACTTGGGACTCCTTCAAAGCATACATCAGAGGAGTGATCATGTTGTTCAGTTCGATGGTTAAAAAGAAAAACAATGCAGAACTCTGAAAGCTTGAATCTCTCATTAAAACAAAAGAATTAGCGCATCAATCTGATATCAACATCCCTCTTCTTATGGGGAATTGCAAAAATACAGATTTCAATACAACTCTTTACTGAGGAAAACTGCTGTTCATTCTGTACTTGTTCAAGCAACCCACTATTATGCAGACAATAATAAATTGGGTCACTTATTAGCATCATACTTAAAGCATAAAAGTGAGCATAAATCCATTTCCAGCCTGACCCGGGCGGACAGCACAGATATATCCATTACAACTGAGATATTACAGGCATTCAAAAAGTTCTATGAAATTTTATATACATCTGAATCACATAATAACGATGATCCACATGCATTTCTTGAACAAGTCTCTTTGCCTCTTTTACCTGAGTCGGATCACTATAAATTGACGTCCCCTATGTCAGTTGCGGAAATCATTGATTTCATTAACGACATGGCGACAAATAAAGCGCCAGGACCAGATGGCAGTACTGTTGAATTTTATCAAGCCTTTAAGACGATACTGGTCCCACTTTTGCTACAGTTTTTTGAACATTTAGCATTGCAGGGGAAAGCAGGTGGGACTTTTACAGAGGCAACTATAATTGTGATTCCTAAACAGGGCAAAGATCCTAAACTGGTTAGTAACTACAGACCACTCTTGATGATTAACGTCGATGCTAAAATCTATGCTAAGTTAATTGTATCCCGCCTACAGAAAGTGCTACCCTTGTTGATTGCTGAGGACCAAACGGGTTTCATGTATGGTCGCCACTCCTCCAACAACACGCGCACCCAGTCTAATATTATTTCTGCATGCCAGTCAAAATCCCATAAGCTTGCCTTATAAGAACATAAGAAATGCCATTTACCGGATCAGACCCTAGGTCCATCCTGTCTGGCGACCCGCACACGTGGAGGCCAATCCCGGTGTTCCCTGCTAAAGACCCTGTTTACCCGTACCCCTCAATATGTTTTGCAAGAAGGTGTGCATCCAACTTGCCCTTGAATCCTGGAATGGTGGTCTCCGACACAACCTCCTCCGTGAGAGCATTCCAAGCGTCCACCACTCGCTGAGAGAAACAGAACTTTCTGATATTTGTCCTGGGCCTGGTGCCCCTCAGTTTCAGTCCATGACCCCTTGTCCAAGTCACATTTAACAATGTGAATAACGATGTTTTTTGCTCTATTTTGTCGAATCCTTTTAGTATTTTGAAAGTCTCTATCATATCCCCTCGCAGCCTTCTCTTCTCGAGGGTGAATAATCCCAGTTTTCTGAGGCGTTCATTGTAGCTCAAATTCTCGAAGCCTTTTACTAGCTTCGTGGCTAGCCTCTGCACCCTCTCCAACAGGGTTATATCCTTCTTCAGGTAGGGAGACCAATGTTGGATACAGTATTCCAAGTGTGGTCTGACCATAGCTCTGTAAAGCGGCATTATGACGTCCGCCGATCTGCTTGTGATTCCCTTCTTTATCATACCCAACATCCTGTTTGCTTTCTTTGCCGCCGCTGTGCATTGAGCCGACGGCTTCAAGGTCTTGTCTATCAGTACCCCCAGATCCCTTTCTTGATCGCTCTTTCCCAATGCTGTACCTAACATTTTGTATTCATGTTCCTTGTTCTTCTTACCCAGGTGCATCACTTTGCATTTTTCTATATTAAACTTCATCTGCCACTTTTCCGCCCATTTCTCTAGCTGGTTCAAATCTCTCTGGAGTTCTTCTCTGTCCTTTTGTGACCCAACTGCCCTACACAGTTTTGTGTCGTCTGCAAACTTGATTAAATTACTTGTTGTTTCTTCTTCTAAGTCATTTATGAAGATATTGAACAAGATTGGCCCAAGAACTGAACCCTGGGGCACACTGCTTGTCACTTTTTCCCAATCTGAGAACTTCCTATTTATGCCCACCCTCTGCAATCTGTTTTCCAACCATCCACCTATCCATCTTAGTATATCTCTTTCTATTCCATGGCTTTGTAGTTTCTTCAGAAGCCTTGCATGTGGGACCTTGTCGAATGCTTTCTGGAAGTCCAGGTATATTATATCCACCGGTTCACTGTTATCGATTTGTTTGTTCACCTCCTCAAAAAATTGAAGTAAATTCGTCAAATATTGACTTCCCCTTCCGGAAGCCGTGTTGACTAACTCTCATCAGGTCGTGATTTTCCAGGTGTTGCACTATGCTATCCTTTATTAGTGCTTCAACCATCTTCCCTGGAACCGACGTAAGACTCACAGGTCTATAGTTGCCCGGTTCTCCTCTCGATCCTTTTTTGAAGATTGGGATGACATTCGCTATCTTCCAGTCGTCTGGTATTCGCCCGGTTCTGATTGACAAGTTAGCTAGGGATTGTAATAGTTCTCCGATTTCTACTTTAAGCTCCTTTAGCACTCTCGGATGAATTCCATCTGGTCCAGGGGATTTGTCACTTTTTAGTTTGTCAATCTGATAGTATATCATGTCCAAATCCACATTCACAGTGGTGAGGCTTTCCTCTATTTCTGCATTGTTGCAGTGTCCTCTTTGGTAAAGACAGATGCAAAGAAAGAGTTTAGCCTATCTGCAATCTGTTTGTCTTCCTTTATGCACCCTTTTCTTCCTTGGTCGTCGAGAGGACCTACTGCCTCCTTTGCTGATTTCTTCCCTTTTATGTATCTAAAAAAGGGCTTGAAGTTATTAGCATTAGATGCTGAGAAGGCTTTCGACAGAGTGGAATGGTCCTTTCTGTTTTCCACTCTAACTAAATTTGGCTTCCCACGCAATTTATGCAAATGATTAAAGTCTTATATTATGCCCCCACTATTAAAATTTGCATCAATGGACACCTTTCTGTTTCTTTTCGACCATCGATGGGAACACGACGGATATGTCCACTTTCGCCACTGTTGTTCAACTTAGCCATAGAACCGCTGTTGACTGCTATCCGTGCAAATGACTCCATCAAGGGATTTGTCCATGAAAATGTGGAGGTTAAATTATCAGCATATGCTGATGACGTAATACTTTACGTAACTCCTGATTCAATTCCATCTGTCCTCAATGTGATGGACAGCTATGCATTGGTCTCTGGATACAAATTAAACACATCAAAATCTGAGATACTGCCTTTAAATTGTGCTCAAGTCAAGCATGAAATGGACTCACATGGTTTTCTTTGGAATTCCATTAAGATGTCCTTTGAGGACCTTCACACTAGTTACAATTTGCTGCCTCATCAACAGTATCGATGGATACAGCTGAGACACTGCTTGACAGCTCTTTATCCGGATGTAGGGAAATTGAGAACTACTCCAGAACTGATTTCTCAAACATCGCTAATTAATAACAACAAAAAAGGAGTTGCTTCAAGATGGTATGCCCTCATGAGAAAATCTATGACTTCCTCCCTGTCGAACATGATGAATGCATGGCATGGAGATTTGGGACTTTCATTAGAAGATGAGACTTTGCAGGAAGTCTGGAAAAATTTGTTTAAATCTTCTCAATCTGCCAGTGTTCTTCAATCTATGTTCTTCCTGCTGCATAGAACTCACTGGACCCCAATTAAGGTAGCAAAATTTTCAAACGGACTCTCTTCTATATGTTGGTCTTGTAACTCACAGGAGGGCACGTTAACCCATATGATCTATGATTGTGCACCCATAACAGGTTACTGGAATAAAATATGGGACACCATTCCTAAAATCTTACACATACAAGAACCTTTGAGTTTGCGCATCATTGGTCTACTACATACGCTACCTGTTCATAAGGCACGACTGCTTAACATCTTGATATTCATGGCCCTTAAAAACATATTACATTGCTGGAAAGACCTTTCTAGGGTGAACTATATCACCTCGTGGAATACACTATGTCTTACAGTAAAGTATGAAAGCGTTATAGCGGAAAAACACAAGTCCACGAGCTCCTATACCAAAATTTGGAGTCCGGTTAACTTCTATTGCAGTACATGCTAATGACATTCAGTTTAAGTCCTGGAACATGGATGTCTACATATGAACATAGCTGTTGTCTCCTGGCTCTCTCCACACATTTCTTTAGGTGTATGGCTCCGGTGTCTCTCTCTGTGTTTTGGATACTACATGTACTTCTGGCTGTGCGTTGTGCTGATACTCTCCTCCTTCTAAATAGGCATGGGTTTGCTTGCTGTATTATAGTATATTAATAATATTTTGTGACTCCTTGCATTGATGCAGCTTGTATGTATCTTGCCTTGTTAACATTTGTTGTACTTTTATATGCTAAAATCAATAAAACTTTTGAACTTAAAAAAAAAAGTGACAAATCCCCTGGACCGGATGGAATTCACCTGAGAGTCTTAAAAGAACTGAAGGTTGAAATCAGAGAACTATTGCAAAAACTTGCCAACCTGTCAATTAGAACTGGACAGATACCGGACGACTGGAAGATAGCGAATGTCACGCCTATTTTCAAAAAAAGATCAAGAGGAGAACCGGGCAACTACAGACCTGTAAGTCTTAAGTCTGTCCCTGGAAAGATGGTTGAGGCACTGATTAAGGATAGCATAGTCCAGCACTTGGATACACACAACCTGATGAGAGCCAGTCAGTCAATATGGCTTCAGGAAAGGGAAATCATGTTTGACGAATTTACTTCAATTTTTTGAGACCATGAACAAACAAATTGATAGTGGAGAACCGGTGGACATAATATACTTGGACCTCCAGAAAGCGTTCGACAAGGTTCCACATGAGAGACTTCTCAGGAAACTACAAAGCCATGGAATAGAGGGAGATATACTAAGATGGATAGGCTGGAGAACAGAAAGCAGAGAGTGGGCATAAATGGGAAGTTCTCAGACTGGGAGAAAGTGACTAGCGCTTGGTACTTGGGCCCATCTTATTTAATATTTTCATCAATGACCTAGAAGAAGGAACATCCAGTGAGAACATCAAGTTTGCAGCGACACAAAGCTATGAGTGACTTGTGTCAGTTAGAGAAATGGGCTGAGAAATGGCAGATTAAGTTTAATGTGGAAAAGTGCAAGGTAATGCATTTAGGCAGAAAGAACAAGGAACACGAGTATAGAATGTCAGGTGCAACTTTGGGTAAGAGTGAACAAGAAAAGGACCTGGGTGTAGTGATAGATTGGACTCTGAAGCCGTCGGCACAATGCGCGGCAGCGGCAAAGAAAGCAAATAAAATGTTAGGCATGATAAAGAAAGGAATCACCTATACGACCTTTTCAATCAAGGTTCCAGCACCTTGATCCTACAGTTAGACTTCAGCAGTGCCTTCGATCTTGTGGACCACAAAACTATGCTTAGGTGCCTCAACAAAATGGGAATATCAGGAAGAGTGTGGACCTGGTTCCAAGGTTTCCTAACCAAACGATCTTATCAAGTGGTCCATGAAGGAAATTACTCTGAACCCTGGAAAAGCCCCTCGGGAGTCCCACAAGGATCCCCCCTATCTCCCACCTTGTTCAATATATACATCTCTTCTCTAGGCCACCTTTTACAAAAGCTTAACCTAACTTATTATATATACGCAGACGACATCTCCATATTAATACCAATAACAAATGTGACCTCAACCAACTCAAAACATATCTCCTCCATCATGCTCGAAATAGAAAAATGGACTTTAAACTTCAAACTGAAATTAAACTCAGAAAAGACAAAGATTTTCCTTGCTAGCCCAAACGAGAAAATCTCCGCAACTACAATATATGTAAACGGCCATGATCACCCAATACTAAAAACCATAAAAATACTGGGAGTCACCCTGGATACCCACCTGTCCCTGACCGAGTACATAAACTCGGTGACTAAAAAATGCTTCTTCATCCTTTGGAAACTGAAAACCATAAAAAAATACTTCGACCCGCTATCCTTCAGAATATTGGTACAATCACTGATTTTATCCACCCTGGACTACTGTAACATTGTCTACTTGGGAATATCTAAAAAAAATGTGAGAAAACTGAGAATAGTTCAAAATACGGCCATCCGTCTAATATTCGGACTAAAGAAGAGCGATCATGTTAGTCCATTCTACAAACTCCTTCATTGGTTACCAATTGAAGCACAAATTCTATTCAAATTCTCCTGCCTCTGCTATAAACTAATCTGGGGACTGGTCCCCAGCTACCTACTACCTCACTTCGAATTCCACTCCTCTATTAGGCCTACCAGAAACCGTAACCTCTTTACTTACCCAAATATCATAGGCTGTAGATATCGCACCTTCTTTGATAGAACATTCAAATTCCAAGCAGGTAGACTGCAAACTTGGACAGCCTACTTCACTTATGCCGCCAGAGAATCATATAGTATCTTTAGGAAAGAACTAAAAACCACATTGTTTAAGAAATTTATAACCTAACCAGACTTCTCCCCTAAAATCGGAGCCTCCTCCCATCCCAAGGAGTCCGTCTACCCTCTTCTGCCAAAATTTCTGTCTTTAAATTGTTACCAGTTTGGTTACCAGTTTGGTTACCAGTTTGGTAATTGGTGCCCGTCCTTCATTCAAATGTACCAAGTTAACAACTTACTTCTCATCAACATCTTATGTTATCTTTTTCACCTTCGCAGCCTTGCACCTTTGTAACTCAAAGCGCAATCTCCTTTCTCTTCTCCTACTTATGCTCTGAATATCGTCGACTGTATAATGCTACTCATTGTGAAACCATGTAATACACAGCCCTGTAACTCTCCTGTTACTATCACTTGATGTTCAATGCTATACTCTGTAATTCGCTGTCTGTACAGTTTCTCTTCATTGTAAACCGCCTAGAAGTCGCAAGATTGTTGGCGGTATATAAGAATAAAGTTATTATTATTATTATTATTATTAGATTGGAGAAAGTTATAATGCCGCTTTATAAAGCAATGTTCAGACCACACTTGGAATACTGTGTCCAACATTGGTCTCCCAAACTAAAGAAGGATATAAAACTGCTGGAGATGGTGTAGAGACGAGCAACAAAGCTAATAAAGGGTATGGAGAACTTGGAATACGAGGAATGACTTAAGAGACTGGGATTGTTCTCCCTTGAGAAAAGGAGACTGCGAGGGATATAATCGAGACTTTCAAAATACTGAAAGGAATCAACAAAATAGAGCAGAAAAAAAAATTATATACAATGTCCAATGTGACATGGACAAGGGGACATGGACTGAAGCTAAGGGCTAACAAGTCCAGGACAAATATCAGGAAGTTCTGCTTCACGCAATGAGTGGTGGATATCTGGAATGCCCTCCCTGAGGAGGTTGTTGCAAAATCAACCGTTCTAGGATTTCAAAGCAAACTAGATGCACATCTCCTTACGAGAGGCATAGAGAGATATGGGTGACTAAAAATACGATGCCAGCACCAGATGACTGCCTACAGGACATGCCTCTCGCGGTAAGAGACATGTCCTGTAGGCAGTCAAGCGGAGCCAGTGACACTCCTCCTTCCCGGTGCCTCTCCTTCTATCTAAGCCCTTTCTCTTCGAGCACACCCCACTGGCAGCTCAGGGCCCCATCTGGAGGGCCTTCATGCAGGTGCAGACATCACGAATGCGCATGACATCTTTGCATCGAAGTCCACACACTTCCAGAAGCCCTTGAGCCATGGCCACTAGTTTAGCGTGCCACGGCTTCTCACAGTTTGGGAAACACTGCTCTATAGATTGAATTTAGTAAAGTTTGCTACCGTATTATTGCCATTGATGTGCCTTATTAGTACCGTATTTTCCTATATATGGGTATTTTCCTATATATGGGTTTGCATATGCGGCTTCCTTATATGGGGCGGCCTATCTAATGACATCATAGATAAGCCGCCCCATTAGTAGATCCCCCCGTACCTTTTAAAATAATGTAGCTCCCTTGCTGGCCTCCTACCATGTCGCGGCTGTGGTGCAGGGCAGGAGCGATCTTTTCGGCATCCAGCCAGCCCTGCACTGCTTCCTCAATGCCTGTATCAGTTCTAGCGAGACTCGCGAGTCCCGTGAGAAATGATGCAAGCATTGAGGAAGCAGCGGGGGGATGGCTGGACACTGAAAAGATCACTCCTGCCCTGGACTGCGGCACGGCAGGAGGCAGCCGGCAGAGGTATGATATTTACCAGGGGGGGAGGGAGGAGGGAGGGATTTATAGGCCGCCCCATGTGGTTTTAAAACTCTTAGATAAGCCGTGGCTTGTAACATGGGGCGGCTTATCTAAGAGTTTAAAAGCATTTTTTGTGGCCTATACACTGGGGAGGCCTATATGTGGGGAAATATGGTACATAGTTCCCAAAGCATAAAATGGGATTTGTGGCAAATAATGCATGTAAATATATGTTAGTGTGTGGTAACATGATAGCGCCTGCCTCTCAGCAAATCTCACCCTAAGTTTGTGTTCTATATTCATGTTATAAAATGTACGTGTCGCTGTGTTGTTAGCTTACTTGTTGGTGATAGAGCGTCCAGCAGGAGTGTGTTCTATCTCATATCCTTGTCTCCTCAAGACATCAATTACTGTGTTGTTTCCCATAAAGTGACCTGTAGAGAAGAATAAAGGCCTCAATGAATATGATTAAAAAAAGCAATGGATTCCTGGGTACTGTCAAGAGTTTTGTAAGTTAATATCACTGAAACTATGAGAAAAGTCTGCCTTCTGTGCCTAGAGCTTGTCTCTAACATTCATAGTAGAACTACGTCATTAGTTGAAACAGAGCAAGATGTCTATTACAGCTAAAAAGGGGCAGCCCATGAATTATATGAGGGTAAATCCAAAAAATAAAGGCAAAATACATTTAATAACTTTAATAGATGTAACTGTGAACACATGAACATATCACTTGTCCACATTGTCTCCATGCAAGACGATGCATTTGTATCATTCAACTAGCTTCTGCATTCCTGCTGCGTTTTTTGACTGCCTCCCAAGCCAGATGAGCACCTCTTCCTTTACTTCATCATGCTTTGTCATATGCTCTGCAGGTTGCAATGATGAACCCATGTCTCGTCGCCAGTGACAATTCTCTCTAGAAGACTTGGATCTTCTTCATGTCTCACGAACTGGGTCACAACCTCTACACACTGTTGCTTGTGCAGATCAGTAAGCTGTCTGGGAACCCATTATGCGCAGACGTTCCTGTATCCCAAGACATCGTGCATTTTGACAAATGCAGATCCATGCATAGCCATGCTTGTAGTAAATTGATTGTTTCCACAGCTAACGTGTGGTGTCCTTTCCCCACTTTTTTTTACAATGTGACACCTGCTAGCGAGCCTTCTCAAGCATTGCCCCCACACTATGGGGCTTACTCCCAGAAGGGCTACATCTAACTTGAGATTACCTCTACTTCAGAAAGCAAGTGAAAGCCTGGCCCTTCTCTCAAGCCTTTAATATTTGTGGTGCCTACCCGCAAACAAGTTAATACGGCACTCTGACGTCCCTAAGCGGATACCCCTCAAAGAAGAGTTAGTCCGGATCTTAGTAGCTAGCGGTTCGATGGCTAAGACAAACAACAGAGGGGAGAGGGGACATCCCTGACGCGTCCCACGACAAAGCGGGAAGGCTGTGAGAGACCGTCATTGATAATAAGGCGCGCTTGAGGCTTCATGTAAAGGCCCTGAATCCAAGTAAGGAAGGTCCCATCTATGCCATACTCCCCGAGCACCCAGAAAAGATACTGCCACGATATGCTGTCAAAGGCCTTTTCCATATCGAGCCCAACAATCGCAGAGGTACCCCCACCCCCCCGATGCTCATGAATTGCCGTTAATGCCCGGAGAAGGTTCATGGAGGCATATCGCTGAGGCACAAATCCCACTTGATCATCTCCAATAAGTTGGGGCAAGAACATTTTCAACCTAGCAGCCAGAACAGAAGCTAACAACTTAACTTAACATCCTGATTCAATAGGGAGATCGGGCGATAAGAGCCAACTTGCATGGGATCCTTCCCGGGCTTCGGTAACAAGGTGATATGAGCTAAATTACTGTGAAGGCCCAACGTGGTAGTGGATAGATAGTTGAAATAATCTCCTAGAGGCTGCGCTATCAGATCAGGCAACAGCTTATAATACTCTGGGCCAAACCCATCGGGACCCGGCGATTTAGCAAGTTTCAACTTCTTAATCCCCAGCCTAATTTCGTCCAAGGAGATGGGAGCATTCAGTTGTTCCACCTGGACTGCGGAGAGCCGAGGAAGACCTATATCCCGAAAAAAACTATCCCTGTCCGCTTCCGCGAAGTCTCTCCTCGCGTACAGTTGACTATAAAATTCCACAAATCGCTCCCGGATTTGAGCTTCCTGAGTCACACACTCTCCCTGAGAAGTGTGCACAAACCGAATAATTTGTCGCTTCCGATAAGGGCGGACCAAATTCGCTAAAAATTTACCTGCCTTTCCTCCCTACTGATAGAGACGAAATTTCTGATAGTAGAGATCTTGACGAGCACGATGGTCTAAGACAGCGATGGCGAACCTATGGCACGCGTGCCAACTGTGGCACACGAAGGCCTTGCAGCTGGCACGCGCAGGGCCGCCATCAGGGCAGTACTACCAGGGGAGAGAGCTGAATGGGGACGATGGGGGACCCGCGGGGTTAAATATAACTCGAGCCGCGAGGCTCGTCTTCTACTCCGACTGCCCTGCCGCTCACACAGCCGATCGGAAATCTTCCCCGACGTCAGCGCTGACGTCGGAGGGAGGGTTTAAGCAAAGCCCGCCCTCCGACGTCAGCGCTGAAGTCGGGGAAGATTTCCAATCGGCTATGTGTACGCGGTGGGACAGGCAGGAAATAGAAGACAAGCCTACACGGCTCGAGCTACATTTTGCTGAGAAAGTTGCTAAGATGGGCTGGGAGACAAACGGGGAACACAAAAGGGGGAGGGAGTGCGTTTTGGACACAAGGCATGAACTTGGGAGAAAGGAAGGGAGGGAAAGAGATGCTGAGGTGGGGGAGGGAATGGGTTTTTGGACACAGAAGGCATGAACTTGGGAGAGAGGAAGGGAGGGAAAGAGATGCTGAGGTGGGGGAGGGAATGGGTTTTTGGACACAGAAGGCATGAACTTGGGAGAGAGGAAGGGAGGGAAAGAGATGCTGAGGTGGGGGATGGAATGGGTTTTTGGACACAGAAAGCATGAACTTGGGAGAGAGGAAAGGAGGGAAAGAGATGCTGAGGTGGGGGAGGGAATGTGTTTTTGGACACAGAAAGCATGAACTTGGGAGAGAGGAAAGGAGGGAAAGAGATGCTGAGGTGGGGGAGGGAATGGGTTTTTGGACACAGAAGGCATGAACTTGGGAGAGAGGAAGGGAGGGAAAGAGATGCTGAGGTGGGGGATGGAATGGGTTTTTGGACACAGAAGGCATGAACTTGGGAGAAAGGAAGGGAGGGAAAGAGATGCTGAGGTGGGGGAGGGAATGGGTTTTTGGACACAGAAGGCATGAACTTGGGAGAGAGGAAGGGAGGGAAAGAGATGCTGAGGTGGGGGAGGGAATGTGTTTTTGGACACAGAAAGCATGAACTTGGGAGAGAGGAAAGGAGGGAAAGAGATGCTGAGGTGGGGGAGGGAATGGGTTTTTGGACACAGAAGGCATGAACTTGGGAGAGAGGAAGGGAGGGAAAGAGATGCTGAGGTAGGGGATGGAATGGGTTTTTGGACACAGAAGGCATGAACTTGGGAGAAAGGAAGGGAGGGAAAGAGATGCTGAGGTGGGGGAGGGAATGGGTTTTTGGACACAGAAGGCATGAACTTGGGAGAGAGGAAGGGAGGGAAAGAGATGCTGAGGTGGGGGATGGAATGGGTTTTTGGACACAGAAAGCATGAACTTGGGAGAGAGGAAAGGAGGGAAAGAGATGCTGAGGTGGGGGAGGGAATGGGTTTTTGGACACAGAAAGCATGAACTTGGGAGAGAGGAAAGGAGGGAAAGAGATGCTGAGGTGGGGGAGGGAATGGGTTTTTGCACACAGAAGGCAAGGACTTGGGAGAGAGGAAGGGAGGGAAAGAGATGCTGAGGTGGGGGAGGGAATGTGTTTTTGGACACAGAAGGCAAGGACTTGGGAGAGAGGAAGGGAGGGAAAGAGATGGTTGTGTACACGGGGAATAGAAGAAAGGAGATTTTTTGGTCATAGGGAGGGAGTGAGGTACAGACAGTGGCATACCAAGGTGGGGGTGGGGGCGGTATGCCCCGGATTTACGCCCCAAGGGGGTGCACAGCTGGCCACCCTCCAGTGTTCTCCCTAGGCTGGCAAACTGCGTCTCTTTAGCCACTTGAGTGCCACCGCCGCCATTGGGAACAGGCTGGTGCCAAGTTCTCCCTGCTTTTCCCTGTGGGGCCGACCAACTCTCGCCACCCGCGTCAATTCTGATGTCGGAGAGGACGTTCTGGGCCAGCCAATCGCTGCCTGGCTGGCCCAGAACGTCCTCTCCAATGTTAGAATTGACGTCGAGTGGCGAGAGTTGGTCGGGCCCGTGGGGAAGAGAAGCAGGGCGAACTCGGCACCGACCTGTTCCCGATAGCGGCAGTGGCAGCCTATTTCCCAGTGGCGGTGGCAGCATTTTCCTAATGGTGGTGGCATAGGGGAGGGCAAGGAGAAAGAAAGAAAGGGGGGGACAGGGAGCCAAAAAAAAAAAAGAAAGAGGGCTGGGTGAAACAAAGAAAAATGGGGCACGGAGAGATAGAGAAAGACAGACAAACAGAATGAAAGGGGGTATGGAGAGAGAGAAAAAGAAAGAAGGGGGCAGGGTGAAACAAAGAAAAAGTTTGGGGAGGGAATGAGGTCTGGAGGAGAGAAAGCATACAGGAGGCTGAAAAAAGGGAAGAAATATTGGATGCACAGTCAGAAGAATAAAGTGCAACCAGAGACTGATGAAATTACCAAAGGTAGGAAAATGATTTTATTTTCAATTTAGTGATCAAAATGTGTCCGTTTTGAGAATTTATATATGCTGTCTATATTTTGCACTATGGCCTCCTTTTACTAAACCGCAATAGCGTTTTTTAGCGCAGGGAGCCTATGAGCTTCAAGAGCAGCATGGGGCATTCAGCGCAGGTCCCTGCGCTAAAAACCGCTATCGCGGTTTAGTAAAAAGGAAGGGGGAATATTTGTCTATTTTTGTATAGTTGTTACTGAGGTGACATTGCATAAAGTCATCTGCCTTGACCTCTTTGAAAACCCGCAGAATATAAATGATAATTAACATTTTCTCTGCGTACAGCGTGCTTTGTGTTTTTAAAATTTTATTGTTGGTAGATCATTTTGACTTGGCCACAAAGGTAAGGGGGAGGGAGGGGAGCTGCTGAAAGAGTCTACCTTGACGTGGTTGCAGGCTTACAAATCTTTTGGTCAAAGAGTGCGGCGACAGAGAAAAGTATGTGTGTATTCGGCCCATGAATGAAATCATTAAAACATTATAAATTGCCAATAAATTGAAATGAAAACCAAAGGATTGTGAATCAAATTGATTCTCTGACAATACAAAGATTCCAACCTTTAAAAATGATGTTACATAGTTCAGGCAACTTTATAAAGAGTTTTTAGATACTAAAATCTTGTTATTAATGTTTAATTGACGTGCTGGCACTTTGAGGAAATTCTTTGGTTTTGTGCGGCAGTTTGGGCACTCGGGCTCAAAAAGGTTAGCCATCACTGGTCTAAGATCTCATTGATCTGGGAACGCAGAGAGTGAAGTAGCTGACAATCCGACCCCGCCTGAGTCTGCTGATGACGCTGATGCACAGTGACCAGTTGCCGGGACAAATCGAGAAGTTTCTCCCCCTGCCTCTTCCATACCGTAGTCACATATTGAATGATATGGCCCCGTAAGACCGCCTTCGAGGCTTCCCAGAACATAGCCGGGTCGACGGCAGAAGTATTGTTAAACAAATCATAGTCCAACTACCGGGCGCGCAAAAGCTCATGGAATTTCTTATCATAATATAAAGCAGCAGGAAATCGCCAGGAGCTCTCCCCTCTCTGATTCGTGATCGCCAAACTCAGTACCACTGCTGAATGATCCGAAAGAGTGAGATCTTCGATCGTGACTTTATCAACCCGGGGAAACAAAGCAGAGGATACCAGAACATAATCCAATCGGGAATAGAGGGAGTGGGGGTGAGAATAAAAGGTATATTCTCGATCGAAGGGATGAAGGGTTCTCCAGGTATCTACCACCGCTAAGTGATCACAGAGGAAATTCACCCCCATATGTACATGATTCCGAGGTCGCGGCCTGGCAGGAGAACAGTCCACAGTAGGGTCAGCCGTGTTGTTAAAATCTCCACCCACAACCAGGTGATAAGTAACCCCTAGTAAAAGCGGTGATTGTAAACATTCGGGGCATACAAATTACAAAGCAAAAGCTGAAAGCCCCAAAGTTCCCCCAAGATCAGGACATAACGACCCTCTTTATCCTGAATGGTCTTATGAATAAGAAAGGGCAGATTTTTGTGAATCAAAATGGCCACCCCTCGTTGTCTACCATTATAGGCAGAGTATTTCACATCCCCGACCCATTCCCTGCGCAGCTTCTCATGTTCCACGCTAGTCAAGTGGGTTTCTTGAAGGAAAGCAATATCACTCCAATGTTGCCGGAGCCAGGTTAAAATTTTTTTTCGTTTAATAGGGGAGTGAATGCCATCCACATTGAGAGTAACCACATTCAAATTAACCATAGCTACTCAAGAGAAAAAGCCACCAAAACAATCGTAGGATACAAGAGAAAAAACTGGTGAGAAGCCAGACCCCCCCAGTTAGGCCTGGCCCCAGAGAAAAACAGTGCTCCCCCAGCTCCAGATCCACTATATCACCTCCCCCCCCGCTCCCCTTCCGACCCCTTCAATACACACCAAAAGCATCCACAACCACACAACACACATACGTCCCATCGCACTACCCCATCCCTCCCACCCATAAGCTCGTCCCCAAGCATCCCAAACCCCACAGTCCCACAAAGACTGCATACACCCAACCCATTGCATCCCCACTCCTGACCCCAAGCCCAAAAGAACCCAGAAAGAAGAGCGTATGAGAAGCCCAATGCTCACCCTGCCCAGTCCCATACGCCTCCACGCTAACCAAAAAGGAACAGCTACCGAAGAGGGACCCTCCTACCCAACAGAGTAGCTAACCCGATCCCACTCCTAACCAAAGCACGTCACAACGCCCCTTCCCCTTCTAGTCCTATTGACTCCCCCATCCAGCCTGATATCCCTCGGCCCAACACCTGCCAGGTAACCCCCCTCCTGCTTGTTCCAGCACAAGATGCCAAGGGGCCAGAAGGCAAGACCCACACCCAGCTCTCCCTAAGAGGAAAGGCCCAAGCTGCAAGAAAGAAACCCCCCCCCCCCCCAACCACAAACAGTAGGGCTAGGATGGACAGGTAACAGAGTCTGTGAACAATATAACAATACATGTACAACCAAACCCGGAGACAACAGAAGCACCTTCGGTGTATCCTATAAAGCCTAGAGAGGAATTGCCGACATTAGAATAGGCAGCCCCCCAAGTGCCCCACCCACCCCAGAACTCCCCAATCCACTGAAAAGAAGAACCAAGAGAAAGGAAAAGAAAGAACAGAGCAGGACAGAAGATGACAATGGAAGGATACCACTAGGGCCCGGGACCGGTCAGCACTGCAAACAGAGTCCCGCCTCATGCACTGGAGGCCCTCGCGGCAGAGAGGAAAACAGAAAGAGCCAAGAATACAAGAGAGAAAAGAAAAATTAAAAAATAAATAAATGAAAAAGACTCAAAAAAGAATGTACTAGCCTCCAAAGGGAAGCAAAATGTCAATAAAAGCAAGCAGAAAAATGCAGATAAACAGAGGAAAAAAGAGAATAAACAAATAAATAAACAGATAAATAAAACAAAACCGGAGCAGCATCAGGGGCAGGTACAACCACAGCCCAGGCCACAAAGGAGGGAGCGCTGCGAAGCAGGAGGAAAAAGAAAACAGAAGAAAACATGCAGCAGGCACTAGGCATTAAAGGTCCATAAGGTCCAAGTCCCCGGAAAACAGGAAAGCTCAACAGGTGCCGAAGAGATCTCATAGATCCAGCAGTCATCCTGGCAGGCCCTCTAGAAAGGTGCAGATCTCCGTAGGGGAAGAAAAGTAGAGCACCCAATTTTCATGATGCACCCGGAGCTTAGCTGGATAGAGGAGGGCAAATCGTAGCTGGCGTTGATGGAGTTGAGAACAATAGGGCGCCATCGCCTTCCGTTGCTCCGACACCCGCTGAGAATAGTCTTGAAACACCAAGAGTCAGTGGCCCTCATAGGAGAGAGTGCCTTTCTTCCTGTAGCTCTCCATTAGCCGATGCTTATCCGCAAAGTTTGGCAGGCGAGCGATGATGGGACGGGGTCGAGAGTCCCCCTCTCGGCGAGCCCCCAACCGGTGGGCCCGCTCAACAAGCAGAGGGGTCCCATCGGTATCCATGCCCAGCTCCCCAGGCAGCCAGGTCGAGATCAGGGTGGTTAAAGCTGGTACTGTAAGGAACTCCGGTACGCCGATAAGACGGATATTATTCCGGCGGCTGCGATTTTCCAAGTCCTCCGCGCGGTCCTCCAGGCGACGGTATCTCTCTTCAAGAGAAAGGCTCCCTGCCTCCAAGGCCCCCACGCGGTCCTCCTGAGCTGACACACGGTCCTCCACGTGTTGCAATCTGGCGGCCTGCTGCTCCACCGAGTCTTTCATGCCGTCAACAGTGGATTGCAACCTGGTGAGCTTATCGTCGAGGAAAGCAGTTAAGTGTTTTTTCAACTCTTCAATAGCATCAGCGTGCAGGGTGATTATCGGGCTGTCAGCGGCTCGTGCAGGAGAGTGGGGCGTCGCCATCTTGGCAGGAGTAAAAGGGCCCCTCGGGATCTTAGCAGCCTTCGGGGCTCGCGGCGGCATAACGCACAGCCTCACCAAAAAGGATCTGCAGATAGCCAGCCACCTGTCCCAGCCCGCGGGGAGGAGAGGGGTCCCAAAACAGCCAAGAAAAGCAGAATATAGCCGGTAAAATAGAGCTCGGGTCAGGAGAGGGATCAATGTATGACCTCTCAGGCTGGATGCATCACGTGACCCCCCAAGCTAGATTATTTTAACTTGCTGCTATTGGGATTAGTCTAAACAAAGTTGAGCTCTACAAGTTATGATGAATTCTGCATCCAAATTGATTAGTGGGGTAGCTAGAACATCTTATATTACCCCTGTATTAAAAAGTCTGCACTGGTTACCAGTTAAACAGAGGATTTATTTTAAAATATTATCTTTGGTGCATCAATCTTTGCAACGAATGGTGCCATATTGGTTCCAGTGCCTTTGGGAGATCTGGTAAGGCCCTGCGATAAGTAGTATGAAGTTAATATGTCAGTTACCTATGAATATAAAATATATGTCCACAAAAACAAAAATGTTTACTTTTGCTGGGATGTCTTTGTGAATAACTTGACTGGTCAAATCAGATTATGTGTGGAACACTCCATTTTTAAAAAACTGCTTAAGACCAAACTGTTCGTGGATGCTTACTTATGATATAATTATTCTTCTGAAACTGTTTTGCTTTCCCTTAATTACAGTTAATGGGTATCTGTTAAAGGCATTACAAAGGGTATTTTCTTATATTATTAACCTGATGTGTGATGATTTTGAATTGCAATGCTTTAGTGTATGTGTAATTTTATGTTTTTATATATGTAACTTTGGAAACCGCTTAGATTTTTGGCGGTAGAGAAATTTTTAAAATAAAAATAAACTATTTCGTTAGCTGTTACGAAAACAGCAAAGTTTTTAAATTTTTACAAAATGATTGAAAGGAGTCTAATTCTTTTATCCTTAATGGGATACCACCATATCTCCGTTAGTTTTGAAAATATAAGATTTACCCAATTTTCCAATAGATCTTATGCCCGTAGGAGAAGGAGATGAAAGTTTAAGTTTTTGGGTAGACCTCGTCAGGCCCAATCTATAAGTATTCCAAGATAAGGGAACCAAAGGTAAAAAAAATACCAAACAAGATCTTAAAGATGATACATGTTGACACACAAAATCATTCATTTCTCAGAACCTCAATATCTAGTGGCCAGACTACATTATCATATACCAACACACGCCCTGCACTCGAGCCAAAAATGCCTGTTGAAAATACCCTCCTTCAGAGACATCAAATACAAAAGTCTTAGGATAAGAATGTTGTCAGTGATGGCTCCAAGGTGGTAGAACTTCATTCCGAAAAGAATTAAAACTAGAAAAGGACACCAGAAAGTTCAAGAAAGGTATAAAGACCATCCTCTTAACAGACTACTTTAACTAATAAAGCAACATAGAGGAGATAGCTGGCTAGTCCCCATTAGGAACACAACATAGAATACGATACAGGTATTATGTGTGCAAATAAGTAGGATTTAGTATGGACATAGTACACGTAATGTACACAATACTAGTATTATGTGTGTATATATGTAGGATGATTGATTATAGTATAAATGTGTCTGTATTGAAAATCATCTCAGAAAACACCAACTCTGTATTGTAACACCATTACAGAAGCTCATGTAAACCGCTCTGAATGGATTCCCCCGTCATTAGTAGTGGTATAGAAGTTGTCAATAAACATATAGATTCATTCTGAGCTAGTCCTGACCTGCAAATGAAATGTAATCTTGCTTTTCTTAGGTTATTCAGCTGGGAAATGCATGCCATGAAATAAAACCATGATCTTGTCAGCTTATCTTCCTGGACATGGCTCTATATGATTATCTTAATTTTATCATAAGCAGCTGTTGTGTATAGAACAGTTTCTGCTGTTTGATATACCAGCCTTCTTAAAGAAACTTGGAAATGCTTCATGAATTCTGTCATGAAATAGAAATAGATAAAACACACTAGAGGTTTCACAAATCCAGAAAAAAATTCAGGTTCTGTTGCTATTGTATTTTTCAGTGTTGTGCTGTTTGGCATTCAGCACAAGCATCAAAAGAGAGGCTGTGATTACATGATGATAAATAACAATTTTGATATATGCCTGCAGAACTATTAACAGCCTTGTTAACCCTTATTCTCTTTTGTAATGCTCTGAAAAATTGTAAAACAAATGAGCATGCTGCTGCCAATTACATGCTCCTAAAATGACAAAATGACAACCACAGATCTAATTAGAAATATTACAGTGCTGCAGCTCATTCTTTCATCACTGTGACATTAGCTTAATCAATTCTCAGGCTAAACAAATTGAAAACAAGGTAATAAATGTGCATCTGGAAACATGCATTCCAAGGGGTTGTTAAACTGTTGACAAAAAAACTGATCACTTTTGGACCATACTTTATCATAAAACTAATTTACTGGAAAGAGTGTATTAGTGCAGAAAGGACAACAATAGAAAAGCTTATTTTGCCAAATAGTGATATAAATTTATATTGTATTTATCACCAAAAATACTTCTCTATCCTTGGAAAAGATGTAGCCACAGTAGGCTCCATGGGCTAGATTCACTAAAGTCAGCAATTGTTGCTAAACCTGTTTTCATAGGTTTAGCAATGATTGCTGCTAACTGACCCGATTCACTAAACAGCCTACCGTGTGTTTTTCCTTCGATCATCCATTTTCCAATCTGGCCATGCAAATTAGTAAAACCCCATGTAAAATAGCCACACGAATGATTCACTTACATTGCTTGGCTATTTAGCATTGGGTTTTACCGATCCTAAAACCCAACTGCTGTAGACCTGTAACTGTGTTACCAACAGGTCTGCCTGTTTTGGGTTTTTTTTTCCAATGGCACAGATATTTTGTGTGTATTACACATACAAAATATCTGCCCCATAAAAAAACAGAAAAATCCCCCATCGCTGCCAATGGCCCTCCCCCAGTGACCCCCGATAACTGCGCGCCCCTTTGACAAATGCGGCAACCCACTCTAAAACAAACAGCAGGATGGATGCCCACTCCCTCCTGCCAGGAAAACCTCCCCCTGCTTTAGAAAAGGGCAGGAGAGATGCCCACTCCTTCCTTCCAGGAAAAACCTCCTCATGCTTTAGAAAAGGGCAGGAGGAATGCCCACTCCCTCCTGCCAGAAAAGACCTCCCCCTACCTTCCACCACCCCTGAAGAAAAAGGCAGGAGGAATGCTCACTCCCTCCTGCCATGAAGGTGCCCACTCCCTCCTCCCGCCTGAAAAAAATGGCATGAGGGATGCCCACTCCCTTCTGCTTGAAAGACCTCACCCCTCCTCACCCTACCTCCCATGAAGAAAAAGGCAGGAGGGATGCCCATTCTCTCCTGCCTCCAGAGGCCCCCTCCCCCTCCAGGCCCCCAGACCCTGAACCTTAAAGTTGGGAGCAGGAGTTACTGAAAATACCTCCTGCTCATCCTCTCTTCGCGACGACATTGAGCATTGGCCCCCTCCCTGGTGCATCATGTGCTGCAAGACCCTGATTGGCTTAGACGCTTCGGGCTCCTCCCTTGGTGTTGTTTAGACATCTATGCATTATAGAATCGCACAATGCTGAGTGCGATTCTATTATGCATAGACGCACAATAGAGAATTGTGCTCAGCGGCATCCAGCATGTGTAATATAGTTAGATGTCCTTAATAGAATCGCCTTTTAGGTGTCGCATAGATGTCTTGATAATGTCTATAACATTATCGTTATGATATCTGAACCACCACTATTGTGAATAGGGTTTCTCTTCTTATTTTGTTAAACTCAGAGAATGAGGTTTAGTTATAAGTTCATTTGTTCATGTGCTTTGCTTGAGTAATGCATTATTAAATATCTTTTAATCTTAATATGAAACAGGAGTACTCTGTATCCCCCCAAAAAACAAAACCCACACCACTATATCTGGACACCTCCAGTACGCCCAACCCACACCTAACTCGCACCTAGCTAGCGCCCAACTCAAGCCCAAAAAGTGGACCTGGTTTTGCAATGCCTACATTTTAGGCAAGCCTGTAGATGTGTTTGGATGTTGAGCGGCATGCGATTCTGTAAATCGATGTCCATATTAAAACCACGCCCATGCCTATCCCATTAGGTGCTGCTTTCTCCGATGGGTGTCTATGAAATTGTAGACACCTATTTTGTGAATCGTGCACAGCCTTTAGACATCTAACTTTTATTATTGCTTGTTAAAGTCATTGATTGGGCTTATTATTTAATTTATTTGGACGTTTATCTTCAGGCGTCATTTACAGAATTTGCCCCTAGATGTGATGTGCTTAAATCAGGAGTTCTTAGCCAGGGTTTTGGAAAGAGGCCAAAATGCGTGCAGAGAAGGGACCTGAAATTTGAGGTAATTTATTGAATCTTTCTAGACAGAATGAAAGCAGTTTTTAGGACAATTATTGGTAGTATAACTGTAATTTTAGTGCTGTGTTAGTAGTAGCACTATTATCAGCTAACAGTGACATATGCAGCTGTCAGTACTGTATTTCCCCGAAAATAAGACAAGTGTCTTATATTAATTTTGGGCCCCAAAAATGCACTAGGGCTTATTGTTGGGGTAGGTCTTATTTTTTTCATGTACATGATCAGATCATCTCTCCCTTCCTCTCCTTCACCCCAATTTTTCTTCTTTCCTTTCTCTCCCCCCATGTGTAGCATCTTTCCTCCCTGCTCCCTGCTTTCCTCCCTTTCACCCTGCTCCCCTTGTGCCTTCCCTCTACAGCATCTTTTTATTCATCTCTCCCTCCCATCTCTTGTGCAGCAGAACCCTTGCACAACTTCAATCCCTCCCTTCCGTGCAGCAGAACCCTTGAGCAGCCCCTCGCACCGCCACATAGTCGAATCCCCGCTGACCTTCCCATCCTTCCATCTCTCCCTCCCATCTGAACCCCACCAACCGCAAGACCTACATACCTCCCTCCAAAGAGTAGCGTCAGCAGCACTCTAAACAGGCTGCTTCGCGGTCTTCTTCTCCTAGGGCCCTCTGTGCGCCCTGTTACTGATGACATCATCAGTGATGCAGCAGAGGGAATGCCTGTTTAGAGTGCTACTGATGCTGCTCTTTGTAGGTCTTGCGGTCGGCAGGGTTTGGACGTGAGGGAGAGATGGAAAATTAGGAAGGTCAGCGGGGGTTTGGCTGTGCAGCAGGGGTGGGGGCGAATCTGGTGCTGCTGGTGAATCCAGGGAGATTTGGGTTAGGCTTCCAGGGACTAGGGCTTACTTTGGGGGTAGGGCTTATAGTAAGACCTATCCCAAAAATCATGCTAGGGCTTATTTTCGGGGTAGGTTTTATTTTTGGGGAAACACAGTAGTTGCTAATGGACATGTGGTTTAGGGAAGAGATGCAAGGGTAGAGTACATTTTTAAAATAAACTGTGTGCTCTTGGTGTATACCCAAAAGTGACTGGGTCACAGGAGCCAACTTTTGAAAATGATTGGGGATGCTGAAGTCATAACTCACAATAAATTTCCCCTCACCCAGAAAAGAAAAGAAAAAAGGAAAACGAAAATATATCTGGTAGTGAATGGTCAGCCTGTATCTAAATATCAAGAGCAGGGCAGGTAATATGGGCAAATCAAAAGTTAGGGTCCTGCCACTTTCTCCTCACAATGGCAGCTTGTCAGCATCATACTCTCTCTCCATTCAAGGCTTTCATAACACTTTTCTCCAACCAGTCCCTGTCTTCTCTCAGCCCAACTGGAACGAAGCTATTAAATTCGTAGGGCTGGTTTCGGTTAGGGTGCTGGTCTTTGACCTAGGGGCCGCCGTGGGAGCGGACTGCTGGGCTCGATGGACCACCAGTCTGACCCAGCAGCGGAAATTCTTATGTTCTTATCTACACTACATTCTATTCCCAATTTTTTTTCATTTTCTACTAATTTCTTCTTCCCCCTTGTTCCTCCTTCCCCCACCCTACTTCCTCTGCACATTTTAATTTTCTCCTCCTGCATAAGCATAATATGATGTTTTATATTTGGAGGCAAGGAATTTAATAGCTCTTTGGCCTGCTCTATTCCTTAAACTTTTAGCCTATTCATTTTCCCTTGACCCAGTCTTCTATTTCCCTTTGCTCCCTAGCAAGCTCTAATGCATTTTTCCCTAGTTAGTTGCCATTCTATACATGTTTGGCTCACTCATCCCTTTACTGATTTCCACTTATTACTCTCTCTACAGGTGAGAATTCCTTTTTTTGTAGATTTAACTCATCTTCAGTTTGAGACTTCCCATTGACTACAGGTTTGGATCATTTCCCTGCTCTGCTTTCCCTGGTTGGGCACATTCCTGTTTTCTGGGACTGGTGAAATAAAGTTCTAGCAAAACTTGTGAATTGTGTGAGACCAACTGTGAATCAGACCCTAATAACTAAACAAAAGTCAAGTGCAGAAAGGATTTATTGCATTCTTACTTTCAAACCAGTTAAACAAATGTTGAATTTCCGGAACTTGGAGGCTTAGCGAATAGAAACATAGAAATAGAGGGCAGATAAGGGCCACGGCCCATCTAGTCTGCCCACCCCAATGACCCTCCCCTACCTTTCTCTGTGAATAGATCCCACGTGTCCATCCCATTTGGCCTTAAAATCAGGCACGCTGCTGGCCTCAATAACCTGAAGTGGAAGACTATTCCAGCGATCAACCACCCTTTTAGTGAAAAAGAATTTCCTGGTGTCCCCGTGCAGTTTCCCGCTCCTGATTTTCCACGGATGCCCCTTGTTGCCGCGGGACCCTTGAAAAAGAATATATCTTCTTCCACCTCGATGCGGCCCGTGAGATACTTGAACGTCTCGATCATGTCACCCCTCTCTCTGCGTTCCTCGAGTGAGTACTGCTGCAACTTATCCAGCCGTTCCTCGTACAGAAGATCCTTGAGTCCCGAGACCATCCGGGTGGCCATTCTCTGGACCGACTCCAGTCTCAGCACATCCTTACGGTAATGCGGCCCCCAGAATTGCACACAGTATTCCAGGTGGGGCCTCACCATGGATCTATACAAAGGCATAATGACTTCAGGCTTATGGCTGACGAAACTCCTAAGTATGCAACCTATGATTTGCCTTGCCTTGGATGAAGCTTGCTCCACTTGATTGGCAGTCTTCATGTTCTCACTGACGATCACCCCTAAGTCTCGTTCTGCTTCAGTTCTTGTTAGGATCTCGCCATTAAGGGTGTAAGTCTTGCATGGATTTTGGCTGCCCAGGTGTTTGACTTTGCATTTTTTGGCATTGAAGCTGAGTTGCCAGGATCTAGACCAGCGCTCCAGTAGGTCGTGCATCATGTTGTCGAACATTGAATTTATGTCTGTTGTGCTTTTGCCCATTACATTGCTTAGTTTGGCGTCATCGGCGAATAATGTTATTTTACCTCGCAGACCTTCTGCCAAGTCTCTTATAAAGATGTTGAATAGGATCGGGCCCAGGACCGAGCCCTGCGGCACTCCACTGATTACCTCCATCATTTTGGAGGGGGTGACGTTCACCACTATCCTCTGAAGCCTACCTCCAAGCAAGTTCCCAACCCATTTCGTCAATGTTTCGCCCAATCCTATAGAACTCATCTTGCTCAGCATCCTGCGGTGTGGTACGCTATTGAATGCTTTACTGAAGTCTAGGTATACGATGTCCAGGGACTCCCCAACATCCAGCTTTCTCGTCACCCAGTCAAAGAAGCTGATCAGGTTGGATTGGCAGGATTTCCCCTTAGTAAATCCATGTTGACGGGGATCCCGTAGATTCTCCTCATTCAGGATCGTATCCAATTAGCGTTTGATTAGAGTTTCCATTAGTTTGCACACTATTGATGTGAGACTCACCAGTCTGTAGTTTGCTGTCTCCATCTTGGAGCCTTTCTTGTGGAGTGGAATGACGTTAGCCGTCTTCCAGTCCAACGGGACGTTACCCGTACTAAGGGAGAGATTGAAGAGCGCGGATAGCGGTTCCGCCAAGACATCACACAACTCCCTGAGCACCCTGGGGTGTAGGTTGTCAGGCCTCATTGCCTTGTTAACCTTAAGCTTTGACAGCTCGCAGTAGACACCACTGGGTGTAAACTCGAAATTACTAAACGGGTCATCTGCGTCAACCCTTGTCTGTAGCTGAGGGCCGAGTCCTGGCACCTCGCGGGTGAAGACTGAGCAGAAGTATTCATTTAACAGTTGGGCTTTTTCCAAGTCCGCTTCTACATAGTCTCCGTCTGGTTTCCTAAGACGTACTATCCCGCATGAGTTCTTATTTCTGTCACTGATATACCTGAAGAAGGATTTATCTCCTTTCTGGATGTTCTTCGCTAGAGAATCCTCCATGCGGAATTTGGCCTCCCTAACTGCTGTTTTGGCGGCTTTTGACTTGGCCAGATAGACTTCCCTAGAGTCCTGTTTCCGATTGTTTGTAAGAGATGAATGCTTTTTTCTTCTCCTTGATGAGGTCCGAAATCTCCGCAGAGAACCACTGTGGCTTATTGTTCCTTTGCCGTTTACTTACTGATTTAACATAGCGGTTTGTTGCTTCTTGTATGGTGGCTTTCAAAGTCGACCACATTTCTTCCACGTTATCGGTTTTTGCTTGGCTTTGTAGCGCCTGGTGAACGAAGTCTTCCATTTCTTTGAAGTTTGTGTCCTTGAATTTGAGGACCTTGGTCAGTGTGGTAAATTTAGTGAAACCTTTCCTGAGATTGAACCATACCATGTTGTGGTCACTGGAGGCCAATGTGTCGCCCACCGAGACCTCTGAGACACTTTCTCCATTGGTAAGTATCAGGTCCAGTATTGCCTGATCCCTTGTTGGTTCCAACACCAGTTGCCTGAGTCTTGCTCCCTTCATAGAGTTTAATAGCCTCCTGCTGCTGCCGGAAGCAGAGGAAAGCGTGTCCCAATCCACATCAGGCATGTTGAAGTCACCTAACAATACTGTGTCCCCACGCAAGGTGATGGCAGGCTAACAGCTGAGCTCCCTCCTATAAGCATAATTTATTAGTTTTAAAGTAATAAATTTTCTCCAGATTCATTTAAAATTTGAAAGAATGGCATCAACTAAACTAAAACTACAAGAAACTCCTGCTAAATCAACAGGAAAGGCTAAGAGATTAAAGGAGGATCCACAAACTGCCAGTGGGGTTCCATTACCTATGGACGCTCTGGATATAATTGAGGTAATGGAAGAATTAGGGAATATTAACTTAAACCTAATGGAAATGAAAAAGAAATGAATCTCAGGAACAGTAAGTTTGATATTTTAAATGATAGAATGGACAAATTGGAAGATAAAATGGGAAAAATTGAACACATACAACAAACTTACAAGGAAGATCACAATATCTTGATGGAATTCAATAAGAAAATAATTGATATGGAAAACAGATCTAGAAATCAGAATATTAGAATAATTGGAATAAAGAAAGGTGCCAAGGGGAAAAACATGATCTCTCTTTTAGAGGATCTAATACCAAAAATTCTTCCAATAAAAATTAAAAGTACTTTAGAAATAGAAAGAGCACATAGAATTGGAAAGAAAAATGCTCAACATCAAGAAAAACCTAGAACTGTAATATTAAGACTATTTAGATTCCATCAAGTACTAGATATTTTAAAAGCTGCAAAAGAGGCAAAAAATATAACTTACAAAGATTCCAAATTGATCTTTCTCCCTGACTTTGCAAAAGAGACTTTTCAGGTCAGGAAAAATTTTTTACAACCTAGACAATCTTTGAAAGAAATAGGAGCTCAATATGGTTTATATTATCCTGCGTTAATGAAAATTACATACAAAGGAAAATTTCATCAGTTCAGTGATCCAGAAAAACTTAAGGATTTCCTTTCATCACAAGAAACACCTATGAATTAGAATTTAATTAAATTAAAACAATGATAGGAAAAGTAGATATATTTGAAATTTTATTTTTGTTGATTTCAATTATAAAAGTTGACTAAGGGAAAATTAAAGAAAATAAATTTTTTTATTCACTTTAATGGACATAAAGATGGCTGCTACAAATGACTCATTAACTGTAATGGAATGTTCAGAATAGTTTCAAATTAAATTAAACTGAAAAGGATTCTACTACAGAGTTGAAAAATAAATGAGAAGTTAAATATTCATATATTCATATTTACCTAACATCAGAAAGAGTGTGGCGGTCAGAGGGAGGAGCATCGAACATTCTTTAAGAAAATAGCCAGGGAGATTCTTGGGACTAGTCTAAACTAGAGGAAAAGGACGGCTCACCTCCTTCATAGGGTTTCTGATGTGGAAGTTGTGCTGCGGATGATGGGGTGTGGGAGAGCTGAGTGCTTTGGTGGGTCCTGAGGCATCTTGAAACATTTTAGGGTTACAAAGTGTTCAGCTGACTTCCTGATGTCGGGTAACATTAGTGCTTCTGGTTTCCAGAGATAAAATGGTGAAGGGAGCAGCCATCTGCCGCGACTCCGCAGCTTGGATCTGAGAGACAAAGTGCTAAGAATGCTGCGGAGAGATATCCTGCGAGACTTCCACCCCCGCAGCTCGCCCTCAACCTGGTCAAAAACAGTCGGCTTTGCGATGGTCAAATGAACGAGCTGCTTGAATGGCTGAGGGGCAGCTCCCTGGAGACTGTGATCGGCTGCTCTGCTTGGATCTGGAGAGTCTGAGGGGTCGGCAGCTGCTTGATCTGCCCGACTTGCTCTTTGTCTGTTTTAAGGCCGAAGACTTGAGCAGCCTTCAGAACGCCTATGTCTTCCTGGCCATCAGGATGGTATTCATCGGAGTCATCTTCCTGCTAGTTCTGTACCTGAACAGAAAGAGCATCAGGAAGTCGATACATAACATGCAGGGATCACCTGGAAGGTTATCATTTTTGCTATAAGATTACGGCTGATCCCAGGCTCACATATGTTAGCTCCTCTTCGAATGTCTGATTAGTCCGGTAATGGGCATGCACCAAAACTATGCATGAATCAGACCCTCTGGAGCGCATTCACTCTCTTCACCCCCGCCACCTACAGCATTTAACTTCGGATTATTATGCATTCAATCAAGGTACATATATGGTGTTGGGTTTTGCTTTTCTGGAGTTTTAACTTAACAAACGAAGTATGTTTTCTGTATTTAGATCTTGAATGTCTTTGTAAAAATATCTTGGTTTAGGATATGAGCTTCAAATTTAAAAATGATGCTATGCGCCTCCTTCGCTGCCATATTATCCAGTGTTTGACTTGACAACTCCGAATACATCAGCAGCCTCATAACCTTTTGAAGAAAATGTGTTTCCTTAATACCATTTTATTTTGGGTCAAAGAGTAGAAACTATTTTAAATAACTACCTGCAGATTTAGATCATTTTAGCAAAAAACTCGATTAGAAAAGTTCCTAGGAGAAAATGATAAAGTCAAAGGAGGTGAAGATAAGGGAAGTTCTGAAGTTTGGATTTACAGAATGGACGGCTCCTGAAAGTACAGATGCTGCCGGTTCTGGTTCCTTACAGAGTGCTCTAATATAGTCAAACCAAGAGACAAGGATACTTTGCTGAGGGTTTGTTAACTTCAGATTTAAAGTTATAGGCCTTTTCAACTATGACACATGCAGCAGCAAATTAAAGTGATATTGATAAAATTAATTAAGTCCTAAATGATGGGTCATGTTAAATATATTTGTTTTTACTTTGAAGGAAAGTGATAAAGGTTAATAGAAATGGATTTATATAGAGAGTATATTATTACAATGGTAATTCTTAAAAATATAAATGAAATATTATATTGATATTATCTTAAATAAGATTTGTAAATTATTACATTTTCGGTTGTCATAATATTAAATGCACCAATGGTTTTAAAATCAATTTTACTATTATTAAGAGGGATTGTAAAGGAATATTCTAATGCAATTTTGGTGTTTAAAATATAATTTTAAAGTACAAATTTCTGAACTGAATTAAAGTCATGAAGATTTTTATATAAAAGCTTGGTATTTAATTAATAAGAAAGTTAGGGGTTTTAAATATATAGATTGATCAATTTTTAATAGTAAAGGAAGAATAGTTAAGTAAGATGCTTATGGGAGGGAAAGGGTGGCAGGTCTGAGCAGATGTCTTCAAGTTATCGTATTATTAGGAGGGGAGGGTTAGGGGAGGGCATAGGGAAAGATTTTTGGTATCATAGAAATATAGTATTTAAGGAATTAAGAATGGGGAAGAATGTTTTATATAGTAAATTGAAGGGAATGAATTATGTGTATGAAAATTATAATAAATTAATGTATTTGTTGGAGTTCAAATGTGCTGGAAATAAATATATTGATGGAACTTAAATTACTTTCGCTAAATATAAATGGCCTCAAGTTTCAAGTTTCTTAAAATTTTGATTTGAACGCAATATCAAATAATTCAATGCATTTAACAATAGTAATTTTGGGGGGACAAATAACAATTTAAATAATAAAAACATACAATCTTATCTATAATTATCTAAAGATACATAAGGAATAGAAGGATAAATTACATTTGTTTAAAATAAAATAACCAAAAGAAAAAACATTTAGGGAGAAACAACTTCAGGAGGGATATTAAAAGGTTTTAGAGAAACCATCCAATAAAAAGAAAGAAAGTACTTTTATTCTTAAAACAACAGAATATTGGTATATGTTACATCCAGGAGACTCACTTATCAGCTTTAGAGTCTCAAAAGCTTAAAGGAGACTGGGTGAAACATTGCTTTTATGCCCCAGCTGTAAAGAAAAAAGCAGGTGTTGCAATATTGGTGAATAAGAGATATAATGCTATGTTCAAATTAATTGCTGCTGATCCCTCAGGAAGGTGGATACATGTAGACATGAATCTGGGAAATACTACCATGATGCTATTCAATGTATAAGCACTTAATTCAAACCAAATTGAATTTTTCAAATCTCTACAACAATTATTGTTACCACTGGCTGCTTCTAATTTAGTTGTAGACTTCAGCACTAGTGTAATAAAGTATCTTAGAATGAAGAAACTAAGCAATGTCCAATTCAGCTGAGAGAAATTGTCTCACAGCGTTACCAACCTTCATTCACACTTATAATTTATTTTTCAATTATTTTTCAATTATTATTCACTGTTCCTCAGCGGGCCACCACGCACTCAAACTTTCTCATAGGGCATGGCTTTATGCTCCCACTCCTCATTGGAACCAGCATATGTTTTTCTTATTATACTTCTCGCGTTTTAATTATAAATAAGTTATAAATACTAAAAGTACTTAGCTTTTAGCAAGACGCTGTGCAGGGGAGTTTGTATAAATACACCGACATGTTTCGCCCGTGCAAATTGATGGGCTTTATCAAGGTTCCCACTCCCTTTCATAAACATTCAACCACCATAGCGTCAAAACGAAATGCCATTTCGTTTTGACGCTATGGTGGTTGAATGTTTATGAAAGGGAGTGGGAACCTTGATAAAGCCCATCAATTTGCACGGGCGAAACATGTCGGTGTATTTATACAAACTCCCCTGCACAGCGTCTTGCTAAAAGCTAAGTACTTTTAGTATTTATAACTTATTTATAATTAAAACGCGAGAAGTATAATAAGAAAACATATGCTGGTTCCAATGAGGAGTGGGAGCGTAAAGTCATGCCCTATGAGAAAGTTTGAGTGCGTGGTGGCCCGCTGAGGAACAGTGAATAATAATTGAAAAATAATTGAAAAATAAATTATAAGTGTGAATGAAGGTTGGTAACGCTGTGAGACAATTTCTCTCAGCTGAATTGGACATTGTCTAATTTAGTTGTGGCAGGGGATTTTAATGCTGTTAAAGATCCTTTAATGGACAAAAAACCTAGCAGAATTATGAAATCTTTAGGGTTGGATAATTTGGTTCAAAATTGTGATTTAAAAGATATATGGCGAATATTTCATTTTAATGATCGGGAATTTTCATTTTGCTTCCATGTTCACAAATCATTTTCAAGAATAGATTACATATTTGTTTCAAATGCATTAGTTCTGCAAGTAACACAAGCCTCCATTGATCCAATTATTTTGTCTGATCATGTTGGGGTGTGGAGTAAAATTAAAATGAGTGATCAGAAGAATAGAAGATCTGTGTGAAGATTTAATAATGCTTTGCTTGAAGAACCAAATTTTATTGAGAAAATTCAGTTTAAAATAAATGATTATTTTCAAATAAATAATACGGAAGATATTTCAGTGGAAACATTATGGGATGCTTTGAAGGCAACCATAAGAGGCCAAATTATTTCTTTTTCAGCGTATATTAAAATACAAATTACAAATCAATTTTCCAGGTTAGAGAACAAGAAATTAAGATATTGGAATCAAAATTAATGGATAAATGGGAATATTCTATTTTACAGGATCTCTTGAAAGCTAAAGGGAAATATAATGAGATTTCTTCTAAAATGATAAGGAAAGATTTTATTTTCTCAACAGGCATTGTATTATGCAAATTCAAATAAGGCAGGAAGATTACTGGCAAATTATTTATAAGCAAAAAAATGAAAAACAAATGTAGTGGCGATAAAAGATGAAAAAGGAAATGCTTTTACACAAATTGATTCTATTTTAAAACAATTTTTACAATTTTATAAAGATCTGTATTCTTCTGAGCCTTATTTAGATAAAGAAAAGGATGGATTGGAATTTTGAAATTTAATTAAGGGGCTGAAAATTCCTGAGCAAATAAAAGAAAGTTTAGAAAAGCCAATATCAATTAAGGAATTGCAAGCAGCATTGAAGTCCCTTACAGTTTGATCTGCTCCAGGTGGAGATGGTTTTACAGTAGAGTTCCTATAAATCATTCCAAATTACCCTATTACCATATTTATTAAATTTATATCAGAATCAACTAACTAATGGTTATAGTACGGGTACCATGGCGGAATCATTAACTATAGTTTTGCCAAAGCCAAATAAAGATCCCACACTGGTTTCAAATTAATGTAGATGGAAAACTTTTAGCTAAAACTTTGGCTATACGTTTGGCTAAAGCTCTCCCTTTTATTATTGGAATGCACCAAACAGGATTTGTTGCTCAAAGACATTCTTCTAACAATACTAGGCTTGCCTTGCATATGTTGAATTTGTCAAAAGCCTTAAATGATCTGGCTTTTTCTGTATCCCTTGATGCAGAGAAGGCCTTTGATCGTGTTGAATGGACCTTCATGTATCAAGCGTTGGAATGGTTTGGTATTGGTTCAGGATTTATACAAATGGTTCAAACATTGTATAGCTCCCCTGTTGCTAAATTATATATTAATAATAATTTTTCAGACGGCTTTAGGTTGCAGAGGGGGTTTAGACAAGGCTGTCCCTTATCTCCTCTGCTTTTTGATATTGTATTGGAAACCTTGTTACTAGCTATTCAGCAAGCTGAGGAGATTCAGGGTTTTCCTCGTAGAGTTCGGGAATATAAGGTCTCAGCTTACGCAGATGATATATTGCTCTATTTGAGAAATCCTGAGACAACCATTCCTTGTTTACTTGAAATGATTGAGAAATTTGGAAAATTTTCAGGTTACAAGATAAATTGGAGTAAATCAGAAATTCTTCCACTCAATGTCCATTGTACAAAAGGTTTGTTGGATTCACTTCCCTTTCTTTGGAAGGAGGATGGAATAAAGTATTTAGGCATTTGGATTAAAAATACGATGGAAGAAACAATGAAAATAAATGAAAAATCTTTATTACAGAAGGTAATAGAAATGTGTGAGCAATGGAATCCTTTACATCTTTCATGGTAGGGGAGAGTCCAAACTATTAAGATGATGATCTTGCCTGTGGTTTGTAATCAGATGGGTATGTTGCTGTTTTATTTTCAAGGGTCCTTTTATAAAAAATTAAATAACATTCTCATAAAATTTATTCGGCTGAGTAAAACTCCTAGAGTGGCCTTGGTATCTTTACAAAGGCCAATTTCAGAGGAGGGGTAAATTTTCCCAATTTTTATAGGTATCATCAAGCCTATATTTTGCGCCAGGTTATGTATTGGGTCTTCCCAGAGCTCATGGAAAAACTCCCAGATTGGTTGTGGCTAGAATGTCAACTCATTTCTCCATTGCGCCTTTGTCATGTGCTCAGTATCAAAATGCCTAGTTACAGTAAAGATAACAGAATATTAGCTGATACATGGAAAATATTGCATTATGTAAGTAATTTAACAACTATTCCAATTCACAAATCTACAAATCAATCTATATGGCTGAACTCCAAGATTCAAATTGGCGGAGAAAGACTCACCTGGAAGCATTGAATGATAGCAGGAATACGTTTATTAGATGATGTTATCTCTAATGGTAAAATGCTTGAATTTTCACAATTGCAACATAAATATGGCCTTAATAAATCAGAAAGTTTTAGATGGTTGCAACTGAAACAGGCCATTCAGGTGGGGTTCCCTGACTGGAAAAACCTTAATAATCAATTTAGCATAGAGTTCTTATGCTTTCAGGCCGACTTCTTGGGACACCAGGCCGCCCAGTGGTATAAACTGCTGACTGGATTTATTAAAAAGAAACCAAACACTGGTCTGAGAGACATTTGGAGTATTGAGATTAAGCATCAAATTACTGCATCTCAATGGACACAAATTTGGACTTGGAGGACGAGATGTACAATTTCAGCTTCTATGAGACAAACTTGTTTTTTTCTGTTACATAGATCATTATGGACCCCTGTTCGGTTACAAAAATTGGATAGCTCTAAGTCCAATAAATGTTGGCACTGTCATCTCGAAGCAGGGACTTTAGATCATTTATTATTCTATTGTCCATTTATTATGAACTTCTGGAAATCAATTTGGGACCAAATTAATTGTTTATTAGATAACCCAGTGGCATTATCATATGATACTGTGCTATTTGGTTTGGAAATGAGAGAAAAAGTCAGATTTCTATAAATAATAACAAATTATTATTTATGACTGGGGATGCCATTCAATAAATTACATATAATTGGAAAAATTGGAGTAGATTAAATTATAATTTTTGGTGGCATTCCTTATGTCATGTTTATACAGCAACCAGCAAAAAGTTCAACTAGAAATTGCTGTAAGAAAAGATCAGGTACTTAACTTGATGATCCTCTTTCTAGTAAATAGGCATATTGTTCTTCAACACTTGGGTTGTCGATCCCTGGTTGCAAGATACTGTATAGAGAGCATCATTTACATTTTTCTGCTCTGCCTCCCTTCATTCTGGGCTGTCCTGCAATTCTTCAGTTCATATCAAAGCAGATGGTCAGCCCCAGAGAAGAAATATAACAGGGATGGGTATGGGGACAAGTCTATTATAAGACAAGCAGACAGCATATTCTCACTTAAGAGACTGGGATTGTTCTCCCTTGAGAAAAGGAGACTGCGAGGAGATATGATCGAGACTTTCAAAATACTGAAAGGAATCGACAAAATAGAGCAGGAAAAAAATTATTTACAATGTCCAATGTGACATGGACAAGAGGACATGGACTGAAGCTAAGGAGGGACAAGTCCAGGACATATATCGGGAAGTTTTGCTTCACGCAATGAGTGGTGGATGCCTGGAATGCTCTCACAGGGGAGGTTATTGCGGAATCCACCGTACTAGAATTTAAAAGCAAACTAGATGCACATCTGCTTACGAGAGGCATAGAGGGATATGGGTGACTAAAATTACGCCAAGTGTACACCTGGCTGGGCCTCCGCGTGTGCGGATCGCTGGACTTGATGGACCGAAGGTCTGATCTGGAGATGGCAGTTCTTATGTTCTTATATTGCAATGCAGTGGGGATGTTTCATTGATGATTATTAAGTGATATATTTATTGTTAATTTGTTTGGACATATTGTCACACTTATTGTAAATTTGAAAATGAATAAAGAATTAAAAGCAAAAAAAAGAAATGTTGAATTGTGAAAGCTCCTAAAATTGTCTCAAATACTGTAAATAGTTATAAATTTCTCTAGTATACTTGTATAGTCCCTGCTGGCCAGTGTTACAATCTACAAAACCAGAAAGCTAGAACAATGTTTCAAAACACAGCTACTAAAGTGACAAAAAGCTCTATTAAAAAGAAACACTAGGTACAGAAGGTTGGATCACGTGTTAATCATGCAACAGCACTGTTTACAGAATTGCAGCTTTCATCAAAGGTAGGGACAAGTCCAGGACATATATCGGGAAGTTCTGCTTCACACAATGAGTGGTGGATGCCTGGAATGCTCTCCCAAGGGAGGTTATTGCGGAATCCACCGTACTAGAATTTAAAAGCAAACTAGATGCACATCTCCTTACGAGAGGCATATGGGTGACTAAAATTATGCCAGGTGTACACCTGGCTGGGCCTCCGCGTGTGCGGATTGCCGGACTTGATGGACCGAAGGTCTGATCTGGAGATGGCAGTTCTTATGTTCTTATATTGCAATACAGTGGGGATGTTTCAGGAAATTTCAAGATGTGTGGGAGCCATTTACAAAGTATTGTACTGATTAGATGACATTTTTTTTTCCTTTAAATTTACAAGTTCAATTGTGAGGGGGAGGGAGGGGGTAATTTTATTGTTACATATTGTATAAGGTATTGATTATATGATAGGAGAGGGTGGGAGATAAGAGCATATCATTTGTACCATTGATGATTATTAAGTGATATATTTATTGTTAATTTGTTTGGACATATTGTCACACTTATTGTAAATTTGAAAATGAATAAAGAATTAAAAGAAAAAAAAAAAAAAGAAATGTTGAATTGTGAAAGCTCCTAAAATTGTCTCAAATACTGTAAATAGTTATAAATTTCTCTAGTATACTTGTATAGTCCCTGCTGGCCAGTGTTACAATCTACAAAACCAGAAAGCTAGAACAATGTTTCAAAACACAGCTACTAAAGTGACATAAAGCTCTATTAAAAAGAAACACTAGGTACGGAAGATTGGATCACGTGTCAATCATGCAACAGCACCGTTTACAGAATTGCAGCTTTCATCAAAGGTAGGTGCCAGAAATGTAGGCCATGGCTTTAAAGGCCTAGGTTTCCGGTGCCTATCTTTGACGAGAATTGCATCTACAGAGGCACCTTAGAATGCCTAAGGTCGTTTCCAGCATTAACCACGACTACTTTAGGCATTAACCGGCATTAACCACGACTTTAGACATTTTAAGGCACCTCCATAGACGTGATGAAGGTGCCAGTAGTCATCTACATTTTTTTAAAATGAGTTTTAAATTGTTTTTAAATGGCTTTACCCAGGAAGAGCTGCCCCAGTAACACTACGGACCTCTGAAACACCGAAAAGCCTCAAAATATGGATTTAAAAACTCCCAACTAATAAACCAAAAGCAGAGCAGATCAGAAATACAACTTCCAACTTGCATGTAAAAAGAGAAACTGAGGAGTTACAGCACAGCCCAGTGATGCAGAAGGCGGAGCTGAAAAAAGTAGAGGATTCCTTCTACACAACTTACGATTAGAGGTGAATAAACCCACTGGTTCAAGACTCATATACCTTTTGCACTAAAAGTTGTTGTTAGGATTTTTTTGAGCTTCACAGCTTGATTTTGGTTCACAGATCTGGCCCCAGTAATTCTGTCACAATAAACACTACTTCATCCAAGCCTATACACCTTGTCATGTAGCCATGACATTTTTGCAATGCCTTACACTATCCTGTACTATGTCAAACATTACTCCAGTTTTTATTTTAAATTATGTTCCTATACACTATGGGGGCAATTCTGTAAGTGAGTGCCTGGTAACAACCTATTCTATAACCACACCTAGGCACCTGAATTCCATTATAGAATTCTAGCATAACTCAGCACTGGCATGCCTACAATTTACACCCCCTTGCAAATATACACCTTGCATTATAACCATGTATTTAAAATGGTCCTTAGGCAAGATACTGGCACATAAGTATGAGACAAACTGTTCTAGTGATATAGTAGCCCTTTGTATGTCCCTTCGTGCGGACCAAGTAGGACCAAGCTAAAACCTCTGCCCAACTTCACCCCTAAGTAACAATCCACAAAGTTGTTTAATTGAGAACTAATGCATCGGAGGAAATCACTCTTTGAATCCACCTTCAAGTTTCAAGGCTGCAAAATTTGGAACTGCCTCCTAACCTGCTTATGTCAGACCTCTTCCTAACTTCAGTTTAGAAAGGTGCTGTTCAGTTTAGGAATGCATCTGTTTTCATTATAGTCTGTGTTGCAAACCTTATTAATCTTATGTAAGCTGCAATGATTCCCAGTTGACATTTGCAGGGTTTAAGAAACAATATGATTTATGATTTATGGCACAGTTCTTCAACCGCCGGTCCGCGGACCGGTGCCGGTCCGCAGAAAATTTCTGCCGGTCTGCGCAGGGCCGGCGAGATCAAATCGGCAGTTAAATTTCCTGCCGCCTGCGGTTCCTCCTGACTGCGGTTCCTGCTGATTAATGTTCCTCCCAGCCTCAGGCGATCAAGATAGGCTGCCAACGTCGGGGCCTTCCCTCTATGAGTCTCGCCTGTTCGGAAACAGGAAGTTGAAACAAAATAGGCGGGACTCAGAGAGTGAAGGTCCCGATGTCGGCAGCGTGTCTTGATCGCCACCCCTGCCAAGTTGCTGAAGAGGGCCGCGGGGAAGTTGCGATTAGACCGGAGAGAGCTGCAGATTGAGGTCAGCGTGTGCGAATAAGATCCTGGGGAGCCTTCACAGTGGCTGTCTCCCCTCCCAACAGCTCTCCTATTTGCCAGGGCAGTGATTTTCTGGCAACTTCCTGCAGGCAAGTACCGAGAGCTGCTGGAAGGGGAGGAAGCCACTGTAGGAGGCTGGGAAGGTGCTGGAAAAGGGAGAGCTGTTACTGGACTTGAAGGGAGTTAGGAGAGATGCTGCTGGGAGGGGAGGAGGGAAAGGGATGGGAAGAGAGTTACTGTTGGATAGAGGGAGGAGGGAAGGGAGAAGAAGGAGATATGCTGCTGGGAGGGGAGGAGGGAAAGGGATGGGAAGAGAGTTACTGTTGGATAGAGGGAGGAGGGAAGGGAGAAGGAAAAAAAGGAAGGAGGGTAGGGAGAAAGAAAAAAGGAAGGAAACAGCTGGCAGGGAGATTACAGGAGGGGAAGGGGGTCAGGGTGGAATGGAGAGATCAGATGAGAGAAAGGGAAGAGAGAGGAATGAGAAAGTAGAGAGACATTGATGCTGGAAAGGGGGTCAGCAGAGAAATGAGAGAGGGATAAAGATGCTAGATCTGGTGTAGGAGAGATAAAAATGAAGAAGGCAGTGAAGCTGGAATGAATGATGTAAAAAGGAGAGAGGAGGATGGACAAGGAAGAGGGGCATAGAAAGAAGTCAGATACATATGGAAGGGGGAGAGGGCAGACATTGGATGGAACGGGCAGATGGTGGAAGGAAAAGAGTGAAAAGAAGATGAAAGCAGGAACCAGAGACAACAAAAGGTAGAAAAAAAATAATTTTATTTCTATTTTGTCATTAGAATATATCAGATTTGAATTATATATCCTGCTAGAGACATAACTGGGGACTGCAGTATTCTGTTAGCATGATATTTCTATGTAGCATTCTATAATAACTTGGCTTGTTCAGTTTTCTTGATAGTAGAGGGGATATATGTGAAGGGGAGGGGGAGAGAGGGGTTTTGTTGGTCCGTGCTCTGTATATTTGTATTTATAAAATCACAATTGTTCAGAATATTGTTTCTTTTTATACTTTAATAAAATACATTCAATATAAAATCATAATTGCAGATGGGATCAGATGGTTTGCGGGGACCGAGCTCGCGGAGATGGGGCGTAAACGGGGTTTTTAAATTTTAGTCCTAGTAGTTTGCCGGTCCACAAAATAATTATTTTATTTCTGCCGGTCCACGGGTGCAAAAAGGTTGAAGAACACTGATTTATGGTATATATGTAAGTAATCAGTGTACAATCAGTGAATGTGTACTTTATAGAATTCCTCTGTATATCTACACTTGTGATCAACCCTGCAACCTTTTATTCACCCCCAAATCGCTATGGTGTGTCGAGGACTTTAGAAACAGAACGAATCATGCGCAGATGATAGAAGCATTTTTGCGTACTATGGCACCTGGGTACCAACTGAAGAATACCTTGCACACTTATATGTGTAAGTGCTACTTTTCAGTGCATTTACATATGCAAGGAACATGCGCCTGTGCCTAATTATAGAATTGCACTTTGTGTGCTGAATCATACTTTCTAGCACAGTGCAAATAGGGCAGAGTGAAATCCCCGGCAGACAAGGCCAAAAAGCCTGTTTAGAGTGCTGCCGGCCCAACACTGCTTCGGTTGAAGGTAGGGCTCGCTCGCGGTTGGCGGGGAGGGATGGATGGAGGGTCAGCAGGGGTTTGGCTCCGTGGTGGGAGGGGGGGGCGAGTTGAAGAGTTGCCGGCAAATTCTAGGACTAGGGCTTATTTTTGGGGTAGGTCTTACTTTCTGGGAAACACGGTATGTCTCTGGCCATATATATTTAGCACCTCCATCCAGATAGACGGAGGCACTGAGTATATGTGGGCAACAATTTATTTATTTATTCATTCAATTTTCTGTACCATTCTCCTATGAGAGCTCAGAACAGTTTACATGAATTTAATCAGGTACTCAAGCATTTTTCCCTGTCTGACCCGGTGGGCTCACAATCTATCTAATACACTTGGGGCAATGGCAATGCCAACTATATAGTTTTAAGTGGTTTAAGATAGGACTGCTGCTTTTCCAGGAAGAAGAATTTTATTGTCTGAATAGCTGGGAGAAATGACCTCAGTCTGCTCTAATATTAAATGGATAATGCCATAGCAGTCAGAGGGAACTGTCAGTAGCATTCTCTGTATACTGAAACTGAAAATTCATGGATAAATCTTTTTGAACATCTGGCCCATAAAATATTATGTATGTGATATATGAATTTAAGGGTAAAATGAAAAGTAATACTTCCACCTCCATAAATTCATCAATAGATGGCAGCACTGATGCACTGCACTTGTTCTCTGAAATCTTTTCCTTCACCTCAGTTGGCAAGAAGTGTCTGTGTGAAGAAGCTGGTTTGCTATTGTTTGTGAAATAGAAGCATGCAGGGAGTACTTGTCAAAGCAATTGAAGCAATGTGCCATGACAGAATTTCAGGCTGTTGAAGGAGTCCCTCCAATTGAAATTCATCGCCATTTGCAGGTTGTTTATGGTGCCGACTGTAATGATGTGCATCATCGGGTCAAAAGATGTAAAGATTGTGGACCAGGAAGGGATGATTTGTGTGATCAAACACGACGTGGACAAACTGTGACAGCAACGGATGAGCTTCACATAAAAAAAGGCTGATTTCAGAAAGGACTATTGGAGGATCACTCAAAACATTACATTGCAACCCTGAAAATTTTGAAAGAATGATTGAGAAGCCCAAGAAGGAAATTTTGTTGCAATATGACAATGCTAAGCCCCACACAGCACAAAATACCACGAGGGAATTGTGAAGATGAGCCACACAGCCCAGACTTAGTGCCATACAATTACCATTTTTCCAACATTAAATGAATTCTTTTGGAGGCATCGACTCAACTCAAATGAAGAGGTGAGAAAGACTGAGCAACTGGTTGAAGAGACAAGATATGCTACTATTTGGGTTTTTGCCAGGTACTTGTGACTTAGATTGGCTTCTGTGAAGACGGGATACTGGGCTGGATGGACCATTAGTCTGCCCCAATGAAGCTATTCTTATGCTCTTATGCAATGGCTTTCGAAAACTTATCCATTGTTGGCAGTGGAGGCATTATGTTTATTATTCATTTGATATCCCGGAAGTACAACAGGTCATAGTGGCTTATAATTTTAAATCACAAAGAAAGAAATGCTAAAAAATTAAAAGTAAAGTACTGCCTACTAATAGAAAGGGAGAGGAAAGAGTATAAAATACTGAGAACTTCAATAGGTGGCTCAAAGCCTGGTGTCATTGGGTACATAGGAGGATGAGGCAATACATGGAAAAAAAGAAATTGTATTGTAATGATGGGCTGCACTTTACCATGGCAGGAAAAAGAATCCTAGCTGAGAAATTCAGGCAATATGTTGCTAGACATTTAAACTGGAAGGTTGGGGTGGTGTATGTATGGAGGTTACTTCCAGTGGCCACCCCCAGCAAAAAACAAGATTTGATGATAATAAAGACAGCAATGAAAACAACAATATTAGCAATTCACTTCCTAGCAATACAACAGGAAATGAGCTGAAATTAAAAATTATACAAAAATGAGATTGAGGAATAGTAGCTGGAAAGCAATGACCACAAACACCCACAGTCTAAGCAACAAAAATCAGGATCTGCAAGCCCTGATGTTAGAGGCAGATTTGGATATTGTGACTATCACAAAGACACGGTTCAGTGATTCCCATGGACAGGACGCCAATATGCCAGGCTATAATGTTTTTAGGAAGGACAGAGATGGTCGAAAAGGCGGAGGAGTAGCTCGCTATGTAAAGACAGATATCCAAGCGACTGAAATACAGGGGGGACCTGGGGAAAGGAAGAAGCAATATGGATTGTTTTGAAAAGAAAAGATGGAACTTCTATCCATTTGGATGTTGTCTATAGAACTCTGACTCAATCGCAGCAAATTGACAAAGATCTGATAATGGATGTACAAAAGTTGGGAAAGAAAGGAGAGGTGCTGTAGCTGGGTGATTTCAAGTATTTAAACATCATATCTCCCCTGTCCCTCCTCTTCTCCAGGGTATACATATTTAGGTCTTCCATTCTCTTCTCATACTTCTTTTGTTTCAAACCCCTTAACATTTCCTTCATCGCCTTCCTCTGAATCGTTTCAAATCTTTTTATATCCTTCACCAGATATGGCCTCCAAAACCAAACACAATACTCCGAGTGTGGCCTCACCAATGACCTATCAACACCTTCTTTCTTCAGCTGGTTATTCTTCTTTCTATACAGCCTAGCATCCTTCTGGCTACAGCCACCACCATATAAGCAATTCTGTACTGACATTCCTGCAACTCCACAGTATAAACGAGATTAGGAATCTGAGACACTAGGGAAAGAACATAAGAACATAAGAAACGCCTTCACCGGATCAGACCGAGGTCCATCTAGTCCGGCGATCCAGACTCAAGAGAGTAGGCCTTCTCACCTAAATCTCAAACTCATGCTGCCTGGAGTGAAGAATAATCTTTTTTTGGGTAGTCTGTCAGTAAAAACTTATGGAGTCCCGATGCAGGCACGTGCCCCTCCACATCCCCTTTGAGAAGCTCTCGCACCTTAATGCCCAAACTTGGAGAGATTTAAATTATAAAAAAAGACTGCTCAAATAAAGGAAGGAAGATTATTAAAAAAAAAAAAAAAAGGAGAGACAAAAAGTGCACTGATGCTCTTGTAGATTCATAATGAGCAAATTTCAGAGACAAGAGAACAAGTCATAAGAACATAACAATAGCCTTACTGGGTCAGACCAATGGTCCATCAAGCCCAGTAGCCCGTTCTCACGGTGGCCAATTCAGGTCACTAGTACCTGGCCAAAACCCAAGGAGTAGCAACATTCCATGCTACCGATCCAGTGCCCCATGTCTTTCTCAATAACAGACTATGGACTTTTCCTCCAGGAAATTGTCAAAATCTTTCTTAAAACCAGCTCCGCTATCCGCTCTTACCACAATCTCTGGCAACATGTTCCAGATCTTAACTATTCTCTGAGTGAAAAAATATTTCCTCCAATTGGTTTTAAAAATATTTCCCTGTAACTGCATCGAGTGTCCCTTAGTCTGTAATTTTTGAGGGAGTGAAAAATCGATCCACTTGTACCTGGTTTTACTCCACTCAGAATTTTGTAGACTTCAATCATATCTCTCCTCAGCCGTCTCTTTTCCAAGATGAAGAGCCCTAACCTTTTTAGTCTTTCCTCATACGAGAGGAGTTCCATCTCCTTTATTATCTTGGTCGCTCTTCTTTGAACCTTTTCTAGTGCTGCTATATGTTTGGAGCAGGATCTAGGAAAATTCAAAAGTAATCTAAAAACATTTCTTTTTAAAGATGCCTTTGGTGCTTAATTTACTAATCCTTAGGCCAAAGATTTTATTGTATTAAACTATGTTTTTACTTGTCTTCCTCTTGTACTTTTCCTTTGTATTGCTTTTCTATATTGAATTGTATTTCACAATCCCTTTTTACCTTGTGTTTCCAAAATGATGTGTTAGTTTTTAACCCAATGTTATTATTTAAAGTGTGTACTGTATTGTTTTCTATTGAATGTATTTTAAATTGTTCATCGCTTTGAAGTATGATTAAGCGATTATCAAGAGAATTATTAAACTTGAAACTTGAACAGAGGAAATAAAATTGATCTCTTAGGAACACCACAATTCAAATTAAACATTGAAGAAAATGAGCTTCTGGAAGTGAAAACTCTGAATTTTCTATCTGTAATTTTCTATCAATTTAAATGTAAACCAAGTTAATACTGTACCAGAAATTTATTATTTCCATAGTGCTACGAGACGCACGCAGCACTGCACATTGCTCACGCAAGAGATGGTCCCTGCTCAGAAGAGTTTACAATCTAATTATGACAGACAAAAGGGGAGTCAGAACATAATAATAAATTGTTGTTGAATGATTAACCAAATCAAATGCAGCAGAAAGATCAAGAGAGATAAACAAAACAATTTTACCAGCATCAAGGAAAGAATGCAATTCACTTTTTAGAGCTGTAACAGTGGTTTCTGTACTGTGGTGTGTTCAAAAACCAGTTTGACAGGGATGCAATATTAATTTTTTATCAATAAGATTCAGGAGTTGATCAAAAACAATCTTTTCTGTAATTTTCAAAATAATACAAAGATTAGATATAGAATATGCCTAGGAGATATAAGGAGAACAAAATTTTAATGGATACTTGGAAAACATTGAGATATATTAGTAACTTAACACCTATTCCAATTAATAAATCAACTAATCAATCCTTATGGATAAACTCCAAGATTAAAATCGGCGGATACCAAGTCATTTGGAAGAACTGGATTATAGCAGGCATTCGAACTCTGAATGATGTTATTTCAGATGGTAAACTGCTTGAATTTTCACAATTGCAACATAGATTTGGTCTTAATAAATCACAAAGTTTTAAGTGGTTGCAGTTGAAGCAGGCTATTCAGGTGGGGTTCCCTGAATGGAAGAATCTTAACAATCAATATAGTATGCTTCCAAGTATGCTTCCAAGCAGACTTCCTAGGACATCAAGCCGCATTGTGGTATAAATTATTATCTGGATACTTGAATAAAAAACCAAATTGTGGTCTTAGAGACATTTGGAGCATTAAGATTAAGCATCAGATTTCTGCATCTCAATGGCCACGATCTTGGAGGATGAGATCTACAGTGTCAGCATCTATGAGGCAAACTTGGTTCTTTTTGTTGCATAGAGTGTTTTGGACCCCTGTTCGTTTACAAAAATTAGATAGCTCTAAGTCCAATAAATGCTGGCACTGTAATCTGGAACCAGGGACATTAGATCATCTACTTTATTATTGTCCCTTCATTAAGTTATTTTGGAATTCAATCTGGACTCAAGTAAACTCTTTATTGGAAAATCATGTTGTGCTTTCCTATGATACTGTTTTATTTGGAATGGCTATGAGGAAGAAGAGTCAAATATCGTCACATAATAATAAACTTTTATTAGTTATGACAGGGGTTGCCATTCAACATATAACCAATAATTGGAAAAATTACAAGAATCTTAATTATACATTCTGGTGGAATTCGTTATGCCATATTTTTAAGATGGAAAGAGCAATAGCGGTACAAAAAGGGACATATAATAACTTTGCAAAGATATGGGGGCCATTAGAAAAATATTGTGATGAATAGGCATTAATTCTTTTCTTTTCCTTTTCTTTTCTTTCTTAGTTCTATTTAGCACACTCAAGGGGGAGGGTTGATTTGGTGTGTAATTCAATAAGATATGTTATAATATGTTGTATAAAATAGTATATTTTATTTTGTTGAGAATGTGATGAAGGGTGGGTGGGTGGGGATCTTACACTATTAGTTTTTATGTGTTAGATATTACAGTGCTATATTGGAATTACTTTATGATATATTTTTCTGCACTTGTTGATTTGATTTAAAAATAAATAAAGATTTATATAAAAAAAAAAAAAAGATATAAAATAAAAATTTTCAGGAAGGTATACAATACTAGCGGAGTTCTTTAGAACTAGAGACACATCAGCAATCTTCCAAGAGGAAGGGACAGTATCTGATGAAAGGCTAAGGGGTCCTTTTATCAAGCCGCGCTAGCGGGGTTAGTGCATCGGACATTTCATCATGCACTAACCCCCGCAGCTAGCTAAAAAACTAGCCCCTACCGCCGCTTGATAAAAGGACTCCTAAGGCTCACAAGGTGTAATACCAAAGGCAAACTTCAGTCAGGTAGATGGAAGTGGGTTGGAAAGAGATGTTGTAGGATATAACTGAGAAATAATTTTACAGAGCTGCATTAAAGAGGGAATAGTAAAAGAAGACCATATTGCTATTCCGGAATTAGAGCTAGTCACAGAAAAATCTATATTTAACAAAAAAGTATCAATAGTTACTGATTTCTGAACAGTATCAATCTTTGTCTTACAGAAAGATGTAAAGCTATTAGCTGATGGTAAATGAGTTTCATCCATATTAGTAGTACTTGTTCATATAATTAAAAAAAGCATTTTCGATGTATTACTTGCCAACATATTAGACTAAAACTCTTTCTTTGCTTTTTTATTTCCTTAGAATAAAAATTTACGGCCTCTTTATAGAAATTTAGGGATTCAGGTGACCAAACTTTCCACAAGAAATGCTCTGCTTTCCACATTTGGGACATGACAGAAAAAGCCTTGTATTTACCGAAGAAGATGTACACAGCATACCGGAACCCATTAGGCTATATGCTGGAAACGAAGACGGAAAGCTGACAGGATTGATGGTCAGTCTAGAGGAGGTGCGTAGGCAGACTGATAGGCTTAAGAGCAATAAATCCCCGGGACCGGATGGCATCCATCCGAGGGTCATCAAGGAATTGAAAGGGACCATAGCTGAACTGCTTCAACTAATAACCAATCTGTTGATCCAATCAGGAAAGATTCTGGAAGACTGGAAGGTGGCGAATGTTATGCCTATCTTCAAGAAAGGTTCGAGGGGAAATCCGGGAAACTACAGACCTGTGAGTCTGACCTTGGTACCGGGAAAGATGGTAGAGTCACTGATAAAGGACAGCATCATTGATCACCTTGACGAACATGGGCTGATGAGGACCAGTCAGCACGGTTTTAGCAAAGGCAGATCGTGTTTGACAAAATTTCTGCACTTCTTTGAGGGAGTAAACAGACAGATAGACAAGGGTGATCCGGTCGACATTGTATATCTGGATTTCAGAAGGCGTTCGACAAGGTTCCACATGAATGACTACTTCAGAAAATTGCGAGCCATGGAATCCAAGGTGAAATATTCATGTGGATTAAAAACTGTCTGGAGCATAGGAAATAGAGAGTGGGGGTAAATGGACAATACTCGGACTGGAAGAATGTCACCAGTGGGATGCCACAGGGCTCGGTGCTTGGACCCTTGCTCTTTAACTTCTTTATAAATGATCTGGACATAGGTACGATGAGCGAGATGACTAAATTTGCAGACGGATTTGCATGGGATTAGCCCTTAGTTCCAAAGTTATTCAGAGTAATGAAGACGCAGGGGGATTGCGAAGATCTGCAACGTGACATAATCAGGCTCGAGGAATGGGCATCGACATGGCAGATGAGGTTCAACGTGGATAAGTGTAAAGTGATGCATGTCGGTAACAAAAATCTCATGCACGAATACAGGATGTCCGAGTTGATATTTGGTGAGACCTCCCAGGAAAGGGACTTGGGAGTTCTGATCGACAAGTCAATGAAGCCGTCCACGCAATGTGTGGCAGCAGCAAAAAGGGCAAACAGAATGCTAGGAATGATTAAAAAGGTGATCACGAACAGATCAGAGAAGGTTATCATGCTGCTGTACCGGACCATGGTGCGTCCTCACCTGGACTACTGCGTACAGCACTGGTCACTGTAAATGAAGAAATACACGGTACTACTCGAAAGGGTCCAGAGAAGAGCGACTAAGGTGGTTGAGGGGTTGGAATAGCTGCCGTACAGTGACAGATTAGAAAAACTGGGCCTCTTCTCTCTCGAACAGAGGAGATTGAGAGGGGACATGATCGAAACATTCAAGGTACTGAAGGGGATAGACTTAGTACATAAGGACAGATTGTTCACCCTCTCCAAGGTAGGGAGAACGAGAGGGCACTCTCTAAAGTTGAAAGGGGATAGATTCCGTACAAACGAAAGGAAGTTCTTCTTCACCCAGAGAGTGGTAGAAAGTTGGAACACTCTTCCGGAGGCTGTTATAGGGGAAAACACACTCCAGGGATTCAAGATAGAGAATGACACGGTGACAAAATTCATCACCATTCCTGTCCCCGCGGATAACCGCGGGAAATAATCCCATGCCATTTTTTAGTGTCTATTTCAGCCTCAGTCCTTCTACACCAGCATTCTTCAAAGCAAAGCTTGAGGGTCAGTGGTTGTGGCCATTCATACTCTGATTCTTCCCTCTCTCCTTAAAGAATGACATGAAGATGGTTTACCGCAGTTATCCGCGGGGACGGGAACGGTGATGAATTTTGTCACCATGTCATTCTCTAATTCAAGATAAAATTAGACAAGCTCCTGCTGAACAAGAATGTGCGCTGGTAGGGCTAGTTTTGGTTAGGGTGCTGGTCTTTGACCAGAGGGCCGCCACGTGAGCAGACTGCTGGGCATGATGGACCACTGGTCTGACCCAGCAGCGGCAATTCTTATTTTCTTATGTTCTTATGATACCAGGGACTTTTACGATTAGATTTAGCATTAATGTGAGATTGTTGGGAAGTAAGAAGTATAAAATGTACTGCTGGGGTAGAGTTCCAAATTAAGGGTTCCTTTTACTAAGGTGCACTAGCGTTTTTAGCATGTGCTGAAGATTAGCACGCGCTAAGCCCTGCGCTACATGAAAAATACTAACGCAAGCTCAATGTAGGCGTTTAGAGTGTAGCGCGTGTGGCAATGTAGCAGCGCACCTTCTTAAAGGAGCCCTAAGTCTCATGCAAAATCTATATGGACCTACTAAATACCTTTAGAAACTATTAATACTCACCAGCTCCAAAGGCAAAAAAAAAACTTTTTTCCGGATATTCTTCCAGAAGGCCCCTCACTCTTTTACCCATCCGTTCATTACGTTTGTAGATCAGCTCTTGACGAAAGTAGTTATCAATTTCTTGAGCAGTAACACGCTCCTGTGGTGGCAATGTAGCGTTAATAAAATTTGGAACCTGTGAAGAAAGAAAATTAATGAAGTTACTGCATTACTATATGGAAGAAGTCCAATAGTCAAAGGATTTATGCTCCAAACTTTGGGTCTCTTTTACAAAGCCGTGGTAGTGATGCTGCAGAGGTAAATGCACTGAAACCTATTCAAGTCCTGTGGGCTTTGGTGAATTTACTGCGGCTTTATTAAAGAGGTCCTTTAAAAGTTATACTACTAAGTTGGCTGATTTGAAAATTTAGTATTTTTGTAATGTTCCTCATGCTGCTCCATGGCATCTTGACATCATTGGAATGCACAATTATGCCTTGGAGAGAATAATTTCGTTAGAAAAACATACAGGGACTCATGTGAATACTAGTCAGTAAATTAGATGAAATAATAAGTAGGAGACTGACTATATTGATACTATATACCAGTGGGAAGAGAGCAAATGACTCCTAAAAACGCTCAGAGAAGTGAAACTCTGAAGGGGAGGTGGATACCTTCCCTTGGGACAAGAGTTTACCGTCCAGTCATTGCATTTTACTTTACAGAACTTCACTTTCTAGCCACTGGTAAAATTGTGAACAGTTTAAATGTTTTGTAAATTGACAAAAAATGTTCAAAAATTTTTACAAAAAGACTCTTGCTCATTGGAAACTGTACACTTATCTGTGCAAGCTTTTTAAAGATTGTGGTTGTACAGGCTCTTAGGGGTCTCAGAGCCTGTACAACCACAATCTTTAAAAAGCTTGCACAGATAAGTGTACAGTTTCCAATGAGCAAGAGTCTTTTTGTAAAAATTTTTGAACATTTTTTATCAATTTACAAAACATTTAAACTGTTCACAATTTTACCAGTGGCTAGAAAGTGAAGTTCTGTAAAGTAAAATGCAATGACTGGACGGTAAACTCTTGTCCCAAGGGAAGGTATCCACCTCCCCTTCAGAGTTTCACTTCTCTGAGCGTTTTTAGGAGTCATTTGCTCTCTTCCCACTGGTATATAGTATCAATATAGTCAGTCTCCTACTTATTATTGGAGAGAATAATGGAATGCATGGCGATTTTAGGCAGCTTTTTTTTTTTTTTTAGCATTTCTCATTGATATTAAATTATGATTTTTATGCAGTTTAGGCTGGCAGCCATTTCTTAACATTACACATGAATTTCATGTGTTTTTGAATAGTTTTAATAATGCCTCATAATATGATGAGATATGCAACACAAAATAAGCATACTTTGGCATTTTAAACTTCATCTTGCATTCTTAAAGCTTTTTTAAATGAATAGATTTTATAATCCTTTTTAACCAATTATCTCACATATTAACTTATGGCCATTAACCTTAACAAAGACTATGGGCTCCGTTTACTAAAAGGAGCCCTATAAATCTGTCCCAGAAACCATAGAACACATTAATGTTGGATAGCTTTGCTAGAACATACTAGTATATCTGTGAGTACAAGTACTTTCCAAAGAATTTTTTAAAATTTTATTTTATTCTGCACTTACCCCTCCCCCCTTTACAAATCCATAGCGTGTTTTTTAGCGCCGGTCGCAGTGGTAACAGCTCATAGAATTCCTATGATTGTCGGAGCTGTTACCACTGTGACCGGCGCTAAAAACCACACTATCCCCCTGTTTTACTAAGATGCGCTATGGGGGTAATAATAAAAAAAAACAAAAAACACGTCTATAAAGTGTCCTAAATGGCTACTTGGACGATCAAAAAGCCTGATCGTCCAAGTACCCATAACCAAAGCTGGTTTTTAGACGTATCTAAAACCAACTTAGGCCTTAGGTGTTTAGAGGAGGGGAAAGGGCGGGCAGTGGGCGGGAGGTGGGCTGACCTACACCTAGCCGTACAACAGGTATAACCAATACAGTTTATTCGGCACTTAGACCTTTTTCACTTAGACAAAATAAAACCAGGTCTAAGTGCCGAAAAACGGGCCACTGAGCTGATGGCCGCTGGCGCCATCAGTTCAGCGGCCCAGCAACCTAACCATCGCGGCAGGAGAGATGCCTCATCTTCCCTACCGCGATGCCATCAATGTTCTACCCGAACTGCCGCGACCCGCGGCAGTTCGGGTAGAGGAGTGATGGCATCACGGTAGGGGAGATGAGGCATCTCTCCTGCCGCGATGCATCACTCCCCCCCCCATACACAACATCGGGGCAAGAGGGAGCTCAAGCCCTCTTGCCCCGCCGACTCCCCAATAATATCGGGCCAGAAGGAAGCACAAGCCCTCCTGGCCCTGGCGACCCCCTCCTCCCCGCTAGTTGTTCGGGCCAGGAGGGAGCCCAAGTCCTCCTGGCCCTGGCGACCCCCCCCCCGGCTAGTTGTTCGGGCCAGGAGGGAGCCCAAACCCTCCTGACCACGGCGACCCCATACCCCCACCCCGCACTACATTACGGGCAGGAGGGATCCCAGGCCCTCCTGCCCTCGATGCAAACCCCCCTCCCCCCAATGACCGCCCCCCCCAAGAACCTCCAACCACCCCCCAGCCGACCCGCGACCCCCCTGGCTGACCCCCACGACACCCCCACCCCCTTCCTGTACCTTTGGTTTAGTTGGCCGGACAGACTGGAGCCAAACCCGCCTGTCTGGCAGGCAGCCAATGACAGAATGAGGCCGGATTGGCCCATTCGTCCCAAAGCCCCACCTACTGGTGGGGCCTAAGGCACCTGGGCCAATCAGAATAGGCCCGGGAGCCTTAGGCCCCTCCTGGGGGCGGGGCCTTGGGCACATGGTCGGGTTGGCCCATGTGCCTCAGGCCCCGCCCCCAGGAGGGGCCTAAGGCTCCCGAGCCTATTCTGATTGGCCCAGGCACCTTAGGCCCCACCAGTAGGCGGGGCTTTGGGACGGCTGGGCCAATCCAGCCTCATTCCGTCGTTGGCTGCCTGCCGGACAGGCTGGTTTGGCTCCCGTCTGTCAGGCCAACTAAACCAAAGGTACGGGGAAGGGGGTGGCGGTGTCGTGGGGGTCGGCCAGGGGGGTCGCGGGTCGGCTGGGGGGGTGGTCGGAGGTTCTTGGGGGGGGGTCATTGGGGGGAGGGGGGTTTGCATCGAGGGCAGGAGGGCCTGGGATCCCTCCTGCCCGTAATGTAGTGCGGGGTGGGGGAGGGGGTCGCCGTGGTCAGGAGGGTTTGGGCTCCCTCCTGGCCTGAACAACTAGCGGGGGGGGGGTCGCCAGGGCACCTTAGGCCCCACCAGTAGGCAGGGCTTTGGGAAGGCTGGGGGTTTGGGCTCCCTCCTGGCCCGAACAACTAGTGGGGGGGAAGGGGGATCGCCAAGACCAGGAGGGCTTGGGCTCCCTCCTGGCCCGATATTGTCGGGGAGTTGGGGAGTCGGCGGGGCAAGAGGGCTTGGGCTCCCTCTTGCCCCGATCGTGTCGGGGAGTCGGGGGGGCAAGAGGGCTTGAGCTCCCTCTTGCCCCGATGTTGTCAGGAGGGGGGTCACGGTTTGACATGGCAGGAGGGCTTGGGCACCCTCCTGCCTGGATCGTTGGGGGGGGGGGGGATTCTGTAACCGGTGTTGTTTTTGTCAGGCACCTGTTACAGAATCCAGCTTTTAGGCAAAGGACTGGCTCCTCCTTCGCCTAAAAGCCCTTCTGTTGGATGTTTGTGGCCTAGGCGTGTTTTTGTTTCATTATGGCTAAAAAGTGTAGACGTGCTGTGGGGGTACTTGTAGACGTAGTGGAGATTGGGCATTTAGGCAGAGGAAGGCCATAATCAAAACATGGACGTTTGTTTTGGTTATGGACACTTTCCCTGCTTCTGGGTTGAACGTTTAGGGACTTAGGCCAAAAGGGGACTTAGACGCTTTTTTTGATTATGCCCCTCCACGCGTTTTAGCGTGCGCTAACACGTCTATAGGCTAACATGTAAGCAGTAGCATTTAGCGCGTGGTTAGCGTGCGTTAAAATGCTTAGTGCACCTTTGTAAAAGGAGCCCTAAGGTTTTGTAAAAGGGGGTTAACCTAAACAATTATTTGATAATATATTTAAGATGGGTGTAGATAAAAATCTTTATTAAAAAGTGTTGTTTTCCTGGCTCATTCCAGGTAGGTGTCAATGATTTCCTCCATCTTTTCTATCAATGCACTATATAATTCACCTTATTTTAAATTGTATCATGTATCAACTCAAATTCCAATTTTAAATGTTTTAATTTTTATTAAGATAGTTTTTTGTAACACTTATTATTTGTACCAATTAGTATTTTATGTTCATTTGTTTTAAAATGCATAAGTTCCGTATTGTACGAGATGCAGAATGGAACAAACCTGCTTTTTTGTCATTGGAAATTGGGCTTATGGCTGTGAATTGGGCTTTCCAGAGGCCTTTCTTAGGTATCCAAGCCATACCTTTGGCCACACATCTGGTCTTATCTGACATGTCAGTATTTGGACTGCTTTGTCTCTGAATCCCCCTGCCATAGCCAGAGACCTTTACCCCCTTAACAGTAACCGAAGAAAACTGTAATCATGCAAGCAAGGTTGAGTTTGTGAGACTTAAAAACACAGCCATAGTAAGGTTGAAAGGTAAAACAAAAACCAATTGATTTAAGTGCAGGGGAATGGGTAACCTGTTGCCTTCACAGGTCAGGGCAAATAAATGCATGTATAAAGTTCTTTCCTGCTCCCCGGTTGCCTTCTCTGGCAAGGCCACAGTATGTACAGGTCTCTGAACTAGAGTCCTAGAGTTAAGTACTGTATCTGAATGTTCAGTACATTTTGGGCATGGGATTAGCCCTTAGTTCCAACAATACAGTTCAGTAGGGTTCAGATAAACTAGGCCTACCTGAGCAGGGTTTCCGTAGTGGCTTACAGATTTGTGCTAGAGACATAAAGTGGACTGCTCTATTCTGAGAGTTTTAACTAGAGAATGACATAGGGACAAATTTTTCTCCATCCCCGTGGGAACTCATTTTCTCATCTTGTCCCAGCGAGTTATTTTCCTGTCCCTGCCCCATCCCTGCAAGCTCGAGGCTTGTGTGGTTAAGGCAGAGCTTACTGGAATGTGGCAGGGATAGGGACAGCGAAAAAACCCATTGGGATGGGACGGGAAAATTGAGTTCCTGCAGTGACGGTGAAAAATTTGTCCCCGTATCATTCTCTAGTTTTAACCTGTCTTGATCACTCCCTCCCTCCCTGCTCTGCTCCTGCTGAATCACCCCTTCCTTGCTCTGTGGCCTGCCATTTAAGATGGATTTGTGATTGTGAGGGAGTGCTTTCAAGGGAGAACAGTAATTTCCTACAAGCTCCCTCACATACCTTCTTCCTCAGCTTAACCCTACCCGGTTGAGCATTTGCAATGCCAGTTCCACCTCCCTTAAAACTGAAGGTTTTTAGACTGAGGAACCATTACATGATGCTTGCATTACATTTTTTTATAAAGGATGCCAAACCGCAAGAGCAAGAGGCGGTTTGGCATCCTGTTCTGAAAGAAACCTGATCGGTCGGGATACACCCTGAGGCAGCAGGAATTTGTGAAACGCTGGCCACCGTTGGTGTACCGATCAGTGAAGATAAGTGGAATAATTCCTCTATTATTTAATTTTCGTTGGCACATTACAGCACAGAATAAGACTTTATCACATAATGAAGGTTTTTTTGCCAGTGAGGTGAACGCTCGACCACCTCTTTGAGCCGTTTTTGGTGAGGTGGGAGGGCCCTTTCTGAGGCTTTTTCCTTCATTTTTTGGATTGAGTTAGGTCTATGCTGTTCCTGTCTTACATTTTTGGACATCTTCACATTCAGTGCTGAAAGTATTTACCCTATCATAATTTAAAATATGCAATGTCACCTCAGTAACAACTATAGAAAAATAGACAAATATAGTGCAAAATATAGACAGCAGATATAAATTCTCAAAACTGATACTAAATTGAAAATAAAATCATTTTTCCTATCTTTGTTGTCTAGTGATTTCATGAGTCTCTGGTTGTACCTCCTTCTGACTGTGCATCCACTATCTATCTATCTTTCTTTCTTTCTTATGCTTCCTCTCCTCCAGACCTCATTCCATTCTGCAACCAACATCTCTCTCTGTCAAACATAAGGAAGTTCTTCTTCACCCAGGGATTCAAGACAAAGTTAGACAAGTTCCTGCTGAACCAGAATGTACGCAGGTAAGGCTAGTCTCAGTTAGGGCACTGGTCTTTGACCTAAGGGCTGCCGTGTGAACGGACTGCTGGGCATGATAGACCACTGGTCTGACCCAGCAGCGGCAATTCTTATGTTCTTATGTTCTATCACCCCTCTCCAACATCATGCCACATCTCTCCCTCCATCAATATGCCCAACATACTTCTCCCTTGCATCCCCTTCAGTCTATTCCTCTGATCCCTCTCCACCACCATATCCAACATTTCTCCCTCTCATCCTTTTGTTCCCCATGCATCTTTACCTCAATCCTCTCTCTTTCTATGCCCAATTTTCTTCTTCCTTTTCCCATGTGCACCATCTTTTTTCCTCTCACTCGCACACTCAAGCCCAACAATTGTCCCTTTCTATTCCCTCCCTCCCTCCTTCCTATGTTCCAAGTTAGTGTCCCCTACCTCCCTTGAGAAAAATGGCCACATTTATTGTTTTTCCTATTAATGCCCCCTCTCTTCCTTCTGTGTCCCATGTTCGTGCCCCCTCCCCCTCACTGCCTTCCAGCCTTTGTCCCACCCCCTTCCTCCCTCCCTCCCCCAAAGCCGACCTGCGCCGAAGCCTGCCTTCTCCCAAGACAAATTCCTCCTCCCCCCGGTCCGCCGCCGCTGCATGCCAGCTCCATTCAATTATCCACCTCCGCAACTCCACGCAAGTAAGGGCCAGGCGCGTGCAGCGATTGCATGTTGCCAGCCCACAAGCCATTCCACCATCAATTCTGACATCAGAGAGAAGGTCTGGGCCAGCCAAGCAGCGATTGGCTGACCTGGAACCCTCTCTCCGACGTCAGTATTGACATTGGGGGTAAAGCTTGTGGGCTGGCGGTGTGCAATCGCTGCACACGCCTGGCCCTTCCTTGCTCAGAGTTGCGATGGTGACAGGGGATAATTGAATGAGGCTGGTGGGTGGCAGCAGCGGGCGGCAGGGGATGGGGTGGCAGGGAGGAATTGGCGGGGCAGTCAGGGAGGGATCCAGGGCAGTAGTCAGCCCACAGGGAGGAATTGGTGGGGCAGGCAGGGAGAAATCTTGGGTGGTGGTCAGCCCGCGTACTCCCAACAGGCGGCCCATGTACCCCCTAGGGTACGCGTATCACAGGTTGAGAAACACTGCCCTAGAAGACACTGCACACGTTCTCTAGAGAAGTATTAGAACTTGCAATTGAAAAACTTGAATAAAGGGATAAGAAAATTGTCAATTTAGCAGCTCAATTAGCACTCACAACTAAAGAAGGAAATGAGCAGGTTGCAGATTTAAAAGCTCAGATTCACATTGTAAAAGAGACTTCTAGAATGGGGTTGGACTCTGCAGGGGAATAGACTGATAATAAAAAGAATGAATGTGATTTATCTGATTGTTATGTAATGAATACATCGTGCAAAATGCAACAAGCAGGGCACGTCTGAGTTATTTAGTCCTGTGGTGAATCAGGGATAGATAAATAAGATATTAGTTCATAGCTAATAAAGCACCATGTTAAGCAAAAAGTGTGTGTCGGCATTAGAACAAATAAGGCTGACATAATGGCTTGTCTGCTAATTAACAGAATGTAGATAGCAAATTAAATGTTATTAAATGGGAAACAAGAATGCCTTCTACAAGCATACAGTGTAAATTTAAAGGTTATTTTGATAGAAAACAACAGTGAGACTTGCTTATACAGCACACACACTGAAAATGAAGGCACATAGGCCCAAGAATTGGTATCTGTAGTACAACATCAAAAATACAATAGAAGGAAGAAATACAGTAGCTCTTAGTAATCTGAAGGCAGATCAGAAGACAGACAAACATATTGTAGACCATTCTTACCCATGGATGGAGGCCCTGACTGCTCTGCAGACAGGGGCAGGTAGCGAGACAGAGACAGTCAAAGTCTGCAGGGAAAATGTGTCTTTGATATGTGATATGCAAAGAATGGCCACCCGGATGGTCTCGGGACTCAAGGATCTACCATACGAAAAACGGCTTGACAAATTACAGCTATACTCGCTCGAGGAGCGCAGAGAGAGGGGGGACATGATCGAGACGTTCAAGTATCTTACGGGCCGCATCGAGGCGGAGGAAGATATCTTCTTTTTCAAGGGTCCCACGACAACAAGAGGGCATCCGTTGAAAATCAGGGGCGGGAAACTACAAGGTGACACCAGGAAATTCTTTTTCACTGAAAGAGTGGTTGATCGCTGGAATATTCTTCCACTACAGGTGATTGAGGCCAGCAGCTTGCCTGATTTTAAGGCCAAATGGGATCGGCACATGGGATCTATTCACAGGGCAAAGGTAGGGGAGGGACATTAAGGTGGGCAGACTAGATGGGCCGTGGGCCCTTATCTGCTGTCTATTTCTATGTTTCTATGTTTCTATTACAAGATAGTGTAGCACCTTCATTAAAATTGAAGACTGGGGAAGGTCAATCCTCTGCTCACATACTGTTTGGCATGGGGCAGCTTCCCACAAGAGCATATCGAGTTCAATTTCCTACAGCCGTAAATATTACAGAAAGGAAGGCACAGCATAGGATATCCTGGCAGACCTGAAAGCTAGCCTGTCACACAGAGAAAAACTGGGTAGAGAGGGAGCATAATCAAATCTGTTTTTTTAACACCAGAAAACTTTGATACAGGGCATCCTCCTATACCCAGAGAAAGAGACACCAGTCCACAGGCACCAACCCACAGAAAGAGTACAACACGTGAAGGAAGTAGTGCAAGAAAGTTAAACAAGGTAAAACAAGCCCCATCAAGTAAGTAATAGCGTCAACTCCTACAGGTATAGGTGGGGATAGAGGAGATTAATTGTGAGGTTAAAGTGGGGATTGAACGGATCTTAGGGGGTATGGGTTAGATTCCACTGAGGAGAGATGGTCGAGCAAGGATGGGTAAAATTTCAGTCCCTGGGCAATTCTGGTCTGGACCTGTCTCAAGCCTGCCTCAGTGACCTAGCCTGCTCTGCCTCCTGCCTTGTGGCTGTCTGCTTCTACCTGCCTCTCCCCCCATAGCCCCATTTCTATTGCAGTTCACAGCTTCTTCTAAGAAAAATAAAAAATACATTTTTTTTTTGCCATGCTCCAGGTTTTTTCAATGAAGATCTGACCACCATGGGCCCAAAACTCCTCCTGCCAGCAATTTCCCAGAGTTGCCCTGATCTCAAAACCTTCAATGGCATGTTAGGAACAGATGCAAAAAGGATAATTCTATAAACCAGACACTCACATTTATATAAGCATTATGCATATAAAAGTTTAGAATAATAACATATATGTTTATGTTTATTAAAATTTGATATGCTGCCCGATCTGAACAGGCAGGTCAGGGTGGTTTTACAATGCTTAATAATAATAAAAATAAAATTGGAAAGGAACTCCAAAATTAAAATAGGTTAGAAACATCTGCAACAAGGAAACTAACATATCAAAAGAGAGAAACACAATATACAATAGAGAGAGACAAATGTGGTGACAGGAAAAATACTCATCTGAGAAAAGTAATGGGTCTTGAAAAACACTTTAAATGAGTCTTCAACCTGAATTTTTGGAGGGAAGTCATTCCAAAATTTGGAGCCAAGAAAATAAAAGACAGACTATTCAGCCAGCAGCAGTCAGAATTTTTTTTTTTTTAATGTTGATCATCAATGGTTAATTTAGCCCCTGATATTAGGTGCTGGGCCATGTCTGAGCACCAGTACTGAATATTGGGGCATAATTCTGGGCAGCTGAGCCCGGCTGATATTCAGTCGGGGCTGCATAAGAGTTATGCGGCCCCAGATGAATAAGAATATAAGAGTTGTTATACTGGGACAGATTGAAGGTTCATCAAACCCAATATCTTGTTTCCAACAGTGGCCAACCCAGGTCACAAGTACCTGGCAAGATCCCAAAGAGTAAAAGAAAAAAAAAAATGCCCCCACCTGCCCCTCCTTCAATGTCTATTTTTAGCTCCATAAGACACACTTTTTCCCCCCCCAAAAGATGGTAGAAATGTCTATGCGTCTTATGGAACAAATATAATAATTTTTTACCCTCCCCCGGTATCTTTTTTAATTCTGGTGGTCCAGCTGTGTATTGGCAGGAGCGAGCTTTCTGCGCTCCTGCCCCTCCCTCGTTGGATGGCTGCCTCATCATATCTTGTGGCTAGTGGCACACAAGGCAGGAGCGAGCTTTTTGTGCTCCAGCCTGGCCCTGCGCCGCTCCCTAAATGGCTGCCATCAGTTCTCATGAGTCAATATTCTTTCTCATCAAATTTTATCAAGTGGTCTCCCTTCTTTTTTACATAATCTTTTGATTCCATATAAGCCACAAAGAACCCTACATTCTTTGCAACAACAGTTGTTAGATGCTCCTTCATTTTGTCAATTTTTCCTTGACTTTCATAGGAACTCTTCATTTTCCATCATGGCTCCTACTTTTTGGAACTCTTTGCCTCACTATCTCCGTTCTGAAAAATCATTTACAACATTCAAGATGCAATTAAAAGCATACTAGTTCTCCTTGTATACAATCTCATCCATACCTGCTCTCTTGACTTCATCTTATGTGGGCAGATTGAAGAAAACGTTCACATTTTTCAACATTTCTCTTCCCCCTCCCCCAAACTTTTTTGTTTTTATTGCAACTTACCCATCCCTTTCTCTTCTTATGTTTCCATAGCTATTTGTTTAATGTCTGATTTTTGTGTTTTGTTATAACTTTTATTCCCTACCCTTTTTTATTTTTATTTTTTTATTATTATATTTTTATTGTACACCGCTTAGATTTACTTTGGTTTTATTAGCAGTATATCAAATAAATTGAACTTGAACTGGACAGCCAAATTCTCCAGGTCCCTCAGCTGGGCCTGATTCTAGGCCAATTGGTTTTGCAAAATCTGTACCCTACTGTCCCGTATTGTCATTTCCTCTTGGTGCTCCTGCAGAGTGATATTCTCTGTGCTGATATTCTGTTGCAGCTCTGCTGAGGCAACAGCCCATTCACTCTACCAGCCTGGTACAATCTTGCTGGAGTGCCCTCTCTCTCTCTCTTGTAGGCCCCCACTTCCCAGAACATCAACTCTTTCACTTCACTCCAGATCAGGGGTGTCAAACTCAATCACATTAAGGGGCCGAAATCCAAAACACAGGCTAAGTTGCAGGCCAGACCCCGCCCCCATAATAATACTAATTATAACACCATTTTTTCCATTCATTTTTCATATATACACACACAATATCATCTTATTAATGGTAATTATTAACCACAAAATTAAACTACACAAAACACACTGTATGCTCCTCAACATTCATTCCTACCAGAACACAGATAACCCCTATGGAAATACGGGACCAAAAACTAAAAGTACTAATATATATTTTAAAAAAAAAAAAACCACCCTAAGATTCAAGATTCTGCATGCAGTACAATCCCCAGAGAAAAAGAAACAAATGTATTTCTTCCTGAGAAATGCTAAAGATAGACAGCAGATTAAAATGCTCAAAATTGACACAATTCATACACTAACTTGAAAATCAAATCATTCCCCCTACCTCTGTTGTCTCCCTCCCTCCATGCTGCGCCTCCCTCTGGTGAGTGTCTAACCTTCTGGCCGGCTCCAACCTGGCTGTTTTATGTGGCCCGTGGTCCGATGCCCCTCGGTGTTACCTTGTGGCCGGCTCCCTTCTCCTCACAACCGTAGTGTGCACCGAGCCGCATGCAGCAGCTCCTTGTGCGTCCTGCACCTGAACCGGAAGCCTTCTATCTGAGGTCACAATGTCAGAGGGAATGCTTCTGGATGAGGTGTTGGACGCGCGAAGAGCCGCTGCACGCAGCTCCATGCACACTACGGCTGTGAGGATGAGGGAGCCAGCCACAAGGTAACATTGGGGACATCGGACTGCGGGCCGCATATAACCACCAGGCAGGCCGGATTTGCCCTGCGGGCCTTGAGTTTGACACCTATGCTCCAGAGCATGACATTCAGGCCCTCCAACATTTTCATTGCTCTGCAAAACTCCAGTTAGCTGCCTCTGCCGCCATGGCACTGTTGCTGCCAACTCTTGCTGCAACCTCTGCTTTGGCCTTCATCTGAATTGTCAGCATGCTGCTGGCTTCCAACTGTTTAACTTTCTCTGTTATCTCCTTGGTTAGCACTTTTTATTTCTTTGAATTGGTCAGTTAGGACACTCATCCCCATCTGTCCTTGCAATTCCTGTAACAGGTTCTCTCCTTCAACAGCCTCTGGTACTCTTTTTTGAGTTGTATCTCCTGCCAGCGTAGCTCTTCCATCTCTACCTGAAGTCTCAGCCCTCCGATAAGTTGCTTATTGGACTGGCTGGCTTTAACCAAGGCACTCTCTTGTTGCTTTTCTGCAACTCAGGCGAGTTATTTTGCTCCCTTCAGGTCAGTAAGCAACCCCTCTGCCTGCTTCTGCACCATCTCAGTGGAGGATTTCTTAAGTATTATTTGCTCTAGCAGCTGGGTAATCTCATCTTATGCTTCAGACAGCTTGAGCAACAGGACTTCTTGGGTCTTACCCTTCAACTGGGTTTTCAACCATGCATTCTGCCTCTGTGACCACTCTCTCTCTTTCTTCAGCTGCTCCTCTCAGTAGCTTAGAGTAACTTCCAAAGGCTAACTCCCGCAACTTCTCTAATGAACTGCTGCTTTTGCAAGGTCCCTTTCTAGGGATTTGGTTCTCAGTTGCCTTATCACTTCTGTTTGTTGTTCAATGGTTTCCCATAACCCTTTCTTTCTGCTTCCACAGCAGCACAAATAGATTGCAATTCATCTGCATACCATTTATACTAAAATATAAACCAAAATTTTTGTATCAAAAAAATGGCCCCATAATGGGGGTCTTGGTTTATATTTAGGTCAGCGCTGACCCATCCCCCTCCCGAATCTATGGCAGGCCTTTGCCAGGCCTACTGTAAGACCTGGTGGTCCTGTGGTGGGCTGGGTCAGGAGGGATCTCTTTTGTCTCTTGCCCTGGCCAACTTTAACAACTTATATCTCCTTCCCAGACCCTCTGGCGTACCTTTTAAATCCATGGTGCTCCAGCGGTGGACCGGAACAGGAGGGATCCCTCCTGCCTCCTGTCCCACCCAACTCTAAGAACTTTTTCCTCTCTCCTGCCTCCCCTGCGTACCTTTCGAATCCCTGCTGGTTCAGTGGTGAACCACAGCAGGAGTAACCTTCCTGCATGGGCAGGAGCGAAGGAAGGTTGCTCCTGTCGCTGTTCACTGCTGGACCATCAGGGATTTGAAAGGTAAGCGGGGAAGGCAGAAGGGAGGTAAAAGTTCTTAGAGTCAGCTGGGACAGGAGGTAGAAGGGATCCCTCCTGGCCCAGCCCACCGCTGGACCACCAGGACTTACGGCAGACCTGGTGGAGGCTTGCAAGGCATCGGGAGGCAGGGGAGACAGGATACAGAACTTAGCAGTGCAAAGAGGGAAGGGGGCTGAGTGTAGAGACTGGCAGGGCAGGGAAGGGAGTGAGGGGGAGGAAAAACATTTGTTTGAAGGAATTGTTCTTGATAGGCCAGCTAGTGTAGCCAGAAGAAAAGTTTTGGAATTTTGTTTTTGAATGTTGGACTCTATCCACTGCACTGGTTGTGCTGAGTTTGGATTCAAGTGACATACTTGGAGCTAAAGGTGAACAGTGTGCTTAAAGCTCAAGTGTGGGGAATTGTGGAAACTTTATTTTGCCTATAAGAAATAACTGAAGGTCTTGCGAGTCCTTGGGATACTTGTGCCATACTTACCATCCTGTTGAGTTTTTGGATTTTTCATTAAAGTGGTTTGGGTTACAACAGAGAAGTCTAAGTGTGCAATTTTTGGGAGGCACTGAGGCTCTGATTCTACATAGTGTGTCCCAATTTTAGGCAATCAGCCAATCGGGATGCACGTTTTTAAAAAAAAAATGCTCCCCGGGCAGGCTTTCTATATTGAAGGCGAGGCCCGCAAGACACCTAAGCTCGCCTAAAGGCCTTAGGCGGGCCTTAGGCGAACCTAGGCGGCCCTACGCGTCTCCCTAGTAGAGGAAGAGACGCTTACAATGTGGGCCAACAAAATGCTGGTCTACATTGTAAGTAGACGCGGCCGCTATACTTATTGCGGCAAGGGATCTCTCTCTGCTGCTATAAGTATACCGACCGCCCCCTCCCCGACACTACCAATCGCTGGCAGGAGGGTGCCCAATCCCTCCTGCCAGAAGATGCCCCCCCCGACACTACCGACCGCCCCCCCTGACACTACCGATCGCCCCCCCCCGACACTACCGATCGCTGGCAGGAGGGTGCCCAATCCCTCCTGCCGGAAGACGCACCCCCTCCGCGCTAACAGCCCTCAAACCTCCCCCCAACCAAACTAACCTTTCCTTGTTGGCCAGACGGGACTTGCCCGTCCAGCCGGCAGGCCCATCTCATCGAAATGAGGCGGGCCCGCCCCTTCCCGGCCCATCCTTCTGAAGCCTTAGGCATAGCGGGTCCGCCCATCCCCACTTAATCTAAGGTCAATTTGTAACCCGTTCTGAGCTTCTGAGAGAACAGGATAGAAATCGAAATAAATAAATTAACCATTTGGAGCCATCTGCCTTACTTCCCACTTAAATACTTTCTCTCTGTCTGTTCTTTTTTCACTGCTGTACGTAGGGGTGGTTATTTGTTCCTTGCATGTTAACTGTTACAGTATTTCTCTATACCTGTGTATTTACCCATCTTAGAGGGTAGGGCGCTGAAGGCTTCAGTGATGTGATCTGCTTCCCTAAAGCCTATATGGCTTTAGGAAGGCTGTGTGCTTGGTTGGGGGTTGGGTTGAAGGGGGAGGGGTGTTTAGGGATTGTTGGGGGCGGGTGGGATGGTTTGGGGAGTGGGGAACAGGAGAGGGTTTGTGGACTTGTAACTTGTACATTCCAGTGTGTCTAGGGGTGTCAGAATTTTGTGATGTTTTTGGGACCAGTGAGAGGAGCCTTTCCTATTCTCTTTCAGGTGAAGGCTGGGCTCCCGGGGGTTTCTCTGTGAGTTTGATTGTGAGTGTGGCCATGCTAAACTCTGAGTGGTAAGACTTTTCAACAACTCTCCTGGAATGTATGTTGAAATTCATCCCCAGTAAAAAGATATAAACTTCTCCAACGTCTAAAATATCATTGTGCTGATTTGGCCTGCCTGCAGGAAACTCGATTGACAGATGCTGAACATGCTAAATTACAGAGAGGATGGATGGGTCAGGTGTTCTATTCTTTTTCGCCTCATAAAAAAGCGGGTGTTGCTCTCCTAGTACGTAATTTTTAATATTGTAAACTGCCCAGATACATGTGATGGTCGGTATATCAAGCCATAAATAAACTTCAAATTTGAAACTTGTTCCCTGGCAAGGTGGAACAGGTATATAGGGACACATCTGGGAGAATCTTGTTGTGCCAAATTACTATGTCTGGTCAATAATCATTCAACTTATTGACAGTCTATGAGCCTAATCATTATGATCACTCATTCTTTTCCTCTTTGGCCCGTGTGGGCCTTAGAGACCAAACACATCCGTTGATCTTATTGGGGGATTTTAATCAGGTGTTTGATATGGATTTAGATAGGACGGGTCTGGGTCCCTCTCAATTGCACAATATAAACAGTGGCATTCCATATCTGTGTGACACTTTGGATCTGATTGATCCATGGCGTCTCCTGCATCCCACTGAGAGAGATTTTGCTTATCAATCCCGTGCCCATCATATTTTCTCCAGAATTGACTACATATTAACCTCAACTTCTTATTTTCCTCAGGTTCATTCCACGATGGTGGGTCCCCTTTCCATGTCAGATCATTGTCCTATATGGGTTGACTTTCTTAGGAGCGACCACTTACCCTCATCGGGAAGCTGGAGATTCCCATCCTACTTGGTTATGACCATGACTTTATCCAATACCTTACTAAAAAAAAAATGGGAGGACTATGTAGCATTCAGTTCTCAGCATAAAGATACCCCCCTACTATTCTAGGAGGCGGCCAAATCAGTACTTCAGGGGGGATATCATCTCTTACGTGGTTGCATAGAGAAAACGACTGTCACAGGGCATTCTATGCTTGGAGAGGGAATATAAACAGCTCAAACGTACCTTTATAGCTCACCCTTCTCCTCAATCGAGGAAAGCTTTGGTGGCAGCTCAGGTCGCCCTGAACACCTTATTGTATGAGCGCATGCACAAATATCTTTACTATTCTAGATTTCATTACTATAAATATGGGAATAAGCCTGGTAGGTTATTGGCAACCTTGACTAAACCCCGGTGGCCTAATTGTTATATCCCCCGCATCCTGCTTACCTCAGGAGTGGCGGTGACCAACACATCCGATATAGCTGATAGTTTTTATAAATACTACACTGATTTCTACTCCTCAAGGGAGATTTCCGGGGGTCCTGATGTCTGTGACTATTTGGCGGATGCTGGGGTGCCCCGACTGTCTTCCCCAACTCGACAACAGTTGAACAGACCCCTTCAGGGGAAAGAACTTCAAGTGGCGGTTAATCAACTTAAAAATTGTACATCCCTGGGTCCTGACGGATTTTCTCCAGAGTTTTATAAGCTTTTGTTCCCGTCTCTTTGTGGCCCATTGGAGGCCTATTATACGGTGGCCCTTGAGGCCGGTAGGTTTCCTCCTGGTGCTAACCAAGCATTATTACCTTAATACCTAAACTGGGAAAACCAGAGATGGATATTGAGTCTTATCACCCAATATCCCTAATAAATGTTGACATTAAGATTCTGGCCAACTGGCTGGCATTACTATTATCCACCATGATTATACCAGAGCAGGTAGGCTTTGTGCAGCATCGTCACTCTGTTTTGAATGTTCGCAGGTTAATCACAGCCATGCAAAAATCATAGGACGCTAACTTTAAGGGGATTTTGGTTGGCTTGGATTCTGCCAAGGCCTTTGACCAGGTTGATTGGCAATATCTCTTCACGGTGCTCACCTATATGGGTATTACAGGCTGTTTTTTTGACATGGTTCGGTTGTTGTACATGGAACCTACAGCTTGTCTCCTTGTAAATGGTACTCGAACATCCGAGACGCTTTCCCCGTTCGTAAGTACCAGGTCCAGGATGGCCTGGGCCCTTGTGGGCTCTAGTACCAGTTGTTTGAGCCATACTCCCTTCATGGACGTTAATATCCTTCTGCTATCACAAGCTGTTGCTGAGAGTGTGTTCCAGTCTACATCAGACATGTTGAAGTCTCCTAACAGAACTACGTCCCCCCGTAAGGTGATATTCTCCATGTCTTCAATTAATTCTGTGTCTTTGTCCTCCGATTGTCTTGGGGGTCTGTATACCACACCAAGGTATAAGCATTTTTCTCCGCCTCTGGCCAGGTTTACCCAGATGGATTCCCCAGTATACTTGACATCCGTGATCCTGGTTGTCTTGATGTTCTCTTTGATGTAAAGTGCTACCCCACCTCCTAACCTACCCTCTCTGTCTTGCCGAAGCAGGTTGTATCCTGGTATAGTTATATCCCACCCATGAGAGTCTGTGAACCATGTTTCGGATATTGCTACTACGTCTAGATCTGCATTAACTATTTCTGTTTCTAGTTCTAAAAATTTATTCCCTAGGCTGCGTGCGTTAACATACATAGCTCTCCACTCTTTCTGATTTTTAAGCTCCTGTAGTGAGCCACCCATTGGAGTTAAAGTGTCTCCTAGCGATTCTTTTGCATTAAGGGTACTTACCTCAGACTTGAAAGCGTAGTTTTGGTTTGCCACATCAGGATTGTTACTTACTGCTCCGGTGTAAAAATGGGTACCCTCCCCCGACTTACCTAGTTTAAAGCCCTTCGAAGTAGGCGGGCTAGTCTGTGTCCGAAGACGTTCTTACCTCTGTTGGTCAGGTGGAGTCCGTCTGGTCCCTGTAGTCCCTGTAATGCCTCTCCGTGATTCAGGAATCCGAAGTTCATTTCCTGGCACCATCGTTGCAGCCACTCATTCGTCTTCTGAATGCGTTCGTCCCTGCCCCTTCCTCTGCCCCTAACAGGAAGAATGGAAGAGAATACTACCTGTGCTCCTGTCTGTTTCAGTCTCTTTCCCAGTGCTCCGAAGTCTGTAGTTATGTCCTCCAGGGTGTTCTTGGCAGTGTCATTCGTTCCTACGTGGATGAGCAGCATGGGGAAGTGGTCCTGGGGCCTGAGAAGTCTATCGAGACAGGTGGTCACATCTCTTATTCTGGCTCCGGGCTCTCGGTGGGAGAAACGCTAGCCACCAGTGACCATAACATGGTATGGTTTAACCTTAAGAAAGGCTTCCCTAGATCACAAACAAAAACAAGGGTACTCAATTTCCGGGGCACCGACTTCACACGCATGGGAGATTTCATCTATCAGACACTGCAGGTTCAAAAAGTGACTGATAATGTGGAAGCTATGTGGTCAACCTTGAAATCGATCCTTCATGAGGCAACTATCCGCTACATAAAATCGGTAACCAAACAACAAAGGAAAAAGAAACCCCAATGGTTCACAGATGAGGTCTCGTACCTAGTCAAGGAGAAAAAAAAAGCATTTCTCTCATACAAACGCACAGGGGAAAAAGAAGCTACCACTGAATACAGGACAAAGTCTGCAGCGGTCAAAACAGCAGTCAGGGAGGCCAAACTTCGAACGGAAGAAACTCTAGGGAAGAACATTAAGAAAGGGGACAAATCTTTCTTCAGATACATTAGCGACAGGAAAAAGAACGCAAACGGGATAGTACGCCTTAGAACGCCAAACGGGAATTATGCGGAAACAGATTCCGATAAAGCCAAAATACTGAATGATTACTTCTGTTCAGTCTTTACATGCGAGGCGCTGGGACAAGGGCCACAGCTGGAAGCAAAGCAAAGCATGGAAGACCCATTTCAGAATTTTGAGTTCACACCAGCTGATGTTTACAGAGAATTGTCAGGACTCAAGGTGAACAAAGCCATGGGACCGGACAATTTGCACCCAAGAGTGCTCAGAGAGCTATGCGATATTTTGGCGGAACCGTTAGCCGTACTCTTCAATCTCTCCCTGAGAACGGGGAGAGTCCCCCTGGACTGGAAAACTGCCAACGTTGTTCCTCTACACAAGAAGGGTTGCAGAGCAGAGGCTGCGAATTACAGACCAGTGAGCCTCACATCAATAGTGTGTAAACTCATGGAAACCCTACTTAAAGGCAAACTGGACACAATACTGGATGAGGGGAATCTGAGGGATCCCTGCCAACATGGATTCACTAGGGGCAGGTCATGCCAGTCCAATCTTATCAGCTTCTTTGACTGGGTGACAGGAAAGCTGGACTTGGGAGAGTCTCTGGACATAGTGTACTTGGATTTCAGTAAAGCCTTTGACAGTGTCCCACACCGTAGACTATTAAACAAGATGAAATCAATGGGGTTAGGTGAGAAACTAACTACATGGGTCAAGGAGTGGCTGAGTGGAAGACTTCAGAGGGTGGTGGTCAATGGCACCCTCTCTGAGACATCGGAAGTGACTAGCGGAGTGCCGCAGGGCTTATATTCATAAGGGACTTGACCCGAGGACTACAGGGTAAAGTAGTACTGTTTGCCGAAGACGCCAAACTGTGTAATATAGTAGGTGAAAGCAATCTCAAAGATAGTATGATGCAGGATCTGATCACATTGGAAAACTGGTCCTCAACATGGCAGCTGGGCTTCAACGCTAAGAAGTGTAAGGTCATGCATCTCGGTAGCAGAAATCCATGCAGAACATACACCTTGAATGGAGAAATACTAGCTAAGACTTCAGAAGAACGGGACTTGGGAGTGATCATCAGCGCAGACATGAAGGCTGCCAAACAAGTAGAGAAGGCCTCATCCAAGGCAAGACAAATGATGGGATGTATCAATAGAAGCTTCGTCAGCCGCAAACCTGAAGTCATAATGCCACTCTACAGAACCATGGTGAGACCTCATCTGGAATACTGTGTGCAATTCTGGAGGCCACATTACCGGAAAGATGTGCTTCGAGCTGAGTCGGTCCAACGGATGGCCACTAGGAAGGTCGCTGGACTCAAGGGTCTCTCATACGAAGAAAGACTGGGCAAGCTGCAACTCTATACCCTAGAGGAGCGCAGGGAAAGGGGTGACATGATCGAGACATTCAAGTACGTCACAGGTCGTGTAGAGGTAGAAAACGATATATTCTTTCCCAAGGGACCCTCGGTCACAAGGGGGCACCCGCTCAAACTCAGAGGAGGGAAATTTAGTGGTGACATCAGGAAGTATTTCTTCACAGAAAGGGTGATAGATCACTGGAACAAACTTCCGGTGCAGGTGATCAAGGCCACCAGTGTGCTCGACTTTAAGAATAAATGGGACATCCACGTGGGATCCCTGCGACGGTCGAGTTAAGGAACTAAGTCATTAGCACTCAGACTTAATAGGGTGGGTAAATGGAGTGGGCAGACTTGATGGGCAGTGGCCCTTTTCTGCCGTCATCTTTCTATGTTTCTATGTTTCTATCTTCCTTTCAGATATCTAGAGGTACTAGACAGGGGAGTCCGTTATCGCCTCTCCTGTTCCTTCTTTATTTAGACCCCTTCTTGTGAATGATAAAGCTTGATGATGAACTACAGGGTCTGCCGGAGGTCGATTCGCAGTTGCAGGTATTAGCATTTGTGGATGACCTCCTGTTGACCCTTGGGGACCCACAGAGATCTCTCCCTAGAGCTTTGGAACTCATTGATGAGTATAGTATGTATTCTGGCCTGGTGTTAAATAAACAGAAATAGATGGTTTTGTCCCTATCTCTAGATGTACAGGGTGCCTGGAGGGGTGACTTTCCCCTCATTTGGGCCCCGGGACATTTGAAGTATTTGGGCATTTCCATTTCCCCTGATTTTTCCAAATTATACTCCTTGAACATAGACCTTCTCCTGACAATCACAAAACACAAATTGCAGAATTGGAGGATATATCCACTTTCATTAATGGGGAAGATTGCATTTTATAACATGGTGTTGGTGCCTCAGTGACTCTATGTATTTCAGATGATACCTGTACCGTTATCTGCTAAACATGATAAGGAACTAGGCGAATGCCTACAAAAATATTTGTGGAATGGGAAGAAAGCACGGCTCTCTCTGTCTGCCTTGCAACGCCCTAAGGACAGGGGTGGTCTGGGACTGAGAAGCCTTAGAATGTTGTCTCAGGCCTGCCAGATGAGACACCTTAATGATTGGTTCTGAGGGATAAGACATTTTTCAGCTACTAGCCAAGAACTGTCTTTTTATGACCCCTTTCATTTTAGTAATTTATTTCACACAAAACATCTGCCTCCAAAGACCTCTACTGCTAGGGACCTCCTGTTGTTACCATTGCGCTGTTTGTGGAAGCTCCTGTGTCAGCACCTTCATATACCCCATCATGTGACACCCTACTTGCCACTGCAGGGTAATGGAGACTTTGTTCCGGGTATGCCTCCGGTCTCCTCTACAGTATGGAACGATGTTGCTACTCAGTATATTTTTCAACTTGTGCATTCTAATGGATCCCTGCACTCCTTGGAGGAACTTATATGGGAGCATGGTTGGACAGCTCAAAACTGGCTCTCATACACTCAGCTCTCTTACTACATACGTTCATTGCCACAGGACTGTCTGACTGACAGGCACATGGAATTTATCTCTGAGGCATTATGTTTGTCAGCACAAGTGCAGATTCCTCTGAGATTTCATCATTGTCATCTTCAGGAGTGCTTAGGTGAACTACAATATGCTTATTATGTGGATAAATTGACTTTGGATTTACCCTGTGTGATCACTGATCAAATGATTAAGAGAGGACTTCATCGAGCTGCCTGCTTGACGTCATGGGTGATACTGATCGAAATGAACTATAAGTTTCTGTTACGCTTATATAGGTCCCCGTCCTACTTGTATAGGGCTAAACTGTGTGCCTCTGATCAATGCCTTAAGTGCCAGTCCTCTCTGGCCTCTCTTGGACATCTATTTTGGTCTTGTGTGCAAATGTTTGGTCTTGTGTGCAAGTCCATCAACATTTCATGGCTATGTGGCACTATAACTATGTGTTTGGCCCGGTGATGCTTTTCACCCTGGAGTCCCTTCCTAGATCTTCCCCGAGGGGTTTCCGGAGCTTCATGGATCACGCTACCCTGCTAAGAAAGAAAGTGATACTTCATTGTTGGATTTCTTTGGATTCTCCTACCCTTGCCCATTGGCGTACACTGATGTTGCAGCAGGCCTCCATGGAACGACTACAATTTCCTTCTCTGGACACATTGGTGGAGCGAGCATATTGCTCTCGTTGGGAACCCTTCTGGCTCACTCTGACACCCAGAGCTCGCAGCCATTTGATGAATGTATGTTTTCTTTCTGGTCATTGACACACTGGAATGGAGTACATTTTTTGCTAGTTACTGTTTCTATGTATTTGGGAGGTGTGTGGGGGGGGGGGGGGAGAAGGGGGATGAGTATCATAGTGAAGTATGGAAAAGTTTTTGGAACCATTTCTTAGCATTGTACACTATGCCATTCTGAGTTTTGTTATGTTTATTTTTGCAAAATCAATAAAATATATTTACAAAAAAAAAAAATGCTAATTCTACATAAACATGTCTGAAAAGAGATCAAACTGATTTCTTATATAATAAAATACTGGTAAGTACCCAACTAGGTTTGTGGAGCCTAACTATTAAAGGCTCTGTCCTGTCTAGGGAAAAATTGCTTAGCACACAGAATCCCTATATGTTGTGTTACTAATATTAACCCCCCTCTTTTACAAAACTGTGATAGAAGTTTCTAGTGCAGGGAGCCACGCTGAATGGCCCGCGCTGCTCCTGATGCTCACAGGAACTCAATGAGCGTTGGGAGCAGCACAGGCCATTCAGCACGGCTCTCCACGCTAGAAACTGCTATCGCAGTTTCGTAAAAGGACGCCTATATTTATTTCCTTTAGCTTATGACAATTTCAAACAAATTAATGAGGCGATATGATAGAGACTTTTAAAATAATAAAAGGATTTGACAAAATAGAGCAAGAATCACTGTTATTCACGTTATCAAATGTGACTCGGACAAGAGGTCATGGACTGAAATTGAAGGGCAACAGGCCCAGGACAAATGTCCGGAAGTTCTGTTTCACACAATGAGTGGTGGACGCTTGGAATGCTCTCCCGGAGGAGGTTGTGACAGATACCACCATTCTGGGATTCAAGGGCAAGTTGGATGCACACCTTCTTGCAAATCACATTGAGAGGTACGGGCAAACAGGGTCTTCATCAGGGAACACCTAGCACGGGTCGCCGGACTAGATGGACCTAAGGTCTGATTCGGTGAAGGCATTTCTTATGTTCTTATGTTATGTTGACTAAATTTTATGAACTAGTACAGCAGAATGAAAAACACAGGTTCAAAATCTTATGGTTGATAATTTCAAGTCATTTTGTTCACTATAGCTAGTTTTTCAGAAAATGAGGGGTTCTTTTACTAAAGAGCGGATGCATTAGCATTTAGCGCGTGCTAAATTGGCTAGCATGCCCTAGTAAAAGAGGGGGGAGGAGTTAGTCATTTCTGAAACCTCTGCATTCTCCGACATTTAGGAGGAACTGTGTTGCATAAGAAGAAAAGACTCACTTGAGACGTGTCATGGTTGAAAATGATTGAGTTAAGGTCACCACAGTTGTAGTGCTTGATGAGATCCTCAGTGGTGTATGGAATTTGGAGGCTGCCTGCTCGTAGGCTCTCTTGCTGCAAAAGCGTCTGATTCAAAGCAAAGATTACCTGTCAGAATGAGAGAGAATGCTTTATTGAAGATATTCTTTCCCACTGCTGAATAACTACATACTAGGGATGGGCTGTTTGCAATGATATGTTCACATCTATGTCCCTTGATGCTACATGTGGTTACAAATAAAAATGCAAGCAGGCAAACGGAAGAACACCTCACCTTGGGATTTATGCAGACATACAGAAAGGCAAAGGAGGCGTCTTTTCAACTAATGATTTAGTCTTTATTGAAATCAAGTAGTCCCAACAAGGATCCCAGTTTTGGTGTATGATAACGCCTTCCTCAGGGGACACTTAGCTAGTAGCTACTGAGTTCAAAGCACTCTGGAGTGAACAAAACAGCAACACTTAGAACAATCCAAACAATAATGATTGTTCTGAGTGTTGCTGTTTGTTTACTCCAGAGTGCTTTGAACAAGTCACTTAGGGACAGATGCACAATGCCCTGGTAAAAAATACTGGGAGTGATTTTGTTTTTCTGGGTTATGCTCACCACAAATAGATTGCAAATTATATGCATGCTGTTTGTGCTGAGCAGCCTGGTAAAAGAGGAAGGAACTATGCCTGACACCTGTGCAGAAGAGAAAATTGGTCCAGTACAGCTCCTGATCACCAGAGCTAGCAAACACTTTTTTCAAAATTTGTGGCTTGCCCAGGATCAAACTCACAACCTCAGGCTGCTGAGGCAGGAGCTAACCACTAAGTCACTTCTCCACACTGTGTAGGGTTGTGCTTGAGCGCTGATTTAAAAAAAAGAGAAAATGGCCGAGGCTAGAAGGTTTTTTGTTGTTGTTTACCAGAGCTCAAGCACAAGAGTAGTGGCTTAGTGGTTAGAATTCCTGCCTCAGCAGCCTAAGGTTGTGGGTTTGATCCTGAGCAAAGTTTTGCAGTGATTTGAATGCAACTATTTTGTGTCTGTTATGTGAGCGTATGTCCCATACCTAACAGCTGCATTCTGCCCATAGGAGCAGGACATGCAGTCACATAACAGGTGCACAAACTGCTACTGGCAGCTCCAGACCTCCCATAACATTTTCATTAGTAAGAGGTCGGCATTCTCTTTTGTGCATCACATGGAGAACTCATTTTAATATTAATGAATTCTTTGTAATGCATTTGCATAGGGTTCTTTGTGGCTGCTACCGCGATAGATAAAAACCTCTAAGAGCCCTTTTGCGCATTAGAAGCTGAGCTGCCATGCAAGTAAAACTAGCTACAACCAGTTTTACTTGCACAGCAGACCTTTGAACATTGGAGCCTTAACCATCCATTGCTCCAGGTACCATATATAGATTGTGAGCCTACTGGGACTGATAGAGAAACACTTAGGGCTCCTTTTACTAAGCTGCGCTAGCGGTTTTAGCACACGCTACATTGCTGCATGCACTACACACTAACGCCTCCATAGAGCTTGCATTAGTATTTTTTGTATAGCGCAGGGTTAGCGTGCGCTAAAAACACTAGCACAGCTTAGTAAAAGGAGCCCTTAGAGCATCTGCTCACCATTCAATGTACTGTTTACAATCCCCTTGGGATATATAAGCAGTATATAAATAGCATGTATTAGAGAATGACACGGGGAAAAAATCTGTCCCCGTCACCGCCCTGTCACCGGCCCACCATCCTCTGCACCGCCCCGTCACCGCCGTTCCCTTCACCGCCCCGTCACCGTCACCGCCATCCCTTTCACCGCCCCGTCACCGCCACTGCCATCCCATTCACCGCCCCGTCATCCATATAAGCCTTAGTACTGTAATATTTAGCTTATTCCTTTCTTATAAATCAAAGTTCCTGCTGCTGAACTAGAGAAAGAGATGTTCAGCTGGCAGGGCTTTGTTTATAAATTTTTATCAACACAACTAATATACTATTTTATCCTAAAGCAAAAAATAAATAAATAAATATAATTTTTTTTTCTACCTTTGTTGTCTGGTTTCTGCTTTCCACATCTTCTCATTGAATTCCTTCCATCCACTGTGTGTCTTCTCTCTGCGTCTTCCATTTGCTGTTACTGTGCCTCTCCCTTAACCCCCCCCCCCAATTGGTCTAGCACCCATCTTCTTCCCTCCGCTCCCGCATAGTCTGGCATCTGTCTTCTTCCCACTCTGTCTTCCACATTTCCCTTGGGGGTCTGTTCCTCTCCACCCTCCTTCAATGTCCGTTCTATTCCTTTCCACCACCACCCTTCCCTCCCTCCTTTACCATCTGTTCCTTTCTACTACCCTTCAGCTCCTCTCGCGTGGCCTATCTACCTTCCTTCCTCTTATTTTCATGGCACGTTACAATGTAATTTGTGCAAGCCACTGGAGCCTGCAAGCTCGGTCCCTGTCCCATCCCCACAAACCATCTCGCTTCTGTGCTCCTATTTTCTCCATTTCTAATATCTCCCCTATGTATCTGTCATTGCCCCCCCTGTGTCCATATACCATCCCCATGGCATGTCCCCTTTATGTCTCTGTCCCTATGCCCCATGCACATAATTTCCCCTCTTTCTGTTACCTTCCTGTGTCCAGATTTCCCCTATCTTCCTCTTCCATACCAGTGTGTCTCTTCTTTTCAACCCCATCTAGCTTTTTTCCCTCTTTCTTCCCCCCCCCTGCTTCTAGCATCTGGCTCACCTGCCAGTCCTTCCCTTTCTTTCCTGCTGTGGGTTTTTCTTTCCGACTTCATCCCCTTGGCCCAGAATCCTTTTCCCTTTCACTCCCTCCTTCCAATTTGAGCCGGGAACACTAGCGATCGCACGGTCCCCGCAGCCACTACCTGCCTGCCCAATCGATCCTAGTGTTTAGCCAGCTCTCTCCCTTCTCTCCTCACCTTAGTTTATAGGTTTTCTTTTTCGGCGACCTGCACGCTTTCCCAAAGAGCCGCGCACGCGCGGCTGCTCAGTGTTCAATCTTCTGCTCTGCTGCAACTTCCTGTTTCCGGTTGCGTCAGAGCAGAAGATCGAAACTGAGCAGCAGCGGGTGCGCGGCTCTCTGATAGTGTGCGGGTCGCCGAAAAAGAAAATCTACAAACTAAGGTGAGGAGAAGGGAGAGAGCTGGCTAAACACTAGAATCGATTGGGCAGGCGGGTGTGAGTTGCGGGGACCGTGCGATCCTTCATGCCTCACTGCGGGGACAAGACCATTCACCGCCCTGCGGGCGGTGAATGGCCTTGTCCCCGTCGCCGCAGCGACTGCTAGTTTTCTTCCCCGTTTTCGGCGGGTGACCCGCGGCTAAAATGCGGTGGCCGCGGGTAAACCGCCACCGTGTCATTCTCTAGCATGTATCCTAAATGGAAGGGGGTGGGGGGGTGGGGTGGCAGGGGTGTTTCAAACAGTTATATACATGGAGGGGCATTTTCAATAGGACGTCTAAGTCTAATTTTGGACGCTTTGGAAAAAACATCCAGAAATCCAGTAGAGAAAATGTCCATTTTCATAACAGCTAGACGTCTATCTTTTATTTTTAAAAATGACCTATATAGACGTTTTGCTTCTTAGTATGTCTATCTTTTTTGGCCATTTTCAAAAATAAAAATATCCACATGAAAAATGCACAAAAACAAGTTTTGCAGATGCACCCAACTATCTTGTCTGGTAGTGCCGGCTCAGATGATGGGGATTCCCCCGGCATGATCAGCTGAGCTAGCAGGGAGATTCCTCTCTTCCTTCCTCCCTCCTAGGCATTGATCCCCTCCAGTACACCTCCAAACTAACCAAATAAAAAAAGAGCTGCCTAGCCCTACATTCCTCCCATAAACATCCTCCCGACATCCCTGGATCTCAGACATCCCCCAACATCCATGGACACCCCCCCCAACATTCCCGGACCACCAAAATTTCCCTTCCCCACACACATACACATCTGTCAGCATTCCTGGACCCCCCTCCAACATCCTTGGATCCCCATGACATCCCTGCCCCCCCCGACTTCCCCCATACCTTCAGATGACAAATCGGTAGGAGAGGTAGGAAGGAAGCCCACTCCCTTCTGTCTATTGGGCCACATGCTCAGAATGATGGGCTTTACCCCTCCCGATACATCTTGGGATGCAGTGGGAGGGTTCTAAAGCTCCGATTGGCTCAAAATTGTGATTTTGTAAGATTTTGCAAGATTTCTTGTAACATTTGCAAGAAAAAAGAACAAATAATTTTTTAAAATTTTTTTATTTATTCAACTTTTCAAATCATAAACAAGCAAATCAATACTTAAATACAGATTTATAATAGAAAACCATGGAATTATAATCCTAGCACCACTTATATCAGTAGTGCATGAAAAGAAAATGATTATTGATTATTTAATCCACTAAAATAAAATAAAGATCCGAGTATTAGAATTAAATTGTTAAGGAAATATATTCCATCTTACGAACAGCTCAGGAGACAATGATAGAAAACCCCAAGAGCCTGGTCTTAAACTGCAGGAGGGGCTATTGGACTTATCACCACTCCACCCCCTTCCTTAGCCACAATAAATTCCAACAGTTGCTTTGGTTCAAAAAATAAAAAAAATTTTCCCTGTAGTGAAACACAGCACTTCACCGAAAATGTCAAAATAAAGGATATACCCAGAGCCAAAACCCTGGGTTTATGAAGTAGAAACTCCTTTATCCTTTTCTGTGTCACTTGAGCAACATCTGGAAAAATCTGAATTGTCGAACCATAGAACTTATCGTTCATATGCCTAAAGTAAAGTCTAAAAAGTAAGTCTCTGTCATGATCCAGGGCAAATGTCACCAAGAGAGTGGATCTCTCTGTGACTACTTCCAGAGAGTTATCCAAAATTCTGTTACGTTCATGTCTCCCTTTTCTGTTAGTTTCAGTAGGGCTTGAACTATCTTCCCTGGAGATATATATTGAGCCCAGTTATAGGTGGTAAATTTTCTTGCGGAATCATTAAAATTTCTGTGAAATATTTAAGCAACATCTCAATTGGAGATAATACTGGAGATTTAGGAAAATTTAACCATCTTAAGTTGTTTCTTCCCTGCTTATTTTCCATATATTCAAGATTTTTAAAAAAACAAAAGATCTTTCTTTAATAATCTCCATTTCTACATTTTTTTTTATTTGAATGATCTGTTCTTCATGTCTTTTTATATCATCTCCCTGTTGCTTTAACATTTTCTCATGGGCCCCTACCTGAGAGCTGACAGAGACATAATCATGCTGAACCATGGTCATTGCCTTTTGGAGGTTAGAGTCCATGATTTCAATAGCCCTCCACAGTTCCTCTAAATTTACTACTGCAGACTTAGTCAATTGTCCAAACTGAATGTTACTCACAGAAGTTGGATTTTCCCCCACTTCTGCATAGAGAGCCGATGTCTGGGCTTCAGTGGAAAGTTCTTCTTCCTTTGCTCCTCCGGGGATGTTCAATACACTACCTTCCTGTGTAGATTGCCTAGCCACACTCACTGCAGGGCTTCTTCTTCCGGGTTGGGCAGGACTTCGCCCCTGGATCGGACTAAGGGAAACCCGATCATCACTAAGGTTTGCCGATATACTCAGCGTTCCTGCCAGAGTCGGGGCAGTCTCCCCAGGCTGGCGGGTGATCCCTCCATCTAGCGTCGTCTGAATTAAGGTCTTGGAGGTCCCGGAGGAGTCAGCCAGGTTACCCCTGTCCTCTTCCCTATTTTGGGTCCCGTCTATCGCCTGGTCCTACAGCGTCGTTCAGGGCCCGCTGAGAGAAATCACAAACACCGGCTACAAATCAATAATTGGGGGTATTCAAGCGTCATGCAGCAAACCGCACTCCAAAAGGTAAAGGGGAAGAGGGTTTTAGAGAACGCTAGCGAGAAGCTCCCCGCCTAGCGTCTGACCTGAACACCATCTTGGATCAAGAACAAATAATTTAACAATTAGAGCTCAACCTGCACTAAAACTGTAAAAGAATGCTATATAGAAAACCTTTGGATTGAACAATGCGGAATACGCAGATTGTATTCTTGGTAAGGCTGGACAATGAAACAAGAAGACCAAATTGCCATTACCTATCAAGGCAGACAGCAGGCAAGTTTATAGCCGACAGGGCAGGCTTCAGGAATAAAATGAGAGTTTACAAGAAAGATTACTGAGGTAAGAACCTAATCTTTCCTTCATGTACAACCCCACTCTATTCCTCAACCTTCAGGATGTTAACATAGTCTCTCAAACTTAGGGTGGGACTGATAAGCCTGCTAACAGAATTTAAAATCCACATACGGAACCCCGCTTGACTGCCACGTCTATTCTGTAAAACTTCATGAATGAATGCAGAGAAGAACCAAGTAAAACCAAGTTTTACAAATTTCTTCTGGGGAAACTGTCGAAGAATCCATCCATGAGGAAGCAATGCTTCACCTGTAGTGGGGCTGTTTCGAGATAGGAGGACATTCCCTAGTTCCAATATAGTTGGAAGCAATGGCCGTATGAATCCTTCGATGCTGGGTCAGAACAAACAGATGATCTGACAATCAAAATTCATTTGTGACCTCTAAGTACTGTAGCAAATGCCTGCACACAACCAGAGATTTTAGCCCCCTATCTTGATTCCTCGAACCCGAGGATGAGCATGCCAGTGAGCGTACTTCATGATAGATGTGAAAGCTGGAAACCACTTTCAAGAAGAAAGAGTGGACTGTGCATAAATTCATGCCTGATTCTGTAATCCTAAGAAAATGATCTCTGCTTGAAAAAGCCTGAAGTTCTGACACTCTCCAAGGTGGAGGTAATGGCCACCAAAAACACCATTTTGATGGAAATGTCCAACAAGGAAGCTTGTTCCAGTGGTTGAAAGGGTGGACATGCAAGTGTCCTGAGAACTAGATTAAGAGTCCAAGTCAGAAAAGGCTGCAGCAGAGGAGGGCGATGACACAGTGCGCCCTTTAAAAATCTAACTACCTCAAGATGAGCCACAAGGATGCTCTTATGGAGTTTGGGCCCAAAGCAAGAAAGCACAGCTATATGCACTCTGAGAGAGCCAACTGCTAGACTCTTTACCAGACCCTTTTGGGAAAGATGGGTACCACCAGGATTGATGCGGAGCTCGAGTCTCAGTTCCTCTGAATGCACCAGGATTGTAAACATTTCCAGGCTTTCACATATGGAGCTATGGTTGACCGCTTCTTACTCCTCTAAATGGTAGCAACTACTCCACCCAAGTAAACCCTTGTGCCCTAGTGCTGCATATTCAAGAGCCATGCCGTAAGACCATAGTGGTCCGGATCCTGCAGAGCAATTGGCCACTGTGTGAGGAGCCAGGGATGACAGGGAAGCTTGAGACCGTGGCCCTGCTATAGATGTACTAGGTCTGCATATCACAGGCATCTCAGCCACTAGAATCACCCTTCCCTTGTGTGAACATAAGAACATAAGAATTGCCGCTGCTGGGTCAGACCAGTGGTCCATCATGCCCAGCAGTCCACTCCTGTGGTGGCCCTTAGGTCAAAGACCAGTGCCCTAACTGAGTCTAGCCTTACCTGTGTACATTCTGGTTGAGCAGGAACTTGTCTAACTTTGTCTTGAATCCCTGGAGGGTGTTTTCCCCTTTAACAGCCTCCAGAAGAGCATTTCAGTTTTCCACCACTCTCTGGGTAAAGAAGAACCTCCTTACGTTTGTACAGAATCTATCCCCTTTTAACTTTAGAGAGTGCCCTCTGGTTCTCCCTACCTTGGAGAGGGTGAACAACCTATCTTTATCTACTGAGTCTATTCCCTTCATTATCTTGAATGTTTTGATCAAGTCCCCTCTCAGTCTCCTCTTTTCAAAGGAGAAGAGGCCCAATTTCTCTAATCTCTCACTGTACGGCAACTCCTCCAGCCCCTTGACCATTTTAGTTGCTCTTCTCTGGACCCTTTTGAGTCCTTCTTCAAGTACGGTGACCAGTGCTGGACGCAGTATTCCAGGTGGGGGCGTACCATGGCCTGGTACAGCGGCATGATAACCTTCTCCGATCTATTCGTGATCCCCTTCTTAATCATTCCTAGTATTCTGTTTGCCCTTTTCCTAGCATTCTGTTTGTCTTTTTCGCTACTGCCACCGTTCTTTTCGCCTATCATGTCTATGTAAAAGATGCTTATCATGGCCCACAGAGGGAAAGCATAGAGAAGATCAGCTTTGGACAAGGTCAAACCATGGCATTTAGACCTTCACTTCATGGCTCGTGCCTTCATCTGAAGAACTGAGTTGCCTTCATGCTAGTTCAAATGTTGGATGTTCACACCACTTCATTATACATGTGAAGGCCTCCTGGGTCAGTGACCATTTCCCGGGATCCAGGGTCTGCTGGTAGAGAAAATCTGCTTGTACATTGCCCACTGCTGCTACATGCACTGCAGAGAGCACGAGAAGATGGGCTTCCACCCATCGAAAGAACATATGGGCTTCCAGGCATAGGGGTGCCCTGTTGGTGATTGATATAGGTTACCACCGTGGCATTGTCCGAGAATTCAAACTGCCCTATTTGGAAAGGTGCTCTTGAATTTCAGAAGTGCCAGCCAAATGGCCCAAAGCTCTAAGCGGTTGATTGACCACCTCGTCTGGGAAGAGGACCAGTGTCCCTGAACTGGATGTCCCTCTCAATGTGAGCTCCAGCCATAAAGGCTGTCATCTGTCATAAGAATCACCCATCTCAAGCCACGGAGGGGAACTCTTTTCGAAAAAGAGAGAGGATTTAAGAACATAAGAATAGCTTTACTGGGTCAGACCAATGGTCCATAAAGCCCAGTAGCCCATTCTCACGGTGGCCAATTCAGGTCACTAGTACCTGGCCAAAACCCAAGGAGTAGCAATATTCCATGCTACAGATCCAGAGCAAGCAGTGGCTTCTCCCATGTTTTCCTCAATAACAGACTGACTTTTCTTTCAGGAAAATGTCCAAACCTTTCTTAAAACCAGCTGTACTATCTGCTCTTGCCACAACCTCTGGCAATGTGTTCCAGAGCTTAACTATTCTCCGAGTGAAATAAAAATTCCTCCTATTGGTTTTAAAAGTATTTTCCCTGTAACTTCATTGAGTGTCCCCTAGTCTTTGTAATTTTTGACGAGTGAAAAATCAATCCACTTGTACCCATTCTATTCCACTCAGGATTTTGTAGACTTCAATCATATCTCCCTTCAGTCATCTCTTTTCCAAGCTGAAGAGCCCTAACTTTTTAAGTCTTTCCTCATATGAGAGGAGCTCCATTACCTTTATCATCTTGGTCGCTCTTTGAACCTATTCTAGCATCACTATATCTTTCTTGAGATAAGGAGACCACAATTGAACGCAATACTCCAGATAAGGTTACACCATGGTGCAATACAGGGTCATTATAACATTCTTAGTCTTCTTAACCATCCCTTTTTTTTAAATGTAAATCATATTTTATTGATGTACCATCAGCAAATATACAACATCAAACAGGAGTACAAAAAAAAAAAGGGGCGACAACACCAAAAGTACATCAAGATCAAATTTTCAAATACACCCAAGGACAAACCCCCGCCCACTCACAAATGCAACCACATCCTCCCCCCCAAAGGAGCCCCGAATCTCTACCCATACCCCCCCAAACTAGCAGAGAAAAAACAGAGAGACTGCTGAACAGGTTATGTTCTTATGCCGCCCAGCCAGCACCAAACCAGTCACCCTCACCCCAACCACTCCCCCTCCCAGAAGCAAACCCCTCCCTACCCAATGAACATACCACTCACACCAGATCATCCACACCCACTATCCACACTCAGCCAAACAGGATACCAGCCAACCAGGGGGGAACCGCCAAGGACATACTGTATCGTCAGCTAAAAGGAATTTAAGACCAGACCTCTGGCCCTAGGGGACAGCGATTGAATATAGGAGTCCCAAGTCTGCAGAAAAACTTTCTTCCGCTTGAAGGATAAACAAGCATGGTGCTGCTCCAAAAGCATCAAATTATGAAAGCGATTCCTCCAAGCCCAGTAAGCAGGTGCGGTCGCTTGCATCCAAACGCTAAGTATGATCTTCTTTCCTATAACTGCAGCTTTCCGGATCAGCATCCGATGTCCCCGAGTAGGCACTCGCAAAGATTCATATCTATCCAAAAGCAAGCATACCGGCAACATCGGAATAGAGTGGCCAATAAGCCCTTCCAGGAAGCGGAGTACGGCCCTCCAAAAAACTTTCACTTGAGGGTAACCCCAAAATGCATGAAAAAATGAATTGCATCCCAGTTGACACTTAGGGCAGGACCCTTTTTTAAAATAACTCCTAGCATCCTGTTTTTCTTTTTGGCCGCCGCTGCATATTGGGTGGAAGGTTTCATCGTATTGTTTACGATGACACCCAGATCCTTTTCTTGGCTGCTAACCCCCAAGGTGGACCCTGACAAAATGGACTGTGATTCAGGTTATTCTTATCAATGTGCATCACTTTGCATTTGTCCAAATTAAATTTCATCTGCCACGTGGATGCCCAGTCTTCCAATTTCCTAAGGCCTGCCTGCAATTTTTCACAATCTGCATGCATTTTAACAACTTTGAACAGTTAGGGTCATCTGCAAATTTAATCACCTAACTTGTTGTTCCAATTTCCAGATCATTTATAAATAAGTTAAACAGCACCGGTCCCAGTACAGCACCGGTCCGAGTACAGACTCCTGTGGCACTGTTTACTCTCCTCTGTTTTCCAGGATGTTGGGGCTGGAGTGTCCAGAAGGGAACATATCAACTGGTGAAGCTTCTCCTGGTGCCATTATTGAGATGGCTTGGGGAAATCCACTGCTTATTCCTAAGATAAGCATCATAGAATCTGTTTCACTACTTGGGATCTAGTTAGTTGGGACCTGGGTTGGCTACTGTTGGAAGCAGGATACTGAGCTTGATGGACCTTTGGTCTGTCCCAGTATAGCAATTCTTATGTTCTAACTTGGGAAGAAACACTTTGTTCATTCCCTTGGCAAAATGGACCCCCAAGTATTTTAGGTCTTGCATTGGAACAAGCTGACTTCCAAAAGTTGACCACCCAGCCTAGTTTCTGCAGCAATTGGATAACCTGGTGCACTGCTTGGTGTCCTTTGGACTCTGACTGGGTCCTGAGTAGACAATTGTCCAGATACAGATGAACTCAAATCCTGAGTCTTTGTAGGTAGGCCATAACCACCATCACCCTGGTAAAGGTCCGAAGCACTGTCACAAGCCCAAAGGGTAAGGCTGCAAACTGGAAGTGCTGTTGCAAGATGTGGAACCTCAAGTACCTTCTGTGATCTGGAAAAATGGGAATATGAAGTTAGGCCTCTGTCAAATCCTAAGAGGCCAGAAATTCCCTTGGCGCTATCAAGGTGATCTCCTTCCTCACCATTTCTATTAATCAAGGAATTCTGAGGGTCACAATGACCATGTTGAGATCCAGGATTGGTCTCTAGTCTTCAGAGCCTCTCTTTGGCACAATATCCAGCAATCTCTGGACAGTTGCTCTGACTTTGGCCTCTTTGTCTGGTCTCCCCACTGGAGAGTCCAGAAAAAATTCTGGATGAGGCCGATAAAACTTGAGCTTGTACCCATATTACAGAATGTCCAGCTCCCAGCAATCTGTGGTGATGTCTGCCCAGTCCTCCAGGAATACCAAGAGCCTCCCTCCAATCTGTGGAGGGTCAGCCAAGGGCCTGGCATTATAACTGCTTCTTTGGAGTGGAAGTACAGCTAACTCCCGAAGATTGTGGTCACCTAGCTCCACCAAACCTTTATTTGCTGCTCTGACAAGATCTTTGACCCAAGGGACCTCTGGAGAACTGACAATATTGCCTAGAGGGACAAAAACTAGAATGCCCCAGTCCCCTAGGAGACTAAAGCCAGCAAAGACTTAGATTTACAGTCCTGCACACTAGCCATAACATCCAGACCCTTACCAAACAATAATTGTCCCTTAAAGGGTAGTTTACTGAGGGTTGCCTTGAATGAAGAATCACCGGACCACTGTGTTATCCACAACAGCTGGCACACGGAGATAGAGTAAGCCAACAGCTTGCGTACCACTCTGAATAAGTCACACAGGGCATCAGCCACATTGTCCACTCCAGAAATCAAAAATGAAAGATCCTTGAGCACAATGGTGTCAGGATCATGACACAGCTTGGAGTGACAGGTTCCATCAACAAAACATGATACCAAGGCCGTTCTCAAACCTGAGGCTGCGGAATCAAAATCCCTTTTCAGCACGAAATTGATTATATGATCTTGTGCATCCTTCAATACCACACCACCTTCACTGGGAAGAGAAGTATGCTTGGTGACTTGCACCTTGGAAGAAACAAAACACTGATTAACTGTCTCCGCCATCGGATAGAGCTTGGACAGGGCCTTGGACATTCTCAGAGGACCTCCTGGTACATCCGGAGGAAGACTGCAGCTTCATGCTACTCATAAGAGAGCACTGCACTACCAAAAACTGGCTAGCCTTCAATTTCAGTTTCTGAAGGGATTCTGAAATAATCCCTATCAATATGGAAGACTTGAATAGTCTCCGCACAGTGGGATCCTCCCCAAGATCTGGAGCATCTCCCAGATCCAGGTCCTGGAGACTGGTGACTGCAGCCAAATGCCTCGCTGTGGAAGTGCCTGCCTGAAAAAACAAAGGCATGAGAACATCATCTGAGTCATCTGAATCATCTGTCAGTGGATTATCCCCTGACTGCATATGGCCATGTTGCTGGGAACCCATGTCACTAGAAGAACGGGCCCCCAATGCCAATAGAGATGCCCTGGTAGGCGGATTTGTCAAATTCATTTTGGCTAGATAAGTCTGAAGCAGCATATTAATAAATTCCAGAGGAAAACCTTGACCCTGAGGGGCAGCCACCTCCTCTGAACCCTTCTTGGAGCTCTTGTGGCCTTTAGGTGTTGAATCACAGCTGCGTTTTGCCAGGGACACACTTGTGCTGTCCTTGGCCTAATTTTGAACCTTTTAGATGGTCTTTAGATGGACTGAGCGGTAGACCCCCCCCCCAAAGGGGCAGGGAGGGCTAAAGCAATGTTACCTCCCCAGCTCACATGCCATACAGCAAGTAGAATACAGATGCTCGCCTGACAGAAATCTACCACAAATTGGGCATGAATCCGAGGTATTCTGCCCTGAGGAGTCCATTTGACCTGGTGTTTTGGGGTTGTTGTTTTTTTTGCAAAAACGAAGTGTTTAAAAGCAGATGAAAGCTTTTAATTTAAATCGAGAAAATCCAAGATGGCCACTGCCAGAGCGATTTTGAACATAAAACATCCTGGAAAATTCAAATTGATTGTCAAAAACATAGCAATTTAAGGATTTTTGGGATGGGGGGAACCTAGGGCTAACTCCCAGCAGTTTAATCTGGATACACCCCCAAACCAAATCTGGATCCCCCCCAAATCGATCTCACAGGCTATCAGTCTGATACTCACTGTGCAATGCAGTGTTCTGGGAGCTGCAAGATGTAAGCTGAAACAGCTTATAGGGAGATCATCTGCCTCAACAAGCCTTGGAACCTCACCCACAAATGCTGCACATGTGAATGGGTGGAGGAATGCAGTCTGTCCCATTTCTGGATACACCTCAATAGAGCCACGCAGCTTGCACTCCAACCCATTAGCAGACGAACCTGGGGTGAGCAACACTCCCAAGGAAATGGTCCCTGAGCCCTGATCTGTGAACGCAGGCTGTCCAAGTGGGTGCAAAGCAGCCAACCCCCTAGAAGACTTTGCCAGTAAAGTCTGTGATCTCCTGCAGCTAGAGCTGTCCCCGCAGGGAACCTCTAATCTAATCTGATATTTCTGAGTTGCACTGTGCCTAAATAGGTTCAAGGTGACTTAAAATGGAATTTAAATGGGTTCAATTTAGAATAGTACATGAAGCTCTGCAGCACAAAAACACAAATCTGCGAAAATACTGGTTAAAGAAAAAAAATAAACATGAGCAGAGAAGACTAGCTCTTATGTCTCACTTGTAGGAAGACAACTAACTGGAAGTCAGAGGGCTGTTCCGAGGTAAGAGAGGAGAAGCAAAAATATATAAATGAAGCTTCCTACAAGATATCTCGTGAGATGAGATTGACTACCCACTTGTTCAGGAATAGAGTAGGATTGTACAACAAATGCCATTTTTGCCATAAGCGTATTCCGTATTGTATATAGGGATTGTTCAGGTCTTTCCAAAATGCTTTGATTTGCCCAATTAAACTACTGTCTTTTAGTTCATATCAGTAAGAGAGAAATAATGAATCCATAAATGTACTATATTAAATATGAAGAGAAGTGAGTGAACTGGTCAGTCTCATGAATGCATTTCTCTGGGCCATGCTGTAAAATCCTAAGCTTAAATAATATGATGCTGAAATGTATTGGCTAAATAAAATCAGCTCTGAAAGTTTTGGCTTGTAGATGCTCATTCTATCATGTTCTTTTACATTCTACACAGACCTCTTGTTTAGTTGAAGAATAAAAAGTGAGATGAGTAACAGAGAATAGAGAAAACAAGCAAAAAAAAACAAAACCAACAAACCAATTCTGGAAAAAATAATATAAATAGAAGAAAGACAGAACGAGACAAAGGGAGTTTGGAGCGCATTAAATTGGTCTCACACTAATTTCCTTTGAGACTTAATTGAATTAAAAAGCTTTGACTGTAAAGTTTTGTTGTCACAATAACCTGTATGCTGATAGAATGCTTCTGTGGCTGGCAGTATAGTTTAGCAGTCTTATTAAAAATAATAATAATAAAAACGTTCCCACTTATTGGTCAAAAGGAAATCAGCCTATATTTGTTCTTCTATGGAAAGGTTTTCTTAGATTTCCTCCATTCTTCCCTATAAAGATGCATTCACACCAGCATCAAAGCTTTCCGAAAAGATGTATTGGGAGAACAAAAGTAACAAGTTTATTAGAAGGCTTTCTTCTCCAACCTTCTCTTTTACCCTGGTTTCTTGTCTTGCCTCGCACTCTCTCTCCTTTTTTTTTTTTTTTTTTGTACTGTGGAAAAAATCGATTAAGCTCTCTGGTATACATATTGCTTCAGGCCTCATTCTGCTCTCTCAGATTTCCTCAGCTGTCAGGAGACACTTGTCCCCTTTCCCGGTATTGTTGGAGCAGCCTTCTCGGCTAATGGGGGTGGGGAAGAGAGGGTTAGAGTCCGGCAGATGCCTTTTTTGTCAAAGACAAAAGAACCCCTGCCGCCCTCTCCACTTTTCAGCACTTTCATCCACGTCAGATCAAAGCGCCACTCTACATATGAAAAGAACCTGGCATTATGCAACTCAAATTAGCCGATCACCACCCCGCCAGCCTCCAACTCTTCAAAACAAAAACTCTCACATCTGTTGGATCATTTGCTTCATCTTCTGTTCTTTCCCCCCTTCAACTCTCTGCTTTGAGGACTATGCAGTCACCGAATTAGAGTTTGGGAGAACTTCTTCCTCACCACAACTGCGTTTACTAGGAAAAAAAAAGTTCCTAAATGAACTGAAATTGCTTGCGGGTTCCCCTTTTTTTATACCCGTTACATACATCGTCATTTGGGGCTTTTTTGGCAACTCGTCTTTCCCCTCTTTCCTGAAGAGGACTATTCCTTCTGTGAGCACGCACGTTCCCGCCTCAAATCAAAGGCAGGATGTCTATGAAAGTCAATAATCCATCTTTGTCATGCTAATGCGCCCGAAAAGTGCTGAGAAAAAGATCCTTTCAAAACGGCAAAGAACGTTGTCAGATGCTCAAAGATTGCTATGGAAGCCAAAGGCTACCAGTGCACACTCTAAAACTAGAGGAACTAAAACGTTCCTTCATTCCTGCTGGGGGGTTTTTTTTAACCCGATCAAGGGAGCATAGTTCTTGAAACTAGTAATGTTTGACATTAGCTCAATAAAAAGGATTTACCTAAAAGATTTTTGCTGTCTTTGGTTTCTAGCATGGCAAACATACTGCTCCTTCGACAAGATTCTGTAAACACTTCAAATATGAAACTAGTTATCACTTCCTGCAGTTTCCTTTTGCAAATTCAGGCCAGAGAGAGGAATTGAACTACAAGGTAAGTACTGAAAAGTTTTCAGCCCAACCAAAAATAGAATGACGTGGATATAAAACATAGAATTTCCTTTCTGCAAACTGACACTTAAGGTAAGGGTCAGAATTTAGAAAGTTAGGCCCAGATTCACTAAGAGCACAGATTGGATTGGATCTGATCCATTAGGGATCTGATCCGATCCGTGTCCGAGGGATTGATTCATTAATCACCCTCATGCAAATGAGGGCAATTGGAATCATGCCCCCGAGCGCCCGTATCGCTCTATAGTGATCCTGACGCATACACAGACCATCTATAGATGGTCTGCGCATGCTTAAAGAGCAACAACCTTTTTTTTTTTTTACTTTAAATTTTAACTTTTTAGCGAGCCCATGGTTCTAACCTGCTTTAAATCCGCAGGTTAAAACCATGGGCTCGCACTACGGGGGAAGGCCGGGGCAGAAGCAGGGCAGTGCTCAGGGCAGAGAGATCAGGAGAGTTGGGGGCAGAGAGTGCAGGAGAGTCACGGCAGAAGCAGGGCAGCGAGAGCAGGAGAGTCGGGACAGAAGCAGGGCGGCGCTTGGGGCAGAGAGAGCAGGAGAAGAGAGCTGGAAAGTTGGGGCAGAGAGCAAGAGATGCAGTCGGAAAGCAGTGAATGACTGGTCCCCAGCAGTCGCTTGTTTGCTGATCAGCCAGCCCAGTCCGTGTTGCAGTCTTTTTTTAGTGAATCACTGCCTGCTTACATTTGAATGCCGTCCCCCCTCATATGCGCAGATCGGAGGATGATTGGGACAAAGGTCAATGAATCGGGTTGGAGGGAATATGAGAAAGTACTATATTCAAATACCCTTTAAATACTGGTTCATCCTTGAAAAAAAAAAAATTTTCAGAATAACTTCTCACTACTGCTGACCAATGAGAATCTTAGGCCACTCCCAGCGCATCCCAGAATGCACTGGGAGAGAGGCCTAAGATTCCGGTTGGCCCAAGTGCCTAAGGCCCCTTCAAGCACCTGGGCCAATCAGGGCCTTAGGACCCTCCCCGGTGCATCCCACAATGCACCAGAAAGGGGCAGGCACGCCATTCAGTTGGATGTGGGCCTGCCGGCTGGCTAACTTAAAAAAGGTACCATGGGGTCCAGGTGGGCTTGGGGAGCATGCCCTTTGGTGTGTGTGTGTGGGGGGGGAACTGGGCATCCCTCCTGCTTGTGGATGTCTGGGCGAGGTGGTGGCAGGAGGAATTGGGCACGCCTCCTGCCGCAGACATTTGGGGGTGAGGTCCGGCTTTGGGGGTTCCAGCAGGAGGGACTGAGTATCCCACCTCTAAAAGGTCTTGTTCTGGGCATTTGGATGAATTTTTGGTCGAGAATGCGGTATAGACACAGTGGCAGTCTGGACGATTAAACACCGGGATGTACAGGTAGACGATTTTTGAAAAAAAAAACCTCCATTTTGGACAATTTGCTGCTGCCGACTTTAAGCAACTAGTACCCTACGTGCAAATTTGACTTAGATGTTTCTTTTGATTATGCCCCTCCACACGTTTCAAGCAGCAGAGAGTGAAGAGAGTTATTAACTTGCTAGTGAGAGTATGCTAGAAAATGTAATGCAGTGGTACCTTGGTTTACAAGCATAATTCGTTCCAGAAGCATGCTCGTAAACCAAAATACTCATATATCAAAGCGAGTTTCCCCATCGGAACTAAGGGAAACTCGCTTGATACGTTCCCACCCACCCCCACCCCCTGAGGCCAGCGGCGCAGCTCTACACCCCCGAGAACCAGCATTTCTCCCCCCGAAGGCCCCCCCGTGTGATTCGGCACCCTCCCCTCGCGATCCAGCACCCCCCGCTCGTGTTGCACCCCCGCCGCTATCTGAAATCCCCCAGACCTACCCGAATACGCTTCTTATCCCCATCTGGCCACCGGCACCGGTATGTCTAAACTAAACTAAACCTTAGGTTTGTATACCGCATCATCTCCGCAAGCGCAGAGCTCGGCACGGTTTACAGAGGTTAGGAGGAAAGGAACTACAAAGATGGATATAGGAGAGGGAATAAGAAGATAGGGAGGGAACAGGGTACTAGAGAACGAGGGGTGATTAGATTTTTGAAAAGAGCCAAGTTTTCAGATGTTTACGGAAGGATTGGAAGGAGCTGACATTTCTGAGCGGGGATGAGAGGTTGTTCCAGAGTTCTGTGGTTCTAAAAGGGAGGGATGTTCCAAGTTTTCCTGCGCGGGATATACCTTTTGTAGATGGGAAAGATAGTTTCAGTTTTTGGGAGGATCTAGAGGAGAGTGGGTTAGAGGAATTCCAAAGGAGTGGGATAACGGGGGGTAGGATGCCATGTAGAATCTTGAAGGATAAGCAGGCACATTTGTAGAGGACTCTGGAGTATACTGGGAGCCAGTGAAGCTTGGAGAGGAGAGGGGAGACGTGATCAAACTTGCCTTTTGTGAAAATAAGCTTGGCCGCGGCATTCTGAATTAGTTGAAGTCTGTGGAGGTTTTTCTTAGTTAGGCATATATAGAGGGAGTTGCAGTAGTCCAGTCTGGAGAGGATGGTGGATTGAACGAGGATGGCGAAATGAGAATGGTGAAAGTAGGATCTTACTTTCCTCAACATATGGAGGCTAAAGAAGCATTTTTTTACCAGGGAGTTGAGGTGATCACTGAAGGAGAGGGAGGAGTCTAGGACGAAGCCTAGGACTTTGCTTGAAAACTCAAGCTGGAGAGTGGGGCCGGAAGGTAGTGGAATGGAGGAGGGTAAATGGTCTGAAATAGGGCCGAGCCAAAGTAGTTTTGTTTTGGACTCATTTAGTTTCATTTGTACAGATTGGGCCCAGGATTGGAGGTTCGTAATACAAGAGGATATGTTTTCAGTGAGGTTAGAGAGGTTCGAGTCGGTCTCGAGGAGGATGAGGATGTCGTCAGCGTAGGAGTAGAGAGTTTCTAGGGGGGATAGATGAAGTAGTTTCAGAGAGGACATGTAGATGTTGAAAAGGATAGGGGAGAGGGGTGAGCCTTGCGGGACTCCACATTTCGGCTTCCAGGGGGGGGATGAGGTACCGTTTGTATTAACGGTGTAGGAGCGGAAGCGTAGGAATTTCGAGAACCAGTCTAGGACAGTGGAGCTTATGCCTATTTCGGAGAGTTGGAAGATTAGGATGTCGTGGTGAACGACATCGAAGGCTGCGGAGAGGTCGAATTGAAGAAGAACAGCAGATTTGTTACGCGAGTGGAGTTGTTGCACTTTAGAGATTAGTGAGGCCAAGAGGGATTCAGTGCTGAAGTTGGGTCTGAAGCCGAATTGGTGGGGTAGGAGGATAGAGAATCTTTCTAGGTAGGAAGAGAGTTGGGTGGATATGATAGATTCTAATAGCTTGGTTAGGAGAGGGATATTTGCTATAGGGCGGTAATTTGATGGAATGGAGGGATCAAGGTCGGCCTTTTTCAGTAAAGGGGACAATGAAATGTGTCCCATGTCGGGGGAGAAAAGGCCCGATGTTAGGGCAGAGTTAATAAGTTCAGTGAGGGAAGCGATGGCCTGTGTAGGGATATTCTCGAATAAGTAGGAGGGGAAAGGGTCCAGCGAGCAGTTACAAGTTTTTAATTTGAGGCAGAGTTTGGAGACTTGCGGTTCGGAGACAAGCTCGAAGGAGGTCCAGGATCTGTCGGCAGGAATGGGAGTGGATACAAGTGAGGTAGGGTTGAGATCAATAGAGGTCAAGGAATTATAGGAGACTGTGGGGGGGAAGGAGCATCTTAGGGTGGTAACCTTTTCGTTAAAGAAATTTGCAAGGGCATCGGCTGATAGAGATGGTGGGAGCAAAGATAGGTCATTTTTTTTTGTAGTTAGTGAGCGCCAGATGTTGAACAGCGCACTGGTCTGGTTGTTGGATCTCGAAATCTTATCTCCGAAGAAGTTTTTCCTGGCTTTTTTTAATGTTGAATTGTAAGATTTAATATTAGCTCTCCAGGTCTGTCTATCTGAGGGGGATTTAGATTTTTTCCATTTGCGCTCCAGAGCGCGACATTTCTGTTTCAATTCTCTGTGGAGAGGTAGGTACCAGGGAGCCTTTCGGGGGTAGGAGATGGTTTTGGTGGTTAATGGGGCAAGGGAGTGGTAGGTGGACTCGGAAAGGGCGGTCCAGTTATGCCAGTGTGATTCGGGGTCTGTAGGTCTAGGGTTTGAGGAGAGTTTGTTGAGGAATTTGGACCAGAATAGATTGCTCGAGGTTTTTTTGCGGAAGGTTATGGAATGAGAGGAGTGGGGTGGGGAGTGAAGATGTGACATGAAGATGGGGAGGCAGGTAGTCCCTAAGAAGTGGTCAGACCAAGGGACTTGTTCCCAGCGAGTGTCATCGGTTGAGGTTTTGAAAGCGGTAAGATCAATGAAAGAGGTAAGGTCTAGAGTATGCCCTTTTTCGTGGGTTGGGGATGGGGTGGGTGAGGGAAAGCCTAGGGAGGTAAGGAAGTTGTTGAATTCGGATGTATCATTGTTATTGGTGTCGTCGAGGTGGAGATTGATATCACCAACGATTAGAAGTCTTTGGAATTTAAGGAAGGCAGATGTTATAGTCTCGTAGACGAGATTGGAAGATTTGGTCCAAGGGATGGGTGGTCGGTATAATAACAGGATGCCCAGTGGGTGGGCGCGGAGTTTGTCATTTACTGAGGCAAGTAGATATTCTAGGGAGGCATGGGTGCCCGTCTCAAGGAGCTGGACGTCGAAGAAAGATTTGGAGAGGAGTGCAAGGCCACCACCTTTTCGGTTGGGTCTGGGGGAGAAGAGGCCTTGGTAGCCATTGGGGAGGAGTTCGTTTTGTGTGAATTGATCGTCTTTGGCGATCCATGATTCTGTGATGCACAGGAAACCAGGGTTGAGCTCATCTAGAAGATCTTTCAGGATTTGGGTCTTATTGCACGCAGATCTGGCATTACAATAAAGTATCGGGACTGGGGTGAGGGAGTCCGGGACAGTGTTGGGAAGATTGGCAGGGGGTAGGGGCTTCAGGGAATCTTGGTTGACTTTTCGGGGGTTTTTCTTGGGAGGGGAGTTTCTGGTGCGTATCAGTGTGGGGATTCTGAGTCCGGGGCAGATGGTATTGGTGTTTGCAGGGTCGAGTAGGTTGGGGGAGGGAGGTTTCAGACAGAGGGAGGGATAGAGAGGTGAGCAGAGTAGGAGGAGAAGGATCCAGATGGATGGATTCATGGTGGGGTGTTTGGTGTGAGAGAGTCTGCAGCGAGAGGGGATAGAGTTGGTTGAGGAAGGAGCAGGGGAAACTTAAGTCGGGCTGGCTAAGAGCGGGGCAAGTAGGGGAGAGCCTTAATTTTTTTTTATTTTTTTTTTAGAACTAAGGGGGCTATATCAGAGGGGACAATTGGTGTCTAGGCGCTTTCCATGTGGTGCCTAGAGTGGGAAATGGGGCAACCGAGAAAGTGGGAGATTGGTAGGAAACCTTTTGGCTGAGGATACAGTTTGGAGCTGAACTAGGCAAACGGAGAAAAGTGTAGCATCTAAACAGGGGCAAGACACTGGTACAATAAGGTACAATTTGGTACTGAACTAAGCAAAAACAGAGTAAAGATTGGCATCTAAACAAGGAGCAAAGACAATTGTGAAATATGGTACAGTTTGGTGTTGAACAAAGCAAAAGCAGAGAAGAGTTTAGCAACTAAACAGGAGCAGGCAGTAGTAAAATATGGTACAGAAAAGAATAGTGAAATATGGGCTGAAGTAGAGCTGGCTCTCAGAGTCAGCAGGGCAGGGCAGAACCTCCTGCTCGAATGGCGTCGGGTGGAGGAAGGAGGAACATGATGGAGGAAGCTTCCTCCTTCCTCTGCCTTGGAGGCGCTGGAGCGGAAGAAAAAGCTTTCGGCGGCCCGCAGTGGGCTGAATGTCCTGTGCATTGGTGCCAGTGCCCGAAGATCTGCGTCCTCTTCTTTGCTGGGCCTTGAGCATCTGCGCATGCTCAAGGCCTGCGAGTTCACGCTCTGGAGGAAAAGTCCATAGTCTTCTATTGAGACAGACATGGGGAAAGCCACTGCTTGCCCTGTATCGGTAGCATGGAATGTTGCTATTTATTGGGTTTTTGCCAGGTACTTTTGACCTGGATCGGCCACCGTGAAGATGAGCTATTGGGCTAGATGGACCATTAGTCTGACCCAGTAAGACTATTCTTATGTTTATGGATTCATCTTCTTTCTTCTAGTTAAGAACTTCAGATTCTGATCTTCCCACAGGAACATAAAATGCCATGGTCAAAGGTGGCATCATATCTTTAGAAATCTAAAGAACCTCCTGAAAATATTTTTTTTATCATATCCATAGATGATATTAAATAAGATTTAGGAAAATGAATGAATCTTAAATTTAATTTCCCATTATAGCTCTCAACTGTTTCTAAATTTTTATGAACCAGGTTTTTGTCCTTAATAAGCATAGATTGACACTCCTTCATTTCTCCTACCATTTTCTCTAAGAATTCCAAATCTCCTTTGAGAATCCAAAAATTATTTGTTTGTTTGTTTTTTTGCTAGAGTCAAACTTGAATTAGAACTTTCTATAAATGTATCCACTTTCCAAGACAATGAATGCCTCCCACAAATCTCGCAAGGTTACATCTTCTTTATAACTCTGATTTAATGCAGCCTCATTTCCAGATTGTTGGGCCATATTCCCTAGAGTCTTAAACTCACACCTAACTCCTTCCCATTCCTTGTTGCACTGGGGGACAATGTAGGTCAGTCACTGACTGACCTATATTGTTCCCCAGTGCAACAAGAAGTGGGAAGGAGTTAGGTGTGAGTTTAAGACTCTAGGGAATATGGCCCAACAATTTGGAAATGAGGCTGCATTAAATCTTTCTCAATGCTAGCCATCCATTTCCATCTCTGTCCTCCCCTTCTATTTCCCTTCCCTCCCCCGGAGGTCTGGCATCTTTCCTTTTTTCGTTTCCATCCCCGCAGCTGGACCCTCACCATCCCCAGATCCACCATCTCTCCTTTCCTCAACTACCCTTTCATCCAGCATCTCTCGCCCTCCTTCCCCACCACCCCAGGGTCCATCATCTCTCCCTTTCTCTTCCCAACTACCCTCTTATCCAGAATCTCTATCCCCCCTCCACACCTTCCCTTGTGTCCAATTTCTCTCTCTTTCTGTTCCTTCCCTCCCTCCATCCCATCCCATTGTCCACCATCTCTCTCCCTCCTCTGTTTTTAGACCTGTTATTTCTTCCCCTCCCTATGTGTCTGGCATATGCACATTTCTTTGGATCGCCAGTCGGCTGTAGTGATCCCTCTGCTGTAGACCCACCCCTCCTCTGACTTATGGGACCGCAGCAGAGGCAATGTGCCTCAGAGGCTACAGCAGCCTGCTAGGATCACTACAGCTGACCAGCGATCCTCTGCAGGCTGCTTTGAAAGTGAGACTGGGAAGCTGGGAGAGAGATGGTGGACAATGACATGGAAGGAGGGAAGGAACAGGGTATTTTCTAGCGGGCCAAAATTAATTACCCTGCAGACCAAATTTGTTCCATGGGCCTGAGTTTGACACCCCTACCTTAGAACAAAGCTCACAAGTAGTTAGCACAAGAAATTGGCTTAGCTCAGTCAAGCAGACTTCTTCCTCTACTTCCTCAGACTTCCACTTCTTCCTCCTACTCTCCTGGGACTCTTCCCGGGGAAGTCTCTTGCTGCGGGTCCTATGAGTCACTCTACTCTGGGACATATGAACTCCTTACTGCCTGAGTTCTGCCCCCCTTTCCCTAAGGTGGCCTACTCTTCCACCATGTGAGCTAGCACTCCCTGCTGTATAACGATGCAACTGTAGTATTGGTGAGGGAGTATCCCTCACTCCCTCACAATCTGCTAAATCAGTGGTTCTTAAACCTGTCCTGGGGGGACCCACAGCCAGTCAAGTTTTCAAGATATCCCTAATGACTATGCATGAGGCAGATTTGCATATAACAGAGGTGGCAGGCATGCAAATCTGCCTCATGCATAGTCATTAGGGATATCTTGAAAACTCAGCTGGCTGGGGGTCCTCCAGGACAGGTTTAAGAACCACTATGCTAAATATACTGCTGGGGCTTCTAATGATATAGTGGATGCTTTGTCTCACTCTCAGTGGCTGTGTTTTGGGGCACTGGCATCACAGGCAGATCTGACCAGGATGCCAGTTTAATAGTGGAAATTAATTCCTGTCCCCTGAAGAAGTTGCTGCAAGCATTGTTGGCAGCTAATTATTGGAAATAATATGAAAGTAGATGGAAGAGATTCAGGACTTTTATGGTTGAATTAAGAGGTATTGTAGATGGATACCTCTCTCCTGCTGGGATGTTGGAGTTGCTAGACTTGGCTTGGTAGGCTATTGGTCTGGATATGTGGTAGTTCAGATATTAGCTAGTATTTATTTTTTCTGTAAATTGCAAGGAATGAGATATGAGAAACCATGGCTGGTTTCTTAATAAGCAAGTTGGTTCAAGATTTCTTGCGAGGCTATAAAAGAGAGTGCCGACTCTAGATGCAATCTCCAATTTTGAAAGATAGCTTATTGAGATTATTTGCAGTGTCTGATTCTGTGTGTGCATCTGCCTATGAGGTTAGTCTTTTTGGAGTAGCTTTTTCCTTTGCTCTTCACGAGGTGCTGTGAGTAAGTTGGTTGCCCTAACAAGAGAAACAGTGCGTTAACTGGGTTGTTCCAGAGTGATGATGTTGCCTTGGATATGGTGGGGTTATGCATTCATCGATCAAATATGGATCAACTGGGCAAGGTATGTGGGTTTGTTTGTGGAGGGTTGCTGGTCTAGTCACTTGTCTTAGGCAGAATGTCATGGTGTTTCAGATGCAGCAGCTGAGGTGCACATTATTTTAGTGTCAGATCATCATTAACAAGTTTTCAGTTGTGGGCTGTAATCACGTTATCTATCACCAACTGCTTGATTGCTAACAAATCTATGCTCTTTCATCCCTGTCAATCTGGTTTCCATGAAAAAGATAGTACAGAAACCATAATAATATTACTTCTGAACAGTGGCGTACCTAGGGTATGTGGCACCCGGGGCCCATCATTTTTTGACACCCCCCCCCCCCCCCTCATATAAAATTTTTTTTTTTTTTTTTTTTTTTGCAATAACCATGAAATGGAATAAATGGTCAGAATAGAAACAGGCAGTGAAAATTTTCTTTTTTTTTTTTTTTTTTTTTTCCAAAGTATTTTTATTGAGAATGGCAAAAGGTCCAGACAAGCAACCATGGTCTGTACAGAAACTTATACATTATCAAAAAGAACACAGAATGAGAGTAACAGCAACAACAAGCATGAACAAGCCTCTCCCAAGAGAAAATTGCCAATGAGAGGCATAGCAATACACAACAAAAGGCCAAAACTTGGGGCAAGCAAACAAATCCCACCCCAGAACCCACAAGAATAATAAGCCGGACTAGACCCTCAGCCATATTTTATAATGAAAAAAACCCCCACAAGCAACAACACCCAGACCGCTCACCAGACACACCAATCCGCACAACAAGCACCCAAGAAACACCCAGCCACCACCCAGACAAAACTACCAGACACACCTACCCCACCAAGCCCAGACCCAACCCCCCCTCCCCAGAGAGTGCAAGCGCAAAGTGGACCGTGAAAAGGGCAGCTGCAGAAGTGGAAAGCCCCAGATAAGTAGGTTAGCTAAAGAAAGCCCACAGATAGAAGAAATCAGGATAACAGAAGTTCCAACAAATGCTCCCACAGAAAATTTTCTTTTATTGAACCTCATTTATGTAACCATTATTCCAAACATAACATAACATAAATTATGTCTGAATTGTCATGACATCAGAAGTACATATGGAGTAGTTGCAGGTGATGCTTGGGACAGTTCTGATTATGTTAGTTTGGTTTTATGTGTTTTTTTAATAGAAGGGTTTTTATTTCTTTTTTTAAGGTTTTGTAGTTTGTGGTCGAGGTCAATAGGTTGTAGAGTTGGGGGTCAAGTGTTGCAGCTCGAATGGCTAGGAGGTTGTCGAACAGTTTTTTTCTTTTGACGTTTTTGGTTGGAGGGTGTGTGAATGGTGCGTGAGTTCTCCTATGTCTGTTTGAAGTGGATTGAATTATTTAGCTGAAGAAATTAGTTACCCCCCCCCATTCCACACACATTAATTCTCTTCCATTTTTGTTCCCATTATAAAAAAACACTGATAAGTTCCCAGGAAAAAAATACATTAAAATAAGAAGTGAAAACAAAGGCCCCTACAGATGAGAACATAACATAAGAATAGCCTAACTGGGTCACACCAATGGTCCATCATGCCCAGTAGCCCATTCTCATGGTAGCCAATAGTGCTGCCCGATTCAGAGAAAAATATTTCATTCGATCCGATTCACCCTGTTGAATCGATTTTTCGATTAGATTCACTGTTAATGACACCGCTTTTTAAGTTTAAACAAAGTATAACAATAAATTTCACAACAACAATAAATTTCACAAAGTACTTAAAAAAAAAAAATCACATTTTTCCATTAAAGCAGTTCTGGAGACATTTGCTTGAACAGTCTTTTTTCCCAGTCCATAAGCAAGCAATATGAAAAAGATTTCCTTAATTATCTACTCAAACATTTTTGCTATTTACTTTCATTGTACCTATACTATTATTCAGTAGAAAAAATGGACTTAACTGTGCAGGAAATGAATCTCCTCATACACCCACCATATAGTGCAAAAATGTGCAAAGGTCTGTTTTTTTCTTTCGATCACTACATAGCCTAATGCCACACAAGCAGCGCTGTTACAAACATATTCTGAAGGTCAATGCTAAGGTTGACAAAGTTTCCTTCCTTGGACCAGAAGGAGATACTGACAAACCACTGGAAGAGATTCTAAAACAACTACCCAGAAATAACACCCAAAGACCCACTCAGTGTGTGAACCAGTTGAGTGGAGTGGACTAACTGGGGGTGGAAATGGGCCCAGAGTTTGCTCAGCAGAATTTCCCAGACTACCTCTTCCTCTCAACACACTGACATGCTACCACCACCACCAACACTAGGAACACCTCACCGAGTATGCCAGCAATGCTTATAAACTTTATAAAACACATTATTATATTTTCTTATAAAGCATATATTTTAACTGAACTCAGCCTTGCCATTCACAAAAATAGAAAAGTTCCCATTTCAAGCTGTCTCATGTACACTTTTCAAATCTAACATATTGTAATCACAAAACAGAAAATAAAATTATTTTTTCTACCTTTTGTTCTCTGATCAATATTCAAATCTTGTTGGTCCCAGGCTCTTGTTGTCTTGCTTGCCAGGGTCTCCTTTCTCCGTGCTAACCATCCGTCTGCCATCTCTGTTCTCCCCTTCCGTTTCCCTTCCCTCTCCCGGAGATCTGGCATCTTTCCTTTTTTTTGTCTCCATCCACAGATTCACCTTTTCTCAACTCCCCACCACCCCAGGATCCACCATCTCTCCCTTTCTGTTCCCAACTATCCTCCTATCCAGTATCTCTATCCCCCCTCCACACCATCCCCTGTTTCCAAGTTCTCTCCCTTTCTGTTCCTTCCCTCCCTAAATCCCATTATGCACCATCTCTCTCCCACTCCTCTGTTTTTAGACCCATTATTTCTAACCCCCAAAGTCTGGCATCTGCATGTATCTTTGAACCCCCCTTCCCTCTCTCCCTCTGTGTACTTTTACACCAGGACCCCCCTCCCCCGAAGGTCTGTCCCCCCTCCGAAGGGCTACACCCCACCCCTGAAGACCTGCACCCCCCGAAGGACTTTACCTCCCACCCGAAGGTCTGTCCCCCTCTGAAGGCCTAAACCCCACCCCTGAAGGACTGCACCCCCCCCCCGAAGGCCTGCACTCCCTTGAAGGTCTGCACCCCCCCGAAGGCCTGTCCCCCCCTTGAAGGCCTGTCCCACCCCCTTGTAGGCCTGTCCCCCCTTTAAGGCCTGCCTGCCTGCCTTTCCCCCCCTTGAAGGCCTGTCTCCCCCTTGAAGGCCTGCACCCCCCTTGAAGGCCTGCACCCCCCTTGAAGGCCTGCACCCCCCCTTGAAGGCCTGTCCCCCCCTTGTAGGCCTGTCCCCCCCCTTGTAGGCCTGTCCCCCCCCCTTGTAGGCCTGTCCCCCCCTTGAAGGCCTGCCTGCCTTTCCCCCCTTGAAGGTCTGCACCCCCCCGAAGGCCTGTCCCCCCCTTGAAGGCCTGTCCCACCCCCTTGTAGGCCTGTCCCCCCTTTAAGGCCTGCCTGCCTGCCTTTCCCCCCCTTGAAGGCCTGTCTCCCCCTTGAAGGCCTGCACCCCCCCTTGTAGGCCTGTCCCCCCCCTTGAAGGCCTGCCTGCCTTTCCCCCCTTGAAGGTCTGCACCCCCCCGAAGGCCTGTCCCCCCCTTGAAGGCCTGTCCCACCCCCTTGTAGGCCTGTCCCCCCTTTAAGGCCTGCCTGCCTGCCTTTCCCCCCCTTGAAGGCCTGTCTCCCCCTTGAAGGCCTGCACCCCCCCTTGAAGGCCTGCACCCCCCCTTGAAGGCCTGTCCCCCCCCTTGTAGGCCTGTCCCCCCCCTTGTAGGCCTGTCCCCCCCTTGAAGGCCTGCCTGCCTTTCCCCCCTTGAAGGCCTGCACCCCCTTGAAGGTCTGCACCCCCCCAAAGGCCTACACCCCCCCCCCCCCGAAGGTCTGCACCCCCCTGAAGGCCTGCCTGCCCCCCTTGAAGGCCTGCACCCCCCCCCCGAAGGCCTGTCCCCCCTTGAAGGCCTGCCTGCCTGCCTGTCACCCCCTCCCCCTTGAAAGCCTGCTTGCCTGCCCGCCCGCCCCACCCTGAAGGCCTGATGCCCCGACCCACCCCGAAGGACCGCTCGCCCCCCTGGCCTCCCCGCACCACCTATGAACAGCCGCAGCAGGATCGCGAAGTCAGCGTCGGGTACCAGCCCTAAGGGGGTGTTCCCGGCCTTGCCGTTCAGTCCCCCGCCACCCCCGAAGGACCGCTCGCCCCCCTCGCCTCCCCGCACCACCTATGAACAGCCGCAGCAGGATCGCGAAGTCAGCGTCAGCGATCCCTGCTGCTTCCTGCGCCACGGTCCCGCCCCTCCTCTGACGTCAGAGGAGGGGCGGGATCACGTCGTAGGAAGCAGCGCAGGGATGCTGACGCTGACTTCGCGATCCTGCTGCGGCTGTTCATAGGTGGTGCGGGGAGGCCAGGGGGGCGAGCGGTCCTTCGGGGGTGGCGGGGGACTGAACGGCAAGGCCGGGAACACCTCCTTAGGGCTGGTACCCGGGGCGGCCCGCCCCCCCCCGCCCCCCCCTAGGTACGCCACTGCTTCTGAATGATCTACACATTTCTTTGGATAAAGGGCACATTTCCCTGGTGGTATCCCTAGATCTCTCTATGGCCTTCGACCTCGTGGATCATGACCTTCTCCTGTCATGCTTGTCTGATATTAATATTCATGTCCCTGTGTTAAAATGGTTTTCCTGATACCTATCAAATCAAAGGTCCTCTACTTCTATCTCCTATACTCTTCCATGTGAGGTTCCATGGAGTTCAATTTTGTCCTCCATATGCTTCAATATTTTCATTAGCCCCCCTAATGATCCTGATTCAATCTTTTGGTATAAAATTTTACATATACGAGTATGCCAATGATATTTTGCTCATTTTCCCTGTTTTCCTACTCAGCATATTTATTTTTATTTATTTAAAAATTTTCTATACCATTTTAAACCAAAACGGTTTACAAAAATATTACATACATAAAATTTTACAACACATAAAACAAATGAACGGAAAATCAACGAACAGGGAAAATCATTACTTAAAGGAAAACATTTACAAACAATTGTGTTTTAAGTAGCTTTCTAAATGCACCCCTAACACTACATTTCCGTATTTGCACAACAAGGGAATTCCACAATCATACCCCTGCACATGAAAAGGCCATTAACGTTGGTTTCCACATATTTTGGATTAACATTGCCTTCAGCAACGCAGAATTTTCAGAGTGCAATGATATTTATCCCCTCCAGAAATGTCTTACTAGCCCAGCCTCCTGGCTTTCTATCAACAAATTGAAATTGAACTCAGAAAAGAACACCGCTTATTGGATTATTGGGGATTTGACCCAACCCACACTTATCCCTATTCTTTTTGGAATACCTTCTTGTTCCTTCCAATACCTCAGAGTTTGGTTTGACTTTTAACTGTAATTTACAAAACATATCTCAAAAATCATTCAATGAGGTTTCTCTTCACTCTGTTTCCTTTGCACTCTAACATCTATACTGGATTTTAACTCTGCATACTTCTGTACATGCTTTTCTCACCTCTCATAAGATTTGCCGCTGCTGGGTCAGACCAGTGGTCCATTGTGCCCAGCTGTCCGCTCATGCGGTAGCCCTTAGGTCAAAGACCAGTGCCCTATTTGAGTCTAGCCTTCCCTGCATATGTTCTGTTCCAGTAGGAACTTATCCAACCTTTTCTTGAATCCCTGAAGGGTGCTCTCCCCTATAACAGCTTCTGGAAGAGCGTTCCAGATTTCTACCACTCTCCCTTCTAACTTTAGCGACTGCCCTCTCGTTCTCTTCACCTTGGAGAGGGTGAACAATCTCTCTTTCTCTTTCTTGAATGTCACCTCTCAGTCTCCTCTTTTCAAAGGAGAAGAGGCCCAGTTTCTCTAGCCTCTCACTGTGCGGCAACTCCCCCAGTCCCTTAACCATTTTTGTTACTCTTCTCTGGATCCTTTCGAGTAATACTATGTCCTTTTTTATGTATGGCGACCATTGTTGGACGCAGTATTCCAGGTGGGTGCGTACCATGGCCCGGTACAGCAGCATGATAACCTTCTCCAATCTGTTTGTGATCCCCTTCTTAATCATTCCTAGCATTCTGTTTGCCCTTTTTGCTGCCGCACATTACGCGGACGGTTTCATTGACTTGTCTACAAGTAATCCCAAGTCTCTTTCCTGGGGGCTTTCTCCAAGTATAGCACCGGACATCCTGTATTCGTGCATATGATTTTTGTTACTGACATGCATTACCTTGCACTTATCCACGTTGAACCTCATTTGCCATTTTGCAGCCCATTCGTCGGGCGCATTTAGGTCTCTTTATAGGTCTTCGCAATCCTTCTGTGTCCTTACTACTGTGAATAATTTTGCATCGTCCGCAAATTTAATCACTTCACTCGTCGTGCCAATTTCTAGGTCGTTTATGAATATGTTGAAGAGCACAGGCCCGAGCACCGAACCCTGCAGCACTCCACTCTTGATGCTTTTCCAGTCCGAGTATTGTCCATTCACCCCCCTCAATCTCTGCTCAAATTACTTCAGACTCTTCAAAATTACGCTGCATATTTCCTTTTCAAAGCTAAGCATTATGATCACATTACCCCGCTGCTAACTCAACTACATTGGCTCCCTATCAGATTTCATATTCCTTTTAAAATACCGTATTTTCGCGGATATAACGCGCACCATTGTAAAACGCGCACAGGGGTATAGCGCGCAGAAATCGCGATGATATGTACAAAAACTTTTCTATACCGCGCTCAGGCATATAACGCGCATGCTGCCCGACTCTCCTTTCGCCCGCCCTGACTTTCCGTGCGCTGTCCCGACTCTCCGTTCACCCCCCCTGACTTCCGTGCACTGTCCTCCCTTGAAGTCCTGTCCCCCCTTGAAGGTCTGTCCCCATCCTGAAAGCCTGATGCCCCCCCCGACGTCCGATACATCCCCCCCCCCGGCAGGACCACTCGCACCCTCACCCCGAAGGACCGCCGACTCCCCAACAATATCGGGCCAGGAGGGAGCCCAAACCCTCCTGGCCACGGCGATCCCCTAACCCCACCCCGCACTACATTACGGGCAGGAGGGATCCCAGGCCCTCCTGCCCTCGACGCAAACCCCCTCCCCCCAACGACCGCCCCCCCCCAAGAACCTCCGCCCGTCCCCCAGCCGACCCGCGACCCCCCTGGCCGACCCCCACGACACCCCCACCCGCCTTCCCCTACCTTTGTGTAGTTGGGCCAGAAGGGAGCCCAAACCCTCCTGGCCACGGCGACACCCTAACCCCACCCCGCACTACATTACGGGCAGGAGGGATCCCAGGCCCTCCTGCCCTCGACGCAAACCCCCTCCCCCCAACGACCGCCCCCCCCCAAGAACCTCCGCCCGTCCCCCAGCCGACCCGCGACCCCCCTGGCCGACCCCCACGACACCCCCACCCGCCTTCCCCGTACCTTTGTGTAGTTGGGCCAGAAGGGAGCCCAAACCCTCCTGGCCACGGCGACACCCTAACCCCACCCCGCACTACATTACGGGCAGGAGGGATCCCAGGCCCTCCTGCCCTCGACGCAAACCCCCCCCCCCCCCCGCCGACCCGCGACCCCCCTGGCCGACCCCCACGACCCCCCCCACCCCCCTTCCCCGTACCTTTGGAAGTTGGCCGGGCAGACGGGATCCAAACCCGCCTGTCCGGCAGGCAGCCAACGAAGGAATGAGGCCGGATTGGCCCATCCGTCCTAAAGCTCCGCCTACTGGTGGGGCCTAAGGCGCGTGGGCCAATCAGAATAGGCCCTGGAGCCTTAGGTCCCACCTGGGGGCGCGGCCTGAGGCACATGGGCCCAACCCGACCATGTGTCTCAGGCCGCGCCCCCAGGTGGGACCTAAGGCTCCAGGGCCTATTCTGATTGGCCCACGCGCCTTAGGCCCCACCAGTAGGCGGAGCTTTAGGACGGATGGGCCAATCCGGCCTCATTCCTTCGTTGGCTGCCTGCCGGACAGGCGGGTTTGGCTCCCGTCTGTCCGGCCAACTTCCAAAGGTACGGGGAAGGGGGGTGGGGGGGTCGTGGGGGTCGGCCAGGGGGGTCGCGGGTCGGCTGGGGGGGAGGGGGGTTTGCGTCGAGGGCAGGAGGGCCTGGGATCCCTCCTGCCCGTAATGTAGTGCGGGGTGGGGTTAGGGGGTCGCCGTGGCCAGGAGGGTTTGGGCTCCCTTCTGGCCCAACTACACAAAGGTACGGGGAAGGCGGGTGGGGGTGTCGTGGGGGTCGGCCAGGGGGGTCGCGGGTCGGCTGGGGGACGGGCGGAGGTTCTTGGGGGGAGGCGGTCGTTGGAGGGAGGGGGGTTTGCGTCGAGGGCAGGAGGGCCTGGGATCCCTCCTGCCCGTAATGTAGTGCGGGGTGGGGTTAGGGGATCGCCGTGGCCAGGAGGGTTTGGGCTCCCTCCTGGCCCGATATTGTTGGGGAGTCGGCGGTCCTTCGGGGTGAGGGTGCGAGTGGTCCTGCCGGGGGGGGGGGATGTATCGGACGTCGGGGAGTCGGCCGGGCAAGAGGGCTTGGGCTCCCTCTTGCTCCGATCGTGGATGCGGGTGCGGGTGGGAGCGCGTGCGAGCGGTCGTTCGGGGTGGGGGTGCGAGCGGTCCTGCTGGGGGGGTGAATCGGGCGTCGGGCGGGGTGGGAACTATGTTTAAAAACTTTTGTATACCGCGCTCAGGCATATAACGCGCGAGGGGTATGCGCGGTACGTAAAATCACGTATAACGCGCGCGTTATATCCGCGAAAATACGGTACTCACTTTGGTACATAGGGCTTAGTATTGTATCAACCCTCCATTTTTTTGGCCCTCACTATTCTTTACACACCATCCCAATCCATTTGCTCACTTGATGGTAATCATCTAGTTTTCTCCAATCCCAGGCATATTTACTTTAACTTGGGTGGGATTGTATGTGATGATCTTAAGGTCGCCAAACAGGTTGAAAAGGGTACTGCGAAAGCAAGAAGAACATAAGAAACATAAGAACATAAGAAATGCCTTCACCGAATCAGACCCTAGGTCCATCTAGTCCGGCGACCCGCACACGCGGAGGCCAAGCCAGGTGCTCTCTGATCCAGAATGGTGGTTTCCGTCACAACCTCCTCCGGGAGAGCATTCCAAGCATCCACCACTCGTTGTGTGAAACAGAACCTCCTGACATTTGTCCTGGGCCTGTTGCCCCTCAGTTTCAGTCCATGACCTCTTGTCCGAGTCACATTTGACAACGTGAATAATGGTGTTTCTTGCTCTATTTTGTCGAATCCTTTTATTATTTTAAAAGTCTCTATCATATCCCTTCGCAGTCTTCTCTTCCCCAGGGTGAACAAGCCCAGTTTCCCGAGGCGTTCTTTGTAGCTCAAATTCTCTATACCCTTTACTAGCTTCATGGCTCGCCTCCCTCTCCAGCAGGGTTATATCCTTCTTTAGGTAGGGAGACCAGTGTTGGATACAGTACTCCAAGTGTGGTCTGACCATTGCTCTGTAAAGCGGCATTATGACATCCGCCTATCTACTTGTGATTCCCTTCTTTATCATGCCCAACATCCTGTTTGCTTTCTTTGTCGCCGCTGCGCATTGAGCCAACAGCTTCAGGGCCCTTTCTATCAGTACTCCCAGGTCCCTTTCTTGTTCGCTGTTGCCCAATGTCACACCTAACATTTTATATTCATGATTCTTATTGTTCCTGCCCAGGTATATCACTTTGCATTTTTCTATATTAAACTTCATCTGCCACTTTTCCGCCCACTTCTCTAGCTGGTTCAAAACTCTCTGGAGTTCTTCACTGTCCATGTGTGACCCAACTGTCCGGCATAGTTTAGTGTCATCTGCAAACTTGATTATATTACTTGTTGTTTCCTCTTCCAGATCATTTATGAAGATATTGAATAAGATGGGCCCAAGAATCGAGCCCTGGGGCATACCGCTTGTCACCTTTTCCCAGTCCGAGAACTTCCCATTTATGCTTACTCTCTGCAATCTGTTCTCCAGCCATTTGCCTATCCATTTTAGTATATCCCTTTCTATTCCATGGCTTTGTAGTTTGCTCAGAAGTCTAGCGTGTGGAACCTTGTCGAACGCTTTCTGGAAGTCCAAGTATATTATGTCCACCAGGTCACCGCTGTCCATATGTTTGCTCACCTTCTCAAAAAATTAAAGTAAATTCGTCAAACATGACTTCCCCTTCCTGAAGCCGTGTTGACTGGCTCTCATCAGATCGTGATTTTCCAGGTGTTGCACCATGCTATCCTTGATTAGTGCTTCAACCATCTTCCCAGGCACCGACATAAGACTCACAGGTCTATAGTTGCCTGGTTCTCCTCTCGATCCTTTTTTGAAGATTGGGATTAAATTTGCTATTTTCCAGTCGTCTGGTATTTGTCCGGATCTAATTGACAAGTTAGCTAGGGATTGTAATAGCTCTCCGATTTCTACCTTAAGTTCCTTCAGCACTCTCGGGTGTATTCCATCTGGTCCAGGGGATTTGTCACTTCTTAGTTTGTCGATCTGATAGTATATCATGTCCAAGTCCACATTCACTGTGGTGAAGCTTTCCTCAGTTCCTCTCTTGAATACTTTCCCTTTTACGGGCATTGATGCAGTGTCCTCCTTGGTAAAGACAGATGCAAAGAATGAGTTTAGCCTATCTGCAATCTGTTTGTCTTCTTTGATGCACCCTTTTCTTCCTTGGTCGTTGAGAGGGCCCACTGCCTCCTTTGCTGGTTTTTTCCCCTTTATGTATCTAAGAAAGGGCTTGAAGGATTTTAGGTTGCATAGGGAGAGGTATGGCCAGTAGGAAAAAAGGAGGTATTGAGGCCACTATATAAGACTCTGGTGAGACCTCATTTAGACTATTGTGTACAATTCTGGATATAAAAAGGATGAAGTCAGTCCAGAGGAAGGCTACTATAATGGTGCGTGGTCTTCGTCATGAGGTGTATGGGGACAGACTTAAAGATCTCAATCTGTATACTTTTGAGGAAAGGCAGGAGAGGGGAGATATGATAGAGATGTTTAAATACCTACGTGATGTAAATGCACATGAGTCAAGTCTCTTTCATTTGAAAGGAAGCTCTGGAATGAGAGGGCATAGGATGAAGTTAAGAGATGATAGGCTCAGGAGTAATCTAAGGAAATATTTTTTTTAAAGAAAGGGTGTTAGATGCGTGGAAGAGGTGGTAGAGATAGAGAATGTGTTTGAATTCAAGAAAGCCTGGGATAGGCACGTGGGATCTCTTAGAGAGAGGAAGAGATAATGGTTACTGCGGATGGGCAGACTGGATGGACCATTTGGCCTTTATCTGCCATCATGTTTCTATGTTTCTACCCATCGGACAGCCTTCTTTTGCCTCACCTCCAAACTCTGGAATGATCTTCCAAAGGAAATATGTGTCAAAGAATCCTTTTCCAAACTTTTTATTTCTAACAAGCTTTTAACCTAATGTAGAAACATAGAAACATGACGACAGATAAAGGCCAAATGGCCCATCCAGTCTACCCATCTACAGCATCCTCTCCCTAAGAGATCATAAGAACATAAGAAATGCCATTCACCGGATCAGACCCTAGGTCCATCCTGTCCGGCGACTCGCACACGCGGAGGCCAATCCCGATGTTCCTTGCCAAAGACCCTGTTTACCCGTACCCCTCAATATGTTTTGCAAGAAGGTGTGCATCCAACTTGCCCTAGAATCCTGGAATGGTGGTCTCCGACACAACCTCCTCCGGGAGAGCATTCCAAGCGTCCACCACTCGCTGAGAGAAACAGAACTTTCTGATATTTGTCCTGGGCCTGGTGCCCCTCAGTTTCAGTCCATGACCCCTTGTCCAAGTCACATTTGACAATGTGAATAACGATGTTTTTTGATCCCACATGCCTGTCTCACAATTTCTTGAATTCAGACAAAGTTTTTGTCTCCACCACCTCAACAGGGAGACTATACCACGCATCTACCAACCTTTCTGTAAAAAAGTATTTCCTATATTATAGCACATTTGAAGATTGCATTTTGAGGCTCCACTGCTTTGTCTATTTTTTTATTTATCTAACTGCTTACAAACACAGTCCTCCTGAACTACCACACATCAATTCCCATTTGCGTTTGTTTTCTGCAGCCCTACCTTCCCCCCATTTTTTCATTTGTAAAAACAGAACAGAAATCATTGTTAAGCAGTTCAGCTATCCTTATTAGTTTCTGAATATTTGTCCTCTTCATCCTTGAGCCTCACAATAGAGAATGACATGGGGACAATTTGTCTCTGTCCATGTAGGAACTCAATTTTCCTATCCTGTGCCCATGAACTTTATCACTGTCCCTGTCCCATTCCTGTAAGCTCTGCCTTATCTGCACAAGCCTTGAACACTTATGGTTTTAAAGTGTTTGAGGCTTGTGCAGATGAAGACAGAGTTTGCAGGAATGGGGCAGGGACAGGAAAATAACTCACTGGGATGGGATGGGAAAATGAGTTCCTGCGGTGACGGGGAAAAATTTGTCCCCTTGTCATTCTCTATCTCACAATGCTATTTCGACACTTCCTCATCACTTGTATATCTAAAAAAATGTCCCTCGGGGGCACTAGTGAGCACTGTTACAAATGGAAGCCTAGGAAGCATATTCTGGTGAAATAATCAATAAAGTCTCAAGAAATCATCAATTATCTAATAACAACTATTCAAGATCTACACTCGCATGCAATATGGCTGCAAGTAAACCAGGTAAAAAGAGTGTAGAACCCTCTTCACCGCTAAAAAGCAGCTCCAATAAATCTGAAGAGGACTCTTCAGCTAGAGCTGCAAAGCATTCGCAAACTACTCATGGATACCAAGCAGGATATTACCGAAGTAAAAGAGGATATAATGAACTGAAAGAAGTGCTCATTCATGTTAAAAATTGTATAGATGTTTTGCAGAACACAACTAAGGTATTGGAGGATTCAATCAAGCAGCTGTTCAGTCAGACCTCACGCACTATGCAACTGGAATGTGCCTTAGAGGATGCTAATAATAGAGCATGCCACAGCAGCTTTTGTATGCTTGGCCTACCGGAGGGTCATAGTAACATACATAGTAGATGATGGCAGATAAAGAACTGAATGGTCCATCCAGTCTGCCCAACCTGATTCAATTTAAATTTTTTTAAAATTTTTTCTTCTTAGCTATTTCTGGGCAAGAATCCAAAGCTCTACCCGGTACTGTGCTTGGGTTCCAACTGCCGAAATCTCCATTAAAACCTACTCCAGCCCATCTAAACCCTCCCAGCCATTGAAGCCCTCTCCAGCCCATCCTCCCCCAAACAGCCATATACAGACACAGACCGTGCAAGTCTGCCCAGTACTGACCTTAGTTCAATATTTAATATTATTTTCTGATTCTAGATCTTCTGTATTCATCCCATGCTTCTTTGAACTCAGTCACCGTTTTCCTCTCCACCACCTCTCTCGGGAGCGCATTCATGAGGCTTGTGATTTAATTGATTTTTTGGCGGCATTGTTACCTCAATTTCATAAATTGAAAGATGACAAGCCGCTCGAATTCGATAATGCATACAGAGTTCTGCTTCAAAAATCACAAAATCAATATCTAATATCCAGTCGTCATAACTATGCTGCGTCATCATCAAGTCATGGTGATAATGCAACATGCTAAACTGCACTCGCCAGATCTTTTCAAGGGAAACAAGCTGTTATTTATCCCAATTTGGCCAAAGAATCGTCTAAGACGAGGAAACAACTATTGGCCTATAGGCCTAAGCTAATTGCCATTGGCACCAAGTTTGGCATGCTGTATCCTGCCTGTTTGTGGGTTACATACAAAAATAGCACTATAGATTTCATTAATCCACTGGATCTTGCGGAGTTAATTGAGGACATTCATCTCAGCACCATTGAAAAAATGTGATGTACAATTTGTACTACTGTGCAAGTAAATCTGTTATGTATTATGGCATATATATATATATATATATATATAATCAACGCTAAAGTTTATAATTGATATCACATACCGTATATACTCAAACATAAACTGATCTGAATATATACTGAGGTAACCTTTTTCCCCCCAAAAAGGACGAAAAAAGGTTGACTCGAATATAAACCGAAGTTAGAAATTTGGGTATGTGTCATTTATCATCCCCACCAGAACACCTGGCCTCAGTCACATATGCAGAAAACAGAAAAAAAATAACCTTTTCAAATACAAGCCCACAAACTAAAAGTGCTATTGTACAGAAACGAAACCTTAATATGCCAGACTCTGCACACAGTACACCACAAGAGAAATAGAAAGAAATGCATTTCTTCCTGAACAGTCCAAAATATAAAAGCAACAGATGTAAATTTTCAAAGTTGTCATATTTCAATCACTAAATTGAAAATAAAAAACATTTTCCTACCTTTGTTATTTGGTGATTTTATTTTTCTGGTCATCTTGTTCCATCTGTGCTCTTAACTCTGTTTCCAAGGCCTCCTTATGCATTTGCTGTTTCCTTCCTCTCCTTTACATTTTGCACTACATCCTTCTTTGGTATTGTTCATATTCAGTTTTCTTCCATTTTTCTGCCTCCATGTCAAATCTATCTTTTCAACTCTTCCCCTTCCCTCTGTCCATGTACACCATCTCTTCCCTCCTTCTCCACTTCCCTCCATCCATGTGCCCCATCTCTTCCCCTTCCCTCCTTCCATGTGTTCCATCTCTTCCCTTTCCCTCCATCCATGCTCTATCTCTTCCCCTTCTTGCTATCCATGAGCCACCATCTCCTTCCTCTTACTGCCCGTGGCCTCCCCTGCACGGTTCCTTTACTTCGGTCCACCCAAGCGGAAACAGGAAGTTGCTTCAGAGGGGGATGGGACCACAGCAAAAGAAAAGTACAGAGGAGGCACCGTCTTAGGTACTCCTATCCTCCACTACCTGCTCCTTCCTGCCCCAGACCAACATCCCAATGCTTCGGAAACCGACACTGATGCTCTGTGCCGGGCTGAAGGGCCTTGAGTGTCTGTGCATGCTCAAGGCTTGCCTTCGAGAATCCCGGAAAGGGCAAGAGCCAGCAGGTCTTGAGCATGCACAGACGCTCGCCCTTCAGCCCAACACAGAGTGTCGGCATCGATTTCCAGAGTATAGGGACTGTAAGTGCGATGTTGGTCTGGGGCAGTGGGGAGGGTAGTGGAGGATAGGACTGTTGGTCAATGAGTGGGGGGGGGATAAGAATGCTGGTCATTGGGGGAGTGATAAGAGTGCCAGTCATCGGAGGGAGGGGGAGGAGATAGCAATGGTCATCAGTGGGGATAGCAGTGCTGGTTGGGAGGGGGGAGAGATAGCAGTGCCAGTCATGGAAGGGGGTGGGGTATAGTAGTGCTGGGTATCTGGAGGGGTGTTAAATAGAATTCTTGGTCATTGGGTGGGGAGGGGAGGGAAAAAAAAGCACAATCATACAAAGGAGGCTTGAATATAAACTGAGAACCCCATTATTGGGCCATTCTTTTGGCCCAAAAATCTCGGTTTATATTCGAGTAGATATGGTAATATGTTCCTGCTTAGTCATCGTACTAAAGTATATTCTTGCCTCTGGGGTGTCGCATTTACATGTTGCTATCCAGATGGTTTCATAACAATGCTCATGTTCCTTTTCACTGGTTATTACTCTCTCTGGGATTCCAGAACAGGCTTAATTACCCATAGTTTGATGTTCCATTTTTTTTACTAACTTGCTTTTTGCTTACAGGCAATGCTGATTTTGTTGTAAGTATTTATACAGAGTGCTCTTTCATTATCGCATATGATGGCACATTTACATCAGTATTATGTATAAGATATGATATATTTCATTCATGAATTAGATTGTGCAGTAATGTTAATGTGGTCTCTGCTACAAGCTTGAATGTCAATTACTTGTTTCTCATTAAATATGAAAGGTCTTTACAACCCGATAAAAAAAACCCTGATAAAAAAAATGGAGTTGCCATAATTATAAGGCAATGACAAGACATTACGATTACATCACATTCATTTGATAAGGAAGGCAGAGATACCACCCCTATTACTATTATCAATATGTATGCCCTAAATGTTGATTGCCCATCCTTTTTTGAGGCCCTGGCTGATTTGATCACGCTGTTTGGTGAAACTCCATGTATAATTGAGGGTGACTTTAATATAATTTTGAATCTTGACACTTTCAGGAAATCTAAGGTGTCTTACACAAAATCTACATCATGGTATACAGTAGATTTCAGGACCTTATCTTTCAATTGAAACTAATTGATCCATGGCGATTATTACACTAGGGCCGGCACACAGCAGTGAGCTTTTCGTGCTGCCAGCTGGCCCTGCACCATTGCTTGATAGGCTGCCGCAAGTTCTCGCGGGTTTCACGGTTCTCACGGCAGCCTATAAAGGAGCGGTGCAGGGCCGGCTGGCAGCACGAATAGCTCACTGCTGCGTGCCGGCCCGGGTGCACCGCTGGCTACTACATTTACAATCTTCAGGAGGATTTCAGCGTGGGATAAGCCGCCCGACTTATATTCGAGTCAACCATTTTTTTCCCCTCCTTTTGTGGGGGGGAATGGGGGTCTCGACTTATATTCGGATTGGCTTATATTCGAGTATATACGGTAAGTCAGTTTACACCATGTAATATAAAAAACACCATTTGTATTATGGCTGAAGATTTTAGAGTCATGAGTGATGAATTCCATATTTGTTGCCAAACAATTAATGAAAAATTGGTGTTCATATCTCTTTCCCATATTGTACAGCCAATTGAGCTATGAATTTCCCTTTTTGCAATATTTTATACCAGGAAGAGGCTTCATCCTTTTTTTAAACTTAATTCTTCACACCACTGCAAAACTGTGGGTGAATCAGAAACCAGTGGATTTGACTGAAGGCTTGCATTGATGCAGTGCGAGAGTTTTTGAAGCCAATGAAAAAATTGGTTAACAGGCAAGTTGAAGTGTAGTGACAATTTTTGGAAGTCAATTTTATTATGTTCATTGTGCCGCCAGCAGTCACTCAGGTTTCTGGACTGCTGGACAGGCACGTAATTGGTTTTCCTCCCCTGACACCAAATGTTCAACTCTGCCCAACAAAACCCCACATTCCCTTTATATTCTTGGCAAAACCCCCACAGAAAAGAATATGATTGTGATAGTATATCAGGTTATCAGTCTGTAACATAAGTCCTTACAGCTTGTGAGCCAAAACAATAGAAAATCATAACAATTATCCAATAATTCCACTGGTTCCAAAAGTAGTACAGTTCATTTACTGAGCCAGACAAACTGCTCGCTTCGGCGCTTCCTTAGCTAAATGCCCCCAGCAGGAGCCAAGCCTCCCTAATTCACTCTGGGGTCTTTCTCCCCGCTGGGAAGTTACCAACTTTAGTCCCAAGGCAAAACAAATCCACAAAATAAAACCCACTTTAAGTCGCTGTTCTGTGCTGTGCACTGCTTTAAACCAAACACTTCTTCACATTTACTTCACTCAGCCTTCTTAAACACCCGAGTATTGCAGGCTGTACAAAGGATGAAGGGGTGTAGAATAAACCCTAGGTTTTATTCCCCCTCCCTCCCATACTGAAGGATCTCAGCAGCTTGCACCCCCCTCCCACACTTTCACTCTAGAGCTCAGGCAATGCAGTCGTTTAAAAGAGGCATGTGCAGGGTAAAAAGAAACTTTCTTTTCCCTGTTTAACAAAAGCACAACAGTTCATAGTTTCTGATCTGTTCCTTGGTTCCATAAAACTTCCATGGCTATCTCTTCCTCTTCTCCGGTCTGGGCATTTGCTTCCCAGTCCATACAGGCCTCCGTGGGAAGAATTTCCATAGGTGAAGTCTTTCATTATCAGGAGCTCTCACCATCTTGTTATCAGGCTTCCTTGGGAGATTGGTGCTCTCTTCTAAGTCCTCCCCCTGGAAGGTTCTGTGCCTCCTTTTATGTTCCCATCCATGGTTATCTCAGGGAACTGACTGATAAGGCTTCTCTATTCTCAGTGACCTTTCAGTCCTCTATCTCGGGCTGCTGTTAACTTCTATGGGGCTAGGTGTTGCTCTTTTCTCCCTCCCCTGGGAAACTGACACCCATGGCTTAGTTTGGCAGCCAACCTCTTTCCTGCCTGTTTATGAACTTTTATTATTACCCCTTTTAACCACCCCATTCTGGGTTTGGGATGCCCTAGCATCTTCTGGACAAAGAATATAATAATAATAATTTATTTTTTTGTATACTGCTATACCAAAAGTTCAAAGCGGTTCACAAGGGAATGATACATACAATCAGTGAATATAAAATACATAATAACAATCAATAAAAGAATACATCAGGTAAAAGCATGGAAAGTTAAACAATGACCACAATTAAGATGTAAGCATGTCGAACAGACGTGTCTTTAGTGATTTTCTAAAATCAAAATATATCACGGGCCGTATTGAGGTGGAAGATGATATCTTTCTTTCTTAAAAGAACCACGGCCACAAGAGGGCATCTGCTGAAAATCAGGGGTGGGAAATTTCATGGTGATACCAGGAAGTATTTCTTCACTGAAAGGGTGGTTGATCATTGGAATGAACTTCCACTGCAGGTGATTGAGGCCAGCAGCGTGCCAGATTTTAAGAAAAAATGGGATAGTCATGTGGGATCTCTTAGGGGTGATGTTAGGGGGGTAGGTCATTAGAGTGGGCAGACTTGATGGGCCGAGGTCCTTTTCTGCCGTCATTTTCTATGTTTCTATGTAGTATAGGTTCTCCAAGCCATGTATTCAGTCTAGTGGCCTGGAATGTTAGAATTCTATCGAAAAACTTTTTATATTGACATGATTTTAAAGCAGGATAATTAAATAAATTTATTCTATGTGTACTCTTATTGGAGTTGTTCAAAGGAAGCTGAGAAGCAAGATAATCTGGCAGCATCCCAAAGACTGCTTTGTAACAAATACAAGAAAACTTGAACAAAACTCTGGACTCTACTGGCAAACAATGAAGTTTTTGATAAAAAGGGGTGAAGTGCTACCATTTTTTAAATCCAAAAATGAGGCGAACCGCAATGTACTGAATCATTCTCAGTTTTTTGAGTATTTTTTTGTAAGCCCACAAAAAGGTAATATTACATAAGAACATAAACATAAGAAATGCCTTCGCCAGATCAGACCCTAGGTCCATCATGTCCGGCGACCGCACACGCGGAGGCCAAACCAGGAGTTCCATGCTGAGACCTTGTTTACCCGTATCCCTCAATGTGGTTTGCAAGAAGATGTGCATCCAACTTGCCCTTGAATCCTGAAATGGTGGTCTCCGACACAACCCCCTCCGGGAGAGCATTCCAAGCGTCCACCACTCGCTGTGAGAAACAGAACTTTCTGATATTTGTCCTGGGCCTAGTGCCCCTCAGTTTCAGTCCATGACCCCTTGTCCAAGTCACATTTGACAATGTGAATAACGATGTTTCTTGCTCTATTTTGTCAAATCCTTTTAGTATTTTGAAAGTCTCTATCATATCCCCTCGCAGCCTTCTCTTCTCCAGGGTGAACAATCCCAGTTTTTCGAGGCGTTCATTGTAAGCTCAAATTCTCGATGCCTCTTACTAGCTTCGTGGCTCACCTCTGCACCCTTTCCAACAGGATTATATCCTTCTTCAGGTAGGGAGACCAATGTTGGATACAGTATTCCAAGTGTGGTCTGACCATTGCTCTGTAAAGCGGCATTATGACGTTCGCCGATCTGCTCGTGATTCCTTTCTTTATCATGCCCAACATCTTGTTTGCTTTCTTTGCCGCCACTGCGCATTGAGCCGATGGCTTCAGGTTCTTGTCTATCAGTACCCCCAGATCCCTTTCTTGCTTGCTCTTTCCCAATGCTGCACCTAAAATTTTGTATTCAAGTTCAGTAATCCAAAATACTCAAGATGGATGTCTGCACCAGCAGACGGCAAGAAGGTTCATAAAAATTTTTTTTGATGATGCGGAGCTTCCATAAGACCAAGATACATTTCTTAAACAGTAGATCTACATGTTTTTCCAGAGTCAGATGTTTATCGAGAGTTACACCCAGTATTTTTTATTGTTTGTTCAATATTATATTCTCGCCCGCCCGCCCCGAATCGTATTTTCTTTTATCTTTTCGTTAGGTGTAGCTAAAAACAATTTGTTTTTCCCAGTATTTAATTTTAATTTAAAAGCGGTCATCCAAAGCTCGATCTGATTTAAAATATTTGCTAAAAAATTAATAAAATCAGGTGACACATAGGTTAACGGTATAACCACAGTGATACCATCTGCATAAATATAAAAGTTGAGCTTTAGATTTTGCAGCAAATTACCCAACAAAATAAGATAGATATTAAACAAAGTCAGAGATAGAGGGGAGCCCCGCGGCACCCCGCAAGTGTTGTCCCAGCTATAAGATAAGCTATCGTCCTTGAACACCTGGTAGGATCTTTTGCCCAGGAAACCTTGGAACCAGTTTAAAACATTTCCCTGCAATACCAATGGATTCCAGACAATCCAGTAAGATGGTATGATCCACCAGGTCGAAGGAACAGCTTAGGTCCAACTGCAAAATCATAGCGCTTGTGCCTTGATTAAAGAAGGAATGTAAATATTTTAATAGCGAGGCCATAACTGTTTATGTGCTGAAGCCAGACCTAAAACCTGATTGGTTATTATGCAAGAGATTAAACTTGTCTAAATAAGTAGTCAGTTCTGCATTTACTATCCCCTCCATTAACTTAGCAATCAGTGGAATATTCGCAATGGGTCTAAAATTAGATATATTATTTGATGATTCCTTAATGTTCTTTTTGATAGGTGTTATCACAATTTGACCCTGTTGCTCTGGGAAATTCCCTATGGATAGTTGGAAATTGACCCAAACTAGAAGGTTGGCTTTGAAATTAATCGAGGCTACCTTCATAACGTTTGGAGGACAACTATCCAATCTGCAGTATGATTTAACATACTTATTGTAAAACTTGTTGAATGTTTGCCAATATATCTTTGAAAAATTAGTCCAGCTCAAATCTATTTTAGGGACTTCTGGGTTCTGGAAAATAGTAAAACCGCAGTGGCAATGAGAAGGGCCCACTAAAGAATACCTTAATTTTTATACTTTTGAGTTAAAAAAAAGTCTGCCAAATTATCTGTAGTCACAGTGGATTTTTCTATGGGATTTGTAAATGTCTGAATATCATTAAGGTTGTTGACTAATTTAAAAAGGCTACTGCTATTTGTGGACATATTACTAATTTTTGGGGCATAAAAATTTTTTCCTTGGTTAAATTTTTATAGCATTTTAGTTTTTTTCTCCAAGCCTCTCTATGCTCTAAGTTCCTGATTTTAATCATAGATGACCAGGGAAGAAAAGGGTACATCAAGGAAGATAAACAAATTGCAGACAAACTAAATTCCTTCTTTGGGTCCGTCTTTACGAAAGAGGACACCACAACAATACCAGAAGAAGTGAAAGTGTTTAGAGGAGTAATAAAAGACAGCCTCACCACAGTTGAAGTAGACTTGGACCAGATATACTACCAGATCGACAAACTTAAAAGTGACAAATCCCCTGGACCGGTTGGAATTCACCCGAGAGTCTTAAAAGAATTGAAGGTTGAAATCGGAGAGTTATTGCAAAAACTTGCTAACCTGACAATCAGAACTGGACAGATACCAGATGACTGGAAGATAGCGAACGTCACGCCAATTTTCAAAAAAGGATCAAGAGGAGAACCGGGCAACTACAGACATGTGAGCCTTACGTCTGTCCCTGGAAAGATGGTTGAAGCACTGATCAAGGATAGCATAGTCCGGCACTTGGATACACACGACTTGATGAAACCCAGTCAACATGGCTTCAGGAAAGGGAAATCATGTTTAACGAATTTACTTCAATTTTTTGAGACCATGAACAAACAAATTGATAGTGGAAAGCCAGTGGACATAATATACTTGGACTTCCAGAAAGCGTTCGACAAAGTTCCACACAAAGCCATGGAATAGAGGGAGATATACAAAGATGGGTAGGCAAATGGCTGGAAAACACAAAGCAGAGAGTGGGCATAAATGGGAAGTTCGCCGACTTGGAGAAAGTGACTAGTGGTGTACCCCAGGGCTCGGTACTTGGGCCGATCCTATTTAATATTTATATCAATGACCTGGAAGAAGGAACATCCAGTGAGATCATCAAGTTTGCAGATGACACAAAGCTATGCCGGGCAATCAGATCACAGGAGGATAGCGAGGAACTCCAGAGCGACTTGTATCAGTTAGAGAAATGGGCTGAGAAATGGCAGATGAAGTTCAATGTGGAGAAATGCAAAGTAATGCATTTAGGCAGTAAGAATAAGGAACACGAGTATAGAATGTCAGGTGCAACTCTGGGTAAGAGTGAACAAGAAAAGGACCTGGGTGTACTGATAGATAGGACCCTGAAGCTGTCAGCACAATGTGCGGCAGCAGCAAAGAAAGCAAATAGAATGTTGGGCATGATAAAGAAGGGAATCACGAGTAGATCGGAGAGGGTCATTATGCTGCTTTATAGAGCAATGGTCAGACCCCACTTGGAATACTGCGTCCAACATTGGTCTCCCAACCTAAAGAAGGATATAAAACTGCTGGAGAGGGTGTAGAGGTAAGCAACAAAGCTAGTAATGGGTATGGAGAAACTGGAATATGAGGATCGACTTATAAGACTGGGATTGTTCTCCCTTGAGAAAAGGAGACTGCGAGGGGATATGATGGAGACCTTCAAAATACTGAAAGGAATCGACAAAATAGAGCAGAGAAAACTATTTACATTGTCCAATTTGACACGGACAAGAGGACACGGAATGAAGCTGAGGGGGGACAAGTTCAGGACGAATATCAGGAAGTTCTGCTTCACGCAAAGAGTGGTGGACATCTGGAATGATCTCCCCGACGGGGTTATTGCGGAATCGACCATCCTAGGATTTAAAAGCAAACTAGATGCACTTCTCCTTATGAGAGGCATAGAAGGATATGAGTGACTACAAATTATGCTAGGTGTACACCTGGGAGGGCCTCCGCATATGTGGATCGCTGGACTTGATGGACCGAAGGTCTGATCCGGAGATGGCGCTTCTTATGTTCTTATTTTAAAGTCTCAACAATATAGGTGGTTGCAGTTGAAGCATGCTATTCAGAGTGAGTTCCCTGAATGGAAAAATTTAACAACTTATTACAGCTTGCAGATCCTTTGCTACCAGACAGATTTAGTAGGACATCAGGCCGCCCAGTGGTACAAATTAATTTCTGAATTTTTGAATAAGAAGCCAAAAAATAGTCTTAGAGATATTTGGAGCATCGAGATAAAACAGTATATTTCTGTATCTCGTTGGCCACGAATTTGGACTTTGAGGTTGAAATGTACAATATCAGCATCTATGAGACAAACATGGTTATTTTTGTTGCATAGGATTTTTGGACCCCAGTTTGTTTATAAAAAATAGACAATTCTAAATCTAATAGATGCTGGCATTGTCATATTAATATAGGGACATTGGATCATCCGTTATGTTTTTGTCCATTGATACTTGGTTTCTGGAAGTCAATTTGGGGACAAATTAATCTTATTCTTGAATCATCTATCCCCTTGACATATGAGGTGATAATATGTGGTACGCTACTCCATGTTAAACCCACTTTAGATAAGTATAAAAGTCACCTTTTCATGATATTGACAGGAATAGGGGTTCAAATGATTACTTATAATTGGAAAAATCATGATAGGATTAATTTTACTTTGTGGTGGGTAACTGTGTGTACCACGTATAAATATGAAAGGATGATGGCGGAACGTTTGGGAACTAATAAGTCCTTTAATGAGGTATGGGGGTCCATTGACTAATTTTATTACATTATAATTAGGGTCATGTTTCTCTCTTTATTGGTTAGATTCCTTACACATCCAGGGAGGGAGGGGGTGGGGTATATAATTTGAAGAGTTAAATTATTTCCTTATTATATTGAAATCACATCATATGTATTATTGTTTTATAATTATGATAAGAAGGGGATAAAATGATTGGTTAATGTAATAATTTTAAAGTTATTAGTGTGTTTTCATGCAGTTTTTCTGATTTATCATATGTATACATTATCAAAGTTTGAAATGTCAATAAAGATTTACAAAAATAAAAAAGCCTGAGGCAGAAGGGAGTGGGCATTCCTCCTAATCTTCCGCATGGGGTGAGGAGGCATTGGCGGGGGATGGCAATGGTGGTGGTGGGGGCACTAGACCACCAGGCTTTTTGGGGGGCTACTTTTATGGGGCTGGTGGCAGGTCTGAGCTGCTTTATTTTCCTGTCAGTGCCTGAGCCAATCAGCATTCAGGCACTGACAGGAAAGTAAGGCTATGACAGTTCAGACCCTGCCGATTCCTAATACATGAAGGGGCGTTCCTTTTTAAGAATTAACCAAAGAGGTCATTTAAATGACCTTGTTATACTACAGTTTTAATAATAATGACCTCGTACTATATTTGCATAGTTTAATCAGAGGCTGCTACAAAAGCACAGAAAAGATCATGGTGAGCTGTTTTAATAACTGAGCATTAAAATCCATGCATTTAATGATAGTTTAGCGCTGTTCTTAAATGCACGATGACTTTAGCAGCAGGCAGAGAGAGTCAGAGAGGACACCAGCAGCAGGCAGAGAGAGAGAGAGAGAGAGAGGACACCAGAAGCAGGCAGAGAGAGGACACCAGCAGCAGGCAGAGAGAGCGAGAGAGGACACCAGCAGCAGGCAGAGAGAGCGAGAGAGGACACCAGCAGCAGGCAGAGAGAGCGAGAGAAGACACCAGCAGCAAGCAGAGAGAGAGAGGACACCAGAAGCAGGCAGAGAGAGAGAGAGAGAGAGAGAGAGAGAGAGAGAGAGGACACCAACAGCATGCAGAGAGAGAGAGAGAGGACACCAGCAGCAAGCAGAGAGAGATAGGACACCAGCAGCAGGTAGAGAGAGAGAGAGAGAGAGAGAGAGAGAGAGAGAGGACACCAATGTAATCAGAGGGAAACCAGAAGATGAGCTTTCCAGTGTTCTGAACGGACTGTCATATGTATGACTACCTCCCCTCGGGGAGACAGTCATATGTATGCGGTTGGTGTCAGGAGCTGAAAAGCTTGAAGAAGGAAGTCAAGCGACTAGAGGACAAGATACAGGAGCTAGAAGGACTTTACACTATGGAGGACTCAATTAAGACAGCTGAAGACTTCATGAGTGAGAGACACATTGAGGAGGAAGTCAGGGAACTCGAAAAATTCATTGAGGAAGCATACAGGAGGAGGGTGGAAGAGAACAAACTTCATATGAAAAAAGAAGTTACCCCGACACCAACATGGAAGGGAGAACAAGAAGCAGATGACTTCAAAGAAGACACCCACAGAGGGATACCGCACGAAGGGGAGAAATTGGCTAGTCGATGCCCAGAAGAAGAAAGAGCGAAGCACACCAAGGACATTGACCTGAGACCGAAACGAAAATTGAAGAAGGGAAAATCAGTGATCCTGGTGGGAGACTCGATCCTGAGGCATGTGGACAGCCACATAGCAGGAGGGAGAGAGGATCGACTGGTGACCTGCCTCCCAGAAGCAAGAACCAAGGACATCGTGGACAACATTGGAAAGATTCTGGACGGAGAGGAGACGGAAGAGACCACAGTAATGATCCACATCAGGATGAACGATGTAGCAGGAGAGACTACAGAAGAAGCACGCTGATAGAACAGTTCAAGATTCTGGGAAGGAAGCTGAAGATGAGGACCCAGAAGATAGCATTCTCAGAGATCCTACCGGTACCGAGGGCAGATTAGAAAAGGCAGGAGAAACTACAATCAATAAATGCGTGGATGAGGAAATGGTGTGAGGAAGAAGGATTCTACTTCGTGAGGAACTGGACAATGTTCTGGGGCAAGAGCAAGCTCTACAGGAGAGATGGACTGCACCTGAGCACGGCGGGAACTAGACTTCTAGCAAACAACATCAGGAAAGGAATAGAACAGACTTTAAACTAAGAAGAAGGGGAAAGCCGACAGTCGACCAAGCGTCGACGATTCGGAAGAAGGTATCCCGTGAAGATACTGAGGGGAAAAAAGGCCGGGAAGAAGCAAGGGACAAATTGCAAGAGTCGATTAACCCAGAAGAGGAGGTTAGAAAGATTGTAGCAAAAGAGAAGAAACTAAAGACCGAAGCACAGGGAATGGAAATGAAGACAACAAAATACCAGGATCTAAATTGCATATATAAATGCAAGAAGCCTGAGAAACAAAATGGGGGAACTAGAAGCCATGGCCAATGCAGAAGACATAGACATCATTGGAATCTCTGAAACATGGTGGAATGAGGAAAACAAATGGGATACAGCACTGTTGGGGTACAAGCTCTATCGCCAGGACAGATCAGGACAGAAAAGAGGTGGAGTAGCCCTATACATAAAAGAAAGCATACAATCGACAAGAATGGACATAGCAGAGTCGACCAACAAGCTGGAATCACTATGGGTTAAATTACTAGGAAGGAAAGGACCTGAAATAAAGATGGGCCTATACTATCTTCCACCCGGGCAAACCGGAGATATCGATGAAGAATTGGAAGCTGAGATGAAGCGAGATTGTAAAAACGGCAACATGGTTATTATGGGAGACTTCAATTACCACGGGATAGACTGGAGCCTTGGAAGCTCAAAATGCGCTAGAGAGACAGAATTCCTGGAGGCTACACAGGATTGCTTCATGGAGCAGCTTCTTAGAGAACTGACGAGAGGAAATGCCACTCTGGATCTAATCCTAAATGGGTTAAAGGGACTTGCAAAGGAAGTAGAAGTAGTGGGACCGTTGGGAAAAAGCGATCATAATATGATCAAGTTCAATGTTGAGGTAGGAGTACCGAAAGGAAAGAGAACCATAGCGACAACTTTTAACTTCAGGAAAGGAAACTATGAGGCAATGAGGGAAATGGTAAGGAAGAAACTTAGGAACACTTCCAAAAAATGGCAAACGGTAGAACATGCCTGGTCTTTTTTCAAGGGCACGGTGAGCGAGGCACAAAATATATATATCCCCAGGTTCAGAAAGGGATGCAAAAAGAGTCGAACAAAAGACCCGGCGTGGATAACCAAAATAGTGAAGGAAGCGATAGGTAATAAGAAAAATTCATTCAGGAAGTGGAAAAAGGACAAAACTGAGGGGAACTGGAAAGAGCACAGGAAGAATCAAAAAGAATGTCACCGTGAGGTTCGAAAAGCCAAAAGAGAGTATGAAGAGAGGCTAGCCAGGGAAGCACAAAACTTCAAACCGTTCATTAAATATGTTAAAGGGAAGGAACCGACTAGGGAGGAGGTAGGACCACTGGACGACGGAGACAGGAAGGGAGTGGTGAAGGAGGAGAAAGAAGTGGCAGAAAGGCTTAACATGTTCTTTTCGTCTGTATTTACAAATGAAGATACATCCAACATACCGGAACCTGAGCAATTCTTTCATGGAAGTCAAGCAGAAAAATTAACATCCATAGAAGTGAGCTTTGAAGACATGCGCAGGCAGATAGAAAAACTAAAAACTGACAAATCCCCGGGTCCGGACGGAATACATCCAAAGGTTCTGAAGGAATTAAAGGAGGAGATATCGGAACTACTACAGCAAATTTGCAACCTATCCCTGAAAACAGGCGTGATCCCAGAGGATTGGAAGATAGCCAACGTTACGCCCATTTTTAAAAAGGGATCAAGAGGTGACCTGGGAAACTACAGACCAGTGAGTCTGACCTCGATTCCGGGAAAAATGGCGGAAACATTGATAAAAGAAAACATCGATGAACATTTTGAAAGAAACGAACTTCTGATAACCAGCCAACATGGTTTCTGCAAGGGGAGATCGTGCCTAACGAACTTATTGCACTTCTTCGAGGGAGTTAACAAACAAATGGACAGAGGAGACCCCATAGACATCATATATCTAGATTTCCAAAAAGCCTTTGACAAGGTGCCCCATGAACATCTACTTCGGAAACTGAAGAATCATGGGGTGGAAGGAGACGTACATAAATGGATCAGAAACTGGTTGGAGGGTAGGAAGCAGAGGGTAGGAGTGAAGGGCCACTACTCGGACTGGAGGAGGGTCACGAGTGGTGTCCCGCAGGGCTTGGTGCTCGGGCCACTGCTATTTAATATATTCATAAATGATCTAGAAACAGGGACAAAGTGTGAGATAATAAAATTTGCAGACGACACCAAACTATTTAGTGGTGCTCGGACTATAGAGGACTGCAAAGAATTGCAAAGGGACTTGAACAAGCTAGGGGAATGGGCGACGAGGAGGCAGATGAAGTTCAATGTTGAGAAATGTAAAGTATTACATATGGGAAGCAGAAACTTGAGGTACAACTATACGATGGGAGGGATATTATTGAATGAGAGTACACAGGAAAGGGACTTGGGGGTAATGGTGGACATGACAATGAAGCTGATGGCACAGTGCGCAGCGGCCGCTAAGAGAGCGAATAGAATGCTTGGTATAATCAAGAAGGGTATTGCGACCAGAACGAAAGAAGTTATCCTGCCGTTGTATCGGGCAATGGGTCGTCCGCATCTGGAGTACTGCGTCCAATTTTGGTCGCCGTACCTTAAGAAGGATATGGCGTTACTCGAAAGGGTTCAGAGGAGAGCAACACGTCTGATAAAAGGTATGGAAAACCTTTCATACGCTGAGAGATTGGAGAAATTGGGTCTCTTTTCTCTGGAGAAGCGGAGACTTAGAGGGGATATGATAGAAACTTACAAGATCATGAAGGGCATAGAGAAAGTGGAGAGAGACAGATTTTTCAAACTTTCAAAAAATAAAAGAACAAGAGGGCATTTGGAAAAGTTGAAAGGGGACAGATTCAAAACGAATGCTAGGAAGTTCTTCTTTACCCAACGTGTGGTGGACACCTGGAATGCGCTTCCAGAGGACGTAATAGGGCAGAGTACAGTAACGGGGTTTAAGAAAGGATTGGACAATTTCTTGCTGGAGAAGGGGATAGAGGGGTATAGATAGAGGATTACTACACAGGTCCTGGACTTGTTGGGCCGACGCGAGAGCGGACTGCTGGGCATGATGGACCTCAGGTCTGACCCAGCAGAGGCATTGCTTATGTTCTTATGTTTAGAGAATCCGTAGTTTAGAAAAGTTTTCAAGAGGTAACCTGAGAAACTATAGAACAGTAAGCCTGATGTCAGTGCTAGGCAAAATGGTTGAAACTATTACAAAGAACAAAATTAATGAGCACATATATAAGCATAGATTAATGAGATAAAGCCAACGTGGACTTAGCCAAGGGAAATCTTGCCTCACCAATCCAGTGCATTTCTTTGAAGGGATGAATAAACTTGTGGGTAAACGTGAGCTAGTGGATATTGTGCATTTGGATTTTTAGAAGGCATTTAACAAACTACCTCATGAATGACTCCTGAGAATATTAGAAAGTCATGGGATAGGAAGCACTGTCCTATTGTGAATTAAGAACTAGTTAAAAGATAGAAAACAGAAAGTAGGGAGTAAACGGTCAGTATTTTTCATGGGTAAAGAGTGGAGTTCCACAGGAGTCTATGCTGGAACCACTTGTTTTGAACATATTTATAAAAGATCTGAAAATACGAATAATGAGTGAGGTGATTAAATTTTCAGATGACACAAAGCCATTCAAAGTTGTTAAATCACATGAGGATTGTGAATTGGAAAAAGATCTTGTAAGACTGGGCATCCAAATGGCAGATGACATTTAATGTTAGCTGCTGCACCTACCAGCTCGAATAGGTGATTAGACACACAAAACTCATTTGTGACCGCCATGTAGCTCAGCAAAAGCCTGCGCATATCCAGTGATTTCAACATCCTGTCATGTTTGCTCGAACCCAAGGGTGTAAAGGCTGGCAATCGCACCTGCTGGTTGATGTGGAAACTAGAGACCACCTTCCAAAGAAAGAAGGGGACATGTGCAGGATCATGCTGGATTCCGTAATCCGAAGAAAAGGATCTCTACAGGACAAAGCTTGAAATTCTGGAACTCTGTGTGTTGACATAATGGCCACCAAAAATACCGTCTTAATGCTGAAATCCATCAAAGAAGCCCAGTCCAAAGATTCATAGGGTGAATTTGCAAGCGACCTGAGAATTAAATTGAGATCCCAAATCTCAGGTCCAGGTCACTGAAATGACATGAGTGGATCAAGAATTTAGAAACTCTGAGTTGTTAGTAATAATAGTAATCTTTATTTTACTCTTTTTGTTGTTAAGTATATAATAATAATGCTTCTAAATTTTGGGGAAATACAAATTAATATAGACATGCTAGAATACTTAACAAAAGAGTACCGGTAGTACAATAGGCATAGAAAGAAAAAATTGCTTCTTAAAGCTAAAATGATATCAAATGAGTCTAAGTGGAGCAAAACAGGTCTGCCCAATTAAACTGTGTTTTATAGTGTCTGACCTGTTCAAAAAAGAATCTCCTTTCTATCCTTAACTAGTTTATTTCTTTTAGGCTGGCACTATTCAATGAGAATGGTCAGCATTTTCTCAAAGTATCATTAATTACTCACTCATTATCACATTGCATTCTAGGAGCTACCGAATAGTCTTTATTATTTCTGAGATTTTTCAGGCCTGCAATAGCCTACAGTACACTGTAGCACTATTTCATAACTCAGGTGAGGGTACCCTTCTTTTGCAGGGAGCAGGGGCCCAGCAAATCCATATCTCCCTACTGTAGTCACAGGATTTTCAGAGCACAATTGCAAGCTTACCTTAAACATGACTTTGTAATTAGCTTTTCAACTCTTCCAATTATTGGAAGAGAATGTGGTGATAGCATTTAGCGCAGCAGTCAGTAACATCAAGTAGGCTGATAATGTCCCACCACATATATGTCCTGCTGAAATGCAACTGGTAAATTCCACAGGATATGGGAAGGATAGGCCTCATAATGTCATTTTCAGTCATTGAGATGTTGTCAGCTACTTGTGAGCAGGATTGGCCATAATTGGAAACAATTTGCAACAGTTGGCCTGTCCAGTGTGCCCACTGTTGTGCCCTCTGGACCAGTCTGCTAATGAGGCTGTCGGCATGCCTCTAGCAGCTGCTTCAGGATCCCCACATTTTGGCCCAACACCTGACCTTGGTGCAGTAGCTCCTGCAGCAAGTCTCTTTGCATGACTGAGATGACTGGCTGCAGGAGCTGCAATACGAGGCCTAGCAGGGGCACTGTCACAGCATCAGGTCCTTGGGGTTGGGTGGGTGGCCTCTGAGGCTCCTTCACCTCCTCCCTATATGCCTCCAGGGATGGCATGTCTGCCCAGGGGTCCTCCTCTACTTCTGTGACCTGAAGTGGCACCTCCCAGGTCTCCTGGTCTACCTCTACCTCCTGCTCCTCCCGGCCCTCACCTTTGGCTCAGCCTCCTGGCCCTCCTCCTTGACCTGATGATGTTGGCTTGTATGTGGTAAAGGCATAGAGTTAGGGTTACCACATCATACATGGGTTGCATAGTATTGCTGTGGAGGGTCAGGAGGCAAGGAATGGCATAGATATGTGCAATTTTTTTGGACTTTCAGGTATGTCTTGCAAGGCAGCATCCTAACCTGTGGAGCTGACTGTGGTGCATGTAATATGTGTGGTTTGGGGTATGTGTGTGAGGGGTTATCAGTTTGAAGGGCCAAGGATATAGTGTATGCCCACTGCCATTGTATTGTCCTTCATTCCTTTCCCTTTTGTCAGCTGTGTGGCACAATGGTTTGGGTTGAGGTGTTGTAGTGCCATGGTTTGGGGGTTCGATACCCACTGTTGATTTCTGTGGTGACTGTGTTTATTTTTCCCCAGCTGCAGCAATGAACAATATATGAGTGTGTGGGAGAATGTATACTTTGGAACTGATGAGAAGGATTGGGGAGGGGGGCGGTATATATTCACCAATACTGTCATCTCATTGGTTGAGGTCCTAGCACCAAGAGGTGCAGAGAAGATCTGGGTGCATTGCATCTAGGACATAATGGAGGACCAGGGAGGTTGTAGAGTTACTGTGTGGGGAGTACTTACGTTGAGCTCTGAGGTGGTTTCACACACCAGTTAAGGGCTGGGCTGCCACACCTGCTTAAAGCTGCGCCTGAGGGATTCCAGGTCCTTGTGGATCCCAAACATCTGCAAGACATATGTTGGTGGAGAATGGGGTCAGGTGACAGGCCTTCTTGGCTTCACATACATGATTGTTACTGGTGATATGCTGTGCAATGCTCCACACATAGCCTTAGACAAATAGTGACAGGCTGCTTGCAGGGAGGGTTGGAGGGGGGTAGTGGGAGCTGACATCATTGGGGCTCATGCTGTATAAGAATTTAAAGCATATGAGTAACTGTTTGTGATTGCTCTTTTGTAGGATCAGCAGTTCTGTACATTTACAGTTTTCAGCATATAAGCCGAGAGCGTAGTTAGAAACAGAAAGCACCCAGTAAAGACCCAGTTAGAAACAGAAAGCATCCAGTAAAGACACACACAACCAGCAAACAGACAGAACCCAGCAGAAACAAAACCGGACCGCTGTACAGGCCCGACAGACACAGGCAGGCAAACCTAGTCAATAACACGCAAAGGTAGTCCAACAGAAGAAGAAAAAAAAACAAACAACAAAGCAAGCAGGTAGAAAACTAAACACAGCGGGCAGACTAACCTACAATCAGATAATCAGCTAGCAGGCAAACCAACACACAGATAACCAGTCAGCAGGCAAACAAACTAACACAGACAACCACAGCTTAAGCCCTAGCAGAAGGACAAGAAAAGGAATGGCAGGGAAGACTAGAAGCGCCAAGACTTCAATCAAAACCAGCGCCCCGGCAGCAGAAGAGATCCAGAGGAAGACCACGGTTTCCATTCAGACTGAAGAGAACTCCGCCCGAGGGATGAAGGAGGTCTCGGTACAGACCAAAGCTGTACCCCAGCTGAAGACTTCGGTCTCTGTGCAGACAGAAGAGGACTTCCAACAACTCCTCAACGAAGACATCTTGCAAGAAATGACGAGTCTGAGGGAAGAAGTGCGGCGGCTAAGGAGTATCCGGGAGGATGAGGCATTCATTGACGAAGTCCTTCAGGAACTGTCTCAAGTCTCCGAGCAAGTGCACGAAGACACATCCATCCTAGAGTCACCAGAACAGACCAGATATGAAGTATTTGAAGAGACGACTGGGGTACAAGAAGAGACTCGAGACGATGATACCTGGCAACTAGTCACCTCAGCAAGCAAACACAGAAGGCTGTCCTCCTCTAGGTTCTCTACAAGCAAGCACAGCAACATCACATCGACACTGCAGATCACCTTGAGCAACAGATTCCAGCCTCTACAGGAAAGAGCCACCAACGGAACTGAGGAGGACATTCTGGAAGACATCCAGGAGACCCGGCGGATGGCCCCAACTCAAGAAGCAGCAAATCAGCACCCCCCCCCAAGAAGCGAAGAGTGGTTGTCATTGGGGACTCTATGCTACGGGGAACCGAAGGACCAGTTTGCAGACCAGATCTACAATCAAGAGAGGTTTGCTGTTTACCAGGAGCCAGGATCCGTGATGTGACTACCTGCATAGGAAAAATAATCAAGCCCCAAGACCACCACCCAATGCTTCTCATCCATATTGGGACAAACGACACTGCCAGGAATGCACCGGAGAAGATACCAGAAGACTTCAGAGCCCTCGGAGAGAAGCTGAAGCAGATGGATGCGCAGTAAGAGACAAGGGGAGAGCAAGAGAAGAACGGATCCAGAGGACTAACGTATGGCTAAGAGGATGGTGCAAAGAAATGAACTTCGGCTTCCTGGACCACGGAGAAGCACTTCAGGGAATGCAGGGACCAGATGGACTACACCTAATCAGAAGAGGGAAGAATGTCCTGGGACGATGCCTGACAAACTTGCTCCGGAAGGCTTTAAACTAGGTGAGTTGGGGGAGGGGACCCACTCTCATACTAGTAGGGTAAGTAAATCCATCTTGGAACAATAGGTAAGTAGGGTAAGTAAATCCATCTCAGAACCAGAGGTAAGTATATGCGCATATACCAAAGGTGACAGAGACAATTCCGGAGGGGATAAAGGCACAACCGAGGAAAGCAACTTACCTCGCGTCAATATAGAGGGAGACAAAGCGAGAGACAGAGAATTCACCTTGGGGTCTGAGGTAGCGAATCGTGCAAAATACTAAAGGGGACATAGGATATCATAAGGGCGACAAGGACAAGATTAAAGAGGACAAACTGTCTCGGTTAGAAAATGATACATGCAAGCAAAAAGAATGGAAAGCCATGTATGCTAATGCCCGTAGCTTAGGCAATAAGATCCTGGAACTGGAAACGGAAATAAGAAACGCAGACCTTGATGTGGTGGCGATATCAGAAACATGGTTCTCAGAATCCCACGTATGGGACATGGTTATACCAGGATACAACTTATTCCGTCGCGACAGGGAAGACATTAAGGTTACTAAAATCACAGACATCAAATACAAGGGAGAATCCCTCTGCGTGAACCTTGCCAGGGGCACTAATAAATGCCTGTATCTTGGTGTTGTATATAGACCACCAAGGCAAGGGGATGATGCAGACGACGGACTAATCGAAGACATTGAGAACATCACACTGCGTGGGGACACAGTGCTGTTTGGAGACTTCAATATGCCCGATGTGAACTGGGACAAACTTAATGCTACAACCAGCAGCAGCAAGAGGCTACTAGACTCCATGCGAGGAGCAAGCCTCAAGCAGATGGTACTGGAACCCACCAGGGATTGAGCAATCCTGGACCTGTTACTCACCAATGGAGACAGTGTCACAGAATTAGCGGTGGGAGAAACCTTAGGCTCCAGCAACCATAACATGGTGTGGTTCCACCTGAAGAAAGGAGCCACTAGATCAAATACATCGACTAAGGTCCTAAACTTTAAAAGAACCGATTTTCAGAGCATGGGAGACTATGTCCGCAAAAAACTACAAACCCGTAACAAGACACACAGTGTTGAGGTACTATGGTCGGACCTAAAATTAACCCTACAAGAAGCAACCAACATATATATAAAAACCGTGAGCAAGCGACACAGCAAAATTAAACCACAGTGGTTCTCCGAGGAGATTTCAGAACTAGTGAGACAAAAGAAAAAAGCTTTCGTGACCTACAAACAGTCACGACTACCGGAAGCAAAAGAAACATATTTGACGAAATCTAGGAAAGTTAAAACATAGGTCAGGGAGGCCAAACTCCAGATGGAAGAAAATATAGCTAGGCAGGTTAAAAAGGGGGATAAATCCTTTTTAATTACATCAGCGACAGGAAGAAGAATACAACCGGTATTGGGCGCATAAAGAAACCTGATGGTAACTTTGCAGACTCGGATGCAAAGCAGAGCTGCTCAATAACTACTTCTGCTCAGTCTTCACTTGTGAAGCATCAGGATCTGGACCTCAGCTACAGACAAAGGGGAGCTTGGAGGATCCATTCTGGGAATTTGAATTTACCTCGAACAATGTCTACCAAGAACTGTCAAAACTAAAGGTTAACAAAGCTATGGGCCCAGATAATCTACACTCCAGAGTGCTTCGAGAATTGAGGAATGTCCTGGCGGAGCCGTTAGCTGAGATTTTCAATCTTTCCCTTAGCAAGGGAAGAGTTCCCTTGGACTGGAAAATTGCCAACGTTATTCTGCTTCACAAAAAGGGATGTAAGTCAGAGGCTGGGAACTATAGACCAGTAAGTCTCACATCAATAGTGTGTAAACTAATGGAAACAATGATCAAAAACAGATTAGACACGTTTCTGGATGAGGAAAAATTAAGGGACCCCCACCAAAATGGATTCACAAAGGGTAGGTCCCGTCAATCCAACCTGATAGGGTTCTTCGACTGGGTAACAAAAAAACTGGACAGAGGGGAGTCCCTTGACAATAACCACAGGTTATTGAACAAAATGAACGCGACTGCATGGGTAGAGGATTGGCTCAGCGGCAGACTTCAAAGGGTGATGGTAAATGGTAATCTCTCAGAAACGTCAAGAGTAACCAGTGGAGTACCACAGGGCTCAGTCTTGGGACCGATGCTATTTAACATCTTTGTAAAAGATCTGACTCAAGGACTTTGAGACAAAATTGCGTTATTTGCCGACAACGCTAAACTGTGTAACATTGTTGGCCAGGCAATAGAACCTAACTGCATAACCGCGCAAAACATTATGGAACAAGACCTACTTTTACTAGAACAATGGACAGTACTTGGCAACTAAGTTTCAATGCCAAAAAATGTAAAATGATGCATCTCGGTAGCAGAATCCTTGCACTACATACACCTTAAATTGAGAAAAATTAACAAGAACTGAAGCAGAAAGGGACTTGGGAGAAATCATCCGTGTAGGCTGCAAATCAGGTGGAGAAAGCCTCAGCAAAGGCTAGACAAATGCTTGGCTGCATCAGAAGAAGCTTTATCAGCTGAAAGCCCGAAGTTATAATGCCATTATACAGATCCATGGTGAGACCACATGTTGAGTACTGCGTCCAGTTTTGGAGGCCACACTACCAAAAGGATGTGAATAGAATTGAGTCGGTTCAGAGAACGGCCACAAGGATGGTCTCAGGACTCAAAAATCTTCCATATGAAGATTGTCTGAGCAGGCTGCGCTTATACTCGCTTGAGGAGCACAGAGAAAGGGGGGACATGATAGAAACCTTCAAATACATAATGGGCCGCATCGAGGAGGAGGAGGAGATCTTTACTCTTACGGGTCCCACGGTGACAAGAGGACATCCGCTAAGACTTAGGGGAGAAAGATTTCATGGGGACACCAGGAAATACTTCTTTACTGAGAGTTTAAGTTTAAGTTTATTCAAGTTTTTGATTAAACTCTAATCCGTAGGTACAAAGCGTTGTACAGAAAAAATTTAAAAATAACAAGGAGACAAACCTTTAGACCAATTAGACGTACATGACTGATAATAGTACATTCTTGGGCTGACTGACATATTTAAGCCTCAGAAAACAATGGGAATGGGGGAGAACTACAATATTTAAAGAAAGGGTATAGAGAAGGGAAATACAAAAGGGAGTAGGAAAGGTAAAGAATTGCTGGAAAACTGAAAAATAGAAATTTTGGACTCTGTTAAAGTAAATATACATCATATTGTCAGTTAAAGGCATCTTTAAAAAGAAAACACTTTAGACTGCTTTTGAACTTTTGTTCAGTTCTTAAGTATAGAGGAAGAGAGTTCCAGGTCATTGGGGCGGTCAATGAAAAGATAAAGGTACGACGAGTACCAATTATTTTCAAAGAAGGAACATTAAGGGTGTTCTGTGAAGTTGATCTGAGGGTTCTCGGGGGGGGGTCGTACAGAATCAAGAGTCTGTCTATGAATGCTGGGGCGTTAGTTTGTATAGTTTTAAAAATCAGAAGAGCAATTTTATATGTTATCCTATGTATAACAGGCAACCAGTGGGCTTTTTGTAACTGGGGTAATGTGATCAAATTTATTAGAACCTGAAATAATCTTAATAGGGTGATTGATAGATGGAATGGTCTTCCACGTCAGGTAGTCGAGGCCAATAGCACGCTAGACTTCAAGAGACGATTGGACAAGCAGATGGGGTCGCTACAGTGGTATAATAGAGGATAGTTTCTCAAGGGTGGGAGGGATCTTGATTGGGCAGACTTGTTGGGCCTCCGGCCCTTTTCTGCCATCATATTCTATGTTTCTAAGCACTGTTTATGACTGCCATTTTTTGTCTATGGATCTGAATAATATATGGTGAAGATTTTTGTGCCTATGATAGATGGTATGAAGCAGAGTTAGAGGATCTCAGTTCACTTCATTAGGCACATTAGAAATAGTTCTGAGTGTCTTCTGAGGCTTTTTTCCTTCACCTAGATTTTCTCTGAGATTATTAGTACATATATATCAATTTACTGGCCTGTTTTATTATGTTTTACAGTTAGGAACTAGTATGCCATGCCTCCTTGTGGGAAAGTGAGGAGTTGCCCCTGGATCTTTAACCAAAAGTTCAAGGGGAGGGACCAGAAAAACCCATAGACAGGGAGAGGAAAGAATAACTGATGGACTGGGCTGAGGAGGGACTACCCAACCAGGAATCCCTGGAAGCCATGGACTGCAACCTGTGCAAAAGCACCAACTCCAACCAACTCTTGCAACCTCGTGGAAGGCCATGATGAGTGGTGTGACACTGTGAGTGAGAGGTGGATTGCCCAAACCCCTCAGCAGAGGAAGTGAAAGGGGTTGGGGAAGTGGGGGGAGGAGAGAAAAGACAGAGGCAGACTGGACAGTTCTGCGGGCAGAGCCCCCTATTCAAATTTTGGAGTACAATTGCTATTTGGGAACATTTTTATTATAGTTGATGGACTAGTGAGAATAAAGCTCTGACTTGTGGACTTGTTGGAATAAAACCCTGTTTGTAGAGTACAATGGCTATGTGCTGATCACTTTATTTGCATTTTGGATTGCAAAGACTGTTGCAGCAGGCTTCCCTTAATGGGGGTGGATTACAATCAGACAAAGAGGAGAAGTACCACTAGGAGTTTCTTTTCTTCTTGATTTGGATCCCAGTAATTTTAAAAGAGGAAAACTCAGACCAGCTCGATTTCCAGCCATGGAATGAATTCTCTCTATACAAGAAGGGGTGAACTGCAGAGTGGCAGAGCAGTGGGCCGAAGCACCCCAAGACCCCGAGGATCTTCACAGCATGCAAATCCAAATTGTTGCCAATTAACTCCAATAAATGTTAGTGCATAATTATTTGGTGTTAATTGGCTTGTTAGCCAATTTAGTTGCATGGGCATCTCAAGATAGTGAGCAATTTTGTATATGGAAATTTGCACACCATTTATAGAATCCAGGAGACTATAAATGTTTCTTGCAGGCTTGCTATCTTTCCCATTAAATTATGGCATTCCTTTCCTACATTTGAATTTTATTGTAGAAAGTATATCGCTTTGATTTACACACTAAAAAAATGATTCAGAAAATTTTAATAAGTATAAACCTATAGTGCTTTTATAAAATAGGCTTAAAAACGATGCCTTTTTGGACTTCTGACATAAGCACCCTGTTATAACATCTCTAAAACTCTTCTCCTCTTTTACGAACGCCTAGCGTGGGTTTTAGCACTGGCAGTGGCAGTAACTGCTCCGATACCTATGAGCGTCAGAGCAGTTACTGCCACTGCCAGCGCTAAAACACACGCTAGGCGCTCGTAAAAGAGGGGGTATATTTGTATAAAAATTTGCAAATGAAAGATGTTTGCTGGGTTGTATTAAAAGTATGTTGGTAGATAAAGTAGTCTTGAAAGTATATTGTTTTGCTGAAGGGAGGTATGAGAGCTGTTTTCTTATAGGAGTAATGAGAGTTTGATTTTCCCATCTGTTCTCTCTCTCCAACCCATTCCAAGCCATGTTTTTTGATATATAGACCATTACATCAATTAGTAGGTTGGGAGAAAAGTATATCAATTGGGTAATTATCCATTATCTTAGCAATTGTAGTCCTATTGCTGGTCATTGACAAATTAACATCAAAAACAACCTAATAAATGTAAGGGACTTTGAACTGAATTAAGCATCCCCTTGTCCTTTAACAACCTTAACTCAAGAACATTAAGATGCAGACCCGGAAAGGGATGGGAGCTAGCCAGCCTTTTATACCTAGTACATTATGTACTCATATGATTATCTTCCTGTTGGTGAGGCCCTGAATCTGCTAAAGAGGAATATGGTAGGGATGTGCATGATAGAAGGTTTTGGGCCAGTTGTTTTCGAGTTTCAAGTTTATTATTTCTTTGATATACAGTGGTGCCTCGCATAACGGACGCCTCGCACAGCGAACGCTGCGCACAACGAACTTTATGTCTTGATCCGTACAACGAACTTCGTTTCACACAACGAAGTCGCCCGAGCTGCATCCTTCCGCGCAGGCACTGCGCTTAACTGCCCTCTCTCCGCCTGGTTCCCTCTTGCCCCCCCGACTCCCCGACACGATCGGGGCAAAAAGGAGCCCAAGCCCTCTTGCCCCGCCGATTCCCCAACTCCCCACACAATATCGGGCCAGGAGGGAGCCCAAGTCCTCCTGGCCACGGCGACCCCCTAACCCCACCCTGCACTACATTACGGGCAGGAGGGATCCCAGGCCCTCCTGCCCTCGACGCAAACCCCCCCTCCCCCCAACGACCGCCCCCCCAAAGAACCTCCGACCGCCCCCCCAGCCGACCCGCGACCCCCCTGGCCGACCCCCACGACACCCCCAACCCCCTTCCCCGTACCTTTCTGTAGTTGGCCGGACAGACGGGAGCCAAACCCGCCTGTCCGGCAGGCAGCCAACGACGGAATGAGGCCGGATTGGCCCATCCGTCCCAAAGCTCCGCCTACTGGTGGGGCCTAAGGCGCCTGGGCCAATCAGAATAGGCCCGGGAGCCTTAGGTCCCTCCTGGGGGCGGGGCCTGAGGCACATGGGCCCAACCCGACCATGTGCCTCAGGCCCTGCCCCCAGGAGGGACCTAAGGCTCCCGGGCCTATTCTGATTGGCCCAGGCACCTTAGGCCCCACCAGTAGGCGGAGCTTTGGGACGGATGGGCCAATCCGGCCTCATTCCGTCGATGGCTGCCTGCCGGACAGGCGGGTTTGGCTCCCGTCTGTCCGGCCAACTACAGAAAGGTACGGGGAAGGGGGTTGGGGGTGTCGTGGGGGTCGGCCAGGGGGGTCGCGGGTCGGCTGGGGGGGCGGTCGGAGGTTCTTGGGGGGGGGCGGTTGTTGGGGGGAGGGGGGGTTTGCGTCGAGGGCAGGAGGGCCTGGGATCCCTCCTGCCCGTAATGTAGTGCAGGGTGGGGTTAGGGGGTCGCCGTGGCCAGGAGGACTTGGGCTCCCTCCTGGCCCGATATTGTCGGGGAGTTGGGGAATCGGCGGGGCAAGAGGGCTTGAGCTCCCTCTTGCCCCGATCGTGTCGGGGGGTCGGGGGGGGGGCAAGAGGGCTTGAGCTCCCTCTTGCCCCGATCGTGTCGGGGGTGCCAGGGACCACACGGAGTCACCCACCGTACCACCCGATTCGGGTAAGCGCAGGTATCGGTGGGTGGCTTATTTGCGGGGGGGTGCCTTATTTTATATTTTTTTCTAAAAAGGGGGGGCTGTCTTATTTGATGGCCCTGCCTTATCATCGGGGAAACACGGTAGAAAAAAAAAAAAATGAACAGTTAAGTCCCAGTTTTTGCCGCTGAGACTCTGCCCTCTCACTGTAAAATTAGACTCTACTTAGTCTGTCTTTAAATTTAAAAAATGTGTGTTGTTTTAAAAAACAATTATGTTTTTAGATGTATCTAAATAAAAATAATAACCAAAAATTTATCTTTTTTTATGTCATCTTAGCATATTTTATGCTACAGAACGAATTATTTTTTTTAACATGTATTGTTATGGGAAAACGCGTTTCACATAACGAACTTTTCGCATAACAAACTTGCTCCTGGAACGAATTAAGTTCGTTGTGTGAGGCACCACTGTACCAATATACCATCTATCAAAATTTATCTAGAAACAGAAATAAAAATAGCAACCTCATGACAATTAAATAACTGTGGAAGATGGGGGGGAGGGTTGTTATAGATAGCATAGTTTCAGCCACCCCCCACCCCCCCATATTTTGACTTAGGGAGATAGCTGCCTGTCTTCTATGGCCTGCGTCAATCCCACATATTCAATGCTGGTTCTGACTTTTAAAGTTATTCATTATAACATCCCATGGTATATGACACAATTGATGAAATTTTACCAACCTCCTAGATTATTAAGACCAGAGAGAATGTTTCTATTATCAACAGATGAATTAGCAAAAGTACATTATGCTAATATAAGAGCATCTATAATATCAGTTGCAGGCACATTAGTATGGAATAAATTGACAAGACAGTTGAGGTTTCTTTCTGATCTTCATAAATTTAAGAAACTGCTGAAAACAATTTTGTGGAGGCACTCTCTTGAATAAATTATTTTTCTGATTGTAAATGCTTTAGATGTAGTTATCTATTTACCTATGTGTTAGTTACGTGCTAATTATGTTTGTTTTATGTAAACTGCTTAGATTTAAGCAGATTAGAAATTTTTTAAATAAAATAAACAAATATCTGGATCAAAGATTGCCACTGGAGACTTAGCCGGCTATGCCGACATTCAGTGGCTGGCTGGCTTTGGCAAAACAGTGAGAGATAAGAGACCTGCTTTTTAGGCGGGTCTATCTAACTGCTATGATTTTTTGGATCTATTTAGCTACTAGCCTTAGCCATCCAGCCTAACCTAATTTCTCATCAAAAAATGATGAGAAATTAGGTTAGGAACGTCCATGTCCTAATATAGTAGGGAATGATTTGGGTTCATTGGAATTCAACCCATTTCTTTGTTTTCCTTTTAAAAATTTAGTTGGTAAATAAGCAACATGTTTCCCCTTTTAGTGGGCTTGTAAAGGATTGTTTTTTGAATTGTTTGTTGTATTGAAAACCTGTATGGAAACCTTTTTTTTCCTTAATATCTTTATGAAATTGTAAATGTATTAAATTCAAATTAAAAAAAAAAAAAATGCCATCCAGCCACTGAATATTAGTGGTGAACAGCTACTAGCCATACCATGCTACATAGGTGGTTGCCAGCTGATCCAGAGACTGGGAAATTCAGTGGGAGATAGCCAGCTCTCTCTTAGCCAGCTGGCTAAGTGGTATTTAGCCATACAGGAGCCATTCCCAGCTGGCTAAATACTGCTGAATATCGGGCCCGAAATGATTCATTTCATTTGTTTCCATTGACGTCAACGGAAGCTTTTTTTTTTTTTTTTTTAACCCAATCCATTCTCAGTTAAAATAGTATGAAACTTACATGGAGGAATAGTTTAGTGGTTAGAACAGTGTGCTGAGAATCAGAAAAAACTGGATTCAAAGCTCACTGATAACCATCTCTGGTACAAACCTAGGGACCCTTTTCCCAAGAAGTGCTAAAAAATGGCCTGTGGCTGTCCCAATGCGGGTCTTTTTCCCGCACACTGAGGACACTTTTAGTGCTGCCAGTAAAAAGCTGCTTTTTCTATTTTTCTGATAATGACCATACCTTAATTTCCCCATTAGTACGTGAGCCATTATCACCACCTATTTTGAGGCGGTACGAGCTCACTCACTAATCCTGCACCAATCAGCAATGTCCATGCACTAACCAATTAGCATAAATGCCCCCGAACATGCCCCCAGGGCTAAGCAATAATTTCATTTTTGTAGCAGTGGGTAGCATGTGCTGAATCTAAAACTGCTGTGGGATGCCTGAGCATGCCCTGAAGTAGTGCATTTTAACCTGCAATAAGCATGCGTTAGTGCTTACTGCTGCTTAGCAAAAGGGCCCCTTTGACTGTAACCTTTCTTGAAAGGCTGAGCCAAATCCAGATGTTTTTGATAAAACTTGGCGCTCCAAAACAACTCTTGAGGAGGCAGGACGGATTGTTATAAATAAGGCTCTTCGCTTTCTCTGTTGACAAATGTAATTGAATCAGGCACAAGTGACTCCCAAGCTCACAGTTGTTCCTGTTTCTTAGGTTAATATGTCAGTGTTGAGGAGCTACCCATTCACATAATGAATTGAGAGACAAACAGACTACAAAATCAGATTATTGGCACTGCTTGACCGAATACACTGTCTCTGAGTCTGAGTGCAGCTGATCCAGGCAGTAATGTGAAATGACAGTATGAAGCAAAGAAGAAGCTGCTTCTCTAGCGAAGCAGAGTTAAACAGAGATATAGCAGTCAAGATGGCTCTGATTTAATGAAGCTTGACTGTACTTGCAAGAGCTCTACCAATCTGAACATAATGAAATGCTAGCCTATTAACTAGCATATGCTTTGTTACCGAAGAACCAAATCTACTGGGTTTGCAGGAGGTGAAAAGCTGCATAAACTTTTTAATAGACTCTGGGCCCAATATTCAGTGCTCCCGGAAGACTAAAGAGCACATAGCTGGCTATCCATCAATATTCAGACAGTGATCTCCTGCTGACTATCCCATTCGGTGGATAGCCCAGTGATTGGTTATACCACGCAACATAGCCAATCACCGCCAATATTTATCAGCTGGCCAGCTAAGTTCAGCCAATCAGCAGTAAGACAGACTCACCTAAAATGCAGGTCTAACTTTGGCTACTATGACTTAGCTGGATAGTCGATGAATATTAACTGGGCCTGTTATGTTTCGGCCTGCTAAAAATAAATCCAGAAACTCAATGTCAGTCGCTGGATATGGTGCCAGTTCTGGTTTTCACCATGGATGACAGCTGGATATCGCCCATGGTCTGAATATCAGACAGTCTGTTCTTTTAAAATGGTAAGGAAGAGCTCAGTTGTTGTCCAAAGTGTATAGGGTCTTGTCATATTGGTAGTTAAGAGTAGCAGGTATCATCTATGAAGACTTCAAGGAAGCATGTCAGTGTGACAAAAATGTTGGGAAAATTAATGGGTCAATATTCAACCCTGGAAGCGAGTGTGGCTTTTTAAATGTGAGCTGCAGCATTTAAAAATACATAGATTCAGGGGAAAACATATCAAGCAGCATTAGGGCGTAACATACCTTTAATGCTGTGAGATTTCCCACCCTGAAGTCAGCCCTGTCACCCATAAACATAAACTCAAAGTATCAGTGCTTCCATCTAGCAGAAAAGGGCAGGCACTCAGTAAGAGAGAGCCCAGTGAATACAGAGCTGTTTTTCCCAGGAAGCTAAGCAACTTCCTATAGTGAAAGGAAAGGAATATTTCTTGGGTGGCCACAGGGGGAGCCAGAGAGAGCTGGTTTGAGTGTGCCGCTGGGAAATTTAAACACAGCACACACAAGCTAGAGAAGGCAGTAAAGGAACAGCTTCTCTAGAAGTCTCTCCAGAACAAGCAGCTGGAGGAAGAAGGAGCTATGGAGTGGCAGAGGACTGAGGAGCCAAATTTAACAGAGCCTTGTGAGGCAGAGGAAGTCATGGAAGATGACCTCCTGCCCGAAGGAAAGCTTTTCAAAACCTGGACAAAGTGCCTGGTTTTGAAAAGACCCCCGGTCATGCCCTCAAAAGGAGAACATGTCCAGAGAAATCCGGACGTCTGGTAACCCTATATAAGAAGACATCTTTAGCTATGTTTTGGGCTGAAAGCTTTTTTTAAGAACATAAGAATTGCCACTGCTGAGTCAGACCAGTGGTCCATCATGCCCAGCAGTCCGCTCATGCGGCGGCCCTCTGGTCTAAGACCAGCACCCTAACTGAGACTAGCCCTACAAGCGCACGTTCTTGTTCAGCAGAAACTTGTCTAACTTTATCTTGAATCTCTGGAGGGTGTTTTCCCCTATAACAGCCTCTGGAAGAGCGTTCCAGCTTTCTACCACTCTCTGGGTGAAGAAGAACTTCCTTACGTTTGTACAGAATCTATCCCTTTTCAACTTTAGAGAGTGCCCTCTTGTTCTCCCTACCTTGGAGAGGGTGAACAACCTGTTCTTATCTACTAAGTCTATCCCCTTCAGTACCTTGAATGTTTCGATCATGTCCCCTCTCAATCTCCTCTGTTCGAGGGAGAAGAGGCCCAGTTTCTCTAATCTTTCGCTGTACGGCAGCTCCTCCAGCCCCTTAACCATCTTAGTCGCTCTTCTCTGGACCCTTTCGAGTAGTACCGTGTCCTTCTTCATGTACGGAGACCAGTGCTGGACGCAGTACTCCAGGTGAGGGCGTACCATGGCCCGGTACAGCAGCATGATAACATTCTCTGTTTTTTTTCCTGTTTGAGGCCTGTGTGTTTGAGGCCAGGCCTGATTACTCCTGAGAGATTTAAAGTTGTTGGGAATTTGCTGAAGATCTGGGTGGGTCTTTTGTGGGATACTTTTGTGAAACAAAAGTTTATGAAAGCAGATTCAGCCACTTTTCCCTCAGTCAGCTCTCTGGAGCTAGAACTTGCTATTGCTGGTGAAGAGCAGGTTTGGTAAACTGAAAGGGCTAGAGTTAGAGCTATCTTCTGAACATTGGTCTTTGGTTTTGCTAAAGAGGGCCTGGTGAAGCAGACAGAACTGGGGCTACTGAAGCCCAGGACCCTTGTTTGGGTGTGGCAGGCAGCCAGCTCCAAAGGAACTGTACAAATTTCACTGAGGGGTTTTTTTTTCCCTTCTCTCTCGCTATGCTTTGTTTGGGATATTTGTTTTGGCCTTTTGAACAAAGTAATCTTGTTTACTGCCATTTGAAATACTGTATAGCATAATGAACTTACCTGTGAATTAAGCGCCTGTAGGTGAATGCCTGACTGTTGAATTCTGTTTGCCATTCTTTTGAAGTGGAAAAAAAAAATTTAAACTTGTTTTTTGCATTTTTGCACAAGTGCTTCTCTTTGAATTGATTACCTAGAACTGAGTAGGTTAAGGGAGTACTCTGGGAACTATTGCTACTTTTTCCACCCTGAAGGGCACCCTCCATTTTGAGGAGCATGCCGGGTTCATTGAGGCCACCCGTCATGGTGCTGGGGCTACCAGTGCTGAGACCAGGCGGGTAACAATGTGCATTAAGGGAATTAGAATGTGCTAAATTCATTTTTTTAAAAATCTGTATTGATTTTCAAACTACAAATGTGTAATAAATGATTCACATATTTGTATATTATATAATAAGCGCAACAAACCTTACAAATATTACTGCACAAAGAAATTTTCCTCCACCCTCCCAGTTAATAAACAAATAAATCAAAACCTTCATGAAACTGTTTATAAATTCCTATATCAATACCATTTCCATTCTCCCCCCACCCCACCCCCCAGGATGTGTATGTTTACATGTCCACAAAATGAAAAATTATTCCTCTTTACAATATTTAGCCAATGGCTCCCAAACATCCATAAAATTCTTAAAGCGTCCCTGTTGTATGGCTAATGTGCTAAATTCTAAAGCCAATTTTATACCTATGGTCTTTTAAGGCCAGATTCTATATATGTCACCTAAAAAATCAGTGCTGGCTAGTAAGCACAATTCTATAAAAATTATGTGCACTGTACAGAATTGCATTGAGCATCGTCTAAGCACTAGTGTGATTTGCTACATGTCCCAACATTTAGGCACATCCTATTTATGCCAGGGTTTTCTTGGCCTGTCTGTGCCTAAGTTCTGCACACAATGAAATCAAAAACATGCACCTAACTTGAAAATATACCCACGATCTGCTCTTAACCACACCCACTTTTAACAACCTTGGTCTAGATTCACTAAACCTTCAAACCGTGCACAGTCTGTTTCTGTTTGCATGCCGGCCGACGAATTCAGTAAAGAAAGGCCTGCATGCAAATGGGGATGATCGTTAACATGCCCCTTACCCACAGCCAGGATCAGTAGAGAGTGATCCCTGATCATGCGCACACCCTGACAGTAGTGACAGGAGAAGCAGCCTCCTGTCACTGCTGTCAGGGCTAAGCCCAGATCTCTCTTGCCTGCTTCCGGACTCTCCTGCTCTCTGCCGCCGTTCCCTGCAGTGCAAGCCCGTGGTTTTAAAGCGGGCCTGCACTGCGGGAAACGGCAGCAGAAAGCAGGAGAGTTCGGCAAGCAGGGAAGAGAGATTGGTCACCGGCCCGACACACCGGCCCTGCCCGACACCCCCCCCAGGCCCCGATTTCTCCTGCCTGCCCTGCTCTGCCCAGATCTCTTCCTCCCTCCCTGTGACCGGCACGGCACGGCCTGCACCCCCCTCACGGCATGGCACGGCCCTCGCCCTCCACCCCAACCGGCACGGCCCACCCTCAGCACCATAAAGTTGGGAGCAGGAGGGGTGCTCAGTCCCTCCTGCTCCTAGGCCTCCCACCCCCTTCCCACCCCTGGTCAGCCTAGGTGGTTGGGCCCGGCCTATCCACCCCGGTACCTTTAAAATAGTTGGGAGTAGTTGGGAGCAGTGACTTAGCCTTCAAGCATTAGCCCAGCCCGAGCATATGCGAAGGAGATATAGCCCACTAGCCAAGTGGAGATGGCTCTCTTGGTGATGGGAGCTCCAAGTCTGTTAGGGTCAAATGAGACAAAGAGTTTAGTACTAGTTCTGTGAGGCTTGGTGCAATCCAAGTAGTAAACTAATGCATGTTTACAGTCCCATGTGTAAAGAACTACCTCACCAGGGTGAGAATGTGATTTCAGGAAGAAGAAAGGTAGAACTATAAACTGGTTAAGATGAAATTCAGAGACGATTTTTGGGAGAAACTTCAGTTGTGTGCTAAGAACCACTCTCATGGTAGAATCTTTTATAGGGTGGATTTGATACAAGTGCTTGATACAAGTGTATGACCGCTTTTAAGGCGGCCGCCAACAACGACATAGTTTATAGAATCTGAGCCTGAATGAATAAAAACAAGACAAGCAGATTTAGTAAACAGATTCCTATTAGAGTAGATCATTCTGAGTTTTAAGAAACAACATTGAACAATGGAGGACACCTACTGTCAAAAGTTCAACTGATGATCCAGAACAACAACCGACACCTTTAAGGAAGACCCAAAGAGAACACTATAGACAAAGTTCTTGACTGGGGTGGACAGTGTTAGTGCGTGTTTCCAAGAAAGCAAAAGACCCTTAGATTTATCAGGATTCAGTTTTAATCAGTGAGAATGAAGCTGCTCTACTAATTTCCATTTTTCACAGGCTGTTGCAGTCTAGTTCTAAGAATCTGGATACCATCAGCATAGATGTCACTGAAGTGTTCCCGCTAAGCTGCGCTGGCGTGCGCTGGCGCACAAAATATTAGGTCGCAGCGCACAAGTTTCTCGTCACAGCGCAGGACCGGCAAGATTGACTCATTTGAACTTCTGCAAGATCAGCATCGGAAGCGTGCGCTGGGCCGGAGAGATCTTGGGGAGCCTCCGACAGTGGCTTTCTCCCCTCTCTGCAGCTCTCCTTTACTTCCCAGCGCAGCGATTCACGAAGGCAGCCTCGGGGCTTTTGCTGAGTCGCGGCTGCCTCTGATGATGCAACTTCCTCTTTCCTCAGAGGCGGCGCGACACAACAAAGGACCCGAGGCTGCCTTCGTGAATCGCTGCGCTGGGAAGTAAGAAGAGCTGCTGGGAGGGGAGAAAACCACTATCAGTCTGGGAAGCTGCTGGGCAGGGGAAAAAAGGGACAGCTGCTACTGGAAAGGGAGAAGGAGAGATGCTTCTGGGAGGGGAGGAGGGAAAGGAATCTGGGAAGCTGCTGGGCCAGGAAAAAAAAGGGACAGCTGCTACTGGAGAGGGAGAAGGAGAAGGAGAGATGCATCTGGGAGGGGAGGAGGGAAAGGAATCTGGGAAGCTGCTGGGCCAGGAAAAAAAAGGACAGCTGCTACTGGAGAGGGAGAAGAAGGAGAGATGCTTCTGGGAGGGGAGGAGGGAAAGGAATCTGGGAGGCTGCTGGGCAAGGAAAAAAAGGGACAGCTGCTACTGGATAAGGAGAAGAAGGAGAGATGCTTCTGGGAGGGGAGGAGGGAAAGGAATCTGGGAAGCTGCTGGGCTAGGAAAAAAAGGGACAGCTGCTACTGGAGAGGGAGAAGGAGACGGAGAGATGCTTCTGGGAGGGGAGGAGGGAAAGGAATCTGGGAAGCTGCTGGGCAAGGAAAAAAAGGGACAGCTGCTACTGGAGAGGGAGACGGAGAGATGCTGCTGGGAGGGGAGGAAGGGAAGAGAGTTACTGCTGGACAGGAGGCTGGGAGAAAGAAAGAAAGGGGGCAGGCAGGGAAACAGAAGGAAAGAAGAGAAACAGAAAAAAAGAAAGAAAGGTCAGGGAGAGAGGAAGAAAAAGTTGGGGGAGGGAATGAGGTGTGGAGGAGAGAAAGCATACAGGCTGATAGAAGGGAAGAAAGATTGGATGCACAGTCAGAAGAAGAAAGTGCAACCAGAAATCACCAGACAAGGTAGGAAAAATGATTTTATTTTAAATTTAGCAAAGTGGAGGCAGTATTACCACAGTTTTCAAAGGAATTTGCCCAAATAACTTAATAGTTAACTGGGTAAATTCCCAGAGATGAAAACTTCCCTTCACTTACTATGCACAGTTCTGAATTTATATCTGCTGTCTATATTTTACAATATGGTCCCCTTTTACTAAACCGCAATAGTGGTTTTTAGCGCAGGGAGCCTATGAGCGTCAAGAGCAGTGCTGGGCATTCAGCGCAGCTCCCTGCGCTAAAAACTGCTATTGTGGTTTAATAAAAAGGATGGAGGGTATATTTGTCTATTTTTGTATGCTATAAAAACCAAATACAGAGAGAGACTGAGAGCTGTTGACGAAGAGCTACGTGTGTGTCTTTCTTCCATTCCAGCCAGAATATCAGCTTTGTGTTCAGCCAAACAGGCCCAGGTTTCGCACTGAATAAAGTATTTTATAATTTTTATAATTTTTATTTCATAATAAAGTAATTATAAAATACTTTCTTTGTGTTTATTTGATTCCTATTCAAGAGAATTACTTTATATATAGTCAATATAGGCAGAGAGTTAAATTTTTTAACATTTTCTAATGGTGGTGTGCCTCGTGATTTTTTTCATGAAACAAGTGTGCCTTTGCCCAAAAAAGGTTGAAAAACACTGGTCTAGAAATTGAAAGCATCAAACGTATTGTCTTCTGGACTGTTTTAAATTTACAGTTTACACATATGGATGTAACAGACATAACTACATTTGTTGTAAAACATTTATTAAGATATCATTTCATCCCTACAATTTCTGTGTTCTTAAAAATATTATTTAACGTTATTTAATTTAGCGTGTAGGCCTAAAATTCCTTTGAATACCTCGTCCTCATGTATCAGCAACTTTGACAACATATTTATTTGGCTCATAACTTGCTGGCGCCCGATATTTTTAGCTCACAGTGAAAAAAGTTTGCTCACAACACCCGCCCGCTTAGAGGGAACACTGGATGTAGGATGTCAAACCCAGAAATTCGACAAGGCTAAGAGAACTGGGGCCATCAGGGAGCCCTGTGGGATACCACACATGGTCTCATAAACATTGGACCTGGAATCTTTCCAAAGAATAGTACTGGAGAAATATGTCAGGTGTGATCAAAACCAGTTAAGTACTGTTCCAATTATACCAATTTCTGGTATTCTGTGAAGGTGATCATGATTGATTAAGTCAAATGATGCTGATAAACCTAAAGAAATAAAATCAGCAGTATTGTCTTGCTCAAAATTATGGTGCTATGAGAATGATGGATGTCTTTCTGTTTGGGCTGCAGTATATTACGTTTTGTGATATAGTCTTCTAATTAAATGCTTCAATAATTCAAGTACTATTTAGAGATTAAGGAAAGGTTAGAGATGGGGGTGAAAACTGGATGCATCTGATATGCCAGGAATTAGATTCTTCATTCAGGGTAGATATATGTATTTCTACAGAGAAGAAAGAAGACCTTGTTCTAAACTAGAAGCCACCATCATATATAATAAAACGCTAGCCACGCATGCGAACTCCTATTTGTGTTCCATGATCAGTAGATGTGTGGCCGCAGGAGTGCGCATGTGCGCTTATACGTCACCAGCCGCCGATCGCCTCCACAAGCCGGGACCGCAGCCAGCTGCCGATCTCCGTTCCTCCAGTAGGGGGGTGGGTCTCGGAGGAGAGGGATCGCGGCCGCTCAGCGCCCCCACTGAGGAGCCCAGCAACTTTCCACCCTGGCTCTTAAACTGACCCCACTGCCCGGGACCCGAGTCCTTTGCCGCCCCCCCTTCCCTTCCCGCGGGCCCGACTACAAACCTGGCAATTCAAGCAGCGTGTGCAGCAGTCTTCACACGCTGCTTCGGGCCCTTCTACTGCCCTGATTTGCTCTGCCGCGTCTCTGATGATGTCATCAGGGACGTGCCAGAGTAAATCAGGGCAGTAGAAGGACCCGAAGCAGTGTGTGGAGACTGCTGCACAAGCTGCTGGAATCACCAGGTTTGTAGTCAGGACCACGGGAAGGGAAAGGGGGTAGAGGAAATGCTAATGCTGCTGCACAGGGAACGGGTGGGGGAGGGAAATGGAGGGGGAGGGAATGCTGCTTTGGACAGACAGACAAGGGTAGGAAGGGAGACAGAAAAGAAAGACACGGGCAGGGAGATACACAGAAAGACAGACAGACAAAGGGGGACAGAGACATAAAGAAAGACAGCGGGGGTCGCGTCAGGAGGGGTGCGGGATGCAGCAGAGAGAACTTTTCCAATGGGTGCAACTGGGCGACTGTCGGGATCCTCTGATCAGGGGCAGAGCAAGGTAAATGTAACATAGGGATAAAAAGGAGGAGGGGGAGAAAAAGGAAGGGACGCCTACTGCTGGACGGGGAGAAGGAAAGAGGTTCTGATGGACAGGGGGGTGAAGAAAAAGGAACAGAGGGTTAATGTTGGACAGGGGGAGAAGGAAAGAGATGCTGCTGGACAGGGGGGAGATAAAACAAAGGGAGAAGGGCTGCTGCTGCATAAGGAGAGCAGTGAAGGGGTGGTGGTGGACACAGGGGAGGTAAAAGGAAGGGAGAATGGACAGGGGGAGCAGGCAAGGGGTGATGATGGACAGCCAAGGAAAAATAAAGACAGAAAGAAAGAAAGCGGCTGAGAGAGAGAAAGAAATAAAGACAGACACACACACATATATTCTAGCACCCATTAATGTAACGGGCTATAAGACTAGTTATGTAAATAAAAGGGGAAAGTAGAGACATGAAGCATTTAATAAGAGCTGAAGGTATAGTTTGTATATCTCTGGTATGAGATCCTGTGTAGTGAGCCTCATTCACATTTTTCTACTCCGCCTCCTATCCCTCTGGACTGTCCTATAATACCTGTATCAAAGCAGATGGTCAGCCCTAGAGCAGAAAACGTAACAGGGAGGGGTATGGGGACTCTCCCCAAGAAACAAGTCTGTCCTGCTCATATCATAACATATGAAAAGAAAAACACGGATCGCTTTAAACTGTATCCAACCAACAATGAAATAACGTGATGAAAAAAAGGGGGTTTCTTTGGATCATAGATGGGACTGTAGCATAAGTGGATTTATTTATGCACGTATGGTTCCCAGCGTTCTTTGGGCTTGTTTATGGTGTTATTGGGGCAGGTTATAATGTGCATTTCATTGTGAATGTCTAACGGGATAGTGATGTGTTATATCTACTCATGATAAGGGTGTTCTGGACAAGTTTTTAGAAGAGAGGTCACAATTTCATGTAGTATGTTAGTATGGTTGCATATGCTTTGTTTGTCTTTTACAGTTCAGCAACAGTTATATTATCCCCCGAGGGAGGCTTGTCTTGGCTGAAACGCTCTTGACAAAGTAGAGAGTCGGGTGTTTACTGAAACACTTACCAACATTGGAATAGGTGAACAGCTAACTAGATAAGTGTTGCTGTTTCTTTTATATTATTTTCCCCTATTTTCCTTTTTTGAAAATTAAGGTTATTGTCATTTGACATGAAAATAAATTTATAACTCTAGTTAGATACAAATCAAGTTTACATTTAAGGGTGGGATGGAGGTTTGATGTAAATGATTAGATGCCATTTTAACAATTCAGGATAAGGACCTGAAATAACATAAATGTTATAAGAGGAGCTTTTTGCCTCCATATGATACTTCAACCTCCTAGTGAATTCATTACTTGGGAAAGTTTTCCTAAAGCTGGGGCACTGTGTGAATGGCTGGAGCAGGATGTTATAATAATAATATATACCGCCTTTAAGTAATTTTCTATGATCCAAAGAAACCCTTTTTTTCTTTATAAATTTTCAAATTATTTAACAAGCATATAATCTTGTACAGAAAAGTGTGATCAAGAAAACATAACATTAATTATTTCCAAACTTGAAAATAAACCAGAACTACATGAAAAAGATAATAAAATCTTCAACTTAATCCCACACTAGTCCTCAAAATTAGATCCAAGATTAAAGAATTAGGAGTGAATACAATACAATAACAGTTAAACCAAATCACATTATCTGTTGCTGAAAGAGCTTAAATTATTATTATTAAGACACAGATATTTCTCCTTTTTCAAGGCGCTTCATAGAGAGGAAAGCCGTTAAATGAGCCGGTTCAAAGAAAATATATTTAAAGGTACTATATCTGATTACACATTTACAAGGGTATCTAAGAAAAAATAAACCCCCTATCTGGATCACACCTGGTTTCTAATAAAAATTCCCTCCTTCTCTTTTGGGTTTCTCTCGAAACATCAGGAAAAATTTGAATATGGAAGCCAAGGAAATCTCTAGATCTATTTTTAAAGAAAAGTTTAAGGATCCAATCTCTGTCTGGACGGAGCCAAAGCCACAGTCAATAAGAGAGTGGGTGGACTAGCCACCTGTCTATCAGATTGTTCCAATAAAGCTGTAACATCCAAAGAACTCTCCTGTGGTTTTCCATCCTCATCTTTTTTTTGAGAGTCCTGATTCTTTTTAGGCAAATAATACACTCTTGACAATGGTGGTAAAGAGTTCTCAGGAATTTTTAGGATTTCCAGAAAGTAACATTTTAGCATATCTCAGTGTTCTCCCTAGAAATTTTTGCCAGCCGGGTGGCATGAAAAAGTAGCCGGGTGGGGCGGGATGGGGAAATTTGGTGGTGGGGAAAATTAACCCCCTCTTTTACTAAGGTGCGCTAGCATTTTTAGCGCGTGCAAACCCCTGTGCTATGTGGGAAAACTAACACCAGCTCAATGCTGGCGTTAGCATCTAGCGCATGTGGCAATTCTCCGCGCACTAAGCGCACGCTAAAACCACTATTGTAACTTATTAAAAGGAGCCCTAAATGTGTACTATTTTTATTAGTTAATTATTATTATTATTTTCCAATGCTCAATATAACTTCCTTTTTTAAGGTTTGACACTTGTGCCAGAATATTTTTACTAAATTTAAGAAGTTTTTGCCCTCTTTCAAATGGTATAGAGGTTAAAAAAAGGGAAAGGCGTTAATGAAGTCATTAGGTTCAATCTAGCCATTTATTTCTGCATGAATTTAAACAACTAAAAAAAAAAAAAGATAAATATAGCTGATCCAGTCATACAAGAAATGGCTCTACAGCAAGGGTGCCCACACTTTTTGGGCTTGCGAGCTACTTTTAAAATGACCAAGTTAAAATGATCTACCAACAATAAGTATGTTATTGTTTAACTTGCAATTAAAAAAAAACCCCACACTGTACGCAGAGAAAACGTTAATTATCATTTATATTCCTCAGGTTTTCAAAGAGGTCAAGACAGATGATTTTATGCAATGTCACCTCAGGAACAACTATACAAAAATAGACAAATATACTTTTTACTAAATCGCAATAGTGGTTTTTAGCGCAGGGAGATGCGCTGAATGCCCTGTACTGCTCTCGATGCTCATAGGCTCCCTGTGCTAAAAACCGCTATTGCGATTTAGTAAAAGGGGGCCATAGTGCAAAATATAGACAGCAGATATAAATTCTCAAAACAGACACATTTTGATCTCTTCCCTCCGAAACCGGAAGTAGCGTCCCGGGGGGGGGGGGGAGAGAAGGGAAGCCAGCACGCACACGATAGAGCCCCGGAGGGAAGCTTACAACTTGCTGCTTTTACTTGCTTCGGGCCTTCCTCGCTGCCGGGTCCTGCCTTCGCGAAACAGAAAGTAGGCAGGTCCTGGCAACGAGGAAGGCCCGAAGCAAGTAAAAGCATGCTAGCAAAAAAAAAAAAAAGGCAGGCGTCAAACAAAATTTTCGGCGGCGAGTTAGCCCGGGAAGGAGCATCGGCGGTAGCAGCAGGATTAGCTGGGAGGTCATCTAAACCAGCCGGGCGCAGCGCCCGGCTGTAAGGCCCTGGGGAGAACACTGATATCTCCTGGAGAAATTGACAAGACCTTTGGAAAATTAATCAAACACAAATTGTTAAACCGACTATTATTTTCAAGTGTTTCCAATTTTCTCCTCATAGTCAAATTATCTTTCACAATTAAGGCTTGATTACTCTTAACCATTTTTAAGTCCTTCTTTTCTTCCTGAATTTCAGTCTTTATTACTACAATGTCTTGTTTCAAGATTTTAATTTCTTCTTTCTGGATTTCTAATTCCTTTTCTAAATTCTTTATTTGAGGGTTGAGGGAATTTCCCAAAGTAGAAACTAAGTCCCAAAGCAAATCCAGTGTAACCTCTGGGGGCTTAACAGGAGCAAAAGAAGATATTTGTGCAATACTAATTTGCTCAGTTGAATGGTTTACCTCCCCTGTGCCTTGTTGCCCCTTAGACACAGTTGTCCCGGTCGCTGGTCCTTTCAAAAGGAAAGATTCCTTTTGTGTTGTTCCCTGTAGCGAGCCCTCCAGTTCACTGGCCTCTCGGGAGGAGAATACTGCCTCTTCGGACATACTCTCCTCTCGCGGAGAGCTGGCTCCCAGCAGCAACAGTTGAAGGGGAGGCGTCCTGACATCGGGGCTCAGTGTGACGTCTAGCACGGGGGTATCCGCTGAAGCACTCCTCTCTGCCGGCGCTCCCAACGGGCGAATCCCCGAACAGCCCTGCTCACTTTGGAGGCGTCGGAAGATGTCATCAACTGTAAGAATCATGGGTCCCGAGCGCTGGGAGGCTCCACCAACGCTCTTACCCCTTCTTTTCGGCATTTCTAAGTGGTAAGAGGGACACTCTCCAGCGTCCTACCAGCAATCAGATAGCGGCAGCCATCTTGGATCAGTGATCAAAACCCTTTTTTTCATCATATCATAACATATAACAGGAAATAATCATGAAACATCTAAACATTTAACCCTATAACATGGTGGAACGAACAGGCCACCTACACCTGCACTAACAATCTTGGAGTTCTGAAAGATACTCCATGGTCATTCACAATAGTAGTGGTTCCCCCTATCCTTGACAGTACTGGACAGAAAAAACAAGATATATGTCTGGTAATACGGGCATGTCTGAGACAGCAAGCAGGCTAATGAATATCTGACAGGGCGGGCTTCCAGAATGATGTGCCTATTTACTAGAAAGAAGATTATCAAGGTAAATACCTAATCTTTCTTTTTAGTGCAATAGGCACATTATTCTGCAACATTTGGGATGTATCAAAACAACACCCTAAGACCTAGAGTGGGACAGATGAACCTACTGAAAGTACTGAACATTCTAGTTTGGTCTGAATGTATCTAATTTGATCGCTACATCCACTCTATAGAATTTTGTGAAAGTATGGAGGGAAGACCATGTGACAGCTCTACAAATTTCTTCAGGGAAAACTGCTCTGAAATCCACCCAGGAGGAAGCTATGCTCCTAGTGGAATTGACTTTTATGCTATTGGTGATTGGTTTCCACTGCCGATGTAAGCTGAAGAAACAGCCATATGAATTCACCTAGAAATGGTCGATTTTGAAACCAGTTGGCCCTGGCAACTGGTACCCGCTAGTTAGTACAAAAAGATGATCTGACAGACAAAACTCATTGGCCACTTTCAGCTAGCGAAGCAACACTCTATGAACATTCAGCAATCTCAGAGCTTTGTCACTTTTCATGGACCCCCAAGGGCATGAAGACCAGGAACCATATTTCCTGGTTGATATGAAAACTGGAACCACTTTCAGCAAGAAAGAGGGGACTGTTCTTAGTGAAACCCCTGCCTCCAAATCGATGAGAGAGGGATCTCTGCAGGATAAACCTGTAGTTCAGACACCTGACGTGCTGATGTGACTGCCACTAAAAACATAGTTTTGACTGTCAGGTCCATCAATGATGCCATCTAGAATGGATCATATGGAGCTCTAGTGAGAGCCTATAGAATGAGAGCCTATAGAGTGAGAGCCTATAGAATGAGCACAGGAAGATGTCCCCCCACCCAAAGAACAGGAAACAATTTCAAGAGTATCATTGGAGGAAGATGACTGGCCCTACTCCAAGGACGTGGACCTATGCCCCCCAAGGAACTCCCGAATAAAGAAGATGGGGATCATCGTAGGCGACTCCATTATACGACACGTGGACAGCCACACCGCAGGAGGAAGAGAGGACAGAGTCGTCACCTGTCTGCCTGGAGCAAGAGTAAAGGATGTGACCAGCAGGATCTCCAGGATCATAGATGGCGCACGGGGAGTGGACACCGCTGTGCTTATCCACGTGGGAACAAATGATGTGAGCGGGCGGAAGTATGACAGGGAAGAGATGAAGGGCCAGCTCCGCTCACTCGGAAGACAACTGAAGATCAGGGAGGTGAAGGTGGCCTTCTCTGAAATCCTCCCTGTACCAAGAGCAGATGGAAAGAGACAAGGGGAATTGCAAGTGATCAACGCCTGGATGAGACGATGGTGCGAAGACGAAGGCTTCGACTTAAAGCAAGTACTACAGAAGGGATGGACTACACCTCAACAAGGAAGGAGCAAGAGTTTTGGCAGGCAACATGAAGAAAGCAATAGAGAAGGCTTTAAACTGAAGGACAGGGGAAAGCCGACAGTCGACCACCGGTCGATGGCACGGACAACAGGATGCCCCGACGTAGGATCAAAGGACTACTACTCATACACAAGAGAGGTCGACCTCACAGCCAACAAAGGAGAACAAGCAGGAAGGGACAACTCAGACACAGGAGGGGATGACCACACAGCAAACATGGGAGATAACACAGGAGCAGTAAAGGATACCGTAAATGAAACTGTAAGGACAGCCAAGAGTCCAAAAAGGTAACACGAAGGGAACTTAGATGTATGTATACAAATGCTAGAAGTCTAGGAAACAAAATGGGAGAACTAGAGACGATAGCAAGACATGAGAACATGGATATCATTGGCATAACAGAAACATGGTGGAATGAAGAAAACAAATGGGACACAGTACTACAGGGATACAAACTATATAGAAGGGATCGAGAAGGGCAGAAAGGTTGAGGTATTGCCCTATATGTTAAGGAATGAATAGATTCTGTTGGAAGACCAAAGAGGTCAAGACAGATGATTTTATGCAATGTCACCTCAGGAACAACTATACAAAAATAGACAAATATACTTGTACTGCTTGTACACTGTCTATATCCACTACATGTGTTGCTGAGAGAGCCAGAAGGTAGATCTCTGCCCACTAGAACAGCATTTGGGCCTCCAGCTATAGTGGAACATTCTTGGTGTCTCCCAGCAGATTGATATAGGCAACTGCAATTTCACTGTCCGAGAAAACTTGTACCGCTTTATCCTGCAGTAAGCTTCTGAGCACCCGCAGTGCCAGGTGGATGACTCTCAGCTACATCCGGATGATCAACCACATTCTCTGGACAGGAGAAAAGCATCCCTGCACTGGGCATAAAGGTATCTGTTGTCAGAATCACCCATTTGGAGATGCAAAGCGGCACTCCCTGGGATATAATTCACACTGTGACACATCTCTGTTGTCCAAGGTGGGGGCATCTGCAACACATCCATTTGTGGGTGACAAGCAGGATAAGAGTGCATCCTGGACAGGTCATAAAGTGCCTTCACACAGGGAACCACATCTATCATTGTTACCATTGACCCCAGTACTTGCAATTAATGCCAAGCCATTGGTGCTGTCCTGTCCTGAAACTTCCTGATCTGACATGTCTAACTTCGCTCTGCGGACTTCAGAGAGAACATTTTTGTTGTCCTTTGTGTTGAAAAGGATTCCCCAGAAACTCCAGGGACTGTGTCAGCTCCAGGTGGCCTTTTCAGACGTTTATGACTCAGCCCAGGTTCTGCAGCAACTGGATCATGCACTCCACTGCTGTCCTTCCCTCGGATTTAGATGAAGCTTGTATCAGCCTATCGTCCAGGGATGGGATGCTGACCACCCCAAACAATGAAGGTACTACCGCAGACATGACATGGAATCGCTTCGAGAACCCAGACTGGAACCTATTCCTGCAGCTATACACTAAATATGCCAAATCAAACTGCCTTCTAGACAATTGCCCTCCCTCCATCATGAAAACAGCCCCCCCTCCTTTCAAAATAGAGCTCTTCAACTGGATAACCTTCTGCCTGTCCATTGGCTACTTTCCACAGGAACTTGGCCACATCCTCATATCTCCAACCATCAAAAACCCCAAAGAATCACTCTCCACAACCACCAACTACAGACCTATCGCCAACATACCCTTCTTCCTGAAAATTATGGAAGGCCTCGTAAACCAGAACCTCATGTCCTACCTCGAAAAATTTAACATCCTTCACGATTCCCAGTCTGGATTCCGCACAAACTACAGCACTGAAACCGTCCTAGCATCTCTAACCGACTACCTTCTCCAGCTATTCTCACAGGGAAACAGCGCCCTAATACTTCAGTTTGACCTCAGTAGTGCCTTTGATCTGGTAGACCATGACATACTACTCTACAACCTCGATTCCATAGGCATCTCAGGACAGGTACTAAACTGGCTTACAGGCTTCTTAAAAAACCGCACCTACCAAGTACACAGCGAGGGAACCTACTCTCACACCTGGTCCAACCCCTGTGGTGTCCCACAAGGCTCCCCCCTATCACCTTCTCTATTCAACGTTTATATGACCCCACTGGGACACATGTTATCAGACAAAAAATTGAAATCCTACATCTATGCAGATGACATCACAATTGTCATCCCCATCCACTCATTCACGCAAGAAACAGAGCAACTCATCTCATCAATACTTACAATGGTCGAACACTGGACCACCCAATCCAAACTGAAACTAAATCCAGAAAAGACCAAACTCTTCCTAGCAAGTCCCAACCACAAAATAACGACCACCACCTTACAACTCAACGGCCTAACTTATCCTATCAACCCCACCATCAAAATCCTGGGAGTCATCCTAGACCGCTGCCTGACCTTCGAAGACCACACCAACACCCAGGTCAAAAAATGCTTTCATACCCTCTGGAAACTTCGCACCATCAAACATTACTTTGACTTCCCCTCCTTCAAACTGCTGGTTCAATCCCTAATCCTAAGCACACTGGATTACTGTAATATTATTCATATAGGCTCCTACAAGAAAACCATCCAGCGACTGAGACTTATCCAAAACACTGCAGTCCGCCTAATCTTTGGCCTCAAAAAGTCAGACCACATCACCCCTTATTATAAAAAACTACACTGGCTGCCAATAGAAGCGAGAGTCATCTTCAAATTCGCCTGTCTCTGCTTTAAAACCTTAACTGGCTTATCACCGATTTATCTGTCTCACCACTTCGTGTTCCCCAAAACCACAAGCACGCGTAATACCAACCTGTTTACCTACCCTTCCCCAAAGGGATGCACCTACAAAAGATTCTTTAACAGAACTCTCTCATACCAAGCTGGCAGATGGTCAAACTGCCTGACCACCCTTATTTCATCGGCCCCATGTTACTTATCCTTCAGGAAATCTCTCAAATCTTTCCTCTACGACAAATTTCTTGAACCTCCCCCATCACCAAATAACTAAAGACTACCTCATTAGTTGGCCTCTCGCACTGCCTCACCACTACAAACTCAACCCTGCTGTATATGTACTGTCCCCTGTATGATAAACCTACTTTGTTTCTTTACTGTATAAAATACCTATACTGAATATGTACAGTTCGCATTGTATCATCGCTGTAAATGTACAGTCTCTTGCTCTGTAAACCGCTCTGAACTGTTTGTGGTACTGCGGTATATAAAAATAAAGTTATTATTATTATTATTATATCCCCTCCTTGAAGAGGTGTGCTGCTACTACAACCATCGCCTTGCAAAGGTGTGCTGCTACTACAACCATCGTCTTTATGAAGGTGCACTGCGCTGTGGCCAGTCCAAATGGAAGAGCTGGGAACTGGAAATGGTGCTCCAGATTGTGGAACCTCAAGAACTTCCTGTGATCCGGGAAAATGGGGATATGCAGACAGGTCTCTGTCAAGTACAGCGAGGCAAGAAATTCCCCTGGCGTCACAGCGGCAATGATAGACCTTACCTTTTCCATTTGGAAACATGGTATTTTGAGAGCTGCATTGACCGATTTCAGATCCATGATTGGCCTCCAATCTTCTGAGTCTTGTTTGGGCACAACAAAGTATATGGAATAGCTGCCTGAGCCAGATTCTTCATCTGGGCTGTCTTCTATAGCTGCTAGATCTAGTAGCCTCTTTACTGTTGCTCAGACTCAGACTGTTTTTCTCTGGCTTTCCTGCTGGAGAATCCAGAAGAAGGTTTGGAAGGGGATGAAAGAACTTAAGCTTGTACCCCTCTTGAATAGCTTCCAATACCCAGCGGTGTGATGTAATCTTCGCCCATGCCTCCCAGTAAGCTGACAACCTACCTTCTATCCTTGGAGGTACAGCTCCTGACCTGTTGTCAGAACTGTTTCTTGAAGGCCACCTTGGGGCAAGAAACAGAGGACTAGAGATGCATAGAACCCCCAAATCTCTGTCTCAAGCCTTGAAAAGATCTCTGGACCAAAGGTCCTCACAAGTACTGGCAAAAGAGTCACAAAAATTAGCTCAACCTGACCCCTAGGGGAACTTGCTCTGCTGTCAGGTAAAAACTTTGTGTTTTTTTTATCCTGTACACTAAAATCATCCAGCCCTTTACCAAACAGCAATTGACCCTTAAATTGCAATTTGCTCAGCGTAGCTTTCAAGGTTGAATCTCCCACCCATTGTCTGACCCAGAGCATTCTATGGGTGGAAATAGCATATGGAAAAACCTTGCTCAGGACCCTGGATAGATCATACAGAGTATCTGGCACATAATGCACTCTAAAAACACACACCAAAAAGTCCAACAGCACAAAGAACCCACCAGTATAAAACAGTACAAAAGGAAGTGGGAACGGACAATGAACACTCCACTGAAAATCACTGATGCAAAACCAACTTGTTTATTTCATAAAAGGACACAAGCAGAAGCTGTGGATCCGACATAGCACTGTGTTTCGGCGTCTGAGGAACGCCTGCATCAGGGGTCACTAAACATAAAAACATATAACAGAACATGTTAAAACACAGCATATAAAAATTAAAAATGTAAAAAAAAGTGTTTGGGGTTTTTTTTGTTTTTTTTAAAGCCATACAAGTAAATGAATACCAGAGGCCAATCATGTAAATAAATAAATAAATAAATACATATATCAAAGAGATAGATATATATATATGTATTTATTTATATGATGTATGTATTTATATATATATATTTATTTATGACAAATACCTAAAAATGAAACCAAACATGTAGCGTATAAGTTCACAGATGGCAGGTCTGGGATAAAACAAAGCTGTGTAGTAAAAATATGGAAATAGGACCATCACAATACCATATTTCATCAAGAGAAAAACTACAGCATAACATAATATTTACATAAGACAATAAAAGTGCGCAAAACATGTAGCTGCGTAAACAAACTTCAAAAGCTATTTGATTGAAAGAACAAGTTTTGTAACAAGCTAGCAACCATACAGGATGTTAATGCAGAAAATCTCAAGTGTAACACTACATAACTTTGTAACAAAATATCAACTTTATAGAATGTTAATACAGAGATTCTTTCCAATTGGAAAACTTTGCATCTTCTTAATATCTCTGTTTGATGCAGCTCAATCCTTTTTCATCAGAGATGTGAAATGGTGATAGCAGAAAAATTGGGAACAATTAGAACATTTCACAAGTATTGGTCCCTTTTATCTTCTTATTGTGATCCTTCTTAGTCTCAATCCTTTTGAGAAAATGGTATACAGTGCTCACCCGAGATTCGCGGGGGTTCCATTCCAGGAACCCCCATGAATCTCGAAAAACCGCGAATATGGTTTTTCATGGGGGAGCCTGAAGAGGACAGCGGGAGAGGGCAGTAGGAGAGCAGCCGGAGTGCTGCGATTGCAGGTAATCACTCGCGGTTCACTCCGACCGCCTCTTCCTGCACAAAGTCGGGCCTTATCCAATCAGGAGCTGCGTGTCAAAGCAGCTCCTGATTGGATAAGACCCGACTTCGTGCAGGAAGAGGCGGTCGGAGCAAACCACGAGTGATTTCCTGCACTCGCAGCGCTCCGGCTGCTCTCTCCTGCCTCTCCCGCTGCCCTCTCTTTGTCAGCAGTTCGCGGTCTGAAAATACCGCGAATGACCGGGACCGTGAACCGCCGACCGCGAACAACCGGGGGAACACTGTAGTGGTATAATTAGTTTTTTCCCCCCTCCTCCCCCTTCTTCTTTTTTTTTTTACTGCACTGTGCTTCCAAATTTTGTATTTTGTAGTATTTAGTGTAACAATTTGCTTTCTTATGCTCTTTATATACTTAGGGCTCCTTTTACAAAGGTGCATTAGGGCCTTAACACGTGGAATATTGTGCGCTAAATTGTCGCGCCCTAGACCTTAATGCCAGCAATGAGCTGGTGTTAGTTCTAGAAGCATAGTGCGGGTTTAGTGCGCGCTAAAATGCTGCATGCACTAAAAACGCTAGTGCACCTTAGTAAAGGAGCCCTTAGTTCAACTGTGTTGTTAAGATTGTTGAGCATCTACTGTTTTTCTAATTATATTCTCTAATAAAATATCTTGGATAAAAAAAATTTTTAAAAAAATCTTTGCAGCTGCACCTTTAAATTTCTTTTTTTTACCATTCTCCTCATGTTATCATAGTCTCCTTTTTTTAAAGTTAAGTGCTATAGTTTTGGATTTCCTGTGTAAACTTATTCCTGGAATTATATCAAATCTGATCATGTTATGATCACTGTTATCAAGCGACCCCCAGCACCATTACTTCCCTCACCAATTCATGTGCTCCACTAAGAACTAGAAGTAGAATTGCTTCACCTCTTATTGATTCCTGAACCAGCTGCCCCATAAAGTAGTCCTTGATTTCATCAAGAAATTTTATCTCCCTAGCATGCCCTGATGATATATTTACCCAGAAAAAAGTCCTCACTATAATCAAGGAACTTATCAAGCAGCCAAAGCTACAAGCGAGTGAGCCCTCAGTTCATCATCAGTCATAAAAAAAAACTCCACCAAATGAATGTTGATTGTCCAATATCCCATCCAACAGCAGGAATAGCCAAAGTAGAAAGTCCAAAAAAGTAGATGAGATGCGAAAAGGAAAAGCTGAGTCTAGTCCCCAAAGCCTTTTATCAAACAAGTTAGCGAAATAGCTTTCTTAAAAATAAACATAAGTTTATGGAGTACTTAACTTTATGAAGAGCACTTTACAGGGGTTCAAGGAAGGTTTGGATAGGTTCCTAGAGGATAGGGGGATTGATGGGTACAGACAGAACTAGAGGTAGGTGGTTGGGGACTCAATCTTGAGAGGAGTAGATAGTCATATAGCCGGAGGGAGAGAGGACAGACTGGTAACATGTCTCCCGGGGGCAAGAACAAAGGACATCATCAACAATATCGAGAGGATCCTGGAGGGAGCCAAGACGGAGGAGACAGCAGTAGTGATCCACATCGGAACCAACGACATCAGCAGGAGAAACTTCAACAGGACTACACTAACTGACCAGTTCAGGACCCTGGGGAGGAAACTGAGACTAAGGACAAGGAAGATAGCCTTCTCAGAGATCCTGCCAGTACCGAGAGCGGACACAAAGAGACTGAGCGAACTACAATCAATTAACGTTTGGCTGAGGAGATGGTGCGAGGAGGAGGGTTTCCACTTTGTTAGGAACTGGACTACTTTCTTGGGGAAGAACAAGCTCTACAGAAGAGATGGACTGCATCTTAGCACAGCTGGGACGAGGATGCTGGCACGCAATGTCCAGAATGTCATAGACTTGGCTTTAAACTGGGGAGAAGGGGAAAGCCGATAGTCGACCTGACCTCGACACATCGGACATCAGTACCTGACAAGGATACTGAGCTGGGACATTGTAAAGGAGGACTCGGGACTGAGTGTGTATGTGTTGAAAAAGGACCTAAGGATGCATTGCAGGGATCGAGGGCACAAATGGACCTGGTAAGCAGCACCAACACAGAACAACAGGAGCCAGATGGGCAAAGACATTGTAAAAAAGAGCCCGGGACTGAGTGGGAATTAGGAGAGCAGAAGGTGCAGGGGAAACAGACAGAGGACGTCACACACACACAGCAGGAGGAGGACGAAGCTCAGGGGCGGGCAAACCATGAGGAAAACTACAGGAGTAACAAAGCACAAGGGAAACAAAAAGAGAGGACAAAAAACTGGGTCCTAAACTGCCTATACACAAATGCTAGGAGCCTGAGGGCCAAAATGGGAGAACTAGAAATCACTGCCAGCAATAAGGACCTAGACATAATTGGAGTCACAGAAACGTGGTGGACCGAGGACAATCAATGGGATGTGGCCATACCAGGGTACAAACTATACAGGAGAGACAGGACACATAAAAAGGGTGGAGGAATAGCGCTGTACATAAAAGACTCCATACCATCAGCCAGGATGGAAACAACAGTATGGGCGGATGGCTTGGAATCACTATGGGTTAAGCTACAGGGAGGAGCAGGAGCAGACATTAAATTGGGTCTGTACTACCGCCCACCTGGACAACCGGAAGAAATCGACCAGGAGCTGGAGGCTGAACTGAGGCAGGTATTCAGAAGCGGAAATGTGGTGGTGATGGGGGACTTCAACCATCCTGGGATAGACTGGAGTATTGGGCACTCAAACTGCACAAGAGAGACCAAATTCATAGAGGTCACGAGGGACTGTTTCATGGAGCAACTGGTCAAGGAACCAACAAGGGGAGATGCCACTCTTGACCTAATCTTCAACGGACTAGGGGGGCCAGCAAAGGAGGTGACGGTATTACCCCCGCTAGGTAACAGCGATCACAACATGATCCAGTGCAGGCTTGAAATTGGATCAACAAAGGGGAAAAGAACCACAACGACGGCACTCAACTTCAAAAAAGGAAATTATGATGCCATGAGGAAAACAGTGGGAAAGAAACTCAAAGGCAACATAGGGAAGACGGAATCCGTAGAAAAAGCCTGGACCTTACTCAAGGAGACTGTGCACGAAGCGCAAAACATATGCATCCCCAAGTTCAGAAAAGGGTGCAAAAAAAATAGAACAAAAAACCCAGTGTGGATAACAAATGCAGTGAAGAAGGCGATAAGCGACAAGAAAGCATCGTTCAGAAAATGGAAAAAAGACCAAACAGAGGAGAACCAAAAAGTGCACAAAGAACACCAGAAGGAGTGTCACCGAGTGGTTAGAATAGCAAAAAGAGAATATGAAGAGAGACTGGCAGAGGAAGCAACAAACTTCAAGTCGTTCTTCAGATACGTCAAGGGGAAGCAACCGGCGAGAGAAGAAGTGGGACCATTGGACGATGGAGACAGAAAGGGAGTAGTAAAAGAAGAGAAAGAGATAGCTGACAGGTTAAATGAGTTCTTCACGTCAGTCTTCACGATGGAGAATATAACCAACATTCCGGAACCCGAGGAGATCGTAATAGGAGACCAAGACGATAAGCTGGTCGATTTAGAGGTAAGCCAAGAGGATGTACTCAAGCAGATTGACAGACTAAAGAGCGACAAATCGCCAGGTCCGGACGGCATTCACCCAAGGGTACTCAAGGAACTAAAAGACGAAATAGCGGAGCCACTTCGACAGATATGCAACCTATCCTTAAAAACCGGAGAGATCCCGGAGGATTGGAAAATAGCAAATGTCACGCCCATCTTCAAGAAGGGAGCAAGGGGGGACCCGGGAAACTACAGGCCGGTGAGCCTGACCTCAGTCCCGGGAAAGTTGATGGAGGCACTGATTAAAGACAGCATCTGTGAGCACATCGAAAAAAATGGGCAGCTAAAACCGAGTCAACATGGCTTCTGTAAAGGTAGGTCATGCCTCACAAACTTATTGTACTTCTTTGAGGGAGTGAACAGCCAGGTGGATAAAGGGGAATCTATAGACATCATTTACCTTGACTTCCAAAAAGCCTTCGACAAGGTGCCATACGAAAGACTGCTTAAAAAGATATGGAACCACGGGGTACAAGGGGAGGTCCACCGATGGATCAAAAACTGGCTGGCAAACAGGAAGCAGAGGGTTGGCGTAAAGAGCCACTACTCAGACTGGAAGGGGGTCACGAGCGGAGTTCCGCAAGGGTCGGTGCTGGGACCGCTCCTGTTCAATATCTACATAAACAACCTAGAGGCGGGAACCAAGTGTGAGGTCATTAAATTTGCAGATGACACCAAACTATACAGCAGGGCTCAAACCAGGGAAGACTGCGAAGATCTCCAAAAGGATCTAACGCAGCTGGAAAAGTGGGCCGAAAAATGGCAGATGAGCTTCAACGTGGGGAAATGCAAGGTCATGCACGTGGGGAAAAAAAACCCGATGTTCACATACAAAATGGGGGGAACACCACTAGGGGTCAGTAACCTGGAGAGAGACCTGGAAGTGATGGTAGACGCAACACTGAAGGCATCGGCGCAATGCGCCACAGCCTCTAGGAAAGCAAACAGAATGTTGGGTATCATTAAGAAGGGTATTACGACCAGGACGAAAGATGTCATCATGCCACTGTATCGTGCAATGGTGCGGCCTCATCTGGAGTACTGTGTCCAGTATTGGTCACCGTACCTCAAGAAAGACATGGCAGTACTTGAGGGAGTACAAAGAAGAGCAACTAAACTGATAAAGGGAATGGAAAATCTCCCATATACAGACAGATTGAAGCAGTTGGGACTTTTCTCCCTGGAGAAGCGAAGACTTAGAGGAGACATGATAGAAACCTTCAAGATCCTGAAGGGCATAGAAAAAGTAGACAGGGACAGATTTTTCAAATTAAGGGGCACCACAAGCACAAGGGGGCACTCGGAGAAATTGGAAGGGGACAGGTTTAGAACAAATGCTAGGAAGTTCTTTTTCACTCAGAGGGTGGTGGATACATGGAACGCGCTTCCAGAGGCTGTTGTAGATAAGAAAACATTAAATGGTTTCAAAGAAGGTTTGGATAGATTCCTAGAAGAAAAAGGGATTGAGGGGTATAGATAGGTATAGACCATTGCTCAGGCAATGGGCCTGATGGGCCGCCGCGGGAGCGGACCGCTGGGCAGGATGGACCTATGGTCTGCCCCAGCGGAGGCAACTTCTTATGTTCTTATATTCTTATAAAAGTGGACAAAAACCACTTCACAGGTCACGGACCTGGTGGGCCACCGCGGGAGCGGACCGCTGGGCGAGATGGACCTCTGGTCTGACTCAGTGGAGGCAACTTCTTATGTTCTTATAAGAGTAGCTTCTTCTTATAAGAGTAGCTTCCACGGTTGCAAATTCTCCAAAACACAGGGCTGAGAACTGTTTCCTTCCCAACATAAAGATTATCTTGTCCAGGAATATATCTTCACACCACAAGTGTGTGGTGAATAATTGTAAATCACCCATTATTACTGTGTTACCCAGTTTGTTAGCCTCCCTAATTTCTGATAACATTTTTGCATCTGTCCGTTCATTCAGGTCAGGCAGATGGTAGCACACTCCTATCACTATCCGTTTCCCCTCTTACACATGAAATTTCTACCCATAGGGATTCCAAGGTGTGTTTGCTCCTGTAGATTTTTTAGTCTTTTCAATTCAAGGCCCTCCTTAACATATAACGCTACACCTCCACCGATACGATCCACTCTATCACTATGATATAACTTGTACACTGGTATGACAGTGTCCCATTGGTTATCTTCTTTCAACCAGGTTTCAGAGATGCCTATTATATCTATCTTTTCATTTAGTGCAATATATTCTAACTCTCTCTTTTTGTTTCTTAGGCTTCTGGTATTTGCATACAGACATTTCAAACGGTGTTTGTCATATCTATTTACAATTTGCTCAGAAGTTGGCATAGATAATTTGCAACCTTTAATATCAGCCTGCTCTGAATTTAAGGAAACCTGGTCAACTACGGCCTGTATTGCAATCTCACTATCAGGATAATCTGTCTTCCCTTTTATAATGATATCTTTTAAATATATCTTGTCGACTGTCGGCTTTCCCCCAGTTTCTAGTTTAAAAGCTGTTCTATCTCCTTTTTAAATGTTGACGCCAGCAGCCTGGATCCACCCTGGTTAAGGTGGAGTCCATCTTTGCGGAATAGGCTCCCCTTCCCCAGTATGTCACCTAATTCCTAATAAATCTAAAACCCTCCTCCCTGCACCATCACCTCATCCACACATTGAGTCTCTGGATCTCTGCCTATCTTTTGGGACCTGTGTGTGGAACAGGGAACACTTCTGAAAATGCTACTCTGGAGATTCTGAATTTTAATTTCCTACCTAAGAGCATAAATTTGGTTTCCAGAACCTCCCTACCACATTTCCCTATGTCATTGGTTTCCTCATGTACCAAGACAGCAGGCTCCTCCCCAGCATTGTCTAAAATCTTATCTAAGTATCGCGTGAGCTCCGCCACCTTCGCACCAGGCAGGCAAGTGACCAAGTGATCCTCACGTCCACCAGCCACCCGCCACCCAGCTATCTACATGCCTAATGATTGAATCTCCCACTCTAACGGCTGTCCTAACTCTTTCCTCTTGGGTAGAAACCTCTGGAGACACATCCTCAGTGTAAGAGGATATTCCATCTCATGGTGAGCAGATCCTAGCTACAAGGTTGCCTCCTATTTCACCAGGGTGTTGCCCTCCTTTAAGAAGGCCTCCCTCTTCTGAGGCAGCACAGAGGCTGACAGACTGGAGGTGGGACTTTTCTACAACGTCCCTGTAGGTATCCTCTACATACCTCTCTGTCTCCCTTAGCTCCTCCAAGTCTGCTACTCTAGCCTCAAGAGATTGGACCTGTTTTCTGAGTGCTAGGAGCTCTGTACACTGAGCACACACGTAAGACCAACTGGGAGATAATCAAACATGTGACACTTGGTGCAAAAGACTGGATAGCCCCCATCTTGCTGCTGGAATGTTACCTGCACCTTAATATTAGTGATTTCTTTCTTAAGTTGCTATGGGAATTGGAATATGTATTATAAGATCCTATAAGATTACTAGTTATATGTTGTATTTGGTAGGTTACCCTCTGGGGATTTCTCAGACAATTTCTTAAGAGATAATTATGTTTGTACCCTTCTAATTGGTTCAAGGAACGATAAATCAGAGATGCTATATGTGCTCTAATCTGATCTAATGTCCTGAAATGCAACCTAAAATACTTTTTTTTTTTTTTTGAATTCTTGGAATTTTGTTATATCTATTCTATTTTAATAATTGTTTACTCAGGTACTTTAGCTAGATTGTGAGCCTTCGGGACAGCTAGGGAAGTTCTAAGTACCTTTATTTTATTGTAAACTGCTTAGAACTGTAATATGCTTAAGCGGTATAGCAAATGTTAATAAAACATAAACATAAAAAAACATAATCTAGACTAAAACACTTTTTATATATAAACCCTAACAGAGATTCGAAAGGCTACACTATTGCCTAAACTGAGTTTGCTGAACAAAAAATGAGGAGAATGAAATAACCTCCTGAATCCTAAGTTTTACCTTTTCCCAAGGTCTGACAACGCTGGAAGAGTGGGCCAAAAAGTGGCAAATGAGCTTCAACATAGGGAAATGCAAGGTCATGCATGTAGGGAAAAAAACCCCGATGTTCACTTACAAAATGGGAAACTCGCCACTAGGGGTGAGCAACCTTGAAAGAGACCTGGGAGTGATGGTAGACACAACCTTGAAGGCGTCGGCACAGTGTGCGGCAGCCTCAAAGAAAGCAAACAAAATGTTGGGTATCATTAAGAAAGGTATCACGACCAGGACGAAGGAGTACTGTGTCCAGTACTGGTCACCGTACCTCAAGAAGGACATGGCGGTACTTGAGAGAGTCCAGAGAAGAGCAACTAAGCTAATAAAGGGCATGGAGGACCTCTCATATACTGACAGACTGAAAAGGCTGGGGCTTTTCTCCCTGGAAAAGCGGAGACTTAGAGGGGACATGATAGAAACTTTCAAGATCATGAAGGGTGTAGAAAAAGTAGATAGGGACAGATTTTTCAAATTATGGGTAACTACAAGTACAAGGGGGCACTCGGAGAAATTGAAAGGGGACAGGTTTAGAACAAATGCCAGGAGGTTCTTTTTCACACAGAGGGTGGTGGATACATGGAACGCGCTACCAGAAGAAGTGATAAGCAGGAGCACGCTACAGGGCTTCAAAGAAGGTTTGGATAGGTACCTAGAGGACAAAGGGATTGAGGGGTACAGATAGGAGTAGAGGTAGGTTATAAGGATAGGATTAGAGGATTAGAGGTAAGTTACAAAATTAGTCTGGGACCACTGTTCAGGCGATAGGCCTGATGAGCCGCCGCGTGGGCGGACCGCTGGGCAGGATGGACTTCTGGTCTGTCCCAGCGGAGGTACCTTCTTATGTTGTTATGACTGCAGGGATCGCTATTCAGCATGTGCATGTGCATACTATCTGTAAATGGTCTGTGTATGCTTACACAGCAGCAACCTTTTTTTTTTTTAACTTTTTCTACTTCTCTTTTTCTTCACGAGCCCGTGTTTTTAACCCACTTTAAACCTGCGGGTTTAAACCATGGGTTCACAATGTGGGGAAGGGCAAGAGAGTCGGGGTGGCAGGAGAGATTCGGGGCGAGAACAGAGTGGTGAGTCAGAGCGGCAAGAGGAGGAGATTTGGGGCGAGCAGGGCGGCGAGAGGAGAGTCGGGGCAGGAGAGCAGATAAATCCAGGCAGAGAGCAGGAGATGCAGTCGGAAAGCAGTGAGCGACTGGTCCCTAGCAGTCGCTTCTTTTGTTGATCAGCCAGCCCAGTCGGTGTTCCAGATTTGTTTAGTGAATCGTTGCCTGCCTACTTTTGAATGCCATGCCCGCTCATTTGCATGCGCGGATCAGATCAAAGGATGACTGGGACAGAGATTAGTGAATTGGGTCCAAGGAAAATTGGGTCGCAAAGGGGTCGCTAAGTGGTCGGGACTTGATCTGTGGGCTTAGTGAATCTAGCCCTTAGACCCTGGGAGGGGTGGACTGGCCTTTTATTGTTCTTCTACCACTTCAAAGGCTTTTCTTTCTTTATACTTCTCACCCCTTGACCTTTCTATCTTGTTTAAAAAAGCAAGCCTGATGTATTTTACCAATCTTTTACTTCTCAGTCTCTGACCTTCAGAAGATTGCCCTTTCTGCATCCATTCTTCTCTCAGGATCTGAGGCCTAAACCAGGATCTGATATCTTATTATCATTGCTCCCATCTTCCTTCTTTCTCCAAGCTAAGAACACTTCCTAGCCTATATCTACCTTTATCTGCTGCCATCTTCTGGCTAAACAAATTATTACGTTTCTTATTTCTTCTCTACACTCCGTTATTTCACAATTGGAAATAACACACTTTGATATCTCTAGTTCAGGTTCAGGTACTACAATATGCTTTAAAATGCAAGACACACTCTATGTCTTGCATATCCAAACTTAATTCCATATATACACCCCTACATTTAGTAAAAATAAATACAGTATTCCTCTCTAATAAAAACAGTGAAGCAATATCACTATCATACTGTATAATAGCAACTGTAGAGGGTGCCCATGAAAGATTGCATAAAGAAACAGGCCCTTGATGCAGCCTGTCAGTACTGAGCCTGCCTCCACAACACTCCTTCAAAGAATGCAGTCCAGTGCTGATGTCTCATGGTGGTGGGACCCCAGCTTGTTCCATATGATATTGCTGAGGTTTGAAATAAGCGTACAAAACTGGAAGAAAGGGGAGGTAAAGAACTTCTGAGTTGAAAGCTGGTATCTCTGTGTCTGCAAATGATGTTCCAAGCCCAATTGAAGCATACTCATAAAGTATGCATCTGGCATTGATATCATACAGAAGTGAGATCACACCAGACATAAAAAAACAAACAAAGCCAGACATGTCTTCTTTTTCAAGTACTGTCCGGGCGCCCCGCTGTTTTTTTTTTTTTTAAATTATTTCAATGGGGTAGTCTGTCTGGGTTTAGCAGGCTCCCTCGACTCCTTCACCTACCTCCTCCCTGGGCCCGGCCACTGTAATTGAATCTTTGGGCAGCCAGCAGCAACAACGAGGGGAGCTTGCTGCTGCCAACCTGCTCCAGAAGCTGCTTCTGTGCAGGTCCCACCTATACAGGAACAGGAAGTCGCTGCAGAGAGATGGCTTCTGGGGCAGGCTGGTGGCAGCAGGCTCACCTCATTGCTGCTGCTAGCTGCCCAAAGATTCAATTATAGCAGCCGGGCCCAGGGAGGATGTAGATGGGGGAGTTGAGAGCTAAAGAGGTCATGAGGGGAAACAACATCGGAAGTAGGAGGAGGGAGGGGAGGGGGCTGGAGAAACAACATGGATGGAAACAGCATGGAGGGAGGGAGGGAATGAGGGGGATGGAGAAACAGCAGGGAGGGAAGGAGGGAGAGAGGGAAGGCTGGAAAAACACCTTGGATGAAGCGAGGGAGACACAGAATGGAGGGGGCTGGAGAAACAGCATGGAGGGAGGGCTGAAGGGCTGGAGAAGCATTATGGAAAGGAGAGAGTGCTGGAGAAAAGAGCATGGAGTAAGGTAGTGCTGGATGGGAGGGGAAAGACAGAAACAGCAGGAGAAAAGGTTGGAAGGAGAGAGAGAGAGGGGCACTCATGGAGGGGGGGTTAGAAGGAGAGAGACAGAAAGAAGCGCCCATGGGGGAGGAGTGATAGAGGAAGGGAGAGAGAGAGAAGTGCTAAGAGGGTACAGAGGATGGGAAGGGGGACCAAGAAAATGGCTGGAGTGTGGGCAGGGCTGTGGGTAGAGTGTGGGTGGGTCATGTGTCCTCTCTTTTTGTCTTCAGAGATATGGTAATCCTACCCCAAGATCACTCTTCCTTTCTGAAAAACTAACATGTTAAGTGGGAAGTACCATCAGCTCCCAGAAATCTTCTCTCCTTCCTGGCAATCTAAAAAATTGAATGGGGAGAGCTGACAGCCCACATCCATCTTCCCTCGATCCTACAAAATTTCAAATGATTCATAGGGGTGTCCAGTCTCTTGTGATCACATTTTCTCTACCCTTTAGCAAAATATAACATTCTGTATACCCCAGATTCTCACACATACCCTGAGACCCCCACAAAAAAAACTCACCCTTGGGGGGGCCTGTTCCAAGCTACTCACATTTGGCAGAACAACACTGATAAGAGGGAAGGACAAGTTCTCCAACAAATCCATTCCAAACTCACCTCTAACACTCATTACCGTATTTTTCACTCTATAAGACACACTTTTTCTTCCCCGCAAAAAGTGGGTGGAAATAAGGGTGTGTTTTATGGAGCGAATATACCCCTTCCCCCCCGGCAGTACCTTTAAATTGTGCTGGTCGCTTGTTGGCTGCCTCCTCATTATGTCGGGGCCAGCAGCGCACATGCACACTCCTGTATGGGCCCGCACCACTTCCTGAATGGCTGTCGAGCAGCCATGCGTGCGGCTAGGAGAAAAAGAATTATAGTCGGCAAACTCAGCATCTAAGGTGAGGTGGAGGGAGGGAGATGTCGGAACACTGCAATCGGGCGGGAGGGGGCTGCTGGACCGTGCGATCGCACGTGTTACCGGCTCACATGAGGAAGGAGGGAGTGAAAGGGAAAGAGATTCTGGGCCAAGGGGATGAAGAGGGAGAGAAACAAACTCACAGCAGGAAAGAAAGGGGAGGACAGGCAGGTGAGCCAGATGCTGGAAGCAGAGGGAAGCAGGGGAAGAAAGATGGAAAGAAGCTAGATGGGGTTGCAGAGAAGAGACACATTGGTGTGGAAGAGGAAAAGAGGGGAAATCTGGACACAGGAAGGTAACAGAAACACAGGGGAAATTATGTGCTTGGGGGCATAGGGACAGAGACATAAAGGGGACATACATGGGGATGGTATATGGACATGGGGGGGAGGGGCAATGCCAGATACTTAGGGGAGATATTAGAAATGGGGAAAATAGGAACACAGAAGCAAGATGGTTTATTGGGATGGGACGGGGACTGAGCTCGTAGGCTCCAGCAGCTTGCACAAATTACATTGTAATGCGCCACTAAGGTATGAGGAAGGGAGGGAGGGAGGTAGATAGGTAGTTAGGTAGGTAGATAGATGGATAGATAGTTAGTTAGTCAGTCAGTCAGTCAGTTGGGCCGCTGTCAAGGGGAGCTGAAGGGTAGTAGAAAAGAACAGATGGTGAAGGAGGGAGGGGAGGGTGGTGATGGAAAGGAATAGAACAGACGTTGAAGGAGGGTGGAGAGGAACAGACGCTGAAGGGAAATGTGGAAGACAGATTGGGGAGAAGACGTTGGAAGGGAAGAAGACAGATGCCAGACAATGGGGGAGCGGAGGGAAAAAGATGGGTGCCAGACCAATTGAGGGGGGGGGGGGTGATGGAACAGGCACAGTAACAGAACAAATGGAAACGTAGAGAGAAGACACACAGTGGATAGAAGGAATTGAATGAGAAGATGAGGAAAGCAGAAACCAGACAACAAAGGTAGAAAAAAAAATTATATTTATTTTCTTTTTCTTTTCCTTTAAGATAAAGCAGTATATTAGTTGTGTTGATAAAAATTTATACACTATCATTGATCACCTAAAAATATTTTATAAGTCTCAAAATATGTTCAATTCATGAATATGATTTATACAAAGTGAACATTCAGACCCACAACTTTATCCCAGTGAACAAAGATCACGGAGTAGCTGTGCAGAGAGACCATCATAATGTTCACAGTCTCACCCACCAGAACCAGTACAGAGCATACAATAAACCAAATCTGTGTAGAAAAAAACTGTAATAACTTATCTTGGTTTATGGTGGGAAACAATCAACAGCTGCTCCGGGCACCTCCTTAAAGTTACAACAACATGCAAACAGATTCACCGAACATCTGTTTCTCCAGTTCAGCAGCCAGAACTTTGATTTATAAGAAAGGAATAAGCTAAATATTGCAGTACTGAGGCTTGTATGGATGCTCCGGGGATGGGAATGGAGTGGTGAATGGGATGGCAGTGACGGTGAAGGGGGTGGCGGTGACGGTGACAGGGCGGTGAAGGTAATGGCAGTGACGGGGTGGTGAAGGGGACAGTGGGCCGGGGACGGGGCAGTGATGGGGATAGATTTTTTCCCCGTGTCATTCTCTAGTCCTGAGCTCATTGGTCACGTCTGGAACCCTTTGCGCACATTCGGCCGTCACCGTGATGACATCATACGCATGTGTGCATGCGTGTGACATCATTGCATCAACGTCCATGCATGTGCAAGTTTCCAAATGCAGCCTTCGAGCTCGGGGAGGTTTGTGTGGGGGCGGGGCTGGGGAGGAATGGGGCGGGACTGAGGGTGGGGTCAGGGGGTCCTCTTTTTTCAAAGAAGAAATCTGGCAACCCTACACCAGTAGAATCTATACCCTAGGTAGTGATCTGGGGCTGGAAGTGAGGTAGGTTATCAGTCCTTTTTGGAAGGGAAAAGAGATAGGATTTGATATACAGTACTACCTTTCTGTGACTACAGAAAATTGGATCTAAGAATCTAGAAAAAAGGGAATTCAAAAGAAAATCAGAGGATGCAGCCCTATGTCTTCTCTATCTAACCTTAAGCAGATAATATAAGGGTTACACATAGGGTTACCAGATGTCTGGGAAAACCTGAGCATGTCTTCTTTTTAGAGGACCATTCTGGTGGCTGGAGGGATTTCCAAAACCCGGCAGTTTGTCTGGGTTTTGGAAGTCCCCATGCTCGGGGTTGTATCTGGAGGTCCTCTGCGCATGCTATGACATTGATGCAATGATGTCATATGCATGCGTGTGAAATCATCATGTCAACGTCTGTGCATGTGCAGAGGCTCTCCTGACCTTGGGGAAGGAGACAGGAGGTTCGGCTGGGGGTGGAGCTGGAATGGGGCAGAGCTAGAGGCAGAACAGGGCGGGGCTGGGGCCGAACCAAGTGTCTTCTTTTTTTAAAGAGGAAATCTGGCAATCCTAGTTACACAATAACATTCACATCTTCCTTAGCTTTAAGAAAATTTTCCAATTGTATGGCTCAAAAAGCTAAAATTGTTTACCCTTAAAAATTACAAAACATGAACAAGGAAATCTAAAAAACAAAGTTGGCACCTAGGACTAAAACCATGGCCCTAAGAGCCAGGAAAGCCTTACGCCTCATCTGTGCTTCTCTTGCAAGATTAGGAAATGCCCTCACTTTTGAGCCCAAAAACAGAGTCCAAACTTATAAAGGAAAGTTTCTTTTTTTTTAAACTTTATTAATTTTTCAAGCCAACAAAAGTACAGCACAATATATATACAATCATTAATCCACCACAGTAAGCACTTATAATCTGTCAATAATAATACATAAAGAATAACCCCCCTCCCTTCCCATCCATAACCTGTAGACATAGAACATAACAAAGCAAAGATATACCACCACCACCACCACCACCCCCTCCCAACCTCCCATTCTACCCTGGATGTGTGTGTAATTCCACAAAAAACTAAAGATAAAAGACAATTATAACGAAGTAATAAAAGACGTCAATGGGCTCCAAATCAAATTAATAATGTGCTATGCCCCGACATGCCCCGATTCGGAGGAGTGTGTGGCGCAGTGGTTGGATCTACAGCCTCAGCACCCTGGGGTTGTGGGTTCAAAACCCCACGCTGTTCCCTGTGACCCTGGGTAAGTCACTTAATCCTCCACAGCCCCAGGTACGTTAGATAGATTGTGAGCCCACCGGGACAGAGAGGGAAAATGCTTGAGTACCTGATTGTAAAAACCGCTTAGATAACTTTGATAGGCGGTATATAAAATCCTAATAAACTTTAGACATATCAGCATTCATTTTCTCATACCTGTAGCAGAGGCATAAATTTGCCCACCAAAAAGGAAAATTAAGGCGATCACAATTTTTCCAATTACGAGTAACCATCTGTATGGCTATCCCGGTCATCATCAACATCTCTTCTCATATCAGGCAGCATTACGGGGTAAAGATCTGAAACAATTACTCATGCTTGCGAATACTTATGGGGAATTTAGGAGACACCTAAAAACATATTTGTTCCTAAAGTACTTAGGTAGCTGCACTGCACAATCTTTCTCCACAATAACCGACCGCTAAACCTTAACTCTGTTAGTACTACTCAATCTGTAACATTTTTTATTCATTGTAAACCACATAGAACTTCAAGGTCCTGCGGTATATAAACTGTTATTATTATTGTTATTATTATAATAAGGAGTAGCCGGCTTTTCTATCGGTCCAAAGGGAGTTTAAGATGTAATAACGTCCCACATATGACTCCATCATATGTCAATGAGACCGATGACTCCAGTAGAGTGTTAATCTGTCCCCATATCAACTTCCAAAAACTAAGTATTAAAGGACAGTAAAACAACAGATGGTCCAATGTCCCAATGTCAAGGTGACAGTGCCAGCATCTGTTAGATTTAGAATTATCTAACTTCTGTAGACAAACCAGGGGTCCAAAAAAATCCTATGCAACAAGAAAAACCAAGTTTGTCTCAGAGAGATGCTGACCCTCCAAGACCAAATTCGTGGCCATTGAATAGCAGAAATCTGCTGCTTAATCTCAATGCTCCAAATAGCTCTCAAACTTGTTTTTGGTTTCTTATTCATATAGCCAGATATTAATTTATACCACTTGGCTGCCTGATGCCCTAGCAACAGAGTCCAAACATATAAAGGAAAGTTTCAACAGAGAGTTATGGTCCAATTTCAGAGTGAAAGAAACTACCAAGGTAGTTCACTTCCAGAGAGAATTCCAAAAATGAAGTGAGATTCATATTATCTCCTTGTGGTTGGCCCTGAAAGGATAAATCTCCAGATCCTTTGGAGTCCAGAATATGCTGGGCCCTTGTAATAGAGGGATAAAGAGTCTCCTGACATCTTTAATATCTCAACCAAATATTTTTTCACCTTGTCAACTGGAGAAATAAGCAGAGACTTGGGAAAGTTATGCAGTCTCAAGTTGTGGCTTCTAATTTGATTCTCCAAATATTCCAAACACCAATGTGCATGTATAGATTTTATCTTTCCAAGAAACTGCTTCCACACTTTGCATTGCCTGAATCTTAGAATCTAAAACTTCTTAGAGAACTGCTGGGCAATTACCTGAGCCAGGGTTAAGACTGCTTCTGAAATTATTTTAATATCCTTACTATTTTCCAAAATTGTAGAGAGCAAAGAGGTATGAATGCCATGCATAATATCCCAAAGTGACTCCAATGTCACAACAGCTGGCTTCTCAATAACCAAACTCTCGCTATAGGAAGTAGACTTTCACTTGGGTCAAGCCACTCAGTCTCCTGCAATAGGATCCTGGTTGCTGTTTGCACATCACTTTTCTTCATCGCAAGAGTGGAGATGGGACATGGGGATTACCCCTTACCATCCCCCTTCTTTTGCCCATTGCAACATAGGCCTGAATTGCAGAGCTTAGACTGGAGTACCAGGAGTGACTGCTGGTACAGCCTCACACTACAGTGCCATTTTGGATCCAAGCCATCATAATCAAAATGCAGCTCTAGTAAATACTCTACAAACTCAGCTGATTGGGGTGTACATAAGGTGACCATACGTCCCGTTTTGAACGGGACTGTCCCTTTTTCAGCTCCCCTGTCCTGTTGTCCCCTTGCAAAGCTTCGGGACGCCGAAAAGTCCCGTTTTCAGAGACGGCGTCCTGAAGCTGTGTGTGGGGCCAACGGGACAGGGGATCGCAGGAGAATGGGCTGTCTCCCTGCCCCAGGACCAACATTAGGGGTGAGCAAAAAGGGCAGGACCTGGCCGCCCCTCCCCCCCAACTGTCTGGTGAGGTTGTCTTCCCTCCCTTCTATTCCATCACTACCCTCTTGCCTGCGCATCCAAAACAGGAAATGACGTCATTCCTGTTTCGGAGGAGAAGGGAAGCAAGTGTGTGCCGTGTTAGAGCCCCGCGGCCTGAGTTTAGTTCACTTGCAGGCAAGGAGTTTAGTTCACTTGCAGGCAGGAAGGAGAGAAAATGCCAGATAATGGAGGGGGAAGGAAGAGATAGAAGAGGAGAGCAGAGAGGTGCCAGGGTATAAGGGAAACAGATGCCAGACCAGAGGGAAAGGAAGGAGAGGAAATGCCAGAGCATGGAGGGGGAGGGAGAGATAGAAGAGAAGGAAATGTGTGTGATGCCAGGCCATAGGGTTGAGTGGGAAGGAAGGAAGGAAAGGAGAAGAGACAGATGCCAGAGCACAGGGGAAGGGGTGGAGACAGAAAAATGAAGAGGGATGAAGCTGAAATGAGAGAGAGAGTGGACACTGGATGGAAAGGGCAGAGAAGGTGAACAGTAGATGGAAAGGGTAGAGAGAGGGGGGATTGGTGCTGAATGGAAGTGTGGGGGAGAGGGTGGACAGATGCTGAATAGAAGTGTGGGGAGGGGGCAGACATTGAATGGAAGGGGGTGAAAAATGAATGGATGAAATTTGGGGCGGGGCTAGGGCAGGATGGGGGCGGGGCTGAATATTAATAGATGTTCCGTTTTGATGAAAAAAATAAATGGTCATGTTAGGTGTACATCTAATATAAATGCCAAAAAGGCAGAATTAGCAGCTGGATTGGTGGATTCAAACTTACCCAATGCATGAAGACTGTGAGAGACTGCCTTAACTGGTTTAATTGGAAATAATGAACTGAAATTAATATGGTTTTAATAACACTTCAAAAGAAAGAAAACGCCATAAAGGAGACATTATGCTTGTTACATATCTGCCTAGCACCAGTTCTACTAGTCTGTAGGAGTTCAGGCCTTGCAATACTGAAATAGTGTGTACAAGCCTAGTGGTGGTATGAAGTACCAGATAAGCTTAGGTGCATGACCTGGGTGTGGAATGATCTTATCATGTGCTAACTGAGATATGCACATAGAAAAAGTTGGTTTCTGTTGAGACAGTGCTCTAGAAACATCTACTATTTTAAAGTGAAGCAGAGATATATTATCACTTATTAAGGTATAACAGATGGGAAAGACAGAAAACTAGATAACAGAAAAAAAGAATATGGAACAAACCTTGCTGAATGAATATGTGCTTTCCTGGAAGTATGATAAGTTACGTGAGAGTGTAAGTGAGTCAGTCTCTCTTGCTTCTGGCCCAGTGGGAGAGGTACCCTTACAAGATTGTAATAGGAAAGAATTTTCTGAAGAGAGTTGGAATTTATTCCATAGGGATCATAAGACAAGTGCAGAAAAAAAGAGTACAAATATCCAAGCTGAGTAGTGATAATACACTAATTTGTTCTGCGGTACCTTGCAAAGAACTAATTCCAATATGGTAAAACCGTTCAAAATTTAGCATTACCAAAAACACAGATTAGACCAGATTATGAAGGGTGTATCTGGAATGCTCTAAAGGCTTTTATAGATAAATTGTCCAACAAAATTATACTAACTAGTCAACCAATCAGGTAACATGTATGTATAATCTTTCAGGTTTCTCAAGCCAGTCCTTGAGGAACCCCAAGCCTAGGGTTACCAGATGTCCGAGAAAACCCAGACATGTCCTGTCCTCTTTTTAGAGAACTGTCCAGGCTTCCAGATACACTTTCCAAAACATGACATTTGTTCGGATTTTGGAAAGCCCCAAGCTCCGGTCACGTCTGGAGGGCCTCTGAGCATGTGCAGATGATGACGCACATGCTCCATGCCTCCAGACACAGCTGAAGCTCATCCGGAAAAAGAGAGGAGGCTTTGTGGGAGCGGGGCTGGAGGCTGAACTGGGCTGGAGGTAGAACAAGGCAGGATCATGTGTCCGGGGTTTCCCGGAGAAAAATAAGGCAGTCTGGTTCTAAATATATCCACAATGAATAAGCATGAAATAATTTTACATGCACTTGTATGCAAATGTATCTCATGCATATTAATTGATATGAAAACCAGATTGGCCTGGGGTTCCCCAAGGACTGAGTTGAGAAATCCTGAACAGGAAGGAACAGGTTCCTGTCTCCTGTGTCAGAAATCTGAAAAAAGGCAGAGTTGTGCTATCTCTCATGAAACAACCCTCAGAGGACCCTGCAGAAAAAGCAAGCTAACATGTATTCACAATTTCATAGCTATGTAAATACACATAGTTTCAATCAGTAGCAGAAGATCAAATAATGGACTCCCAAGTAGAGAGTTACGCAGGGACAGAAATCCCACCCATCCACGCCAGGATCCTCTCCGTCCCCACCCATCGCCGCCCGTCCCCATAAAAAGCAGCAATTACTTCTGACAGGATCATCAATTCCACAGTTTCTTTTGTGTTTGTGCTGCTGTTTTCCTTGTGGAATCTCTTTGGTGGAACCCTTTCTTTGTTTTCTGTTCAGGTAATTAACTTATAAACTTACAACTTATAAACCCCCTCTTTTACTAAGGCAAATTACAGACCGGTAAGTCTCACATCCATAGTATGCAAGCTCATGGAAACACTGATCAAACAGAAACTTGATACAATACTGGATGAAGAAAATCTACGTGATCCCCATCAACATGGTCCTGCCAATCAAATCTGATTAGCTTCTTCGACTGGGTAACAAGACAACTGGATGCCAGGGAGTCCCTGGACGTAGTGTATTTGGACTTCAGCAAAGCTTTTGATAGCGTCCCACACCGCAGGTTATTGAACAAGTTGAAATCGCTGGGATTAGGGAAAACACTAGCTGCATGGGTTAAAGATTGGCTGAGCGGTAGAATTCAGAGGGTGATGGTAAATGGTACCCCATCCAAAACATCAGATGTAACCAGTGGAGTGCCACAAGGCTCGGTCTTAGGTCCAATCCTATTCAACATATTCATAAGTGATATGACCCAAGGGCTCAGAGGAAAAATATCATTGTTCGCCGATGACGCCAAACTGTGCAACATAGTAGGTAAAAGCACTATGCCTGACAGTATGACGCAGGACCTACTACTATTAGAACAATGGTCATCGACTTGGCAGCTCAACTTCAATGCTAAAAAATGCAAAGTGATGCACCTGGGTAAAAGAAATCTGTGCAGGACTTACATGTTAAATGGTGAGACCTTAGTTAGGACCACGGAAGAACGGGATTTAGGAGTAATCATTAGTGATGACATGAAAACTGCCAATCAAGTGGAAAAGGCTTCCTCCAAGGCAAGGCAAATGATGGGTTGTATCCATAGAGGTTTTATCAGCAGGATGCCAGAGGTCATAATGCCACTGTACAGGTCCATGGTGAGACCTCATTTGGAATATTGTGTTCAATTCTGGAGACCACATTACCAGAAAGATGTGCTGAGAGTTGAGTCAGTTCAGCGGATGGCCACCAGGATGGTCTCGGGACTCAAGGATCTTCCGTATGAAGTAAGGCTGAATAAATTGCAGCTGTACTCACTTGAAGAACGAAGAGAGAGAGGAGACATGATTGAGACATTTAAATATATCACGGGTCGTATCGAGGTGGAAGAGGATATCTTTCGTCTTATGGGACCTTCGTCCACCAGAGGGCATCCGCTGAAAATCAGGGGAGGGAAATTTCATGGGGACTCCAGAAAGTATTTCTTCACTGAGAGGGTGGTCGATCATTGGAATGAACTCCCACGGCAGGTGATTGAGGCCAACAGCGTGGCAGATTTCAAAAATAAATGGGATATTCATGTGGGATCTCTAATGAGGTAAGGGCAGGAGGTTGGTGAGCAAACTCATGGGGGAAGGGTCACTGGAGTGGGCAGACTTGATGGGCTTTGGCCCTTTTCTGCCGTCATTTTTCTATGTTTCTATGTTTCTATGTCCATTATATGGACGAACCCTGCTTCCAAAGCCTTCCATCCCTGTGGGAGTCCCATGGGCCAGAGGGGGGTTCCCGTGGGTTAGGGGGGATTCCCGCGGGACCCGTGGGATTCCCGCGATCCCTGTTCCAGTGCAGACCTCTACTCCCAAGTAACAGCAGGGGACGGGGCAGCGAAACATCTTTTGAGATGGAGGGACCAAACAAACCAGCCTCCAGTTCTATCCCCACTCCCAAGCTCTCTAGTTGCTCATGCTCTGTTGGGAAAAATATTGGTGGGGTCATTACCCTTTTGGCTCACCCCCATTCTGCATCCCCACCAGCAAAGGTAAAAGAGGTGCTGGAGTTCTGGAGGGGGCCCAAGCCCAAGGTGGGGGCCATAGGCCCGCAAGGCCCCCTCATGGCTATTCCCTTGCTGGTATCAATGAACCATTACTAGTTTCAGTGTTTTTTCAAAACAGATAACATTTTTTTTAACAGTGGACAAAGAAGCTACAATAATGCTGTTATTAGGAAGATTAGCCACTCTGATGCTGTCATGTGATATTTATTAAATAAAAAAAGAAATAATTCAATTTTTCTTAAAGCAGATAACATTTCACTGGAAGGCTATGCTGACCTTTATATTTCTGCTCAGTAGCTCTGGAAAATAAAGTTAGTTTTTTTTCTCAGTGAGACAAGTATTCTATCTGATTCTATAAATGATTTTTCTTTTTCTCTCCACGGGAAACCTGGCTCGAACATTCCAATTTGCTATCAGTTATAGTTCTGGCTCAATGATAACTCACTTTCAAAAGGTCTCCAAAAGATTTAATTTTGCACATACCATGACAGTTAGGAACCTCACTTCTATGCCAAGGAATATTGGATATACCTTGGATATACATACTTTGGATTGTGTTCAAGATGGCTTTCTTTTGGAGCTCATATAATGTAGTATATACAGTATAGGCAGCATACTAAAGTAGAGAGTCAGGACCCCAAATAAGGTGGGCTCTCTGTAGGTGTATCATTATTGTGCATCTTTAGGTGGGGGGGTAACACAGTTTTTTTTAGTAATGATCATGTTGTCATTAGCGCATGGCCATTAAAAAATTTTAACATATGAGCACTTACTGCCACACATTTTGTAGGTGGTAAGAGCTCACGTGCACAGTAACATAGCTGCACTAACTGATTAGCGCAGGAACTCCCCTCTCCCCTTCCAGGTAAGTCCCCCTCAAAAAATTTTAAAATATTGTTTAGTGTGCAGTTCATGCATGCAAATTTGACAGCTAAAGCAAGATGTCTGAGCACATCCCACAGATCAGAATGGAGCAAGAGAGGGAGAGAAAGGGAGGAAGAAGGAAAGAAAGAGAAAGGTTCAATGTGGATAAGTGCATGTCGGGAACAAAAATCTCATGCACGAATACAGGATGTCCAGGGCGGTACTTGGAGAGACCTCCCAGGAAAGGGACTTGAGAGTTCTGATCGACAAGTCCATGAAGCCATCTGCACAATGCGTTGTGGCAGCAAAAAGGGCGAACAGAATGCTAGGAATGATCAAGAAGGGGATCACGAACAGATCAGAGAAGGTTATCATGCCGCTGTACTGGGCCATGGTGCACCCTTACCTGAAGTACTGCGTCCAGCATTGGTCACCGTACGAGAAGAAGGACACGGTACTACTCAAAAGGGTCCAGAGAAGAGCGACTAAAATGGTTAAGGAGATGGAGGAGTTGCCATACAGTGAGCGATTGGAGAAGCTTCCTTGAAAAGAGGAGACTGCGAGGGGACATGATCGAAATATTCAAAATACTGAAGGGAATAGACTTAGTAGAAAAAGACATACTGTTCACCCTCTCCAAGGTAGGGAGAACAAGAGGACACTCTCTAAAGTTGAAAGGGGATAGATTCTGTACAAACGTAAGGAAATTCTTCTTCACCCAGAGAATGGTAGACAACTGGAATGCTCTTCCAGAATCTGTTATAGGTGAAAACACCCTCCAGGGTTTCAAGACAAGGTTGGACAAGTTCATGCTAAACTGGTGAGACTGGACTCATTTGGAGCACTGGTCTTGACCTTGGTGCCGCTACATGAGCGGACTGCTGGGCATGATGAACTATTGGTCTGACCCAGCAGCGGCAATTCTTTTGTTCTTATGAACTAGAGAAGGTGAAGTAGGGCTGAAAAGGGAAAGAGGAAACTGGTGAGCAGGTGAGAGAAATAAGAAAGGAGCTGGATGCCAGGAGGGGCTAACTGAAAGATAATGAGTTGGAGGTGAACGCAGGGCCGCCATCAGAAATTTCTGGGCCCCTTACTGAGCAATCCTATTGGGCCCCCCATGCACCCCTTCCCCCCCCGACCCCCCCTTCTTCCATGGGCCGAATACACACATACTTTTCTCTGTCGCCGCACTCTTTGACCAAAAGATTTGTAAGCCTGCAACCACGTCAAGGTAGACTTTTTCAGCAGGACCCTAACCTAACCTAAACTAATCTATACCTATCTATTCTAAACTAACATATGTCTAATACTGAACTAATAACAAACTAACAAACATCTGCATAATAAATAAATAAATAATAAATAATAGTGCTAGTAGCTATAATTCACTTTTGAATGTAAAATCTTCCTTTGACCTTTGTAGGCCAGAAGTAGATCACAATTGCACAATATTTTTTGTAACAAGTATTAAATGTGTTTTTATAAATACTGTAAGCTTAATAAATATATCAGAAAAAACTACACATCTGAGCGCATATCTGAACATACACATCTGTATGATCCCATCCTCCTCTGCTTGCCTATAGCTGCATCATGCATGTTAAAAATGTACGATATGTTGATATGTGCACCTTCCTTCCTTCCCATCCATCCTCCTCAGACTGTCCTTACACATCCACAGCTGCATGTTAATGATGATGTATATGTTATGATGATAAATAAGTGCATATGAGCACATCATTAACATGCAGCTATGGATGAATATAAAAAAGAAACAATATTCTGTACAATTGTCAATTTATAAATCAGCGTCTTCTCCCCATTCTCTCTTCCCCATTTCCCTTCAGCGTCCTCAGCCCACTCTCTCTCCACTTTCCTTCAGCACACGCACATAAAAACAAGCAAGTAATTTATATCATTTTCATTCTATTCATTCATAGAAATTAAAGTCTAAATAATGCCAGTCACATAACAAAACATGATTTTACAAAAATAATTCCCTGCACAGTCAAGCCTTCAAGGATTACTAGATGTCTTTCAGCAGTTCCCCTCCCTCCCTCCCCCTTACCTTTGTGGCCAAGTCAAAATGATCTACCAACAATAAAATTTTAAAAACACAAAGCACGCTGTACGCAGAGAAAATGTTAATTATCATTTATATTCCGCGGTTTTTCAAAGAGGTCAAGGCAGATGACTTTATGCAATGTCACCTCAGTAACAACTATTCAAAAATAGACAAATATTCCCCCTCCCTTTTTACTAAAAAGCGATAGTGGTTTTTAGCGCAGGGAGCTGTGCTGAATGCCCCACGCTGCTCTCAATGCTCATAGGCTCCCTGCGCTAAAAAACACTATTGCGGTTTAGTAAAAGGGGGCCATAGTGCAAAATATTGACAGCATATATAAATTCTCAAAGCAGACACATTTTGATCACTAAATTGAAAATAAAACCATTTTTCCTACCTTTGGTAATTTCATCAGTCTCTGGTTGCACTTTATTCTTCTGACTGTGCATCCAATATTTCTTATATTTCTTCCCTTCTTTCAGCCTCCTGTATACTTCCTCTCCTCCAGACCTCATTCCCTCCCCAAACTTTTTCTTTGTTTCACCCTGCCCCTTCTTTCTTTTTCTCTCTCTCCATACCCCCTTTCTTTCTGTATGTCTGTTTTTCTCTCTCACCCTGCCCCCTTCTTTCTCTCTCCACACCCTCTTTCGTTCTGTATGTCTGTCTTTCTCTCTCTCTCTTTCCATGCCCCATTTTTCTTTGTTTCACCCTGCCCCCTTTCTTTCTTTCTGGCTTCCTGTCCCCCCTTTCTTTCTTTCTCCCTGCCCTCCCCTATGCCACCACCATTGGGAAAATGCTGCCACCGCCACTGGGGAATAGGCTGCCACTGCCGCCATCGGGAACAGGGCGGCACCGAGTTCGCCCTGCTTCTCTTCCCCGCGGGGCCGACCAACTCTCGCCACCCGACGTCAATTCTAACGTCGGAGAGGATGTTCTAGGCCAGCCAGGCAGCGATTGGCTGGCCCAGAACGTCCTCTCCAACGTCAGAATTGACGCGAGTGGCGAGAGTTGGCCAGCCCCACAGGGAAAAGCAGGGAGAACTTGGCGCCGGCCTGTTCTCGATGGCGGCGGTGGCACTCAAGTGGCCCTTGTGCCCCTGTGCCCCGGGGCGGGGCAGACCGCCCCCCCCACCCTGGTATGCCACTATCTGTACCTCACTCCCTCCCTATGACCAAAAATTCTCCTTTCTTCTATTCCCCGTGTATACAACCATCTCTTTCCCTCCCTTCCTCTCTCCCAAGTCCATGCCTTCTGTGTCCAAAAACTCATTCCCTCCCCCACCTCAGCATCTCTTTCCCTCCCTTCCTCTCTCCCAAGTCCATTTCTTCTGTGTCCAAAAACGCATTCCCTCCCCCACCTCAGCATCTCTTTCCCTCCCTTCTTCTCTCCCAAGTTCATGCCTTGTGTCCAAAACGCACTCCCTCCCCCCTTTTGTGTTCCGTGTTTGCCTCCCAGCCCATCTTTGCAACTTTCTCAGCAAAACTAAGCTCAAGCCGCGAGGCTTGTCTTCTGCTTCCTGCCTGCCCTGCCGCGCACAAATAGCCGACTGGAAGTATTCTCCGACGTCAGCGCTGACGTCGGAGGGCAGGCTTTGCTTAAGCCCTCCCTCCGACGTCAGTGCTGACATCGGGGAACGCTTGCGATCGGCTATATGTGAGCTGCAGGGCAGGCAGGAACAGAAGACGAGCCTCGCGGCTCGAGATGTATTGAACTCCGCGGGTCCCCCATCCAGCTCTCTCCTGTCCACGTGGGGCGGACCGCCCCTCCCCCTAGACTGTGGCCTAGGACCCTGGGGGAGCCCGGGCCCCCTGTCAGCTCCGGGCTCCTGAATGCAGGACTGGTGGTACTGCCCTGATGGTGGCCCTGGGTGAACGAATGAGGCTTACAGGAAGATGAGGGCTGGGGAGAAGCAAGAGTGGAAGATGGTATGCTCAAAAACAAACATACATACATGAGAAAATTAAAGACTAGCGGGAAAGCAAAGAAGAAAATGAGGGGTAGTTATGGTCACATGATCTCAAAAAAGATATACCGGTAGTGGAATTGGAAAAGGTACATAGAAGGGTTACCAAAATGATAAAAAAGGAGTGCATTCACCTGTGGGGAAAAAGCTGAACAAGTCAGTGTAATTTAGCAGTTAGCTTAGCTAGGTTTAAAAGGTTTGGACAAGTTACTGGAGAAAAAGTCCACAAACCATTATTATGGTAGAACATAAGAACATAAGAAATGCCTTCACCGGATCAGACTCTAGGTCCATCTAGTCCGGCGATCCGCACACGCAGAGGCCAAGCTAGGTGTTCTCTACTGGACACCTTGTTCACCCGTGTCCCTCAATGTGATTTGCATGAAGATATGCATCCAACTTGCCCTTGAATCCCAGAATGGTGGTCTCTGTCACAACCTCCTCCGGGAGAGCATTCCAGGTGTCCACCACTCGCTGTGTGAAGCAGAACTTCCGGATATTAGTCCTGAGTCTGCCTCCCCTAAGTTTTAGTCCATGACCTCTTGTTCGAGTCACTATTGACAATGTGAATAATGAAGATTCTTGCTCCATTTTGTCGAAACCTTTTAGTATTTTAAAAGTCTCTATCATATCCCCTCGCAGCCTTCTCTTCTGGAGGGTAAACAATCCCAGTTTTTCGAGGCGTTCTTCGTAACTCAAATTTTTCATACCTTCTATTAGTTTTGTGGCTCGTCTCTGTACCCTCTCTAGTAGGGTTATATCCTTCTTTAGGTAGGGAGACCAGTGTTGGACACAGTATTCCAAGTGTGGTCTGACCATTGCTCTATAAAGCGGCATTATGACATCCGCCGATCTACTCGTGATGCCCTTCTTTATCATACCCAACATCCTGTTTGCTTTCTTTGCCGCCGCTGCGCATTGAGTCGACGGCTTCAGGGTCCTGTCTATCAGTACCCCCAGGTCCCTTTCTTGTTCGCTCTTGCCCAATGTTACACCTAACATTTTATATTCTTGTTCTTTGTTTTGCCTGCCCAGGTGCATCACTTTGCATTTTTCTATATTAAATTTCATCTGCCACTTTTCCGCCCATTTCTTCAGTTGGTTCAAATCTCTTTGAAGTGCGTCTCTGTCTATTTGCGACCCAACTGCCCGACATAGTTTTGTGTCATCTGCAAACTTGATTATGTTACTTGTTGTTACCTCTTCTAGGTCATTTATGTAGATATTGAACAAGATGGGCCCAAGAACCAATCCCTGGGGCAGGCCGCTCGTCACCTTCTCCCAGTCCGAGAACTTCCCATTTATGCTCACCCTCTGCAATCTGTTCTCCAGCCATTTGCCTATCCATCTTAGTATATCCCCATTTATTCCATGTCTTTGTAGTTTCCTCATGAGCCTTGTGTGTGGTACCTTGTCGAATGCTTTCTGGAAGTCCAAGTATACGATATCCACCGGTTCTCCACTATCAATATGTTGGTTCACCTTCTCAAAAAATTGAAGCAAATTTGTCAAACATGACTTCCCCTTCCTGAAACCGTGTTGACTAGCTCTCATCAGGTCATGATTATCCAGGTGCTGCACTATGGACTGTGGATATGAAGCATGGAATGCTGCTAGTTATGGGGTGTGCTACCACCTACTTATATTCACATGGAATAGCCAGCCCCAATATTTTGGAATGACCCATATAGTTAATCAAATATATACCAGATACAACAAAAATAATTCACTCAATGAAAATGTAGAGCATCAAATTTAAATGATGTAATAATGACTTAATTAGAAGGAAAAGGATCTTAGAAATCCAAATCATAGACTGATTGTCTATTGATTATCAGTGGATTAAGATATCTTTCATTGATCCCAAAAACTTTCTATTTTTTTATTCTTGACGTTAAATATGTGACAAAAATCTAAATTTGTGGATTTTTAAATTCTAAGAGTTTTTGTTTGTAATTTTGTAAATCCTATTGACACTTAACATCAAAGCTCACTAAGAGGAAAACCCATAAGTTAATCCTGGACAAGACAACTGGCTGTAATTTTGAAACAAAGTTGCATTTCAACTGTTTGCCTGGCACTGGACTTGTTCCCTAACTTCTGAAGTTTTCTTTTCCTCCCTTAATTTAGCTATATATTCAACAGCAAATAGCTGGTCTTCTAATACACCGTTCTTCAACCGTCGGTCCGCGGACTGTTGCTGGTCCGCAGGAAATTTCTGCCGGTCTGCACAGGGCCGGCGAGATTGACTAACTTCAATTTCCTGCCGGTCCACACAGGGCCAGCAAGATTGACGAGTTATTTTCATCTGGTCCGCGCTGGGCCGGAGAGATTATGGGGAGCCTCCGACAGTGGCTTTCTCCCCTCTATGCAGCTCTCCTTTACTTACCAGCGCACCGATTCACGAAGGCAGCCTTAGGGCTTTTGCTGAGTCGCAGCTGCTTCTAATGATGCAATTTCCTCTTTCCTCAGAGGCGGCGTGACCCAACATAGGTCCCAAGGCTGCCTTCCTAAATCGCTGCGCTGGGAAGTAAGGAGAGCTGCTGGGAGGGGAGAAAGCCACTATTGGAGTCTGGGAAGCTGCTGGACAAGGGAAAAAAAGGGACAGCTGCTACTGGAGAGGGAGAAGGAGAAGGAGAGATGCTGCTGGGAGGGGAGGAGAGAAAGGAATCTGGGAAGCTGCTGGGCAAGGGAAAAAAAAGGACAGCTGCTACTGGAAAGGGAGAAGGAGAGATGCTGCTGGGAGGGGAGGAGGGAAAGGAATCTGGGAAGCTGCTGAGCAAGGGAAAAAAAGAGAAAGCTGCTACTGGACCTGGAGGGAAGGAGATGGAGAGATGCTGCTGGGAGGGGAGGAGGGAAAGGAGTCTGGGAAGCAGCTGGGCAAGGGGAAAAATGGACAGCTGCTACTTGACCTGGAGGGAAGGAGGAGAGATACTGCTGGGAGGGGAGGAAGGGAAGAGAGTTACTGCTGGACAGGAGGAGGAGGGAAGGGAGAAGGAAAAAAGGAAGGAAACAGCTGGCAGTGAGATTACAGGAAGGGAAGGGGGAGAGACAGGCATGAGAAAGTAGAGAGATTGATGATGGGAAGGGGACAGCAGAGAAATAAGCAGAGAGGAACGATGCTAGATCTGGTATAGGAGAGATAAAAATGAAGAGAGCAGTGAAGCTGGAATGAATCATGTAAAAAGGAGAGAGGGGGCACAGGCTAGATGGAAGGGGAGAGGGCAGACAGTGGATGGAAGGGGCAGATGCTGGATTGAAGAGACAGAGAGGGCAGACGCTGGAAGGAAGAGAGTGAAACGAAGATGAAAGCAGAAACCAGAGATGACAAAAGGTAGAAAAAAATAATTTTATTTCTATTTTGTGATTAGAACATATCAGATTTGAAATATATATCCTGTTAGAGCTGGTGTTAGACATAACTGCAAAGCCCAGGCAGTGTTTCTTTAGCTTCCAGCTGGCTTAGGGTGCTCTCTGACCAGGGGGCAGTTGTCCTAGTTGCACTCCCCTAAAACTATTTCTGTTATGTGTGACTGCAGTATTCTGTTACCATGATATTTCTGTGTAGCATTCTGTAATAATTTGGCTTGTTCAGGTTTTTTTTTATAGTAGAGGGGATATATGTGAAGGGGAGGGGAGACAGGGGTTTTGTTGATCCTTGCTCTGTATTATTTGTATTTATAAAATGACAATTATAGAAACTTAGAAACATAGAAGATGACGGCAGAAAAGGGCTACAGCCCATCAAGTCTGCCCACTCTGCTTACCCACCCCCTGTCTATGCCCTAATGACCCAATTTCCTTATCTTGACCCTCGTAGGGATCCCACATGGGTATCCCATTTATTCTTAAAGTCTGGCACGCTGTCTGCCTCGATCACCTGCACTGGAAGCTTGTTCCAATGATCAACCACTCTCTCTGTGAAGAAATACTTTCTGGTGTCGCCATGAAATTTTCCGCCCCTGAGTTTGAGCGGGTGCCCTCTTGTGACCGAGGGTCCCTTGAGAAAGAAAATATCATCTTCCACTCCCCCCCAAACTGGTAATCGCCGGCAGGAGGATGCCCAACTCCTCCTGCCGGAACCCCATGGACCCCCTCTGGACCCCCCATGCACCTGGGCCAATCAGGCCTTAGGATTAGTGGGGATGGGCGGACCCGCTATGCCTAAGGCTTGATTGGTCCAGGCTTCTAGAGCCTGGGCCAATCAGGCCTTAGATTTAGCGGGGATGGGCCGGGAAGGGGCAGGCCTGTCTCATTTCCCGAGGTGGGCCTGTCGGCTGGACGGCAGCAAGACCTGTCCAGCCGACCAACATTTAAAGGTTAGTTGGGGGGGTCATCGTTAGCATGGGGGGTCCGGAGGGGGTTCCGGCAGGAGGAGTTGGGCATCCTCCTGCCGGTGATTACCAGTTTGGGGGGGAGGGGAGGTCCAGGGGGATCCGGCAGGGGGGAGGGAGGTCCGGGGGGTTCCGGCAGGAGGAGTTGGGCATCTTCCTGCTGGCGATTACCAGTTTGGGGGGAGGGGGGTCTGGGGTTCCGACAGGAGGAGTTGGGCATCCTCCTGCCGGCGATTGGACAGGCGGCCGCTATACATATCCCTTGCCACGATAAGTGTAGTGGCCATGTCTAATCTAACCCGATTCTCTAACCAGCGTCTGTAACATGGACGCCGGTTACAGAATCGGGGTTTAGTGTAGGCCCAATTCTGTATAGGACACCTCTCCCGGGCGTCCTATACAGAATTTGGGCCAAAATCTCTTGTGTTCCTCTGACCCTGCTAGGATTCTGTTGCAAGATCAGCCAAGTTTCTTGCCACTCTTGCTCCCAAAATCCCATCTTGGGTTCTCTGATTCTGGTCTCTCACCAGTATAACCTGGAGTACTGACGTTTAAAACTAGCACTTCCCTGCTTCTATTCTACACTTAGGCAGCAGTTACAATTTCCAGAGTAAACACTTGTTTCCTTTTGGCAGCAAGCAGCACCTTTTTTTTTCTCTTGCACAGCCCATAGTATTGCCTTTATTGTAAATCCACTCCAGAATTTCAAACAGTTCCTGTTTTTGCAGCAGCTTCTTTTTCTGCCCAACTCAGGTACCTATTCCTAGCTAAATTCAGTGGGATAATTAAGGCAGCTCTCACTTTCTCACTGCTGCAATGCACAGATACGCTGCTGGCTTAGCAGGTGCCAAGAGTTGCTTAATTAAGCCTGTCAGCACGCTGGAGCTGTATACAGACAAACTCTATTCAGGAAAAAGAAATGAAACCAAGGGGCAGATTCTATAAACAGGCATCCTGATTGTAAGCAGCAGAAGACATCCTACCGCTGTCTGGCAGCCAATCAGGATGCAAGTTTAAAAGAAAAAATCCACGAGGCAGGCTGCTTACACTGTAGGTGCAGGGAGGTGCCTAGGGACACTTAAGCTCACCCAAGGTTGGACGTTAGTGTGATTTCACTCAGGGCCTTGGGCAAGCTTAAGTGGTCCTAGGCATCTCCCTAGGGCTGCGATATACACCTGAAATGTAGGCCAGCTAAAACTAGATACAGCTGGCTGAGCTGATCGCAGCAAGGGTATCCTAGATCAGCTGAGTTAGCAGGCCTCCTCAAAGCCATGGTTTTGAGGAGTCCTGCCAGATCAGCAGATGAAGGTGAAAATACCCCTACAATGATCAGCTGAGTGGCTGCGGCAGGAACCACCCCCCACACATTGGCAGGAGTGATGCCCAGTCCCTCATGCTGAAATCTCCAAACCCTCTCCCCGTGAAGTCAATCGGCAGGAAGGATGCCCACTCCCTCCTACTAGAACCCCCCAACCCCCGCAAGCAAAGTATACCAGCAGGAGGAATGCCCACTTCCTCCTATCTGAACCCCCAAATCCCCTCCCATGAAGCTTTCTGACAGGAGGGATGCCAACTCCCTCCTGTAGAGATGCTTACTTCCTTCAGCCAGTAGACCTGCCACTTCAAAATGGCAGACCTTCCCCTTCCTGGTGCCAATCAGAGTCTTAGGCAATGCCCATTGCATCCCAGGATGCACCAGGAAGGAGGCCTAAGGCTCTGATTGGCCCAGGTGCCTAAGACTCCTCGTATGAGAGGGTTCTTAGGAATCTGAGCCAGTCAGGGCCTTAGGCCCTTTCCCAGTACATTCATAAGAACATAAGATTTGCCACTGCTGGGTCAGACCAGTGGTCCATCGTGCACAGCAGACCATTCACGCGGCGGTCCTTAGGTCAAAGACAAGTGCCCTGCTTGAGTCTAGCCTTACTTGCATATGTTCTGTTCCAGTAGGAACTTATCCAACCTTGTCTTGAATCCCTGCAGGGTGCTTTCCCCTATATCAGCCTCCGGAAATATTCGTGGTTTTGGACCATTTGCAAGGCTTTTTGGTGCTGCAGAGGATCCCAGTCTTGGGACATCTCTGGCTGTGGGTCAGCGCATACTCTGAGGTCGAGGGTCTGCTTTCCAAGGGGCAGACTTTTTTGCAGTGCACTCACTTGGATAGCCTGTACTACCAGTTCGGGGGCTCAGGAACCATTCCCTTGTTTGTCTGCAGTGGGCTTGAGCACAGGCTAAGTGGCTCTGTGGCAGTTTTCCCAGGATTGGGGTAGACTGTTTCCTCCCTCGTTTGTGTGTCTGAGATCTTGTAGGGTTTGAGGTCTATGGCTAATTTGTTGAGCCTGAGAGGCAGTCCAAAGACACAAGCAGTCCAGATTCCAGGCTTGTTGAGGTGGAAGTTCTCCCTGTAAGCTGTTTGTGAGAAGGGATTGACTACCCACAGGTTCAGGAATAGAGCGTCTGTCTACTAGAAAGAAGATTTTTGAGGTAAGAATCTAATCTTTCCTTATACCTTTATATCTCACCTTATCGAGCCTTTAAAGCATCACTTCAGCAGAGTAGTAGCTGTCTCAAGTGTGATTCGTCTGAGGTGAAACTTGGCCTTATGTTTTGGTTCTGCCCAGAAGTGTTGCCCTTTTGGACTGAATTTCTTGCTTTTGTGTATACTATTTGGAAGCAAAAAGTGTCTATTTTCTCCATTACTGAAGGCAGGAGGCAGGAAGGAGCCAGAACTAGGGGCAGCGGCGAGAGTTAGCTCTGCCCACACCCACCACGTCGGCGAGGTCAGAGCCCGAACTCCCCCTTAAAAGGGGTGGAGCCAACGGTGCACAGCCGTTCGGTGCACAGCAAAGGCGCTCTCCTTAGTGAGTGCGCCTTTGTGAAGGGCCTTGCGAAGGGCCTCAAGAAGGGCCAATTCACTACAACCAAGGACACCAGGGAAGGACAGCAAGCAGGCAGAGAGAGAGAGAGAGGACACCAACAACAGGCAGAGAGAGAGAGGGAGAGGACAGCAGCAGGCAAAGAGAGAGAGGACACCAACAGGCGGACAGAGAGAGAGAGGTCACCAGCAGCAGGCAGAAAAAGAGAGAGAGGATACCAGCAGCAGCAGGTAGACAGAGAGAGAGAGGACACCAGCAGCAGCAGAGGACACCAGCAACAGGCAGAGAGAGAGAGGTCACCATCAGGCAGAGAGAGAGAGAGGTCACCAGCAGCAGAGGACACCAGCAGCAAGCAGAGAGAGAGAGGTCACCAACAGGCAGAGAGAGAGAGAGAGGTCACCAGCAGCAGCAGAGGACACCAGCAGCAGGCAGAGAGAGAGAGAGGACACCAACAGGCAGAGAGAGAGAGAGAGAGAGAGGTCACCAGCAGTAGGCAGAAAGAGAGAAAAGACACCAGCAGCAGGCAGAGAGGACATCAGCAGCAGGCAGAGAGAGAGAGAGAGAGAGAGAGAGAGAGAGGACACCAACAGCAGGCAGAGGGAACGTCAATGGAAGCAGAGGGAAACCAGAAGATGAGCTTTCCGGTGTCAGGGAGACAGTCATATGTATGCGGTCGGTGTCAGGAGCTGAAAAGCTTGAAGAAGGAAGTCAAGCGACTTGAGGACAAGATTAAGGAGCTAGAAGAACTTTACACCACCAAGGGCCCAACCAGGACAGCTGAAGAATTCATGAGTGAGAGACAAATTGAGGAGAAAGTCAGGGAACTCGAGAAATTCATTGAGGAAGCATACAGGAGGAGGGTGGAAGAGAACAACCTTGAGATGAAAGATGAAGTTACAGCAACACCAATATGGAGGGAGAACAAGAAACAGATGACCTCAGAGAAGACACCCACAGAGGAACACCACACGAGGGGGAGAAAATGGCTAGCCGATGCCTGGAAGAAAAAACAGTGAAGAACACCGAAGACATTGACCTGAGACCGAAGCGAAAATGGAAGAAGGGAAAGCCAGCGATCCTAGTGGGAGACTTGATCCTGAGGCATGTGGACAGTAACATAGCAGGAGGGAGAGAGGACCGACTGGTGACCTACCTCCTTGGAGCAAGAACTAAGGACATCATGGACAAAATTGGAAAGATCCTGGAAGGAACGGAGACGGAAGAGACCACAGTAATGATCCACATAGGGACGAATGATGTCAGCAGGAGAGACTACAGAAGAAGCACGCTGATTGAACAGTTCAAGATCCTGGGAAGGAAGCTGAAGATGAGGACCCAGAAGATAGCGTTCTCAGAGATCCTACCGGTACCGAGGGCAGATGTGAATAGGCAGGAGGAACTACAATCAATAAATGCGTGGATGAGGAAATGGTACGGAAGAAGGGTTCCACTTCGTGAGGAACTGGACAACGTTCTTGGGCAAGAGCAAGCTCTACAGGAGAGATGGACTGCACCTGAGCACGGTGGGAACTAGACTTCTAGCAAACAACGTCAGGAGAGGAATAGGACAGGCTTTAAACTAAGAAGAAGGGGAAAGCCGATAGTTGACCAAGCGTCGACGATTCGGATTAAGGTATCCCGTGAAGATACTAAGGGGAAAAAAGGCTGGGAAGAAACAAGGGACAAATTACAGGAGTCGACTAACCCAGAAGAGGAGGTTAGAAAGATTGTATCAAAAAAGAAGAAACCAAGGACCGAAGCACAGGGAAAGGAAATGAAGCTAAGAAAACACTAGGATCTAAATTGCATATATACTAATGCAAGGAGCCTAAGAAACAAAATGGGGGAATTAGAAGCCATGGCCAATGCAGAGGACATAGACATCATTGGAGTCACTGAAACATGGTGGAATGAATGGGATACAGCACTGCCGGGGTACAAGCTCTATCGCCAGGACTGGTCAGGACAGAAAGGAGGTGGAATAGCCCTATACATAAAAGAAAGCATACAATCGACAAGAATGGACACAGCAGAGACGACCAACAAGCTGGAATCACTATGGGTTAAAATACCGGGAAGGTAAGGGCCTGAAATAAAGATGGGTCTATACTATCATCCACCCGGGCAAACCGGAGATATCGATGAAGAAATGGAAGCTGAGATGAAGCGGGAATGCAAAAGTGGTAACACGGTTATTATGGGAGATTTCAACTACCTCGGGATAGACTGGAGTCTTGGAAGCTCAAGATGCGCTAGGGAGACAGAATTCCTGGAGGCTACACAAGATTGCTTCATGGAGCAGCTTGTTAGAGAACCGACAAGAGGAAATGCCACTCTGGATCTAATCCTAAATGGGTTAAGAGGACCTGCAAAGGAAGTGGAAGTAGTGGGACCGTTGGGAAATAGCGATCATAACATGATCAAGTTCAACATGATCAAGTTCAATGCTTGAGTACCTGATTGTAGAACCGCTTAGATAACCTTGATAGGCGGTATATAAAAGCTAATAAACTTGAAACTTGAAGGTTGAGGTTGGAATACAGAAAGGAAAGAGAACCATAGCGACAACTTTAAACTTCAGGAAAGGAAATTACGAAGCAATGAGGAAAATGGTAAGGAAGAAACTTAGGAACACTTCCAGAAAATGGCAAACGGTAGAACATGCCGGTCTTTTTTCAGGGACACGGTGAGTGAGGTGCAAAATCTGTATATCCCCAGATTCAGAAAGGGGTGCAAAAAGAGTCGAACAAAAGACCCGGTGTGGATAACTAAAATAGTGAAAGAAGCGATAGGCAATAAGAAAAATTCATTCAGGAAATGGAAAAAGGACAAAACTGAGGGGAACTGGAAAGAGCACAGGAAGTATAAAAAGAATGTCACTGTGTGGTTCGAAAAGCTAAAAGAGAGTATGAAGAGAGGCTAGCCAGGGAAGCACGAAATTTCAAACCATTCTTTAGATATGTTAAAGGGAAGCAGACGGCTAGGGTGGAGGTGGAACCGCTGGATGACGGAGACAGAAAGGGAGTGGTGAAGGAGGAGAAAGAAGTGGCAGAAAGACTTAACATGTTCTTTTCATCTGTATTTACAAATAAAGACACAACCAACATACCGGAACCTGAGCAAATCTTCAAGGGAGATCAAGCAGAAAAATTAACATCCATGGAAGTGAGCCTTGAAGACGTTTGCAAGCAGATAGAAAAATTAAAAACTGACAAATCCCCGGGTCCGGATGGAATCCATCCAAGGGTTCTGAAGGAACTAAAGTAGGAAATAATGGAACTACTGCAGCAAATTTACAATCTATCCCTGAAAACAGGCGTGATCCTGGAGGAATGGAAGATAGCCAACGTTACGCCCATCTTTAAAAAGGGATCAAGAGGTGACCCGGGAAACTACAAACTGGTGAGTATGACCTCTGTTCCAGGGAAAATCGCGGAAGCACTGATTAAAGAAAACATCGATGAACATCTTGAAAGAAACGAACTTCTGATAACCAGCCAACATGGTTTTTGCAAGGGGAGATCGTGCCTAACAAACTTATTGCACTTCTTTGAAGGAATTAACAAATGGATGGCAGAGGAGACCCCATAGACATCATATATCTAGATTTCCAAAAAGCATTTGACAAGGTACCCCATGAACGCCTACTTCGGAAATTGAAGAACCATGGGGTGGAAGGAGACGTACATAGATGGATCAGAAACTGGTTGGCGGGCAGGAAACAGAGGGTAGGAGTAAAGGGCCACTACTCAAACTAGAGGAGGGTCACGAGTGGTGTCCCGCAGGGCTTGGTGCTTGGGCCGCTGCTATTTAATATATTCATAAATGATCTAGAAACAGGGACGAAGTGTGAGATAATAAAATTTGCGGACGACACCAAACTATTTAGTGGAGCTCAGACTAAAGAGGACTGCGAAGAATTGCAAAGGGACTTGAACAAACTAGGGGAATGGGCGACGAGATGGCAGATGAAGTTCAACGTTGAGAAATGTAAAGTATTAAATGTGGGAAGCAGAAACTCGAGATACAACTACACGATGGGAGGGATGTTATTAAATGAGAGTACCCAAGAAAGGGACTTGGGGGTAATGGTGGACATGACAATGAAGCTGACGGCACAGTGCGCAGCGGCTACTAAGAGAGCGAATAGAATGCTAGGTATAATCAAGAAGGGTATTACTACCAGAATGAAAGAAGTTATCCTGCCGTTGTATCGGGCGATGGTGCGTCCGCATCTGGAGTACTGTGTCCAATATTGGTCGCCGTACCTTAAGAAGGATATGGCGTTACTTGAGAAGGTTCAGAGGAGAGCGACACGTCTGATAAAGGGGATGGCAAACCTTTCATACGCTGAGAGACTTGAGAAACTGGGACTCTTTTCCCTGGAGAAGAGGAGACTTAGAGGGGATATGATAAAGACTTACAAGATCATGAAGGGCATAGAGAGAGTAGAGAGGGACAGATTCTTCAAACTTTCAAAACATAAAAGAACAAGAGGGCATTCGGAAAAGTTGAAAGGGGACAGATTCAAAACAAATGCTAGGAAGTTCTTCTTTACCCAGCGTGTGCTATACTCCTTCAATGGATTACACCAGAACTGCCAACTTTGATTTTATGGTGATCACAATGATCTATTTACTTACTATGGAATGCTGTGATGTTAAAGACCTTAAATAACGCGAGAGAATGCAGTTCAGTGCAATCTGGGAACCCTTTAGGAATATTTTGACCTCAGCAGCAAGGAGCAGAATACTTAACTTTAAATAGAGTTTTCCATACACCACACAGATACCCTGTATATTTACTCTGTTTAGAACACTGAGGTGGGAGGGGGTGGGTAGTGGCTTGTATATGTTTGAATTGATGCCATTATTTCTGTGACTCTTGTTGCAAGTTGTATAGATTTGGTTGTTTGCTATAAGTGGAAATGTAGAATGTATGCTGTTATTTGTGTCTTACTAAAGATGATTTAAACATAAAACAGGCATCTACTTGGCCTTCACAAAGAGGTGTCCTGTAAACCGCTCTGAACTGCTTGTGCTACTGCGGTATACAAAATAAAGTTGTTATTATTATTATAAAACCATTCTCTATGGCAGCCAATCTATAAAGGGCACCTAATAACATGAGTAGTAAGCTTATTATTTAAGGGCATTTGGTTATGTGCAAGGATCCTTATAATACCTAGTATAAATCCAGCATCAGAGTGCCAAAATTTAAGTGTGAAGAAAAAAAAGGGAGAATAGAGGCAGATCAGACAAGTACCAGCACAGGGGTTTTATATAAAAAAATACCTGCCCCAGATCTGCATTTCAGTGCAGAAGCGCCTGCCTCAGGAGTCAAAAATTCACCATAAACAGGTATGGATGCATATTCATACAGATGAACTGCAGAAACACTACAGAACAAGTTGCATTTTAAAGCTGACATCATACATCTTTGACCCTTTAGCACTGATGCTGTTTTTCTGCTGATCTGCCGCTTTTTGCTGCGTGTGTGATAATCTTCACTGTGCCATAATCATCCTGCAGCTTATTCTGTAGTGTTTCTGCAGTTCATCTGTATGAATATTACATGCATCTATACCTGTTTACAGCCAATAATTGACTCCTACACTAAAATGCAGGTCTGCAGCAGTTCTTTTTTAAATAAAACCATTGTGCTAGAAGTTTTCAGGTCTACCTCTATTCTCTTTTTCTGGTTGCCATACATAGAAAGGATTATCTGCTTTCTTTTTTTTTTCCTTAAAATTGACATTTATAACAGATCTATAACTTGCACAAATATTCGTGTCTAACCTTACAGTATTCTGTAAATTGTCTGCATAAATGCAAACTCCACCTGTGGCTCCTCCCCTGTAAACTTCCCTCTCACAGTTATGCACTATGGGGGGCAATTCTATTACTTGGTGCCTTGACTTAGGCAGCACAATGGGGTGTAATTGGCGCCAGTTGTATTACAGCACCTAGCCATGCATTGAAATCTGGGTGCACCTACTTATGCCAATGGCTGGTGTAAATTTGCGTACCTAAGTGTGCCATGCATAAGAACATATGAATTGCCATACTAGGCAGACCAAAGGTCCATCAAGCCCAACATCCTGTTTCCAACAGTGGCTTACCCAGGTCCCAAAGTACCTAGCTAGATCCCAATTAGTAAAACAGATTTTATGCTGCTTATCCTAGGAATAAGTAGTGGATTTCCCCAAATCATCTCAATAATGGCCTATGGACTTCGCTTTTAGGAAATTATTCAAACTTTTTTAAACCCCACTAAGCTAATTGGGAAAGTCCTCAGGGAGTAGTGCTGTTAGAGCTTGGAGTTACCAGAGAGTACTCAAGCTTGATGACCGGCCATGACCAGTGAAGTCTGGCTGAAGAAGACTTGCAAGTAACCAGTGGGGGGACCACAGGAAGTGACCAGAAGACCCAGAGAGAAGCAGCCAGAGGAGTCTGACCAACTAGCCTGATGGAGAGTGACTGGTGACGGGACCAGTGAGGCAGGTGGTGTCTAGCGGAGAGACTGGTAATGGTAGCAGGAAGGCCAGAAGACCCAGAAGAAAGCAGCCCAAAAACCCAGAAAGCATTGGCCGAAGGAGACTGGCGGGGCCGGTGGCGACTAGCAGAAAGACTGGTAATGATATCGGAAGCAACTTGAAGACTCAGAGGTCTAATGAGGGTTGAAGAGGACCCGGTGAAGAATGAGTGACCCTGGACTGGACCCTGGACTGGCGGAAGGACTGGCGGGGCTGGTGGTGACCAGCGGAGAGACTGGTAATGGTACTGGAAGCTGGCTGAAAACCCAGAAGTCCAAGAGAGGATTATTATTATTATTATTGAAGAGAATCCGGTGGCAACCAAGGAAGAGCTCGGAGCCAGGTCGAGTTTTAGAAGTGTGTGAATGAGAAAGAAGACCAGAAATGCCTGGAGGTGATAAACTGATGGGTGATGACCGCTTGGCCCAATCACACCTGTTGCAGAATGAGGAGACAAACATGGATATTGATGAATGTAATTTTAAAAAGACAGCGTATCACATGTAAAACATACTTTGTATGTAGAAAATGCTTTGTATATAGAATTCCCCCCCCCCCCCCCATAGTAATTGGATTCAGGGTTAATGTTTGCAGAGTTCCAGAAGGAGACCCGGGCATAATTCTAAGTTGAAGACTATTACTCGAATATCTTGGTGTGGGAGGGGAGGGATAGGGTTACCATACGGCTCCAGAAATAAGAAGACAGATTGAGATATCTGGGTTTTACTTTCATTCAAAGCAATAGAAGTAAACCTGGATGTCTCAATCCGTCCTCCTTTTTCTGAAGTCATATGGTAACCCTAGGGAGGGAGATATAAGGAAACTGCAAATGAAAGCTCATAATATCAGATCCCAGCCATAGTTGTGACTAAGCTGTAAAGATAAAGAAGCAGAAGGAAATTGATGGATAAAAAATAAAACAAAACCAAAAAAAATATAATGAAGTGTATGAAAAATATGTTTATCTTTGCCAGAATAATCATATTTTTTAAAAAGCTAACAGTTACCTTGCAACCTCTTCCTCTCACTTATCCCATCAAGTACAAAGTTATGGGCCTAATTCAAAATCTTTGTTTACACATTTTGTGCTAATGAAAAAAAACCCACAAAAAAAACATTTATAAGTCAATCCCTATTTTCTCCTACAGCAGAAATCAATCAAGTGTCACTTCTTCTGCCTTTCAAGTCAAATACTGAATGACATCTGGAACTTCTGCTGGAAGATGTTTATATGTTCTAAAGACTAGATCCAGTACTTTTTAGCAATTATAACTTTCTTTCATCATGACTGTGCCTCAGGCAGACTGACCCATAGGCCAGCATGTCACTTCATTTCACTTTGATGGTGAGAGTCATCAAGCAAAGAACCAAGGTACTTGTAAAGACACTCTACCCTTTAGCATTCTGCCATACCTTATGGATGCTTAAATTAATCAAAGTCTTCCTTCAAGTAATCACTATTTAAATAAGTTCATACCAGGAAGCTTTCTTCCAAGTATGTCTCACTATACACCAGATGTGTGCACAGGGATGGTGGAAACAGAAAACCCATGGAATTCTGTAGGGATGGGGACTAAATTATGTTCCTGCGCACATCTCAATCTCGTGGCCTTGGAAGTTGGAAATGGGAAACCCCTCCCTCCCCACAGCAAAATCCTCCAAATCACTCCTGGCCCTGGACAATCAGGAGCACATATTTAAAATGCTCCTTGCCCCTGACCAATCACAGCACAGTCATATCAAAGCATGGACCTGGAGAGTACTGGCTCAGGGTGCAAGTTTGAAGAGCACAAAAAGCCTGCCTCACCTGGTCCCTTGTAGCAGTTCATTCTCTGCTCCCCCAGCGTATCGTTCACTCTCTCTTAAACCTGCCCCTACCCCACCCAGCTCTTGTACCTTTCAACATCTTTTTTCTCACCAGCACCCATTTGGGTTTCATTCAGTGTAGCCTGTGCTATCTTTCCTCATGATAATATCCACGCTTGCTTTCTTTGATTCTATATTACTGATTTGGTATGTATCAAATGACTTAATATACCATATGTTTTCATGTTCATTATCACCATTTTTATCACAAGTATCACTTGATCTTCAACCACACCAATTAAATTCATCCATTAGCTTAAATTAAATTAAATTAAGTTCATCTACTTAAATTCTTATTTGGTTCACTTTGCACATATTTACTATAAAGATATCACTTCCATCTCTTGCATATACATCATTCACTCATTCATCTATTTCACACACATTTTATTCATAAATCATCATTAATAATTTCTACACTCACACCTACATTCATATTTGTAGGACCCCTGAGGGAGACGTGTTTGTCGAAACACAGACCGTGTTGTGTCCTTATTTTATACATGTGTGGATTCTCATTGGATTTTTATTGCATCTCTTAACTAATTGATTGAATAAAAACCTGCATCCGGAACATTTTGTCCACAGTTTTCTTTTGGTTTTTGGCCGTCTTCCCTCTACCATACCCCATTCCTTTTGATGTAACTTCCTGTTTCCTCAGGGGCACAACAGAGAGAAGAGTGAGCTGGCACAGGCCATACTAAGTGAAATGCCAATGGATGCCAATGCAGGAGTTGCCAAGAGAGGAGGTTAAAAACTTCAGCTGGGCTCCTCCATTGGCTGCTCTACCTGGCCACCTGGTTCTCAAGTCACAACTTTGCTGTCCTGAAGCTTGAGCCTCTTCTATACTCACTATTCAGAAAAAAATATAAGTTTCATATTTTATGCTGGGTACGGGGGAAGGGGGAAATTGAGAAGGGCAGAGGTTGATCCCAGGCTCAGGTTAGGGTGGGGGCAGGGCAAGTGAGATACTGGGCGAAGAGATAGAGCTGGGCAGGGCAGGAGTGATGTTGGGTTAGTGGAGGGGAGTAGGACAAGGGCAATGGCCAGGGGTGTGGGGGGGGGGGAGATGGAGGTGGAGGAGGAGGAGGAGGGATAGGGATAGGGAAGGGCAGATACCAGGATACAGAACAATTTCTTTATCTTCCTGCCATCTTTTTTTTTTCTTTTTGTGTGTCTTCTCAAGGCTTACTCCACCTCAGCTATTAGGTACTGCATTCAGGGACAGGGTAATCCAGTCTATAACAGCTTAAATCCAAAGGATTCAGCTTGTTCCCAGCCAGTTGTGGCCCCAGATGCTCTGTTTCCATGGCCAGGCCTTGCTGTGCTCTAGTGTTTTCTGCTCAGGAACATCAACATTTATTTTCTTCACATTAAAGATAGAGCCCTAGGCCTCCTTTGGATTCTGCCCTGGGCTGCCTCAGAACAGCCCTAGGCAAGTAGTAAAGTCAGCTCTGGATTCAGCTTTAATACGAAGGAAAATATTGCCAATGTTACTGGGCAGGGAAAGCAGGGTCTGACTGAGGCAGTGGACTGGGTAAAAGCCTGATCCTCTAGATTTAAGGTGGTGTAAACTGAATCTGGGAGATCTTGGGTTCCAAATTTACCTATTTCCTTACATTCATATTTTATCAGTGTTAGTGCTAAGGTGTGGTGGGGGGTTGAGGGGTTAATGTTGATCAGTACTATTGTGTTCCTCCACCTTTCCCTGATTTACTCGGATTCAGACAGTGGACATGGCATGGCATGAGTAGGGTTACCAAAGGTCTGGAAAAACCCAGACATGTCCTCTATTTAGAGGACTGTCTGGGTGCCCGGACGGACTTTCCAAAACCTGGTAGTTTGTCTGGGTTTTGGAAAGCCCCAACCTCTGGCCGCATCTGGAGGTCTTCTGAGCATGCATGGATGATGTCGCAGACGTGGCCCAGAGATCGGACAAGAAAGATGAGGATTTGTGGGGGCTGGGCCATGGGTGTAATGGGGCGGGCTGGAGGCAGAACAAGGTGGGGTTGGGGGCAGAATGGGATGGTGCCATGGGTCCAGGTTTCTACCACAGAAAATTTGGTAACCCAGGGCAAGAGGTGTTCTATTTTTGTTACATGTATGCTGTTCTAACTACTTTTAGGCAGATACCTGCTTAACTTATATGGCACATTTTTGCAGAATATATTTAAATACCCAAAAGTTGTTTGTTTGTTTTGTAACATTTCATGGGTATCCAGATAAGGGGGGTTTATTTTGGGATGAAAAATGATCAGTAGATAATGTCTTTTTGTTTTTCTTTTATTTCTCCAGTGCTTTTCTGCTGATAGAGAATGTGATTTCTCAGTGGTTCCTGTTGTAATGTTTGGTCCTTTATTCTGTAATTGGTGAGGATTAGTTTGTATTCTGTGAGTGACCAAGGTGAGAAATTCTGTTGGCATGTAATTTGTGTGAGGATCCATAGCAGTCTGATTGGCTGGCTTTTCCAGTAAAAATCATAATGCAGTTCTGTATATTCATTGCTGCCATGAGAACATAATAGCCATACTGGGTCAGACCAATGCTCTATCTAGCCTAGTACCCTGTTTCCAACAGTGGCCAATCCAGGTCACAAGTACCTTTGCAGAACCCCAAAGAGTAGCACGATTGCATGCTATCAATCCCAGAGACAAGCAGTGGCTTCCCCCATGTTTAGGGTTCCACCCTGTTCCGCCCTCCTAGACTCATCTTGTTCTGCCTCTAGCCCCACCCCCTCTTTTTTGCTGACCTCCAGCATGCGAGGATGCATGTGACACCATCTGTGCATGCTTGTTGAAGGCCCTCCAGATGCAGCCGGAGCTTGGGGCTTTCCAAAACCTGGACAAACTGCTGAGTTTTGGATAGTTAGCTCAACATGAAGTAGCACTAAATCCTGCAAAAAAGCTTCTCAGAGCTCATTTAACAAAGTCAGCCGACCATGGTATTGCTGGTTTTGAAAGCTCAATGTATCTTAAACCCTGTATTTATCACCTAAGGCTTCATAATTGGAGTTTTATACTATTTGGCTTTGTATTTAGTGATAAATCTCCAGAGTTGTTTGTCACTTAAACATTTCTAGAGTTTTGACCCCTGGTGCAGGCATAAGTATTGCTGAAACACTGCCATGTTAGATTTTTTTCTATGTGTGCCACTAGAAGCTGGAAAAAATTAAGAGATTTTCATTCCAGCTTTCATCGTGTACCCTGTTATCACTTCACTTTATGTTTCTGGTATCTTCAGCGTGGTATCTTCCTTCTTTTTATTTTTATCAGTGTTAAGTTACAAAACTCAGTGCAGTACTTACACAGCCTCCTTACCTGGGAGAAGTTAAGGCCATTTAATGGGTGACACTGCTCTTCTACTTTTTCTACTGCTCCTGTCCTCTTCTTTAGACGTTCTGCTTTTTGGGCAAGGTATAGGTCCAGTACTGGCACACCACGTGACTTGATGTCAACCTCAGTCAGTGAGTTCACCATAAGCATCACCCATACGGGTCTTTTTCTCTCCCAGTTTCCAGCTATGGCATTGAAAAGATAGTCAGCATAAAGTCCTTTGCCCCGCTGATCTGGGGTCATCCAGGAGGGCATCATAAGTTTGACATATTCCAAATGGCGTTTCAGCCTGCGGTAGATGTCCCTGGGAAGCACACTCTGCAGGTTCTCACCCTGTGGGAGCATTTGGCAGCTGGTCAAAGCAGAAATGGTGTAGGGATCAGTCAAATCCAACTCAAAATACACTATATTGCTCTGTTGGAATGCCTTCTTGGAGTTCTCAGGAATAAAATCCCAGACCCGTGTATAAGGCACGTGGATGGTGCCAAAGAAGTAAGATGGTGGATCTCGCTTTATGGTCCACAGGAAGGAATTCAACTCACTTTGCTAAGAGAGAGAGAGAGAGAAAAAGAACACAGCAGAAAAACACACACTGAATGTTACAGGAAAATTACATGAGAGACCTAATATATTGTAAGTTACACATGCGCTTGCTATATTTAGGTGTCTGCAGTTATTCCAGCTCTACAAAAATATGTGATAAAGTACTTATTTCACTTTGATGATAACAATTAAACAGGATGCTAAATAACAAACCCCCCTAGCCTAAAGCTAAGCACCAATTTGTGCACGCAGGTTATAGAATACTAGCATTTAACACATGTGACTCTTCAGTTACGCATGTAAGTTCTAGTCACACACTCAGCGGTATTCTATAACAGTGTTTCTCAACCTGCGGTACGCCTACCTCAGATGGTATGTGGGCTGGCCACCTCCTGGGATCTCTACTTGCCTGCCTCCCCCCCCCCCCGAAGCCGCCACTGCAGATTCCTCCCTGCCCCATTCCTAAAGCCAACCTTGCCACCCGACACGGTCCAGTCCCACCCCAACCCTGTGGCAACAGGGATGGACCAGGCACGTACAGTGACTGCACTTAGCCAACCCACAGGCCTTCCCCTGACATCAATTCTGATGTCAGAGAGAAGGTTCCGGGCCAGCCAATCGCTTCCTGGCTGGCTTGGAACCTTCTCTCCGTGAGAACTGACATCAAGGGAAGGCCTGTGGGCTGGCCGTGTGCAGTCGTTGCACATGCCTGGCCTGTCCCTGTTGTTGCTGTGGTAGCGGTGCGGAGGGGGGAATGGAGCATGTTGGGTGGCAGGGTCAGCTTCGGGGGTGGGGCAGGGAGGCAGGGAGAGAGGAAGAAAAAGTTGGACTCGTGGAGGGACAGAGAGAGATGTTGGTTGGGGAATGGAATGAGGTCTGGAGGAGAGGAAGCAGAGATATTGGATGCACAGTCAGAAGGAAGTGCAACCAGAGACTCATGAAATCACCAGACAACAAAGGTAGGAAAAATTAGTGATCAAAATGTGTCAGTTTTGAGAATTTATATCTGCTGTCTATATTTTGCACTATATTTGTCTATTTTTCTATAGTTGTTACTGAGGTGACATTGCATATTTTAAAGTTATCTGCCTTGACATCTTTGAAACCCCCCCAAATATAAATGATAATTAACATTTTCTCTGCGTATAGTGTGCTTTGTGTTTTTTTTAATTTTGTGGTTACCATTATGTATTAATAAGATTATATTGTGTGTATATGAAAAATGGATGGAAGACATTGCATTACAATTAGCACTATTATTACGGGAGTAGAGTCAGGGGCGAAGTTTGGGTGAGTCATGGGCAGAGCTTGGGTGGGGATACTTGGTTAGTATTTATTAGGCTTAGGGGGTACTTGGCTTGAAAAGTTGAGAAACATTGCTCTATAACATAGGCAAGCAACTCAGCGCATAAACACAAGGTCTGGGTCCTACATTTGCATGCATAACTTACAGGAGGAGAGTGTGGTGCAGTGCTTAGAGCTACAGCCTCAGCATCCCGTGCTTGTGGATTCAAACCCACGCTGCTCCTTGTGACCCTGATCAAGTCACTTAATCCTCCACTTCCTCAGATACATTAGATAGGTTGTGAGACAGTTAGGAAAATGCTTGAAGTACCTGTATGTAAAACGCTTTGAGTGTGGTTGTATAACTACAAAAAAGCAGTATAGAAGGCCCAATCCCTTTCCCTCCTATGAGTTATGTGCTAAGATGCCCCATTTAGGTGTGTGTATATATACCTCCTATTGACATGGCACAATGGGACATGTCTATCTAAATGCTGACAGATTCTAGTACAGTATTTTATAACATTATAAAATTAATACTTAGGGTTGGATTAATTAAATGGCACTGAAAGTTGCTGGCAGAATGTATTAGTACTAGTCTTTAAGCCCGTTACATTAACGGGTGCTAGAACGGGTGTGTGTGTATGTCTTTATTTCTTTCTCTCTCTCTCCTTAGCCGCTTTCTTTCTTTCTGCCTTTCTTTTTCCTTGGCTGTCCATCACCACCCCTTGCCTGCTCCCCCTGTCCATTTTCCCTTCTTTTTACCTCCCCTGTGTCCACCACCACCCCTTCACTGCTCTCCTTATACAGCAGCAGCCCTTCTCCCTTTGTTTTACCTCCCCCCTGTCCAGCAGCACCTCTTTCCTTCTCCCCCTGTCCAGCAGTAGGCATCCCTTCCTTTTTTATCCCCCCTCCTCCTTCTTATCCCTATGATACTCTTACCTTGCTCTGCCCCTGATCAGAGGTTCCTGACAGCCGCCCAGTTGCACCCATTGGAAAAGTTCCCACTGCCGCATCCCGCACCCCTCCTGACGCGGCTCCCACTGTCCTTTCTGTCTGTCTCTGTCCCTGGCCCCCTTTGCCTGTCTGTCTTTCTGTGTATCTCCCTGCCCCTGTGTCTTTCTTCTTTTCTTTCTGTCTCCCTTCTTCCCTCTGTCTGTCTGTCCAAAGCAGCATTCCATCCCCCTCCATTTCCCTCCACCCACACCAGTTCCCTGTGCACCTGCCCCTGTGTCTTTCTTATTTTCTTTGTGTTTCCCTTCCTCTCTCTGTCTGTCTGTCCAAAGCAGCATTCCCTCCCCCTCCATTTCCCTCCCCCCCACCAGTTCCCTGTGCAGCAGCATTAGCATTTCCTCTACCCCCCCTTTCCCTTCCCGCGGTCCATACTACAAACGTGGTGATTCCAGCAGCGCTTGCATCAGTCTCCACACGCTGCTTCGGGTCCTTCTACTGCCCTGATTTACTCTGGCACGTCCCTGATGACATCATCAGAGATGCGGCAGAGCAAATCAGGGCAGTAGAAGGGCCCGAAGCGGCGTGTGAAGACTGATGCACACGCTGCTGGAATCGCCATTCGGGCCCGCGGGAAGAGAAGGGGGTGGGCGGCAAAGGAGGAACGGAGATCGGCGGCGGCAGGAGGAACGGAGATCGTCGTCTGGCTGCGGTCTGGCTTGTGGAGGCGATCGGCTGGTGACGTATTAGCGCATGCGCACTCCTTCGGCCACAGACCTACATGCGCACGGAACACGCAAATAGGAGTGCGAATGCGCGGCTAGCTCTTTATTATATTAGATGAGGCTATTGAGGCCCTCGGGCAGCCTGAGCAAAACAGGGGTCCTTGTTGGGAATCCATCATAAGGAACTGAATGGCTGAAAGCCACCGTGAGATCACATTTTTACTGCCAAATTTCTTTATTTGGATGGTGGAAGTTACAAGTGGAGATGAGACAAGGATGGAGATAGATCCCGCAGGGGCGGAGACAAATTTGCCCCCATGTCATTTTCTACACCTTACTTCTGGGTCTTATGTACCACCCAAGGGGTTTCAGCCTATATGTGTTCATCTTGTGGCTTGTATCTAGAGCTCCTTCAAATACTACTTGAAGAGTGTGTTTCTGCCAAAGGAGCTAATGAGATAATTGCCCCAGCTGAGGAAAGACTAGCTCCTGAACCACCTTGTCCCAAGAGGTTTTGCTTTCAGCACCCATCTGGCTGCTGAAGGTACTATTTGTGGGCAACTTCCTGCTACTACCCCTCCCCATGCATTCTACCTTGCCAGATTATAGGAAGTTCCTTGGAAGTAGAAAGTGACAGTAATCATTATCGTGGTAATTCCGTGGTTACCATGGTAATGGAGAAGCCTGAAGACATTTGCCTAGTATTACCATGGTAGCAGTAAACCTTTCCACAGTAGTGCCGCAGGAATGAGAATTGCTGCCATGGTAATACTGCGGCAATAGGGGCACAAGAAATCCCTCTACCTGAATAGATCTGGTGGTCTAGTGATCTCTTCTAGGGCAGAAAAGAATCCAACTCTTTCTTTTCTTTGCCGTTGTAACCGCCGCCGCTCTGAAGATTTTCAAGATGTCTTCTGAGACTTCATGCGGCAGCCTCACGAGACTTCACAAAGTCTCATGAGGCTGCCAATGAGGGACGAATACCAGAGTCAGCACAGATCAGTCAGCCAAGCCAGCCCAGCCAACCAATCCAGGGGATAAAGAGAGGGATGCCAGAGCATGGAGGGAGGGAGGGATGCCAGCCAGCCAGCCAAAGAGGGAGGGATGCCTGCCAGACAGCCAGAGGATGAAGGGGGAGAGGAGAGAGCTGCCAGGAGGGAAGGGAAGGAGACAGAGATGCTGGGGGAGGGGAGAAGAAAGGAAAGAAAAGAGAGATGCCAGAGCATGGGGGGTGGGGTTAGAGACAGAGAGAGGAGAAAGAAAAATGGAGAGGTGGTAAAGCTGAAATGAATCATATATAAAGGAGAGAAGAATTACAGGCTGAATGGAAGGGGGAGAGGATAGACAGTTTATGGAAGGGGGAGAGGGCAGGCTCTAGTAAGACCTCATTTAGAATATTGTGTACAATTCTGGAGATGGCACCTTCAAAGATATATGAACAGTATGGAGTCAGTCCAAAGGAAGGCTACTAAAATGGTGCATGGTCTTCATCATAAGGCATATGGGGACAGACTTACAGATCTCAATATGTATACTTTGGAGGAAAGGCAGGAGAGGGGAGATCTGATAGACTTTTAAATACCTACGTGGCATAAATGCACATGAGGCGAGTCTCTTTCATTTGAAAGGAAGCTCCAGAATGAGTGGGCATAGGATGAAGTTAAGAGTTGATAGGCTCAGGAGTAATCTAAGGACATACTTTTTCACAGAAAGAGTGGTAGATGCATGGAATAGTCTCCCAGTAGAGGTGATGGAGACAAAGACTGTGTCTGAATTCAAGAAAGCATGGGACAGGTATGTGGGATCACTTAGGGAGAGGAGATAGTGGAGGCTGCAGATGGACAGATTGGATGGGCCATTTGGCATTTATCTGTCATCAATTTATCTGTCATCATGTTTCTATGTTTCCATTAAAATGGTACTGTATTATCTTATATTCCAATTTTTATTTTATTTCTATTTGTTTATTTGTAAAGTGATGGTTGTTGTCAGTTTGTTTCAAATTTACATCTGCTGTCTTTATATTTTGCATGGTATTAGGGAACATGTGTCACTGTTTCTGTGGTGTTGCATTGTATGCAGAGTATGGCTTCTTGGCAGTACGATATAACCTTTGTCTACATATTTCTATTTATAGTTTGCAGATACTTATCCCATTCTTGGTGAGAGTCTGTGTGAAAGAGACCAGTTATTCTGATAGTACTGAATGTCTATGTAGAATCAATCTGTACTAATCCAGTTTGTTTAGTAGCTTGGAAACAAAGAGTATTTCTAAAACTTAATGCTAAGCTTGAACAGTTATAGTGGACATTGATACTCTTTTGTCTGTTTGGGCTGTGTGGTTTCTCACTAGAAGAAAATCTCTTTCTGGAGGACTGTCCAGGTGCCCAGAGGGATTTCCAAAACCTAGCAGTTTGTTGGGTTTTGGAAGGCCCCGATGTTAGGACCATGTCTGGATGTCCTCTGCGCATGTTCAGACATCAGCGTGATATCATTACATCAACATCTGTGCATGTACATAGAACATCCAGACATGGCCCCGAGTTAGGGGAAGGAGACAAGTGGTTCATGTGGAGGCGGGACCGAGGCCAAAGCAGGGAGGAGATGGGGAAGTGGCATGGCATGGCATTGCTGGGACCAGAATGGGGCGGGCCAGGTGTCTTATTTTTTAAAAGGCAATAAGCCATGTGCTATAGCAGTTTTTTTCAACCTTTTCAAGCCAAGTACCCCCTAAGCCTAACAAATACCAACTGAGCATCCCCGCCCAAGCTCTGCCCCAGACCCGCCCAAACTCCGCCACTGACCTGCCTAAACTCCGCCCCTGAATCCACCCCATAATAATAGTACTAATTGTAATGCAATGTCTTCCATCCAATATAATCTTGGTAGTACATAATGGTAACCACAAAATAAAAAAAAACACAAAACACGATACGGAGAGAAAATATTAATTATCATTTATATTCGGGGGTTTTCAAAGAGGTCAAGGCAGATGACTTTAAAATATGCAATGTCACCTCAGTAATAATTATAGAAAAATAGACAAACAGACAGCAGATATAAATTCTCTAAACTGATACATTTTGATCACTAAATTGAAAATAAAATCATTAATCCTACCTTTGTTGTCTGGTGATTTCATGAGTCTCTGGTTGCACTTCCTTCTGATTGTGCATCCAATTTTCTTTCTTTCTTTCTGCTTCCTCTCCTCCAGACCTCATTCCATTCCCCAACCAACATCTCTCTCTGTCCCTCCACGAGTCCAACTTTTTCTTCCTCTTTCCCTGCCTCCCCGCCCCACCCCCAAAGCCGACCCTGCCACCCGACACACTCCATTCCCCCTCAACTTTTTCTTCCTCTCTCTGCCCCCTCCCCCCTGCTGAAGCCACCGCCAGCACCGCAAGTTGACCCTGCCACTCGACATGCTCCATTCCCACCCCATTGCCACTGCCGCTGCAACAGGGACAGGCCAGGTGTGTGCAGCGACTGCATGTGCCAGCCAACAGGCCTTCCCCTGAAGTCAATTGTGACGTCGGAGAGAAGGTTCTGAGCAAGCCAGGCAGCAATTGCGGTGGTGGTGGTGGTGGTGTGTAGGAATGGAGCATGTCGGGTGGCAAGGTCGGCCTCGGGAGTGGGGCAGGGAGCAATTGGTGGCGGGGGGTTGGGGTACCACGGGGCAGGAGGGCTTGGGCTCCCTCCTGCCCAGATCGTTGTAGGGGGGGGGGGATTCTGTAACCGGTGTTGTTTTTGACAGACATTGGTTACAGAATCCAGCTTTTAGGTGAAGGACTGGCTCCTCCTTCACCTAAAAGCTCTTGTTTTGGGCGTTTGGGAGTTAGGCTTTTTTTAGGTTCATTATAGGGTGTTAGTGTAGACGTAGTGGTGGTCTGGGCATTTAAAGAGCTGAACGTAGAGGAAGGCCATTATAAAAAAAGACCTCCTTTTGGATTTTTTTAAATAATGGACATTTTCCCTGCTTCTACTTTCAACTTTTAAGGCCTTAGGCCAAAAGGGGACTTAGACGTGTTTTTTTGATTATGCCCTTCCACTTCTATGTAAGTTTGCACAAAAGCATTTGGAGTCCCTGATGGCACATTCATATGTGAGCGTTAGTATTCTAGAAATTTACGTGTGCAAGGAACAAATAAATGCACATGCCTAGATTATAGAAATGCCCTTATGGTGGAGTTACTCAAAAGGATTCCTAGCTGCATATATTAGAACATGTTGACTAATATCCCTATACCTAGGGTTATCCTCAGATGTCCGGGAAAACCTGAATATGGCCTCCTTTTAGAGGACTGTCTGGGGTCCCCGATGGACTTTTCAAAACCTGTGCATGCTCCAGGCCCTCCAGCCGGAGCTTGTTGGGGAAGAAAAGAGGAGGTTTGGGGGGGGAGGGCTGGAGGCTGAACTGGGAGGGGTTGTGGCAGAATGAAGCAGAGCTAAAGGCAGGACTGGGCGGGGCCAGGGTGAGGCCAGAGGTGGAACAGGGTGGGGCTATGTGTCCAGATTTTTGCAGCCCGAAAAATGGTAACCTTACCTGTATCCCATTCTGCTAGGTTTGCCCTAACCAGTTCCTTATCCTCTACCTTACCTACTGTTTCCCTCCACAACTTTTTATCTGAGCTCTGCTTGTGCTTGTTGCAGAGTGAAATGTCCATCTCATGTCCTTCCCCTTGCTTATCTGTCTCTCTGCTTAAACTCTCTCCATTCTTTTTTCTTGCTCCGCTCTAAAATCAGTGCCAGCAGGAGCAGTTGGATGAGTGATGAGGTGCTACTGCCCTTGCCTCCCCCTGAAGGGGGTCCAGAGAAGAGCAACTAAACTGATAAAAAGTATGGAAAACTTTTCATACGCTGACAAGTTGGAAATACTGGGGCTATTCTCCCTGGAAAAGCAGAGACTTAGAGGAGACATGATAGAAACCTTCAAAATCCTGAAGGGCATAGAGAAGTTAGACAGGGACAGATTCTTCAGACTGTGGGGAACCACAAGTACATGGGGTCACTTGGAGAAACTGAGAGGGGACAGGTTTAGAACAAATGCTAGGAAGTTCTTTATTACCCAGAGGGTGGTTGACACATGGAACGCGCTTCCGGAGGTTGTGATAGGCCAGAGCACATTACAGGGGTTCAAGGAAGGTTTAGATAGGTTCCTAAAGGATAAGGGGATTGAGGGGTACAGATAGAAGTAGAGGTAGGTTATAGAAATGGTCAGGAACCACTTCACAGGTCATAGACCTGATGGGCCGCCGCGGGAGCAGACCACTGGGCGCGATGGACCTCTGGTCTGACCCGGTGGAGGCAACTTCTTATGTTCTTAAGCAATTTAGCTAGTGAATTCAAGGCAATGGTCAACAGAATATTGGACAGAGAGAGGCTTCTTGCTTACTTCTATAAAGTGGATGCTAACATTTATATGCCAATTAATGCATACATGTTTAGAATAATTCAACTAACCTGTCTAAAATTCTTAATAAACTGAACATCACCTGCCCATTGAACTATGTTCATTGGACCTCAGCAGCGAGTCATTTCACATGAGCTCTATTTAACCTGCCGCCTTATCGGTCCATCAAATATATTTAATTTATTATATAATTATTACTTTTTTTGTTGTTGTTATCCTAAACAATAACTTATATTGTTCCATATAGCTTTTATATGCTGTACTTATCTCATCATAGGACTCGTTGCCATTCTGGACCCTGTTTACCATGTGCTGCTTCAGGGTACAGTCTTCATATATCTCAGGTCTGCCATTGGATCCTATGATGAGATAAGTACTGGATGTATAAGTTATGTGGAGCAATATAAATAGAGATTGTGTGAAACAAATTGCTACTGAGATCCAATGAACATAGTTTAATGGGCAGGTGGCTTTCTGTTTATTATGATTGTTGGGCAGCTTAATTGAGTTTGATTACATAGGCCCCCAACCACGTATAATGAACACATGCATGTAAATGCCAAAATTATGCCTAAGCACTAGGAGGGTCCTTAAGCAACCTGGACCAATCAGAGTCTCAGGCCCCTCCCCAGATACACCAAGGAAGGGCCTAAGGCTCTGATTGGCCCAGACACCTAAGACCCCACCCATAGGAGAGGTCTTAAGCAACCTGGGCCAATAAGAGCCTTAGACCCCTTCCCTAGGATGCACCAGAAAGGGGAAGGCCTGCCATTTTGTAAGAGCCAGAGCGGGGTAGTTATCTTTCTGGCTGAACTTCCTGAATAAGGTAGAGGGCAGGGGGAGGCATCAGGGGCACGGGAGAGTTGTTGGGGGGTTGGGCAATGGCAGAAAGAGTGGGCATCCCTCACACTGCATGGGGGTAGAGTCGGGGAATTATGTGAGTGCAGCGGGAGTGGGAATCCCTCCCACTGCTAGGGGTTGGTGTCTGGAATTTGTGTGAGTGCGGCAGGAGATAGTGGGCATCTCTCCTGCCGATCTTTGATTTGGGTTTTATTTTTATTTGGGGGGAGAGGGAAGGGGAGTCTGAGCTGTCAAACTTTACTTTCCTGTTAGTGCCTGAGCCAATCAGCACTCTGGAACTGCTCAAGAAGGGTCCACACTTGATATCTTCCATGGATACAAAAATGTGGCCCAAATAAAGGGGCCCCTAACTCTTGACCTGGTTGAGATCATGCCCTAAAACTTTGGATATCTTCATTAGAGGTCCCAACGTAACCTTGGAAAAAAATCAGCAATTTCTGAGATGATCAAGTGGGGAGTTCTGGACCACTAGTGTTTTTGACTGAGGTTTCATTACAGGATACGATCATACTAATGCAGTCTCAGGGTGTCTAAATGGAGGCAAACAGTTATAGAATGTGTTGGAAGGAGTGATTAGTAAGGTGAGCCCCGTTCTGTTTCTTGCATTTTAACTTTCAGATGGGGCTTACCTTTATAGAAGACATCTACAGGATAGCCTGTATCTCTATCATGTGTATCAGAACATGCTGACTGAAGTTCTTTTCAGTGTCCTCTGATGTCCATAGGTTAAGCTCTGTCCCTGGCTGTATTCAAATCCAGGCTCAAGACCCACTTCTTTGAGGTTTCTTTGAACTCCTATCCCCCAATCACTGTAGGGCATTCATACCTGAGGAACTCCCCAATCCCCTATTTGTCATGTTTGTCTGTTGATTAGATTGTAAGCTCTTCTGAGCAGGGACAGTGTCTTGAATGTTTTAATGTACTGCGCTGCGTACATTTAGCAGTGCTATAGCAATAATAAATAGTAGTAGTAGTTCACCCAATTTTGCACAGGATTTCCCCACTTTAAAGTAATAGTCTGATCCTGATAATTCTTCAGGCTCATTCAGTTGTAGCTGAAATCTCATGTATTGATTTAATCTTTATAACATGCTCTTAGCTTTGCATTTCACAATATTTGTAGTAATGTTTTAAAACAAAATGACCAATTTAAATTCAAATTGTTAGTGCCATTAAAAGGATGAGTGCAATGAAGGGTGTCCCAGTGGCTCATTTGTCCTGCTACACAATGGCAAAGCCAGAAAGCCAATTTTGGATGAGCCTGATCCCAAAGTGGGCGAGAAATTTCCCCTCCCTTCCCACCACACAGTCTATGCAGCCTCTCTCTTTCCTTCCCTATCCACCCCCCCCCCCCAGCCCATGCAACATTTCTATTTCTTCTTCGGGTCACCAGCAGTGGTTCCTACACACTGTAGGAAGCCTTCTCTCTGAAGCAAAACATAAACGCGGCAGAAGGAAGGTTTCCAGGTTAGCTGCCGGCAGCGGCCTGTGGTTGCTGGGTGGGTGGGCCTGAGCTCAAACTGGGTGGGACAGGCCAGGCCAGCACTGTGGTTACACCCTACTGCTATGTATAGAGACCTAAGTTTGATGCCTTACTCAGGTCTTCCACTTCCCAGATCAGCCAAGGCTGAGAATGCCACAGAGGTATTACTCTTAGCTACTGCACAACAGTGATATTGCAGATAAGGGAAAACATAGCTAACGTTCAAGCACAATGTAATTCCCAGGCCACACATGATTATTGGCAACTCCAGTTTACAAAAAGATGGATGCATCCATTTTGTTTTGTTTTGTCAATAACAAGAAACTGATAACCTGGTAAAAGTCTAAAATACAATACTCACAAAAACAGGAAGTCAATTGCAGTCAGAGCTAACATAGCAATTAGCAGGCAAAGAACAACATAAATGCCACTAGTGCTTTGTAGAAGGAACTGTGGTCCTTGAGGCAAGAAGCCACAACTGAAGCAGAATCTAGCACCTCGGCTAAGGTGTTGGAAAAAGTAGTATTGGAACAGTTGCATAATTTTCTGGAGGCATTTGACATCCTGGATGATTATTAGTTTGGTTTTAGACTAGATTCACTAAGCAAACCGATTGTGTACCAATCGGTTTGCGACCCCTTAGCAACCAGATTTCCCTCCGGCCCGATTCACAAACCTCTCCTGCGATCCGCTTTAAATCCGTGCATGCAAATGAGGGGAAACACATGCAAAGTAGACAGGGGTGCGATTCACCAAACAAAATTGGGACACCGATTGGGCTGGCCGATCAGGAATAGAAGCGACTACTGGGGACCAGTCGCACACGTCTCTGCCGACTCTCCTGCTCCAATGCCCTGCTCTCTGCCCCAATCTTGCTGTATAGGAAAAAAGGTTTGCAGCACCGGGGGGAATAAACACGTTCAACCTCCCTTGTGAGGCTCATGTCCCTGCTCTGTTCTCTGCCCTGATCTTCCAGCCCATGTTTTCTCCCCCAAGTTCCTACTCTCTGCCACCTTCCCTGCAGTGCGAGCCTGTAGGTTTAAAGAGGGGGCTGCACGCTGCAATGCAGCCCGGCTTTAAACCCACCGGCTCGCACTGCAGGCAAGGTGGCAGAAAGCAGGAGAGTCTGGGCGGCAAGAGCAGGGCTTGGCTGTAAGGGGAAAGCAGGAGAGTCGGCATGCGTAAACCCCCCCCAATAAAAAAAAACCCGGACACAAAACGCATGCGCAGACCATCTGCAGGGGAAGCAGATGGTCTGCGCATGCATCAGGATCCATGCGGTCGGAGGGGGGGGGTGTTCCTCCGATCGCCCTAATTTGAATTTCTTCATGTTGTGAATTCATCGGGCCTGCTGTAATTGACCACGGATTGCCCCCGGAAAAAAGGTTAGTGAATCTAGCCCTAAGTTTTCTACTGCTTCAGCTGTCGATCAAATTGGGAAAGATTCCGGAAGACTGGAAGGTGGCGAATGTTATGCCGATCTTCAAAAAAGGTTTGAGGGGAGATCCAGGAAACTACAGACCGGTGAGTCTGATCTCAGTACCGAGAAAGATGGTAGAGGCGCTGATAAAGGACCGCATCATTTATCACCTTGACGGACACGATCTAATGAGGACCAGCTGCACTTCTTCGAGGGAGTAAATAGACAGATAGAGACAAGGGTGACCCGGTTGACATTGTATATCTGGATTTTCAGAAGGTGTTCGACAAAGTTCCACATGAACGACTACTTTGGAAAATTGCATGCCATGGAATCGAGAGTGAAATACTCACGTGGATTAAAAACTGGCTGGAGCATAGGAAACAGAGAGTGGGGGTAAATAGACAATTCTCAGACTGGAAGAGCATCACAAGCGGGGTGCCGTAGGGCTCAGTGCTTGGACCTGTGCTCTTCAACATCTTTATAAATGATCTGGACATCGGTACGACGAGCGAGGTGATTAAATTTGCGGACGATACGAAGTTATACAGAGTAGTGAAGACTCAGGGGGATTGCGAAGATCTGCAACGGGACATAATCAAGCTCGAGAAATGGGCATCGACATAGCAAATGAGGTTCAATGTGGATAACTGCAAAGTGATGCATGTCGGGAACAAAAATCTCATGCACGAATACAGGCTGTCCGGGGCGGTACTTAGAGAGATCTCCCAGGAAAGGGACTTGGGAGTTCTGATTGACAAGTCCATGAAGCCATCTGCACAATGTGCTACGGCAGCGAAAAGGGCGAACAGAATGCTAGGAATGATCAAGAAGGGGATCATAAACAGATCCGAGAAGGTTATCATGCCGCTGTACTGGGCCATGGTGCGCCCTCACCTGAAGTACTGCGTCCAGCACTGGTCGCCGTACATGAAGAAGGATACGGTACTACTCGAAAGGGTCCAGAGAAGGGCGACTAAAATGGTTAAGGGGCTGGAGGAGTTGCCGAACAGCGAGAGATTAGAGAAGCTGGGCCTCTTCTCCCTTGAAAAGAGAAGACTGAGAGGAGATATGATCGAAACATTCAAAATACTGAAGGGAATAGACTTAGTAGAGAAAGACATACTGTTCAACCTCTCCAAGGTAGGGAGAACAAGAGGACAATCTCTAAAGTTGAAAGGGGATAGATTCCGTAGAAACATAAGGAAATTCTTCACCCAGACTGGTAGAAAACTGGAACGCTCTTCCAGAGTCTGTTATAGGAGAAAACATCCTCCATGGTTTCAAGACAAAGTTGGACAAGTTCATGCTAAACTAGTGAGACTGGACTCATTTGGAGCACTGGTCTTGACCTTGGGGCTGCCGCGTGAGCGGACTGCTGGGCAGGATGGACCATTGGTCTGACCCAGCAGCGGCAATTCTTATGTTCTTATGTACAGAACTGCTATTGCTTTCAGTCCTTAGATCGTGGTGAGTGTTCTTTATGATTCTGCTGGATGTCTCCTCTGCGTTTTATACTGTGAACCATCAAATCTTGTTGACGAGGCTGTGTTCTTTGGGTATTGAAGGAAAAATGTTGGATTGGTTCCAGCCATTTTTGTAAAATAGGACATTTTGTGTGGAGGTAGCTCAGGAGAAGTCCAGCTGGTCCACAATCACCTGTGGTGTTCCCCAAGGCACTATTTAACATCTATCTGTTACCTCTTTGTAAGGAGTTGCGCAAACTTGGGGGTCAGTTTTCATCTATATGCAGATGACATCCAGTTTCTGATTCAAGTTAACAACTCTATTGATGATGCTTTGAAGGATCTTAATATTTGTTTTCAGTTCATTAAGGGTTGGTTGCACCAGAATCAAATGAAACTGAATGTGGTGAAGACTGAAGTTTTATGCATGAGTCGTGATAGGCAGTTGCCGTTGTTTTCCCCAAAGATAGTGCTAGATGGTGCTTTTCCTGTTTCGCATCAGTGTAAATACCGTATTTTCTCGCATATAACACACGCGTTATACGTGGTTTTTACATACCGCGCATACCCTTGCGTTGTACAAATTTTTTTTTACATAGTTCCCCCCCGACGTCCGATTCACCCCCCCCCCCCCGCAGGACCGCTGGCACCCCCACCCTGAAGGACCGCTCGCACGCACCCGCACCCGCATCCCCACCCCGAAGGACCGCTCGCACGCACTCCCACCCGCACCCGCACCCCCACCCTGAAGGACCGCTCGCACCCCCACAGCCTCCCGACCCCCCCCCATCATGTAGAAGCTCCTACCGGTGTCCTGCTGCTTCCTCTTGGCGGTCCCGACACCCGACACGATCGGGGCAAGAGGGAGCTCAAGCCCTCTTGCCCCAGCCAACCGCGGCACCCCCGACACGATCGTGGCAAGAGGGAGCACTCCCGTCTGTCCGGCCAAGGTACGGGGAAGGGGGTGGGGGTGTCGTGGGGGTCGGCCACGGGGGTCGCGGGTCGGCTGGGGGGGTGGTCGGAGGTTCTTGGGGGGGGGCGGTCGTTGGGGGGAGGGGGGTTTGCGTCGAGGGCAGGAGGGCCTGGGATCCCTCCTGCCCGTAATGTAGTGCGGGGTGGGTGTAGGGGGTCGCCGTGGCCAGGAGGGTTTGGGCTCCCTCCCGGCCCGAACAACTAGCGGGGGGGGGGGGGTCGCCAGGGCCAGGAGGACTTGGGCTCCCTCCTGGCCCGATATTATCGGGGAGTTGGGGAGTCGGCGGGGCAAGAGGGCTTGGGCTCCCTTTTGCCCCGATCGTGTCGGGGAGTCGGGGGGGCAAGAGGGCTTGAGCTCCCTCTTGACCCGATCGTGTTGGAGGTGCCGCGGTTGGCTGGGGCAAGTGGGCTTGAGCTCCCTCTTGCCCCGATCGTGTCGGGGAGTCGGGGGGGCAAGAGGGCTTGAGCTCCCTCTTGCCCCGATCGTGTCGGGGGTGCCGCGGTTGGCTGGGGCAAGAGGGCTTGAGCTCCCTCTTGCCCCGATTGTGTCGGGGAGTCAGGGGGGCAAGAGGGCTTGAGCTCCCTCTTGCCCCGATCGTGTCGGGGGTGCCGCGATTGGCTGGGGCAAGAGGGCTTGAGCTCCCTCTTGCCCCGAGTCGGGACCGCCAAGAGGAAGCAGCAGGACACCGGTAGGAGCTTGTACATGATGGGGGGGGGGGGTCGGGAGGCTGTGGGGGTGCGAGCGGTCCTTCAGAGTGGGGGTGCGGGTGGGAGTGCGTGCGAGCCGTCCTTCGGGGTGGGGGTGCGGGTGCATGCGAGCGGTCCTTCGGGGTGGGGGTGCGAGCGGTCCTGCGGGGGGGGGGTGTGAATCGGACGTGGGGGGGGCATCAGGCTTTCAGGGTGGGGACAGGACTTCAAGGGGGAGAGGAGAGTCAGGGCGGGCGAAAGGAGAGTCGGGGCGGGCGAAAGGAGAGTCGGGGCGGGCGAAAGGAGAGTCGGGCAGCATGCGCGGTATACGGGTGTGTGCGGTATATAAAAATTTCTGTACATTAATTTGTGTTTTCCGCGCGCTATACCCGTGTGCGCGTTTTACATGGGTGCGCGTTATCTACGTGAAAATACGGTACTTAGGGGTAATTTGGGATTTTACGTTACATGTTAAGCCCCAGATTAAGTCAGTGGTATCACAAGCATATTTTAAACTCCATCTGCTGCATAGATTAAGAAATTACTTGTCTGTTACACAGAAACATGGAAACATGATGGCAGATAAAGGCCAAATGGCCCATCCAGTCTGCCCATCTGCAGTAACCATTATCTCTTCCTCTCTCTAAAAGATCACATGTGCTTATCCCATACCTTCTTGAATTCAGACACAGTCTCTGTCTCCACCACCTCTTCTGGGAGACTGTTCCTCACATCTTCCACCCTTTCTGTAAAAAGGTATTTCCTTAGATTACTCCTGAGCCTATCCTATCACCTCTTAACCTCATCTTATGCCCTGTTGATAGATTTAAGACCATTATTAGTGTGCTGTTGATGCCAGTACACTTCTCCCTCTGTATTCGCGGTTTCAGCATTCAGGGTTTTTAGCTTGCTGGCTCCTCCCCCAAAATTACATCAGCTTGCATGGAAAAATCGCCGATTCCAAGCGTTTACAGAGTAAAATCGCTGATTCCCGACACTTTCTTCACCGTGTTTTGCCTCTCCTTCAGGAACAGGCCAGGTCTCCCACTATGTTATTCGCAGTTTCACCATATTCACAATGGTTTTTAATAACATATGAAAAAGTTATTTGCGGTTTTTCTGTATTTGCGGTTCTGTCAATCCCCTATCACAGCAAATACGGAGGGAGAAGTGTATTTGATTATTGTAATGCTTTATATCTTGGTTTACCGAAATGTATGGTCCAGGCTTTACTGGTTGTTCTGAATGCTGCTGCTCGTATTATTGTGTGAGCGTTGAAATTTGATCATGTCACCCAAATTTTATGGGATTTGCACTGGTTGCCAATTAGTGCGTGGATTGAATTTAAGGTTTTTGGCTTAATTTTTAAGCTTGTATATGATGATGGCCTGTTGGTTGTGTGGTATTTGCTGCACTTTTATTGTCCAACATGAGTGTTGAGGTCCATGGATAGGATGGGTTTGTATGTGACATCTGAGTGTGGTGAAACTTTCTGGCCATTGCAAAACTATGCTGGTAGTATAGGGGCCAATGTGGTGGAATGTATTGCCCCCAGAGATAAGGCAGGCATCAGGCATATTACAATTTAGGAAAATGGTTAAAACTAGATTATTTGAGCGAGTGTTCTCTTCCTAATCGGGTTTTTTTCTTCTTCTTTCAGGTTTTATAGTAAATACCCATTATTATTTTGCTGCTAATGATGGTATCATTTTCACTTTCAATTTTATGCTGTTATGATTTTACATTTGTAAGTTAGTTTATTATGTATGTTGTGTTGTTACCTGCTTAGAATTGTAGGTTATGCAGTTTATAAATTTTTAAAATAAATAAATAAACCATTAGGCAAACGATAGCTGTCTGTGTCATAAGGATTGTTTTATGTTTTATGCTATAATTTTGTAAAATTTTTATGTTATAAATTTGTATGTATTTTTGTGTAACCCAATTAGATTTAAGCGGGATATATGTTTTTAAAATCAATCAATCAATAATAAAATGACAACTTTGAGAGGAAGGGGAGGGGGAGAAGAAGAGCAGATGCAATCAAAGCAAAACCATAGATCCAAAGAGTCACACAAGCTCAGAGAACCTTTGCTGCATACTTTTACCTGCAGAGATGGCTGGTGATTTTCCAGTAGCCAATTTACATGGACAAGTGGCCATTTAATATTTCAAAGTGTTAGATCCATGTAGTCATAATTAATGGACTGCTTTGGACTGGGTGATGTTGGGGAAATCAGATTGTTTAGTTTAATTATCAAGATCTCAGGGAGGACTTACAGGTATGAATGATAATTGGGGGAAGGGGGGGGGGGCGCAAGGCAGAAGGTATAATTAGGATGCCTAATATCCTTGCAACAGATATTTATTTAAAAATTTATATATCGCATACAACTATGCGGTTTCTATATCACATACATAAAATCTTGTTTCCCACTGATTATCACATATAACAGAGACATGTCAAGACACCATCGTTAATCATCCCTGTTATAATAGGGATATCACAGTTTGAGGTTTGAGTTATCCTGAGAAGTAGGGGGCACTGAGGGGGAGAGGACAGTACCTGAGAAGGGTTGCCTTCCTAAGGTCCAAGCGTCACCTGGCTAAGTGCGAGCTGCTGAACTTTACCCCAGATATTCAATGCTGGTGGCCACTAAACATCCTATTTGACCGCTAAACTTATCTGGTTAGGCACTGAATATTTATTTGTCTATTCAGTTTTCTATACCGTTCTCCCAGGACAGCTCAGAACAGTTTATATGAGTTTATTCAGGTACTTAACCATTTCTGTCCCGGTGGGCTCACAATCTATCTAATGTACCTGGGGTAGGCACCTAACCAGATAAATCACGTGATATAACTAGTTATCTCCTGTTGAATATTCACGGTTAGACGCTAAAATGCTATTTAATGCGCCTGGAGCCATTTCTGGCCAGTTAAATAGTTTTTGAATATCAGCCAGCATGTAATTACTACTAATTACATTCATTTGCATATTATTTGGGCATAATAAATTCTTATCCACCGAGGACAAATCAAGTCAATTTGTGACCTGCAGTGCCTGGATAATTTGCCCCACAGAATGATATGGGGCAAGGACAAAATATTGCAGAAGCAACATCTATTGGGTTCTAGTGTTCACGATCTGTTCCTGCAGCTACATCTTTACTGTAAGTCCTATTGCTATGGTCAAATAAGCAGGGCCAAGACTGGAAGCTGGACTCGAGCTGTCCTGCTTCACTTAACACTGTGACTTGACTGGCAGCCTGAGACTGTGACTGTGAGCATCAGTCACCAGTACACTGACCTGGAACCAGACATTAATCTGTGCCATTTGAAACCTGTCATCCTTTATCTCTGCTGCATGATAATAACCTCTATGTCTGCTGCCATTTTTATAAGCACACAACCATTAATTATGACAGAATCTAAATCCACAGATGATACTACTCTCAGAACTGGATTACGGCAAAGGCAAACTAAGCACCTGCCTTGGGCCCAAAAGTTTAGGGGAACCCTATCAGATGCACTGGGGACTGAGGAGCCTTGGATTGCCAACTGTCTGGATGTTTTTAGGATTCTGCAAATTTGTAAATTATCGTATTTTTCGCTCTATAAGACACTTTTTTCCCACCCAAAAGTGGGTGGAAATGTTGGTGTATCTTATACAGTGAAGATACAAATTTTTTATCCCCTGCCGTACCTTTTTACATGCCGCCCCCCCCCCCCCGCCCCAGTCGTACCTTTTTAAATGCTCCCCTGTCGTAGTATCTTTTAAAAAAATGTTCCCCCCGCCCCCATCGTACCGTTTTACATGACACCCCCTCCCCCAGTCGTACCTTTTTAAATGCTCCCTCCTGTCGTAGTATCTTTTAAAAAATGTTCCCCCCCCATCGTACCTTTTTACATGCCGCTTATAGCCTGGTGGTCCAGCGGTGTATCGGCTAGCAGAGCGAGCTTTCCACACTCCTGCCTGGGCCAGCGCTGCTTCCTGAATGGCTGCAGGCAGTTTGCGGGACTCGCGAGAACTGACTGCAGCCATTCAGGAAGCAGCACCGGCCCAGGCAGGAGCGCAGAAAGCTCGCTCTGCCGGCCTATACACCACTGGACCACCAGGCTATAAGCGGCATGTAAAAATGTACGATGGGGGGGGGAGAATGACGACACATTTTAAAAAAAGATACTATGACAGGGGGGAGCATTTAAAAAGGTACGACCTGGGGGAGGCGGCATGTACAAAGGTACGATGGGGGAGGGGTGGTGAACATTTTTTTAAAAAGATACTATGATAGGGAGGAGCATTTAAAAAGGTACGACCGGGAAGGGGGGGTTTATAGGTGACATGCTTTATTTTTGCAGTCTTTGAGAACTACAGCACTGTGTTAGAGAGGAGCTTCAGGTGATATGCTGCTTGTGTTAGAGCACTATAAGAACTCCTATGTTATACAGGAGCTATATGTGTGACATGCTGTGCATTTGCTTTGTTTGAGAATTGTTAGTAAGGAAGTTCAGTTATATCTTGCGTATGTTAGAGCTGCACGAGTATAGCAGGTTGTGTATTTTTGGCAGAGATTTAATTTCTTACAGCCTAGGGGAGACAGGCAAAAGGAGCAGTTAAATGAGTAGTCAGTAGTTCATAGCTCTGAAATGTGCATGACACCCTGGGATTCCTGCGACCTATTTCCCAGCCATTCAGCGAGAGCGCTTCCTATGCTAGATAACAGTCTCCTCCAAGGAAATTCACATAAGCCACTCCAATCCAAGAAGACAAGGCTGCACCTTCCTTCTCATTCTGTCCTGTACTTACAACTCTCTCTTTCTCTTCCCCTCTGTCTTTTTTACTTTCATTCTTTCACTGCTTTAGGATTCTTGAATGGTTGTCATGCACAACAAAACTGCTTCCTAACCGGCAGGTGACACGGGGGTGTTTTAAAAAGGTACAGTGCAGAGCCTGGCAAGGCAGTGCAGAGCCTGGTAATGGCCACATCCATTACCATATTTGTGGTAATGGATGTGGCCACAAGATTTCCTTGGGCTTTCCCTCTTCGGAAAACAACTTCTAAAGCCCTCATGAAGGAATTAATGGGATTATTTTGTAGTATTGGTTTTCCCAGGGAGGTACTGTCTGATCGTGGGAGTAACTTCCTATCCAAGGAGATGGAAGGATTTTGGAGAGATCTGGGGATAAGGCACATTAAAACCTCTGCCTATCACCCACAGGCAAATGGCTTAGTGGAGTGGTTCAATCAGACGCTCAAACATATGCTAAAGAAGGGATTAAAAGGGAATATGAGGGATTGGGACCTGTTTATTCCCTATGTTTTATTTGCTGCCCGTGAAAGGGTTCAGGACTCTTTGGGGGTCAGTCCCTTCGAATTGTTATATGGACGAGTTCCCAGAGGACTGCTTGATATTGTAAAGGAGGGTTGGGACCCACCGAACGAGACCGAACTGAATGTGTTATCTCATTTATCTCAACTTAAACAGAGGCTAGCTCAAGTGGCTGGATTGGGGAGAGAAAATTTAGAATTTGCCCAAAACCAACAAAAGACCTATTACGATAGGAAGGCTAAAGATCGCCAATTGGAAGTCGGTGATAGGGTACTTATACTCGTACCATCCAACACGCATAAGTTCCTAGCCCACTGGAAAGGGCCAGCCACGGTGGTGGAGAAGGTAGGCCCTGTAAATTATAGGGTGAGAGATGAGAAGAAGCATTTGCAAACTTATCACATTAATCTACTTAAGCCCTGGAGAGGTGGGGTTGGGTGCAGATCCTGGCATGGAGAATTTGGTTTAGAATTTTTTTTTCTTGTTTTCCTCCTCTAAATCTAGGGTGTGTCTTATGGTCAGGTGCATCTTATGGAGCGAAAAATACGGTACTAGGCTCAAAGTCAGAATGATGGTTAAAGTGTTTGTATATGTTTCACAATTTAGTCCTCTGTAGTTCTCTAATCCTCTCCCCACTTCCAGGCAGAGACTGTGGTAGTATCCAGCCAATGAGGAGGCTTCTAGTCACAGGAAGGAAGGGCTTTTGAGCTGCAAGGCTGGAGAGCAGGTGGAGACTGAGCTTTGTATAGGGTTTTAGAGAGAGCTGGAGAACTAGTGAATATTCAGGGGGAATGGGATTGTTAAAAGTAGGGTTATAAGATTTCCTCTTTAAAAAAATGAGAACACTTGGCCCCACCCCTTTCCACCCCTAGCCCATACAAACCTTGTACTGTATTTCCTTCCCTGAGCTCTAGGCTGCATCTAGAGGACCTCCGTGCATGCATGGACATTGATGTGATAACATGCTCCAGACGCGGCCCCGAGCTCGGGTGTCTGGACAGCTTTCTACATGTTCTGGGCCAGGAGCAGTGGCAGCATACAGGGATAAGTTTTTTACAGGTAAGACTGGGAGGCTTGCAAATCTCTTCATACAGACAAAGGAGGCAATATGGAGGCAGAGGGGGCCTGCTCCAGTGTACTCTCTCCTGTCCCTCTCCTACCTCCTCTGACTCCACTGAAATTTAATTTTCAGACTGGCTGGCAACAGCAACCAGGTGAGCCTGCTGCCGTCAGCCCTGGAAGCCTTCTCTCTGGAGTGATTTTCTTTCCCTGCCTAGGTGGGGCCCTCCAGAGAGAAGGCTTCTTGGGCACACATCGCTGCTGCTGCCAGCCAGCCCGAAGATTAAATTTCAGCAAATAAGTAGTTGGGGGACAGGGGAGAGCCATAGGGAGAGAAAGACGCACCGTTTTGTAGAGGTGGGTGTTGAGGGGGGGGGGGGGAGAGAGAAAGAGAGGGAGGGAGAGAAGCATCCATGAGAGATGGGGAAGGGAAAGAAAGAAGCACCTACAGGGGAGGAGGGAGGGAGAGAGAGAAGCAAGCACCATGGGGGAAGGGAATGAGAGAAAGAAGCAAGCACCATTGGGGGGGATGAGAGAGAGAGAGGGTGAAGCATCAAGGGGGGGCGGGGAATAAATGGAGGAAAAGAGAAGCACCCGCAGAGGGGGTTGGAGGGAGGGAGAGAGAGAGAGTATTAAAAGGATACAAAACATGGGAGGGGGGACTAAGGAAATGGGTGAAAAGTGTGGTGGGGCTGGGGTGAGACTATTGAAAATGGGGTTGGGGTGAGGCAAGGGTGAGACAGGTGGGAGGTGGTAGATGCATGGAACAGTCTCCCAGAAGAGGTGGTGGAGTCAGAGACTATAAATTCAAAAGGGCCTGGGATAGGCACATGGGATATCTCGGGGAGAGAAAGAGATAATGGTTACTGCGGATGGGCAGACTAGATGGGCCATTTGGCCTTTATCTGCCATCATGTTTCTATGTTTTAGAGTTTAGGGTTACAAATATGGTAACCCTAGTCACACCACAGTCGATCCCTCCCACAGGTATTAGGTAATTAGTGAACGGCCCTAATGGAGAGTCTATGCTCAAGTCGTGATCCCAAAGCTATGCACAAGGTAAATCTGTAACTTTACACATATCCTCTTCAATTAATCTTCAGGCCATTACCTACAGTCCCCTCCCCCCCTGCACACAATATTTAGATAATTAAAGTCAACCATCATAATCACCACACAAAACATCTTTTAAAATGTAGCTATGTATGTATGTGCTCATAGTTCCTTGAGTTTGTTTGGCTATCAGGACCTATTATTTTGACTCTAGCTGCTCTTTGCTACTCCCAAGAAGCTGTGCCATAGACAACTGCCTGGACTTATCTAATGGTTGGGCTGGCCCTGGAAATAACTCTCCCCAAGTCCTTAAAAATAGTTTAAAATCTTTTCCTTCAGAAATTTGTCCAAGCCTTTTTTTAAAAAACCAGCTACACTAACTGCTTATATTACACTAGTCTTTAATCCCGTTACATTAACGGGTGCTAAAATAGATGTGTCTGTCTGTCTGTGTTTCTTTATCTCTCTCTCCTTGGCCACTGTCTGTGTCCTTCTGTCACCCCCCCCCCCCCCCCCGAGCAAAGCTGTCTGCCCCAGCACACCCCTCCCCCCAAAGCAGCCCCCTTTCCCTCTCCCTAACTGTCTCTCCATGGCCCTCTTCTGTCTTCCCTCCCAGAGCAAAGCTGTTTGCTCTAAGCACAACCCTCCCCCCAAAGAAGCCCCCTTTCCCTCTCCCTGTCTCTCCATGACCCCTTCTGTCTTCCCCCCAGAGCAAAGCTGTATGTACCCAACACACCTTCCACCCAAAGCAGCCCCCTTTCCCTCTCCCTATCTCTCCATGGCCCCTTCTGTCTCCCCTCTAGCACACCCCTCCCCCAAAGCATCCCCCTTTCCCTCTCCCTATCTCTCCATGGCCCCTTCTGTCTTCCCCCCAGAGCAAAACTGTCTGTCCCCAGCACACCTCCCCCCCAAAGCAGCCCCCTTTCCCTCTCCCTATCTCTCCATGGCCCCTTCTATCTTCCCTCAGAGCAAAACTGTCTGTCCCAAGCACACCTCCCCTCCAAAGCAGCCCCCTTTCCCTCTCCCTATCTCTCCATGGCCCCTTATGTCTCCCCTCAGCACACTCCTCCCCCCAAAGCAGCCCCCTTTCCCTTTCCCTCTGGCCCCCTGTATTGATCCCCCTGCTTACCCTCTCTCCATCCCAGCGTCTTCTGGCCTGCTCATCTTCAAAGCAGGCCGCAATCGTGGTAGCCGGCCCCAGCGAACCTTGCAGGCCGCTCCCCATCCCGGAAGCATGCTCCCCCCCCCCGACGCGATCCCGTGCGTTAGAGGGAACGTGCCACCGAGGCCGGAAAGCGGCCTGCGAGGCCCGCCAAAGCCGGCCACAATCGCAGGCTGCCCCGAAGAGGAGGATCAGCGGCAGCAGCAGCGGTGAGCGAGGGCGGGAGGTGTGTTCGAGCTTGCTTCAGGTTGGTAAGGTGAGGGTGGGAGGTGTGTTCGAGCTTGCTTCGGGTTGGTGAGGAGGGGGCGGGAGGTGTGTTCGAGCTTGCTTCGGGTTGGTGAGTGAGGGCGGGAGGAGGGGAGTGACCAGAGTGATCCCTGGCCAGGTTCTAAAATGGAACATGGCCACGGATCACACACCACAGCGGCAGGGATCACGCTTTTTTAAAAGCGCATGCGCCGCTAACGTTTTATTATATAGGATGTTCTAGTAGTGCAATAGGTAAGTCATTCTGGATGGATGGGTAATATCCCAGTGCTCACAAGCTGTGAAGAAGGAATTCACTCCAGCTTTTCAATTTCTCCTCCTTAACTAGAGGACTTTGCTGCCCCCTTCAGTTTTTCCTTCTGACTATGAGCCAGAAGGGGTCTTTCTGATCTGTTCTATTTATTTCTTTATTCTTTTGATATTTTGACTTAGTCAAGGGTCCAGCTTTGCCTGCATGGAGGAGAAGCAGAGTAAGGTCTGCAGCTGACAGGCCAATCCCTCTGTGGTACCTATTGGCCAGCCTGCAGAAACCTTTTGGAGCTTGGGGTCTGTTCCCTTTGTAGCATTGCTCACCTACTGCATCACAGGGGTTTGAGTGCAGGCTGTCTGGCATCTATAGGGGGTTCAGCGGGGTCCCGCAGAGTTCCAACTGCGCTTCACTTCTCCTCTTTCTTGTCCGTGGGTTTGCGGGGGTTCGAGGCTTAGTCAGACTGGCAGCCCTAAGATTTAGCACTGGAGGAGTGGTCCGTTTGAGGCAGTGATTTCTTCTCTCAGATCCAACTACCTTTGAAGCTGAGGCATGCTGCAACAAATTTCCAGCACAGGTCACAATGAGTAAGGCTGCAGGAGTTAAATTTGGACTCCCAGCAGGTCCCCTCTGCTCTCTGCTCTATAATGAGCAGAGTGAGAGCCCAGTCTTCTTCACTTCCTTGGCATTCTGATATCAATATATTGGTCATGGAGCATTAGGATGCTCCTAAAAGTTTGCTTAAAGTAGCCAAGACAATGGCTTGGCTGTATCCAATAGCCCAGGAGTGTCAGTAGCTGTCTACTCGGTCCAAGGTAGATTCCTTGGTAGTGCAAGTAACCAAGAGTATGTCCTTGACAAGTGAGGGAACTGTGGTATTAAAGGATATGCAGAATCGCAGAGTGGATGTGATTCTTAAAAGACAATTCAAAGCACTGGCCTTAGGAATCAAAGCAGCTGCAGCAGCTTCCTTTGTGATATGCGCCTGTCATGCCAAGTTGCTGAGTCTTGAGCTGACGGAGGGTGATCCTTTACCACAGCTCCATTTCTGCCTTGATGTACTTCTAAAACACTTGCAGGAAAAGTTTGATTAATTTTACCATGCTAATGTAATTTTGAAAGGTTGTTTTTTTTTTTTTTTGTAATATTGCTGTCTGTATACAGTCTCTTCCTCTGTAAACCATTCTGAACTGTTTGTAGTATTGTGGTATATAAAAATAAAGTTGTTATTATTATTATTAGCTGGAGTAATTATGTAATCCACATAAAATTGCAGGATTTGCGGAATATAAATTTTTAAATAAATAAATAAAATAAATTAGCTGATGCTTTATATAACATCATCAGAATCATAAACAAATTTCAGCTTATTCGATCTCAACCCACAGAATGCTCTAGATCAGGCAATGGGTAGGAGATTCCGCCTCTAAGGCTACCCTCAGCAGACTTCCTTTCAAGGGACAAATGTTCAGAAAGGGGCTGGATGATCTCATGACCAGCGTGAAGGATTGTCGGATGAAATTTCTACCTGACAACAGACCATGAACCTCTAGAGGCCCCGGACGGTCCAATTTTTGTGGTTCCAGACACTTTCAGCAGTTCTCAGGAGGAGCCTCCTCTTGGAGACAGAAATTCTCAGGTGGAACCAGGCCTCCAGTTCTCATTCTGCTACAACCTCCAAGAAAGCACAATGATGCCAGGTCCAGAGCAGTTCCCCTGAAAATAGGGGGATGGCTCTTGGACTATGTGGACACCTGAGTGCAGATCTTGTCAGACTGTTGGGTACTGGAGATCATTCAGAGTGGTTACAAGCTCGAATTCACTCAGCCTTTGACAGATTGGTTTGTGGACTCTTCAGCAGGGTGACCAGAGAAAGCAAGTAAAGTCATGGCTTCAGTTCAGAGGTTGTTAGATATTCAGGCCATAGAGTCTGTATTACCCGAAGATTTGGGCTCGGGCAGATACTCCATATACTTCATCATACTCAAGAAAAGCTGAGATGATTGGAGACCCATTCTAGATCTTACGCACATCAATGTGGTGCTGAAAGTTCTATGCTTTTGTATAGAGACAGTATGATCAGTCATAGCAGTGGTAGCTCCAGAAGAGTTTCTGGCCTCTGTGGACTTGACAGAAGCCTATCTTCACATTCCCATATTTCTGGACCACAGAAAGTTCCTGAGATTTCATGTCTTGAGAAAACCATTACCAGTTCTTGGCCCTTTCTTTTGGGCTGGCAACAGCACCTTTCATGTTCACCAAGGTGATGGTGGTGGTAACTACCCATCTGCACAAGATGGGCTTTCAGGTTCATCCATACCTGGACTGGCTGATCAGAGGTCCATTGTTCCCAGAAGGAAAACAAGCAGTGGCTCATGTGCAGAGCCTGGGTTGGATAGTAAATTTCTGAAAGAGCCAATTGGTTCTGTCCCAATCCCTGGAATTCCTGAGAGTCTTCTTCAACAAGGCAGCAGGTCGTATCTATCTATCTACCAGAGGCATGCAGACAGAAGCTTTGCACTCAGATAATGAGCTTGCTGGCCAAACCAGCTCCATCCATATTTCACTACCTCCAAGTACTAGGCTTTGCAGCAGCTACGATAGACGTAGTCCCCTTGCTTACTTGCATCCTCTCCAGAACGTATTGCTATTGCAGTGGTCACCTCAATCAGACTCCTTGCAAATGTCTCTGCTGCAGATACCAGAAGCCTGGGTCAGTATAGACTGGTGGCTCTGCCCACAGGCATTGTTAAGGGGCATGCCTCTCTGAATAGACTCATGGGTAATTATGACAACGGATTCCAGCCTGTTTGGTGGGAGGTGGGGGGCTCACTGTAAATGGACACCCAATCCAGGGGCATTGGTCAGACTCCCAAAGGAAGCGTTCGATCAATATATTAGAAATTTGAGCCATTCAACTGGCGTTGCAGAGATTGCAGAAGAGTCTGGAGGGACAAGCAGTTTGAGTCTTCTTGGACAATGCTACAGCGGTGGTGTATGTCAGTCACCAGGGAGGCACCAAGAGTGTGCATCTTCAGGCTCACTCAGCGGCACATGTAGCAGGAGTGGACAATATCCAAGCCGATTTCCTCAGCAGACAGACACTGGATCCTGGCGAGTGGACGCTGTCTACAGCAGACTTCCAAGCCATTGTTTGTCACTGGGATCGCCCAACGTTTGATCTGATGGCAACAGCAAGAAACAGAAAGGCAGACAGATTCTTCAGTCAAAGATCTGAGCCTAGAAGTGCGGGTCTGGACGCTCTGGTCCAGCCATGGTTGAAGAACGAGCTCTTGTACATGTTTCCTCTGTGGTCCATGATAGGCCAGATTCTCCACATGATTGCAAACCATCAGGGAGCAGTCATTCTTGTGGCTCCAGATTGACCACATAGACCGTGGTATGTAGACCTAGTGCGTCTTCAGACAGACACAAGTCTCAGAATACAAGTAGAGCCAGACCTTCTTTCTCAGAGACCAGTGGTCATAGAAGATCCGGATTGTTTTGTTCTTATGGCATGGCTCTTGAGTGTGTGGTGTTAGCATACAAGGGATACTCAGAGGTAGTCATTGCTACTCTGCTCAGATCCAAAAAGCCTATGATGGTCTCTGCTTATCCTAATGCATGGAACCTTTCAAGCACTGGTGCATTAAGGAAAAGGAGGAGCCTTTCTTTGCTCCGATCTCTATAGTGTTAGCCTTCCTCCAGGCTAGCCTTGACAAAGGGCATAGATAACAAATATTTTCAAAGTGGTTCAATATCTATTAATGCATCCCACAACATTACAACAGCTTTAGCAATATAAACATCTATACACAGTGCAGGAAATAGTCTATATTCCTAACTTAGATTTTTAAGAGCCGTGAGTGCGTGGATTTGTGAAATAGCTTCATAGTCATAAGTTAGGTTAGGCTCCTAGTCAGGATTATTTGAAGAGCCATGCTTTCAAGTGTTTATGAAACAGGGTGTTTTTGGTGGATGTGCGAATCTCAGGGGATATTGAATTCCATATTTTCCAGGGCTTATGTGCCGAGAGAAAAAAAAATATTTTCTGCGATTTGTTTTAAATGTGCTGTATAATAACTTCATAGTGTGTCTCTTAAAAGTCTATAAAATCTTCAAAAAGTACAAAAACTATCATATCTCCCACCAGCTTTCTCTTCTCCAAGCTGAAGAGCCCTAACCTCATAAGAAAATTGTTTTATCCTCTTTGTATTTTCTCTCTCCCCTTCCCCTTCTTTTATCCCTAAAACCCTTCCAGCATTCCCCTATTTCTCTCTCCCCTTAAGAAGTATTACTCCATCTCTCTCTCTCTCTACTCCACAGGACCATAGTAAATAGGGCAGGTAAAGACCTGTATGATCAATCCAATCTGCCCAACATTCACAGTACATAAGAACATAAGCACATAAGAATAGCCTTACTAGGTCAGACCAATCAAGCCCTGTAGCCCGTTCTCACAGTGGCCAATCCAGATCCCTAATACCTGGCCAAAACCCAAGGAGTAGCAACATTCCAGCATTTCAAAGAATAGCAAGATTCCGGAATCCCAATGACAGCAACATTCCATAGCAGAGATTGTGATACCATAATGCCTCATTCCACATGCCTCAGAGCCAACCTCAATAGTGATATTACAATGGCTTAATTGACCTATACTTGGCTCATGTAAAAACATAAGAATAGCCAATCTGGGTCAGACCAATGGTCTATCAAGCCCAGTAGCCCGTTTTCATGGTGGCCAATCCAGCTCACTAGTACCTGGCCAAAACCTAAGGTGTAGCAACATTCCATTCAGAATCAAATTGTTATTTAATCAATACAAATAGTATTATTATAAAATTTTGCTTTTTGATGTCTTCCACTCCCCACTGAAATATATAGTACAGCACCTGCAGTCATAGCATACGATACGAATGTGGTATAAGATACACATACTTAATCCTGACCAATCTTTATCATTTTCAGGGTTCAGGTTGTAAAGCGTCTACCTGCACTGGCCCTGATTCCCAACTACTGGAGTTACTATCAAAACCAACTCCAGCCCATCCTGATCTCTTTTGCCATATACAGGACACAGAGGGCCTGATTCTAGTCACGGCGCCCAGAAACAGCACCGGCCATGTGCCAATCACGCATAGGTGCCATTAAGAGAATCGCAGCTTACATCTAACATAGGCACCAGTAATGTAGGCCAGGGTTCTGCAGGCCTACATTACTGGCACCTATGTTTGATGAGAGTCGTGTCTACAGAGGCACCTAAGGTCATTTCCAGCATAAACCACTCTTGCTTTTGCCTTAGGTGCTGTTAAGACACCTCTTTAGATGTGATTACGGCACCCTTTTTTATAGACACCTGCAGGCGCCTACATTTTTTAATAATGACGTTTTAACTGAGTTACCGACAGGTCTGCAGGTTTTTTGACAGGCCTGCCTGTCTTTTTTATTCCTTTTTTTTCCATGGCACAGATATTTTGCATGTGTTACACACACAAAATATCTGCCCCATAAAAAACATTAATAAAAGACAGGCAAGCCTGTCAAAAAAATGTGCCCCCCCCACAAATGTGCCCCTCCCCAAAGAAAACACCCCCAAAGAAAAAAGCAGGACATGCTAACTTCCTCCTGCCATCAGCAATTCAAAAAAACCCTAAAACATTCCCGATGCTGCCCCCCATCATTCTCCCCATCCCGCACGAATATTGCAGGATGCCAAATCTCCCTCCTGCCACCCCCCAACCAGCACGGTACTCGCCACCCCCCGACCAGCACGGCACTCGCCACTCCCCACCAGTAGCACGCCCTCGCTCCCTCCCCCCTACCGGCATGACCCCAAAAAGTTGGAAGCAGGAAGGGTGCTCAGTCCCTCCTGCTCTGGAGGCCTCCCACCCCACCTGCAGCCTGGCCCGGCCAACCCACAGTCCAGCTCGGAACCCTAGTACCTCTATGTTGGGAACAGGAGGGGTGATAAGTCCCTCCTGTTCCTCTGAGTCCAGCGACGCATCTGCTGGGCCTTAGGCCCCGCCTTGGTGCATCATGTGATTCACTAAACCTCCAAAGCATGTGCGATCCGTTTCCCTTTGCATGCCGGCCGGCCGACCAATTCAGTAAAGGCCTGCATGCAAATGGGGACGATCGTTAACACGCCCTCCTACCCACGGCCAGAGTGATCCCTGCTCATGCGCAACACCCTGACAGTAGTGACAGGAGAAGCAGCCTCCTATCACTGCTGTCAGGGCTCAGCCCAGTCCAGATCTCTCTTCCCTGCTCCCGGACTCTCCTGCTCTCTGCTGCCATTCCTTGCAGTGCAAGCCCGTGGTTTTAAAGCGGGCCTGCACTGCAGAGAATAGTGGCAAAGAGCAGGAGAGTCCGGGAGCAGGGAAGAGAGATCGGGCCCTGCAGCCTGCTCTCTGCTGCCCTGAAGCTGTGCCCCGAATCTGCCTGCCTGGCTCTCCCGCTTTCGCCCCGAATCTCTCCTGCCCTTCCCGCACTGGGAGCCCATGGTTTTAACCCGCTGATTAAAGCGGGTTAAAACCACGGGCCCCCTGTCCGACAAAAAAGTTTTAAAAAAAGAATTTTTTTTTTTTAAAAGTCACGATGCCACTCCCCCCACGCGCCAATGCCCCACAAAAGGCAGGAGGGTTGCCAACTCCCTCCTGCCATGTTACCCCCGTGATCTGGTCTGGTGGGGCCCGGCCCAGCCCACCTCCCTCCCTGTTTCAAAATCAAAAGTCAGGCCCCCCGGGCCGGGCCAGGCTGGGCCCACCCACCCAACATACTGCAGGAGGGATGTCAACTCCCTCCATCCACCCCCCCCGACAACCCCTACCCATTCCAAACCCCCTTTCCACCCCCTCTCCCCGTACCTTTAATGGAGCAGGAAGGATGCTCAATCCCTCCTGCTCCCATGACTCCAGCGACTACTCTGAGGCCTTAGTCCTCACCCCGTTGCATCATGTAATGCATGGGGAGGAGTATAAGGCCCTGATTGGCTCAGGCTCCCACCTTGGGAGGGGCCTGGGACGCCTGAGCCAATCATGACTTCCTTAGGGCTGAGCCGTATGAAGTCCCTGATTGGCTATTGCTTTGACCAATCAGGGACTTCCTTAGGCTCAGCCCTAAGGAAGTCCCTGATTGACTCAGGCACCCTTGGCCCCTCCCAAGGTAGGAGCCTGAGCCAATCAGAGCCTTAGGCCCCGCCCTGTGCATCGCATGATGCGCCGGGGCGGGGCCTAAGGGCTCAGAGTTGTCGCTGGAGTCATTGGAGCAGGAGGGGTTGAGCATCCCTCCTTCTCCATTAAAGTTACGGGGAGGGAGGGTGGCAAGGGGGCTTGGAATGGGTAGGGGTGTCCGGGGGGGGGTGGCAGGAGGGAGTTGGCATCCCTCCTGCAGTTTGTTTATGGGTGGGTGGGCACGGCCTGGCAGCATGACTTTTGATTTTGAAACAGGGAGGGAGGTGGGTCGGGCTGGACATGGGGGTAACGTGGCAGGAGGGAGTTGGCAACCCTCCTGCCTTTTGTGGGGCATTGGTGCGTGGGAGGGGGCATCGCAACTTTTTTTAAACTTTTTTGACAGGCCTGCCTGCCTTTTTTTTTTTTTTTTTATGGGGCAGATATTTTGCATGTGTAACACATGCAAAATATCTGTGCTATGGAAAAAAATGAATAAAAAAAGACAGGCAGGCCTGTCAAAATGCCTGCAGACCTGATGACCAGTCGGGTTTGCCAATAGTAAAACTCGACTCAAAATAGCCAAATAGTGAATCAATCGCTTGGCTATTTTGCATGGGGTTTTACTAATTTGCATGGGACGATCAGGATCGGATCGCTACAGGAGTTAGTGAAATGGGTCGGAGGGAAATCTGGTCGCTAAGGGGTCGCAAACCGATCGGTACACGATTGGTTTGCTTAGTGAATTTGGGCCTAGGTTAGACGTAGGTAGGCTCCCTACCACCACCTAACTTAATTGTTTTAATTGGTGTTAATAAGTGCGGTAATTTAATTGATGTTAATAAATGCCGTTAAGTTTCCCAATTTATTCAGTACTTTCTATCCTGTCTATCAATCTGAGCAACTTACAATCTAAATAGAACAAAAGCAAGGAATAAATAAATAACCTAACAGAAAAGGAGGGAGGAATTGGGTAGAACTATAATTTTGATAGGATAGCAGGGGAGGAGGTGCAAATAAGAAGGGAGCTATATAGTCTACTCCACTCATGCACAACTAGAAGTAGGATTTAAGGTATAGTTTGTCATAAGCATCATTAAAAATGAATGTTTTTATTTCTGTTTTGAATTGCTGAAGAAACGGTAGTTTGCATTAAAAAAAAAACAAAAACCCTTCCTTCACATTAAAATCTTGAAGTAAAGTTGTCAGTGGATTTATGAATAAATTTAACAGAAGGGGGGAAGAATGGAGCCCTAAGAAACGCCCAAGAGAGTGATATTTCTGATGATGTTGCAGTAGGGGTAATGACAAAGAGCAAGCATTGAGATAAGAGAAAAAAACAATTAAGTACAATATCAAGGCTGTTACAAGTGAACGGTCTACCAGATCATATGCGGATGAAAGATCAAGTGATATCACCTGCATCAAGACAGACATGAAGTTCACTCAGGAAAGTTGTTACAGCAGTTTTGGAACTATGATGTGACTGAAATCCAGTCTGATGTATTATAGAGAGTTGATTAATATGAGAAAGACGTTCATCATGTACATCTTTTCAGTAAGTTTTGAGATAAAACAAAGATCAGATACTGGACAGTAATTTTCAGGGAGAGAAGGATCTGAAGAATAACTCCTAACAATTTGTCGAACAACAGCTTTCTGGGGTGCCTATGACCGAAGTAGCTGCAGAACACAAAAGTCTGAAGAACCAAATTGATACATTTGCTTCAGAAGATCCTGCTAGTGTACAAGGGACTATTTCATAAACGATGCTGCCAGTTATGCCAGTTCATTCTGCTTCACTGAGTCTAAGATACCTGATGCTGAAATAAACCAGACCTGCTGCACAGTCCATCTAGGTAGAACTGGAAATGTCCACATCAGGATGTTCACAGTCCCCTGAGCATTTTGTAAAAAGGTCTGCTGAATGTGGAGCCTTCTGTAACGTATGCACAAGGACATCAGCAAATACTTGCTTATTTGCTGGTACGTACAGTGGAAGCATCGATTTCACAAAACCACACTTTCTAAAAACAGAGCAGCATCACATGAAACTTTACTTATGTAAGTGCCAGTAAATACACAGTATGTGGAGGCGCCTATTTCACAACTTACACATATGCATTTTCACATGTAAATATTGGATTTTACAAGACATGTATAAGGAGAACCAATTAAGGACCTCCACAATGCCCAATAGATATCATCCTAATGCATCCTCTGCTATGCATAACAATTACAACTACAGTAATCTGTATGCATACAGAGACATACAGTATATCATGCTTGAACTCTTTAACCCTAGATGTGAACTGCTTGCAACATATGGCTTTAGAACAGCTAGCACCAGTAAAGGAACTTTATACACTGCCACAGTTGCGTAGTGAGGGAGGTTGGCGCCATGCCCTCCCCACTCTTCCTTGCTACTTGCCATCCCCTCCCCTCATGTACCTCTTGAAATGTTCACTGGCATGAGCAGAATCTTCCACCTGCTACTCACGCTGGCATTGGCTCCCTTTTGATGTCATGTCCTGGTCCCACAACCAGAAAGTGATGTCAGAAGGGAGCCGAGGTCTGCACAATCAGCAGGTGGAAGACGCTGCTCATGCTAGCAAACATTTGAAGAGGTCCACTCTCTGTGAAGACAGCACCCGGGGAGGTCTGTCCCCCACGCCTACCCACTTACTATGCCACCGCACCGCCTTCGCTGAAAATAAATGCATCTGATCACCTCGCCTTATCTCACTGCTTAAGCAGTAAGCAAGACAGATACTTTCCAGATATGTCAGCTTTTGCTAATAAACTGGTTCATCATGAGATTGTCAAATCAGGGTTCACTATAACTGATGACCTTTCTGAAAGCTTCAGAGGAAGGAAGTCTTAATTTTCAGTAACACTTAGAAACCCAGACACTGTTGCAAGTGGATAATATAGTGGTAGAGGATTGAATCCTCAGAGTGAATAGAGATGGCCAGTTCAGAACACAAATAATTCCACAATAACTCTGACAATAGTTAGAGAAAGGCTAGATGAATTCTATAGTGTACGAGAAACAATCAAAATGAACTCAAGAAAGTTATTAACTTTCCTAAAGTCTCTAAAAAAGACTACCATGAGTTATGGCACAGCAAAAACGAAGAGAAACAGACACAGAGCCTACAAGAAATGGATCTCATAAGGTTCAAGTTCAAAATACTCAAATCCTACTTTAGATTGTTAGACACATGCTAAGGCCACACAAAGTTCACCAGCAGCATAACACATCAAAATATCACCTATGCTTAAAGACTCAACTTTGCATTGACAAAGTCCCCAGACCAGCTAGTAAATACACTAGAAGATGCACATCGGTACATCTTTTCTCAAGTCATGTCTTAGATACCTCTTCATTAAAGAGAACATTCCAAGTTCCAAGTTTATTAGTCATTGGAAATACAGCATCTGGGCGGTTTATTAGTCATTGGAAATACAGCATCTGGGCGGTTTCCAAGATTCAAATAAAAGCTAGTAGAAGGTGGGAGAAACATGAGAAAATGGGGAAGAAAAAGAAAGAAAGAACAGGTTGAAGAGAGAACTACAATTTTAAGAGAGGGAATGAGGGACTCTGTCTCACCTCATGCTTCCTGGGGAGCAATCTGCATCACAGCCTGGCAAAGAGTATTAGTGAGTGAAAGAGGGACATTGGCTGTAGGCATTGTTAAAAAGGAAGGTTTTCAATTTATTTATTTAGTTTTCTTGAGCTTTGAAATTAACTAATGATGGTTCCTTTCTGAGATATGAGAGGAGGGCATTCCAAAGGGATGGTTGCATCACAGAAAAAATGTAGTGCCTGGTGGTGGTATTTGGAATGATAAGCAAATTTTGATTCGATGAATGGAGAGAGTGGGATGGCATATAAGGGATAAGGTATTAGTCTACAAGCTTCTGCTACTAGTATTTAAGATCACCTAAACTCATACCCCTATCTTCCTTGACCATGTGCAATGGGGTTCCAATGTGATGACTGCAAAAATAGGGTGACAATATCGTATCTATGTGCCCCAGTGATTAACTTTATGGAATTGTTTTGTATCAGTTGTAAGTGATGAAGTTCTTTGTGTGTAAGGCCATAGTATAGGACATTGCAATAATCTAAATGAGTGATGACAAGAGAATGGATCAATATATTTAAAGCAGAAGATTGCAGTAAAGGTTTGGTAGAATGAATTAATTGAAGTTTGTAAAAGCAACGTTGGATGACAGCTGAAATATGTTTGTTAAAACTGAGTTTGTCTTCTAGTAGGACAGCAAGACTTTTTATTGTAGATACCACATTGTTTTTCCAAAGTATTTTATTTCAGACTACAAAAAATGATGACAGACCTGTTCTTTCAGTGGAAGACATTAAAGGCCAAATTCTATAAATGGTGCTGAAAACTCGGTGTCGATAAAATTCAGCATTCAATGTTATTCTGTAAAAGGCACTTTGAGATAAGCACTCTTTATAGAATGGTGTTGAGTGCTGAAATTGGTGCTCAGCTTATGCCAGCTAAAACAAGGTTATAAACTGGCCACAGATCGCCATTATTCTGTAACACTGCAGATACTTTTTGTGACCGCCCTGACCTGCCCACATCTCTTCCATAGCCACACCCCTTTTTGAGTTACACGTGATCCAGTTCAGGTACCCATTGTTACAGAATAGCGCATAGCCAGATTGACACCCACATTATAATTCAATTGCTTGCTAGCTGCAATAATTTTAATCAGTGGTTCCCAACCCGGTCCTGGAGGACCACCAGCTAGTCAGGTTTTCAGGCTAGCTCTAATGAATATGCATGGAGCAGATTTGCATGCCTGCCACTTCCACTATATGCAAATCTCTCTCATGCATATTCATTAGGGCTAGCCTGAAAACCGGTTGGGAAGCACTGATTTAAATCAATGGAGCCCATCAATTAATTATTTTGGGTGCCCAAATGTAGGCATAAATGGGGGCAATTTTACAACTGGGTGCTTCAATTTAGATGCCATTTTACGCTGACTGTAAGCCTATTCTATAATAACACTTATGCATATAATATCTGTTAAAGACTACTCTCATAAGTCAGCAACTACACACCTACATTGAGGTGCACCTAATTACACTGTATCAACAGCAGGTATAAATGAGCACATTGAAATTCGGCACTAATATGTAGCTTACAGTATTCTGAAAGTTACACGAGCAAGTGAGAGACACACCCGCAGCCCACCCTTGCGCTTCCCCCTGTGAATGCTACAGTTATTGAACACCACTGAGGGCGTGCCTACCACTCACATGTGGAACTGTTAGAGCTACAAAATTAAAAGGCTGGGGATGGAGCTGCAAAATCAATCAGGGGAGTGTCCGCAAATAAAACCCAAGTAGAAGAGGAATTCCTTCAGTCAGTCTTTATGATTGTAACACAACTTGACCGATTGGAGGAATTCCTCTTCTACTTGACTTTTATTTGCGGACACTTCCCTGATTGATTTTGCAGTTTCATCCCTCCCCCCCCCCCCCCCTCTTTTTATTGCGAACTTTGCTTGCTTACGTGGGGTTTTGGTTCCTTATTTTTTTGCTGTGACTGTTACAGCTATATACATAAGTGCTAGGATTATATAACGTCTGTATGAAATCTACACCTAGATTTAGCTGATCTGTTATAGAATGAGGAGGGACTGAGATTTTTTTTAAAAAGTAATGGATAATTGTTCAAAAATGAGTCACATAGACTGTTGATCCCCAAACAAACAAGCAATAGAGTCTGGTTTGGCTTCACTACCTGAACCACTGGAAAGGAAGCTAGATCATAGTGTAATGTTGTGACCTTCAGAAAAAATGTGTTTATCTTTTTTCAATACTACTCTTTATAGCTCTACTGGACATATGCAGCACTGTACAATGGTGCTCGTGCTAACCAATCCAGATACAATATTTGATAGGAAGCTAACAAATACTGGCTCTTTCTAATCTTTAGTATAAAAAACATGCAAAAACTAGATCAACTCCACATGCTCAGCTGTGCAGAGATTCCCTAATGTGATTCATAAGGGACCAGAGCTAACAAAATGCCTTTCAAGACTGCCAATACAATTTCAGAAAAGAACACAATGGCTGACATCTAGCAAAATTTTTACTGTTTCAACATGCAAGAAGATGAGCTATTACTTAAGATTTCTGGGGTGCCAGTATAATGATATCAGCAATGAGGTTGTCGAGTACGGAATGAGAGCGAAAGTATTTGATAGCAATCTATCACTTGCAATGACTAAAGGGTTGAAGTCTTTGCAATAACTAATGGATTGAAATCTTTGCCTACAGAAGAAGCCATTCATCTGTCAAAAAGAACACAAGCTATGTTAGCGGTCGCTAACCTGAGGCTCCACAAAATAGCTTCTAACAGTGCCAAGGCAATGAAGGCGTTCACTTCAAGGGACCACGTGAAAGATCTGAAGGACTTAGACCTGGGGGTTGTAGCACCACAAATTCATCGTAGCCTTGGACTAAGCTGGGACCTGAAAAGGAACACATTCACATTTCAGGTATCAATACAGAAAACAATCAAATATAATCATAACTAGGATTTTAGCCCACCTTTCCCTAAAACGCACAAGGCGGCTAACAGCATTAGTATGCAGGCAGCTAACAATCTAAGCAAGCAACTGAGGCAATGGATAATAAAGAGATTTGCCCAAGGTCGCAAGTCATATCTGTGGGGAAGGTGGGATTTTTCACTGGTTTCTGATACAGAATTCTATATGATTTGCTTCAATTTACAGCCTATATGGTTTATTTCAATTTGTTTGTCTGTACAAAAAAGTCTTTGCTAGATATTTACTCAAAAGATATATAAGGAAAAATCTTTTAATTATTCATTTTGGGGTCCTTTTACTAAGACGCACTAATCGATTTAGCGCACACTAAATGCTAGCGCGTCCACAGAATATAATAGGTGTGTTAGTATTTAGCGTGCAATAAATCGATTAGCGCATACTAAATCGGTTAGCGCGCCTTAGTAAAAGGACCCCTTTGTTTCTTTGGTTTTATTTCATTTCATTTTTTTTTAAAGATTTTGGGGCCCCTTTTACAAAGCTGTAGTAGTGAGTCCCTGCATGGCAAATGCACCACAGCCCTTAGGAATTAAATAGTGTATTTGTCGCAAGGGAATTGCTACCGCACTTTTGTAAAAGGGACCCTTTGTTTTGTTTTCCTACATACTAAAATGACCTAGAGGTAGTTTACTGAAGTGCGATAAGGTTTTGGACTTACCGCATATTAGGTGTGACAATGAATGCACAGTACGAGCAAAGCCTGAGCAGTAAGGACCTAAATCTATATAAAGTGCCCAAAAAATTGGCGCCAACTCAAACAACGGTTAGCGTGAATCTATCAAAGTTACGTGATATATACAGAATCATGCTTAGCGGACTACATGTTGCTAACATTTAGACACACCTATTATGGCCAAGGAAAATCAGGCCAAAATATCTGCGCCTACGTTGTGCGTAGATTGGGTGTATTCTAAATCGGTGTACTTAACTTTTAGGAATGCCGATGATCCACCCATGCTCCTTCCATCCCTCTTTTTAGATTTGTGCGCTAGATGTGGACCACTCATAAAATGCACGCAACTTCTAATTAGTGCCAATCTGTGCCAATTATGAGGTGTTAATTGCCAATTATCTGCACCAATTGGTCTTGTTAAACAAATTGTGCCCACTGATTTGCATGCATCACTTATTACGCCATATACAGAATTTGGGGGTAAGGAGATAATTGTAGAAAATAGGTGTGTGCAGTTCAAAAAGGTTATTATAAGAAATTTAAGGATGTGTGGGGACCATTATTAAATTATAGTAATGAATAAGTTACACTTTTCCCAATTTTAATACACATGTGGATTTGGGATGGGGGGTTTGGTTTTCCATTAAGAATATATATATGAAGGTCATAAGCAGTGTTCCCTCTAAGCGGGCGGGTGTTGTGAGCAAACTTTTTTCACTGTGAGCTAAAAATATCGGGCGCCAGCAAGTTATGAGCCAAATAAATATGTTGCTTTCTACCACAGAACTTCCTTACGTTTGTATGGAATCTATCCCCTTTCAACTTTAGAGAGTGCCCTCTCGTTCTCCCTGCCTTAGCTACTAAGTCTATTCCCTTCAGTACCTTGAATGTTTCTATCATGTCCCCTCTCAATCTCCTCTGCTCAAGGGAGAAGAGGCCCAGTTTCTCTAATCTTTCGCTGTACGGCAACTCCTCCAGCCCCTTAACCATTTTAGTTGCTCTTCTCTGGATCCTTTCGAGTAGTACCGTGTCCTTCTTAAAGTACCAGTGCTGGACGCAGTACTCCAGGTGAGGGCGTACCATGGCCCGGTACAGCAGCATGATAACCTTCTCTGTCTCTTCAGTCCAGCATCTGCCCCTTCCATTCACTGTCTGTCTTTCCCTGCCATCTCTCCTCCTGCCCCCCCCACCCCCCAATTTGGTCTAGCATCCATCATCTTCCTTCTGTTCCCCTCATGGTCTGGCATCTCTATCCTTCCCTCCCCCCTGTGGTTTTTAGCATATCTCTCTTCTCATTTCCTCCACTCAGATCTGATCATTCTCTGCTCTCTCTTCCCTTTTCTTCTCTGGTCTTCCTTCTCTATTTTCTGCCTCCATCTAAATTAAATTCTTTCTTACTATTTAGTCCCGTTTCCCTCTTTTCACTGTGTCTACACACAGCTTGTCACCCCTTTCCCTCACCCCTCCATTATCTTACTATTTTCTTCCCCCTTTATTTATCTCCTCCTTCCATCCAGTATGTGTTCTTTCCCCACTTCCATTCAGCATCTGCTCTCCCTTCTCAACTGACATCCATCTGCCTTCTGCTCTCTCTCCCTTCTTCTCACTTCCATCATCTGTCCCCTTCTCTCTCTCTCTCATCTCCTCCATTCCATCATCTGCCCCTTCTCTCTCTCTCTCTCTCTCCCCCCCCCCCAACTTCCATCATCTGCCCCCCTTCCCCTCACCTTTGTGGGTCACTTTCTTTCCCCTGAGGGTGGCTCATGTCACAGGGGAAGCTTTGGCCGAGCAGAACCGCTTGATTGACAGTGGAACTTACTTGATTGATGTCGATGCTGGGGCCCGTTGCCGTTTGAAGGAAAAAAAAAAAGGTGGAAAAAAGGAACCTGTAAAGGCGAGAGGAAGGGAAACCTCCAGGACAGCTGCTTTTTGCCCTCCTTCAGCGGCCCAAGAGTTCAGACCAGCAGCGGCAGCTCTGTATGCTTTTAACTTCGGCACAGAGCTGCCCCTAATCAATAGTTTAGCGCGGTTTCATGAGGCAGCCTCGGGGCCTTTGATAGCCGGCCCGCTTCGATGATGCGATGTGGGCCGGCCTAGCAAAGGCCCCGAGGCTGCCTTATGAAACCGCGCTAAACTATTGATTAGGGGCAGCTCTGTGCCGAAGTTAAAAGCATACAGAGCTGCCGCTGCTGGTCTGGAGGTGCGGAGACAAGGCAGGAGGCAAACGCGGTGGAAGGCAGGAGTCCCGGCGAAGGCAGGAGTCCCGGCACAGCGACTACAACAGGAAGTTGCAAGTCAGCTGACGCCGGCCTTTCGTTGCGGCGGGGACCGAATCCTTCGCGGACCGGCAAGATTTTGTTTGCGGACCGGCGGTTGAAGAACTGTGCTCTACACTGTGTGCGCTGTGACGAGAAACTTGTGCGCTGCGAGGTAATATTTTGTGCGCCAGCGCACCCCAGCGCAGCTTAGCGGGAACACTTATTTTGAGAAGGCATATATTAGTTAAATATGAATTTGGGAGGGGGTGGGGGTTAAATCTTATTGGTGTATGATATTGAAGACTTTTCAAGTGATGTTGTATTATAATTGTTTGATATTTACTGTGCACTTGATGTAAGTTATAAAATGAATAAAGAATTAAAAAAAAAAAAAGAAAATAGGTGTGTGTGCATATACATGTGTAAAAGCCAAAATTCTGCCTATGTACTATTCTGTAAATATGCACATATCTTGGACGTTTAGCAGGAAAAGTTCAAGTCAGGCTTAGACATCCTTTTCAAAAATGGCCTTCCATATCTTTGCTTCTAGTTGGCTGCAAAGCCTCCTAGTGCAAATCCTAGACATACGCCATGGGCCACGACTTCTGGTCCAGATGTGGCCTGAATCAAAGTACAGGTCAGGAACAATGAGGAGCCAAAGTAGGCCTTAAATTTCTTGGGTCATTCGATTTTGATACAAAAAGTGACTCTTTATCCAGTTTTGCAGGCATTTTTTCACCTTTTGGTGTTATTGTTTGTGGCTTCATTGTTGGACTCCCTTTCTCTGTTTTCTGACATAGTTTGCTGGCCCATAAAAAGGGAGGCAAGCTCATGTTAGATTCCAAACTTTGCACAGAAACTTAGGGCTCCTTTTATCAAACTGCGCTAGTGGGGTTAACGCGCATGACTTTTCATCACGCGTTAACCCCTGCGCTGGCCAAAAACTACCGGCTGCTCAAAAGGAGGCAGTAGCGGCTAGCGTGGCCGGAGGTTTAGCGTGCGCTATTACGCACGTTAAACCACTAGCGCGGCTTGCTAAAAGGAGCCCTTAGTATCAAGGGTCATAGTAATCCAAAAGATTTCAATCCCCTGACAGGTTTTGTTGGGCTGCAGCACCTGGATAAAATGGCTGTTTTGTGTTATGCAGAGTGTGGCACTCTGAAGGTGACCTACATTCAGTTACCTATAAGTCTTGAACCAATAAAGATCTAGCCCAAAAAATTTGTACGATTTAGTTTGAGACCCTGGTAAATGTGCACATAAAATTTTATTCATTTTGGAGGCGGTTGAGCATGGACGATTTTCAAAATTGGTCCACTTGACATGCTCTACAATATAAATTTTATTTTCTGGCCAAAGAGGGCATCTGTGCTAATGGGCGCAGCCACAGTACCACACATTAACAGATTAGTCCATGAACTGCATACAAAATGGGTGGCAGTGAGGCCCTTGCACTAATGGCAATATAAATTAACGCTGAAAATAGAAAATCAATCATTTTCCAGCTGCTACAAAAAGTGGCCTTAGCGCACGGGAAAGAGCTGCATAAGGAAGCACTAAGGTCACTTTTTGCCACAGCTTTGTAAAAGAGCCTCTTGGTGAGAAGCAGTTCCTACTTCACTTTCTGACCTTTGGTGTACCTATATTATCACTTATACTGTGAACTCTCTTGTCTTGAATGTGGTACATCAAATACACCTGAAATTGAACTTGACCTACGGTATATCTGATTTCTAAGTTTTTATTTATCATGAATGAAGATCATTCGAGGCATGGCCATGTTGGGTGTTATGTTTGATTTAATAAAGTTTTTATACATTACCTTCTGTCTGGTAATCTACAGTTGGATCCTCTGTTTGCCCCCTTGCAAATACATGCTATGCAAGATAGTTGCATATTTACAGACTAGCACTTAGGTGGTATAGGGGCTCGTTTTCAAAGCACTTAGACACACATAATAGTGATAGTGTATGTCTCTAAGTGCTTTGAAAATGAGCCCCATAATGGCATATATGCGGGTCAGTGTGCATCTATGCACATATATGCTATCATTTTAAATAATTACATATGAAATGGACACGTAAATGTTAGTGTTTATAGAAAGACAATTTTATAACTGGGTGCCTTCATTTTGATACTCCAAGAGTGGATGGTAGGTACATCCTATATAATAAAACGCTAGCCGCGCATGCGCACTCAGACCTGCGTGATCTGTAATCCCTGATCTGTAGGTCCGTGGCCAGAGTGCGTATGCGGCGGACAGATCGGGAAAGCACAGCACAGCCGGCGACTCCTCCCCTCCCGCCCTCACTCACTGCCAAAACCACCACCTCCTCCTTCTCGCCGGCTCACCCGCTTTTAAATGAAGAGAAAAGCGCTGCATGCGCTAACGCTGGCTTTGCTGTCTTCTGTCCACTGCGGGCCGCCCTCTCTGACTACTTCCTGTTTCCGCTAGGGTTGGCCGCAGTGGATAGAAGACACCGAAGCCAATGGCTGTAGCCGCCGATCTCCGTTCCTACGGGGGGAGGGGGTCTGGGAGGAGAGGGATCGCGGCCACTCAGCGCCCCCACCGAGGAGCCTAGCAACTTTCCGCTGCCCGGGACCCGAGTCATTTGCCGCCCCCCCTCTTCCCTTACCTCGGGGCTCGACTGGCGATTTAAGCAGCGTGTGCAGCAGTCTTCACACGCTGCTTCGGGCCCTTCTACTGCCCTGATTTGCTCCGGACGTGCCAGAGTAAATCAGGGCAGTAGAAGGACCCGAAGCAGCGTGTGAAGACTGCTGCACACGCTGCTTGAATCGCCATGTGTAGTCGGGCCCGCGGGAAGGGAAAGGAAGGGGGGGGCGGCAAAGGACTCGGGCCCGCATTTGTAGTCGCGACTGTGGGAAGGGAAAGGGGGTAGAGGAAACGCTAATGCTGCTGCACAGGGAACTGGTGTGGGGGGAGGGAAATGGAAGGGGGAGGGAATGCTGCTTTGCACAGACAGACAGAAGGAGGAAGGGAGACAGAAAGACAAGAAGAAAGACACAGGGGCAGGTGCACAGGGAACTTGTGTGGGGGGAGGGAATGCTGCTTTGGACAGACAGACAGAGGGACGAAGGGAGACAGAAAGACAAGAAGAAAGACACAGGGGCAGGTGCACAGGGAACTGGTGTGGGGGGAGGGAAATGGAGGGGGAGGGAATGCTGCTTCGGACAGACAGAGGGAGGAAGGGAGACAGAAAGAAAATAAGAAAGACACAGGGGCAGGGAGATATACAGAAAGACAAACAGACAAAGGGGGCCAGGGACAGAGACAGACAGAAAGAAAGACAGCGTCAGGAGGGGTGCGGGATGCCGCTGAGGGAACTTTTCCAATGGGTGCAACTGGGCGGCTGTCGGGAGCCTCTGATCAGGGGCAGAGCAAGGTAAGTGTATCATAGGGATAAGAAGGAGGAGGGGGGATAAAAAGGAAGGGACGCCTACTGCTGGACAGGGGGAGAAGGAAAGAGGTGCTGATGGACAGGGGGGGGGTGAAGAAAAAGGAACGGAGGCCTAATGTTGGACAGGGGGAGAAGGAAGGTGCTGCTGGACAGGGGGGAGGTAAAACAAAGGGAGAAGGGCTGCTGCTGCATAAGGAGAGCTGTGAAGGGGTGGTGGTGGACACAGGGGAGGTAAAAGGAAGGGAGAATGGACAGGGGGAGCAGGCAAGGGGTGGTGATGGACAGCCAAGGAAAAAGAAAGACAGAAAGAAAGAAAGCGGCTAAGGAGAGAGAGAGAGAGAAAGAAATAAAGAGAGACACACACACATATATTCTAGCACCCGTTAATGTAACGGGCTATAAGACTAGTATTCTATAATTGATCATAGGTTCTTATGTTCTGTTAAAGCATACTAGTGTAGCTAAGTACTCACATGCCTAGCATTTAGTATTCTGTAAGTTATACACATAAGTGGAAGCCCCACCTATGTTTCACCCAAGATCTGCTCATGTCTCCACTCCCACAAACAGGCACTATTCAAGATAGTGGAAGGAGTAGCCTATGGGTCAGAGCTACAGCCTCAGCACCCTGAAGTTGTGGATTCAAACCCAGCACTGCTCCTTGTGACCCCGGGCAAGTCACTCAATCTTCCATTGCACCAGGTACTAAAGATTGTGAGCCCACTGGGACAGATAGGGAAAAATGCTTGAGTACCTAATTATAAACCACTCAGATAACCTTGATAGGCAGTATATAAATACCTAATTTTTTAAAAAGTACTTATAAAATAAAATAACACTTAGGTAGCATATTAGTATTCTTAATATTTACATATTCACCCCTAATTCTATGTGTAGTGCTCAAACTGTGCACACAATTTAATTACTTAATGCGAAAATTAGCACCGATAAATGGGTACTAACAATTAATTATCAGTACTACTTGCGAATCTTGCTAGGCACTTTTCTATAAAGAAGCATCTGTAAATTCTTATATGTGGATCTGAAAGAGGGAGGGACATGGATGGGTCATGGGCGTTCCATGAATTTGTATGCTGTGTTATGGAATATGGGGAAAAAAGGAAAGAAAAAACCAAGCCTCGAATTACAATCGAACACACAACAAAAAGATGCAATGGAGATGTCAAAATCAACTGATGGTCACGTGTCCTTTAATGAAATTAAAATATCTAAAAAGTATCAGATAAAGTTCCAACTAGGATCCAAGTTTCGGCGACAGGCGTCGCCTTCCTCAGGGGACAATAATGAACATGTCGGCGTCTCTACTTTGCGAAAGAGGCACCAAAATAGATGCAAATGGAGACAATAGTTAGTACGCCCCTACCCACGGCCAGAGCGATCCCCGCTCAACCCCGCGGACCCCGCTCATGCGCACACCCTGACAGTAGAGACAGGAGAAGCAGCCTCCTGTCACTGCTGTCAGGGCTCAGCCCAGCCCAGATCTCTCTTGCCTGCTCCCGGACTCTCCTGCTCTCTGCCGCCGTTCCCTGCAGTGCAAGCCCATGGTTTTAAAGCAGGCCTGCACTGCAGAGAACGGCGGCACAGAGCAGGAGAGTCCGGGAGCAGGGAAGAGAGATCGGGCACCGCAGCCTGTTCTCTGCTGCCCCGAAGCTGTGTCCCAAATCTGCCGGCCCCGAATCTCTTCTGTCCTTCCTGAACTGGGAGCCCTTGGTTTTAACCCGCTGATTAAAGCGGGTTAAAACCACGTGCTCCCTGCCCGACAAAAAAATTTTTTAAAAGAATTTTTTTTTAAAGTTGTGTTGCCCCCCCCCCCCCCACACACACACATGCCAATGCCCCACAAAAGGCAGGAGGGTTGCCAACTCCCTCCTGCCATGTTACCCCCCTGGTCTGGTCTGGCTGGGCCTGGCCCACCTCCCTCCCTGTTTCAAAATCAAAAGTCAGACCGCCGGGCCAGGCTCACCCACCCAACAAACTGCAGGAGGGATGCCAATTCCCTCCTGCCACCTCCCAACATCCCCTTCCCATTCCAACTAAATTTTGGAAAAAAAATCTCATTGATATTAAATATTTTTAACTTCTTTATTTCCATTTTTTTCCTTTAAAACTATTGTCCTAGGTATAATCCTCTTACTTATTATTTATAACTATGAATTTATAAGTATGCAACAAGCAGCCACCACCTGTGTGTTCTGTATCAATCTTAATAGAGCTGGCCTTACAAGCTGTTCATAATAGAACCAGTGACTATTGTAACATTGCAACTTCTCAGAAATTGTTTAACTCAGTTCTCTACGAGCAATCAAACAAAATTACTTATCTCAGAGGATGTTGAATTTTGTTGTATCCTTTCATCGCTTTAGATCTTCAGCTCATTGAAGTATGTCCTTGTTGCTTAGCAGTAACCGCGGCGGCCTGCTTTTCGCGGCGATACCTTTACTCCTGCTGCATCAGGGAATTCTTTTTAGCAGCAATACTTTCTTATCTAATACTGGTTGTGCTGTTTCTTTGTACCGATTCTGTCAAACACAGTGCACCCCCGGACCAGTCGTTGATTTAAGTCACCATAAGCTGATGCCATTTTCGGATCCACCGGAGTGTTTGTTTGAATAGTAAAGAGCCCATTTGCATGGCAGTGTCAGAGACTGCTGGAAAGGGGAAGGGGTAAAACGCGGACCTCACGGACCTGACGGACCTCGCGGATCTAAATCCGCACATCCTTAAAAATCTGAGATCTGTGCCACTTGTAGTTAGTTTCTGGCTCTGACAGACCTTGATGACAATTTAGCACTGATGGATCCGTCTCAGCTTAGGGAGGGAAAAGTATTAGGATCCGTCAGCGCTAAAATGTCACCGAGGTCTGTCAGAGCCAGAGACTAAAAATGGCGTGGCTACTTTGCTGGCAATAATTGAATGTTTATAGAGCCCGGACGGTTGGGCCGGGTCCCCGCCACTGGTATCTTTTGCAGGAGAGATTTTCTGCAAAACTTCATTAAGGGGAATGGTTTTAGTCTCTGGCTCTGACAGACCTCGGTGACATTTTAGCGCTGAAGGATCCTAATACTTTTCCCTCCCTATGCTGAGACAGATCCGTCAGAGCTAAATTGTCATCGAGGTCTATCAGAGCCAGAAACTAACTACAAGTGGCACAGACCTCAGATTTTTAAGGACGTGCGGGTTTAGATCCGTCAGGTCCGTGTTTTACCCCTCCCCCACTGGAAAGCTCGCTAAAGACTGCCATAAGCCATTTTGATAATCCGTCTCTAAAATGCATGCAGGCTAAACCTTCAGAAACCGGTTTAGCAACTACATTAAATGCCAATTTTATTTTTGAGAATCTTGGCCTCAGTGTTATTCTATAAAGTATGTTCTGGAATGAGAGTTCTTTATAGAATAGCGCTGAGTTCTGAATTCTATGCTCAACTTTGAGTGTAAGGACTTACACCGCTTGGTATAAATAACCTGACACACAAGTTGGGCACGGATCCCCGCTATTCTGTAACTGTACATATTTTTGGGGAACGCCCTTGATCCCCCCTTGCTCCTCCAATGGCCATGACCCCTTTTCAGTTGCACACAATCTAATTTAGGTGCTCATTGTTACAGAACAGATCAGCACCCAATTCATAATTAGTGGCAATTAAGTGCTTGCTAACTCCAATAATGAAATTATTGGTGCCCATTAACTAATTATTTTGGATGCCAATCTGGGATCTGTATGCTAGCCTTTATAGAATCCAGGGGATTGAGTATATGTGGTCATACATTCCATGAAGTTTCTTTTTGCTTTGCTTGGCTTTTTCTCTATGAAGTTCTGATAGATATATAATTTTTGAGTTTTCTATTTAGTGTTTAATGTGTCTCTGGATTTTTGGTTTTGGGGTTGGTTTTTTTTTTTGGGGGGGAAGAGTTATTTTGTGGATAAACCAATACTTATGTTAGAACTTAAGAGCTGTCATACTGGGACAGACTGATGTTTCATCAAGCCCAGTATCCTGTTTTCAACAGTGGCCAATCCAGGTCACAAGTACCTGGCAAGATCCCAAAGAGTAAAACAGATTTGATGCTGCTTATCCTAGGAATAAGCAATAAGAATTTCCTCAAATCCATCTTAATAATAGCTTATGGACCTTTCTTTTAGGAAGTTATCCAAACCTTTTAAAACCCTGCTAAGCTAACTGCTTTCACCACCTTCTCTGGCAATGAATTCCAGAGTTTAATTATATGTTGAGTAAAGAAATATTTTCTCCAGTTTGTTTTAAATCAACTACATAGTAACTTCATCGCATGCCCCCTAGTTCTAGTATTTTTGAAAAGAGTAAATAAGCGATTCACATCTACCCATTCCACTCCACTCAGAATTTTATAGAACATAAGAACATAAGAATTGCTGCTGCTGGGTCAGACCAGTGTTCCATCGCGCCCAGCAGTCCACTCACGTGGCGGCCCCCAGATCAAAGACCAGTGACCTAACCGAGACCAACCCTACCTGCGTTCGTTCTGGTTCAGCAGGTACTTGTCCAACCTTGTCTTGAATCCCTGGAGGGTGTTTTCCCTTATAACAGACTCTGGCAGAGCATTCCAGTTCTCTACCACTCTCTGGGAAGAAGAACTTCCTTACGTTTGTACGGAATCTATCCCCTTTTAACTTTAGCGAGTGCCCTCTCGTTCTCTCTACCTTGGAGAGGGTGAACAACCTGTCTTTATCTACTAAGTCTATTCTGTTCATTATCTTGAATGTTTCAATCATTTCCCTCTCAGTCTCCTCTTTTCAAGGGAGAAGAGGCCCAGTTTCTCTAATCTCTCACTGTATGGCAACTCATCCAACCCCTTAACCATTTTAGTCGCTCTTCTCTAGACCCTTTCGAGTAGTACTGTGTCCTTCTTCATGTATGGTGACCAGTGCTAGACTCAGTATTCCAGGTGAGGGCGTATCATGGCCCGGTACAGCGGCATGATAACCTTCTCCGATCTGCTTGTGATCCCCTTCTTAATCATTCCTAGCATTCTGTTCACCCTTTTCATCTCCGCCACACATTGCGAAGATGGCTTCATTGACTTGTCGACCAGTACTCCCAAGTCTCTTTCCTGGAGCGTCTCTCCAAGTCCCACCCCGGATATCTTGTATTTGTGCATGGGATTTTTGATACCGACATGCATTACCTTACACTTATCCATGTTGAACCTCATTTGCCATGTCGCTGTCCATTTCTCTAGCATGGTTATGTCACGTTGCAGATCTTCACAATCCCCCTGCATCTTCATTACTCTGAATAACTTCATATCATCTGCAAATTTAATCACCTCACTTGTCGTACCCCTTTCCAGATCATTTATGAATATGTTGAAGAGCATGGGTCCAAGCACCGAGCCCTGTGCCACCCCACTGGTGACGTACTTCCAGTCCGAGTATTGTCCTATCCGTTAGCCAGTTTTTAATCCACGTGATTATTTCACCCTCTATTCCATGGCTCTCAATTTTCCCAAGTAGTCGTTCATGCAGAACCTTATCGAACGCTTTCTGAAAATCCAGATATACATTGTCGACTGGGTCACCCTTGTCTATCTGCCTGTTTACTCCCTTGAAGAAGTGCAGCAAGTTTGTCAAGCAAGATCGTCCTTTGCTGAAGCCGTGCTGACTGGTCCTCATCAGATTGTGTCCGTCAAGGTGATCAATGGTGCGGTCTTTTATCAATGCCTCTAACATCTTTCCCGGTATCGAGGTCAGACTCACAGGTCTGTAGTTTCCCGGATCTCCCCTCGAACCTTTTTTGAAGATCGGCGTAACATTCGCCACCTTCCAGTCTTCCGGAATCTTTCTCGATTTGATCGACAGATTGGCTATTAGTTGAAGCAGTTCAGCTATAGTCCCTTTCAGTTCCTTAATGACCCTCGGATGGATGCCATCCAGTCTCGGGGATTTGTCACTCTTAAGCCTATCAATCTGCCTGCATACTTCTTCTAGACTGACCGTCAACCTTGTCAGTTTCCTGTCTTCGCCTCCAGCGTATAGCCTTTCGGGTTCCGGAATGTTGTGTATATCGTCTTTGGTAAATAGACCTCAATCATATCAACCCTGAGCCATCTCTTCTCCAAGCTGAAGAGCCCTAGCCGCTTTAGCCTTTCTGTATAGGGAAGTCATCCCATCCCTTTTACCATTTTCATCACCCTTCCCTGTACCTTTTCTAATTTTGTTATATCTTTTTTGAGATGCAGCGACCAGACTTGCACACAGTATTTGAGGTGCGGCCGCACCATGGAGCAATGCAAGGGCATTATAACAATTTCATCTTTGTTTTCCATTCCTTTCCTGATAATTCCCAACATTCTACAGTATTTGCTTTCTTAGCCACCACTGCACACTGAGATGAGGGTTTCAACATATCCTCAACGATGTCACCTAGTTACTTTCCCTGGACAGACTCCTAACTTGGAACCCTGCATCACATGTAGCTATAGTTGGGGTTCTTCTTTCCCACATGCATCACTTTACACTTGCTTACATTAAACATCATCTGCCATTTTGATGCCCAGTCTCCCAGTCTTGCAAGGTTCTCTTGTAATTTTTCATAATCCTCTTGCAATTTACCAACTTTGGTTCAACAGCAAATTTAGGGCTCCTTTTACAAAGCTGTGGTAGAGGTTTCCATCGTGGGCTGGCAAGATAAATGTTATGATGCTCATAGAAATTCTATGTTACACTTAGTACAAACCCCCAAAACTTCAATATAGCTATTGCTACAGTTTTCTTGATCCTCAGCTGGCTTTGAAGGCTTTCAACAGTGTTTAGTTGCTCAATGCTTCAGCCACACTCGTCACTGGATCTTATTTTTATGTATACAGTAAAACCTTGGATTTCAAGTAACTTGGTTTGCAAATATTTTGCAAGGCAAGCAAAACATTTTATTAAATTTTAACTTGATATACAAGCAATGACTTGCAATACAAGTATACACAACTGAGCCGATGGTTCTTCTCTCTCTGATGCTGCAGGAGTGTAGTGACTGTTCTAAATGAGCGAGGTCTTGCAATACAAGTACGTATAGTATTTTGTTAAGTTTTTAGGTTGCGGAATGAATCGGCTGAGTTTCCATTATTTCTCATGGGGAAATTTGCTCTGATATGCGAGTGTTTTAGATTACAAGCATGTTCTTGGAATGAATTATGCTCGTAAACCAAGGTTTTACTGTATTTTTTTATATTACTCCTATTATTTTATTCAAATTTATGAACAGTTTATATATTTCCACTTATCTGAATCATGCCGTTGTTATAGATCACCTCTCCCAACATGTCTATGGGCTCCTTTTACTAAGCTGCGTTGAGCTGGCGTTAGTTCTAGCCGCGTACCGTGGGGTTACTGCGCACTAATCTGCTGCTGCACTAAAAATGCTAGCGCACCTTAGCAAAAGGAGCCCTATGTTTCAAAAAGATTTTCCTCAGGGTCGAGGTTTCTCCATTCTTCTTCTCTATAATCACATATAACAATGTTACTAGCCAGCTGCATATAGTATTTTCATAAAAATAATATTTCCCATGCTTTCAAGCGAATGCAAGTAATAAAAACAACTTACTTGAAAAAGATATTTTCTTTTAGTAAACGGAGAGTATTTCATTAATAGCGGTGGAAACCAGCAACACGGCTACTGCCTTACTTCCTGTAGTGAGTCGGCGTCTGACGTCAGTTCCTCCCTTTTTTTTTTAAAGACCCACTCACAACATCTCAGCATCCAATAGAAATGCATTGCAGTCAGATCCTTCCTTCAGCTTTGCATAATCAAATCAAAGACATCCAGTCCAGCTCTTCATTCAGGCAAGTGAATTCAAATGGAAAATCCATTTTTGTTCTTTTAAATTTATAGATTTTTTATAATTATCACCCTCCCTCCCTATTTGGACCGAATCGATTATTCTCCATTTAATATCAGTCAAATTGTGACCCATCCTTTTCCAGTGACCTATAATCGGAGATGTATCAGTTTCTGTATTAACCCGAGATTTATGCTCGGTTAGACTTACTTTAATGGATCTACAAGTACAACCAACAAACAATTCTAGGAATTCTATGAGCATCAGAACATTTACTTCATCGGCCCACAGTAGAAACCTCTACCGCAGCTTTGTAAAAGCCAACATTAATTATCTCATTAGTTATTCCCATCTATAGATCATTGATATGTGAAAAAGCAGCGGTCTCAGCACAGACTCCTGGGGAACTCCACTATTTACCCTTCTCCATTAAGAATATTGACCATTTAAACCTGCTCTCTGCTTTCTGTCTTTTAACCAGTTCTTAATCCATAATAGGACATTACATGACTTTCTAATTTCCTCAGAAGTTTTTCATAAGGTACTTTGTCAAATGCCTTTTGAAAATCCAGATACACAATATCAACTGTCTCACCTTTATCTATATGTTTATTCACCCCTTTGTAGAAACGTAGTAGATTGGTGAGTCAAGATTTCCCTTTATATGCTTTGATTTGTTGAAGCTTTTGCATCAATAAAGTTCAGGATTCTAAGGATTTTTGGTCATTTCCTCTCCTCTTTTTTGGGTTGAAATTTGTGACACCATGTTTGCCTAATTTCTTTAACAACATAATTATTTGTGCAAATGGGTCTCCCCATTTATATTTCAGGTTCTCAAACCAGAAAGAAAGTCACTCCTCAAACTCTGTAAGACAATGGGTGACACATTCTGAATGATTGTTTATGTGTGTGTCTTTCCACTGTATAGAACTCGTTTTTCTTACTACCAACAGGATCTGCTTTTTTCGACTATAGACTTGCAGGCATACTACAGTGTTTCTACTTTGATTTTCAAGTCAAGAACCTAAGGCCTGATGAGCCCTGCTATTTTTCAGGGTGTCCAACTCCTGTGCTAAAGTTGATGCAGGTCCAAAATGTGCTTTGCCAGGTCTCTCACCACCGCCACAGTCTGCATAAATCACACTTCAGGGACAGTTTGAATCCTAAGGTTGTAGCATCACGATGTTTTCTTTGTTCGTCACTTTTTCCTTAGAGTGTTTGCTTCTCTGTACACATTGAATCATAGGAGGCAAGCAACTCTCCCTTTCCTTTCTCACATTTATCCATTCTTGTTTCAATTTTATCCTGACCTCTCTGAGTTCCGTAATCTCTTTTTCAGTATCCTCCAACTTCAATATCCTGACACACCACCTGGATTTCTTTCTTAATCTCCAACATCAGTTTTTGGAGATCCTTTGTGCAGACCACATGATAGTGTTGCTCAGAGCCCAAGCTAGGTTCATCTTTCGCATCAGAGCCTGGTTCTCTTTCGCATCAGAGCCTCCCATCTCTTCTTATCAGTGTTTTTGTTAATTTTTGTTGGTTAGGGCTCTTCAGCTTGGAAAAAAGATGGCTGAGGGGAGATATGATTGAAATCTACAAAATCCTGAATGGAGTAGAACAGGTACAAGTGGATTGATTTTTCACTCTGTCAAAAATTACAAAGACTAGGGGACACTTGATGAAGTTACAGGAAAATACTTTTAAAACCAATAGGAGGAAATTTTTTTCACTCAGAGAATAGTTAAGCTCTGGAACGCATTGCCAGAGGTTGTGGTAAGAGCAAATAGAGTAGCTAGTTTTAAGAAAGCTTTGGACAAGTTCCTGGAGGAAAAGTCTATAGTCTGTTTTTGAGAAAGATACGGGGGAAGCCACTGCTTGCCCTGGATCGGAAGCATGGAATATTTCTACTCCTTGGTTTTGGCCAGGTACTAGTGACCTGGATTGACCACCATGATAATGGGCTACTGTGCTCGATGAACCATTGGTCTGACCCAGTAAGGCTATTCTTATGTTCTTATAAAAATAAATGGTGGCAGTGAAGATCTATCTTAGGATAAGAAGGGCTGGGGAGATTTTTTTTTTTTTTTGCAAACAATGTTAGTAGTACGCATGCAAATATGTCTAATGCATGGACATGAGAGTCTTCTGAAAACCTAATCTGTTTGTGGACCTTGAGGACCCTCAGTGAATATCATGATGTAGAAGATTGACTGGTCTGGATCATTATTAAGCCAGTAAACAAACATGGAGGTTTTCTTCCACCGACGATCGGGCCGGCTCCTGCACGGAGCTTTACTGCGGCCCCCTTCCCCTTTCAGGGCGTGCGAGCTTGCTCCGCCCCTTCTGTCTAGCCGGGAGCATTCAAATTCGGAGGGAACGGCGCTTCCGCCATACCTTATTCAGTGAAGGTACCAGTGCTCTTATTCTGCAACTAGACCTAAGTAGTGCCTTCTGTTTGACCATGCTATTTTGATTGACTGTCTAGAGTCAATTGGTCTTTCAGGTAACGTGTTAAAATGGTTTTGGGATTTTTTGAGCAAACGGTCATATCAAGTCTATAGTGACAATAAAAAATCCTTTAGTTGGGTAAACTCATGCGGGGTCCCGCAAGGGTCTCCTCTTTCCCCTACATTGTTCAACACATACCTTGCCTCATTGGGGAACTTACTACAAAGCTTAAAAGTCAAATTTTATATCTATGCTGATGATATCACCATTGTTATTCCCCTTATTACTCCGACCTCCAAGACTAAGATTCATCTATCATCCATTCTAAAGCAAATTGAACTATGGATGACCGAATTCAAATTGAAGCTCAACACTGACAAAACTAAATTTTTCCTTGCAAGCCCTAACAACAAAATCAAAGACTCATTGATCTCCTTGAATGGTCAGGACTTCTCTATTGACCACTCCATTAAAATCCTGGGAGTCACCCTGGACCGCCACCTCACTCTAAATGCTCACACAGATTTATTGGTTAAAAAATGCTTTTTGGTTCTATGGAAACTCAGAACCATCAGAAAATACTTTGATGCAGCATCCTTCCGCTTACTGGTTCAATCTTCCATCCTAAGCTTGCTCAATTATTGCAACATCATTTACTTGGGATCCTTCAAAAAAAAACATTCTAAGACTCAGAGTCATTCAAAATTCGGCAGTTCGACTGATTTTTGGACTGAGAAATGGGAACATAAGCCCCTACTATCAAAAACTCCATTGGCTGCCCCTAGAGGCGAGAATCCTGTTTAAGTTCTCTTGTCTGTGTTATAAATCAATATTTGGTCTGGCCCCCACTTACCTAGTTTCCCATTTTAATCTGGCAAGTTCTTTTAGGCCACACGAAGAATACATCTGTTCACCTATCCGACAATAAAAGCCTGCCACTACAAAAGATTCTTGGACAGAACTCTTGCCTTCCAGGCAGGCAAATGGAACGATTGGCTTAGTAACGCTATCACGCTCTCCTCATCCTACTTCAATTTTAGAAAACTGGTAAAAACGAGTTTGTTCAATCGATTTGTAAACTAAGAATCTATACAGCTCTGCTTATTCAACCAGTAACCCTAAGAACTGTATTGTTGACTTTGATTGTAACCTCTTCGCTGATTGTCCAGCGCTTCTTGCTGTAAACCGCCTTGAACTTCCATGGCTTTGGCGGTATATAAGAATAAAATTATTATTATTATTATTATTCATCTGGACCTCACGGAGTTTCAAAATTTCTTCAGATCAACTTGAGTGACCTTCTATGAGTATCATATGCAAGACCACAGAAAGATTTTACCTTGGCAATGTTTAAAAGGCTCTTAGCACTCAGTACTAGTGGAGGTTCTTTGCCTCAGTTCTCCCTGTGAGTCAGATTTAGGGGGTGGAAACAGAGTCATTAAGTTGAAGCTTACTATAATGGAATGAATGATCGATTGAAAGGTGGCACTGTTTTGTTTAAGGAGTTCAAGTACAAAGAAAATTGTTTTCTCTTTTTGCCTCCCCATTGTTAGTTGCTTTCTGGCCAGTCCTTCTGAATAGTAAATGCTAGATTGTAATCTTCACATGCTTGCTGTTCACATGGCTGCTGTTCCAGGGACCACTTCTTCCTGAACAAAGGAAATATTACTCCCTGTCTCAAGCTGTAACATAATGAAAAGCGCTATATACTAAATTTCTATTTCAGCTTCCTGTTATTTCTTGGTATTGAGAATATAGGAAGAAACTCTCTCTCTAACAAAAAGGGGCTGATTGCATTTTGCCATGCAATTAAATTTTATACAATACAATATAATATTTGTATTCTGCTGCACACGTTAGGCAGATAAAACCAAAGATAAGAAGAGACCTCTACACACCACACAAACAACAGCAAGAAAACAGTGAAGATGATAAACAAAGCTAACAGTTCTCTACTGTTTTGTTATCATCTGTTGGCTTTGTTTATCATCTTCATTGTTTTCAGTGCACAAATAACATAAAAGAGTACCAGCCAGTACAACATAGAAACATGATGGCAGATAAAAGGCCAAATGGCCCATCTAGTCTGCCCATCCTCAGTAACCATTATCTCTTAATCTCTCCAATAGATCCCATGTGCCTATCCCAGGCCCTCTTGAATTCAGACACAGTCTCTGAGGAAATACTTTTTTACAGAAAGGGTGGTAGATGTGTGGAACAGTCTCCCGGAAGAGGTGGTGGAGACAGATTACTCTGGAGCCTATCACCTCTTAACTTCATCCTATGCCCTCTCATTGCAGAGTTTCCCTTCAAATGAAAGAGACTCTATTCATGCACATTTATATTATGTAGGTATTTAAACGTCTCTATCATATCTTCCCTGTCCTGCCTTTCCTCCAAAGTATACAGATTGAGATCTTTAAGTCTGTCCCCATACGCCTTATGACGAACACCACACACCATTTTAGTAGCCTTCCTATGGCCAGACTCCATCCTTTTTATATCTTTTTGAAGGTTCGGCCTCTAAAATTGTCTTAAATATCCTAAATGAGGTCTCACCAGAGTCTTATACAGGGGCATCAATACCTCCTTTTTCTTACAGGCCATACCTCTCCCTATACAACCTAGCATCCTTCTAGCTTTTGCCGTCACCTTTTCAACCTGTTTGACCACCTTAACATAAGAATTGCCATATTGGGTCAGACTGAAGGTCCATCAAGCCCAGTATCCTATTTCTAACAGTGACCAACCCAGGTCCCAAATACCTAGCTAGATCCTGAGTAGTAAAACAGATTTTATGCTTCTTATCCTAGGAATAAGCTGTGGATTTCCCCAAGTTATCTCAATAAGGGCCTATAAGAACATAAGAATTGCCATACTGGGACAGTCCATAAACATATTCATGCAAAAACTAATTAAAAAATCTATTAAACAAAAAAGTTTTCCAAAGTTTCCTAAAATTAAGATAATACCGTTCACATAAAATGAACATGGAAAGAGCATAATTTAGCATTGTGATGTTTTTTCTATTTTAATAGTCTCACTGAAGGGTATAAAAGAATTGAAGAATCTTTAGAATGCAACACATATTTAGTACCAGGGATTTCAATTTGTCAAACAAACTTCCACAGGCAGCCAGTGCAGTCTTTGCAACAGTGGAGTAACGTTATCAAACTTGTGTGCTCCAAAAATAAAAACATTTGTAGAGAAGAGAACACATAGATTACAAAAACCGACAGCATCCAGCTTCTCTTTAAAAATGTATTTAAATTGTATATTAGTGGTGCTGAAACAACTTCTGTGAGCATCTGGATTAGAGATTAAAACTGATGAGGAGGTACAGTGCAGTAAAGACTTTACAAGAGATAGCAGATTTATTTATTTAAAAATTTCTTATATACCACAAATCTACGCGGTTTACAACATACCTACATAAGAACATAAGAATTTCCACTGCTGAGTCAGACCAGTGGTCCATCGTGCCCAGCAGTCTGCTCATGCGGTGGCCCTTAGGTCAAAGACCAGTGCCCTAACAGACTTGCATTACCTGCATACGTTCTGATTCAGCAGGAACTTGCCTAACTTTGTCTTGAATCCCTGGAGGGTGTTTTCCCCTTTAACAGCCTCCGGAAGAGCATTCCAGATTTCTACCACTCTCTTGGTGAAGAAGAACTTCCTTACATTTGTACGGAATCTATCCACTTTTAACTTTAGAGAGTGCTCTCTCGTTCTCTCTACCTTGGAGAAGTTGAACAACTTGTCTTTATCTACTAAGTCTATTCCCTTCATTATCTTGAATGTTTCAATCATTACCCTCTCAGTCTCCTCTTTTCAAGGGAGAAGAGGCCCAGTTTCTCTAATCTCTCACTGTATGGCAACTCCTCCAGCCCCTTAACCATTTTAGACACTCTTCTCTGGACAGTTTCGAGTAGTACTGTGTCCTTCTTCATGTACGGCAACCAGTGCTCGATGCAGTATTCCAGGTGAGAGTGTACCATGGCCCCGTACAGCAGCATGATAGCCTTCTCCGATCTGTTCATGATCTCCTTCTTAATCATTCCTAGCATTCTGTTCGCTCTTTTCGCCGCTGCTACGCATTGTGTGCATGGCTTCATCGACTTGTCGACCAGCACTCCCAAATCTCTTTCCTGGGGGGTCTCTCCAAGTACTGCACCGGACATCCTGTATTCGTGTATAAGATTTTTGTTACCGACATGCATCACCTTACACTAATCCACGTTAAACCTCATTTGCCATGTCACAGCCCATTTCTCGAGTGTATTTATGTCACATTGTAGGTCTTCACAATCCTCCTGCGTCTTCACTACTCTGAATAACTTCATATTGACTGCAAATTTAATCACCTCACTCGTCGTACCAATTTCCAGGTCGTTTATAAATATGTTGAAGAGCACGGATCCATGTACCGAACCCTACGGCACTCCACTCGTGACGCTTTTCCAGTCCATTTACCCCCACTCTCTGTTTCCTATCCACCAGCCAGTTTTTAATCCATGTGAGTATTTCACCTTCGATTCACTGGCTCGCAATTTTTCAAAGTAGTCGTTCATGCGGAACCTTGTGGAACGCCTTCTGAAAATTCAGATATACAATGTCGACCGGGTCACCCTTGTCTATCTGCCTGTTTACTCCCTCGAAGAAGTGCAGCAAGTTCGTCAAGCAAGATCTTCCTTTGCTGAAGCCATGCTGGCTGGTCCTCATCAGATTGTGTCCATCAAGATGCTAAATGATGTGGTCCTTTGTCAGTGCCACTACCATCTTTCCTGGTACCGAAGTCAGACTCACCGGTCTGTAGTTTCCCAGATCTCCTGTCAAACCTTTCTTGAAAATCGGCGTAACATTTGCCACTTTCCAGTCTTCCGGAATCCTTCCTGATTTGATCAACAGATTGGCTATTAGAACAGATATAACATTAAAACATACTATTCTTCAAGTCATACAATATTCAAAAACCTGAACAATGTCTAAAATTTTTGTTTTAATTCATAAAAATGTCTGAGAAAACAAAAGTGCTTTTAAAAGTTTCTTTTAATGAACTAAAGAACTAAATTTTTCGCAATTATTTTGTAAGGGAGCTCTATAACTGAGGTCCCACAACCATACAGATTGAGTCCCTATAAATCTCCAATCTAATTTGCTTAAAATCTGGAATGTCAAGTAGTGCCTGATTACTTGAATGAAGGGGACATCCTGGCACATGAACCTTTAGGGTTGCAGCCAGACAAAGTGGTTGTTGTTCTTAAAAAAAATTTAAAAATTGGCATTAAAATTTTAAAATGAACATGCTATTGAATAGGCAGCCAATGAAATTGCTTAAGAATTGGTGTAATGTGCCTATTCAAAGGGCAGCAGCACAAAGGAAAAACAGATTCTGATAGAAGACTCGATAGTCACCCAAATTGTATAAATGATGCTCAATGTGACACCTGACTTCTCCAGGGCTTCCAAACACATTCACACACATACCGCCCCTAAAGGTTGACATATGCCTCTTCCAAAAATTCAGTCACACTTTTACTTCTCAGGATCAAATAATTAAAATCACAAAACAGTTTGGGCATTTCCTAACACTAGCTCATTCAAATATGAACTCCTCTTTCATACCTTGTTCTGGCTCAGAATACCATTCCATGTTACATTATGGATCATTTAAAACAGGCTCATATCTCTCTATCCTTGCAACCTTCTTCGTCATACTCTGGTTCCTCACCCCCTACCTGTGGGTGTAAGTGCTTCTTTGTGTTAGTTTCTGCAAACTCTTCAGTTAAATATTCCTTTCCCCAGTTAGGTTCATCTCTGGGAGTCAAATACCTTTCCTTCCTGCTTCCTCCTGGTAGAATTTTCCTACGGGGTAATGGTAAGGGTGCCCCAGTCCTCTCGGGGTTTTTTTTAGTATGGCTGGAAGGTTTCTTTGCCCTTGCACTCTGAGTCATTGCTCCTCTTCCTTCTAAACTAAACTAAACTAAACCTTAAGCTTATATACCACATCTTCTCTATAAATATAGAGTTCGACACAGATAACAAAAATTAAAAGGGAAGTACAGTGGAAGTTGGTGGTAGGGGGAAGTGGAAATTTACATTTTTGAAAATAGCCAAGTTTTCAGGTGTCTTTGGAATAGTTGGAAAAAGCCCAGGTTGCAGCTGGGCAGGGAAATTATTCCAAAGCTCTGTAGTTTGGATGCAGAGAAAGCCTTTGCTCGTGTGGAATGGACTTTCATGTATAAAGCGACGGATTGGTTTGGAATTGGTTCTGGTTTTATACAAATGATTCAAACCTTGTCTAGTTCCCCCTCAGCCAGGCTATATATTAATAATACATTTTCTGAACGTTTTTGTCTGAAAAGGGGAGTTAGACAAGGATATCCCTTATCTCCTTTGCTTTTTGATATTGTTTTGGAACCCTTGTTATTGGCTATACAGCAGGCAAGAGAGATACAGGGGATTCTTTATGCAGGTCGAGAATATAAGATTTCTGCTTATGCAGATGATATCTTGCTTCATCTGAAAAATCCTGAATCTACCATTCCGCATTTACTCAAATTGATTGATAGATTTGGCAAATTTTCTGGATACAAAATAAATTAGAGCAAATCGGAGGTTCTTTTGTTAAATGTACATTGTGCAAAAGGATTATTTGATCCATTCCCATTCCTTTGGAAGGAAGAGGGTATAAAATATTTAGGCATCATGATTCAAAATACATTGGAAGATACAATGACAGTAAATGAAAAATCTTTATTGCTGAAAGTCAAAGAAATATGTCAGCATTGGAACCCATTACATCTCTCATGGTGGGGGAGAGTCCAAACTGTCAAGATGATGATTTTGCCTGTAGTTTGCTACCAAATGAGTATGTTGCCAGTTTATTTTCAAGGGTCCTTTTATAAGAAATTGAATGGAATTCTCACTAAATTTATTTGGCTGGGTAAAACAGCTAGAATAGCTTTAGTCTGTATATGGCCATTTGGTGGAGGATGGGCTGGGGTGAGCTTCAATGGCTGGGAGGGTGTAGATGGATGACGGGGACTTTATTAGTTTGAACCTAAAAACAGTACCAGGCAGAACTTTGGATTCTTGCCCAGAAATAGATAAGAAGAAGAAGAAAAAAATGCAACAAATTTTTAGATTGAATCAGGTTGGGCAGACTAGATGGACCATGCGGATCTTTATCTGCCGTCATCTACTATGTTACTATATTAGTATATTTGCAAAAAACAATTGCGGCGAGTGGAATAAATTTCCCAAATTTTTATAGATACCATCAAGCTTTCATACTGGGTCAGGGTATGTATTTGATCCTTCCTGAAGTCTTGGAGCATCTTCTGGACTGGCTTTACTTAGAATGGCAACTTATGTCCCCATTAAGGTTATGTCATATATTGAGTATCAAGTTACCCAGAATTTATAAGGACGGTAGCATTCTTTTAGCCACATGGAAAAACTTAAAGTTCATCAATTTAACATCTCTACCAGTACAACAATCCACGTGTCAATCCTTATGGTTGAACTCTGAGATTCAAATTGGCGAGTCTAAGATCCTCTGGAAGCATTGGATGCAGGCAGGTATGCGTACTTTAGATGATGTGTTATCAAATGGGAAAATGCTTGATTTTTCACAACTGCAACAATCATTTGGCATTGCAAAGTCTCAAACATATAAGTGGTTGCAGTTGAAGCAGGCCATTCAGTTCCCTGATTGGCGCAACTTTAAAAATCAGTATAGTTTGCCAGGCCTATGCTTCCAGACAGATTTGCCAAGTGGTATAAATTAATATCTGAATATCAATAAAAAACCTAAAACTAGTCTAAGAGATATTTGGAGCATTGAGATAAAGCAACAAATTTCTGCTACTCAATGGCCACGGATTTGGATTTGGAGGATGAGATTACAGCGTCAGCATCTATGAAACAAACGTGTTTTTTTTATTTGTTGCACAGAAGTTTTTAGACCCCTGTTAGATTACAAAAGTTAGATAGTTCAAAATTTAATAGATGCTGGCATTGTTATCTAGACATAGGGACACTGGATCATCTGTTGTTCTATTGTCCTTTAATACTCAACTTTTGGAAATCTATATGGGGACATATTAATTTGATTCTGGAGACTGCGGTTCCGCTGTGGTATGAAGCGGTAATCTGTGGGACATTGTTATCTCCTACACCTCCACTAGATAAGACATAAAAGCAGATTACTTGGTATAATGACTGGGGTAGCCATGAAAATGGTTACTAAAAATTGGAAGAATTTTGACAGATTAAATTTCACTTTTTGGTGGAATTCATTATGATTGTGTTATAAATACGAGAAAATTAATTCTGAACTAATGGGTAATAATAAGTTGTTTAAACTGACATGGGGTCCATTAAAAATGGTTTCTCATATATTTATTGATTGATGTAAGTGCTGTTTTTCAAATTACTGGTATGTATTCCTTTATGCACTGTTTTTAGATTGAAAAATTAATAAAGATATACAAAAAAAAAAGAAGTGAAGAGATTTCCCTAATTTTCCAATGTAGGTAACGCCTTTTAGTGAGGGGAAAGATAATTTGAGCTTTTGGAAAGATGTGGTGATATCAAGTCTCGCAGCATTTCAAGATAGAGGAATTAAAGGGGAAAGAATGCCATGCAGGATCTTGAAAGTTAGGCAGGCACATTTAAAGTAGACTCTGGAAATTACTGGAAGCCAGTAAAGTTGTAGCAAGAGCGGCGAAACATGGTCAAATTTGCTCTTTGCAAAGATCAGCCTAGCTGCAGTATTCTGGATCTGCTGAAGTCTTTGAAGACTTTTCTTGGTCAGACTTAAATAGACCGAGTTGCAGTAGTCCAGTCTCGAAAGAATGATTGATTGAACAAGGACAGCAAAATGTTGTTGGTGGAAACAGGATCTCACTTTCCTCAACATATGGAGGCTAAAAAAGCATTTTTTTTTTTAACTAGAGAGTTAATATGATCAGTGAATGAAAGTGTTGAGTCTATAATGACACTCAAAACTTTGCTTGAGAATTTAACCTGCAGTGAACAGAAGGCAGTGGAATGAATGGAGGTAGCTGGTCTAATTTTGGGCCAAGCCAAAGTAGTTTTGTTTTGGACTCATTTAGCTTCATTTGTACAGTGAAGGCCCAAGATTGAAGTTTCATTATGCATTCTATAATATTCTATAATATTCTTGGTGAGGTTAGTAAGATTCGAATCTATCTCGAGAAGGACAGAGATGTCATCTGCATATGTATATAGTGTTTCAAATGGGAAGAGATGGAAAAGCTTCAAGGTGGACATATAGATATTGAAAAGAATAGGGGATAGAGGTGATCCCTGCGGAACTCTGCATAACGGCATAACGGCTTCCAGGGTGATGATCTGGTGCCATTCATATTAACAGTGTATGAGCGAGCGTAAGAATTTTGAGAACCAGTCTTAGAAAATAGAATCAATAGCTATCTCAGAAAGTTGGTAGATCAGAATGTCATGGTGAACGACATCAAAAGCCGCAGATAGGTTATTCAGTACTGAGACAGTAATTGCGGCTATCTTAGACAATCTGCGCCTACTGTTTAGTAAGGATCTTAATGCCCTGGTTATGCAATTCGACATGAGTTCTGCCTTTGATCTAGTAGACCACGAGAAACTGTTGCAATGCCTAGCTGCCATTGGTATCAGGGATGAGGTGCTGAACTGGTTCCGTGACTTCCTTATATCCCGCACTTATCAGGTACGTTTTAATTATGAGCTTTCAAACACCTGGAGCAATCCATCTGGTGTGCCACAAGGGTCTCCACTATCTCCATTGCTCTTCAACGTCTATATGTCCTCACTGGGCACGCAGCTAACCCAGCTGGGAATAAAACTATTTAGTTATGCAGATGACTTTACGATTATCATCCCATTTGCTAATTCTGTCTCTGAAACTATTCCCAAAGCTTCGGAAGCCATAAACGTGATGGAGCACTAGATGACAAACTTTAGGCTCAAACTTAATTCAGAAAAAACAACTTTCTTCGTTGCTTCGCCACATCCGCTTGACACCAAATCACCACTATGTATCAATAAACTTAGTTACCCTATCCAGCCCACCATTAAGATACTAGGTGTAACTTTGGATCAATGCCTAACCATGAAAGACCAGGTAGACTCCTTAATCAGAAAGGGATTCTTTACTCTCTGGAAACTCAGATCCAATAAAGCTTATTTCGATACATCGGCATTCAGAATCCTAGTCCAATCCCTCATACTAAGTCTACTTGACTACTGTAACATCGCTTATTTAGCAATTTCCCAAAAGAATATGCAACATTTACAACTGATGCAAAATGCAGCAGTCAGACTGATCTTTGGGCTGAGGAAGTTTGACCACGTGACACCCTACTACCGGCAGCTGCATTGGCTGCCAATGGCGGCGCGCGTAAAGTTTAAATTTGCCTGCTTCTGCTTTAAAGCACTACACGGACTTGCCCCTAAATACATAACTGACCTTTTCTTCTTCTCAGCCAACAGACACAAGAGAAGCTCACATTCCAATTTCGTTTCCCCCCCAGTGAGAGGTTGTAAACTGAAAAAACACCATGAACACCTTCTCTCACACCAGGCAGCATCGTGGGGTAGAGACCTAGAACAATTGCTTTCGCCCACTACTTATGGGGAATTTAGGAAACGTCTAAAAACACACTTGTTCCTAAAGCATCTTGACAACTGATCCTCTCTTCTCTCTCCCCTCTATAGTGATTAACTTGTCCTTTGATCACTCTCTCCTCAACAATGAATTTCCTGTCCTATTAATTCTCTTTCTTCCTCCCCTCTTAAAGTCAATTCAATTTGTTACCTTTGCTTAATCTTCTGTAAACCGCATAGAACTTCACGGTATTGCGGTATATAAGCTGTTATTATTATTATTATAGGTCAAATTGTAATAGAATAACAAACTTATTACAAGAGTGTAGTTTCTGAACCTTTGAGATTAGTGAGATCAATAGAGATTCGGCACTGAAGTTAGGTCTGAAACCATATTGCCAAGGTAACAGAATGGAAAATCTCTCTAATTATGATGAAAGTTGAGCAGATATGATAGGCTCTAACATTTTGGTCAGGAGGGGAATGTTCACTATGGGTCAGTAGCTAAACTTTGAGGAAGGGTCTAGGTCAACTTTTTTCAGTAGTGGGGTCAGAGCAATGTGGCCCATCTCTTCAGAAAATAGACCTAACAGTAAGGCAGAATTTATGAGTCTGGTGAGCGATGAGATAGCCGGAGTGGGAATTTTCTCATATAGGTATGAGGGAAATGGGTCCAAGACGTATTTACAAGATATTAATTTGTGACACAGTTTTGAAACCTGAGCCTCAGATACATACTCGAAGGTAGTCCAAGATCTGTCTACTGGGGTAGAAGTGGTGTCGCTGGGCACCAGAGAGTCATAAGATACCAATGATGGAAAAGAGTTTATTATAGTAGAAACCTTGTCATTAAAAAATTTTGCTAGATCATTCGCTACTGGGGAGGAAGGATGTATGGATGAATCATTGTTAGAAGTTAAGGAGTGCCAGATGTTAAATAGAGTACTACTTTGATCATTGGATCTGGTAATTTTGTCACTATAAAAAATTTTTCTAGCTTTTTTTAGTACTGTATTATACAACCTGGTACTGTCCCTCTAAGACTGTCTACCCACAGGAGATTTGGATTTTTTTCCATTTCCGCTCCAGTACTCAGCATTTATGCTTCAGTTCTCTGTGGTCAGGAAGGTATCAGGGGGCCTTGCGGGAATAGGAAACAGTCTTAATAGATAGGGGGTCAAGAGAGTAGTAAGTAGATTCATAGAGGGTTACCCATTTATGCCAGTTGACTTCTGAGGTGTCGGGCTTAGGGCAGAGAGTGAACTGTTCGAGAAATTGGGTCCAGAACTGTTCACTTGCAATTTTCTTGCAGAAGGTAATAGGTTTTGAGGCACAGGATTGAACCCCAAGTTGAGACATAAAAACAGGAAGACAGAAAGCACCTAAAAAGTGGTCAGCCCAAGGGACTTGTTCCCAATGAACATCTTCAACTAAAGTTTTATAATCAGTAAGGTCGAAACCAGTGGTCCATGATGGCCCAGCAGTCCACTCACGCAGCGACCCTCAGGTCAAAGACCAGAGCCTGAGACTAGCCCTACCAGCGTATGTCCTTGTTAAGCAGGAACTTGTTTAACTATGTCTTGAATCCCTGGAGGTTGTTTTCCAATATGACAGACTCCGGAAGAGCGTTCCAGTTTTCCACCACTCTCTGGGTGAAGAACTTCCTTACGTTTCGTCAGAATCTATCCCCTTTCAATTTTAGAGAATGTCATCTCATTCTCCCTAACTTGGAGAGGGTGAACAACCTGTCCTTATCTACTAAGTCTATCCCCTTCAGTACCTTGAATGTTTCAATCATATCCCCTCTCAATCTCCTCTGTTCGAGGGAGAAGAGGCCCAGTTTTTCTAATCTTTCGCTGTACGGCAGCTCCTCCAACCCCTTAACCATCTTAGTCGCTCTTCTCTGGACTCTTTTGAATAGTACCGTGTCCTTCTTCATGTACGGCGACCAGTGCTGTACGCAGTACTCCAGGTGAGGGTGCACCATGGCCCAGTACAGCGGCATGATAACCTTCTCCGATCTGCTTGTGATCCCCTTCTTTATTATTCCTAGCATTCTGTTCGCCCTTTTCGCCGCCACTGCACATTGGGCCAACTTCTCTTTATTATGACAGGGGTTGCCATACAGCTTATTTTAAGGAATTGGAAAAACTGGGATCGATTAAACTATATCTTTTGGTGGGAGTCTCTGTGTCACGTCTTTAAAATGGAACGTATTATGGCTATACAACAGGGACATTATAAGAAGTTTCTGGATATTTGGGAGCCATTGACAAAATTTTGCAAATGGTGATTGTTGATTTTGCCCCTTGATCATGCACGTCCAGGGTGGGTGGGTAGGAGGGGAGATTGTAAAATATTTGTAATTTTTAATTTGAGTGCAATTTTTGAATATGAAGATGGGGGGAGTGATATATGTATTTGTCATAGACTACAATTTTGATTGAATTTAGGTGCTATTATAGTGTAATATGATTGTATAATATGTTGCACTTATTTTTTGCTTCAAAATGAATAAAGATATTAAAAAAAAAAAACAACCACTTTCACTAGTTCATGGTTTTTTCTTATATCATTCCTCTTTTACACTATTTATCTTCCTTTTTTACACTATTTATCTTCCTTCCAAAGTTGCACTATTGCTTACACATGCTTGGGCCATTTTTACATTTTTATTCCTTCAGATACCCTTCTCTTTTTCTTAATTTTTAGAGCTTGGATACAAATTGTTTATTATCAGAATTAAAATTTAGTTTGATGGACATTTTTGACTCATATCTCATTCACCTTTCTTTCAGCTCTTGTAGTATAATTAGATTGATATGTCTAATCATTTTCTTTGTAGTCCCTCCATTCCCCTCCCCCCCCCTTTTTTTTTCTTAGCTTATATGCACATCTCTATCACATAGGTTTAACTCTCTCATCAGTCAACCATAATCAAATGTAAACCGCCTAGAACTCCTTGGGTATGGCGGTATACAAAAATAAAGTTATTATTATTATTATTATATTCATTTCATTCAGATTTTATATTTCACTTATATTTTAATCCCAATCACTCTGATGGTATGTTCACTATCACTAAATCACATCAATCAATATGACTTACTTGTACACTCATACATTTACATATTCTCATAGGACCCCAGAAGAAATTTCTGTATGTTATACGGATTTACCAATTGATCTGCATCACTTTTATTTGTGAAGACTTGTATTAAAAGCTTTTACATCAAGACCATCGGTTCCGCAGTTTTGTTCTTAGACTCAATAGCAATCTCATAAAATTCTGAAAAATAAATACAAGCTCAAGAATCATGGACATAATTCTTCAACAAAGCTAGCTTAAAATGTTGGCTAATTTAAACTAAATACCTCTACTTAGGAAGTAATCTTAGTTTCTTTATATGACTAACAATTAAGGCAGGACAGCTTTATTGAAATTGATGAAGAGCACATCTTGTCTATATGTATTAAAAATAATCTAAATAAGAAACAGACAACCATAGAGCAATCAACAATGTAAATTCTAGAAAATGATTTGCTGCAATCATTACAGAAAATGGAGGGGAATCATCAACAAGACGTAGCATAGTCTTCTGAAGCAATGAGTCCTCTCAAACAAACTTTACTATTCTTTCATGTATGAGCCATGAATAGCACTAATATAGAGATCAGTATTTGGTGTAGTTTAAGAGGGTAGGAGAGGCTCCTGCCTGCTTAAACCATTCTGAGCTGACTGGCTGCCAATATTTGGCAGCACTTAACTGGGCAGTGCCGATGAATATCAGTTCTGATCACGCTGGCACAATTTAGCAGTGTCTGGATAATCTGAGAGTGGAATCAGGGAGGAATCAGAAGTTATGCACTGCCTCCCATTGTATGCAAATGGATCTCATGCATACTCATTGGGGAAATGCTAAAAACCTTACTTGATTGCAGCCCTCGTTATCCACCCCTGCACTAGAGACATCCAGTGACAGTACCCGCAAACCAAACCAATAGGCTATACCGCATACAAGGCAGTCCTATCCTTGACCAGTTAGACACATGGAGGGACATAATCGAAAGGAACGTCTAAGTCCGTTTTCATCTAAGTTGCAAGTCGTCCAAAGTAAAAAACAGCCTAGGACACATTTTCAAAAAATACGTCCAACATTTTTATTGTTTTGAAAATTGTCTAACTATACGTCCTGCTGATCTGATTGTCCAAGCCGCTAAATCGTCTATCTTTATACCACATTTTCATCCAACTTTTCATCCAAGTCAAAAACGCCTAGAACAAGCCCTGTTGGACGTGGGAGGGGGTCTGCAAAGTGATGGACTGAACACCCAGACATGGCACCTAAATAGTGGAGTACCTTACAGGGCACTGCTGTGGACTTCACAAAAAGGGTGCCATGTCTGCTCCTCACTACAGCTCTCTTATAGGTCATGGTGAGCCCTCCAAACCACCTCCAGAATCCCCTAGACCCACTTATCTACCATCCAAATAGCCCTTATGGCTGCAGGAGCCACTTATATGCCAGTAAAAAAGGGTTTTGGGGGTATATAGAGGAGTGCACATATTTAAGTATCAATGCAGTGATTACAGGCTTATGGGGCATGGGTCCTCCTCTCCATGGGTCCCTAATCCACCTCCAAGACAGCTTAAGATGCCTCTTTGCAGCACGACTAGGCTTTCCTATGCCAGGCTGCCAGGTGTTGATGATCTGGAGGCTGAATTTTAAAGGTGTAATTACGATTTTTCTGGGGTTGGTGGGTCGGTGATCATTGGGGTAGTGTGTGGGGGAGTCTGTTTTATGAGTTTGCAGTGCTTATCAGATGACTTTAGGTGGGTTTTTGTGACTTAGACCATGTTTTACATGGTCTGTTACAACGTCCATGTTCCGTTTAGGCTCTGTTGTAAAACTTTCGGTTATACATGCTGTACGAATTATTCTAAGCTGGCCCACGTCCTGCCCAACTCCCAGCCTCGACACTCCTCCTGAAATGCCCCATTTATCTTTGGTCGTTCAGCGGCACCATGAAAGCCTAGGTCATTTTTAAATACGTCCAAAACCCGGTTTTATTATCGGCACTTGGACGTTTTTGACTTCTGATCGTCCAAGTGCTGACTTAGGCTGGTTTTTGGACGTTTTTCTCTTTCGATTATGAGCCCCGTAGGTATAGGCACATATCAGCCAGCAGCCACATAACTTCCAGGTTTGCCAAAAACCTGGATATTCAATGCTAGTGGCCTGAATATGGCACTAAACATCTGCAAATTTAGTTGGTAGTGGCCAGTGCTTAAAAAATACTGTCCCTTACAGGCTGAATATTTCTCTGCATTTCACTACAACTTTTCATACACTGAGAAATTATTTTCACATTACTAAAGATAAGTTGAAGAGAAAGATGTTACACTTATTTCAAAAGATAGAGCATGCCAGGGGTACTCAATGTCGGTCCTTCGAAGAATGCAATGCAGTTTGGTTTATAGGATTTCCCCAATTAATATGCATGAGATCTATTTGCATACAATGGAAGCAGTGCATGCAAATAGATCTCATGCATATTCATTAGGGAAATTCTAAAAACCTGACTGGATTGTGGCCTTTGAGGACTGACTCCGAGCACTCCTGCAGTACTCTTTTTTTAAATACTCCTGCAAAGTAGCCACACAGAAGTAAATCTGTTCTCAGGTACACATACATTTTCCAGTTTATTTTATTAAGCAAATGAACAAAACATGTTCACAAATGCAAACCCTGTCCATATGTCACCCCTGGGAATATTTCCAACCAATCAAATAAACCTTTCACAGAGTGCACACACCAAAGGACTGAGGAGCGGTCTGATGGAGGTGAAAAGGCCGCTGCTAACTTTTTCAGACTCTGACCTCGCAACAATCCAATTGCTGTATATAATATAGGTTTATTAGTAATAGACAAAAGTCAGCTTTCATGGAACAACAAAGTACATCAAATTGAGCCAATGGATAACATACAGAGTAGGCCAGCTACTGTCATGGATCCATCCTAAAGCTTAAGCCAGCCGGTATGCTACTTATATACTTTAGTTCAGTAGTCTAAAATAATACCTAGTTACAGATTACATATTCACTTTCTAATGGATTGACACATCTATCATATCTATTGATTGTATAGTCTGCATACTTATCTCGGAGCCATATTGAAGCATGATATTACCCACTGTCAAATCTGACCTCTCTATTTCCCTGACAATGCATTCTTAATACTAAGTTCAATAATTTCTAAGAGCAGGCCCCCTCCTTCCTGAGCTTCATTGTCCTTTGTCAGCAGTTCAGATAAATTTCGGTAGGACATTTTGTTTGGGTTTGTCTTCTTGGAAAGTCTCGAAATATCCCATGCTGTCAGCAGATATAACTTCTAGAGTAAAGATGAACCTTTTACATAAGCATAAGCATATTGTTTTTTGCTGATAAGTAGAGATATGATTGTTCAGAAACTTGAATTCATAAGCACAGTGTCTCTCTTAAAAATATAACTTTTGGGGGTCTCATAGGTACCTACATTTTCATTAAGGTCTTACTCCTGATTCTCCTTCAGAGGGACCGGCTAGGAGAGTGGCAACCAGTAGAGGGACTGGCAATGGCACTGGACACTGCTGAAGACCTGGAGGGCTAAGGTCAGGAGGGCCTCAGGAGAAGCCTGGAGAAATGAAGAGTCCAGAGAGGACCTCGGGATGACTAGGAGGTCGGGAAGACCTGATCGGGATTTTAGGGAAATGAATGTGGAATGATGTTTATTTAACCCTATATGTTTGGTTTTTGTTTTAGCAGGTACCTGGGCATGTGGATATGTGACAGGTATACTGCTCAGCCCGGTCACATGATCACACTGGAGCACCCATGTATTTTGGAAAAGAAGATGAATCACAATTCATATGGAAGTTAATATTCAGCTACAAGAAACCTGGTTAAAGCTAACCAGATTACTTACCAGTCACCTCTAGATGGGTTTTCAACCAACCGTTACACTTAAGTTGTATTGCTAAATAAATAGTTCTAAATGACAAAAAGATAAGCTATTCATTTAATGCTGGCTTTTACAATGCTACAATAGAAGTTCCACTGCTGGCTGGTGAAGTAAGTGCTCCTATGCTCATAGAATTCCTATGAGCGTTGGAGCATTTTCCTCGCCGGCCCGCAGTAGAAACCTCTACCACGGCTTTGTAAAAGGAATCCTAAGTTAGGGCAGCTAGTTAGTATTTGTACAGTTCTATTAAAATGGATAAAGATAAGCAGAGCTGAATATTAACACTATTTGCCTCTCTTTTGGTCCTGTCCCCAGAATGACTCACGGAGTGCCTTTTTTATCTGGAAAACTTTTGATCAGTCATTAAGATGTCCGGCTAAATGTCATGTAGTGGGTGGCCCAGGATTTAAAAAACAGTGATTTATATGGTTAACTCTGAAGATATCCGCATAAATAAGAACATAAGAACATAAGAACATAAGCAGTGCCTCCGCCGGGTCAGACCATAGGTCCATCCTGCCCAGCAGTCCGCTCCCGCGGCGGCCCAAACATGTCACGACCTGTCTGAATCACCAGAAGGGGCCCCCTTGCCACCTTGGTTTCCCATTGAGTCCTATCTTCCCATCGAAGTCCTAACCCTCCGGTCTTGCACATGCACTACCTGGTTGGGTTTCTATACTTATTACCTGGTTAGCTTTCTATACCTGTGTTACATCCCAGCACCTCTCTCAGTATCCCACGATCCCTTTATCCCTCAGGAATCCGTCCAATCCCTGTTTGAATCCCTGTACCGTACTCTGCCTGATCACTTCCTCCGATAGCGCATTCCAGGTGTCCACGACCCTTTGGGTGAAAAAAAACTTCCTTGCATTTGTTTTGAACCTATCTCCCTTCAGTTTCTCCGAATGCCCCCTCGTACCTGTTGTCCCCTTCAGCCTGAAGAATCTGTCCCTATCCACCCTCTCTATGCCCCTCATGATCCTGAAGGTCTCTCTATCATATCTCCCCTGAGCCTCCTTTTTTCCAGAGAGAAGAGCCCCAGCCTATCCAACCTCTCGGCGTATGGGCAGTGTTCCAGCCCTTTTACCAGTTTCGTTGCTCTCCTTTGGACTCTCTCAAGTACTGCCATGTCCTTCTTGAGGTACGGCGACCAATATTGAACGCAGTATTCCAGATGTGGACGCACCATCGCTCGATACAATGGCATGATGACTTCCCGCGTCCTGGTTGTTATGCCCCTCTTTATGATGCCCAGCATCCTGTTGGCTTTTTTCGAGGCTGCTGCGCACTGCGCAGATGGCTTCAGTGATGCATCCACCAGCACACCCAAGTCTCTCTCTAGACTGCTGTCTCCCAGCAATGCCCCCCCCCCCCAATTTGTAGTTGAACAACGAGTTCTTTTTCCCTATATGCATGACCTTGCATTTTTCCACGTTAAAGCGCATTTGCCATTTGTTTGCCCAGTCTTCCAGCTTGTCCAGGTCCCTTTGCAGGTCCTCACACTCCTCCCTGGATCTAACTCTGCCGCACAGTTTGGTATCGTCTGCAAATTTTATAACCTCGCACTTTGCCTCCTTTTCCAGGTCATTGATAAATATGTTGAAGAGTAACAGCCCCAGCACCGATCCCTGTGGCACACCGCTCGTGACTCCCCGCCAGTCAGAATATTGTCCCTTTACTCCGACCCTCTGCAGTCTACCCGACAACCAGTGCTTGATCCATCTGTGCACATCCCCTCCCACCCCGTGGTTCCACAGCTTCCTAAGCAGCCTTTCATGTGGCACCTTGTCGAAAGCCTTTTGAAAATCGAGGTAAATGATGTCTATGGGTTCCCCATTGTCCACCCGACTGCTTATTCCCTCAAAGAAGTACAAAAGGTTCGTTAAGCATGACCTTCCCTTACAGAATCCGTGCTGGCTTGTTCTCAGTAGGCCATTTCTCTCGATGTGCTCGCAAATACCATCCTTGATCACCACCATCTTCCCTATAATTGAAGTCAGGCTCACCGGCCTGTAGTTCCCGGGGTCACCCCTCGATCCCTTCTTGAAGATAGGTGTGACATTTTGAAAACTGGTCTCACAGCCTTTCAGACAGGATGCTATTCTGAACTATATAATATATTATCAGCATCCTTTTATTTATATGCCTCTTTATCTTTGTTTGGATATGCAGACTTGTCACAATGGGAACTTTGAAAACTGTTCAGATGTGAATTAAGAGCATGAAACCAAAACTGCTTGGTTCCAATTATATTGCCATACTACAGTGCCCCAATTTTCTGACAAACAATGAGAGCTACAAAAAGCAAAATTAAAGTAAAAATAGAAGTTTGAATGCATGTGACTCAAGACCCTCACAATTATATTGAAGTTATTGCAAATCGTATGCCATTGCTCACAGATGTAGAGAGAAAATCAAAAATGAATTAAATTGCTTCCAAACTGTGCATCCAGCCAGGCCTTCAGTCCCTCATGAACAGCACAGGATATCAAGAAACAAAATTAATTTCACAAATGCCACATCTCTAACGATGCATTATCTATTCCACCTTTCTTACAAGAGGATGCTCTAGACCTCTAAACCAGTGTTTCTCAACCTGCGGTACTGTTGGAGGTACACACAGGCTGCCCAAGATCTCTCCCTGCCTGCCCCTTCCCCCCTCTTCCCCCTGCTGAAGCCGCCGCCGATTCCTCCCTGCTACCCGATATGCTACTTCCACACACCCTGGTCCACCACTACCCCTGCCATATGACAGCTCCATTCAATCAATCCCTGCCACCGTTGCAGCTCTGGGCAAGGAAGAGCCAGGTATTTGCAGCAATTGCATGCTGCCGGCCCATAAGCCTTCCCCCCGACATCAATTCTGATGTTGGAGAGAAGGTTCCGGGCCAGCCAAATGCTGCTTGGCTGGCCCGGATCTTCTCTCCATCAGAATTGACGTCGGAGAGAAGCCTTGTGGGACAGCTGCGTGAAATCGCTGCACGCACCTGGCCCTTCCTTGCCTGGAGTTGCAGTGGCAGCAGGGGTTGATTGAATGTAGCTGTCGGGTGGTGGGGGCAGTAGCGGCAGACCAGGGGAGGGGGTGGATGTAGCGTATTGGGTGGCAGGGAGGAATCTGCGGTGGTTTCAGCCAGTGGCGTACCTAGGGTATGTGGCACCCGGGGCCCATCATTTTTTGACACCCCCCCCCCATCTATATGAAAAATATGATTTTTAGTACCAATCTACATATCGCACCACAAGAGTGTACCTAGGAAAAGGCTGCATCTTAAACATTGCAGTGAGCACTAGAACACCAACACATACATTGTAAAACTAAACAAGCCAGATCCCGCACAGTCAATTGGTCCTGTAGTCAATGCCAACTGAAAACTATGTCTTTTTCAGAACACACAGAACAGAGATACACCCTCGCCCAAAATGGAATAATCACAAACTAAAAATAGAAATATGTAGACAAAAGTTAAACTGATCCGCCAAGAAACCAGACCCTGGATACAATGCAACACCACAAAAAACAGTAACACATGTCCTCTAATACAGTGCAAAATATAAAGACAGTAGATGTAAATTTGAAAAACCTGATACATAACAATCACCACTTTATAAATTAACAAATAAAAATAAAACAAATAATGACAAATAAAAAAATACCATTTTATTGGACTAATCCCCGTAAGCTCGGTCCCCATCCCCGCAAACCACCTGATTCCATCCACACAAGCCTTGAATTGTTTATATTAAAGTATAAAAAGAAACAATATTCTGTACAATTGTCAATTTATAAATCAGCGTCTTCTCCCCACTCTCTTCCCCATTTCCCTTCAGCATCCTCAGCCCACTCTCTCTCCACTTTCCTTCAGCGCACGCACATAAAAACAAGCAAGTAATTTTATATCATTTTCATTCTATTCATTCATAGAAATTAAAGTCTAGATAATGCCAGTCACATAACAAAACATGATTTTACAAAAATAATTCCCTGCAGTCAAGCCTACAAGGATTACTAGATGTCTTTCAGCAGTTCCCCTCCCTCCCTCCCCCTTACCTTTGTGGCCAAGTCAAAATGATCTACCAACAATAAAATTTTAAAAACACAAAGCACGCTGTACGCAGAGAAAATGTTAATTATCATTTATATTCCGCGGGTTTTCAAAGAGGTCAAGGCAGATGACTTTATGCAATGTCACCTCAGTAACAACTATACAAAAATAGACAAATATTCCCCCTCCCTTTTTACTAAACTGCGATAGCGGTTTTTAGCGTAGGGAGCTGCGCTGAATGCCCCACGCTGCTCTCGACGCTCATAGGCTCCCTGCGCTAAAAAACTCTATTGCGGTTTAGTAAAAGGGGGCCATAGTGCAAAATATAGACAGCAGATATAAATTTTCAAAACGGACACATTTTGATCACTAAGTTGAAAATAAAATCATTTTTTGTCTGGTGATTTCATGAGTGTCTGGTCCTTCTTCTGGTCCTTCTTCTTTCTCTCTCCCCCTGGCTCCCCTCTTTATTTCTGCCTTTCTTTCTCTCTCCTCCTGGCCCCCCTCTTTATTTCTGCCTTTCTTTCTCTCCCCTTGGTCCCCCTCTTTCTTTCTGCCTTTCTTTCTCTCTCCCCCTGGCCCCCCCTCTTTATTTTTTCCTTTCTTTCTCTCTCCCCCTAGCCCGCACAAAGCCAGCAGCCGATTTCTTCCTGCTCCTTCCCCGATGTCCTGATGTCCTGAACTTCATCGGGCAGCAGCAGCATTCACAATTCACTGCTGTTGCCCGCTTCAGGCCTTCCTCTCTGTCGGGTCCTGTCTTCATGAAAACTGGAAGTAGGCAGGACCCGACAGAGAACAAGGCCTGAAGCCGGCAACAGCAGCGAATTGTAAACGCTGCTGCTGCCCGAAGAAGGTAATGGAGCACCGAGGCAGTCCGCTTCTCCCCCCTCCCAGCCGAACCCCCGCTGACCCTCCTATCTCCCCCCCCGTGAACCTTTCCGACCTTCCCAGCGAGAGCAGCAAACCTCCTTCGCGGCTTTCTCCTCCCTCTGCCGCGTTACTGATGACGTCATCAGTGATGCGGCAGAGGGAGGATAAAGCCGACGCTACTGGAGGGAGGTTTGCTGCTTTCGCTGGGAGGGTCGGAAAGGTTCACTTGGGGGAGGAGAGATAGGATGGTCAGCGGGGTTTCGGCTGGGAGGGGGGAGAAGCGGTCTGCCTTGGTGCTCCAAGGCCTGGCGCCATTACCTTTTTCGATAATGGCGCCGATGCTGCTTTCGCTGGGAGGGTAGGAGCGCGATAGGGACCGGGCCAGCTGTGCACCCCCCCCCCCTAAGGCGGCATCCGGGATAGACCTCCCCCTCGCCCCCCTTGGTACGCTACTGCCCTGGGGGAAACAGCCTGCAACAAGATCGCGCGATGCCAGAGATCTTTGCCTGCTTCGGCTGTTTCCTCCGCCGCGGTCCCGCCCCTCCTCTGACATCAGAGGAGGGGCAGGACCGTGGCGGAGGAAACAGTCGAAGCAGGCAAAGATCTCTGGCATCGCGATCTTGCTGCAGGCTGTTTCCAGACGCGACACCCGGCGCAGGGGGGGGGGAACTGGACCGGACCGGGAGCACCCCCTCAGGGCTTGGTACCCGGGGCGGACCGCCCCTCCCGCCCCCCCCCCCCCCCCTTGGTACGCCACTGGTTTCAGCAAAGGGCAGGCAGGTTTCGGCGTGGGTCGGCATCAGAGTAGGGATAGAGGAAGGGGGTGGGACAAAGGCTGGAAGGCAGTGAGGGGGAGGGGGCATAAACTCGGGACACAGAAGGAAGGGAGGGGGCATGAATGTGGGACACAAGGGAGGGAGGAAGGGGGCACTAACCTGGGATATAGGATGGAGGGAAGGAATAAAAAGGAACAATTGTTGGGCCTGAGTGTGTGAGTGAGAGGGAAAGTGATGGTGCACATGGGGAAAGGAAGAGGAAAACTGGGCATAGAAAGAGAGAAGAGTGAGGTAGAGATGCATGGGGAACAGAAGGATGAGAGGGAGAAATGTTGGATATGGTGGTGGAGCGGGAACAGAGGGAGAGATTGAAGGGGATGCAAGGGGAGGAATGTTGGACATAATGATGGAGGGAGAGATGTGGCATGATGTTAGAGAGGGGTAATAGAAGGAGAAATGGGCATGAGGCTAGTGGGCAGTAGTGAAAAATGCTGCACATGATCTGGGGGATGAAAGAGGAAGAAAAGTTGGACTCCTGGAGGGAAAGAGAGAGATGTTGGTTGGGGAATGGAATGATGTCTGGAGGAGAGGAAGCATGCAGGAGGTAGAAAGTAAGAAAGAAAGATTGGCTGCACAGCCAGAAGGAAGTACAACCAGAGACTCATGAAATCATCAAACAAAGGTAGGAAAAATGATTTTATTTTTAATTTAGTGATCAAAATGTGTCAGTTTTGAGAATTTATATCTGCTATCTATATTTTGCACTATATTTGTCTCATTTTCTATAGTTGTTACTGAGGTGACATTGCATATTTTAACGTTATCTGCCTTGACATCTTTGAAACCCCCCTGAATATAAATGATAATTAACATTTTCTCTGCGTACAGTGTGCTTTGTGTTTTTTTAATTTTGTGGTTGCCATTATGCATTGTGAAACGGATCGAATAAATTGCATTACATTTAGAATTATTATTATGGGGGTGGAGTCAAGGGTGGAGGTTGGGCAGGCCTGGGGCAGAGTTTGGGCAGGTCTGGAGTGGAGCTTGGATGGAGGTACTCAGTTGGTATTTGTTAGGTTTAGGGGGTACTTGGCTTGAAAAGGTTGAGAAATACTGCTCTAAACCACACTGTATTTGTGTGTTTTGTTTTTAGAATTTGTATGTGCTTATTGTATCCCACTTAGATTTGTGGATAGGGGGGTTATAAATAACAATAAATAAATAATCTACCATAGCAAAAGGGAATGGATAGGGGAATGGATATTCATTTGTCTCCTGCAGATACCTTGGACGGGCTCTTCCTTGAGCCCAGGCAAATGAGGGTGTTGTAGAGCAGTGTTTCTCAATTTCTTCAAGCCAAGTACCCCCTAAGTCTAACAAATATCAACTGAGTACCCCACCCAAGCTCTGCCCCAGACCTATTGCACAGCATAGCTGGTCACTGCTGATTTTCATTGGCTGGCTGGCTAATGCACATGACCAGAAGGGGATCATGAAGGACTTCAGTTCCACCTTGGCTCCCAGCTTCCTAGAGCCTATGGGGAAGGAGGAATAGGGGAAGAAGGAGGAAGATGAGGCAGTGGGCTCTATATCTCTGCTTAAGGCAGGATGTGGAGCCCAGGATACAGTGGCGGCCAAAAAAAGCAAACAGGGTGCTAGAAATTATTAAAAAAGGGATGGTTAACAAGACTAAGACAAGACTGTATCGCTCCATGGTGCGAACTCAACTGGAGCATTGTGTTCAATTCTGGTCTCTTTATCTCAAGAAAGATATAGGGCTCCTTTTACAAAGCCGCATTAGGGCCTTAACGCGCGGAATAGTGTGTGCTAAATTGCCATGTGCATTAGCCGCTACCGCCTCCTTTTGAGCAGGCAGATTTCCGGCTAGCGCGCACTAATCCAGTGCGTGCGATAAAACCGCTTGCGCGGCTTTGTAAAATGAGCCCATAGTGGTGTTAGAAAAGGTTCAAAGAAGAGCGACCAAGGGGATGGAACTCCTCTCGCATGAGGAAAGATTAAAATGGTTAGGGCTCTTCAGCTTGGAAAAGAGACGGCTGAGGAGGGATATGATTGAAGTCTACAAAATCCTAAATGGAGTAGAACGGGTACAAGTGGATCGATTTTTCACTCCCTTAAAAATTACAAAGACTAGGGGACATTTGATGAAGTTACAAGGAAATACTTTTTTTTTTTTTTAACTTTATTTAGTTTTTAATGCCAACAAAAAGTGCAATACAATTTATATACAAATAATGATAATCGACCAAGCACTTATAATCAATCAGTATCTATACAAAAGATAAAAATTCCCTCCCCCATCCATCATTACCATCAGGAATAATACCAAAACAAAAGATATTACCCCCCTCCCGCTCCCACTCCACCTGGATGTATGGGTGAAAAACAACGGAAAATAAAGATAAAGATAAAGGACAACTATAGCAAATCTACAAAAGACGTCAATGGACCCTCAAACTAATTTTAATATCTTATTATACCCCAGCATGTCAGCATTCATTTTCTCATATTTATAAGTTAAACATAAGCTCGCCCACCAAAAAGGAAAACTAAGGTGATCCCAATTCTTCCAATTGCGAGTCATCATTTGCATGGCTATCCTGGTCATAATAAGGAAAAGCTAGCATTTATATGCAATAACGTTCCGCATATAACCACCTCATACGTCAATGGAATTGATGCCTCCAGTATGGTATTAATCTGTCCCCATATTGACTTCCAAAAGTTAAGTATCAAAGGACAATAGAACAGAAGATGATCCAGTTCCCTACATCAGGCAAATACTTTTAAAACCAATAGGAGGAAATTTGTTTTCACTCAGAGAATAGTTAAGCTCTGGAATGCATTGCCAGAGGATGTGGTAAGAGCAGATAGCATAGCTGGTTTTAAGAAAGGTTTGGACAAGTTTCTGGAGGAAAAGTCCATAGTCTGTTATTGAGAAAGATATGGAGGAAGCCACTGCTTGCCCTGGATCGGTAGCATGAAATATTTTTACTCCTTGGGTTTTGACCAGGTACTAGTGACTTGGATTGGCCACCGTGAGAACGGGCTACTGGGCTTGATGGACCATTGGTCTACCCCAGTAAGGCTATTCATATGTTCTTAGCTGTTCGGAGCTTTTTTCTTTCTTTTTTTCTATGGCATAGATCTTGTGCACGTGTTACACACGCACAATATCTGCCCCATTAAAAAAAAGTGAGTTGAGCCGACCCCACTCCCGATGACGATCCCTCCCCCCCCACCCGATGACCGCTGGAAGAAAAAGAGAAGCAGGAGGGATATCCACTCCTTCCCCCCTGCGCCAAGCTAACCGCCCTGCCTGGATCCGCTGTACTTTAATAAAAATGGGCAGGAGGGATGCGCACTCCCTCCTGCCACTGCAACTCCCCCGGCCAGGACCCCCCCAATCTGACCCCTCCCCATCCCCACTCCCCGTACTTTACAAAAATTGGCAGAAGGGATGTCCTCTCCCTCCTGCCACCGGATGCCACCCCACATCCCTTGAACCACCCCCGTACCTGTATGTAAAGAAGACAGCAATAATAATGTCCAATCCCTTCTGCTCGCAGGCCCGCCATTCCAAAATGGCAGGCCTTCCCCTTCCTTGGGATGCACGGGGTGGGACCTAAGGTCCTGATTGGCTCAGATGCCTAAGGCCCAGGGGAGGAGCCTTAGGTATCTGAGCCAATCAGAGGTTTAGACGCCTGCCTCTGTATCCCAAGGAAGGGGAAGGCCTGCCATTTTGGAGTGGCGGGCCTGCGAGCAGAAGGGATTGGACATTCTTCTTGCTGTTTTCTTTACATACAGGTACGGGGGTGGTTCAAGGGATGTGGGGGTGTTGGAGCCAATCAAGGCCTTAGGCCATTTTGGAGTGGCGGGCCTATGAGCAGGAGGGACTGGGCATCCCTCCTGATGTCTTCGTCATGTACAGGTACAGGGGTGGTTGAAGGGGGGTGGTGAGTGGGGGGGGGGCGGTTCCTGGGGTCCTGGCGGGGAGGGGGAGGCTGCAGCAGAAGAAGTGAATGGGCATCTCTCCTGCCAATTTTTATTAAAGTATAAGGGGGTCCTGGCAAAGGGGAGTGATTTGGCTCAGTGCAAGGTGTTTACAGCAGCAGGAGGGAATGGGCATCCCTTCTGTTTCTATTTTTCTTCCAGGGGTCATCGGGGGAGGGGGGACTCAAATTTTTTTTTTTATGGGCCAGATTGTGTGTGTTACACACACACACATCTGTGCCCATAGAAAAAAAAATGAAAAACATGTCTGACCTGTCAGTTTTTTCCAGTCGATATTAGCAAACCATCTATGGCCTTGCAACATTAGGCCATTGATCAGATGGCTTGTTTTAATATTAATGACCTCATTTTCATAGTATCGAGGTCGTTTACATGCCAGAGTTGTAGAATTTTACAACCGCATGGAAAACCATGTGGTGAGTCATTTTGAAAATTGAGTCGGTAAATTCTGTTGGTCACTAAACTAGTCACTAGTACATGATTGAACATTTAGTGTATCTAAGCCTCAATGTTTTTCTGATGAATATATATACACATGCAAACTGCTGGCATTTTAGGATATCTGCTACCTGTACTATGGTAACTTAAAAATGGCTCCTAAGCAACAGCTTAAGATCCAAATGGATAACTTTATCTTAGATGAATTGGATATGCTTTTTGGGTAGTAGGTGTGGCAAGACAATTCTTCCATGCCTATATGAAGCATTAAATATAAGAACATAAGAATTGCCTCTGCTGGGTCAGACCAGCGGTCTATCGTGCCCAGCAGTCCGCTCACGCGGCGGCCCTTAGGTCAAAGACCAGTGCCCTAACTGAGACTAGTCTTACCTGCGTACGTTCTGGTTCAGCAGGAACTTGTCTAATTTTGTCTTGGATCCCTGTGTGAAGAACTTCCTTACATTTGTCCAGAATCTATCCCCTTTTAACTTTAGAGAGTGCCCTCTCGTTCTTTCTACCTTGGAGAGGGTGAACAACCTGTCTTTATCTACTAAGTCTATTCCCTTCATTATCTTGAATGTTACGATCATGTCCCCTCAGTGTCCGCTTTTCAAGGGAGAAAAGGCCCAATTTCTCTGTACGGCACATTTGTCTGTTGACGTGGAAAAGGCATTTGACAGGGTTCGCTGGGCTTATTTATGGCAAGTATTGGCCAAAGTGGGTTTCCATCCTAATTTTTGCTCTTATATTCAGGCTTTTTATGCACAACCTATGGCACAAATTAAAGTGAATGAGGGCTACACAGATTCTTTTGTTATTGAATGGGGCACTAAATAATGCTGCTCACTTTCTCCTCTTTTATTTGCTTTGGCTCAGTGGATCCAATCCAGATATTGTGGCTTTGTGGTTGGGGTAGGGAGAACATTCAACCAATACATAGACAGGCATTTAAACTAGAGGAAGGAGGTGGCAGAAAGAATAACAATTTCAGGAAGTCGCCCACATAAAGCACAGTTACTTACCGTAACAGGTGTTATCCAGGGACAGCAGGCAGATATTCTTAACGCATGGGTGACGTCACCGACGGAGCCCTCGGTACGGACCTTTTTAACTAGAAGTTTCTAGTTGGCCGCACCGCGCGTGCGCGAGTGCCTTCCCGCCCGACGGAGGAGTGCGTGGTCCCCAGTTAGGATAAGCCAGCTAAGAAGCCAACCCGGGGAGGTGGGTGGGACGTAAGAATATCTGCCTGCTGTCCCTGGATAACACCTGTTACGGTAAGTAACTGTGCTTTATCCCAGGACAAGCAGGCAGCATATTCTTAACGCATGGGTGACCTCCAAGCTAACAAAGAGGGAGGAGGGATGGTTGGCCATTATGAAAATAAATTTTGTAACACAGATTGGCCGAAGTGACCATCCCGTCTGGAGAAAGCATCCAGACAGTAGTGAGTAGTGAACGTGTGAACTGAGGACCAAGTGGCTGCCTTGCAAATTTCCTCGATGGGCGTGGAACGGAGGAAAGCCACAGAAGCAGCCATAGCTCGGACTCTGTGGGCCGTGACAGCTCCTTCCAGAGAGAGACCGGCCCGAGCATAGCAGAACGCAATACAGGCAGCAAGCCAATTTGAAAGCGTCCGTTTAGAGACAGGACGACCTAGACGGTTAGGATCGAAGGACAAAAAGAGCTGAGGGGATGCTCGGTGAGCTCTGGTACGATCAAGGTAGTAAGCAAGGGCACGCTTACAATCCAGCGTGTGCAACGCCTGTTCCCCAGGATGCGAGTGAGGTTTAGGGAAGAAGACGGGCAACACAATGGACTGGTTGAGGTGAAAAGCCGAGACCACCTTGGGAAGGAATTTAGGATGGGTACGCAGAACGACCTTGTCATGGTGAAAAACAGTGAACGGTGAGTCGGCAACCAGTGCATGCAGTTCGCTAACCCTCCTGGCAGAGGTGATGGCAATTAGGAAAAGCACCTTCCAGGTAAGGAGCCTGAGCGAAGTTGTGGCAAGAGGCTCAAACGGAGGTTTCATGAGTGCTGATAAAACCACATTCAGGTCCCAGACGACAGGAGGAGGCTTTAGAGGGGGCTTGATATTGAAGAGACCTCTCATGAATCTGGAAACCAGAGGATGAGCCGTGAGGGGTTTTACGAGGATAGGCTCATGAAACGCAGTGATGGCACTGAGGTGGACTCTGATGGAGGTAGACTTGAGGCCAGCATTGGACAGCGAGAGCAAATATTCCAATACAAGTTCCACCGCTAAAGAGGTGGGTTCATGATGATGCCGGAGACACCACGAAGAGAATCTGGTCCACTTCTGATGGTAACATTGGAGGGTGGCCGGTTTCCTGGAGACGTCCAATATGAGGCGGACCGGTTGAGATAGATTCTCTGGAGAGGTCAGCCCGAGAGAAACCAAGCTGTCAGGTGGAGCGAAGACAGATTGGGAGGCAGTAGAGACTGATGCTGCTGTGTAAGTAGAGTAGGAAACACAGGAAGAGGAATGGGCTCCCTGGAGCTGAGTTGGAGCAGGAGGGAGAACCAGTGTTGACGAGGCCACCGAGGGGCGATGAGAATCATGGTGGCGTTGTCCTTGCGGAGTTTGGACAAGGTCCACAACATCAGAGGAAGTGGAGGGAAGGCATACAGGAATCGATCCCTCCAATCGAGCAGGAATGCATCCGGGGCCAGACGGTGAGGAGAGAAGAGTCTGGAACAGAATTGGGGCAGCTGATGATTGTGAGGTGCTGCAAAGAGGTCCACCTGCGGAGTGCCCCAGCGAGCAAAGATGGAGAGTAGAGTTGGAGGGTCCAGCGTCCACTCGTGAGGTTGAAGGATGCGGCTGAGATTGTCGGCCAGGGAGTTCTGTTCGCCCTGGATATAGACCACCTTGAGGAAGAGATTGCGGGCTGTGGCCCAGGTCCAGATGCGTAAAGCCTCCAGACAAAGGGGGCGAGATCCGGTGCCGCCTTGCTTGTTTATGTAGTACATGGCGACTTGATTGTCTGTGCACAGGAGGAGAACCTGAGGGCAGAGGAGATGTTGGAAAGCCTTGAGGGCGTAGAACATGGCTCTGAGTTCCAGGAAATTGATGTGATGTCGACGCTCCTGTGGGGTCCAAAGCCCCTGGGTGCGTAGATCTCCTAGGTGAGCTCCCCACGCATAGGGGGACGCATCCGTGGTGATGATCATAGAGTGAGGGGGCAGATGAAAGAGCAGACCCCTGGAAAGATTTGAGGAGTTCAACCACCATTGAAGAGATTGCTGAAGAGATGATGTCACAGAGATGGGATGAGAAAGAAGATCCGTAGTCTGTGACCATTGGTTGGCGAGAGTCCATTGAGGTGTGCGGAGGTGGAGACGTGCTAGAGGAAGGACATGTACTGTCGAGGCCATGTGTCCCAGGAGGACCATCATCTGTCGGGCAGGAATGGAGGGATGTTTGAGCACCTGACGACAGAGATGGAGCAGAGTCCACTGACGATCGGAGGGAAGAAAAGCCCTCATTAGAGTGGTGTCCAGAACAGCTCCGATGAATTGAAGTCGCTGGGTGGGAAGTAAATGCGACTTGGGGTAGTTGATCTCGAACCCCAGGAGGTGGAGGAGAGAGATGGTGTGATGAGTAGCCTGTAGCACAAGTTGAATTTTTCAGTTTTTAAGTGTTCTCTTTTTAAGAGTGGCACAGCGGGTGCAGGAGTCCGCCCGATGCTCCGGACCCAAACACTGCAAACACCAATTGTGTGGGTCAGTGAGGGAGATCGGGCGTGCACACCGCTGGCACTTTTTAAAACCGACCTGCGGGGGCATGAAGGGGAAAACAGCCTCCGCAAAATCGAACCCCGAGGCCTGTATAATGGCAACAGGTCCCGCCGGGGCAAAATCGAAAAAAGGGGAAAAAAAGCAAAGTTTTTTTTTTTTTTTTTTTTACAAATCAAAGAAAAAGAAACCCGAAGGCAAAAGAAGAAAAAATAGGAAAAAAAGCGCGAGCGGGAAGGCAAAAAGTGGTTTCAACGGCCGTTGAAAAAACACACGCGTCTTCTTCGCTCCGCGGAAACGAAGAAACTGGGGACCACGCACTCCTCCGTCGGGCGGGAAGGCACTCGCGCACGCGCGGTGCGGCCAACTAGAACTTTCTAGTTAAAAAGGTCCGTACCGAGGGCTCCGTCGGTGACGTCACCCATGCGTTAAGAATATGCTGCCTGCTTGTCCTGGGATAATAAATATTATAATGATATAAATAGCAAGAAACATGATGTCAATAAAAGGAAGAAAGTGACTAAAAGAAAAAAACTTTATACAATACATCAAACCATCTAAGTGCTAGTAGAAGGCTATGAGCATTTGTGTCCATTGTTTAGCCAATAAAATTTCTGACCTGGAAGCCCTATGGACTTGGACATTGTGGCTGTTTTGAAAACATGGTTCAAGTGACTCAGGATATCACTATATATGGCTATAGCCTATTCAAGAGGGAAAGAGATGGCAAAGGAAAAGGAGTAACTCTCTATATAAAAGATAATATTAAAACAACTGAAGGAGATCAAAATGGGTTCATAGACAATGGCACGAAAGACAAAAGTGCGCGCCGACAATTGAGCGCAGCGCCGCCGCGCCACTCTAAATTACAGTTTTTAGGGGCTCCGACGGGGGTTTTTGTTGGGGAACCCCCCCCCAGTTTACTTAATAGACATCGCGCCAGCGTTATGGAGGGTTTGGGGGGTTGTAACCCTCCACATTTTACTGTAAACCGAACTTTTTCCCTAAAAACAGGGAAAAAGTGAAGTTTTCAGTAAAATGTGGGGGGTTACAACCCCCCACACCCCCCCCCAACGCGGCGCGATGTCTATTAAGTAAAGTGGGGGGATTCCCCCCACGCCCCCCCGTCGGAGCACTAAAAACAGTAATTTAGAGCAGTGTGGCGGCGCGCGCTGTGCTCAATCATCTGGGCGCGCCTTTGTCCCGGCGCGCTTTTGACCTGACACCATCATAATGGTGCCTTAGAGGAGGAGGATTCCACCAAGACTCTGTTTTCTTTGGGGGGGGGAGGGGTGGAATTACTTTTGACAAGCTACAAGGGGAAGGACCATAGCTTTTGATTTGACCATATTACCTGTCCTGCTCTTGACATTTAGATGCAGACTGGTCATTCACTATCAAATTGTATATTGTTTTTCCTTTCCTTTGCTGGGTGAGGGGAAATTTGTTGTGGCTTTTGAGTTCAGCACCCCCAATCATTTTCAAAAGTTGTATCCTTTTTTTTTTTTTAAACTTTGTGTTCTGTACCACATGACCCCCCCCAAAAAAGATATTGTTTCTACATGCTTTTCAAGGGAGCACTGCTGGCTAATTATGTCTTTATATATTTTAAACAATCAAGATGTGCATTTCTTTTTTAGCTACTCATACTGTCTTCAAGGAGTCCAGTGTAGGCCACCTTGGTCCTCTGAAATCCTGTTTTAAGATATCACCTCTTCTCCTTGTATTTATTTTGCATATTTTCTATATATTAAATCCTCACTTTTACTGTACATATATCCAATCATATTATGAATTTTAGTTATATTATTTCAGTATTTTGAAGAAGAGTGGCCTAGTGGTTAGAGCAGTTGCCTCAGCACCCTGAGGTTGTGAGTTAAATTCCTAATGCAGCTCCTTGTGACTGGGCAACTCACTTAACACTTCATTGCCTCATGTAAACCACTTTGATTGTGTAAACCACACAGAAAAAGTGGTATATCAATTCCCATCTCCCTATAATTTTATGTATGTACTGACTTGTTTTATTGCTTTTAAATGTGTTTCATATGTGCCCCTGATACAGGCAGTTCACTGCTGAAACACGTTGGGCTTTTATTAATCCATCTGGATAGTAAGAAAATACATGCGCACACTCTTTTATCAAAGGTTGCTCTTTCAATAAACTTCTTATTTTAAGGCTACTGATTGGTTGCTTCTTCTCTGACACATGCTATCAAGTCTACAGTTAGCCTCATCTGATCTTGGGAAGGTGGAACATTTTTCTAACCTGGGCCTGAACTGAGATGAGTTATTATTATTTATTAATTTCATATCCTGTCTGTACCAAGGACCTAGGCGGCTTACAATGTTAAAACAATAAAATAAAAATGAAAAGAATGCCAATATATAGGATAGTTATCATCCATCAGCAATAATGCCTACTTTTTAGACTTAAGAGCTACTTTACCAACTTCCTCACCCGATTTCGAACCCCAATTCAGACCACAGGAAAGGGAGCCCAGTGTGGACATGACCTGGGATCAATTTGAACCCCCTAATTGGAACCAATTCCTCACCTTGTTCAACAAATACGCCAAATCAAATTGCTTACTAGACGAATGCCCATCTAAGATCATTCAAGTTGCAGTACCAGAATTCAAAAGGGATCTATTTAACTGGACTACATCCACTCTTATAAGAGGGATTTATCATGAAGATATGGGACACATACTGATTACATCCATCCCCAAAGACCAGAAGAACTCAATCGCATTGACGTCTAACTATAGACCCATAGCGAGCACCCTCTTATTCATCAAACTACTGGAAGGGTTGGTCAACCTGGTACTAGTAAATCACCTAGACAAATTCAACCTCCTCAACGAACATCAATCAGGTTTCAGAAAAGGATTCAGCATAGAAACAGTCCTAGGCTCTATCCTCAACCACCTATATAATCTCTTCAGTAAAGGTACTAGTGCACTGATCTTACAACTAGATTTTAGCAGTGCATTTGACCTAGTGGATCATGAAATAATGCTGAACTGTCTAGACGCAATGGGCCTCTCGGGAAGAGTCTGGACCTGGTTCCAGGGCTTTTTAACAAAACGATCGTATCAAGTAGTCTACAATGGAAAATACTCTAATTCTTGGAAAAACCCTTCAGGAGTTCCTCAAGGTTCCCCTCTATCTCCCACCTTATTCAATATCTATATTTCATCCCTAGGACACCTATTACAAAAGTTAAACCTAATATACTATATATACGCTGATGACATCTCTATTCTAATTCCTGTGACTAATGTGACAAATGACACCCTAAAACAAATCTCCCACATCATGACTGAAATTGAACAATGGACTATCAATTTTAAACTGAAACTTAACTCAGAAAAGACAAAAATCTTCTTGGCCAGCCCAAAGGAAAAAATCACTGCAACAACAATACACCTAAATTGTCATGATCTCCCAATATCTAAAACCATAAAAATTCTAGGGGTCATCTTAGACACCCACCTAACCTTGACTGAACACACAAACTCGGTGACAAAAAAGTGCTTCTCCACACTTTGGAAATTAAAAACTATCAAAAAATACTTCGACCCTCTATCTTTCAGACTACTTTCAGAATCATTGATTCTATCCACCCTAGACTACTGCAACATCATTTATGTGGGTATTCCTAAAAAAACCGTGAGTAGACTAAGGATAGTGCAAAATACGGCCGTCCGCTTAATTTATGGACTAAAGAAAAGTGAACACATCAGTCCCTACTACAAACTTCTACACTGGTTGCCTATTGAGGCACGAATCTTATTCAAGTTCTCATGCTTTTGCTATAAACTGGTGTGGGGAATGGCCCCCAATTATCTATTACCTCACTTCGAACTTTACACACCCACAAGGACAACCAGAAATCGCAACCTCTTTGCCTATCTGAAAATCACAGGTTGCAAATATAAAACCTTTCTGGATAGATCTTTTAAATTTCAAGCTGGTAGACAGCAATCCTGGCTAGGCATCTTCATGGACAGAACCAGGTTAACCTACAGCAACTTTCTGAAAGAAATCAAGACCGCTCTGTTCAATAGATTCAATTCCTAGTCAAAAAACACCCCCCTTTCATTTTAAAAAGCTCTCACTCTTCAGGCTGATACTGCGTATCTTCATCTAGCGGTATCCTGTTTTCAATGACTGTTCAGTGTCTTCTTCACCAATCGTATTCTGTAATTCGCTGGCTCTCCAGCCCCTTTTTAATGTAAAATGTTAGGTTTATACTGCAACCCATTAATATCTTTTCTTGCTAACTTTGTAATCACTGACTGCTCAGTGACACCTTCACTATTTGTACACTGTAATTTGCTTATTGTACAGCTCTCGTCACTGTGATCCGCCTAGAAGTCACAAGATTATGGCGGTATAGAAAAATAAAGTTGTTATTATTATTATTATATTACTTATGTGAGGACGGTGTACTACCTGGAGTTCCCACAATGGTTGATGCGAGATAGCATTTCAGTACGATAACATCCTTGATGCCATTTCAGTGAGGATGCATACCAAGATGTCACTGGTACACAGGGACCCCAGGTGTAGATCTAGGAAGTCCAAGACATGAAGAAAAAGGGATACCAAGCGTGCAGTGCTAAACAGCATGCAAAAACAAAGAGCACAAACAGCCTGAAGAACAGACCAAGATGATCTTTATTGGGACCCAAGGCCCGTGTTTCGGTAAGAAGCCTGCATCAGAGGGTCTATGAAACAGTCAGTCCCTTCTTTCTTCTGGTCTGTAAAGGATAGCAAAGTCTTAACAGTTAATATCTGCTATCAATGAAACACGCGTCTGCTTAGTATACTGCATCTCAAGCAATGATTGTTATCCTGAGATAGAGACAGAGGATTTAATGGCTTCACAAAAGGCTCAAGGGAATCCACCAGAAGAGAAACCGTGTTACCCATTTTTTTAGAGAGGCCTGCAGGGGACCATTTTCATGGGGGTGCTGCATTTACTAGACAATGGGATGCAATATAGCACAGAGGAGGTGACATTGCCAAAGTCACTGAGTCTGCTGGAGATGTGGTTTAATGGCTGTACAGAAAATCCAGCATCACAGTTAGTTGTCTACAGGGCTGTTCAGCAGCATTGTTTGTTCTGGTGCAATCCCTCCAGAGCAAAGGCAGGCCTGGGCTGCCTTGGCAGATTTTGTCCAGAGGGTGGATCTCCTTGAGACAGTTACATGTCTCCCCGGGGAAGAATCTCTCCAGGAGAGTCAGGCCCTGTGCAGTCTTGGCAGGTTTTGTCCAGAGGGTGGGTCCTGTGTGTGCTCAGCAGGGCTGTGCAACGAAGGGGTTATGTTGCCTTGATTAAATCCTTTCACAGTGGGGCAGGGATAGGGATATGCATTAGCAATCTGCAAAGAGGGATCCCACTAGAAGCACTGTATCTTCATTTTGGGGATTTTAGTAAGGGATAGACCAAGAGAAGGGAACAGGGGAAACTGAATTACAGAAAAAAATTAGAGGTAGAGGAGAAAATTCAGCTGCCTGGCAAGGTGGATAGAACACAATGAAGTGGAAATGGCAGTCTCTGGTGGAGGGTGGCTGGCACACACTTAGAAAAACCCTCTTAGTTTTCCAAAGCTCTAGGGCCCAGATTCTCAAAGCTTTAACGCCATCGCTAAACTGTTTTCCGGCAGTTTAGCCTGTAAAAAGTGTAGCGACAGATTATCAAAAGGGATTATCTCCCTCTTTAGCGAGGATTCCAGCAGTCTCCGACACTGACATGCAAATGGGCTCTTCAGCACTGAAATGAGCCCTCCAAGGGACTTTTAAAAATTACCGAGCCATTTTCTAAAAGCGACATCGGCTTTTATCTACAAAAAAAATGGAGTGGTCCAGGGGTGCCAGTGTCGAGACTACTAGAAATACTAAAACACAGCACAACTCGACACACTCCCCCTGCAGCAGGAGAGATGCCCACACTTTCCTGCTGCATTAACAAAACCTAACCCGCCCCCCTCCCCTTCCACAGTGGGAGAGATGGCCACTCTCTTCCGCTGGCAAGAAAACCACCCCCCTCCACTGCCCCTGTACTCCCCTCCCCCTTACCTCAAAGATGAAGAGCAGGAGGGACACGGACCCACTCCTGCCGGCTTCCTGCATCGTACAAGGGAGGGGCCCGAGGCTCTGATTGGCCCAGGTTGAATAAGGCCCCTCCCATGGGAGGGATGCATCATGAAGGAGCCTAAGACATCGTGGGATGCATCGTGAAGGGGTCTAAGGCTCTGATTGGCCCAGATATTCCAAAGGAGGGGCTTAGGCTTCCGGGCAAATCAGAGCATTAGGCCCCTTCACGATGCATCTATGGAGGGGCCTGAGGCTCTGATTGACCCAAGCTGTTTAAGGCCCCTCCCATGGGAGGGGCCTTATACAACCTGGGCCAATCAGAGCCTCAGGCCCCTCCCCGGGTGCATCTTGAAGAGTAAAATCAGGGTACAACAAGGAATTAGGATAAAATAAAAGGATATCCTCAGTATGTTAAAAAGCCTTTATGCCCAGATCTTGAATCGATGTAGTCAGAGGGCTTAAAAAGATGTTAAATAGCAAAGGAGACAAAATTGAACCCTTATGGGACCCCAAAAACTAGAGATCATGGGGTGGAACTTGATAAACCATCTTCTTTCTCCATGGATAAGTGGGATGTTCAGCCACACACTGATGATATCATCTGTCAATGCCATGGACAGATTAGCTCTTCAAAGCCCAGATTCTCAAAAACCCGAGTTAAAAAGCGACGGTCTGCTAACGTAGCCATTCCGATATCAAATAGCCATTCCGATATCAAATCTAAAAATAGAAGACATTCTTTAAGGGTTTTATTATGATAGATGCTGGGGTGGCTGAAGACTAGCTTAAGAGCCTACTTTATAGAATACTGCAGCACCTCTTTTATGTGGTGCAAAATGTTTTGACCATTTGATGCAAAATGTTTTCCCCCCTTATTATTCCATCTACATTGGCTTCCAGTTCATATTAGATTTCAATTCAAAATCTTTTGCCTGACCCACAGGGTTTACTATTCAGGAACTCCGTCTTATCTTTCCTTGCACGCTGTTCCTTATACTCCCACATGAACATTGCGGTCCCTAGATTCTCACTGCTTGGTACTACTCTTGCATTACTGTGCTCATTTGGAATCTACCAGACACACTGCATTTTTCCCTAGAGCTGATTGGTCGTTCTTCAAATTTAAGGCCATGTGGGATCCCTACGAGGGTCAAGATAAGGAAATTGGGTCATTAGGGCATAGACAGGAGGTGGGTAAGCAGAGTGGGCAGACTTGATGGGCTGTAGCCCTTTTCTGCTGTCATCTTCTATGTTTCTATATTTTGAGTCAATCCTTAAATATATGGGAGTGTGTGGTGCAGTGGTTAGAGCTATATCCTCAGCACCCTGAGGTTGTGGGTTTAAATCCCACACCGCTCCTTGTAACCCTGGGCAAATCACTTAATCCCCCATTGCCCCAGGTACATTAGATTGTGAGCCCACCAGGAAAGATAGGGAAAAATGTTTGAGTACCTGAATGTAAACCACTTAGGCTATAAGTGGTATATAAATACTTAAATAAATAAATACTCATGCACTACCTTTTGTAAGACACCCACTTCCCCCTGTTATTTTTGTGTGTCTCAGTAAACCGCCTTGAACTGCTAGTCGAATTAGGTGTTATACCAAGATTGTATAATACTACTACTTATCATTTCTATTGTGCTGCCAGACATATTCATAATATAATAAATGTAAATACATAAGGATATAAATAAATAACATAATTTAGAGGGATTCAGGGGCTCATTTTCAAAAGAGAAAAATGTCCAAAAATGGCATAAAGTGGCATTTGGACATTTTTCTTGCTAAAATGTCCAAATCACTATTTTCAAAACCCATATTTTAGATTTTTTTTTCTAGGCTGGTCATCCCCTGTTTGTCTAAACTTCAAGGGGGTGTGTTGAAGATGTGTTTTGGGCAGGCTTAGGATTTGGATGTTTTGGACTACACCAGTGGTCTCAAACTCGCAGCCCGCCAGGTACTATTTTGAGGCCATCGGTATGTTTATCATCATAAAAGTAAAATAAAACAGTTTCTTGATCATGTGCCTCTTTAACTTTAAATTACAATATCATTATTAAGCCTTAGACAAAAGGAAGGATTTATAAACTATAAAGAGTTTTACCTCATGCAAAATTGTTATTTCTTTAATAATACAGATAGATAAGGCAATAGAAGATATATTTTTTCTAAGGTTAAACTCCAATAGTATCACATACACACAACCTTAGATTGACATATTATTCTCGTTTAGGACCTCAGCGATGCAAGCAGTGAGAAAGTTTCATTCACAGAATTGTTTGCACTAAAGTCTTCTTCGGTCTTGATATTTTATATATTTTTTAAAATTATTTTTCTTAATTAAATATTTTAATTATAAATAAGTTAGAAAGGTACTCATCTCTTTTAGAAAAGCATAGCAGGGCTCTTCACCAAATAATTTAAAAAAATATATAAAATATCAAGACCGATGAAGACTTTAGTGCAAACAACTCTGTGAATGAAACTTTCTCACAGCTTGCACCGCTGAGGTCCTAAACGAGAATAATATGTCATTTCTTTAATAAGACATTAACTATTTTTTTCTGCGGCCCTCCAAGTACCTACAAATCCAAAATGTGGCCCTGCAAAGGGTTTGAGTTTGAGACCACTGGATTAGACCTACTCTAAAAATGAATAAGGAACAAAAAGGTGCCCAACTTGACCAGATGACCACTAGATGGTTTAAGCCATGATCCCCCCCCCCAAACACACACACACTTTACTTCCCCTCCCACCACCCAAAGATATGAAATAAAATAACAAAACAAAACAGTACATTCCAGCCTGTATGACAGCTTCAGCTGGCTACACAAACACATCTCAGCAGAGCAGAGAGGCACTTTAGGGGGTGCTGCAGTGAACGTCACATCAAAAAGTCTCAGGTACACATCTCACCATAACTTGATTAAATTGTATGGTGAGCCCTCGCAAAACCTACCCAAAACCTACTACCTACATAAAGATGATACCTGCAGGCATAAAGGCTATTGTTGTGATGTAAAGGTGGGTACAGTATATTTTGGATGGGTTTTGGGAGGGCTCACCATACAATTTAATCAAGTTATGGTGAGATGTGTACCTGGAACTTTTTAATATGGCATTCACTGCAGTACCCCCTAGAGTGCCCCTCTGTTCTGCTGAGATGTTTGTGGCCAGTTTGTTAAGAATGTTGGCTGCTTGTACTCTAGGTCCCAATGGTTTGTTTGTGTACAGTTTTCATTTGGGCATTTTTTTATTTTTTTTTCCAAAAATGGTCAAAAAAGAGACGCACTGAGCACAAAAACTTCTAGGAATGATCATTTTTGAAAATAAAAGATAGACATTTTACTGTTTTGAAAATGGTCATTTTCTCTACTGAATGTTTTTCCCAAAACATCCAAACTCAGACCCTCTCAGCTTTGTATTTATATGTCTCACAGCTTTGTGTTTCAAATATCAGTTTAAACAGATCCACAGCATCATCAAGAAAGGAAAATAAAAACCTTTGACAAATCAAGATATATATATATTCTAAAACTATAATAAATAATCAATCATATCTATCACTTATAAAAACAAGATCAAGTGTAAAGAATACAGAAGGTTCAAATCATATGCAGAAATAGCTCTGGGATACAGTAAGCAAGGCAGTCACCCAGGGTACCTCACAACAAGGGCCACTACAGGGAGCCCTACTACCTCTGTGAATCAGGAGCACTGCATGGCCTCCTACTTACCCAATGGAATTCACTCAAAGAAATCTCAGTGAACCCAGAAGATGCAATTTGTCAAATTCACAAACTAAGAACAGCAAATCATCTAGACTTGATGGTATACACCCCAGTAATAAAATTGTAGATCTATGATTAGTAATCTATCATCAAAATCATCAACAGGTCCTGAAGATTGGAGGGTGGCCAATGTAATGCCAATAATTTCTTTTATTTTTTCATCAAAATTGTACATGCATACAAAGCAGCAGGCAAGAAAATGATAATCTAGCCTACATTAATGGGGATAGAGAACACCCCCGTCCTTTTTATATGAAAGCCATGTTAGACTTTTTTATCGCCAGCCATGGCGGTATTAGCTCCGATGCTCATAGGAATTCTATGAGCCTATCGCAGCTTCTTACAAGGGGGCTAAAGGCAATAATCTGGAAAGAGGAATAATGGGTGAGGTTATCAATTAGCAGATTACACCAAATTATTCAAAGTTGTTAAATTACATGTCTCATAAGCACAGCAATGCTCTGCAGCGCCTCCCACTGAAGCATGTTGAAAGGCACTGATGGTCCCAGTCCCTTTTGACACACACTTCCTTTTGTTGTAAGGGTGGGATCCAGCAGTGCCTCATAACATGCTTCAGCGAGAGGCTCCACAAAGCGTAGCTGTGCTTATTGGAGATCCTCTACCTACAACTGGAAGGTTTGAAAACAAGGGTATTTTAGGTGGGGAGGTGGGGTAGGAATAGGAAAAGGAAAGGGAGAGGTGGAGATGCTGCAGTGTGTGTTTGGGGAGGAGCGTCAGAGAAAGAGATAGGGAGGCTCTCTGTACTGCAGTGTACAACCATGGATGGGTGCAGTTTTAGGGCTCCTTTTACTAAGCTGCGCTAGCGGTTTTAGCGTGCTAGACGCTAACGCCAGTATTGAGCTGGCATTAGTTCTTGGCGCGTAGCGCAGGGTTAGCACGCAATGCAATGCGCGCTAAAAACGCTAGCTCACCTTAGTAAAAGGAACCCTTAGTATTCCTGCCTTCCTTGTACCCCTTGTGGTCATACATGCCACATGCAGCTTGTTACAGTTCTGATGCTAAGTAACACGCTATTTGAAAGTTATTCATATATTCTTATCAGAAGGAATATATAACAAAAGAACAGATGCTTTGTAAATAGTTTGTCTAATGCCTCTGCCAATGTAAATTGTTGTTGCTACGGTTTGTTCAGGACACATTTACTGTAGTAGTCTGACTTATTGAGTAAGAGAAGAGAACAGCATATGTAGTCATTGGCTTCTGGCCTCCTGGTACATGCCAGGCCTCAGTAGATGTGAATTACTTGTTTACTCTTTCCAAAAATATTTATTCACACAAACCTGTTGACTTTTTTGGATTTTTGATGATTTGACTCGACTACTTTATACTGTCTTTATATGACTGGAACTATCAACATGCCAAAAAGCCCAACAGGTAGTCCAACAACTGGAGGGACTAGGACCACACCAAACAGTAAAAGAACAAATCCACACTAAAGGACACACCTTAGACATACTGTTCGGCAGAGAGGGGGATATAGGAGACTGCAAACCCTCCACTAGGAAAATGCCATGGACAGACCACCAATTAGTTAGTTTCAGAATAAGACAACCAGAAAATAGAAAACAATCAAACACCAATGGAACGAGACCAAGAATAGGGAGAGGATTCATAGACAGCACCAAATTCAAGAACAGACTGCAGACACATCTCAAGGAAACTAAAATAACTGAGATCACAGACCTCACAGAACAGGTGAGACACTGGGATGAGGCACTGGACCGTAGCCTAGAGGAGGTATCCCCATTAAAATTATCAAAACCAAACAAAAGAAAGGATGGGTTCACCCTCTCAGAAGAAATCATGAAACTAAAAAGAGAAAAGAAAATGGACGAGATCAGACGAAGACGAAGAAGCTAGGAAACTTTGGCCAGAATTTATATCAAGAAAATAAGAAAAGAAAGGAATGATTTCCTCTCAAAAAAGATCCTCAAAGCCGGAAACTGCACAAAAACCCTATACCAGGTAGTATATGAATTATTGTGGAAAAAACAGAAAGAAATAACAAATAAAAGCTCCATAACCAGCGAAGAATTCAGTAACTTCTTCACATAGAAAATATGAAAGGGATGTTATCAGTGGTGTGCCTAAAGGTTCTGTTCATGGGCCTGTTCTTTTTAACATTTTCATAAACGATATTGCTGAAGGGTTGCTGGGTAAGATTTGCCTCTTTGCGGATGATATGAAAATCTGCAATAGAGTAGGCAAGCCGGACGGTGTGAATAACATGAAGAAAGACCTGGCGAAGCTAGAAGAATGGTCTGAAATTTGGCAGCTAAAATTTAATGCTAAGAAATGCAAGGTCATGCATTTGGGCTGCAAAAACCCAAGGGAACGGTACAGATTAGGGAGTGAAGAACTTATGTGTCCGACAGAAGAGCGGGACTTTGGTGCGATTGTATGTGATGATCTTAAGGTGGCTAAACAGGTTGATAAGGTGACGGCAAAAGCTAGAAGGATGCTAGGGTGCATAGGGAGAAGTATGGCTAGTAGGAAAAAGGAGGTATCGATGCCCCTGTTTAAGACTTTGGTGAGACCTCTTTTAGAATATTGTGTACAATTCTGGAGGCCGCACCTTCAGAAATATATAAAAAGGATGGAGTCAGTCCAGAGGAAGGCTACTAAAATGGTATGCCGTCTTCATCATAAGGCCTATGGGGACAGACTTAAAGATCTCAATCTGTATACTCTGGAAGAAAGGCGGGAGAGGGGAGATATGATAGAAACGTTTAAATACCTACGTAATATAAATGCTCGTGAGTCGAGTTTCTTTAATTTGGAAGGAAACTCTGCAATGAGAGGGCATAGGATGAAGTTAAGAGGTGATAGGTTCCAAAGTAATCTAAGGAAATACTTCTTTACGGAAAGGATGGTAGATGCATGGAACAGTCTCCCAGAGGTGGTGGAGACAGAGACTGTGTCTGAATTTATAAGAGCCTGGGATAGGTATGTGGGCTCTCTCAGAGAGAGAAAGAGATAATGGTTACTGCGGATGGGCAGACTAGATGGGCCATTTGGCCTTTATCTGCCATCATGTTTCTATGTTTCTATGTAACAGCTTAAATAACAACATACTAAAGGACAAACATACTAGTGTAACAGAAAACATAATGGAAGATGCCTGGAATGCCCTTCTGAGGGAGGTGGAGAGGAAAACGGTGATGGAATTTAAAAAAACAGAGGATCTCTAATTAGAAAACAAATAGTATAAATTATAGAACTAAGGCCGGTATTGGACAGACTTGTATGGATTGTGTCCCATTATATGGTGATTCGGTGTAGGATGAGCTAGAGAGGGCATCACTTGGAACATCACTAACTTGGAACATGAAGACGTTAGTGGCCAGACTTTCCTGCAAACAACGGGATGGTTGGATAGGCTGGAGTGAGCTTAGATGGCAACTTCAGCAATTGGAACCTAGGACAATACCAGGTGGACTTTAGTCTATGGCCCAGAAATATCAAATAAGAGACAAGTTAAGTTAATTTAATCATGTATTTTTAATGAGAAAAACTAATGGGCAGACTGGATGGACCGTTCAGGTCTTTATCTGCCACTGTTACTATGACACACAAAATTGTTCCTCTCTCAGCCAAAGCCTCCTGCTGGTAATATCCTCCTTCAAAGACATCAAATACAAAGCGTCAGGAAAATAATGTTTTCAGTGATGGCTCCAAGGTGTTGGAATGCCCTTCCTAAGGAACTAAAACTAGAAAAGGACACCAGAAAGTTCAAGAAAGGGATAAAAACTATCCTTTTCACAGAATACTATAGTCAATAATGCAACAAAGAGGAGATAGTTGGCTAGTCCCCACTAGGAACATCTATAGCAGTGGTTTCCAACCCTGTCCTGGAGGAACACCAGGCCAATTGGGTTTTCAGGCTAGCCCTAATGAATATGCATGAAGCAAATTTGCATGCCTATCACTTCCATCATATGCAAATCTCTCTCATGCATATTCATTAGGGCTAGCCTGAAAACCCGATTGGCCTGGTGTTCCTCCAGGACAGGGTTGGGAATCACTGATCTATAGGATAAACACAGTAGGGGCAATCATAGCACAGATAACTAGATTTAGCAGGAAGTTAGTACTTCCAAGATGAACATAGATCATGACACAGACACTAAGCGCAAATTGAAATAGGAGTAATATGAACACAGTACACAACATTAAATAAGGATATTTAAATGTGTATATAAGAAGGTTTAATATGAATAATTCTATATAGGTATGTACAAGTATAGGTACAAGTATTTTATATAGGTATGTATTTTGTTTTGTATTGTATAAGCAGGTAGATTGATATAGGTGGAAATAAGAAGAGGATTGATTATGGTTTAAGAGGGCTGTATTGAGAACCAACTCAGAAAATGCTAACTCTGTATTGTAATACCTTTACAAAATCACAAATATTGATTAAGGTTTAATAATGTATTGATTATGGTTTAATAATGTCTTTATCTAAACCACCCCAGGAAACACAAACTCTGTATTGTAACAACATTACAGAAGCTCATGTATTCATGTATTGTAACACCATTGCAAAGCTCATATAAACCTCTCTGAATTAACTCCCCCAGTCATTAGCAGCAGTATAGAAGCTTTCAATAAACAATAAACACAATGTGTAATTAAACTCTGGAATTTATTGCATAGAACGTAGTGAAATCAGTTAGCTTAGCAGTATTTAAAAAAGGTTTGGCTGCCACTGGAAAGATTTTATGAGGACTGAATATATTATTTGGTGGAATTCTGTATGTCTCATAGCTAAATTCGAACGAGCTTTTGCTGAAAAAAGAGGTAGTTTGCACACATATCATAAGATATGGAAACCTCTCATAAAATATAGTGACGTAGCAAATTTATTTTGTTGAAATTTATTAATGCACATCCATGCTGTTAAATATATTATCTATTGGTAGTTGCTAGTGAGCTTCCTTTATTTAAGCTTTGTTTTATTTGTGTTAATTAATACTTTTTTTCTGATGTATTATATAACTGTTATTGAATAGGACGATTGTTGGTTCCTATGTATAATGTAAATCTGTTATAACTTGGTTGTATCGATATGTATTATATAATAAAATTTATTGACCAAAAACAAAACAAAACCGGTTTGGATAATTTCCTACATGAAAAGTCCATAGACCATTATTGAGATGGCTGCTTATTCCTAGGATAGGCACCATAAAATCTGTTTTACTACTTGGGATCTAGCTAGATACTTGGGACCTGAACTGGCCACTGTTGGAAATAGGATACTGGACTTGATGGACCTTCGGTGTGCCCCAGTATGGCAATTCTTATGTTCACAACCAACAAATTACCATTTATGTATGGGGTTGCTTCTATCCCAGGTGAGTACTAGGCAGCTGCCTAGGTGGACTAATAAATGTTTTTAGGGCACTTATAATGAATATGTACAATACCAATTTCCATGTATTTAGTTTCTATTGTATACAAACTGATCCCATAAAACCTGGGGTCATCAGGACAGGTTTAAGAAGCAAAACTTCATCTGGGGAAAAAGGTTTAGTTTTACACTTCCCCTCTCTTTTACTAAGGTGCGCTAACCGATTTAGCACGTGCAAACTGATTTAGTGTGCGCTAAATGCTAATGTGTTAGTCTATGGACGTATTATCGTTTAGCACGCGCTAATTTTGATTAGTGCATGCTAAATCGGTTAGCGCACCTTAGTAAAAGAGGGGGTTGTTCTGAGCACTATGGTTTTCAACACTTCCTCTTGTGTATCTGGAAAAGTTATTCCCCGAGCCAAAACAGAATTCTTAAAATACCGTAGAAAGACATATCCCCCTAAAAAAAAAAAGCAAAAGCGCTTTTTAGCACTGATCGCCATACTGAATGCTCCGTGCTACTCCTGACACCCAAAGGAACTCTATGAGTGTCGGAAGCAGTGTAGAACATTTAGGGCGCCAGCAGGTGCTAAAAATCGCTTTTGTGGGTTTGTATCAAAAAGGGGGGGGGGGAGGGTAACATAGTAACATAGTAAATGATGGCAGACAAAGACCTGAATGGTCCATCCAGCCTTCCCATTAGTTATTCTGATTAAAAATACTTGATTAAATTAACTTGTCTCTTCTTTGATTTTTCTGGGCCAAAGACGAAGTCCATCTGGTATTGTCCTAGGCTCCAATGGCTGAAGTTGCCATATAAGCTCACGGCCAGCCTATCCAACCATCCCATTGTTTGCAGGATATCTGCTGTAAAGTGTGGCCAGTAACGGCCTCATGTTCCAACTTAGTGGAGATCCCGTTGATGCCCTCCCCAGCCCATCCTTCAGAGAATCACCACATTGTGGTATCGTTGCCTCATTGTAAAAAGTTTGATTGTCAACCTTTTGGGCTGTACCTGTTTGTATTCACCTTGAGCTTTGATTTTTAAATGCGAATAATTAGACCTAAAATCCAAACCCAAATCACAGTTGAAACTGCAACCTAATTTTCTGAAACAGTTATTCAACGACACATCTGGCTTTGAAACAAATAAATAGTTGTACCAGATGGGAAACTTAAATACTAACAATTGCAAAGTATTCTAGTCTGGCATATTTATTGCAATAGAATTCATTTAAATTTAACTCTTTGATTAAAAAATACAACTAGGTAAGTTTGAAATTGTTTTTCATCAAATAATGTTTTATCCCCAGTCCAGCACTATTTATGCTTTCAGTTTAGTTGATTCTAGAAAGTTCAACAATTCGCTCGAAAACTAACTGAACCATCTCGATTTAACCCCCCCCCCACACACCAAAAAGCACTCTCCCTTTTAACTTTATTACCCCTAATGTAGAATCTCCACTTCAAGAATAACAAAAGCATAAAAGCAGAACATTTTAATTTTAAACAAACTACTGTGTAAACAGTTAATGGTAGTGTTAATGGGAAGTGGGTCGAAAGTAAACAAAGTAAATGAAGCACTGATGGTGTTAGAGAGTAGGGGGGCTCCTCCGATCACTGGCAGGATGGAAGAGGAATCAGAGCTGTGAAACGTGACGATTGGCAAATGAGTGAGAACTGCGGCAGCCAAACAAGGCAAAGAAAAGAAGCCAAAACAGCAGCAGACTCACAGGCAACGTGTAACTTTATCTGGCACAACAGGAACTCATTAAGAGCATTCACAAACCCCATCAGCACTGTTTGCGGCTAATACGTTTCCTAAGGTCATCACGTCCAGGCACAACTTGTTTCTTTTCCCCTGTCCAGAAATGAATGCCCCCCGCCCAGGCTATAGGCAACCCCAGCACATCCCGGATAAGACATTAGCACGACAGGGCAAAAAAAAAAAAACAACTAACGAGGTCCATTTAAGAAGACAGGCAGAAAACTTTCTTCTTTCCAGCAGGAGCGTGAAACTCGCAGACGCTGAACTCGGGGCAAGGGGCCGGAGGAAACTTCTGAAATGTTATCAGATGGAACAAAACAAACGGTCCCCGGCTGGAGAAAGAAGAGGAGAGCAAGGGAGTAATGGGAACCCAAATGCATAACTGCTGATCATTAGATAATAAGAGCAGTTCTCAGAGATGCTGTTAAGGATGCTGGCTTGTCTTCCTCATGATATTATATTGGAAAACTCCCAATAAAAGCAAGGTCAAAGCAATGTATTCATGCAACAAGAGAGTCGATCACGCTGAGGCACAACCTGGATAAAGTTCCGAGCGCTTCGCTGTCTAGACAGAAGCGATGCCGCGCTTGATTTGCCCAAGGTAGAAAGTTTCGACTTACTTTATTGTTGAGTTTGCAGCCTGCAGAGTCCCGGGAGCTTTGCTGACCCGCTCTGGCCAGCATTACGAGAGACGCTCGGAGAAGTAAGCTCCAAGCGATCAGCATCATAGCTCCAAGGTACGAAAGAGAGCGCGCGGCTGGCAGGAGGAGGCCGAGGGGGTGCAGCCGGCCATGCTACGGCGCCCGCTGGAACTGGGCGCTCCCGGCCCCCGGGCTCCGAGTGGCTGAGAGAGCGCGAGCCGGGGCGCTCCTGGCGGGGGGCGGGGCTAGCCCTGCTCGCCCCGCCCCCCTCTCGGGCTGGCCCTGAGCTAGGGGTCCGCTGGCCAGAGCAGAGGGCAAAACGCTCCGGAATATTCTGGACCTGGTCTCCAAGTTTTCAGAAAAATTTGCTATCATTTGGAAAGGACAATAGCTGGGGAATTTTAGAAAATTTCAGGAGATTTGGGAGCCATTAACAAAATATTGTAAAAATGCACATCCAGGATGGGGGAGGGAGGAAAAGTTTTTGGATTTGAATATGGTAGGTTTTCTTGAATTTAAAGAATGTTATTGATTAGGGGGGAGGGGGCATAAATTCTGATATGGATTCTAACAGAATATTAAGTGTTGCATTTGAGTTTAAAATGTTATAAATGCTGTTACACTTATTGTAAATTTTTTAAAAATGAATAAAGAATTGGGGGGAAAATTTGATATTATTTCTAAGCGATTTACAATTTTAAAAATGGTACATAAAAGAGAATTTATAGACAATATTGATAGCAATACTAGCTTACAAGAAACACTAGGATAAAGGGAAAGAACTACAATTTTTAAAAGGAAAGGAACATTCAAGGTAAGTACACTAAGGAAGGGGATTTAGCCCTATAAGGCTAGTTTCTGGTTGTTGAAGGTTTTTATTCTGATGGGAACCCCCCCCCCCCCCCACACACACACACACACACTTCAGATTTATCATCGATGTGGGTGCCATCTTTCATTTGGGAAGTTACGCTGCAAAACTGGTGTACTTTTTGCACCTAAGCAAAATTGGTACAAGCCTTTACATAAATGAGATCCTTCTCCAACTGCAATCCTATGATAGCGGATGGGATGGTATCTTTTAAGGGAAAGTAGTTTTCAAACTTCAGAGGAATCGTTCCGAAAGTAAATGGTTTGTTTAATATTAACAGAAGGAAACAGATTTATTAAAATAAATAAATGAATAAATAAGCAAAGATACTTAAAATAGACTACAAAGAAATATATATTGGTACCATAACTAGTATGTGTCACATAAGGATAACTTGTATCATATACTGTAACTTTCTGTTTGCCATATTAGGATATATCTTGTACTGAAAACCTTGCACCATAAGGAAATTGTAACCAGTAAATTGTATATTATGCATATTAATATTAGACCCTAGTATGTATCAAGTTAGAATAAAAACTTGTATCATAAACTTGTACAGTAATCATGTATGTTAAACCTGTGACCCGTTCTGAGCACCTGGGGGGGGGGGATAGAAATCAAATCAAATCAATAAAATGCACCACATAGGACCCATGATAATAGCTTGAAATAGAATTTCAACTACAAATTTTATAAAGTTCCAAACGCAAGTTATAGAATAAAAGCAGTTGCATAACTTTATATAATAATGAACTGATAATTGATGCTAACTAGGAGTAAGTGGCACATAGTAGTGTTAATTGACGCCAATTAGAGAATGACACAGGGGAAAAAATTTGGCCCCATCCCCGCGACCACCGTCCCTGTCACTGCCCCGTCCCCGTCCCTGCAACCACTGTCCCCACCCCATCCCTGTAGTATCCATACAAGCCTCAGTACTGCAATATTTAGCTTATTCCTTCCTTATAAATCAAAGTTCTGGCTGCTGAACTAGAGAAACAGATGTTCAGCTGGCAGGGCTTTGTTTATAAATTTTTATAAACACAATTGATATACTACTTTATCCTAAAGCAAAGAAAAAGAAATAAATATAATTTTTTTTCTACCTTTGCTCTCTGGTTTCTGCTTCCCTCATCTTCTCATTCAATTCCTTCCATCCACTGTCTGTCTTCTCTCTGCATATTCCATTTGCTCTGTTACTGTGCCTCTCCCTCCCCCCCCCTACCCCAATTGGTCTGGCACCCATCTCCTTCCCTCCACTCCCCCATAGTCTGGCATCTCTGTCTTCCCTTCCAGAGTCTTCTCCTCACTCTCTTCCCCATTTCCCTTCAGCATCTTCTCCCCACTCTCTGTTCCCCATTTCCCTTCAGTGTCTTCTCCAACTCTCTCTTCCCCATTTCCCTTCAGCGTCTTCTCCCAATCTTTCTTCCCCATGCCCTTTCAGCGTCTTCTCCCCACTCTCTCTTTCCCATGTCCTTTCAGCGGCTGTTCCTCTCCACCCCCCTTCAGCGTCTGTTCATTTCCTCCACCACCCTTCCCTCTCGCCATCTCACCGCTCTTTGACACCCCTCACGCAGCCTCCTTCCTACCTACCTGAATCTATCTCCCTCCCTCCCCTTTACCTTCGCAGCACGTTTTGAGTAACTTCTTCAAAGCCGTCAGAGCCTGCAAACAGTAGCGTGCGTGTGTGGGCAGAAGCTTCTCTTCTGATGCAACCGGAAGTTGCGTCAGAGGAGAAGCTTCTGCCCACACATGCATGCTACTGCTTGTAGGCTCCGACAGCTTTGTGAAGAAGTTACTCAAAACACACCGCGAAAGTAAGGTGGAGGGAGGGAGATAGATAGATTTGGGTAGGTAGGAAGGAGGGAGGGGGCCGTGTGTGTTCCTTCCCTTAACTGCGGGCACAAGGCCATTCACTGCTCCACGGGGTGGTGGATGGCCTAGTCCCCGTACCCGCAGTGAACACTTTTCCCCCCTCACTGTTTCGACGGGTTACCCATGGCTACCCACGGGTAACAGCCACGTGTCATTCTCTAGTACCAATTAGCAGTTATTCCTGCAGTGGGCATAGCCACTCAGGGCCTGGACCTCCAATTTGTGTTTGGGACCCAGTGGTGTAGTAAGGGTTGGAGGCACCTGGGGCAATGGTGCCCCCCGCTCCCCACCCCCTACCCACCCCCTCCCCTCAGCACCCCCACTCCTTCTATGTCTCCTGCTCCTTTCTGCCCCCATGCCACACTTGCACTCTCCCTTCCTCCTGTACCTCTTAATCTTCAACAGAACGTGTGGCTTCTGCATCATATTCCTTGTGCTAAGCTTGGATTTCCCTCTGATGTCACTTCCTGGCCCCGTGACCTAGAAGTGATTCAGACGGGAACCAGGCTGGCGTGAGCAACAGGCAGAAGTTGCTCACGCTAGTGAAGATAATACAGAGGTACAGGGTGGAAGGAGGGATGGCACGAGTATGGCATGGTGTAGCAGAGAGGTGCCAGTACCCCCATTGACTTGGTGCCCGCACCCCCCGCACCCACTGTTTGGGCCCTGGCTGGCAAGAGTACCCATGCCCCACCAGAAGAAATGCTCCTGCACACATGGCCATCATTGCTGCTCCACTGGGCATCTCCTCCAACACACATGCACAGGGGGTGGGGCTCTCCCTTGCAAACTCAGTTTTACAGAGGTGGCCACAGGTGGGAGGAGCACTTCTGCTGGCAGGGTTGGAACCCTTACTAGCTCAGGTATGTGGAGCATAGGCCCCAGCTCTGTAGGTGCTTTTGGTGCCCGATCTTTGTATGCTCCTGCTCAGTGCAGAGCCGCAAACAAAAATGGCTGCTGTGAGTTCCCACTCTAGTCTCATGCTTTTTTGCAGCTCTGAACAGGGCAGGAGTGTACAAAGATCGCTCCTGCGCTGCTTCACCACTAGACTAGGCACAATGTGACATAATCAGGCTCGAGGAGTGGGCATTGGCATGGCAGATGAGATTCAACGTGGATAAGTGTCAGTGGCGTACCTAGCATATGTGACACCCGGGGCCCATCATTTTTTGACACACCCCCATCTGTACAGAAAACATGATTTTTAGTAACAAGCCACACGTCACACATGAGTACCTAGGAAAAGGCAGCATCTTACATACTGCAGTGAGCAGTACAACATCAATACACCCATTGTAAAACTAAACAATCCAGACTAGTACAGATCAATCCTGCAGTCAAGCCTAACAAAAAACCATGTCTTTTGAACACACAGAACACAGAAAACACCTTCTCCTAGTATGGAATATGTAATCACAAACTAACCCCTCCCTCTTTTACAAAACTGTAGTGTGGATTTTAGCCACAGCGGTAACAGCTCTGACGCTCATAGAATTCTGAGCATCAGAGCTGCTACCACCATGGCTGGCACTAAAAAACGCTCCACAGTTTTGTAAAAGGGGGGATAAAGTAGAAATATATAGACAAAGGTTAAATTGAACAAGTAAGAAGCTGGACTCTGCATACAATGCAACACCACAGAAACAGTGACACATGTCTCCTAAAGCAATAAATAAATAGAAAATTTTTTTCTACCTTTGTCTTCTGTGGTTTCTGCTTTCCTCATACTAAAACTAAACTAAACTAAACCTTAGGTTTGTATACCGCGCCATCTCCGCAAGCGCAGAGCTCGGCACGGTTTACAGAATTTAAGAGGAAAGGAACTACAATGAAGGGATATAGGAGAGGGACTGAGAAGATAGAGAGGGACTGGGTACTGGAGAATGGGAGGTCATTAGATTTTTGAAAAGAGCCAAGTTTTCAAGTGTTTGCGGAAAGATTGGAAGGAGCTAGAATTTCTGTGCCCCTTCCAGAAACTGTATGCCTCCCCCTTCCATCTCTCCTTTCACCCCTATTGGTCTGGCATCTCTCTCCTCTCCTTCCCTCTCCCACACCTCTCCTCTGCAATCCCTTTCCCTTTTTTCCCTCATTTTCCTTTTCAATTTATTTTCTGCATCTGTCTAGATTACGTTCTTACTACCCTTCAATGTCCTTTTTTTTTACTGTCTACCTAAAGCTTGCCACCTCTTTCCCTCATCCCTTCCAGTATCTAACTCTATCCTCGTCCCTCAATCCAGCATGTGCCCTTTTTTCTTTCTCCTCCCCACTTCCTTCCAGCGTCTGCTACCCCTTTTCCTCACACCTCCATTCAGTGGCTGTCCCTCCTCTCCCTCACACTTCCATTCAGTGTCTGTCCCTCCTCTCCCTCACACTTCCATTCAGTGTCTGTCCCTCTCTCTACCCCTTCCATCTACTCTTCACCTTCAGTCTTGCCCCTTCCAGTCACTGCCCTCTCTGCCCTTTCCATCCAATGTCTACCTTCTCTCTCTTCCATACATCTTCCTTCTTTCTATGCTCCTTTCATAACTATCTATCCTGTGCCCCTTCTCTCCTTTGTACATGATTGATTTCAGCTGTGCCACCTCTCCATTTTTTTATCTCTGTCACCAACCCATCCCCTATGCTCTGGCATTTCTCTCTTATCCTTTCTTTCCTTCGCACTCCACAGTCTGGTATCTGCCCTTCCCTGATTCTCTGGTATTTTTCTCCTTTTCTTCCATCTTTCCCTCCCCCTCCATGCTCTGAGATCTTCCCCTTCCTTTTCCCTTAGTCTGGCATACTTTCCTTCTTCCCTCCAAGCCCTGGCATCTCCTTTCATTCCCTCCCTCATCTTCCTTCTCCCTCCAGCTGGGTACAGCAACACTCTCCCCTGCAGCTCTCGACTTCCCCACACCTGCTCCCCCAAATTGCCAATGCTTCGGTTACTCTTCTTTCTTCCTCCCTCCCCCGAATGCGGGACCCTGCGGCACCATCATCTCTTAGTCCCTCTAACGCCGGCCCTGCAGCTCCGGACTTCCCCACACCTACTCCTCCCCCGCCCCCGATCACTATTATCTTAAATGTTATGGCAGCCGCGGCGCTGTATCCATCAGAGGAGACTTCTAACCTCGGCCTGCCTCGGAACTCTACCTGCAACAGCAACTTCCTGTTCCTGCCTAGGCGGGCGGTGGCTGCAGGAAGAGTTCCGGGGCAGGCCGAGGTTAGAAGTCTCCTCCGATGGATACAGCGCCGCGGATGCTATAACATTTAAAATAATAGTGATCGGGGGGGGGGAGCAGGTGTGGGGAAGTCCGGAGCTGCAGGGCTGTCGTTAGAGGCAGTGAGAACAGCCGGCTGTGCATTCCCCCAAGGCGTGCACCCGTGGCGGACTGCCCCCCCCTCACCTCCCCTTAATAAGCCACTGATAAGTGTAAAGTGATGCATGTCGATAACAAAAATCTCAATATTCGGGGTGGTACTTGGAGAGACCTCCCAGGAAAGGGACTTGGGAGTTCTGATCGACAAGTCAATGAAGCTGTCTATGCAATGTGTGGCGGCGGCAAAAAGGGTGAACAGAATGCTAGGAATGATAAAAAAGGGGATCACAAACATGGTGCACCCTCACCTGGGGCCATGGTGTGCCCTCACCTGGAGTACTGCATCCAGCACTGGTCGCCGTACATGAAGAAGGACATGGTACTACTCGAAAGAGTCCAGAGAAGAGCGACTAAGATGGTTAAGATGGTTGGAGGAGCTGCCGTACAGCAACAGATTAGAGAAACTGGGCCTCTTCTCCCTCAAACAGAGGAGATTGAGAGGGAACATCATCAAAACATTCAAGATACTGAAGGGGATAGACTTAGTAGATAAGAACAGGTTGTTCACCCTCTCCAAGGTAGGGAGAATGAGAGGGCACTCTCTAAAATTGAAAGGGGATAGATTCCATACGAACGTAAGGAAGTTCTTCTTCACCCAGAGAGTGGTGGAAAACTGGAACGGTCTTCCGGAGGCTGTCATAGGGGAAAACACCCTCCAGGGATTCAAGACAAAGTTAGACAAGTTCCTACTGAACAAGGACATATGCTGGTAGGGCTAGTCTCAGGGTGCTGGTCTTTGACCAAAAGGGCCGCCGTGTGAGCGGACTGCTGGACATGATGGAGCACTGGTCTGACCCAGCAGCAGCATCTCTTATGTTGTTATAATTTAAAGAATGTGCCACATCTCTTAGCCTGCCAAGATGTTAAACTTTGTTACTTTACCTTTTCTTTTAAGCTTTGGCACTTTCGGCCATTTAATGTGGACTTGATCTTAGATAACGATTGCCTTTGACTTTATTTGAAGAGCATTTATATGCTATGTTTGAACTGGATATACCTGTGTTTTTGTTATGTAAATGTAACAAATAAATAATTTTTTTTTTTTTAAAAAGAATAGCATATTGTGCACTTATGCACCTAAATACCACTACATGTGCCCAGTTATAGAATTGTGCTTTAAATTGTTCCACACAGGTAATGAAGCACATACCAGACTAGTATCTTATTGAAGAAAGAGGGTTCTTAGGTGTTATGCACAAAATAGGTTTGTGCCTGGGAGCAAGATTATAGAAAGGGCATTTTTTTAAACCACCTACAGTGCAGTGAATGTATGAGGGGACGCAAAAATGTTCTCAGCCCAACCAACAAAGTTGGTGCAATCTCCATTGAGGGCTATACACTTAGTCCAGTGAATGTCCATTTTTTTTCGTTCCTTTGGAAAAAGACAGAACGAAAAAAGTGGAAAATCGCTGGACTAAGTGTATAACCCTCGATGGAGATTGCCCCAGCTTTGTTGGTTGGGCTGAGAACTTTTCAGCAGCCCCTTGTATATACAAAAGTACCATTCAAATTACTACTACTACTACTGCCAAATAATTTACTCCCCTTTCACAAAACCGTAGCATGTTTTTTAGCGCCAGTCACAGCAGTAACAGCTTCCATGCTCATAGGAATTCTATGAGCATCGTCACCAATACCACCGTGGCCAGCACTAAAAACCGCACTACGGTTTTATAAAAGGAAGATTATTTATTTATTTATTCATGGGGTTTTTTTTTGGTTTTTTTTACTCATCCTCCCAAAGGAGCTCAAAACAGGTTACAAATCAGGTACTCGAGCATTAGTATCATATTAACCCATGATGGACAGATTAGTACCTTTTCACTGCACCAAAATGAGACATTCAGGGCATTTTGCCAAATTTACTAAACATTTTAATAAAGGAAAGAAAAAAAAAATCTCATAATTAGTAGGATGTGGTATAACGTTAAAATATTGGCATAGTCTGAGGAATAAAATAGATATAATCTGCCCATTTTGCAAGGGGGACATAGAAAATAACTGCCAAACTAGAAAATATTTTCAGTTGGACTTGTTAGTTACAACTTACTTTTCGTGGATATTATTTTGTAAATAATACAAAAGGGTTATAAGTTTTTGAATACAATAAATATTTCTTAGAATCACTAAAAACCGGAGAGTGATGTTTTCTTTTATGAGATGATTTATATTGCTGTTTTGGTTTTGGTTTTTATATATAGTGCATGTTTAATATGTTCCCTGCCAAGAATTGTAAGATTATGTGGGTTATAAATTATTTAAAGAAAATGAAAATTAAAAGACCATGTGTACTGTTCTCTCAGAAATCTAGCACCTTTCACAGCCAGCGAAAGAGCTTGTTTGCTAATTCTTAGAAAAAAATAATAAAATAAATATAAGAAGACAGATATTAAAGAAGGAGAAAGAGGTTTATTCCCTTCATGTAGATGGGGAGAGGAGGGCAGTATCCTATCTACATTTGAAAGGAAGTTTGCTTGAGAGGATTGATGTGGATTTCAGAGATTCAGGAACACAGGGCCCAATTATGCCTTCTGAGAAAGGGGTTAGTGAACTTTGTAGTATGTTACTGTATGAAAGTGTTAGGTCAACTGGAAGGGAAATATGGGGAATATATTACAAGTGAAGTGGTTACATGTAATTATCAAGTGTAGCAAGCCACAAGCTCAAAATAAAGAGAAAAAGCGGAATGCTGTACTCTAAACACATCTTAATAATAGCAATCACCAACTGGAAGAAAGGAACTTAAACAAAAAATAAATCTCATAGGCCATGAAAGGCCACAAAGTCTAGAGCTTTGCCAGCTGAATTAAGTTAACCCCTGGCCTTCCAGCAATAACTGTAACTGCTTCTGGAAGATGCAGGGCATGAAGAGTTAAAGACAAATGATTTATTTCTACACTAGCAGAAAAGGAGCGTGAAAGAATTTTGTTAATCAAAGAAAGAAAGGGGAAAACATGAGAAGTAGGAAAGTTTACAAAGTGAAACCCGGTATTTATATTTGCACAAATGTTTACTTTGAACACCTCCATTAAAAGAGACAATCAAATAAAGTGAGGTTTCTTGTTCTGTTCATTAAGCCATGTAAACAATTAGACAACTGCACCTTTGTGTGTATCAAAGAGAAAGGAAATGGAGCGTGAATACTATATAATAAATGCCCCTCCTCTTCCCCCATCCTTCAAATATCTCAGTGGGTAAACTAGAAACTGAGAAGTGATGGAAAAGACCCTGCAGATGTGGATTGTCTGTTGTATGTCCTGTGGACTAGTATTCATACATCTTAAAGTACTTACACCAAAAGTATACGTTGAACTTTAATTTCATATTCCTTTGATATATTCTGGTCCAGCTTGATTCTAGAAATAATTCTAGAAGTAATTTGAAATTATCAAGTGCAAATGAGAAAGCAATTTCCAAGACTAATTTGTGATAAAACATAAAAAAACATTTTGTTGTAGTAATTTGACTGCAGATACAAGACAAAACAAACCTGCTGGGAAAGAAATTGAAAAAAATACAAAAATTAAGATTTATTTATTAAGATTTGTTTTCAGCTTTTCTGAAGGAATTCACTCAAGGCTTCAGTGACTTGGTGATAAAAAAATATGTCATGTTCAGAAGATAGGTAGTGTGAAAGATAATTTAGGATTTAAGAGGTTGTGCTAGGTTGTCATGGTCTCCATCAGTTACTCTATCTCTGCTCCATAGACAAACCTTGGGGCTCATGCTCAAAAAAGATAACAAAAGGCAGCATAAACTGACACTTAGACATTTTGACTATTAAGACGTCCAAGTGCCGGTTTATGTCTTCTTTTATATGTCTATCTTTTTTGAAAATGAGACCAATAGTTTCTCTATGGAGCAGAAATAGAGTAACTGATGGATACCATGATAACCTAGGTCAGGGGTAGGCAATTCCGGTCCTCGAGAGCCGGAGCCAGGTCAGGTTTTCAGGAAATCCACAATGAATATGCATGAGATAGATTTGCATCTCAAGGAGGCAGTGCATGCAAATCCATCCCCTACATATTCATTATGGATATCATGAAAACCTGACCTGGCTCCGGCTCTCAAGGACCGGAATTGCCTACCCCTGACCTAGCACAACTGATGGGCTACATTCAGATTACTACAGTACTAGCGCTGAGTTTTCATGCGCGCAATTCTCATTGCACTGAAATGTCTTGCGCGCAATTGTCGGTGCGCTGAAATGTACTCAAACTGACCAGATGACCACTGGAAGGATAAAAATATGGCCCCTACACATTCCCCTAATGGTCACTGACCCCCCTCCCACCCCTAAATATCTGCATGAACCAGTACACATCTGTCTCTATGACAGCTACAGATACTATGGCCAGCCCTAGAAGAGATGTTAAGCAGGTCTCTGGAGTGGCCTGGTGGGCAGTGCCTCTTAACTAGTACACTTGTGGGTGGAAAGTGTGAGCCCACCAAGAAACCACTTCTTCAAGCAAGTTTGCTTGCGAGGCTTCCGCATCCGGGCTCTGTCGGTGACATCACCCATATGTGAGAATACCTGCCTGCTTGTCCTGGGATAAAGTGAAATATGCTTCAGTGCAAATCTGCCTAGATTGAGATATAAATCCCTGGCAACATATTTAGAGTACAAAGGAAGCTGGTTAATACAATGACATGCTGACTTCATGTCAGTGTGACTTTGAATATCGATAAGTTCCAGTTGAAGGAAATCTGGACTTCCAAAGGGCAGATGGAATTTAATATGAACAAATGCAAAGTAATGCACATGAGAGAGAATAACCCAAATCATAGTTACCAGATACTAGGGTCCACTTTGGGGTCAGCACTCAAGAAAAAAGATCTGGGTATCATTGTAAACAATATGCTGAAACCTTCTGCCCAATGTGCAGTGGGGACAGTCAAAAAAATCAAACAAGATGAAAAGAATTATAGAAAAGGGATAGTAAACAAGACTAAGAATGTTATAATGCCTTTATATTTCTCCATGGGGTGATCTCACCTTGGGTATTGTGCTCAATTCCGGTCACCATATCTCAAAAAAGATAAAGTGGAACTAAGAACATAAGAATCGCCATACTGGGTCAGACCAAAGATACATCAAGCCCAGTATCCAGTGACCAACCCAGGTCCCAAGTACCCAGCTAGATCCCAAGTAGTAAAACAGATTTTCCCCAAACCATCTCAATAATGGCCTATGGTCTTCTCTTTTAGGATATTATCCACGTCGTTTTAAAACCCTGATAAGCTAACTGATTTCACCACATTTTCTGGCAATGAATTCCAGAGTTTAATTACATATTGCGTGAATAAATATTTTCTCCGGTTTGTTTGAAATCTACTTAGTAGCTTCATCTCATGCCCCCTTATCCTAGTATTTTTGGAAAGAGTGAACAAGCGATTCACATCTACCCTTTCCACTCCACTCAGTATTTTATAGATCTCTATCAAACTAAACTAAACTAAACTAAACCTTGGGTTTATATACCGCACCATCTACCTAGGGTATGTGGCACCCGGGGCCCATCATTTTTTGACACCCCCCCCATGTAAAAAAATATATTTTGTAATAACCATGAAACGGAATAAATGGTTAGAATAGAAACAGACAGTGAAAATTTTCTTTTATTGAATCTCATATATGTAACCATTATTCCAAACATAACATAACAAGCATAACATAAATTATGTCTGAATTGTCATGACATCAGAAGTACATATGGAGTAGTTGCAGGTGATGCTTGGGACAGTTCTAATTGTGTTAGATCAGTTTTATGTGTTTTTTGAATAGAAGGGTTTTTATTTCTTTTTTGAAGGTTTTGTAGTCTGTGGTCGAGGTCAATAGGTTGTAGAGTTGGGGGTCGAGTGTTGCAGCTTGAATGGCTAGGAGGTTGTCGAACAGTTTTTTTCTTTTGACATTTTTGGTTGGAGGGTGTGTGAATGGTGTGTGAGTTCTCCTATGTCTGGATGAGGTAGATTGAATTATTTAGCTGAAGAAATTAGTTACCCCCCCCCCCCCCATTCCACACACATTAATTCTCTTCCATTTTTGTTCCCATTATAAAAAAGTTCCCAGAAAAAAAAAAATTAAAATAAGAAGTGAAAACAAAGGCCCCTACAGATAGGAACATAACATAAGAATAGCCTAACTGGGTCAGACCAATGGTCCATCATGCCCATTCTCATGGTAACCAATCCAGGTCACTAGTACCTGGTCAAAACCCAAAGAGTAGCAACATTCCATGCTACGGTTCCAGGGCAAGCAGACACTCCCCCATGTCTTAATAGCAGACTATGGACTTTTCCTCCAGGAATTTGTCCAAACCTTTCTTAAAACCAGCAACACTATCTGCTTTTACCATAACTTCTGGCCACTTCATTTTTAAGCTTAGATCTTTCCTTCCAAACAGAGACCTTGCTAGATGTCAAATACAGAAAGAACAAGGTAACTTCACAAGGACTTAGCTGTGCAGGAAATGTGAATCTCCTCATATACCCACCATATAGTGCAAAAATGTGCAAAGGTCTGTTTTTTTCTTTCGATCACTACATAGCCTAATGCCACACAAGCAGCGCTGTTACAAACATATTCTGAAGGTCAATGCTAAGGTTAACAAAGTTTCCTTCCTTGGACCACAAGGAAATACTGACAAACCACTGGAAGAGATCCCAAAACAACTACCCAGGCACAACACCCAAAGACCCACTCAGTGTGTGAACCAGTTGAGTGGAGTGGACTAACTGGGGGGTGGAAATGGGCCCGGAGTTTGCTCAGCAGAATTTCCCAGACCACCTCTTCCTCTCAACACATTGACACGCTGCCACCACCACCACCATTAGGAACACCTCACCGGGTAGGCCAGCAATGCTTATAAACTTTATAAAACACATTATTATATTTTCTTATAAAGTACATATTTTAACTGAACTCTCTGACATCCTCAGCCTTGCCATTCACAAAAATAGAAGGAAGAAAAGTTCCCGTCCCCTGCTGTCTCATGTCCCCGGCCTATACAATATTTTTCTTCTGCAGACCCTTCAAAAGTCTGACCAAATCCTCATTTCACTTGCATTATAAAATATTGAGGATGCCATCTCTCCCCCAATCTCAGGTCCTAAAGTCTAAGACAGTAGCGCAAACTAGTGCTGCCCAATTCAGGAAAAAAAAATTCGATTCGATTCAGCCTATTGAATTGGTTTTTCGATTCGATTTTCCTGCCTAATTTGGTGTTTTTTTTCAAACATCCTGGTGGGTTTATTTTATAGCTTTTCATCCCCCTTTGGCTTCTCCTAACCACACTGGCACTGTGGTGTAAATAAAATAAAGAAAAAAAAGGACTTTTCCTCTCTTTGTTAAATCCTAGCTCACGTTTGTGGTCTAACACCAGCTCTGGCAGGATACACATTTCAAATCTGACATATTGTAATCACAAACAGAAAATAAAATTAGTTTTTCTACCTTTTGTTGTCTGGTTATTATTCAAATCTTGTTGGTCCAAGGCTCTGGTTGTCTTCTGATAACTTGCTTGCCAGGGTCTCCTTCTTCCTTCTTTCTGCATGCTAACCATCCATCTGCCATCTTTGTCCTCACCATTTCCCTTCCCTCCCCAGGAGGACTGGCATCTTTCCTTTTTTTGTCTCCCTCCACAGATCCATCTTTTCTTAACTACCCTTTCATCCAGCATCTCTCCCTCCTTCCCCACCACCCCAGGGTCCACCATCTCTCCCTTTCTTTTCCCAACTACCCTCCTATCCAGTATCTCTATCCCCCCCTCCACACCATCCCTTGTGTCCAACTTCTCTCCCTTTCTGTTCCTTCCCTCCCTAAAAACCATGGTCCATCATCTCTCTCCCTCTCCTCTATTTTTAGACCCATTATTTCTTCCCACCCAAAGTCCGGCATATGCGCATCTCTTTAAACCCCCCTTCCCTCCATGTACTTCTACACCAGGGCCCCCCTCCCCTGAAGGCCTGTCCCCCCCCTTGAAGGCCTGCACCTCCCCGAAGGCCTGTCCCCCCCTTGAAGGCCTGCCTGCCTGTCCCCCTTGAAGGCCTGTACCCCCTTGAAGGCCTGCCTGCCTGTCCCCCTTGAAGGCCTGTCCCCCCCTTGAAGGCCTGTCCCCCCCCCTTGAAGGCCTGCCTGCATGTCCCCCTTGAAGGCCTGTCCCCCCCTTGACGGCCTGCCTGCCTAAGGTGACCACACGTCCTGTTTTGAACGGGACAGTCCCGTTTTCAGATCCCCTGTCCCGTTGTCCCCATACACAGCTTCGGGACGCCAAAATGTCCCGTTTTCAGGAACAGCATCCCGAAGCTGTGCACGGGGACAACGGGACAGGCAATCGCTTCCTGTCCCTCCCCTGCCACACCAAAAAAATAAAAAAAAGCCTCCCTCCAGGCCCGATTTAAACTTCTCCCCTGGTCCACCCCCATTGCTCCTCTGCTGCCACTACTCGCACCCGGAAGCCTTCTTCCTGTCAATTCTGACCTCGGAGAGGACGTTCTGGGCCAGCCAGGCAGCAATTGGTGTCGGGAAGAAGGCTTCCGGATGCGAGTAGTGGCAGCAAATGAGCAGCGGTGGTGGACTGGGGAGGAAGTTTAAATCGGGCCTGGAGGGAGGCTTTTGTTTTCCGGGGGGGAGGGGGGAAAGGAGGCAGGCAGGCAGGCTGGCTGGCTGGCTGGCTCTGGGGGAGGGGAGTAGGCAGGCAGGCTTTGGGGGAGGCAGGCAGGCTGGCTCTGGGGGAGGTAGGCAGGCAGACTGGCTTTGGGGGAGGTAGGCCGGCAGGCTTTTTGGGAGGGGGTGGGACAAAGGCTAGAAGGCAATGAGGGGACATAGGAAGGAGGGATGAAGGAATGAGAGAAAACGGCAGAGAAGAGGGGGGGTTGTAAGTAGAAGAAAGACTAGAGAGCTAAAGGCCTGGACCAAAGGGGAAAGAAAGGAGGCAGAAGCAGGACTTTGGGAGGTGCAGACAGAGGGTGAGAGCCCCTGAGGAAGAGCTGGGAGGTGCAGACAGAGGGTGAGAGCCCCTGAGGAACAGCAGAGAGAGGCAAGGTCATAACAGAGGAGGGAGAAAGGGAGACCTGGAACAAAGGTACAAAGGAGAACTGACACTGGATCTGGGGGCACTAAGAACATAGGAAGGAGGCACTGGGGGCACTAAGGACATAGGAAGGAGGCACTGGGGGCACTAAGGACATAGGAAGGAGGTGCTGGGGACACTAAGGACATAGGAAGGCCCTGGGGGCACTAAGGACATAGGAAGGAAGGAGGGAGGGAATAGAAAGGGACAATTATTGGGCCTGAGTGCAGAAAGAAATGAAAGATAGGATGCACAGTCAGAAGGAAACGCAACCAGAGACTCATGAAATCACCAGACAGCAAAGGTAGGAAAAATGATTTTATTTTCAACTAGCTGATGCCCCGGCGTTGCACGGGTATTTAATTATAGCAATAACACTGTAAATGGATTCAAATAAAGATACTTTATAGTGGTGAACGAAATTATTTTTTTACAGCTTAATAAAAAGTACAATATTCAAATTATAATGTGAAATATTTGACAAAATGAATACAATACAACTAACGCAAAACGTGATTATAAACAACATTTTTAATTTCACCTCCTGGAGCAAGAACATATAAATTCTTGGGTGAACCCAGCCTTGAGCAAGCAACATAGAGTTGTGGGCCACGAGACCCCCAGAACATATCACCCCAGGTAGTGAGGGATCTGCATACCAAGTTTCGTTCAAATCGGTCAAGCCGTTTTTGAATTACTGTGAGAATGGCAGCTTTTTACATTTTTTCCATTGACATGAATGGGTGAAATCTGATTTTATGTTTGTAGCTCCGCCCACGTGTGCAGGTGGGCCGCGAGACCCTCAAAACATATCATCCCAGGTAGTGAGGGATCTGCATACCAAGTTTCGTTCAGGTCAAGCCGTTTTTGCGTGATCGCGGCACATACACACACACATACATACACACATACATACCTCCAATTTTATATATATAGATTTAGTGATAAAAATGTGTCAGTTTTGAGAATTTATATCTGCTGTCTATATTTTGCACTATATTTGTCTATTTTTCTATAGTTACTGAGGTAACATCGTTGAAATCCCCCCAAATATAAATGATAATTAACATTTTCTCTGCGTATAGGGTGCGTTGTGTTTTTTTTAAATTTTATGGTTACTATTATGAAATAATAAGATATTGTGTGTACATGAAAAATGAATGGAAGAAATAGGAGGCGGGGCTAGGGTGGGATTGGGGTGGGGCTAGGGCAGGATTGGGGGTGGGACTGAATATTAATAGATGTCCCGTTTTGATGAAAATGGTCACGTTATGCCTGCCTGTCCCACTTGAAGGCCTAGTCCCCCCCTTGAAAGCCTGTCCCCCCCCTTGAAGGTCTGCCTGTCTGTCCCCCTTGAAGGCTGCCCCCCCCCTTGAAGGCCTGCCTGCCTGTCCCCCTTGAAGGCCTGCCTGCCTGTCCCCCCCCTTGAAGGCCTGTTCCCCCCCTTGAAGGCCTGCTTGCCTATTCCCCCCTTGAAGGCCTGCCTGCCTGCTCCCCTTGAAGGCATGCCTGCCTGTCCCCCACCTTGAAGGCCTATCCCCCCCCTTTGAAGGTCTGCCTGGCCGCCCCACCCTGAAGGCTTGATGCCCCTTCCCACCCCGAAGGACCGCTCGCCCCCAACCCTGAAGGACCGCTCATTCCCCTGGCCTCCTCGTACCACCTACGGTAGAGAAGCAGCCCGCAGTAAGATCGCGATGCCAGCGATCCCTGCGCTGCTTTGGCGCTGCTTCCTCCTCCGCGGTCCTGCCCAGAGGAGGGGCGGGACTGTGGCGGAAGAAGCAGCGCTGAAGCAGCATAGGGATCGCTGGCATCGCGATCTTGCTGCGGGCTACTTCTCCACCTCAAATGGTGCGGGGGGGAGTGGGGGAGAATCTAGACGTCGGGGGGGGGAACCGGACGCCAATGGCTTCAAGGTCGGGAGCACCCCCTCAGGGCTTGCACCCAGGGAGTACTGCCCCCCCCCGCCCTCCCCTTGGTACGCCACTGGAGCTGTCTCTTTTCCAAGCTGAAAAGCCTGTTTTAGCCTCTTCTCAAAGGGAAGTCATCCCAATTCTTTTATCATTTTTGTCACCCTTCTCTGTATCTTTTCTAATTTGGGCCTGATTCTAAAAATAGTGCCTGGTTAGGCAGCAGTAGAGACCTAACAATTGGTTTTAATTGGTTTAATTGGCACACTAATTAAAAACCAATTAAAACATAATTAAAGTGGTGTTAGGCATTGTAAAGCACTGGAAATATAGACCTTTAAAACCCTAATTGACAAGCACTTGGTGGCCAGTTTTTAGGTGATTGCTGATAATGGTGCCATTTACAGAATCTGGGCATTAGTCGCTTAGCAAGTGGTAAGTGCAGCAAGTTAATTGCAGGAAGAACTCCACATATATTCTCTGTCCAGTAATGCCTTCTAATCTAAAACTTCATTAATGGCATTGTCATATCAATATAGGGACGATGGACCATCTGTTGTATTTTTGTCCAATGATACTTAAGTTTCTGGAGGTCAATTTGGGGACAAATCAATCTTATATTAGAATCATCTATTCCTTTATCATATGAAGCTATAATTTGTGGGATGTTGTTGCAGATTAAGCCTGGATAAATACAAAAGCCGTCTTCTATTGATCTTGACAGCAATAGCAGTTCAAATGATCACGAAAAATTGGAAATGTCATGACAGACTTAATTACTCATTCTGGTGGGCGAGTGTGTGTAATACGTATAAGTATGAAAGAATAAATGCAGAATGCTTAGGTTTTAGTAATGAATTTAATAAAATATGGAGCCCATTGACTGCATTTGTTAACAAAGAATAATATAATGATTGGTTTTGGGGTTTTTTTTCTCATAGATCTCCTTACACATCCAGGGTGGGGGGAGGGGAGGGAGGGATATTTTGAGGAATTATACTATATAAATATAGTCAAATATATTTTATTGAGTAAACAAGACTGCAACAAAGCAATGATACATGAAACCAAAACAGCTCAGCAGTTTATAGAATACCCTCCAAAGAACCCCCCCACCCCTGCCCCCATCCCAACCCAAGCAACCCCCCACCCCCCTCACCCGGGTCTACCATCCAAATACACAGTATCAAAGAAAAGAAAGTTAATGTACCAATCAAAACAGAAGGAATCACAAAACAGCAATCAACAGTTAAGCACTCGGCTACGAGCCATACTATATAAATATAATATTGGTAATAATTAATATGAGTTAACATGTTATCATAAGAGAAAGAGGGGGAAAATGTTTTGTTTTTTTTAAATTGTATATTAAAATGCATTTTATTCAAATTTTTAGTGTTATATTATCTGTAATGCACTGCTAATGATTGGAAATTCAATAAAAATTTATAAAAATAAAACTTCATTAATGCACATCTTACTGTGTGCTATTGGAGTTTCTACCACAAAGGCAGGTAGGTTTGTCCTTGCATTAGCTGTTCCACTATGCTAAATTGAGTGTTGACAGCTAATACAACTTAGGGCTCTTTTTACTAAGCTGCGGCTAAACGCTAACGCCAGCATTGAGCTGGCGTTAGTTCTAGCTGCGTAGCGCGGGTTTAGCGCGCGCGACAATTCTGCGCACACTAAAAAAAAGCCCCTAAATTTTCAGATACCATGTTAAGCTGCAATAGCTTCAGATTTTACTGTGGCTTAATAAAAGGGTCCCTTACTTTCTTATAATATCCTTTACTGACCTTTTCTCTGATCACTACTAGATAGTGTACTGCAGGGATAGGGAACTCCGTTCCTCGAGAGCCGTATTCCAGTCGGGTTTTCAGGATTTCCCCAATGACTATGCCTGAGATCTATTTGCATGCACTGCTTTCAATGCATAGTCATTGGGGAAATCCTGAAAACCCGACTGGAATACGGCTCTTGAGGACCGGAGTTCCCTACCCCTGGTGTACTGTATTTATATATACATTCCTGTTCAAGTTCCTTTATCTCACAGTCATTGGTCAGAAGTTTGGTTTCAGTTTTGCTCAGCTTTCCTGTATGGAAAGCTGCCATAGCATATTTGTCTAGGGCAAAAGTTATTTTGATGTCACCTAAGAATCTTTTCACTACTTGGAGATGTTCTGCTAATTATTGGTAATTGAAGCTGTGGAGGTTTAGCTAATCTACAAATCTGGAGTGTGGTGTAACCTCTGGATTATTGCCATCTTTAGGGATAATGCTAAACCCATAGGCCAAAGAGTGGTTAATAAGAGCGGTCAAAGTGCTGCTGGATGTTGATGTTAGGAATGACAAATTGTCCATTTGCATACATTTTCATGGTGAACTTGATGTATTCAATCAATCCAGGGTTTATTTTTACGTTTCAAGGCAATTTATTATCCAGGAATATGGAATGCCATCAAAGACTTTCTTATAATCAATCCATGCTATACTGAGATTTCTGGGTTTCTTAGTATTGGCCATACTAGCTTTATTCAGCATTAAGTGGTGCTTGCTTTTGTATGCCCTTGGTTTTCGCAACAGTACTTGGATCTCTCTTTGGAAGTGTTTTACCTGTTACTAATCATTGTGGAAAGTCCAACTGCCTGACCAATTGATTTTTGCAATCTGACAGGTGGTGGATTGATATTAATTGTTTGATTTAAAAAAAAAAAATTGGTCATTCCATCAGAGCTAAGGCTCTTCCAGTTTGCAACTCTTTTCAACCTATTTTCAGCCTCTTTTGTTGTTACATCAGGCCATTTCATAACCGATGTTTGCCTTTTCCAGATTCTTCTGTGAATAGGGTAGTGAACAAGGCTGCCCTGGAACTTCATTCAATAAGATAAGTTGCTCTGCATTTCATATTCTGCTCTTTTCACTGGTTTTCAGCATTATATCTGCTTAATTTCTCTTCTCATCCCTGTTTCTTACTAAAAAAAAAAATATAAAAAAGCACAAAAAAAAATAAACCCTTCTCTTTCCTCTGTTAAATCTTATTTCCTCTTCCTCTTCATAGGAAAAAGGGTAAGACTTTGTTAACTCTAATTAAATCCTGGTGCCTGTGGCTCAGGGTGAGTAAAGTAGGGAAAATCCTGTTATAAATCCTGTGTTTTAGGGTAGCGCTGATAGAACCTGCATTTTTGTTTAAAATACTGTGTTTTAGGTGGTATAGAGCCTATATTTCTGTCTTACTAGTATTCAGCCATTGTTTTCTGCTGATTAGGTGGAGAAGGGAGGGGCTCTGTTTTACTTCTAAGGTTAATTGCATTATCTATGGGACATTGCTGTGAACAAGGCTGCCCTGGAACTTCATTCAATAAGATAAGTTGCTCTGCCTTTCATATTCTGCTCTTTTCACTGGTTTTCAGCATTATATCTGCTTAATTTCTCTTCTCATCCCTGTTTCTTACTAAAAAAAAAAAAAAAAAAGCATAAAAAAATAAACCCTTCTCTTTCCTCTGTTAAATATTATTTCCTCTTTCCCTTTCCCTTCATAGGAATAAGGGTAAGACTTATAGTCCCACCAACCCCAGGGACCACTATTCATATATAGAGACCCATATAATCAGGACTTCACAACCAATCAAGATGACCTTTATTCTATGCAATCACTGTGGTGCTTTAATTCCAAGACATACTATTTGGAGGCTTAAGGCTTGCCCCATCTGTCTTCAACTTGCCAGTATTAAGGAGGAGCTCTGCAAACTTAAACAGGAATTGAATACAATTAAAGCAGCTTCCATCACTTCACAAAATCATACCAACTTACCACCTCTACCTCAAAGAATAAAACAGCCCAGGAATAAATGGGTCACAGTAGGCTCAGGAAGACTACGACATGTAACACAGAAACATCCACCTTCACAAATATTACCTCTACAGAATTCCTTCGCTCCACTAGTGCACTGCAATACTTAAGAAAACAGAAGGGAGGTGGGACTGGAACCAATGAAGGTAACTCAAGAGAACAAGCGCACCCTAAGTACAAATAAAAAAGCCAAAAAACAGAAAACTATTACTGTTGGGGGATTCCATCATCAGAGGCATTAACCTTGGAACACAGGGCGAGGAGACCAAAATAGTGAAATGTCTTCCAGGATCCTCAGCTACCAGGAGTTCCAGGCAAATACTGACTATAATTAAGGAAGAAACCAAGGATTTTAACACTGATGTTATTATCCATCTGGGAACAAATGACCTGGCCAACAACTCCACACTTGCAGCACAGAAAGCTTTTCGGGAGCTTGGTGAGGGCGTGAAACCTTTTGTAAAGACTTTAGCTTTTTCTGAAATACTGCCTGCATATGGAAAGGGAGAGCAAAGAGTGAAAAACACAGAGGACTTTAATAGATGGCTCAGAGCCTGGTGTCATCAAGAAGGCTTCAGGTACATAGGAGGATGGGGAAATACATGGAAGGACAAGAAGCTATATTGCACTGATGGGCTACATATTACTACAGCAGGAAAAAGAAACCTTGCAGAGAAATTTAGACAATATTTTTCTAGGCATTTAAACTAGAAGGTGGGGGTGGTGTATGTACGAAGGACAATTATAGAGACCACCCCCGGCAAAAGAAAAGATGTGATAGTAGTAAAGGCTGCAACATAAGCAATATTAGCAACTCATTTCTTAGTATTGCAACGGAAAGTGAAACGACACAAAAATCCATACGAAAAAGGAAATTATCGCTGAAAAATAGCTGGAAAGCGATGACCACAAATGCTCGCAGTCTAAGCAACAAAGTTCATGATCTGCAAGCCCTGATGTTAGAGGCAGATCTAGATATTGTTGCTATCACAGAGACATGGTTCAGTAAATCACATGGATGGGATGCAAACATACCGGGATATAATCTTTTTAGGAAGGACATAGATGGTCATAAAGGTGGAGGAGTAGCTCTCTATGTAAAGATCAATATCCAAGCGACCGAAATGCAAGGGACCTGGGGAGAGGAAGAAGCGATATGGATTGCTCTGAAAAGAGAAGATGGAACTTCTATCTACGTGGGTGTAGTCTACAGACCTCCGACTCAATCGCAGCAAATTGATAAGGATCTGATTGTGGATATCCAAAAGTTTGGAAGGAAAGAGGAGGTTCTGCTGTTGGGAGATTTCAACCTGCCGGATGCGGACTGGAATGTTCCATCTGCGGATTCGGAAAGAAGTAGGGAGATTGTGGATGCCTTTCAAGAGGCTCTGCTCAGACAAATGGTGACGGAACCCACAAGGGAAAAAGCGATATTGGATCTGGCCCTCACAAATGGAGAGAGTATCTCTAATGTTCGAGTGGGTGCTCACCTGGGAAGTAGCGATCATCAAATGGTTTGGTTTGATATAACGGCTAAAGTGGAGTGCGGCCGCACGATACTTAAAGTCCTAGATTTCAAACGTACGGACTTTAATGCAATGGGAAAGTACCTGAAGAAAGAGCTGTTAGGATGGGAGGACATAAGAGAAGTGGAAAGACAGTGGTCTAAGCTGAAAGGAGCGATAAAAATGGCTATGGACCTTTATGTGAAGAAAATCAATAAAAACAAGAGAAAAAGGAAGGCGATATGGTTCTCCAACCTAGTGGCTGAGAAAATAAAGGCGAAAGAGTTGGCGTTCATGAAATATAAAAAAACCAAAGAAGAGAAGAGCAGAAAGGACTACAGGGTGAAACTGAAAGAAGCCAAGAGAGAGATACGTTAGGCGAAGGCACAGGCGGAAAAACAAATGGCTAAAAATGTATAAAAGGGAGATAAAAATTTTTTCAGATATATTAGTGAAAGGAGGAAGATAAAAAATGGAATTGCTAGGTTAAAAGATACTGGGAACAAATATGTGGAGAGTGATGAGGAGAAAGCAAATGTGCTAAACAAATACTTCTGTTCTGTGTTCACAGAAGAAAATCCTGGAGAAGGACCGAGATTGTCTGGCAAAGTTACACGAGAAAATGGAGTAGATTCTGCGCCGTTCACGGAGGAGGGTGTTTATGAGCAACTTGAAAAACTGAAGGTGGACAAAGCGATGGGACCAGACGGGATCCATCCCAGGATACTAAGGGAGCTCAGAGAGGTTCTGGCGAGTCCTATTAAAGACTTGTTCAACAAATCTCTGGAGACGGGAGTGATTCCTGGGGATTGGAGGAGAGTGGAAGTGGTCCCTATTCATAAAAGTGGTCACAGGGATGAAGCAGGAAACTACAGGCCGGTGAGCCTCACTTCAGTTGTTGGAAAAATAATGGAAGTGTTGCTGAAAGAAAGGATAGTGTACTTCCTTAAATCTAATGGGTTACAGGATCCGAGGCAACATGGCTTTACAAAAGGTAAATCGTGCCAAACGAACCTGATTGAATTTTTTGATTGGGTGACCAGAGAGCTGGATCGAGGACATATGCTAGATGTAATTTACTTGGATTTCAGCAAAGCCTTTGATACAGTTCCTCATAGGAGGCTGTTGAACAAACTTGAAGGGCTAAAGTTAGGACCCAAAGTAGTGAACTGGGTCAGAAACTGGCTGTCGGACAGACGCCAGAGGGTGGTTGTTAATGGAAGTCGCTCGAAGGAAGGAAAGGTGACTAGTGGAGTCCCTCAGGGTTCGGTGCTGGGGCCAATCCTGTTCAATATGTTTGTAAGTGACATTGCTGAAGGGTTAGAAGGAAAAGTGTGCCTTTTTGCAGATGATACCAAGATTTGTAACAGAGTAGACACCGAAGAGGAAGTGGAAAATATGAAAAAGGATCTGCAAAAGTTAGAGGAATGGTCTAATGCCTGGCAACTAAAATTCAATATAAAGAAATGCAGAGTAATGTATTTGGGGATTAATAATAGGAAGGAACCGTATATGCTGGGAGGAGAGAAGCTGATATGCACGGATGGGGAGAGGGACCTTGGGGTTATAGTGTCCGAAGATCTAAAGGCGAAAAAAACAGTGTGACAAAGCAGTGGCTGCTGCCAGAAGGATGCTGGGCTGTATAAAGAGAGGCGTAGTCAGTAGAAGGAAGAAGGTGTTGATGCCCCTGTACAGGTCATTGGTGAGGCCCCACTTGGAGTATTGTGTTCAGTTTTGGAGACCGTATCTGGCGAAAGACGTAAGAAGACTTGAGGCGGTCCAGAGGAGGGCTACGAAAATGATAGGAGGCTTGCGCCAGAAGACGTATGAGGAGAAACTGGAAGCCCTGAATATGTATACCCTAGAGGAAAGGAGAGACAGGGGAGATATGATTCAGACGTTCAAATACTTGAAGGGTATTAACGTAGAACAAAATCTTTTCCAGAGAAAGGAAAATGGTAAAACCAGAGGACATAATTTGAGGTTGAGGGGTGGTAGATTCAGGGGCAATGTTAGGAAATTCTACTTTACGGAGAGGGTAGTGGATGCCTGGAATGCGCTCCTGAGAGAGGTGGTGGAGAGTAAAACTGTGACTGAGTTCAAAGAAGCGTGGGATGAACACAGAAGATTTAGAATCAGAAAATAATATTAAATATTGAACTAGGCCAGTTACTGGGCAGACTTGCACGGTCTGTGTCTGTGTATGGCCGTTTGGTGGAGGATGGGCAGGGGAGGGCTTCAATGGCTAGGAGGGTGTAGATGGGCTGGAGTAAGTCTTAACAGAGATTTCGGCAGTTGGAACCAAAGCACAGTACCGGGTAAAGCTTTGGATTCTTGCCCAGAAATAGCTAAGAAGAAAAAATTAAAAAATTTAAAAAATTTAAATTAAATTGAATCAGGTTGGGCAGACTGGATGGACCATTTGGGTCTTTATCTGCCGTCATCTACTATGTTACTATGTATGATCTTTAACATGTCTCTGTGTTTGTGTTTACTGTGTTGCCATTTTTTTCATCTCTGCTCTTTACAAGTCCTGCTCTGATAGTCTCCTGTGATCTTACGTCACTGTCACAAAGCGGCAGCATTGCAGGTTCCACCTCCCCGAAATAACCCTGTACCCGTATATTTAACTGCACTGCTTGGTGGTACATATGGAAAGAAGAAAATATGAGAGCCGGTGTGATTAAAAGGCAAAGTGAAAGAGGCTATTACAGCCAAGAAAACATCCTTTAAAGAATGGAAAAAGAATCCCTATGAAGAAAATAAGAAGAGACATAAGCACTAGCAAGTTAGATGCAAAGCATTGATAAAGACAGCTAAACAAGAATATGAAGAACAACTTGCCAAAGATGCAAAAACTCATAGTAAGTTTTTTTTTTTAGGTACTTTAAAAGCAGAAAACCTGTGAGGGAATCCATGGACTGTTGGATGATCAAGGAGTAAAAGGTGCGCTCAGGGAGGACAACGTCATAGCAGAGAGACTAAATGAATTCTTTACTTCAGTCTTTATGAAATCTTCCTGAACTGGAAATGGTTTTCAAGGGTGATGAGGCGGAGGAATTGAAAGAGATCTCGGTGAACCTGGAAGACATACTAAGCCAAATCAACAAGTTAAAAAGAGTGATAAATCACCTGGACCAGATGGTATACATCACAGGGTACTGAAAGACTTAAACATGAAATTACTGATCTGTTGTTAGTGATCTGTAACCTGTACTATAACTGACTATAATACCTGAAAATTGGAGGGTGGCTAATGTTATGCCGATTTTTAAAAAGGATTTCAAGGGAGATCTGGGGAATTACAGACCGATAAGCCTGACCTCAGTGCTAGTCAAAGCCAATAGATCGGGGAAAACAATTCAAGCAAAAGAAACTTGAAGAGGAGTGACTAAAATATCAATGCACACATAGAAAAGTCACTACTTATCAAAAATTATAATGATATTACTGTATGTTTTACATATGGTGTTCAATAGAACTCTGCTCAGAGACATGAAGGCAATTTGTTCCGCCTCATCACCCAATTATTGCAGTGTTCTAAAAATGTATATAGTTTCGCTCTCACTACTGAATGGCTAGCTGATACAGCTATGCTAGGTGTCTTCATTCAAATTGTGATATTCAAAAAATAATTTGAAAAACTTAGCTTAGCGATGTGGCTGGTTCCGACGTGCCACGTTTCGACCCTGCGTCAGGGAACCGACAGCAAGACAATTTTACAAGTAGGAGGTGAAAGCTCATGAAAAACCGCGATTACACTAAATGCTTTTGAGAGATACAGCATTTAGTGTAATCGCGGTTTTTTATGAGCTTTCACCTCCTACTTGTAAAATTATTTTGCTGTCGGTTCCCTGACGAAGGGTCAAAACGTGGCACGTCGGAACCAGCCACATTGCTAAGCTAAGTTTTTCAAATTATTTTTTGAATATCACAATTTGAATGAAGACACTTAGCATAGCTGTATCAGCTAACCATTCAGTAGTGAGAGCGAAACTATATACATTTTTAGAACACTGCAATGATTGGGTGGTGAGGCGGAACAAATTGCCTTCATGTCTCTGAGCAGAGTTCTATTGAACACCATGTGAAAAACATACAGTAATATCATTATAATTTTTGATAAGTAGTGACTTTTCTATGTGTGCATTGACCTCAGTGCTAGGCAAAATAGTGGAAACAATTATAAAAAATAAAATTGTAGGGTCTTTTCATTTCACTGGATACCTCTTTTCCACTGATATGGGGAAGGTACCCTTTATTGCGTTTAACACTGTCCCACCATGCATGACTTCCTACCCTAGTCATGCGATTGGAACAACTTTTAGTGCAACTATTGCACACCTTAACCATCACTGTACAGTTTGCATCTGTACATCACATCTCAACACTTGCAATCATTGGCAGAGAATATGGTGACAGCATTGTACACGACAGCCAGTAACATCAAATAGGTTAACATCCAAGTATGTCCCAATGAGATACAGTAGGTAAGGTCTCCTGAATATGTGAAGGAGAGGCCGTGTGATGTCCTTTCAGTCATTGTAGACAAACATGATTTTGTGCAACAGAGTCAGCATGGGTTCAGCCAAGATAGGCCTTACCTCACCAATGTGCTTGACTTCTTTTTCAGCCTTCACATGCTGAGGAAAGTAAGATCCTACTTCCATCAAAATCACTTCAGCGTCCTCGTCCAATCCATCATCCTATCCAGATTGGACTACTGCAACTCAATCTACCTAAGCCTTACCAAGAAAAACCTTCTTAGACTTCAGCGGATCCAGAATGCTGCGGCTAAGCTTATCTTCGCTAAAAGTAAATTCGACCATGCCTCACTACTCCTGTCCAAGCTCCAATGGCTTCCAATTAACGCCAGGGTCCACTTTAAATGCGCCTGTCTAACTTTCAAAATCCTTCACGGCATCCTCCCTCCCCTTATCCCACTCTCCTGGAACTCCTCAAATCTTAATACTACCAGATCCTCTCACAAACTAAAACTATCCTTCCCTTCATTAAAAGGCATCTCCCATGTAGGAAAACTAGGGTCCTCCCTCCCCTTCAGATTCACTGAGCTCTAGAACAACCTTACCTCACCCCTTCAGATCCTGAGCTCTCTCCAACTTTTCCGCAAACATCTGAAAACCTGGCTGTTTTCAAAAATGTAATATTCACTCCATCTTTGGCATCCTATGCCCCCCACATATTCCTCTAACTTTATCCTTTAACCTTCATTGGCGTTCCTTTCTCTTCCAACTCTTGTAAACCGTGCCGAGCTCTGCGATTGTGAAGAGGATGCGATATATAAACCTAAGGTTTAGTTTAGTTTAGTGTGAATAAACATGTGGATAAAGGCAAGCCAGTTGATGTAGTATATCTAGATTTCCATAAAGCTTTTGACAAAGTTCCTCCTGAGAGGCTCCTGAGAAAATTAAAGAGTCACGAGATAGGATTGTGGATTAAGAATTGGTTATTGGACAGAAAACAAAAGTAGGATTAAATAGCCATTTTTTTCAGTAGAGGAGGGTAAATAGTGGTGAGCCTCTAGGATCTGTACTGGGACCGGTCATCTGGAAATTGGAACTACAAGTGAGGTGATTAAATTTGCATATGACATTAAACTGTTCAAAGTTGTTAAAACACATGCAGACTGTGAAAAACTGCAGGAAGACCTTAAGAAATTGGAAGACTGGGCATCCAAATGGCAAATGAAATTTAATATGGACAAATGCAAAGTGATGCACATTGGGAAGAATAATCCAAATCATAGTTATTGAATGCTAGGATCCACCTTGGGTGTTCAGTGCTCAAGAAGAAGATCTGGGTGTCATCATGGACAATATGCTGAAACCTTCCACCCAATGTGTGGCGGCAGACAAGAAAGCAAATAAGATGCTAGGAATTATTAGAAAAGGGATAGTAAACAAGACTAAGAATGTTATAATGTCTGTGTATCGCTCAGTGGTGCAACCACACCTTGAGTATTGCATTCAGTTCTGGTTTACTTATCTCAAAAAAGATATAGTGGCACTAGAAAAGGTTCAAAGAAGAGCGACCAAGATGATAAAGGGGATGGAACTCCTCTCATATGAGGAAAGACTAAAGAGGTTAGGGCTCTTCAGCTTGGAAAAGAGACAGCTGAGGGGAGATATGATTGAAGTCTACAAAATCCTGAGTGTACAAGTAGATCAATTTTTTTACTGCATCAAGATTTACAAAGACTAGGGGACATTAAAGGAAGGAGGAAATATTTTTTCACTCAGAAAACAGTTAAGCTCTGGAATGTATTGCCAGAGGATGTAGTAAGAGTGGTTAATATAGCTGGTTTAAAAAAAGTTTGGACAAGATCCTGGAGGAAAAGTCCATAATCTGCTGTTGAGACAGACATGGGAGAAGCTATGGCTTGCCCTGGATCAGTGGCATGGAATGCTGCTACTATTTGGGTTTTTGCCAAGTACTTGTCACTTGGATTAGCCTTCATGAAGATGGGATTCTAGGCTAGGTGGACCATTGGTCCGATCCAGTAAGGCTATTCTTATGTTCTTATGTGGCACACGCCTAAGGATGCACTCAAGCAGCAGGTAATTAGGGGCATTTTCAGAATACTAAGATGTCCAAAAAAATGGCATAAATTGGCACTTGGACATTTTTCTCTCCAAAACGTTCAAGTGCCAATTTCTGGATGTTTTGCTAGGTTTCTGGATGTTTCTGGATGTTTTGGACCTTCTGGATGTTTTGCTAGGTTTCTTAGCTATTGTGCATGTTGGAGGGAGCGTGTTGAGCATGTTGGAGGGGGAAAGGGAGCCTGTTGGAAGTGGGTAATTGACAGGCTTTGGGCATGCTTAGCACTTGAAGGTCTTGCAGTGATAAACAAACATTTCCCAAGATGTCCAGGATGGAACTTAGATGTCCGGAGCTAGACTTGTTTTAAATGCATCTAAGTGCCAAAAAAGTACCCAAATTGACCTGATGACTACTGAAGGGATTAAATAATGACATTCATACACCCCCCCCCCCCACCCACTGGTCACTGACCTCCTTCCACCCTACAAAGTTCTGAATGAAACAGTACATACCTGTCTCTAAAACAGCAGCACCTGGTATGACAAAGACTAGTAGAGCATCATACAGGTGTCTTAAGTAGCTTGGTGGGCGGACTAGTGAACCATAGAGAAGAGGACCCAGACTCATAAGCCACTCAACCACATTTGTGGTGGAAAGTGTGAGACCAAAGCCCTACTTTACTGTGCCACCCGCCCGGCCCCAGCTCTGGTAGCCACAGTGCCATGGTGGGTGGCCTTACCGAATCTAGTATGCCCCTCAAGATGGAGGATGGCCCTTCAGGGTATAAATAGCAATGGTTCTCAGGGTTCCTCTTTATCTTACAAAGTTCCAACATAACAAAAACAACCCAGTACAATCCTTGAATAAAGGGGAAAACTAGTTTTATTATATTCATTGCAAAAACACAACCCAATTAAACCAAAACAGCATCCAGGCCTTGACCCACGGGCACTTATTCTCAAAGGTAAGTGTATCAAGCTCCAGTGCAAAAGGCAAAGCAAACAAAAACACTGGTTCAAACAATTCAAATCAAAAGAAAAAAATCCAAAAAAACCCAACTCCCTTGGGCTTCTTTCCTCCAAACAAGAATGGAAGGAAAAACAAACACTGAGCAAAGTTTGTACAGTTTTCCTTGGGCTGGCAACTGGCCACACCCCTGCAAAGCACCCGATCTTCAGTAGCCCTAACACAGTCCTCTTCACCGGCCCTTTTAGCACAACTCAGGAATTAAAGTTCAAAACAGAGTTCCAACTCTGCTGCTTTCAGTTCATTAACCTGCCCCATATTAACAATAGCAGGTTCCCTGCTCCTTAGAACTAACTGAGGGGCAAGGTTGCTGAAGCTGTTTATTACCTTTTGTTGAATAAAAGTTTCCCACAAACCCCCCCCCACCACCCACCCACACACACACAGAATTATCAGAACCAGCAAGGAGATCCGATTTCTCTCTCCCTCCCATACACCAATCCCGCAGCCCCCTACACAGAGACCTCTACCCTACACCCCTCCTCTCCTAAACCCCCCATAACCCCTGTACCTTTCTTCAACACAATTGTCAGGAGGGTTGCCCACTCCTTCCTGCTGCCAGGCCCCACTCCAAACCGCAATATTCCCCAAGCTACAGGCACCCCACCTTGATACTTCCTGAACACTTGGCACCCCACCCCGACATCAATCTTCAATGACAATCTGGCAGAAGGAATGTTCATTTCCTCCTGCTGGCAGGCCCGCCTTCATAATGGCGACCTTCCCCTTCCTGGTACTTCCTGTGATGCACTTGGCTCTGATTAGCCCAGATGCCCAAGACCCCTCCTCTGGGGGGGGGGGGGGAGGAGGGCTTAGGTACCTAGGTCAATCAGGGCCTCTGTACTGGGAGGGGCCTAAGGGGCACTGATTAACCTAGGGGGCCCAGTGTACTTGTGTACCTAGGGCCCATCAAAGAATTAATCCTGCCCTGTTTGTGGGCAAAGTGTAGCAAGTAGATGATAACTGCATGTGGCTTGGCGCCCTCCTGCCTCAGAAAGCCTACTCTGTACGCTCTTTCTATGCAAATAGGTCCTAATTGGAATCTGTACTTCACTGCTTCAGAAAGCCAGGTTTCCAGCAGGCACGGTAGTTCTTCATTATACAGTGACTTGGGGATTCCAACAAACCTTGTTTCTTCTCGACTGATTTTCAAGGTCGTCAACTTTATTTTCCAAATCAGCAAGTCTTTTATGAAGCACTGTTATGAGACCTTCTGCCAAGGATAGTTTGTCTTCTAAGGTGCTTACTCTTTGTTGCACCTAGTTGAATTCAAGGTCAAAGCAATCTAGCCACCTCTACCTCCGCCGTTACTTCGGCCGTTATTTCTGCCATCCAGGTTGAGCAGATCGATGCAGTCGATGTTCTTCCATCTTGCCTTCTAGTGGCTTCAGCTTCTCCTTTTTTTTGCTGCAATTTAGTTGCCACCAAAACAGTAATAGTCTCTTCACAATAGTCGCTTGTCATATGTACCTAAGGAAATTCACTTTAATGTGTTTTTCCGGCAGTGTAATAGCCATTTTTTGGAGGCAGTGAGGAGCTCAGCACTTTAGTGTCCTCTCCGTCGCATAGCACCATGTGACTCCCCCAACAATTCTAGCTTAAAGCCCTCTTCAGTAGATTAGCTAGTCTGATGCTGAAGATACTTCTTCCCTTCTTTAATAGTTGCACACCATCCTTGCCCTTCCCTCCTCACACTTAGCACTTAAGAGGGAAGGAATTGATTCAGTGTACATTGATTTGAAATAGAGAATGACACGGTGACAAAATTCATCACCGTTCCCGTCCCCGCGGATAACTGTGGGAAATAATCCCATGTCATTTTTTTGTGTCTATTTCAACCTCAGTCCTTCTACACCAACATTCTTCAAAGCAAAGCTTGCGAGTCAGTGGTTGTGGCCATTTATACTCTGATTCTTCCCTCTCTCCTTAATGAATGACATGAAGATTGTTTACCGCGTGGACGGGAACGATGATGAATTCTGTCACCATGTCATTCTCTAATTTGAAATAGGACCAATGGGGCTTAGGCCTTTTTCTCAACTCTCTATATTTTATAGCATTTTTGCTGTGAAGAAGCAGCATGTTATCTCTGCAGACACAAATTCAGTTTTGAGAAATGGAAAACCAAGCATCTGTGCTAATATTTTCTAGAAAGAAAATTTGCCTGTGACATTATGAATGGATTAATGGAATTCATTTACTCAAAAAAATTAAACATTGCATGAATAGACAGTACAGCCTCATACTACATAATTAAAAACTAATCCTTATTTCATGATGAATAACTTTTGGTCTATAATATATTTTAAATAGAAAACTATCTTTAGAATTTTCCTCAAAAAATCATTTTATAATTTTCTTTAAAAATCATTGATTTTTATCCACTGATTTACAGTGTTCTGTAAGTGAGTGGGAGCCTCACTGATGTCCTGCCCATGTTCTCTTCTTTTGTGCATGCTCTTACATTTACACTCTATGCTACTTCACAGAACCGCACTTAAGCTGGGGTGTCCAATCTTGGTCCTCAAGGACTCCAATCCAATCAGGTTTTCAGGATTTCCCCAATGAATGTGCATGAGATCTATTTGCATGCACTGCCTCCACTGGATGCAAATAAATCTAGTATTCATTGGGGAAATCTTGACAACCCAACTTGGTGAGGTCCGAGGTTGGTCACCCCTAGCTTAGATGAAATATTGATATTTAGGTGGATAAGGTCAGCGCACATCACGGTCAACAATCTATACATCTATGTGTAACTCATTTGTGAATATAGGCACTTTGAGGCTGATTTTCAAACCACAGGAGACAGCCCAGCTACCTCCAGTGGTCAGTAGCAAACCTGAAATTAACCAGCATTGAATCTCCTTTTTTTTTCCAGCCATGTTTGACACCTGGTCGGTTAAATGGCACTTAATTGGCTATCCAGCAATATATTCACATGAGATAGTTGGCTATCTCCTGCTGAATATTGCCATTTAGCACTTGGGGGGGGGGGAATTCTATAAACAGCACTGAGGTTAAGCGACACGAGACACCCTTATCGGTGATGCCTAGCTGAAATCTGTGTGCAACTTAATTTTTCTTAATTAGTTTAATTAGCATGGTAATTGACCACACCATTAAAAACTATTTTGAAAGCAATTAAACAATTAAAATTGTGTGCAGAATTCCGCAAGACACCTACTGGCGCCTACCTGAAAAGTAGGTGTGGTTGGGGCAGAGAATAGGCATAATAGCTTAGGCCTCATTAGGTGTCTGTGTTAGGTGCCAGAAATTAGACTAGGAAAATCCTGGCCTAATATATCGATGCTTAAGTCATACCACTCCGCTAGGTGTGATTCTGTAAACAGTGTCTAGCGATTCATTGACAACCATGCTGAGTTAGGCATCGTTAGGTGCTGTTTATATAATCAGGCCCTTAGCACGTAGCCAGTTATTTTCAGTTATCAACAGCTAAGTTTGGCAACCAAATTAGGCCACTGAAACACCTGAAATATCTTTCATTAGTTTAAACCTAACAGGACAGCACTGAATATCAGTTTGGCCGGTTAAATTTAAAGTGGCCAAAAAACACCTGCATATTCAATGCCGGTCACCGGAAACAGACTGGCATTGAGTATCCGGGCTGATTGACGACTGCAGGAATCAGCCTGGCCGATTCCCACTATCTGAATATCAACCCCCCCCCTGCAATTTAAGCAGGCCAATCTGGCTGCTAAACTTAGCTGTTAGCCAATGAATATTGGGGCTGAGCAGCAATTACACACGGCATAAGCTCTGTCCCTTCTTTCTTGCTGCGCCGTATGCCTGGAACAGGCTGCCAGAGTCAATATGTCAAGCCCCATCTCTAGCAGTATTCAAAGCCAAGCTAAAAGCCCACTTTTTTGAAGCTGCTTTCAACTCTTAACTTCCACTCACTGTCAGATACCTATATGCATTGTATTTATTCCTTCGGCCAGAATCCCCCCAACCTGAAATGTCCTGTTTGTCTGTCCATATTAGATTGTAAGCTCTTTTGAGTAGGGACTGTCTATTGAATGTTGTGCTGTGTATTCCCTTCAGCACTATAGAAATGACAAATAGTAGTATTAGTAATAGTAGTGACCGGGATATTCAGCAGGAGCTGTTCTGTCCATCTAAATCAGGGGTGTCGAAGTCCCTCCTCAAGGGCCACAATCCAGTTGGGTTTTCAGGATTTCCCCAATGAATATGCATGAGATCTATTAGCATACAATGAAAGCAGTGCATGCAAATAGATCTCATGCATATTCATTAGGGCAAATCCTGAACACCCGACTGGATTGTGGTCCTCGAGGAGGGACTTTGATACCCTTGATCTAAATAGGCAGTTTGTTGTAGAATTGCCCTTTTAATATGCATTATTCCCTTAATGCATCTTAGCAACTACCTCTCTCTATGTATATTTGTACACGGAAATATAAAATTTGAACAAGTATTTGATGTAGCAAGGCAGCTGTGATTGCCTTCCTCCAGAAGGATTGAATAAATTAGGGAAAAGTGGTAGCTTTATTTACTACTTGACATTTGTTGACTTCATGAACCATAATTATAATGCTATTTACTAAAGAACCTGATTGCTGCTATAAATGTACAAAGGGGCACAGGGCAAACCAAATATTTTAGAAGAATGTGAACGAAAACAAAGAGTCGTCTTACAATGATTGGGGATGTAATTTATTCCTTGTTTGCTTATGGGAAAAAAAATCTTGCTGAATCAGGCTCCACAACAATAAGGGCTCAATCTGAAAAAGATTTGCACAGATTGCATGATACATAAAACCTGGCAAGTTCAAAAAGAAATTAGTCAGCTTGTTTGAATTTAGAGAAAAGAAAAGATCACTTTTGCACACCCTAACAGCAGTTCAGCAGATAGCTTTCGATTCAAGCCTCGTTTTTCTCTCATTCAGAACATGCTATTGAAGAGATGTCTGATGCCCTTAAAGAAGCTCTCGGGTCAGTTGATAGGGGCTTGTTCAAATATTCGCCTTACTCATCTCCACCAAGCACCACACTGCACTGTGATTAGGCTATAAACCAGTCAGGCACATTTTCATGAAAAGCAAAGCTGAAAACGAACAATCAAGATTGTCTGTATATTTTTATAGCAGTTTTGTGAATGAGATAGGCTGCAGTATTAAATCAACAAAACAGACAAATAAAAGAGAAAGGACAAGGGGTTATTTTAATTGCACAAACACTCAGAAAATGTGTACATTACTGTCGTTACAAGAGTCATTTTCAGATATTCTTGCATGGGTAAACAATTGTCCATAGAAAAACTACCCAGATTGCTGGGATTCGTGCTTAAAAAGAGATATAGCAGCTGTTAAACTAGATCTTGGATGGAAACTGACAGTTGTTTAGGAGTGCATGGTTTGAATAAGACGTCTTCAGATGATACTGCCAAAATGCTGCTTAGAATATCCTGATTGTCAGATTTTGATGGAGGCTGAACTAATACAGATGCGTTGAAATAAAGTATGAATAGATTTCAAATGATCCTTGTCAAATATTAGGCAGATAGTGAATATAAATAAAAATATGCCTTAAATCGGCTATATGTGAATGCTGGAAGTATAAAACAAGATAAGATGTGAATTAAAATGTGTGGTGCTAAATGAAGCGTTAGACACACCCATCTGAGAGACCTGGTGGAAGGAGAACAACCAATGTTGAATGTAATACAAATTATATCAAATTATAGGGTGGATTAAATTAGTGGTGGAGTGGTACTATAGGTTAAGTACAGCATAAACAGATTAAAAATCCAGCAGGAAATGTGGAGTTTTTATAGATAGAAATTCCATGTATGATGGCGATATAACATGGTTTACCTGGACAAAGTGATAAGATAGACTTTGAAATGCTAACAGAAAATACAGTAGAAAGGCTATTACCCAATGGAGATTTCAATTACTCCAGTATTAGTAAGGTTATGCTATGGAGATAATGGTGCTAGAGAGGCCTAAATAACACGCTGCCCCCAATGGACTTCAGGATCATTAGCTTCTATACATGAGAGACCAGGGATAAAAGTTGTCCCTTTCTAAGATAGTGTCAATGAACTGATGCCCCCCACCCCCCCGAACCCAGTTTCTCAAATGCCTCAAGAGACATGCCTGATTAAATCATTTGATATCTGGGATTCCCAAGCCTCCCTGAGACCAAGATCCATGAAGGAAGTCCTGCCAGAGTCTGGGCAGAAAGCAAGCACCACCTTCTTAATTAATATCTTTATTCAAAAGATATAATGGCAAAGACAGCAAAACATAAAGCCACTTAGAGCTAGAGAAGATGATCATGCAAAATAGGTTCATAAATGATATAGGGAGGCCTTTCCAATGCTTAAGAAGAAGTTTGGTATCCTGCAGAATTTTATCCACATTCAGCCTGTGAAAAATAGGTGGAGGGACATAATAAAAAAAAACGTCTAAGTCCCCTTTTGGCCTAAGTCCTTAAATGTTCAAAGCAGAAGCAGGGAAAGTGTCCATAACCAAAACAAACATCCTTGTTTTGATTATGGCCTGCCTCTACTAAACGCCCAGATCACCACTACGTCTACAAGTACACCCCCACGACATCTACACTTTTTGTCCATAATGAACCAAAAAATCGTCTAAGCCCCCAACGTCCAACAGAAGGGCTTTTAGGCGAAGGAGGAGCTAGTCCTTCACCTAAAAGCTGGATTCTGTAACCAGTGTCTGTCAAAAACAACAACGGTTACAGAATCCCCCCCCCCACAATGATCCAGGCAGGAGGGTGCCCAAGCCCTCCTGCCATGTCAAACCACGAACCCCCACCCCCGACAACATCGGGGCAAGAGGGAGCCCAAGCCCTCTTGCCCCATCGAACTGCGGCGCCCCCGACAACATCGGGGCAAGAGGAAGCCCAAGCCCTCTTGCCCCGTCGAACCACGGCCCCCCCCCCACGACAACATCGGGGCAAGAGGGAGCTGAAGCCCTCTTGCCCCAGCGATCATGCCCCCCCCCCCGGCCGAGTACGAGCAGGCCAGTTGGGATCCCAAGCCCTCCTGGCCCCGGCGACCCCCCCCTCCGACACGGCGACCCCCCCCGGACACGGCGACCCCCCCCCCTCTGACACGAAGGGACCAGGAGGGAGCCCAAGCCCTCCTGGCCCTGGTGACTCCCCTGACTGGATTGGGCAAGGAGGGAGCCCAAGCCCTCCTGGCCCCGGCGACACCTTACCCCCTACCCCCCACTACAGTACGGGCAGGAGAGATCCCAGGCCCTCCTGCCCTCTACACAACCCCCCTTCCCTCAATGACTGCACCCCCAGAACCCCCGATCGCCCCCCCACCGACCCGCAAACCCCTCCCGGCCGACCCCATGACCCCCCCACCCCCTTCCACGTATCTGTTCAGTTGGCCAGACAGACGGGTGCTAAGTCCGCCCGTCCAGCAGGCCAGCCTATTATGATTGGCCCAGGTGCCTCAGGCCCCACCTGTGGGCGGGATTTCTGCCGCCTGGGCCAATCCGGCCACATTCTGGACCCGGCTGGCCTGCCGGAAGGGAGGGCTTGGCACCCGTCTGTCTGGCCAACTGAACAGGTAAGGGGAAGGGGGGGTTCGGGGGGGTCGGCCAGGGGGTCGTGGGTCAGCAGGGGGGTCCGATCGTGGGTTCTAGGGGGGCAGTCGTTGGGGGGAGGGGGGTTGTGTAGAGGGCAAGAGGTCCTGGGATCCCTCCTGCCCGTATTGTAGTGGGGGGTGGGGGGTAAGGGGTTGCTGGGGCCAGGAGAGCTTGGGCTCCCTCCTGGCCTGCTCGTACTCGGTGGGGGGGGCACAATCGCCGGGGCAAGAGGGCTTGAGCTCCCTCTTGCCCCGATGTTGTCAGGGGGGCCGCGGTTCGACGAGGCAAGAGGGCTTGGGCTCCCTCTTGCCCCGACGTGTCGGGGGGGGGTGTGATGTATCACGGCAGGAGAGATTGGGCATCTCTCCTGCTGCGATGGTTGCGGTGGGTAGGTTACTGGGCCGCTGAACTGATCGCGCCAGCAGCCATCAGCTCAGCGGCCCCTTTTTCGGCACTTAGATCTGGTTTGACTTCGTCTAAGTCAAAAAGGTCTAAGTGCCGACTAGGCAACCTGTTAATGTTTTGGTTATACCCGTTGTACACCTAGGTGTAGGTCGGCCCACCTCCCGCCCATTGCCCGCCCTTTCCCCTCTTCTAAACACACCTCTTTTCTCTCTGTGTGTTTAGAGGCAGGGGAAAGGCCTAAGCCGGGGGTCGGCAACCTGCGGCTCCAGAGCCGCATGCGGCTCTTTTCCACCTTTGCTGCGGCTCCGGTAGTGTGTCACGCAGGCATGCAGCTTACAAGTCCGGCGTCGCGGCGGGAAATAGCCATGCTGAGCAGTGAGCTCAGCACTTACACAGATGAAAGCCTTGCTTGCTGATTGGTCCGGCGGCCCCGCCCCGCCGTGCCGCCGGACCAATCAGCAAGCAAGGCTTTCATCTGTGTAGTGCTGAGCTCACTGCTCAGCATGGTATTTCCCGCCGCGACGCTGGACTTGTAAGGTGCACGCCTGAAAAAGAAATCATCCTGGCCGGGGTCGGTGTCATGCTCCGGAGATCTACAGCCTTCCTATCTCCCTCTCCCTTCTACCTGCTTCCGGCCACATCCCCTGCTCCGCGGCTCTCTTCAGAAACTCAGCAGCAGCGATCGACACAAGCTTCTGATGTCGGGGCCTACCCTCTGCGAGTCCCGCTTGTTTCAACTTCCTTTTTCCACAAAGGCGGGACTCGTAGAGGGAAGGCCTCGATGTCGGCAGCTTGTCTTGATCACTGCTGCTGACGAGTTGCTGAAGAGAGCTGCGGAGCAGGGGGGTGTTGCCAGGTGCAGGTAGAAGGGAGAGGGCCAGATGCAGGACTCGTGGGTGAGGGAGGAGAAGAGAGAGAGAAAGAGAGAGGGGAGGGAAACAAAAGGAAATATTTCATACTGGGCTGGGCCGGAGTGAAGGGAGGGTGGAAAGATTCTAGCTACAGGGTGCAGTAACAAAGGAAAAGGGGGGAAAGCTGAAAATGGAGATAGTGACACAAAGAAGAGAAAGGGTAAGCAGGACCTACTGAATAAGGATAGAGATACAGAGGGGACATGAAGAGGAGGTGAAATAGAGACATAGAAGTAATGCTGAAAAAGTGTGTGGGGGAGATAAAGACATTGAAAGGGCAAATGGTGAACATGGCGTAAAGATAAGGACAGAGACAAATGAAGATTCTGAAAAAGTGGTGAGATAGGGATATAGGTGAGATGGACACAAAGAAGGGTTATGCTGGAAAATAGGTGGAATGGTAATTCTGACAGACACAGAAGGGAAATGCTGGATCAAGGAGAGATGGGGCTCAGGCTGGATGGAATGAGGAGAAATGCCTTGTTGGCCCGGACCTTCCTCTCCTACGTCAGAATTGACGTCAGGGAGCGGAATGCTGGTCAGCGCAACACTTCTGCAGGGAAAGCTTGGGACGCCGGTGGCTTGGGGGCTGTTCCCCGATTGCGGTGGCAGCAAACCGAGTGGCTTGGGGGACGGCACGGAGACAGAAAGAAGGGGGAACAGGGAGACAGAAAGAAAAAGTTGGGGGAGAGAATGAGGTCTGGAGGAGAGGAAACATACAGGAGGCTGAAAGAAAGGAAGAAAGATTGGATGCACAGTCAGAAGAAGAAAGTGCAACCAGAGACTCATGAAATCACCAAATAGCAAAGGTAGGAAAAATGATTTTATTTTCAATTTAGTGATCCTGTATATAGCATTAAGATAAGAAACAATATATGCAGTGTTAGATTTGTTTTATAATGGTTTTGCGGCTCCAAGATTTTTTTTCTTTTCGAAAACGGGTCCAAGTGGCTCTTTATGTCTTAAAGGTTGCAGACCCCTGGCCTAAGCTGTTTTTAGATACGTCTAAAAACCAGCTTTGGTTATGGGTACTTGGACGATCAGGCTTTTTGATCATCCAAGTAGCCATTTAGAACAGTTTTTAGACTTTTTTTTTTTTAATGAATCCCCTAATGTCCATAGTCATCTGGATTCTTAAATATCGAAAGGAGCCCATAGCCCACCTTAATGGGAATGTTGACCCCCAAGTCTCTCGTAATAAATCTGAATAAGCCAATGCCTCCAATTTTTCCATATTTAATTTAAATCCTGAGACATCCCCATATTCTTTGAGACTTTCCAATAGTGCTGGTAAGGAGGTACAAGGTTCTGACAAAAATACCAATAAGAGCAGAGAATAGTGCACCTACGTTAGAGTTCACTTATGGATTTGTGGAAAACTTTCAAATGTGTATATGCCAATTACATATCCAAATAGGTTTTGTATAAAATATCCTCAGGACCATCAGAGGTGAAATTCTCAAGGCAGTGTCAATGAGAATGTTAATTCAACAAAAACTCTACATCAGTCCAATTATCTATAATTTTTCAGTGCTTAATCTCATTAATACAGTTGTGAGACAGAATTTATTATTCATAAAACCAATTCATCAATTACCTATATACTCGAATATAAGATTAAATTTTTGGGCCAAAAAATGGCCCAAAAATGCAGGTCTCGACTTATATTTGGGTCAGCGCTCACCTGCCTCAGACTTGCTGCACGCCTCCGACGGGCCTGCCATATAATCTGGTGGTCCAGTGGTGGGCCGGGACAGGAGAGATCCCTCTCATCATCTGTCCTGGCTGACTCTGACAATTTTTTTTTTACCTCCCTACCACCTCCCCCCGTGTACCTTTTTGAATCCCTGGTAGTCCTGCAGTGTACCGGGCAGGAGTGAGCTTTCTGCGCTCTTGCCCCGCTCTGAGCGCCTCCCTAAATGTCTCAGTGTGGGGCATTCCACAAGCGGCTCAGTGCCAGGCTGTAGCGCAGAAAGCTCACTCCTGCCCTGTACACTGCTGGATCACAAGAATTCACAACAGCCATTCAGAGGGGATCAGCGAGGGGCAGGAAGGTGGGAAGCTCTCCTGTCCTGGACCACCGCTGGACCACCGGGTCATCCGACAGGCTTGGTAGAGGTCTGCAGGACATTGGGAAAAAGGGGTATAGGATAAAAGGCAGGGAGGTGGGACAGGGTGAAGAGCCTGGCAGGGAGGGAGGGGGGCTAGGCACATGAATATTAAACCCCCCTCCCCCCTCTAGCTTATATTCGAGTCAATCTTTTTCCCTCCTTTATGGGGAGAAAAAGGTTACCTCAGCTTATATTTGGATCGTCTTATATTCGAGTATAAGATGGTAATCTAATTTCACTTAACTTAAATCGCATTGGGGGAATACAGTCAGCTGATATGAATTCATGTTTCACCTTGTCTAGGGTAGAAATCCCTTCTCCATTTACAGCTGCAGTGAGAAGATGATGCTTGCACAGCACATGGCAGATCTGTGAGTACAGTTCATTACTGTCTATGGGAAAATTGGGGTGGGTCTGAATTCAGCTGTTTTTTTCTCAATATACTTCTAAAATATTACTCCCATGATTAAATTTACTTGAATCAGAACTATAAACCTCAAATCCTTCACATTATGATTATTCCCAATCCAATGGGACACTAATGGTGCCTCATTTTTGCCCAATTGCAGATTACTGTATATACTTGAATATAGATTGAGATTTTGGGGTCCAAAAATGGTCCAAAAATGGAGGTCTCATCCTATATTCAGGTCATCATACAATGAAGACCCTACCCCCTCCTGGAAGATACGGCTGGCTGAGACAGGAGAGATGCCTCCTGTCTCCCGTCCGACTAACTTTTTTTTTAAACCACTTTTTAAATTACCCCCCTGCGGCGCTTACCTGGTTGTCCAGCGGTGTACGGGGCAGGAATGATCTTTCCACTCCCTGCCCTGTGCTGAGCCGTTCCCTCCCTGGTTCTCATTTCAAGCCCAGCGGCGCACCCGACAGGGCCAAGCTTTTCATGCTTCCTGCTCGGCCCTGCGCTGCTCTCTGAATGGCTGCCACCAGTTCTCACAAGAATTGGCGGAGGCCATTCAGAGAGCAGCACGGGGCCGAGCAGCCATTCAGACGATCATTGCTAACCGACCCGATTCACAAAATGGCTCACCACGTGTTTTTCCCCTCGATCGCCCATTTTCTGATCTGGCCATGCAAATTTGTAAAACCCCATGCAAAATAACCAAGCGATTGATTCACTAACATTTGCTTTGCTATTTTGCATCGGATTTTACGATCCTAAAACCCCACTGCCGTAGACTTGTCGGTAACTGTGTCACTGACGGGTCTGCTGGGTTTTCTTTCATTTTTTTTTAATGGCACAAACCAAAAAATTGCCCCTGCTACCATGGAACTTATGGCAGGAAGGATGCCCCCTCTCTCCTGCCACCAGACGCCACCCTGCTGCCACTGCAGCACTATTAAATATGGCAGGAGGGATGCCCACTCCCTCCTGCCAGCGGAGACCACCCTCCCTCAGCCCCCCTCCTCTCTGTTACCTTTAGTTGGGAGCAGGAGGATTTCCTCCTGCTCTTCTGCTGGCCGCCGCTGTCTGATGCATAGGGAGGGACCTAAGGCGGGTGGGGTCTTAGGCATCTGAGCCAATCGGGGACTCCCTTAGGCTCCCTCTGTATCCTGGATAGAAGGGGGAGGAGTCTTAGCTCCTCCCTCCTTGCTGTTGCTGGGTTCAAAATTGTGCCAGTGATCCCTAACAAGGTTTGTGGTACTACTACCGCTAGGTATCAAGGTCTGTGGTACTACTGAGGTCTTAATTTGGGAGAAAAAAGACCTCAGTAGCCTCTTTGCACCCTCAAACGTGCATGGGTACAATCCTTGATCTGCATGGGCACAGTTTTTTATAATCTTTTGTTCAGAAAAAATTTTCATTCTTGTTTATGTTAGCAATATATTATTTCAAAAACAGTACTTCGTTTAATTCATCCCCAGCCGAGGCCTGCTGTTTTGCTTCTTGACAATTTGATGCCATCCTCTTTCTATGTAGTGATCCTCTAGGTCAGTGGTGGCGAACCTGTGGCACACATGTCAGAGGGGGCACTCAGAGCCCTCTCTGTGGGCACGCGTGCTGTCGCCAAATCCAAAACTTCACCTCACTCTACAAGAAGAGGAAATAAGTAATTCTCTTGCTAAATCTCAAATCTGAGATAGCTACCTCTGATATGTTGTAAATTTTACATTAAAAGTGTTCCATCATCTTCTAATATTTTCAGAAGTAAGACAAACCAATAACATCAGGTAATTAATTCCTTTATTTTTCTTTTCCTTCTTGTTGCAGAGATACTAGCATGTACCCGAAGGGATCCGTTTCGCCCAAATAGGGCTTTTTCAAGGGTTCACAGTGGCGCTCTTTCTCCAGCGTCCTTACAGTTCAGGTGCTAGATCTGCAAGAGTTCGTTACTAGAAAGCCAGAGGAATGTAGGGCCAGGCTGCTCCCCTCCCCCTCCCCAGTTCTCACATCACCTGCCCCTCTGCCCAGCAGCCCAGTGGGAGCGCTTCCACCCTCCCCTGTTTGGGGTAAGGCGGGCGGCTCACATGCGGTATGAGGATGCGGTGCGGTGCGGATGGCAGCCTGTTGAATCTGTGGTGAAGGTGATTCCCGTGGTGGGGTTGGAGGGGAGCATAGCTCACAGCATGGCATAGAAGAGGGGAGCAGATTGTTGATTCAGGGAATATCCATTTCTTTAGTGTTAACTAATACTGGGGGTCTTTAACCAAGGTGCGCTAGCCGATTTAGCATTCATTAAATATTAGCACGCACTAAATGCTAATGCGTCCACAGAATATAATGGACGCGTTAGCATTTAGCGTGCACTAAATCGGCTAACGCACCTTAGTAAAATACCCCTGGTGTTAGCTATTTTTGGTATACTGTAGAAATAGATTTGTATTGGTTGCTTCATTTTTTTAAAATTTTGTGTTTTTGTAGACTCCATGTCTTGAACACCCAAAAATGAATACAGCAAAAAAAAAACAAAAAACCAAGAACAGATAGTGGATTTGGAATGATTGAACGCAATGGGAACATGTTATGTATTCTGTGTAATGAAAGTGTTGTGTGTCGCACATCAAGTGTCATATGGCACTTTGACACCAACCTCAAAAGTGTTGCCAAACTTGATGAAACTGAAAGAATAGAGTTTCTTGAAGGGAAATTGAAGAAATGTCATTCCCAGTATATTAGTTTTGCAACTATCTTTCTAGAACTAATTTCACTGTGCATCGCAAAACATGATAAGCCCCTCTCTGATGGGGATATTATCAAAACGGCCATGTTGTCTGGGAGTAATTCCCTTTTTCATGATTCCCTAAACAAGGATAAAATTATTCAGTGCTTCTCTGAGATACCACTTAGCAGAAATACTGTTAAAGATCGAGTCCAGCGCATGGCAAGTGATGTTAGCAGCTCACCACTGACTTACAAAAGGCAGCCTGTTACTCCAGGTTAAATTGCCGTGTTGGTACTGTGCAATAAATAAGTGGATTTTTGGTTGCAGTTTGGGCACTTGGTCTCTAAAAGGTTCGCCATCACTGCTCTAGGTATATCTCACATGATTTTGAATTTGTTGCTTTTGTTCCCACCACCTCCCCCAGGAGAGCATTTGAGGCGTCTATCACCCTGTGCATGAAAAAATATTTCCTAGGGTTATCAAACGTCCAGGCAAACCCAGACATGTCCTCTTTTTAGAGGACTGTTCTGATGTCTGGACAGTTTTTCTTAATGGAGGAGTCTGTCCGGGTTTATCCTGCCTGCAAGCTTACTCATTTTACCAGGGCTGGCTTACAACCACAGATTCAGATATGCCTCTCCGCTCTCCTGACTCCTCCACATACTTCCTCCCTGGCCACTGCAGTTTTGAATCTTCAGCAGCCAGCAGCAGCAACAAGGTGAGCTTGCTGCTTTGGCCTGCTCCGGAAGTCTTCATTCTGTAGTGACTTCCTGTTCCCACATAGGTGGGATGCTGCAGAATGAAGTCTTCTAGGGAAGGCCGACAGCAGCAGGCTCACCTCGTTGCTGCTGCCAGTTGCTCGAAGATTCAAAGGGTGATAAGTAAAAATACAACAGTGATCGAGACAAGATGGTGGTGCAGTGAGGATGCTGAGAAGTTCCCTCCTGCTGACATTATATTTCCTACCAGTTTTACCCGTTGTTTTTCAGGATAAAAACTGGAAATCAAGAATGCCAAAAAGAAGAGGGAGAGTCGCTGCTTCAGCCTGGCAGATGGAACCTACCTTGTTGCAGCAGGAGGTGATAACGGGCTTCCTAACATCCTCTCCCGGGGCGAACCAGCTATGCCAAATCAGAGGGCAATTTCAGCATTTGGGAGTGAAGCTTCGCTCAGTCCAGCGGGACCTGCTCCTCCTCTACAACCGCAAAACTGGGGAGTATCAGGAGCTTCACAGGGACGGGAACTAACGTCGCTAGTGAAGCTTGAGGGCTTGCCGACTCCACTTGATACCGCAGCTGGGTCATCAAATTTAGAGAAGGCGCCGGAACTTTCAGCAAGTGTTGGACAGACTCCATCTGTTCCTCCACTGGTAAGACCAGCTGAATTCACACTGGAATCAATTTAGTTGGCGTTAGACTCCTTGCATAAACTGTGTGCTGGATCCCTTCCCCAGGTCACTATTCAGGCTCAGAGACTGGGCAAAATGGAGGAGCAAATCAAGGCTTATGAGGATAAAGTTGACCACCTAGGCCAGCGGGTCCAAGGGTTACAATCCTCTCAAACTTCCTTAACTCAGGATAGAATTTTGTATGCAAGGAAGGTGGAAAATTTTGAAAACTATACTAAATCATTGAATCTTAGGATTTTGAACTTTCCTAAATTGCTCACAATGTTTCTGAAAGATTTATTTTATAAATTTTTGAAGGAAGTAGTAAAATACCCTGAGAATGATTTGCCTCCCCTTCATAAAATATATTTCCTGCCTATAGTACAAAAGAAGATTTCTTCTTTGTTGGTTTTACCTGAGGTCGCTAGTCCTTTTAATATTACAAAAATTCTTGAAACCTCAGAAAAAGAAGTCATTTGTTGTTCGACTCTTCTGGTGACGTTCTTCTTTTAGCAAGACAAGGAGACACTCTTAAGGTTATTTTTTAGGCTTACAGAGGTGAACTTCTTAGAAAGTAAGATCTCTATGTTCCCAGACTTTTCGAAAACTATTCATACCAGGAGGAAAAGGTTTCTTGAATTAAAGCAAAATGTGGTAGCCCTGGGAGTAAAATTTCAGGTAAGATTTCTGATCCATTTGGATCAAAATTCATATATTTTCTTTGAACCCTCCCAGTTGCAATTTTTTCTTGAGTAAAAAGGAGTAATAATGACTAGTGCTTCAATGTGAAGTAATACCAATTGATCCCAAATAGAAAGGTTCTAGTGATAATATGAAGATGCAACACTGCAAACTGATTTGTATTTGTTTCTTTTTGAATTATAATTCTCTCTGTTAATGTGAATTGTCTCCCCCCCACATATGGACTTATCAGAGCTTGAGCATTGTTAATTTCTTGATTTTGGTCTGATTTGACCCAGTTTGTAAATTTTTCTTTTAATTATTAATGTGGCACAGCTCTATACCATATATATAATGGTTGAAGTACAGTAAAACCTTGGTTTAGGAGCATAATTCGTTCCAGAAGCATGCTTGTAATCCAAAGCACTCATATATCAAAGTGAATTTCCCCATAGGAAATAATGGAAACTCAGACGATTCGTTCCTCAATCCAAAAACTTTAATACAAAATACTACACACTTGAATTGCAAGACCTTGCTCATTTAGAACAGTCACTACACTCCTGCAGTGTCAGAGAGAGAAGAATCATTGGCTCAGTTGTGATGTGTGTATACTGTATGTACTTGTATTGCAAGACATTGCTTGTATATCAAGTTAAAATTTAATAAAATGTTTTGCTTGTCTTGCAAAACACTTGCAAACCAAGTTACTGAATAAATAAAGAATAAAGAAAATACAAGAGTGAAAATGGTTCCCATCAAGATTGTTCACTCCAAGAGCCATGCAGAGAAGAAAACTGCCAAAATTTGTTAAGTAACATAGAGCCTCCTGCCTTATCAAGCATTTTAGAAAAGGACCAGATTAAACTCTGAGTCCTATTCTCACTTCTGAGCTTACACGAAGCTAGATCCAGAGCGCAAAGTTAAAAACAAATCAGCTGATTCCCAACAAGCAAATTCGCCTGAGAACATCTTGAAGGAGTATAATTTCTACAACCTTTCTGTAAACTATGTGAAGGCCAAAGAGTAGGCCCTTGAAGATCTGAAATCAGAAGAACTGTCTGGAGAGATTATAGAGAAGGATAAATCATGAGCAGACATTTTGGATCCTAATATAAAATTGAAAACTGCCATGGACATAATGGCTGGGATGTTTCCCAAAGATGACCATCTTTTGGAAGATACACCATCAATCCACAACGGCATATAATAAACTTCATGCTCCAGCCTGGCCCCATACCACTCCCTGAATGGTTGCCATCAGTTCTTGCGAGTCCGACGAGAACTGATGGCAGCCATTCAGGGAGCGGTGCGGGCCCAGACTGGAGTGCGAAAAGCTCACACCTGCCTTGTGCACTGCTGGCTCCGAGATAATGAAGCAACTATACAGCGAGGGAGGGGCAGGAGCATAGAAAGCTTGCTCCTGCCAATACACTACTGGACCACCAGGATTTAAGGGGGATTTAAAAAGGTACGATGGGGGGGGAATTTCAAAAGGTATGACGGGGTAAAAAAATTGTTATATTCGCTCCATAAGACGCACAGATATTTCCACCCACTTTTTTTTTGGAGGGGAGTATGTCTTATGGAGCGAAAAATACTGTATTTATTCATTTATCAAAGCTTGATTACCACCATTTCCTACACAGTTCATATCACCTCCACAGAGCAATTTTTCTTCTGTGCCATATTTGCTTTGTATTGCTATATTTCACTTCCCAACTTTCGCACACATACTACAGTCTTGTGATTACTTTTATCCAAAACTGGATCTTGGTTAGTTCATTAGTCCATAATCATCTAGTCAGAAAGGCTTCAAACTGCGAGTTGCACAACAGTCTAGCATATGAAAATCACAATTTCTTAAACACAATCGGCAGGCCTCTCTGTCCTCATGGATGGTCCTGTTCTTCAATTCATAAAGCATTCAGCTCAGCACAAGACTGTGTTTCGCCACCTGGTGTCTTCAGGAGCTGTGTTTGCAAGGCTCACCAGCATCACAACTTCACCAGTAAACTAAGCATGACTCCAGCAGGGACCCAGGGTTCAGCACAAGCCAGGATCAGCTGACAAGCAGGAAACACACCGTCTACCAGGAAACTGTGATTTTCATGTGCTAGACTGTTGTGTAACTCTCAGTTTGAAGCATCTCTGACTAGATTATCATGGACTAATGAACTCATGAACTAACCAAGATCCAGTTTTGGATAAAAGTAATCACAAGACTGTAGTATGTGTGTGAAAGTTGGGAAGTGAGTGTGAGTGATGGGGATTAGGTTCACTGACTAAATTATTCTGATATTTAACATAGAAACATAGAAATAGACGGCAGATAAGGGCCCACGGCCCATCTAGTCTGCCCACCTTAATGTCCCTCCCCTACCTTTGCCCTGTGAAGAGATCCCATGTGCCGATCCCATTTGGCCTTAAAATCAGGCACGCTGCTGGCCTCAATCACCTGTAGTGGAAGACTATTCCAGCGATCAACCACTCTTTCAGTGAAAAAGAATTTCCTGGTGTCACCTCGTAGTTTCCCGCCCCTGATTTTCAACGGATGCCCTCTTGTTGTCGTGGGACCCTTGAAAAAGAAGATATCTTCCTCCGCCTCGATGCGGCCCGTAAGATACTTGAACGTCTCGATCATGTCCCCCCTCTCTCTGCGCTCCTCGAGCGAGTATAGCTGTAATTTGTCAAGCCGTTTTTCGTATGGTAGATCCTTGAGTCCCGAGACCATCCGGGTGGCCATTTTTTGCACCGACTCCAGTCTCAGCACATCCTTGCGATAATGCGGCCTCCAGAATTGCACACAGTATTCCAGGTGGGGCCTCACCATGGATCTATACAATGGCATAATGACTTCCGCCTTATGACTGACGAAACCCCTTCGTATGCAGCCCATGATTTGTCTTGCCTTGGACGAAGCCTGCTCCACTTGATTGGCAGACTTCATGTCCTCACTGACGATTACCCCCAAGTCTCGTTCTGCTACCGTTTTTGCTAGGATCTCGCCATTAAGGGTATAAGACTTGCATGGATTCTGGCTGCCCAGGTGCATAACTTTGCATTTTTTGGCATTGAAGTTGAGTTGCCATGTCCTAGACCATCGCTCCAGTAGGAGTAGGTCGTGCATCATGTTGTCGGGCACTGAATCTTCGTCTGTTGTGCATTTGCCCACTACATTACTCAGTTTGGCGTCATCGGCGAATAATGTTATTTTACCTCGAAGCCCTTCTGCCAAGTCTCTTATAAAGATGTTGAATAGGATTGGGCCCAAGACTGAGCCCTGTGGTACTCCACTAATCACCTCCGTCATTTCGGAGGGGGTGCCGTTCACCACCACCCTTTGGAGCCTACCTCCAAGCCAGCTCCCAACCCATTTCGTCAATGTGTTACCTAATCCTATAGAACTCATCTTGCTCAGTAACCTGCGGTGTGGTACGCTATCGAATGCTTTGTTAAAGTCCAGGTACATGATGTCCAGGGACTCCCCAATATCCAGCTTCTCCGTTACCCAGTCAAAGAAGCTGATCAGGTTGGATTGGCAGGATCTCCCCTTAGTAAATCCATGTTGTCGGGGATCCCGTAGATTCTCTTCATCCAGGATCTTATCTAATTGGTGTTTGATTAGAGTTTCCATTAGTTTGCTCACTATCGACGTTAGACTCACTGGTCTGTAGTTTGCTGTCTCCATCTTTGAGCCTTTCTTGTGGAGTGGAATGACGTTAGCCGTCCTCCAGTCCAACGGGACGCTGCCTGTACTAAGGGAGAGGTTGAAGAGCGCGGACAGTGGCTCCGCCAAGACATCACTCAGCTCCCTAAGCACCCTGGGGTGCAGGTTGTCTGGCCCCATTGCTTTGTTAACCTTGAGCTTTGACAGCTCACCGTAGACACTGCTGGGCGTAAACTCAAAGTTACTAAACGGGTCAACTGAGCCAACCCTTGTCTGTAGCTGAGGGCCGAGCCCTGGCGCTTCTCGGGTGAAGACTGAGCAGAAGTATTCATTTAATAGTTGGGCTTTTTCCGAATCCTTTTCCACATAGTCTCCGTCTGGTTTCCTAAGACGTACAATCCCGCCTGAGTTTTTTCTTCTATCACTGATATACCTGAAGAAGGATTTATCTCCCTTCTGGATGTTCTTTGCTAGAGACTCCTCCATGAGGAATTTAGCCTCCCTGACTGCTGTTTTGACGGCTTTTGATTTGGCCAGGTAGTCTGCTCTAGAGTCCTGCTTCCCTGATTGTTTGTAAGAGATGAATGCTTTTTTCTTCTCCTTGATCAGGTCTGAGATCTCCGCAGTAAACCACTGTGGCTTATTGTTCCTTCGCCGTTTACTTACTGATTTTACATAGCGGTTTGTTGCTTCTTGTATGGTTGCTTTCAAAGTCGACCACATGTCTTCCACGTTATCGGTTTCTTCTTGGCTTTGTAGCGCCTGGTGAACGAAGTCTCCCATTTCTTTGAAATTTGTGTCCTTGAATTTGAGGACTTTGGTTAGTGTAGTAGATTTAGTGAAACCTTTCCTGATATTGAACCATACCATGTTGTGGTTACTGGAGGCCAATGTGTCGCCCACCGAGACCTCTGTGACACTTTCTCCATTGGTAAGTATCAGGTCCAGTATTGCCTGATCCCTTGTCGGTTCCAACACCAGTTGCCTGAGGCTTGCTCCTTTCATAGAGTTTAATAGCCTCCTGCTGCTGCCGGAAGCAGAGGTAAGTGTAACCCAATCCACATCAGGCATGTTGAAGTCACCTAGCAATACTGTGTCCCCACGCCAGGTGATATTTTCTATATCTTCGATTATTTCCATATCCAGGTCATCCTGTTGTCTTGGGGGTCTGTAAATAACGCCAAGATACAAGCATTTGTCCTTCCCTCTGGCCAAATTAACCAAAGGGATTCCCCAGTATACTGGACATCTGAGATTCTTGTGACCTTAATGTCATCTTTAGTATATAATGCTACACCCCCTCCCTTCCTACCCTCTCTGTCCCGGCGAAGCAAGTTGTAACCCGGTATGACCATGTCCCACCCGTGGGAGTCTGTGAGCCAGGTTTCGGATATCGCCACCACATCCAGGTCGGCATTCCTTATTTCTGTTTCCAATTCCAGGATCTTGTTTCCTAAACTGTGTGCGTTGACGTACATAGCCCTCCATGTTATATTTTTGTTATGTCTCAGTGGGGATATTCCTGTTTGAGCTATTTGAACACCTTTAGCATTGTTTGTGTTATTTGTGCTTTCCTGAGGCTCAGAACCACAATGTGTACTCCCCATATACCCAGAACTACAGTGTGTACTCCCCCTAGACCCGGAATTACAATGTGACCCATAAATATGATGTGACCCTACTCCCGACTCAAAAGTGTGTGCACTCACCCCTGACCCAGAATTTCGGTGTCTACTTTCCTCAGCCTCATAAATGTATTGGCATTTTAGTTCGCCTGGTATGTTGTTTGTGCCTGTACCCTCCCCCGACTTACCTAGTTTAATTTATATTTATTAATAAATTAAATATTGGTAAGTTGTAAAAATACTGTAATGAAATGAACTGAGGGAGATAAGATTAAAATTGAATTTATTCAAATAATACTTGTTTGTATTAAATATTTAATAGCTGGTTTCAAGAATTTGAGTTAATGAATATGCATGAGACAGATATGCATATAATAGAGGTGACAGGCATGCAAATCTGCCTCGTGCATATTCATTAGGGATATTTTGAAAACCCAACTGACTGGGGCCCCCCAGGATAGGTTTAAGAACCACTGCTCTAAGATATACATATTCAGGTCTTCAACTCTCTTTTTATATGTCATTTGGCACAAACCCCATACCTATTTTGTTACTTTTCTCTGAATTACTTTAAATCTTTTTATGTCCTTAGTAAGATATGGCCTCTAAAACTACACAGTACTTCATAACGTATATAAGGGCATATTGAGATCCTCATACACTATCATTCCAAGGTGATAGAAGAATAGTCTAATAGTTGGCAGTGGAAGTTCAGTTTGAAGAAATATATAGTGATGTACTTAGGGCAGGGGTTGGGCAACTTCAGTCCTCAAGGGCCGGAATCCAGTCGGGTTTTCAGGATTTCCCCAATGAATATGCATTGAAAACAGTGCATGCAAATAGATCTCATGCATATTCATTGGGGAAATCCTGAAAACCCGACTGGATTCTGGCCCTCAAGGACCAGAGTTGCTCACCCCTGACTTAGGGTGTAGAAATCCAAAGAAGCTGCATGTAAAACGGGGTGAGAAACTGATGTAAATGGATGAGGAGAGAGAACTTAGGGTGGAAATAATTGAGGAGCTCAAGGTGGCGAAAGAATGTGATAGGTGATTGCCAAAAATTTGCTCCTGGGTGGGCCTGAGGCAAAAGTGGAGGGGCCCAGGCTGGCTCAGGCTCAGCTATGGCTATACTCCAAGAATACCGTTAATTAAGTTTGCATCTCTCACATTGATGGAACTTTGGAAAGCTATAAAGATTTAGACCTGATTTCTTGGGGAGTGATTGTTAACAAGGCAAGCCATGGGTGGTATAGCCACATGGAAAAAGAGGAACAGTACTGAAATGGATTTTTCTCTTCCTCTCTAAGGTGCATATTTTAGAAGCTCCATTCCTGTTTTGTTTGTCTGAAAACTAGTATAGAGACATCCATATTGCATGGATGTCAAATGATAATAATAACAGCTTATATACCGCAATACCGTGAAGTTTTATGCGGTTTACAGAAGATTAAGCAAAGGTAACAAATTGAATTGACTTTAAGAGGGGAGGAAGAAAGAGAATTAATACTGAATATGAATGTCAAGAACATGCAGTATGTAATATGGCAAGTAGTAGTTGTGTGGATGTGTTTTGGACAGGACTAGGGAGGGGCCATAAGATGGACATCCAGCACCGACTGCAGAAGAGGAAAGGACATCAAAAAGATGGATATCCATATTTAGATTTGGTACTGTCCAGGTTAGAAAGGTGCTCTTATTAAGCAGTTCTCTATTAGACAAAGGAAACCAAAGTAGGTATTTCTCTCTCCCTGAAGTGCTCACAATTAAAAAAAAAAATAGAAAAAAACTGCACTGGGATCTGTTTTAACCATTATGCTATTCCTGAGTGGATATATCAATGTGGCCATTTCAAACGTCCATATGGACGTTTCTCTGCTGCTGCACAGCCATCCATGCCCTTGGTTTTGCCCTGTTCATAATTTGGGCATTTCAGTTTGTAAAATGAATGTTGATGTGCAATATTGGTCGCCGTACCTTAAGAAGGATATGGCAATACTTGAGAGGGTTCAGAAAAGAGCGACACGATTGATAAAAGGTATGAAAACCTTTCATACGCTGAAAGATTGGAGAAACTGGGGCTCTTTTCCCTTGCGAAGTGGAGACTTAGAGGGGACATGATAGAGACTTACAAGATCATGAAGGGCATAGAGAAAGTGGAGAGGGACAGATTCTTCAAACTTTCAAAGACTACAAGAACGAGAGGGCATTCGGAAAAATTAAGAGGGGACAGATTCAAACCAAAGCTAGGAAGTTCTTCTTCACCCAAAGGGTGGTGGACACCTGGAATGCGCTTCCAGAGGGTGTGATAGGACAGAGTACGGTATTGGGGTTCAAGGAGGGATTGGACAATTTCCTGAAGGCAAAGGGGATAGAAGGGTATAGATCAGGGGTGTCCAACCTGCGGCCCGAGGGCCACAAGCAGCCCCGTGAAGTATTTTGCGGCCCCGGTCGAAGGTGATGTATTGTTTTCCTCTGCTGCCCTCAGGTGTTTACTGTCTTGCCGGCTCCCTCCTCTGTCTTGCTGCAGCGTTTGTGCGTTTGTGCATTTTTTCAGCCAATGCGGCCCAGGGAGGCCAAAAGGTTGGACACCCCTGGTATAGATAGAGGATTACTATACAGGTCCTGGACCTGATGGGCCGCCGCGTGAGCGGACTGCTGGGCATGATGGACCTCTGGTCTGACCCAGCAGAGGTACTGTTTATGTTCTTATGATGCTGAATGTTTCCAGCACATGGATGTCCATCTCGCACATATTTCAGAACAGGCTGAATCCTGTTCTAAAATGCATGTGAGATGGATGTCCAGTTGTGATGTACTGGCTGGGAGGCCCCCATTCTGAGTTCTTTCTAAAATTCCCCTCTGCTTGTTCTTTTTTTGTTATCTGTTTGCTGCCTTCTGCAGGTACCGGGAAGCCCAGGAAGTTGCCTGGCAAAGGAAAAATGGATTTATATATAGCATATGACAAATTCTGATATTACAGTAGCTGCTACTAATGATGCACGATGGTTTGATGCATTTCTGCATAATTAGATGACTTGCTAACATCTAGGATGAAGATGATAATATACCATATAATTATAAAGGAAAATAATTGCATAAGAAACTGTTTCAAATGTTGAATAATAGGAATGCACTAATTTTTGTTGAAGGCAGAATTTCATGCTGTGATTGTGTTAAATTTGCTTAATTTGCTTCCAGCATTTAGCCACTTGATGGCAGTATAGTGTATTTCTATTTATGCTTATGCCAGTGATATGCAACATTAAAAAACGCTATGTCATTTAACAGATACAATGTTTTATTGTCTTTTGAGAAAATTTTAAAAATGGGTTTTATTTCGTTTAATGATTGGCTGATTTATGAGGGTGTTCCATTGAGAAAGTACATAACATATGAATTGTCATACTGGGACAAGCCCAGTATCCTGATTCCAACAGTGGCCAACCCAGGTCCCAAGTGCCTAGCTAGATCCCAAGCAGATTTTATGCTGCTTATCCTAGGAATAAGCCATGGTTTCTCAAGCCATCTCAGTAATGGGGAGAGAGTGACACAGTGGTTAAAGCTACAACCTCAGCACCCTGAAGTTGTGGGTTCAAACCCAAACTGCTCCTTGTAACCCCGGAGAAATCGCCCAATCCCTCCTTTGCCCCAGGTACATTAGATAGATTGTAAGCCCTCTGGGAAAGACAGGGAAGAATACCGGAATAAATTCATGTAAATTGTTCTGAGCTCCCCTGGAAGAAAACTGAATAAATACAATATATATGTGACTATATTCTCTTTTAGGAAATTATCCAAGTCTTTTTTAAACTGCACTAAGCTAACTAATTTCACCACATTCTTTGGTGACAAATTCCGGAGTTTAATTACACATTGTGTGAAGACATATTTTCTCCAGTTTGTTTTAAATCTACTACTTAGTAGCTTCATCACATGCCCCCTAGTCCTAGTATTTTTGGGGGGAAAGAGTAAACAAGAGATTCACATCTACCCTTTCCACCCTTTCTAGCATATCACCCCTGAGCCATCTAGTCTTTTTAGCCTTTCCTCATAGGGAAGTTGTCCCAAACCTTTTATCATTTTTGTTGCCCTTCTCTGTACATTTTCTAATTCTCCTATATCTTTTTTGAGATACGGCAATCAGAACTACACACAGTATTCGAGTTGAGACCGTACCATAGAGTGATCCAAGGGCATTATAACATTTTCATCTTTGTTTTCGATTCCTTTTCTGATAATTCCTAACGTTCGATTTGCTTTCTTAGCTGCCGCACATTGAGCTGAGGGTTTTAATGTATTCTCAACATGTGGGATCTCTTCGAGACAGGAAGAGATAATGGTTATTGCGGATGGGCAGACTGGATGGGCCATTTGGCCTTTATCTGCCATCATGTTTCTACGTTTCTATGCAACAATGACACCTAGATCCTTTTCCTGGGCAGTGACTCCTAACATAGAACCCAGCATCATGTACAGTAGCTTGCATTACCCTGTAGTAAGGTTAAGAGCTCAAGTTCAAATGTGTTATAACTTATGGGTATTATTCCTGGAAATTCAATGCTGAACCACATTTAGGCACCAGCATTGCATTTCTGGGTTTCTGGAGCCAGTTCATGCATAACCATTTAAGTGTGATATTTAGCACTTAACAGACTATGGGTTACCACATAAAGATAGGCCTGACTTTTATGCTGTCCTATTTATGTGGTTAACTTATACCATTTTTTACAAAGCCAAAGTAGAGGTTTTTTACTGCGGGCTGGCGAGGTAAATGCTCTGATGCTCATAGAATTCCTCACCAGCCCACGGTAGAAACCTCTACCACGGCTTTGTAAACGGAGACCTTAGTCGGTTAAGTGCTGAATATCGACATTTGACTGGCCAAAGTGATGTCTCTGCCCCCGGAACTCCCCTCCCCCCCCAAATAGCTGTTTTTTATTTTATTGCTAACCGATTATTTTCAGTGGCACTAACCAGTTAAGAGATGCTGAAAATTAGCACAGTGCTATTCTATAATTTAGGCACACATTTAATGCCAGCCACGTGTCAGTCACACTTAAGCGCCATTTACAGAATCACAGCTAGTGGTGCCTAGGTTAAAATCTTATATGAGGCCAATGTTAATATTAGTCTCTTACAACCACATTCCAAGATTTACGATATTTACAATATTAACTTCTTTCACTATCTTCCAACTTTCAAATTTCCTGTGATGCCAGAGACCTCAGAAACATCCCTCCTCCGTCCCATTAAAGGTAAAATTTTCCGGGGAGGATCATGTGTTACCTCATCATTGGTCCAGGCTTAATTTTCTATCTTCTATTTTCTATTTTGTTACTAAATTTGCACTCTTTTATTAAACTTTTTGTTAAACATTTAATGTTGTACTTATCTTAATTGGTGACTAAACAGTTGGACCCTTCCGCTTCCGCTTTGTCAGGGATCCACACATAGCCGCTATCAACAAATCCCGCATATCAGCTACTTAGCAAGATTAAAATCTTAAGCATCTGAAATGTAGGCCAGGGTATTAAGGACCTACATTTCAGGTGCCTACATTTTTGGAGAATGGTGCTTAGCGGTGCCTAAATTGTGGTCTGCCCATAGAACTGCCCACTTAGTTGTTAGGCGCCACTCTGCGCCATGTGAAAGGTGCATATCTTTTATAGAATTGGATAGGCACCTATCGCCCAATTACATTTTTTCCCCAATTATTGAGGCTATTAAGGGTATTTTGCCAATTAAGTTAGGCGCCTTTTATAGAATCAGCCCCTAAAGTGTGAATGAAGCACAGCGAGAACATAGGATAAAACAATGAGTTGACATGAGATGGATGGAGTCTGTTATAGTCATTAATAGAGGTGTGCTGAGTTCTTGGTTCTTGAGTTGAAGTACAATGCAGAGATCGTTGTTGTCGAATGTTGGACTCAGCATATGTGAGATGTCCTCTAAGCACATAAACAGCACATGAACAGAACCCAATCACACTGCGTTTCATACGAAACTAAAGACCTTTCATTTTGACTCCATAAGCTCTACCAGCAACTATCCATTCTGAAAAGGAAAGTAGATGCCTACTCTAGCAATATTGTGGACTAATGAATGTTTGTTTCCTGTATTATGGAGTTTTCCTGTATTTTTATGTCTTTTTCTGATTTCTTTTTCAAGTGTATACTTGAATATTATGTTGAATTCTAAAATAAAATAATTAAAACATAGAAAGTAGAGGCCTACTGGAATGGCAACTCATGTTTCCTTTAAGACTGTGTCATATTCTTAGTATTAAAATGCCTAGGCTATACAAAGAAAATAGAATATTACTTGACACCTGGAAAACTTTAAAATTGATAGATAATTTAACTTCTAATCCAATTCATAAATCTACAAATCAAACAATATGGCTTAACTCCAAGATTCGAATTGGCGGATTTAAGATTGTCTGGAAGCAATGGATAATAGCAGGAATACGTACTCTTGAAGATGTAATGTCTAATGGTAAACTGCTTGATTTTTCACAATTGCAACAAAAATTTGGCTTGAATAAATCACAAAGTTATAGGTGGCTGCAACTGAAGCAGGCCATTCAGGCAGGGTTCCCTGAATGGAAAAATCTTAAAAATCAATATAGTTTAGAATTCCTATGCTTTCAAACAGACTTTCTGGGACACCAGGCCGCACAGTGGCATAAATTAATATCTGGATTATTGAATAAAAAGCCAAGAAATGGTCTTAGGGACATTTGGAGCATTGAGATTAAGCACGAAATTACAGCTTCTCAATGGCCACGTATTTGGTCTTGGAGGATGAGATGTACAATGTCTGCATCTATGAGACAAACGTGGTTTTTCTTGCTGCATAGAGCTATCTGGACCCCTGTTCGTTTAAAAAAATTAGATAGCTCTAAATCTGATAAATGCTGACATTGTCATCTTGAAGCAGGGACTTTAGATCATTTGTTATTATATTGTCCATATATATTAGAATTTTGGAAATCAATCTGGAATAAAATTAATTCCCTATTAGAAAATCATGTTGCATTATCATATGACAGTTTTATTTGGTATGGAAATGAGGGCAAAGAAACAAATCTCATCTAATAATAACAAATTATTGCTAATTTTAACAGGGGTTGCCATTCAACAGATCACTTACAATTGGAAAAATTGGAATAGACTTAATTATTGTTTTTGGTGGCACTCTGTTTCCCATATATATAAAATGGAAAGGACACTAGGGCCCAAATTCTGTATAGGACGCCCGGGAGAGGTGTCCTATACAGAATCGGGCCTACACTAAACCCCGATTCTGTAACCGGCGTCCATGTTACAGACGCTGGTTAGAGAATCGGGTTAGATTAGACACGGCCGCTACACTTATCACGGCAAGGGATATGTATAGCGGCCGCCTGTCCAATCACCGGCAGGAGGATGCCCAACTCCTCCTGTCAGAACCCCGGACCCCTCTCCCCCCAAACTGGTAATTGCCGGCAGGAGGATGCCCAACTCCTCCTGCCGGAACCCCCCGGACCTCCCCTCCCCCCCAAACTGGTAATCGCCAGCAGGAGGATGCCCAACTCCTCCTGCCGGAATCCCCTGGACCCTCTCCAGACCTCCCATGCTAACGACGACCCCCCCAACTAACCTCCCTCCCCCAACTAACCTGGGCCAATCAGGCCTTAGGATTAGTGGGGATGGGCGGACCCGCTATGCCTAAGGCCTGAATGGTCCAGGCTTCTAGAGCCTGGGCCAATCAGGCCTTGGATTTAGCGGGGATGGGCCGGGAAGGAGCGGGCCCGTCTCATTTCCATGAGGCAGGCCTGTCGGCTGAACGGCAGCAAGACCCGTCCAGCCAACCAACATTTAAAGGTTAGTTGGGGGAGGGAGGTTAGTTGGGGGGGGTCGTCATTAGCATGGGGGATCCGGAGGGGGTCCAGGGGTTCCGGCAGGAGGAGTTGGGCATCCTTCTGCCGGGGATTACCAGTTTTGGGGGGAGGGGAGGTCCGGGGGGTTCCGGCAGGAGGAGTTGAGCATCCTCCTGCCGGCGATTACCAGTTTGGGGGGGAGGGGGGGTCCAGGTCCGGAGTTCCGGCAGGAGACTTGGGCATCCTCCTGCCAGTGATGGGACAGGCGGCCGCGGCCGCTATACTTATTGCAGCAGGGAGATCTCTTGCCGCGATAAGTATAGCGGCCGCGTCTACTTACAATGTAGACCAGCATTTTGCTGGCCTACATTTTAAGCATCTCTTCCTCTACTAGGGAGACGCGTAGGACCGCCTAGGTTCGCCTAAGGCCCTTAGGTGAGCTTAGGCATCTTGTGGGCCTCCCTAGGCTCCCAGAGGCGCCTTCAATATAGGCGGCCTGCCTGGGAAGCATTTTTTTAAAAAACGTGCATCCTGATTGGCTGATTAGACAGCTGTAGGATGCCTACAGCTGCCTAAAATCGGGACGCACTTTGTAGAATCAGGGCCTAGCTGTCCAAAAAGGAAATTATAACAAATTTCAACAATGGAGGCCATTGATAGATTTTTGTAAAGATTAAAAATGTTCTTCCCTGAATAAAAATTTATGACATAAGGGGGGGAGGGGGGTGGGAATTTTTGATTAGTATTGATATAAATTATTTTCATAAATGAATAGGGGTGGGAGTAATATTTTATAATACAAAGATCAATTATAAGATCTCAAGTGTATATGAATGTTCAATTGTTAAATGTCATTATTATACTTGATTTAAGATTTGAAATGAATAAAGATTTTATATAAAAAAAAAGAAAGTAGAGGCCTACTTCTTTTATAAAATACTAGTGTAACAGGTTACATACATGTGTATAATGAGGGGAGGAGGTTCGATCCACTGTCTCAGTAACCTGAGGTTGTGAGTTCAATCCCAGCCTGCTCCCTGTGACTCTGGGCAAATCACTTAGTCCTCCCTTGCCCTGGGCACCACAGTTAGATTGCCAGGACAGACAGAGAAAATGCTTAAGAGTACCCGATAACTATTCCGTGTATTGTAAACTGCTTTGGGCGAATCTCCTCATGAAAAAGGTGGTTAGTAAATCTCAATAAATAAATACAAATAATTTACATGACACACATAATACCAGCCATAGAGCTAGTATAAGTGCTTGTTCCTAAATGCTAGAGATTTGTATGTAATTTATAGTATTCTATGTTAAATATGCAACTAAGTGGCTCGCCCATGAGTTTCTGCCCAGACTCTAATGCCCATGAGTATGCCTACTTGTAAAATATGCATGTATAAGATATGTGGATATTTACAGAATAGTGCTTAGGTAGATTTTTGGCATCTATGTATGTGCACAAATATACTACAACTACTACTAATCATTTCTATAGATGCTGGACACAAACCAGTAACACACTTATACACACATAATTTTCTCTGTCACCGCACTCTTTGACCAAAAGATTTGTAAGCCTGCAACCACGTCAAGGTAGACTCTTTCAGCAGGCCCTAACCTAACCTAAACTAAACTAATCTATACCTATCTATTCTAAACTAACATATGTCTAGCGCGCACAAACCCCTGCTCTACGTGGGAAAAATAACACCAGCTCAATGCTGGCGTTAGCATCTAGCGCGCGTGGCGTACGCTAAAGCCACTATCGTAACTTAGTAAAAGGAGCCCTATTTTTATTAGTTAATTATTATTATTATTTTCCAATGCTCAATATGACTTCCTTTTTAAGGTTTGACACTTATGCCAGAATATTTTTATTAAATTTAAGAAGTATTTTCCCTCTTTCAAATGGTATAGAAGTTTAAAAAAGGGACAGGCGTTAATGAAGTCATTAGGTTCAATCTAGCCATTTATTTCTGCATGAATTTAAACAACTAAAAAAAAAAGATAAATATAGCTCATCAGTCATACAAGAAATGGCTCTACAGCAGGGGTGCCCACACTTTTTGGGCTTGCGAGCTACTTTTAAAATGACCAAGTCAAAATGATCTACCAACAATAAAATTAAAAAAAAAAAACACAGGGGGACGCTGGTGAGCGTCATCGGAGATGGCTGCCTAGGCGCGTTGCTCCCGCGTGGGAAGAATTTAAAGAATCGATATCGGCATTTCCCCCCTAAAAGTGAAGATCGATCGCTGCCAGTTGCAGGGGAACACCATGGCGACCAATAAAACCGGTAAGCGCCGTAGTTTGGAGCCAGTGTCACCTTCCAAACTGCTGTTAAAAATTGACGACGTCACTGCGGCCTCACTCTTCGAGGAACTCCGCTCCCTCATGGCGGATAATAAAACCGTCACAGATGAAATTCTCTCAGAAATTTCAACTTTTAAAGCGGAGCTCACGGATTTGAATGCTCGTATGACTACTGCTGAGACCAATATCGCGATGAACGCTGAAAATATTAAATCTCTGCAGCGCCAGGCCAGACGCATCATGCTGTTGGAAGCTGAGTTGGAAGACCAGGGGAATCGGTCTAGGAGATCGAATTTCTGAATACTTGGCCTCCCTGAAGCGAGAGAAGGGCGCAACTTGATAAAATTCTTGGAGGACACTTTGCCAAAAATTCTTACTTTAAACTTTCAACACCCTTTTGAAATAGAAAGGGCGCATCGGGTCCCCACGCAGCAGCCCAAAGTTCCTAGAAAATACCCCAGGCCGATTATAGTTCGTCTGCTCCGTTACAATCAAGTCCTTGAAATAATGCAACAAGCTAAATTACATGCACCGATTAAATTTGAGAGTCAATCACTCCTGTTTGTTCCGGATTTATGCAAGCAGATAGCTAAAGCTCGCAAACAGCTTCTGGAGTACAGACCTCGCCTGAAACAAATGGGTGCTAAATTTGGGATGTTATACCCTGCCAAGCTCAGAATCACCTACAACAACTGCACAAAGGACTTTACAAAACCTGATGACCTCGCTGAATACCTGGAAAAGCTGGCTCCTAGCAGTATAGACAACACCTAATGCTGACCCAGGGGGCTCTGCTGACCACTCTTTCAATTGCTTTCTTGCTGACATTGGGGGGTTAATGCTGATAAATGATGTTTTGCTGTTATTTCTGTACTAGCATTTTCTCTTGCGGGAGATGCGCTGTGGCGCACTCCTTGAGCCCACCATCCCATGGTTAACTTCTATTACTATAATGAGCTGTTCTTGTTATTGTTCTTTGCTCGTGGTTGTTCAATGACAGTCCTATATGTTTTTGTATGCTTATATGTGATATTCTACTTACCTTTCACAGTTAGGCATCTTCATGATATTTCCTTGCATATTTTACCATACCTTTACAATGTATAACGCTTAATGTGAAAGGGCTCAATAACCCAATCAAAAAGAAAAAAATTGCTAACTACATTTCATCATTTAATGCTGATGTGATTTGTTTACAGGAGACTTATCTCACTGACATTGAAGCCAAAAAATGGTCTTTCTCTTGGGCTTATCCAGTCCTTTATTCTCCTGCTTTAGGGAAGAAAAATGGTGTAATGATGTTCATCAGAAAAAGACCTGACATCTCTATTCTATCCCACACCACTGATTCTAGCGGTAGGTGGATACTGGTGTTGCTTGACATTGCCAATGTTAAATTAATGGTCATGAATATATACGGTCCTAACGTGGATGAGGAGGACTTCTTTATCGAGCTGGCAGATCAAGTTAACATGTTCAGAGACTGTCATTATATCATATGCGGGGACTTTAATGTTATTCAAGATCCAATTAAAGACAGGAAATCCTCTATAACTTATAAAAAAATCCAAAAATTGGCACTCTCTACATGACCTTATCACCCAATTCAAATTAGTGGATTCTTGGAGAGTCATGCATTTAGATGATTCTGATTTCACGTTTTATTCCACGCCTCACAATTCATATTCAAGGCTCGATTATTTCTTGCTGAGTCCTTCACTAGTTCGTTTTATACAATCCACTGTCATTAAAGAAATTAGTGTCTCTGACCACGCACTAGTACAACTCCATCTCACTAATATTGGAATCACATCTCCCACTAGGCAATGGAGATTCAACAATTCTCTTCTGCAGGATGACAATTTCCGCACATACTTATCCACTGCTCTCTCTGAGTACTTTGAGTACAATCCTTTTTCAGTCTCAAAGCCGATATATGTATGGGATGCCTTCAAAGCATTTGTAAGGGGCCTTATAATTTCTTATTCTGCATCAAAGAAAAAAGCTGACTTAATGGAATCTCATAATCTTGAGGCTGATATAAAGAAACTTGAGGAGAGCCACAGGTTGAATCCAGCTTATATGAAAATCCTAGGACAACTTCAAGCACTCCGATATACGTACAATGTGAACTTGAGTAAGGTTGCTGCTAAACAAGTTTTCTCTCAATATGCTACTTACTATACAGAATCGAACAAATGTGGCCACAGTCTAGCCAACTTCCTCAAGGGCAAAACGGATAAGACGAACATCACTGCTATACAAGCCCCTGATGATACCATTCTTCAAGAGCCAAAGGAGATTCTTTCTGCTTTTCACTCCTTTTATGAGAAACTGTACACCTATGAGGTGGACCCTGAGAGAGATGTGTCTACCTTTCTCTCTACTTTACCCCATGCCATGGTGGATGAATCTGACAATACTTCTCTATGTCAACCTATTACTATTTCAGAACTGTTTTCCACAATCTCCTCTATGGCAAAAGCTAAAACACCAGGCCCGGATGGGCTTACAACAGAATTTTACTCCGCCTTTCATGACATACTACTACCTCAAATGCTTTATTTTTTCAACTATCTTATTACCACTGGAGATGTTAATGGATCATTTACTGAGGCCACAATCATCGTGCTGCCTAAGCCAAACAAGGATCCTTTGAAGGTATTGAACTACGGACCTTTATCAATGATAAACACTGATGCCAAAGTGTTTTCCAAATTACTAGCGACCAGACTTCAACCGGTATTGAATAAACTAATTTCTATGGATCAAAATGGTTTTCTAGCTAATAGGTTATCCACCAATAACGCTCGCACTTTCATCAGTGTGATTGCTCATGCTGACACCTTATCAGAACCTCTGGTAGCTATGAGTTTAGACGCAGAGAAAGCCTTTGATAGGGTTGAGTGGTCATATCTCTTCCAGGTTCTCAAATGGTTTGGCTTTCATGAAGACTTTCTGGTTATTCTTAAAGTTCTGTACTCTTCACCTAAAACAAGGATATACATAAATGGTCTCTTTTCCACTTCTTTTTCCCCTACCAGAGGGACACGTCAGGGTTGTCCACTGTCGCCTTTTCTGTTCAACTTGGCGCTGGAACCTCTACTCATTGCATTACGTAATGATTCGAACATCAAGGGGATTCGGTGTAAAGAAAGAGAAATTAAAATATCGGCTTATGCTGATGATGTGCTCCTTTATGTGACTGCTGACTCATTATCCCAGGTACTGAAGACTATTGACTCATACTCATATATCTCGGGCTACAAGTTAAATGTTTCTGAAACTGAAGTAATGCCGCTTAACTCACCAGAGTCACATGCTGTTGTACAACATCTTGGTTTACAATGGTCAGGGCAGAAAATTAAATACCTTGGGATTTTTATGCACCATCCGTCAATGAAACACTAATCTTAAACTCGGATCAGCTAATTTCAACAGTAACGAAACTCACAGCCCGGTGGACTCCCTTGCGTCTATCCTGGTGGGGGAGACTTGAGACGATAAAGATGATGATCACACCAGTAGTGAACTATACATTAAGTATGATTCCAGTTTATTTCCCTTTATCCATGTACAAACGTATAGAATCTATATTAACTAAATTTTTATGGAATAACTTTACACCTCGCATAAGTTTACAAAAACTTAAAAAAGATAAGGTGGAAGGAGGTGTCAAGTTCCCTAGCTTTTACGAATATCATACGGCAATGATTCTGCGTCAGAGCTCACAATGGTTACTAAATCCATGCTCTTCCGACGTTCCCTCCTGGATGTTACTGGAAACTCCATCAGATGATTCTCAAGAAATCTTTTACTCAACCTTTACAGAACCTTCCGGAGTTCCAGTCAGTGAACCGGCTCGGTCAACCAAACAAGCAATCAGACTTTTCGATAAGCTGATGAACATAAAGTGGACTGATACCTCTTATATTTATATCTGGAATAATTCCAAAATTAAGATACAAGGTAAAGTCGTAAATTGGCCTTCTTGGAAAAGGGCTGGCATAGCTTTTTTGGCTCACTTGTACTCTGACACTTCTTGGGTTCCTTTTGAGAAACTATGCACTGACTACCACATTCCTTCCTCTCATCATTACAGATGGTTGCAGCTATGCCATGCCATCAAAGCTGGCTATGACTTGAATAATATTAAGTGTTCTAAACCATCTATCTTGGGTCTATATGAGCTGTTGGCAATCAAACCCAAAGGCCAAACTGCTGCATGGTACTCCTTGCTCCTCAAACTCCGATATGATTTGACCTTGGGTCTTTGAGATGTCTGGTCGATTGACTCAGGTGTTGCTTTGTCACATACCTTGTGGACCAAAGTGTGGAAGGATATTAATACTGCTCTACATTCATCCTCTATTCTTCAATCAATGTACTTCTTATTACATAGAGCGTTCTGGACCCCATATAAGTTGTCCAAACTGCCCAACTCGGAGACAAAGAGCTGCTGGTCATGTAATGCAGATAAAGGAACGCTAGATCATATGATTTTCACTTGCCCACCTATCAAAACATTCTGGTCTCAGATCTGGGTAACCACATCAAAGATTGTGGGCATAAACGAACCAGTCACTCTTGCAATTCTGATATATGGTAGATATGGCCTGCAAACACCATTAGATGACTCTCGGGCCAAACTGTTTAGATGTTTCATTCTGATAGCTCTTAAACTCATTATTTCAAATTGGAAAAAGGCAGACAACCTGTCGTATGCTTTGTGGTGGAACACAGTTTGTCTATGAGATATGAAAGAATTTTTGCTGAAAAACGTGGTTCAATTATTTCTCATGATGCTGCTTGGCTTCCCTTGACATTGTATTGTATGGCACCGTCTACTACTGATTAAAGTGTCTTTGTTAATGTCTTCTTTTTGATTTTCCATTTACCTTTACAGTGAATATCTTTTTGTATATGCTGGCTGACTGTCATTTGTTGTTTAACCATGTCTGTTTTAATAATTCTCATCTGTACTGACTTATTATTGTGGATCATGACTTTGCTCTGTATTCTATTTTGTTTTCTTTGCATTCCAAAACAATAAACATATTGAACTAAAAAAAAACATAAACCACAAAGCACACTGTATGCAGAGAAAATGTTAATTATCATTTATATTCCGCGGGTTTTCAAAGAGGTCAAGTCAGACGATTCTATGCAATGTTACCTCAGGAACAACTATACAAAAATAGACAAATATATCCCCTCCATTTTTACTAAATCGCAATAGCGGTTTTTAGAGCAGGGAGATGCACTGAATGCCCTGTGCTGCTCTCGATGCTCATAGGCTCCCTGCGCTAAAAACCGCTATTGCAGATATAAATTCTCTAAACAGACACATTTTGATCACTAAACTGAAAATAAAATCATTTTTCCTACCTTTTTGTCTGGTGATTTCATGAGTCTCTGTTTGTACTTCCTTCTTCTGACTATAAATCCAATATTTTTTTCTTTCTGCCCCTCCCCTTTTCTTTCTGTCTCTCTTTCTTTCTCTCTCCACCTGCCCCCCCCCAAGCCATCGCGCCAATTTCTCCACTTCCCCGATTCTTTCCCTACCCCCTAAGCCACCATGCCGATTTCTCCCTGCTTCCACGAGCCAGGCCAGGAATGTACAAGCGCCGGACTCACAAGACTTCACCTCTGATGTCAATTCTAACGATGGAGAGGAAGTTCCAGGCCAGCCAGGCAGCGATTGGTTGGCCCAGAACTTCCTCTCTGACGTCAGAATTGACGTCGAAAGTGAAGTCTTGTGAGTCCGGCGCTTCTACGCGCCTGGCCTGGCTCAGGGAGGCAGGAAGAAAAAGATTGCCAAGGCAACACGATCGACTCACATTGCCTTTGCGATCAACTGGTCGATCGCGCTCGACCATTTGGGCACCCCTGCTGTTATGGTATTCTGTCCTGACCTGAGGAAAGGGGTTTAGTTCTCCCAAAACTGCCTTATTTCCATTTCCTATTTATAAACTTTAATCAATAGATACAATACTACTTGATTCTACGTAAAGCAACAAAACAATTTTTTCTACCTTTTGTCATTTTTGCTTTAATCATCTTGTCTTCACTGTTCTTTCTAGCCAGCATCTGTCCGCTCTGTCTTCCATACAGCATCAGCCCCTTCCATCCACTGTCCGCCCTCTCCCTGTTCCATATGGCATCTTCCCTCTTTTTATGCTCCTTCAATAAACTGTCTATCCTGTGCCCCTTCTCTTCTCCTTTGTACATGATTGATTTCATCTCTGCCACCTCTCCATTTTTCTCTCTCTGTCACCACCCCGTCCCCTATGCTCTGGCATCTCTCTCTTCTCCTTTCTTTCCTTCGCGCCCCACAGTCTGGTATCTTCCCTTCCCTGATTCTCTAGCATCTCACTCCTTTCCTTTTCTTCCATCTCTCCCTCCCCCTCCATGCTCTAACATCTCCTCCTTCCTTTTCCCTTGGTCTGGCATACCTTCCTCCTTCCCTCCATGCCCTGGCATCTCTTCCGCCCTCCCTTCCCTCCAATCCCTGGCACCTCATTTCATTCCCTCCCTCATCTTCTTTCTCCCTCCAGTTGGGTGCAGCAAGTCTCTCCCCCTCTGCTCCCTTTCCTCCTTCTGTCACCCACGACCTGGCGTCATGAACTTCTTCAGGCAGCAGCATTCACAATTCGCTACTGTTGCCAGCTTCGGGCCTTCTTCTCTGTTGGGTCCTGCCTTCATGGAAACAGAAGTAGGCAGGACCCGGCAGAGAGGAAGGCCTGAAGCTGGCAACAGCAGTGAATTGTAAATGCTGATGCTAGCCGAAGAAGTTCATGACGCCAGGTTGAACACCCGGGGCAGACTGCTACTCTCCCCCTCCCACGACCCTCCTATTTCTCCCTCTCTCCCATCACGAGACTCTAAACAGCACTGCTCTACTCTAAGCAGGCTGCTTCAGGGCTTTCTCCTGCCGTGATTCTCTCTGGCACGTCACTGATGAGGGAAGGAGGGAGAGATAGGAGTGTCGGATCGGGTTGGGGATCGCCCGGGATGATGATGAGACTGCTGCTGCTGCCAGCGAATCCAGCAAGGGTGAGGTCCCAAAGCACAGCACTGGCAGGCCCCCCCCCTGACTCTTTCGGGCCCTAGGCCTGTGCCTACTGGGCCTATCCTTTAATCTGGCCCTGCTTCCCCCCCATTTGCCCTGACATCTCTGCCTTCCACTCCATGGTATGGTATCACCTTTCCCTCCCTCCCATGGTCTTTGCATCTCTTTCTTCCTTTTCCTGATCTTCCTTCTCCCTCCTTCCCTCTCTCTCCCCAATTGGGTGCAGCAGTATTTCTCTTCCCCCTCCCCCCACTGGGTACAGCGGTATCATCAGTATTTCTCTTCCCCCCCAATTGGGTACAGCAGAAGCAGCATTTCTCTTCCCCCTCTCCCCTAATTGGGTGCAGCAGCATTACTCCTCCCATTCCCCCCCCCCCCCCCCGTCTCACACACCCGGCAGATTTGCTACAGACAAAAGCAAGTTGCAAGTTTCCCTTGGTCGCTGACCTATCTCCCAAAGAGCAGCGACAGAGGGAAGTTTACAACTTGCTGCTCTTGCTTACTGCGGGCCTTTCTCGTTGCCGGGTCCTGCCTTCACGGAAACAGAAAGTAGGCAGGACCCGGCAGCGAGAAAGGCCCGAAGTAAGCAAGAGCAAGTAAGCTTCCCTCCGTGGCTGGCCTATCTCCCGCATGCTCCGGGGCACTAATGGTCCGTGCCGGCTTCTCTTTTCTACCCATTCCTCCGACGTAACTTCCGGTTTCGGAGGGAAGCCGGGTTCGAGTCGCTTGCTGGGGTTTTTTTTTGTTTAAAGTCCGGCGGGTTTTTCGGCAGCTCTTCAGGCTGCGCATTAAGCAGTGGCGGCAGCAGGATTCGGCAGATGACAGCTGGGCGGGCATCTAAATTTGCTGGGCGTTGCGCCCGGCTGAAAAGCGCTGGGGAGAACACTGGGGAGCCCGGGCCCCCTGTCAGCTCCGGGCCCCTGAATGCAGGACTGGTAGTACTGCCCTGATGGCGGCCCTGCGGACGAATGAGGGATTAAGAAGTTGTCAGACTGATGAGGGAAGGAAGAGAGCTTGAATGAGGGATGGAAAAGAGGGTGAGGGTAAGATGCAGGACCTATGGAAAAGGGAAGAGAAAAAGAGATATACTAGGATGGTGGGTGAGTGGAAGGAAAGGAGAGAGTGGGAGTGATGCTGAACTTATAAGGAAGAGAGAAATGCTGGCCCTGGGGAAGATACAGAGGAAAAAAAGGAGAGGGTTAAGAGCTAGATGTAGCACCCTCTAGCTCAGCACAACCCTCTCCTAGTCACACTGGTAAAGGTCAAAATATCACAGTGGTCAGCTGGTGAAGTTTGGGTTCCCTGGGAATGAGATCTTCACACCAGTCACAGTTCAAAATTAACAAGCTTTATTGCACATAAAAATGTTTCAGAATTCCACTTTCGGTGAACTTCAGTTAAAGGGCTTTCCAGCAGTTAAAGTGTATTCAACAGAATTAAAAACCATTTAAAAACAGTTAAAATGAATACAGATCAGTTAAAGTGCATGTATTGGCTATTCTAATTAAAACACATTATTCTTATTTAACAGTTCTGCTAATGAATTAAGTGTTCTAATAACTTGTCTCTTTTCTTTCCAGGTTCCATCCAGTGACCTATACGTATTAAAGGAACCTCTCAGATAAGTGCCACTCAAATACTCCTTTCACCCTGTCAATAACTGACTCATAAATTATAAGGTTCTTTGTGTAATTTATTGTTTTGTTTTTTTCCTGCAGGTGCTTAAACATCAAGGAAACCCCCGAGTACAGATAAATATCTTCTTTCTTTGTGTTCTGCTCACTCTTACTTCTTTAAACTTCAATTTGTTTAACTTTGCATTATTCTTTCTGTTCTCTTGTCGTCTAGAACCCTTTTCAACAATGACTTTTCAAGACAGGTAAATATCAACAAGTTAAAAGTATGGACCGTGCACACCAAATAAAAATACTTTGAAACAAAACCTTAACTCTTCAGGCCCTTGTCGTTTTCTTGCGGTAGGCACCAGGTCTCTGCTGCTCTGGTGTACCACTTGGGACTGGATACCTGGATCTCGAACTGGATCACCTACTATCCTCTCTTAATAAACATAAATGGAGGCAAAACCCTGGCTCCCTCTGTAGCAAACTGTGTCAGTGTCTTCTGAGGCAACAAAACAGTGTTTTACTGACTAGTTTAAAAATAAAACCCACCTTCCAAATTGTCACTGTTTAGCTACTCTCATTCAAATAATCCCAATTAAATTCAGGTAGCAGCCTTTCAGAGTCAATGGTCACCTAAATATTTTCCAAATTTAATTAAAATGCCTCTTTATTACAGTTTTATTAAAATAGAACACTGCCTTCCTCTCTGCAGAGTTTTACTGCAGTATAGCCAAGGCTCTAGCAGTGCTTCTGAGCTTACACATATTATTAATTTTGCAAACTGCCTTGACCTGCTTGTTCATACTGGGTATTAAATATTAAAAATTTTAATACTAATATTGGCTATACAACACTTCAAGGATATATATATATATATATATATATAATTTTTTTTTTTTTTGTAAATCTTTATTGAGATTTCAAACATTTGTAATGTATACAATTGAAGAATCAAAAAAACCCTGTATGAAAATACATTGTTATCATCACAATTATTACATTAAAGACTCACTGTATAGAAAATTTCATAAATGAGACACCTAACACACTTAAGAGATTGTTTGCAGTTACTATATCAAGCAGGCAAGATTGAAATGAACGAATTTACAGGATTTGAAGAGCATTTCAGCCAACTGGAGTACTTCAGGGGCTGCGCATTGGAGACCACTGCTGTGGAGTAACCACACAATGAACAACTCACCTCCTTTAAACAGTGTCTGACAGTGGAAGGAGTGTGTGCTGTTTCTGAGATGATGATCACAATTCAAATATTTTTGTGTATGGTGACTTGTAAGGGGGATAGCTCTGTTGGGGGGGGGGGGATATGGAGTCTATGATACAGAACTGGAGGTACAGGGTTTAGAATGAGATTCTTTCCATACCTCTATAATCCAGACTTCACACCACACTGAATAATTTGTTCAATGAGGCTATCAATTGTAATGGCAGTTTTACCTGGTAACTGAAACTAGCTGGAGGGGGGAGAGTGTCTTCTTGCATTGAAGGCCCTTGTGTCTTATGTTGCTTATTTAAAAGTGAGGGGGGAGGGGTGTGTCATATGATGGTGGGCACAAAATCAGTTTTTAACTTTTTAATTCTTTATTTTCTTACCTTTACTATTAAAGAACATAAGAAATGCCATCTCCGGATCAGACCTTCGGTCCATCAAGTCCGGCGATCCGCACACGCGGAGGCCCTGCCAGGTGTACACCTGTCGTAATTTATAGTCCACCATATCCTTACATGCCTCTCTTAAGGAGATATGCATCTAGTTTGCTCTTGAAGCCTAGGACGGTCGATTCCGCAATAATCTCCTCTGGGAGGGCATTCCGGGTGTCAACCACTCTCTGAGTGAAGCAGAACTTCCTGACATTAGTCCTGAACCTGTCCCCCCTTAGCTTCATTACATGTCCTCTAGTCCGTGTCAAATTGGACAATGTAAATAATCTTCTCTGCTCTATTTTGTCGATTCCTTTCAGTATTTTGAAGGTCTCGATCATATCCCCACGCAGTCTCCCTTTCTCAAGGGAGAATAATCCTAGTGTTATAAGTCTGTCCTCGTATTCCAGTTTTTCCATACCCTTCACCAGTTTTGTTGCTCGTCTCTGCACCCTCTCCAGCAGTTTTATATCCTTCTTTAGGTAGGGAGACCAATGTTGGACGCAGTATTCCAAGTGTGGTCTGACCATTGCCCTATAAAGCGGCATTATAACTTTCTCCGATCTACTCGAGATTCCTTTCTTTATCATGCCCAACATTCTATTTGCCTTCTTTGCCGCTGCCGCGCATTGTGCCGACGGCTTCAGGGTCCTATTGATATTGTAGTTCTACCTTTACTCGTATTATTTTAATTATTAGTTTTTATATGTCAACCGCATAGATGTTCTTCCATTGTGGTTTATCACAACTTGGAAACATTGGCTTGTCCCCTTCCATAACTAGCTTGCGACTTTTAACCACCCCAAATATTTCTGTTTAGCAATGCCACTGACACTCAGCCATGGTCAGACAAGCAGAACAAATAGACCGTCATCAAACAAAAATTAAAGCCCCGATTCTGTAAATGGCATCTAAGACAAGTAGGTGCCAAGGAATGTGGTGCATAGGGCCTGTCAATCTTCAGTTAAGCACTGTTTATAGAATTGCACCTAGTTGTGCCTAAGGTGGACTAAAGCACCCCCTATTTATGCCATGGTTTTCTTTGCCTAAAGACTGGTGTCTAAATCCACTTTAGGCACCTACATATGAAAGACACCCAGGATCCATCCCTGAACACACCTACTTTCTGGTAGGCACCTTGGGCTAGGTGCCTATCACCCAATTCATTTTAATTTAAGCAAATTATAAAGTGCTAATTGCTTGTTATAGGCGCTGATTAAACTTTCTAAATAACTAAGTTGGGCACCTAGATTGGCTAAGTGAGACGATCTAAGCACCTAACTTTAGGTGTCTTTTATAGAATCAGAACCTAACATGACTACAAACTGAAAATATAAATATACTGTATAGATAAAACTGAAACTGAAACACCAAGAAACCAGGACAGTTGCATGCAGCACAGCACAAGGAAAATAGGAATACATATTTCCCCTTGTACAGGGCAAAGTATAATGACAGCCGATGCACATTCCAAAAATGTGCTGATATTCCAATTACAAAATTTGAAAATAATTTTTTTTCTATCTTTATTATCTAGTCATATTATGTTTCTAATAGCGTTGACTTTAGGCTCTAGTTTCAGCTTTTCTCTGTCCATCTTTTTTTAACTCTGTTGTAATGTCTCCTGCTTATCCATTTGCCAATTTTCTACTTTCTTCCTGTCTTCACTTTCTCCCCTACATCCATCTCTAACAATGATATCTTACTTCCAGCTTTCTTCCATTTATTTTCTGGTTCACTATCCAGACAGGGGCTGCCACTCCATAGCTGTCCCCTGGGGCTTACAGAAAGAAAGAGAGGCTTGGTCCTACATGACTATAAAAAGAATTTGGGGTTACCAGTTTAGCACCCAGCTATCCCTTCATACACATAGGGCCTGGTTCTATAAACGGTGCCTAGCGGCGCCTACACTGTAAATGCCAGTCGGCACAGTTGTCAATCTCCTACTAGGCGCCATTTAAAGAATCACATTTAGTGGCACCTAAACAGACTTAGATGTCACTAGGTGTCCTTGACATAGGTGCTGCTCCATTAGGCCAGATTTTTACTCGCCTAATTTGGTGGCGCTTATGTCAAATACCTAACGATGCCTAAGTCAACCACACCTATTCTCCACTCATAATCACGCCTACTGTTTCAGATAGGCATCGTTAGGGTCATTAGGCATCTCTAGGCATCCTAAGAGTTCGGTGCCAAACTCTTACATTGTTTAATTAATTGATTTTTTTTTTTTTTTGATTGGCTGAAAACCGGCTTAGTTAATTACCATGCCAATTAAAAAAGAAAAGTTAGGCATGGATTTCGAACATAAGCATTGCTAGATGGCTGCAATTAATGTAGGCTCTGTTTATAAAATATGGCCTAAAGTGCCCTAAAGAAGAGTGAGAGCTCAGTTGGGAAGATCTACCGGTAATCATGCCATCAGAAAGAAAGATAAAGTGCGAAGCTGATGCTAGCCTATAATGCTGATAGGGAAAGAATTGGAAACAGGGGAGTAGTGGATCTGGAAAGTGCTTGATTCTTGTATGAATTAAGAGGTAGGGTCCTGACCTGCTTAAATCCAAGAGAAGGAAAGTACTTGGAAACAGAGCATAATTTGAGAAGGTGGAGAAAGGTACAATTGGAGGAGATAATAACAGCACTGTATACCAGGAGTGAAAATCAGGGCCTAGTCTACACTCACGCATCAGGGAACTCTGACTAGTCTGTGAATTTAGAAGGATTTTAAGTTATGTGTGTTTTAACCATTACGTTGTGGAGTAAGGGAAGCATATAGCTTGTCCTTAGTCCTCAACACTGCACCAGCCAAGCGATCCTGGAGTGGCCATGTGAAATTGCATATCCCAAATAAAATACTTGTGCCAAAATCAAGCGTAATTTAGCAAATAAAAAGTTTATTCATGTGCATTTGCACAGCTCCAAACTTAGACCCAATATTCTCCAACTTCACATTCAAACTGCAATTAACTTTATCAGTCCATCAAAGCAAACTGCTTCCAAACTAGCAGTCCAAACACAGTTCAAGTTTCAAGTTTATTATCTTTTTAATATACCGACCATCAACAAGTTCAAAAATACTCTGGCTTCTTGCCAGTCCTTGATCAAATAAATATTGTACTTCACAAAACAGCAATTGGAATACAATTGCAGACAATTTGGCCCTGATTCTCTAAAAGTGCGTCCCGATTTTAGGCAGCTGTAGGCGTCCTACAGCTGTCTAATCAGCCAATCGGGATGCACGTTTTTTAAAAAAAAATGCTCCCCAGGCAGGCCGCCTATATTTAAGGCGAGGCCCGCAAGACACCTAGGCCCTGATTCTGTATAGGACGCCCGGGAGAGGCGTCCTATTCAGAATCGGCCTAAACTAAACCCCGATTCTGTAACCGGCGTCCATGTTACAGACGCGGGTTAGAGAATCGGGTTAGATTTGACACGGCCCGCTACACTTATCGCGGCAAGGGATCTCTCTGCCGCTATAAGTATAGCAGGCCGTGGCCCCCTGACCGATCACTGGCAGGAGGGTGCCCAAACCCTCCTGCCCGAAGACGCACCCCCCTCCCCGACACTACCGACCGCCAACCCCCCCGACATTACCGATCTCCCCCCCCAACAATATCGGTCGCTGGCAGGAGGGTGCCCAATCCCTCCTGCCCGAAGACGCACCCCCCCCCCGGCGCTAACAACCCCTACTCCACCAAACCTGTTCTTACAGATGGGTCTTGCACGTCGAGCAAGCAGGCACGCCTCGTCGAAATGAGGCGGGCCCGCCCCTTCCCGGCCCATCCCGCCGAAGCCTAAGGCCTGATTGGCCCAGGCTCTAGAAGCCTGGACCAATCAGGCCTTAGGAATAGCGGGTCCGCCCATCCCTACTAAGTCTAAGGTCTGATTGGCCAATCACAACGTACAAGTTCCGTCTAGGCAGCCTCGTTACACTTTCAGTTATACTTGCAGTATGACTAAGTCTAGGTAAGCCCACGTCCCACCCAGATCCCACCCTGATCACTCCTCCTAAAATGCCCCTTTCAGCTCTGGGCGTACAGCAGCACTGAAGAGGCCTAAGCTGTTTTTAAATATATCTAAAACCCATTTCGGTTATTGGCATTTGGACAACTTGTCTTATTAATCGTCCAAGTGCCGATTTAGGCTGGTTTTGAGACGTATTTCTGTTTCGATTATGAGCCCCATAGCTTTTTAAGTTTAAACATTTTATTTAACCAAGGCAATATCATGTCAAAAATAGACACTCTGTTATAGATTAGATGTTCCTATGTGGCTTACATATTGGTCTAGCCCATTAAAACTGTTCTTATGTTATCTTTCTCTTAAGTGCTCTTTTCCATTTTTCTCTTTACTGACTCTCCACTCCAATGTAACTCTTACTTTATTCCTTTTCACTTTTAATCTAATCAATTTTCTATCCCCTTTTCTTATCCCCTAGCTTTCTTCCTAGTCCCTTTTATCTGCTCCCCATTATCACATTTCTACCCTCTGTACTCATTATTCTCCTCTCACTCATCTTCACAACTCTCCCACATGGAACCACCATTTTTAGCATAACCCTTCTTGTCCTTTATTCCTTGTAACCCAGCATTTCCTTCCTCTTTTTCTTTCTCTCTCTCTCCCTTCCTCCCTCCCACAAGTCCAACATCTCTCTTTTCTGCCCTTCTAACACCTCCTCCCAAGTCTGACATCTCTCCCTCCCTCCATTTTCTGGCCCTGATATTCCTTCTGCCTCTCCCTGTTTCTCTCTCCTCCCACCTGTTATCTCTGAGTTGTTCATCTCTCCCTCTTTCCATTTTGCCCTCCTTCACCAAGACCATCTTTTCCTTTCCCCCTTTCATACCCTCTACCATCTCTCCCTTACCCCCTTTCATTCCTATTGCCATCTCTCCCTCTCCTGCTTCCTCAATCCTTCTCCAAGGCCATCACTCCTTCTCCTGCCTCCTCCATCCTCCCTCAAATCTATCTCTCCCTGTTCCCCTTCTATCCCTCTCTGCCATCTCTCCTTGTCCCCCTTCTAATCCCTCTGTCCTCCCCATCCATCTCCCAAATCTGTTTATATTGAGCTCTGACCTTTATTCTTTTACTGGTCAGCTCTCTCTGCCACACCCCTTCCCAGCATCTAATTCTTTCACACTTCTCCTCCTAAATGGCATCTTCCCATTCCCCCACCCCACCATGCATCTACCTTTCAGGTGTAGTAAAAGTTGTTGCAAGGTAGTGGTAGCAGTACACAGAGTTACCCTGCCGCCGGTCCCAGCGTCTTCTCTCCACTACTACTGCCCCAGCAGAAACAGGAAGTTGTCAGAGAGGACAGGCTGCAGTGGAGAAAAGATGCCGGGAACAGCGGCAGGGTAGCTCTGTGTAATGCTACCGCCACCCGGAAACAACATTTACTACTAATGAAAGATAGATGCGGGGGAATGGGAAATATGCTGTTTGGGAGGAGAAGGGTGAAATAATTAGATGTTGGGAAGGGGCACGGTTGGCAGCTGCCTGAGGCCTCACTTTAGGGCTGCCTCTGGTCGAAGCTAATACCACCGCAGCTGGTGTTAAAAAAAAGCCTAATGCGGCTTTGTAAAAGGGCAGGGAGGGGTGGGAAAAGGGCACAGGACATCAGAGATTATTTCTTAAATAACTTAGATAAATTCTAAGAAAAATTTCTGTTTCTTTCTATGGCAGTCTTTTTAATGACCTTGTAAGTAAAGTTTCAACTCTTTAGATTTTCTTACACTAGAAAATAGAGGATTGGTGGTAAAGTACTTTAATTGCCAGAACAATTCAGTTATAATGCAGCATAATAGCAGTAATTGATTCAGTATATGATGTTCCAAAATCATTAAATTCTATTATTTTGCTTGGCAGACAATGAAGTATTATTTTATTTGGAAAGTGCTATTTTTGTAGATGTGATATTCTTCACTGATAAAAGCTCAGTGATTTGAGTAAATCTAATTTTATAATATTTAGGTAGGACAGAATTTCATTGAATTTATGATATGTTCAGAAAGAAAAGCTATACTATAATTTCTTGGATACATTTTCATTCTCTGACATTACTGTAAGTTGCAAGCTGCTTTGTGGTCACTTTCTTGAAAAGGTAGAATATGAATTTTTAAATTGCTATGATTTTTTTTCATATTGTCCAGGTCAGAACATCATCATTAATATTAGAACAATTTAAAAATGCCTCCTATTTACTAAATCTCACCATGCAATAATGGGGGTCACTGGACATTAGCTGCCAAAAAAACCCCGTTTCATTCAATGGATTCAGTGGTAGGCAATGCATGATACTGGCGTTGCTATGTGCTAAGTGTTGGTAAATAGATGCCAATATGTTTCAGTTTAAACTATGAGTTTCAGACTGCTGGGGCAGTCTGAAGGCAGAGTTGGGGGAAGAACTGGCAATTATGCAGGCACAGGCCATATTCAGTGCTGCATTGGCTCCTTAGCTATAAAAATTGTTATTTCTTCTCTCTCCTCGTGTCTTGTTACAATCCCTCACTACACTTGTCAGACACCTAAAAACATACCTGTTCCTGAAGTACCTAGGTAGCTGATCTGCACAATCTCTCCCATCACAATCTCCCAACTCAATCTCTCCCATAACAACTGATCTCTTAAACTGTTAGCCACTAATCTCCAACTATGTAAGTTCCACTCAATTTATAGCAGCTTTCTAATCATTGTAAACCGCATAGAACTTCACAGTACTGCGCTATATAAACTGTTATTATTATTATTATTATATTGATCTTTCTCTTAAAGCACTCTCCTATTTTCTCTTTTCTGCCTCTATTCAATAAAATTTCACCCTCTTGCTCTATTCATTTTCACTTTTTTTTCTAATCAACTTTTCATTTCCTTCTCTCATCCTCTAGCCCTCACATTTTCAATCCTCCTATTCCTTTTTATCTGATCCCCATTACCACATTTCTACCCTCTGTGCTCACTATTCTCCTCTCATTCATCTCTATAACAACTCTCCCACGAACTCTCCCACCATTTCTAGCATCTCTCCTTGTCCCTTACGCTACACTTGAAACTCAGTATTTCCTCCTCTCCCAGGGACATTTTTCCTTCTTGCCCTTCCACACAAGTCTGACATCTTTCCCTCTTTTGGCCCTGAATCCATCTCTCGCTTTCCCCCTTGTGTCCAATCACCTGAATCTCTATCCCTTTCCCCATTTTACCCCTCTTCAAGTCCCATGTTTCCCTCTCTCCTTTTCACCCACCATCTCTTCCACCCTCTATGCTGTCCCTCAAGTCCATCTATCCTTCTCCTGCCCCTTCTGTGGTCTCTCACTGTTCCCATTCACCCCTACCCTCCCCCACGTCCATCTCTCACTCTCCCATCCTCTCCATCCTCCCCTCTCTCCCTGTACCTTTCTACCTTCTACCACTACCTCTCCCTGTCCCCCTTCTACCCCTACCCTGCCCCATGTTCATCTCTCCCTTTCCTGTCTCGTCTCACAAATCTGGCATCTATCCTTCCTTCCCTTACCCCATCCCTGAGTTTGACATTTCTCCTTCCTTCCTTTCCTTGAGTCCATCTCTCCTTCCCCCACTCCCTTCCCCAAGTCCAATATCTCTCCCTCTCTGCCTTCAACCCCTCCCCAAGTCTGACATGTCTCAGAGGGCCTTCTTTCTAGAGCCCCCTGAGCCTAATATCTATCCTTTCAGCCCCCTGTATCACTTAGGGCTCCTTTTACTAAGGTGCGCTAGCATTTTTAGCGCACACAGGATATTACCGCACATTACACCGCGCGCTACATGGCTAGAACTAACGCCAGTTCAATGCTGGCGTTAGCAACTAGCGTGTGCTATTCCGCGCGTTAATGCCCTAACGCAGCTTCATAAAAGGAGCCCTTAAACTTTCACTCCCTACCCATAAGGCTGTGATCTGGCATCTCCCCCGCTTCTTTCCTCAACGACCTCCCCCCAGTATCTCCCTTTAATTAATATATATATATATATATAAAAAAAATCGGATGTATATATATATATATAAAATCGGATGTACAGTATGTATGGTCTTCGGCAGGTTGAAATCACCCAGCAACAGTACCTCTACTTTCTTTCCCAGCTTTTGGATATCTGCAACAAGATCTTCATCAATTTGCTGCTCTTGAGTTGGAGGCCTGTAGACAACACCCACATAGATAGAAGTTCCATCTTCTCTTTTCAGAGCTATCCATATTACTTCTTGTGCTTGGGTTCCAACTGCTGAAGTCTCCGTCAAAGCTCACTCCAGCCCATCTACACCCTCCCAGCCATTGAAGCCCTCCCCAGCCCATCCTCAACCAAAAGGCCTTAGTTCTTCAATATTTACTATTATTTCTGATTCTAGATCCTCTGTGTTCATTCCACGCTTCTTTGAACTCTGTCACCGAAGCGTGGGATGAACCATTAAAAAACCCCAAAAACCACACATTCAAAAGAAAAATGCATAAAGCAAGCCATTCTTAGTAGACTGGCCACAGACACATACCAGCAGAGCAGTGGAGCTCCCTAGGGGGCACTGCAGTGAACTTCACATAAAAAGACCCAGGTACACATCTCACCATAACCCCTTTAGTGAGCCCTCCAAAACCCACCCAAAACTTACTGAACCAACTGTACAGCACACCAATAGCCCTTATAACTGCAGGTGTCACCTATATGTAGGTAGAGTGGGATATGGGCCTGAGTCCCCATCTCTATAGTCCACTGCACAGTCCACTTGGCTACTACAGGAACCTGCTTGCTGCTCTAGCCATAAAATCTGAAGCTATCATATAGGCAGGTATGTACTATTACATTCACATCTTTGGGGAGTGGGAGGGGCCAGTGACTACTGGAGGAGTGTGTATGTGTATGTGTGTTGGAAGGGGGGAGGGAGTTCTTGTCTTCATCCCTCCAGGGGTTATCTTGTCAGTTTGGGTACCTTTTAGGCACTTATTTGTTATTACAACAGGTTTAGCCCCAAACATCCAAATTGTGCCCTGGACATTTTCTAAAATGTTCAATTATTGCAAAAATAAGCTCAAGTTCAAGTTTATTAGTATTTGATGTATCGCTTAATCGGTTTGCTAAGCGATGTACATTATTATAAAAAGAGTGGAAATATGTCCAGATCACAAGCCTGCTCTAGTCCCACACAAACCATGCCTCCAACACACCCCCTTTAGATTGGGACACACTGCAGACAACCATCATAGAAATCTAGATAGAAAATGAGTTTTGAAAATAGCAAATTGGAAGGGTTTGGCAAAAAGAACTATCCATCTACCCCTTTATGCCACTTTTTGGACATTTTTCTTTTTCACATATGAGCCCCTATGTAAGTTTGTAAGTCTAAGTGCTTTGAAAATATGTCTCAAAGTTTTCCAGCAGGATAAATCTCTGCCTCAGCTTGATGTCAACTGTTAAATCACCATATATTTCAATCCTCCATTTCATGTTTAGCTTCTTGTCAATGTGTGACCAAAGAAGCATTAACTTTAATAGTATGTAAAGCCAAACAATGTTCAAGTATCCTTTGCCTAATGGAATGGATCATTTTACTTATATACAATTTCTAGTCTGGGCATATTATAACATATACAACTCCAATGGAAGCATAATTGATCTTAACTTTTAACCTATGTATAAACCCTAATTGTGGATGTGTGTAAAATCCGGTTAGATTCAATTGTATGCTAACACAACACATGAACCGCATTTGAAATGTATTTTATAAATCACTTCCTCATGGTAAGAATGAACTAGATAATCCCTTAAATTTGTGTGCCTCTGAAAGGCAAAATGAGGTTGATTCTGAATATCTGGATGGATTTTCAAGACATTCCAATGTTTCAAAATTTATTTTTAAATCATATTAGCTTGTGATGAGTAGGGTAAAGCACACATAAGTCTTGACTCACAGTGGCTTTGTCTATAAGATGATTTTTCTCTATATGATCCTTTATAAAGCCATGGCAAATGCATCGACTCCCATAGAAATTGAATGGCCTTCAGTACATTTGCCGAGGGAGAATCGCTATTGTGGCTTTGTAAAAGGAGCCCTATATTTAAAGCATGGGGCCCATAATCAAAAACCACAGATGTCCAAAAAGCATCCTAAATCAGCACTTGGACGTCCAAGTGCCAATAAACAAAACTAAAAAAGCGTAGTAGAGCTCCACACAGGTGTCTTAAATAGTCTGGGGGGGGGGGGGAGAGAGGGGCTAGTGAACCATAGAGAGGAGTAGCAAGTCCCATAAGCCACTCTAACTACTACATTTTTGGTGGAAAATGTGAGCCTACCAAAAACCCAAACCCTACTCTGCCATATAGATGCATATAGGGCTATTGGGGTTGTAGACAGGTGGGTATAGTGGGTTTTGGGGTATTTTGGGGAGAGACCACCATAACGTATAAGGGAGTTCTGGTGAGCTGTTTATCTAGCACCCTTTATGTGAAGTTCACAGCAGTGCCCTCTAAGGTGCCCCACTGCTCTGTTGCCATGTCTGGGTGGCCAGTCCATTACAGGACTGGCCCCTCCCATGTCCAAATGGTCTTGTTCTGGGTGCTTGGGACTTGGATTAAATTTTGGTCGAAAAAGTGGTATAAAGATAGACATCCTGGTGGTCTGGGTATTCCAATGGCCTGGATGTCCAGATAGAGGATTAAAAAAATATATATATTTCTACAAGTATGGTAGTTTGCCTTTTGAAAATAGGCATTTTCATTGCCGACTTTGGATGTCCAAATTGGACAGACGTATGTTTTGAAAATGCCCCTCTTTGTATTTTTATTGGCTCGATTAATCACAGACTAAGGATATGTTTTTTGATGAAATTTCTTTTAATCTCTGCAGCTTGTTCTTTAAAATCCACATCTTTCATTTGAACATATGCGCCATAGTCAGAGAAACAGGTTTTATTTTTAAGCCCTTATCCCATAAATCTGTGAAAGACAGTGAAAAAGTATCTCCATCTTTTTATGTTTTTACTATGGTGATTTATAAATTGTGATATTATGGACACCTAAATATTTGCCATTAATATAGGGGCAATGAAAATCTTTTCAGTGTAAAAAAAAAATAAAAAAAGAAAAAGCTGATTTTTCATTGTTTTAATACTCATAATAGACTACACTGACGCATTCCTTGACTGAAATGGTGATTGAGAACAGAATAAATTACCTTGATTCCATATGTTTGTTTTGCCATTATTGTTAATGAATCAGTACATGTTCTTTCAGAGCCTATGAAAGGTCAATAGTTATGTTAGGAAGAAAACAGTGAAAATAAAATAAATAAATACATAAATATAACACCACAGCCATTATTAAGATCATTATTCAATTACCTTTAATTGCTACCATTTATTTTTAATGTAAATGCAGGTCAGTGTAATGCATAGTTTAAACTCACAATTTAATTGAATTCTTTCTCTTTATTTCAAGGAAAGACTTAGAATAGTATAGAAATTTAGAGCCTGAAATGCAGCAGTGGAGGACACCATATAAAATAAATCACACACACGGCGCTTTACCTCATTTGTACCCCTTTTTTGAAGCTGTGTTAGGGTTTTTTTATTGCAGGCCGCAGCAGTAAAAGCTCTGATGCTTGTAGAATTCCTATGAGCATCTGAGCTCTTCTTACTGCTGCAGCCTGCGATAAAAAACCCTAATGCAGCTTCATAAAAGGGGGGGGGGGTGGATAGTTGTATAGGGCTCCCCAGCCCAAATGATAGTCTTTCCCAGCTCTCTCACCATCACCCCTGCCACAGCTGCTGTTTCCCAGGACCACCATCAACAATGACAAAATCCCCAAATAACAACAAAAAACCCCTCTCTGTGCACTGCTGCTGGCTCTGCCAGTCCCAACCCCCTCTGACCTAGACTTTTATGTTTGGGAGATCCTGTAGCTAGGACCTTGCCCTATGTGACATGCTCCCTAGAACTCCTATCCTGCCTACTGTGTTTCAGCCAAGCAGGGAAGGCAATGGATAGGACACAATTTTGGAGCCCCCCGGCCCCCCCTTGCACACTGTGTGGCTGTACTACCCGTATATAGCTAACTATGGCCCTGCCTATGGCAGTGTACAAAGAGGTAGAGGCCTTGTATCTTTTTTAATTAATGCTATTGCTGCTGCTGATACCAGGAAACTGCAGCAATGCCAGGGGGCAGATGAAAAAAATATGATAGAGGTCATAAGAGCCATCTTGCAAAAACAATTGGGGATGTTCAAGTTGGTACAAATTACCAAGTCCATAAAAAGGGTCACTTGTGACTCTATATACCCTTTGTGGATTGTTTTTAAGTTATTTGGATGCTTATTAAACTACAAACTGGTACATCCAATATTCTGTTCCACAATCTTTTTGTTGTATGTGCTTGTATAACTATACTCAAAAAATAAAAAAGAAGGCAAGGTCCACAAAAAATATCTAATATAATAAAACCCTAAGCCACGCATGCACACTCCCACCTGCAAGAGCCCATTTTCCGTGAGCTGTAGGGACCCGCAGGTAGGAGTGCGCATGCGCGCGGCGGCGCGGAGCCTGTCGGCCATGGCGGCTCTTGCCGTCGGAAGGAAGGAAAGAGGAAACTGGACGTGATCCCCACCTGCGTCGGAAGTCCGATGCAGTCGGGGATCTTGAGAGGAGCCGCCGCTGCGTCTTTAGAGAGACAGCCGGGACCGAAGGAGCCAACGGCAGAAATCGTAGCTCGGGGAGCCACAGCTCCGGCTCTTCCGACCCCGCCGCTCCTCCTCTTTGGGCAGCAGCAGCGTTTAAAATTTGCTGCTGTTGCCTGCTTCAGTCCTTCCTCTCTGGCGGGTCCTGCCTACTTCATGTTTTCATGAATACAGGACCCGCCAGAGAGGAAGACCTGAAGCCGGCAACAGCAATTAATTGTAAATGCTGCTACTGCTGCCCGATGAAGTTCAAGGAGGAAAGAGAGCAGACGGGGAGAGAATGGTAGGGCAGAGAGGTAAGGAGGAAGGTATGGGGGGGGAGGAAAATGCTGTACAGGGAAGTGGGGATGGAGGGAAATATTGCAGCACAGGGAAATGGAGGGGCAGAAAAAGGAAGGGAGGCATACTGCTGGACAGGGGGAGTAGGAAAAAGGGGTTGATGGACAGGGGAAGAGGTGCTGATGGACAGGGGGGGGGCAGAAAAAGGAAGGGAGGCATACTGCTAGACAGGGGGAGCAGGAAAAAGGGGTTGATGGACAGGGGAAGAGGTGCTGATGGACAGGGTTGCAGAAAAAGGAAGGGAGGCATACTGCTGGACAGGGGGAGCAGGAAAAAGGGGTTGATGGACAGGGGAAGAGGTGCTGATGGACAGGGGGGGCATAAAAATGAAGTGAGGCCTACTGCTGGACAGGGGGAGCAGGAAGGAGGTGATGATGGACAGGGGGGAGGTAAAACAAAGGGAGAAGGGCTGCCGCTGGATAAGGTGAGCAGTGAGGGGTGGTGGAGGACACAGGGGAGATAAAAGGAAGGGAGAATGGACAGGGGGAGCAGGCAAGGGGTGGTGGTGGACAGCCAAGGAAAAAAAGAATAAAAAAGAAAGACAGAAATACAGAAAATGGCTAAGGAGAGAGAAAAAGAAATAAAGACAGACACACACACATATATTCTAGCACCCGTTAATGTAACAGGCTATAAGACTAGTATTACTATATAACAATACAAGGTGAAACCAATTAAAGCTTAATGGATCCTATGTCTCAATAAAACAATCTAATATAGTATAGTATTATTTGTTTTTTTGTTTGTTTGTTTATAAGGAGGAAACAAACCTCAGCAAAAATGGAGGACTGCCAAGGCAATGCTTATAGCGAGCCTACAAACAACAATTCTCATCATTGGCCAAAAAACCTCCAAATCACTTGTGTCAACAGAAAATGTAACAGTACTGCATTTATCTTTATTCACTACGGAGTTTGCTCTGTTTCACCCAAACGGCTTCTTCAGGGGAAAACGCTGTCTGTGTAGAAGACAGAATGTGACACAATCTGAAAAAAGAAAAATCAATGACAAGACAAAGACATCCAAAAAGCTACATCATTTAAAATACATGGTGTGGAGGCAAGTGCTTACAGCTTGCGTGCTAGTAACGGACTGATCTGCCGCACATTACAAATGGCCCTCCAGAAAATTTAAAGCCACCCAATGAACAGAGGAAGCCAATCAAAAAAGCATACATCAGAATGACATCGCCAGGTGATCTCACCAAAAGGCAGACCATTGAATATTAATGTTGAGTCCCATAGACTCAACAGTTTTGAGATGATTGATTCATCTCTGTTCACACTGAAGGAGTTTCATATCCTGGTTGCCTCCATGGGGACTAGCCGGGATATGATCAATAGCCATGTACTTTAAGTCGGAAAATGTATGCTCAGCTGAAACACTTATGTTCTAACATCCGTGTATAGAGATTTCTAATAGTCTTGCCAATGTAAAGAATAGTCTTCCTTACTCTCATTGCCTTTGATATGGAAGGATATGCTCATCCGACAAGTGCTTCAAAATGCCAGCTGTTAGCATTTGCCTTCACACTATGCATTTTAAATGATGTAGCTTTTTGGATGTCTTTGTCTTGCCATTGATTTTTCCTTTTCCTTTTTAAGATTGTGTCACATTCTGTCTTCCACACAGACAGTGTTTTCCCCTGACGAAGCCGTTTGGGTGAAACGGAGCAAACTCCTTAGGGAATAAATATAAATGCTGTACTGTTACACAAGTACACAAGTGATTTGGAGGTTTTTTAGCCAATGATGAGAATTGTTCTTTGTAGGCCCGCTATAAGCATTGCCTTGGCGATCCATCATTTTTGCTGAGGTTTTTTCCCTCCTTATAAACAACAAATAATACTATACTATATTAGATAGTTTTATTGAGACACAGGATCCATTAAGCTTCAATTGGTTTCACCTTGTATTGTTATATAGTAATGTGTGCTTGTATAACAACAGAAGAAGGGAATGTCTTTCTTGCAGAAACAATTGATACCTCAGGAAATGCAAATACAGCAGAATTCTTACAGCAAGTAGCAACATAAGTCATACTAAACCATGAACAAAAATTCAAATATCTAGCATGCAGTTTGGTCACAGACAATGCTGCAAACATTTCCAAGATGAGAAGAAATTTAGAAGAGCATGAAGAGAAAAGAGGAGACAGAGGGGACATGATCGAAACATTCAAGATAATGAAGGGAATAGACTTAGTAGATAAAGGTAGAGATAACGAGAGGGCACTCTCTAAAGTTAAAAGGGGATAAATTCCGTACAAACGTAAGGAAGTTCTTCTTTACCCAGAGAGTGGTAGAAATCTGTAACACTCTTCCAGAGGCTGTTATAGGGGAAAACACCCTCCAGGGATTCAAGACAAAGTTAGACAAGTTCCTGCTGAACCAGAACGTACACAGGTAAGGCTAGTCTCAGGGCACTGATCTTTGACCTAAGGGCTGCTGCAGGAGTGGACTGCTGGGCACAATGGACCACTGGTCTGACCCAGCAGTGACAATTCTTATGTTCTAATACCAAACTAATAACATATGGTTGCAGTGCTCATTTGCTGCACTAACTAACAGGAAGGACGGACTCCACCTCAGCAGAGATGGAACGAGGCTACTTGCAAGCAACATCAAGAGAGAAATTGAGAAGTTTTTAAACTAGGAAAAAGGGGAAAGCCGACAGTCGACCAAGAGAGAGAGTCGATGATTCGGGAACCGGTATACCCAGAGGATACCGTGCAGGAAGATAATGGGGAAGATTCACCGGATCTCAGGCAAGACAGATCTAAAGAGACACAAGGGGAAAGGAAATGCAATAAAGGAACAGGCCACAAACTCAAGTGTATGTACACGAACGCAAGGAGCCTAAGAAACAAGATGGGTGAATTAGAAGCTGTGGCACAAAATGGTAACATTGACATCATCGGCATCACGGAAACATGGTGGACTGAAGAAAACGTCTGGGACACTGTGCTACCGGGATACAAACTATACCGTAGAGACAGAGTGGGACAAAAAGGTGGGGGTGTAGCCCTATATGTCAAAGAAGGAATCAAATCTACTGGAGAGAACATGCCTGAAATGACGAGTAAGTTAGAGTCTCTAAGGGTCAAAATTCCGGGAGCCAATGGATTGGAAATGAAGATCAGCATCTACTATCGACCCCCAGGGCAGTCCGAAGAAATTGATGGAGAAATGATAGATGAGATCAAACGCAACTGCAGGGGAGGCAATGCAGTTATCATGGGGGATTTCAACTATCCGGGAATAGACTGGAACCTAGGTACCTCTGGCTATGGTAGGGAGACCAAGTTCCTGGATGCTGTAGGCGATTGTTTCCTGGAACAACTTGTCAAGGAAAATGCAAGAGGAAATGCAATTCTGGACTTGATTCTAAATGGACTACGAGGACAGGCGCAAGATGTAGAAGTAGAGGGGATGCTGGGAACCAGTGATCACAATATTATCCACTTCAACATAGATGCAGGGACAAGGCATCGATCCAGAACAACAGCCACGGCACTTAACTTCCGAAAAGGGAACTACGAAGGGATGGGACTCATGGTGGGGAAGAAGATCAAGAAGAGGATAAGCGCTGTTAAAACGCTAGATCAGGCATGGTCCCTTTTTAAAGGCACAATCACCGAGGCACAAAATCAATATATACCGCGTATCAATAAGGGATCCAAGAGGAAAAGGAACAAAGAACCGGCGTGGCTCACTGCTGTGGTGAAGGAAGTGATCAGAGAAAAGAAGACTTCATTTAATGAATGGAAAAGGTCAAAAACGGACGAAAACTGGAAAAAGCACAAACAGCATCAACGCAAGTGCCATAAAGCGGTAAAAGGGGCCAAAAAAGACTACGAGGAAAAAATAGCCAAGGAGGCAAAAAACTTCAAGCCATTCTTTCGATATATTAAGGGGAAACGACCCGTAAAGGAAGCCGTGGGACCGTTGGATGATGATGGAATAAATGGAGTACTAAAGGAGGACAAAGCCATCGCTGATAAACTGAACACATTTTTTGCATCTGTGTTTACCAAAGAGGATATACACAACATACCGGAACCCAACAGACTATATGCTGGAGCTGAAGACGAGAAACTGACAAGGATGACGGTCAGTCTAGAAGAAGTATGCAGGCAGATTGATAGGCTTAAGAGCGACAAATCCCCGGGACCGGATGGCATCCATCCTAGGGTCATTAAGGAACTGAAAGGGACAATAGCTGAACTACTTCAACTAATAGCCAACCTGTCGATCAAATCGGGAAAGATTCCGGAAGACTGGAAGGTGGAGAATGTTACGCCAATCTTCAAAAAAGGTTCAAGGGGAGATCCGGGAAACTACAGACCGGTGAGTCTGACCTCGGTACCGGGAAAGATGGTAGAGGTGCTGATAAAAGACCCCATCATTGATCACCTAGACGGACACAATCTGATGAGGACCAGTCAGCACGGCTTCAGCAAAGGACGATCTTGCTTGACGAACCTGCTGCACTTCTTCGAGGGAGTCAACAGGCAGATAGACAAGGGTGACCCAGTCGACATTATATATCTGGATTTTTAGAAGGCATTCGACAAGGTTCTGCATGAACGACTTCTTCGGAAAATTGAGAGCCATGGAATAGAGGATGAACTACTCACGTGGATTAGAAACTGGCTAACAGATAGGAAACAGAGAGTGGGGGTAAATGGACAATACTCTGACTGGAAGAACGTCACCAGTGGGGTGCCACAGGGCTCGGTGCTTGGACCCGTGCTCTTCAACATATTCATAAATGATCTGGAAATAGGTACGATGAGTGAGGTGATTAAATTTGCGGATGATACGAAGTTATTCAGAGTAGTGAAGACGCAGGGGGACTGTGAAGATCTGCAACACGACATAACCATGCTCGAGAAATGGGCAACAACATGGCAAATGAGGTTCAACGTGGATAAGTGTAAAGTAATGCATGTTGGTATCAAAAATCCCATGCACGAATACAGGATGTCCCGGGAGGTACTTGGGGAGACCACCCAGGAAAGAGATTTGGGAGTACTGATTGACAAGTCGATGAAGCCGTCTGCACAATGTTCGGTGGCGGCGAAAAGGGCAAACAGAATGCTAGGAATAATTAAGAAGGGAATCACGAATAGATCAGAGAAGGTAATCATGTCGCTGTACCGGGCCATGGTACGCCCTCACCTGGAATACTGCGTCCAGCACTGGTCACCGTACATGAAGAAGGACATGGCACTACTCGAAAGGGTCCAGAGAAGAGCAACTAAAATGGTTAAGGGGTTGGAGGAGCTGCCGTACAATGAGAGATTAGAGAAGCTGGGCCTATTCTCCCTTGAAAAGAGGAGATTGAGAGGGGACATGATCGAAACATTCAAGATAATGAAGGGATTAGATTCAGTAGATAAAGACAGATTGTTCACCCTCTCCAAGGCAGAGAGGACGAGAGGGCACTCTCTAAAGTTAAAAGGGGATAGATTCCGTACAAACGTAAGGAAGTTCTTCTTCACCCAGAGAGTGGTAGAGAGCTGGAATGCTCTTCCAGAGGCTGTTATAGGGGAAAACACCCTCCAGGGATTCAAGACAAGGTTGGACAAGTTCTTGCTGAATCAGAACGAACGCAGGTAGGGTTGGTCTCGGTTAGGGCACAGGTCTTTGACCTGGGGGCCGCCGCGTGAGCGGACTGCTGGGCGCGATGGACCGCTGGCCTGACCTAGCAGCGGCAATTCTTATGTTCTTATGTTCAAAGACTTCAGTGCAATGGCATAGTGAAGGTAAGTGGCATCCGGGACTGGCACCCCTCCCTGCCTTCTTCTCCCCCCCCCCCCCACCGCCGCACACCCCATACCTTGTTAATTTTCTAGGCGAGAGCAACAGCACAAACTTGCTGCCCACATTGTGTTGGCTATTCCTCTGATGCCACTTTCTGGGCGCAGGGCCCAAAAGTGACATCAGAAAGACGTGACACCGACATGGGCAGCAAGTTCATAATACTGCTCGTATAGGAAAAATTAAAGAAGTACGAGGGAAGAGGCACACGGTGGGGAGGGGTCAAGAAGGGGGAGGCAGAGAGGAATATGGGTGCTTGCGCCCTTTACAAAGACTACGCCCAAGATGAACTGCCCTCCTCTCCCTCCGCACACCCTTACTATGTCAACAATTCAGTGTCCCAGAAATAATGACTAATGTCATTGAAATTGCTAAATACATCCATAGCAATTATTTTGCTGCTGCAGCTCTGAAATGAATTGGTGGAACCAAGCTAATGCTTCCACAAAATGTTAGATGGAACTATGTAGTGGACTGTTTTGAGCAGTATATCAAGAACTGGCCTATTCTGATGACAGTAGAACTGCACAATGATAGAATTAAAATTAAAAGAATTGAAAAAATGAATGGGACAAGTGTTCTTTCCAGCTTATTTTCTTACAAATATTGTCAATATCCAGCAACAGGGTCAAACCTTGAATGCAGAAGAAGAGAAGTTAGTTATGACATGGGTATCCAGCAATTATCCATCTGTAAAATTTCAGAGCTAAAGGAGAACCATTCAAACAATATATGTTTGCCGATGATGTTTTAAAGAAAGTCACATCAGTGAACTGGTGGAGGTCACTTATTAAGTACTTGGAGAGTGTTGAAGTAATGATTTCACTTTTAACAGCGGTAGCTTCTTCTGCTGGCATAGAAAGAATACGCATTCCAAATTGAGAAATAATTTGGGATTCGATAAAGCAGGAAAGCTTGTTTTTCTTTTCCAGATTATGAACAAACAAGAAGATTAAAATGAAGATGAAGATGAGTGAGATACAAAAGACAGTATTTTAATTTTTTTCATGTGTGGCTCCACAAAGCTGTGGTGGCGGCTGCTACTGAGGTAATTGCATTTAATGGGTGCTAGAGCAATTGCCATGCAGCAGCCGCTACCACAGCTTTATAAAATGTGGGGAGGTAAGTTTATAAAAAAATACTTTGTTTAACCACATCAGTTAACATGAATGTTTAAGCAAATACAAGAATACGTGGAGGTGCATTTTCAATAGGACATCTAAGTCCAACTTTGGATATTTCAAGGAAAATGTCCAAAAATCGGGTGGAGAAAATTTCCATTTCCAAGCCCTCAGGACATCTATCTTTTTTTTTCAAAAATGGCCCAGCTAAATGTCTAACTTTTTTTCCCCTAAAAATAGTATAGCTAGAAGTTTTGTCTAGCTAGATGTCTATTTTTTATTTTTTGCCATTATTGAAAACAATGTCCAAATTAAAAACACCCGAAACAATCTATTTGCATGTAGGAGGGGGCCAACAATTTTAATGGATTGACTACACAGACATGCCAGCAGAACAATGGGGCATATTAGGGGCAATGCTGTGAACTTCCTCAGAACAATCTCCATTGATCACTACCCTCTGTCGCCTTCCACTCACCCAGTTCATGTCCCAGCCCGTCACTTTGGGACCCATCCCAAAGGCATTAGTTTATTTATTAGATGTCTAAGTGGAACACTGTTAAAGGCTTTGCTAAAATCTAAATACACCACATCTAGCACACATCTATCCAATTCTCTGGTCACCCAGTAAAAGAAATTGATCAGATTTGTCTGACAAGACCTACCTCTAGTGAATCCATGTTGCTTCTGGTTCTGTAATCCACAGGATTCCAGAAACTTCACCATTCTCTGTTTTAAAAGGAAAAGTCTTTTTTGTTTTGTTTACACCACAGCACCAGCATGGGGTTGGAGAGAGCAATGGGGGTGGAGTAGTTAAAGAGGTTACAAAAATAAACCCGCCAGGCCGTTAAAAACAAACAAACAAAAACCCCATTAAGGGTATCAGGTACACATCTTACTATAACTCCTGTACATTATATGGTGAGCCCTCCAAATCTCCCCAAACCCCTCCTCCCCCCAAAAAAACCCCATTAAGGGTGTCAGGTACACATCTTACTATAACTCATATACATTATATAGTGAGCCCTCCAAATCTCCCCAAACCTACTGTACCCACCTGTCTACCACCCCAATCACCCTTATGCCTGCAGGTGTCACCTATATGTCAGTACAGTGGGTTTTGTTGGGCTCATACTTTCCACCACATAGGTTGGCAAAAGGACTTGGATCCCCTTCTATGAAGTCCATTGCACTGCCCACCAGGCTACTCCAGAGACCTGCTTGCAGCTCTACTAGAACTGGCCATAATATTTGCAGATGTCATAGAGACAGATATGGACTGTTTCATGCAGATTTGTTTTTTTGGGGGGTGGGGTGGGTGGGAGGAAGTCATTGAGCACTGGAGGAGTGTGGGCAATATTTTCATCCCTCCAGTGGTCAAATGGTCAGTTTGGGTACCTTTTTGGCCCTTTGTTTTAAAAACTGATCTAGCCCATAATATCCAAATTGTGCCCTGGACATTTTGTAAAATGTTTATCGCTGTAAAACATTAAATTGCAAAACCCGCCCTAATCTCTCTTAAAACATGCCCCTTAAGATTTAGAAACACTGGAGGAAAAATGACCAGAAAGATGTCTAAAAATCAATTTTGAAAATGCCCACTTGGATGTTTTGATTAGACATCTTTGGATGTCTCTGTTTTTTGAAAATGAGCCCCATATGCTATAATGTTATTGTTTTTGTTAAATAAAACTATTTGAATTGTTATTAAGGTAATGATTATTTTTCTCCTTTCAATAAAATACAGTAGAAAAGATGTCCAAATATGATTAACCTATTAAACTGGAGATAGATAAATAATTTTGAAATTATTGTGACTTGAACTATGTATTTCTAATAGTTCAACAAAATTAGTATTTTTTTATATAACTAAAACTAATCTGAAAAGTTAGTTTTCAAGAAATTAAACCTTCATCTGTTTGTAAATATTAAGATTATACCTGCAAGAATGGAGTCTTTCTTTAGAAAACCATTATTTAAATCAAGTCTTTCTAACTAGTGATTTAAATTGTGATTAAATTGATTTGATTTAAATCAAATCCACCCTCTTGATTTCCACTGCATGATATTCGGGTCATTTACATGTGTTCTTGATCCCTAAGGGCTCCTTTTACGAAGGTGCGCTAGCGTTTTTAGCGCACCCACCGGATTAGCACGCACTATAGCGCATGCTAGATGAAAAACTACCGCCTGCTCAAGAGGAGGCGTAGCGGCTAGCACATGCGGCATTATAGAGTGCGCTATTCCACACGTTAAGGCCCTAACGCACCTTCATAAAAGGAGCCCTAAATGTTGATGCCTCTTTATAGAATTACCCTCCAGGATACACAAGACTTCACTAACAGTAAAAAGGAATTCCAGAGAGTACTGCAAATACCTTGGGCTATTTTTCTGAAAGGCTATGCCTATTGCATTTCTTTCTATATATTACATTTCTCTCTGGGAATCTGCTTGAGGCTGTGGACTCCATGATTTAATATCATCATTTTCTGGAAAGCTTTCCACAGATGCAGAAGAGTAGACAATAGGCCTTAATGAAGGAAAGAACTTATAAGAGGCTTTTAAGACAATCCTTATGTGAGATACAAGCAGGCGCACAGGACTGCAGAAAAAGGGGTTTAATGGAGAGTTGGATTTTATAAAGAGTGCTTTTATGTTGCTGTAGTCCCTACTTTATTGTACAATAGTGGGCTAGATTTACTAAAATACCTTTCATGCCACAGGGCTTATTTGCTAATGGCGGGCACTAGTGGTGCCAGTGCATACTAATGCAACAGGAGACTTCAATGAATCTAACCTTTTAAAACAGGGTCACAGTAGCCAAAGGAATCACAAACAAAAAGGAAAGGCATCTCCTTTACAAGCACTATTATTCCCATTACCGCTACTTATCATTTCTATAGCACTACTCAATCTACACAGTGCTGTACACAAAACACATAAGAGACAGTTCTTGTTTATTTCAAGACAGTGTGGTATAATTAGTAGAAGTATTTTCTGTTTTGTGAGTACAATACTGTATGTCAGATTTGAAATGTGTACCCTGCCAGAGCAGGTGTTAGCGAGTGTATGCTAGGACCTAACAGAGAGAGAAACATAGAAACATGATGGCAGATAAAGGCCAAATGGCCCATCCAGTCTGCCCATCCACAGTAACCATATACTCTTCCTCTCTCTAAGAGAGGGGAGGTAGTCATACATATGATGCAGTATACTGGGAAGCTTTGTTGGGTTTCTGCTGCCTCCATTTCTCTTTTCTCGTACCTAAAGTTCCTCGATGTGTTGGAGTGTGCCCGGCGTGCAGCTTATTTGAAAGAGAAGAGAGAAAAGAAAAGAATGAATGAATGAAATGAGAACAGAAGAAAAGTACCTTTTTTTTTTTTTTAGTAGTCTGAATTGAATTTGAATTGAATTTACTGCTGGGCAGCCCGATTAGGCTTCCGCCCCTCCTTGCTGGCTTCCGCCCTCTGGCTCACTGCCCCTCTATCTCTCCTTTCAGACCCGGCTTTCTCCCCTCTGCCTCTGTTTTAAATGTATCTGCTGGGCGGCCGGGGCCCCTGGCTCCTTCTCAAGACTCCTTCGCAAAGGCGCTCTCGCTAAGGCGAGTGCCTTTGCCGCTTGCCTTCGCCGCGCGGCGAACGGCTGCGCACCGTTGGCTCCCCTCCTCTTAAGGGGGAGTCCGGCCGCTGACTGCTGGTGATGAGGTGCGGGTGGGCGGAGCTTACTCTCACCGCTGCCCGCCCTCGCCGCCGCTACCCTGTCCAATCTCTGCCCTCCTTCCTCCTCCCGGCTACCTCTCAGCTTCCGCTGCTGCCTGCTCCAACTCCACCACGCGGCTTGTGCTGCCCACCACGCGGCTTCTCCTGCTCTCCTGCTCAGATCAACTCTGCTCCATTGGCCCCTCCCCTTTTTAAGACGGAGCTTCGGTGGTGGACGTCGGGGATGGGTGGAGCTAACTCTCACCGATTCCCCTCTTGGTCTCCTGCCTCTACTTCTCTCTCCTGCTGTTTTATCTGCTTTTTCCCCTTTGGCTTTTCTCTCCCTCTGCCTCTCTATGTAGCAGCTTTTCCCCTGCTCAGAGTTCAGCTTATAACATCATCACACAATCAGAAGTACGCAATGAATCCATAACTCAATTTCCCCAACACAGATCATGTTTCCATTAATTCTTTCTCCAGCACTTTTCCTCTTGAGAAACACGATCTGTCATGGGGAAATTGAGTTATGGATTCATCGAGTACTTCTGATTGACTTGGATTTTAAATGGTGGTTTTTCACTTTTTTGTTTTTGATTTTTTTTGTCCTTGATTTTCACTATGGATTAATTTGGGGATTTGACCACACATATTGATTTTTTTGCTAGCTGGTTGAGGTCTTCAGCACTCAACACTACATCCATGCTCCCTGCCGAGTGAACTATGAGAACCTACAAAGTGTGATTTTTTGTCTACTTATTTATGGTTTAACTTCCTTGTAGATATAATACATCAGTGATTTCTCAGATAATGGAGGCAGGCAGGGCATGTGCGATGATGTTATAAGCTGAACTCTCCTCGGCCTTTCTATGGCTATATGAATTGTTCACTTCACTGAGCACATTCACATATAATTTTATTTAATATATTTCTGTATTAATTCTCTAGTAAGTTATATGTTTTCATGTGAGAATTTTTGTTTTGTAGTAGATATTCTCTCTGACTTGACTTTTTGGCCTAGGTTTATGTGCCAAAATTTGGGTACACTCTAATGTATTTTTCCTTTGTTTTACTTTTCTTTATCAATTGTATTTCTAACCCTTATCCTACCCTATGTTATGAATATACAATATTATGTATTAGTTTTTACCCAATGTTAGTATTTAAAATTTGTTTTGTATTGTATTGTCCTATTTGATTTTATTTAATATGTTCATCGCTTAGAATTTGATTAAGCGATTAATTAAGAAAACATAATAAACTTGAAACTTGAAACTTGAAGATACATGCACAAATTAATTGTCTAATGAGCCAACTAATGTCAATAATTAGGTGCTAACAACCAATTATTGAAGTTAATTGGCACCCATTAAAATTTGCATGTGTATCTGGCAGTGTGGTGTTCTATAAGTTATGGGGCCTAACTCTACTAGAGGCCGATGTTCAGAACCTAACACCTGCACTAGAGGCAATTAGCGTCGGCCTTGCATCAGATTAGTGCCAGTGCTAGGCTGCACACATGTTCAAAGGGCATGAGTGCAGGGAACAGTGCGGTCACTGAAGATGAACGCAAATAGCATGTAAATACAGTCAAATGAGTTATTTAGCCATTCCCTTCCAATGCTCAGAAATAAGTGCTTTTACCGAAACTCTGCCCTACTGCAAGAAACCTAATGCCAACTCGCAGCTGGTATTAGGATAGGATGTGTTTTAACAGCCATAGCTGTAGGTTATGCACATGTGTTTTAGCCGCATCTTATGCACGGGTGTTTTAACAGCCTCAGCTTTAGGGGCTTGTCACAGTACCTCATCATATATACAAGCAAATGAAATGTTAGTGGGAATGAATGGACTTTGGGAGATGAGTTATGACTGCACAGCTGAATGTATAAGCTGAAGTGCATTATGGGACTGTCTTCTTCTCGGCTCCCCACTTTGATTAGACATGCGCACAGGAGCTTTCCTTATGTGCAGCTCTTGTGCGCATGAGCCAGGCATGTTCCTCCTCCTTACTGAAAAATAACTTCCCAATGCTTAACAGTAATAGTGTGCACATGATTTGCATGCTATTAGTCTTGAACATTGGGAAGTTATTTTTTGGCGCTGTTCTCCTGCACTACAGAGAACAGCACAGGAATTCTGAGCATTGGCCTGCTAGTGTGGACCTCAAAAGGGGGATGTGGCCATGAGCATGTCAGGGCTGTTCCGAAAGGTTGTGTGCAAAGTTACAGAATACAGCCAGAACTTACACCAGGTTTCAGCAAGCATATATTTGTTGCCCACAGATAGGTAGAAGAATTGGCACTAAGCGCTGTTCTATAAAAAGTGTGCACCCTATATAAAATCACATTTAGCATTGAATTTTAAATGCCATTTATAGAATTTACCTCCCCCTTCCCCGGTGTGCAGTACTGATCAATAATACATACTATTTGAGGGTAATTCTATAACAGAGTGCCTAGGGTACAAGGCACGTATTTCAAGACTTTTCTGTAAAGAAAATTAGCTGCCCTGTAGCTGGTTTAAATGCCCGCAGCTAGATGCTAGTCAAATATTTGCTTGCTCTGCATATGCTCCACTCATATTCTGACACAGAAACAGAAGAGCAAAATCCACCACAGACAAGATCCAACACAAGTTAACAGCGATGAACACAAACAAACTGGATGGCACGAGTCAAGTTCAATTGCCTTTATTATGCAAACCAATGGATGACGTTAAAAAGACTTGGCACGAATCATGTTTTGGCCCCTAAGGCCTGCATCTGGAGTCCAAATGGTATGCTGGTTTCATATATGGGTATTGCATCAAAACTAAAATGGAATCCTTAACAATTGGGAATGTTGTGGATATTGTAATGTATCTGAAAGCTGACATATACACAGCAAGTGGGAAGGGGAAGGCCTGTCATTTTGAGAAGGTGGGCCTGCTGGCTGGAGGGAGTGGGCCTGGGGGGGGGGGGTCGATGGGAGGGAGGAATCAGGGGTTGGGTGTCTGAGCTGTCAAGCCTTATTTTCCTGTCAGTGACTAAGTCAATCAGCACTCAGGCACTGACCGGAAAGTAAGGTTTTGACAGCACAGACCCTGCTGGAAAATGTTGCCTGCAAATGTAACACAACGAGGTTAGAGAATCACCTGGTGATAATAGAGAATCACCTGGATAATTGAGAATCACCTGAAGTGATCATTTAAATATTAATGAAGTACCTGTATGTAAACTGCTTTGAGTGTGGTTATAAAACTGCAAAAAGGTAGTATGCAAGTCCCAAATGACTATTTTACTACCATTTTAAAAAGTAATGACCTCGTATTACATTTGCATGGTGGAGTCAGAGTCTGCTATGAAGCTCGGAAAAGACCACACAGTAAGCCATTCTGATAATCGGCTGGTAAAATATTGGCATACTAAACCAGCTGGAAATGGTTTAGCAGCCATTGCTAAAGGAACAGTAAGTTAGAACATAAGAATATAAGAATTTCCGCTGCTGGGTCAGACCATGCAGCGGCCCCAAGGTCAAAGACCAGTGCTCTAAATGAATCCAACCTCACCTACATATGTTCCAGCTGAGAATCTGGTCCCTATTGTTGTTAAATGCCATCGACTCATGTTCCAGTTCTAGCGACTTGATAAATTGTGGATCTAAAAAGATGCAGGTTTTGAGCTAGTCTGGAAAGGTCCTCCAGCAACCCCTAGTGGGTCCTTCGTGATCCCTAGTGGGATTTAAAAGAGGTTTGAATAAGTTCCTGGAGGAAAAGACCATAAAGAATTGTTAGCTAGCTAGTCTTAGGAAGAACATGGTTATCTCTGAAAATGGGTGATAAGCGACCAACCTGCTGGGTACTAGTGCTGCCCGATTCGCTGATTCAAAATGATTCACTGATTCACATCAATTCGCTTTCTAAAAAAAATCATACTCACCGATTCAGTAAGTCCTAAAGCAGAAGCTGCAGAGGCGGTGGCCAGTGGGAAGAAGCAGTGCTCGGAACAGGATGCTTCTAGACTGCCCTGCCGGGGCCTTCCTTCTGCTGCATCACTGATGACATCCCTGATTATGCAGAAGTGGTGGGGGTCAGTTGGGAGGTGCTGCACAGGAGGAAGGGATGGAAAGCTACTGAACAGGGGGATGGGAGGGATAGAAAGCTGCTGCACATGGAGGGGGAGAGGAAGAATTGTTGGATGTGGGGTAGAGGAGAGAAAGACAGATGCAACAAAGAGATAGAAAGGGGTAAGAGGGAGAAATCCTACATATGATGGAGGGGAGGAAAACATGCATGTAGAAGAGAGAGGGAGAAATGTTCAACATAAGGTGGAGCGCTGGGAGAGATGGTACATTGGGGACAAAGAAATATTGCACATGATAATGGAGGGGAGGAAGAGAGAGATGCTGTATGGAGGGGATAAAGAGGTTTGATCAAGGGCACAAGGCAGGGAGAGAGAGATGGTAGATAATGGGAAAGAAACAGAAATATTGGATATGGCAGTGGAAAAGGAAGGTGGATGAAAAATAGATGGTAAGTATGGAGAAAAGGTAGAAAAGGTAAAAAAGGTAGAAAAAAATAATTGTATTTTCTATTTTGTGATTACGATATATCAGATTTGAAATGTATATCCTGCTATAGCTGATGTTAGATAGTGAGCATGAGCTAAGACCAACCATAGAGGAAAAGCACTGGAGTGGGGTTGGAGAGAACAAAGTGGAATGGAATGGGCACGATGGACCTCTGGTCTGACCCAGTGGAGGCAACTTCTTATCTTCTTATGTTCTTATGACGGATCCCCATAACAATTGTGCTGTGTGTCCATAACAAATTCTAGTGATTTAAAATCAATCCATCCACTTTCTGTCCATTCAAGTTTAATTGTTGAAATCCATCAGTTCTTATCTTTTTCCTCCAACTCAAGCTGAGTTTCAAATGTTCTGTCTTCAGGGAGGATTATATTATATGTCACATATTAAATGCTGAACATGGAATTTTTAATCTCTTCCACAGCTCAGAGCATCAGTCGGGCAGTGAAATCACAAAATGAGCATCACACCGAACAGCCCCGCACTGCGCCAAAATGGCAGGAGGGATGTCCTTCCCTCCTGCCAGTCGGGTCTCATCTCTGCTGCAGACGCCCCCCTCCCCCTACCTTTAGTTGGGAGCAGGAGGGGTGCTCAGTCCCTCCTACTCCTCTGCCGACCACCCGTAAGCAATGTGGGCCTTAGGCCATGCCCCGGTGCATCATGTGATGCATGGGGAGGGGCCTAAGGCCCTGATTGGCTCAGGAAACCTCGAGCTCCTCCATTGATAGGGGCCTGAGGCGCCTGAGCCAATCAGGGAATTCCTTAGGGAGAAGTCTAAGGAAGTACCTGATTGGCTCAGGCACTTCAGGTCCCTCCCAAGGGAGGAGCCGAAGGCGCCTGAGCCAATCAGGGCCTTAGGCCCCTCCCCATGCATCACATGATGCACTGGGGTGGGGCCTAAGGCCTTTATTGCAGATGGTCAGACGGCGGAGGAAGAGGGGAGGGGAAGGGGGCAGCAGTGACAAGACCCGACCAGCAGGAGGGAGTGGGCATCACTTCTGCCATTTTGGCGCAATGATGGAGTGTTCAGTGATGGGGGTGTTTGGTTAGCTGGCCGGCGGGGGAGGAGGAGAAGGAGGGACCGATGGCAGGAGGGAGTGCGCATCCCTTCTGCATATTTTTCAGTGTGGTGAGGGGAGTTTCGGGTGGCAAGAGGGACTGAACACCCTTCCTGTAATTTTACACTCTCCTATAATCTCACTACACTTTCGATCTGGTTTACAGCATAGCACAACTACTCATGAAAGATCAGCAGAGTCACATTCCACAGGCATAGAGTTCCAGAACAAGGCAGAAAAACCCACAATTCGCACATCAGCAACGCTTCTTCTGTGAAAATTATTAAGAGGAGGAAAAAGCCTCAGATCCCCCCCCTCCACCAAACCGAGAAACTCAGATTGAAAACAGGTGGAGTTTTACAGGGTGTAATAAAGTAACTGGCATAAAAAACCTCCTCAAAAATATTTCAATAGAGAAAAGCCTTGTGCAATGCAAGTGGAATATACTCTGCTTTGTATCAGGACCCCTATGATCTGAAAATAATTTGAAAAGCCAAATTCTATTGAGTAAACAGAAAGACACCGCACATCGACGGTGGCTAGCGTTTCGCTAATTATAAGATGCCTCAGGGTGTGAAGTCACAGTCAATCCCGCAAAACACAAAGTTATATATGATCAAATACTTAACATTTGAAGGATAGCTGCTCAAACCTCTCAATGAAATGGACCGGACACTTTTCAACATACTCTCAAATCAACTCCTCGATCAAACATGGTGGTTCCCCAAACACAGAGAGTGGATTATGCCCCGCCTATTTAAATCCCATTGGTTGATTTTACACTCTCCTGCCATTTTTTTGGTTCGGGATGAAGGGGGCTTTTTTTTATTGGGCAGATATTTTGCATGTGTAATACAAGCAAAATGTCTGCCCAATAAAGGAGAAAAAAAACCCAGCAGAAGCCCTGACAATAGTGACAGGAGGCTGCTTCTCCTGTCATTACTGTCAGGGCTCTGCACTGACTCATTCGCTATCTTTAGTGAATCTGGGCCTTAGGGCTAGATTCACTAAGCAAACCGATTGTGTACCAATTGGTTTGCAACCCCTTTGTGACCAGATTTCCCTCTGGCCCAATTCACAAACCTCTCCTGCGATCTGATTCAAATCCATGCATGCAAATGAGGGGAAATGCATGCAAAGTAGGCAGGGACGCAATTTACCAAACATATTTGGGACACCGATTGGGCTGGACGATCAAGATAAGAAGCAACTTACTGGGGATCAGTCGCACACGTCTCTGCTAACTCTCCTGCTCCATTGCCGCCCTGCAGTCTGCCCCGATCTTCAGTCTTGGGGTTTTTTTTCCCTGCAAGCAACAATAGAAGCCTGTCCAATCCCGACCTTCCAGCCCTGCTAGCCATGGATCTCTGCCACCTTCCCTGCACTGTGAGCCTGCGGGTTTAAAGCGGGGCTGCAGGCTGCAGTGCAGCCCCACTTTAAACCTGTGGGCTTGTACTGCAGGGAAGGTGGCAGAGAGCAGAGCATGACCAGCTGACAGTAGGAAGAGGCTGCTGCCGCTGGAGTGGGGACAGCAGGAGAGTCGGGGCCTGAAAAAAAAAGAGCTTAAGGTTCAGCCCTGAGAAAACTCTCTCTGCCACCCTGCCTACACTGCGAGGAAGGGCGGCAGAGAGCAAGAGAATCTGGCGGCAAGAGCAGGGCTTGGCTGAAAGGGGAAAGCAGGAGAGTCGGCGCGTGTTAAAAAAAACAAACAAACCAGCAATTAAAAAAAAATAAAAACCTTGAACACAAAACGCGTGTGCAGACCATCTGCAGGGAAAGCAGATGGTCTGCCCATGCATCCAGGATAGCACACTCGCGATCTGTGCGGTTGGAGGGGGGCGTTCCTCCGATCGCCCTAATTTAAATTTCTTCATGTTGTAAATTCGTTGGGCCTGCTGAAATCGGCCACAAATCGCCCCCGGAAAAAAGGTTAGTGAATGTAGCCCATAGTTAGGTGCCTAACTTTAAGTGCCCTTTATAGAATCAGCTCCTCAATGTCTGGTGTAAATGCTCAAATCTAACTGCTAATAGATAAATTGCCCCTGAACCAGGTCTATGCCCCTTGTAGTGCCTGCTATGGATTTTGCACGCTTAATTTGTAGAATATCAACTAAGGGCAATTACATGCATAACTGCAAATCAGTGCCAATTACCACCAATTACAACCCATTGTTGGTTGTTAACACCAATTAGCAATTAATTTAACAATTAAATTATGTGCCTAACGAGCACTATTCGACTACTTACATGTGCAACTTCATGCTAAGTATCAAATCAAGTGTGCAAGTATTTTAGAATTAGGGGATAGCGCCTTTGAAAATTGGTGGTTTAAGGAGTTATATGTTTACCAGCCTCCAGTAAACGTATATCTCCATTTGAATATTATTTTTAATGAAAGGAAATTGTGTACTAAAAGTTCTTGTTTGAATTCAATACACTTATATGAGCACGTGCATAATGCCTTGGTGTGAAGACATGTAAAACTTTTAAGATGTGTGGCCTTCTTTTTATGAAGCACAACTTCTTCCATTATGCTGCAAAGTCATTTTGACAAATAATGAAAAAAAATATTTTTTTTTTACTTTGCCTTTATTAAACTTTTGTTATGCAAAAGGTACAGAATGGAACAGAATATAACAAAGCAAGCAATTTGAGAAGAAAGAAGACAATCAAATCACTGGTACAGTCAATCAAGCTCCTGGCATGCAATTATTGTTATGCTTGGGAAATGCTGCTGAGTGAATGATATTCTGCATATTTTAGGAAGGGGGTCCCACATTAATTCAATGGATATGAGTTTCCCTTTAAGAAGTGCCAAAAGCTGTTCCACTTCCTTAATTTGCCAGAGCTTCTTACACCATTCCAAAACATTTGAGGGCTTAGGATTTTTCCATGGAGCAGCAATGACACATTTAGTCAATCTCTTTGGGACATATTGTATATACTGTAAGTCACCTAAAAAATCAGCACCAAAAAGGACGGCACTTAACGTGATTCTATAAAACTCATTTATGCGGCATTTATAGAATCATGCTTAGTGCCTGTACACATGACAAACGAAAACAGGCCTAAATTCCTGTGCCTATGTTGTGTGCAGATTGGGCGTATTCTATAACAGCATGCCTAACTTTTAGGAACATCCCCACCCATTAGACCGGGTGAAGAAGCAGTCAGCATCCCAGTATTAGAGGAAGTCCCATTAACCTCTTCGGAATTAGAGACCTCACTCCCCGACTGCAACTGCGCTTCACCTGTTGGCTGATTGGGAGTCTTGCGTTGTTCGGGGCTTAGCGAGATGTCAAAATCGCAAACAGATTCTTCCTCCACTGGCTGCTCTTGCTCCCGAAGATTCTATTCCTTCGGCAGAAGGAATTCTTGTAGCGTTCGTTGACCCAAGTCGGAGAGGCAGCCGCCTCAGTTGGGTAAGTACGCAGCTTTCCCTTCCACTTCACCATCGCTATGAGTGAAGTCGCTACTCAAACGGAACTTCCTTCTGCATGTCCGATCATGGCGCCATCTTGTCAGCTTCTTAAACAATTAAGTTGCGCATGCGAAGCAGCAATGTGCACAGATCTTAGTGAACAACTGCGGTCACACTATACAGAATCTGGCCCTTTTTGTGCAATTCCAAAAAGTTGGGAGGGTCCACATGATCCTAGCTGCAACAAGGAGTAACTCATTGGTATTTGACATACTTGTCATCTCAAGTTACCCTAAGTCACTGCTATGCTCTCCCACAGTGGGATTATTTGGGAGCCCTACGGCCAAATGTGCCCCAATGACCCCCATCTTGCACCCCCTCCAGCAAGAATCTGGAACTTCTTTCCATATCTCATGTCAACATACCAGCGTGATATATATGTACCTATAACAATGTCCTATACTATGCATTTAGGTGAGTGGTGCATGTTGAGATTTAAATGCATAATTTTACCCTTAAATTTCCGCTCAACGCTCTTTAGGCCCTGAATAGTTTTTCTTCTCTTATTCTGATAAAGATGTGAAGTAGCAGTATTATCTGTGGTCAGCACTTTATAAAGTCTTACTGATAAGCCCTTATCTTTTGAAATGAAGTTTTAAGAATAACACTTTATGGAAAGGTAAAATACTCAACTTTAAGTAAACTTATGTATGGAACGTAATAATAATCTTACTGGATCAGACCAATAGTCCACCTAGCCCAGTATCCCATCTTCACGGAGGTCAATCCAAGTTACAAGTACGTGGCAAAAATCCAAATAGTCTAGATAGAAGAATAGGGTTTCAGTTGTACTCTTGCTCACAGGGCAGGATTAATTCTTCGAGGGTCCCTAGGCACACAAGTACACTGGGTCCCCCTGGCCCTACCCCGCCCCATCCCACCCATGCCCAGCCCCCACTTATCTGTTTTCTTATTTACTTCTTTATTTCCACTTGTATTTCTTTTCTTTTTTTTTTTTTTTTAATTCAAAACAAACAAAGATTAACATACCAGTGCACAGTTTTTCTTCTATGCAACTCCCCAAAATCTCTGAACAAATCCCGCTTCCCAACTGTACTTACCTAGACTTTAACTCTGAACCCTTTCTATACATATATAAAAATGTTCAAATATATTGTAAAGCAGTAATACTATCCGAAATACTGTATAAGTCTATATTAATAACCAAGTTTACAATGCCTCTCAACTGCCTCATTCTATGTCAACCAACTGTAACCCATATGTATGGATAAACAACCAAATCTGTAACTCCTCTAGTACGTTCCACACCATGTATGTTAACTTGTAATGAAACAACAAGGCAAGCAGTCCACCAAAGAATCCAACAAGAAACAAAAGAAGATTGGCAGAAAATAAGGAGATTCAAATCAGGTTTATTCAAGGTGCTCCCAAGAACCATGCCCGATGCATTTCGCCAAACAAGGCTAGTCAATGCTAACAGAAAACCATGTCTTGGGAGGCGCTATTGAGCCAGAGAACAAGGTGGCTGCATAATCTCTTCTCTCCTCCTCTGATTCCAAATCATCGTCACGGAGCAAGTTTTAAACCTTACTGTTTGGGATTATAAATAACTCTCCTTTTAGCTGAGATGTCCGCGAATAAATCTGCGAAATCAGATTCGCAATCGGCGCAATCATCTGGATCAAAAAGATCCAAACATGATCCCCCGACTCCGGAGAAGCTCTCAGTGAGTAAACATCCCCCGGACTCCTCCGATATAGTGCTGGACGAAATTCGCGCTTTAAAGGATCTGATCACAAAACAATATGACATCACATGTGAGATGAGAAGCGAAATAAATTCACTTTCTGCCTCCTTTGAGGCGTGCAAAACGCGTGTTGAAACGCTGGAAAATAGAGCAGACATGGCGGCGCTCTCCTCAGCACAATTCGAAGAACGTGTTCAACAGCGCTTTAAGAAACTCGATCAAGAGCTGGAAGACCTTTGCAACCGCAATCGTAGAAATAACATTAGAATTATTGGTCTCGCAGAATGTGCTGAAGGGTCTGATCTCACCAAATTTCTAACCGACCAATTGCCAAAACTTCTACATTTAACATCTGACTTGCCCCTGCAATTCGAGCATGCACACAGGACGCCATCTTCCCTGAAGCAAGGCTTTACACGACCAAGGCCTATCGTAGCGAAACTACTGCGATATCCTCAGGCTCTGCAAATTCTAACTTGCCCTAGAACCTATGCTCATCCGAATTAGACAGAACCCAAATATATCTGATGTGCTATGTAATTCTCTTGAAATTAAACTCTCTGCTTACGCAGATGATGTTCTCCTCTATATAACTAATCCGGAAATCTCGATTAAAGAACTTCTCCATACTATAGCTAGTTATTCCTCCTTCTCAGGATACAAACTTAATCAGGATAAAACGGAAACTCTCCCTTTGAATCACTATGCTACTTCCGCTATGGTTCAACCTTACGGCTTGATATGGACCTCAAACACACTAAAATATCTAGGCATTTGTACTGCTATTATTCTTAGGGTAATGCTATATCCCACTTTCCCTTCCCCTCACCAGCTCTCTGACTGGGAAAATTAATAGCATACACAGATGACTGAAAGCATAATATAGGTTTATTCATACAATTTTATAATAATGAAATCATGCAGTAAGGAATCAATAATTTGTTACCATATATTGCATCATCACTCCGGTATCGGGGGACCAGCGAAACATCGGAGGCAGCGCATTCATCTCATATCAGCATCACATTCAAAACTAATTTGAACCCTGAGATAAAAATATTTCACAAACCTTTCTCCCACATTCCAATTCCAATATAACAATTCAGTGTTAAAACCCATCTAGCTGTTCAAACTTCTTTTATCCATTCACTTATGGCAAAATCCACCTCATTTAATATCACATCCTGATTTCTTCTGACCCTGCATTACCTTTCTTTCAACATTCTGATAACCTTTTTAAAAACAAGGGAAAAATTCAGGCTACATTAACATATTTGTTTTTTTTTCTCTTGTTCTCGTACAGAACTTTCAGACAAACAGCTCCTAAACTACTAAAATACCTTCATTATTCTTAACAGCACAGATCTACACTGCCAAAACTCTTTTGAACTTAAATCAACATACGCCAACTTTCTTTCTTGAACATCAAAAACAACAAGAACTTTTCCCCACGGCTGATCGGAACTCCAAACAGCATACATTTCCCTGTGTATGCTCGTAAAGTTTTCATTCTACAAATCTAAAAATCCTCCTGCTGCTAACAAGGTAATTGCAAGTTACTACATTTGAAATCCACAATATGTTAATATTTAAGCACATTTTAAAGATCGATACCTATTTCTGAAAGATATCTCAGCAGCTCAGACAAAGAAAATCTCCATACTGTGGAATTTCCCTCCTTCTCTTCTTTTTATACTTATATTGTGCCACTTTTACAGCTGCTCTTTCTGCTACATCCTGATAATGTTCCAGTTTATCCTTTAATAATTTACTATTACATTCCAGCACCGGACACCGTCCCTCTAATTCTAACTTACTCTGTTCTACTCTCCCTTTCTCATAAAGTGCCATCTGCAACTGCTTGTGCACCCCACGGTATGCAGAGGCCAACACCCAACTCCTTCGAGCCAGGGTAACTGCTTCACCTGTTTTTACAGGGATTGTTTCAAGTACATGTACCACATTCTTTGGTTTAAGTGCCATCTGCAACCGCTTGTGCACCCCACGGTATGCAGAGGCCAACACCCAACTCCTTCGAGCCAGGGTAACTGCTTCACCTGTTTTTACAGGGATTGTTTCAAGTACATGTACCACATTCTTTGGTTTAAGTGCCGTCTGCAACCGCTTGTGCACCCCACGGTATGCAGAGGCCAACACCCAACTCCTTCGAGCCAGGGTAACTGCTTCACCTGTTTTCACAGGGATTGTTTCAAGTACTTGTACCACATTCTTTGGTTCAAATTCCCTTAACTCCTTATTCCATGATTCCACCAATCCATGATTGGCCATTTCTGCCGCTATTATTTCATACGGGTCCCCGGTCCAGCCAGGTATCCCTGCAGGTTCTTTTTTAGATTTCTCCTTTCGCCGGAACATTGTTCGGTCTTATTTAGGGAGATCCTGCCGACTACGCCAATTAATGTACTGCTATTATTCTTAGGGTAATGCTATATCCCACTTTCCCTTCCCCTCACCAGCTCTCTGACTGGGAAAATTAATAGCATACACAGATGACTGAAAGCATAATATAGGTTTATTCATACAATTTTATAATAATGAAATCATGCAGTAAGGAATCAATAATTTGTTACCATATATTGCATCATCACTCCGGTATCGGGGGACCAGCGAAACATCGGAGGCAGTGCATTCATCTCATATCAGCATCACACGGCTCTTCAGCAGTGGAGAAGTCCCGATTCCACTGAGTTCTGCCTGTCTTTTTATGCCCAGATTATGGTCAGGATCCGGTTTGTATACGTGTTCAAACATGAACATGTCACAAACAAGTTAGGCACTTTTTTGCTCAAATTATTATGGTCAGGATCCGGTTTGTCTATGTGTTCAAACATGAACATATCATAAACCATTTCCTGCTTTTCCCCCCTTCTCTTGATTAATTCATCCATATCCTGTTTTGACTAAATCTGGCTCGCCAGGTGCAAGTTATCTTTCTGAACTCTAGTTCCCCTTTTAAAAAAAAGAAAGTTGTTATTTGGTATTAGGATCCTTTTAGTAGAAGATGGTTTCTTAAACAGCCATTGTTACTAAAAACAACTCTCAGACTCCAGGTATGTCCCATACGTATCACAGCATTGAACTTACTCAGTCCCTTTTGGAAACTATCGATCTCAATACACAGAAAATTCTCCAACTCGTGAGATCCTTAATTCAATCTTGGCATCCTCTTTTCCTTTCATGGTGGGGGCACCTGGAAACAATAAAAATGATGTTCATGCCCAAGATAAACTACATTTTACTTATGATCCCCTGTCTTTCCCCCCCCCCCCCCCCCCCGCTTTCTACAAAAAGATTGACTCCCTTCTGTCCTCTTTCCTATGGAAGAATAAACAACCCAGAATAGCACTCAAAAAACTCAAATTAAAAAAGGAAGATGGAGGAGTTCTTTTCCCTGATTTCTATACTTATCACAAGGCCTTCATCATTCAGCAGGGATTATATTGGTTCTCTGATCAAGCATTTTACTCACCAGTTTGGTTTGAGGTTGAAAAACAACTATTACTACCTCTTCCTCCTAATGCATATCTAACTGCAACACGTAGCCCATCTATCTATCCCCTAATACAATCAACAGTCCAATGCCTCACGGAATTTGACTCACATTTGGAATTTTCTTATGCTACCTCTTTATATACTTCTTTATGGTTCAATCCAAATATTCTCATCGACAAAAAGCCTTTCCTATGGAAAGAGTGGATAGACAAAGGAATCCTTTTCCTGAAAGATATTCTAGATACAAACATTAAACTACTCCCTTTTCACATCCTCCAAACCACATATGCTCTTCCTCCTTGGGTGCAACTTCACCATTGCATTTCGAATACTCCTTCCCTTCACACTGCTAATGCTCATCAACCGACTATCTCAAATCTTGCTATGGGTCTATTGGCAACAGGACACATTGCTTCTAAAATATATAAACTTGCTCTTATCTGGGATACTTCCTCTAATAACACACTTAAGAGTATCTGGGAAAAAGATTGTGATCACCAAATAGGTAATAAAGCATGGGCGCTGTTATGGTCTAAATCGCTGAGGACCCTTTCATCAGCCAGTATCCTGCAGTCTATGTACTTTCTGTATCATAAGGCGATATGGACTCCCCATAAACTAAATATTGCCGGTCTCCTACCTTCTAATGTATGTTGGAACTGCAAAACTGGTCAAGGTTCATTGATTCATATGATTTTTGAATGTTCGCTTGTATTTTCCTTCTGGCAAGATGTATGGTCTATAATGAAAACAATGTTTCGACTAGACTGCCAATTATCTTTATCCATTGTAATGTTTAAATCACATTCTATACATGTTGAATTATTGGATTCTCAAAGAAAGTTGTTTGACATATTACTCACACTTGCTCAGAAATTGATTCTCTCTCATTGGAAATCCTTGAACTTACTACATGTCCAACACTGGTGGAATTTAGTCTTACAACATCATAAATTTGAAATAGCTTTCTCTGAATGTAAAGGTCAGCTTCGGTCTTCCAACTCTTGTTGGTCCCCTTTACTGACCTATTTGCAAACCTCTAATGTCTGACTATGTCTAATTTGTGCTCTTTTATAATTTTGTTTGCTTTATACTGCCTTGTGCCTCTGTTCTGTTGGTTTTATTAAAATCAATAAAATTTTCATGGAAAAAAAAAAAAAAAGAAAACCCTGTCTTTAATACACACAGAACACAGATACATCCTCACCCAGTATGGAATAAGTAATCACAAACTAAAAATAGAAATATGTAGATAAAGGTTAAACTGAACCACCAAGAAGCCAAACTGCATACAGTGAAACACCACAGAAACAATGACACATAGCCCCCTAATACTCTGCAAAATATAAATATAGCAGATATACATTTGAAGAAATTGACAATCACCACTTTACAAATTAACAAATAGAAATAAAACAAAAATTGAAAATAAGAATATACCATTTTATTGGACTAATCCATATTTCAATTAACTTTCAGAGGCCATAGCCTCCTTAGGTCAGTATAGTATACTGTGATACATTATACTGTCCTGACCTGAGAAAGGGGGCTTTGGTCTCTAAAAGTTAGTAAAAAATATATTAAAATTAGTCCAATAAAAAGATTACCTTATTTTCTGTTTATAAAATTTTATCAATACAACTACAATACTATTTTATTCTAATGCAACAAAAAAATATTTTTCTACCTTTTGTTGTTTCTGCTTTAATCATCTTGTCTTCACTCTCTTCTTTCTAGTCAGCATCTGTCCTCTCTCTCTCTCTTCCATGCAGCATCAGCCCCTTCCATCCACTGTCCGCCCTCTCCCCGTTCCATAAGGTATCTCCACTCTTTCTATGCTCCTTCCATAAACTATCATGTGGCATTTCTCTCCTTTGTACATGATGCATTTCAGCTTCACCCCATTTTTCTGTCCCCACCCCTTCCCCTATGCTCTGGCATCTTTCTCGTCTCCTTTCCTTCCTTCCTTCCCACTCCACCCCATGGTCTGGCATCTCTATCTTCTTCCCTTCCTTCCCCCCATGCCCTGGCATCTCTTTCCCTCCATGCTCTGGCACCTCCTCTCCCTTCTTTCCCTCTGGTTTGGCATTTTACTTCTTAGTTTCCCTTCCCTTGCCTCATGCCCTGGCATCTCTCTCTATAGAAATAATAAATAGTAGTAGTAATGACTCAATTCCAGGAGATATAAGCCGAGCACCTTTCTCTCATGTTTCTAGTGATCAGAATGTACTACTGTTAAACAAATTTAGCCGTTCTTCCTGTCGTTTTTGTTTCTTATCCAGCAGTATTTTTTCAAACCTATGTAGCTACTGAAGCTGGTTTATGGATAACCTTTTTAATGAATCATTTTTTAGACCAATGATTTTTTTTCCTCAACTATGGACTGATAATGCTTACACTGCTAATAAAATCTGCCTCTTTAGATCCACAAGTAACAGCAAGCAATCAACCGATAGCTGACATTCCAATATTGACAACTTTTGGAATCAATAGCTTCTACACAATTATCTGAGTTTTTAGATAAATTTTCTATATTGCCATATACCCTTTTCAACATGGCTTTAGGTCTAATTATAGTAGAGATTTTACTTCTGCCACTTATTACTAAGGTTCAAAGCATACTAAGTAGAGAATGGAATACTGTCCTCTTGCAGTTTGATCTATCAGCTGCATTTGACATAGTCGATTATAATGTTTTGATATCCCTTCTATCACTGCTAGGCATAGGAGGTAATGTATTGAAATGGTTTCAGTGCTTTTTATCTACTTGTACAATCTAGAGTGAAGTTCAAATGTGAATGTTTAGTTTTTAAAATAATGTATAACCAATTAAGTAATTTAATTGCTCCTTTGACATTCCTGCACTGAGACAAATTAGTCGTAGTCTGTTTCTTTATACTCATTAGCTTTTCCATCTTTTAAAGGTATTCAATCTAAGGGTCTCATCTCTCATTCTGTTCCTTTTCTCTTTACTGCTTTGAGGAGTGTAGTTCTTATTCAGTTTTTCATAAACAATTAAAGACTTTTCTGTTCAATGTCTTGTTAGATTAGTTTTTAATTATTAGATTGAAATTTTATTGTAAACTGCATTGAGCTCCATTGTATTGGGGATGATGTGGTACATAAGTGGAAAGAATAAATTAAATTAGATTATCTCATGCACCGTGGAATCCTGTCATTGTTTTTATCATCACCACTTCCACTGGAAGGGAATTCTAGGCATCCAACTCTATAAAATAATACTGTCTGATATTACTCCTCAGTCTACTCTCCTACAACCTCAATTCATGCCCTCAAGTTCTACCATTTCCCCTTCTCCGAAAATGATCTGTCTGTATCATATCTCCCCTATCCCTGTATTCCTCAAGGGCAGTGGTTCTCAATCCAGTCCTTGGGACACACCTAGCCAGTCAAATTTTCAGGATGCCCACAATGAATATGCATTAGATTGCATAAAACAGAGGCAGTGCATGAAAATTTGGTTCTGTTTTGGGGACATTTGTTATTGGGTGTTTATTTGTTGTGGGTTTTTTTTGCTGTGTACTTAAACTGGGGAAAAGGGAATTTGATCTGTGGTTATTCTAAGGGGCTGTACACTAACACTTTGGAAAATTAAAGTCGCCTTTTACTAAGCTACTCTGATATTCTTAGGAATTATATGAGCGTCGGAGCTGCACCGGAGCATTTAGCGCTCTGTGCCATGGGTTAAAATGGGTCACTTATCTGAAGAGCACTAGTCAGTTTAATGGGTTACTTACCTATATGAGGGATGGTGTTTTCTTTGGGGTGCAGTCACTTGAGCTGTGAAAAGAAAAAGAAAGATTTCCACACAAAGGAACACTTCTTTAAGTTAAATGTAAAGCAAGATGATCCATAATTGTGTCAAGTGTTTCAACATTTACAGGCGGATGCCTCCGGTAAGCCAGAGCAACTTAAACTTTGGAGACAGTGGAGCACACATGTCCGAAACAAGGGACCTGCTCTAGAGCAACCTTTTTTGGGCAAAGGCACACTTGTTTCATGAAAAAAATCACGAGGCACACCACCATTAGAAAATGTTAAAAAATTTAACTCTCTGCTTATATTGACTATATATAAAGTAATTCTCTTGAATAGGAATCAAATAAACACAAAGAAAGTATTTTATAATTACTTTATTACGAAATAAAAATTATAAAAATTATAAAATACTTTATTCAGTGCGAAACCTGGGCCTGTTTGGCTGAACACAAAGCTGATATTCTGGCTGGAATCGAAGAAAGACACACACGTAGCTCTTCGTCAACAGCTCTCAGTCTCTCTCTGTATTTGGTTTTTATAGCATACAAAAATAGACAAATATACCCTCCATCCTTTTTATTAAACCACAATAGCAGTTTTTAGCGCAGGGAGCTGCGCTGAATGTCCAGCGCTGCTCTTGACGCTCATAGGCTCCCTGCGCTAAAAACCACTATTGCGGTTTAGTAAAAGGTGACCATATTGTAAAATATAGACAGCAGATATAAATTCAGAACTGTGCATAGTAAGTGAAGGGAAGTTTTCATCTCTGGGAATTTACCCAGTTAACTATTAAGTTATTTGGGCAAATTCCTTTGAAAACTGTGGTAATACTGCCTCCACTTTGCTAAATTTAAAATCAAATCATTTTTCCTACCTTGTCTGGTGATTTCTAGTTGCACTTTCTTCTTCTGACTGTGCATCCAATCTTTCTTCCCTTCTATCAACCTGTATGCTTTCTCTCCTCCACACCTCATTCCCTCCCCCAACTTTTTCTTCCTCTCTCCCTGACCTTTCTTTCTTTTTTTCTGTTTCTCTTCTTTCCTTCCGTTTCCCTGCCTGCCCCCTTTCTTTCTTTCTCCCTGCCGTTCCCCAAGCCACTGCCACTGCCGCTGCCATCGGGGAACAGAACCCACCAATGGATAACAGGCCCCAAAGCCGACGCGGACGCATGCTCTCCCTGACGTCAATTGTGCAATCGGAGAGGAAGTTCCGCCCAGCCAGGCAGCGATTGGCTGGCCCGAACTTCCTCTCCAACTACAGAATTGACGTCGGGGAGAAGAAGACTTATCGGCTCGATAGATTAGATCGCCAAGACAAAGTGAGTCCTGGGTGATCGACTCACTTTGCCTTGGCGAGCTACTGGCGCCCCTGCCTCGGGCCCCCTGTCAGCTCCGGGCCCGGCGGCCCTGCGGCACACCAGGCAACATCTCGCGGCACACTAGTGTGCCGCGGAACACCGGTTGAAAAACACTGCTCTAGAGTATACCTATTCAGGTCTTCAATTTTCTTCTCATATCTTTTTGGAGCAGACCCAATTTTTGCCCCCTTCCTTAAAGTAGGGTCTCACCAATGACCTGTACAGGAGCATTAACACCTTCTTTCTTCAGCTGGTTAAGATGTAGTCTAACATCCTTCTGGCTTTGACCACCACCTTGTCACACTGTGTTTCTACCCTGAGATCTTCAGACACTATTATCCAAAGGTCCCTCTCCTATTCTGTGCTCATCAGCCTCTTGCACTCTATCACATAGAGCTCCTTTGCATTTTAACATCTTATGAGCATCAAGTTAGCATCAAGGTGAAGGTGCATAAGTGCTTTTGTATGAAAATTAGCTATAAGTAAACAAATAATTTTGACAATATAAGTCAATTTTTGCCCCAAATAAATTAATTACTTGACAAGGGACCAGTGGTGTTCTAGTGGCAGAGCCAAAATTTAATGTGGGAAGCCACAGAAGCCAATTTTTCAAAATAATTGGGGGTGCTAAACCAAATGGAAATTATTCTCATCCTTGGACACAAAGGCCCTGATTCCATAAGTGCCTACCATTAGGTGCATAGAGTGGTGTGCCTTGGCAATCTAAGTGTCTAATTTAATTTTTTTTTAATTGGTTCAATTGGCACTGTTAATTAAAAACCAATTTTTAAAAATTACTGACAAATTACCTACAAGTGTTATTTAATTCTGACTAAACTTAAATATATATATATATATATATATATATATATATCCCCCCTTAAACATATCCTAGAAGCTTCCAAAAGTAATGTTGAAAATATTGCAGGCACAGTTAGAATTCCTTACCAACTGCCACACCAATTGTCATTTCTCACCCAGTTATACATCCATACTGTGTTGATGTTGATGAATAAATTCTTCAAGCTTCTTGATAGTGAACTGTTTTATTGTCAAAAGTAACCCTCATGACTGCGGGATAAAATAATCCATATTTTGCTCCCAAGTCCCTGAGGTTCCCACGAAGATCCAAAAACTGCTTTCTAACCAAGGCAGTCTGTCTAGCAAAATCTGGGAGAAAAAGAAGCTTCCTAGCTTGCCATTTTACTACTTTTAATTGTTTAGAAGCCTCAAAGATCTTCATTGCATGCTGAAAATGCAACACTTTAATTATCATTGGTCTAGGATGCATCTGAATATTTTGAATACGAGAAGGCAGCCTGTGTTCCCTCTCTATTTCAAACGGCTCCAGAAATTGAAGAGATAAAACTTCAGGGATAAAAGTAGCATGGAATGCAATTGGGTTTTTCCCTTCCATACCCTCTGGAATTCCCAAAATACATATATTATTCCTCTTACTTTGATTTTCCAACTCCTCCAAGTCAGAAGAAATCCTAGCAATGGTTTTATGATCTCTGTAGCACTGACAAGCAGTTTCCTCAACAGCTACTATCCTCTACTCCAATTGTTCAGTGCAAGCATTGATCATAGCCATTTAATGAGTCAAATTACAAATTTCACTCTGAAGCCCATTTAATTTTGAGGTAGTCTCTTTAAGCAATTCCTTGATTATATGAAGATCTGCTATGACTTATTCCAGGAGTTCATTGGATTCCTTAGGCAAAGGAATTTTAGAAGGGATCAGCTTTTAATCTCTTGGCATTTCCTCCAGATTAAAAAGCAGAAGCAATATCCTAGTTTTAGTAGGGCAGAACTTCAAAAATAAAAAGAAACAAGATGTATTGAACTCCTTCAGAGCATACAATCATGCGAGGCATGGGAGAGCAGTGAAACTACACTACCATCTTCACTCGTGGCTAAGCTCCATGGGTGAATATGTACTTATTTTATTTTTTAATTGTAATTTGCTTATCTTGGTCATTTGCATTACTCTTGATTGTCTTTATACTGTATGAAAGGATGGGTGGGTGGGGGGAAAGGGATAAGTACTTATTGTATCAATTGATGGAATTAAGTGCTGCTTTATTTTGTAAATTGTTTGATAATATGTTGCACTTGTTGGTTTTTAAAATGAATAAAGTTAAAAAATAATAATAATAATTTGCTGGTAGGCACCTAACTCAGTGAGATATAAGCATCTACAACGATGTGCCTATCAGCTTCTACCCAAAAGTAGGCTTGGATAGGGGCAAAATTTGGGCATGGATTCAGTTAGGTGTGATTCTACAAACAGCACCTAAATTTGACATGCAATAGGTGCCATTTATAGAATCAAGCCCAAAATGTTTTCACAATATTGGAGGTGCTCAAGCAGCCATAGAGCTGGTTCCCTTGTGGATAAAAGCAATATTCACCTGCTGTCTGTTTAAAGATGAATGCAGAAATACCAATCTTAATTTTAAATGGATACTTTTTCTCTACAAAGCTTCAGTATATAAATAAGGACATAAAAATTGCCATACTGGGACATTCTGAAGGTCCATCAAGCCCAGTATCCTTTTTCCAACGGTGGGCAGCTGGTACTTAGTAGTAAAACAGATTTTGTGTTGCTTATCCTAGGAATAAGCAGTGGATTTACCCAAGCTATTATTTGGACTTCTCCTTTAGGAAATTATCCAAGCCTTTTTTAAACCCCGCTAAGCAATGAATTCCAGAGTTTAATTACATGTTGTATGAAGAAATATTTTCTCCAGTTTGTTTTAAATGTACTACTTAGTATCTTTTTTGCATGCCCCCTAGTTTTAGTATTTTTGGAAAGAGTGAACAAGCGATTCATATCTATCCTTTCCACTCCACACAGTATTTTATAGACCACTATCATATCCCCCTGAGCCATCTCTTCTCCAAGCTGAAGTGTCCTAGCTGCTTTAGCCTCTCCTCATAAGAAAGTCATCCCAAACCTTTTATCATTTTCATCGCCTTTCTCTGTACTTTTTTATAATTCTACTATATCTTTTTGAGATACTCTGACCAGAACTGCACATGGAATTCAACTTGCAGCTGTACCATAGAATGATACAAGGGCATTATAACATTTTCAACTTTGTTTTCCATTCCTTCCTGATAATTCCTAACATTCTATTTGCTTTCTTAGTCGCTGCAGCACATTGAGCTGAGGGTTTCAACTTATACAGATAAGTTATCCTTACAATGTTGAAAACCATAAATTCAACAACCTGACATACGAATAGACTGGCTTGAAGTCTGTATAAAGATATAAGGATAACTTATTTATATATCTTTACGAGGTGATCATCCTACTAAATCTTAACCTCATTATATTTAACTCTTTATTGTTAGTTCATTAATGTGGTGTAAATTTAGCTTCTAACTTACAGTGAGCTTACGAAGCATTTATAGTCTGGTCAATTTTTGCACTTTTTAATGTCTAAAAGTGACTGAAAGTGGAAATCGGGCAGTAATTCAATACAAGAAAATTAAAACCACTGCTTTAGCAATAATGGATTTCTTATCAGATTCAGGATGTTAAATAACTACTTTGGCCAAAGTGGCACTTTACTGAAGTTTGATCAATAGAGTGCCTGAAATGAATGCCAAGATTCCACACTTAGAGGCAATTACTGAGTCAGTTCCTCATAAAAAATGTAAGCTCATTCTCTGCTTTCAAGACCATACAACTCTTTCTATACCTAGTCTTAAAGGAATATTTGTGATTATTTCCTTACAACAAAGCATCTTTTAGTTTCTACATAAAAATAAATGGGTGTTTGTCCAGTTCTTAGATGCAGTATGCCAGCACATGCTCCTGACAGGTCTCATGAACACTGGTTGCAATACATATTTAGAATGCCTGATTTAATTTTTATTTATTGCCTACTTTTATTGGCCAGGATATGAGTCAGGTTATAGAAAGAATAAAACATACAGGAGCTTGGCTATGAGGAGTGGTAGTGGTGGAGATAAGATGGTGCTGCCTTCTAGTTTTTGAATGCTCCTGCTTTGCTGCTCTAGTGAAATTTTCCCTGCTATCATTTTTCCAATAAGAAAAAGGAAGATCAGGCCACAGGGGTTTTTTCTCTTGGTTGTATCCATATGGGCCAAACTACAATTCCTTAACTTGTTTAGTGGTAGGACTGAAGCATTAGGGCTGAGTCTCCTAGAAGGGCCAGCCTGACCTGAGAAAGACTTCTCTCGGCCCTAACCACTGCATAGTTGGGTTGAGCCTGAGGATGTATTTTTCTCATCTGCTGAGGATGCTAGTGGAGGAGAGGCATTTAGAGGAGAAAGTCTGGGCACAGAGATCCCTCACAGCCCTGTACTGGAGTCACTATGCTGGTTGGTGAGTCTGCACTGAATTATTTGTCAGGTGCCATGGAGGAAGGCTAGGCGTCAGCGGGCCTATGAGTGGAGAGTCTTCAATGGTTCAGAGTCATTTGGAAGTGCAGTTGTCTTGTTGGAATGGATTGTTTTCAATCAGGTTGAATACCAGTGAGAGGTCCTTGAATGACTGCTCGGAGAGAGAAGAGGTAATAGAGATAAGCAAAGCACAGAAGCAAACCAAGAAATCTAGAAATGTGCAGTTTATTAAATTGACACCCAATGTGGCCATGTTTTGTCCAAAGGCAGTGTCAGCGGTAATACTGCAGAACAAATAATAAAACCCCCGTTTCTACTGTGGCCCGAAGCGCTAAATCCTCCGACACTGATCAGACACTCATAGTAACACAACACACTTACTCATTTTTAAACAATAATCCATTGACTTTAATTCTGTAAAATCATTCTTAGTTTTATATCAGTTTGGTACTCAAACACCTCACATTCTCTCTTACATTATGTTCGAACTACATGCATAGTTTCTCTGTCTCATACATATTCATTTTTTATGTAATCACGTTAGATATACAGTATGTTTGATTCTTTATTTCAGCATCTTTTTCAGATTTCCCATCTTCACATAGCGGCCAATAATTGTTCAGATAAAGAGTATTTACTTTTCTGTCCTTATGATTTAAACATCTGCACCCTCACTGATTTACTTTTCACATGGCAATATGAGGCATTAGTGGTATCAATCACCATGGCTGCTTTTCATATGGTTCCTTCCGCACTGTGGGCTCCTTTTATGAAGGTGCGCTACAGATTTTACCGCACGCACCGGATTAGCGTGCGCTAGCCAAAAATCTACCGCCTGCTCAAAAAGAGGCGGTAGCGGCTAGCACATGCAGCATTTTAGCATGCGCTATTCCATGCATTAAGGCCCTAGCGCGCCTTTGTAAAAGGAGCCCTATGTTATCACACTCCATATCCGCATGGTCAGTCTTGCACTTTGAAATAGTCATTTTCCATGGCACTACATCAAATATTTGTCACCCCTTTTAATTTCCATATTTTGAATTCTGTTTCTTCATAGTGGCATCCATTTTATCACCAGCACTGGGTGAGTGAAATATAGGCTTTTTTTAACAATTCTATTTCCTTCCATTTGTTTTTGTATTTTTTAAATATACATAGTTTTGCATACAAACAACTATACCACATCCATATCATATTCACTTTTTGCTTTTACCTCCTGTAGTATTGATTTATGAGGTACCCTAGTTCACTAAACCCCTCCCCTTTATGAAGCTTCATTATGGTTATTTATTGCCAGCCATGGCGGTAAAAGCTCCGACACTCATAGAATTCTTATGAGCATCAAAGCTTTTACCACCACAGCCGGCAATAAAAAGTCCTAATGTGGCTAAGTAAAAGGGTGAGGGGTGGTGGTATTTATTTGTTCAGTGCTCCTGACCAAAGACCAGATCACATAATTCAAAAGCATTCTTCATACTGACATTTTCTTTTTCCATTCCAGATAGGAGCGTTGCTTCTATAAACTTTTGGGTTTTTCAGTATACTCATTTTTATGCAATACAGACTTCACAAAGTACAAATTCTATGTTTATTGTCATGACACTCCTCTTATTTATATCTCTAGTCCCTTAGAAAATATTCCTTTCAACACTCTTTTAGCTTCTCACCAAATATTCTATCACATCATGCTATTCCAGTGGCATACCTAGCCTATGTGATACCCGGGGCCCATCATTTTTTGACACACACACACAGGGGCCCATCATTTTTTCACACACACACACACACAAAACACCTTCACCTAGTATGGAATATGTAATCACAAACTAACCCCTCCCCCTTTTACAAAACTGTAGTGTGGTTTTTAACCATGGTGGTAACAGCTCTGACTCTCATAGAATTCTGAGCATCAGAGCTGTTACTACCACGGCTGGTGCTACAAAACGCTCTACAGTTTTGTAAAAGGGGGAATAAAATAGAAATACGTAGACAAAGGTTAAATTGAACCACCAAGAAGCTGGACTCTGCACACACCACAAAAACACCACAAAAACAGCAATGCACCTCCCCTAAAGCAAAAAAATAAATAAATAGAATTTTTTTCAACCTTGTCTTCTCTAGTTTCTGCTTTCCTCATCTTCTTGTCACTCTCTTCCTTTCATCTACTGCCTACCCTCTCTCTGCTCCTTCTATATGGCATCTTTTCTCCTATTCCTCTTCAAGAAACTTTATGTCTTCCCCTTCCATCTCTCCCTTCACCCCCATTGGTCTGGCATCCATCTTCTTTCCTTCCCTCCTCCAATGGACTGTTATCTCTCTCCTCTCCTCTTCTTCCCTCTCCCACTTGCCCATGGTCTGGCATTTTACTCTCTTCCTTCCCCTGCACACCAATTCCATGAGCATCTGTCCACCTTTCTTTCCCTCCAATCCAATTCCATCCAGTATCCTTCCCCCTTATGCCTCTCTCTCTTTTCCCTGCACACCAATTCCATCAGCATCTGCCCCATTCTCTCCCTCCAACACCCTTCCATACCACCCTGACCCCCTTTCATTCTCTCCACCACCCTTCCATACCACCCTGACCCCCTTTCTCTCCCTCCACCACCCTTCTATGCTTCTCTCTCCCTCCAAACCAGCGATGACTGCTTCTGCTGCCTCTACTCCAGAAGACATAAGTGATGTTGGAGGGGGTGGACCGACAGACGCAGGGAGTTGCGGCAAGGTGCTGCAATGACTGCGGCTGCCAGTCCACCCCCCACTGACGTCTTCCGGAGCAGAGGCAGCAGAAGCAATCATCGTGGGACCTTCCTGCACTTCAGCGCAGCTGCCGACTCTGCATCGGAAAAAGTACGGCAGCTGCGCTGAGATGCAGTTTAGAGCAGTGCGGGAGGTTTCAGACCCAGCTTGCTATGCACCCCCTTAGGGCTGGCACCTGTGGCGGTCCGCACCCCCGGCCCGCATTTGGTATGCCACTGTGCTATTAAGTTTCGTAAGAGATATTCATATGGCAACAGACCAGGTCAACTTCTCTTTTGCCACCAGTCTTCTATTTTGACACACACTATATATGCAGAGTTCTCCCTAGCGCTTTTTAGCTGGGTACTCCGCCTGGCTAATTTAGGTGAGCGCCCAGCTGTCATCACGGTCGCGAATTCTGCTGCTGCCGCTGCCACTCAAACACTTTTTAAAACCCCTCTCACTGGCTTGGGGATTCCCTGGCCTGACTCGGCACAGCCTGAAGAGCCGCTGGAAGTTCTGTGTTTAACTCTGGCCTCAGCCTGACTTTTTATTTTTTTGCTTGTGTATTGAATTTAAAAATAAAGAGAGTAAAAAAAGAAAAATAACCCCGAAAAACCAGGCGATTTTTCAAACCCTCCCCATAACATTAGCCTGCAATTTGTATTTTGTGTGTGTATGCAATGGGTGGCTCCCGTTCACGATCAGGAAGACAGGTCTGGGGAGTTAGAAAATTGCTTTGGGAAAACACAGCGCTGGCATGCTTCCTGCCTTCCTGCTGCTGCTGTCATTTTCTATTCTCTGTACCCTGGATTAGCAGCAGTACCACTTTCTCCTTATTGTAATTTGCCTGACAGCTGCAGTAGTGTTATCGAATCGATTCCCTTCTGCAGCCTCGGGGATTTTGCTAGGCCGCACCCACCTCCGATGATGCAACTTCCTTCTTCCTCGGAAGCGGGATGGCCTAGTAGAGGCCCCGAGGCTGCTGGAGGGAATTGACTTGCTAAAACTATGGCAGCAGTCAGGCAAGTTACAATAAGGAGAGAGCGGTGCTGCTGCTAGTCCAGGGTATAGAGAATAGAAAGTGACAGCGGCAACAGGAAGGCGGGAAGCATGCTGGCGCTGCATTTCCCCAAAGCAATTTTCTACTTCCCCAAGCCCCAGGGGGGAGTGGTGCCGATGGATCTGGGAGATAAGAGGGAAGGGTGCTGCTGCTAGTCAGGGGAGAGGGGGAGGTGCGCTGATAGGAGGAAAAGAGAAGAGGAAAGAGTGGTGCTGCTAGACCTGGGAGGTGAGTGGATAAGGTACTGCTTCTAGTCAGAGGGGAGAGAAAGGGAAGGGAGAGGATTCCTGCTAGTCGGAGAGGAGAGGTGCTGCTGGTACTAGGGATGGAAAGGAGAGGTGCTGCAGTTAGTCGGTGGGGAAAACGGAAGTAGAGAGGAGGGAAGGGAGAGGTGCTATTGGACCTGAGTGGTGGAGGGAGGTGAGAGGGAGAGGTGCTTCTTGATTAGGAACAGAGGAGAGTGCTGCTGGACTTAAAATGGAAGAGGTAAAGTTGCAGCAGGACTGAGGAGAGAGCAGTGGAGGAGGAGAGTGGATGTGGAAGGAGTGAAGAGCAGTGGACAAGGAGAGTGAGAGGGGATGGGGAAAGGGGGAATAGACATGCTGCTGCACCCAATTGGGGTGAGAGAGGGGAGGAGGGAGAAGGAAGACCAGGAAGGGAGAGGAGAGGAAAGAGGCAGACGCCAGAACGTGGCGATTAATGGAAGTTGCTCGGAGGAAGGAAAGGTGAGTAGTGGATTCCCTCAGAGTTCGGTGCTGGGGCCAATCCTGTTCAATATGTTTGTGAGTGATATTGCTGAAGGGTTAGAAGGAAAAGTGTGCCTTTTTGCAGATGATACCAAGATTTGTAACAGAGTAGACACCAAAGAGGGAGTGGAAAATATGAAAAAGGATCTGCAAAAGTTAGAGGAATGGTTTAATGCCTGGAGACTAAAATTAAATGCAAAGAAATGCAGAGTAATGCATTTGGGGATTAATAATCAGAAGGAACAGTATATGCTTGGAGGTGTGAAGCTGATATGCACGGATGGGGAGAGGGACCTTGGGGTGATGGTGTCCGAAGATCTAAAAGCAAAAAAACAGTGTCACAAGGCGGTGGCTGCCAGAAGGATGCTGGGCTGTATAAAGAGAGGCATAGCCAGTAGAAGGAAGAAGGTGTTGATGCCCCTGTACAGGTCATTGGTAAGGCCCTACTTGGAGTATTGTGTTCAGTTTTGGAGACCGTATCTGGCGAAGGACATAAGAAGACTTGAAGCGGTCCAGAGGAGGGCGACAAAAATGATAGGAGGCTTGCGCCAGAAGATGTATGAGGAGAGACTGGAAGCCCTGAATATGTATACCCTAGAGGAAAGGAGGGACAGGGGAGATATGATTCAGACATTCAAATACTTGAAGGGTATTAACGTAGAACAAAATCTTTTCCAGAGAAAGGAAAATGGTAAAACCAGAGGACATAATTTGAAGTTGAGGGGTGATAGATTCAAAGGCAATGTTAGGAAATTCTACTTTACGGAGAGGGTGGTGGATGCCTGAAATGCGCTCCCGATAGAGGTGGTGGAGGTAAAACTATGACTGAGTTCAAAGAAGCGTGGGATGAACATAGAGGATGTAGAATCAGAAAATAATATTAAAAATTGAACTAAGGCCAGTACTGGGCAGACTTGCACGGTCTGTGTCTGTGTATGGCCATTTGGTGGGGGATAGGCTGAGGAGGGCTTCAGTGGCTGGGAGGGTGTAGATGGGCTGGAGTAGGTTTTAACAGAGATTTTGGCAGTTGGAACCCAAGCACAGTACCAGGTAGAGCTTTGGATTCTTGCCCAGAAATAGCTATGAAAAAAAAATTTAAAAATTTAAATTGAATCAGGTTGGATAGACTGGATGGACCATTTGGGTCTTTATCTGCTGTCATCTACTATGTTGAGGAAGAAATTTGCTAGTTCTTGAGCTGAGATTTTATTAGAGAAGGTTGCAGATTCTTGGTTTGGATGGGATGTCAGTTGTCGTACTAGGTGAAACAGTTTTTTGTTGTTGTTTGTGTAGCCTCCTATGAATGTTTTCCAGTATAAATGTTTCTGTGGGGTGTGGCTTTTCTTCCTTATTATTTATAGTATTCCTTTCTACTATTATGATTTTTATTTGTAAGCCGCTATGACCTTGTCGTACCACCCATCTGGGCAGCAGCAGATGGATAGTGTTGGAGGCGGAAGATCGCGTTTGATGCGACAACATCAAATTATACTGCACAGAAGAAAGGCCCAGCAATCTACTTCTGTATTCAGCTATGAAAACTTGATGATGTTCATCAAGTCACTAGGACTCAAACACAAGTCAATGGCACCTAATAACAATGGCAAGGTTTCAAGGTTTATTAGTATTTGATCAGATCGCTTATCAAGTGTTTCTAAACAAAGTACACCAATAAAACTATAAGAACATAAAGTATCATATAACATTTTTTTAAAAAACCAAACAACTAATCTTTAGCTATAGCAGGATATCAATGATATAGACCATAGAAGTCCACCTGGTACTGTCCTTAGGTTCCAACTACTGTAGTTGCCATCAACGCTCACTCTAATCAAGCCAAACAATCTTGTAATTTGTGAGATAATAATAATAATAATAACTTTATTCTTCTATACCGCCACAATCTTGCGACTTCTAGGTGGTTTACAATCAAGAGTGCTGGACATTCAGCGAAATACAATAAGTAGATATTCAGAGGAAATACAGAGATCAGAGACCTCAGGAGGCAATAGTATAGAAATACAATTTGCTGAGCGAAAATGTAATATGTACATTTTAGTAGGTAATGTCCGACAGGACCTGTTGGGGATAAATAGCAACGTAAAGTTACGATAAGATGAAGATAACAGATTATATTTATAACAGTGCTGTAAGTTCAGGTGGAATAGGGAGGGGGGAGGGAGAGGGAGAGCGGGTCAATTGTTTAGGTATTTCTGGAACAGGTATGTTTTTAGACTATCTTCATTTACCAAATTACTTGAGTTTCTATCAAAGCCCTCTGCATCTCATCCTAAACCATATATGGGACATAGACTACAAGTCTGCCCAGTACCAGCCTTAGCTCATAGAAACATAGAAATAGACGGCAGATAAGGGCCCACGGCCCATCTAGTCTGCCCACCTTAATGTCCCTCCCCTACCTTTGCCCTGTGAATAGATCCCATGTGCCGATCCCATTTGGCCTTAAAATCAGGCACGCTGCTGGCCTCAATCACCTGTAGTGGAAGACTATTCCAGCGATCAACCACTCTTTCAGTGAAAAAGAATTTCCTGGTGTCACCTCGTAGTTTCCCGCCTCTGATTTTCAACTGATGCCCTCTTGTTGTCGTGGGACCCTTGAAAAAGAAGATATCTTCCTCCGCCTCGATGCGGCCCGTAAGATACTTGAACGTCTCGATCATGTCCCCCCTCTGTCTGCGCTCCTCGAGCGAGTATAGCTGTAATTTGTCAAGCCGTTTTTCGTATGGTAGATCCTTGAGTCCCGAGACCATCCTGGTGGCCATTCTTTGCACCGACTCCAGTCTCAGCACATCCTTGCGATAATGCAGCCTCCAGAATTGCACACAGTATTCCAGGTGGGGCCTCACCATGGATCTATACAATGGCATAATGACTTCCGCCTTACGACTGACGAAACCCCTTCGTATGCAGCCCATGATTTGTCTTGCCTTGGACGAAGCCTGCTCCACTTGATTGGCAGACTTCATGTCCTCACTGACGATTACCCCCAAGTCTCGTTCTGCTACCGTTTTTGCTAGGATCTCGCCATTAAGGGTATAAGACTTGCATGGATTCTGGCTGCCCAGGTGCATAACTTTGCATTTTTTGGCATTGAAGTTGAGTTGCCATGTCCTAGACCATCGCTCCAGTAGGAGTAGGTCGTGCATCATGTTGTCGGGCACTGAATCTTCGTCTGTTGTGCAGTTTGGCGTCATCGGCGAATAATGTTATTTTACCTCGAAGCCCTTCTGCCAAGTCTCTTATAAAGATGTTGAATAGGATTGGGCCCAAGACTGAGCCCTGTGGTACTCCACTAATCACCTCCGTCATTTCGGAGGGGGTGCCGTTCACCACCACCCTTTGGAGCCTACCTCCAAGCCAGCTCCCAACCCATTTCGTCAATGTGTTACCTAATCCTATAGAACTCATCTTGCTCAGTAACCTGCGGTGTGGTACGCTATCGAATGCTTTGCTAAAGTCCAGGTACACGATGTCCAGGGACTCCCCAATATCCAGCTTCCCCGTTACCCAGTCAAAGAAGCTGATCAGGTTGGATTGGCAGGATCTCCCCTTAGTAAATCCATGTTGTCGGGGATCCCATAGATTCTCCTCATCCAGGATCTTATCTAATTGGTGTTTGATTAGAGTTTCCATTAGTTTGCTCACTATCGATGTTAGACTCACTGGTCTGTAGTTTGCTGTCTCCATCTTTGAGCCTTTCTTGTGGAGTGGAATGACGTTAGCCGTCCTCCAGTCCAACGGGACGCTGCCTGTACTAAGGGAGAGGTTGAAGAGCACGGACAGTGGCTCTGCCAAGACATCACTCAGTTCCCTAAGCACCCTGGGGTGCAGGTTGTCCGGCCCCATTGCTTTGTTAACCTTGAGCTTTGACAGCTCACCGTAGACACTGCTGGGCGTAAACTCAAAGTTACTAAACGGGTCAACTGAGCCAACCCTTGTCTGTAGCTGAGGGCCGAGCCCTGGCGCTTCTCGGGTGAAGACTGAGCAGAAGTATTCATTTAATAGTTGGGCTTTTTCCGAATCCTTTTCCACATAGTCTCCGTCTGGTTTCCTAAGACGTACAATCCCGCCTGAGTTTTTTCTTCTTTCACTGATATACCTGAAGAAGGATTTATCTCCCTTCTGGATGTTCTTTGCTAGAGACTCCTCCATGAGGAATTTAGCCTCCCTGACTGCTGTTTTGACGGCTTTTGATTTGGCCAGGTAGTCTGCTCTAGAGTCCTGCTTCCCTGATTGTTTGTAAGAGATGAATGCTTTTTTCTTCTCCTTGATCAGGTCTGAGATCTCCGCAGTAAACCACTGTGGCTTATTGTTCCTTCACCGTTTACTTACTGATTTTACATAGCGGTTTGTTGCTTCTTGTATGGTTGCTTTCAAAGTCGACCACATGTCTTCCACGTTATCGGTTTCTTCTTGGCTTTGTAGCGCCTGGTGAACGAAGTCTCCCATTTCTTCATTTTATACATTCATTTTCTAATTAGAGATCCTCTATGTTCATCCCATGTTTTTATGAACTCTGCCACCTCACTTGGGAGGGCATTGCAGCCTTGCAAGGCTGCCCCGTGCAATCTTGGCAGTCATTTGAACATCTTTGGACTGGCACAGTTCTCAGCAACAGGGACAGGAGTCAGCTCTTTCCTGTCCCCAAAGAAGCCACTGGAGCACCAGGGATAATAAAGTAGGGCAGATGGGAGGGTTGGCATTGGAATTGGCGGGCGGATGGCAGGGTTGATGTTGGAATTCTACCACAGGGGGGTAGACGAGTAGGAGGCAGGGGCAGATGACAAGGGAAGGGAAAGAGGGGGATGAATGGTGGCTTGAGCATCGGCAGGGACAGGAAAGGAGTCAGGCTCTTTCTTGCCCCCAAAGAAGCCACTAGATCACTAGGGACATAAAAAAGTAGGCTTTGGGAGTGTACCCTGAGTCCCCATTACCACAGTATTATTGTGGCAGCGGTTCCTGTTCCTGTGGCACTACCAGGGAATGGACAATCATTGCCATCAGGGCCACCATCAGGGCAGTACTACCAGTCCTGCATTCAGGGGCCCGGAGCTAACAGGGGGCCCGGGCCAGTAGCGTACCTAGGGGGGGGGCAGGAGAGAGAGCTGAACGGGGACGATGGGGGACCCGCGGGGTTAAATATAACTCAAGCCGCGAGGCTCGTCTTCTACTCTGACTGCCCTGCCGCTCACACAGCCGATCGGAAGTCTTCCCCGACGTCAGCGCTGACGTCGGAGGGAGGGCTTAAGCAAAGCCCGGCCTCCGACGTCAGCGCTGAAGTCGGGGAAGACTTCTGGTTGGCTATGTGTGTGCGGCGGGACAGGCAGGAAATAGAAGACAAGCCTACGCGGCTCGAGCTACATTTTGCTGAGAAAGTTGCTAAGATGGGCTGGGAGGCAAACGGGGAACACAAAAGGGGGAGGGAGTGCGTTTTGGACACAGAAGGCATGGACTTGGGAGAGAGGAAGGGAGGGAAAGAGATGCTGAGGTGGGGGAGGGAATGCATTTTTGGACTCAGAAGGCATGGACTTGGGAGAGAGGAAGGGAGGGAAAGAGATGCTGAGGTGGGGGAGGGAATGTGTTTTTGGACACAGAAGGCATGGACTTGGGAGAGAGGAAGGCAGAGAAAGAGATGGTTGTGTACATGGGGAATAGAAGAAAAGAGAATTTTTGGTCATAGGGAGGGAGTGAGGTACAGACAGTGGCATACCAAGGTGGGGGTGGGGGCGGTCTGCCTTGGGTTTACGCCCCAAGGGGGTGCACAGCTGGCCACCCTCCAGTGTTCTCCCTAGGCTGGCAAACTGCGTCTCTTTAGCCACTTGAGTGCCACCGCCGCCATTGGGAACAGGCCGGTGCCAAGTTCTCCCTGCTTTTCCCTGTGGGGCCACCCGCGTCAATTCTGACGTCGGAGAGGACGTTCTGGGCCAGCCAATTGCCTGGCTGGCCAAGAACGTCCTCTCCGACGTTAGAATTGACGTCGAGTGGCGAGAGTTGGTCGGCCCCACGGGGAAGAGAAGCAGGGTGAACTCGGCGCCGGCCTGTTCCCAATAGCGGCAGTGGCAGCCTATTCCCCAGTGGCGGTGGCAGCATTTTCCCAATGGTGGTGGCATAGGGGAGGGCAAGAAGAAAGAAAGAAAGGAGGGGGGGACAGGGAGCCAGAAAAAAAAAAAAGAAAGGGGGCTGGGTGAAACAAAGAAAAATGGGGCACGGAGAGAGAGAAAGACAGACATACAGAATGAAAGGGGGTATGGAGAGAGAGAAAAAGAAAGAAGGGGGCAGGGTGAAACAAAGAAAAAGTTTGGGGAGGGAATGAGGTCTGGAGGAGAGGAAGCATACAGGAGGCTGAAAGAAGGGAAGAAATATTGGATGCACAGTCAGAAGAATAAAGTGCAACCAGAGACTGATGAAATTACCAAAGGTAGGAAAATGATTTTATTTTCAATTTAGTGATCAAAATGTGTCCGTTTTGAGAATTTATATATGCTGTCTATATTTTGCACTATGGCCCCCTTTTACTAAACTGCAATAGCGTTTTTTAGCGCAGGGAGCCTATGAGCTTCAAGAGCAGCGTGGGGCATTCAGCGCAGCTCCCTGTGCTAAAAACCGCTATCGCGGTTTAGTAAAAAGGGAGGGGGAATATTTGTCTATTTTTGTATAGTTGTTACTGAGGTGACATTGCATAAAGTCATCTGCCTTGACCTCTTTGAAAATCCGCGGAATATAAATGATAATTAACATTTTCTCTGAGTACAGCGTGCTTTATGTTTTTAAAATTTTATTGTTGGTCACAAAGGTAAGGGGGAGGGAGGGCGGGGAGCTGCTGAAAGAGTCTACCTTGACGTGGTTGCAGGCTTACAAATCTTTTGGTCAAAGAGTGCGGCGACAGAGAAAAGTATGTGTGTATTCGGCCCATGGAAGAAGGGGTGTGTGGGGGGGAAGGGGTGCGTGGGGGGGGGCCTAATAGGATTGCTCAGTAAGGGGTCCAGAAATTTCTGATGGCGGCCCTGACTACCATGGGAATACTTAGTAAGAACTGCAGCAGGTTACCATGGGATTTACTGCGGTAACAGTTACTGTCACTCACTATTGCTCAATCCATTATTCTCTGTCCTCTCCCAGGAACCAATAGCAGTCTCCCTCAGAACACTGGGCTTTGGCGGGAAATTATGGTAACCAAAAGCTTGTATTTTCTGTAAAACTCTCTTCAGTTTATCAAATGTTTATCCTCAATCAGTTGTTCTCTGTCCTCTCCCAGGAACCATTAAGAAGTCCTCCTCTATGCTAGAATATGGTTGTTGTGGTGGTGATGGTTGTGGGAAACAGGACAACCTAAAGCCAAGAATTTAGCTCACACTCTCCTTTTATTATCTCCCCCTCCCCTTGGGAAAAGTGACCTCCTACTCCTCCCAGTATGCTACCCTAACCATTCCAGCTTAGTCTCAGTGACCATCTGAAAAATCCACTGTCTCTGTCTTTATGGCAGAGGAATGTAACCCAAATTTGTGCAGAGTTTTATCATTCCTTCTCCCCTGCATAGCTAGTGCTGAGCTGGGACTGCTGGGCATCAACCAAACCACAGGGCAGGGTACATAGAGACACCACCCTTCTGTCGCATGAATCTAGATGACCACCTAAGATTGCCTTAGTGGTAGGGCAGAAGAAAAGAAAATTAATAAGGAAGTAGAAGTGTTTTTTTTAGGGAATAGGAAAAAGTAAGCAATAACCAGATAAAGGTAGTAAATAAACAGATTTGTACTGTATTTGTTTACTTTCGTAAAATATACAGTAAGCTCTCAGTTATCTGGCACCCATGGGGATTACTGGATGCTGGATAACTGTAATTTCGGTTGCTTGAAAGTTACTGGACAAATAGTTTTGTCTCCCTTCTCACCTCACACTTTCATCTTCCCACTCCCACTTGTAGGTCCAACATCTGTTCTTTCCTTCTTTCTGGGTCACTTTCTCTTTCCCACTTCCTTTCCCCCTTGTCTCTCCACTTATGGGTCCAGCATCCATCCATCTCCCTTCCCCTGTACCCTACTGGACCCTCCCCCCCCCACACACCACTTCTGGCACACCTCTCCCCCACCCACCCCCCATGCAGATCTAGGCTCCTGGAACCCCCTAACTTAACAAAGCAGCAGCCGCCGAACAGAACTGGAGTGAGGGAGGGGGCCTGGAGTGAGGGAGGGGGCTTTGCAACTCAGGGCAGCTGTTGCTGTTGCTTCTGCTTCAGGGATGATTTTTTTTTTTTTTTTTTTCCCAGTTGGGTGAGAGTGCTGGTTGCTTGAGTACTGGTTAATCAGGATTCTACTGTATTTCTAAAAAGTGTAATAAAAAAAATCCCAAGTCAGTCAAGACAATATGGCAATATAGAGCCTGAACACATTCCACAACTATTTGTGAATATTTCAGGCTCGAGCGCCACTTTATAGTGTAATGACAGGTAGCCTGCTAATCGGCATCAGGATAATTGTCTAAAGCGTACATTAACATTTACACGTGTAAATTCTTAGAATAATGGCATGTACGTGCATATGTGTGTGTTAAGTATGCAAACGTTTTACCTAAGTGGCATTCTACAAGGGGCCACTGAAATATTCTCAGCCCAGCCAAGAAGAGGATGAAGTGGAGCCATGAAACTTACAAGTAATTCCACACTTTTCTTAACACTTTTCATTTCAATGATATAAAATGAAATGGAAAGTGTCAAGAAAAGTGTGGAATACCTTGTAAGTTTCATGGATCCACATTAGCCTCTTCTTGGTTGGGTTGAGAACCTTTCAGCGGCCCCTCCCACAAATATATAGATATCTTATATACTGTCACAAACACTCCTCAGAGCGGAGCTCAGCAATGACAAATCTCTGCTCTGGCGTGTCCCCTACTACCAGGGGTATCCTCGAGTCTTTTGATTGGCCCTAGGAAACTGCCTAGGCCTGGGAGAGAAAGGGTAAGTACTGGCTTCAAAACACCAAAACTCAGACAGAGTTCTCCAAAAATCAATAATAGTTTTATTTTTTAAGAGGGCCTGCAAAATGTTTTGTTCCCATTTCAAGGCCAATTGTGACTCTAATTCCTTAATGTGTTGTTCCAAATTAGATAATTCCAATTTAATTTGTTTCCTAGCATGTGCCGAATATGAAACAATTTGCCCTCTCATGGTAGCTTTGAAAGCATCTCATAGTGTTTCTAAAGAGATTTCCTCTGAGGCATTAATTTGGAAATATTCATTCATTTTTAATTGAAATTCTTCAATAAAGTTAGCATCTGCAAGCAATGTATTATTGAACCTCCACACAGGGAACCCAACCTGAATGGCCTGCTTCAACTGCATTTTGGACCCCGGTTCGTTTACAGAAGTTAGATAGCTCTAAATCTAATAGATGGTGGCACTGTTATCTTGAAGCTGGGACATTAGATCATTTGTTATTCTATTGTCCATTAATACTTGCTTTTTGGAAATCAATATGGGGTCAAATAAACAATTTGTTAGATAATCCAGTGGCATTATCCTATGACACGTATTGTTTGTTATGTCAATAAGGGCTAAAAGCCAAATATCCTCTAATAACAATAAGCTTCTACTCATTATGACAGGGATTGCCATACAACAGATTACGAATAACTGGAAAAATTGGGAGAGGCTGAATTATAGCTTTTGGTGGAACTCTTTGTGTCACATATTCAAAATGGAAAGGATAAATGCCATGCAGCAGGGAAATTTTTAAAAAATTCAGGTTATTTGGGAGCCATTAACAAGATACTGACTGTAAACATCTTACAATATTATAGCAGGAGACACAAACCTACATTTAGAAAACAAGAAAAATCCCGACACAAAAGATTTTAAAAACTTCCTATCCTCACTCAACTTCAATCTCCCTTCATCCACACAAACCCATGAAAAAGGCCACCAGCTAGATCTGGTAGCTATGTCCACAAAAGAAATCCTAAATCCCACTATCTACATATCAAACGGCATTTGGAACCACGACATCTGGTCCGACCACTACACCTATTACTTTAATTTAAACTGGAACCAAACTAAAGTAAAAACTCACCCAAGGATAAAAAAAGAATATCTCACAAGGGGCCACATTAACCCAGAGGAATTCTGGGCCCACTACAAAGCGCACGAGGAGACGAATGAAGAAGATGAATTCTGGGAACAATGGTCAAAAACAAGCACAACTATCTTAGACAAAATAGCTCCCAAACAAAACAGAACAAACCGCTCAAATAAATATAACAACTGGTACGACTCCGAACTACAAAAAATGAAACAATCAACACGACGACTAGAAAGGATCTGGAACAAATCAGGTGAACTATCCGACAGGAACAATTGGAGATCAAACATAAAGGAATATAAACAACTGATAAATGATAAAAGGAAAAAATTCTACTCAACCAAAATATATACATCTAACACAAGTTCAAAAGGAATTAACACTCATGAATTGTTCAATCTAGTAAAAAATTTATTTGACACCACACGCCACAGTCAATCAACGCACGGCATGAAACTTCCTTCGGCAGACGAGCTAGCACAGCACTTTAACTCAAAAATTGTGAACCTAAGGAACAACTGCCCAGCAAACAACACAGATGAACAGCAAATAGCCAACACACACGAAAACGAAACTCCAGTGGATATGTATTAGAACTCCTTTCAAGACCTAGAATGGAACAACTTCATAAAACTCTACAATAAATACACCAAATCAAACTGCATCCTAGATCCCTGTCCACCCAACATAATGAAAGCAGCCCCTTTAGACTTTAAGATAACACTATGGACTCATATGTCCAACTATTTCAAAAACGGAAAACTCCTATCAACAAATGGTCACATTATAATCACCCCAATCCCAAAAAATCATAAACTACCACTGACTTCAGCAACCAACTACAGACCAGTAGCATCCATCCCATTTTTTGTAAAAATAATGGAAGGCTTGGTACAAACCCAATTGATGGACTACCTAGATCGGTTCTCACTGCTACATGAAACCCAGTCAGGCTTCAGACCTCTGTTCAGCACTGAGACGGTGATAGCAGCAATCTTAGAATACTTACGTAACTTATTTAGTAAGGGCCACAAAGCCTTAGTGATGCAATTCGACATGAGCTCAGCCTTCGACTTGGTAGATCACAAAAAACTACTACAATGCTTAGATTCAATCGGCATCGGAGGCGAAGTGCTGGACTGGTTCCGAGGTTTCCTTACGACCCGCACCTATCAAGTTCGCTTCAATGACAATCTCTCTAAAACATGGAGAAACCCATCAGGCGTTCCACAAGGATCCCCACTATCCTCACTACTCTTCAACGTCTACATAGCTTCACTAGGCACGAAACTAACCCAGCGAGGCATAAAAGTATTCAGCTACGCAGATGACTTCACAATCATAATCCCATTTACAGCATCCCCATCTGAAATCACACCAACAGCAACTGAAGCGCTAAACACGATGGATCAATGGACCACAGATTTCAAACTGAAGCTAAATTCAGAAAAAACTAAATTCTTCATAGCCTCGCCACACGCACAAAACACGACAATATCATTACACATTAACAAACTAAACTACCCCATTCAACCAACGATGAAGATTCTAGGAGTAACACTAGACCAAGGTCTAACCATGAAGGACCACATAAACTCCTTAATCAAAAGAGGGTTTTTCACTCTCTGGAAACTTAAGTCCATTAAGGCGTACTTCCACACTTCAGCTTTTAGAATTCTAGTACAATCCCTAATACTAAACCACCTGGACTACTGCAACATCTCCCATCTGACAATCCCCCAGAAGCAAATGCAAAGACTACAACTGATACAAAATGCAGCAGTTAGGATGATCTTCGGGCTGAAGAAGTCCGATCACATAACCCCTTCGTACCGACTCCTACACTGGCTACCGATGGAGGCGCGCACGAAGTTCAAGCTAGGATGTCTCTACTTCAAGGTACTAAATGGTCTAGCCCCAAAATACATTACAGACCTCTTCTCATTCCCAACCAACAGACATGAAAGAAAAACACACATGAAATTTATCTCCCCACCGGCTAGAGGGTGCAAATATAAGAGACACCATCAACAACTGCTATCATATCAAGCTGCCATATGGGGTAAAGACCTAGTAAAACTAATTGCGCACACAAACAACTATGAAGAATTCAGAAAACACCTAAAAACTTACCTATTCTTGAAATACCTAGGTAACGAACTGGAATATCAACCCCCTCGTAACATCACCACACACCTGAACTTGCAACTGTCAACCCCAAACCCCTAATCACTAAACATGAACACTGTATGAACTTATGGAATATTTCTACTTCTGGGCAAACAACTTGGCATTTCCTGGCCTTGCAACACACAAACTGACGCTAACATTATTAATGTTATCAGAAGTACAATGCTACACTCTGTAAGTCGTTGTACGAGATATACACTGCTATACTCTCTAATTCGCTGTATGTAAAACTTCTCCTGATTGTATTTACAGTTTCTTTTACTGTAAACTGCTATACTCTCTAATTCGTTGTATGTAAAACTTCTCTTGATTGTATTTACAGTTTTGTTTATTGTAAACCGCCTAGAAGTCGCAAGATTACAGGCGGTATATAAAAATAAAGTTATTATTATTATTATTATAAACACTGAAATTACTGGAGGGGGGAATATTTTATGATTTCTTTTGCTTATGAATAATTGTTGGGTATAAGGGAGGGGGGTTATTTGATGCGAGTTAGAACTTGAAGATTTATTAAATGATGTTAAAGTATAAATGATTTTATTATATGTTACACTTATTGTGAGCTTTCAAAATGAATAAAGATTAATTTAAAAAAAATAATAATAATAGTTTTATTCTGACCTCTGTGGTCAAAAGATATAGCACTTAGGCAAATATTTGCTGTTTTTCACAAATACCAGCTTCAAAGAAAAATAAAGGTTCAAAAGAAAACACATACAGTTTGTCTTGCCTGAGTTCATTCACTCTGGCTCAGCAATGAAATCATACTTGTATTCAAAAGCAAACTTCCTTGTAGCAGCAGTTGTTTTAGAAGCATTCACAGCATTTATATAAAGTCAAGATATCTCTCATAGCAGCAAACAGTTCATATACTTTCATAAGCAGCTGAAACAGATTAGTTTTGCATAGGGCTCACTAATACTGTAGCTACCTCTTGGAAGGCAGCACAGCTGAGAGAGATCCTATAATTGTAGTACCAGCAATGGCACACATAGTAAGGTTTTTAAACTAAAAACCATTCACACAGCTCCCATGTTCTTTAGCCCAAACTTCACATAAAGGTAATAGGCTACCAACCCTCAGGTAAGTAAACTTCTTAGTCAAGGTAATGTTTAGCCCAAGGGCAAACAGCAAAAACATAAAGCATTTCTTGCTCAGAAAAAAACCACCAGCTGCTTCACAGCTACTCTGTTTTTTAGTTAATGTCCGTAAGATCGGCCTGGCTCTTTGGAATAGGGCCAGCTTCCTGAACTTCCATTCCCTCAACACACTCTAGAATTTGGAAGGCAGAAGTGGGGAGACTCTCTTCCACTTCTTGCATTGGCCAATCTGGGACCTCAGAGTCTGCTTCCTCCTTTCAAGGCTCCTGCCTTGTTCTGTGCTGCTGGAGAGTTTCAGCCTTGTCATTCTCTCCTCCCCCTACTGCTTGCTTCAGCCTGCCTTTAACCAGCTCAAAGCCACTCCCCTTCAGCCTGTAGAGGGGGTTGTGCTTTGGTTCTACTGCAGGCTTTCCCTGTCTGATTTGCCTTGGTTTCCTAGGCTCAGCTAGCTTGTCTTTAGCTACCCTGGCTGATGTATTGACAGGGTGCCAATGCTGTGAGTCTGCCTGCCCCTGATCCAGATCAGCACTGCTTTTATCACATGGACAAGGGAGGTCAGCCTCAAGTTGGTCACTAGAACTAATCTGGTCAGCTCTTCTGCACAGGATCCTTTTAACAGTTTTAGGTGCAAAACTAGTACAGGTGCTTGGTTTGTCACAATACGAACATGTAATTTATAAGTAAGCATGCCCAAAGGCAGAGCCAGGGTGAAGCATGGCTGGGATATGACACAGCTGCATAATTGATGGAATATTATAAGACACACACACATATCTCTGGCACTTAGCTGCCTACACTTATTCCAGTTCTATGGCTACTATGAGTGGCAGATATTTCAGCTATTAACTGGTATTCTATAAAGCAGGGGTTCTCAACCCACTCCTTGAGACACACCCAGCCAGTCAGATATTCAGGCTACCCACAATGAATATGCACGAGAGAGATTTCTATCCAAAGGAGATAGTGCATGCAGATGTTGTTGATAGGTGACATCGACTCATGTTCGAGTCCTTTACGGAGAGGGTGGTGGATGCCTGGAATGTGCTCCTGGGAGAGGTGGTGGAGAGGAAAACGGTGACTGAGTTCAAAGAAGCGTGGGATGAACACAGAAGATGTAGAATCAAAAAATAATATTAAATATTGAACTAAGGCCAGTACTGGGCAGACTTGCATGGTCTGTGTCTGTATATGGCCGTTTGGTGGGGGATGGGCCGGGGAGGGCTTCAGTGGCTGGGAGGGTGTAGATGGGCTGGAGTAGGTTTTAACGGAGATTTCGGCAGTTGGAACCCAAGCACAGTACCGGGTAGAGCTTTGGATTCTTGCCCAGAAACAGCTATGAAAAAAAATTTTAAAAATTTAAATTGAATCAGGTTGGGCAGACTGAATGGACCATTCGGGTCTTTATCTGCCGTCACCTACTATGTTACTATGTTACAGATCTAAGAAGAAATTGGTTTTGTGTTAGTCCGGTAAGGTCCTCAGATGTCATCCCCATGGTTGTTTCCAGCCGTCTGATTGCAGGTTGCCTTCTTTGGCCGGTTCCTTTGATCTTCCCAAACATGATGTCATTCTCATTAAGTTTGCAGACGACACAAAGCTATGCCGGGCAATCAGATCGCAGGAGGATAGCGAGGAACTCCAGAGCGACTTGTATCAGTTAGAGAAATGGGCAGAGCAATGGCAGATGAAGTTCAACGTGGAGAAATGCAAAGTAATGCATTTAGGTAGTAAGAATAAGGAACACGAGTATAGAATGTCAGGCGCAACTCTTGGTAAGAGCGAACAAGAAAAGGACCTGGGTGTACTGATAGATAGGACCCTGAAGCCATCGGCACAATGCACGGCAGCGGCAAAGAAAGCAAACAGAATGTTAGGCATGATAAAGAAAGGAATCACGAGTAGATCGAAGAAAGTCATAATGCCGCTTTATAGAGCAATGGTCAGACTACACTTGGAATACTGTGTCCAACATTGGTCTCCCAACCTAAAGAAGGATATAAAACTGCTGGAGAGGGTGCAGAGACGAGCAACGAAGCTAATAAGATGTATGGAGAGCTTGGAATATGAGGAACGACTCAAGAAACTGGGACTCTTCTCCCTTGAGAAGCGGAGGCTGCGAGGGGACATGATCGAGACGTTCAAAATACTGAAAGGCATCGATAAAATAGAGCAGGAAAATAAATTATTTACATTGTCCAACGTGACACGGACAAGAGGACATGGTTTGAAGCTAAGGGGGGACAAGTCCAGGACAAATGTCAGAAAGTTCTGCTTCACGCAGCGAGTGGTAGATGCCTGGAATGCTCTCCCAAAGGAGGTTATTAAGGAATCCACTGTGCTAGGATTCAAAGGCAAATTAGATGCACATCTCCTTACGAGAGGCATAGAGGGATATGGGTGACTAAAACTACATCAGGTGTATACCTGACTGGGCCTCCGCGTGTGCGGATCACCGGACTCGATGGACCATGGGTCTGATCTGGAAATGGCAGTGCTTATGTTTTTATGTTCTCTAGTGATCTCTTTCTTCTAACAGTGTGACCAAAATAAGGCAGTCATAACTTTATTTGGGCTTTGAGTACATAGTTTGTTTGATCTCTAACAGAATCAATTTGTTAGTTCTTCTGGTGGTCCACAGCATGCTTAAAATTCTTCTCTAGGACCAAAGCTCTTTCTGTCTTGTTTCCATAGTGTCTAGCTTTCGCATCCATAATTGACCATTTAAAAAATGAATGCGTGGACAAGTCTGATCTTCGTTTGGAGTGTTATTTTCTTGCCTTTGAATACTTTGTTGCGTGCTATAAATGAATATTGACCAAGTGCTATTCTGAAGAATATTTCTTCCTTGCTAGTTGCTTCTTTTTTTTACAAAAGAGTCAAGGATATTGAAATCCTATACAACTTCTATTCTATTGCCTTCAAGTTCAAAATCTTCATTTTCCATGTTCATGATCTTCGTCTTGTTTATGTTCAGTTCTAATCCCATGTTATGACTTTTGGCTTTGGCTTTTCTCAGTAGATAAAGCATATCTTCTTTGATGCTGATGATGAGCGTTGTACCAGCTGCATAGCGCAGGCTGCAAATGTATCTCATGCATATTCACTGTGGTATCCCGAAAACCTGGCTGACTGGGTGTGTCCTGAGGGCCAGTTTGAAAACCCCTGCTGTAAAGGAAAATAGATGTCTATATTCCTTTCTGCCAAGATGCCCAGTTATGGAATTGACCCCATGATGGTCACTGGGTGAGGAGGCCTTTGGCTTTGATACAGTAAGCATTGCATTAGAATGCTGCACTATGCTTCAGTGCACAGTGTTTTGCTGCAGTTAATTTTTTTTGAAAATTCTATTTTTATTGATTTTGAAAAACATACATACAGAAAGTGCAATCAAATACAATATACTAATCTCATAGAAGCACTTATATATAACAAATATTGATTAGAATAAACCTTCTATCTTATAATCCCTTCCGCCCACCCTCCCTTCCTTTACTGGAAGTATATCTTGTAATAACAGATCTGGTAAAATAGATTAATTTATGACAACTTCAGTTACCCTGAATATGTGTTACAAAATCATCTAATGGATCCCAGAGTTCTTAAAATTTCTGGGTAGCACCCTTATGTTCTGCTAGAATTTTTTCATATCTATAGTACGTACATAGCATTTCCCACCAAAATGGAAAATTTAACCTATCACATTGCTTACAATTTCTAGTTATCATTTGTAGAGCCACACCCATCATTATCAAAATGAGTTTGTCCTTATGTGTTTTAAGAGGGCTATTATTCATTATAGAAGTTCCAAATATAATGACAGGTTTGAACCCACAATATCAGGGTGCTGCTGCTGTAGCTCTAACCACTACGCCACCTCTCTTCAAATCTTGTGAGTATCCTGAAAACCTGACTGACTGGAGTGTGTTCCAAGGTAGAGAATGACATGGGGGGAAAATTTTGTTGTCACCGTCCCATTCCCGCGAGCTCGGTCTCTGTCACCGCCCCCTCCCCACCATCTGATCCCATTCACACAAGCCTCAAATAGTTTTATACTGAACTTATTTTAGTAAAGTATAAAAATAAACAATTATCATTTTACAAATCAAAGTTCTGGCTGTTGAACTAGAGAAAGAGATGTTCAGCTGGCAGGGCTTTGTTTATAAATGTTTATCAACACAATTAATATAATACTTTATCCTAAAGCAAAAAAGAAAAGAAATATAATTTTTTTCTACCTTTGTTGTCTGGTTTCTGCCTTCCTCATCTCTTCATTCAATTCCTTCCTTCCATTGTCTGCCTTCTCTCTGCCTCTTTTATATGCTCTGTTACTGTGCCTCTCCCCCCCCCCCCCATTGGACTGGCACCCATCTTCTTCCCTCCGCTTTCCCCATAGTCTGGCATCTCTCTTCCCCATTTCCCTTCAGCGTATTCTTCCCATGCTCTTTTCTCCATTTTCCCTCAGTGTCTTCTCCCTACTCTCCACTTCTCTTGCCCATTTCCCTTCAGCATCTTCTCCCCACTCTCCACTTCTCTTGCCCATTTCCCTTTATTGTCTTCTCCCCACTTTCTCTCCACTTCCCTTCAGTGCACGCGCGGTTCAACAGCTTCCCTCCCTCCCGATCACCACTGTCCGGGCCTCTCCCTCCCTTCCCCTCTCCATACTGTGGTGATTTTTGGGGGGAGTGGGGGGGGGGTTTCGTCTCCCAGCTGCCCGACCTGGCTTTCATTAAGAGGCATCTGGCTGCTGAAACTTCTCCTCTGATGCAACTTCCTGTTTCCAGTTCCGTTAGAGGAGAAGTTTCGGCAGTCACACGTGACTTGATGAAAGCTGGGTCGGGCAGCTGAGAGATGAAAGAAAACCAGAAAATCGCCATGGTAAGGTGAGGGGAAGGAAGGGAGGGAGGATGCCCAATTGGTGACCATGCAAGTTCCCTCCCATAACGGCGGAGACAAGGTCATTCACTACTCCACGGGGCAGTGAATGGCGTTGCCCCGTACCTGCGGTGACAATGACTTTTTCTACTACTGTTTTGGCGGGTTATACACGGCTACCCGCGGGTAACAGCCACCGTGTCTTTCTCTATTCCAAGGTCTAGTTTGAGAACCCCTAGTTTACAGTAATAAGCAAAAAAAAATAATTTTAATGTTTTATTTAATACTATGAAAATCACAATTGAAAAATGTATAGACTTGACATAGAACAAGCACATATAAACAGCTGAGAGCTGATGCAGAAGAACTACCTGCCAGTCAGTATTCAAACATTACAGTCTGCCTTTGTTTTAAATCCTGGCCATAGCATTTAAACTATCCGAAAATATTCAGCACTACTATTCACAGAAGCAGCAGTGCAAAATATGGATATTAAGTGGTGGCCGATGCCAATTGTGCAGGTTGTCCTTGATAGTCAGCCATAGAGCTACATGATAAATTTAGGACTGCCTTTTTGCTAAATTTATCCATGTATTTATCCGGATAGAGCTAGTTGCTAATTATCCGTAGAGCTAGTTGCAACACACTGTGCCCTCACTATATCCAGCTAGTGCCAAAGCGGTTTGTAAGAATTGTCAGTCGCATTATCCTTATTGTGATGCTAATTCCCAAACAAAGCACTTATCCATTTAGAACCTGCCTCTATCCAAGGAAGTGCTTGTGAATGTCTGGCCGCAGATGTCTACAGGCCATTAGCTTCTCCTGCAGAAGATAGCAGGCAGCATTGAGATGCTGCACCATAGACTGGCAGGCAGCTAATAGTGATTTGTTTCTGTCTGCCGTCTTACAGGGAATCTTCCGCTACAGCTGCAGAATGGTCTAAAGCAGAGTGTTCAGGAACAGGAAGGACAATGAGACTCATAAAAGAAAAAAAAAAGATCTTATAAAACAGCTTTCTGGCATAACAATTTGCAACATGACTCAGAAAGGCTGAAAAATTGTTTACTAAGCAAGTCTGAAAGGTAGAAAGTCCAAAGCAAAGCAGGATTTTTTTTCCAGGTGATTCCAGACTGACGTGGCTGGCATCTTTACTTTTCAAAGACTGCAGACTTTAGGCAATCTCTTAGGAGCTGATGACATCTCCAGCCTAGCCTCAAGAGCTTTGTACAGGTTCATTTGCAGCACAGCTCCTCACAAGTCTCTTGTTGCAAGTGGCATATTTTGAGCCTGTTTGAGACATTCGTAGCTGTTTTTGAAGTGCTGTGTTTTTTCACTGCTTGTAAGCTTCTTGCTTCCACCCTTTCCAACTGGAGGCTTACCCCTTAGGGTGGAGGAAAAGAAAAAAAAGGGCCAGGTCTGGAGAAACTAGGTCAGAAAAGACAGTGTAAACAAAAGTTTATTAAATATACCAACGAACAGACAGAGCTAGGTTTTGGCGACTGCCTGCATCAGGAGTATGGTAACATCTGTCAAAAAACAAAACTACATATAAATGGCAATGACAAAAAGGTTGCCAAAATATTAAAACTATGCAATAAACACAAAAATAAATAAATAAAACAACACAATTATAATTTAAGGGGTAAATATTCAGCTGGCAGTAATGGGCGTTTGGCATTGAATATCCAGTTTCTGCAGAGCCAGTTAACACATAGCCAGTTAAGTTGATTATTCAGCACTTAAACAGCTATGGGTTACTGTAAATTAAAGATAGGGCTGACATTTATGTGGCATGGAGATACAGAATGGTTCAAGATCAAAAAGGGTACAAGACAAGGATGCATCCTCTCTCCTTTTCAACCTCATTGCAGAAGTAATCATGAGGAAGCTGGACTTAGATGATGCGAGTGTTAGGTTAAAAATAGGCAGAAGAAACATAAGCAATCTGAGATACGCAGATGATACTGCTCTGCTGGCAGAGAGTGAGAAGGACCTCAAGAAGTTGCTCCTGAAGCTGAAAGAAGAAAGCAAGAATATGGGACTTTACCTAAACATCAGGAAGACCAAAATCACAACTACTGCCAACAAGAAAGGCCACATAAAGATCAAGAATGAAGAAATAGAAATGGTTGACAGTAGTGAATGACACGGTGACAAAATTCATCACCATTTCCGTCCCTGCGGATAACCGCAGGAAATAACCCCTTGTCATTTTCTAGTGTCTATTTCAACCTCAGTCCTTCTACACCAGCATTCTTCAAAGCAAAGCTTGTGGGTCAGTGGTTGTGGCCAGTCATACTCTGGCTCTTCCCACTCTCTTTAAAGAATGACATAAAGATGGTTTCCTGCGGTTATCCGCGGGGACGGGAACGGTGATGAATTTTGTCACCGTGTCATTCTCTAGTTGACAACTTCATTTTCCTTGGGTTCCTCATTGATTACAGTGGCGGTTCAACAGCAGAGATCAAGCATTGATTAGCACTGGGGCGAACAGCCATGGTGAGCATGTACCAAATATGGAAGTGTAAGGACGTCTCAGTCACCATCAAACAAAGACTGATCACTGCCATTGTGTTCCCAATCATGACATATGGCTGCGAGACATGGACACTCACAAAAGCAGATAGAAGAAAATTTGACTCCTTCAAGCTGTGGTGCTGGAGAAGACTTCTATGAATCCCATGGACAGCTAGGATCACCAACAAAGATGTTCTTGATCATATAAACCCAGTGTTGAACCTGGAGGGCAAGATTACCAGACAGAAACTGACCTATTTTGGACATGTGATGAGGGCAAAGGAGGTACTACTCAGAATGGTCAATGGTAAAAGGAAGCAGGGGAGACCAAAAGCTCGTTGGCTGGATACCATCAAGAATGACACAGGACTAAATATCAAGCAATTGAAAGAAGACATGGAAAACAAGGAAGCATAGTGAGCATGGCCTACAGAGTATCCATGGGTCAGACACGACTGAATGGATAGTAGTAGTATTTAAGGGGTTCATTTGGCCTGGTTAAAGGCTCTTTTTACTAAATGGTTGTAGAGGTTTCTACTATTCTATGAGTACTGGAGCATTTAACTTAACAATATAGTAACATAGTAGATGACGGCAGATAAAGACCCGAATGGTTCATCCAGTCTGCCCAACCTGATTCAATTTAAATTTTTAAATTTTTTCTTCTTAGCTATTTTTGGGCAAGAATCCAAAGCTTTACCCTGCACTGTGCTTGGGTTCCAACTGCCGAAATCTCTGTTAAGACTTACTTCAGCCCATCTACACCCTCCCAGCCATTGAAGCCCTCCCCAGCCCATCCTCCACCAAACGGCCATACACAGACACAGACCGTGCAAGTCTGCCCAGTACTGGCCTTAGTTTAATATTTAATCTTATTTTCTGATTCTAGATCCTTTGTGTTCATCCCACGCTTCTTTGAACTCAGTCACAGTTTTATTCTCCACCTCCTCTCTCGGGAGCGTATTCCAGGCATCCTTCACCCTCTCCGTAAAGTAGAATTTCCTAACATTGCCTTTGAATCTACCACCCCTCAACCTCAAATTATGTCCTCTGGTTTTACCATTTTCCTTTCTCTGAAAAAGATTTTGTTCTACGTTAATACCCTTCAAGTATTTGAACTTCTGAATCATATCTCCCCTGTCTCTCCTTTCCTCTAGGGTATACATATTCAGGGCTTCCAGTCTCTCCTCATACGTCCTCTGGCGCAAGCCTCCTATCATTTTCGTCGCCCTCCTCTGGACCGCCTCAAGTCTTCTTACGTCCTTCGCCAGATATGGTCTCCAAAATTGAACACAATACTCCAAGTAGGGCCTTACCAATGACCTGTACAGGGGCATCAACACCTTCTTCCTTCTACTGACTACGCCTCTCTTTATACAGCCCAGCATCCTTCTGGCAGCAGCCACTGCCTTGTCACACTGTTTTTTCACCTTTAGATCTTCGGACACTATCACCCTAAGGTCCTTCTCTCTGTCCGTGCATATCAGCTTCTCTCCTCCAAGCATATACGGTTCCTTCCGATTATTAATCCCCAAATGCATTACTCTGCATTTCTTTGCATTGAATTTTAGTTGCCAGGCATTAGACCATTCCTCTAACTTTTGCAGATCCTTTTTCATATTTTCCACTCCCTCTTCGGTGTCTACTCTGTTACAAATCTTGGTATCATCTGCAAAAAGGCACACTTTTCCTTCTAACCCTTCAGCAATGTCACTCACAAACATATTGACCAGGATTGGCCCCAGCACTGATCCCTGAGGGACTCCACTACTCACCTTTCCTTCCTTCGAGCGACTTCCATTAACCACCACCCTCTGGCGTCTGTGCCAGTTTCTGACCCAGTTCACCACTTTGGGTCCTAACTTCAGCCCTTCAAGTTTGTTCAACAGCCTCCTATGAGGAACTGTATCAAAGGCTTTGCTGAAATCCAAATAAATTACATCTAGCATATGTCCTCGATCCAGCTCTCTGGTCACTCAATCAAAAAATTCAATCAGGTTCGTTTGGCATGATTTACCTTTTGTAAAGCCATGTTGCCTCGGATCCTGTAACCCATTAGATTCAAGGAAGTACACTATCCTTTCTTTCAGCAAAACTTCCATTATTTTTCCAACAACTGAAGTGAGGCTCACCGGCCTGTAGTTTCCTGCTTCATCCCTGTGACCACTTTTATGAATAGGGACCACATCCGCTCTCCTCCAATCCCCAGGAATCACTCCCGTCTCCAGAGATTTACTGCAGTTCAAAACCCAGTGTAAGTTCTGAATATCAACACTGAACCAGCCAAGTGCTGACTCCATCTCCAGAATGCTCCCAAAGTAGCTGGTTTTGAGTTTGATGATAACCAGTCATTTTCAATGGCACTAACCAGTTAAATACTGTTTAAGCGTTTCTGGATGGTTAAATTGCTTTGAATATCAACTCCTAAATAAATAAGAAAACAATCCTCTGAATACCATACTGGTGTCATTTCAGTTATTAAATCTCCAAAAAGAGGAGGTGATGTTGACTTCATGCTAAGAACAGAACAAATACTCATCTTAATATTTAACACTGTAGATTTTAAGACCCTTGGGTCCTAATCAAGAAACAGTCTTAAACATTATTTTATAGTCATGCTTTTATCATTAATCTTGGATAGAAGTTAAATTCCATTCAGTTTTTCATTTTCTTTTCTTTCCTCCCCTTCTCCCCCTTTGATGGATCTCTGACACTGTGACTTGGGGGGGGGACTGCTTCAAGGTGTCTCTGTGGTGAAAGTGAAGGCGGAAGATGTCTTTCTTGAATTTTTTAGTGCCTGGCAGGGATCATGTTAGACAACCTTGCCTTACAGACAACAACTGTTTATACTGAGCATGTTCTCATCATCCACAGGCCTCTGATTTCTCATGTCCTAGAGCAGTGTTTTTCAACCTTTTTACACCTATGGACCGGCAGAAATAAAAAAATTATTCTGTGGACCGGCATCGGTCCGTGGACCGGCGGTTGAAGAACACGGGGCTAAGTCGTGGGCCAGACCCTGCCCATCTCTACCCAATCTCCACCCCAGACCCCACCCCCATAATAGTACTAATTGCATCTTGCACATCCCGTGCCTCATCTGGAAGCCTTCCCTCTGATGTTGCAACGTCAGAGAGAAGGCTTCCGGTTCAGGCGCAGGATGCCCGTAGGAGTCACTGCCCGTGACTTTGTGCACTGAATCAGTGGACCGGCGGTTGAAGAACACTGTTTTGGGCCTGATGCACGTGTTGGCCCTGTGGACCGGCAGGAAATTTCTGTGGACCGGCACTGGTCCATGGACCGGTGGTTGATGAACACTGTCCTAGAGTATAGTCCATGATGAGCTATAAAGCCATGGCTCCTTTGGCAGCCATGCTTCTAGTTGTTGAGCCTTTAGACCAGGCTTCGTGTTTAGATGATAGTCCCTGACTTTCAAAATGCAGGTGATCCACTAGTCCTGGGGACAGAGTAGGAACAGCAGTTATGTGAGCACCTGGTTGTTTGCTTCATGAAGGTAACATATCCAGCAGTACTGAGAGAACATTTTCAGTTCCCACTACCACTTCAGCAGACTCATCATACAGTGGATATGGCCTTGCACTTGTTCCTCCTTCTCCTTCTCCTGCTGCTGCTCTCCTCTTCGCCTGTTTCCTCTGTGCTTGGTAGTCTGATGGTGATGATTGGGAAGGTGGGGAATTGTGACCATGTGATTGGGCTGAGTGATCATTACCCATCACCTCTCCACTCCCCAGGCACTGTTGAAACAAATACAACACTGCTAAAATAACACATCCTGTTAAAATACATGACCAGGTCCCTCCAGGTACTTTCTGGTCTCCATCGAGTCTTCTTCCTCCCCCAGGTCCTGCCTGATTCTCACTGACTTTCTGGATTTTTTTCTGGATTCTCCCTGACCCTCATTGGCCCTTTGGGTCTTCAGGCAGCTTCTGGAGCCATTTACCAGTCTCTAAGCCGTTTACCACTGGTCCCTCTGCCGGTCACTCACCAGAACTTTGGCCAATGTTCACAGGTTCTACAGACTGCTTCCTAGGGGGTCCTCTGATGGCTCCCGTGCCATTTACCAGTCTCTCTACTGATTGCCACCGGTCCTTCCACCAATCATTCACCAGTCCCCCATCAACCTTGAACCTTGGACTCCTGCTCTTCTAACATCCAATGGAGCCACCTCTGGTTCATTACTCCCCAGCCTCTTGGGTCCTGGACACTTCACTGGTCCCACCACCAGTCATCAAGCCTGAGCCTCACCTGGACTCCAAGTTCTACCAGGCCCTCTGGCTACTCCTCTTCCAGGTCGTTCTGGCTACTCCTCTACCAGGTCCTTCCCAGCCAGTCTTTCTCTGAAGGCTCTTCCTGAGGACTCCTTCCAGTCCCTCAGCCACTCTCTGTGAGGATTCTCCCAGTTGCTCACTCCCCCTAGTCTCTACACATCCACTAGGCACCCCACCCCCTACTGGGAAGGCCAATCTAACAGGTTTACCAAAGGTTAGGCCAAAGCCAGCATACCTCCCTTTAAGGGTTGCCTGGCTCTGGAACTGTCCTTTTCAGCACCTTACTTCACTTGGATTGAGTGGACAGCTCCCAGGTGCCTTTGCAGGATCTTTTGCAAATTAGTTCCTTCTTTCTGCTGCTCAGACTCTCTCTGCTGCCCTGTGACAGGAATTTCACCCTGTCACAGGATTGTACATTGCTTGTACTTATGAAATAAACATGGAGGGCCATAATCAAAAGAAACGTCTAAGTCTGATTTGGACATAGGGTGCTAGTTGCCTAAAGTGAGCACAGGTAAAATGTCCATTCTCCAAAATTACATCTAAACTGTTCTGTTTTTCAAAAATTGTCCAGGCATTTAATCATCCAGACTGCCACTATGTCTAGCTTTATACCACATTCTCAACAAAAAATTTGTCAAAGTCCCATACACCCAGAATAAGATCTTTTGGATGTGGGAGGGGACAGTATTGTGATGGACTGGCCACCCAGACATGGCAACAGAGCAGTGGGGTACCTCAGAGGGCACTGCTGTGAACTTCACAAAAAGGGTGCCACATAAACATCTCACCAGAACTCCTTTATAGGTTATGGTGAGACCCCCAAAATAATAATAATAATAATAACTTTATTCTTCTATACTGCCACAATCTTGCGACTTCTAGGCGGTTTACAATCAAGAGTGCTGGACATTCAGCGAAATACAATAAGTAGATATTCAGAGGAAATACAGAGATCAGAGACCTCAGGAGGCAATAGTATAGAAATACAATTTGCTGAGTGAAAATGTAATATGTACATTTTAGTAGGTAATGTCCGACAGGACCTGTTGGGGATAAATAGCAACGTAAAGTTACGATAAGATGAAGATAACAGATTATATTTATAACAGTGCTGTAAGTTCAGGTGGAATAGGGAGGGGGGAGGGAGAGGGAGAGCGGGTCAATTGTTTAGGTATTTCTGGAACAGGTATGTTTTTAGGCGTTTCCTGAATTCCCCATATGTAGTGGGTGAAAGCAGTTGATCTAGGTCTTTGCTCCATAGGACTGCTTGGTGAGAGAGAAGGTGTTCGTGGTGTTTTTTTCATTTTGCAGCCTCTAACTGGAGGGGAAATGAGTTTTGGGTGTGTGTTTCTCTTGAGTTTGTTATTAGAAAATGCGAAAAGGTCCGTTATGTACTTGGGGGTCAGGCCGTATAGTACTTTGAAGTAGAGGCAGGCAAATTTAAACCTTACTCGGGCTTCCGTTGGTAGCCAGTGCAGCTGCCGATAGTAGGGTGTCACGTGGTTGAATTTCTTCAGCCCGAAGATAAGTCTGACCGCAGCATTTTGCAAAACATCCTCAAAACCTACTATACCCACCTGTCTACAACCCCAAAAGCCCTTATGGCTGCAGGTGGCACCTATATGGCAGTACAGTAGGGTTTTGGGAGGTTTTGGTGGGCTCACATATTTCACCATGAATGTAGTGGTTAGTGTCTTATGGGCCTGGATTCTCCTCTCTGTGATTCACTAGCCCAGCTCCCAGACTACTTAAGCCACCTCTGTGCAGCTCTACTAGGCTTTCCTATGCCAGGTGCTGATGCTCCAGAGGTAGGTTATGCATGCTTTTATTCTGAATACAGGGGGACTCTGTGGGAGTCTTTACTTTATTTCTGCAGTGGTTATCTAGTCACTTTTGATACCTTTTGTGTACTTATACCTGTCTTTACATCATCTAACTCACTAAGTCTAGGTCAACCCACATGCCAACCACATCTTGCCCTACCCACTTCTCTAAAAATGCCCCTTTTTAGCTCTGGACACACAGTGGGCTTCAGAGGCCTAAAATGTTCCTGGATATATCCAAAAAGCCATGTTGATTATTGGCACTTGGATGACCTGTCTTTTAGATCGTCCAAGTGTCGACTTGGGCGGGCTTATAGACATATTTAAATTTTGATTATGAGCCCCATAGCTTGTAACTAATAGTATAGAATTAAAATCAATTTTCCCTTATGCTTACTAAAATGTCTTCCTTAAAAAGTACAAAGGATGGGGGGATAGGAAGAAAAATGTTTAAAAAAACAATTTTCTTCCTTTTTCTAGAGGCTAGAAGTGGAAAATTTAAATATTTTTTCTTAGAATAATATATGAAATGCTTTCCAAGCCATGTTTTATGAATTCAGGAAATAATCATTTTTTTTCTAATCTAGATAATGCTGACCTCTGTATTTTCAACTCTATTCCTTAATTCCAGCTGGCATAATCTCAAACCTATTCAGAAACTTAGGTCAAAGCAGCTTCTAGCACCAGATATATCTGTAATAACTATTTAATATGAGTTATATTTATGAGATTAAAAAAAATATAAATGTCCTCATTTTATATTTTACAAAATAAATGGGTTAATATTCAGATAATTTGGTGAGAGTTTTTTTTTAAAATAAACTCTGGACTCAGCATTGTAAAAACCCTGATAAATTCAGTGTTACTGAATACACATACAAACTGCTGATCACTGCCATTTGTATTAACAGTAATATTCAGCAGCTATGTGGTTTAATTTAGAATAGCCATTTTGCTGTCCTACATTGAGACCCAGATTCTTTAAATAGTGCCATCGGTGGCTACCTAAAAAGCAGCTGCTAATCGCATGTCAATCACGTGATGGCGCTGTCTAGAGAATCATACCTCCAGAAAGATAGGTGCCGAAAATGTAGGCCAAGGTATTCAAGGCCTACATTTCTGGCCCCTATCTTTGCTGTGAATCGCGCCTATGTAGGTGCCTTATGGTGCCTAACACCATTTCAGGAATTAGCCATGCCTATAGTGGTGTTTGGCGCAGGTAGACACTTCCAGAGGCGCAATTCTGGCACCTTTTATTTAGGTGCAATAGGCACTTTAAATTTTATGTTGCTTTCCATTTCAAATGGCATTTTCCAATTAACTTAGGCATTAGTATGGTGCCCATGATACCTAAGTTTTAGCCACCGTTTACAGAAGGTGCTGCTGTTGGGTGGGCCTGAACAGGCCTATCCGTAGCTACATCACTGGACTGAAGACTATACAAAGTCAGACTATTGCTGTTATTGATTCCAGTATCAGAGCTGCTTTTTTTTTTAAGGGTTCCATGGAGTTTACAGACATGAGAGCTACAGAATTTCCAGCATTACTTTGGCATTAGTGATGCACAAAATGATACAGCATAGATAAGATTGAAATTCCCAAATGCAGATGCAAATACTGCTCATTTGCCAAGTCCTTTAACAGATGCCAAAGTAGTTTATACATATCACTGGGGACCAGGCTTGCTAGGAATAACAGCCACAGTGATTAAAGCTTTTCTGTCAGGACAAGAACTGCATAAAGCCTCTGCTAAAAAAACACAACAAAAAAGTCTTCACCATTGCAACTCTTAGTAGGTGTTAGCCACATGGTGGGAGTACTCTTGTGTTAGTCTCAGGACTTCAAATTTCAAAGGCTTGGAGACAGAATAGAACAGAAGTTCCTGCACTAGGGCAGCTCAGACTTACTAAAAGCCCAAGCTACAAGGAACGCCTCGGAAAACTGGGACTGTTCACCCTCGAAAAGAGAAGACTGCGTGGGGATCTGATAGAGACTTTTAAAATATTAAAAGGATTTGACCAAATTGACCAGGAAGCAGCATTACTGACATTTTCAGATGTGACACGGACAAGAGGTCATAGCCTGAAACTGAGTGGCAGCAGGTTTAGGACAAATGTCAGGAAGTTCTGTTTCACACAACGAGTGGTGGGCGCTTGGAATGCTCTCCCGGAGGAGGTGGTGGCAGAGACTGTTCTGGGTTTCAAACGCAAGTTGGATGCACACCTTCTTGCAAATCATATTGAGGGATACGGGAAATCCGGGTCTCCAACAAGGAGCACCTAAATGGGCCTCCGCGTGTGCGGATCGCCGGACTAGATGGACCTTGGTCTGATCCGGTGAAGGCGTTTCTTATGTTCTTAGATAAATTACTTGTTCTTGCTCAGCAGCGACACCTGGGTTGAAGAGAAAAAAATTATTCGGCTGAGGTAGAAACAGTAGGATGACTTCATCAATTTTTGGTTTATTGGTTATAACCAAAAAAAACCTACATTTTCCATTGGGGATTTTATCAGGGGTTTCTAGTTTTACCCAGAGGATCCCAGGGAGATAAGGAAAGATCCAAAAATGTAGAGGCATAGATAAGATATGGAGAGAAGACCCTCATGCTCAAATATAGAGTTACCATATGGCTCCAGATAAAGGAGGACGGATTGAGACATCTGGGTTTTACTTCCATTGCTTTTAATAAATGTCCTCCTTACTTCCATTTCTTTCAGCAGAAGTAAAACCTGAATGTCCTGGAGCCATATGGTAACCCCACCAAGTAGATGTGATCAGAGAAATCAGATCTAGCATCTCCAGTTTCATTCCTAGTATCATGGCCACCCCCTCTATGGTTGTCGTAGATGTTCCAGAGCACCAGCCATTATTCTATTCCCCGCTGGGTTTGGGAGGAGAAGCTGCATATGCTGAGTACTAGCAGCAGCTATCTTTGGGAACCCTGTAGGTTGCTGACAGGCAAAACTGAAGCTGGCACTACTGGCAGAGGAACAGAGAGGGGGAGGGGGAAATCAGGTACAGGATTGATGCCCTGATAGCTGCTATTGTGGTGGGGGGAGGGGGAGAGAAGAAGAGAACTGGAAAAGGTGCAGGAGGGGCATGCTGCTTACCTGGAAAAAAAAAGAAAGAAGGAGGGTTAACTGCACATAAGAAAAGCTTGGATGTATATGGCTTCTTTTTTAGGTATCAATCAGTTTTTGAGGCTGAGAGAGGAATAATCTTAATGCAGAATAGTGTGAAAAGTATAGCAGTTGAAAGAGGGGAGTTGCCATGCTGTGATCAAGAAAAGTAAAGCTGTAAATGGATAAGATCAGGGTTCAAAGATATCAAAGCAAGAGTGTCCATCTATTTTCTCTTTGCTTGTACATTCTAATTTCCCCCCACCCCAAAAAAGGTCGAACAGAAACCCAAGCTTTTGCACACAGAAAGACAACAAATAAAAGGACAGGGATTAGGGTTACCACATGTCCAGGAAAACCCAGACACATCCTCTTTTTAGAGGACAGTCCAGGTGACCTGATGGACTTTCCAAAACCTGGCAGTTTGTCCAGGTTTTGGAAAGCCCCAACGAGCTCCATCCACATCTGGAGGGTCTCTGAGCATGCGCGAATGACTTCACACACATCTGCGCATGCTCCAGGCCATTTAGGAGCTCATCAGGGAAGAAAGGAAGCTTTACGGGGGTCGTGCTGGAGACGGAACTGGGCAGGTCTGGGGTAGAATGGGGTGGGGCCAGAGGCAGAACAGGGTGGGGCTATGTGGCTGGGGTTTTGCGGCCCAATGTCTGGTAACCCTAACAGGGATGAACAGTCATGGGAAGTACTGTTTGTACTTAAATATAAACATAGATTTATGGGCCAAAAAAATGGCCCCAAAATGGGGGTCTTGGTTTATATTTGAGTCTTCCCTCTCTCAGACCTATCACAAGCCTCTCCCTGGGCCTACCTTAAATCCTGCTGGTCCAGTGGTGAACCAGGGCAAGAACAATCTTCCTATGATCCTGCCTTGTGCAGTCTCACTACTCAAAATGGCTGACACAATTTCCCACAGTGGTTGCTATGTTTATTTACTGCCTGTTCGTGAAGAGATTCACCCAAAGCAGTTATAATATATTGAATAGTAATCAGGTACTCTTAAGTATTCCCCTTTCTGTCATTGCAGGCTCATAATCTAACTGTGGTACTGGGGTAATGGAAAGATTAAGTGACTTGCCCAGAATCACAAGGATCAGGCTGAGATTGAACTCACAACCTCAGCTCTAAACACTAAGCCACTCATTCCCATAGTAACTTCACAAGACTGACATCAGTTCAGTTTATTTTCAAGTCAATCTTTTTTCCCCTTTTATGGTGGATAAAAAAGTTACTTTGGTTTATATTTGGATGGGTTTATATTTGAGTATATAAAAACAGATAAGTCAGTATTCAAAATAGCTATGATTTCTCCCTTCTGTCTCTAAAATTAAGGGCTCACCTCATGCATTATAACCTTATGTAGGCTTCCTTTTATCAAGCTGTGTTAGGGTTATTATCGCAAGTCACTGCAGTAAAAGCTACAACGCTCATAGGAATTCTATGAGCATCAGAGGTTTTACCGCAACGGCCTGTGATTTAAAAAAAAAGCCTTATACAGTTTGATAAAAGGGGGCCATAATACCCTGCAATACTACCATTTTTAATTTAATTATTCAGGGGCCTTTTCATTCCCATATGCTAACACCATTTTTACCACTGGGGTAAAATAGTCGATTTTTCAATTTTTAGTATTACATAACATAACGTAATAGCAGATTTATAGACCGCATAGCCATGAGTTCAATGCAGTTAAGAAAGATTATGCTATGAAAAAAATACAGGAATAATATAATATACAGAAATCTAATTCATCAAAAATTTAGAAAAAAGAAAAGTTATCAACAGTTTTCTAAAATGTTCATAAGATGTGGATTTAATTAATAATGGACAGAAATCTTTGTCATAGTAAGCTGCTTGGTAAGAAATACAATGCCAATGATGTTTCTTACTTTTACAGCCTTTGGCTGAAGGGAACGTACATAGGGCATGAAATTTTCTACTATTCTTATGCACCACAATATCAAATCTGTCAACAAGATATAATGGGGCAACACCAAAGGCAACTTTATAATATAAACATTATAACTTAAAGATCACCCTGGCTTAAACTGGAAGCCAATGCACGGTAATAGTGGGCTACGTGGTCATACTACCTCAGACCATAAACCATTCTTACTGCTGTATTCTGAACCAGGGTCAATCTAGCCAAATTTTTCTTAGTACTCGTCAAGTATACAATATTACAATAGTCCAGTATATTCAGAAGTAGTATCTGAACTAGAATTGTGAAAGCAGCGACATTGAAATAGAATCTGATGGTACGTAGTTTCCCTTTTGAACCACTGCATCAATCTGAATTTTCATGGTCAAGTACTGATCAAGAACAACTCCCAAGATTTTAATTGTAGGGCTTATTGTGTATGACATTGAATTGATTACATTTGTGATTTCTATTCTGCCTGTGCCTTGCGGTTCTAAGCGGATTAATTATTGGGTTCAAAAATGATCTTTTGTGATGACACAAGGAAGAATTTTGTTTTTTCCTGGTCAGTGGTGTACCTAGGGTATATGGCACCCGGGACCCATCATTTTTTGACACCCCCCCATGTAAAAAAATATTTTTTGTAATAACCATGAAACAGAATAAATGGTCAGAATAGAAACAGGCAGTGAAAATTTTCTTTTATTGAACCTCATATATGTGACCATTATTCCAAACATAACATAACATAACATAAATTATGTCTGAATTTTCATGACATCAGAAGTACATATGGAGTAGTTGCAGGTGATGCTTGAGACAGTTCTAATTGTGTTAGCTCAGTTTTATGTGTTTTTTGATCAGAAGGGTTTTTATTTCTTTTTTGAAGATTTTGTAGTCTGTGGTCGAGGTCAATAGGTTGTAGAGTTGGGGGTTGAGTGTTGCAGCTCGAATGGCTAGGAAGTTGTCGAACAGTTTATTTCTTTTGACATTTTTGGTTGGAGGGTGTGTGAATGGTGCGTGAGTTCTCCTATGTCTGGTTGAGGTGGATTGAATTATTTAGCTGAAGAAATTAGTTACACCCCCATTCCACACACATTAATTCTCTTCCATTTTTGTTCCCATTATAAAAAACACTGATAAGTTCCCAGAAAAAAAATACATTAAAATAAGAAGTGAAAACAAAGGCCCCTACAGATGAGAACATAACATAAGAATAGCCTAACTGGGTCAGACCAATGGTCCATCATGCCCAGTAGCCCATTCTCATGGTAGCTAATCCAGGTTACTAGTACCTGGTCAAAACCCAAAGAGTAGCAACATTCCATGCTACCGATCCAGGGCAAGCAGACACTTCCCCCATGTCAGAAACTCAAACCTACAATCTAACACTCTACACTCCATTACCACAGCATGGGGAAGAAGACCAACACACACTAAGACTAAACCACACCTGCACACCAAATCACTTATATATCCAAACACAACCCACAACTATCACACAGAGATATCCACACTCAAATGTGCCTACTTAAATATCAGAGCGCTAGGTCCAAAAACAGAGCTTATAAAAACCTGGATAACACAAGAAAACTTGGACTGTCTTTTCCTCACAGAAACCTGGCTAACCTCCGACTCAGACCCCATAATAACTGAAGTCTGCCCACAAGGATACAAAATTACAGTGGTCTGCAGAGAAAAAAAAAGAGGTGGAGGCCTAGCAATCTTAATCAAACAAGATCTAACCCTTAATATAATTGAGAAAACATCTAACCCGTACATGGACCTTTTAGCTTGCCAACTCTCAAGCACCACACTAAAAGACACACTCTGCTACATAGCGCCGGGAAACTGGTCTTTAGCAAGAACCGAAGTGGAAGACTTCATATACCAAAACTCACTAGTAGCAACCTACAACCTACTCCTAGGAGACCTAAATCTACACCTAGATGATCAATCATCCAAACAAGTAGACAACTTTCTCTCTTTTCTGAAAGCCTTATCCTTCCAAATGCTAAATCCACAAACAACTCATGAAAAAGGCCACCAACTTAATATTGCAGCCTTAATGACCCACCAACCATCCTTAACAGAAATTCATACATCTAACGGAACATGGTCCAGATCCATCTGGTCAGACCACTACATCTACACTTTCAACATCAACTGGACCAAAAACAACAAAAAAAACTATAACAAAACTCAATAAAGTAACATACACCTCATGTAAACACATCGAACCCTCCATATTCTGGTCTAAAATAGATGAAACTATTCTAGAAAACAACCCCGAGGACTTCATCTTACATTGGGAAAGACTTTGCTCCAACACCCTTGATGATTTAGCCCCACTGCAAACCAAATCCAGACCCAGCAGGAGATCATATAAATGGTTCGACTCCGAACTGCTACAACTCAAAAGACAATGTAGACTACTAGAGAGAAAATGGAGAAAATCGAACTCGGATCATACAAAATCCGCCTGGAAAAAAAAAATCAACAAACAATACAAATCACAATTAAAGGACAAGAGAAAAGCACACTACACCAACCTAATAGGCACTGAAACCCAAGACACCAAAAAACTGTTCCAAATTCTAAAAACCCTAGCCGACACCAAACCCTACCTGACCACTAACAATACTACCCCCCCTCAGTCACTCTATTAGCAGAACACTTCCAAAATAAAATTACCAATGCAAGAGCTACCCTCAATGACACCTCTACCCATCCTAACAAATTCACAATTCTCCCCATAGATAGAGATTCTACTGCAGCAGATAGAATATGGTCTCAATTCCCCAACATACAATGGCCTGAATTCAACAAATACTACAAAAAATACAGCCATGCATCCTGTGACCTCAACAACTGTCCACCATATCTCCTAAAAACATCCAGCACAAAATTCCGCGCTCTTCTTCTAAACTGGATACAAATCTCGCTAATAAATGGCCACTATCCTACCACCAACCTCAGCGAAATCATCATCACCCTGATCCTCAAAAACTCCAAAGGACCGATAGACCAAACAGCCAACTACAGACCCGTTGCCTCTATTCCACTCTACGTCAAAATAATAGAAGGACTAGTTGCCAAACTCCTCTCCAATTACCTAGAAAACCATAACATACTCCATCCCACACAATCCGGCTTCAGAAACAACTTCAGCATGGAAACACTACTAGGATCTCTCTTGGACACAGCCAGACAACATCTCAGCACAGGAAAAAAAATGATGCTCATACAACTAAACCTTACCACTGCATTCGACTTGGTGGACCATAACATTCTACTACAAATCCTGGATACAATAGGTATCACAGATAAAGTATACACATGGTTTGAAGGATTCTTTAAATCAAGAACCTATAGAGCAAAATCAGACAAACAAAAATCTGAACCTTGGTCAAACCCCTGCGGAGTTCCCCAAGGATCCCCTCTATCCCCGACTCTCTTCAATCTCTATACAGCCTCCCTCAGCTCTCACCTGGACAAACAAGGCATAACCTCCTACAGCTATGCCGATGACATTACCATTCTCATACCCTTTGATCAACCTGAACTCTCCATGACGAACACAATATACCAAACACTAAAATCAATAGCAACCTGGATGAAAGATCACAAACTGAAATTGAACCCAGATAAAATGAAATTCATCCTCCTAGAAAACAACAAAATACCAACCATAACCAACATTGAAATCAACGCAATCAACTACCCCATACAAACCACCCTAAAACTGCTAGGAATAACTATCGACAGATGCTGCACCATGCAACCGCAAATCAATAAAACAATACAAAAGTCATTCTTAATCATGAGAAACTTAAGACAAGTTCGGAAATTCTTCGAGAAAACTCAATTCCAGCTCATAGTTCAGTCCTTAATATTAGGCCTACTTGACTACTGTAATATCCTCTACCTCCCATGCCCTACAACCATAACAAAACAACTACAAACTATCCAAAACACAGCACTAAGACTCATCTACTCATTAAAGAAACATGATCACATTACAGAAGCATATCTCCAATCGCACTGGCTTCCGATCCCAGCAAAAATACAATTTAAATTCTACTGCCTACTATTTAAGACTTTATATGGAGACAGTCCAAACTACCTGAATAACCACCTCATCCACAACACCGCAACCAGACATAGGAAAACTCACACCCCATTCTCATACCCCCCAATTAAGGAGGTCAAACAGAAAAAAATATATGATGGCCTCCTGGCCACTCAAGCAGCCAAACTAGACAACCAAATCGCCAATCTACTGATGGCATCCCTCAACTACAAGACTTTTAGAAAAGAAATAAAGACCATACTCTTCAAGAAAACTCTGAAAAAAGAAGTAATACCGCAAGTCTCAAACTCCACCTCTCACTAAAGCCAACTACCCCAAACAAATAACCTTACCCATTTCTTACTCTTTTTTGAAAATGACCAATTTTTTTTTATTTTTTTTTTGTAAGTTCTTGTTATAATACATCTTGGATAATTCTTTTGTAATCCGCCTTGAACTGCAAGGTAGTGGCGGAATAGAAATCCCTAATGTAATGTAATGTCTTAATAACAGACTATGAACTTTTCCTCCAGGAATTTGTCCAAACCTTTCTTAAAACCAGTAACGCTATCTGCTTTTACCATAACTTCTGGCCACTTCATTTTTAAAAAAAATTCTTTATTCATTTTCAAATTTACAATAAGTGAAGGAACAGAAAGGGAGAGAAGTTGGACACAAGGGATGGTGTGGAGGGGGGATAGAGATACTGGATAGGAGGGTAGTTGGGAAAATAAAGGGAGAGATGGTGGACCCTGGGGTGGTGGGTTAGGAGGGAGAGGTGCTGGATGAAAGGGTAGTTAAGAAAAGGTGGATCTGTGGAGGGAGACGAAAAAAGGAAAGATGCCAGACCTCCTGGGGAGGGAAGGGAAATGGAAGGGGAGGACAGAGATGGCAGATGAATGGTTAGCACGGAGAAAAAAGAAAGAAGGAGACCCTGGCAAGCAAGTTATCAGAAGACAACCAGAGCCTGGGACCAACAAAATTTGAATAATGACCAGACAACAAAAGGTAGAAAAACTAATTATATTTTCTGTTTTGTGATTACAATATGTCAGATTTGAAATGTGTATCCTGCCAGAGCTGGTGTTAGACCACAAATGTGAGGTAGGATTTTACAGAGAGAAGAAAAGTCCTTTTTGTTTGTTTATTTTGTTTATACCACAGTGCCAGTGTGGTTAGGTGAAAGCAAGGGGGATGAAGAAGGTATAAAATAAACCCATCAGGACGTTTGGAAAAAAACCCCACCCAATTGGGCAGGAAAATCGAATTAAATCGAATCGAAAAACCAATTCAAAAGGCTGAATCGAATCGAATCAAAATTTTTTTCCCTGAATCCGGCAGCACTAGCTGAGAGTGTATCATTAAATTTAACCTGATAGTCTTGATTCAAGGAATTCTTTAAACCATGAGAGTACTTTACCATGGATTCCTAAAGAATCCAAAAGTTCTAACAGTTTGCGGTGGTCTACTAAATTGAAAGTGCTACTCAAATCAAACTGAAGTACCAGTGCGTTGCTACCTTTACTTAGAAGCCTGTTCAGATAATTCAATAATGTAGCTAATACCGTCTCTATACTATAGTGGGATCTTTTATTTATTTTTTTTTTTTTTTTAGTTCAATGATTTTATTGAATATTATAGGAATTATAAACAGAAAGCAGTTCAAACATATAGATCATAATGAAAATCATGTATCAAATATTCATATCTACAATCATTTGAATAAAACTAGATTAATGAGAAGGATCCAGAGTATCTGGAACTGCTTAGAATAGGAATAGAAGAAGACAGAGAAGCAGGAGGGATAAGAGAAAGAGAGAGAAAGATAAAGGAAGAGAGAGAGAATGAGAAATAGAGAGAGATAGAGAGAGAGAAAGAGAGAGGCAGAAGTGTCTATAGAGCAGAACGAACATATGAATCTAAGAATGGCCAAGGTGATTTGTTTCGTGTCAAGTTTGTGGAAGATCGAGAAAACAATTTCTTCTCATATGCATAAGATTCAAATTTATGGTACATACTTAAAGAGTTCCACCAAAAAGTGTAGTCTAGCAATGAGGATGATTTCCAGTTTTTCAGAATATGCATTAGAGCTGTCACGAACATGGTGTCAATGAGTTTAGGCGGGCAATTTGATTGTGCAAAACATGGGTGTTGAGAACGAAGAATTATAATGTCCATGGAGATCACTTCTGAACATTTAGTGATAGATTTTATGGTATCCCAAATACGAAGCCAAAAGGAATGAACCATATTGCAGTGGAAAAGCATGTGATCGAGAGTTCCGGGTGCTTTCAGACAGTTCCGACAGGTAGAATCTTGTTGTAGATTCGCTTTCCACTTACGATATGGAGTCCATACTGCATTCCACATAACAAAGTACATTGATTGTGAAACTCTGGATGATAAAAGAGGACGATTTGTGGAAGACCAGAAGAGTTCCCAATCTATTTCAGAAAGCGTGGTTTTCAAAATAGAGTCCCAATGGTTCATAGATTGAGTTGAAAAAGTGAAGAAAAAAAAAAAAGAAAAGGTGGCAGCGGGCGGGTGTGTGGTTTGTTCATCAATTGATCTCCTCTAATTCTTTTGTCCCCTTTGATATTTTCCGTTCCACATACTCACTCCCATCCTCTGTACGATCACAATGGCTTATGCTTACTGGAATATTAGATAATATACATACACGCCCTGATTTTATGACCTCTATTCATACTGTTCGTCATTGGTCTACTCTGGCTTTACTGAAGGGTAAGGCAATATCTCTTTTTTATGGTATACTAAGAGATCACTTCTTCACTTTTTCAACTCAATCTATGAACCATTGGGACTCTATTTTATAGTGGGATCTAAAATCTGATTGAGAATCGTGTAACAAAGAATGGGATTCTAGATATTTTGTTAGTTGAATTTGCACCATCCCCTCCATGATCTTTGTAAAGAAAGGGATGGATGCTATCAATATATAGTTTGAAGGTAAAGAAATTGATTCCTTATTGTTTCTAATAATAGGTGTAATAATTATGTTACCCTCTTCTTGTGGAAAAATACCTTTATCTAAAGAGTCGGTAATCCATTCTAACACTTCTATTTTAAATTCCAGAGGTGAGCAGGACATAAGATTAGCAGGGCAAGAGATCAACATGCAATAAGATTTAGGGCTCCTTTTACGAAGGTACGTTAGGGCCTTAACGCATGGAATAGTGCGTGCTAAATAGCCACATGCGCTAGCCGCTACCGCCTCCTTTTGAGCAGGCAGTAGATTTTCAGCTAGCGCACGCTAATCCGGTGCGTGCACTAAAACACTTAACGTCCCTTCGTAAACGGAGCCCTTAGAGTATCTAGAAAATAATTTGGAGAAATCTGTCCAATCTGGGTTGTCAAAAGTGGACCATATTCGGTCAACTGGAACTTCATCTTGTGCTTTCTCCGAATAATTTTTTATACTTCCTAGGCTTGATGGGCATGAGGTTCATAGACCTGTGATTTTAGAACTAAAGAATGTTGCCAAGTCATTTGAAGTTGGTAATGGCATTTGAGATACTTGGACAACACACAATAAACAGATCCAACAAAGTCTGCAGAACAGTAGTGTCCCTTGGTTTGTAGTAAGGTGACATCAGTAACCTCATTAATATTTGATATAAATAAACATAGCCTGCATATTGTACATTTTGATCTGCAGTTTTTTCTTGTTTTTTGCATTTGAGATACTTGTACATTTTTTGTAGTATCAAACACCTTATTGACCAAGTTAAACAATTTTATGGTGTTAATGTTAGTTTCTCTTTTATTTTTAATTTGTAATTTCCTACTTTATTTCTTTATCTACAATTAATTTAGATTTTAACCATGTCTTTTAAATTGTCTCACTCTCCATTTCATTTCTAATAATTCAACATCATACCATTTGTTTCCATCATCTAAGCGTCTTTTTATGGTATGTTTAGGGGCAATTTCATCTAAGATGGAGTTTGATGCAATTTTCTATTCTGATGGAAATTCATTGATATTACAATTGGAGTTAGATCTACATGTTTCCAAAATTCAGTTGCTTCTAGTGTTTTTCTTGTCGAAAATTCTTGTTTTGTCAATTTAGGCTTAGAAGTAGAGTTTTTAGCCCGATTCAAATTAAAATAATAAATAAAATGGTCTGACCAAGGTGTAGGTTGCCACCTGCCATCCTTCAGATTGACTTTTGCTGTAACTTCAGATTTGGAGGCAATAGAGACTAAATCTAAATGATGACCTCCTATATGAGATTTAGAGAATTACATTACATTACATTAGTGATTTCTATTCCGCCAATACCTTGCGGTTCAAGGCAGATTACATAAAAGTTTTCAGAAATTACATACAAGTTTACATGAATAGTATAAGACAGGGGTGTCCAACCTTTTGGCTTCCCTGGGCTGCATTGGTCGAAAAAATGTTTCTGGGGCCGCACAAACGCTGCAGGAAGACAGAGGAGGGAGCCGGCAAGATGGTAAACACCCAGGGCAGCAGAGGAAAACACTGCAGTGCCCTCGACCGCGGCTGCACAAAATACTTCACAGGGCTGCATGCGGCCCTCGGGCCACAGGTTGGACACCCCTGGTATAAGAGATGTCGTAAGAGTTACATATGGATTATGGCAGTAAATAATCTAAAGAAGCCATAAAAGCCTTATAATCATTCATCTCCTGGTTATTCTCCAATTCCAGATGGAGATTAATGTCACCTAATAAATAGACTTTGAGAGGTGACAAGAGCATACGAGTCCCTACCACTACCTATTTTCTAGGCTGTAAGGACTCATGCCCTAAACCTGCACTAATTGGCCATGCCCACACGCTAACCAATTAGCAAAGAACATGCCCACTCTTCGTCCCAGACCTGCTGCCAGCTTACATTCATTCAAAAAAAATACATCGTCTAGTAGCGCATTGCGTTTTAAAAATGCATTCTTTTGAAGATGGCAACTAAAAACTCTCCCAACATCACAATAGCAGGGATAGCTCACAGCCATGCCAAATTTATTAAATCTTGAAATGATACATTTTTAATTTTTAAGATGAGAAATCAGTGCAAGAGTGTGTATACCAGGCACACTTAAAAATATGACAAACATGAGCGACAACAGGCTCTACTTATCACATACTTTTCATATCATATATCTCCTCTATATTTATTCTTTCTTATAAACATCTGTGTGCAAAATCCATAAAAAAGTGTGCTACCTGAGGTGCCACCTGTGTGTGATAATAACTCACAAGCTCAATCTATTGCAAAATGCAATCAAACAGTGCAATGTTCAAGACCATATAACTTATCGTGCTTCATAAAGGGAACTCCAGCACAACCATAGAGGCTTAAATGCTGTCCAGCAAGGAACCCTGTTTTGTTATCTTCCTCAGAGACCATATGGCACCAGCCTTCCGTGTCCATCTTTTGAAGATGTGCAGTGTTTTGTGATCGATTATGTTTTAGAAAACCTGATGGTTTGAATGTCTGTATTGACTGGTGAGTTTTTTTTATGAACAAATGCAAGCTGGAAGTGGTGGTCTGTCCTTTTGAGTTTTGGGGGGACTGTGATTGGCTCATTGGAGCATTTGATGTCCTATTTAATCTTCAGTGCCATTTTGAATCTTTGTAGCAGATTTTGAAGATGCGCTTGAGAGCTACTAAATGGTAGAGTATCTAGCATGAATTAAATTTGTGATATGCTGGGATTCAGGGGAATCTTTTTACTTGTATGGATTTTACTCTTGCAGAAATAGTCTCGGCAATGTGAGACTACTCCTGACATAGAGAAGAAAAAGCTTCTAAAGTTAAGCTGTTTTGGACTATATTATATTTGTGCCCATACTGTGTTTTAGGATGTATGGACTATGTTGAAGTTTATATAACAAGTGGATAAGAAATAATACTAATGAAAGATGAAGTAAAGAATTAAGAAAAAAAGGGTGGATTTTGACTGATGATATCTGGTGAACAAGCATTCATGGAAGGTTGCTGTAAAAGCCACTGAAGTCTTTTTTTTTAGATATTTATATACTGACTATCAAAGTTATCTAAGTGGTTTACATACAGGTACTTCAAGCATTTTCCCTATCTGATCTAGTGGGCTCACAATCTATCTGATGTACCTGGGGCAGTGGAGGATTAAGTGACTTCCCAAGGTCACAAGGAGCAGTGCAGGATTTGAACCCACAACCGCCCTCTACTGAGGCTGTAGCTCTAACCACTACACCACACTCTCCTCTGAATTAAAGAGTGGTGATAGAAGTTTCATGTTTTCGGACTCACATTAAGTTTTTTTGTGTTTTTGCATTTGTGTGTGGGTGCAAGCCATCTTTAATTATAGCGATACTTTTTTTTAGACGAATTTTCAAAATAAGAGTTTGCGCATGCTGTCTCTTTCATAATTGTGCAAAATCCACAGGCTTTGGAACAATGGAGGCCTAATATAGGGATTGGTTATGGAGTTATTTGAAACCTATTCTATAAAAACTAGATGCCTATTTGTCTTTACAGAATACTAACACAAGTGGCAGGGAAGGCACATAACATGTAGGCACAACCTGTATAGCTGGTATAAATGTCCATGCCTAGATGTATGAATGAGCATATGTATGTAAATTATAGCATTCTAGTACTCTGTACTATGTACTCTGCCCACGTCACCCAAACTTCGCCCATCTCCAAGTCCACCAGCAAAATACATACTATGAAAACGTGGTGCATATATTTCCACTATTTGGTATTCTGTAAGCTCCTTCTTTCTAGCTAAAACTAAGTAGCTTCTTATGAAATTACACCTTATGGAGGTATTTCTAAAACAGAATATCTATGTGAGGTGTCCAAAAAGGTGCCAGGTGTGCCTTTATAAAAGAGGCTCCCAGATCCGGCCCCATTAGACAACACATAAATTTATACCTGCTCTGAAGAAAGTGTCAGTGAAGTATATGAATATAGTCTGCATTGTATACACTTGGGAACACTTATACTCAGATCATGTAAAAGTAGGTACACAGTTCTATAAAAGCCCATTTTCTGCATGTAACGCAAGCTTTATAAAATTAACCCCATTTAAAAAAATATAATCAGCCTATCTTGCATCTCCAAGAGTAAGAGGAGCCTAATGATTGGCACAGCGGTCTGAGAACCTGCAGAACTGAGTTCAGTTCCCACTGTAGCTCCTTGAGACCCCAGTAAGTCATAGAAACAAAGAAACATGATGGCAGATAAAGGTCAAATGGCCCATCTAGTCTGCCCATCCACAGTAACCATTATCTCTTTCTCTCTCCAAGAGATCCCACATGCCTATCCCAGGCCCTTTTGAATTCAGACAGTCTCTGGGAAACTGTTCCATGCATCTACCACCCTTTCTGTAAAAAAGTATTTCCTTAGATTACTCTGGAGCCCATCACCTCTCAACATCATCCTATGCCCTCTCATTGCTGAGTTTCCTTTCAAATGAAAAAGACTCGACTCATGCGCATTTACATTACGTAGATATTTAAACGCGGTAAATGTGCTGCTTGTGAACATATGTTATAAGGCTCGACTGTTCAGCTCCCTGGTAAAAAGCCTATCTCTCTTTGGAGTTTAACAACATGTGACACAAAAGTGGTGATTTATGGGCTTATGCTCATGTACATCAGGCAAACTTCAAGAAGTTTTAAAACAAGGATTTTGAACATCGTTAATATATATCTAATAAAAAAGAAGTGAACTTTTAACCAGACACTGTGTTAAAGAAAAACATCTCTTTACTGAGTTTAAATGTGTGGTGCTTGAACACATCCCTTTTACAGAGCAACGTGGTTATATAAGAAGGAAGTTGCATCAGTGTAAGCAGAGATGGATATTTTTCCAGAATACAATATGGCCATCAGTTATGAATAATAAAAAAAATTGATTGAATGATGTGCTTTTTATTAACATCAAAAATTGAACGGGGTGCTTTTTCTAACAGCTGGTTTTAGACCGGAAGTAGATACCTGGAAGTAAGTCCGTCGCTTGGTATTTCCGTTGTGCACACTTTGCAGTCTGAAGCTGATTTAAAATCCCTGAAGAAACCAAATGAATGTTGGTGAAACGAGTGCTTGTTGGAGTCTTTTAGCTCTGTCGTGGAGCTTTTGAGCTTACTGCGTGAGGCTGAGGAATGCTTTTTTTTTGTACTTCTTTATTGCTTTTCCAAACGTCAAAAGTGCAAAACACAAATATGTATCCATATAATAAGTCAATAAAAGCTGAGGAGGCTGAGCAATACTGTTGAAAAGAAGAAGTGGATTGAATACTTGGCAGCTGCCTCCTAGAAAAGTTCTCTGGCACCAGAGCTAAGTAGTTTGCTTCTGCCTTTTTCAGCTTTTTAGCTTTTTTATAGTTTGAAGCTTAATAACTTATAAACTATTTATAAAAATGATTAAAAAGTATTAAAATGATTTGAAAACTTAAAAAAATTATTACTGTGCACAGTAGTGGGTTGTTCCCTCTTTAGATCTTTCAACATTGTTTTACGGGTGTGAGTTTTTTGCCAATGACAATAAGAACGCCAGCTGAAAATCATCAAAGATTGCTGCGTGATATACGTTTTTGCGGCTTTTTCTCCACCTGTTTTAAATCTTAAAGTTAGATTTTAGTGTGGTAACTCACTACTGGTGAGTGACATTTTTTGAATTTTTGATTTAAACGTCTCTATCATATCTCCCGTCTCCCGCCTTTCCTCCAAACTATACAGATTGAGATCTTTTAAGTCTGACCCCATACGCCTTATGACGAAGACCACACACCATTTTAGTAGCCTTCCTCTGGACTGACTCCATCCTTTTTATATCTTTTTGAAGGTGTGGTCTCCAGAATTGTGTACAATATTCTAAATGAGGTCTCACCAAGAGTCTTATACAGAGGCATCAATACCTCCTTTTTCCTACTGGCCATATCTCTCCCTTTGCAGCCTAGCATCCTTCTAGCTTTCGCCATCACCTTTTCAACCTGTTCGGCCACCTTAAGATCATCACATACAATCACACCCAAGTCCCGCTCTTCTGTCGTGCACATAAGTTCTTCACCCCCTAAACTATAATGTTTCTTTTGCTTTTAACAGTCCAAATGCATGACCTTGCATTTCTTAGCATTAAATTTTAGCTGCCAAACTTCAGGCCAGGTCTTTCTTCATGTTGTTCACATCATCTGGCATGTCTACTCTATTACAGACTTTGGTATCATCCGCAAAGAGGCAAATGTTACCCGACAACCCTTCAGCAATATCATTTATAAAAATGATAAAAAGAACAAGCCCAAGAACAGAATCTTGAGGCACACCACTGATAACATCCCTTTCCTCAGAGCGATCTCCATTGATCATTACCCTCTGTCGCCTTCCACTCAACCAGTTCCTGACCCAGCCCGTCACTTTGGGACCCATCCCGAGGGCACTCCATTTATTTATTAGACGTCTGTGTGGATCACTAGATGCAAGATAGGCTGATTATATTTTTTTAAATGGGGTTAATTTTATAAAGCTTGCGTTACATGCAGAAAATGGGCTTTTATAGAACTGTGTACCTACTTTTACGCGCACATTCTCTGGTTACCCAGTCAAAGAAATTGATCAAATTTGTCTGACAAGACCTATCTCTAGTGAATCCAAGTTGCCTCTGGTCCTGTAATCCACCGGATTCCAGAAACTTGATCATTCTCTGTTTGAAAAGTGTTTCCATTAATGATTACTGCAGAAGTTAGACTTACCGGCCTGTAATTTCCTACTTCTTCCTTACTTCCACTTTTCTGGAACATAACAACAAATCGGGAACACAAGAACAAATGGGGAAGGATTCCAGAAGACTGGAAGGTGGCAAATGATACACTGATCTTCAAGAAAGGTTCAAGGGGTAATCTGGGAAACTACAGACCAGTGAGTCTGACCTCAGTACCGGGAAAGATAGTAGAGGCACTGATAAAGGACTGTATCATTGAGCACCTTGAGGGGCACGATCTGATGAAGACCAGCCAGGAAGGCTTCAGCAAAGGAAAATCTTGCTTGACGAATATGCTGCACTTCTTCAAGGGAGTAAACAGGCAGATAGACAAGGGTGACCCAGTCGACATTGTATATCTGGATTTTTCAGAAGGCGTTCGACAAAGTTCCGCATGAATGACTACTTCGAAAAATTGCGAGCCATGGAATCAAGGGTGAAATACTCATGTGGATTAAAAACTGGCTGGCGGATAGGAAACAGAGAGTGGGGGTAAATGGACAATACTTGGACTGGAAAAGCGTCACCAGCAGGGTGCCGCAGGGTTCGGTGCTTGGACCCATGCTCTTCAACATATTTATAAACAATCTGGAAATTGGTACGACGAATGAGGTGATTAAATTTGCAGATGATACTAAGTTATTCAGACTATGCAGGAGATATAGGAGGATTGAAAGATCTGCAGTGTGACATAAACATGCTTGAGAAATGGGCCACGACATGGCAAATGAGGTTCAACGTGGATAAGTGTAAGGTGATGTATGTCAGTAACAAAACTCTTATACACAAATACAGAATGTCCGGGGCGTTATTTGGAGAGACCCCTGAGGATAGAGACTTGGGAGTGCTGGTGGACAGGTCGATGAAGCCATCAGCGCAATGTGCGGCAGCAGTGAAAAAGGGTGAATAGGATGCTAGGAATGATTAAGAAGGGGATCATAAACAGATCGGAGAAGGTTATCATGCCGCTGTACCGGGCCATGGTACACCCTCACCTGGAATACTTCATCCAGCACTGGGCACCATACATAAAGAAGGACACGGTACTATTCGAAAGGGTCCAGAGAAGGGCGACTAAAATAGTTAAGGGGTTGGAGGAGTTGCCGTACAGCGAGAGATTAGAGAAACTGGGCCTCTTCTCCCTTGAAAAGAGGAGACTGAGAGGGGACATGATCGAAACATTCAAGATAATGAAGGGAATAGACTTAGTAGATAAAGACAGGTTGTTCACCCTCTCCAAGGTAGGGAGAATGAGAGGGCACTATCTGAAGTTAAAAGGGGATAGATTCCGTAAAAACGTAAGGAAGTTCTTCTTCACCCAGATAATGGTGGAAAACTGGAACGCTCTTCTGGAGGCTGTTATAGGGGAAAACACTCTCCAGGGTTTCAAGACAAAATTAGTCAAATTCCTGCTGAACCGGAACGTACACATGGCCCGGTAGGGCTGGTCTCAGTTAGGGCACTGGTCTTTGACCCAGGGGCCACTGTGTGAGCGGACTTCTGGGCACAATGGACCACTGGTCTGGTCCAGTAGCAGCAATTCTTATGTTCTTATGTTCACCTTTGAGTTTCCCAATGCCACTTTTACACTTCTTCCTATCACTAATATACAAGTATCTAAAAAAGTCTTGTCTTCCTGTTTTACCATGTCAGCTCTTTTTTCTTCCATTTGCATCTTTGCTTTCCTGACTATATGACCAGTCTCTCTTAACTTTTCCAGATATTTTTGCCTATCTTCCTCTTTCTGCAGTCTTTTGTAGTTTATGAAAGCTAACCTCTTATTCCTTACCTTCTCAGCTACTACTTTTGAGAACCAAAGCAGCCTTCTTTTCCTCTTACTTTTACATACTTGCCTCACAAAAGGTTTATCACCCTTACAATCGCTCCTTTTAGTTTTGCCCTCCGCATTTCTACTCTTTCCAGACATTCCCATCCAGACAATAATTCCTTGACGAATACCCCCATCCGAACAAAGTTAGGTTTTTTTTTAAAGTCTAGAACCTTTGCTTTTGAATGAGCCCTCTCTATACCCATCCTAATATTAAACCGTACCATGCAGTGATCACTGGATGCCAGATGATCACCTACTGTAACATCAGAAACACTTTCCCCGTGCCCTACAGATCATGCAATTCTATGGTTTTACTATATAACGCTACTCCTCCTTCTTTTCTTCCTACCCTGTCTTTCCTGAATAGATTATAGCCCGGTATAATTACATCCCAGTCATGGATCTCTGTGAACCATGTCTCTGAATCGCCACTATATCCAACTCCTCTTCTTCCATCACAGCTTCTAGATCCAGAATCCTGTTTCCCATACTTCAAGCATTAGTATATACTGCTTTCCAGATATTGCCCCCTTTCCCATCCTTGTAGAGGTATTCAGTGATTTACTTACCTGAGAGCTTATACTCACTTGGGAGCTTTGATCACCCTGCCCCATCACTTCTAGTTTAAAGCCCTCTTCAGTAGATTAGCCAGCCTGCTGGTGAAGAAACTTCTTCCCTTTTTTGATAGATGCACACCATCACTGTTCAGCAGCCCTTGGACGATCATCCCATGGTCCAGGAACCCAAAATGTTCTCAACGACACCATCCACATAGCCATGCATTCATCTCCAGGATGCGAGCTTCTCTGCCCTGGCCTTTACTCTCGACAGGGAGGCTGGATGAAAATACCACCTGTGCACCCAACTGCTTCACCTTCTTTCCCAGAGCCACAAAGTCACTTTTGACACATTCGCAAGGATACCTGGCAGTATCGTTAGTGCCAATGTGGATAGCAGCATCGGATAGTAGTCATCAGGCTTGATGAGTCTCGGCAAGCTCTCCGTAACATCTTGGATTTTGGCACCAGGCAGACAGAATACCTCTCATGACATCATGTCTTGTCTGCTTCTTTACCCCTGAGAAAGGAATTGCCAACTACCAGTACCTTACACCTCTTAGTGGTCACAGATCCAGTAATTTTTGGGATTTCAAGTTTTGGTCCTTCCTGTTCTTGGGATGCTCTCATCTCCTCCACTTCCAGGACAGCATACTAATTCTTCAGTTCAAGGTCAGGGGGGATGGGGGGAGTCATAGTACCAATCTTGTAGTGTTACGTAATCTGAATCCAGCTGCCTTCCCTCAGCACAGCCTCTTCTTCCCCACTACTGGAAATCTTTGATGCCTCATGAACCATTTCATAGATGTACCTCTCATTCTCACGGATGCTTCTCAATCTTGCCACCTCCTCTCTCTGTTCTTTTATTTCCTTCATGAGGGATTCAAGCTGAAGACAGCTTGTACATGGAACTACTCCCTCTGCCTGGGTAACATTTTCTGTCTACAAAGAGACAGAAGTTGTAACTTGAGCAGCAGCTTTGGTGATGCAATGTTTCCCAGCCATACTGTGGTGCAGAGGAACTTACACCTGGAAGAAAAAAAAAGAAACAGCAGAAAAATCATAGCAAAGTAATACCCTGTTCCAGAGGCAGGTAGTAGTTCACAGGTTGCTATAAGTAAAGAAATGAGCTAGGTGTGGGCATGCTGATCCTCTACAACCTCTCTCTTAGAACCAGGCTTACTGAGGGTTAGGCACTAGGCCAGCATTCCTCCCCCCTGTGGAGTATGATCTCTTAAGAAAGTTCTCAGAGTTCAGTCTCGTCACTTAATCATCCATTAACCCAGGTACATAAACTTAGATTGTGAGCCCAGAAAAAGTACATACACATAATAAATATAAACTGTTTTGGTTGTGCCACGGAAAGGCAGTATATCAAATCCATGACCCTTGTCCTTGACCCATAGATTTAGGCCATTCAGTGTCTTTCTAGAACAGTGTTGTGTCTTTATTTTTCTTTGACCTGGTTTTCTATGCTGCAGTCCAAACTAGGCAATACTGCACTTTTCTTCAAATCACATAAAAATGTACTTTATGTTATGACCACAGTAGAGTCTTCTCTTACACAAAGTGATATGATTCCAGTAGATATATATATTGGGGGTTTTTTAAAAAATAGGTTACATATTAGTATAATAGCAGAGTAAGCCTATAAATTTTCTTGCTTATTTGTTCCCAGAGGACTGAGCTTTGTCTTTATATCTCAATTACCTTTTGTTTCACTGTAGAGATTATTGGATTAGGAATTTCCAGAAACAGAAATTGTCAGATTTCTAGACAGAAAGCCAATATACCTCAGGAGTCAACAATTTGCAGGGCTTATCTTACAGCACTTAAACATTTCGAGGCTTCAAGCATAATGACTGTAATGGTATATCTAATAGACATATAAGGAGAATAAAAAGGAAAGTGACATAAATGTTTAATGAAGCTACTAGCAGAAGCCGCATGTAAATGCTGAACTCTCTCTTCCAGTCAGAAACACAAAATGGTTTTCATCTAGTGCATATATCTATAATTTAGAAGTATAATAAATCAATACATAAATTATTATATTGTTTCAAACAAAAAGACAACTGAGAATAATAATAAAGAGAAACATAGGAAAAGGGATTTTGCATTTAGTTCATGCCAAGATGCATAGGCATTTTCTTGTCCCCAGAAGACTTCCAGTCTAAGTCTGTATCTGGAGTATTGGAGAGTTAGGTGATTTACTTAAGATGACAAAGAGCTGTAGTGGGATGTGAACCTGGTTCTCCAGCTTTTTAGCCCACTGTTCTAACCATTAGGCTACTCTGTCATGCTAGGCTGAGCTAGAGGTCCTTCAAACCCAGAATCCTCTCTCTAAAAATGGCCAAACCAGACAGTGGCTTACTGAACATACTGCATATGATGGTGATGGTGGTGATGATTTTTTAACATCTTCCTCCTCTATTTGAAAAACATAATTTTTAGTAATAATCCACAATTTGCACAACAAGAATGTACCTAGGAAAAGGCAGCTTTTTACACACTACAGTGAGCACTAGAACATCAGTACACCCATTGTAAAACTAAACACGCCAAATTAGTACAGATCAATTCTGCACAGTCAGTGCTAACAGAAAACCATCTCTTTCAAACACAGAAACACCCTTGCCCAGTATGTGAGCAGTTTCCTATATGAGAACTGTATATAGAGTGCTTGTTTTAAAATGCGTAAACAGAGAGTGTTCTATGGACTCAAGCTCCCAGAGTTCTCGGCTGCTCCCAGTGGGCATGGCTGCAGCCTGTGCTGGTGCCTGCCCTCTCGTCAGCCTCTGTGAGAGAACAGAAACCATTTTGTTAGACAGCACACAGCAGTAGGAAAGATGTGTTTGTCCTAATTTAGATTGTAAGCTCTTTGGAGCAGGGCCTGCACTTGCATGTTTGATGTACAGCGCTGCTTGCAGCACTATAGAAATAATAAATAGTAGTAGTAATTCTGATAGCCTAATACAGCTTAGGTTCAGTAACTAAGTTTGGAGCACAGTGTTATCCCCCATAAGGTCTGTGGGTACATTCCCAGCTTCTCTGTGTTTAGGATATGCTGGTTGAGTGTGAAGATTCTGTAAAGAACTTCCTTGAGATCATCAAAACTGTGGCTAGAGTTGCAGACTTGGACTGCTGAGGGAGACAGAAAAGTACATAAAGGAGACCTATGGAAACATTGTAGAGAAGTCCCACCTCCAGTCTAGCAGCTCCTGTGCTGCTTTGGAGAAGAGAGATCTCCTAAAAGGAGAACATCACCTGGTGATGCAGGAAATGATCCTTTAGCCAGGACCTGCCCATCAGGAGATGCAGATGCAATATCCTCTTGCACTGAGGATTTATCTCCAGAGGCTTCAGCCCAGAAGAGAGAAGTTAGGACAACTGTTGTAATGGGAGATTCAATCATTAGGCATGTAGATGGCTGGGTGGCCGATGGGTGTGAGGATCACTTGATCACTTACCTGCCTAGTGTGAAGATGGCAGGCCTCATGCATCACTTAGATAAGATATTAGATAATGCTGGAGAGGAGCCGGCTGTCTAGGAAAATATGGAAGGGAGGTTCTGGAAGCCAAATTTAGACTTTTAAGTAGAAAGCTGAAATCCAGATCCTCCAGGGTAGCATTTTCAGAAATGCTCCCCATTCCACGCACAGGACCCAAGAGGCAGGCAGGGAAGGAATATACAGGTAGGGTTATACTACCATCCTCTGAGACAGATGAAGAAATATTTTCAGAATTATATTAAAAAGGGATAATAACAAGATTAAGAATGTTATAATGCCTCTGTATCGCTCCATGGTGAGACCTCACCTGGAGTATTGCATTCAGTTCTAGTCTCCTTATCTCAAAAAATTTATAGCGGCACTAGAAAAGGTTCAAGAAGAGCAACCAAGATGATAAAGAGGATGGAACTCCTCTATTATGAGGAAAGACTAAAGAGGTTAGGGCTCTTCAGCTTGGAGATATGATTGAAGTCTACAAAATCCTGAATGGTATACAATAGTGTGCTGCCCAATTCAGGAAAAAAATTTTGATTCGATTCAGCCTATTGAATCGATTTTTCAATTCGATTTTTCTGCTCAATTGAGTGCTTTTTCAAACATCCTGATGGGTTTAGTTTATTTTATTTTAAAAAAGGGAGACCCAATGATCCACAGTAAAAACAATCCAAAAATAAAATCGTAGTGAAAAATCACCACAGTAAACTGAAACTGAATATTGGTGGTTTTTCATGCCACTCTGTTTGTTTCAAGCCATTTTCAGGTTTTATGCTCAAAGACATGTACATTGTTTTGCTCATATTTTTATTTTTGTACCCTACATCATCTGGATCCCTGAGAAAGGCAGTCTCGCCAAAACATGGACCATATAGGATCCATCAGGACAATCATACGTGTATTACTAATTCAGACTTTTATTTGCATTTTTATTGTGAAGAGTGAATAAAATCATCTTTCAGGACATCCACAGTCTGTTTTTTTAATCTTTGGGTTTATTTTATAGCCTCTTCACTCTCCCCAGCCCCTTTGCTCTTTCCTACCCACACTGGCACTATGGTGTAAACAAAATAAACAAAAAAGACTTTTCCTCTCTCTGTTTTGTCCTAGCTCATGTTCACGGTCTAACACCAGTTCTGGCAGGATACACATTTCAAATCGGACATATTGTAATCACAAAACAGAAAACCTTTTGATGTCTGGTCATTATTCAAATCATGTTGGTCCCAGGCTCTAGTTTCTGTTTGTCTTCTGATAACTCGCTTGCCAGGATCTCCTGTCCATTTGTCATTTTCTTCTCTTTCTGTGCTAACCATCCATCTTCCATCTCTGACCTCTCCTTCTGTTTCCCTTCCCTCTCCCGGAGGTCTGACATCTTTCCTTTTTTTCGTCTCCATCCCTGCAGCTGCAGCGATGGACCCCACCATCCCCAGATTTTCTTTTCTCAACTACCCTTTCATCCAGCATCTCTCCCTCCTTCTCCACCACCCCAGGGTTCACCATCTCTTCCTTTCTTTTTCCAACTACCCTCCTATCCAGTACTTCTATCCCCCTCTACACCATCCCTTGTGTCCAACTTCTCTCCCTTTCTGTTCCTTCCCTCCATCCCATTGTCCACCATCTTCTCTGTTTTTAGACCCATTATTTCTTCCCCTCCCCCCTCAATCCAGCATATGCATGTTTCTTTGAATCCCTCCTTCCCTCTCTCCCTCTGTGTACTTCTACACCAGGGGGCCCCCCAAAGGCCTGCATGTTTCCCCCTTCTTTCTAGCATCCTCTAGCTTCCCCCTGGTCTCACCTTCAAAGCTAATTATGGCAGCCTGCAGAAAATTGCCGGTGCTGTAGTGAACCTAGCAGGCTGCCGTCAGCCTCCGTAGCATGTTCTCTCTGCTGCGGACCTGCCCCTCCTCTGATATAAATGTCAAAAACCCAAAAGGAAAGAATAGACCAAACAGTTGAATGAAAAAATTCTTCCTACGTTATATAGCAGTGGTTCCCAACCCTGTCCTGGAGGACCATGAGGCCAATCGGGTTTTCAAGCTAGCCCTAATGAATATGCATGGAGCAGATTTGCATGCCTGTCACGTCCATTATATGCAAATCTCTCTCATGCATATTCATTAGGGCTAGCCTGAAAACCCAATTGGTCTGGTGGTCCTCCAGGACAGGGTTGGGAACCACTGTTATATAGTATATTAGGAGATGGAAGGAAATAATTATAAATAATGAATTAAATATTAATATCAATTTTTGTGATGGGTCCTCAGTTTTCACAACTCAATTATCAGGCCCAGCCTGTAACATCAAGTTGAGAGTTGTATTGACCCAAACGAGTTATTCAAGTATGAAACATCCCTGGACCCAATTTCATAGTGAATAAAGTGCAAAATCACACAAATCACCTTTCATCTCTCTAATATACTACTGCGCAATGTATTATTGCTACTAAGTCCAAAAGTCAATTTGAGATTCAACTTCCTAAATTTTTCCTCTAATATCCCAAAAAATAAAGAATGAAACAGTTCATAAAGTCAAAGAAGCAGACACTTATCCTTGCAATGTGAGGGCGTCAAATGAGACACATTCAGTCCATTGTTCTTACTGCAATATTGAAGCTCTACAGGGCTCCATTTCGGAGGATCACTCCTCCTTCTTCTTAAGCAGTAGCCCTGAACTGGTGGAGGTGGAGAGGAGAGCAAACTCAGCCAAAAGCCAATAGAAACTCAAATGAAAAATGGCGCTACAGCGTGGTAACACCCATGTTCTCCCAGAAGATCAAGGGGCAGCGATGTGATGTCATTGAACATGATTACGTAGCCAAAAGGCTTAATCACATCGCATTAAATTTAAACAAATAAAAATGTGCTATATAATGTCCATGAGAAAAATATAAAAAAACAAAAAGCAGAATAAGAGAACCAACGAAGAAAAATAAAAAATCAAATGGCCGAATGCCATTCTATGCAGTCATTTAGACCCAATGGATGTACAGATCGTAGTTGAAAAATCCAAAATTGTTCCCTAAGAGTCAGTCTCTGTAACCTGATCCCTTGAAAATCAGATGGAATCTGTTCAATGACTAGCCATTTTAAATCAGTGAAAGCATGATGATGTTGTTGGCAGTGGAGAACCATGGGGGATGTGAGAGACCCTGTGTTTTTCCTGCTCTTGTGTTCTATGAGATGCGTCCGTATTTGGCATATGGTGCAACCCACGTACACCAGAGCACAAGGGCAAATTATAACATATACTACCCAACTTGATTTACAATTAGTATGAGCTCTCAGGTTGTACGATTTGCCAGTGCCAGGATTGGTCCATTGGGTGCATGTAACAGCCAGGGTACACATCTCACAGGTACCTCATGGTACATGGCCTCCTGTGCCATTGTTCCCCATATTTCCCGTTGTAAAAGATGAATGAACTAACTGATCTGCGATATTTCTAGGTGTATAGGCAATGCAAGGAGGGTCATGGAACATAGGCATTAATTGCATCACATGACAATGTTGCTGAATGCTTTTGGATATGACCGAGGCTTATTCTGAAAAGGTAATCACACAAACTGTCTTATCTTACGATGCAGTATTGGTAAGGTGAAGCAGAAGATCCCGATTAGCATATAATGCTCTCAAATAGGCTTTCTGCAATACCTGATGGGAATATCCCCACTGAATGTATCTATCATATAATGTCTGAGCTTGGATTTTATACTCATGAGTCGTGGTACATAGTCTGCGAATGCGAATAAATTGGCTTATTGGTAGAGACTGTTTGAGCCGCCTGGGGTGGCAACTGTTAAACTGTAGATAGCTGTTGGTTTCAACTTCTTTTCTATATACTCATTTCGGATAGCAGCTGTTCAAGCTACAAGTCAATTGATTTTGACACCATTTAGTCAGGGGAAGATGGTTCATGCTTAGGCCTCTTACTGCTCGGGAGTGGAAAAGATTGCTGCTCCATTTTATTATTTTTAGCAGTGGACATTCTCTATGGTATCAGACGTTCAGATTCTTAATATTGATGTCTTCGAGGCTAAGTAAGGACACAGATTATCTGGTTAAGTCACCATCTCTGGAGAGAGCTCAGTCAGCGCGTCTGGTCACCATGCTCATCAAGCTACGCCCCCCTTGTTGGCTTTCTCTATTCCTTTTCTAATTCCACTTTATCTTTTTTGAGTGTTAGTTGTGATCAGTTGGGTTGTTCTGCCCAAAAAACAAACTTCCGGCCTAGAGTTAGGGCTTAAGACTCCTCTGGAATGAGATCACATTTTGGAGACCACCCTCCAGAAAGTCCCAAGAACTGGCTTGGCTTCTCACATTATCCTATGGCTTCTGGAAACTGCTGGAAACGAAAGGCAGTTTCAAAGGTGCCTGTCTTCCTGTGCCTACCAGTTCCCTTGGAAACCCAGGTGTAGGCAACTTAGCACACACACACACACACACACACAGGACAGAAGTTCACATTCCAACTGTAGAACACAGCAAAACACAGCACTGATAATTTTATTTATTTGTTTGTTTTATATCCCATCCTCCCCAAAGAGCTACTGCAAACTCCAAACCTTCGAAACTTCTACAAGTACTTGTAATCTTGGGGAATATATGCACTACTCCTTACCTCCAGTGCATAATATTCACCCAGAACAGAGGGAGGGAAGGATGAGGGTTGCGTTCTCACAAGTTTTTCTCAAGTTTATTAAAAATTTGATATACCGCCTTAATAATGTCAAAGCGGTGTACATGACATTAAATATAAAGTTTAAAACTAATAAAAATGCCACTCAAAAGTAGTAACATACTATTAACATAGGGTAATTATTAGACAAATTGGAAAATAAGGAAAGGAGGGTGGAGCTACAGTCATATATAGAAAAGAGGAGAAAGGGTAGTACAAGAGGAAAGGGAAGTTATGCTCTTCCTTAATTATCTTTAAGTTGTGGGAAGTCATTGAATTGATCAAATAAAGGTTTTTAAGTTTGTTTAAAATTTATCAATGTTTTTCTCTTCTCTTAAGTGGGTGGGTAAAGAATTCCAGTGTTCAAGCGCACTTACCGAAAAAATATGTTTACGGGTAGAGTCATAAAAGAGATGTCTGACTGAGGGAATATGTAATAGATTTTGGGTATTTGATCTTAACATTCTAATGGAACTGTAAGGAATAATCAGCCTGTCCAAGTAAGTGGGTATATGAAGGGATTTTATTTTATATGTTAACAGTAAAATTTTATATGTAATTTGGTGTATTGAAAGCCAATGTGATTTTATTAGGAATGGGGTTATATGATCAAATTTTGTTCCTTTATATATTAGTTTAACAGCAGTGTTTTGAATAATTTGTAGCCTACAAAGTTCTTTTTAAGGGAGGCCATTATATAATGAGTTATAGTAGTCTAACTGAGAGATGAGTTAGGAATGAAGAAGAATGTTAAGAGAGGAGGGTTCTAATATATTTGATATGGATCTAATCATTCTTAGTTTGTAAAAGCACTTTTTAATGACAGAACATATTTGTGTGTTGAATGTTAGCTTGTTATCTAGTATTACTCCAAGAATTTTGACAGCGTTTGTGAATTTTAACGGAGTGGATTTTAGAAAAATGTAATCTTGGGGAATATATGCACAAATTATTATTTGGAGAGAATATCATCACTGTTGATTTTTGCAGATTAAGAAATAGCATATTACTGAGGAGCCATTGATTATTGTCTCAAGTTTTAAGTTGATGTCATGTATTTCTTGTTTGTTGGTCAAGTTAATTGGATAGAGTAACTGGAAGTTGTCTGCATAGGAATATATAGTGAATTCAAGAGACTGAGCTATTGTAAGGAGGGGAGAAGTAAAGATGTTAAAAAGAAGAGGAGATAGTATAGATCCTTGTGGAATATCAAATTTTTGGTTCTGGTTGTCAGATGAAGATTGTCCAATTATAATTTTAGAGGTTCTGTTTGAAAAGAAAGAAGCAAACCAATTGTAAGCATTGTCGGTGATTCTTATAGAGTTGAGTCTGTTAAGCAAAAGGGTGTGATCAACCATATCAAAAGCCACCAAGAGGTCGAGAGATATGAGAAGAACGGTTTTCCTTTGATCTAAGTCAGGGGTGTCAAAGTCCCTCCTCGAGGGACTTTGCATGAAAATAGATCTCATGCAGATTCATTGGGGAAATCCTGAAAACCCGACTGGATTCTGGCCCTCGAGGACCGACTTTGACACCTGTGATCTAAGTAGTTGAATATTCTGTTGAGTGATGTTTCCTGAATCCTGCCTGATTCCGATGGAGGATGTTTGTTTTTTCAGTGAAGTCATATAACTGTTGAAATATTATTTTCTCAGCGAGTTTAGTCAAAAATGATAGATTAGAGATTGGATGATAATTTGAGCAGTTTGCGACAGAGACTTTGTAGTCTTGGATTTTTGGGAAGATTATTACTGATTTCCATGAATCCGAAAGGGTTCCACTTTCCAAACTGTTTTTTTATCATACTATGGATAAATTGTCCAAAGATGGTAAAGTAATGTTTTAGAAGTGTTGGAATATGGAAGGGAGGAGGAGGGGTGCATTGGCACAGGAAAGGAGAAACAGGACCCTGGTTCATAAGTACGAGTCTGACATAAATTGGATGTTCTTAACCCTGGGACTGCCTGTATATGACTCCATTATTTGTCTTGTTTGTCTCAAATAGGCTATAAGCTCTGTTGAGCAGGCATTGTCTTCTATGTGTTTAGTGCACAGTGCTGCATATGTCTAGTAGAGCTATAGAAATTATAGGTAGAAACAATAGTAAGGGAGAGAGGGGTAGCAAGACAGGGAAGGCAAAGGAGGGAAGATACTGAACACCGTTTATGGACCTCTATCATATTTCTAAATTTAATATCCTCAATTTAATGCTGCCTACCTCCTTTTAATTTTTCTCTAATGAATAGCACTCACTGGGTAATGTAAGTTAAATTTTCATAAGAACATAAGAATTGCCATTGCTGGATCAGACCAGTGGTCCATCGTGCCCAGCAGTCCGCTCACGCGGTGGCCCCTAGGTCAAAGACCAGTGCTCTAACTGAGACTAGCCCTACCTGTGTACGTTCTGGTTCAGCAGGAACTTGTCTAACTTTATCTTGAATCCCTGGAGGGTGTTTTCCCCTATAACAGACTCCAGAAGGGTGTTCCAGTTTTCTACCACTCTCTGGGTGAAGAAGAATTTCCTTATGTTTGCACAGAATCTATCCCCTTTTAACTTTAGAGAGTGCCCTCTCATTCTCTCTACCTTGGAGAGGGTGAACAACCTGTCTCTATCTACCAAGTCTATTCCCTTCATTATCTTGAATGTTTCAATCATGTCCCCTCTCAGTCTCCTCTTTTCAAGGGAGAAGAGGCCCAGTTTCTCCAATCTCTCATTGTACGGCAACTCCTCCAGCCCCTTAACCATTTTAGTTGCTCTTCTATGGACCTTTTCAAGTAGTACCGTGTCCTTCTTCATGTACGGCGACCAGTGCTGGATGCAGTACTCCAGGTGAGGGCGCACCATGGCCCGGTACAGCGGCATGATAACCTTCTCCAATCTGTTTATGATCCCCTCCTTAATCGTTCCCAGCATTCTGTTCACCCTTATTGTCGCCGCCGCACATTGCGCGGACGGCTTCATTGACTTGTCATCTGTGATGAAATATATCAGTTACAATGATGTGGTCCTTCGCGGGAACTCTATTTTTCTCAATGTATCGCCAAGTGACTTTCATGTTCTAGAAGTTGAATGCAAAATAGTGAGTTGCCTTTCTTATATACAATTTAATGCAAGAGCACTGAAAAAGGTAAACAATTCCATGAGGTGCATTGCTTGGTGAGTAACATAAACTACACGGAATGTGCAAGCTGCTATTCTGAGAACTACTGTACCTTGATTCTTTAATATTAGAGCCTGGCTCCATGCAATCCAAAGATGTTCTAGATAGAACAGGCAGATACAATTGTAACGAGTGTCAATGACTGTGAATGTTTTATGTGATTTCTGTGTACATGTGGAGAGACTAGCAGGACACAAATTATTTTTTCAGCTGTACTGATAATATAAGTCATTCACAAAGGCAGTGCTCTGTTGTCAAGGCCTGTCACCCATGCTGTGCTGGATACTCTTTTTGGAGGAAATGTGCCACAATAAGGTGAGCTTGATATTAAAATTCTTGCCAGGAGCAGTGCACCTATCACAGTCTCAGCAACTGTCTGATGATTATTCTTTAGAAAGCCTAAGATGGGCATTCTCAGATTGGAAGAAACTGTTACAGTTTATAAATTTGCAATACAAGCCATGGTGGGGGGAGGATTGTGTATTATTGAATTATTTTTTAAATATTTGTTTTAATGTTATATTTCTCCATATTTTTGACGGTTTAGAACAGCTGTTATTCAGCCAGCAGCGATCAGCAGTGGCACTGAATACTGGAGGCTAAGAGGTACATACCTGCCTCCAGAACATCAGCACCTGGCATAGGAAAGCCTAGTAGAGCTGCACAGAGGTGGCTTAAGTGGTCTGGGGAGTGGGTTAGTGAACCATAGAGAGGAGGACCCAGGCCCATAAACCACTCTAACCACTGCATTCATAGTGAAAAATGTGAGTTCACCAAACCCCCTTAAAACCCTATTGTACTGCCATATAGGTGTCACCTTCAGCCATAAGGGCTATTGGGGTGGTAGACAGGTGGGTATAGTAGGTTTTTTTTGGGGGGGGGCTCACCATGGCCTGCAAGGGAGTTGTGGTGAGATGTTTATGTGGCACCCTTTTTGTGAAATTCGCATCAGTGCCCTGTAAGGTGCACCACTACTCTGTTGCCATGTCTGGGTGGCCAGTCCATCACTTTGCTGGCCCCTCCTACGTCCAAAAGGTCTTTTTCTAGCCGTTTAGGACTTTGATGATTTTTTGGATGAGAATGCGATATAAAGATAGACGACTTAGCAGTCTGGATGATAAAACGGCTGGACAATTGTTTTTAAAAAATATTTTGGGCGTATTTTTCGAGAACGGACTTTAGACGCTGCCGACTTTGGGTGACTAGCAATCTAGACCTAAAACGGACTTAGATTTTTTTTTTTTTTATCCCCCTCTAAGTGTGAATAAGCAGGTTGCCTGAGCATACAGTATGTGGGCCTGGATGATAGTCAGCCGGGCCTGCCTAAGCAAGTTATGTGGACCCTGGCTGAATAATGGGCTGTGACCACATAACTATTTAAAAAAGAAAACCCTCCTGAGACTCCTAGGGTCTCTGTAATCCCCCCATGCCATGATGTGCTAAGTCCTTCCCCTCCTCCCCCTTCCTCTTATGTCCAGGTGGTCCAGCGAGGGTCTTTGGGGGCAGGAGCACAGCCCCCTTGCTACTGCCCCTGTGTGGCTGCCTTTCAAAATGACTGCTGCAACCTCGTGCAGCAGCTTGCTGTACTAAACAAAGCTTTTGAGTTGTCCTAAATTAGGCTGCTTAGCTATGCAACTGCTGGCACTGAATATGCTAGCACCCACATAACCTGGGGCTCCTCCCCATTGCCGCCCCCTGCATACCCCTGACCTGAAGCTTTTTTAATTGGGCAATATGCTGTAAAATTCAGCAGCACTCTCTAGTTATGTGCCACTGAATATCCCCCCTTAGGCGGCGGAAACAATTTAAGTGGGCAGGGAAGCTTAAATCACTCTGATCTAGGATTGCTAGTTTCCTCTTTAAAAAATTAGGACACCTGTCCCCACATGGTCCCGCCCCAGCTCCATTCCATTCAGCCCCCAGCCCCATCCCCACACAAACCTCCGGCCTCCTTCCCTGAGCTCAGGACCATGTCGAGAGCATCTGTGCATTTGCAGACATCAACGCAATGACATCATGTGCATGCACGCGTGCGTATCACATCATCGCATTGATGTCCGCACATGCGCAGAGAGCCTCCAGACGTGGCCTCAAGCTCAAGAACTGCCGGGTTATACAAATCCCTCTGGGCACTCGGACAGTCCTCTACAAAGAGGACATGTCTTTGTTTTCCCTGATGTCTGGTAACCCGACTCTGATCCCTCCCAATCCTCCAATCCCTCCATGTATAAGCCAAAGCATAGCTACAACCATTGGCTCCATAACTCTGTCCAGAAGATCCCTTTCAAACAACTTTTTATATTTCTTAACTTAAACAAAGGCGTGGAGGGGATAACTTGCAAGAAATAGCAGTGCAACCCTACACAATGGCACAGAAGTTGTAACCTGCAAGGAGAGGCAGATTCAGCTCCAGTCACATTAGTGAGAAACTAGAGGACCTTGTAACCTTTATCTGCTATTATTTACTATGTTCATCAAAACTTACAGGAACATCAGTCAAAGCCCATTTCATAGCTTGCATAGGTAAATGAAGGATTTTATCTGCCTTTCTTGGATATCAGCAGCAGGTCCTTTAAAGGGTTCATAGACAACCCCACGAAAGACAAAGGCGTGCGCCGACAACTGAGCGCAAGACGGAGGCGTGCGCCAAAGAAAATTACAGTTTTTAGGGGCTCCGACGGGGGGTTTTGTTGGGGAGCCCCCCCCAGTTTACTTAATAGAGATCGCGCCAGTGTTGTGGGGGGTTTGGCGGATTGTAACCCTCCACATTTTACTGTAAACTTAACTTTTTCCCTAAAAACAGGGAAAAAGTGAAGTTTTCAGTAAAATGTGGGGGGTTACAACCCCCCAAATCCCCCACAATGCCCCCCACAACGCAGCGCGATCTCTATTAAGTAAAGTGGGGGGGGGTTCCCCCCACGCCCCCGTCAGAGCCCTAAAAACAGTAATTTTCTGCGGCGTGCGCCTCCGCACTGCGCTTAATTGTCTGCACGCGCCTTAGTCCCGGCGCGCTTTTGACCTGACACCCCTTTAAAGCTGTTTCACTGCTTATTTTGATCTAGGGAATGCTTATCTAAAACAAACCGGGCTGTTCTACTCTCACGGGCACACAGCATCCTTACAGTAATCCTTTTTTCCCTTTTCTTTTTTGCATTAGCCATTTAAGTAGGACCAGTACAAGGATATTAGTTGCCCTCTAGGTGAACCTTCATTTTTGTGTCCCCTTCAATGAACTTCCAGCCCTCCTCAACCAGAATTTGAACATTAAACAAAGCAATCGTAATAATAACCCAAACAATCACCCCCCTCCCATCATGAACAAAACACACAAATGGAAATGAGATAGTGACATGGTGGCTGATCATGCTGAACAGCCACAACTAGAGTGACATAAACAAGCCAAGGTACCAATAGTTCAGCAGAGCACAACAAACAGTGGCAGGAAAAGCCCAAGATTCTAACACTAGGAAATATCTTTTTCTTGTTATACATTTTTGGGTGTTATACATTTTTGTTATATTATTTTTGGGAACAAAATCACAATGGGGGAAAAACAGTAGAAGGCTAGCTAACTATGGCCCTCTTTTACTAAGCTGCGGTAGAGGTTTCTACCGCGGCCCAGAGTGTTAAATGCTCCGACACTGCTCCGACGATCAGTTAAAGGGGTAGGGGAAGGTATACCAGGCAGCAGCAACAATGTAGCATGCAATAGCACTGAACCAGTATAGCAGAGTGTGGAGCAGACAGGACAGGCATTGATACAGGCAACAACAGTAAAACAGGACCAACTGGGGAAAAGAGACCAGGTAGTAAAGACTGGAATATCAACCTGCATAACCCTAGCAGGACACTGAGTGTGAGTATGCATTCCTTCCATGAAATTGTGCACTTAGTCCACACCCAACTGGATGAAAATTGAGGGTAGCCAAGGAGGGGGAGATTTGCCTTTAGGAACCCCAGATTTCCTATCGAAGATGGTCGTGTCAATGCAGACTTACAAAATCTTCTGCCGTTTAAATGATCTGTTCATTTGGCATGTTGGTGGTCTGTACAAATGGATTTGCAGTCATTTTTAGATAAATCTTAAATGCAACAAAGGCATTTTCTATTCATGCTTACAATGAATTGGGTAAAGTTCTCCACAAAGACAGTAAATAAATCCTAATAGATGAATAAAATAAATATACCTTTAAACAAAAGACAGTAGATGCAGAATGAGTCAAATTCTCATTCATGCACATTCATTTTTGGAACCATTGCAACATAGCTTAAGGGGCCAGACAGAGCAGAGCTGCTCTGCAGCCTAGTATCAACTTCATGAGTGCCAACAAAATGTCTAGAAGTCCTAGACCCTCACAAGTAGTCTCTGGACAGAGGTGTGGCATACCAGATATTCCACAAGTGCAATCTCTGTACCTCTTCAGTCATTGCTTACTTCCAGAATCCTATGATTTTTCATTAGCCATCTTTGACAGAGTTTACTAAGTCAGTGGCAGCTATGCATGCGACATCCTGCCTATTAGACCCTCTGCCACTGGCATGGTTGGATATTCCTAAGCATTGTCTTCTAGGTCTGGCCTTCACAATATTATCTCATAGCCTGAAAATGGGGATAGTCTCAGATGTTTGGGAAAAAAGCCTTGGTTGTCCCAATATTAAAACAGAAATCACTGAATCTGGCCTTAACTTCTAGCTATCACCTGGTCTATAACCTATGCTTCATTGTAAAAATTGCAGAGAAACTAATTTATTCCCAAGTACTTGATTTCATTGATAAGACCAATATTCTGCACCCTTTTCAATCCTATTTCAGCCATAGGCACTGCACTGAAACAACTGTCATGTCTGTTCTCAATTATCTACATTTTGAAGTTGTGGATTGAATGAGGAAATTTTAATAAGATTTTTTCAAGTTGTATATATGCAATGATTGGGTGATGAGACTTATTTTTGGGTCAACAACAAAAGAAGACCCAATATTTCCACAGCAGAAGTAAAGTCCAAAAACCAAAACAAAACAAGCTGTGGAAAGAGATGTTCTTGATATTGGTTTATTTATTCAAAGTAGGTTGCATCCAAAAGTCAGTAAATAATCCACATGTGACTTGAAAGGAGAGTTTCAAGTTTCAAGTTTTATTTTAATTTGATGAATCGCTTAATTAAATTTTTACTAAGCGAGTTACAACATTGAAAAAAAAAATAACATTTATTTTAACATAATGTTTAAAAATTTTTAAACAGTAGTTAAGACCAACAGACTCAACACGGTCCTTGTTTCGACAAACACACCTTCCTCGGGGGGTCTTAAATTGTGGTTTGATTCCAAAAGACAAATGTGGATACAATAATAGACATGATCAATAGCAAAAGACTGCAGACCGCTATTTTGGGATCTGTTTCCCATGTGGTCTCTAGGAATCTGAGCATATATTACATATTTGGTTACAGAGGAATTTTATTAAGTATAGTTTGTATAGGTTTTTTTGTTGTTGTTGTTGTTGTTTTTTTACTTCAATCACAGTTTCCCTTTACTATAAAATAGCTTTTTCCTTTTTGCATTTTTGACATTATTCTCAGTGATCTACATAGAACATTGGATAAGGGTTATCTTACACTTACTCCTTAGATTTTTCAGCAACATTTGATCTAGTGGATCATACACTTCTCTGAACTAGACGTGAACAACTAGGAATCTCTGGGTCAGTTCTCAACTGGATTACATCATTTTTAAATAACTGTTCTTTTTGTGTTGCTATGGACAAAGGCATTTTATCAGATTATCCATTGAATTGCAGTGTTCCTCAGGGTTCAATGTTATCACCTCTGTACTTTTACATATTTATCAGTCCTCTGGCATGTCTTCTCCAGTGATTCATTATTCAGTTTTACATTTACACCAGTGATAAGAACATAAGAAGTTGCCTCCGCTGAGGCAGACCATAGATCCATCCTGCCCAGCGGTCCGCTCCTGCGGAGGCCCATCAGGCCCATTGCCTGAGTAGTGGTCTATACCTATCTATACCCTTCAATCCCTTTTTCTTCTAGGAATCTATCCAAACCTTCTTTGAAACTATTTAATGTTTTCTTGTCTACAACAGCCTCTGGAAGCGCGTTCCATGTATCCACCACCCTCTGAGTGAAAAAGAACTTCCTAGCGTTTGTTCTAAACCTGTCCCCTTTCAATTTCTCCGAGTGCCCCCTTGTACTTGTGGTGCCCCATAATTTGAAAAATCTGTCCCTGTCTACTTTTTCTATGCCCTTCAGGATCTTGAAGGTTTCTATCATGTCTCCTCTAAGTCTCCGCTTTTCCAGGGAGAAAAGTCCCAACTGCTTCAATCTGTCGGTATATGGGAGATTTTCCATTCCCTTTATCAGTTTAGTTGCTCTTCTCTGTACTCCCTCAAGTACTGCCATGTCCTTCTTGAGGTACGGCGACCAGTACTGGACACAGTACTCCAGATGCGGCCGCACCATTGCACGATACAGCGGCATGATGACTTCCTTCGTCCTGGTCGTAATACCCTTCTTAATGATACCCAACATTCTGTTTGCTTTCTTTGAGGCTGTGGCGCACTGCGCCGATGCCTTCAGTGTTGCGTCTACCATCACTCCCAGGTCTTTCTCCAGGTTACTGACCCCTAGTGGTGTTCCCCCCATTTTATATGTGAACATCGGGTTCTTTTTCCCCACGTGCATGACCTTGCATTTCCCTATGTTGAAGCTCATTTGCCATTTTTCGGCCCACTTTTCCAGCTGCGTTAGATCCTTTTGGAGATCTTCGCAGTCTTTCCTGGTTTGAGCCCTGCTGTATAGTTTGGTGTCATCTGCAAATTTAATGACCTCACACTTGGTTCCCACCTCTAGGTCGTTTATGTAGATATTGAACAGGAGCGGTCCCAGCACCGACCCCTGCGGAACTCCGCTCATGACCCCTTTCCAGTCTGAGTAATGGCCCTTTACGCCAACCCTCTGCTTCCTGTTTGCCAGCCAGTTTTTGATCCATCGGTGGACCTCCCCTTGCACCCTGTGGTTCCATATCTTCTTAAGCAGTCTCTCGTGTGGTACCTTGTCGAAGGCTTTTTGGAAGTCAAGGTAAATGATGTCTATAGATTCCCCTTTATCCACCTGGCTGTTCACCCCCTCAAAGAAGTACAATAAGTTTGTGAGGCATGACCTGCCCTTGCAGAAGCCATGTTGACTCGGTTTTAGCTGCCCATTTTTTTCGGTGTGTTCACAGATGCTGTCTTTAATCAGTGCCTCCATCATCTTTCCCGGGACTGAGGTCAGGCTCACCGGCCTGTAGTTTCCTGGGTCGCCCCTTGAGCCCTTCTTGAAGATGGGCGTAACATTTGCTATTTTCCAATCCTCTGGGATCTCTCCGGTTTTTAAGGATAGGTTGTATATCTGTCGAAGTGGCTCCGCTATTTCGTTTTTTAGTTCCTTGAGTACCCTTGGGTGAATGCCGTCCGGACCTGGCAATTTATCACTCTTTAGTCTGTCTATCTGCCTGAGTACATCTTCTTGGCTTACCTCTAAATTGGAAATAATACAAAACAGGAGAACAGATTAACCACTATCAATAAGATCCGCAAAAAAGGTAAACCTATTGAAAACAACTACTTATTCTAATGGTAATTTTTTATTATTATTTTATTCTATTTTTTAATTATTATTTTTGGTGAAGGTAAAGATCCATCTGATTGGCTATTACATTGCGCATGTGCCGGCGTCTTTTCTTTTTAAGCGCCATTTTTTGAGCGGGTGTGTGTAACAACAGCCCGGATCATTATATGACAACAGTAAGTAAGCTGTGTTTTAAGTTTGCTTAAAAAATTTTTATATACATTGAGCCCTTCAGGCATTTGTTAATCAATGTCTTTGTCTTTACATTTGTATCCTTAGCCCGTTTGCCTTACATTACCCTGAGGAAGCCGCATGAGAGCGGCGAAACGGGTTCCCGTTGGTTGGATACACGGGTTCGATACGGCTTAAGAAATCTGCCGTTTAATTTACATCATGAAAAAAAGATAAGTGCCAGTTTAAGGCTCATTCATGATGTTATATTGTTGCTATTTTGCACAGCCTATTTAAGAGTGGTATTTACTTTTTGCCACTCTGCTACTTTGCACAGCATATTTATATCGATAAGCTGGAATTGCATTAGTCACTTTAAAAAATTTTTGCACTTTAGGCAATTTTTAGTGACTCACATCATGTTAAATAGATTTATGCCAGTTTGAGGCTTATTCATGATGTTCCATCTTTGCACAGCATATTCAAAAATGATTACTATTTTTGCCATCCTGCTATTTTGATTAGCATTTGTATATCGATAAGCTGCAGTAGCACAAGTCACTTTAGGACACGTTTGCACTTTAGGCATTTTTTGCACAGTATAAGATAAAGAATAGAAAAAAGTCTATATAAAAATAAGACTAGATAATATTAGAAAAATACTCTTCTACTATAAATGAGTTTTGAGTGGTAATATTTACAACAACATTATAGAAAAATAAGTGGTAATGTTTACAATAATATTTTAGAAAAAGTTTATATAAAAAATAATTAGTGATGAAGGTTTGATCAATGAAAGAAACCACATGCCACAATTCCCTTTTGGACAATAACAATATTATCCTGGGAGTGGCAACTCTGAGATCTTTACCTTCACCAAAAATAATAATTAAAAAATAGAATAAAAAAATAATAAAAAATTACCATTAGAATAAGTAGTTGTTTTCAATAGGTTAACCTTTTTTGCGGATCTTACCTCTAAATTGACCAGCTTATCATCTTGATCTCCTATTGCGATCTCCTCGGGTTCCGGAATGTTGGTTGTATTCTCCATCGTGAAGACTGACGTGAAGAACTCATTTAACCTGTCAGCTATTTCTTTCTCTTCTTTTACTACTCCCTTTCTGTCTCCATCATCCAGTGGTCCCACTTCTTCTCTTGCTGGTTGCTTCCCCTTGACGTATCTGAAGAATGACTTGAAGTTTGTTGCTTCCTTTGCCAGTCTCTCTTCGTATTCTCTTTTTGCTTTTCTAACCACTCGGTGACACTCCTTCTGGTGTTCTTTGTGCACTTTTTGGTTCTCCTCTGTTTGGTCTTTTTTCCATTTTCTGAACGATGCTTTCTTGTCATTTATCGCCTTCTTCACTGCATTTGTTATCCACACTAGATTTTTTGTTCTATTTTTTTTGCACCCTTTCCTGAACTTGGGGATGCACCGGTTTTGCGCTTTGTGCACAGTTCCCTTTAGTAAGATCCAGGCTTTTTCTACGGATTCCATCTTCCCTATGTTGCCTTTGAGTTTCTTTCCCATCATTTCCCTCATGGCATCATAATTTCCTTTTTTGAAGTTGAGTGCCGTCGTTGTTGTTCTTTTCCCCTTTGATGATCCAATTTCTAGCCTGCACTGGATCGTGTTGTGATCGCTGTTACCTAGCAGGGCTAATACTGCCACCTCCTTTGCTGGCCCCCCTAGTCCGTTGAAGATTAGGTCAAGAGTGGCGTCACCCCGTGTTGGTTCCATGACCAGTTGCTCCATGAAACAGTCCCTCGTGACCTCTAGGAATTTGTTCTCCCTAGCGCAGTTTGAGTGCCCAATACTCCAGTCTATCCCAGGATAGTTGAAGTCCCCCATCACCACCACATTTCCGCTTCCGCATACCTGCCTCAGTTCAGCTTCCAGGTCCTGGTCGATTTCTTCATGTTGTCCAGGTGGGCGGTAGTACAGACCCAATTTAATGTCTGCCCCAGTTCCTCCCTGTAGCTTAACCCATAGTGATTCCAAGCCATCCGCCCGTACTGTTGTTTCCATCCTGGTTGAGGGTATGGAGTCTTTTATGTACAGCGCTATTCCTCCACCCTTTTTATGTGTCCTGTCTCTCCTGTATAGTTTGTACCCTGGTATGGCCACATCCCATTGATTGTCCTCAGTCCACCACGTTTCTGTGACTCCAATTATGTCTAGGTCCTTTTTGCTGGCAGTGATTTCTAGTTCTCCCATTTTGGCCCTCAGGCTCCTGGCATTTGTGTATAGGCAGCTTAAGACCCAGTTCTTTGCCCTATCTTTTTGTTTTCCTCTTGTTTTGGTACCCCTGCAGTCCTCCTCATGGTTTGCCAGCCCCCGAGCTTCATCCTCCTCCTGCTGCTGTGTGTCTGTGACGTCCTCAACCTACTTTATTCATGTTCCCCTTTGAACATCGATTTGGGTCCCCTTCAGAACTGTTTCCTAGCATTATCTGAATGGCTCATGGATCATAAATTAAAACTGAATCCAAGTAAAACAACTGCTTCTTGGATTACAGGTTCTCTTACTCTACCAGTTCAGACTTTATCTTTGCTCAATTTGCCCATTACACCAGTTTCCTATTTATGTTACTTAGGTGTTTGGATAGATTTCAAAGTTAACTTTTCAATATCAACTTGCTGCTACTATTAAGGCAGGGTTTTCCACTCTGCGTTCATTACAAAGTCTAACATGCTTCCTTGACTTCGCTTCATTACACAGGGCTATTCATGCTTTTTTAATGCCTAAACGTGATTACTGCAATACAGATTATGCAGGCCTTCCTTTAAAACAAATCAAAAGACTTCAAACTTTAAAACTGTGCTGCTTGTTTTCTTTCCAAGTCCAATAAACATGATATTTCTCCATTGCTTTACCATTTACATTGGTTACTCATTATATTCAGGATCAAATTTAAGATTCTTATTTTGGGATTTCAAGCATACAATTCAGGCATTCCAGCTTACCTCTCCTCATCAATAATTCCTTACACTCCTACCTGGACTCTCACATCTATGAATTCTAACAGAATGGTACTTCCTGATCCAAGGCGAGCACACTTGGATTCAACTAGAAAAACAGCTTTTTGCTTTTTAGGTCCCTCTCTTTGGAATTCATTGCCTGGTCAGATTAATTTGGAACAATCATTTGTTAGGTTTAAGGCTCTTTTGAAAACCCTTTATTTATTTATTTTTCTTGCTGTCTTTCCAAACGGGCTAAATTTGAACTGGCAGATGCTGAAGTGAGCTGAAAGCAGGCACATTTGGGTACTTCTTGTGTATGTGTACTGTGATGATTGTGATCTTTCCTGTCTTTCAATGACATTCTATTTCATTATTAAGTGATTTTAGTTACGTAAACCACTTAAGTCCTCTGTTTATTACAGGCAGTATAGCAAATACAATAAATAATGATGATAGATCATAAGAACTACCATACTGGGTTAGACTAAAGGTCCATCTAGCCCAGTATCATGTTTCCAACAGTGGCCAATCCAAGTCACCCACATCATCAGGATCCGAAAAAATAGCAAGATTCTATGCTCTCTTACCCCTAGAACAAGTAGTGGATCTCTCCAAGTCTACCTTAATAATGATCTGCATACTTTTCTTCCAGGAACTTGTCAAAACCTTTTTAAAATACAGCTACAAAAAATGCTTTTGCCACATTCTCCAGCAACAAATTCCAGCCTCCCGATATTCAGTGCTATTTAACTGGCCAGAAATGGCTCCCAGTCGACTAAATAGAGCTAAGCTGACTAACTACCAATATTCAGCAGGAAATAGCCAGATATTTCCTGCTGAATATCCTGGTTAATGGCCGATCACCAGCCCTGTGGCATGATATAGCTGGACCAGTTCCGGATGCTAGGAAGGAAGCTGAAGCTAGAACGCCGAGGGTAGTGTTCTTGGAGATCCTGCCTGTACCCAGGGCTGATGAGAAGAGGCAGATGGAGCTGCAAGCAGTCAACACATGGATGAGGCACAGATGTGAGGAAGAAGGTTTCCATTTCATGTGCAACTGGACAATGTTCTGGGGGAAGAGCAAACTATTCAGGAAGGATGGACTCCACCTCAGCGGAGATAGAACGAGGCTACTTGCAAGCAACATCAAAAGAGAAATTGAGAAGTTTTTAAACTAGAAAGAAGGGAAAAGCCAACAGTCGACCGAGAGTCGATGGTTCGGGAACCGGTATTCCCAGGGGATACTGTGCAGGAAAATAGCAGGGAAGACTCACGGGGTCAAAGGCAAGACAGAAATCCTGACGGATCAACAAGGATACAAGAGGGAAGGAAATGCAAGAAAGTAACAAGCCACAGACTCAACTGTATGTACACGAACGCAAGAAGCCTAAGGAATAAGATGGATAATTGGAAGCTATGGCACATAAAGATAACCTTGACATCATTGACATCATGGAAACATGGTGGAATGAGGAAAACATCTGAGACACTGTGCTATCGAGATATAGGCTATACTGCAGAGACAAAGTGGGTCAAAAAGGTGGGGATATTGCCCTATACGTCAAAGAGGGAATTGAGTCTACCGGAGAGTACACGCCGGAAATGAAAAATAAGTTAGAGTCTCTATGGGTCAAAATTCTGGGAACGAACGGAACAAAAATGAAGATCAGCATCTACTATCGACCCCCAGGGCAGTCCGAAAAAATTGATGGAGAAATGACAGATGAGATTAAACGCAACTGCAAGGGAAGCAACAATGTTATTGTGGGTGACTTCAATTATCTGGGGATAGACTAGAACCTAGGCACCTCCGGTTGTGGTAGAGAGACCATGTTCCTGGATGCTGTAGGCGATTGCTTCTTGGAACAACTTGTCAAGGAAAATACAAGAGGAAATGCAATTCTGGACTTTAATTCTAAATGGACTACGAGGACCAGCGCAAGGTGTAGAAGTAGAAGGGACGCTAGGAAGCAGTGATCACAATATGATCCGCTTAAACCTGGACACGGGGCAAAACATCAATCCAGAATGACGGCCATGGCACTGAACTTCCGAAAAGGGAATTACGAAAGGATGAGACTCATGGTAGGGAAAAGATTAAGAAGAGGATAAGCACTGTAAAAACCCTAGAGCAAGCATGGTCCCTTTTTAAGGACACAGTCACCGAGGCGCAAAATCTATATATACCGCGAATCAACAAGGGATCAAAGAGGAAAAAGAACAAGGAACTGGCGTGGCTTACTGTAGCAGTGAAGGAAGCAATGAGAGACATGAAAACTTTGTTTAAGGAATGGAAAAGGTCAAAAGCGGACGAAAACTGGAAAATGCACAAACAGCATCAAAGCAGGTGCCATAAGGCAGTAAGAGGGGCCAAAAGAGGCTATGAGGAAAAAATAGCCAAGGAGGCTAAGAACTTCAAGCTGTTCTTTTGATATATCAAGGGGAAACGACCCGCGAAGGAAACAGTGAGGCCATTGGATGACCATGGAATAAAGGGAGTGCTAAAGGAAGACAAAGCCATCGCCGACAAATTGAACACAGTTTTTGCATATATATTTACTGAAGAGGATATATACAACATACCGGAAGCCGACATCTATACACAGGAAACGAAGGTGGGAAACTGACTGGGTTGACGGTCAGTATAGAAGAGGTACGCAGGCAGATTGATAGGCTTAAAAACATTAAATCCCCGGGCCTGGATGGCATCCATCCTAGGGTAATCAAGGAAGTGAAAGGGGCTATAGCTGAACTGCTTCAACTAATAGCCAATCTGTCGATAAAATCAGGAAGGATTCCAGAAAACTGGAAAGTGGCAAATGTTTTGCTTATCTTCAAGAAAAGGTTCGAGGGGAGATACGGGAAACTACAGACCGGTGAGTCTGACCTCGGTACCTGGAAAGATGGTAGAGGCGCTGATAAAAGACCGCATCATTGATCACCTTGAGATTATTAAACTTTCCAAAGATGTCAGAAGATTCCTCAGTTGAATTATTTAAGAATTATTTGGTGCAAATTCTGGGATTCCCTCCCAATCTTATTCCTCCATTGAATAAAATTTATTACATACCTGGTGCCACTAAGAAATTAGGGAGCAGAATCACAGGAGCAAATCAAGGGCTTTTACCCCAATTACCTGATTTGGGGAATATATCAGAGATTTTGGAAACTTCTACAATAAAAACTGAGGAAAGGGCTACCTTGCTCATCTCATTTGTATTCCAACAGGACCTTAATGCTGTATTGAAGCTTTATTTTTGCAAAATCCAGGCACCTTTTATGGGACAGCGTATTTGGATTTATCCTGATGTTAATAAAGAGACACAAGAGAGGAGAAAGCTGTTTCTTGTAATGAGGCAAGAAGTGAAAGACCTAGGAGTCATTTTCCAACTGGCTTATCCTTGTAAATGCCTCATAAAATATTTAGGGATAAAATATACCTTTTTTTGTTCCAGAACACCTCAGGAACTTTCTAGGCTTGAAGAAGATCATCAGGGAATAAATGGGTATTATACTATAGGAGGAGTTAATCCGTAAAGCCATTGCTTGTTATTTGATTTACGTGTTAATTATTGAAGTCCTATAGCTTTAGACCGTCACACATTGGTTTCTGATCTTGGGGTCTAAGAAGAAGATGTATTATTATTACTGCTTCATGATATATTATTTGTAATTTTATTTTTGTGTTTCCTAAACAAGTGTAAACTGCTTTCTATTATGTTCAAAATGAAATTAAAAATAAATAAAAAGAATACCAACCAAGAATCTCCCTGAATTACAAGTGAGTTTATGACATCATTAAAGGAAATAATTAAACATATGTAGTTGGTACATCTTCCAATTGAATTACAATTGCTTCATTAGGGTTCAATGATAAATTGCATACTTCAGCAATTTTCTAATGGTCAGTTTCAAGTCACATTTGATACCATATAAAAATTATTGAACTTAAGAAAAATAATAATCAGGTACTCAAGTGTTTCCCTGTCCTGGCAGGTTCACAATCTAACTGTAATATCTGTAGCTATAATTAAGGTATGTATATCACTTTGCATTTGTCTACATCAATGTTCCAGTCTCACAAGGTCTTCCTAAATTTTCTCACAATCTGTTATTAAACAACTTTGACTAGTTTTATGCCATCTGCAAATTTGAATGTCTCACTCATTGGGCTCCTTTTACTAAGCTGCGATAGCGTTTTTAGCATGCACAGAATTCTAGCTACGTGGCTAGAACTAACACCAGCTCAATGTTGGCGTTAGCGTCTAGCGTGTGTGGCAATTTAGCGCGTGCTAAGCGTGTGCTAAAACAGCTATCGCAGCTTTGTAAAAGGAGCCCATTATTTCCATTTATAAATATGTTTAACAAATAAAAATAAATTAATATGTCATTTATAAATATGTTAAAAAGTACTGGTCCTAGAACAGATCCCTGAGGTACTTCATTATTCACCTTTCCCCATTGAGAACATTAACCATTTAGCCCCACTGTATATTTTCTATCTTTTAACCATTTCTCAATCCAAAATAGGCCATTGCTTCGTATCCTATGACATTTTATCTTAGGAGTCTCTCTGTTTGCATTTTTCTTTGAACAGTTTCCATGGCTCTGCTAAATGACAGAAACATAAGCCAAACTAGCCTCGGAGACCTTTTCTGAGGATTGGAGAAAGGATCTTCTGTATATATGTCTCCAACCACTCTAGTAGCAAAAACTTTATTAAAACTCAAGAAAGATTATAGCTAATCCCAGCCAATAGCCATTTCAGAGACTATCATCAACCAATTCTACGTAGAAAGAGGAAGGAGGCAATGGATGATCATGATTGTTCTGTTTAATTATCAAAATCTTGAAGGAATATGACCAGATGTATCCTCAGCAAGCTCTCTGATACCCCTTAAGAAACAGAATTCAGAGACCTAATGTTGGCAAAAACAACACTGAGAGAACTAGGGATAATGCCAAAGTAGTTAAAGCCAATAAAGGAGAAAACAATTAAGGAAATATATGCAGAAAAATGAAGAAATTAAACAACCACATGTCAGCACCAGCTACTCAATCAGCAACTCAGCACAGCAAGCCAAAGGAAAGCAACACAACTCAGAAGCTTAACTAGAAGAAATAAGGGAATCAAAAATGGTATTACTGGAAAAGATGGAAAAAACAAAGTAAAAATTAGAAAGCCACCAGACAAAGATCTCAGATTCAGAAGCCAGAATTAGAGAGCTAAAAATATATTTCAGATATGCCAGTAAAAAAATAAAAGGACCAAGAAAATCAATTGTATTCCCCAAAGAAAAGCAAACGAGGGAGAATCTAGACGGAAGATCAAACCTGAAAATATTGGGAATATTAAATGCGAGCTGAAATGCAGGATATAAAACATTTTATCAGAGCTTTGTTTACCTGTTTTCCATATGAATCTGACCTCCCAAAATATGAAGTCTAAAGAGCTAACAGAGGAGAGCCAGCTGCACCAGTAAATGAAAAACCTAGAGATATAGAAGTAAAATGGACTTCAAGACAGTGAAAGAATAACCCAACATGAAAAAAAAATCTAGTCATGTGAGGTTCAAGAATTGGATTTTATTTTTCGCTTTATATTAATTCAAACTTTCAATAATACATCATTTCAAAACAATCCATGACAAGAAATTAAGAAGGCATATCTTCAAAATAAATAATAAAAGATAAAAAGGAAAATACATTACAATTATTTATAGTATCTACAATATAAGGAAATCTAGGTTCTAAGATCTAAACAGGAAATAAGGAAATATACATTACCCTCCCCTTTAAATCAGCCTACTCTTATAGCAAAACAAAAAAAAAACAAGATATATCAAGATACCAAAAACAAATAAGCCAGGGATATCAAACTAGTACAAGAAATTTTTCCTTAGCTTCAAGAAATTCCAAAACCACATATTGACAGGGAAACTTCAGAACAGAACTCATAGAAACATAGAAAAATGAAGGTAAATAAAGACATGTTTTCCAAGTTTATTAAAAATTTACTATCATGAACCTAGGGGGTTGCCTTCAGGGTGGCTTACAATCTAAAATCCATATACTATATAATAAAACTCCATAGTACTATTCAAGAAAGTCATCCTGCCCCTTTGGATTATGGATGAAGCACCATCTATCCAGCAATGGGAGATGCGCATGTGGGAGATGGCAGGATTTGAAACCTGGGTGTATGAAGCCTCCCTACTCCCTGAAAGAAAAAGCTATGTTGCTCTTTGCACCCATTTTCTTGCCTGCCATTAGGCAGCTGGAGGGAGTCATGCCCTCGCCTCCTTACCTGCTACTGCACTTGTAGGAGTTGAGCTATGGGAAGGGAGGGACCAGGAGGGGGGCTTGGATATGGAATTTGGGAAGGGGGAGGGGGAGTATGAGTGGGTTGATTGAATGTTTGCTATGCCCATATTAGAGGGACAGTGGAGTGTGGGGCAAGCATGTTAAACTGTGATTATATTATAAAAAGTTGGTGAGTGGAGAGTAGTGCATCATTTCTTGCTTGTATAATGGCCAGTGGCGTACCAAGGGGGGCGGGGTACCAAGGGGGTCCGCCCCAGGTGCACGCCCCAAGGGGGTGCACAGCTGGCCACCCTCCCTATTCTGCTGCTGATGCTTTCCTTAACCAGCAGCAGCAGTAAACAGGGGTGTCCACGGGTGCTCACTTCGGCAGCTCTTCAGCTTCTGGCCGGCTCCCCTGCTTAAAGCCGCGGGCATCGGCTCCTCACGGATTCGCGGCTGCATCGGAAGTGTTCCCTCTGACATCAGAGAGAAGGCTTCCGACGCAGCAGCGTATCACTTGAGGAGCCGACGTCCATGGCTTTGAGCAGGGGAACTGGCCAGAAATGCTGGGCAGGGAAATATTGTTGCTGCACAGGGAAGGGGGGAGGGTAGAAATGCTGCATAGGCAAGGGGGGGTGGAGAAATGCTTCTGCTGCACAGGGAAGGGGGGAGAAATGCTGCACAGGCAAGGGGGGGAGAAATACTGCACAGGGAAGGGGGAGAGAAATGCTGCTGCTGCACAGGGAAGGAGGGAGAAATGTTGCTGCTACACAGGGAAGGAGGGAGAGAAATGCTGCTACTACAGCACTCAATTGGGGAGAGAGAGGGAAGGAGGGAGAAGGAAGACAAGGGAGAGGAACCATAGATGCCAAGTCCATGGGAGGGAGGGAAAGGAAAAAAGGAAAGGAGATACCAGACCATGGAGGGGGGAGGAAGAGATGCCATGGCATGGGGTGAGGGAAGGGAAGGAGATAGAGATACCAGACCATGGTGTGGAGTAGGAAGGAATGAAAGGAGAAGAGACAGAGAGAGATGCCAAAGAATAGGGGAGGGGTGGAGACAGAAAAATGGAGAGGGGGTGAAGCTGAAATGAATCATGTGCAAGGGAGAGAAGGGACACAAGATATACAATTTATTGAAGGGACATAGAAAGAGGGAAGATGCCATATGGAAGAGAGAGAGGGTGAACAGTAGATGGAAGGGGCAGAGAGAGAGTGGGCAGTAGATGGAAGGGGTAGAGAGAGAGAGAGGGCAGTAGCTTGGGTGGAAGGGGCAAAGAGAGGGCAGATGTTGCATGGAAGGGAGAAAGGACAAATGCTGTATAGAAAGAAGAGAGCAAAGAGAAGATGATTAAAGCAGAAATGACAAAAGGTAGAAAGATTTTTGTTGCTTTACTTAGAATCAAGTAGTATTGTAACTGTATTGATAAAAGTTTATAATTAAGAAATGGAAATAAGGCAATTTTTTGGACTAAACCCCTTTCCTCTGGTCAGGACAGGATACCATAACAGCAGTATACTGTACTGTTCTGAAGAAAAATTTGGCCTCTGAAAGCTAATTGAAAAATGGATTAGTCCAATAAAATGGTATTTTCTTATTTCTCATTATTTCTTTTATTTTTATTTGTTAATTTGTAAAGTGGAGATTGTTATGTATCAGTTTTTTCAAATTTACATCTACTGTCTTTATATTTTGCACAGTATTAGGGGGACATGTGTCACTGTTTTTGTGGTGTTATGGTGTTGCATTATATGCAGAGTCTGGTTTCTTGGCGGTTCAGTTTAACTTTTGTCTACATATTTCTATTTTTAGTTTGTGATTACTGCATATTGGGCGAGGGTGTATCTCTGTTCTGTGTGTATGAAAAGGACTTAGTTTTCAGTTGGCATTGACTGCAGGATCAATTGACTGTGCGGGATCTGGCTTGTTTAGTTTTACAATGTATGTGTTGGTGTTCTAGTGCTCACTGCAGTATTTAAGATGCTGCTTTTTCCTAGGTACACTCTTGTTGTGCGATATGTGGATTGTTACTAAAAAATCATATTTTTCATATAGATGGAGGGGTGTCAAAAAATGATGGGCCCCGGGTGTCACATATGCTAGGTATGCTACTGATGTCCGATATCAGAATTGACGTCGCTGGTAAGACTTCTGGGCCGGCGGCGTGCAATCGCTGCACCCGCATAGCCTTTCCCAGCAATTCTCTCTGTGCCAGCTCCCTCAGTCCACTGCTGAGCCAGAAGTCCAACCCCCCCGCCGCTGCTGCTTCGTTGATGTATCCTCATAGCGGCAGCAGCGGGAGGTAATTGAATTCAGCGGGCGGGCGGGCTTGGGGGTGGCAGAAGAGGACAAAGGCTGGAAGGCAGTGAGGGAAACATAAGAGGGAGGGAGGAAGGGACAATTGTTAGGCCTGAGGAAGGAAGTAAAGAAATCACCAGACAACCAAAGGTAGGAGAAATGATTTCATTTTCAATTTAGTGATCAAAATATGTCAGTTTTGAGAATTTATATCTGCTGTCTATATTTTGCACTATATTTGTCTATTTTTCTATAGTTGTTACTGAGGTGACATTGCATATTTTAAAAAGTCATCTGCCTTGACATCTGTGCCCTGTCCCTGCCTACCACTAGACCACCAGAGGGGGGACAGGGTACAAAGCCTGGCAGGGATGGGAGATAGGGTGCAGAGTCTGGCAAGGAGTGTGGGGTTGGGTGCAGAGCCTGGCAGGGAGAATTTGGTTCAGAATATTTTTTTTTTGTTTTCCTCCTCTAAATTTAGGGTGCGTCTTATGGTCAGGTGTGTCGTATGGAGTGAAAAATATGGTATATCAAGTTCCATCCCCCTTTATCCTATTATAGAAAAGCAAAGCAGAATTAAACAGGTGGAAGACATCATTTTTAACCTATTTAGGTCTCTTAGCTGCAATCAAAATGACCTGATCGATGTCCAATTTAGTGATCGATCGTATCTGATTCCCCGATGCACAAAACTGCCCACCCCCTGTATTTCCACTCGATCACTCATTTAACGATCCAATCCGATCCATGCAAATTAGTAAAACCCCAGCAAAATAGCCAAGTGAATGATGCACAAATATCACTTGGCTATTTAGCATCGGGTTTTACCAATCGTAAAACCCAATTTCTCTAGACTTGTCGGTAACTGTGTTACTGACTGGTCTGCCTGTTTGTTTGTTTTTTGTTTGTTGTGGTGTTTTTTTTCAATGGCATGGATATTTTGCGTGTATTACACATGCAAAATATCTGTCCCATTTTTTAAAAATGAAAAAATCCCCTACCGCTGCCGCAGCCCTCCCGAACGACCCCTGAAAATTGTACCCCCCTGACAAATGAGGCGACCTCCCCTAAAACCTAAAACAAATGGCAGGAGGGATGCCCACTTCGTCCTATCATGATGGACCTTCCCCCCTCACCTCCAAAAAAAAGGCAGGAGGGATGCTCACTCACTCCTGCCATGAAGGCGAATACTCCCCCTCCAGGCCCCCCTGCCCTGTACCTTTAAAGTTGGGCACAGGAGGTACTGAAAATACCTCCTGCTCCACCTCCCTCGATGATGACACTGGGCCTTAGGCCCCTCCCTGGTCTATCATGTGATGCACAAGGAGAGGCCTGAGGCATCTGAGCCAATCAGGGCCTTAGGCCCTTCCCCATGCATCACATGATGCACCGGGGAGGGGCCTAAGGACCAGTGTCATCGTTGAGGAAGGAGGAACAGGAGGTGTTTTCAGTACCTCCTGCTCCCAACTTTTAAGGTATGGGGCAGGGGGGTCTGGACGGGGAGTGAGCACCTTCTTGGCAGTAGGGAGTGGGCAACCCTCCTGCCTTTTTTCTGGGAGCAGGAGAGAGAGAGTGGGCGCCTTCATGGAAGGAGGGAGTGGGCATCCCTCCTGCCTTTTTTTTCAGGTGAAGGATGAGGGAATTCCTTCAATGACAGGAAAGAGCAGGCATCCCTCCTGCCATTTTACCATGGGTCGGGGTGGGGGGGACGGCAACTCTGTTCCATTAAAAAGAAAAGCAAAAGAGATTGCTTCCGTCACTACTGTTAGGGCTCTGCTAATGTGTCAATCGCTTAGTGAGCGATTGAATCGGTGGGTTTGCATGCAAATCATTTGCATGCAAACTTGATAGTGCATCGGCTCGCTGTTGGAGAATCGGACAGAAAATCGTCAACTGCAATTGAGTCACTATCTTATGTGCATCTAGCCCATAGTATATTAATTTTCAATATTATCAATCATAATTCTTCTAGCTTCTTTAATAAACTTAAAATGATAGATCAATTTATTGTGGCACGGGAAAAGTAAGAATGAAATCAGAAAGACTGAACATGGCCATTTAAATTAAAGGACTAGCTTGCTCAAATTTCAAATTGTAGTATAAAACTACGGTGCTTAAGGCAACCAAATATTTTAACCAGCCTTAAAACATTCAATAGGAGCTGAAAGACTAACAATCCACAGTCACTAAATTTATTTTTAGAGCCATAGCTAACATGGAAACAACTAAACAATAATGGAAAAAGCTACAAAGAGAACTCCTTTATCAAAACAGATTAGCACATGGAAGGCAGTACAGAAAAAGCTCAATTACAGAGAATGTGCTCCCATACAATAAAATAGAACATTACAGTCCATTCAGTGCAATATAATTCAAAGAACAGATAGACTGAAATACACAGGCACTGTGCAAATGGCCCATCTATTTGAGAATGGCATACTTATATCACAATGGTAGACTGAAACCAAGATAGAAGCTCAAATAGCCTATTACCAAGATTTTCAGTTCTGGCACTTTGCTAGAAAAACAGACCACACAAGAAATATCTTGAGAACCCCACTTGCACTAGAAAAGTACTTAGTAAAAATAACCCCTCCCCCCCAAAAAAAAAAAACCCCAGTGCTTACTATGTAAAATATATAAAGTCTTCTTAGAGGAATAGAGCAATAAAATCTCACCGCATACTGTATGTCTGCTTGGAACTGGTTAAATAAACCTCTAGGGAAACTATACACAGACTAAATGACAAGTGCTGAGTGACAATACAAGTGAGTGTGTAGTGTAGGCCACAGTATATTTAACTGCAAAAAACATAGATTATGTAAAAAAAAATCGCCATTCTTATATTGGGAAGCCTGTGGAGATAATGGAATATTTTACACTTGTGGTGACAATGTCCAGTAATTACACTGAGATAAATAAAGAGCTCTAGACCAGGGGTGCCTAAATGGTCGATCGTGATCGACCAGTAGATCGCAAAGGCAACGCAAGTTGATCGCGTTGCCTTTGCAATCTTTTTCTCCCTGCTGCTTCCCCAAGCCAGGCCTGGCACGTACAAGCGCCGGACTTACAAAACTTCACCTCCAACATCAATTCTGACATTGGAGAGGAAGTTGTGGGCCAGCCAATCGCTGCCTGGTTGGCCTGGAACTTCCTCCCCGATGTTAGAATTGACGTCGGAAGTGAAGTCTTGTGGGCCCGGCGCTTGTACACGTCAGACCTAGCTTGGGGAAGCAGCAGGGAGAAATTGCGTTGGTGGCTTGGGGGTGGGAGTAGGGAAAGAATCAGGGAACTGGAGAAATCGGCATGATGGCTTGGGGGGTAGGGAGAGAGAGAAAGAAAGGCAGAAATAAAGATGGGGGCCAGGGGGAGAGAGAAAGAAATGCAGAAAGAAAGAGGGGGTCCTGGGGGATAGAAAAAGAAAGGCAGAAAGAAAGAAATATTGGCTTTACAGAAGAAGGAAGTGCAACCAGAGACTCATGAAATCACCAGACAAAAAGGTAGGAAAAATGATTTTTTTTCAATTTAGTGATCAAAAAGTATCCGTATTGAGAATTTATACCTGATGTCTATATTTTGCACTATGGCCCCCTTTTACTAAACCGCAATAGCGGTTTTTAGCACAGGGAGCCTATGAGCATCAATAGCAGCACAGGGCATTCAGCGCAGCTTCCTGCACTAAAAACCACTATCGCGGTTTAGTAAAAGGGGAGGGGGTATATTTGTCTATTTTTCTATAGTTGTTACTGAGGTGACATTGCATATTTTATTTTATTTAATTCTTTATTCATTTTCAAACTTACAATAAATGTGACATATGTTCAAACAAATTAACAATAAATACATCACTTAATAATCATCATTGGTACAAAACATAAACTCTTATCACCCCCCCCCCCCTTTCCTACCATATAATCAAATATCTTATAGAATATGTAATAGTAAAATAACCCCCCCCCCTTACTATTGAACTTGTAAATTTAAGGGAAACAATTTCATCTAAACAGTATAATATTTTGTTAATGGCTCCCACACATCTTGAAATTTCCTGAAACATCCCCGCTGTATTGCAATAAATCTCTCCATTTTATAAACATGACATAAAGAATTCCACCAGAAATTATAATTTAATCTACTCCAATCTTTCCAATTATACGTATTTTAAAGTCATCTGCTTTGACCTCTGATAAAACCCCCGAATACAAATGATAATTAACATTTTCTCTGCGTACAGTGTACTTTGTGTTTTGTTTTTTTTTGTGATAAAATCTTTATTCGTTATATAACTTACAATACGTGTGGCAGTGAGTTAAAACATTTTAATATTAAATAGAACATTTAATAATCAGCAATAATCCAAATCATATAACTTATCTCCCTCCCTCCCCACCCTTCCATAGCAAATATATTTATCTCTGTGTAATTACTGGACATTGTCACCACAAGTGTAAAATATTCCATTATCTCCACGACTTGATGAAACCCAGTCAACATGGATTCAGGAAAGGGAAATCATGTTTGACAAATTTACTCCAATTTTTTGAGACCGTGAACGAGCAAATTGATAGTGGGAAGCCAGTGGACATAATATACTTGGACTTCCAGAAAGCGTTCGACAAAGTTCCACACGAAAGACTTCTCAGGAAACTACAAAGCCATGGCATAGAGGGGGATATACAAAGATGGATAGGCAAATGGCTGGAAAACCGAAAGCAGAGAGTGGGCATAAATGGGAAGTTCTCCGACTGGGAGAAAGTGACTAGTGGTGTACACCAGGGCTCGGTACTTGGGCCGATCCTTTTTAATATTTATATCAATGACCTGGAGGAAGGAACATCCAGTGAGATCATCAAGTTTGCAGACGATACAAAACTATGCCGGGCGATCAGATCGCAGGAGGATAGAGAGAAACTCCAGAGCGACTTGTGTCGGTTAGAAACATGGGCGGAGAAATGGCAGATAAAATTCAATTTGGAGAAATGCAAGGTAATGCATTTAGGCAATAAGAATAAGGAATACGAGTATACAATGTCAGGTGCAACTCTGGGGAAGAGTGAACAAGAAAAGGACCTGGGTGTACTGATAGATAGGACCCTGAAGCCGTCGGCACAATGCGCGGCAGCGGCAAAGAAGGCAAATAGAATGTTGGGCATGATAAAGAAAGGAATCTCGAGTAGATTGGAGAAAGTTATAATGCCGCTTTATAGGGCAATGGTCAGACCACACTTGGAATACTGCGTCCAACATTGGTCTCCCTACCTAAAGAAGGATATAAAACTGCTGGAGAGGGTGCAGAGACGAGCAACAAAACTGGTGAAGGGTATGGAGAAACTGGAATACGAGGACAGACTTATAACACTAGGATTGTTCTCCCTTGAGAAAAGGAGACTGCGTGGGGATATGATCGAGACCTTCAAAATACTGAAAGGAATCGACAAAATAGAGCAGAGAAGATTATTTACATTGTCCAATTTGACACGGACTAGAGGACATGTAATGAAGCTAAGGGGGGACAGGTTCAGGACTAATGTCAGGAAGTTCTGCTTCACTCAGAGAGTGGTTGACACCTGGAATGCCCTCCCAGAGGAGATTATTGCGGAATCGACCGTCCTAGGCTTCAAGAGCAAACTAGATGCATATCTCCTTAAGAGAGGCATATAAGGATATGGTGGACTATAAATTACGCCAGGTGTACACCTGGCAGGGCCTCCGCGTGTGCGGATCGCCGGACTTGATGGACCGAAGGTCTGATCCGGAGATGGCAGTTCTTATGTTCTTATGTTCTTATGTATCATATGATAAAAAATTTTCCCCTATCATTCTTATATTGTTAAATAATAAACTAAAAATTACCCCCCCTCCCCCAGTATTGAACTTGTAAATTTAAGGGGAAAATGGTATCTATTCAGTACAATATTTTGTTAACAGCTCCCATATATCTTGAAACTTCCTTAAATGCCCCTTCTGTGTAGATATTGCTCTTTCCATTTTATATATATCTGGCATAACGAGTTCCACCCAAAATTATAGTTCAATCTACTCCAGTTTTTCCAATTACATGTAATTTGTTGTATGGCGAACCCTGTCATTATAAGTAAAAGCTTGTTATTATTTGAAGATATCTGACTCTTTGCCCTCATTGGCCAAATAATATAGTATCATAGGTCAATGCCACCGGGTTTTCTAATAAAGAATTAATTTGGCCCCCAATTGATTTCCAAAAAGCCATAATAAATGGACAATAGATCAATAAATGGTCTAAAGTTCCTGCTTCAAGATGACAATGCCAACAACTATTAGACTTAGAGCTATCTAACTTTTGTAACTGAACAGGGTTCCATAATGCTCTATGTAACAGAAAAAAACAAGTTTATCTCATAGATGCAGACACTGTACATCTCATCCTCCAAGTCCAAATTCATGTCCATTGAGACGCAGAAATTTGATGCTTAATCTCAATGCTCAAAATGTCTCTCAGACCGGTTTTTGGTTTCTTTTTAATAAATACAATTAACAATTTATACCACTGGGCGGCCTGGTGCCCCAGGAAGACTACCTGAAAGCATAAGAACTCTAAACTATATTGATTATTAAGATTTTTCCATTCAGGGAACCCCACCTGAATGGCCTGCTTCAGTTGCATCCATCTAAAACTTTGTGATTAATTGAGGCCATATTTATGTTGCAACTGTGAAAAATCAAGCAGCTTACCATTAGAAATAACATCATCAAATATACATATACCTGCTATCATCCAATACTTCCAGATGACCTTAAATCTGCCAATTTGAATCTTGGAGTTCAGCCATATAGCTTGATTTGTTGATTTGTGAATTGGAATAGGTGTTAAATTACTCATATATCTTAATGTTTTCCATGTGTCTACTAATATTCTATTATCTTTATGTAATCTAGGCATTTTGATACTGAGAACATGGCACAATCGCAGAGGAAACATGAGTCGCCATTCCAACCATAACCAATCTGGGATATTTTCAATGAGCTCTGGGAGGACCCAATACATACCCTGGCGCATAATATAGGATTGATGATACCTATAAAAATTGGGAAAATTTACCCCTCCCTCTGTAATTGGCTTTTGTAGAGATACTAAAGCAACTCTAGGAGTTTTACCTAGCCAAATAAATTTTGGAAGAATACTATTTAATTTTTTATAAAAGGATCCTTGGAAAAAAAACTGGTAACATACCCATTTGATAACAAACCACAGGCAAAATCATCATTTTAAAAGTTTGGACTCTCCCCCACCACAAAAGATGTAAAGGATTCCATTGCTCACACACTTCTGTTACCTTCTGTAATAAAAATTTTTCATTCACTTTCATTGTGTCTTCCAGCGTACTTTTTATCCAGATGCCTAAATATTTTATTCCATCCTCCTTCCATAGAAAGGGAAATGAATCAAATAAACCTTTTGTACAATGCACATTAAGTGGAAGAACTTCTGATTTACTCCAATTTCTCTTGTATCCTGAAAATTTTCTAAATTTCTCTATCAATTCTAGTAAGCTTGGAATGGTTGTTTCCGGATTTCTCAAATGAAGCAGTATATCATCTGCATAACCAATAACCTTATATTCCCGATCTAAATAAGGAATACCCTGTATCTCCTTCACTTGCTGAATAGCTAATAACAAGGATTCTAATACAATATCAAAAAGCAGAGGAATTATTATTAATATGCAATCTAGCAGCAGGGGAGCTATACAATGTTTGAATCATTTATATAAATCCTAAACCTATACCAAACCATTCCATTGCTTGATACATGAAGGTCCACTCCACTCGATCAAAGGCCTTCTCTGCATCCAAGGATACAGAAAAGGCCGGGTCATTCATGGCTTTTGATAAATTTAAATATGTAAAGCCAACCTGGTATTATTAGAAGAATGTCTCTGAGCAACAAACCCTGTTTGGTGCATACCAATAATAAAGGGGAGAGCCTTAGCCAAGCGCAAACCCAATGTCTTAGCCAAAGGTTTTCCATCTACATTGATTAAAGAAATAAGCCTGTAGTTTGAAACCAATGTGGGATCTTTATTTGGCTTTGGTAAAACTATAGTTAACGATTCTGCCATAGTACCTGTGATGCAACTCTAAGAGACTTCAACGCTGTTTGTAATTCTTTTAGTGATATTGGCTTTTCTAAACTTTCTTTTATATGTTCAGGAATTTTTGATCCCTTAATTAGGTTTAAAAATTCTAAACCATCCTTTTCTTTATCTAAATAAGGCTCAGAAGAATATAAAGCTTTATAAAATTCCAAAAATTGTTTTAAAATAAGTCCAATTTGAGAATAAGTATCACCTTTTTCATCCTTTACTGCAATTATTTTTGGTTTTCTTTTTTTTCGCTTTAAGATAATTTGCCAATAATCTTCCCGCCTTATTTGAATTTCCATAATACAAAACTTGTTGAGCGAATAAGTCTTTTCTTTTAATTTAGAAGAAATCTCATTATATTTACCTTTAGCTTTTGAAAGAGCCTGTAACATAGAATATTCCCATTTATCAATCAATTTTGACTCCAAAAGATTAATTTCTTGTACCAAATTGGAAAATTGTCTTTTAACTTATTTTCTAATAAATGCCGAAAATGAAATAATTTGACCTCTCATGGTTGCCTTCAAAGCATCCCATAGAGTTTCCATGGAGATATCTTCCGTATTGTTAAATTGGAAATAATCATTTAATTTTGACTGAACTTCCTCAATAAAAGTTGGCTCCGCAAGCAGTGTGTTATCAAATCTCCATACAGATCTACTATTATCTTGATCAACTATTTTAAATTCAATCCACCCTCTCCCCCATGATCAGACAAAATAATTGGATCTATGGAGGCTTGTGTTACCTGTTGAACTAATTGATTTGAAACAAAAATATAATCTATTCTTGAAAAAGATTTGTGAACCTGGGAACAAAAAGAAAATTCCCGATCATTAAAATGAAATATTCGCCATCTATCTTTCAAATCACAAGTTTGTACCAAATTATCTAATCCTAATGACTTCATAATTCTATTAGGTTTTTTATTCCAAATAGTACTGTATCATACGATAATGCCACATGATTTTCTAATAAACTATTAATTAGGCCCCAAATTGATTTCCAAAAATACATAATAAATGGACAATAGAACAATAAATGATCTAAAGTCCCTGCTTCAAGATGACAATGCCAACATCTATCAGACTTAGAGGAATCTAATTTTTGTAAACGAACAGGGGTCTAGAATGCTCTATGCAACAGGAAAAACCATGTTTGTCTCATAGATGCAGACATTGTACATCTCATCCTCCAAGACCAAATTCATGGCCATTGAGACGCAGTAATTTGATGCTTAATCTCAATGCTCCAAATGTCTCTAAGACCAGCCTTTGGTTTTTTTATTCATAAATCCAGATATTAACTTGTACCACTGAGCGGCCTGGTGTCCTAGGAAGTCCACATGAAAGCATAAGAACTCCAAACTATATTGATTATTTAGATTTTTTCACTCAGGGAACCCCATCTGAATGGCCTGCTTCAGTTGCATCCATCTTAAACTTTGTGATTTATTAAGGCCATATTTATGTTGCAACTGTGAAAACTAAAGCAGTTTACCATTGGAAATACATTTCTCCCTCCAGATTCCTCGGGGGATAGGGGCAGAGCCTGACCGCAAATGGTGAAATGCCGCAAATATCTTGTGGTCCGGCTCTGACCCACCCCCGGCTCCTTCCTGCCTTCCCTCCGGCATCCCGGCCTTACCTGTGGTCTAGCGGGCTTTCGGGGCAGGAGCGATCTTCCTACACTCCTGCCCCGTGTAGATCGCCAATAGGAAATAGCTGCCGTGAGTTCCTTTAGTCTCTCGAGACTACGACGGGAACTCCCCACAGCCATTTCCTATTGGCGATCTACACAGGGCAGGAGTGTAGAAAGATCACTCCTGCCCTGAAAGCCCGCTAGACCACCAGGTAAGGCCGGGACGCCGGGGAGAAGGCTAAACTGTGGAGGGGGGTTCTTTTTCCCCCCCCCAAAAAAAATTGCGAATATGTGAAATTGCGATTGCCGAAACCGTGAATGGTGAGGGGGAAGTGTAACGTCTTCTAATACATGTATTCCTGCAATCATCCAATGCTTCCAGATGACCTTAAATCTGCCAGTTTGAATCTTGGAGTTCAGCCATATAGTTTCATTTGTTGATTTGTGAATTGGAATAAGTGTTATATTACTCACATATCTTAATATTTTCCAAGTGTCTACTAATATTTTATTGTCTTTATATAATCTAGGCATTTTGACACTGAGAACATGGCACAATCGCAGAGGAAACGTGAGTCGCCATTCCAACCATAACCAATCTGGGATATTGTCAATGGGCTCTGGGAGGATCCAGTACATACCCTGGCGCATAATATAGGCTTGATGATACCTATAAAAGTTTGGAAAATTTACCCCACCCTCTGTAATCGATTTTTGTAAAGTAATTCTAGCCTTTTTGCCCAGCCAAATAAATTTTGTAAGAATAAAATTTAACTTTATATAGAAGGACCCCTGAAAAAAAACTGGTAACATACCCATTTGATAACAAACCACAGGGGAAATAATCATTTTAATAGTTTGGACTCTTCCCCAACAAGACAGATGTAAAGGATTCCATTGCTCACACATTTCCGTTACCTTCTGTAATAAAGATTTTCATTTATTTTCATTGTTTCTTCCAGAGTATATTTTATCCAAATGCCTAAGTAATAAACCTTTTGTACAATGGACATTAAGTGGAAGAACTTCTGATTTGCTCCAATTTATTTTATATCCTGAAAATTTTCCAAATTTCTCTATCAATTCAAGCAAGCTTGTTTCAGGATTTCTCAAATTAAGCAAAATATCATCTGCATAACCAAAGACTTTATATTCCTGATTTGAATAAGGAATACCCTGTATCTCCTTTGCTTGCTGAATAGCTAATAACAAGGGTTCTAATACAATATCAAAAAGCAAAGGAGACAAGGGACAACCTTGTCTAACCCCTCTTTGCAGACTAAAACACTCTGAGAAATTATTATTAATATATAATTTAGCAAACAAAGGAGCTATACAATGTTTGAATCATTTGTATAAATCCTGACCCTATACCAAACCACTCCAATGCTTGATACATGAAGGTCCATTCCACTCGAGCAAAGGCCTTCTCTGCAACCAAGGATACAAAAAAGGCCGGATCATTTATGGATTTTGACAAATTTAACATATTTAAAGTCAACCTGGTGTTATTAGAAGAATGTCTCTGAGCAACAAATCCTGTTTGATGCATACCAATAATAGAGGGGAGAGCCTTAGCCAAGCGTATAGCCAAAATTTTAGCTAAAAGTTTTCCATCTACATTAATTAAAGAAATAGGCCTGTAGTTTGAAACCAATGTGGGATCTTTATTTGGCTTTGGCAAAACTATAGTTAATGATTCTGCCATAGTACCTGTAATGCAACCTTTAGTAAGTTGAGTCTGATATAAATTTAACAAATATGGTAAAAGAGTAATTTGAAAAGATTTATAAAACTCTACTGTGAAACCATCTCTACCTGGAGCAGATCCAACTCTAAGGGACTTCAGTGTTGTTTGCAATTCTTTTAGTGATATTAGCTTTTCTAAACTTGTTCAGGAATTTTTGGTCCCTTAATTGAATTTAAAAATACTAATCCATCTTTTTCTTTATCTAAATAAGGCTCAGAAGAATATGGAACTTTATAAAACTTTAAAAATTGTTTTAGAATAGGACCAATTTGAGTATGAGTATTCCCTTTTTCATCTTTTACTGCCACTATTTTTGTTTTTCTTTTTTTTTTTTTTTTTGCATTTAGATAGGTTGCCAATAATCTTCCCATCTTATCTGAATTTCCATAATACAATGCCTGTTGAGAAAATAAGGGATCCTTTTACAAATGCACAGTAGCGATTTAACGCACGGAATACCGTGGGTTAAACCGCCTGCTACACTAGTACCTAACGCCTCCATTGATGAGGCATTAGGATTTTAGGCTGCCGTGGGGGTTAGTGCATGATGAAATGTCCAATGCGCTAACCCCCGTAGTGTGCCTTGATAAAAGGAGCCCTAAAACTTTTCTTATCAGTTTAGAAGAAATCTCATTATATTTCCCTTTAGCTTTTAAGAGGTCCTGTAGTGTAGAATATTCCCATTTATCAATCAATTTTGATTCTAAAATCCTAATGTCTTGTTCCAAACTGGAAAATTGTTTTTTAATTTGTTTTTTAATATATGCCGAAAAAGAAATAATTTGACCTCTCATGGTTGCCTTAAAAGTATCCCAAAGAGTTTCCATGGAGATATCTTCTGTATTATTAATTTGAAAATAATCATTTATTTTTAACTGAATTTCTTCAATGAAATTTGGTTCTGCAAGCAATCTATTATCAAATCTCCATACAGGTCTACTATTATCTTGATCACTTATTTTAACTTTAATCCACACCCCTCCATGATCAGACAAAATAATTGGATCTATGGAGGCTTGTGTTACTTGTTGAACTAATGTATCTGAAACAAATATCTAATCTATTCTGGAAAAAGATTTATGAACATGGGAGCATAAAGAAAATTCCCGATTATTAAAATGAAATATTCGCCATATATCTTTCAAATCACAATTTTGTACCAAATTCTCTAATCCTAATGACTTCATAATTCTGCTAGGATTTTATCCATTAAAGGATCTATAACAGCATTAAAATCCCCAGTCACAACTAAATTAGAAGCAGCTAGTGATAGCAACAATGGTTGTAGAGATTTTAAAAATTCAAATTGGTTCGAATTAGGTGCATATACATTGAAAAGCGCCAGCGTAATATTTCCCAGGCTCATATCTACATGTAACCACCTCCCTGAAGAATCAGCAGCAATCATCTTAAATATAGCACTACATTTTTTATTCACCAAAATTGCTACACCTGCCTTCTTTCCCACAGCTGGGCAAAAAAAACAATGTTTTACCCAATCTCCTTCTAGTTTTTTTGGACTCTAAAGCTTTTAGATGAGTCTCTTGGATATAACATATATCTACATTCTGTTGTTTTAAAAATAAAAGTGTTTTCTTCCTTTTTATTGGATGGTTGAGGTCATTAACGTTTAACAAAAATAATTTAAGCTCCATTAATACATTTACTTACAGGAAACGTGAATTTAATCAAATATTTCATATTCTTATGATTTTTCTGTAAATATCTCATTTCCCTTTTTTTGTAATATTTGACCATCCCATATCTTCCCTTCTCAAATCCCATACTTTCCCTTGATCTTTTAAATATTATCTTTATAAAATCCCCAAAATCCCTCCCTATTCCCTCCCATATCCCCACCCTTCTTATTTTACGATAACTTGAAGACATAAATTCAGACTGGTAACCATGACCCTCCCTAAGCACCTTACTTTAATACTTCCTCTATCCCATTATAATTAGTCATCTCATGTTAATTAAAAAGATTATAAATAGAGAATAAATATATAATCTTAGTCAAAAAGTAAATCCCTTTAATTTCCCCCTAATATAAAAATTATCATTAAACCCTATAATCCAAGCATTGCATTACTATATTTCTCCCCATTAAAATCTATTTGAATAAGAATTCAATGTAATTTAGTTATAAAATAATTAATTTTAAACTTGCTAGATTGAATATTTCATATACCTAAAAACCTATTTCCCCCTATTCATGAATTAGAATTAATCATCTCAAAATAGTATTTCATAAATATCTTAATTTTATCCATTTATATAAGAAGAATAAATATATACTGAAGTATATTAACCACCTAAATAAATAATTAAATTATATAAATAAATTCATTCAATTAATAGATCCTTTCATACTACTGGGATGATGTACAATAAGGCATCAAGTACACGCACCCATCACCAGACAGAGAGGCCTTCTCTCTCTCCTTACAATCATCTTCCACCTCCCACAAGGAGACAAGGTTCCACATGTAAGACTTCTCAGGAAATTACAAGGCCATGGAATAGAGGGAGATATACTAAGATGGATAGGCAAATGGCTAGAGAACAGAAAACAGAGAGTGGGCATAAATGGGAAGTTCTCAGAATGGGAAAAAGTGACTAGCGGTGTACCCCAAGGCTCAGTACTTGGACCCATCTTATTTAATATTTTCATAAATGACCTGGAAGAAGGAACATCCAGTGAAATCATCAAATTTGCAGATGACACAAAGCTATGCCGGGCAATCAGATTGCAGAAGGACAGCGAGGAACTCCAGAGCGACTTGAATCAATTGGAGAAGTGGGCAGATAAATGGCAAATGAATTTTAATGTGGAAAAATGCAAAGTGATGCATTTAGGCAGAAAAAATAAAGATCGCAAGTATAGTATGTCAGGTGTAACTCTGGGAAAGACCGAACAGGAAAAGGACCTGGGTGTACTGATAGATAGGACCCTGAAACCATCAGCGCAATGTGCGGCAGCAGCGAAGAAAGCAAATAGAATGCTAGGCATGATAATGAAGGAAATTACGAGTAGATTAGAGAAAGTTATAATACCGCTCTACAGAGCCTTGGTCAGACCGCACCTGGAATACTGCATCCAGCATTGGTCTCCATACCTAAAGAAGGATATAAAACTGCTAGAGAGGGTGCAGAGACGAGCAACAAAGCTAGTGAAAGGTTTGGAGAACCTGGACTACGAGGAATGACTTAGGAGACTGGGGTTGTTCTCCCTTGAGAAGAGGAGACTGCGAGGGGATCTAATCAAGACTTTCAAAATACTGAAAGGATTCAACAAAATGGAGCAGGGAAAGCAGTTATTTCCAATGTCCAGTGTGACATGGATAAGAGGACATAGACTCAAGATGACAGGTCCAGGACGAATATCAGGAAGTTCTGTTTCACGCAGCGAGTGGTGGACACCTGGAATGCTCTCCCAGAGGAAGTAATTGCAGAATCCACCGTTCTAGGATTTAAGGGTAAACTAGATGCACATCTCCTTAAGAGTGGCATAGAGTGATATGGGTAAGGGTAAATTAGATGCACATCTCCCTTGAGAAGCATACAGTGATATGGGGACTAAAACTATGCCAAGGTACACCTGGCGGGTCCTCCGCGTGTGCGGATCACTGGACTTGATGGACCCAGGGTCTGATCCGGAGATGGCAATTCTTATGTTCTTAAGTTCTTATGTCTGATGCTGGACTTGTGCATTGTGCCAATTTCAAATGTAGAGGAGTGATCAGCTATGGGATACTAAATAATTATTGCACTATCCCCTACACTATCCCCTATACGGAAATCCTCTATCTCTTTCATGGGAAGGTCTGAGCTATTTTAGGAACAATAGGAAAAGCGGAAGCTCAAAAGAAAATTGTAAAAATTCAGAAGGCAGCATCCGTCCCTGTGGGTTATTTCTTCACAATCTGGATGACATCTTCTATGCCATGATTCAGACCTACTCTTTGAGGACTGTATTTCGTGCTTGTGCCCCACACCGAGGCGTATTTGAACTGGCTAATGTCCGATGAATCCGATGGCACACATGTTCTACAGAAGCTTTTCTTCACAGGATGATAGCTTCTGTAAAGTCTAATCTTTGTCCTCTCTTCTTCCCAGAGCATCTCGAACAAGAAGTCCAAGTTCAACTTCATCCTTCATCTGACCACTATGCTGTAGGACCTCCTCCATAGAGATCTAATCCGCTGTCTAATTCTGTCACTGCCAGCTCAAGTAGTTGAATTCTAGGATGCCCAAGCTGGAGCAGGGGACATCCATTCAGGCACAAGATTACAGCGCCACCGGAAGTGAAGCTGAAAGCATCTTTTTATTTCTCGGGGCAACGCACAGCGCTCAGATGATTCCTCTCCACCTTTCCCTGTCCCTGCCTTAGGGAGAAGTCAGGGCGCCAGGCGCAGTGGAGGAAGCACCCCTAGTTTCGTTGCAATATTCCTTCTACCCAACCTGGAACCGGAAGAATGAAGGCGAGGAGGCGCATCCCGAAGGACGCCGAGTCAGGACAACTAAAGCCGCACGTCAGCAGAAATACAACGTGACTCACCTCCCCACTACACCATCGCAGCTTTTAATAAAGATTCTCCACGGCACCTCCTGCACCACCACTGGGCCTCACCAAAGCATCTGATTTCACAGTTCCAAATCAGAACGATTCTCCAAGGCCTTGTTCTTTTTCTTCTCCATCTCTAATCTTCGGTTTCTCTGACATCAGGTGATTCTTTGAATGCATTTTTTTTTTCTCCAGTGTAGAATCTTCACAACTTCTCCCATAGTTCCATGACAGTTAAAAATCAGTTGTAGCAACCACTTTAATATCAAGTAAATCCAGTAAAAATATTATTATTAAGTTATTTCTCAAAACTTTTCAGATCAAGGTAATAGAAAGTAAAATCCAAAAACCTGTTTTCCATCACAATAATCAATTTTAGCTCATAGGTGTTTCTTGAGATGACAGGAACTGTTTAAGTTTTTCTGGATCTTCGAATTGATAAAATTTTTCTTTGTATGTAACTCTCATTACTGCTGGATAATATAATCCATATATCCTTCAATGGTTGTCTTAATTGTAAAAATTGTTTTCTCAGTTGCACTGTCTCTTTAGCAAAATCCGGAACAAAGAGTAACTTGGTATCTTTATATGTCAAGTTTTTTGTTTCTTTAGCAACTTTTAAAATTTCTAATACCTGTTGAAATCTCAGTAATGGTCTAGGTTTTTCTTGATTTTGAGATTTTCTTCCTGGGATCCTGTGTGCTCTCTCTATTTCAATTGTATTTTCATTTTAATGGGAAGTATTTTTAGCAATGCCTCTTCTAAAAAGGAAATCATATTTCTTCCTTCCGCTCCTTCCTTTAAGCCAAGGATCCTAAAATTCTGTTTTCTTGATCTATTCTCAAGATCTATCATTTTTTCCCCATTTCCTTTAGGATCTTATGATCTTCCTTATGTTCATTTTGTACATGTTCAACCTTTTCAATTCTATTTTTAATCTTGTCCATTCTATTGTTTACCAAATCCAATTTACTATTCATAATATTCATTTTGTTTCTCATCTCAATTAATGTTAGATTTATATTTCTGAGTTCTTATATTATCTCTATCACATCCAAGGCATCCAAAGGTAAAGAAATCCCACAGGGAGTCTGTGGATCTTCTTTTAATCTTTTAGTTTTCCCTGTGGATTTTGTGGGAGTCTCTTGTATCTTCTGTTTGTTAGATGCCATTAATAGATGATTTTATAATAAAATAGATGAAAAATTATATCCCTGGAGTCCAATAAATGATGCTCAGAGGAGGGAGCTTAACAGCTAGCCAGCCAACCAACAGGTCTCCAAGTTCCGGAATGTCAAAAAACAACAACATTTTAACTTAATTAATATATGTAATAAATGACTTTCAATATTGCTAAAAGATCTCTTTTGTCCCTTTCATATAATAAAATTGATCATTCCCAAAAGAATAAAATATTTCATGAGTATCTTATTAATACCTATCCGTAAAAGGTAAATAAATAAATATTAAGGTATATTAATAATTAAAGTAAATAATAAATTACATAAACAAATGCATTAATTAATATTGCCATCTCTTCCTCTATGAATTACTTATATATAAATAATTTACCCATTCTATACTCTATATAATAACCTGCACCCATCTGGTCAATTCAGACCCGCTCTTATATATAACAGTGTCTCCCCTTCACTTGATAAAGAGCACTCTCACTCTCACAGGCTTTTTCCCAGGCTCCAAGTATGCTTGAGCCTATTTGGGAACCTTGTATAAATTCAAATTGCAGATGATTTGATTTCCTACCAGTGGCGTACCAAGGGGGGCAGGGGGGGCGGTCCACCCCGGGTGCATGGCTTGGGGGGGGTGCACAGCCGGCCAGGTCCATGTCCTCCTGCCCTTCCTTTCCCCCGGCCGCACCGCTACAATCCTACCTCCCCCCGCCGACAAGAAGTCTTTCCGACGTCAATTCTGACATCAGAGAGGATGTTCCGGGCCAGCCAGGCAGTGATTGGCTGGCCCGGAATGTCCTCTCTGACGTCAGAATTGACGTCGGAAAGACTTCTTGTCGGCGGTGGGAGGTAAGATTGCAGGCGCGGACCTGGGGAAAGGAAGGGGGGATGCGCTTTTTTTCTTTTTTCCGCGGCAGGGAGGGCAGGATGTAGGCAGGCAAGTTGGCTGGTTTTAGTGCAGCAGGGAGGGAGGGAGATAGGTAAACAGGCAGGCTGGCTTTGGGGGTGGCCAAAATCTGGAAGGACCACAAACTAAAAGTTCTAATGTACACAAACAAAACTCTAAGATGCCAGACTCTACATGCAGTCCAACACCAGAGAAATAGAAAGAAATATGTTTCTTCCTGTACAGTGCAAAATATAGACAGCAGAAGTAAATTCTGAAAATTGACATATTTCAATCACTAAATTGAATATAAAATCACTTTTCCTACCTTCGTTGTCTGGTGATTTTATTTTTCTATTAATTTTTTTCCCAGTCTCTGGTTGCCCTTCCTTCTGTCTGTACTCTTAACTATGTCTGTCTGTACTCTTAACACTGAGGCCTTCTTATCCATTTACTGTTTTTCTCTCCTTCTTCATTTTCTACCCTACATTCATCTGTGGCATTCAACTTTCTTCAATTTTTCTGCTTCCTCCTCAAATCTATCTACTTTTCCATGTCTTCTCTTCCCATCTAGCCATGTGTACCATCTTCTCCTTCTTTCTTCTCCCCTATCCCCATGTCTCCATAAACAGCATTTCTTCCATTTTCTTACCTTCCCCACTCCTCCCATTCCTATGCACTATCTCCTCCCTTTCTCTCTCCTTCCTCACCCCTCCTTCCCTGTGTACCATCTCCTCCTTCTCTTTCCCTCTCCTGTGGTCTGACACCTGTCTTCCCTCTTTCCCCCTCCTATGGTCTGAAATCTTTCTCCTCTCCTTCCCACAGTCTGACATCTCTCTCCCCTCCTTCATTTCCCTTCTCCCTCCCTTTCTGGTCTAACATCTGTCTTTCCCTTCCCCTCCCCCTGCCTTAGTCAGGAATCCCTCCCTCCTTCCTTTCTCTGGTCTGGTATCTCTCTCCTTCCCTTTCCCTCCTCCCATAATAATAATAATAATAATTTATTTTTATATACCACCTAACAAGCAGTTCATAGTGGTTTACAAAATAGGTACTCAACATTCAATATAATAATATCATACATAATAAAATTCTAAGTAACTAATACAAGCATTAAAACTAATGAATAAAAAACAATATAAACTAAAATAAGTATAGATAAAAAGATTAAAAGTTCATTATAACTACGTAATAATATGAAAATCAGTAATGTATATTATATTATTTAAATAAGTGGGTTTTAAGATCTTTTCGAAAATGATAGTAAATAAGAAATGGAGAAACGAGAAGATTCAAACATGAATTCATTAATCCTGCTTGGAATGCTAAGGTCCTATCCAAAATTTTTTGTAGCGACATGCATTTGCTGAAGGAAAATAAAATCAACCATATCTACGAATATTTTTCATAGAAATAAAAAAAACCTAAAATGAGAAACAAGGTAAGCCGGCACTAAGCCAAATAAAACTTTAAAACAAATGCATCCAAATTTAAATAGCACTCTAACCTCAAACGGTAGCCAATGAAGCTTTTGATAATATATACTGATATGATCATTTTTTTTTTCAGATTAAAAATCAAATGAATAGCTGTATTTTGTATGATTTTTAGTCAGCTAGTAGTTATTTTATAACTAAGATAAATAACATTACAATAATCCAATATTGAAAAAATTGAAGATTGAACCAGGATTTTAAATGATATAAAATCAAAATATTTCCTAATAGTACCCAATTTCCAGAGGACAATAAAACATCTCTTAACCAGAGAATCTGTATGGGCCTTATAAGATAAGGATTGATCTAAAATAACCGCTAAAATTTTCAGCGTAGGAAATATCGAATAAGATTGACCATTTAAAAGTAAAGTTGTTTCAGTAATTTGTTTTCATTAGGACTAGCTAGAAAGAATTTTGATTTGTCCAGACATAATTTCAATCTAAATGTAGATGTCCAAATTTCTACTTGTGTATGAATAAAAGATATATAATTTAACACTTCTGAAATGAGTTCAGTTAAAGGGATGAGTATTGAAATATCATCTGCGTAAACATAAAATTTTACCTGTAAACTATGTAATAAATAACATAAAGGTGCTAAGTAAACATTAAATAAAGTTGGAGAAAGTGGTGTACCCTGAGGGACTCTACTTTCATTTACCTATCTGGTAGAGTATTGACCAGCACTGACTACCTGGTAAGACCTATTTTTCAAAAACCCTTGAAACCAATTCCAATACCCTATCTGAAATTCCGATGGAATCCAAGCATGCTAGTAATATATCATGGTCAACTAAGTCAAAAGCACTACTCAAATTCAGTTGTAAAATAATTGTGCTTGAACCCAGTCTGGTATCTCTATCTGCCCCTTCCCTTTCTTTCCCTGCAGGTCTAGGGCATATTTTCTTCCCTTTCCTCCCCATCCCCGCAGTCCACCATCTTTCTTACTATCCCTCACCCCAGGATTCAGGACTTGGTTATTCGGCGCTGCTGTAGACTCTTCGTGCTGTCGGCAGCATGAGTAAACTAAATATGCTGCCTTCGTTGGCTTGGAAGCTTTTCCTCTGCAGAGAGAAAGTATCCGGGTCAACTAAGCCAGCGTCTTTAGTTCACTCACGCTGCCAACAGCACAAAGAGTTATAGCAGTGCTAGGTGAGCAAGCACAGGATCTCGTGGAGGGGAGAAGGGAGAAGGAGTCCAGATAGGTGCACAGTGGGGTGGGATAGGGAGGAGGACTCCAGATAGGTATGAGTAGGGGGGAGTGAGAGGGAAGAGGACTCCAGATAGGTGCGCGAATGTAGGGTTACTAGATGTCTAGTTTCCCTGGACAAAAGTTGTAAATTTTAAATGCCACCCGGAATGCTGACACAGGCCTCAATAAAAGGACATATCCAGGGAAATTTGGATATCTGGTAACCCTACATCAACAGTAACACTCATTCATTCATGATTAAACCAACAAAGAATGTTATATAAAATACTTGATTATGGTCTTTCTTTTGCATTTCTGGGATATAGACGGTAGAAGCCTGCCCAGCACTATCTTTACATTCCAACTGGAGTTGTCATCAAAGCCCTCTCCAGCTGATCCTAAACTGTTGTGCCATAAATGGGATACAGATTGTATTAGTCTGTCCAGCACTATCTAAATTGGATTATGGCAACTTGGTATATGCGGGAATAACAGTTGGGCAACTGAAACGTTTACAAACAGTACAAAATGCGGCAATTTGGCTGTTAGAGTGTGCACACAACTATGATCATGTAACTTCATTATATTTGAAATTCCATTGGTTACCAATGGAATTTAGAATTAAATTTAAAATCCTGATGCTGGCACATAGGGCATTATTTGAGTTACAATCATTATATCTCTCTAATCTAGTGTTATTTTACACATCTAGTCGCTCGTTGAGATCTTTAAATGACAATAGAGTAGCTGTTCCCCTTATCTCAAAGGCTCACCTTGCTTCAACCAGAAAAGGTGCATTTTTTTACTTGGTTCCAATATTGTGGAACAATTTATCAGTAGAGTTAAGGAAGGAAGAATCATTTCAAAATTTTAAGAGACATCTATAAGCACATTTTTTTCAAATGGCTCTCCTGAATTAAATAATAGAATGAGGACCGCAATCTGCTTCAATTTGTATTAATTTGTACTGATTCGTGTTGATTTGGATTTATTTATTTCATATAACAGTTTTAGTAGATATGTTTTAGAAATGTTATTTTCTTTGATTCTCTCAAGATCTGCTAGTGGCGGATTTGTGAAGTGTGCTATGCTGGGAGTTGTATTAAGACCTGCACTAAAATATGACTGTTTGCTATCAGATCGCTTCAGAGACTTTTCTATCTCTTAAATTTGTTTTATTTTATTTTTAATTTTTTATCTTCTTTCATTATTTCTATTTTCTATTTCTTTGATTTTTGATCTTGGAAATGTATTATATGTTGTTATTACATATTTTTAGTTTATCAAGTACTTTAGCTAGATTGTGAGCCTTCGGGACAGATAGGGTAGTTTTTCTCAAGTACCTAATTTCATTTTAGTTTGATACTTTGTAAACCGCTTAGGTCAGTAAAATGCAGGAGCGATATATCAAATCTTAAATAAACATAAACACTGGTCTTAGTTCTTCATAGCCCTAGTTGCCATCTAAATCAGCAACTGGTGGCTGTAGAAGTAGGCTGAAATCTTTCCCCTGACGCAACTCAGCGAAACGGAGATTTCCCCATCAGGCAGGAGTGGCTGCGGGGCCAAGCAGGCTAGCACCGGTAGGGTGCATGGAAGACAGCTTGGATACCGTCTGCAGCTAAGTGTTTTTTTGTTTTTCCTGCTTACCATTAACAGTGTTTGAGACTTTAATACGTACTGTATGCTGTGCTCACAATTTTGGATGTTTTGAAATTTGGCATGCTGATGTTTTTTAGGTGGTTCCTATGTGGGCTACTATTGTGTTTCTCACTGCTGATTTACGGTAATCAATACACGTTGTGACCTCACTTTTTGTGGTCTTTATGTGGAGTTTTTTGCCACATGAAGCTGAACTTAGGCTTTTTCTCCACTTTTTCTTCTTTCTTTTTCTTTTGTTTCTTTTTATGAGTGAGTGTGTCTGTGTATGAGTGCAGTGGGTATCCCTTGTAGTTTCTCGGTGGGTTCCCCTGTTGTGTTTCCAATAGGACATAAATTGAGAATCTCAGTGGTTATATATGTCCTTTCCTTAGATTGTTGGGTGAGAGTGACCCCCCAAAAGACTCCCAAATCTGCTGAAATGATACTCCTTTCACCAAAACAATATCTGTAATTCTGTACCTCTCCAAGTGGGGTAGAAACATAGAAACAAAATGGCAGATAAAGGCCAAATGGCTCATCCAGTCTGCCCATCCACAGCATCTACTATCTCCTCCTCTCATTAAGAGATCCCACATGACTGTCCCATGCTATCTTGAATTCAGATACAGTCTTCATCCCCACTACCTCCACCAGGAGACTATTCCATGCATCTACCACCCTTTCTGTAAAGAAGTATTTTCTTACATTACTCTTGAGCCTATCGCCTCTTAACTTCATCCTATGCCCTCTCCTGCTAGCGTTGTCCTTCATTTGAAAAAGACTCACCTCCTGTACATTAACAACACAGAGATATTTAAATATCTCTATCATTTCTTCTCTTTCCCGTCTTTTTTCCAGAGTATATATATTAAGGTCTCATAGAGGGACATTTAAAAAACATATGTCTAAGTCCAATTTGGAGATATGGTGCTGGACATCTAAATTCGGCAGTAAGAAAATGCCCATTTTCGAAAGACAAACCACCATGTCTAGAATTTTTTTTTCTTTTTTTAATCCTCTATCTGGATGTTCAGGCCATTTGGATGCCCAGACCATCAGGACATCTATCTTTATGCCACATATATGAACAAAATTTCATCCAAGTTCCAAACGCCCAGAACAAGACCATTTGGTCATGGGAGGGGCCAATCCTGTAATGGACTGGCCACCCAGACATGGCAACAGAGCAATGGGGCACCTTAGAGGGCACTGCTGTGAGCTTCACATAAAGGGTGCCAGATAAACATTTCACCAGAACTCCCTTATAGGTTATGTGACCCCTCCAAACACCCTCAAAACCCAGCTGACTACAACCCCAATAGCTCTTATGGTTGCAGGTGGCACCTATATGGCAGTAAAGTAAGGTTGGGGGGGGTTAGTGGGTGCACATTTTCCACCATAAATGTAGTGGTTAGAACGGCTTATGGGCCTGGGTCCTCCTATCTATGGGTCACTAACTCATCCAACAGGCTACTTAAGACACCTGTGTGCAGCTCTACTAGAATGCCTCATACCAGATGTTGCTGTTTTAGAAACAGGTATACTCATATATATACCTTTTTGTTCATATTTTTGTGTGGTGGAAGGGGGGTCAGTGAGCACTGGGGGAGTGTGGGGATGTCTTACCTTGATTCATCTGGTCATTTTAGGAACCTTTAAGGCACTTAGACCCTTCTAAAACAGGTCTAGTTCCAAAAGTATAAGTTCCATCCAGGATGTCTTGCAAATTGTCTGATTATCGCTGCAAGACGTCCATGTCTAACCCGCCCTTGACACTGCCCAAAGCACACCCATAACATACCTCTACCATGCCCATCTCGTGCTCTGAACGTACAGAGGCTGGAATACCTTGCTAGATGTACAGAAAGACTATTTCGATTGGCGACATTTGGACGTTCTGGCAATTAGGATGTCCAAGTGCTGATTTAGGATGCTTTTTGGACATTTGTTTTTTGATTATGGGCCCCTAAGTCTGTCTCTATATAGTTTATGACAAAGACTACTAACCAATTTTGTAGCAGCTCTCAGGACCTTCCTATTGAAGACGCAGTCTCCAAAATTACATACAGTATTCCAAATGGGGTGTAATTTTTATGAGATCTTCTATGCACATCCAATAGAATTTATGTGCAAAATTATTACCATAAAGTTAGAGTGAGCAAATACTGTGAAACTAACACATTATAAGCCATAATGTTCTATTGCCTGTCACTTCTGATCACCCATCTAGCTCTCCCTCCCCCGCCTTTCCTTTTCAGACTATCACTACAATGCTTTTATGATTCACACACTGTATGTATTCTAGCATTGCCATCTCTTACTTATTGTATCCTGACCTGTAGAAGGGGATTTTAGCTTCCAAGTGCTAGAAAAAAGAATATTAAGTTAGTGCAATGAAAAGGTCTATCATTTTATATTCTTTTTTCTGTTCTTATTTATTATCTCTTCTTTCTATATTGCAATACTGTTTGAACAGCCTCAAGCTACAGAGTACTGCTGTATGAACTGTGCTCACTCAAGAGGAAGTTATGAGGAGCAGACGTGCCTCAGAAGGAAGCATAAGTCTTACCATTGCAGGTTGGACACAGAGGGGGAAGAAAGATGCTGCCAGAAGCAGGGTCAGGGTCATGTGTCCTCTATTTTGACTTTACTGATATGGTAACCGTATCCCTAACCCTCTGCCACCTGCCTGAGAACTAATTTGGAGACCACAGTAGAAAGTAGGAGGATGGCTCTAATCTCTTTAACCTTTCCCTTTTATTATTTTAGACAGACTTTTTCTATTTCTGCTCTATCTTTTATGCAATGCAGTGAGGGCCAGATTAAAATTGTTTGTGCCTTAAGTAAACATATATTTGTGGCCCCCGTACTATGAAGCCCCATGTCTTCTTTCCTCACTCCCACCCCAATCATATTCATTTTCTTGCCTTCCACTCCCAATCCCAGTTCTTCATTCATGGCCTTCCCCTTATATTTCACTTATTCAGAAGTATCAGGGAAAGCTACAGAACCTATTGTAGTTTGTTAATGAATATGAGGACTTTGCAAGCTATATTTACAATGGAGTGACTTAATCATTAGACCTAGAAGTGCTCCCATGTTACCCAGTCCTTGGAGAGAGAGTTTAAGCAAGTTCTAGATTTCAAACAAACTTATTATTGCACATTACAGAATCTGTCACTTTCTATGCATACACATACACTCTCTCTCTTTATAGATCGATAGATAGATAGACCAGTGCTGTGACCCTATAAGAGCATCAAATAAAACTGCATGACCTTCTGAAGATGCAGAATAATGATGCACTTATGGAGAACCCACGCAAGTTGTAACCCCGAATGTGGGTCTTGACTAGCGTTATCAGATTTTTGTCCAGAGAAACCCAGAAACATGGCCCCACCCTATTCTGCCCCTACTCCCACCCTTTTCTGCCTCTAACCCCGCATCTGCAAAGCCTTGTCTTTGTTTTACAACCTCCGGGCATGCTCAGCGGCCCTCCAGATGCAGCTGGGTGGTCGGGGCTTTCCAAAAACCAGACAAACTACTGGGTTTTAGAAGTCTATCCGGGCACCCAGACAGTCCTCTAAAAAGAGGATATGTCTGGGTTTTCCCGGACATCTGATAACTCTAGTCTTGATCCACAGTTTGGTAAACTCAGCTCTAGACATACGAACATACATTCACACTATACACACAATCTCTCTTCTGGCACATGTGTTCAGTCATGCCCCTCACCCCCACCTGCTTAGCCCATCATCATGTATTGCATTTTCTACCAGTATTTTTGGCAGCTTCCAGCAGACCCCTCACACTTCCCTCTATTCCTCTTACATTTCTACCCTTTCTCAGCCTCCTTACCCTCAAGACACTCACTGGTTTCAGAACTGTATCTAAACCTCTGGCGGAATTCTGCGTAACTTCACAAAGCAGAATTTGCGCAGAATTCCCCAGCGATGTAGAATTTTGTGCACAGAATCACTAATCAGGCTGTAGGCCAGGCCCATTCTCTGCTCTGTTGTCTGTTTAAAAACTTTCTGGTGGGGTGGGCCAAGGTGTCGGAGTCTCTGACTTGTTTAAGCTGTTATCGATATGCCACATACCAAGTGAAAAGAGAATGTCTGACCTGCACTCTCGGTGGTGATGACGACTTCTCCTGCTTAGCAATCAATTCTGAGATTTACCACTACCGTTGGTCTCATTCTATTGACTGGAGAGTTTGTCTGCTGTTTCCTCGGTAAGAAGAAACTCCAAGGACTTAGACCTGGATATCTCATTGTCTCCTCCGGCAGCCGTTCAACCACCACACCCTGCTTTGCCAGCGACTCAGCTGGGGAAACCTCGAGACTGAACTCATAGGCAATTCTAGCCATATAAGAGCTCTCCCTCTTATCAGATCCTGGACCAATTGCTCCAAGAAGTAGTCATTTATTACATCTAGGAATTATACCTCACTAGCACTCCCTGCTGTGACATATATCCAATCAATATTGGGGTAATTGAAGTCAGACACCAGACAACCCATCGTCAGTATTCTCCACCAAAGAAAGCTAGACAATGCTGGTAATGTGGTGTCTGGTGCATTGAAACTGCAGTTGATAACTTGGATGATGACAAAACTGAGAGAAAAAAGAACTCTTGTCACAAATACTAACTCCTGATGAAGCTTGAAAAGTGAAACAGTTGAGCCTCTGTTGGAATTCAGTGTTTGACTTTTGAAAAAGTTTTATATATTTTTTGCATGAGCAGTTTCATTTGTGAGTTAAAGTGATTGATGAGAATAAACATTACTCCAGTAAAGGCACATGATTGACATCACTGTCTAGAGATCTACCTGTACCAGTTAAAAAGGTAGGGGGAAGGAAAGGGGTGCATGTGCGGCAGGGGGAGGAGTGGGAAGGGGGATAGAGAGCAGAAGGGGTGCCAGCACCCTGAGGAAGACAGTGCTCAAGGCATACCACCCCCTCCTCCACACCCACCTTACAATGCCACTGAGCGAAAGCCAAAAAAGAAGACAGAGTGCTAGGAATTATTAGGAAAGGGATAGATAATAAGGTAAAGAATACAGTACTATAATAATGCCTCTCTATTGTTCCATGCTGTGATCTCATCTTGAGTATTGTGTGCAATTCTGTTTGCAGTATCTCAAAAAAGATATAACAGGATTAGAAATGGTTCATAAAAGAGCCACCAAAATAATTAAGGAAATGGAATTCCTCTCATATCAGGAAAGGCTTAAGAGATTAATGGCCTCTTCTATCAAACTGCGCTATCAGTTTTTAGTGCAGAGAGCTGCGCAGTTTGATAGAAGAAGCCCTGAGTCTCTTCAGTTAGGAAAAGAGATGAAGGAGGATGTGATAGATGTCTAGAAAATACTGAGTAGTGTAGATTAGGTAAATGTAAATTGATTGTTTATTCTTTCAAAAAGTACAAAGACTAGAGGATACTCAATGAAGTTACATGGTAATAATTTTAAAACAAATATGAGGAAATATCTTTTCACTCAATGAATAGTTAAGCTTTGGAACTCATTACCAGGGATGCAGGAACAGTGGTTAGCATACGAAGGGATGCTCAAAAGCTCTCAGCCCAACCAACCAACTTCCTAAATTCTGAGCGTTATTTTGCCACTGTAGCTGAAAAGAGCGTTATTTTATTTCATTAACTGCCAATATGCAGAAACAAAATTCTGTTTTGAAATTGTTTCAGATCATTGATTGAACCATATCCATGTCATTCTCTTCTCATTTGGACTTAGAAGTTTTCAGCACCCCCCTCATATCTGGTTTAAAATAAAAGTTTGAACAAGTTCATGGAGGAAAAGTCCACAGTCTGCTATTGAGATACAATAGACACTGGGAAAGCCACTGCTATCCCTTGGATTGGTAGCATGGAATCTTGCTACTCTTTGGGATTCTGCCAGGTACTTGTGTCCTACATTGGCTGCTGCTAGATGCAGGATATTTGGCTAGATGGACCATCAGCCTACCCTAATAAAGAATTGTAATTATACTTGATCTTCTATCCTTTTGTTGTTACATCTTTTGTCCTGTGCTTGTTTTATTATTTTAGAAATTATTTCCTCCCCCTTAATCTTTTTTTTTTTTTTAATTCTTTATTCATTTTCAAAATTACATTAAGTGTAAAATATATTCATTCACAGTAACAATAAATACATCACTTATAAACAATCATTGGTACATTATATAAATTTTTATCCCTTCCCCTTTCCCATCCCTCCCAACCATATATTCCATTATTATATAATATATGTAATAATAAAATACTCCCCTCCCTACATCCTGAACTGATAAATAAAAGGGAAATAATTTTATTTAATCCTTACAATATGTTGTTAATGGTTTCCACACATCCTGAAATTTCTTAAAGTATCCCCTTTGTAAAACAATAAATCTTTCCATTTTATAGATATGGCATAAAGAATTCCACCAAAAGTTATAATTTAATCTCCTCCAATCCTTCCAATTATATGTAATTTGCTGAATGGCAACACCAGTCATTATTAGATTTTATTTCTCCCCCTTAATCTTAAGTACATAAGTACATAAGTAGTCGCCTCCGCCGGGGCAGACCAGAGGTCCATCCAGCCCAGCGGTCCGCTCACGCGGCGGCCCATCAGGCATATTGCCTGGTCAGCGGTCCCTGACTAATTTTATTGCCTACCTCTACAGTTATCTCTAAACCTTCCACTGCTCTTATCTGTACCCCTCAATCCCTTTGTCTTCCAGGAACCTATCCAGGTCTTCCTTGAAACCCTGTACTGTGCTATTTCCTATCACGGCCTCCGGAAGGGTGTTCCATGTGTCCACCACCCTCTGTGTGAAAAAGTACTTCCTTGCGTTTGTTTTAAACCTGTCCCCCTTCAATTTCATCGAGTGACCCCTTGTTCTTGTGGTTTCTTTCAAATTGAAAAATCTGTCTTTGTCAACCTTTTCGATGCCCCTCAGGATCTTGAAGGTCTCTATCATATCTCCTCTGAGTCTCCGCTTTTCCAGGGAGAACAACCCCAGCTTCTTCAGTCTGTCAGTGTATGTAAGGTTTTCCATACCCTTAATCAGTTTAGTTGCTCTTCTCTGGACTCCCTCAAGCATTGCCATGTCCTTTTTGAGGTACGGTGACCAGTACTGTACACAGTATTCCAGATGCGGGCGCACCATAGCCCGGTACAGTGGCAGGATGACTTCCTTCGTTCTGGTCGAGATACCCTTCTTAATGATACCTAACATTTGGTTTGCTTTCCTCGAGGCTGTGGCGCATTGTGCCGACGCCTTCAATGTCGTGTCTACCATCACTCCCAAGTCTCTTTCCAGATTACTGACCCCTAGCATTGATCCCCCCATTTTGTAAGTGAACATCGGGTTCCTTCTCCCTATATGCATGACCTTGCATTTCCCTACATTGAAGCTCATTTGCCACTTTTTCGCCCATTCTTCCAATGTCGTAAGATCCCTTTGGAGATTCTCGCAGTCAACCGTGGTTTCAACCTTGCTGAATAGTTTGGTGTCATCTGCAAATTTGATGACCTCGCATTTTGTTCCCTCCTCCAGGTCGTCAATGAATATGTTAAACAGGAGCGGTCCCAGCACCGATCCTTGAGGAACCCCGCTCGTGACCCCTTGCCAGTCCGAGTAATGGCCCTTTACACCAACCCTCTGCTTCCTGTCTGCCAGCCAGTTTTTGATCCATCGGTGGACCTCCCCGTGCACCCCATGGTTCCATAGCTTCCTGAGCAACCGCTCATGTGGTACCTTATCGAAGGCTTTCTGGAAGTCTAGGTAAATTATGTCTATGGGTTCTCCTTTGTCCACCTGGTTGTTTACCCCCTCAAAGAAGTACAACAAGTTTGTGAGGCACGACCTACCCTTGCAGAACCCATGCTGGCTCGACCTTAGCTGTCCATTTTTTTCGATATGGTCACAGATGCTGTCCTTAATCAGTGCCTCCATCATCTTTCCCGGGACCGATGTGAGGCTTACCGGCCTATAGTTTCCCGGGTCGCCCCTCGAACCCTTCTTGAAGATGGGCGTGACATTAGCTATTTTCCAGTCCTCCGGGATCTCTCCAGTTTTTAGGGATAGGTTGCATATTTGCTGAAGTGTCTCTGCTATTTCATTCCTTAATTCCTTGAGCACCCTTGGGTGAATGCTATCCGGACCTGGCGACTTGTCGCTCTTTAGCTTGTCTATCTGCCTGAGGACATCCTCCTGGCTCACCTCTAATTTGACCAGCTTGTTATCTTGATCTCCATTTTCTATTTCCTCTGGTTCCGGAATGTTGGATGTGTCCTCCCTCGTGAAGACCGACGTAAAGAAGTCATTTAACTTGTCAGCTATTTCTTTTTCCTCCCTCACTACTCCCTTTCTATCCCCATCATCCAAGGGCCCCACTTCCTCCCTCGCTGGTTGCTTCCCCTTTACGTACCTGAAGAATGATTTGAAATTTTTTGCCTCTCCCGCTAGTCTCTCTTCATATTCCCTCTTTGCTCTCCTAACCACTCGGTGGCACTCCTTCTGGCTTTCCTTGTGTTCCTTTTGGTTGGCCTGCGTTTGATCCTGTTTCCATTTTTTGAACGATGCTTTCTTGTTACTGATCGCCTTTTTTACAGCTGCCGTTATCCATGCTGGGTTCTTTATTCGATTTTTCTTGCACTCTTTTCTGAACCTGGGGACGTACAGGTTCTGTGCTTCGTGCACCGTACGCTTGAGCAGGGTCCAGGCGCTTTCTACGGACTCTACCTTCCTTGTGCTGCCGTTGAGTTTCTTCCCCACCATTTTCCTCATTGCATCATAATTCCCTTTTCTGAAGTTGAGCGCTGTTGTTGTGGCTCTTTTCACCCTGGATGATCCCAGTTCTAGTCTGCACTGGATCATGTTGTGATCGCTGTTTCCCAGTGGGTCTAATACCGCTACTTCCTTTGCAGGTCCCCCCAGTCCACTGAAGATTAGATCAAGAGTAGCTTCTCCTCGTGTAGGTTCCATGACCAGCTGTTCCAGGAAGCAGTCCCTCGTGGCTTCCAGGAATTTGGTCTCTCTCTCGCAACTTGAGTGCCCGATACTCCAGTCTATCCCAGGGTAGTTGAAGTCTCCCATCACCACCACACTTCCATTCTTGCATACCTGCCGCAGTTCCGTCTCCAGGTCCCGGTCGATTTCTTCCGATTGGCCAGGCGGTCGATAGTATAGACCCAATTTGATGTCTGCTCCAGATCCTCCTGGTAGCTTAACCCATATTGATTCCAAGCCCTCCGACCTTACTGCTGTTTCCATTTTGGTTGAGGGTATGGAGTCTTTTATGTATAGCGCTATTCCTCCACCCTTCTTGTGTGTCCTGTCTCTCCTGTAAAGTTTGTACCCTGGTATGACCACATCCCATTTATTATCCTCAGCCCACCACGTTTCTGTGATTCCAATTATGTCCAGGGCTTTTTGACTGGCTATAATTTCCAGCTCTCCCATTTTGGCCCTGAGGCTCCTCGCATTTGTGTAGAGGCAATATAGGTCCTGATTTGTCGCCCGCCCTGCTGTTTTCTTTCCATGGCTCGGCGCTCCCACCTGGCTTGTCTTTACTCGGTCATCCACCTCCCGTGGCGTGTCCGTTTTGCCCCCATCCAGTATCTCCTTTTTTGGATGGTCCTCTTGCTCCCATTGTTCTCTTTCAACCATGTCTGTTAGGCTCGTTTGTGCACTGGGCCCCTGCATTGCATCTGTGGGCCTTTTTTCTGAAGATTTCCACTCAACCCTTTTGTTTAAAAGTTCCCTCTCAGTCCCTTTGTCCAAAAAGTCCCTCTCAGCCCCTTTGTCCAAGAGTTCCCACTCGGTCCCTTTGTCCAAAAGTGTCTCCTCAGTCCCTTTGTCCAAAAAGTCCCTCTCAGCCCCTTTGTCCAAGAGTTCCCACTCGGTCCCTTTGTCCAAAAGTGTCTCCTCAGTCCCTTTGTCCAAAAAGTCCCTCTCAGCCCCTTTGTCCAAGAGTTCCCACTCGGTCCCTTTGCCCAAAAGTGTCCCCTCAGTCCCTTTATCCAAGAAGCCTCTCATAGTCCCTTTGCCCTGTTTACATTTTACGGTATATCAAATAAATTGAACTTTGAACTATGTTCTTATGTTCAGATGAAATATTCATTGTAGATACAAAATTCACAATAATTTATAGGAATGTTGGGACTGGGGAGGATTTTCTGTTGTTGTTGTTTTAGTATTTTTGCTTATTCCTTAAATCTGAGCTATGTTTCTTCTGAGTATACGTAAGGAAATTAAGCCTATTTATCTCTAAGAGTAACAAAAAATATATACCTGCTCAGATCTCCAGCTATATCTGATATCAAGCCATCCTGTTCAGTTTTTGCATCACATGAACTGAAAACACATTTTATTCCAAAAGTAGCTAAGGTTGCCCTAGCAACCATGAGCACTGGTGCCTTGCTGATTAAATTCTCTTCCAGTATATAGTACATACACCGCATGGCAATGTGCTGACTTTCTAATCATGATCACTAAGAAATATAGTATAAATCTTCTAAAATGTAAATATGCATTAAAAAGAAAATGATGACACGATGGCCTCATAAACAAATGACCCTGTTAACCAGTGCAACAGCAGATATAAAGCAACTCACTTTTGAGATCTCTATAGAATATCATTAATGTTCATTTTGCAGGTGCATTGCCCTATTGAATAAGAATGAGATAATGGCCATTTTATGATGAATAATCAGATATTTACTTTTCTATCATTTTTGAGTTGCTTCTTTCTGTAAATATTGCTAATTCACCAGATTAGGACTGAGATTAATTATGTCTTTTTAGTAGAAAGAAAGGTATTGGTATTCAGATGCAGATCAAAGGTAACAGCAGAAGATGTAGCTAATCATGTGAGATACAGAATAAATAATATTTATTAATAATATAAAAGACACGAAAACCACAAACACCAAACTAAAAACAAATCTTACTCGACCATGTTTCGTCAAATGACTGCCTCAGGAATATCATTTGGTAATTACAAAATGCAATTAACAATAAGCTTGGCCATACCCAACCAGCTAGAAAGAAGAAGGAAAATAAAAAGGAGAAATGTTAATTTAAGATATAGTAGCTAAAAACTTTTAAAACTTATGCCCTCCAAATGGCCACATTCCCATATTTGCTCTGCTGTCCTCCTACCAAGGCACACTAATGATTATCACAAGCTAAATGCCACATAGCCCTTTATATAGCTATGGTCTATGTGGCACTTAACGCACGCTAATTTGTTAGAATGCCTAACTAAAAGGACCCCTATAAGAAGTAGAATTCCTTGTATATGTGTGCATGGGTAGAGTTTGGGTAATGTGGGGATAGAGTGCACACATTTGTAAATGATCAGAGTCTTTCATTTATGCATGTTCATGCTAACATCTAGGCATGAGCATTCCCACCTGCAATAGGGTTGGCCAAGTGATCACACCTTAAAGGTAAATGCATTTTTAGCCACTTGTGCTTGTAGTCCATAAAGAAAAGTGGGTGCCTTCTTTTCTTTACAGGATGGCTTACAATAGATGACATAACCAGTGCCTTTATTAGGCCTCCTATTATAGAATTACCCTCCATCTGTCATGCTCACACCAATTCACACATTAAAGGACAATTCTACAACCGGGCTTCTCTATTTAGGTGCCCCGAAGCTGTATGGTAGAAGTCTATGGTATAATGTTTATTTTATTTATTTTTTTAAAACCTTATATTCTGCTTATACCTAATCAGATTACAGGGGAAAAACCCCCAAACATAATCGCAAGTTAAAAACAATATAAAACATAATAAAATAAAACAATATAAGATAAGCATTTCCATTAATCACTTCATTCCTTCAGACACTGCTTCTTAACCGTTTGAAAGTTTCTATAAAAAGAGATGGTTTTAATAAATTTTTTTTAACTCTGAAAGTTATTATTCATTCTCGATTGTCCAACCAGATTATTCCAAAGCTTCACTTCTGCCACTGAAGTAGCCATAGCTCTGGTACTATAATGTGTCACGTGCTGCAACTCATCAACAGATAAATGCATCGTGTCCTCCAATCTTAAGGATCGATGGGGATGATGTAATGTCACAGCAAGTGAAAGATACCATGAATTGCTTAAAAAAATCAATAGCAACACCTTAAACACTACTCAAGATTTAAAAGATAGCCAATGCAATTTTTGTAGTAAAGGTGTCACGTGCTCAAATTTACTGCCACCAAAGATTAAACGCACTTCAGTGTTATGAATCATTTGTAAAGATCTACATTTGGATTATTACATATCCAAATATAGTGCATTACAATAATCCAGCATTTGCAATACAACATTCTGAACTACAAGACAAAAAAAATCATATGAGGACACAAAGCTATGCCGGGCAATCAGATCACAGAAGGATAGCGAGGAACTCCAGAGTGACTTGTGTCAGTTAGAGAAATGGGCAGAGAAATGGCAGATGAAGTTTAATGTGGAAAAGTGCAAAGTAATGCATTTAGGCAGAAAGAACAAGGAACACGAGTATAGAATGTCAGGTGCAACTCTGGGTAAGAGCGAACAAGAAAAGGACCTGGGTGTACTGATAGATAGGACCCTGAAACCGTCGGCACAATGCGCGGCAGCAGCAAAGAAAGCAAATAGAATGTTAGGCATGATAAAGAAAGGAATCGCGAGTAGATCGGAGAAAGTTATAATACCGCTTTATAGGGCAATGGTCAGACCACACTTGGAATACTGTGTCCAACATTGGTCTCCCAAACTAAAGAAGGATATAAAACTGCTGGAGAAGGTACAGAGATGAGCAACGAAGCTAATAAAAGGTATGGAGAACTTGAAATACGAGGAACGACTTAAGAGACTGGGATTGTTCTCCCTTGAGAAAAGGAGACTGCGAGGGGATATGATCGAGACTTTCAAAATACTGAAAGGAATCGACAAAATAGAGCAGGAAAATAAATTATTTACAATGTCCAATGTGACACGGACAAGAGGACATGGACTGAAGCTAAGGGGGGGACAAGTCCAGGACAAATATCAGGAAGTTCTGCTTCATGCAACGAGTGGTGGACACCAGGAATGCTCTCCCAGAGGAAGTTATTGCAGAATCCACCGTTCTAGGATTTAAAAGCAAACTAGATGCACATCTCCTTACGAGAGGCATAGAGGGATATGGGTGACTAAAATTACGCCAGGTATATACCTGGCTGGGCCTCCGCGTGTGCGGATCGCCGGACTTGATGGACCGAAGGTTTGATCCAGAGATGGCAGTTCTTATGTTTTATGAAAAAGTTCATGTTTTTAAGATTTCTGATAATAAGACTTCTATGAGCGATTGCTAATTACAGTAAGTTTCTATCTTCTCCCTTTCAAGCGGAGACAGAAAACAGTACACATTCTTCCTGAAACATGCTCCTGTCCTTGACTAGGTACATAAACTACTTTTGCTGTTTTTCTCACATTTCTTGATTAAACCTTCTGATTTGCGTTATTGTTGAAATCAGATTCACAGTATGAACAGAAAACTACATCAATGATTTTATGGTGAGAATGGTTAAAGGAAATTTTAAGACAATCAAGGAACATAAGCTTTTTAAAATCAAAATGATGAAATATTTTGACACCCACGAGACAGGACTTAACAAAGATTTAGATTTCCTATCCCATTGCAAACTATGAAATTTTACTGTTTTGTCACCTTCCATCACCCATTCATCTCTTCCTGTCTCTCACCTAACCTGTGAGACTGTCATATTCTGATATTTGTCAACATTTGCTCATTTCTGAACAGAAAAAGAAGCCTTTAAAACCTAATCAAAAATGTATTGTTAGTCCAATAATAAATGTATCATTTTCTTTTCTTTTCTATTTTGTTTTATTTGTATTTATTAGATGTGAAAGTGGACTTACATGGCTATCGTACTACTTTACTCAAGATGGAAATATGCATACAGCCACACAAGAAAGTAAATCAACAAACTTACAAAAAAGAAACAAAACTGAACAGTCACCTTTATTTTTTGACAATTTGCAAGAAAAAATAACATCATGCCCAAAGGATTCAAAATCAAAAATCTTTTGCTACTACTTAAAGTTCTATGTGGTCAAATTCTGCAAACGCATTAGTCAGAAACCAAGAAATGAACTTATTCATCAGCTCTACAAAAAGAAGATGATAAAATCTCAAAGAGAAGAAATCATAATGAACATGCAGGAGCTAAATCCCTACCTTATGTGCCATCTGAAGAAGGACCTGCAAGAAATCCAAATGAAAAACCCCCCAGTGCATTACCATTCAAAAGAAGCAAAACAAAAGCTGACTTCTCTCCTGTAGAATCATACAGAGAACAGCATTTCATCTCAGAACATTGGCAGCAGAACACCTGATGGAACAGATCCAAACAACTTGGACATACCTTCCAATCCATCTGAGGAATATGAGTGAAGATTTCAAATAAACCAGGAGATCATGAAAGTCAGCAGATCCCTTGCAAGCAGATTCTCATTGACCACTACAGATGGAAGTGCAAATCAAACAGAGATAGTAGACCTCTCTATCTACCAATTATCACAGCATGAGATCTCTGTACTGGGTAAAGGACTTTCATTTTGTCCTTTCAGCAAACTAGATGAAATTCAACTATACTACTCAAATCTAGAAGAATTCTATAGGAAACTCTGAAAGCACATTTCCACAAAAGAGAGACTTCCAACAGAATGGAATACAATTTTAAACAAAAGAACATATATTCACCCCATACAATGGACAAAACATAGAAAGTTTCAAACATCAAGTGGAATCACAACTTTCCAGCAAACAAAAGAAAATTCTGTACAATCTCTCTCCAATAGAACAAGCTGCCATAAAAGCCTACAAAATAGCCAAAACATTGTCTTCAAACCTGCAGACAAAACAGGCTATATACAGGAAACCTATGAACAGATTCAGCTACCTCTGCAACTCCAGCCTCCAGCCCTCACATATTAAAACAAAAAAAATCCATTATGCAAGACCAAGCCACACAATAACGTTGTATCTGCTCTGACCCAAGAGGCAGAGCTAAACACCTCAAAATCCTGACTGAATCCTTCAAACAGAAAGACTACCCCACCCCACCCCCAATAATCTCCAAAAATATCACATTTTCCCTTAAAACACCCATTGAAAACCTATGGCAATACAGAGAAAAGAAAATCACAGAGAGAGTCCCTTGTAGTGATATACAATCTAGAGCTACAAAAACTGAGAAGAATCATAAAATATCTAAAGCCATGGTCACTAAAAATTGGAAGAATTTTGACCGATTAAATTTCACTTTTTGGTAGAATTCATTATGCTTGTGTTATAAATACGAGAAAATTAATTCTGAACTAATGGGTAATAACAAGATGTTTAATCTGACATGGGGGTCCATTGACCAATTTTAATAAAATGGTTTATTCTCCTATTACTGTTTTGATTTGCACATCCAGGGAAGGGGGTGGGTTGGAGGGAGAGGGATCTAATATTAGGATTTGTTTATTAACTACATGTATGTATTGGTGTAAGATTTTATTGAATACATTGGAATCAGGGTGGGTGGGAGGGGATGAACAAGGTTTTGTCATGTATTTATTAATAGATGTAAGTGCTGTTTTTCAAACTACGTGTATGTATTCCTTTATGCACTGTTTTTAGACTGAAAAATGAATAAAGATTTTAAAAAAAAATATATATATATATATATATATATAGCCATTTTTTTATTTTTTTTTAATTTATGCTTTTACAATTTACAAATCAATCAATACTTGAAAGGAAATATAACAATCCAATAGGGAGAACAAGTACTAATTATATAATAATATAATAATAACACATATTGACTAGGCTAAAGTCCACAATTTGAAGGGAGAAGGAATCAATCACTTCCAAGGGTAGTTGGATATAAGAAATTAAAAAAAACACCTAAATTAATCAAATAACAGAGTACAGTTGGAGTTATTTAACTAATGGCCTGCTTGGCTGATTCCATGTAGGTGTCTGGAATTCTTGTGGTTACTTTACCTTCAAGAAAAAACTGCAATTGATCGGGTTCATAAAAAATATATCTATTACTCTGGTAGGTAATGCAGCATTTACAAGGAAAACGTAATTGAAAAGTTGCCCCTAGACTCAAAACAGACTGACGACAAGCCAAAAACTTCTTACGTCTGGCTTGTGTCCACTTAGATACAACAGGAAATATAAAGATTTTGAATCCATGAAATTCCACTTTATCAGTCCTATAGAATAGACGAAGAATTGCTTCTTTATCTTGTAGAAAAACAAAAGTTACCAATAAAGTAACTCTAGTCATTATTTCTTCTTGAGATATCTCCAGCATACCTGTGAGATCCAATTCTCCTGGTACTGCGTTCCCTTTGTCTTTATCCTCCTTTGGTAAATTTAGGTAATATATCTTTTGTAATTGTGGCATATTATTTTCAGGAAATTTCAAAACTGTATTTAGAAAAGACTGAAATAATTCCCTAGGAGATTGAAATTTTGAAACAGGAAAGTTTAAAAGTCTCAAGTTCAAATTCCTATTAGCGTTTTCCAAAGTTTCAGTTTTCCAAATTTTCAATTTTCCTAGCAAGTAAAGCTTTATCCTTAAGTTGTAAATTAGTAATAATCTTCTCATCTGCCACAGATTTCTCCAGTTTGTCCATTCTAAGAGACTGTTACTGGAGTTTCTCTTCAAAAGTTTTAAATTTACTATTAGAATTTTGTGTAGAAAGAACAATCTGGGAGCATACCTTGTGTAAAGTCTCCATAGCGCTCCATAATGCCTCCATGTCAATCACCGCTGGTTTTATCAGGGGAGCAGGGGTAGCTATTCCGGGGGACTCCTCCATGTGATCCATCTCCACCTTCCCCACTTCCCGCTGACTTTCAAGTCCTCCGGTTTCCAATGCTGACTGTAAGGAAGTCAGCAAGCTGTGGTTTCCATCCGGGGTCAGGGGTGAGACCTGCAGCGTCACCGGAGACATCAATTCCGGCGCTTCCTGTGCGTCTGAGGGCGTCCCTGACATCAACCCGGGGCGCAGGGGAACTCCAGGCCCGAATGGGCTAAGCGAAACATCGCCTTCCAAGACCAAGGTCTGCCCTCCTCGGTCAACAGATGCGCCCACTCCAACTGGGACAGCATATGATGTTATAGGTGCTTGCCGAGTCAGTGAAGTGGAAGAGGAGGCAGGAAGCACACTCCTCTGCTTACCCCTGCGCTTAGGCATATCAGGTAAATCTCTGAGGAAAAAAGTTTAAGAAAATTGCCAAACTGAGCAGGAGCCACTTAATAGCTCGACTCACTCCGACGCCATCTTGGTTCCTTCTCTGTAAACCAGCTATATATAGCCATTTTAATATATAGCCATTACTCCAGAAGAATGAATTACTGACACCTGTAGAACTTCATTTTTGGAAGCCTTATCACTTTAGCTATCTTCTTCATTTATCTAGATTAGAGTCTACTATCATGAGGAATCCTTACTATTTTTTACTTGCCCCTTTAAGAATCACTTGGCATCAAATTTGTAGAAAATTATCTTTTAATTTTCAAATTACCCCTTTGTTGCCTATTAGTGGTAATGGATCTTTTAAATCTGGAAGACTTGAAGTGGTCCAGAGGAGGGCAACGAAAATGATAGGAGGTTTGTGCCAGAAGACGTATGAGGAGAGACTGGAAGCCCTGAATATGTATACCCTAGAGAGGAAAGAAGAGACAGTGGAGATATGATTCAGACGTTCAAATACATGAAAGGTATTAACATAGAACAAAATCTTTTCCAGAGAAAGGAAAATGGTAAAACCAGAGGACATAATTTTAGGTTGAGGGGTGAGAGACTCAAGAGCAATGTAAGGAAATTCTTCTTTACGGAAAGGGTGGTAAATGCCTGGAATGTGCTCCCGAGAGAGGTGGTGGAGAGGAAAATGGTGACAGAGTTCAAAGAAGCGTGGGATGAACACAGAAGATCTAGAATCAGAAAATAATGTTAAATATTGATGAATTAAGGCCATTACTGGGCAGACTTGCACGATATGTGTCTTTATATGGCCTTTTGGTTGAGGATGGGCTGGGGAGTTATTTAAAGGCTGGGAGGGTATAGATGGGCTGGAGTGAGCTTTGACAGAAACTTCAGCAGTTAAAACCTAAGCATAGTACCGGGTAGAGCTTTGGATTCTTGCCCAGAAATAGCTAAAAATAAATAAATAAATAAAAATTTAAATTGAATCAGATTGGGCAGACTGGATGGACCATTTGGGTTTTTATCTGCCGTCATCTATTATGTTACTATGTTATATGTTACTATGGAATGGCATCACCTGGTTTTAGGGCAGATAAAAGGAGGGACCCTTGTTTCCTTATAGCAAATCCTTAGCGATGATGGAACTCTACCAACTTATTCTCAATTACGTACTAATTATGGGTGGCTCCATTTAGATATTTTTTTCATATCTTTAATTACAATTTTATATATCCTCCCTGCCTTCCAGATCAAAAATTTATGAGATTTTGTCAGAGATTCTTTGGTTGGAGGCCCAGTTAATAGTACCTTTAAATACTTTAGACATTCAATGCTGGAATTTTCTCCAATCATGGATTATGACAAAATGGCCTAAGATTGGAATGCTGAATTGAAGATAAATCTACAAGGTACTCATCTCAAAAGATTTTTATCTTTATTACATAGTCTCCTACCTGACATATCTTATTTTGAGATGGGTTACAAATTTCTTTGTCGCCTGTATATGGCGCCTTGGCGAGCCTATAGAGCAGCAATTGTCTCTGTGGGTTCATGTCTAAAATGTGATCATCCTAAAGTGACATTATCACATATGTATTGGGAATGCCCTTTGATTCGTAATTTTTGGTCAGAGGTTTTTTCCAAGGTTAGTAGTATGTGGCATGTTAAATGGCATTAAAACCGTTATAGCCTATTTTGGCTTTTTGATATTCAACATCTGGTACCTAAGGGCTATAAAGATTTTTTGAAAAAGGTGATCCTTTCGGGGTTGAAAGCAATTCTTTATTCATGGATAGGGCTTACAGGACCGACTTATGATCATTGGAGAGCACATATGTTATATCATGGTGCTCATGGAAGCTATGGGGCTCATAATAAAAACAAGTGACCCAAATCGGTACTTAGACCATCAAAAAGTCAGATCGTCCAAGTACTGATAATCAAAGCTGGTTTTAGATGTATCTAAAACCAGCTTAGGCCTTTACCCTGCCTCTAAATGCCTAGAGCGAAAAGAGGCATATTTAGAGGAGGTGGAAGGGTGGGTGATAGACCGACCTAGACTTAGTCGTACAGCAAGTATAACCAAAAACTTTAGCAGGTTGCCCAGTCAGAACTGATGTGATCAGCTCAGCAGCCCCAGCAACCTACCCACCCCCCACCGCAACGATCACGGCAGGAGAGATGCCGCGATTGTGATCAATCCCCTCCGAACCCCGACGATACCCGCAGGAGGGAGCCCAACCCCTCCTGTCAAGATGTGAGCCTCCAACCCCCCAAAATCACTCAAATACGGGCAGGAGGGATCCCAGGCTTTCCTGCCCATGACTCCCCCCGAGACAATATGAGCAGGAGAGAGCCCAACTCCTTCTGCTGAGGCGTACCCCACCACAACCCTCCCACTTGACAATACCGGCAGGATGGAGCCCAACCCCTCCTTCCGGAAAGCAACCCCCCTCAAATACGGGCAGGGGGGATCCCAGGCCCTCCTGCCAATGGTGACCCCCCCCGCAACCCCCTGAACCCCCCAATGGCCCTCCCTAACCCAATGACCCCCCGACACCTCCCCAACCCACGACACCCCAACTCACAAGTTTCAAGTTTATTAAATTGTTTGATTAAACGCTTTTCCAATTTCAGAGCGTTTTACATAAATAAAATAGAGTTTAAAATGGACTCACTTATACAATTACTATTCTTCTAAACAAACTGGGTAACAACATTAAACAGGAAGACAACTGATAACAATGGGAAGGTGGGGAGGAAATACAATATTTGTTAAAAGATTACATAAAAGGGAAACATGTTAGGGAGATAAGGTTGGCCGGATGGATGAGTCCCAAGCCCATCCGACCAGCAGGCCCACCATCCTCCGAATACCTAAGTGCCTGGGCCAACCAGAATTTGGCCATGATAATCTTTCAGACAGAGACTCGTAGGATGAGGGGTTGGATCTTTAAGTTCAAAGAAGCATGGGATGAACACAGAGGAGCTAGAATCAGAAAATAATATTAAATATTGATCTAAGGCCAGTACTGGGCAGACTTGCATGGTCTGTATATGGCCGTTTGGGGGAGGATGGGCTGGAGAGGGCTTCAATGGTTGGGAGGGTGTAGATGGGCTAGAGTTGATTTTGACGGAGATTTCGGCAGTTGGAACCCAAGCACAGTACCAGGTAAAGCTTTTGATTCTTGCCCAGAAATATCTAAGAAGAAAAAATTTAAAAAATTTAAATTGAATCGGGTTAGGCAGACTGGATGGACCATTCGGGTCTTTATCTGCCGTCATCTACTATGTTACTATGTTACTTTACTGCCCCACAGTGAGACTTCTCTGATGGGTGAAGTAGCCTCCCATTCAGAGGACCAAGAGTTATTGGCTACAGATCAGGGAGAAGATCCCTCCGTTTGCCGAAATTTTAAGTCCTTGGCCCTAATGGAGATTATTACAGAATCCCTCCAAGAACTGAAAATAGACCCATAACATAAGAACATAAGCAATGCATCTGCTGGGTCAGACCTGAGGTTCATCGTGCCCAGCAGTCCGCTCAAGCGGTGGCCCAACAGGTCCAGGACCTGTGCAGTAATCCTCTATCTATACCCCTCTATCCCCTTTTCCAGCAGGAAATTGTCCAATCCTTTCTTGAACCCCAGTACTGTACTCTGCCCTATTACGCTCTCTGGAAGCGCATTTCAGGTGTCCACCACACGTTGGGTAAAGAAGAACTTCCTAGCATTCGTTTTGAATCTGTCCCCTTTCAACTTTTCCGAATGCCCTCTTGTTCTTTTATTATTCGAAAGTTTGAAGAATCTGTCCCTCTCTACTCTCTCTATGCCTTTCATGATCTTGTAAGTCTCTATCATATCCCCTCTAAGTCTCCTCTTCTCCAGGGAAAAGAGACCCAGTTTCTCCAATCTCTCAGCATATAAAAGGTTTTCCATCCTCTTTATCAGATGCGTCGCTCTCCTCTGAACCCTCTCGAGTAACGTCATGTCCTTCTTAAGATACGGCGACCAATATTGGACGCAGTACTCCAGATGCGGACGCACCATCGCCCGATACAATGGCAGGATAACTTCTTTCATTCTGGTTGTAATACCCTTCTTGATTATGCCTAGCATTCTGTTTGCCTTCTTAGCGGCCGCTGCGCACTGTGCCGTCGGCTTCATTGTCATGTCCACCATTACCCCTTTCTTGGGTACTCTCATTTAATAACATCCCTCCCATCGTATAGTTGTACCTCGTGTTTCTGTTTCCCACATGTAATACTTTACATTTCTCAACGTTGAATTTCATCTGCCATCTCGTCGCCCATTCCCCTAGTTTGTTCAAGTCCCTTTGCAATTCTTCGCAGTCCTCTTTAGTCCGAGCTCCACTAAATAGTTTGGTGTCGACGGCAAATTTTATTATCTCACACTTCGTCCCTGTTTCTAGATCATTTATGAATATATTAAATAGCAGCAGCCCGAGTACCGAGCCCTGTGGGACTCCATTTGTGACCCTCCTCCAGTCCGAGTAGTGGCCCTTCACTCCTACCCTCTGTTTCCTACCCGCCAACCAGTTTCTGATCCATCTATGTACGTCTCCTTCCATCCCATAGTTCTTTAGTTTCTGAAGTAGGCGTTCATGGGGCACCTTGTCAAAGGCTTTTTGGAAATCTAGATATATGATGTCTATGGGGTCTCCTTTGTCCATCAGTTTGTTAATTCCTTCGAAGAAGTGCAATAAGTTCGTTAGGCATGATCTCCCCTTGCAGAAACCATGTTGGCTGGTTATCAGAAGTTCGCTTCTTTCAAAATGTTCATTGATGTTTTCTTTTATCAGTGCTTCCTCCATTTTCCCCAGAACCGAGGTCAGACTCACCAGTCTGTAGTTTCCCGGGTCACTTCATGATCCCTTTTTAAAGATGGGTGTAACATTGGCTATCTTCCAGTCCTCCGGGATCATGCCTGTTTTCAGGGATACATTGCAAATTTGCTGCAGTAGTTCCTCTATCTCCTCCTTTAATTCCTTCAGAACCCTTGGATGGATTCCATCCAGACCCGAGGATTTGTCAGTTTTTAGTTTTTCTATCTGCCTGCGTACATCTTCAAGGCTTACTTCCATGGATGTTAATTTTTCTGCTTGATTTCCATTGAAGAATTGCTCAGGTTCCAGTATGTTGGATGTGTCTTCGTTTGTAAATACAGACGAAAAGAACATGTTAAGTCTTTCTGCCACTTCTTTCTCCTTCACCACTCCCTTCCTGTCTCCGTCGTCCAGCGGTCCCACCTCCTCCCTAGCTGGTTGCTTCCCTTTAACATATCTAAAGAACGGTATGAAATTTCGTGCTTCCCTGGCTAGCCTCTCTTCATACTCTCTTTTGGCTTTTCAAACCACTTAGTGACATTCTTTTTGATACTTCCTGTGCTCTTTCCAGTTCCCCTCAGTTTTGTTCTTTTTCCATTTCCTGAATGAGTTTTTCTTATTGCCTATCGCTTCCTTCACTATTTTAATTATCCACGCCGGGTCTTTTGTTCGACTCTTTTTGCACCCCTTTCTGAATCTGGGGATATACAGATTTTGCGCCTCGCTCATCGTGTTCTTGAGAAAAGATCAGGCATGTTGTACCACTTGACATTTTTTGGAAGTGTTCCTAAGTTTCTTCCTTACCATTTCCCTCATTGCTTCGTAGTTTCCTTTCCTGAAGTTGAAAGTTGTTGCTATGGTTCTCTTTCCTTTCGGTATTCCTACCTCAACCTTGAACTTGATCATGTTATGATCGCTGTTTCCCAACGGTCCCACTACCTCTACTTCCTTTGCAGGTCCTTTTAACCCATTTAGGATTAGATCCAGAGTGGCATTTCCTCTCGTTGGTTCTCTAACAAACTGCTCCATGAAATAATCTTGTATAGCCTCCAGGAATTCTGTCTCCCTAGCGCATTTTGAGCTTCCAAGACTCCCGTCTATCCCGGGGTAGTTGAAGTCTCCCATAATAACCGTGTTGCCGCTTTTGCATTCTCGCTTCATCTCGGCTTCCATTTCTTCATCGATATCTCCGGTTTGCCTGGGTGGACAATAGTATAGGCCCATCTTTATTTCAGGCCCTTTCCTTCCCAGTATTTTAACCCATAGCGATTCCAGCTTGTTGGTCGTCTCTACTGTGTCCATTTTTGTCGATTGTATGCAGTGCTGTATTCCATTTGTTCTCTTCATTCCACCACATTTCAGAGACTCCAATTATGTCTATGTCCTCTGCATTGGCCATGGCTTCTAATTCCCCCATTTTGTTTCTTAGGCTCCTTGCATTAGTATATATGCAATTTAGATCCTGGTGTGTTCTTAGTTTCATTTCCTTTCTCTGTGAATATGTCCTTGGTTTCTTCTCTTTTGCTACAATCTTTCTAACCTCCTCTTCTGGGATAGTCGACTCCTGTAATTTGTCCCTTGTTTCTTCCCAGCCTTTTTTCCCCTCGGTATCTTCACGGGATACCTTCTTCCGAATCATCGACGCTTGATCGACTATCGGCTTTCCCCTTCTTCTTAGTTTAAAGACTGTTCTATTCCACTCCTGACATTATTTGTTAGAAGTCTTGTTCCCGCCGTGCTCAGATGCAGTCCATCTCTCCTGTAGAGCTTGCTCTTGCCCCAGAACGTTGTCCAGTTCCTCATGAAGTGGAACCCTTCTTCCTCACACCATCTCCTCATCCACGCATTTATTAATTGTAGTTCCTCCTGCCTTTTCACATCTGCCCTCGGTACTGGTAGGATCTCTGAGAATGCTATTTTCTGGGTCCTCATCTTCAGCTTTCTTCCCAGAATCTTGAACTGTTCTATCAGTGTGCTTCTTCTGTAGTCTCTCCTGCTGACATCGTTTGTCCCGATGTGGATCATTACTGTGGTCTCTTCCGTCTCCGCTCCTTCCAGGATCTTTCCAATTTTGTCCATGATGTCCTTGGTTCTCGCTCCTGGGAGGCAGGTCACCAGTCGATCCTCTCTCCCTGTCCACATGCCTCAGGATCGAGTCTCCCACTAGGATCGCTGACTTTCCCTTTAGGATTCGCTTTGGTCCCAGGTCAATATCCTTGGTGTGCTTCGCTGCTTCCTCTCCTGGGCATCGACTAGCCATTTTCTCCTCCTTGTGCGATGTTGCTCTGTAGGTGTCTTCTATGAGGTCATCTGCTTCTTGTTCTCCCTTCCATTTTGGTGTTGGTATAACTTCATTGCAAACCCTCCGCAAACCCTGTCTTCCCAGTATTCTCTTCTGAGCAGGGTCTGGGATCAGCTCAACATCTTTATTGTGGCACTCAGACATGAAGGTCCTAATCACAGAGTCCTGGAAGTCCCCAGAAGGATCTCTGAGGATGGCTAAAACCATGGCTAAACTGTATCCCATGGATCAGGAATTCCAGCAAATGTTTGCTATGCCAAAGGTAGACTCCCTGGGAGCCAAGGTAACCAAACACATTTCCCTACCCTGTGAGTGAAGACTGGTTTTAAAAAAGCCACAGGACCACAAAGTGGATATGGTCTTCCAAAGACAATTTGAAGCTTTGGCCTTAGGGGTTAAAGTTACAGTCGTAGCCTTCTTTGTGGACTCTGAACCCCAGCCTCAGCTTGTGCTGGCAGAAATCGATTACATAGAGGATGCCCTCTATGACATTATTAGAGTCATGGGAAAAGTCTCAGCCTTTTCGGTCACCACCCATCGTATGCTTTGAATCAGACAATGAGCAGATGATTCAACCTCTAAAGCCACACAGATCAGGCTCCCTTTTAGGGGACAGATGCTGTTTGCCAAGGGCTTAGATGATCTTATGACCAGTGTACAAGATCACTGGCCTAAATCTTTACCAGACAGCAGAACCCAAGCTCCTAGAGGCCAGATCTCCCAGTGCTCTCTTCAGTATTCTATAGGAGCTTCTACCCAGAGAGCCTTTCAAGGTTCCAGACAGAGATTTTATGGTATCTGGAGGTACCAAGGTTCAGGTTCCCACTCTGCAGTGCCATCCAAAAGTCACAACGATGCCAGTCCTCATGAATCTCCTCTGAAGATTGGAGTTCAGCTCTTGGACTTTTTACAGACTCCGTCAAATTCGTTCAGTGTCTAAATTCTTATGTCCAAAGTCTCTGAACATACTAATTCACTCTGGTTATTTCAAAAATTGATTACTGTAATGCCCTATTTAAGGGATTGGCTCAAAAGGAAATTAGGTGTCTGCAGATCAACCAGAATGCCTCAATTAAACTTATTATGAAAGCCAAGAAATTTGATCATGTGACCCCTTTACTTAAAAAAGCGCATTGGCTTCCAGTTGCTCATCGTATAATGTACAAATTAAGTCTGATCACCTTTTAATCTCTGACATTTAAAACCCCAGCTTTTATTTATAAAGTTTTGATTCCTTATACTTCATCTAGATTACTGAGGTCGAATGACCAATACTTATTGGTCATTCCCTCTCTTAAAATTATTAACACATGGCGGCAATCTATCTTTTCTGTTACAGCTCCTCAAACATGGAATGCCCTTCCAATTTATTTAAGAGAGGAAAAGAACTTGGAAAAATTTAAGAGCAAACTTAAGGGTTTTCTTTTTAAAGATGCATTCAATGATTAAATGAATTGCTTATGACTCTCATTTTATCTATATATCTTTTGATAGTTTTCTCTTTCCCTTTCCTATTGTTTTTCTTTATAATCAGATTGTATTTCCTTCCTAGCCTTTCCTTGTGTTTTATTATGTTTGTATAAGTTGTTTTTTTTAATATGTTTAGTAGATTTAGTATTTTTTGTTAATTATGTTTGTTTCCCCTAATTCTGTAATTTTTATCGATCTGTACATCGCTTAGAATTTGGAATAGGCGATTAATCAAATTTTATAATAAACTTGAAACTTGAAACTTGGAGGCTTGGGAATATATAACATCTGACCCCTGGGTCCTGAACCTTATCAGAGAGTTTTCCAAGTTTCCAAGTTTTATTAAAATTTGTTGAAATGCCTATCAAACATTCTAAGCGTTTTGCATTGTTAAAAATAAGTGGGAGACTTACAAGAGCATATTGACAAGACAAATTTGGACTAGACATGAAAACAATGAGCAAGTATAGATGAAATACAATAATTTCAAGAAAGGCCGATGGTGGAGAGGGACTGAATCTCCATGCACTATTATTTTGATGGGGACATAAATTTGAAAGACGGCCCATGTAGGGTCTGGATATCTGTTTACAGCAAGTGACTATATTTTGAAGCTATGTGTTGGCTTTTATTACACTGTGATTATTGTATTTGAATTTTGCTTTAAGAAACATCACCATTTTAGCTCTTGGGAGTCCAGGGATTGGTTTCATATTGTTTTGTTGAGGACATCTGTACCGTCGTGGTACCAAGGTCCATTACTGTGGGAGTTTGGACCATTCTTGTGGCATCATCCACCCCATAGTGTTGTTTATTTTCAAGAAGTTGCATAACACTGGTCAGAGCAGCCACTGGTCAATTTAGCAGCTTCAAGTGAATCTACATTAGACTCCTGCAGAAAGCAAATATCTGTGTTAATTTTTTTTTCAAATAGATCAATATTTTCTTTTGTTTTATAGGATGGGACAGACCCTTAACATTTAGGGAAACAATTTAGAAATAGGTGCATGATAGTGCATAAAATTTGATGATACATATGAGAGGCCACTGAAAAATTCTCAGCCCAACCGAGAAGAGATGGAGTCAAGAAACATACGTGTTATTCCACACTTTTCTTGACACTTTTAATTTCATTTCATGATATTGAAATGAAAAATGTTAAGACAAGTGTGGAATAACTTGTAAGTTTCATGGCTTCATATCATTCTCTTTTTTGTTGGGCTGAGAACTTTTCAGTGCCCCTCATGTTGAAAAATATAAGAAAAAAATAGAGCACACAGAAAAAACCCTAGTGGAGCAATAAAAGGAGAAAAAAGAATTGTATTGATTAGAGAGATAGTAAAACAACATTGTCGGAGGAACGTGCATCCAGTAAATGCAGAGAAATACTACAGCGTGCAACATGTCTCAGACGAATAAATAGAATATTCAAGCATATGTTATTAAGTCATACTGCCAGAATGTTCAACTAAGAATTGGAGAATTTGAGAGGGATCTTCAAAATGTTTTGTAGTGTTGAGATAGGTGACCTGCATTCTGGTGGATTAGAATAAACCATATTAAGCTCCTTAAAGCTTTCAGTTTAGGGCACAAGTCAAGGAAGAGTTTCCAGCGTTTGGCTGTAGCTTTAGAGAGATCAGATGTGAACAGCAATCTGGATCCATTGAATATTAATGATTTTTTCCCTTTAACTGTCCACAATATTTGTAGAGTTTGAGTGCAGCGTAATTCTATCATTATTGGCCTGGGGAAAGGCTTTTCAGGGGTAGGCTTTGTTAGGATGTGATGAGCCCCCCTCGATCTTAAGTGGCAGGCTGAATGTGATATCTAAGAGCTGAGGTAGTACATTGCATATGAATTCAATCGTAACTTTCCAATTGTTCAGGAATACTCAACAATCTGATATTATTTCTCCAGATTCTATTCACTAGATCTTCATACTAGTGTTGAAGAGTGTCAGTTTTATTTAAATGACACTGAGTCTCCGTGGCCTGTTGATTGTGAGTTGACACACACTCTTCAAGGAGCTCTAATCTGGTATTGAACTGTGAAAGTGGAACAGTAATGAAAGTTATTTCAGTTTTGATATCTGCTGTATTTTGCAAGTTCTGCTGCATAAGATCTTTTAGTAATTTTAGATCATTAGTGATTGTGTCACAATTGTCTATCAGGAATGGGGCTGCAAGGGCCTTTTCTGATATCACTTGATCATGATTGGAATGGGAAGAAGGCATCGTTTTTGGCCTATTTAGTAGACATAGAGATAGGAAGGTGAACTATAGTATCGAGAAAATTTCACAAACAATTTATCTTTGGTAGGCTGATTTTAATCTGTAAAAATGCTGCAGGGAGAGATCTCATGCAAACATACTAGAAAAGGTCACGTGATCACCCTCCATCCCAGATTTTCAAAGGGAACTTTATTTTTATGAGACTGACTTCACCAGAGACACAGAAACACACACAAGAGCTTGCACTCTCTAAATCTTTTATCTAATGCTGTCCTGCTGCTTGTGTGCTTATTCAGGCAATTCCCCAAGCCCCTGCCAGATCAGCCCATCATCATGCAAAATCCTGGCATTTTCTGCCAGTCTTTTTTTTCAGCTGTCAGCAGACCCATCACACTGTTCCACAATCTTCAGTCCTACTCCTTTTCAACAGCCTCCTTCCCCTCCCCCAGAACTAGGGTTGCCAGATTTTCCTTTTGGAAAATCCAGACCCCCTAGCCCTGCCCTCAGGCCTGCCTAGTTACACCCACACCCACCCTAATCCTGCCCCAAAGCCCACCCTAGCCCCGCCTCTGCTACCTGCTCTTGTCGGGCAGGGAGGAAGTCCACGCATATGCAGACACTATGTGATGATGGCTGCACATGCACAGACTTCCTCCCTGCCCAACACAGCTTTTCAAAACCCGGACAAAGGAGGACATGTCCAGGGAAATCCAGACATCTGGTAACCCTACCCAGAACACTCACTAGTTCAAGTCCCTGTGCAGAGTTTAGCTCCCCTCACAGCCATTATAGCTCAGCCCTGCTTTCTTGTGACTAGAAATCATCCCACTAGCTGGATCCTGCCACATCCTCTGGAAGAGGAGAACACTGGAGAGTTGTAGTGGGCTAAAGTCTAGAAAAAAAATCCATAAACTTAGCCATCCTTGTGGCTTTGAGACATGTAGGCCTGGATGCACTAAAAATTGTCATTAAGACCATGTGGGTCGTTGTGGGACGATTAATTGTCTGATTTTAAAATGGCAATCAATGTTCAACTGACTTTGTATACAAAATAATTTCATGGAGGACGTTATCAGTTGTTGGAAAAGTGACTTTTACACATGTGCAGAGTCAGCAGGGGAAACCCGAACAGCTGAGCGACAGGGGAAGCCCTGAAACAGCCTACTGCCACTCAGCTGTTCGGGGCAGGAAGACTTTATTTTTCTTTTTTTTTAATGGCAAGATGTGCGTGTGTTACACATGCACAATACCTGTACCCCCCAACGCCAGCCCCTGAAGAAAAAAAAAGAAAGGCATGAGGGATGCCCAGTCCCTCCTACCTCGGTCACTCAGCCATCTGGATCCCACCCACACATACCGTCTCCCCCCCCCCTCAACTTAAAAAAAATTCAGCAGGAGTGATGCCTGAAACGGTTCTGGTCCCAATACTGCCTCACACACATACTCTGTCATCTCTGGTACAGATGCATCTGGGAGCACCTCCCTAGAAAGAACAGACCACGTCATGTTCCAGGAGATGTCCGTTTATTATGAGTCCTTCATTCATTTATATAGTATTATACACGGGTTAGTTTTTTCAGCATATGACTGTAGGAAAGACCATATTTGGTAATAGGATACATAAAAGCAACATGACTGTAGGAAAGACCAAATTTAGTAACAGGATACATTAGAAAGAGGTAGCAAACATAATGAGGGGTTTTAGTGGGAAGTTTCCATCTAAGGTCTAGCAATGTTTCTTATCTCTCTAAAGCACAAGATGTAAGACACAGAGCTCAGAACACAAAGAGAAAATGGCCTTGTAATTTCTTGACACATACAACCTGTTTTCAGCAGTTCAATCAGGAACAGAGAACTTCTACAAGGAATATATGCAAGGATTATATGTGCCCCTTCAATGCCTACTCCCTCCTGCCTTGGCCACGCAGACCACCCCCACAACTCTGACTGCCAAAAACCTGGATCCCCCCAATTTCCCCACTCCCCTCAACACCATAGACCCCCTTCCCACCACCCCACCATGTCACCAAGAGAAGGCCCTGGTGGGCTGGTGGGCTGTGGGGAGTCAGATCAACCCCCAAGCTGAAGCACACCCCCCTAACCCCCCCCCCCCTCCCAGTATCTTGTAGAAATCCGGCAAGAAGGATGCTTCAAAATGACAGGCCTTCCCCTTCCTGGGAGGGGTAAAAAACTCCAATTGGTTCAGATACCCCCTATGGGAGGGGCTTAAAGTATCTGAACCAGAGTTGTAGGTTGTTGGGGTGTCAATCATGCAACAGCGCCTTATAGAGAATTGTGCCTCTGCGAAAGGTGCCAGAAATGTAGGCCAGGGTTTTCTGGGCCTACATTTCCGGCACCTATCTATGCCATGAATTTAGGTGCCTGGAGATACTTAATTTGTACCATTTTTCGCCATTTTAAATGGCATTTCTCAATTAACTTAGGTGCCAGTAGGGGACCTACTGGCACCTAAGTTTTGGCACCATTTATAGAATATCTCCCTAAGTATGCCATGCAATATGCAAAATTGATAGTATTCTATAAATTGTGGTCATCACTTGGTGGCAAGCCTGTGGCCTGTCCATGTATGTATGTCCCTCTCACAATTGTGTATCAATCACACTGCAGCGCCATTTGCAGAATCACAGCTAACGTCAAAGGTAGGCACCAGAAATAGAGGCCAGGGTTTTGTAGGCCTACATTTCTGGTACCTACCTTTGAAGAGAAATGTGTCTACAGAGACTCCTAACAATGCCTAAGGTTATTTCCAGTATAAATCATGCCGACTTTAACCTTATTCACCATTAGGCATATATGTAGATATAATTATAGCATCCTTTTTTGAAGGCACCTCGGGGTACCTACTTTTCTTTTACTCACTTTTTAATTGGTTTTATACAATGCGGTCAATTACCATGTCGATTAACACCAATTAAAATAATAAGTTAGGCAGTGGTAAAGTGCCTACTGCTACCTAACTTATGGCACAGTTTAGAGAATTCAGGTTTTAGAGCAATTCTATAAAAGGTACGCTCATGTTGTAGAAACAAACTAAGTGCTATTCTAGTCGCTGCTGATTTTTTAGACACTATATATAGAATCAAAACTTAAGGCCTGGATTCTCTAACCGGCACCATCGTCTGCTGTCTGCTTAAAAACAGCCCTCAATCGTCTGTCAATCATGTGATGGCACTGTTTAGAGAATTGCATCTCTGATAAAGATAGGTACCGGAAATGTAGGGCAGAGTTTTCAAGGCCTACATTTCTGGCACCTATCTTTCTCTTGTATCGCACCTACATTGGTGCTTTATGGTGCCTAATGCCACTTCCAGCATCAGCTACACCTATAGTGGCATTAGGCGCTGGTAGGTGCCTCCGGAGGCGTAATTCTGGCACCAGTAGGTGCTTTGAATTTTCACTTGTTGCGTTTCAAATGGCATTTCCCTCTTAACTGAGGCATTAGTAGGGCGCCTATGATAAGACACCATTTAAAGAATTTTCCCCTAAATGACTATGGCATATACTTGAAGAATAATGTCTAGAACTTTCATGCATATACTGTATAGCAATTATTGGTGTCTTTGGCATGCGTAAGTGTCAGTGTTCTATAAACTCTGCACTCACTGGGGGCTTAATAGTATGCCCCAAGTTATAGAATGAGGGGGCTAGCGACTATATACAGATAACTTACAGTCTTTTAAACATTGAGTTTCTGGAGATATCTATGAGCTATCTAGATAAAGCCTTCTATAAGTACATAAATGCAACAAACCTTTGAATATTTACATCTAAAGTATTTTTCATGGACATGACCATAAAACCATGGAAATAAATGGAGTACAGATGCATAAGTTATTTTTGCAATTTGAGAAACAAGCTACAATGATGAACTAAGCCTCGATTATGCCAGCTGTCTATCCAGATTTTGGCAAAAAGATTGAAGCATCAGTGTCCTATTCTATTTTTCATAATTATGCATGCCTCTCTTCTTGGCCTGACAGATCAGTGTTCTTTCCAGAATTCTGATATTCTAAGTATGGAAATGTACAAGCCCAAATGGAGTAGGGGTAACTAGCAGGATCTCTTCTTTCGTGTGAATCAGGATGTGCAGAATTTATGCTAGATATCATGCATGTAATTTAGAAAGATGAGATTAGAAATATGAAAAGGAATGCAGCTGACTTGCCAATGCCTCTTTCTTTTTCCAGTTTCAGCAGGCTGTAGGATTTTGGAGGATATTTCCAAAGCCATTTATGACGATAACTAGCATTTGGGTTATTGACTCATTCCTAACATCTAAGGACTCATGTTGTATTATAGGGAACCCAAAAGCCTGCTATAGTTTGGGTTGGCGGACCCTGGAATGGAGAGAAATGACCAGTAGGAAAAGAAAGGTGATAGTGCCATTATATAAGTCTCTGGTGAAGCCCCATTTGGAATACTGTGTGCAATTCTGGAGACCACCTTTTAAAAGATATAAATAGGATGGAATCTGTCCAGAGGGCTGCTACAAAATTGGTTAGTGGTCTTTGTCATAAATCGTTTGGGGACAGACTTAGACACCTTACTATGTATGCCCTGGAAGAAAGATGGGAGAGAGGGGATATGATAGAGACATTTAAATATCTCCATGGCATTAATGTACAGGAGGTGAGTCTTTTTCAGATGAAAGAAAACTCTGGAAGGAGCAGGCATAGGAAAAAGTTAAGAGGTGATAGACTCAGGCGTAATCTAAGGAAATACGTTTTTTACAGAAAGGGTGGTAGATGTGTGGAATAGTCTCCCATTAGAGGTGGTGGAGACAGACTGTGTCTGAATTCAAGAAAGTGTGAGACAGCCAAGTGAAATCTCTTAGAGGAGGAAATAGTAGATGAGGCAGATGAGCAGATTGGATGGGCCATTTGGCCTTTATTTGCCATCATGTTTCTATAGGCTAGAATCACTAAGCAAACCGATCGTGTACCGATCAGTTTGTAACCCCTTTGCGACCCGATTTCCCTCCGACCTGATTCACTAACCTGTGTCCCGATCATCCTCCAATCTGCACATGCAAATGAGGGGGAATGGAATTCAAATGATGGCAGGCAGCGATCACAAACAAAAACCCTGCTACACCAACTGGGCTGACCGATCACAAACAAGCGACTGCTGAGGACCAGTCGCTCAGGTCCTTTCCGACTGCCCTGCCTTCTGCCGCCCTGCTCTCTGCCCCGAACTCCTGCTTTCAGCCCCAATCTCCCGCCTGCCCCAATCTTCTGCCTGCCCTGATCTCCTGCAGCCTCGACTCTCCCGAATGCCCTAATCTCCTGCAGCCCCGATTCTCCCACCCTTCCCCGCAGTGAAAGCCTGTGGTTTTAAACCAAGGGCTTAAAGAGGGTTAAAACCACGGACTCGCAAAAAAGTTAAAAACAATTTGTTTTTTTAATTCTCTGCTGGGCTCAGAGGGCCAGTGCATGTGCAGATGGTCTGCAAATGCATTAGGATCACTATAGACTGCTAACTGAAGGTCTAGAACAGGGGTCCCCAAAGTCCCTCCTTGAGGGCCGCAATCCAGTCGGGTTTTCAGGATTTCCCCAATGAATATGCATGAGATCTATGTGCATGCACTGCTTTAATGCATATTCATTGGGGAAATCCTGAAAACCCGACTGGATTTGGCCCTCAAGGAGGGACTTTGGGGACCCCTGTTCTAGACCTTCAGTTAGCAGTCTGGTGAAATTTTAAAGCTTAATGGTATTTATATGATTTTACTTAAGAGTGAATGTTTCTTAGTATGTCTGCTGTTTATATGGGAAGGTCTATACTATCTAATAATGGAGTTCTTTTTTATATTTGTTTTATTTTATTTTACTTTTATTGTATTTTGTAAACCGCTTGGACCAGTAAAATGAACAAGTGGTATAACAAGTTTAACAAACCATCTGCCACCCTTTCTGTAAAAGATATAACAACAATCAGTAAATGTCAAATGAGTTCACACAGCAGGACTCAAAAGTACATGAAAGCAAAACGCTAGAATTAGAAGTAATATACACTGTATAATTTATAAAGTGAATATGATGCATCCTCAGTGTGAGGAGTCAGCAAAGGGAGAATTTTCTCCAGCGCATGACACAACCCGGAAGTGGGGGTAAACCCGCTTCACCTCCACACCATCACTGGACGCGTCGCGTGTGCTCAAAATCAACAGTGATGGTGTACATCCGAGAGTGCTGAAGGAACTTAGGGAAGTTCTGGCAGCTCCACTGACTGAATTTTTTAATGAGTCTCTAGAGTCGGGAGTGGTACTGGAGGACTGGAAAAGGGTGGATGAGGTCCCTCTCCACAAAAGTGGAAGTAAGGAAGAAGTAGGGAATTACAGGCCGGTAAATCTGACTTTTGTGGTAAGCAAATTAATGGAAACACTTTTAAAACAGAGAATGGTTAAGTTTCTGGAATCCTGTGGACTACAGACCAGAGGCAACATGGATTCACTAGAGGTAGATCTTGTCAGACAAATTTGATCAATTTATTTGACTGGGTCACAGTGTTCCACACAGACGTCTAATAAATAAACTGAGTGCCCTCAGGATGGGTCCCAAAGTGATGGGCTGGGTCAAGAACTGGTTGAGTAGAAGGTGACAGAGGGTAGTGATCACTGGAGATCGCTCTGAGGAAAGGGATGCTACCAGTGGTGTGCCTCAAGGTTCTGTTCTTGGGCCTGATCTTTTTAACATTTTTATAAATGATATTGCTGAAGGGTTGTCGGGTAAGATTTGTCTCTTTGTGGATGCCATAGAGTAGACACACTGGATGGTTTGAATAACATGAAGAAAGACCTAGCTAAGCATGAAGAATGGTCTGAAATTTGGCAGCTAAAATTTAATGTTACAAAATGCAAGGTCATGCATTTGGGCTGCAAAAACCCGAGGGAATGGTACAGTTTAGGGGGTGAAAAACTTATGTGCATGATGGAAGAGCGGGACTTAGATGTGATTGTATGTGATGATCTTAATATGACCAAACAGATTGAAAAGATGACGGCGAAAGCTAGAAGGATGCTAGGTTGCATAGGGAGAGGTATGGCCAGTAGGAAAAATGATATTGATGCCTCTGTATAAGACTCTGGTGAGACCTCATTTAGATTATTGTGTAGAATTCTGGAGGCCACACCTTCAAAAAGATATAAAAAGAATGGAGTCGGTCCAGGGGAAGGCTACTAAAATGGTGTGTGGTCTTCGTGATGGGGACAGACTTAAAGATCTCAATTAGAGAATGACACGGTGACAAAATTCATCACTGTTCCCGTCCCCGTGGATAACCGCGGGAAATAATCCCATGTCATTTTCTAGTGTCTATTTCAACCTCAGTCCTTCTACACCAGCATTCTTCAAAGCAAAGCTTGCGGGACAGTGGTTGTGGCCATTCATACTCTGATTCTTCCCTCTCTCTTTAAAGAATGACATGAAGATGGTTTCCCGCGGTTATCCGCGGGGACAGGAACGGTGATGAATTTTGTCACCGTGTCATTCTCTAATCTCAATCTGTGTACTTTGGAGGAAAGGCAGGAGAGGGGAGATATGATAGAGATGTTTAAATACCTACGTAAAATAAATGTGCATGAGTCGAGTATCTTTCATTTGAAAGGAAACTGCAACGCGAGGGCATAGGATGAAGTTAAGAGGTGATAGGCTCCAGTGTAATTTGAGGAAATATTTTTTTACAGAAAGGGTGGTAGATGCGTGGAACAGTGTCCCGGAAGAGTTGGTGGAAACAGAGACTGGGTCTGAATTCAAGAGGGCCTGGGATAGGCATGTGGGATTTCTCAGCGAGAGAAAGTGATAATGGTTACTGCGGATGGGCAGACTAGATGGGCCATTTGGCCTTTATTTGCCGTCATGTTTCTATGTTTCTAAATAATAAGTGTTACAACTTTGTAAATCACTTTAGTGTATAAGTGCAGCAAGAGAGTCCTGCTGTGGGAACTCCCCAGCCGTCCCCAAAGAAAAACTTTCTGCACTTACCGTAAGTCTTCATCCGGTAGCTGACAATAAAAGCAGGGTGGTGTTCTTCAGGAAACCCTCATGGTAAGGTCCAACCAAGCCCGGTTTCTGGGACTCGAAGTGTCCCTTCCTGAGGGACCCATAGCTGACCAGAAAAAAATAAAAAATGCCGCCACAAAACAAAGGGCAGTTAGAAGAAAGCAGAGGATGGAGGGAGGCGGAGCTGCCCAACAGACGCACATCGTGTTATAAAGCAAAGGAGTGACGTAAGCCTCCCTCTATCCTCCACTTTCTTCTAACTGCCCTTTGTTTTGTGGTGGCATTTTTTATTTTTTTTCTGGTCAGCTATGGGTCCTTCAGGAAGGGACACTTCGAGTCCCAGAAACCGGGCTTGGTTGGACCTTACCATGAGGGTTTCCTGAAGAACACCACCCTGCTTTTATTGTCTGCTACTGGATGAAGACTTAAGGTAAGTACAGAAAGTTTTTCTTTGGAGACGGCTGGGGGGTTCCCAAAGCAGGACTCTCTTGCTGTACTTATACACTAAAGTGATTTGCAAAGTTGTAACACTTATTATTTGATTATATAACTCTCACTGTTGATTTTGAGCACATGCGACATGTCCATTGATGGTGTGCAGATGAAGCGATTTACCCCCATTTCCGGGTTGTGTTATGCGCTGGAGAAAATTCTCCTTTCACTGACTCCTCACACTGAGGACGCGTCGTATTCACTTTATAAATTATATAGTGTATATTACTTGTGATTCTAGCGTTTTGCTTTTGTGCGCTTTTGAGTCCTGCTGTGTGAACCCATTTGACATTTACTGCTTGTTATTGTATCTTTAGTAGTTCCTTTTGGAGATTTATATTTTTGACTTATACCCAGGGCAGGATTAATTCTTCATGGGCCCCTAGACACACAAGTACACTAGGCCTCCTAGCCCTGCCCCCCTCCGCCCCACCCACACCCCCTGCCCCATCCCCATTTATTTACCATTTTCTTATTTACTTCTTTATTTCCACTTGTATTTCTTTTTTTCTTTTATTATAAAATTCAAAACAAACAACAAAGATTACCATGCCGGTGTACAGTTTAAGTTCTATGCAAGCCCCCAAAATTGCTGAATAAATCCCCCATCTTCCCTTTAACTTTAACTCTGAACCCTTTCCATACAACAAGGCAAGCGGTCTATCACAGAATCCAACGTGGAACAAAAGAAGATCAGCCGACAATAAGGAGATTCAAATCAGGTTTATTCAAGGGCTTCCAAGAACCATACCTGAAGCATTTTGCCAAATAAGGATGGTCAATGCTAACAGAAAACCATGTCTTTCATACACACAGAATCACCTGTGCATAGTATGGAATAAGTAATCACAAACTAATGTCTCCCCCTTTTTACAAAAGCACAGAAGAGTTCCAGTGAGCATCGCAGCACCACAGAGCATTCAGCATGCTGGACGGTGCTACAAACCGAAGGAACAGTACAGTTTAGGGGATGAAGAACTTGTGTGCACAACAGAAGAGCAGGTCTTGGGTGCGATTGTATGTGGCCAAACAGGTTGAAAAGATGACGGCAAAAGCTAGGATGATAGGGTGCATAGGAAGAGGTATGGCCAGTAGGAAAAAGGAAGTATTGATGTCCCTGTATAAGACTCTGGTGAGCAATTCTGGAGACCGTACCTTCAAAAAGATATAAAAAGGATGGAGTCGGTCCAGAGGAAGGCTACTAAAATTGGTTGAAGAAACTTCATAGCTTGGGTATGATGTGCTCCAACCACTGCATTTTTGGTAAGGGTCTCTATTCTCCTCTAAAAAACATGCAATATGCCTTTACCCTTACTGTGGGTCTTCCATAGGTGGGATGAGAGGAAAGCAGAATCAGTGAACTACTGGCTTGATGTGCTGATTCTGGTGATTAGGATACTGTTGGAGACTGATGGAGGGACCAAAAGTAGGTCAGATTGAGAGAAAATGTTTGCAGAAGGAAGTGACTGGAAGATGGTACTACCTAGATAGGAAATTATAGTAAACATCCCCTTGGGCATTGACTCTGCCATGCTTAAAAATAAAAATAAGGTCTATCTTTCACTCATTAATAAACACTTTCTCTGTTCAGTCACTTCAGCTGACAGACATGTTAAAACTAAGATTTTACCTAAAAGCCTTTGGTTGGTTGGTTGGTTTTAATTTTATCAGGCCAGGGAGTTGTCTTTGCTATATGAACATATTTTGTTTCTGGATCTGCCAGATCTTTAGCAAATTTCTAGTGTACATTTCCTTCAGGCCCTGCCTAGTTTTGACACCTAAATCCTCACCTCTTTGTTTAATATCCCTTTCTGCCATGCCCCTCTAATAGACAGACCACTTTCTAGATATGTTTTTGATAACTATTTCTGCAGTATGCTCCCAAATCATCCCCCTTCACAACTACCTTAGGTCAATATAGTATAGACCCCACATCCCTATCCCCTATTGATCCCTTCCTACTCCTACCTTTTCCATCAATGCCTTTACAGCTTTGCAGAAGGAAGTGACTGGAAGATGGTACTACCTAGATAGGAAATTATAGTAAACATCCCTTTGGGCATTGACTCTGCCATGCTTAAAAATAAAAATAAGATCTATCTTTCACTCATTAATAAACACTTTCTCTGTTCAGTCACTTCAGCTGACAGACATGTTAAAACTAAGATTTTACCTAAAAGCCTTTGGTTGGTTGGTTGGTTTTAATTTTATCAGGCCAGGGAGTTGTCTTTGCTATATGAACATATTTTGTTTCTGGATCTGCAAGATCTTTAGCAAATTTCTAGTGTACATTTCCTTCAGGCCCTGCCTAGTTTTGACACCTAAATCCTCACCTCTTTGTTTAATATCCCTTTCTGCCATGCCCCTCTAATAGACAGACCACTTTCTAGATATGTTTTTGATAACTATTTCTGCAGTATGCTCCCAAATCATCCCCCTTCACAACTACCTTAGGTCAATACAGTATAGACCCCACATCCCTATCCCCTATTGATCCCTTCCTACTCCTACCTTTTCCATCAATGCCTTTACAGCTTACAGGACTGCATTGACTGCTAGAATACCCACTTACTTGGTTTTGCCAGTGTGCCAGACCAAGGCCCAAACAACTCTCCCGTCCCGGCTCTACCGCAATGCCCCGTCCCTTCCCCTCACCTTCACGCGGCGGGTTAGTCACCTTTCTCTTCACCAGCGTGGCTTATCTTCTTCTTTATGATTTTTTTTTTTTAAATGAAGATGGGGCTCGGCATAAGATTGACAACGTGGCGGCAACCCTTCTGTTGCACACGGTGCTGCTGCTGCTCAGCCAAAGCTTCCCTCTTCGAACCGCCCAGGTGGAAACAGTAAGCTGTGTCAGAAGGAAAGCTTTTGGCTGAGCACCGCTTGCAACAGAATAGTTTCCGGTTGCCACTGCTGCCGGGGATGGGGGGGATGTGCGGCTAGCACTGCCGATCTTTCTGGGGGGGCCCAGTGCTGCCAATCATTCTGAGGGGGGCAGGTGCTGCTGATCTTTCTGGGGGGCAGCCACATTGCTGAAAGGAAAAAAAAAATCGGAGTCCCATTTGTTTCTTCAGCAGGTCCCCCTGACAGCTTCGGGACCTAGGCATGTGCCTCTAGGGCCTATTCATTAATCCGGCCCTGCTTATACCCTATGGAGCTCATAATCGAAAGAAAAAAAGGTCCAAAAACTGGCCTAAGTCAGCACTTGGACAAACATTGTCAAAATACGTCCAAGTGCCGATAATAAAAACAGGTTTTGGATGTATTTCTAAACGACCTAGGCCTTCATAATGCCGCTGAACGACTATAGCTAAATGGGGCATTTCAGGAGAGTGTCGAGGGCGAGAGTTGGGCGGGATGTGGGCCAGCTTAGACTTAGTCGTACTGCATGTATAACCAAAAGTTATACAGCACAGGATCGACAGAACTTGGACGTTGTGACTTAGACCATTTAAAACATGGTCTAAGTAACAAAAAACCACCTAAAGTCACCAGATAAGCACTGCAAACACATAGTACAGACCCCCACACACTACCCCAGTGATCACCGACCCCCCCATCCCATAAAAATCATAATCACACCTTTAAGATTCAGCCTCCAGACCATCATCACCTGGCAGCTTGGCATAGGAAAGCCTAGTCGACCTGCACAGAGGCGTCTTAAGCCATCTTGGGGGTGGGTTAGGACCCATGGAGAGGAGGCCCCATGCACATAAGCCCCTGTAATCACTGCATTGATACTAAAACATGTGCACTCCCCTATATACCCCCAAAATCCTTTTTTACTGGCATATAAGTGGTTCCTGCAGCCATAATAGCTATTAGGGAGGTAGATAAGTGGGTCAAGGGGATTCTGGAGGTGGTTTGGGGGGCTCACCATGACCTATAAGGGAGCTGTACTGAGATGATAACATGGCACCCTTTTTGTGAAGTTCATGGCAGTGCCCTGTTAGGTACCTCACTATTTAGGTGCCATGTCTGGGTGTTCAATCCAATAGACTTTCAGGGCGACCCACTTTGGTTCAAGCACCAAATCTTCAATACAAAATATAATATGTGAAGGAGGGATCCTCAGTGTGAAGAATAAGCAAAGGGAGAAAATTCTCCAGCGCTTTACACACACTGGTGAAGATATAATAACCTCCACCTGTAAACCATCACTGGACCCCTCCGGTGTGCTCAAATAAATCACAAATCAGTGAATAGAATAATTAAGTGATATAAATTAATCACAATACTACAGTGCTAAAGTGAAGACAGAGTAGGACGCTCTGAGAGTCCCCCAGCCGACTCCTAGGTAAAAAACAGCAGACTTAGCTTGAAAGCATAGTCCGAAGAGCTGTAATCAATGGCGGGGGCGAGAAAACCACTGCCAGGATCAGGTGGTTTTCTTGCCCCGCTGTTAATTCCAGCTCTTCGGACCATGCCTTCAAGCTAAGTCTGCAGTTTTTTACCTAGGAGTCGGCTGAGGGACTCTCAGAGCATCCTACTCTGTCTTCACTTTAGCACTGTAGTATTATGATAAATTTATATCACTTAATTATTCTATTCACTGATTTGTGATTTATTTGAGCACACCGGAGGGGTCCAGTGATGGTGTGCAGGTGGAGGTTATATCTTCACCAGTGTGGGTAAAGCCCTGGAGTATTTTCTTCCTTCACACTGAGGATTCCTCCTTCACATATTATATTTTGTATTGAAGATTTGGTGCTTGAGACAGAGTGGGTCACTCTGAAAGTCTATTAGACCTTTTACTGCTTTTTGTGGCTTCTATTTAGTACCTTTTGCAGTATTTCTTTGGAGTTATAGTGTGGGTGTTCAGTCCATCACTTTGCAGACCCTTCCCAAGTCCAACAGAGCTTGTTCTAGGCATTTTGACTTGGACTAAAAGTTGGCCAAAAATGTGGTATAAAGATGGACGATTTAGTGACTTGGATGATCAGATCGGTTTTCGAAACAAAAAAAAATTCGGATGTATTTTTCAAAAATGTGTCCTAGGCTGTTTTTTACTTTGGACAACTTGCGACTTAGATGAAAACGAACTTAGACGTTCCTTTCAATTATGCCCCTCCATCTGTAAAAACATATTACCTTAGATTACTCCTGAGCGTATCATGTCATAACTTCATCCCATGCCTTCTCACACTGGAGTTTTCTTTCAATTGAAAAATACTCATTTCAGGCATATTTATGTCATGTAGGTATTTAAATATCTCTGTTGTTTTACAGATTGCTACTTTTTGCAGAACTTATACTTCTTTTTTGTAATGCTCTGCTTTTTCTTAATAGAAGACCTTGTTGAATAATAATAATTAAAAAAAAGCACAGTATGTATCTTTAATCATTCTTGATCCAATCTGGCCACAGAAAAGAGGTTCCATTGTTAAAGGCAGAATTTGCTAGATAAGCCCTTGATCCCACAAGAAAAAGGGGAACAGCTGTTGAAGGCAGAGTTTCATTCAGTCTCTCAGATTTATTGAGAATTCCTGCTGCAGTACTTGTATCATGCCAAAGAGAGCTTCTGCAGTTTGTCAGATGTAAAACGCATATAGACAACTTATCAAGGCGTGGCATTCAATATGATGGGAAATATTTATGTAACCTTCTGCCACTTTTCCTTGCTCTCTGACCGCAATTTTTTGTACTTGAGAATTGCCCCTCTCCCCACACAATGTGCAGAATAATAATGTGGCAATGACATTTTTTGTTATGATTAGTGTTCTCCGTTATTGCTATGTCAAGTTTCATCGGGAGCCACCTTTGCACTATTTGAAGTGAACTCTTCAGTTGAAATGTCATCATTCAGGAACTGAAGCATAGTTCTTCTTGCCATAAGAAGTTACTGGAACTCTGGGGTTGCAAATCCTCTCGCCTACTCACTGATGTAATTTTGCAGTTTTTAAGCTGCAGTGTCAACAACTGACTGGAACGGGTACACCAATTTTCTGTGTTGTTCTATTGTTATACAATTGATCTTTTCAGTCCCAAGATACCTTTGAGTGCTTTCTTCCAACAGCATGTGCTGCAAGAAAAAACAACAGTTCCTCCATTTTCGCAAGAGCAAAGACAATGCATGGTGTCTGGCTTTCAAAACAATCCATTAGTTCAATGAATGACTTACACATTTCACTGATGAAATGTAAGATAGATAAAACCCAGTATTTAATGCTCTAAAATAGCACTCTTTGTTCTAGTTCATAGGATGAATTTGGTTCTTATTTATCACACATAACCATTTATTTTTAATCAATGCTATGATATAATTCAAAATGCTGTGATACCGAACAGCAGTAAATCAATTTGCTTCTGGTCTGGTGCCTTTGTTGCTCTAGGAACTTTTGTTCCTGCAGTAATTGAGTATTTCAGTTTTCTACTCCCACCCTTCACCCTCTACCATCCTACAACATTGGCTTCCATCAATAGCTTATGAAAACTTTTCTTTATTAGACTGAAGATAATTACAAAAGAGAGTTGATAATCAAGGACAGCACCCAAATATTTAAATTTATCAATTAGCAATATTGAAAAGCGATAGTAGGGGAAAATGAAGGCCTAAGAGGCCTGCCTGTAAACCAGCAGGCAATGGTATTAGTATGGTTAAGAATCAGATGATATCCAGTCAGAGATAATAATAATAATAACAGTTTATATACCGCAGGACCGTGAAGTTCTATGCTCTAGAGATCAGATATTGTAGACTAAGATTGTACTGGTCAGTTACCTAAATACTGCAGGAACAGATGTGTTTTTAGGTTTTTCCTAAATTCCCCATAAATAGTAGGCATAAGCAGTTGTTCCAGGTCTTTACCCCATAACGCTGCCTGATGTGCAAGAAGATGTTGATGATGTTTTTTAAATTTACATCCTCTAACCGGTGGGGAAACAAAATTCAAGTGTGAGCTTCTCTTATGTCTGTTGGTTATAAAAGAGAAAAGGTCAGTTATATATTTAGGGGCTAATCCGAATAGTACCTTAAAGCAAAAACATCCAAACTTGAACCTCACACGTATCTCCATCAGCAGCCAATGCAGAAGTCGGTAGGAAGGCATTACATGATCAAACTTCTTCAACCCCAAAATTAGCCTGACCGCCGCATTTTGTACCATGTGTAATCGCCGCATATTCTTCTGGGAAATTGCCGAATAGGCGATATTACAGTAATCAAGTTGACTCAGTATAAGGGACTATACCAGAATTCTAAATGATGAAACCTCAAAATATGCTTTAATGGATCGAAGCTTCCGGAAAGTGAAAAAACCCTTTCTAACCAAGGAGTCCACCTGGTCTTTCATGGTTAGGTTCTGGTCCAATGTCATGCCAAATACCTTCATAGTAGATTGAATAGAATAACTGAGTTTATTGATGCACAGTGATGATTTAGTGTCAAGCGGGTGTGATAAAGCTACAAAGAATTTTGTTTTTTTCCAAATTAAGCTTTAATCTGAATTCACTTATCCATTGCTCCATTTGCTGAAAATTTTTAAGATGAGAAAGTTAGGATTTTCAGAACAGGTGGAGTGAAGTAACATAGGGCCTCTTTTACTAAGCCATGGTACAGGTTAGAAAAAAAACCCTCTACTGCGGTTTAGTAAAAGGGTGGGGGGGGGGGTAGAAATGTCATCTGTGTAATAGCAGGTGTTAATGCCATAAGTCTGGCCCTTTCCTTTTGACAACATTTACTTATTCCCCCCTTTTTACTAAGCTGTGGTAGAGGTCTCTACCGCAGCCCAGAACACTAAATGTTCCAATGCTGCTCATAGAATTCTATGAGTGTCGGAGCATTTAGCAACCCGGGCCATGGTAGAATCCTCTACCGTGGCTTAGTTATTAAAGACACTAGAGGAAGAGGCCAAAGGACCTTCTATACACTTCAATAACTTTATTCAACCAATTCTAAATGGGAGTAAAGCATGAAGTCCATATAGGAGAGGAGAAAATCTTACATCTTGTATTGTGTAAAACAGACTGAACCATGCATTCATAGAAACTTTCTCAACAACAGGCAGAGAACAGAAACAGGAGTTTTCCTCCTATAAACTACTGCATAAAATATTCAGATCCTATAATCATCTCAGTAACAATAATACAGACTCCTGCCCTTATTAGACAAGCCGTCACAAAACACAAAAAAGATACTCAGCCTACGAAGCAAAAGTGCTATATACCACAGAGGTCCTAAGTCCCAAGTCTGCAAATATCATACCCTCAAGCACACATACACCTCTGATATGGCCTGCTTTGCCAGTCATGGATCCATAACTGGCAAAGCAGGCCATATCAGAGGTGTATGTGTGTTTGAGGGTATGATATTTGCAGACTTGGGACTTAGGAATATGGACAGACCTTCGCCAAATACAGTCTAAGGAATGAAAAATTAGAAACAGAAACATGAAAACAAAATCTCAGCTGGAAACTCTAAAAGGCCAGCATGTGCTGAGAAGAAACATTGGGGGAAAGTCTAAAACTGACCAAAATGCAAAGAGATGAGATAAATATTTCCAAAGCTTATATATTGCAATTAATGACCACCTCTCACTTTGACATTTTCCATCTCCCACTCTCAGACCTCCCCCCCCCCCCCCATTCTCTTGGTTTCTCATTTGTTCCTCGGCCTCCTATTCCCTCAGTTGTTTTCCTGCTCACTACTAGTCCCTTTTCTACCTTATGTAATAATATTCTTCCCAGTCATCATCTCTTCACTGTCTACCGCTCCTTCTCTTTCATTCATTCATCCGTCCCCTGCCTTGAACCCATTTCTTTTATTTACTGCCATGTCTCCTATTATCCTTTTCACTTACTATCCAGCAACTTCTATTCTCTCTTGTCCCATTCACAGACTCATTCTACTTCCTTACCTACCCCTCACATCCTCCATCCATCCGCCATGTTTCTTGACCAGAGCACCTATCCTTACTTCCTGTCCAATCAACAAAGACCCAACTGTCTCCTAAATCCCAGGTACCAAAAAGATACTTGGGGTGTAAGAAAATCCAAAGGGAACTTGAAGCTAAAAGGAAGGGAAGGCAGGTGTCAGAGGAAAAGGGGAAGGTAAGGATCAGAAACCTGTTATGTTTTCTGTGAATCCTGCATATTTGCAATTTAAACTTACCACTTGCACTGCTTTGCTTTGAAGAAAATGTTTTCAGTTAAGATTTTGCTTTGCAGCTCACAGCTGTGTCTGAAGTATCTTATTGAGCTGATTTGTTGTATGCCTTGGGCTCTGAAATAGAGAATCCCTTCCCCTTGCCAGAGAATCCAAGCCAGGTCTTGGAAGAGGTCCAGTGGTCCAAGCAATGGTATTGAGCAGGCCTCCAGTTTTAGATGTGCACCTGGGAAGGGCCTGCAAGGGTCTCAATAGAACATACTTTTTCCTCCTGTAATTCCTTTTGACCCATATTCCTCTTGAAATGGGGCATCACTGAAAGATCAGTAGTGCCAGACCTGTTTTTCAGTTCATGAGGAATTGTGTATAACATAACTTTATGAAGAAAATGTCTTTCAATTATTTTTGAAAACAGCATTTTACATGGTTTCTGGAAAGATAGATAGCCATGATACAACTTATTATTCATCAGTATTCTGTATCCAAGCATAATCTGTTACTCACTGCCTATTTCTCCACAGAAAACAGCATTTGCATAATAAAGAACCTGCCATAAGTTCTGCATTTTGGAACTAGTCAAAATAAGTATTTCAGGGATGAATGGTAGTTTTATTTCATATGTGTAATCTGCACTGAATTTAGGAATTATTACTGACAAACAGTTGTCATTCCAAATAGTTGCTTCATTTATTTATTTATTTATTTAATTCAATTTATATCCCATCCTTCCCAGAGAGCTCAGAATGGGTAACATTACATTAAACAAACGAGATACAGACAATTAAGGCAATACAGGCTATAGTGCAATACATGTAATACAGTTGGTCATCCTAAATTAGAGATACAGTGGTACCTCGGTTTACGAGTGCACCGGTTTGCGAGTGTTTTGCAAGACGAGCATAACATTCGCAAAATCGGCACCTCGGAAACTGAGCTTACCTCGATTTGTGAGCGGTGCCCCCTGCGATCCGGCACCCTTCCCCCTCGGAGAGAGTGTGAACTCGAAGGCCTTGAGCATGCGCAGATGCTCAAGGCCCAGCAAAGAAGAGGATGCAGATCTTCGGGCACCGGCACCGGCATGGCCTGTGCGTTGGTGCCGGTGCCAGTGGCCAGATGGGGTTAAGCAGCATGTTTGGGTGGGTGTTGGGGGGATTTCAGATCGCGGCGGGGGAGTGCGACACGAGCGGGGGGATGCCTTATCGCGGGGGGGGAGGGTGCCGGATCGCGAGGGGGGTGGCGGATCATGTTGGGGGGCCTTCAGGGGGAGCAATGCCGGTTCTCAGGGGGGTAGAGCAGCGCCGCTAGCCTCGGGGGGTGGGGGGGTGGAACGTATCAAGCGAGTTTCCCTTAGTTCCTATGGGGAAACTCGCTTTGATATACAAGTATTTTGGTTTACGAGCATGCTTCTGGAACGAATTATGCTCGTAAACCAAGGTACCACTGTACAAAAGATGGATTTATAATCTATGGATAGTTCATCTTACATTAGCAATTCCAGAGATACGAGTATGTTAGTTTCGCATATCGTTCACTTATATTTGGATTGTTGAAAGTTAGTTTCATATATAATTGGATCATTTTCAGGCATGCACAGAGAGAGTCTAGTTCAACAAATGTGAGGAATCTATTGGTATGTGTGTTTGAAGGAGGAAGATAGTAGTTTGGTGCTCTGGTAGATAGTTTAACAATGATGAAGTGTGGAGAGTGCTGGAGTCTAGGTGCTATACCATACTGATTCTAAGCTAAGGGAATTAGGTGAAGAGGTAGGGTTTTTTTTGCTTTCCTAAAGCTCAAAAGTCCTTTGAGGGATTTGATGTGTGGAAGCAGTTGATTCCAATACTTTGGGAAGAAATGGGAGTAGGATCTGCTTCTGGCAGTTTCTAGTCAGAGGTTCCGACCAAGGGGAAATTGTACATGTGTTTCCTCCTGGGAGCAGAGGGTTCTGTTCAGGATATGGGAGAGAGTTTGGCTGATATGTAGCAGGGCACCATGTTGTGTATGGACTTGAATGCAAGCACTAAGCCTTTGAAGATTCAATGTTTGGCTATGGGTAGCCAGTGGGCTGATGCTAGTACCTGTGATACTGGATTGTGGGTGTGAAAATTCTTTAAAAGTCTAATTGCTGCATTTTGAAAACATTGGAGATGACAATGTTTTTTTGCTGTCAGTCCATTAAATAATGCATTGCACACACACAGAACAAGGAAAACTCAAAGCCTATTCATACACCCTCCTCTCAATGGTACTCGACGCAAGAAACTTTATGACAACCTTCTAGCGACACAGGCTGCGAAAATTGACCCAACCTTCTCCAAACTGCTGACCAAAACAACAAACATCAAAGTTTTCCGAAAAGAAATCAAAACTCTTCTATTCAAAAAACACCTTCCATCATTCTAACCTACACGCACACGCATACCCCTTCATAAACACCACCCCTATAGTATCCCCTAGCCAAATTCTTCAAACCTTCCCCAAAATCATATTCAGAAACCTAAAAATACAACCTCCATCCGGGATCAGAATATTGCTTCCCTTAACGCTATGTAAGCAACCTCCATCTGTAACCAGAATATTCCTTCCCTCAACGTTATGTAATAATCTTCCTAATTTGTATGTATTGCTATTGATATGTAAACTTGATACGTATATTTTATATACCTGATATGTAAACTCCCTGGAAATGTCCAGTTTTCACCCAATTTTGTAATCCGCTTAGAACCGCAAGGCACAGGCGGAATAGAAATCTGTAATGTAATGTAATGTAGTCCATGGAGAGGATGAAGGCATAAAGAAGTTGGGTAAAGTCAAGGTCAGAGAAGTAGCTTATTTTCTGGAGTTGTCAGAGGTAGTAGAAAGAAGAGGAGACCACTTGAGAGATAGATTGGTAAGTGATAAGTTAGAATCGAGAAGTACTCCTAAGCTGCATACTTGGGGGCTCATAATCGAAAGAGAAAAACGTCCAAAAACAGGCCTAAGTCGGCACTTGGACGATCATAAACGAAAGACGTCCAAGTGCCGATAATAAAACCGGGTTTTGGACGTATTTCTAAACTACCTAGGCCTTCATAGTGCTGCTGAACGACCATAGCTAAACGGGGCATTTCAGGAGGAGTGTCGAGAGCGGGATTTGGGCGGGATGTGGGCAGGCTTAGACTTAGTCGTACAGCATGTATAATCAAAAGTTTTACAACAAAGCCTAGATGGAACTTGGCCGTTGTGACATAGACCATTTAAAACATGGTCTAAGTCACAAAAACCACCTAAAGTCACCAGATAAGCACTGCAAAAACATAAAACAGACCCACATACACTACTCCAGTGATCACCGACCCCCCCAACCCCCCAAAAATCATAATCACACCTTTAAGATTCAGCCTTCAGACCATCTTCACCTGGCAGCCTGGCATAGGAAAGCCTAGTTGTCCAGCACAGAGGCGGCTTAAGCCATCTTGGGGGTGGGTTAGGAGGCCCCATGCCCATAAGCCCCTGTAATCACTGCATTGATACTGAAACATGTGCACTCTCCTATATACCCTGAAAACCCTTTTTTACTGGCATATAAGTGGCTTCTGCAGCCATAAGGGCTATTAGGGTGGTAGATAAGTGGGTCTAGGGGATTCTGGAGGTGGTTTGGGGGGCTCATCATGATCTATAAGGGAGCTGTAGTGAAGAGAAGACATGGCACCCTTTTTGTAAAGTTCACAGCAGTGCCTTGTAAGTTACCCCACTATTTAGGTGCCATGTCTGGGTGTTCAGTCCATCACTTTGCAGACCCCTCTCACATTCAACAGGGCTTGTTCTAGACATTTTTGACTTGGACAAAAAGTTGGATGAAAATGTGGTATAAAGATGGACAATTTAGCTACTTGGACGATCAGATCTGCAGGACGTATAGTTAGACGATTTTCAAAACGAAAAAAAATTTGGACATATTTTTTTGAAAATGTGTCCTAAGCTATTTTTTTATTTTGGATGACTTGTGAGTTAGACGAAAACGGACTTAGATGTTCCTTTCAATTGTGCCCCTCCACATCTTTGGCAGTTATAGTAAATGATTCCCAGAGAAGAGAGCGCCAGTTGTAGGTGCAATGCTCTTTGTGGATCCAAAGGAGATTGGTTTTTGAGGTGTTTAGTTGTACAGTCGACTCTGCTTAAGTGCACACCCCTCGGACAGGGTCACCACGTGCGCTTAAACGGAGTGTGCGCTTAAACGGAATGTGCGCTTAATAGGGGAGGGGGGAGGGGAGGCTGTAGCTAAGCCGGCTCAGTTTAAATATGGTGTGTGGGCTGCTGGTGACTAAAGCACAGGAAAGCTATGCCCTACAACTTGAGTGGAAGTGGAGCACTCACTTTCCCAGCTGTCCCAGCGCTTAAGCTGCTGTGTGAAGCCTAGCCATTCCCAGTCAGAACATGATTGCATTTAACCGGAGTGAATGTAACGTAAAAGAATAGAGGTTGGACCTATGACAGTGCGCATAAGCAGATTGTGTGCTTATCCAAATTGCAAATATCCGGAGTTTATGTCCATTGATTTTAATGTAAAAAAACAGAACCGTGGTTGCAGGGTACAGATAATCGAAGTATGTGCTTAACTGAAGTGCACTTATGTGGAGTTGACCATAGTTTGTTTGTAGTCATCAAGTTTTTGATTTCTGAGAGACAGTTATGAAGTTTTGCAATCTGGAAGTTGCAGTTCTCTCCAAGTGGAAGATAGTTGGATGTCATTGGCAAAGGAGTGAATGTGGATTTGGTGTTTATGGGCTATATCCAGGACAGATGTAATATAGAGATTAAACAAAAGAGAGATAGTAGTGCCCCTTGTGGCATGCCATACTTGATTGGCTTTGGCTTTAATGGGGTAGTGTCTAGTAGCACGCATTGGGAACTGTTGCTTAGGAAGGATGTGAACCAGAGTAATGCTGTATCTTGGAGGCCAAACTCAAGTGAGGAGGAGGGGATGATCAATGGTGTCGAAGGCAGCGCTGAGGTCTAATAGCACCAATAGAACATCAACAATGGATTATGGTAAGAATTTGGAGTAAATATAACATGAACATCACATGATGTTTCCTCAGTGGAACATGTTTACTGTGCTAAGGCAGACTGTGTTACTGTGGTTGTGAAATTTTTTTGTGGATTTTGCATTAAATTTCTGTAACATGGAGGTTGTAAACATCATAGGCTTGATTCACTAATTTCCAAACCAGAAAGGAGGCCAAGCCAAGGTAACCTAGTATACTAGCTACATGTTGAAAATGATACAATTCATTCCTGCATTTGGGTGGTACATAAAGGGCTAGGAAGTGAAAGGAGAGGAGGAAGGGGATTTGGATGGCCAAACTGCAGTGAATTGTACTCATTTACACCCTTCTTTGAGTATCAGAAGACATTAAAGGTCAGTTCTCCATTTATTGACCTTGCTGGAAAATCCTACCACAGGTACTATTTATCTTGCATTATTTGCTTCAGTTATTAAAGTACATTAAAGTACATGTATATTTTCACTTTGGAAACTACCTATGGGACAACATATCTGCAGATATTTATGTATTCAATTTTCTATACTGTTCTTCCAGGGGAGCTCAGAATGGTTTACATTAATTTATTTAGGTATTCAAGCATTTTTCCCTGTCTGTCCTGGTGGGCTCACAATCTATATAATGTACCTGTGGCAATGGGGGGATCAAGTGACTTACCCAGGGTCACCAGGAGAAGTGTGGGTTTGAACCCACATCTTCAGGGGGCCGATTCTGTAGCTTTAACCATTGTGCCACACTCTCCCCCTAGTTGCCCCTATTTTTTTCTGGATATTTTTGCCATAAAAAATATTGTACATAAATCTGAAAATGTGATCTACCTGTGTTATATTTCTCCCCCAACCTAAACACATCTCCTGGTAATTTTCAGACAGCCCTATAACCCAGATAAATCGATATTTAACTAGGCAAATAACTAGTTATTTGTCTCAGTAAATAATTTTCAGAAATTGCCCTCCTCTGCTTAATTTTTCTATACATGAACCAATTTATCTTTGAGCAGGGACATCACTTTGCCAGTATGATCTAAAGGCACAAAAATGAATGCCTGCCCAGATATCATTCCCTTTTAATTCTCTTTTGCATATTCTGAATAAACAGGAAACATAACAATTAAGAACTGATGTACTGAAAGATTTTTACCAATTAAATATATTTCAAAAATTGATTCTTTGAGTCAGAAGGATACCACAATTTCTTCAATAAACTGAAGAGCATTAGGAATGACTAGACGGCAAGATCTGCATGTCTATGAAAGTCAACACAATCTGCCTACTCCTTCCATCATTCCATCATTACATCACTTATACTGCATGCCAGCTTTCAAAGACTGCCTTTTGTAATATTAAGATTAAGACAGCCAAAATGATCAATCTAATTATATGTGGGGAAGACCAAAAGGCTATGGGAGGGGGTGGGCAGGAGATAGCTAGCTGTTAGATGTTTTTCTTGTAAATAGGCAAGCAGCAAGAAGAACAAAATGCTCTGCTGTGACTCAAAGGAGTGTGTTTTCAGTGTGTGAAGTCTGCATAAACATGCCCCCAAAACAGGAACACACAACTGTCAGACATCCACTCTTGCAACCACGCTCACATCTACAACACAGCTAGTACACAGGTGGATATAATAGTCATACAGAACAAGATGTCCTGCACACCTCCTACTCTCACTATGCTGAATGCCATGCACCAACTAGTGATATCCATAGGGATTTGGAAGGGTATTAAGAGAGAATGCCCTTGCAAAGACAGATTCCTCTGCCTGGCTGAGTGTGTAGTTGACAGATTGATCATTCTGATGGAGGAGTTCAGGGTGCCTGTTTAGTGGCCTGGAACAGCACGTAGGAGGCGGGTTAGTTTATTTTTTAATACTTTTTCTTTCTTTTTTTATTTTAGAAGAGTAAGATGTATGTGATAGATGGGGGTTTTGTTGTATTTTTTGAGATTCCTACCAAGTCTGTGGTATGTTGCTTCATTATGTCTGGTTTCAGCTCTTAGCATTCATTCTTTATTATATTCTGGATGTTGATTAGATGACTGAGTGTTGTACAAGAAAAATTTCTAGGCTGCAGTTCAGGTGTCTGTTTAGAATAAAAAGTAGACTGAGATAGTATGGGGCTCGTAATCAAAAAATTATAAACATCCAAAAAGTGTCCTAAATCAGCACATGGACGATTACGTGCCAATAATTGAAACTGCCTTTCTGGACGTCTAGCGAAGCATCCCAGCTGTGCATCCAGAGCTCAAGATGGACATGTTGGAGGCGTGTTATGGATGGAGTTTGGGCGTACTTAAGGGCAGGTTAAACTTGGACATCTTACAGCAATAATCAAATGTTTTGCAAGACATCCTGGACAGAATTTAGACGTTCAGAGCTAGACCTGTTTAAGAAGTGTCTAAAGTGCCAAAAAGATGCGCAAACTGACCAGATGACCACTGTATGCATCAAGGTAAGACACACCCGCACTCCCCCAGTGTTCACTGACCCCCCTTCCACTACACAAAAATGAGAACAAAAAGGTACATACCTAGCTCTAGAACAGCAGCATCTGGTATGTGAAAGTCTAGCAGAGCATCACACAGGTGTGCATTTACTTGCTAAGTGGGCTAGTGAGCAATAGAGAGGACAATCCAAGCCCATAAGCTACTCTAACCACTACATTTATGGTAAAAAGTGTGTTCTCACCCAAACCCACCCATACCCTACTATACTGCTTTATAGATGCCACCTGCAGCCATACAGGCTATTGAGGTGATAGGTTGGTGTAGTAGGTTTTTTTTGGGGGGGGTCACCATAAATAAGGGGGTTTACAGCAGTGCCCTCTAAGATGTCCCACTGCTCTGTTGGAATGTCTGTATGATCAATCCATTACTATGCTGGCCCCTCCTATGTCCAAATGGTCTGCATTTGGATGTTTTCAACATGGATGTTTTTCTGATTGAAAATGGAGTATAGCGTTAGACGTCCCAGTGGCCAAGATGTCTAAATATATGACTTTTAAAAAATATATTATATTTGGACATCCAGCAGTTGCTATTCGAATATGGTCATTTCTGTTCCTCTGACTTTGAACATCCACTGGAAACATCCAAGTCAGATTTAGGCAATTTTTTGAAAATGCCCCTCTATCTCTTCTAGATAGCTCAAGACCAAATCCCTACGGTCCTATATCATATACATTTCATTATTACTTATGATATACATTTTTCCTGGTTTTTCTTAATAGATATCAGAATATGTTCTGTTCTGTCTCCACATTATTTATATTAAAGTGTGTGTTTAATATATTACTTTATTACTGTAGTGCTATTAAGAATTGAATCCTCCAGCTCTTCGTGTGCATTATGGGACCCTTCCTAGGGAAGGGGTAAAACGCGGACCTCACGGACCTGATGGACCTCGCGGATCTAAACCCGTACGGCCTTAAAAATCTGAGGTCCGTGTCGGTCCGTGTCCCTGCCGCTTGTAGTTTCTGTCGCTGACAGACCCTGATAAGATTTTAGCGCTGACGGATCCGTCTCAGCATAGGGAGAGAAAAGTGTTAGGATCCGTCAGCGCTAAAATCTCTTCGAGGTCTGTCAGAGCCAGAGACTAGTGCTGGACTTTGGAGACTTCTTTTCCATAACGCACGTCACAAACCTATGTCCTCGCTCTCTTGGCTTCTGCTCTGCCACTCCAGCACTAGTCTCTGGCTCTGACAGACCTCGAAGAGATTTTAGCGCTGACGGATCCTAACACTTTTCCCTCCCTATGCTGAGACGGATCCGTCAGCGGTCAAATCTCAATCAAGGTCAGTCAGCGACAAAAACTACAAGCGGCAGGGACACGGACCTCAGATTTTTAAGGCCCTACGGGTTTAGATCCGTGAGGTCCGTGTTTTACCCCTTCCCCCCTTCCTAGTGGCTGCTGACCTTCTAGCACACTGGACTAGTTGCCTCTGTTTTATTCTCTATGTTCTTTCTTTCTCTGCTGAGAGGGGCAGACTCTATATTCAGGCAACTGCATGGCTTGAGAGAGCAATGATCTCCATCAAATTTTTTTGACTTATAGTGCTGCTAGTCTCTAAATATAGCTTAGTATTGTTAATTTCTGAAGTATATTATCCTCAACAAGTGTTGAATACTCCAAGCTACCTCAACCCCTGGAATGTGTTGGTAGAGGATTGGACTGTTTTTTCAGAAGGCAAAATTCTTAAAAAAACAAAACTGAACTGTAAGTTTGTTTTCTTTATTTTGAGTTCGGTATTAAAGAAGATTGCTTAAGGAATTAAGAGGCCAGTCAGATAATGTTCTGGAGTCTACAGTGCTAATGAGTTTAAGCTGATTGGGATCCTCTGGGAGCCAGTGACAGTAAAAAAAAGAAAACCCAACTTGGTGTGCTTTAACCTTCACATTAAAAAAAACTTGAGAACAGTGCCCAATAGAGACTTGGACTGAATCAGTAAAACTTGGAACTTTATATGCTTTAAGTAATGCATGCAGCAAGAATCATTCTTATTGGGGAAAAAACATAACTAACCAAGAGTTATGTGTAATACAAGGTTTACTGAAGTCAGCCAGTGAAGCTGAATATGTAATTAGCTCTGATCAATTCACTATTATTTAAAAAACCTTCAAAACTATGAGAACTGCACTGCTTAGATATATAAAAAAAATCATTGTATTGAATTTCAAGTGAAGCTGGATTCTGTGTGACCTATACAACTTGAATTGGATTTCTAAAAGCAAAGAATTTGTTGATTAATCCTTCCAGACTTTGAGGTGCCATAGCCCTGTCTGTGGAGACAGAACAGAACATATTCTGATATCTGCATAAATGATTAAGGCAGGAATATAATATAGCCTTAGTACCGTCCCATTAGCAAACAAAGAAACCATTCTTGGCACAAGACCAGAAAACACCTGCAAACTGTGCAAAGCAAAAAAAGGAAAAGGAAAAAATGAGTTTATTTTTTATCAATGCATAATGATAGAATCTCGTGGTTCAGAAAAGGCCATCACTCACTCTGGCATTACACAAACCTCCTAGCAGTGAAAAGGACTCTGGGAAAATAATAAGAAAATATACTTTGACTGTAAAGGTCCAGGAGAATTATAAATCAGAGGTACAGAGATATTTCCTGCTCTTAGAGAAATAATGGGGCAAAGAACTGCGTGAGATGGGTGAAAATCAAATCAAACAGTTACAAGCAACTCATGAAAAATACCAGCAGACATCTATAGAGTTTTGTTTACATTTGCACAGAAAGCCTACAAAGCATAGTCTTGCACAGCGAGAAAGACAGAGCCATAGATCTGACATGTCAGACCAAGGTATCAGAGGCGATTAAAGACACAGAGCAACATATAGACCCCCTCCAGCAAAGGATAATGAATCCCAATATTCTGGCAACTCCAAACACTCTGCAGAACTTCTAAATCACATAGAACAAGCCATTCCAACAGGTCTTCTATGGCCTCCATGGCTGTTAAATTGCAAATGGAGACAGAAGCTGCAAAAGCAAAGGTTCTTTATAGACAGCAAGAAGCAGACCTAAAAAGGCAGAAACATAGGATAGAGGTGGAGCAACAAAATACAGTCAATGCTACTGCTGCCTCAGAATGCAGAAAGGCAGTGATAGACATTGCCTTGGATGTACTCCAGCATCAGAAGGAATTAGCCACCATTGAGGCTCAAATTAAGGTGCTGGAAGAAGCCACAAGGCATGATGGCAGGGAGATCCAGTTTAGTCATGTCATAGCAGAAGATTCTGCCCAGTGCACAGCAGCCTATGTAAAGGCCCATACCTCAGCACAAGAGAGCACACAATCACAGTCTGACTCAGTAGAGTCATTAAATTCAGGGAAAGCACATTCCTTCCGGAGTCCAGCTCGCCTGAGAGAAACAAGTCTAAGATGAAGCATGCCCTAGAAACAAAATGCCACTCCAGTGATCCATATGCAAGCACACTGGTTCTCGCTCCAGGAAAGCGCATTAAGAGAAATGCTTCATTTCAAGCACAGACTCTGGTGCCATACAAGAATTGGGCTTAAGTAAAGACTGAGCAGCTATACCCAGCTCCCAGTGATTAAGCAAGAGGCACCTGACACACCATACTCTACACTCTAGACAGATAGCAGCAAGTAGCGAACCACAGATACAAGTTTCAAGTTTTATTAAAATGTGATATACCATTCTTCAGGTTACTGAGTGGTGTATACATTTTAAATTATAAATTTGGGAGATAGACAATATGATGAACTAATATACAGTAACGATAGGTATGGGGGTAGAAAATACAATTCAGATAGGATAGGAAGTCATTTAGGGATTGAACGGAAGGTAAGGGATCCTGTTTGTAAGCGGAGATCAAGGACAGAATTTAGAAGTTAAAGACATCTTTAAATAAAAATGTTTTTAATTTGCCTTTGAAACATTCTAGTACTGTTTCTTCCCACAGTTCAGTAGGTATTGCGTTCCACAATATAGGGGCTGTAACAGAGAAAATTGCTGTTCAGGTTATGCTAAGGAGTTTGATTAATGGAACAGTTAAGAGGTGTTGAGAATGTGATCTGAGCGTTCTTGATGGGGTATAAGGTATTCAGGAATTTTGGAAGGTTAGAGTTCCATGTTTTAAATGTTAGGAGTAGGGTTTTATAAGTTATTCTGTGTGTTATAGGTAACCAGTGTGCTTTTATTAGGAGTGGTGTAACGTGATCAAAAAGTTTTTGCATTTTTTATGAGTTTTATATGCTAGAGACCTCAGAGAGAGTAACAATGTACATGGCAGGTCAAAAGATGATGAACATGGGGCTCACCCAGTTTAATGATTGCCCAGAAAAGTACTGAAGGTGGAAATCTGTCTTTAAAGATGCCATAGCTATTATGAAAGCCACACAAAGGCAAGAAATGAACCAGATGATAAAATGGCTAGGACCTGAGTCATCCAAGAAGATTAAGAGATTGAAGGATGAATTTTTGCATGACCACTCCCAAGGCCTGCAAGAAATGTGGGAAAGGCTCGAGCAGTTCTATGACATCCCGGAAACTATCCAACAGATGTTGATGAAGAGAATAGATAATTTTCCAAAAATTACAAGTAAAGACAATGACAACTACTGGATCTAGGAGATCTTCGCCAAAAACTGGAAGTACTTAAAGCTGACCAAGTCTTTCAAACTTGAGCTATTTGGATACATCCTGTGGCATTAAAAAGTTTACAGCAAAGCTGCCATAAGACATCAAAGAGAAATAACAAACAAAAAACTAAACTAGCTGAATATCAAAAATTCTCCAAAAAATATTCAATTATTATATACCAGAGAAAGGGACAAAAATATTTCTAGAAACTAATCATACAAAATAATGGAGAAAAAGATCTCAGTATTTCCAGGGATAAATATCTCCGGGATGTCTCTATTTCAGTTTCAAGGCTGCCATAGGAAATACATTCTTGGTCAGAAAAAACTCCATTAACTTTATGGAAATTTTCAAAGTCTTATAATTTATTCTGTTCTCTTCAGGTGTTCAAAATCATTCAAAAAATATAGATAGTAAAGCACTTATCTGTAGAAGTGTCCCATCTCCAGTAGCAAGAGTCACAGCAGAAATCCACGTCTTAAGAGTGCATTCAATATCAATCAGTGTTCACTCTCTCAAATACTGGACTGCACAGAGGAAATCCTCACACCTGAGATTGCACAACATCACAGCTAGTGGATCTGAAAGCTAAGATCCTACTCTTACTGGGAAGAAATGTACCAGCCCTGGCCAGAGTTCATGGGTCATGAACAGGTCCAGCAGATGCTCCATATGCATACCGAATCACCCTGGAATGGGTGATAGAAGGTGACATCTGCCTCAATGGACTAAGGAGACCAAATATAAACATGTACAAGACATATGCTTGACCAGTGGGCACACCATCATCTGCAAGTAAAAGAGATTTACAGCTGGGAATAACCATTATTTATTTCATATCATTGGTTGCCTATCCATTTTAGGATACAGTTTAAGACCTTGTTTTTAGTTTATAAAGTGATGCGGTCTGAAGCTTTGCTACCATTGTGTAAGTTAGTGATGCCTTACATGCCAGATAGGGCTTTAAGATCTGGTACACAAAACTTACTTGCTGTTCCTAAGTCAGCTCTGCCCGTCTAATGAGTACACATAATAAATCATTTTTTTCATCAAGTCCCAATTCTTTGGAATGTTCTGCCTTCTTATTTGTGGGGAAAAACGTTCTTTAACTTGTTTTCAGCAGGCCTTTCCAGGTTCACCCTTAAAATTGGTTGTTAGAGGGGTTTTTTGGGGGGAGGGGGGTTAAATAATTCTTTGGGCTTTGTGAATTTGGGTAGGCTGTTGATGGGGACTCTCCTATTTCATATGAATTTTTTTCCAATATTTGATTTTATTTAAACCACTTAGATTGCATTGTAAGTTAGCAATATATCAAATTAAATAAATCTGTAACCAAATCCTGGCTCAGTCATCAGTCAGAACAGTTCACCACCAGATTTTGAAGATCATCTCAACAATACAGTGTTCCAGATCACTAAGGATGATGACAAACCAACTTTTTCAATAAAGGATCGAAAGTTCCTAAGAATTATGAACCGGTGAGTCTCACATCAATAGTGTGCAAACTCATGGAAACACTAATTAAAAGCAAATTGGACACGATCTTGAATGAAGGGAATCTTCAGGATCCCAGTCAGCATGGATTCACCAAGGGTAGGTCCTGCCAATCCAATCTCATCAGCTTCTTTGACTGGGTAACAAGAAAGTTGGACATGGGAGAGTCTTTGGACGTCGTGTACCTGGACTTCAGTAAAGCTTTTGACAGTGTCCCACACCGCAGGCTGCTAAGCAAGATGGAATCGATGGGGTTAGGAGAGACACTAACTGCATGGGTCAATGATTGGCTGAGTGGCAGACTTCAGAGGGTGGTGGTTAATGGTACCCTCTCTAAAACATCGGAGGAGACCAGTGGAGTACCGCAGGGCTTGGTCCTGGGTCCACTCCTTTTCAACATATTCATAGGGGATCTGACTCAAGGGCTTCAAGGTAAAATAACACTATTCGCCGATGACGCCAAACTATGTAATATAGTAAGTGAATGCAGTTTACAGAATTATATGGCGCAGGACCTGCTTACATTGGAAAGTTGGTCCTCAACCTGGCAGCTAGGCTTCAATGTTAAGAAATGTAAGGTCATGCACCTCGGAAGCAGAAATCCATGCAGGACGTACTTCTTGAACGGAGAAACTTTAACTAGGACTTCAGCAGAACGAGATTTAGGGGTAATCATCAGTGCAGACATGAAAACTGCCAATCAAGTGGAGAAGGCTTCATCTAAGGCAAGGCAGATATTGGGTTGTATCAATAGAAATTTCGTCAGCTGAAAGCCTGAAGTCATAATGCCGTTGTACAGGGCCATGGTGAGACTTCATCTGGAGTACTGTGTGCAATTCTGGAGGCCACATTACAGTAAAGATGTGCGCAGAATTGAATCGGTTCAGCGGACGGCCACCAGGATGATCTCGGGGCTCAAGGGTCTCTCGTACGAAGAGAGACTGAACAAATTGCAACTCTACACTCTCGAGGAACGTAGGGAGAGGGGAGACATGATCGAAACATTTAAGTACCTCACGGGACATGTCGAAGTGGAAGATGATATTTTCTTTCTCAAGGGACCCTCGGCCACAAGAGGGCACCCGCTCAAACTCAGAGGCAGAAAATTTCATGGCGACACCAGAAAGTATTTCTTCACAGAGAGAGTGGTTGATCATTGGAACAAGCTTCCAGTGCAGGTGATCGAGGCAGACAGTGTGCCAGACTTTAAGAATAAATGGGATACCCATGTGGGATCCCTACGAGGGTCAAGATAAGAAAATTGGGTCATTAGGGCATAGACGGGGGGTGGGTAAGCAGAATGGGCAGACTTGATGGGCTGTAGCCCTTTTATGCCGTCATCTTTTATGTTTCTATGTTAAGGAATTCTTTAGAGATGAGTTTAACAGTTGGGTAGCTCCTCTACCACTTTGGACACCCAGAACACAACTTCCCAGTAACAGGGAGCAGGTTCTATCTTGCCTTACTTCACTGCTGAAGTCCCTGTGAAAGAAACCAGAGACAAAACAGCACTTCATAACATTCATGCAGAACCAGCCCTATCGCTGAAAAATAATGAGGAATGCTGGTATTTACCTATCTTAGACATGTGCTACCCATAAAAACCAGGCCAGATCAGGACTGTGTTCGACTCCAGAGCCCAGTTCCAAGAATTCCCACTCAACGTGTTGCTTCTGGGCCTGACATGATCAATAGCTTACTGGGAGTCCTGTTCACTTCAGGAAAGAACCTATCACTATGACAGCAGACTACCGGAGAGAACACACCGGAAATGAAGAATAAGTCTCTATGGGTCAAAATTCTGGGAACAAATGGAACAGAAACGAAGATCGGCATCTACTACCAACCCCCAGGGCAGTATGAAGAAATTGATATAGAGATGATAGATGAGATTAAACACAACTGCAAGGGAGGCAACGCAGTTATCATGGGTGACTTCAATTATCCGGGAATAGACTGGAACCTAGGTACCTCCGGCTGCGGTAGGGAGTAGTGCTGCCCGATTCAGTAAAAAAAATTCCGATTCAATTCGATTCAGCCTATTGAATCGATTTTTCAATTCAATTCAACTTTCCTGCCCAATTTGGTGTTTTGTTTTGGGGTTTTTTCAAACATCCTGGTGGGTTTATTTTATAGCCTCTTCACTCCCTTTGCCCTCTCCTACCCACACTGATCCTGTGGTGTAAACAAAATAAATAAACAAAAAATACTTTTCTGTCTCTGTTAAATCCTAGCTCAAGTTCGCGGTCTAACACCAGCTCTGGAAGGATACACATTTCAAATCTGACATATTGTAATCACAAAACAGAAAATAAAATTATTTTTCCTACCTTTTGTTGTCTGGTCATTTTTCAAATCATGTTGGTCCCAGGCTCTGGTTGTCATCTGATCAGGCTCTCCTTCTTTCTTCCTTCTCTGTGCTAACCATCCATCTTCCATCTCTGTCCTCCCCTTCTGTTTCCCTTTCCTCCCCGGAGGTCTGGCATCTTTCCTTTTTTTCATCTCCATCCCCCCCGCAGCTGCAACGATGGACCCCACCATCCACAGATCTACCATCTCTCCTTTTCTCAACTACCCTTTCATCCAGCATCTCTCTTCTGTGTCCCTGTCCGTATTCTCCTCTCCAATAGTGTCCCCCTGGTGTTCCTATGCTCCCTCCATGCCCAGCATCTTATCTCTGTTTCACGTCTTTCCCCATATCCAGCTTCTTCTTTCTCTCTTCATTACCTCCTGTATCCCCTTCCCCAGGTACAGGCTTTCTCCTACTATCTCTCCTGCCATCCTGCACCCTGCCCACCTACTTTCGAGCAGTATCTATCCCTCTTGTACCCTTCCCCTTGTGGTCTTGCATTTCTCTCTCCCTCTCTCCATTAGTCTAGCATCTCTCCTCTGCTTTCCTCCCCCTCTTTTTGGTTTGGTCTCTCTCTTTCCTTCACTTCACCCCAGGTCTGGCATCTCCCCTCCCCTCTCTTACTCCTTCCTCCTCCTCCTCCCTCTGCACAGGCCTGCCCCCCCACCACGAAGGCCTGCCCCCCCTCTACTGTGAAGGACTGTTCTCCCTCACAAGCCTGCATGTTCCCCCAACTTCCCCACATTTACCTTAAGCTAATACGGCAGCCTGCAGGTGCTATAGCGATCCCTGCAGCTGCCGTCATCCTTAGCGGCATGTTTCCTCTACTGCGATCCTGACCCTGATGTCAAAGGAGGGGCGGGACCATAGCAGACAACGGCAGCTACAGGGATCGCTATAGCACCAGCGATCCTCCAGGCTGCCATATTAGCTTAATGTAAGAGCGAGAAAGCTGAGGAAACATGCAGGCCTTTCCGACTGACCCTCCCTCCTCAAGCAGGAGTGGCAGCGGATGGCCATCAAGAAGCAGCACTGCTGTTCCTGCTTTAGGAAGGCACGGGGGGAAGGGTTGGTCATCGAATCGGGAGGCCAATTTTTTTTTTAATTGAATCGATTTGAATCGATTCACCTGATTCAAATCGGTGAATCGATTCGAATCGTGAATCGGGCAGCAATAGTAGGGAGACCAAGTTCCTGAATGCTGTAGGCGATTGCTTCCTGGAACAACTTGTCAAGGAAAATACAAGAGGAAATGCAATTCTGGACTTAATTCTAAATGGATTACAAGGACTGGCACAAGGTGTAGAAAAAGAGGGGAAGCTGGGAACCAGTGATTACAATATGATCCACTTCGACCTGGACATAGGGGCGAAACATCGATCCAGAATGACAGCCACGGCACTGAACTTTTGAAAAGGGAATTACGAAGGGATGAGACTAATGGTGGGGAAGAAGATTAAGAAGAGGATAAGCACTGTAAAAACACTAGAGTAAACATGGTCCCTTTCTAAGGACAAAGTCACCGAGGCGCAAAATCTATATATACCATGTACCAACAAGGGATCCAAGAGGAAAAAGAGCAAGGAACCAGCATGGTTCACTGTAGGGGTGAAGGAAGCGATCAGAGACAAGAAGACTTCATTTAAGGAATGGAAAAGGTCAAAAACGGATGAAAACTGGAAAAAACACAAACAGCATCAACACAGGTGCCATAAGGCGGTAAGAAGGGCTAAAAGAGACTATGAGGAAAAAATAGCCAAAGAAGCGAAAAACTTCAAGCCGTTCTTTCGATATATTAAGGGGAAACAACCCGCAAAGGAAGTGGTGGGGCCGTTGGATGACCATAGAATAAAGAGAGTGCTAAAGGAGTACAAAGCCATCGCCGACAAACTGAACATATTTTTTGCATCTGTATTTACCGAAGAGGATATACACAACATACCGGAAGCAGAGAGGCTATGCTATACGCAGGAAACGAAGACGGGAAACTGACAGGGTTGACGGTCAGTCTACAAGAGGTATTGATAGGCTTAAAAATGATAAATCCCCGGGACCGGGACCGGGGTAATCAAGGAACTGAAAGGGGTTATAGCTGAACTGCTTCAACTAATAGCCAATCTGTCAATCAAATCGGGAAGGATTCCAGAAGACTGGAAAGTGGCAAATGTTACGCCGATCTTCAAGAAAGGTTCGAGGGGAGATCCGGGAAACTACAGACCGGTGAGTCTGACCTTGGCACCGGGAAAGATGGTAGAGGCGCTGGTAAAGGACCGCATCATTGGTCACCTTGATGGACACAATCTGATGAAGACCAGCAAGCACGGCTTCAGCAAGGGAAGATCTTGCTTGACGAACTTGCTGTACTTCTTTGAGGAAGTAAACAGGCAGATAGACAAGGGTCAAGCTGGTCAACATTGTATATCTGGATTTTCAGAAGGCTATCGACAAAGTCCTGCATGAATGGCTACTTTGAAATATTGTGAGCCATGGAATCGAGGGTGAAATACTCCGGTGGATTAGAAACTGGCTGGTGGATAGGAAACAGAGTGGGGGGTAAATGGACAATGCTCGGACTGGAAAAGCATCATGAGTGGAGTGCCGTAGGGTTTAGTGCTTGGACCCGTGCTCTTCAACATATTTATAAATGACCTGGAAATTGGTATGATGAGCGAGGTGATTAAATTTGCGGACGATATGAAGCTATTCAGAGTAGTGAAGACGCAGAAGGATTGCAAAGGCCTGCAATGGGACATAAACATGCTCGAGAAATGGGCTGTGACATGGGAAATGAGGTTTAATGTGGATAAGTGTAAGGTGATGCATGTCGGTAACAAAAATCTTATACACAAATACAGGATGTCTGGTGTGGTACTCGGAGAGACCCCCCAGGAAAGAGACTTGGGAGTACTGGTCGACAAGTCGATGAAGCCGTCCACGCAATGCACGGCGGTGGCGAAAAGGGCAAACAGAATGCTAGGAATGATTAAGAAGGGGATTACGAACAGATCAGAGAAGGTTATCATGCTGCTGTACTGGGCCATGTTATGCCCCCACCTGGAATACTGAGTCCAGCACTGGTCAGCATACATGAATAAGGACACGGTACTACTCGAAAGGGTCCAGAGAAGAGCGACTAAAATGGTTAAGGGGCTGGAGAAGTTGCCGTACTGAGAGAGGTTCGAAAAACTAGGCCTCTTCTCCCTTGAAAAGAGGGGATATGATTGAAACATTCAAGATAATGAAGGGAATAGATGAAGTAGATAAAGACAGGTTGTTCACCCTCTCCAAGGTAGGGAGAATGAGAGGGCACTCTCTAAAGTTAAAAGGGGATAGATTCCGTACAAATGTAAGGAAGTTCTTCTTCACCCAGAGAGTGGTGGAAAACTGGAATGCTATTCCGGAGGCTATTATAGGGGAAAATACCCTCCAGGGATTCAAGATAAAGTTAGACAAGTTCCTGCTGAACCAGAACGTACGCAGGTAGGGCTGGTCTCAGTTAGGGCACTGGTCTTTTACCTAGGGGCCACCGTGAAGGCGGACTGCTTGCCACGATTGTCCACCGGTCTGACCCAGCAGCGGCAATTCTTATGTTCTTAAATCTTCTACTGTTTTCTGGTATAACCAGATTACAGCAACTACTTGAGGTTCCTGTGGTATCATAACCATGACCTCAGTCAAGAAATTATAGAATACAGAATGAAAGTTCATTTCTTTGGCAATAATCCATAACCTTTAGTGGCAACATATGGGCTTAGAAGGATAGCCCAAGAAGGAGAAAGAAAGTATGGCACAGATGCCAGGCACTTTATTGAAAAAAACGTTTACATAGATGATAGCTTGAAGTCTTTGCCTACAACTAGAAAGGCCAGTTATTTGCTAAAAAAAAGAGCACAAGCAATGTTGACATAAGTCAATCTCAGACTTCACAAAATCACCTCTAACAGAAGTAATAGCAGCATTTTCTACAGAAGACATGTCAATTATTTAAATGATCTAGATCTAAGAATAGACATCCCACTGCTGCAAGAAGCCTTGGTCTACATTGGGACCTAAAGAGAGACATTTTCATCTTTCAACTCTGTACCCAAGAAAAACAATATACACGCAGGGGTGTCTTATCTACAGTCAATAATCTATATGATCTAATAGGATTTGTGGCTCCAGTAACCATTCAAGGAAGAACCCTACTAAGAAAGATTTCTCATTTTCATTTTTAAACTGTTTTATTAATTTTATAAAAACAAAATATAACTGATACACAGTGTAAGAAGATTTACATACAGTTAACATCATCATCAGAAAATACTAAGTTACTACACATAAATATCTTGAGATAGTCCCACTCAAATAAACCCTCCCCCCTCCCTAAGTCCTGGATGTGTATGAAGGGTCCTAACAAAACCAGATCCGATAGGGTTCCATAATGTGAGAATATATTGTATTTAAAGAGATTTAACGTAAGAGTCTAACAATCCCCAAGTTTCTTTAAATTTCCAGGAATCTCCAGTTTTTTCTGCTATCTCTCTTTCAAAACTAGAATACATACATACTGTTTCCCACCAGAATGAGAAATTCAAACAATGCCAATGTTTCCAATTTCTCATTATTCCGGTCATGATAAGCAACAATCTATCTTTATTTGCTTTAACCAGACATTTAGGAATCAAAGAAATACCAAAGATAATCGTATCATAAGACAATGATATGGTTACTTCAAGGATAAGCATAATTTTGCTCCAGATAGACCTCCAAAAAGCATATATTAAAGAACAATGAAACAAAAGATGGTCGAAAGTTTCTGCTTCAAGTTGACAGTGCCAACATCTATTGGAATATGTGTTATCTAATTTTTGTAATCTCACCGGAGTCCAAAATATTCTGCTTAACAAAAAATAAAGTGTTTGTCTCATTGAAGCAGAAGCTGTACAGTAGACTCTTCTATTCCAAAGTCCAGGCCACATAGCAGGAGAGATGTTGTGTTGTATTTCTGAACTCCAGACATCACGTAAGCCTCCTGTGGGTTTTTTAGGTAAGTATTCATTTATCAACTTATACCATGCAGAAGCCTCATGACTCTGAGACACTACTTAGAAACAGAAAAATGGAAAACTATATTGTCCTTTTAAAGTATGCCAATCAGGAATTCCACTTCCTGTTTTAATTGCATCCATTTAAAGTATTGTGTAGATTGTTTCAAGTGAAGAAAAGATACCAATTTTTATTGGTGACATACATCTTCTAGGGTTCTAATCCCAGCTTGCAACCATGTTTTTAATAGAATTTTTGTTTTCCCCACCATAATTTTAGAGTTAAGCCATAAAGACTGACATTTTGTTTTATTGATAGGAGTCGGAAGTATAGTATCCAAAAATCTTAAAGTTTTCCATGTGGACTGAAAAATCAAATTCCCTTTATATACAGTATTTTTGGAAGGGCAATACTCAATAAATGATTATGATGAAGTGGAGCCATCCTCTGACTTTCAAGAATAAACCATTTTGGAAATTCGTCCAATAGCTCTGAGAGAACCCAGTACATACCCTGATGCAATATATATGCCTGATGGTACATACGAAAATTAGGAAAATTTACTCCACCCTTTGATTTAGATTTTTGTAATGAAGACAGCAATTCTGGGATTTTTGCCTAACCATAGAAAATCAGAAAGAATTCTATTTAGCTTTTCTTATAAAAGAATAACTGAAAATAAAATGGTAACATACTCATCTTGTAACAAACTACAGGGGCAATCATCATCTTAATTGTTTGAATTCTCCCCCACCAAGAAATATGCAATGGGTTCCATCTCTTATACATTTCATTAACCGTTATCGATAATCGTTTTTCATTAGTAATCATAGTTTCCTCCAGAGTTCTTTGAATTATTATTCCTAAATATTTTAACCCTTCTTCTTTCCAGAGGAATGGGAATATATCAAGTAATCCTTTTGCACAATGGACATTTAGGCTCTGATTCTGCAAAGGGCGCCTAAGGGCTCCTACCATTTAGGCATCCGAATTAAGTGGTTAATGAGCGATTTAAGGGTCTTAACAAGCGTTACTTGAGACTTAGGAGCAGGTAGGCGCTAGCTAGGCATCCTTAGAATGTAGACGCAAGTTTTCAGTCACATCTCCATATTTGTAGGTGTCCTCAACAAAAAGTCACATCTAATATGTAGATGTGGGCGTAACCTGGGCGTGCTTAGGGATAGGCTTGAGATAGATGCTAGTTGGATGGCAGAGCGCGTCTATACATCGCAGGAATTGTAGGCGAATGAAAAGCTGGTCTAAGTGTGGTTTCAGCTTTGGCTGAACGCGACTTTCTGTGGGCAAAACTTAGGCGCGCTTTGGATTTCTGAAATGATATTTTCTAAATAGAATTCAGGAATATTTTTTTATCCTCTTTTTCTCCCTCCTAATAGATTTAATAAGCCACCATATCAATATGGCACATCAAAACAAACCTATTGCATGCAAAACATAGTACTTTTCTGCCCAAACAGCAATATGATTTACTAATTACAGCACATGAAAAACACCTTTGGATTTCCTGCATAAAAGAACCCCTTTTTTCTCACCAAACAGTGCTGCAATCAGCTCTTTCTTAAAAGCAAATAAAGAACATGGAAAAGATATAAATATTGCATACATTACTTAATTTTTCAAAGCTTAAAAATAGAAAAACCAGTTACAGACCTTAACATGCATTTTCCTTCATTGCATTCCTTCATTGAGATCATCAAGGTGCACCTGCAAGGTAGAATGCCTCAATAAAAAGATGCGCTGGGTGTTGAACTCACAACCTTTGCAATATCAGCATAGGATTTTAACACATTGAGCTACATCAGCTTCTAACCTGGTGGATCTCACTGCCCTGACATATCATAGCTTACTGACCTGCCTATGTATCATCTGCTTAGGAATGATATCACAGTCACCACAAAGCATTTCTAGTTCACCAAGTTAATGTACCATCTCTATCCTCTCCAGCTCACTGGTTCAAATCCCACCGTCACCTTCACTAATATTAACAACTTCCTAATAGCTTCCTATTAGCTCTCATAAGATCAGGATATTCACAATGAATATGCATGAGAGAGATTTGCCTGTACTGCCTTCTTGGTATGCAAATCTCTCTCTCATGCATATTCATTGTGGATATCCTGAAAACCTGGCCTGCCAGTAGATCTCGAGGACTGGACTTGGGCAGCCCTGGTCTAAATGGTGGACTTTGCCATTTTTCATCAGCACATTTCCCTTTCCAGACAAATTTATTTTTACCTTTACATGACTAGGACATCCTAAGCTGTCATGGTAGGAAACTTCTCCTTTGACAGAAAGAAGCCATTTGTGGCTTACCAAGTTAAGGCACCTTGTTGCACCTTGTCCATCTTTTCAAGCTCACCAGTTCAAATCCCACCCTCACCTTCACTCATTTTAACAGCTTCCTATTAGCTCTCATAAGAGTATATATGGTGAACTTTGCTGTTTTCATCAGCATTGTGCAGTTTGCAGGCACACTCATTTTGATCTTCCCATGGCTAGGATATCCTAAACTCTCATGGTAAGAAACCCCTAACTCAAAGGAAGTGGCTGTGGCTGTGGCTCTGGCTCAACAGTTAATGGCACCTCTCCCATCCTCTGAAGGTCAAATCCAAATGATGTTTGGATACCCCAAAGCATGTTCAAATTTTTGGTAACAATCTGCCATTTAGGTGCATTTTGATGATCTCACAATGAGCTCAACATTGTGATCAGAAACATTCATACAACCATTGTGGTAGGCATGTATTTCCTTTTATGAAATATATGCACAGGGCAACAGGTATAAGAGTTTACTAAAACTTCAGAGGGCTTGGAAAGATGTTAAAGGAAGGTACATGTTTTGAGATGTATCCTAGAGACATTATTATTGGTAAATTCAGCTTGGTTTTAGAAATGGGGGTGTGGTTTCATGCCTGAGGAGTATGTGTTGGGGTGGGGGAGGGGGTTTAGAATGAGAGAACAGGCTGCTTTAGACATCTGAAAATTGCTGCAGATCATTTTAAAGCTCAACCCAAAATATTTAAGCAAAGGAATGGCCAAAGAATGCCCAGTTTGAAGATTTTCTGGTAGAAAAATGAATATTACATTTTTTGCCAACCATACTCAAAACTTGAACCCCTGATGTTTTGAAGATAAAAAGCAGTGCTTTGAAGCATAGAGCTACAGAGGGAATTCCTTTTAGAATTTGGTGATAGGAGCCTCTACAGACTAAGCAAATGACAAATGGCTTCTTGTAAAAGCTTTGAGAAGTGAAGGAAATGATTAAAAGTCAGTACAGGTGTGTTTGGCAAAACAACACCCAAAGCATGCCCAATCAGCTTGAACATTTTCTGGTGGGAAGTCCTAATGGTGTCTATGATGTCAGATGCCACTTAGGTGTGCTTAGTATAAAAAGGTCCATCAGAGCAGAGTTTTCTCTTTTAGGACTCCCATTCTGTGTTATTGCTTATGCTGATTTCTGAGACCTTACCTTTCCTAATTATCTTTTAACTTTTTCTTTCATATATCTGCCACAACTCTCTCCATTCCACAGGACTATTAGCAGCTATAATAATTTGTAATTGATGTCTTTCTAACATTTTCCATCTTTCCAGGAGAATATGCTGCACCTTTGTAAGGAACTCCTTGCTAGCAGCTCAGATACCAAATCCAGATGAGAATGATATATTGCTAGCTACTTAGGTGTCTTTATTACAAAAAAGTTCAGGCAGAACTGATTTTTTCTTTTGGACTCCCATTCTGTGTTATTGCTTATGGTGATTCTCCTTTAACTTTTTGTCCCCCTGATATCTGCCACAACTCTCTCCATTCCATAGGGCCATTAGCAGGTCTGAAAATTAGTGATGATAAAAATTTGTTCCAGGTGTGTTTGCTGAAAAAACACCCGTGCTGTTTGAAACTTTGGTGCCACGAAAATGGATATGCAAGTTACATGAATATGTGTTAACCATACCCGAAAGTATAACCTATGATGCTGGGAAGATGGAAGCAGTGCATTTACTCATAGAGCTAAAGGTAATTCTCTTTAGAGTCATATAGAGGCATCTCAAAAGACTAACCAGTTGAGGAATGGTTCAGTGTAAGAACTCATTGATAACTATTGCCAGTGTGATAACTATTGTTCATGTGGGGGGGGGGTAACACCCAAAGGACATCCAATTGGTGGAAATGGTTTTGGTGGGAATCTCATCATGGGTGCCTAATTGTTAGGCATCCTTATTATAAAAAGGGTTCAGATGCAGCTGCCGCTTCTTTTTAGGAGTCCAACAGTGTTTGTGCTTCTGTTCATTCTAGGTGTTATTTTGAGACTGTGCTATGACATATTCTTCCACAACTTCTGCTTTTTACTCTTGCCACAGATGTCATTCTAACAGAGGATGTAAATTTAAAAGACACCATCAACATCTTCTCTCTTATCAAGCAGCATTATGGAGCAAAGACCTGGAAAAACTAATTACGCACGCAAATAACTATGGTAAATTTAGGAAACACCTAAAAACATACTTGTTCTTGAAGTACCTAGGTAGCTGCTCTGCACAATCTCTCTCATCACAATCTCCCATCTCATTCTCTCCCATAATAACTGATATCTTAAACTGTTAGCCACTAATCTCCAACTATGTAAGTTCCACTCAATCTGTAGCATCTTTCTAATCATTGTAAACCACATAGAACTATCACGGTCCTGCAGTATATAAACTGTTAGTATTATTATGTTATTATTATTTCATTGTGGCATTGTACCTTGCAGGTGCACCTTGATGATCTCACAATGAGGTCAGCATTGTGTAACTGCTTACCTCCATTTGCAATGAACTAGAAGCCACATTCAGGTCTGTTATGTGTTTTATTCTGTTTGTAAGCTTTGCCAAATGAAGTTATGGGCTTTCTTTGCTTTGAAGAATGAGCTGATTGGAGCAATGTTTAGTGAGAAAGAAAGTGTTATTTGGAAAACATGTGATTTTGAGACTAAGATAAAAATGTTGGATGTACAAGCTCTGACATGGGCTAAAGACAGTGTTAGTTTGCACTTTAAACAGGAAATGATGGAAAACTCTATTAGGAGATGTAATCTCCGGATTATCAATTTTCCAAAAGTTCAACCTATAACTACCCTAGCTATGTTTGAAATATATTTAAATGAAATTCTGAAAGTACCAGAAACCTCACATCCAACTCTTTCAAAAATATATTACCTTCCAACGAGAGTTAAATCTCAAAATCCTAATCAGCAGAATTTATCTGCTGAAAGTTTGGATTTGACACAGTTTCTAGAGAGGTCCGATACTGAGGTTCAGGTTCCTACTACATTAATAGTACGGTTGGCCATAGATTCAGATAGGGATTGGATGCTTAAGATGTTTTTTAAGCATAAAGATGTTCCCTTTTTGACCAATAAAATAAGAATGTATCCTGATGTATCTCGTTCAACCCAGAGGAGAAGGAAGCAGTTCCTTATATTGAGACCTCAGGCTGTATAGTTAGGGGCAACCTTTGTTCTAAGATATCCTTGTAAGTGTGTTATGATATTTAGAGGTAATAGATATGTATTCTATGAACCACAGCAGCTATCAAAGTTTATTTTGGATAGAGAGACTACATGAGCTTTGCTGTTCTCAAGTTAGCTCTGAAAAGAAATGTTCATGAGCAGTCAGATTGCCTCTTTAGTTTGCCTGATATTTATTTTCTTTGATATCTTATTTCAGTTTTTTCTTCAGCTACGTCTCCGATTATTGAGGACTAACTATACGTTGTAATAAAATGATATTCTTTAAGTAAATTGGAATGTTAGTTTTAATTTTAGTTTACATTGTATTTTTTCTTATTATTGACTAGTAATGATTCTCAATTGTTAAAACTTATAAATAAAGACTTAAAGAAATGAAAAGAAAGTGTTATTTGGAGCAAGAAACCTAAAGCTGTGATTTTCATGTGCTGTAATTAGCTAATAACATTGCTTCTTTAGCCAGGAAATTAATAAGTTTTATATTCAATATGCTTGTATGGAAGTGTCCTGTTTATGTGCTGGCTGAATCACAAAATAAAATTCCTGAACTGTATTTAGAAGATCACTTTGGAAATGTCCAAAATCTGCCTAAATCCCATTCAGAGAAGCATCTATCAAATAACGTCTATCTTACTCCCAAACAAAGCTCAATGGATGACCTACAGGGCTGCCTAAATAGCATCTATCTGACTAATGTCTTTCTGAAGCCCAAACCACATCTATCTAAAGCCCAAACAATGCTCAAACATCTATTCTTTACACTGCTTGTAGGAGCTAATTTTACAATTACACCTTTCTACACTGATGTTCCCAGTTCAACTCCCAGTTAGTACCTCTCACTGAAAATAAAATATTATAAATATTCTTTTAAAGATGGCATAGTGTGTTACTTTTTTTTGTTTTTATTATGTTAAAGCTTACAATCCTGAAATAATGAGGCAATTGAGCGTTACCTCTGATTACAGAGTTATTGGAAGACCCCACAGATCACTGCCATTACCCAAGAAGGTTTAAACCGGGGTTTCCTAACTGTACAGCAGTTCTCCTTTTTGAATGTGAGATTTCCAAAGCTCCCAATAATTTGTTTGCTACTCAAAATTCATAAAACCTTGGTGAACCCTCCAGGTAGACCTATTTTCTCCAGCAGGGGTTCATTGTTGGAGCCTCTGCCTGTTTTTGTTGACTGTTTTTTGAAACAAAGGTTGCAGCGAGGTTCTCTTTTGTGAAGAATTCTACACATTTTTTTTGCTGAAGATTGCAAAAAAATCCACCTGCCATCTATCCTAGCAGAATTAACTGCCATAACGACGCCTATATGGAAAAGTATAATAAAACCTGAATTGCTATTATTGTATGGCTCATTGTCTAGTACAGCAGTTAGAATGAAGGTTAGCATGTAAGCCTGGTGTACTTCAGCTCACACAATACTCATTTTAATAAATATTACAAGCTACAGACCAATCAAATATAATTTTCATCTCAAACAGCACAATATTAGTAATACTAGAAGCAATAAATTCCAAAAGTTGAGTTTGAAATTGATATAAACAGCAGTATTTGACTTCATGTCACATTTATTCAACCATTCTTAAGATTCACACTGATGTTCCCAGTTCAACTCCCACTGAAAATAAAATATTATAAATATCCTTTTAAAGATGGTATACTGTGTGTTTATTATGTTAAAGCTTACAATCCTGAAATAATGAAGAAGAATCAGAAAAAAAACACATTTTTACATATAACTAAATACATTGTTTGGCCGTCTACCTGGCGTCTACAAGAGAAAAAATGTGATTATTGGAGACGCGATTCTGACGCCAATGTGATGCTGAGTGCAGCACGCCTAACAAAGACGTATAAAGCATGCCTAAAGTTAGGCACAGTTTGCAGAATCGGGGTCTAAGTGGGAGAGCCTCGGATTTGCTCCAATTATAGCCTGAAAATTTCCCAATCAGTTGGAGCAAAGTTGGGATAGTTTGTTCAAGATCAGTTAAATATAGTAAGATATCATCTGCGTTTGCTGAAACCTTATATATTCGGCCAGCATAAGGAATTCCCTGTATCTCCTCCATCTGTTGAATTGCCTTTCCCTTGTTATCTTGCCATTGTACAATGGGTGTTTGGATAAAGTAAAATTTGATCTTCAAATGGCACTCGTTGAGCCAATCAAAAACTTGCTCAACTGTATCTCCAGACTGGTCCACAAACAAAAAATGTCAATATATCTGACCCATAGCTTAATATGGGACAAATAAGGATTATCGAGTATCCATTGCTTCTCAAACGCTAATGTAAATAGTGGCACCCATTGCTACCCTAGATACCTGCTGAAAAAAATTATCTACAAATCTATAAAAATGTCCATTTCATAGCTAAAGCAGCCAGTTCAATAATAAAAGATGTAGGAATTCTCCTCCCAGAAGCATCTTCATCTAAACACTTTGTGAGGGCACAAGAGCCCATCCTGTGGAATTACAGTATATAAGGACTGGCCATCTAATATGACAAGGCTGGTAATCTCTTCAACCTTGTCTATGGCAGCAATCTTCAGCAAAAAAAATGTGTAGAGTTCTTTACAAAAGAGAACCCCCGCTGCAACCTTTGTTCAAAAAACAAAAACAGACAGAGGCTCCAACAATGAACCCCTGCTGGAGAAAATAGGTCTACCTGGAGGGTTCGCCAAGGTTTTATGAATTTTGAGTTGCAAACAAATTACTGGGAGCTTTGGATATCTCACATTCAAAAAGGAGAGCTGCTGTACAGTTAGGAAACCCCGGTTTAAACCTTCTTGGGTAATGGCAGCAATCTGTGGGGTCTTCCAATAACTCTGTAATCAGAGGTAACACTCAATTGCCTCATTTCTGCTTCATAGCCCACTCCATCTAGATGGACAGTCGCACCGCCCTTGTCAGCCCATTGTATTATAATGTCCACATTTGACCTCATATGTAGTAAGGCTCGATGTTCCTTTTTGGTATAATTAAACTTGCAATGTTGCCTCTTATCATACAAGAAATGCAAGTCCTTGAGAAATAACTGCTTGAATGTCTCAAGTGTACCACTCATAGGCATCGGAGGGACCCATTTAGATTTATTTTTCACTATCGGTACCATAGATCCCATTGATTGTGAACGAAATGTGCCTGTGACAAGTTAGTGGAAATGAGCTAAGAATGCTTCTATTAGTGAGCTACTTGACCTTTTTTGTGCATTGTGGACATTTCTTTCATTGTTACTTTTGCAGGCTCAGTCCCATCAATGTTCTGATGCAGCCCCGAGGCGAAATGCTGACCAACATCAGTCAGGTTGAGAGCTTGTGTTGCTCCACACACTATAAGATAAGTGCTTGTTAAATATTGTGACTTGCTAGAGTGATACGTATTTTTCAGAAGATTATCACTGGAGGTTTTTATGACTATGAAATGATTTACCCTCTCTAGTTAGAGGAGGGCTTCCTTCCTGGTGGGGTTCTGAGGCTTTACCTCCAAGTTATTTAGCTCTCTCCTTGTATATTTTTAGAGTAAATCTTTTTTTTTTTTTTTTAATTAACCACATGAAACAACACCAACCAAAGATACACATGACAAAAAGTATACGTAGTATGAATAATGTCTCACAGAAAACCCCTAATAACAACCCCTCAGCTAGGTTAGCAAAATCTAAATAAATAAATAAACAAAAGCAAGAGTCAGAGAGTTGTGCTTTTATACGCCCTAACAAATATTGTCCCAAATATAAACCCCCCTCCCAAAACAATATAATTATACACAAATAAAAACAAAACCTCCCGATCCCTCCCACCCCCCCAAAATCCACTCATACACAGAGCCATACACATTCACATATGCGATACCAGCAATCCAGGGTGAGCTCCATTAATAAAAAAGCAACCCCATTCCCTTAAATCCAAGTTAGAAAGAGTTAGAAACATAGAAATATGACAGCGGATAAAGGCCAAATGGCCCATCCAGTCTGCTCATCCACAGTAACCATTATCTTTTTCTCTCTCTGAGAGATCCCACGTGCCTATCCCAGGCCCTCTTGAACTAAACTGCGAGCCTTAGGCAATAAGGACTGAATGTAAGTATCCCAAACCTGCAAAAAACAACCCTTTTGCGTTTAAAAGTATGACAGGCATGTCTTTGTTCCCAAATCATTAACCCGTGAAGGCAATTCCGCCAGGCCCAAAAAGCAGGTGTGGACGATTACATCCAAACACTAAGGATAATTTTCCTACCGAGAACAGTAGCCTTCTGAATCAACATTCGATGTCCCCTATTTGGTATGCGAAAAGATTCATAGCGGTCCAAAAGGAACCCCGCCGGATATCCTTGTATATTTTTAAATAGTGGGGTTCCCCAGTGGTTTGTGCTGGGACTGCTGCTTTTTAACATACTGTATTTATCAATGATTTAGAGATGAGAATAACTAGTGAGATAATTATACCCCCTTTTGCTATACCGTGCAAGAGGTTTTTAGAGTCAGCCGGTACGCTGAATGCTCTGCACTGCTCCGACAGTCATAGAGTTCCAGGTAAATCCAAGTTGCTGGTAACTCTATGCAGGGGTTGAAGAGAGAAAGAAAGAAAGAGAGAAGGTCCCACGGGAGGGGGGTTGGATGGACAGAGAGACAGAAGAACCCATGAGGGAGGGGGTTTGGGGGGGAGAGAGAAAAAAGCATCTGCTGGGGAGGGGGAAGCCTTAACAGGGGGTTGAAGGGAGCGAAAGAGAGAAGCGCTAGAAGAGTATAGAAGATTTGAAGGAGACTAAGGAAATGGTTGAAAGATGAGGTGGGGCAGGGGTGAGACTTGTGAAAGCTGGGAAGGTTGGGGTGGTGCCGGTGGGGGTAGGATGGAACCAGGACAGGATTGGAGTAGGGTCATGTGTCCTCTTTTTTGATATCACAAATATGGTAACCCTAACCAGGTTTGCAGGGGCACTTCTGTAGCACTGCAGTGTAGCATAATTGTTAGGGCACAAGTTGGGGAATCCTGAGGTTACCAGTTCAAATCCTTCTCTTTCCGCTTTTTAATGTAGACTGTCCCTGAACCCCCAACTAACCTCCCTGAAAAGCCAAAAAGGGAGTAAGTACATCCTTTGAAATGGACACTTGTTTCCCTTTGGCATTTCAGGCCTGCACTGACATCCCACATTACAGAGCACTCCCACTATCCTGTATTCTTTCCCCACCTGGTGTGGGGCTGTATTTCTTCCCAAGTTCTGTATTGGACAGTGCACAATACCCATCTTCTCCTCCACTGTGGGAATTGAGGGCATGGATAGGTGATGCCAGTCAGTGACAAGCCTCATCACCTGTGAGATCAAATGTACATGTGTTCTGAGAGGATGTGTCAGGCTAACATGGTTGCTCTAGCAACTGAGACCACCTTGTTTGTAGAAGCATTTTATTGATTGCCCAGTGAGGCTTATGAGGATCTTATTGATGATATGCAACCATTTGCTTTATGTATTTGTTTCTCTGAATGTAATTATTGTTTTGTTGCTTATCTGTATAGAATTACTGTACATGTCTGCATTTTATGAATGTATTTTGTAAACCACCTAGGAAAAGGCAATTAAGAAATATTTTAAATAAATAAATATGTTTCTACTGACCTTGCCAGTCCATAGTTGGAATCTGAGGCAAAAGCAGATCCCAGCAACTTGGACCAGGGACAGCCTTCTCTGCAGGTGGAGAAGCAGACTGTAACAGCAGAGGGTACTATGGTACTCAGAGAGACACGGATGGAGCCAGGCCAGGAGACATCCGGAGGGGTGAAAGAGCAGCAGAAGTTAGCCCTGAAACCTGTCCCCCTCCCTCCCCCCATGTTTGCTGAGGTGGGGGAGGGAATGGGTTTTTGGACACAGAAGGCATGGACTTGGGAGAGAAGAAGGAAGGGAAATAGATGCTGAGGTGGGGGAGGGAATGGGTTTTTGGACACAGAAGGCATGGACTTTGGAGAGAGGAAGGGAGGGAAAGAGATGCTGAGGTGGGGGAGGGAATGGGTTTTTGGACAAAGAAGGCATGGACTTGGGAGAGAGGAAGGGAGGGATAGAGATGCTGAGGTGGGGGAAGGAATGGGTTTTTGAACACAGAAGGCATGGACTTGGGAGAGAGGAAGGGAGGGAAAGAGATGCTGAGGTGGGGGAGGGAATGGATTTTTGGACACAGAAGGCATGGACTTGGGAGAGAGGAAGGGAGGGAAAGAGATGCTGAGGTGGGGGACGGAATGTGTTTTTGGACACAGAAGGCATGGACTTGGGAGAGAGGAAGGGAGGGAAAGAGATGGTTGTGTACACGGGGAATAGAAGGAGAATTTTTGGTCATAGGGAGGGAGTGAGGTACAGATAGTGGCATACCAAGGTGGGGGAGGGTGGGGGCGGACGCCCTGCCCTGGGTTTACGTCCCAAGGGGGTGCACAGCTGGCCACCCTCCAGTGTTCTCACTAGGCTGGCAAACTGCGGCTCTTTAGCCACTTGAGTGCCACCGCCACCATCGGGAACAGGCCGGCGCCAAGTTCTCCCTGCTTTTCCCTGTGGGGCCGACCAACTCTCGCCACTCGCGTCAATTCTGATGTCGGAGAGGACGTTCTGGGCCAGCCAATCGCTGCCTGGCTGGCCTAGAACGTCCTCTCTGACGTTAGAATTGATGTCAGGTGGCGAGAGTTGGTCGGCCCCGCGGGGAAGAGAAGCAGGGCGAACTCGGCGCCGGCCTGTTCCCGATGGCGGCAATGGCAGCCTATTCCTCAGTGGCGGTGGCAGCATTTTCCCAATGGTGGTGGCATAGGGGAGGGCAGGGAGAAAGAAAGAAAGAGGGGGGACAGGAAGCCAGTAAGAAAGAAAGAAAGGGGGCAGGATGAAACAAAGAAAAATGGGGCACGGAGAGAGAAAGACAGACATGCAGAACGAAAGAGGGTGTGGAGAGAGAAAGAAAGAAGGGGGCAGGGTGAGAGAGAGAGAAAAACAGACATACAGAAAGAAAGGGGGCATGGAGAGAGAGAAAAAGAAAGAAGGGGCAGGGTGAAACAAAGAAAAAGTTTGGGGAGGGAATGAGGTTTGGAGGAGAGGAAGCATACAGGAGGCTGAAAGAAGGGAAGAAATATTGGATGCACAGTCAGAAGAATATAGTGCAACCAGAGACTGATGAAATTACCAAAGGTAGGAAAAATGATTTTATTTTCAATTTAGTGATCAAAATGTGTCTGCTTTGAGAATTTATATATGCTGTCTATATTTTGCACTATGGTCCCCTTTTATTAAACCGCAATAGCGTTGAGAGCAGCATGGGGCATTCAATGCAGCTCCCTGCGCTAAAAACCGCTATCGCGTTTTAGTAAAAAGGGAGGGGGAATATTTGTCTATTTTTGTATAGTTGTTACTGAGGTGACATTGCATAAAGTCATCTGCCTTGACCTCTTTGAAAACCCGCGGAATATAAATGATAATTAACATTTTCTCTGCGTACAGCGTGCTTTGTGTTTTTAAAATTTTATTGTTGGTAGATCATTTTGACTTGGCCACAAAGGTAAGGGGGAGGGAGGGAGGGGAGCTGCTGAAAAACATCTAGTAATCCTTGCAGGCTTGACTGTGCAGGGAATTATTTTTGTAAAATCATGTTTTGTTATGTGACTGGCATTATTTAGACTTTAATTTCTATGAATGAATAGAATGAAAATTATATAAATTACTTGCTTGTTTTTATGTGCTTGCGCTGAAGGAAAGTGGAGAGAGAGTGGGCTGAGGACGCTGAAGGGAAATGGGGAAGAGAGAGTGGGGAGAAGATGCTGATTTATAAATTGACAATTGTACAGAATATTGTTTCTTTTTTATATTCATCCATAGCTGCATGTTAATGATGTGCTCATATGCACTTATTTATCATCATAACATATACATCATCATTAACATGCAGCTGTGGATGTGTAAGGACAGGCTGAGGAGGATGGATGGGAAAGAAGGAAGGTGCACATATCAACATATCGTACATTTTTAACATGCATGATGCAGCTATAGGCAAGCTGAGGAGGATGGGATCATACAGATGTGTATGTTCAGATATGCGCTCAGATGTGTAGTTTTTTCTGATATATTTATTAAGCTTACAGTATTTATAAAAACACATTTAATACTTGTTACAAAAAATATTGTGCAATTGTGATCTACTTCTGGCCCACAAAGGTCAAAAGAAATCCTTAACTGAGATTTTACATTCAAAAGTGAATTATAGCTACTAGCACTATTATTTATTAGTTATTTATTATGCAGATGTTTGTTAGTTTGTTATTAGTTCAGTATTAGATATATGTTAGTTTAGAATAGATGGGTATAGATTAGTTTAGTTTAGGTTAGGTTAGGGCCCTGCTGAAAGAGTCTACCTTGACGTGGTTGCAGGCTTACAAATCTTTTGGTGAAAGAGTGTGGCGACAGAGAAAAGTATGTGTGTATTCGGCCCATGGAAGAAGTGGGGGGCCAGGGGGGGAAGGGGTGCGTGGGGAGCCCAATAGGATTGCTCAGTAAGGGGCCCAGAAATTTCTGATGGCGGCCCTGACTAAGGACATAGGAAGGAGGCACTGAGGGCACTAAGGACATAGGAAGGAGGCACTGAGGACACTAAGGACATAGGATGGAACACTAAGGACATAGGAAGGAGGCACTGGGGGCACTAAGGGCACTAAGGACATAGGATGGGACACTAAGGACATAGGAAGGAGGCACTGGGGGCATTAAGGACATAGGATGGGACACTGAGGACATAGGAAGGAGCCACTGGGGGCACTAAGGACATAGGAAGGAAGGAGGGATGAAATAGAAAGGGACAATTTTTGGGCCTGAGTGCAGAAAGAAAGAAATTATACACAGACAGAAGGAAACGCAACCAGAGACTCATGAAATCACCAGACAGCAAAGGTAGGAAAAATGATTTTCTTTTCAATTTAGTGATCAAAATGTGTCAGTTTTTAGAATTTATATCTGCTGTCTATATTTTGCACTATATTTGTCTATTTTTCTATAGTTACTGAGGTGACATTGCATATTTTAAAGTCATCTGACTACAAAACTTTCAGAAAAGAAATAAAAACCCTGCTATTCAAGAAATCCATCAAAACAAATTAACACCGCAGGAAGCACCAAAGTAACCAGTTCAACTCTAACTCTTCCGGAAATGTCCAGATAACCTCTTATGTAATCCGCCTTGAAACGCAAGGTAATGGTGGAATAAAAGTCACTAATGTAATGTAATATAATCTGCTCTGACATCTTTGAAACCCCCACAAATATAAATGATAATTAACATTTTATCTGCGTATAGCGTGCTTTGTAGTTTTTAAAATTTTATGGTTACCATTATGAATTAATAAGATATTATGTGTACCTGAAAAATGAATGGAAGAAATTGGGGGTGAGATTGGGGGTGGGCCTAGGGTGGGATTGTGGATGGGGCTAGGGCAGATTTGGGGCGGGGCTAGAGCGGGATTGGGGGCAGGACTGACAATTAATAGATGTCCCCTTTTAATGAAAGAAATAAATGGTCACGTTATATTTAGCACATGAGAATGCCAGTTTTCATGCACTAAGCTGTAGTTCGAGTAGGGCCCCTTTGCACAGCTCTGATTCTCATTTGTGATCCTGTAATTGAAGGTCTGTCTATGTTTTGAATGTGCAACTGATGCAAGGAATTGTGCTGGTCTTGTAGTCCTGAGTAGTGGTTGCAAAAGTCTGGCTTGTTCTGCTTTCCCAGTAAAAGATGAGGTAATGCAGTTTCTCTAGTACTGCCTTTTCATGGGCTTTATGGCCAGTCATAGGGGTGGAGTTAATGTGGAGTGAGTCCCTGGGTGATTACTGTACCTCTCCACCCCACCCAAGGGCAGCCCCCTACATTTTGCATGTGAGTGCAGCAACTTTAATTCCAGAAAAAAAGTACTGGGTTCATGCCCCACAATGCAGCAGGTTGGGGGTTGTCAATAGTTCTGAACTCATGTAAACTGACCTCCAATACTAGGTAGTTCAGCAGCATTGAATGAAATGGGACACCTGCAGATTATGCTTATTCAGAATTAGTGAACCGGGGGAATTTCAGGGTGACAGTTTACATATATACATACTGAGCAGGCCAGATGGCTTGTGTCAAATCTTGTTCCCTCAGTAAACATTTTCAGATCTCTAGTCTTTTGTCAACTTCCGCAGTTAGTAATCCCTACATATATGTGGTAAATTGTCACAAAAATATTATTACTGTTCCCTGCAAGGGCACGTTGGAATAAAATGTTCATTGAGAGAATCTAGGTGGTATATTGTTAGACTGCAAATTTATTAAAGAAGGCTTTTATAGATTTTATTGAAACAATTAAGCTGCCAAAGTTTTATGAATGAATATGAGTTTCTTCCTGCTGTTTCCCAGAGCAGATTAAAAAAGAAAAAAGAATTGTTTGAACTCTTATCCTGCTGAGAACATTAAACAAGTCAACCTATAGTGAAAACAAACATTTTTATCACTCTGGCTCTAGCTTCAGTATAAGAAAACATCAGAAGCAGATGCACCTCAACCATTGCTTATTGCAGGAAAGTTTATTCCCAAAGCACAGAGATAGAAACTGGTTTGCGAAAATCTGTAGAGCCGTAAGCAATTAAAAAATAAAGGTTTATGGGTTCCGGTGATGTCATCGGGCAATATGGCAGAGTAAAGCTGGAGCTCCAGCCAGAGTAAAATATTAAACCCATCCACCAGAGTATGCCCCGATCTGGAGAAGTAGATATTACTGCAGTGATGCAATAGTATGTACTCTCGATCCCAATATGCCAGCGAAAAAGAAGTTGGAAGAGTCCTGGAGCTCAGTTCGAGCGATAGATAAAAGTGGCCTACGACACATACATGGCTCAGGAGTAATCTAAGGAAATACTTTTTTACAGAAAGAGTGGTAGATGTGTATAATAGTCTTCCAATAGAGGTGGTGGAGACAAGTCAGTGTCTGAATTCAAGAAAGCATAGGACAGGCATGTGGGATCTCTTAGGGAGAGGAGGAGATAGTGGATACTGTGGATGGGCAGACTGGATGGGCCATTTGGCCTTTATATGCCACCATGTTTATATGTTTCTATGGTGTACACCCCAGATGTATGTATCTTCAGAGAGCTCTGAATAGGTGCTCTCAGAATCTTAATAACTATGATCATTTGTAAACATTGCTCCTCCTTCCTTTTCCCCTTTAGGGGCTGCTCTACTGATAGGCATCTCAGACTTAAATTTATCTAAAGCCTAAGCTTGGGGTTTTTTTTCCAGTTAGTTAAATAGCTGCCTATTGTATAACTCTTAAAACCAGCTATTAAATATTTAATACAAACAATTATTATCTGAATCAATTCAATTTTAATCTTATCTCCCACAGTTCATTTCATTACAGTACTTTTATTCACTTCGGTTGTTGGAAAAATAATGGAAGTGTTGCTGAAAGAAAGGATAGTGTACTTCCTTGAATCTAATGGGTTGCAGGATCCGAAGCAACATGGCTTTACAAAAGGTAAATTATGCCAAACGAACCTGATTGAACTTTTTGATTGGGTGACCAGAGAGCTGGATCGAGGACATATGCTAGATGCAATTTACTTAGATTTCAGCAAAGCCTTTGATACGGTTCCTCATAGGAGGCTGTTGAACAAACTTGAAGGGCTGAAGTTAGGACCCAAAATGGTGAGCTGGATTAGAAACTGGCTGTCGGACAGATGCCAGAGGATGGTGGTTAATGGAAATCACTTGGAGGAAGGAAAGGTGAGTAGTGGAGTCCCTCAGGGTTCAGTGCTGGGGCTGATCCTGTTCAATATGTTTGTGAGTGACATTGCTGAAGGGTTAGAAGGAAAGGTTTGCCTTTTTGCTGATGATACCAAGATTTGTACCAGAGTAGACACCGAAGAGGGAGGGGAAAATATGAAAAAGGATCTGAAAAAGTTAGAGGAATGATCTAATGCCTGGCAACTAAAATTCAATGCAAAGAAATGCAGAGTAATGCATTTGGGGATCAATAATCGGAAGGAACCGTATATGGTGGGAGGTGAGAAGCTTATATGCATGGATGGGGAGAGGGACCTTGGGGTGATAGTGTCTAAAGATCTAAAGGCGAAAAAAACAGTGTGGCATGGCAGTGGCTGCTGCCAGAAGGATGCTGGACTGTATAAAGAGAGGCATTGTCAGTAGAAGGAAGAAGGTGTTGATGCCCCTGTACAGGTCATTGGTGAGGCCCCACTTGGTGTATTGTGTGTTCAGTTTGGGAGACCCTATCTAGTGAAGGACACAAAAAGGCTTGAAGCGGTCCAGAGGAGGGCGACGAAAATGATAGGAGGCTTGCGCCAAAAGACGTATGAGGAAAGACTGGAAGCCCTGAATATGTATACCCTAGAGCAGGGGTGTCAAAGTCCCTCCTCAAGGGCCACAATCCAGTCGGGTTTTCAGGATTTCCCCAATGAATATGCATGAGATCTATTTGCATGCACTGCTTTCATTGTATGCTAATAGATCTCATGCATATTCACTGGTGAAATCCTGAAAATCCGACTGGATTGCAGCCTTCGAGGAGGGACTTTGACACCCCTGCCCTAGAGGATAGGAGGGATAGGGGAAATATGATTCAGACGTTCAAATACTTGAAGGGTATTAATTTAGAACAAAATATTTTCCAGAGAAAGGAAAATGATAAAACCAGAGGACATAATTTGAGGTTGAAGGGTGGTAAATTCAAGAGCAATGTTAGGAAATTCTACTTTACGGAGAGGGTGGTGGATGCCTGGAATGCGCTCCCGAGAGAGGTGGTGGAGAGGAAAACGGTGACTGAGTTCAAAGAAGCATGGGATGAACACAGTGGATCTAGAATCAGAAAATAGTATTAAATATTGAACTAAGGCCAGTACTGGGCAGACTTGCATGGTCTGTGTCCGTATATGGCCGTTTGGGGGAGGATGGCCTGGGGAGGGCTTCAATGGCTGGGAGGGTGTAGATGGGCTGGAGTAGATTTTGACGGAGATTTCAGCAGTTGGAACCCAAGCACAGTACCGGATAGAGCTTTGGATTCTTGCCCAGAAATAGCTAAGAAGAAAAAAATTTAAAGAATTTAAGTTGAATCAGGTTGGGCAGACTGGATGGACCATTCGGGTCTTTATCTGCCATCATATACTATGTTACTATGTTTTTTACAACTTACCAATACTTAATTTATTAATAAATATCAGAATAATTTAGTCAGTGAACCTAATCCCCATCACTCACACTCACTTCCCAACTTTCACACACATACTACAGTCATTGTGATTACTTTTATCCAAAACTGGATCTTGGTTAGTTCATGAGTTCATTAGTCCATGATCATCTAGTCAGAGAGGCTTCAGACTGAGAGTTGCACAACAGTCTAGCACATGAAGAGGCCCGTTGGATTGCGTCATTCCACTCCACAAAAAGGGATGCAGGACGGAGGCTGAGAATTATAGACCGGTGAGTCTCACATCAATAGTGAGTAAACTTATGGAAACACTAATCAAACGCCAATTGGATACGATCCTGAATGAGGAGAATCTACGAGATCCCCATCAACATGGTTTTACAAAGGGAAGGTCCTGCCAATCAAATCTGATCAGCTTCTTTGACTGGGTAACAAGAAAGCTGGATATAGGGGAGTCCCTGGACGTTGTGTACTTGGACTTCAGCAAAGCGTTTGATAGCGTCCCACACCGCAGGTTATTGAGCAAGATAGATTCAATGGGACTGGGTGAAACATTAACCGCATGGGTTAGGGACTGGCTTAGAGGTAGACTTCAGAGGATAGTGGTAAACGGTACCCTCTCCGATATGACGGAGGTGATCAGCGGAGTGCCGCAGGGCTCGGTCTTGGGCCCAATCCTATTTAACATCTTCGTAAGAGACTTGGCTGAGGGGCTTCGATGTAAAATTACATTATTCGCCGATGACACCAAACTATGCAACATAGTAGGCAACCGCACAACAGATGAAAGCACAGTGCCCGACAAAAGCTCAATGCCCGACAGTATGATGCAGGACCTACTCCTGCTGGAGCATTGGTCAAAGACTTGGCAACTAAGTTTCAATGCCAAAAAATGCAAGGTCATGCACCTTGGAGACAAAAATCCATGCACCCTAAATGGTGAGATCCTAGCAAGGACTGTAGCAGAACGTGATCATTAGCGAAGACATGAAGACTGCCAATCAAGTGGAGAAAGCTTCATCCAGGGCTAGACAAATCATGGGCTGTATCCGTAGAAGTTTCGTCAGCCGTAAGCCCGAGGTCATAATGCCGTTGTACAGATCCATGGTGAGACCCCATCTGGAATACTGTGTACAATTCTGGAGGCTGCATTATCAAAAAGATGTGCGGAGAGTTGAGTTGGTTCAACGAATGGCCACTAGGATGGTCTCAGGACTCAGGGATCTCCCGTATGAGGAACGACTGGGTAAGTTGCAACTGTACTCACTCGAGGAACGCAGAGAGAGGGGAGACATGATCGAGATGTTCAAATATGTCACATGCCGTATCGAGGTGGAAGAAGATCTCTTTTTCCTTTAAGGACCCACGGCAACAAGAGGGCATCAGTTGAAAATCAGGGGTGGGAAATTTCATGGCAACATCAGAAAATATTTCTTCACCGAAAGGGTGTTTGATCGCTGGAATAATCTTCCACAACAGGTAATTGAGGCAAGCAGCGTGCCAGATTTTAAGAAAAGATGGGATTGGCATGTGGGTTCTCTTCATGGAGGTAGTTAGGGGGTGGGCCATTAGTGTGGGCAGACTAGATGGGCCGTGGCCCTTTTCTGCCGTCATGTTCTATGTTTCTATGAAAATCACAGTTTCTTAAACACAATCAGCAGGCCTCTCTGTCCTCATGATGGTCCTGTTCTTCAATTCATAAAGCATTCAGCTCAACACAAGACTGTGTTTCACCACCTGGCGTCTTCAGGAGCTGTGTTTGCAAGGCTCACCAACATCACAACTTCACCAGTAAACTAAGCATGACTCCAGCAGGGACCCAGGGTTTGGCACAAGCCGGGATCAGCTGACAAGCAGGAAACACACCGTCTACCAGGAAATCAAACTGCCTCTCTGACTAGATGGTCATGGACTAATGAACTAACCAAGATCCAGTTTTGGATAAAAGTAATCACAATGACTGTAGTATGTGTGTGAAAGTTGGGAAGTGAGTGTGAGTGATGGGGATTAGGTTCACTGACTAAATTATTCTGATATTTATTAATAAATTAAATATTGGTAAGTTGTAAAAATACTGTAATGAAATGAATTGTGGGAGATAAAATTAAAATTGAATTGATTCAGATAATACTTGTTTGTATTAAATATTTAATAGCTGGTTTTAAGAATTTGAGACTTAAATTTATGGTATTTTATACTCTTCAGTTTCTCATGTTTATGTTTGAGTTGAATTGCTCACAATCAGTAAAACATATAAACAAGCTCTAATAGGATGTAATAAAATTGATATCCAAGCTTTGGACATCTAAGGTAGCTCTTTGTGGATTTCAGGAATTCTATCGTCTGAAAAGCATGATTAATTTGGCACTTTTTTTTTCTCTTTGGTTGCCTTTTTTCTTGTTTTGCAAGATGTTGTGGTCTCTGTTCTGTTTGGAAGAGGGGTGATAGGACAGATCCATCCAGTGCTAATGATACGCATAAAGGAAGTGCCTGTGTGTATCAGATGGGGGGAGGAATCGGGGAAAATTGAGTAGCTCAGTCTGAAGTAGCTTGGCTTCTGTGTTTTTCGAGAAGTGCTTTCTTGCAACATGGATCTTGAGCGAACTCAATTTGCAGTAAAGGTTTATTGCTGCTCCTGCTGAGTCATTCATGATATGTCTCAATGGACTTGTTTTTTAATCACAGCCTTTTTTAAAATCAAGAATGCTAATTACCTTTCTATAAGAGAGCAGAAGGGAGGGGGAAAATACATTTTGCAGTACTGCTCAAAGATTTTACGTGGTCGCTCACAAAAATACTTGCAAATCCTGAAAACTATTGGTTTTCAGAACTTGTTCCTCACACTAAAAATTTGTTTTAGAACTTCTCTCACATGAAAAAAAAATTTGCATACACTTTTATTAGATTGGGCTTATTTACTATATTATATTTATGAATGTTTTAGTTGTAAACATGCAACATCTTGTAGTAACTTAGCTTGTTCAGTTGTCTCAATAGTGGAGGGTTATTTGTGAGGGAAGAGAGGAGGGGGAGACAGGAGTTTTGTTGATACTTGTTCTGTATTTGTGATTTATAAAATAACAGTTGTACAGAATATTGTTTCTTTTTATACTTTGATAAAATGATTTCAATATAAGATCATAATTATTTGAGGGGCGGGGAGGGGGCAGGGATAAGGACAGAACTTGTGGGATCGGGAAAAAGTTGGAGCCTAAACGTGGAGATGTACTGAAGGATATAGTGGTATGTTTGCACAACTTTAAGGAGAAGGAACAACTCCTGAGAAAAGCCAAGGAAAAGGACCATTATTTGGCAAAACTTTAAGGTGGAAATATTTCAGGATCTGTCCACTATCATGCTACAAAGGAGGCAGGAATTTTGTGCATTCAGTAAGATACAGATGGTTAGTTTCTTTTGGTCTGCTGATCATCATTAACAGTTCCCATAAGAGATTGTTGATGTGGCAGAAGCATGGACAGTGCTCCAGAAAGAGGGTATGATCAGGAGACACAGGCTACAGATTTGAAAAAGTTGGCCCAATATCGGTGGCAAGTGGCTCCACAATGGTCCTGAAAATCTTCAGGAGGTAGCTGGAAAGATTGTGGTGAGAGTGCAGTCATACAAGAGGAAGGAGGCACTTGAGTCTTCAGCAATGGACATTTGGTTTATATTTTGCAATTTCTGTACTGCTAATAGCATTAAGGGGTAATATGCGTGGGAGTTGAAGGTATGTATGATTTTGAATGGATGGATATTGGTGTGTGAGTGAATGTGATAGAGTAATTGGTATGAATGGTTGGGAAGATGGGATTTATGAGTGCATAAGGGCCTGATAATGACATACGAAGCAATGGAAGGTAGAAATGTACTTCAAGGGAGGTTGTTAGGAGGGATGGAATAGTGAGCAGGGAGGAGAGGGGATTTGGATGAGAAAGGGTTGGGATTTAGGAGTATTTGGGGGGATGTCTGAGAGAGTGGTGTACCTTGTTTTTATTGTTTTTTTGCATTCAGTGTGATTTAGCACAAGGGCTAATGAAGATGTGAGCTAATAAGGGGGGAAGGCTAATATGAAAGTGAGATGCTGCAGTTTTAATGTGAAAGGACTGAATATACCTCATAAGAACTCAAGTGCTTACTTGTGGCAGTTTGCTTTGAACAGGAGACGCACTTTCTGAGAATGGGGGAAAAGCTTATACATTTTCCAGATTATCCATTTGGGTTTGGGCTTCCATCAAGAGAGAAAAAATAAACCCAAAATTAGGGGTTGGGTTATTGTTTGCCAAATCTCTCAAAGTGGTTACAGATTGCAAATGGAGGGATGATGGGGGTAGGTGGCTAATTTGGAAGGGAACTATAAATGGGATGCTGGTAACCTTAGTGAATGTCTATGCTCCCAATTCACACCAGGGGCAGGTTCTGGAGGATTTACTGGAATAGGTGTTAACAGTGAAGGGAGGATCTCTTCTGGTGGCAGGAGATTTTAATTTTACTATAGACCCCAGATGGGACTCATCTGGAGGGAGAGAAGAATGTCTAAAATATAAATGGAAATAATTGTATACATTTATGGATGTCCATAATTTAGTAGATAGATAGAGATTAAAACATTTGGGGGAGAAGGATTATTCTTACTATTCCCATGTTCATAACTTTTACTCTAGAATAGATATCATTTACTTAGATCAAAGTTGAAGGGAAAAAATCCAAGGGGGCTAAGATTAAAGAGATTACCTGCTCAGATCACGCTCCAGTGTAAAATGACCATAATTGAGGCATACAGAGAAATGTCTCTAGTTACTGGAGGCTTAAGGATAGTTTACTCAGGGATCCATCAGTAGTTAGATCAGTAAAAGGAGTAATACAGGACTTCCTGGATCATAATAATAATAATAACTTTATTCTTCTATACCGCCATAATCTTGCGACTTCTAGGCGGTTTACAATCAAGGAAGCTGAACATTCAGCGAGTTACAGTATGCAGATGATCAGAGGAAATACAGAGTGCAGAAATTTTAAGAAAGCAAAAATATAAATATACAGTTTGCTGAGCGAGAATATAGATTATACAGTTTGCTAAGAAATTTCTGAGAGGACCCGTTAGGAAAAGGTAACGCATTTCAAAAAATACAGCGAAAAATTACAATATGATAATAACAGTTTATATAAATCGCTGAACCGTGAAGTTCTATGCGGACTTATGAGGGGAGAGGGAATGGATAAGAGATTGGGAGGACCTTTATTGTGGAGAGAGAGAAGAGCAGGTCTGTTGTCTAGGTATTTCAGGAACAGGTATGTTTTTAGGCGCTTCCTGAATTCCTCATAAGTTGTTCAATATTCAGTGACTACTATATGGGAAAGCCTTAAGGCTGTAATTCGGGGGTACTTATTTCCTTTGTGAGCCACATGGAAAAATCTAGTTTAGATAAAAATAATAAATTGAGACTGGAATTGATGGCTAAAATGAAGCAATAAAAAAGAGGTCAAGAGGGAGAGGCTGTTCAGCTTAAGATTCAAGAGATTAGAGCATCTTTGGGTACAATGTGGGAAACAGAGAGGAAAATTATTATCACATAGACTGAAAATCAAACAGTCCAATATTCTTTCTATTAAGGATAAGGATGTGAAATTATTAACAGAGGATGAGCAGATTCAAGACTGCTTTCAAGAGTTTTATGAAAACTTGTATACCGTACTTCAGAACAACAGGGTACAGATGGAGTCATTGAACACTTTTTGTGTAAATTACATCTTCCATCTCTTTATGAAAAGATAATGCTTTCTTTAGATCAGGATATTGTGGTAGAGGAAGTTCTTACAATTATAAAAGGCCTAAAGATTTGGAAATCTCCAGGCCTTGATGGTTTCACAGAACTTTTTTTTTTAACAAGAAATTCCCCTTTCTAATGGCTCCATTGTTAGCTAGGTTGTATAACTCCTTGTAGGAGGGTGAAAAAGTACCCTTATGAGGTTGGCAGAAATTACCATCTTACTGAAGCCTGGGAAAGATGTTACACAGTGTAGGAGTTATCACCCTGTATCCCTTCTAGGTTTGGATACTAAAATTGTAGTGTGAATATTAGCAGATCGATTGGTAGATCATATGCCTACATTGGTCGACTGGACTAGGTGGGCTTTATAGGGAGAAGACAAGCTGCAGATGGCATTAGAAGGGTTCTCAATATGATTTGGAGAGCTAGGAAAGTGGCTGTGGAAGTGGTGGTCGATGCTGAGAAAGAATTTGGCTGGGTAGATTGGAAACTTATTCTGTTCTACAGAAGAGGGATTCGGTTCAAGATTTATTTACTGGATATTGTTTCTATATAATACCCCTATGGTATGTGTGAAAGTAAATGGAGTATATTCTTCTACTTTTGAGCTTAAGAAGGGCACACAGCAAGGGTGCCCACTATCCCCTCTTATGTTTGCCCTTGTAATTGAACCTCTGACCCAGGGAATTCGGCAAAATGTAGCTATTAGGGGGTTTCACAATGCTCTGTCCTGGGATTCAAAGAGGGATTGGACAAGTTCCTGAAGGATATGGGGATTAAGGGCTATAGATAGAGGTAGAGATAGGACCATGAAAGGGTATAGATAGAAGAAAAATGGGGATTAAAGGGTTTTAGACAAAGGATCATTTACAGGTCATGGACCACCGCGGAAGCGGACTGCTGGGCGCGATGGACCCCTGGTCTGACCCAGCAGAGGCAACTTCTTATGTTCTTATATCCATTCCCTTGGTGCGCTGATCTCCTCCCATGGCTTTCAATACCACCTCTGTACTGATGACTCCCAAATCTACTTCTCCATACCAGAAATCTCTGTAAGAATACAAGCCTGGGTCTCAGCCTGCTTCGCAAACATTACTGCCTGGATGTCCAGCCACCACTTAAAACTGAACATGGCCAAGACTGAGCTACTTATCCTTCCACCCAAGCCTACCTCTCCTCTCCCCATGCTCTCTATCTCAATAGATAACACTATCATCCTCCCTGTCTCAGCTCACAACCTCAGGGTTATCGTAGAAGGTTTTGGCAAACTGGTGGATTGGTACAGAGAAGGAGAGAGAGGAGTCAGTTTCTTTCTCCATAATATCACCAAAATCTGACCCTTCCTCTCTGAGCACACCACTAAAACCTTTATCCACAGCCCTATCATCTCTCGTCTAGACTACTTCAACTTGCTTCTCAGTGGTCTCCAGTTAAACCACTGCCTCCTCTTCAATCCATTCAAAATGCTGCTGCATGACTTATAGTCTGCCAGAGTCGCTATGCTCACATCACCCCCCCCCCCCACTCCTCCTTCAAGTCACTTCATTGGCTTCCTATTCATCTCCACTTACAGTTCAAATTCCTCTTATTGACCTACAAATGCATTCACTTTGTAGCTCCTCGGTATCTCTCCTCCCTAGGAACTCTGATCATCTGCCAAGTCTCTCTTGTCTGTGACCTACTCCTCCACTGCTAACTCCAGACTAAGTTCCTTCCCTCTTGCTGCATCATATGCCTGGAACAGACTGCCTGAGTTGGTACATCAAGCCCCGTCCCTGGCAGTATGCAAGTCCAGACTAAAAGGACACTTTTTCAAGGTTGCTTTTAACTCATAACTCCTCATCCTAAAGCACCTGCTATAGCCTCCTTGTGACCCTGGGCAAGTCACTTGGCACTCAATTGCCTCAGGTACAAAACTTAGATTGTGAGTCCACTAGGGACATAGATAGTACCTGCATATAATGTACAGTGCTGTGTTTGCTTAGTAGCGCTATAGAAATGATTAATAGGAGTAGGAATAGTAATAGGAAAGAACATACATTGTCCGTCTTTGCAGATGATATTTTGGCCATTACATCAGGGATAGAGACAGCATTGACTGCTCTTCAAGAATAGATCCTGCAATATGGCTCATTGTCCAGGTTCAAAGCAAATCTCTCCAACACTGAGCTTTTGAATATTTCTGGTCCTGGACAAGGCAGTTAAGATGTTGCAACAGAATTTACCTTTTTGATGGGTGAAGGGACCAGTTAGATACTTGGGAGATCAGGTGGGGATAAATTGGATGTATTTGTTCCCACAGAATTATGAACCTCTTATAGCTTCAGTCACCAAAGATCTAGATAGATGCGATGTTATTTATTTCTTGGATGGGGCGAATGGAAACTATGAGAATGATGGTGTTACCTAAATTTTATATTTGTTTCAGGCATTACCTATTGAAATTCCCATGGAGCGTTTTCAACTTTGGCACGGGAAAATATTTAGGTTTGTTTGGGGAGAGAAGCATCCTAGAGTGGTGAGGAATGCAATGTTTAAGTTTAAGGGGAGGGAGGTTTAAGAATTCCAAATTTAGAGAAATATTATAGAGCAACTCAACTTAGGAGGGTGGTGGAATGGCAGGCAATTCCCATAAACAATGGATAGAGATAGAACAGGGGGATGTATCCTTTCCTAGGGATATCCCTCATGTAGGTTACTTATCGTGAGTGAGTTTGAATCATAGAACAGTCCAAGTCATAGAAAATCCATTTGTTAAGCTTACTATAAAAAATTTGGCAGGAGGTTAAAAAATCTTCTGTTAAAGGGTAGGTAGGTGGGGACTTTATTATTTGCCCATTGCGTACGCATTGGATTTCCAACCTAGATGAGAAGAGGGGTCTTTAAAAGATGGGAGAAATTGAATTTGAGCTATTTTGGTCAGAGGGGGGACAAAATTCATGTGTTTTCAGATCTGTGTGAAAAATATCATCTGTAGCTAGGAGATCTAATCCCCAACTTACAAGTCAAGGACTTTATACAGAGGGGTAGATCTAAGGCACCTGATTATATGTTAAAAACTGATTTTGAACAATTGTTGTGATCCAGGTTCAACAGGGGTATATATCTTCTGTGTATAGAATATTACATGAAGATATAGAGAAGAAAACAAAATATATGCTGTCTTGGGCGAAAGATATGGGACGCTCACTCACTTGCAGAATTGGAGAATATTTTGCTACATGTACATCACATCACCCATGCACCTCCAGGTCTGCAAGAAATCTTTCTGCTACAAGAAATCTTTCCAGCATGAATTGCAAGAAGAAAGAAGAAACATCTTTACTGTTTCTGCCTGATGCATTATGGGTATGTACCAGAATGTTATTCTACTCAAGGACATCCATCTGTGCCTTCATAATGGGACTGTGTGATTCTTGGGGAAGTTATCCTGTTCTTATCTGTCTAACGGCCCTGTGTCTACCAGCCTATATGATACTTTACACAGAAAGGCTATTCATCTAAGTTCTGTTTCTGGATTGGTCCGAGGAAGTCATCTGATGAGATCCAAGTGAGAAGGTGCTAATTAATTTATCTGTGTTGAGATGCAAGGAAGCTCACATCTTCCCACAGGTGTTCTGTACGCATCTTTTTCTTTTAATAATTAGACCTGTAAAGTTACTTAGTGTGACTCTCTGCCTCAGAGAGAGAGATTCGGACTCTACTACAGCTCTGAATTCCATCACTTCAAGGAACTGACTGCCAATGAATTATAGCCTTCCCCGGGACTGACGAACACGTGTACCTTTAACAAGGATTTCCTGCATCTCCTAAAGCTAACAAGAAAGTTTTCCATTTCACCTACTTTTTGCCAGAGGCTAATCAAAGGATGAGAATACGGAATTTACTCTCTTATCAGCTGGGTTAGATAAGGATCCAATTGTGATATGGGACAAGGTTTGTGAAGCTACCTGTGTGATACTGTAATCAAGTTTCAAGTTTCAAGTTTATTTAATTTTTGATGAATCGCCTATTACAAATTCTAGGCTATGTACATATTATAATTTAGATAGAAGAAACTTACAAAATAAATTCAAATTTCAAATTTAAAACAATACATACATGAGTTTGAGGAACAGGGATAAAAGTTACAATATTTGGGATTAGTTAAAAAAGGAAAAAAACAAAAGGAGGGGAATTATAAAACCAAAGCACCAAAAATTAGTTGAAAAAAACTAATGTTAAAAATCATAGGCATCTTTAAATAAATGGGTCTTTAACAGTATTTTAAATTTTACAATATCTTGTTCAGATCGAATATACTGAGGCAGAGTATTCCACCATTGAGGGCCCATAACTGTAAAAATATCTGATCTTCTGGTCCCAATAATCTTTAATGACGGTACCGAGAGGAGATTTTGTTCAGATGATCGTAGGGAGCGTTTCGGTTTATAAGGAATCAGTGATTTGGAAATGAACTGTGGTTCATTAGATGCTAATGTCTTAAAAATAAGAAACAATATTTTAAACATGATCCTGTGGCCGATAGGTAATCATTTGCTAATCAGGGATTATTATTATTATAAGGAATTGTGTAGGGTGTGTATAACAATTAGTTTTACTTAGCAATCTAACAATTGTATTGTGATAATTATGTACTGAGTTTCATTTGTGTAATCAGATATTTTGTGAACAATATTTAGATATTGCAGCTGGCTTGTGAATTATATTTTTCTATTTTCATAATAAAAATATTTCTCATTAGCCTGGGTTTGTTGTCGTATAAATAGACCAAGAAATTTGGGCCTGGCAGCGTTTATGGTTTTCCCTAGACAAAACTAACAGACACGTGATTTGTTCATGCAACTGCTTAGTGTACCATAAATCTTGCTACAATACTTCATTGAAATATATCTTGAAGCTCGCTCCTACACAGTTTCTCAGGAGCTAGTCTGTGGTCCACAATAGGTGACTGACCTTGGTTGTGAGCAAACAGTTTGTTTAAAAGTATCAAGCAAGATCCATGATGCCTTTGTTCAGAAAAGATGGCTCATGGCCTAGCAAGGCCTTAAGTCTCCAAACGGTGATACAAAGATACCTCTACAATACAATGGAGATAGCAGGCATGCAAATCTCTCTCTCATATATTTTGACTATCCAAATATATAATATTACTCGGGGTTATTTCCACTTACTAACTCCCAATAGCTTAATTGAATTAAACCCATACACTATAAAGAGCTATTCACGTGGGAGAAATATCCAGGAGTTGTTATCCCCAGATGGTAACAGTAAACAGAGTACTAAAGTTCATGCGGGTCATTTTTGCTGCTCTCGATGTAAGAACTCCTTGGTGACAAATGAGATTAAAAATCCCAGTAATGCGAGACAATTTAAGTTGAGTTTAAACTTCGGGTTGAAAAAACAGGAACATGTCAGCCCTTATTATCGACAACTACACTGGTTACCAATAGAAGCTAGAATACTTTTCACATTCGCTTGCATTTGTTATAGATTGATATCTGGATTATCTCCATTCTACCTTTTTTCGCACTTTCAATAAATTAGTAAAGACCTATTTGTTTAAGAAATTTGTTACTTGATTGGTAATTACATCATAGCATTCACACTATCTACTATAATAAAACGCTAAGCGCGCATGCGCACGTTTACCTGTGTGATCCGTGATCTGTAGGTCCGTGGCCGGCAGGAGTGCGCATACAACGTTCCCTATCTCGCAGACCCCAAGGTGATGTGCAGTCTTGCCAGCTCCCTTACATTTCACGCCCGGTCGAAGTTTATTTTTAAGTTTAAAAGCCGTGGCAGCGTCTCCTCTCACGAGCCCCACCTGCGTCGGAGAAGGCTTCCGATGCAGGCGGGGATCGTGAGAGGAGCCGCCGCGGCAACTTTACACTTAAAAATAACTCCGTCAAGGGCCTAAGGGAGCCGGCCAGACCTCACCCCTCACTGTAAGGCAGCAGTTCATCGTTGTCGGCCCCCCCCAGGTGCACCCCTCCCCAGCACACCCGAACCCCCGTTGAGCCAACCCTCCCACCGCGAGACTACCACAAACCTCCCGGCTCCAGCAGCATCCGCAGCACTCTAAACATGCTGCTTCGCGGCCTTCTACTGCCCTGATTTCCTCTGCCACATCCCTGATGACATTGAGACAGAGATGCGGCAGAGGAAATCACGGCCAGTAGGCTGTGAAGCAGCGTGTTTAGAGTGCTGCGGACGCTGCTGGAGCCGGGAGGTTTGTAGATTGTCTTGCGGTGGGAGGGTCGGATGGGAGGGCCAGTGGGGTCTGCTGCACGGCGGCGGTAGGGGCGGGGGGGGAGATAGAAACATGCTGCTCAACGGTTCTATTGCATAGGGGGATGGGAGGGTGGGAGGGATAGAAAAAATGCCGGGTTCTACTGTATGGGGGGATGGGGGTTTCCAAATGGAAAGATGCTGCTCAAGGGTTCTACTGCACAGGGGGATGGGAGGGAGGGAGGCAGTCAGGCTGGCTTCGGGGGTGGATGGGACAAAGTCTGGAAGGCAGTGAGGGGGAAATAGGAAGGAGGCACTGGGGGCACTAAGGACATAGGAGGCACTGAGGGCACTAAGGACACAGGACAGAGGCACTGGGGGCACTAAGGACATGGGAAGGAGGCACTGGGGGCACTAAGGACATAGGAAGGGGCATTAAGGACATAGGAAGGAGGCATTAAGGGCACTAAGGATATAGGAAAGCGGCACTAGGGGCACTAAGGACATAGGAAGGAGGCACTGAGGGCACTAAGGACATAGGATGGGACACTATGGACATAGGAAGGGGGCCATGGAGAGACAGCCTGGCATGGCGCAATAGAGAAATACAGGCAGGCAGAGGGCCAGGGGGACAGAAAGACAGACAGGCAGGGGGTCAGGGAGAGACACAGACAGAAAGAATGACAGACAGACAGACAATGGCCAAGGAGAGAGGGACAAAGAAAAAAAAACCAGATAGACATCTACTCTAGCACCCGTTAATATAATGGGCTAAAACACTAGTAGTATTATAAAACTTTATATTGTATTGTGGCTTTATTTCATCACTGAATTGTTCAGTTCTCTTATATTGTGAACCGCCTAGAACTCTTTGGGTGTTGGCGGTATAGAAAAATTAAGTTATTATTATTATTATTATTATACTACTTGTGAGACAGATCAGATTATTCATGGGATAATATGCCCATGCGAGAAATGGTACATTGGGCATAGAAAGAGAAAAATAAAATACCGGATAGCCCAACATTTAAGTATCCTTTGGTTGAATGAATTAGAAGCTCTGTTGATAGGGCATTGGGTGGAATGTGGACATCAGGTAGATGATTTAAAGTTTGTGGTCCTAATGAATATTCAATTGAACAGAGGTGGTGATATATCAGCTTCTCCTGCAGCCTGCTGCCCACTTAACCAATTAAATTCCATCAAGCAAAAGTAGCATGCCCACAGGAGATTCTCTGAATTCTCTGAACCCCTTTAAGGCGTTGACTGGCACTGGTCTGCTTTGCAGGCAGCAAACAGAATCTACAGTTCCTTCTGCCTGCTACCTGCTCAACCAATCAGATTACATGAAGCAAAAGTGGCATACCTTCAGGAGATTCTCTAAATTTTCTGAATCCCTTTGATGGCACTGCTCTGTTTTGCAGGTTTTCCTGCTGGGCTTTTCATCTGTTCAGCGGGTCAGGCTTCTAGTGCTCACATATTTTGCTGACCTAGAGTTTCCTGCTGACTTTCAAAAAACTTTAACCCTGGAGAATTTGGCAAACGGAGGCAGAGCAACTAGTTTCAATTACCAAAAAGAAACCTCTAATCACAACAAGAAGTCTCCTACCAAATCAAAGCCAGGAAAGGTAGGGACCATTCCTGAAAAGAAGGGATTTCAAAGCCATGCAGAGATCTGAAGAGTAATGGGAGGGAGGAGGGGCACACTGGTGCCTTGCCTCTTCCCCCTTCTTTGCCCCTGCACCTCTGATAAAGTCAGAATAAACTGGATAAACTCTGCTGAACTCTCTGAATGCCACTGTTACAAATAAATTTCTTCAGCCCTTGGTTCTGAAAATTCAACCGAGTCTCTGGAAAAACAAAAGAGTTGAAGCTTGTCGTCCTTCACCTGAGAAAGAGTGCAGCTTCCCCCTCCAACATTCAATTCCAGAGCCCAGACAGCAAAGTGAAGAGAGCACTAACTGACTCTCCAGCACCACTCATATTGCACAATCCAGTCCTGCTCCACCTCAATGTGCTTCACCTCACAGTTGAAGACCTGGCTCACCTTCCAGAGATCAGCCCACACCCTGGCAAGCACTCCTCACCCTGACAGCCCAGCGCAGAGTGAAGCATTTAGGCTCTGAGCAAGTTCACTGGGGGGACCTAATTAAGGGAAATTCATTTATAACAGGTATAAAATGATGTCTTGAGATTATTATTCTGGACTATTTAAAAGTGTATGATTGTTAGTTAAATTGCCTCTTTTTTGTGACTATAATGAGCAAGGGGAGTATTTTGTGCTGTAAATCACTTCCAGTTTAAAAGAAGTGATGCATAGGAGAATAAATAAATAAATTTCAAGCCCTTACTTTTGCAGCCCAGTCCAGCACCCCTCTACATGGAGCTCTATTCCCAGATATGCTTCAAGCATAACAGCACAGAATACTGCATCCCTTATCCTAACACAGAGCTATCCATTCAATCCTGCCTCAAGCAGCCCATCATCAAGTATGACCCCATCTAGTCTAATCTAATCTATTATTTGTGCATTGTGCATTACCTATACAGGCTCAAGGTGACTTACAGCAAGAAAGAAAAACAGCATAGGAACTCAAGGATCGAGGAGGAAGAGGAAGAGATTAGTGGGAATTGTGATTAGGATAAAGCTAGACATAGCGGTTAGAGACACAGGAGATCTATACCCTCACACAGGATGATCTATACCCTCACACAGGAGATCTATACCTATCAGCACAGAATGGTACACCCCTCACCCTGCACATAACTCTAGCCCTGCCTCAAACAGCCCAACACTTAATACTACCCCCACTTTACCTCAACCTGGAGTTCCATACCAGCCCTGTATCAAGTACCCCTTGGCTATATCTGGTCCCTTCTCAAGCAGCCTAGCGCTGCTTCACCCTGGAGCTTTATTCCCAGCTCTGAAGCAATACAGCTCTGGGTACTACCCCTGTCTGGCAGTTACACTCCGGGTTTCCATTCTGGCAAATATATAGAAAGTCCCACAATAAGGTACAAAGAATGTTGAAATTAAGAGAAAAGAGATTGAGTATCTCAGAAACCGGCTTGGATACGGGTAATTAAACCTTATACCAAGACTGACTGGTCCCAAGTTTCTATCGTGGATCCTCTAAACCTCCTCTTCCCTATTCTAAGTTTCTCTTGCTGTGTTCCATAATTCTTTATTCATCTTTCTTAAATCTTCACTTAAAATTTAAACCAGCAAAGAGACTTAATCACTTATCTTAAAAATTGCAAATATCCAATTTTTAAGATAAGTGATTAAGTCTGTTTGCTGGTCCTCAATCTCTTTTCTCATTTTTATTTTAACTTTATTTATGTCAACTTGAAACAAAGAACAACTGTCAAGGCTCAAATCACAGCAACACTTGCAAAAACAAAGAACCATCATAACAGATAAGCAACACCCAAGTACTAATACAGTCAGCACCTATATCAAGTTAAACAGTTTTACGATTTCCTCCCAAGTTCCCCCCCCCCTTTCCTTCTCCATCACACACACCCTACCTACTCCCTCCCCCTCCCCCCCTGAAGCTGCGCAGTGAGCCGTGTATGAAGTCCGAAGCTGCTGCCAAACAGAAGCATAGGCAGCCTGTGAGGATGCTCGCTGAGAACACCGCATACACTCCTACACTGCCATTTCAAGCATACTATTAATCCAACATTGCAGAACCATAGGCTCCTCAGCCATCCAAACCTTTAATATAGCCTTTTTAGCCAGAAGAATGCCAACCATAAGAAAGCGACATTCATGTGCATGGTAGTCCTGCTGCTCCAATTCAGTGGTCAGACCCAACAAGAGAATCTGATAGAACCATTCACATTGACTTCCCACTACCGACTCCAGCACCCGAAACACCCCATTCCAAAAGGAGTCCAGTGTGGGACATTCCAAAAAATTATGTAAAAGAGTTCTTCGACCAGTTTTGCATTTCAAGCAGCAATCATCCTCCCATAAGCCCATCTGATTACTCCGGGATCTACTGATATAGGACCTAGGGAAGCCACCAGGGTGAAACTCAAAGCAAGATCATGATCCAGTATCTTATCTCCCAAAACCATCCCCCCCCCACAAATGCACCAGAGTAGAAAAAAATGGAACAGGGCGCCTTTCTCTCTCCAGACTATACCACAACGCTAACTTATTGTGAGATGGGGGCGTATTCGTGAAGATACAATCCACCTCTGTGAAGGAAGGAAGGACAGTCACGGGCTCCCTTGTCCAAGTATAGGACATAGTGGCGAGCCTGCAGGTAAGCAAAAAAGTGAGTAGGAGGAAACCATCAAGTTGATTGACATTCGAGGAATGAAAGAACAGTCCCCATGCCTGCCAAACATAGTTGGCCTATAAACCGACATCCAGAGTCACCCTAGCTCTTAAAAAGGGACCTAGATAAACCAGCCGGAAAAGCTGGGTTGCCCACCAGTTCGGCAAAGGGGGATGGACCACTGGCCTGACCAACGGAGTTTCTCCACCAGTCCCAAGCTCTCTTCAGTTCTGCCCAAAGTCACAGGGTTTGTGATCTTGTTAACTGGTTCTGTTTCTGGTGTTAAGGATATTTTCATGAATGTTTCAGGTAATAGTACCATCAGTTTGGCTCATAGTGACAACTTTGTATTGTCTACTGTCACTCCTATTTGATTTGAAGAAGGAATGAGTGAGAAGGCAAAGCTTATTTTATTTTGTTGAATACACCCTGGAAGTCATATGTCTTCTGTTCTCTGCTTCTGTCTCTTGTTTGTAAGTCCACAGTAATTTGCTGCTTCAGCTTAAAAATATCACAAAGTCCATACTGCTCAAAGTATTTTCTAATGAAATCTGCAATTCTACACTACATAATGTCAGTCTGTGTATAACTTTGAAGGATAGATTTTAGAAAGGTGGTAATGATATAAAACTTAAGTTTCTTACATTCAATACAGAAACCAAAAGGAGACATAGAAACATAGAAACATAGCAAATGTTATAGATGACTTTCAGAAAAAGATCAAAATGTGATTGTTCATCACAAACTGTGAGCACATTAGCCTTGTGTATCCAGGCTGGAGAATCCCTGACTCCCTCACACTTTGGTTAAGGGTATGTATTGTACCAGTGTTTAGCACAGGAGTGTCAAACCTCAGTCCTTGAGAGCCTCAAACTAGCCAGGTTTTCAGGATTTCTCCAATGAATAGGCATGAGATTATTTGTATGTACTGCCTCCATTGTATGCAAATAGATCCCCTCCATAGCTATTGTGGAAATCCTGAAAACCTCTGGTGTAGCTCATCTACTGAATTTCCCTGCTATAAATATCACTGCACACCATTGCACTCTTTACTATGCATTTCTTCATGTATATATTGCAGACACACTAACTTTAGCTACTAATGTCTTTTCAAACCTGTCAAACATGCATAAATTATTACTCCATGGTAAATATATGAACATTAGTTTTGATAGGGGGCGGTCCAAGATAGCAGCAGTGTACTGAAATGCACATGACCTGGACTCTGAGAATCTTTGTTTCCTTACAAAATACCGCATTCAAAAAGAAAGGGAAGCGTTCAGCCTGATCCCTTGGCAGCCAGAACCTCCTCACTTGCTCAGCGTTCCATCAGAGAGTTTGGTTTTGCTTCAATCCCACAAGTATCTGGAGGTCAGTCTGCTGTATCCTTGGTGGAAGGAGACGTCGAAGATTTGGACTTGAGTTTTAACATCTCCCTATCCCCTCTGGGTTCTGTACCTCTGCCTTGTCCTGCTCCCATAGCGGCACTGATGGTGGATCTCGGTGAGGGAGAATCAGCTGGGGAAACTCCAATCCAAGGGGCAGTAGCCACGAGAGTTGAGAAGGAGCAGAGAGAGCTGGGAGTGGTAGTAGACATTATCACCTGGCTTGGAAAACCAAAGACAATAACATTTGGGAAGCTCTCCAGACATTGAACACTTCATCTTCTAATGAGGTTTCAACTTTAGTAAGTACTGTAACTGCTCTGGGTAAGAAATTAGATGGGACAAGGGATTAATTTTCCCTACAGATGAAGAATGTTACGGACAGAACTGATAAGCTGCAAGAAGTAACAACTGGATTAATAAAAGAGAAAGTTATACTTAATCGAAAGATTGAACAACTTGAGAATTACAACCGCAGATTGAATTTGAGACTTCTGAATTTCCATAAATCTCTGAGTGTGACTCCTAGTGAGTTGCTTAGAAAATATTTGATTGAAGTCGTGGAGGGGCATAATCGAAAGGAACGTCTAAGTCCATTTTCATCCAAGTCACAAGTCGTCCAAAGTAAAAAAAACAGCGTAGGACACATTTTCGAAAATTGTCTAACTATACGTCCTGCCGATTTGATCGTCCAAGCTGCTTAATAACTTTATGCCACATTTTTGTCCAACTTTTCATCCAAGGCAAAAACGCCTAGAAACAGATCTTTTGGATGTGGGAGGAGTCTACAAAGTGTTGGACTGGACAACCAGACATGGCACCTAAATAGTGGGGTACCTTACAGGACACTGCTGTGAACTTCACAAAAAGGGTGTCTTCATCTCACTTCAGCTCCCTTATAGATAATGGTGAGACCCCCCAAACCACCTCCAAAATCCCCTAGGCCCACCTATCTACCACCCCAATAGCCCTTATGCTGCAGAAGCCACTTAAAGGGCAGTACAAAAGGGTTTGGTTTTTTTTAGGGGAGTGCACATGTTTAACCAGCAATGCAGTGATTACAGTGGCTTATGGGCATGGGTCCTCCTCTCCATGGGTCCTTAACCCTCCCCCAAGACGACTTAACCTGCCTCTGTGCAGGTCAACTAGACTTTCCTATGCCAGGCTGCCAGGTGATGATGGTCTGGAGGCTGAATTTTAAAGGTGTGATTACGATTTGTATGGGGTTGGGGGGGGGGGCGGTAATCACTGGGGTAGTGTGTAGGGGTCTGTAGTTTGTGTCTGCAGTGCTTATCTGGTGACTTTAGGTGGGTTTTTGTGGCTTAGACCATGTTTTAAATGGTCTAAGTCACAACGTTCAAGTTCTGTCTATGCTGTGCTGTATAACTTTTGGTAAGTCTAAGCTGGCCCACGTCCCGCCCAACTCCCACCCTCCTGAAATGCCCCGTTTAGCTATGGTCGTTCAGCGGCACTATGAAGGCCTAGGTCATTTAGAAATATGTCCAAAAACCTGTTTTTATTATCAGCACTTGGACGTATTTTGACAATGTTCGTCCAAGTGCCGACTTAGGCCGGTTTTTGGATGTTTTTCTCTTTCGATTATGAGCCCCTTAGGTTTTCCACCTGAAAATATACCTCCTATTAACCGTATCTATTATTTGCTGGTGAAAAAAGAAATGGGAGCCACTTCAAAGAATTTACAAAAGAATTCAGATGAATCACCTTTAAATATTACAGACATATTGGAATCAACTATTACAGAAAATTCTGAAAGAGCGTGTGCTTTGTATTTGAACAGGATGTTAATAATATCTTTAGGTTGTTTTTCGGAATTCTCAGAAGTTATAATATGGTAAAAAAAAATCTGGATATTTTCAGATGTGATTAGACAAACCCAAGATCGTAGAAAATTATTTCTTGCAATGAGACCAGATGTGATCTCTTTGGGAGCTTCGTTCCTATTGTCCTTGTAAGTGCCTGGTAAAATACTTAGGTTTAAAATATGTATTCTTTACCCCAGAACAACTAAAAGTATTTATAGATATGAAGAGGCTGGTAACTTGCAGTGTCTAATGTTACAGAACAGTTAAAAATGATAGCGGGATATCCTGTTATGCTTTTCCTGTTTATATTTGAAAATTGATAATCTCCTTATTATTTTCCTTGAGACCCCTCCAAGATCGCTGTTGGGGGTCTAAAAAAGATGTAATTTTCTTTTAATGTTGTTTTTATTCTTCTTACAATTTACTTCTGTATTTCCTTAACAAGAGTTGTTCTTGTAATTCATTTCAAAAAGTTATAAATAAATAACTTTCACATGGTAACCTATGTTTCATACTTAGGGTCCAAAAGCTAAAAGAGCAATTCCATGACTCCTGTTGAGGAAGAGGGAGTCAATCATTGCCAAAGAATATCAACAGGTCATTGGATTCAGGGTTATAGAAAGAGCCTGATGTATGGCCTGTAGAAGATGGGAGGAGTCAGTCACTGCCTAAGAGTGACACCTGAATAAGATATAGAGGGATGATATTTGCATAAAAAAATCCTGAGGCAATTCTGAACATCTGAACAAAGACATATAGACCAGATTCCAGCTCTTGTTTCAACTGAACTAGAAGTAGAAAGGAGAGAGAGGAAATTGTAAAACCAGTATGAAAAAAAGGCCTTTTTTTCCTACTGTATAGCAAAAATTGACTCACCTAAATACTGTATTTTGATAACTTGTAAACTTGATATGATGTGCCTTGCTGGTTCAGTCCAATGATTTATTAAGCCTAGTGTCTTGACTATGGCTTGTCTGGGTAACCTAAAGTATCCTTCAGAACCTACATAAGAAAGTCAGTTTTTTGCTGCTCACTCGGAAATGGAAGTGGAAATATCTATGACCATCTGGCAAAGAAATTGTTAAAAGCATCATTTTATAATTGAACATTAAGGTGTAGCCCAAAAGGGACCTACTTTAAACTTAAGAACATAAGCTCTTATGTGCTATTATAAAATAAGTTATCAGAATGCATAAATTCTGAGACATTCATTTACACCTCTGTAGTTGTCACAAATCTGTCCCAGCTCCACCCAAGCCACACACCCAGAATACCTATACAAAGTGCTTATACTATATAAATATGCATTATCTTGTCACCATGTGTACTTATATGCCCATATATGAAGGAGTAATTTTATAGAAGGCCTTTTCTGTACAAAATTTATAAAATTATCCATTAATAGATCTGCTCTCTAGAAACGTATTCAGCCCTTTTGTAAACTCTGCTACATTATTATCTTAAATATAGTTCTAGAAAGAAAATTTTACATTTAACTTTCACAATGAAGTTCTCTAAAGCAGTGTTTTTCAACCTTTTGACACCTATGCACCGGTGGAAATAAAATAATTATTTTGTAGACCGGCAGTCGTGGGCCAGACCCCACCTCATAATAGTACTAATTGTAACACCATTTTTTCCATTCATTTTTCATATATACACACACACACACACACACACACAATATAATCTTATTAACAACACATAGAGGTTAACCACAAAATTAAACTACACAAAGCACACTGTATGCTTCTCAACATTCATTCCTACCAGAAAACACAATACAAGATCAAAAACTAAAAGTACTAATATATACAAACGAAACCCTACGATTCAAGACTTTGCATGCAGTGCAACCCCAGAGAAAAAGAAACAAATGTATTTCTTCCTGAACAGTGCAAAATACAGACAGCAGATGTAAATTCTCAAAATTGACACAATTCAATCATTAAATTTAAAACTAAAATAATTCTCCCTAACTTTGTTGTCTCCCTCCCTCCATGTTGTACCTTACCTTCTGGCCTGCTCCCCCTGGCCATTTTATGCTGCCCCCAGTGTTATCTTCGGGCCGTCTCCCTCTTCCTCACTGATGCAGTGCACAAAGATGCAGGCAGCGGCTCCTCGCATGTCCCGCACCTCATCTGGAAGCCTTCCCTCTGACATTGCGATATCAGAGAGAAGGCTTCTGGTTCATGTGCAGAATGCTTGTAGGAGCCGCTGCCTGTGGCTTTGTGCACTGCAGCACTGAGGAAGAGGGAGCTGGCCCGAAGATAATGCCACATCGATCACCTGGGAAGTAGCGATCATCAAACGGTTTGGTTTGATATAACGGCTAAAGTGGAGAGCGGCCGCACGTTACTTAAAGTCCTAGATTTCAAACGTACGGACTTTAATGCAATGGGAGAGTACCTGAAGAAAGAGCTGTTAGGATGGGAGGACATAAGAGAAGTGGAAAGACAGTGGTCTAAGCTGAAAGGAGCGATAAAAATGGCTACGGACCTTTATGTGAAGAAAATCAATAAAAACAAGAGAAAAGGAAGCCGATATGGTTTTCCAAACTAGTGGCGGAGAAAATAAAGGCAAAAGAGTTGGTGTTCATGAAATATAAAAAACCCAAGAAAAGGAGTGCAAAAAGGACTACAGGGTGAAACTGAAAGAAGCCAAGAGAGGGTTACATCTGGCAAAAGCACAGGCAGAAGAACAAATGGCTAAAAATGTAAAAAAGGGAGACAAAAATTTTTTCAGATATATTAGTGAAAGGAGGAAGATGAAAATGGAATTGCTAAACTAAAAGATGCTGGGAACCGATATATGGAGAGTGATGAGGAAAAAGCAAATGTGCTAAACAAATACTTCTGTTCTGGTGTTCACAGAAGAAAATCCTGGAAAAGGACCGAGATTGTCTGGCATAGTTACACGAGAAAATGGAGTAGATTCTGCGCCGTTCATGGAGGAGAGTGTTTATGAACAACTTGAAAAACTGAAGGTGGACAAAGCGATGGGACGAGACGGGATCCATCCCAGGATACTAAGGGAGCTCAGAGAGGTTCTGGTGAGTCCTATTAAAGACTTGTTCAACAAATCTCTGGAGACGGGAGTGATTCCTGGGGATTGGAGGAGAGCAGATGTGGTCCCTATTCATAAAAGTGGTCACAGGGATGAAGCAGGAAACTACAGCCCAGTGAGCCTCACTTCAGTTGTTGGAAAAATAATGGAAGTGTTGCTGAAAGAAAGGATAGTGTACTTCATTGAATCTAATGGGTTACAGGATCCGAGGCAACATGGCTTTACTAAAGGTAAATCGTGCCAAACGAACCTGATTGAATTTTTGATTGGGTGACCAGAGAGCTGGATCAAAGATATATGCTAGATGTAATTTACTTAGTTTTCAGCAAAGCCTTTGATACAGTTCCTCATAGGAGACTGTTGAACAAACTTGAAGGGCTGAAATTAGGACCCAAAGTGGTGAACTGGGTTAGAAACTGGCTGTCGGACAGACACCAGAGGGTGGTGGTTAATGGAAGTCGCTCGGAGGAAGGAAAGGTGAGTAGTGGAGTCCTTCAGGGTTCGGTGCTGGGGCCAATCCTGTTCAATATGTTTGTCAGTGGCATTGCTGAAGGGTTAGAAGGAAAAGTGTGCCTTTTTGCAGATGATACCAAGATTTGTAACAGAGTAGACACCGAAGAGGGAGTGGAAAATATGAAAAGGGATCTGCAAAAGTTAGAGGAATGGTCAAATGCCTGGCAACTAAAATTCAATGCAAAGAAATGCAGAGTAATGCATTTGGGGATTAATAATTGGAAGGAACCGTATATGCTAGGAGGAGAGAAGCTGATATGCACGGACGGGGAGAGGGACCTTGGGATGATAGTGTCCGAAGATCTAAAGGCAAAAAAAACAGTGTGACAAGGCAGTGGCTGCTTCCAGAAGGATGCTGGGCTATATAAAGAGAGGCGTAGCCAGTAGAAGGAAGGTGTTGATGCCCCTGTACAGGTTATTGGTTAGGCCCCACTTGGAGTATTGTGTTCAGTTTTGGAGACCATATCTGGCGAAGGACGTAAGAAGACTTGAAGCGGTCCAGAGGAGGGCGACAAAAATGATAGGAGGCTTGCACCAGAAGACGTACGAGGAGAGACTGGAAGCCCTAATATGTATACCCTATAGGAAAGGAGAGACAGGGGAGATATGATTCAGACGTTCAAGTACTTGAAGGGTATTAACGTACCATTTTCCAGAGAAAGGAAAATGGTAAAACCAGAGGATATAATTTGAGGTTGAGGGGTGGTAGATTCAAAGGCAATGTTAGGAAATTCTACTTTACGGAGAGGGTGGTGGATGCCTGGAATGTGCTCCCGAGAGAAGTGGTGAAGAATAAAACTGTGACTGAGTTCAAAGAAGTGTGGGATGAACACAGAGGATCTAGAATCGGAAAATAATATTAAAAATTGAATTAAGGCCAGTACTGGGCAGACTTGCACGGTTTGTGTCTGTATATGGCCATTTGATGGAGGATGGGCTGGGGAGGACTTCAATGGCTGGGAGAGGGTAGATGGGCTGGAGTAGGTTTTAATGGCAGTAGGAACCCAAGCACAGTACCGGGTAGAGCTTTGGATTCTTGCCCAGAAATAGCTAATAAGAAGGTTGGGCAGACTGGAAGGACCATTCAGGTCTTTATCTGCCGTCATCTACTATGTTATCATGGACTGGCGGCTTAAGAACACTGTCTTGGGCCCGATACACGTGCCAGCCCTGTGGACTGGTAGGAAATTTCTGTGGACCGGCAGTTGAAGAACACTGCTCTAAAGCATATTTTGAATCAATGCATAGTTTCTTGGGTCGTCTTCTAATCCTAGTAAATAATTGTCCCCTATCAAATGTTGCAACCACAGGGGGGTGGGGGATCCCTCATTTTATGGTAATTAGGAGTCAACTCAGACTTAAGGACACATCTGGATCAAATGTTGCACACCACTCATGATTTTATGAATTTCTGTCATGCCTCATCTCAGTCATCTCCTCTCCATGCTAAATGGCTCTAACCTGTCAAACTGTCTTCCCAAGGTAATCATTCCATCTCCTTAATTGCTTTTGTCATGCTTTAGTGTATCTATTCCAGCTCTGCTACAGATATATTTTTAGATGTGACCAGGACTGCACACAGTACTTAAAGTGCATTATGACATTTCCTTTATTGTTTAATAATCCTTATCTAATAATTTCTAGCAAATATTTGCTTTTTTTTTTAGCTGTTACCACACACAGAAATGAGGATTTTGAAGTACTGTCCAGCTTTTGAGAGTTATTCTTTTTTTTATTAGGTTGGGAAAGAAGCAATGTAGTTGCCCTGGGTTTAAATAGATTTTAGTTTGTCTGCATATATTATTACAGTTCAATGAAAGGCGATGATATGACAGTACTAAATAATAGAAAGGCACTATAACTGATAATGGATGACAAAGCTACTCTCTATTGAATCCTTTTCCATTGAAGGTGTTTGATTTTTTAATATCAAAAAATTTCTGTTCTTGTTTGCTTCTGACGCTTCTATTGTAAGGTTGCTTAGGGAGTGATCAATAAACATGTAACTATTCCCTTATCTATGAATTTCAGTGACACTATATGGAAAGTACTGCCAAAAATTCTCTCTAATTGCTTTGGATCTATCCTGAGAGTGCATTGTGTCATGCTGGAAGAAACCCTGCAGTGCTCTAAAATTGCACCTAAACCTGCTTTTAGAAGCAAGCAGGGCAAAGAAACATCCTTGGTGAATAAACCCCAAATGAAAGGTAGCACTGCCCTGACCCGATTATCCTTGCCTAGCCCTAGCTTAGGAACAGCTAAGGGCAAACAATTACAAGTCTGACGCTTCTATTGTCGGAGGTCTAGAGATCAAATGTTTAATGCGTCTTTACACAGATAGGTTTTTAAAGACTTTTTAAAGGAAGTAAGATCTTTTTCTTCTCTAATAAACTGAGGTAGTGAGTTCACAGTTGAGGGGCCATTACCGAAAACATATCGAGTCTTCTAGTGCCTACAATTTTCAGTGAAGGGATGGTTAAGAGGTTTTGAGATGTCGACCGAAGCGACCGGAGGGTATTATGAGGGATGAGCATTCTAGTTACAAATTGAGGCTCGTTAAAAATTAATGTTTTATATACTAAAAGTAATACCTTGAAGGTGATACAGTGGCTAATTGGGAGCCAATGGGAGTCAATCATTAAGGGCGTGACATGGTCATATTTTTTGGCATTATGGATAAGTTTAGGTACCTTTTGTGGAGTTTTTTTTCTGTATGCCATCAATGGTTGGGATTGATTGGGCAAGGGATCTAAACAACCCAGATCTGTTAAAGGGTAGGAAGAATCCCATGCTCAGGGTGAGAACACTAATTGCACACTGAGAATTGCTCCAGAGGCAAGCGCCACCAATGAGAGTTTTTTTGTTTGTTTTGAATGGCACCATAGCATAAAGAAGAAAATAAAGAAAGAATTCACACTAAACACATTTTCCTTGATTTTTATTTGATGTGCATACCCTTCTACCACTGTTCCCTCTAAGCTGTGCGCTCGTGTGCGCGCACACAACTTGCCGAACCCGCGCACAAAATATAAATTTTGGCCTAAAATGATTTATTGAAATGAGACTTTATGTTACATAAAGTGTAACTAACATAAAGTGTAACTAAAATTACATTGTGTTTTCATTAATTCAGACTAAACTCAAAGGCCTGCCCATAACTGAACTCCGGGCCCTCTGGCAATCATTTTTATAGCGCATACAAATTTAGTTTTTCTTTAAAATGCACACAGATAAAATTTTTTACACACACAGCCTATGAAAAATTAGAGGGAACATTGCCCTCTACCCTCCATACCTCGTCTACCGAGCTATATTTATAATGGTGATCTTTACTTCCTTAATAATAAAGCTACTTAAAGGCTGTCTGACTGGATTTTCAAGGGTATTCTCTGCTAAGTGTTCCTGAAAATCCAGGTAAAAAACTGATAAGTAGGGACCTACTTTAAACTTAATATTCAGCAGAGCCTAGCCAGGTAGGAGACATTTCCAACTGAAGGATGAGATTTTTGTTGTGGTGGGATGGGGGGAGTTATAGCTTCCTCCATTTTGTCTGGCACTGATGCCACCTCATCAGTCTGTATGTAGTTTTCTGGATCACCCCGGAATCCTTTCTGTCATGAAAGGCAATAGATTTAAAATAAATTCATATCGAAACAGATTTTATGCAGAAAAAGAAAACTTCTGTTATTGTATTTCAGTAGGGCTAACATGCACTGTGTTCCTTGGCATCTAATTTTTAGGTGCCATGTGTAACAAGTAAGTCCCTTTGAATAACACCTATCAATCTTCAGTTAGGAACTGTTTATAGAACTGCATCTAGTGGTGCCTACAATGGACTTAGGCACTAGTATTTAGGCCAAAGAAACCCTGGCATAAATGGGGGTGAGGGGGCGCCTAAGTCCATTCTAGGCACCTACCTGGAAATACACCCAAAATCTATCCTTAGCCACACCTACTTTCTGGTAGGTGCCTTGGGCTAGGCGCCTACCCAAAATTAGTAGGCGCCTGCTGAGTTAGGCGCATACCACCTAATTGATTTTAATTTAAATTAATATCAAGCCAATTAAGCTTGTTATTGGTATCAATTAAGCCTATTAAATAATTAAGTTAGGCGTCTAGATCAGCTATGTGTGCCGATCTAGATATCTAACTTTAGGCATCTTGTAAAGAATCTGGGCCTAAGTGTGCTGCTAAGTCCTCTATCCATGAATTTTCAGTGGTACTACGTGGATTAGACTACTGAAGATTCCCTCTAAATGCTTCAGCATAGAAGGTATTGATCCCTAATTATAGAACATCTTTTATCTTTACATTTACAGCAACAGTATATGAAATTTCATCATGTTTTAAAGACTCGGTTGTTTAAGAAGATTTATAGTCTATGATGTCATCATTTAATTTATTTCTGAAGTTAGGGCTCTTGATGATTCATTAGGCAGACAGGCCCAGATTCTATAAAAGACACCTAGCAACTAGGCACTGCTTGGCACAGTTGTCAATTTATAGAATCACACCTAGTGTCACCTACGTGGACTTAGGCATCAAAAGGCGTCCTAGACATCGGAACCACTCCATTTGGCTAGGAGTAATCTAAGGAAATACTCTTTTTACAGAAAGGGTGGTAGATGTGTGGAACAGTCTCCTGGTAGAGGTGGTGGTGGTGGTAGTGGAGACAGAGACTGTGTCTGAAATCAAGAAAGCCTGGGATGGTCACGTGGGATCTCTTAGAGAGAGGAAGAGATAATGGTTACTGTGGATGAGCAGACTGGATGGGCCATTTGGCCTTTATCGGCCATGTTTCTGTATCTTATTTGGGGATACCTATGTCGGCCACGTAATGATCCCTAATGCCTATTCTCCGCCCATAACCAGGTCTACTTTTTAACATAGCCATTGTTAGACACCTCCTCTTAGGCATTGCCAGGCATCTTAAGAGTTAGATACCAAAATATTAAATTGTTTAATCTTTTATTTATTTATTTTTTTGATTGGCTAAAAACATGTGTGGTCAATTATCACATCAATTAAGCCAATTTAAAAAAAACTGGCGCAGATCCTGAACTTAGGCATCACTGGGTGGGTGCAAATAGGACACCTAATGTAGGCATCCTTTATAGAATTTGGAACACAATGCTTTTGTCTAATTCAGGTCCTTTGAGAATCTTATTTTTGTGATTGAAAAAGACCTTTTGAGGCAAGGTTATTTTTCTGACATTACTGTATTCTGTAATTTGTAACTTTTGTTTTTGGCCTGCCTTGAACTATGTTAATGGTTACAGTAACTTGGGTTTTAAAGTATGTAATTAAATTAAATCTTATAGTTGTCCTATGCAGCATTTTAAATTGCATTTCTTGCAGCTATCATTAGATAGGTTTTGGCAAATACCATAGATTGGTAAGATCAACAGCTACCCATTGTTTCTACCCATTGTGCCCATTCCTCTGCCATTGTGGCTTGGAAACCAACATCTTACATTTATCTGCATAACTTGTACTGAATGTACCACATAACTAATCTTTTCCAATGTGGAAGCAAAGAGACAAATTTCTTTAGGATTTCAACTTTGTAAAATATCTGTTATGCATATGTGCTATTAGGGCTGTTCTATTCCAATTTTACTTGCTTTTACTTATCTATCTCATAAATTTCTCAAGAATTTTCTTTTTAATCTGTGTTTGGATCAATCAACCTTGCGGTTCCAAAAACATTGTTTCCCACATTTTATCAGGGCCATTAAAGTCAATAGGGAAATCAATTTTGTACACTGTCCATGGGGTTTACATTGCTTTGTCTTCAGCCCTGGTGGAAAGCATCCACCATGGCAACAGCATTTGAAAGCATCAAGAGTGGCATGAAGACCTAACAGCACCTAAAAAGAGGAAAAGGGTTCTAATAGCATGAAGACTCCAAGTCACCAGGCGTGGAAAGTGGCACAAAGAGTGGAATGAAGGTGCCAAGGCAGGAGAGAAAATGTGATTACATGATGTTGCCCTTAGCGCATGCTAAAACGCATAGTGCATCTTAGTAAAAGTAGCCCTTAGACGTTCTGAGCTAGACCTGTTTTAAGAGCATCTAAGTACCAAAAGGGTAACCAAACTGACCAGATGACCACTGGAGGGATTAAGTAATGTCCTCCTCACACTCCCCCAGTGGTCACTGCTATAAGCATAACATTCCATTGCCAAGGATTTGATTCTACAGCAAAAACTCTGTGCTCGTGGCTAACATTTCACAGTGTAAGCTATACTCTGCTCTTTTGAATTTTCATATATATGTTTTTTCTCTGATAGGGAGGCCCCTCTCCTCACTTAGTCTCTATTGGGCCCATCAGTAGAAAGATACAGAAGTTATCACAATTGTTTGACAATAGTTCATAAGAAAGTGCTTTGAGAATCTGCTTGGACTGCAAAGAACTAAACAGGTATATTGAAGAAGACCATCGCCATATTCCAACTTGAATGGATCTACTAGCAGAGCTGGCAGGTGCTAAGTTCTTGTCAAAAGCTGATACATCCTCTGGATTATGGCATGTATTCCTAGATAAAGCAAGCATATGCTTATGTTCTTTTAACACACCCCATCTTTAATATAGATTTAGGTGACTTCATTTTCTATTGGGCATAGCTCTCAAAGATTATCATCACACTATGCAGCAACTATCAGGAACCATGGTTTGCATGGATCAGAGCTTCTTAACCCAGTCCTCAGGGCACACCAAGCTCCATCTGGTTCTCAGGATATCCACAATGAATATGCATGAGACAGATTTGCATATAAAGGAAGAAAGCTAAAGCAGCTAGAGCTCTTCAGCTTGGAGAAGAAATGGCTCAGGGGAGATATGACAGAGCTCTGTAAAGTACTGAGTGGAGTAGAATGAGTAGATGTGAATCACTTGTTTACTCTTTCCAAAAATACTAGGACTAGGTGGCACACGATGAAGCTACTATGTAGTAGATTTAAAACAAAGCAGAGAAATATTTCTTCACTCAGCGTGTAATTAGACTCTAGAATTCATTGTCCGAAAATGTGATGAAAGCAGTTAGCCTAGCAGAGTTTAAAAAAGCTTTAAATAATTTCCTACAACAAAAGTTTATAAGCCATTATTGAGATGGCTTGGAAAAAAACACTGCTTATTCCAAGGATAAGCTGCATAAAATCTGTTTTACTACTTGGGATCTTTCCAGGTACTTGTGATCTGGGTTCCAGGTACAGTACTTGAATCTTCAGTCTGTCCTAGCATGGCTGTTATATTCTTATATGTTCTTATGACTTTGGTGTGCCTTGAGGACTGCTTGGGAAGGCCTGACATGAATGATATATCAGATTGGTGATATACTAAGGAAAGCAAGATCTACAAATATGAAACTGAACAAAGGCAAATGTTCCTTCAAAGTCCACAATACTGACAACTGATGGTTTTCAAACAGACCCAGACAAAGTAAATGCTAGAATGCAAAGCTAGAATGTAAGAAGGATATTCAGAAAATCATGGAAATTGTAAAGCATATCTCAAAGTTCATTTCAATCTAAAGTTTTACCAACAATCTGAGGACATTATTATGCCAACACACTGTTTAAAAATGGACCGCAGCTCCAGATGGGGACTTGAACTACTGGGATAAAACTCTATGCTTTCTCTGTTTTGCATTTCTATCATCCAGCCAAAACAAGCAAGCTGTCCATAGGTGCATCCAGAAAGGCCTTGGGCAAATGAAGGTCTGTTTGCCAGTTAAATTTGCTTTTTAGGCTTTAACTTGCAGAGAAAAGCTGTATGAGCAGAGAAAGATATACTGTATTAGAATTGTTATTTGGATGCAGTTAAGTCTTTCTTTATAGACATAGATTCAAAGCCAAAACTGAGGAGAAATTTCTAATAAACCACTGAAAGGTGAGGCTTCATTGATACCCTTCCCAGAATTCAGTACTTAGTACTAGCTTTTCAAAAGTATGACTTTGAGTTGAACTTCAAACCTGGAACTCTGTCATAAACATTTCTCACAGATGTAGATGGCCAGGGGCTCAAGATGATAATAGTCTGGACATTTATGTGAATAGCGCTGACCACACCCATTTACGAGTGTTGTTGATAATCTGAAGGTAATATGTGAAGGAAAGCAAGCTCATAGTCAAGTTCCAGTCATTCTTATTTTATTTATTTATTTATTGAATTGATTGCTCTTATACTGTAGACTGTAGCCTGCCATTCGTGCAGTCCTTCATGGCAGTGTGCAAATCTTAATGATAAAGTGCAAGCAATGTAAAAACAAAAATAGGCAAATAGGCAACAGTAAGGGAGAGGTGGAGGGATGACTAGAACAACATTATCCAAAAGACCACCTGGTAGATATTCAGAATGATTTAAATGACTAGAAACAGATGCTGACCTGTTAAATCACTTGTTCAGAGCTAAGTTGTATTAGCACTTAACTGGTTATTGTCACTGAAAATTTTTATTGTCACTGAAAATTTGTGGTTAGTGCCTAAGTGAAAACCAGCTATTTTGGGGGCATTCTGGGAATGGCAGTTGGCCAATTAAGTACAGATATTCAGCACTTAGCCAGCCAGGTAACAGCGGTTAGTGTAGCTGGATTTAAAAAAAGGTTTGGACAAGTTCCTGGAGGAAATGTCCTTAGTCTGCTATCAAGACAGACATGAGGGAAGCCACTGCTTGCCCTGGGATTGGTAGCATGAAATGTTGCTACTATTTGGGTTTCTGCCAGGTACTTGTGACCTGGATTGGCTATTGTGGAAACAGGAAACGGAGCTAGATGGACCATTAGTCTGATCCTTATGTTTTTAGGGTAACTGCATAAATGGGACCATATAAAACACAGTCCTATCTTTATGCAGTAACTTATAGCCACTTAAGTTCTGAATATCAACTTAACCGGCTGTGCATTAGCCAACTCCACATAAACTGGATAGTCAGTGCTGAAGCCCGGACATGACCCAGCATTGAATATCCGAAAATAACACTGGAGGCAGTCAGCAAAACACTCACTGCCACTGGCTGAATATTTACCCTCACATCTATGCTGCACAGAAGAGGGAAGAAAAAACACAAGGTAGTTAAAAGATATCACTGATAAATTTTAAAATACTCTTCAAAGATCCCTTAAAAAAATGCCCTTAAAAAAAAGCCAAGTTTTCATACCAGGGGTTTCAGTAGTTTAATGGTTAGCGTAGCAGGCTAAGAATGAGGGGAGTGTGGTTGCTTGTGACATTGGACTTTTTCTCTAAGAACTTGTCCAAACCTTTCTTAAAACCAGCTACACTATCTGCTCTTACCACATCCTCTGGCAATGCATTCCAGAGCTTAACTATTCTCTGAGTGAAAAAAAATTTCCTCCTGTTGGATTTAAAAGTATTTCCCTGTAACTTTGTAGTCTTTGTAATTTTTGACAGAGTGAAAAATCGATCCACTTATGCTTGTTCTACTCCACTCAGGATTTTGTAGACTAATAATATCTCCCTTCAGCCGTCTCTTTTCCAAGCTGAAGAGCCCTAACCTTTTTAGTCTTTCCTCATACGAGAGGAGTTCCATCTTAGTCACTCTTCTTTGAGCCTTTTCTAGTGCCACTATATCTTTCTTGAGATAAGGAGACCAGAATTGAACGCAATACTCCAAATGAGGTCGCACCATGGAGCGATACAGGGGCATTATAACATTCTTAGTCTTGTTAACCATTCCTTTTTTAATAATTCCCAGCATCCTGTTTGCTTTTTTGGCCACCACCGCACATTGGGCAGAAGGTTTCATCGTATTGTCTACGTTGATACCCAGATCCTTTTCTTGGGCGCTATCCCCCAAGGTGGATCCTAGCATCCAGTAACTGTGATTCAGGTTAGACAAGTAACATCAATAATTGTCCTAGTCAATAATAAGTGTGTTAAATGTCCTCTCCTTTTTATATTTTATATTGTAAAACGCTTAGAATTATGATTAACGTTTCATCAAATTTTAATAAACTTGAACACTCAATTATTGATGATAGTTGGCACCAATTTGGATCTAAGCACACTTCTTGCTATGTGTTATTCTATAAAACCATACACCTAAATCCAAAGGGGGGCATGGCCAAGGGAAGGGCATGGGTGGTTCAGAAATGTGCAAAAAGTGTTACAGAATACTGCAGATGTGCACCCAAATTGGAATTACATCTGGTTTCAACAGGTGTAAGTTCTGGTGCCCAAATTTGGGCATGACAATCTACACACTGTTCTATAAAGGCTGCTCAACCCAGAGTGCTCGATATATAATAGCACTGGGCAATGATTTTTTTCCAGCACCCAAATTTGGGCATCATTTGTTGAATCTGGTCCTAAATGTTGGTAGGCTGTAGCAAGGACCCTGCATCGCTCTTCTTTGTTAATAATTGTCTACAATTCTAGTCTCCTTGCATGAAGGGCATGCTGGGATTGAAAACTTAAAGGGCTGTGCAAGAGACACCTGTTCTAGGCTCATATGAATAAGGACTTTAAAAACAGTTCACTGAAAGATTTGCTACAAGTACTCTCTTGTCTTTCAGCTGAACCTTTCCTGGATATGGATTTTCCCTCTGCTATGTGGGAAGAAGTAAGTGTTGATCTGTGCACATTGAGTATTTCTCAAACTACCCTGAAATGGCGCAGTTAGCCATACTTTAGCCAATATTTATTTTTGTCAGATATGGCTTATTAAGAGCTAGCAATCTATGGGATTCATTTTCAAAAAATGCAAACATCCAAAAACCAGCATAAACTGGCACTTGGACATCCTAATCGCCGGGATGTCCAAGTATTGATTTTTGAAACATCTTTCTGGACATCTTGCAAGCTGTTCTATCCACTGTGCATCCTAGAGTAAACAGGGGTATGTTGGAGGCAAGCTCTGGGTGAGCTTTGGGCGGGCTTGGACTTGCTCTTACAACAGGTCTAGCTCAGAATGTCTAAGTTTCATCCAGGATGTCCTGGGAAAAGTTTGATTATTGCCCCAAGAAGTCCATCTAAGTGCCAAAAAGGTACCTAAACTGACCAGATGACCCCAGGAGGGATTAAGTAATGATCTCACACACTCCCAGTGGTTACTGACCCCCTCCCAGCCCCCCCCCAAAAAAAAAATTGAAATGAAACAGTACATACCTGTCTCTAGTATAGGAAAGCCTAATAGAGCAGCACACAGGTGTCTGAAGTAGCCTGGAAAGTAGGCTAATGAGATATAGAGTGGAGGACCAAGGCCCATATGCCACTCTAACCACTATATTTATGGTGGAAAGTGTGAGCCCACCACAATCCTACTATATTAATACCTTGTAAGGCCTTTTCGAGTGAACTAATTAATCTGATATCAAATGTTTTGGAACAGGTAGAACTGTGGATGTTGCAGTTCAAGTTGAAACTTAGGGCTCCTTTTACTAAGGTGTGCTAGCGTTTTAGTGCGCACTACATTGCCGCGTGCTCTAACCCCACACTACATGCCAAAAACTAATGCCAGCTCAATGGAGGCATTAGCGTCTAGCTTGTGCGGTATTGCAGCACGCACTAAGCATGCGCTAAAACCGGTTTTTTAGCTAGTCCCAATGATAAAATCCAGGAAACGACTATCCAACTGAATGGTCAATATTTTGAAATAGTATCTAACCTGAAAATTCTGGGAATAACTTTAGATAGTTGTTTAACTTTAAGGAAGCATACTGATCAATTGATCAAAAAATGCTAAGCGATCCTATGGAAATTGAGGTCTATTAAGAAATACTTTGATACAGAGTCTTTTAGGCTATTGGTTCAGTCTACTATATTGTCCACTCTAGACTAACAAAAAAGACATTATTAAGACTGCGATTGGTTCAAAATGTCACTGTTCGTTTGATTTTTGGACTGAAGAAATATGACCATGTAGGTTCCTTTTACAACAAATTGCATTGGCTTCCATTCAAGGCCAGAGTGATTTTTAAATTTGGGTGCATCTGTTTTAAGGCACTTTTTGGTTTATTACCTTTTTATTTGGTTTCTCATATGAAATTATTTAAGTCAAATAAATATACAAGAAACTCCAGTATGTTCATCTTCCCCTCTCCAAAGGTGTGTCGTTATAAAAACTCTCTGGATAGAACATTAGCATTTCAAGCAGGGAAGATGAACTCCTGGATATGTCCTTTGATTGTTCAATCTCAATCTTACTTCAAATTTAGGAAATTGTTGAAAACTTATTTATTTGACAAATTTGTATGTTAACGTTTAACAATATATTAGTGATGTATTTTAAATAGGTATAAGTATTTTATTGAATTGTATTTTTTCACTAAAATGTTTCAGTTTTTTCTTGTTGTAAACCACCCAGAACTACTGTTAGGGTGGTATATAAGAAAATTAATTATTAGTATTATTATTATTTAAGTGCCACCTGTAGCCATAAGGGCTATTGGGGTGATAGACAGATGGGTACAGTAGGTTTTGGGGAAGTTTTGGATGGATCACCATAATTAGAAGGGGATTATTATGGGATGTACTTTAGACACTCTTTATGTGAAGTTCACAGCAGTGCCCTCTAAAGGTGCCCCACTGCTCTACTGGTATGTCTATGTTGCCAGTCCATTACAATGCTGGCCCCTCCCATATCCAAATGGTCTGCATTAGAACGTTTTGAACTTGGACAATTTTGTCATTGAAAATGGGGAATAATGTTGGACATTCTGATGGCAAAGACATCTAAGTAGATGATTTTGAAAATATAAAAATATTGAACATTATGCGATGTTGCTGGTTTTGAAAATGACCATTTTTCCACCTCTGACTTTGGACGTCTTGCTGGAAACTTCCCAAGTCAGACTTAGACATCCCATCAAAAATGGTCCTCCATGAGTCACAGTTCACCAATGTAAAGTTCAATGAATTTGGCAAAACCTTTGGGTTTCTCTTTATTACACAAAGTCTAGAACACTCTCACTCTCTAGTGCCTGAATCATATGTCAGGATCATTAAGAGGCTCTGGGCTCACAGGACAATTCTTGACTCATGCACCAGAACCTACAACTAAAATATGGAGCATCTCCTGCAACAAATATTGCCTACAGAGAAAGCTAGCACAAATATCTGCTGATAACCTTTGAAGTTATTTTTGAGGAGTTATAATTTAAAGTAAACTCCTGTAATTTCCTATATGTTTTAGAAGCTTTCCTTTTATTTAAAAGGAGGGAATTAACAAAATTAGGAAAAATTAGCATGTCGCATGTAGTTTATTATAAATATATTGTGGCAAAGGAGATATATTGAATGAAGATTGCAAAGCAATTAATGGGATATTATGCAGTATTAATTGGTGAATAGTCTGAATACAATTAAGTTGCCATTCTTCTTTGTATGGGTCTAGCTCAGATTTGAATTTTGTATTATTCCAAATAGGAAAAAGGATTAGGATTGAAGGTAGTAGTAGTAGTAGTATTTCATAATTTATAGAAATCACTTATTAGAATTGCTGAGGACTTTAAAAGGCATGTATGATCATGATATTTATAGTCATCCATGAAAGAGAGCAAATGAATAGAAGGAAAAACCAATGAGCTTTCCAATGATAACCGTCTAGGGGTATCTAAATTGTTTGACAAGGAGAACCATTGTAGTGCTTGAGATAATCTAAAGGCAGAATGATAATCTTTAAAGTTAGGTATATTCAATACTCATTGAGTTTTCGAAAGCTTTCAATTTTTGAGTGCAATTCTTGAGGGTTTACTTTTCCAAAGAATCTTATTCATTAAAGTGTCCAGTTTTTTATAAAGACTAACCGGGAGGGGAAGGAATATCATACTTAGTATGTAATTTATTTTTGGAACTAATACCATTTTAATAGCTTCAACTCTGCCCCACCATGATAAAAATAGGGGAGACCAAGATACCAAAATAGAAGTAGCTAATTCCATAATAAAATTATAGTTGAGTTTCATATTTTTTGTATATAGAAGTACTTTATCAAATCCCTAGATATTTTATTTTATGGTTTTACTCTTAATCAGAGACCCAGAACCCCCCCTTATGGCCTCTATAGGTCCCTGTACCAGCCCTATAGAGATATAGAGCTTTCCCCCCCATTGGCCTCTGCAAATGTAACAGACCCCCTACTGTACAAAAAGCAATGATTTCAAGCATAAGCAAAGAAAATTCTTGACTTTTTTATGAAAGAGGGTATCTTATATGGTGCATTAAGAAAGCTTATAAAAGAGAAAGGTACTTTAAAAGAGATATTTTATTTAATAAAATTAATATACAAGACCACCATATAAATTTAAATATATGTACAGATGCTCTTCTTAGCTCATTGGAGAAATTAGTAAAATCATATTTAAACACTAACATGTCAAAATCATTTATATAGCTTTGTTGAGAGAAAAAAATTGGAAAGACCTCTTAATGCCATTAACCTTACTTTGTGCAATGGAATACTTCAAATTTTATAACTGCTCTGTGTGAAAATATGATTCAGATCAAAGAATCTGAGTATTTTGAAAGAAAGTAGTTTATTTCCTTTCCCTGCCCCCCTCCCCTTTTTACAAAACCGCAAAAGCATTTTTTAGCACAGGCCAGTGTGCTGAATGCTGTGTTGCTCCCAACATTCATAGAGTTCCTATGAGCATTGGGAGCAGTGCAGAGCATTCAGCGCACCATCCTGTGCTAAAAAATGCTTTTGCGGTTTTGTAAAAAGGGCGGGGGGTATTAAATCACAGCACATTTCTCAATATTTATTTACTTTCACAGTGCTATTCAAGGACAATTATGTGTTTGTTGGTGGTCAGTGAATGTATAATTGCCCTTTCTTTATGTTTAAAATATGGCTCTAATTGGGCAGAAGAGGATTTTGCCTATTAAACTACACTGAGCAGACTTGGAGACAATCTTCTGCAGCAATTAACCAGGCAGTGATGATGAATAGCTCCTCTGACCTCCACAGCACTGTCTGGTTAGTACTGGGGGGGGGGGGGGATCTGTAGGCAGAACTGTCACGTAACTAGTTAGTGGTGATATTTTGTCATCTAACCAGTTAATTACGCAGAAACACTTAAGGCAGCAAAATGACTGTCATAAATGTAGCCACTGAGTTAACCAGGCACTGGACTGAATATCTGCTGGAACTCAGATAACTCCCGGGATCTGATACTGAGCCGAATATTCAATGCCAGTGTCCAGACTTGGTCTAGTATGAAATATCTGGGCTTAATTTAACCTAGAGCCAAAAATGCTGACCTCCACCAGCAAAATATTGGGCAGTCAATATTTTGCCAATGACATTGTGAAGTTGAATGTCAAAGGGAGAGATCATGAAAGGATTTTTTCAGTTGGAACAAGAGTGAGTTTATAAACAAATTCCATACCTTGGGGTTTGAATCACAGTATTAAATGTCACAATTATTGATTCTGCTTTTGGTCTTTAAGACATGTTGAACTCAATCTCCTTCCTACATTGATAACTATTTGATACCATATTTACCATTCCACATACTTTGCTCCCTCCAATGAAATATTCTCACAATCCCCCCTATAAGATAAATTACAATGCATCCATCAGAGAATGTATCTTCTCAGTCAATGGTCCACAGCTTTGGAATGACCTCTCTAGTTGCATCAGATCTGAACACAATCTTGAATGCTTTAAATCCCTCCTAAAATCTGTCTTATTTTCAGATGCATTCAGCTAACAGCTCTCTTATTCCCTCTCCACTTTTTTCATATAGAACCCTGTGGAGATCAATACAGATTCCTAAGCACACTCCTGGCTTTCCACTAAACTTTACTATCAATTATGTAATTCTCTCTTCCTACTACTCTCTTACTTCAACCTGACTCTATCCCTCTTTCTTAAAAATTAAGTGATGAGTGTGTCCTGATTGTTGAATTTTAGTCGTTATTTTTGAATATTAATAGTAATAAATTTTTAAAAGTTTATTGAATGGTATATAGGTTTTGGCATATATAAATTGCTCATCTTATGAGTTCATGAATATTCAAGGATAGGAATTAATTCTATAATTTAAAAAGGAGTATTTTTGTATAAAATTCATGATGGGATTCGTTTATATGGTGTAATGTGAATGAATGATAGAAGGAATGAAGTAATGAGCAAGTCTGGATGGTAGAGCTTTAAACTATTATATAGGAATGAATGCTGAGGTTTATATCAACTGTGTTTAGGCAGCTTATGTGCTGGTTTTGGTTAAGCCATTTTTGATTATTAAATAGAGAGATGCAATGAATTTTTAAAAGGCTATAGGTTCATGGGTATTATTTAAAGAAATATGGATTATTGGAATATATAAATATATATCAATATGTTCATATTAAGATTTTTAAAATTCTCTTAGACAGTAATTAATTCTATAACTTAGAATATATTGTAGGGTAATTAATTGACACTTAAAGATTTCATTAAGAAAAAACAGAGTGTATGGGGGAGGGGGGTGGTCTGACATAAGGGTGTGCTTACAAGCTGTTGTGTTATGAGTTGAGTTGGGGTGGGGATAGAGAGCGGGTGGGTTTAGGAGTTTTTTTAGGACGTGTATTGAATAAAGGGTATATTTGTGTGATGTATTTGTATACTATTCTGGTTGGCCCAGGCGCATTAGGCCCCACCTGTGGGCAGGGTTTCAGACACATGGGCCAATCCGGCCCCATTCTGCAGCCGGCTGGCCTGTCGGACGAGCGGGATTGGCACACGTCCATCCGGCCAACATTTTACAAGTATGGGGGGTGGGATTGGGGTGGGGGGTCGGCGGGTCGGCGAGGGGTCACAGGTCGGCGGGGGGCCGATCAGGGGTTCGGGGCGGTCATTGGGGGGGTTGTGTCGAGGGCTGGAGGGCCTGGGATCCCTCCTGCCCGTATTGTAGTGGGGGGTGGGGGGTAGGGGATCCACCTGGGCAGGAGGAGTTGGGCTCCCTCCTGCCCGATCATGTAGGGGGGTGGGGGGCGAGATGCCAGGAGAGCTTGGGCTCCCTCCTGGCCTGATTGTAATCGGGGGTGCCATGGGTGCCCGGGGCAAGAGGGCTTGGGCTCCCTCTTGCCCCGATGTCGTCGGGGAACATCGGGGTGCCGTGGGGCAAGAAGGCTTGGGCTCCCTCTTGCCCTGAACGTAATCGGGAGGGTCGGTGCCGTGGGGCAGGAAGGCTTGGGTTACTTCCTGCCCTGATGTCGTGGGGGGGGGGGGGGGGGTTGGTGTGGATTCTGTAACCGGTGTTGTTTTTGACAGACACCGGTTACAGAATCCAGCTTTTAAGCAAAGGACTCCTTCGCCTAAAAGCCCTTGTGTTGGACGTTTGGGGCTTAGGCGTTTTTTTGGTTCATTATGGGGTATAAGTGTAAACATAGTGGTGGTCTGGGCGTTTAAACAGCTGAATGTAGAGGCAGGCCATTATTTTTTTTAAAAACTCCATTTGGATGTTTTTTTTGATTATGGACATTTTCCCTGCTTCTACTTTCAATGTTTAAGGCGTTAGGCCAAAAGGGGATTTAGACTTTTTTTTTTTATTATGCCCCCCTGTGGGGTTAATAATCAAAAAAAGCGTCTAAGTCCCATTTTGGCCTAAGTCCTTAAACGTTCAACGCAGAAGCAGGGAAAGTGTCCATAACCAAAACAAACGTCCTTGTTTTGATTATGGCATGCCTCTACTAAACGCCCAGATCACCACTACGTCTAAAAGTACACCCCCACGACGTCTACACTTTTTGGCCATAATGAACCAAAAAAAACCCTAAGCCCCAAACGTCCAACAGAAGGGCTTTTAGGCGAAGGAGGAGCCAGTCCTTCTCCTAAAAGCTGGATTCTGTAACCGGTGTCTGTCAAAAACAACACCAGTTACAGAATTTCCCCCCCCCACACAACAATCCAGGCAGAAGGGTGCCCAAGCCCTCCTGCCATGTTGAACCGCGAACCCTCCTCCCACTCCCCCCCCCCGACAACATTGTGGCAAGAGGGAGCCCAAGCCCTCTTGCCCCGGCAATCGTGCCCCCCCCCCCGACTCGATAGGACCAGGAGGGAGCCCAAGCCCTCCTGGCCCCAGCGACCACCCCCCTCTGATTAGAACGGGCCAGGAGAGAGCCCAAGCTCTCCTGGCCCCGGCAATCACCCCCTCTAATTCGAACGGGCCAGGAGAGAGCCCAAGCTCTCCTGGCCCCAGCGACCACCCCTCCCCGCAACTGGAATGGGCCAGGAGGGAGGCCAATCCCTCCTGGCCCCGGTGACTACCCCCCGTGACTGGAATGGGCCAGGAGGGAGGCCAAGCCCTCCTGGCCCTGGCGACCCCCTACCCCCCACCCCCCACTACATTACGGGCAGGAGGGATCCCAGGCCCTCATGCCCTCGACGCAACCCCCATCCCCCCAATGACCGCCCCCCCAGAACCCCCGATCGCCACCCCCGCCAACCTGCGACCCTCCAGGCCGACCCCACGACCCCCCCACCCCCACCCCCTTCTCCGTACCTTTTAAAGTTGGCCGGACGGACAGATGCCAAACCCGCCCGTCCGGCAGGCAGCCAGCAGGGGGGGCGATCGGGGGTTCGGGGGGCAGTCATTGGGGGGAAGGGGGTTGAGTCGAGGGCAGGAGGGCCTAGGATTCCTCAAGCCTGTAATGTAGTGGGAGGTGGGGGGTAGGGGGTCGCCGGGGCCAGGAGGGCTTGGCCTCCCTCCTGGCCCATTCCAGTCGCAGAGGGGTGGTCGCCGGGTCAGGAGGGCTTGGCCTCCCTCCTGGCCCAGGAGGGCTTGGCCTCCCTCCTGACCCATTCCAGTCACGGGGAGGGTGATCGCCGGGGCCAGGAGAGCTTGGGCTCTCTCCTGGCCCGTTCGAATCAGAGGGGGGGGGGTCGCCGGGGCCAGGAGAGCTTGGGCTCTCTCCTGGCCCGTTCGAATCGGAAGGGGTGGTCGCTGGGGCCAGGAGGGCTTGGGCTCTCTCCTGGCCCGTTCAATCAGAGGGGGGGGTCGCCGGGGCCAGGAGAGCTTGGGCTCTCTCCAGGCCCGATGTTAATCGGCGGGGCAAGAGGGCTTGGGTTACCTCTTGCCCTGATGTTGTGTGTGGGGGGGTTGATAGATCGCGGCAGGAGAGATGCCTCATCTCCCCTACCCGATGCCATTACTCCTGTACCGGAACTGCCGCGACCTGCGGCAGGAGAGATAGGGCATCTCAACGGCCGTTGAAGAAATTTTTTTGCTCTTTCCGCTCGCGTAAACCTAGCTTGAAATAAAGATTTCTTTATTTCTTTTGTTTTTTTTCTTAAAAAAAAAAAAAAAAATTACTTTAGTTAATTTCTTTTTCAGTTTTCGTTTCGCCCCGGCGGGGCCTGTTGCCACAATCGAAGCCTCGGCCTTTGATTTGGCAGAGGCTGTCTTTACTTTCATGCCGCCTCAGCCCGGGTTTAAAAAGTGCCAGCGGTGCGCTAGGCCAATTTCACTGACAGACCCGCATAACTGGTGTCTGCAGTGTCTTGGTCCCGACCATCAAGCGTCCACTTGCACCCACTGTGCAACTTTGAAAAAAAAGAACACTTAAAAACCGCCAAATCCAACAGCGGTTGCTCTTCGGTGCCGAGATGTCCGATTCCACCGTACCGGCACCGACATCGGTCCAATCTCAATCGGCACCGACTTCATCGACACCGCGTGATACCGCGCCGGCGTCGCATCCAGCAGGTAAGCCGGCTAAGAAGCCTTCCCCGCTGGAGCGTCCTCCGGTCTCCACTGCAGTGAGTCCAATCCTGCCGACCGCGAGGCGTCCACGGAAGCACTCCGCTCCGATCGAAGTTAGCCCCTCGACATCGGGTTCTTCGTCGGAGTGTCGAGCGGCACCCAAGGTACCGCAGAAGAAAAAAGCGGTACCGGTGCCTTCGCTGGACGAGCGTATTGCCGCTGTTCTGCAGGTACAGCTGAGAGAGCAACTCCAACAGCTACTTCCTGCCCTTTTACCCCAGAACCTTCCAGTTCCGGTCCGGTCGGAGCCACCGGTACCGATGGTGGAACGCCCTCTTTTATCGGCATCCACTTTATCGGTACCGGTTCTTACCACCTCATCGACTTCGATGCCGGTTTTAGCTCCAGAACCTAAATCTCACCACCAGGCGGTACAAACCTCGGTACCAGCACAACAGGTTGCATCGCCTGGTACCGTATCCATGAGGTCGGGCAAGTCTACCCATAAAACCCGACACCTGGAACCCTCCACACCAGAGTCTCGACACCATGGCTCTCAGGTTAGGGATCCTGACTTATGGGGTGATTCTGAAGAGCCCTTTCTGTCCGAAGGTGAATGCTCTTCTGATGAGGAGGAACGGCTAGTTACAAATCCCTCTTCTCATCTGGATTCCACATCTTTTCCATCTTTCTTAAAGGAAATGTGTGAATCCTTGTCTATTCCCTTGGAGGCTGAGTCAAAGAAATCTAAGGCATTTCTTGATGCATTGGACTTTGACCAGCCTCCAAGGGAATTTCTTAAACTTCCTCTCCCTTCCCTTCCTCTCCCTTCCCTTCCTCTCCCTTCCCTTCCTGTTACCTCCCCCCTGTCCAGCAGCACCCCTTACCTGCTCCCCCTCTCCAGCATCCGGCTTCCTGATCTCTTCTGGACCACCGGCCCAAACTGCTGCCGCCACTACTGCTCTTCCAGGTATTGCTGTGCAAAGCTCACGCTGCAATTTCCTTTGCTATCTCCTTCTCTTTCAACTATATTTCCTTCTGTTGCTGCTTTTGCCATTCCTTCTCCTTGCGTCTGCCTTCCTCTTCAAAGCAGCCTTCTGAGGTTCGCCGGCAAGCTGTAGCGAACCTCGCAGGCCGCTCTTCACCTTGGTAGCACGTTCCCTCTGATGTGATCGCGTCAGAGGGAACATGCTACCAAGGTGGAGAGCAGCCTGCAAGGTTTGCTACAGCCGGCCGGCGAACCTGAGCAGGCTGCTTTGAAGAGGAGCAGCAGCGGCGGCAGTGGTTGGTGAGTGAGGATGGGAGAAGGGAGTCACCGGCATGTTCCCTGCCTCCATGTTTGAAAATGGAATTTGGCACGGAGGGACACATCATGCTGTCAGGGAACACGCCGTCCTAAGTGCACATGGGCACTTAGGGTTTTATTATAGAGGATTTTTCTCCCAGAGGAGCTCAGAATGGTTTACATGAATTTATTCAGGTACTCAAGCATAATTCCCTGACTGTCTCAGTGGGCTCACAGTCTATCTAATGTACCTGGGGCAATGGGGGAACAGGGTCACAAGGAGTAGGGTGGGCCTGCACAAACAACCTCAGGGTGACTAGGCTGCAACTCCAACCTTAGTGCTGCATTTTCGGACATAATATGTGACAGATAGCTTGGTAAACTTAGACAAGATGGCAAACATAGCTAACAAAGCATGGTAAAACATGAAACAGTGAGGCATAGCATGGTGAGCATGGTTCAGCAAAACAGCATGGCAAACAGTTTTACAAAACATGGTTAATATAGTATGACATGGCTTGGCAGAATGGTGTGGCAAGTGTGCATGACAGACATAGCATGGAAGACATGGAACGGCAAACATTGTGTGGCAGCCATGGCTTGAGAGACTGTAGCATAGCAGACAGTGTGGCAGACAGAGCATGGTAAATATGACGTACAGTATGGTATAGGAGAACAGTGGTGAAACAGTATGACTTAGTGTGGTAGAACATTGTATGATAGAATGTGGTATGGTCAAAAATAGGATGGAGCTCATCAGCTTATGAAACTCAAGATAGGGCTCCGAATGCTCCACTTTGTTAGAGGGTCCAGGGGATTTGGATTGGCGCAGGATCAGGGGAAAAGGTGTGGTTTTATAACTTTCCTGAAGTTCAGTAGGCCTTCTAATGATCTTATGCTGGTAGGTAATATGTTCCAGAGGCTGCATGTATTAGACAGCCTTATGTTTATCAGATCTACTAAAGAGAAGCCTCAAGACATTTAAACAAGATAACTACTGGTACATACATTGGGAGCTCTTAATTATACTAACATGAGATCTTGAAATACAGGTAATATTAGTCATCATGTTTTTCTATAAATCTGATTCAGCAGTATATATTTACTATCAAATAATTTATATGTACAATCACTGAATGGGTTTTGTTGGAAGGATTCCATCAGAAATATGTAAATAGAGCGATTATAGAGTGGGACATATGATTCCTGAAGTTATAAATATTGGTAATAGTACTGTGTTGAAAGCAAGAAGGATAACAAATTGGCTGTCCTTTGATTATGTCCAGTATAATGTTGAATAGACTTGAATCCAGACCTACCAAATCTCCCATTTTTGCAGGTCATCTCCTGCACTCCCACCAGGAAGCCAGTCAGGGAACATGGCCTGCTTCAGCTGCAACTATTTATAACTTTGAGACTTTGATATGCCAAATGATTGTTGTAACTGTAATAAATTTACCATTTTCCCATTCAGAATTACATCATTTAGAGTACGAATGCCTGCCTGTAACTCAAGTTTCAAGTTTATTATGCAATTTGATTAATCGCCTATTCTACATTCTAGGCAATATACAAACATAAATGAATAAATAAAAACTTGGGATAATTATTACCAATGTTTCCAGAGGATTTTAGACTCGCCGATTTGTATCTTGGAATTCAACCATAGGGATTGATAGTTGATTTGCTGTATCGGAATAGGAGTTAAAGCATCTATAAATTTTAACATCATCAGTCAAAAAAGTCCAAGTGTCAATAATAAAACCGGGTTCTGGTCGTATTTATAAACGTCCTAGGCCTTTATAGTGCAGCTTAAAGACCATATCTAAATGGGGCATGTCAGGAGGAGTGTCGAGGGTGGGATTTGGGCAGGACATGGCAGGAGAAGGAAGCAGCGGCTTCAAGGCAGCGAGGTAGCCGGGAGAGGAGAAGAGCGGCGGTGAGGAGCGGGTAGCGGCGAGAGTTAGCTCCGCCCACCCACGTCACCAGCCACGACACCAGAAAGATCAGCGCCCGGACTCCCCCTTAAGAGGGGGGGTGCCAACGGCGCGCGGCCATTCGGCACACAGCGAAGGCGAGCGGCAAAGGCGCTCGCCTTAGCGAGAGCGCCTTTGCGAAGGAGCCTTGGAAGGAGCCCAGCAGCGAATCCTAAACTTCTAACTTTAAAATTAAAAAAAAAAAAAATTTTCTTCTGTTCCCATTCTCCTCTTCTCTCTCTATTCTTTTAGCTAGCTGCCCGCCGAGCTAACTCACACTCAGCCAACCCTTCAGATACCTTCAGCTCTTAACTTCTTATTCTCTCAGACACCCAAATCTTTCATAATCTCACACTAGCCCTCAGTGGGATCTTTCTAACTCTCTTTTCTTTTTCTGGCCCTCAACCTTCCTATAGGCCTCATCGATGAATCTCTCGAGGTCCCTCACCTGGACCACAATGGGGCCTGCTCCGTCTGTGTCCTTGGTTGACCAGCTCGTCTCCTCTGTGGTGCGCAGTCCCTCCAGTCCCTCCAGTTCCTGGACCCTGGCCCTCAAACTGCCGACCTCCATCCTCAGGCTTTCCAGCTCCTGATACCGACTGCATATGTACTCCCGCCTTCCCAAGGGGAGGTAGTCGTACATATTGCACTCTGTGCAGTATACCGGAAAGTACCTCTGGGATCCTGGGTCCTCCATCGCTCTCGTGAAGTGCTGGTGTGCTCCTGCTGTGGGTAAGAGAGAGAGAAAAGAGAAAAGAGAAAAAGAGAAAAGAGAAAGAGAAAAAGAAAAAAGAAAAAAGAAGAGAAAAGAAGTGAATTACTTGGTGTTTCGGGCTCCCTCGCAAGGCTCCTTCGCAAAGGCGCTCTCGCTAAGGCGAGCGCCTTTGCCGCGCGCCGAACGGCTGTGCGCCGTTGGCTCCTCCCCTTTTATGGGGGGAGTTAGTCTGGTGACGTCGGGGGTAGGCGGAGCTAACTCTCGCCTCTTCCCCTTTCCGTGTACCGTCTGCCTTTCTCCCGGTCTGCTCCGCTACTCAGTTCCTCACTCCGCTCCTCTCTGTCCTCTCTCCGCTTCACTGCCTCCTCCGCTCTGCCTCCACTCTCTCCTCCGCTGCCTGCTCCCTCCTCTCTCGCCCTGCTAGCCCTCTCTCCGGTTCGTTCTCCTCCCTGCACCGGCCTCACTGTCTCCTCCGCTCTGGTTACCAATTTCATATTGCATTCAATTCAAAATCCTGATGTTAACTAATAAAGCATTTCATATTTTAAGAACTTTAGAATTTGCCGCTGCTGGGTCAGACCAGTGGTCCATCGTGCCCCGCGGTGGCCCCCAGGTCAAAGACCAGTTCCCTGAGACCAGCCCTACCTACTTACGTTCCGGTTCAACTGGAACCCATCCAACTTTGTCTTAAATCCCTGGAGGATGTTTTCCCTTATAACAGCCTCCGGAAGAGCGTTCCAGTTTTCCACCATTCTCTGGGTGAAGAAGAACTTCCTTACGTTTGTACAGAATCTATCTCCTTTTAACTTTAGAGAGTGCCCTCTCATTTTCCCTACTTTGGAGAGGGTGAACAACCTGTCTTTATCTACTAAGTCTATTCCCTTCAGTATCTTGAATGTTTCTATCATGTCCCCTCTCAGTCTTCTCTTTTCAAGGGAGAAGAGGCCCAGTTTATCTAATCTCTCACTGTAGGGCAACTCCTCCAACCCCTTTACCATTTTAGTCGCTCTTCTCTGGACCCTTTCGAGTAGTACTGTGTCCTTCTTCATGTACAGTGACCAGTGCTGGACGCAGTACTCCAGGTGAGGGCGCACCATGGCCCGATCCAGCGGCATGACAACCCTCTCTGATCTGTTCTTGATCCCATTCTTAATCATTCCCAGCATTCTGTTTGCCCTTTACGCCGCCACGCATTGCGCGGATGGCTTCATCGTCTTGTCAACCAGTACTCCCAAATTTCTTTCCTGGGGGGGTCTCTCCTAGAACTGCCCCGGACATCCTGTATTTGTGTATAAGATTTTTGTTACCGATATGCATCACCTTACACTTATCCACATTGAACCTCATCTGCCATGTCGGGGCCCATTTCTCGAGCGTGTTTATGTCACGTTGCAGATGTTATCTGAATTCATTAACTATTCCCTATATTCCATCATGAATGCATATATCTCTCCAAGACAGCCAATGCATATATCTCTCCAGCAGCCAATAAAATCAACTGGGAATCTACTCGATGTAAAGCTTTATTTTACTTAGCACCCAGCTCCTGGAAGCACAGAGAATGTACGTCCCCAATTTCAGGAAAGGCTGCAAGAACAAGCGATCAAAGGACCCGGTTTGGATGTCAATAGAAGTAAAGAGGGTGATAAAGGACAAAAAAGTATCTTTCCGGAGATGGAAAGAGGACCCAACAGAGGAAAATCGCCAGGCGCACAGGAAATGCCAAAAGGAATGCCACGGGAGGTTAGAAAAGCAAAAGAGAAATACGAAGAGGGGCTGGCCAAGGAGGCGAAAAACTTCAAGGCATTCTTCAGTTACGTTAAGGGGAAGCGACCAGCGAGAGAGGAGGTAGGGCCGTTGGACGATGGGGACAGGAAGGGAGTGATTAAGGAGGATAAAGAGGTAGCTGAGAGGTTGAACATGTTCTTCTCGTCGGTTTTCACGAGCAAAGACACATCTAATATACCGGACTCAGAGGAGCTCATGAGTGGGGAACAGGCTGAAAAATTAGAGCACATAGAGGTAAGTAGGGAGGATGTCCTCAAACAGATAGACAGGTTAAAATGCGGCAAATCACCGGGCCCGGACGGGATCCATCCAAGGGTGCTGAAAGAACTGAGACAGGAAATAGCGGGCACAATCCAACATGTTTGCAACCTATCCTTGAAAACTGGTGAGGTGCCAGAGGACTGGAAATTGGCAAATGTCACACCGATCTTCAAGAAGGGATCGAGGGGTGACCCCGGGAACTACAGGCCGGTGAGCCTGACTTCAATAATAGGGAAGATGGTGGAAGCTATGATCAAGGACGGCATTTGCGAGCACATCGAGAGGAATGGCCTACTGAGAACAAGCCAGCACGGATTCTGTAAGGGAAGGTCGTGCCTAACGAACCTTCTGTACTTCTTTGAGGGAATAAGCAGTCGGATGGACAATGGGGAGCCCATAGACATCATTTACCTCGACTTTCAAAAGGCTTTCGACAAGGTGCCACATGAAAGGCTACTTAAGAAACTGTGGAGCCACGGGGTGGGAGGGGATGTGCACAGATGGATCAAGCACTGGCTGTCGGGTAGACTGCAGAGGGTTGGAGTAAAGGGCCAATATTCTGACTGGCGGGGAGTCACGAGCGGTGTGCCACAGGGATCGGTGCTGGGGCCTTTACTCTTTAACATATTCATCAATGACCTGGAAAAGGAGGCAAAGTGTGAGGTTATAAAATTCGCAGACGATACCAAAATGTGCGGCAGAGTTAGGACCAGGGAGGAGTGTGAGGACCTACAAAGGGACCTGGACAAGCTGGAAGACTGGGCAAACAAATGGCAAATGCGCTTCAACGTGGACAAATGCAAGGTCATGCATATAGGGAAAAAGAACCCGTTGTTCAACTACAAATTGGGGGGGGGGGTATTGTTGGGAGACAGCAGACTCGAGAGAGACTTGGGTGTGCTGGTGGATGTATCACTGAAGCCATCTGCACAGTGCGCAGCAGCCTCGAAAAAAGCCAACAGGATGCTGGGCATCATAAAGAAGGGCATAACAACCAGAACACGGGAAGTCATCATGCCATTGTATCGAGCGATGGTGCGTCCGCATCTGGAATACTGCGTTCAGTATTGGTCGCCGCACCTCAAGAAGGACATGGCGGTACTTGAGAGAGTCCAAAGGAGAGCAACAAAAATGGTAAAAGGGCTGGAACACTGCTCATACACCGAGAGGCTGGATAGGCTGGGGCTCTTCTCTCTGGAGAAAAGGAGACTCAGGGGAGATATGATAGAGACCTTCAAGATCATGAGGGGCATAGAGAGGGTGGATAGGGACAGATTCTTCAGACTGAAGGGGACAGCAAATACGAGGGGGCATTCTGAGAAACTGAAGGGAGACAGGTTCAAAACAAATGCAAGGAAGTTCTTTTTCACCCAAAGGGTCGTGGACACTTGGAATGCGCTACCGGAGGAAGTGATCAGGCAGAGTACGGTACAGGGATTCAAGCAGGGATTGGATGGATTCCTGAGGGATAGAGGGATCGTGGGGTACTGAGTAAACCAACCTGGTCGTGCATGTGCAAGACCGGAGGGCTAGGACTTCGATAGGAGGGCAGAACTTAAATGGGAAACCAAGGTGGCAAGGGAGCCCCTTCTGATGATTCAGACAGGCCTTGACCTGTTTTTGGCCACCGCGGGAGCGGACTGCTAGGCAGGATGGACCTGTGGTCTGACCCGGCAGAGGCACTGCTTATGTTCTTATGTTCTTATTCATTTAGAATTAAATTTTAAAGCTTTTAGGCTCTTAAAGACCTTCTTTTTTCAGTTAGCTTTCGGCTCAGATATTCCCCAAAATGATCACATTTATTAACAAAGTATGCAGACATCTTTTTACATAGTGGGCTCTTAAGAAGATATGTAGGCACCCATTAACTATTTTTTAATTTTATTTTCTCGTTTCTTTTTTTTCTTGTATAGGTCTTTCCTGTATATTATGGAGTTCCTTTCTTTTTTTATGTATTTGTTTTTTATGTTAGCCACCGAGAACTGTTGTAAACTTCAGTGGAATATCAAATTTTAATACACATAAACATTTTTTATATTTAGGGATCATTTTGGATTACAAACTATCTTTTTCTTAGCATATCTCTGCTTTGTCTAAAAGATGTTTTTATACATTATGATAACTGTAATCCATCAAACATTACTTAAATGAAGATGTATTACACACTTTCATACATGCATTTTTAGTATCTAAGTTGGACTAAGAGAATGCTATTTACTTTGGCGTCTCACACTCCAACCTTAAACATTTGCAGACTATTCAAAGAGAGATAAAGAGAAAGGAGAAAAGGAAAAACAATAAACTGTAAACACTCTAAATGCATTGTATCTGATGGTATTAGGGATACAGTAGTGGAGGAAAGGAAGCGTGAGGTAGGGAAAGTATGCAGACCATGCTTCATAGAATAATTTCTAACCACTGTGTGTGTGTCTTTATATGTGTGGGTATATCTGTGTGTTTGGATACTATATGTCCCTTTCCATATGTGTATATATTGTCACAAGCCCGAGTCCAATGCCGGCCTTGTGCCAGGGAAGAGTCACAAAAATCACTCCCTGAAACTAGTCCGGGCCAACCATGTTATCCCTGTTAGACAAGAGCAAGAACAGGAAGCACAGGCTGTGTTTAAACCTGAGGCAGAACACAGCCTGATGAAAGCTGGTAAGGGCCCTTTAAATCCTCCATTTTGTGTCAAGCTGGCTAAGCAGGGGAGAAGGAAAACACAGCTGAAGGAAGTTCAGCCCCGGAGTAGGGCTGGGCGTGGTACAGCAGCTTGGCAGCATTTAGAGGGCTGGCTGACCAAGAGGAAAGGAGACAGAGGAGAAGCTCTCATGTGGAAGGAGTCTCCTAGTCCCCCTGAGCCAAGGGACATTGAGATGTTGGACACTGAACTAGAGGATACAACCCTGGTAAATCCTGAAGGTGAAGCTGTGGAGTACAGCACTTTACCTGAGGTGGGAATGGGTGAAGAAATGGAAACTAATTAATTTGGAATTGGTTTTTTTTGTGCGCTGAGTTTTGTTAAATGTTTCCTTTTCTGTTGAACCTGAGGATTTGCTTGAAGTCTGCTAATGAATGGAAGATATGCTAGTCAAGGGTTTTGCTGTTGTGAGAAAGTTTTTTTTTCTTGCTTATCAAGAGCTGCTGTGGAACAAAACTTCAGCAAGCAGGTGTGAATATCCTGGAAGTTTGAGATAGGATTTACACTGTGTCATGGTGAATAGTTTGGGAGTTTATTTTTCTTTTGGATACCAAAGAACCCTTTGACAAATCTACCATATTTGTTGCTGCATTTAATGAGGCTGTACAGTGCAGTATACCACACAGAGTTTGCCAATTTCCAATAAGACTCTGGAGGAGTTAAGGACTATTAAGGAACTTTATTATACCTGGGACATTGCTAAGAAACTTTGAAACAGATTTCCAGACCAGGCTGGTTTCTTTCATGTTATGTTGTATGTTTTTGCCAAAGACCTTTTTGGAATACATTTTTCTTTTGATGCATTTTACTTTGACTTGTGAACTGAACAATAAATTTGATTTTTTGTTATTCATTACTTACCTGTGTGAGGCCATCCTGTTTTTTTCACATAAGATAAGTTTATGCACAACAGGGACTTCCTCCTTCTTGAGGAAGCACGCTGGGGAGAATATTACGAGCGTGGGCCGGTTACTGCAAGCCTTAAGGACCGGCCACCCTACAATATGTGCATAAAAAACCATATTCTATATACAGAATGTGCACCTTATAATATTGTGCTAAGAACTAGAGAATAACATAGGGACAAATTTTTCTCCGTCCCTGCAGGAACTCAATTTCCCCGTTCCATCCCCGCAAATTTTGTCACTGTCCTTGTCCCTGTCCCATTCCTGTAAACTCTGCCTTAACTGCACAAGCCTCAAACACTTATATTTTAAAGTGTTTGAGGCCTGTGCAGATGAAAACAGAACTTGCAGGAATGGAGCAGAAAAGAACTCTCCAGGACAGGACAGGAAAATGAGTTTCCGCGGGAATGGGGAAAAATTTGTCCCTGTGTCATTCTCTACTAAGAACCAGTGATTGCATAACTTATAGGCACACCCATTTAGGCTAAAGAAAACCAGGCCTAAATACCTGGGCCTAACTTGTGTGCGCGTCAGGGTCTGATTCTATAAATGGCACCTAGGTTAGGCAATGCTAGATGCTCTAATCACAGATGCCTAGCAGCATCTAACTAAAATTTGTGTGTTATTTGTTTTTCAATGGATTAAAGAGCATGGTAATTGATCACACCATTAAATCATATTAAACATCAATTATTTTAATGGAAACATGAAACATGATGGCAGATAAAGGTCAAATGGCCCATCCAGTCTGCCCATCCGTGAACTATCAAGTCTCAAGGTGAACAAGGCCATGGGACCGGACAATCTACATCCCAGCGTACTCAGAGAGTTGTGTGATGTCCTAGCGGAACCGTTTTCCATGCTGTTCAATCTTTCACTGAGTACGGGAAGAGTCCCCTTGGACTGGAAAACAGCTAACGTCACTCCACTGAACAAAAAGGGTTGCAGGGCAGAAGTTGCGAATTACAGACCGGTGAGTCTCACATCGATAGTGAGTAAACTCATGGAAACACTAATTAAACATGAATTAGATACAATCCTGAATGAGGAGAATCTATGGGATCCCCACCAACATGGATTTACCAAGGGTAGGTCCTGCCAATCCAATCTAATTAGCTTCTTTGACTGGGTCACAAGAAAACTGGATTTGGGAGAGTCCTTAGACGTCGTGTACTTGGACTTCAGTAAAGCTTTTGATAGCGTTCCACACCGTAGGTTATTGAGCAAGATGAAATCGATGGGATTAGGAGAAACACTAACTACATGGGTCAATGATTGGCTAAGTGGTAGACTTCAGAGGGTAGTGGTTAATGGTACCCTCTCCAAAACGTCGGAGGTAACCACACCTTCAAAAAGATATAAAAAGGATGGAGTCAGTCCAGAGGAAGGTTATTGTATGGGGACAGACTTAAAGATCTCAATATGTATACTTTGGAGGAAAGGCAGGAAGGGGGAGATATGATAGTGGCATTTAACTACCTATGTGGTGTAAATATACATGAGTTGAGTCTCTTTCATTTGAAAGGAAGCTCTGGAATTAGATTATTCCTGAGCCTATCACCTCTTAGCTTCATCCTATGCCCTCTAAGGAAATATGAGAGATCCTTGAGCCCCGAGTCCATCCTGGTGGCCATTTGTTGAACCGACCCAACTCTCAGCACATCTTTTCGGTAGTGTGGCCTCCAGAATTGTACACAGTATTCCAGATGAGGTCTCACCATGGATCTGTATAAAGGCATTATGACCTCGGGCTTCCTGCTAATGAAACTTCTACAGATACACCCCAACATTTGTCTGGCCTTGGATGAAGCCTTCTCCACTTGATTAGCAGCTTTCATGTCTTCACTAATGATTACTCCTAAATCACGCTCTGCTGCAGTCCTAGTTAAAGTCTCACCATTTAGGGTGTAATTTCTGCACGGATTTTTACTGCCAAGGTGCATGACCTTACATTTCTTAGCGTTGAAACTAAGTTGCCAAGTCGAGGACCAATGTTCCAACAAGAGTAGGTCCTGTGTCATACCGTCGAGCAAATTGCTATTACTTACTATGTTTCATAGTTTGGCGTCATCGGCGTTATTTTACCTTGAAGCCCCTGAGTCAGGTCTCCTACGAATATGTTGAAGAGGATCGGGCTCAACACTACCGAAAAGATGTGCTGAGAGTAGAGTCGGTTCAACAAATGGCCACCAGGATGGTCTCGGGGCTCAAGGATCTCTCATACAGGGAGAGGCTGACTAAATTGTGGCTGTACTCTCTCGAAGAACGTAGAGAGAGGGGAGACATGATTGAGACGTTTAAATATATCACCGGTCATATCGAGGAGGAAGATAATATTTTCTTTCTTAAAGGTCCCTTGGCCACAAGAGGACACCCGCTAAAAATCAGGGGCGGGAAATTTCATGGCAACACCAGGAAGTATTTCTTCACCAAAAGAGTGGTTGATCATTGGAATGAACTCCCAGTGCAGGTGATCGAGGCCAGCAGGGTGCCAAATTTTAAGAATAAATGGGATGCACATGTGGGATCTCTAAAAGGGTAAATTTGGGGGAGGGTCATCAGAGTTGACAGACTTGATGGGCTATGGGATATCTAAGAGGGCAAAGTTAGGGGGGTGGGTCATTAGTGTGGGCTATGGGATATCTAAGAGGGCAAAGTTAGGAGGGTGGGTCATTAGTGTGGGCAGACTTGATGGGCTATGGCCCTTTTCTGCCGTCATTTTTCTAAGTTTCTATGTTTCTAACCATTATCTCTTCCTCTCTCTAAGAGATCCCATGTGCCTATCCCAGGCTTTCTTGAATTCAGACACAGTCTCTTGTCCCCACCACCTCTACCAGGAGACTGTTCTACGCATCTACCACCCTTTCTGTAAAAAAGTATTTCCTTAGATTATTCCTGAGCCTATCACCTCTTAACTTCATCCTATGCCTTCTAATTCCAGAGCTTCCTTTCAAATGAAAGAGACTCAACTCATGTGTATTTACACCACATAGGTAGTTAAATGCCACTCTCATATCTCCCCCTTCCTGCCTTTCCTCCAAAGTATACATATTGAGATCTTTAAGTCTGTCCCCATGCAATAACCTTCCTCTGGACTGACTCCATCCTTTTTATATCTTTTTGAAGGTGTGGTCTCCAGAATTGTACATCATATTCTAAATGAGGTTTCACCAGAGTGTTATACAGGGGCATTCCAATACCTCCTTTTTCCTACTGGCTATATCTCTCCCTATGCACCCTAGCATCCTTCAACCTGTTTGGCCACCTTAACATCATCACATACAATCACAATCAAGTCCCCCTCTTCTGTCGTGCACATAAGTTCTTCACCCTCTAAAATGTATAATTCCCAAGGGTTTTTGCAGCCCAAATGCATGACCTTGCATTGCTTAGCATTAAATTTTAGCTGCCAAATTTCAGACCATTCTTCAAGCTTCCAGGTCTTTCTTCATCCTGGGTGTCTACTCTAATGCAGATTTTGGTATCATCCTCAAAGAGGCAAATCTTACCCAATAACCCTGCAGCAATATCGTTTATAAAAATGTTAAAAAAGAATAGGCCCAAGAACACAGCCTTGAGGCACACTACTGGTAACATCCCTTTCCTCAGAGTAATCTCCATTGATCACTACCCTCTGTTGCTTTCCACTCAACCAGTTCTTGGCCCAACCCATCACTTTGGGGCCCATCCCAAGGGCACTCAGTTTATTTATTAGATGTCTGTGTGGAACACTGTCAAAGGCTTTGCTAAAATCTAAATACATCACATCTAGCACACTCCCTCTATCCAATTCTCTGGTCACCCAGTCAAAAAAATTGATCAGATTTGTCTGACAAAACCTACCTCTAGTGAGTCCATGTTGCCTCTGGTCCTGTAAACTTCACCATTCTCTGTTTTAAAAGCATTTCTATTAAGTTGCTTACCACAGAAGTCAGACTTACCAGCCTGTAATTCCCTACTTCTTCCTTACTTCCACTTTTGTGGAGAGGGACCACATCCGCCCTTCTCCTCTGGTACCACTCCTGACGCTAGAGACTCATTGAAAAGGTCAGTCAGTGGAGCCACCAGAACTTCCATAAGTTCCTTCAGCACCCTCAGATGTACACCATCCAGCCCCATCGCTTTGTCTACTTTTATTTTAGCTAGCTCCTCACAAACACAACCCTCTGAAAATCGATCAGGGTCTACCACTCCTTCATCCCTATTCACGTTTGTCTTCTGTGGTCACACTCCCAGCGCTTCATTTGTGAACACAGAACAGAAATATTTGCCTTTCCATTATCAGCTTCTACCCTTTCTCCCATTCACCTTTGAGTCTCACAATGTAACTTTTGCACTTCTTCCTATCACTAATATATTTAAAAAATGTCTTGTCTCCCCATTTTACCATTCTCAGCTGATCATGGCAAAGGATCAGGTGCTATTCTCTAACCTGTGCCTCTGACATGGGTGCCGGTTAGAGAATTGGGGCAGTTAGGTGAAGTTAGGCATTTGTCCATTAGGGCAGACGCGATTCTATATAAGATGCTGGTATGTGATTCTTAGTCGCTTCTTAGGTGGCTGCTGAGACCGGATCCTATACAGAATTTTTCCCCCCCCAAGGGCCTCCAAGGCTGAGATAACAAATCAGTTCTTTAATGAGAAACTCAACATGAGCCGTGTTTCAGCATAAACGCCTACGTCAGGGGTCAATTATTGAGATCCATTCTGTACTAAAAGCTGATTAATCAACAGTTCACCTCATTAGCACTGCTTCTCAAATGCCACCACAGCAAACTCCTTTGGGGTGAACTGTTGATTAATCAGCTTTTAGTATATTATATAATTTCTGGTATAAAATCTACCAATATACCTTCAAGTGCTCCATTTCACTTGCTCTGGTTTCTAGATAAAACACAGATAGCAAATTTAAATGTATCTAACTGCACAATGCATGCATAAGTGGGACCCTGTGCTCTCAGAGCTCTGCTGGCAAAATTGTAATTTTCTAGGCATATTTGATCTTTTATGATAGAACAGTCCTCATATTCTACCCTTCTGTGACGGCATGTTTTGTGGTTGTGATATATAAACTCTCTGTCACTCTCTCTGCACTGGTAGTAGGTGCTGATTCTGAATGGTTAAATTCCAAAACTAGGGCCCCCTTTTATCAAGCTGTGGTAGAATGTTTTAGTGTGGGCCGGCGAGGTAAATGTTCCGATGTTGATAGGAATTGAATAAGCATCAGAGTATTTACCTCACCAGCCCACAACTTAATGGAAGGGAGCCTAGGTTTCTCTTATACCTAGTATTATTAATCTTGCACCTTTCCAATGGAAGTTCAAGATGAGCTGCATTCTGGTACAGTAGCTATTCCCTTGTCCCCAGAAGGTTATAAGCTAAGGGATTCTTTTCCTAAGGTCTGCTAATGAATTAGTGTGTGCTAAGTGCTATGCAGCCCCTAGTTAAACACTGAACTGTGTGGCACTTACCAAATGTTAAGTCTGTCAGCATACCCTAGTTAAGGTACCCCTAAGTTTGTAGGGTCACTTGCCCAAACCTCAAGGAGTATTAGTAGGATTTGAACCTTGGTCTAACCACAAAGTTATTCCTCCATTTATTCTTGGATTTCTGGCTAAGTACTGGAAAAGCCACTTTCCATCTACTAAGATGGTGTGGCTCCAAAAGATCTGGAAGATTAGAGAAAACGCCCTAAGCTTTAAGGGTGTGCTGAGCTCAGTTTCAGGAAATGTGGAATCCATTTTTAGTCTCTATAGATCTTTGAAATATTTGAGGGGTGATTGGCTGGAGTTTCTTTCTCACTGTTTTATTATGTTAAAACTAGTGTTTAAGCCCATTATATTAACAGATGCTAGAATAGATGTCTGCCTGTCTGACTTTCTTTCTTTCTGTCTCTCTCCCTGCCCGTCTCTTTCTTCCTTTCTTTCTGTCTCTCTCCCTCCTGCAGTCTATCTTTCTTTCTTTCTTTCTCTCCCTGCCCCATCTATCTTTTTTCTTTCTTTCTGTCTCTCTCCCTGCCCGTCTCTTTCTTCCTTTCTTTCTGTCTCTCTCCCTCCTGCAGTCTATCTTTCTTTCTTTCTTTCTCTCCCTGCCCCATCTATCTTTTTTCTTTCTTTCTTCCTGTCTCCCTGTCCCTGTCTATCTTTTTTTTTTCTTTCTTTCTGTCTCCTTGCCCCATCTATCTTTCTTTTTTTTTCTCTCCCTGCCCCATCTATCTTTTTTCTTTCTTTCTTTTTCTCTCTCTCCCAGTCTTTCTTTCTTTCTATCTCTATCCCTGCCCTGTCTATCTTTATTTTCCTTTCTTTCTATTTCCCCTCCCCCATCTATCTTTCTTTCTCTCTCCTTGTCCCCGTCTATCTTTTTTTCTTTTTCTCTCCCTGCCCCATCTATCTTTCTTTCTCTCTCCCTCCCAATGTCTATGTTTCTTTCTTTCTTTCTTTCTTTCTTTCTCTCTCTCTCCCTCCCGCTGTCTATCTTTCTTTCTGTCTGTCTCACTCCCTGCCCAGACCCTCGCAGAAGCCACCTTCCACCTGTGCCAGCTAAGGGATCCCTTGCCCTTTCCTCAATCCAGCTGTGGCCAGCTGGCCACACACACCTGCCCAGCTACACAACGGGCAAACACGTCCCGTCTCCCCTCTGGACCCCTTTCGCTCACCCTTGGTGCTGGATAGCTGCCTGAAGCTGCTCCACAGGAAATTTGAGAACTGCTGGGCCATAGCGAGCAGAACCGAGCCCCAGTGCGCACTTTCACACTCCTCCGCCTTTCACTTTTTCCGGGGTCCTTGCTCGCCAAAGTGGTGCCGGCCCACCCCATCCATGTACTCTCTCTCTCCTACTTGCCTATCTAGCTGGGGTCTGCTCACATTCCCACCATCTTCTAACTTGTTCCCTGGACCCTCTTCTGCTCTTCCTAGACTGCTGCCTCATCTTCAGCGCTGCCAGGAGCCCCCGAGGGATCGCTGCAGAGCCACAATTAAGCTTCCTGCCTGCCCTGGGATCGCAACACCCCCTCATGCTTCCACCCGGGGCAGTCCGCCCTCCCCCCTCCCCCCCCACTCACCCCTCCCCCCTGGTAGGTGCAGTAGTCACTGGATCCGGCCTCGCAGCATCGCCGAGGGAGGGCAATGGTGAAACCGCATGGAGTTTGAAGTGTGCATGTGTGCTAAGGGTTTTATTATAGTGGATATGCTTTATTAGTACGGAGGCTGACAGACCTGTATGGATGCATTGTTGAATCCCATTTTTAAAAATTAATTTTCCTTGTAAATAGGTTGCTATTGCTAATGGCACCTAGTAGGGTGGGGATGGGAGCAGAAGGGTATTGGGGTTTGCTTAGTACCCTTTCGGCTAACTTTTCCATAGGTCTGAGGATTTGTTCACCCATCTGATGATTGTATTTGAAATGTGGGCACTACTATAAAGGTTTGAGATTTTAAAAGGTATATCCCCTCCTTCTATAACTTTGTGCTCACTTTTAGATGCCAAGCACATCCATAGTTTGCAGAATGCTAGTACTTATGCGTGCCAGAAGCCCAAGTAATTGGTATTTATGTACAAAAGGGCTAGGTGTGAGTCTATAACACACACGCCAAAGTTAGTTACTTAGGGCCATATTTTATATATGATGCTTAAAAAATTAGCACTGAAAACGACAGCATTTAGCACAATTCTATAGGCACAGTATATAGAATCATGTATAGTGCCCATCCCTGTGTCTGACAGGCCCACCCATTTATACCAGTAAAAACCAAGCCAAAAAGTCTGCATCTGAGTTGTATATAGCTTGGGCGTATTCTGTAACAGTGCACCTAACTTTTAGGAATGCCCATGAGCCACCCATGCTCCTCGCCTGGCTATGCTTCCTTATGAAAGTCATGCACTCGGATTTACACACATCACTTTATAGAATTCACTTAGAATGTTGTGCATGTAAATTCTAATTAGTGACAACTATTACTTGTTAATTGCCAATTACTGGCACTGATTGACTTATTAAACAATTAAGTTGCATGTGCAAATTGATAATGAGTACAGATTTGTGCACGCAACTTTGGTCACACCATACGGAACCTGGCCCTTAGAGCGTAACTGTGAGGGGGCTTGGGCAAGCCATGGAAGTGTCACCAAGTAACAAATGCAACTTATAGAATATTAGTTATGCACATTGCATAGTGCACCTAGATGTGCCAACCTACCAGAAGGATAATGGATTTGATGTAATTCCTTTCTATGGTTCAAGCAAAGCAGTGTGTGTACATTATTTCTATGCAGGTACTTCCTCTGTCCCTAGGGGACTCAGAATCTATGTTATACCAGCCATTGACCTGTTGTAAGGGGGCACACTGAAATTTTGTAATGCCAACACAGTTTTATGCTTTTTCTTAGGGTGCTCCACTGTGATGCCCACATCTTAGCACCCTATGTTTATTGCTATTGTAAAATTAAAAATACAGGCATACTTTCCCCTGCACCCAAAATATATCTGCAACATGTTCCTGTGTAAACATTGCAATTTACACATCCTGTATAAGCTTTCTAAAATGCCCTCCAAGGCACAGTTACTAGGGAGAAATAAAACACATAATGAAATTATGAGCTCTCAACTTTGTTGAAAGTTTGATCCATTCTTTGCTTGAACATCCAAACCTAAAAATTTTTTGGCTAGTGCTTTTTTTTTTTTCGAGCCTTGAGCAAACTGCTAGAAAAGAAACAACACTTTTATTGACTGAGTTTGATGAGTGATAGAACTCTTAGGGAATAAAACAAATGGAAAACTATAATTTATTAGTTGCCTTTACTTCTGGCTATGAAAACTATACTTAGAATACTGTAGAGAGAAGAATAAACCACCAGGGGAGTAAAGGAAACAATTTTTAAAGCAAATGGTATCTTTTGATATCCTAAACTGGAAACAGGATACCAAAAAAGCATTATATGATAACAAATTGCTCTGTGGTACACCTCTACATTGAGATAGACCGTTGTTATGAATGTGGTCTGAATGGTGAAAGAATGTAAAGCGGTGACTGGAGAACAAAGTGGACTACAAGTGACTGGAGAACAAAGAAAAGAGCTAATTTGTACTAATATGCTAAATATGCAGTTGAATTGCTGAACAGTGATACTGAGACTTACAATTTCTTGTTTTTTAAATTATTCTTTTTATTCAGAGAGAAGCAAACATACAATTTCATATAAAATGCAAAACCAGTTGGTACGTGAAAGTATAAATACAAATAATACAACAGATACAAGTAAACAGTAATCTTAGCTTTTAATTCCTAGTAGCAAACTGTAGAGCCCCCCTATTGGAGTGCTCTTATCTAAAACACTAAATATTCAGAATTTCACCTGCCATGATTGCTATTTTATAATCTTTATCCTCCCCCCCCAAAAAAAAACACAACTTGCATTCACTCAAATCACACTAGCACATACCTCCATGCAGCCATCCCTCTTCTCTCCTTGGAGAACTAGAATATGGAACATCCAGAAATAATTGCCCAAAGGTGCGGTACAAAATCCCCCCCAATTCTTTATATGGTGCCTAAAATTTTGCACACACATTGGTGTATTAATAGGCCTTATTGGCCCCAATAATTGTCAATTAACACCTCACAAGTGATGCTAATTGGAGTTAATTGAAAGTTATGCACTTAACTTGGTAGGCTCACTGCCTAAAATGTCATGTGTCAGAGCTAGTGAATGAATCTAGAAAGGGATCATATACATTCTTTTAAGTTATGCACAAGTTTTTAGCTTATGCACCATGTACGCACAACTTAGGTGCAAGTATTTAGGCCAGGTTTTCCTAAAAGTTATGACATATAATTTGTTCTAAGCTTGATTCTACACATTGTGAATAACTTTTAAAGAATCATGCTTAGTGCCACAATAGTTGGTGCCAATTTATTAGCTGTGATCTATACAATCAGGCCCAGTATGTGTAAAGGGGTGATATGATAGAGGTCTATAAAATACTGAGTGGAGTGGAAAGGGTAGATGTGAATCGCTTGTTCACTCTTTCCAAAAATACTAAAACTAGGGGGCATGCGATGAGGCTATTAAGTAGTAGATTTAAAACAAGCCAGAGAAAATATTTCTTCACACAACGTGTAATTAAACTGTGGAATTCATTGTTGGAGAATGTGGTGAAATCAGTTAGCTTAGCAGGGTTTTAAAAAGGCTTGGATAATTTCCTAAAAGAGAAGTCCATAGGCCATTATTGAGATTGGGGAAATCTACTGCTTTTTCCTATGATAAGCAGCATAAAATCTGTTTTACTACTTGGGATCTAGCTAGGTGCATGGGACTTGGGTTGGCCACTGTTGGAAACAGGATACTGGACTTGATGGACCTTCGGTCTTATGATCTTAATTTGCAAGCTAATGTAATATCAGGTCAATCATAAAGAGGAGATAAACCTCAGATTGTACACTAAAAACCCCTTTCATCCAAGAGAAACATAAGACACCCTTGTTGAGAGTATTACCCGCAGGAGATATTAGTTGGTAGACCTTGGGCATTGTCATTGAATTGTTTGAGTTCAGTGCTTTGTTTTTATTGAAAATGTTTTGAATGCACTCTTGAAAAAAAATTTTTTTTGTACATGATGGTGCAGGTTGGAGACAACCAAACAAACGCTGCATGTTATAAGCTGGGGAGTTGGGTTTTTTTTAACCTATGATGTGGAGGCTCAGCTTGTAAATAAACCTCTGTTTTGGATGAAAGGGATTGTTTTGAATGAGCAGTCTGAGGTTTTTCTCCGCTGCTTTGATTAGACTTTAAACTATATGTTACTTATGTGTTTGAAGGCCTCCCTCTCCCCCCAGTTCCATAAATAGTGCCTAACGTTGGATGCATAAATGTATACCCAATTATAGAACAGGGTTACTTATGTGCATAACATAATTAGCTAGTTGGCGCTAAGTAGGAAATAAGTACTAATAAATGGCATTAACAAGCATCAATTGATACTAATTAGCAGTTGCATGCATCACTGACTTCCACCCCTAATCTGTAAACTGATTACATAATTTCTCTTGTGCACAACTGCAAAGATGGTATGCCAGAGCCATTCTGACTATTCTTTCACACCCCTTATAGAATAGATGCAATTACACCCCAACTGCTGATTTTAGCTGCCACGATTTACACCAGCATAAGTGATCATGCTTAAAGTTTGGTGCATAGCTGCAGATGTAATAATAACTTTATTTTTCTATAACACCAGTCAGATGACTTCTAGGCGGTTCACATCGAAAGAAGGCTGGACATTCAGCGAATTACAAATGCATGAGGGGAATGTTACAGAAGAAAAGGGTTGTAGGGGAGGGAAAGTGAGAGGTGTAGGAAGATTGCCTGAAGATTGCTTCGGGTTTGTAGGGGTAAAAAACGTAGTGAGCGCGGATTGGTCTATTTAGGTGATGAATTTGTCAGAGTGGTTTTGATAGATTTTCAGAATGCGTTGTAGGTCTGTCTGGTTTTATTTATGGAGTTTCCAAGCCAGGATTGTTGTCTGTTAGCTTGGAACATGAAGGTTCTGTCAAGGTATGATGTACTCTAGTATTGTATGATATATTTGGCGTACTTCTCTGCCATTATATGATAAGAACCTGGTTAAAACCCAAAGAGTATCAACATTCCATGCTACCAATCCAGGGCAAGCAGAGACTTCCCCCATGTCTTAATAACAGACTATGGACTTTTCCTCCAGGAATTTGTCCAAACCTTTCTTAAAACCAGCTACGCTATCTGCTTTTACCACATCCTCTGGCAAAGTGTTCCAGAGCTTAACTATTCTCTGAGTGAAAAATATTTTCTCCTATTGGTTTTAAAAGTATTTCCCTGCAGTTTCATCAAGTGTCCCCTAGTCATTGTCATTTTTGACAGAGTGAAAAATTGATCCACTTGTACCCGTTCTACTCCACGCATTTCTCTCTATTTATAGAATTCCCCCCATAATGTATATAATGGGTCTTATGTACTTTTTACTACTTTGGCCTCTACAGCATGGAAATTTTTGGAGCTTAGTGTATAAGAAAATTGGGCTCATTTTGATATTTTTATATATAAAACATTTTTATACACAATGGGCCTGATTCTCAAAATGGCGACCCAATTGTAGGTGGTGATAGGCGTGCCCCCGCCATCTAGCAGACCAATCGGGATGTACTTTTTTTTTTTTTTTTTTAATCGATGTGGCGAATGACACCTACAGAAGTACCTAGGCATACCTAAGGCCAGCATAGGCATAGCTTACACAAGCAGTGGCTTTAGGCATCCCTAGTTGTGCTTAAGAGCTTCCAAAGGTATGAATCAAACGGCTTAAATGTAGGCTTGTAAAACACTAGCCTACATTTAAGGTGTGCGTACAAAGAATAGATGTGATTCTGGATGCAGCACCTATCGGTAATTTATTTATTTAATTTTATTTATTTCTTCTATTTCTGCGTTGCTGATACCTAGGTAGGCTCAAGGCGACTTATAGAAAGGGGCGAGCATGGAGAGGGGGGAGGAGGGGAGGGAGAGGAGAGGAGAAGAGAGGAGGTGGGTAGGAGGGGGGTAGGGAGAGGGGTAGGGGGAAGGAGAGGATATAGGTGATTAAGTGTCAAAAAGATGAGTTTTCAGTTTCTTCCAGAATATGATGTGGTTAGGTTTTGTTCTGGTTGTTTCTGTAAGGTCATTTCAAGTTTTTACACCTAGAAAGGTGAGCATGGAGTGGAAAACACGTTTGTATTGAAGATTTCTTGTGGAAGGGAGATTTAGAAGTACAGTGGTACCTCGGTTTACGAGTGCACCAGTTTGCGAGTGTTTTGCAAGACGAGCAAAACATTTGCAAACTTGGTGCCTCGTAAACCGAGCTTGCCTCGCTGTATGAGCACCCCCCCCCCCGCGATCCATTCCCCCACTTGAGGCCACCGACGCTGCTCCATACCCCTTCCCGCGTTCCAGCATCCTCTCCTGCAAACCGGCATCCTCTCCCGCTCACATTGCCCCCCCCCACCGCGATCCTACATCCCCCCCCAAGCACAGCAATGACATCCCTTACCCCGACTGGGCACCAGTGCCGGTGCCCGAAGATCCTCCCTCTTCTGGTCTGGGCTGGACTGGACTGGCTTTGAGTCCAGGCTTTGAGCATTTGCGCATGCTCAAAGCCTTCTGGTCTCACTCTCTCCGAGATTCTGAATCTGAGAATCTTGGAGAGAGCGAGACCAGAAGGCTTTGAGCATGCGCAAATGCTCAAAGCCAGTCCAGCCCAGACCAGACCAGAAGAGGGAGGATCTCCGACGCACCGCCCAGCCCAGGCCGCGCCAGAAGAGGGAGGATCTTCGGGCACCGGCACTGGTGCCCAGTCGGGGTAAGGGATGTCATTGCTGTGTTCGGGGGGGATGTAGGATCGCGGTGGGGGGGGGCAATGTGAGCGGGAGAGGATGCCGGTTCGCAGGAGAGGATGCTGGAACGCGGGAAGGGGTATGGAGCAGCGTCGGTGGCCTCAAGTGGGGGAATGGAGCAGTGCCGGTAGCCTCGGGGGGGGGGAGGAGTTGGTGGAACCAATCAACGCGAGTTTCCCTTACTTCCTATGGGGAAACCTGGTTTGATATACGAGCAATTTGGTTTACGAGCATGCTTCTGGAACGAATTATGCTCGTAAACCAATGTTCCACTGTATTCTGTTGAGGGTTCTGTGGGAAGTAGACCATGCCTTGGAGAAGAGCTGGATGAGAGGAGCCGCAGAGTTTCCGTAAAGTATGCGGTGAATGATGCATGAAGTTTTGAAGGTTATTCGTGATGGGATGGTTAGCCAGTGCAGTTGCCTGGTGAAGGCTGTAATTGAATCTTATTTTCTCAGGTTGAAGATTAATCTAACAGCGATGTTTTGGATGAGTTGCATTTTGTGGATTAGAGCGGGGTTGGAGATCTCTCCATTCATTTTGACGATGTATTCCCTGTTTTGTAGGAAATCTGAGAATCATCTTAGCACTGTGCCTGTTATGCCAATTTTTGACAGTTTTGTTAGTAGTAGTTGGTGGTCTACTGAATCAAAGGCTGCTGAAATGTCAACATAAGAACCTAAGAATTGCCACTGCTGAGTCAGACCAGTGGTCCATCATGCCCAGCAGTCCGCACCCTAATTGAGACTAGCCCCACCAGCGCACGTTCCTGTTCAGCAGAAACTTGTCTAACATTGTCTTGAATCCTCGGAGGGTGTTTTCCCCTATAACAGCTTCTGGAAGAGCGTTCCAGCTTTCTACCACTCTCTAGGTGAAGAAGAACTTCCTTACGTTTGTATGGAATCTATCCCCTTTCAACTTTAGAGAGTGCCCTCTTGTTCTCCCTACCTACGCCACATGGGTCCAGAGTCTGCCTGATGAGAAAGTTGGCCTGGACGCTCTCTACCCCTGCCACATGGTCAGCTGAGAGAGCTTGAAAGTGAATTTTAACCCACTGGAATAACATCTGTGCCTTCAGGTGAAGGGGAGCATTTCTGGTGCCTCCTTGTCTGTTTCAAGTTTCAAGTTTATTTAAAATATTTGATATGATCGCAATATCCTATTCCACTGCGATTTACAAAGATTAAAAATAGAAAAAATAAAAAATCCATCAAACAGGACATAAAAAACAGTTATGACAAAAAATGCAATTGAGGGGGAGGGGGCTAAAAAAAATTGGATTAAATACAATTCAAAAATAATGCCACTGCGGTGGCATCCTGATTGCCTTCCCTGACAGGAAGGATTGCAACTCCAGCAAGGACAAAAGAATGGCTCTCAGTTCCAGATGATTTATGGACTACTTGCTTTCTAACAGGTACCATTTGCCCTGGAGGGAACGACCGCAGATGAGAACCCCCCAGCCACTTAGGGTGGCATCGGTCGTGAGTGACACTCACTCATCAATTCTACAAGGCATAGCCTTTGACAAGGCTTCTCCCTGGAGCTACCAACAAAGCTGTGCTTTGCCTCTGCAGTCCAGGGGAGCTGCATCTGCAGGGAGTGGGGCTGGCACATGTGAGTTCTCACCTAAGGAACAACCTCCAGAGAGGCTGCTATCAAGCCTAGCACCTGCAGGTAATGCCAGGCCGTGGGGGTCAGAAGAGCCAAGATCTCCATGATCTGCTCCCAGATACTCCAAGCACTGAGTCAGATGAAAGTGACTCTTTCGGAAGTTAACTATCCAACTCAGGTTCTGCAGGAGGTTCACCACCTGCTGATCTGCGTGCTCGCCGTCCTCCAGAGAGGGAATCCTGACTAGTCAATCATCTAGGTAAGGATGTACTTAGACACCCATTTTGCACAGATGGGCTGCTACAACCACCATCACCTTGGTAAAGGTGCGGGGAGTTGTGGCTAAACTGAAAGGAAGCACAACAAACTGGAAGTGTCACTGGAGAATGTGAAATCTCAGATATCTCCTGTGATCCAGAAAAATGGGGATGTGCATATAATCCAGAGAAGCAAAGAATTCTCCCGGTCCTACCACCGCTATGACAAAACAGACCATTTCCATACGAAAGCTAAGTAATGGTAATGGGGGGACAGGACCAGTAGCTTGGGAGACATTAATCTTATGTCCTGCTTTCCCCTGCAGCCTGACGGACCAATGTTGTCTCCTAAGCCACTGGCCCTTCCTTCTTTGCAGCTTATTAGCTATCTATGGAATGTTTGACCACTACACTGCAGGGGGAGGTCGGAGCCTTACTTCCTGCTTTCCTCTACAGCTTTACATCAAAAAGATTTCAGCACTGTTTGAGCAGTGCTATAAAAATGATTGGGGTACTCTAGTTGGTGCATATGCTGACACTAATTATTGGGGGGCTAATTTCAGGCGGGCTGGGTGTCAGAGCTTATGTCCAACTATCCTGACCATAGCCTAGGAAGCTGCCTAGCCCACCTTAAGCAGGGGGTTCAAGTCTGTTGAACTACTTCACAGAATAGACCACCCCCTGTTCATTGACATCTTTGTGGAGTAGAGATCCAGAATGTTCTTTCTGAAGCTGCAAAGGAAATTAGCAGCCTGCTTTGGGAAGTGCAAATTCAAAGCTGAAAATGAGTAATTCCTAAATGCTGAACGTTTAGCTTATTTCTCCGGGGTTAGATAGGGTAAGGCAAAAACACAAACGGATTTTGCATTTTCAAATGATGTGCTTTGTTTTGATGAAAAAAAACTACCTTTAGAAAAAGGCATATCAATGCAGGTACTCTACCCATACAGTAGATTATATTCAAAGGGCAATTGCATGGGAGGGAGGTCCAGCAACCATACAATTTCGTACCAGTTGTAATGCAATGGCCTTGTCTCTAGTATTGCTTTGTAATAAATTAGGAAGAGAGATTGTCAAATAAATTGTCAAAGTTGCTTCAAATAAAATTCAAGGAAGAATTCCCATATACAAATAGAGGGAATTAATTAACATTCACCCACTGAACTGTCCATTCCTTCCATTTGTAGGGGCCCTCAGTGGCAGATCAGTGAAAATGACAATGGGCTTCTTTGCTGTGCCTTTTCCTTTTGAGATCTGTAAGAGAACTGTACTATTTGTAGGCAGATGAAGAACTGCAGTGGGTGGCAATCAGATTGATTTGTGTACAACAGTAGCAACTGGTCTTGCAGTGACACAGCAAAGCTATCTCAGAGGGCTCCCACTGAGAAATTGGGGTATCTGCAGAAGCAAATAGAAATTGAATTTGTTTCTGCTGGTTCTTTGCCATGTTTCTAACTTCATCTGGACAATTTATTTAATGTTGCCACATCACTACTTTACTGCTGCAATTCTCTGATCACATAAAAGCTGTCAACAATAAAAAATTTGATAAATGCATGTGTGTGGTAAATAAATCCTATCATTCTTTGCAAAAAAAACTCCCCAATCTCCCTATATGTCCTGTTTATCTGTCCAAATTAGATTGTAAGCTCTTCTGAGCAGGGACCATCTATTGCATGTTGAATGTACAGTGCTGGATTCACTTTTCAGCACTTTAGAAATGATAACTAGTAGTAATAGCAGCAGTAGTAGTAGTACTACTACTACTGCTACTATTACTATCCATTCAGTCATGTCCGACCCTTGGATACTCTGTAGGGCAGTCCTCCATGGCTTCTTTCAATTGCTTGATGTTCATACCTGTGCCATTCTTTATAGTATTCAACCAACAGGCCTTTGGTCTCCTCTGCTTCCTTTTACCACTGACCATTCCAAGTAGCACCTCCATTTCTAGTGAATTCGCCCTCATCACATGTCCAAAATAGGTCAGATTCTATCTGGTAATCTTGCCTTCCAGGGACAACTCTGGGTTTATATGATCAAGAACATCTTTGTTGGTGATCCTAGCTGTCCATGGGATTTTGTCTTTGTTTGATGGTGACTGAGACATCCTTGCACTTCTATATTTGGTCCATACGCATCATGGCTGCAAACCCCGGTACTAATCGACGCTTGATCTCTGCTGTCGAACTGCCACTATGATCAATGAGGGACCCAAGAAAAATGAAGCTGTCAACCACTTCTATTTCTTCATTGTTGATCTCTTGTTGGTGATAATCATGATTTTGGTCTTCTTGATGTTCAGGTAAAAGTCCCATCTTCTCGCTTTCTTCTTTCAGCTTCAGGATCAGCTTCTTGAGGTCCTTCTTACTTTCTGCCAGCAGGGTAGTATCATCTGCATATCTCAGATTGCTGATGGTTCTTCTGCCTATTTTCACCCCAATACTCGAATCATCTAACTCTATCTTCCTCATGATTACTTCTGCATAGAGGTTGAAAAGAAAAGGAAAGGATGCATCCTTGTCTTGACCCTTTTTGATCTTAAACCATTCTACATCTCCATACCTTGTTCACATTGTAGCTTCTGAATTCACATCGGAGCCCCATTCAGTGTATCGATTAAGATAAGTCATTTATGGGCTTTAAAACCTTATTATTTATAAGCACTAAAGAGGTGGCCAATGAGGAGGCTGGCTACTGTTTACCTCGAGATTTACATGAAATATGATACTTGAGTGTAGCCGCTGAGGTCACTATAAAATTGAAGGATATATTATGTTTAAAGAGTGGGACAGATGTGTATGAATGAAATGAACTGAAGCAATTACTACAAAGAAGTTTACAATATTAATACGATTGAGAGCATGGTGATTGTTGCTTTAATAATATCACAGGCGTAAAAAACTCCACTCATAAAATACCTTTCATATCTCACAAGATACGTTTTTTCTTTCTTTTTTTGTAGTGTGCACACTAGTGGGATGTTCTCATGTGAGATATGAAAGGTATTTTATGAGTGGAGTTTTTTATGCCTGTGATAGTATTAATTCCGAAATATATCCCTCTAAGTACAATTCTTTTATTACAACTTTTCAATTCTTCTTTTTTGTTTTAGATATCATCTTATCTTCACTTCAATAGAAGACTCAGAAACACCACTCCTCTGTCCCATGTGTTAGGCGTTTTGTTTTTTTTACCGGGTAGATTTATGTGTTAAATCCTCATAGGTCAAAGTTGAAAGTTCTATAAATAAATTTTAACTATTCTTAACCCAATGAATGTTTTTGTGTATACTTTTATGTTTTTATTTCTTCAATATTATTTATTTCTTGTTAGTAGTTAGTCTTTGCTCTATGTAGATAAACTAGGTGGCTGGACCCGACATGTTTTGCTACGGCTTTGTCAAGGATCCGTCCATAACTGCTTTCATCTGACTCTCGGAAATGTTCTTTGCAAGATGGCCACTCAGGATAGAGCATAGTGCTTGTGCCTTTTTCGATTTCAAATATATTTATTGAGTTTTCAGAACAAAAACAGAGATACATAAAGAACAAAAGGAATATTGAACAAGTGAACAAGGAGGTTCAAAAGAACCAACCAGAGATCCAGACAGTACATAATACAGGTTACATTTAATATGATATGTAAGGTGATTTCAATACAAAATGAAACACAAGGAAAATCTGGAGGTTCAAAAGAACCCACTACATAGCCTGGAGAGGAGAGAGGCAAAATAGGGGAAAAGAAAGAAGAGGGGAGGAAGGTGGAAGAGAAAGACTGATGACGGAAGAGAAAAAAGAGAGAATGATGAGTGGATAAAGGTTACGGGACGGACATCCCATGTCAAACTAGGAGTAATAAGAGGAAAGAAAATAGAGGAAAATGTTTGGTTACGGTCGAGATCCAAAGATATTAGAGGAATGACAACAGTTAAGGAGAGTAGTATTGAATTGGTTCCCATATCTTGGAGACGCGCCGCAGACGATTCATAAATTCGGCAGCTTTCAGTTCGTAGGAATGAATCATAAGAACAGTGTTCCACCAGAAAACAACATTAAGCAAATCAGCAGATTTCCAATTGTGGAGAATCATTTGGATTGTTAAAGCAATTAAAATATTAAGAAGGGATTGTTGACAGGTGGAAAGGGGATCTGACACAGCTAAGGCTCTATAAAGCAAGACCTCAAAGGAGAACCCTGAGGAGATAGGGAGAATACGTTGAATAATGCGCCATATTTGTGTCCAGAAGTCCTGAAGAATGGGACATGCATATATCATATGATGAAGATCCCCTAAATCCGAGGCACAATGCCAACACCTATTGGAATCTCTAAGACCAGCCAAATACATCTTGTTAGGTGTCCAAAAGGCTTTGTAGACAAGGAAGTAGAGCGATTGAGATAGACTGGCGGACTCTGTTGGGCGAATTATTTTGCTAAAATAGTAATCCCAGTCTTGGTCAGAACCTAGCCAGGAGGAGTAAGATAACCAGATATCCGTAGATCTCTTGGATCTGGGGTATAAATGTGACCGAAGTTCTTTATAGAAAAGAGACGTGGAGTGACCGAATTCTAGAGCTAATTTTGAAAATGTCATGAGAGGAGAGGTTTGGGTATAGGAAAAAATGGATGGTGAGCTTTTTAGTAGGCAGTGTGAAAGTTGAATCCAATGAAAACATTCTGTGGTAGGTAGGTTAAACTTGTCCATGAGCTGAGCAAAGGAGAGGAGCTTGTCGTTATCCATAACCTGATTTAAGGTCCATATCCCTTTGTCTGTCCAGGATTTCCAGTGAATAGGACAGTTATCAATACAAAAGGATGGACTATACCAGAGCATGGAAGCGGTCGTTTTGCGTCTATCGGATCCAGAGATGAGATCGAAATGTTGAATCGCTTGGAGAGTGGCCTTTATGGCAGTAGAGTTACAAGGTAAAGAAGAAGTGGAAAGGAAAGATAAATTAGATAGAGGGATCGGACGGACAAGATGTTGTTCAATTCGATACCAGGCAGCCAGTTCATCGGAAAGACTGGGATCCAGGTTCCAATATGAATTATAACGAAGAAGCGAGGCGATATGATAGAGAAAAAAATCCGGAAATCCCATACCCCCATTTTCTTTAGAGGATTTAAGAATTTTCAGGGAAATACGGGGTGTTTTCTTACACCAGAAAAAGCTGAAAGCTTTGCTTCAATACTTTTATAAAACTCTCTGGGGGCTAGTTTAGGAAGCATGGATAGATAATAATTGGCGATCGGCGTGATAGTCATCTTGATGGCCTCAAGACGTCCCCACCATAGCAAAGAAAGAGGGGACCACCTCTTCACCAATGCATCAATCTTGGATGTTAGAGCGGCTAAATTAATTGACATCATGGTATCAGTATCATGGTGGAAAAGAATACCAAGATACTTTAAAGATGAACTGGCCCTGCGAAATGAGATAGGGCCACAATCAGCCAGCGATGTAGAGTCATTGAGAGGCATAACCTCGGATTTTTCCCAATTTATACGGTAGCCAGAACAGCGTGAAAAGTCAGATACTATTTGGAGAAGAACAGGAATGGAAGATATCGGATTTGAAAGAAACACCAGTAGATCATCAGTGTAGGCTAAAGTTTTAATTTGAGAAGAGCCCGTAGGAATACCGAATATAAGCGGATGTTGACGGACTGCCAAGAGCAATGGTTCAAGAGCTAAGTTGAATAAAAGGGGAGACAAGGGGCAACCCTGTTGGGTGCCTCTATGGAGAGAGATGGAGGTAGATAAAGAGTCGTTGATCCGTAGTCTGGAACAAGGTTTATTGTATAATATTTTGATCCATTGTATGAAGTCCGAGCCACAACCAAACCATTGGAGGGCGGCAAATAAATGGTTCCATTCCACCTTGTCGAAGGCCTTCTTGGCATCCAAGGAAATAGCTATCATTGGTTCGGTTGTGGAATGTGCAATGTCTAAAACCGAATGGAAAGTGCGTGCATTATCACCAATGAAACGGGTTTTCATAAAGCCTATTTGGTCAGGATGAATAAGGTTGCCCAAAATCTTATCCAAACGAGATGCTAGAACTTTAGCCAGGATCTTAGTCAGTGTTGAGTAAAGAAATAGGTCGATAGTGGTGTTTCATCCCTTCCTGCTTTGGGTAAAACAATAATGTGCGCTTCCGCGAAACTTCCTTGATCATTGGGATTGGAAAAAAGATAGTCAAAAAGATGTTTCAGCCATGGAATAATATCAGTAGAGAATGTTTTATAGAATTCCATCGGAAGTCCGTCGGGCCCTGGTGATTTATGTGAGGAGAGTGATTTTATAGCCTCAAGAATCTCTGCCTTTACAATAGGAGCACCAAGACATGAGGCCTGAAGGCAATCCAAAGAGGGATGGGAAATATCCTGAAAGAAGACAGAGCTAGAAAGAGAGGAGGAATTGATGGATGAAGAATATAAAGCACTATAAAAGGTGGTGAAGAGTTGAGATATGGAATTGTCATCTGTAACAGAGGTACCATCTTCTCTCACTAGTGCAGCTATTCTAGTCCTTTGTTTATGATTAGCCAGGTAACGAGCCATTGAACGACCAGCCTTGTTGGCAGACATGTAGGTACCAGTTTTGGAGATTAAAAAGTCCTTTTGAGCTCTAGTCCGTGATAATATATTATATTCAATTTTTTTCTGAACTAAATCCGGGGACATTTGAGTGGGATTATTCATGATCTGTTGGTGTTCCAATAAAGAGATATCCTTCTCCAAAGCGTCCATAGTAGAACGATCCAATTTACGCTTCCAAGCAGAGAAGCTGATGACTTCACCTCTGAGAGTCGCTTTGAAAGCTTCCCAGATGTTGGTATAAGAGTCAATGGAAGAAACATTATGGGTGAAAAAGTCTGTAATAAAGCTTCGGATTTTATCTTGGAAGGTAGAGTCCAGGAGAACTGATGTATTAAGCCTCCAAATTCGATTTGGACGTGTGTTTTGTAGTTCCACATGCAAACCTATGGGAGCGTGGTCCGAAAGAATGATAGGATGGATGGTGGCCGCACGAATCATAGGGAGAAGAGATTTGGAAATAAGAAAGAAATCAAGCCTAGAATAGGAGCGATGCGGGGCCGAGTAGAACGTGAAGGATCTTTCAGTTGAGTGTAGTAATCTCCACGGATCGCAAAGACCAAGTTCTTGAATAATGTTGTGAAGTTCAGAACGCATTTTGGAAGGACGGAACTGTGAGTGGGAATGCCTATCTAGATTTGTATCTAGCGGGAGATTAAAGTCCCCGCCAAGTATTAAGGGATAGTCAGCTAAGTCTAACAGTACGTTCCTCAAAGCTTCCATGAAGGGTAGTAAATCAATGTTTGGAGCATAAATGTTGACAATAGAAAAGAATAAGTCACCAATCTGAACTGAAATTGCCGTCCATCGACCTTCAGAATCCGACACTTAATGTAGGATGCGAGCATGTAACGAAGTCTTCACAAGAATGGACACTCCTCTTTTTTTATGAAAAGCAGGGGAGAATACGTGGGTAGTAAATCCAGGAATATGAAGCTTGGAGCAGTCTATAGGATTCAGATGAGTCTCCTGTAGCAAGAGAATATCATAATCCTTAACTTTAAGATAATCTATAATTTTCTTACATTTGAGATTTTGGTTAATACCGTAGACATTCCATGATACTAGTTTAAGAGAAGACATGCGAATAGAAGAAAAAGCTGAAATCAAAAGAGATATGACATGGAACGTCCGTCCCGCACAGTAGGATATTAGACATGAAGATGAGGGAAAAGTCACAAATATGAGAAAGAAAAAGAAGTCCTCTCCAGGAGAGAAAAAAGAGGGGAGAGAGCGTCAGTTTGATGATCAAGTGGGCGGAGGTCACCAAACCACCCAGACTAAAAATCATATGATCTCTTTGGGTACCAACCATGGTAAGTGACATATAGATATATTTTCCAAGTCCAGCAACAATATAGTGTATAATGTGAATCTATGTGGGCCTGAATCAGTGAATACAGAATATAAGTTGAGTACTGCACATAACGTAATACACAAAGTATGAGAAAAAATGTATATGATGCTAGAGGTAAAACAAGATATATAAAGATATATAAAAACAAACAAACATTTTGTTCAGATATCAACAATGAATGTCAACAGCATAGCTTGTGCATAGTATTAAAAGGAAGATCAGTTAGAGGTTGCATATGACGCCAGGGTAACTTTCTATAATATAGATTAATCAACATTGATAAACAAGCAATAAAGCTGAGAAAATATGCCAAGGTAATAGAACAAAAGAGAATATTAACTGTAACATTTGCATCTACACTGCGTCCAGGAGCGGGTACATCACAGGGCTGATTGAAGATAACATTTAGACTATCCAAGAGGCATATCTAAAATTAATAAGGCATCTGGGAGAGATATACTCCTGGATATATTGTGGCCATCAGCTTAACCCTGAACAGGGCTAAGTTGCAATTCTGATGGCTACACTGAACAGCACCTAAGCGTGTGACCCGGCCTGGAGTCACCCTGCAGGATCGGATTTTCAAAGGTAAAAAAAACACCACAAATAAAGTTCCAACACAGGGACAGTTTATATAAATAGATCTCTTTACTTAAACCTTCCAATCAGGTAAGTAATACTTCCATCGATTCAGAATTCCAGTCATAAGTCCAGTAAAGCAAAAAAAAAAACAAAAACACAACACTGTCAAAAATGGCAGAGTAATTGAAGCAGGGCTAATTAACTCCAACTTTCCTATTCTCACTGCTTCTTAAGTCTGTCCTATTGTTGAGACCTGGGCGCAGTAGAGAGCTCACTCTGACTGCTACCCAGCAGTCCTTTTCTTTACTCAAAAACAGATACAGTTCAGCTTTCAAGTTTTACTTAGATTCCAGTCCATAACAGAAAATAAGAAAGCCTCTGGCAATTAATAATTAGGGTTGCCAGGAAGAGGAGAGAGTAGTAGGTTTTGCAAAAATTACAGTCTTTCAAACAGACTTTCACATTCCCTCCCAGGTAGAAGCAAAACCTCTCCCTCAATACTCTCTCTAAGCTTTCATACCAAAAATCAGCATTCAAAAACAAAAGAACAGCACACAAACAGTTTCTAAAACCCACTCACTGTTTGTGGCTCAGAGTCCAGTTCACCTGCATTGGTTCAGGTAGGTTAGCATTCTCACCAGCACAGGACTCTTGGAAGTCCATAAGTTCCTCAGATTGAGTCAAACCCTCTGGTTGTTCAACCTCATCCAGCTCCATAGGTTGGGGCTCTCTGTCCCTGTTTGGCTCGTCAGGGTCCCTAGGGAGGCAAAGCCTAAACTTCCTCCCTAACCGGCTTCTTTCCCTGTTGTCAGGGGCAGGCTTATATACTCTGGGGAAACGCCCTGTTGTATCAGCCCTGGCAGTATTCCAAGGGCCTCTTGGGCTCCCCCGGTGGTCCATGAAATTACTTAATTCAGATCCAGCTTGTCCTTTACCAATTCCTACCCGGGATTTCTGTTTCACCTCTTTTCCCTTTATCTTGACTGGGACCTGCGCTGGAAGAATTCCTGGCTGGTCAAAATATGACCAGGTACCCAAGGCTTACTTGAAGCGCAAAGATGGAAATGGGATAGAAAAATGAGAGAGATGGGATAGAAAAATGTTGGGACCTCATCAAAGGCGTGTAGTGAGAAAACCAGATAACAGTATAGGGGAGCGACAGTAACAAATTAATGTGAGGGGATTATATCAAATTAAATAGTATAAGGTAGGAATAATTAAAATAATATGAAGTATATATACATCTGTATGTAAACATTCATCTATCAGTTAATAAATTGGAGCTATATGTAGAAAGGACAAATATCATAAAGCTAGGTTAAAGATAATTGAGCAATAAAAAAAAACATGGAATAATTTAGGAATGATTCACCAAACACAATAAATAATAGAAGGACATTATGAATTCATCAGCAAGAGGAATAAAAGAAAAACCCTAGGTAATATATAAATTGGCACTGGAATAGGAATTCATCTATTAGTTAATAAAGTAATATGAATAATATTATGAATAATATATACATCTATATGCAACCTTGAATTCATCTATCAGTTGATAAATTAAAGCTATATATAGGAAGGACAAATACCATAAGGCTAGGATAAAAATAATTGAAAATTAATCAAAGGGGGATATCAGATATTATACTGGATAATAAAATCTTTGGACAATAAAAATAATTCAGCTATGATTCACATATCACAATAAAGAGGAGAAGGACATTAAGAATTAATCAGCAAGAAGAATAAAAGAAAAAAAAAACAAAACCATAGGTAATATACAAATTGGCACTGAAATAAAAATTCATCTATTAGTTAATAAAGTAGGGCTGTACATAAGAGAGATAGCTAATGAAAAGGCTAATATAAAAATGGGTAAAATTCATCAGGGGGGGTGTCACGGGTTATATATAATAGAGAAAATAAACCAATAAGGAGTTTTATAAAACAATACTAACATTATTCATAGATAGAGATAGGTAAAAAAAGTTATAAGGAATTCATCTCATAGGGTGCTAGAGAAAAAACAGAAATAATATATAAACTAGCAAGAAAATGTGAATTCATCAATCAGTTAATAAAGTAGAGCAGTACATAGGAAAGTTAATTATCATGAAAGCAATCTAAAAAGGAGTTAAAATTCCTCAGGGGGATATGACAAGTTATACCATGTAATAAAATTAACCAATAAGAAGTACAAATCAAATTATTAATAATTCATGGATTGAAATGAGGAAGAGAGAGTTATAAGAAGTTCATCAGCAGAGGGAATAAAAGAAAACATCTGAATAATATATAAATATGAATTCATTCAGCAGTTAATATAGCAGAACTATACGTAAAGAAAATATCTAACGTGAAGGCAGGTTAAAAAATGGTTTAAAATTCATCAGGAGGTAATTATAGGATATAATGGGTAATAAAGATTGATCAGATAAGACAATAATGTACAAAGTAAGGCAAGTAAAAAGGAGTTATAAAAAGAACAGCAACAGAGGGAAAGGTTACCATGATGTTAATCGAAGAAATGAAAAAAATATAAAGTACAGAAAAAATTGAATAGTAATTCAGTTATTATACGGAGACAGAAGATGAGAGAGGAGGATGACATAAAGTGTGATACTATAGTTCTAGATGAGAGAGAGCACGTGTGAAAACGGCGATGAAAGTAAATGAGCAGACCGGGCGTGAACTACAGGCACAATAAAAATAGAACTGTATATATTAAAAAAAAACAAAAAAAAAAACAGGGGCAATAAAATTAAAACAAGAGAAAGTTAAAGCTTCGGATAAAGAAAATATAACCGGTATTGAGGGGAGGGAGAGGGGAAGAAGGAAAAATCGTAAGGAACCGAGGGTGAAAAACACAAAATGGCGGGAGGTGAAAGAGTGAAAGAGAAAGAATAAAGTAAATCAGGGTCGCATATAATAATGAGAAGAAAACAGTAAAGGGAGACTTTTGAATACGGACAATAAGAGTAAGGTATACAAAAATGATTCAAGGCAAAACAAAATAAAAAGTCCATGAGGCTGTAGACAACGTGGTAGAAAGTCCAGTGCTGGGAACCAGAAAGCGTGTAGAAAAATTATACAGTCAAATCAAATGAAAAGAGTCAATGGTAAAGCAATCAGAAGGCAGCAGCGGGTTGAATGTAGGATAAAAGGAGGTAAGATGTCCCAAAAGTTAGAAGGCAGTTTGGCGATTCGGCGATAAGACCGCTGCAGGGAGTCAGTTAGCTCATGGTAGTAAGACACTTGGGGAGTATGGCGCCGGGACGAGTGTAGAAAGCTGCAGGCAGGACAATCAAGTAGCGATTACCCCATCTTCGTCTGTTGGAGCCACGCACGAAGAACCTCCGGATCGCTGTAGTTGTCTGTCTTGTTACGGTAGGTCACTCTGAACCTAGCAGGATAAAAGAGTCCATATTGCGCGCCGAGGTCTTTTAGGTCCTGTCGCATAGAGAGAAAGGATTTTCTTCGCGCTGCAGTGGCAGGAGCCAGGTCAGGCACAATTATGATTTTCCGTCCTTGATGAAGCATGGACGCCTTACCCTTCGCGGCAGTTAAGATTTGCAGGGTATGCTGGAATCGGAGTACTTTAACCACCAGCGGGCGTGGGTGATTGTTTCCAGGCTGCAGGGCAGAAGGGGAGCGATGAGCGCGCTCGAGCTCCAGGATCGGGGAGAAATCGATGTCTAAGAACTTCGGGAGCCATGAAGTCAGGAATGCAAGGGTATCATTGCCCTCGGCCCCTTCCGGCATTCCAAGGATCCGTAAATTGGATCTACGGCTGCGATTCGCCATATCTTCGAGGTCAGTGGTTAATTTAGAAATGGCTGCGGAATGGGCGCTTATAGTCGGGAGATCTTTTTCCACCGCAGTGACTCGATCAGAAAGTGAATCAAAACGTTGTTGAGATGCAGCCATCTGTGTGTGGATCAACTCTAATTCCCCTCGCATATCCTGTGATATCTCCATGTGCGATTTCATTAGAGATTTTATGTTTTGCAATTCTGTGAGGATCGGGTCTGTCTCCTCCACGAGGTCTGCAGCAGAGCCATGCTTCTCAGGAGAGGGAGGAGCCGACTTGAGACGTTTACTTGCTGGAAGTGTGTCGGTTTTAGATTTTTTACTAGCCATGTTGTGTTAAGGGATAGATAAGCTATTAACAAGGCTTAGTTGAAAAAAGAAATAAAATTAAGCAGAAAAAACAGGCAAAATCTGAAAGATTAGCTTGGAGGTGGGTGGGAGCAAGCAGCTCACGCGACCATCTTGATCAAATCCAAACCGGAAGTGTGCTTGTGCCTTTTTGTTTTCCTTGCTGCTTGAGAACTAAAAGTGTTTGGTTTTACTTTTTGTTGTTTGCCTGAGAGACTGGGCAACATTTACAAGGACTGTGTTTTGATAAAAGACTAAAGTTTGCTCAAGTGATTAAGTGCTGATTAGCGGCTGTGCTGGGACATGGCTTGATAGCGCTGCAGCAGGAACACACCACAGAATGTGTTTTTTGGTGTTTGTTTCCCCCACCCCTCTTTGAAAGTGTAAGCCCGAGGGAGGACTAATTGAACTGAACTGTAAGAAAAGCAAACCTGTTCTTATGCTTATGTTTTTCCACCCTGTATTTTTAAATAGACTGGAGCTGGAAATATTCTAAGGACTAAAGTCTGAATATGCTGACTCTGAATGAGTAATACTAAGTTTGTGCTGGACAAAATACTGGGAAATGGTTCTAACTAGGTGAGTCCTCTGCCGCGTCACTGATGACATCATCAGTGACACTTCATCGGCAGGAGAAAGCTGCGAAGCAGCTTGTTTAGCGTGCTGCGGCTGCCGACGCTACTGGAGGGAGGGTTGCTGCTTGGTCATCTCGCTGGGAGGGTTGGAAGAGTTCGCTTGGGGAGAAGAGATAGGAGGGTCAGCGGGGCCCAAGCGATGATGCTGCCGCTGCTGAATCTTTGACTGGGTGACAGGAAAGCTAGACTCGGGAGAGTCTCTGGACATAGTGTACTTGGATTTCAGTAAAGCGTTTGATAGTGTCCCACACCGTAGACTATTAAACAAGATGAAATCGATGGGGTTAGGTGAGAAACTAACAGCATGGGTCAATGATTGGCTGAGTGGAAGACTTCAGAGGGTGGTGGTCAATGGCACCCTCTCTGAGACATCGGAGGTGACTAGCGGAGTGCCGCAGGGCTCAGTCCTGGGACCATCCCTTTTTAGCATATTCATAAGGGACCTGACCCGAGGGCTTCAGGGAAAAGTAGCGCTGTTTGCCGACGACGCCAAACTGTGTAATATAGTAGGTGAAAGCGATCTCATGGATGATATGGCGCAGGATCTGATCAAGTTGGAAAACTGGTCCTCAACATGGCAGCTGGGCTTCAACGCAAAGAAGTGTAAGGTGATGCATCTCGGCAGCAGAAATCCATGCAGAACATACACCTTGAATGGAGAAACACTAGCTACGACCTCAGAAGAACGGGACTTGGGAGTAATCATCAGTGCAGACATGAAGGCTGCCAAACAAGTAGAGAAGGCCTCATCCAAGGCAAGGCGAATGATGGGATGTATCAATAGAAGCTTCGTCAGCCGTAAACCTGAAGTCATAATGCCACTTTACAGATCCATGGTGAGACCTCATCTGGAGTACTGTGTGCAATTCTGGAGGCCACATTACCGTAAAGATGTACTTCGAGCTGAGTCGGTCCAGAAAATGGCCACTAGGATGGTCTCCGGACTCAGGGGTCTCTCATACGAGGAAAGACTGGGCAAGTTGCAGCTCTACTCTCTAGAGGAGCGCAGGGAGAGGGGTGACATGATTGAGACATTTAAGTACGTTACAGGTCGTGTCGAGGTGGAAAACGACATATTCTTTCCTAAGGGACCTTCAGTCACAAGGGGGCACCCGCTCAAACTCAGAGGAGGGAGATTTGGTGGTGACACCAGGAAGTATTTCTTTACAGAAAGGGTGGTGGATCACTGGAACAAACTACCGGTGCAGGTGATCAAGGCCACTAGCGTGCCCGACTTTAAGAATAAATGGGACATCCACGTGGGATCTCTACGTGGGTCGAGCAGCACTCTGACTTAATGGGGTGGGACAGTAGAGTGGGCAGACTTGATGGGCTATAGCTCTTTTCTGACGTCATCTTTCTCTGTTTCTATGAATCCAGGCTGCGATCACCTGTCCCGTTGTCCCCACTCACTCGCCTTCTCTGAAAACGGGACATTTCGGCGTCCCGAAGCTGTGAGTGGGAACAATGGGACAGGGGATCTGAAAAAGGGACTGTCTTGTTCAAAACAGGACGTATGATCACCTTAAGTATACCAGTGAGCAAGGAAGCCACAGAAGAAAACACAATAACCAACCCTTTTCCCTTATGGCAGGTTCTGGGTGAGAGTTCATCAGCTCAGCCGAGCGTCTGCCACAGTCTGTACACCAGTTCCAGTGACCTGTGTGTTTCCTAGTTAGTTACTGTTTAACAATAAAATGTCCATTTCAAAATCCCTCCTGATCAAAGTTTGGGGGGTACTCGGTTGAAATTTTTTTTTTTAATAAATCTTTATTGATTTTTAAACTTTTACAATGCAATACAAATATCTGAACATACATACAGTAGTACCTTGGATTACGAGTATAATCCGTTCCAGGAGCATGCTCGTAATCCAAAATGCTCGTTTATCAAAGCGAGTTTCCCCATAGGAAATAATGGAAACTCGCTTTGATGCGTCCCCCCCCCCCGAGAACTGGCATTGCTCCCCTCGAAGGCCCCCCCTGCGATCAGGCACCCCCCCTGCGATCCGGCACCCCCCTGCCTTGAACCGGCACCCCCCCCCGCCACGATCCGACCCCCCCGCCACGATTGGGCACCCCCCTGCTGCTTCTTACCCTCATCTAGGCACTCTAGAAGATCGGACTCCTCGTCTGCTGGGCCTTGAGCATCTGAGCATGCTCAAGGCCTGCGAGTTCACGTTCACGTTCAGAACGTGAACTCGCAGGCCTTGAGCATGCTCAGATGCTCAAGGCCCAGCAGACGAGGGCCGATCTTCAAAAGTGCCCAGATGAGGGTAAGAAGCAGCGGGGAGGGGGTGCCCAATTGTGGCGGGGGGTGCCCAATCGTGGCGGGGGGGTCGGATCGTGGCGGGGGGGTGCCCAATCGTGTCGGGGAGGTGTTGGATCGAGGCAGGGGGGTGTCGGTTCGAGGCAGGGGGGGTGCCGGATTGCGGGGGGGGGGGGGGGGTGCTCGTAAATCGAGCCATGCTCGGTTTCCGAGGCACCAATTTTGCAAATGTTTTGCTCGTCTTGCAAAACACTCGCAAACCGGTGCACTCGTAAACCGAGGTACCACTGTATTTCATAAAACGCATAATTAAACATACAATTTATACTTAGAACAATCATTTTCTCCCCCCTTACCAAATTACTACAATAAGACTAATTATGTAATTATAATATTATAATTAAGTATTTTAATAAACAAAATATCTTTCCCTCCCCCCTCCCTCCCCTCGATGTGTAAGGAATTCTACCAACCTCAAAAATAAATAAATAAATACATTACAATTATTATGATGTAACAAATATAGTCAATGGACTCCACACTCTATTAAATGTACTGCTAAACCCCAAACACTCTGCATTCATTTTTTCATATTTATACGTGGTACAAACATTTGTCCACCAAAACATGTAATTTAGTATGTCATACCTCTTCCAATTATGTGTAATCAATTGGATAGCTATTCCCATCATTATCATAAAAAGTTGACTTTTATATTTACCAAAGAAGGGGGTACTTGGCTTGAAGAAGTTGAGAAACATCGTTCTAAGCTGAGTGGGAGTCTTCTACCTACAGATTTGCCATTGTGGGGGGCAGGGTCGTCATAATGTCAGAATCAGAAATGCACAGAATTCTATAGACCTTCTATGTTTGATTAATAAAATTTAAACTAAAAATGATGGAAATAAACTACTAGAGTGACTTCTGAAAATAGAAGTTTAAAAGTTTATTTTTCTTAATATACCGCTATTAAGACCAAGCTCATTCAGCAGTGTACAGTTTACAATATAAAAACACCCAGAAAAGAACTACATTAATAAAAGAACAACCTCCTGAAGTAACTACCCCAAAATATGCCACACCTCTAAAATAATTTGCAATGTTCCTAATATTATAATAAATATTCTTTGTCTACCACAATATTCCACATTGCAATGTCATGTTTCCAATAAAACAACCCCAAAAGCTGATAAAAATAGACCTTCAAACACTTTCTTAACTCCTGAGGTAAACCATTCCACAGGATCAGGGCCAAATAAGAAAACACATTATTACAAGTACTAGTCAATCATGCTGTGCCTCCCTCACTGCTGGAACTTGAAGCAAAGAGGCTTGGCTGGAACACAATTTACCAGATAGGGCATAAGATGTAATAGTTGCAAAATACAGTATTTAAAAATCACCAAAACTGTGGTTAATAATGTTTTCTAGGTACTCTTCCCATGGTCTTGCAGGTTGCATAAAATTCAATGGCAGATTGCCTACCCCTGGGTTTGCTTAACACCCAGCACTTAATATGAAAAATTACATTTTGTACATCCTGAAAAATCTTCTACATGCTGAAGAGAGTACTATCTACTGAAAACTTCAGACTTGTGGCCCAAAGTACCATAATCCAGAACAAAAAAACAAGTAGGGAAGGGCCTGTACATATCAGCCTTAGAAACAGCAAGGATTATTAAATATAATTATATATTAAAATATATCATATGTATGAATATAAAGTCCATTCTTTTGCTGCTGGACTTTATATTCATACATATGATATGTTTTAATATATAATTATATTTAATAAACTTTGCTGTTTCTAAGGCTGATGTGTACAGTCCCTTCCCTGCTTGTTTTCTTGTTCTGGTTTATTTGATGTGGGGTTGTTTTCCTTCTCTTTGTGGATTCCAAAGTACCATAATACCATATTTTTGTAATGTACTACTAAAGGGTGTTCCAACAAAATATCTGAAAGCATTGCAATCTGCCCAAATTTGCACTGTTGCAAGAGTTATTAGTTGGACTTTGAGATAGGAGCACATAACACCAATACTTAAAGCCCTTCACTGGTTACCAATTGAACATCAAATTCATTATAAAACCATCTTGTCTTCAAGGATCTGACTGGTATATGTCTCCTGTCCTTGCAACAACACTACATAACCCATCAATCTGCATGGGCAATATGGTCATTAAGTTCTAACCTGCTTGTTATTCCCTCTTCTCGCAAAATCCATCTTGATGAATGTAGAAATTTGATTTTTTTTTAATATATATTAGAGGATCTCAATGGTGGAACATGCTTCCAGAGCAAATTCAAATGAAAACTGACCTAAAATGTTCAAAATCTCACTGAAAACACTCTTGTTTAAAGATACATATCACTCATGATGATTTGAAATACAACTGTACCACACTTCCGAGGAGTGGATGGGTAATAATCAGAGTCACTAGAACCAGCATGCTATGGTTTTTGAAAGGTATAGACTATATTGTTATGTCCTGTTAACTATGGGGCTCATAATCGAAAGAAAAAAACGTCCAAAAACCGGCCTAAGTCGGTACTTGGACGAACATTATCAAAATACGTCCAAGTGCCGATAATGAAAATGGGTTTTGGACATATTTCTAAATGACCTAGACCTTCATAATGCAGCTGAACGACCAAAGCTAAACGGGGCGTTTCAGGAGGAGTGTCGAGGGCGGGAGTTGGGCGGGACGTGAGCCGGCTTATACTTAGTCATACAGCATGTATAACCGAAAGTTATACAGCCCAGCATAGACAAAACTTGGACGTTGTGACTTAGACCATTTAAAACATGGTCTAAGTTACAAAAACCCACCTAAAGTCACCAGATAAGCACTGCAAACACATTATACAGACCCACACACACTACCCCAGTGATCACCGACCCCCCTACCCCATAAAAATTGTAATCACACCTTTATAATTCAGCCTCCAGACCTCATCACCTGGCAGCCTGACATAGGAAAGCCTAGTCGTCCAGCACAGAGGCGGCTTAAGCCATCTTGGGGGTGGGTTAGGGACCCATGGAGAGGAGGACCCATGCCCTTAAGCCCCTGTATTCACTGCATTGATACTTAAACATGTGCACTCACTTATACACCCCCAAAACCCTTTTCTACTGCCATATAAGTGGCTCCTGCAGCCATAAGGGCTATTGGGGTGGTAGATAAGTGGGTCTAGGGCAGTGGTTCTTAACCTTGTTGGAGGTTCTGAACCCCACCAGTTTCATATGCTTGTTCACCGAACCCTTCTTTATTGGAAAATAAAATATGATTTTTACAAATTCAAAATATAGGTATACAGTGAGGGAAAAAATAATATCAATTTTGAAAACAAAAATGTTCTCCTATATTTTGAATAATAATAACATAATAATGAAATTTACTGCAAATCAGTGTGACTTCTGCTGTTGCCTCTCAGAGACCAGTTCAGAAATGTGCGGCCTTACCTTGGCAAGTGCCACTCTCATGTCATTTTCGTAACAAAGTCTGTTCCTTTTCTTCGTTTTTATGTCCAGCATCCTCGAAAAGGATTGCTCGCAAAGATATGTTGTAACAAACGGTATGAAAATTTCCAGAGCTTTCTTAGCAATAACAGGGTACGTTACCAATTGTTGACACCAAAACGTTGAGAGCGTTGTTGTTCTGAAGAGTTGCTGTTGAACCTGGCTCTGCTGAATTTCAATGATTTCATCGAAGTATTCATCATTGACATCTGTTGTCTCAACACTAAACGTGTACGGCTGTCTCACCCATGCTGGATATGACTCTCTTGTAGGGAAGTATCTGTCGAGAGACTTTGCAAGCTCATCTAAGTGCGTGGCAATAGTTTGCTTCAGTTCCGCGGGTACAGAAATGTCTCCGATTCCAGATACATTTTCGATCTTACTTACACAGTTGTCTAGCAGGGGAAAGTTTGCGAAGTTATCGTTTTCTGTTCGTCGTTTCCATAATGGTAGCTTTTTTTGAAAAGCTTTCAGGTTTTCTTCATCTTCGATGATGTTGATTCCACCACCCTGCATCTGCTTATTGAGATGATTGAGAGCTGCAAAGATATCAGCCATGTACGCTAAAATGAGAATGAACTCAGAATTTTTGAAGCAATCTGCATGACAATGTTGCTGCTCTTGCAAAAACAGAGCTAATTCCACTCGCATGGCAAAAACATGATTCAACACCTGTCCCCGGGATAACCACCGAATGTTAGAATGGTACAGAAGTACCTCGAATTCAGATCCCATTTCTTTACACAGCTCCTTGAAGATGCGGTGCTTCAGAGCATTATTTCGCACATAGTTTACGCATTCCACAACAATTTTTAAAACTTCTGCCAGTTTTGGAGGCAAGGTTTTTGTTGCCAACGCATGCCTGTGCAGAATGCAATGCGTAACAATGATGTGTGTTGCATCGGCATTCACTAGCGCACCAAAACCGGACTTTCTTCCGAGCATGGCTGGAGCTCCGTCCGAACAAACTGCAGAAACCATATCCCACGAAAGATTGTTGTCTTTGAAAAAGTCATCCACAAGTTTCTTCACATCAGTTGCCTTAGTTGTTGTTGTAAGAGGCTTACAAAATAAAAAATCTTCCTTTATCACGTCGTCTTTCACATAGCGCACGAATACTGCAAGCTGGCTTAGATTGGAAACGTCTGTGGTCTCGTCGAGTTGAAGGCTGAATTTTGCCGGGCTTGAAATCAGATCTGCAACTACTTGAGCCAAGATGTCTTTGCTCATGTCCTCTATTCTGTTGCTGATGATGTAATTTGAAAGAGGAATTTCAGATAACTGAACTTCAGCCGCTTTTCCCAGCATGATATTCACCATCTTCAACACAGCTGGTTTTATGAGTGTTTCACCAATGGTGTGTGGTTTGCCCTGCTTTGCGATCAGGTAAGCAATTTCGTACGATGCTGTGAGGATCGGTTTGTTGATGGGTACAAAGCCAAGAACAGGCAGAGTAGCCTTTTCATCGAATCTTGCTCTCTTCACCTTGAATTCAGCGAGCGTTGTGTTCTTGTATTTTCCATCTCCTTGCAACTTAAGGAAGTGTTCCCTTAGTTTTGCCGGAGCTAGACTAGAATTACTCAACTTGGCATTGCAAATCATGCAATTAGGACGCTGACTCCCATTACGTTCCGTTATACAAGTGAATCCATATTGTATATATTCGTCCGACCACTTTCGTATTTTGCTCGACATAGTTAGTAAGGGATTAAAATATTAAGATAGGTATCACACGACGTACCATCACAACAGTTACAATTCGACTACTGTGCGCATCAAATCCCCTGCAGCACAGATAGGCCAAGCGATGTTGCGTGATCACCTGCAGCCAATTATGGACAAGCGGGGCGTATCATCACAAATCATAAGCGCTTCGGTCACATTCAATCATCTATCAGTTAAATCACAAATTTTGATCAGGAATTGATTGATGTATATAAGGCATTAGTTACAGATTGATAGATCAAGAAACCCAGTACACGATCAGTCTTGATCAAAATCACTGAATAACTGATAGATGATTGAACGTGACCGAAGCGCTATATGAGTCGGAGGTGTGTTTTGACCTCCACCGAACCCACGAGACTGACTCACCGAACCCCTGGGGTTCGGTCGAACCCAGGTTAAGAACCACTGGTCTAGGGGATTCTGGAGGTGGTTTGGGGGGCTCACCATGACTTATAAGGGAGCTGTAATGAGGAAAAGACATGGCACCCTTTTTGTGAAGTTCATAGCAGTGCCCTGTAAGGTACCCCACTATTTAGGTGCCATGTTTGTGTGTTCAGTCCATCACTTTGCAGACCCCTCCCACATCCAACAGGGCTTATTCTAGATGTTCTTGACTTGGACGAAAAGTTGGACGAAAATGTAGTATAAAGATGGACGATTTAGCGACTTGGATGATCAGATTGGCAGGACATATAGTTAAACGATTTTCGAAACAAAAAAAATTATGGACGTATTTTTTGAGTGTGTCCTAGGCTGTTTTTTATTTTGGACGACTTGCGACTTAGATGAAAACGGACTTAGACGTTCCTTTCGATTATGCCCCTCTATGTATGTATATCTGTAATTCCTGTAGAAACTAACTGACAGTGCAGAACATACAAATAATAAATAAATAATGAAAGCACTAAAGAAGGATACAGCTAGTGGGTTACAGACTCAGACAAGATACAGTAGTTTAAATAGGAAATATTTTTGCCTATAAAAGTAAGCTTTAAACGGAAAAATAAACCAAAAGAAAATTAGAAATTACTATAGTAATAAAAGACCCCAAACCTTCAGTGAGTTTATTCCAGCTGTGTCTGCTTGTTATGATAACATCTGTATCTTAGTCACTGGGCACATTCTAGGTGTATATCAAGATATTCCAAGCCTGCCCTTGGCAGTCCACAGGATATCCACACTGAATATATGAGAGAAGTTTACATAGACCTATGACTCAAAATATCTAAATGCATTTCATGTTTTTCATGTGGATATCCTAAACACCTGACTCTGGGATCCCCAGATAGATTTGTGAAGCCCTGCTTTAGACTGTCAGGAGTAATAAGTTGCCATAGTTACCATTTTACATTAATAATCTAGTCACCATTTTGGGATAAGTGTACAAAAAAGCAACTCAATTACAGATAAATGTTGGCTGTTATTCTGGTTTGTGGGAAGCTGGGCTATTAGCCAAGTAAGCTGAACAGCTAATTAAAATATGTAGTCTCCATCTTCAGAAACTAAGCAAGTGGGAGATATTGACATGAAGATATCCTGGTGGTAAGAGAAAGGCACTTGTATTACATGGAAGTAGATGGCCTGCCTGTACCTATACCTTAGATACTTCAGCAGTGCTAGCTTCCACCTAACTACAGCACTGTAAAAGGGGAAGGGGCAAAACGCGGATCTCACAGATTTGACGGACCTCGCAGATCTAAAACCGCACGTCCTTAAAAATCTGAGGTCCGTGTCTGTGCCACTTGTAGTTTCTGTCTCTTACACACCTCCATGACATTTTAGCTCTGAGGGATCGGTCTCAGCATAGGGAGGGAAAAGTATTAGGATCCGTCAGCGCTAAAATGTCATAGAGGTCTGTCAGAGCCAGAGACTAAAAGTGGCATGGACCTCAGATTTTAGGAAACCGGTTTAAACGATTCGTATTAGAGCCGCTCCAACACTGATTTCTGGCTCTGACAGACCTCTATGACATTTTAGCGCTGACGGATCCTAATATTTTTCCCTCCCTATGCTGAGGCTGATCCGTCAGAGCTAAAATGTCATAGAAGTCTGTAAGACAGAAACTACAAGGGGCATGGACACGGACCTCAGTTTTTTAAGGATGTGCGGTTTTAGATCTGCGAGGTCCGGTCTGTGAGGTCCGCGTTTTACCTCTTCCACTGTAATATAATCTGAAAAAGGTCGGTAGTTATATTCATTAATAATAATAATAACTTTATTCTTCTATACCGCCACAATCTTGCGGTTTACAATCAAGAGTGCTGGACATTCAGCGAAATACAATAAGTAGATATTCAGAGGAAATACAGAGATCAGAGACCTCTGGAGGCAATAGTATAGAAATACAATTTGCTGAGCGAAGATGTAATATGTACATTTTAGTAGGTAATGTCCGACAGGACCTGAGTTCACATTTGGTTTAGTGGCCTGCCTTACAAAAACTTAGGGGCCCTTGTAGTAACTAGTGTAAACACGTGAATTAGGGCACGTTAACCACTACCACATAAGTGCAGTTGACAGACACTAATTCTTATATTAACCATTTAGGACTAAATGGTGTCTAAAAAACTGGTGCTGAAAAAAAAAAAACAGTGCTTACTGCTATTCTAGAAACAGCACCATTTATAAAACAATGCTTGACGCTGAGAATCATGCCTAATTTTACGTAGTGGAAATCTTCATGCCTAAATGAGGCGCAGATCCCCCTTATTCTATAACCATGCACGTAAACTGCAGAAATACTTTTGATCCACCCATGACCCTCCTATGGCCATGCCTCCTTTTGGGAACCATGTGTAAAATTGAAAGATCCCACACCTAAATAAACATGCAAACATTTTTATTCCAATTAGCACCAATAATTGCTTAAGAGTCAAATTATGGTGCCAGTTGGCTCCAAATTCAATTAAATTGCACATGCAAATTGAGGAGTGGCCTAGTAGTAGTGCTGCTGCCTCAGCACCCTGAGGTTGTGGGATCAAATCCCAGCGCCGTTCCTTGTAACCACTTAATCCTCCATTGCCCCAGGTACAAAATAATTACCTGTATATATGTAAACCATTTTGAATGTGTAACCACAAAAAAAGCGGTGTACAAGTCCCATTCTCTTTCCTAAACTGGTGCATAAGATTTTTAGCATCTTTTATAGGATTAACCCATCATTGTGGTGGGGACAGGAACAAAGTGGGTCATGGGCAGAGAAGGGGAGTGGCCTATATAATTCAGACAGTGCACAGTACTTAATGCACACTTTTAGAGCCTCCTCAATTAGGAAATGTAAAGTGCAGCCATGCTAATTGAGAGCATGTCCTGTGTGCACCAATATATATCCATGTGTTACATCTATATAACATGCTGGGCATGCCTCCAAGAGTTAGTATACAGCCTTTGCTCTTATTTAAGAAATACAAGGTCATGCATTTGGGCTGCAAAAACCCAAGGGAAGTGTACAGTTTAGGGGGTGACAAAGTTATATGCACGACAGAAGAGCAGGTCTTGGGTGTGATTGTATGTGATGATCTTAAGGTGGCCAAACAGGTTGAAAAGATGATGGTGAAAACTAGAAGGATGCTAGGTTGCATAGGGAGAGGTATGGCCAGTCGGAAAAAGGAGGTATTGATGCCTCTGTATAAGACTCTTGGTGAGACCTCATTTAGAATATTGTACACAATTCTGGAGGCCGCACCTTCAAAAAGATATAAAAAGGATGGAGTCGGTCCAGAGGAAGGCTGCTAAAATGGTGTATGGTCTTCATCATAAGGCATATGGGGACAGACTTAAAGATCTCAATCTGTATACTTTGGAGAAAAGGTGGGAGAGGGGAGATATAATAGAGATGTTTAGATACTTATATAATGTAAATGTTCATGAAAGGGAAAGAGATTTGGACTTGTATACCGTCTTTTTGTAGTTTTACAACCACACTCAAAGCGGTTTACATACGGGTATTTTAAGCATTTTCCCTCACAATCTATCTAATGTACCTGGGGCAGTGGAAGATTAAGTTACTTGCCCAGGGTGACAAGGTTACTATGAACCCACAGCTCATGGTGCTGAGGCTGTAACTCTAACTACTATGCCATACTTGAGTCTCTTTCATTTGAAAGGAAACTCTGCAATGAGAGGGCATAGGATGAAGTTAAGGCTCAGGAGGTGGATCAGCAGAGTGGGCAGACTTGATGGGCTATAGCCCTTTTCTGCCGTCATCTTTCTATGTTTCTATGTTTCTATGATGCGTGGAACAATCTCCCGGAAGAGGTGGTTGACACAGAGACTCAAGAGGACCTGAATTCAAGAGGACCTGGGATAGGCACGTGGGATCTCTCGGAGAGAGAAAGAGATAATGGTTACTGCTGATGGGCAGACTAGATGGGCCATTTGGCCTTTATCTGCCATTAAGTTTCAAGTTTATTTAAAAATTTGATTTGATCGCAAAATCATAATCCAATGCGATTTACAAATAACAATAAAATCAGGGTAAGAAAAAGAAAACCACATCGATTAAACCAGACAATTAATACAACTTTTAACAAAACAGACACAAGAGGCAAAAAAAAGGATTAAATACAATTCATAAACAAGTAAAAAGGGCATAGGTATTGAAACAATAGGATGGGAAAAGGTTACCTGCTCATGTTTCTATCTACTCTTAGCGTGTGCTAAACGCTAAAATGTAAAACACTTTAGAAAAAGATTCCCTTAGTGCCCACTAAGGGGCTCATTTTCAAAAAGTGGCATAAAGGGACAGATGAAACATAGAAACATAGAAATAGACGGCAGATAAGGGCCCACGGCCCATCTAGTCTGCCCACCTTAATGTCCCTCCCCTACCTTTGCTCTGTGAATAGATCCCATGTGCCTATCCCATTTGGCCTTAAAATCAGGCACGCTGCTGGCCTCAATCACCTGTAGTGGAAGACTATTCCAGCGATCAACCACTCTTTCAGTGAAAAAGAATTTCCTGGTGTCACCTCGTAGTTTCCCGCCCCTGATTTTCAACGGATGCCCTCTTGTTGTCGTGGGACCCTTGAAAAAGAAGATATCTTCCTCCGCCTCGATGCGGCCCGTAAGATACTTGAACGTCTCGATCATGTCCCCCCTCTCTCTGCGCTCCTCGAGCGAGTATAGCTGTAATTTGTCAAGCCGTTTTTCGTATGGTAGATCCTTGAGTCCCGAGATCATCCGGGTGGCCATTCTTTGCACCGACTCCAGTCTCAGCACATCCTTGCGATAATGCGGCCTCCAGAATTGCACACAGTATTCCAGGTGGGGCCTCACCATGGATCTATACAATGGCATAATGACTTCCGCCTTACGACTGACGAAACCCCTTCGTATGCAGCCCATGATTTGTCTTGCCTTGGGCGAAGCCTACTCCACTTGATTGGCAGACTTCATGTCCTCACTGACGATTACCCCCAAGTCTCGTTCTGCTACCGTTTTTGCTAGGATCTCGCCATTAAGGGTATAAGACTTGCATGGATTCTGGCTGCCCATGTGCATAACTTTGCATTTTTTGGCATTGAAGTTGAGTTGCCATGTCCTAGACCATCGCTCCAGTAGGAGTAGGTCATGCATCATGTTGTCGGGCACTGAATCTTCGTCTGTTGTGCATTTGCCCACTACATTACTCAGTTTGGCGTCATCGGCGAATAATGTTATTTTACCTTGAAGCCCTTCTGCCAAGTCTCTTATAAAGATGTTGAATAGGATTGGGCCCAAGACTGAGCCCTGTGGTACTCCACTAATCACCTCCGTCATTTCGGAGGGGGTGCCGTTCACCACCACCCTTTGGAGCCTACCTCCAAGCCAGCTCCCAACCCATTTCGTCAATGTGTCACCTAATCCTATAGAACTCATCTTGCTCAGTAACCTGCGGTGTGGTACGCTATCGAATGCTTTGCTAAAGTCCAGGTACACGATGTCCAGGGACTCCCCAATATCCAGCTTCCCCGTTACCCAGTCAAAGAAGCTGATCAGGTTGGATTGGCAGGATCTCCCCTTAGTAAATCCATGTTGTCGGGGATCCCGTAGATTCTCCTCATCCAGGATCTTATCTAATTGGCGTTTGATTAGAGTTTCCATTAGTTTGCTCACTATCGATGTTAGACTCACTGGTCTGTAGTTTGCTGTCTCCATCTTTGAGCCTTTCTTGTGGAGTGGAATGACGTTAGCCGTCCTCCAGTCCAACGGGACGCTGCCTGTACTAAGGGAGAGGTTGAAGAGCGTGGACAGTGGCTCCGCCAAGACATCACTCAGCTCCCTAAGCACCCTGGGGTGCAGGTTGTCCGGCCCCATTGCTTTGTTAACCTTGAGCTTTGACAGCTCACCGTAGACACTGCTGGGCGTAAACTCAAAGTTACTAAACGGGTCAACTGAGCCAACCCTTGTCTGTAGCTGAGGGCCGAGCCCTGGCGCTTCTCGGGTGAAGACTGAGCAGAAGTATTCATTTAATAGTTGGGCTTTTTCTGAATCCTTTTCCACATAGTCTCCGTCTGGTTTCCTAAGACGTACAATCCCGCCTGAGTTTTTTCTTCTATCACTGATATACCTGAAGAAGGATTTATCTCCCTTCTGGATGTTCTTTGCTAGAGACTCCTCCATGAGGAATTTAGCCTCCCTGACTGCTGTTTTGACGGCTTTTGATTTGGCCAGGTAGTCTGCTCTAGAGTCCTGCTTCCCTGATTTTCTTGCCAAACCCTTCCAATTCACTATTTTCAAAACTTACAGTAGTTCATCTAAATCTCAAAGGGGCATATTAAAGGCATGGTGTGGGTGGGACTAGGGTGATTTTATGATTTGGCCATTTTATGCCATAACTAGCTGATGGCCCGGCATTGCACGGGTATTTAATTATAGCAATAACACTGTAAATGGATTCAAATAAAGATACTTTATAGTGGTGAATGAAAATATTTTTTTACTTTATAAAAAGTACAATATTCAAATTATAATGTGAAATATTTGACAAAATGGATACAATACAACTAACACAAAACTTGATTATAAACAACATTTTTAGTTTCACCTCCAGGAGCAAGAACATATACATTATTGGGTGAACCCACCCTTCCCACGTGTGCAGGTGGGCCGCGAGACCCCCAGAACATATCAGCCCAGGTAGTGAGGGATCTGCATACCAAGTTTCGTTCAAATCGGTCAAGCCGTTTTTGAATTAATGTGAGAATGGCATCTTTTTACATTTTTTCCATTAACATGAATGGGTGAAATCCAATTTTCTGCTTGTAGCTCGGCCAACGTGTGCAGGTGGGCCGGAAGACCCCCAGAACATATCACCCCAGGTAGTGAGGGATCTGCATACCAAGTTTCGTTCAAATCGGTCAAGCCGTTTTTGAATTAATGTGAGAATGGCATCTTTTTACATTTTTTTCATTGACATGAATGGGTGAAATGTGATTTTCTGTTTGTAGCTCCGTCCACATGTGCAGGTGGGCCGCGAGACCCCCAGAACATATCACCCCCAGTAGTGAGGGATCTGCATACCAATTTTCGTTCAAATCGGTCCCACAGCTTTTTACATTTTTTCCATTGACTTGAATGGGTGAAATCCGATTTTCTGCTTGTAGCTCGGCCAACGTGTGCAGGTGGGCCGCAAGACCCCCAGAACATATCACCCCAGGTAGTGAGGGATCTGCATACCAAGTTTCGTTCAAATCGGTCAAGCCGTTTTTGAATTACTGTGAGAATGGCATCTTTTTACATTTTTTCCATTGACATGAATGGGTGAAATGTGATTTTCTGTTTGTAGCTCCGCCCACGTGTTCAGGTGGGCCGCGAGACCCCCAGAACATATCACCCCAGGTAGTGAGGGATCTGCATACCAAGTTTCGTTCAAATCGGTCAAGCCGTTTTTGAATTACTGTGAGAATGGCAGCTTTTTACATTTTTTCCATTGACATGAATGGGTGAAATGTGATTTTCTGTTTGTAGCTCCGCCCACGTGTGCAGATGGGCCGCGACACCCCCAGAACATAACAACCCAGGTAGTGAGGGATCTGCATACCAAGTTTCGTCCAAATTGGTCACAGTGAGAATGGCAGCTTTTTACATTTTTTCCATTGACATGAATGGGTGAAATCTGATTTTCTGTTTGTAGCTCCGCCCATGTGTGCAGGTGGGCCGCAAGACCCCCAGAACATATCACCCCAGGTAGTGAGGGATCAGCATACCAAGTTTAGTTCAAATCGGTCCCACAGCTTTTTACATTTTTCCCATTGACTTGAATGGGTGAAATCTGAAGTTATGTTTGTAGCTCCGCCCACATGTGCAGTTGGGCCGCGAGACCCCCAGAACATATCATCCCGGGTAGTGAGGGATCCGCATACCAAGTTTCGTTCAAATCGGGCAATCCGGTTTTGCGGAGGCAGTTTTTACATTTTTTCCATTGACATGAATGGGTAAAATCTGATTTTCTGTTTGTAGCTCCGCCCAGGTGTGCAGGTTGGCCGCGATACCCCCAGAACATATCACCCCAGGTAGTGAGGGATCTGCATACCAAGTTTCATTCAAATTGGGCAAGCCGTTTTTGCGTTGGCAGCTGTTTTACATTTTTTCCATTGACATGAATTGGTGAAATCTGATTTTATGTTTGTAGCTCCGCCCACATGTGCAGGTGGGCCGTGAGACCCCCAGAACATATCACCCCAGGTAGTGAGGGATCGGCATACCAAGTTTTGTTCAAATCGGGCAAGCCGTTTTTGCGTTGGCAGCTCTTTACATTTTTTCCATTGACATGAATGGGTGAAATCCGATTATCTGTTTGTAGCTCCGCCCACATGTGCAGGTGGGCCGTGAGACCCCCAGAACATATCACCCCAGGTAGTGAGGGATCTGCATACCAAGTTTCGTTCAAATCGGGCAAGCCGTTTTTGCGTTGGCAGCTGTTTTACATTTTTTCCATTGACATGAATGGGTGAAATCTGATTTTATGTTTGTAGCTCCGCCCACATGTGCAGGTGGGCCGCGAGACCCCCAGAACATATCATCCCGGGTAGTGAGGGATCTGCATACCAAGTTTCGTTCAAATCGGTCAAGCCGTTTTTGCGTGATCGCGGCACATACATACATACATCCGATTTTATATATATAGATTAAACATTTAAGAATATATCCAGGGCAAAATTTGGATGTCTGGAGCTAGACCTGTTTTAATTATGAATAAGTGCCCAAAAAAGGTAGCCAAACTGACCAGATGACCACTGGAGGTATAATGGCATGATACACACACACACACACACTCCTGCAGTGGTCACTGAGTCCCTCCCACCCCCCCAAAGATGTGAATGCAACAGTGCATACTTGCCTTTATGATAGCTTCAGATGTTAAGGCCATTCTTAGAGTAGTAAGCAGATCTCTAGCCTAGTGGGTGGTGTAGTCAACCACAGAAATGGGGACTCAGGCTCATATCCCACTGTAACTACACTTATGGTGGAATATGTGAGCCTTTCAAAATCCATCCCAATCTCACTGTACCTACATATAGGTGACACCTGCAGGCATAAGGACTCTTGGTGTGGTATACAGTTGGTTCCAGTAGGTTTTGGGTTGGGTTTGAAGAGAATTATGGTGGGATGTGTACCTAGTGGAAAAAAATGGACATGAACCACATTGTATAAGGATGACAAAGGAATATCAAAAATACATTAAAATGTTTATTTAAAATGTAATAACATAAAGATGAGGTAGCAAATCACCTTAGGAGTGGTATATAGCAGGACATGATCGAAACATTCAAGATATTGAAGGAAATAGACTTAGTAGAGAAAGAGAGATTGTTCACCCTCTCCAAGGTAGAGAGAACGAGAGGGCACTCTCTAAAGTTAAAAGGGGATAGATTCTGTACAAACAAAAGAAAGTTCTTCTTCACCCAGAGAGTTGTAGATATCTGGAACGCTCTTCCAGAGGCTGTTATAGGGGAAAACACCCTTCAGGGATTCAAGAAAAGGTTGGATAAGTTCCTGCTGGAACAGAAAATACGCAGGTAAGGCTAGACTCAAATAAGGCACTTTGACCTAAGGGCCGCCGCGTGAGCGGACTGCTGGGCCCTATGGACCACTGGTCTAACCCAGCAGCAGCAAATCTTATGTTCTTAAACGGTCTGTGTTTTAGCAAACAATGCCTTCCGCAGAAGTCCGTATACCACTTCTCTGCAACTTTGATGGAAACTTTACAAGTACAATGTTAGCATCAAGTAAATGTGATCAAATGCTCAACTTAATCTGTCAAACCAGTGCCAGACTCCTGAGAAAGGCATTCTTTGCTGAAACACAGACTGTGTCGGGTCCTGCTGTATACCATTCCTACTGTGATTTGCTACCTCATCTTTGTGTTTTTACATTTTCAGTAAACATTTTTATATATTTTCGATATTCCTATGTCATCCTTATACTCAGTGGTTTACTTCCACTTTTTTCTGTATGTTCCTTGGCCCTTTTATGTGACGTTCAGTCCAGTGCCCCCTAGAGTGCCTCACTGCTGCTTTGTTGGGTTGTCTATGTGGCCAGTCTACTTAAATGCCAATTAGTGGTGTCAATCACGCATGTAATATTATTCTATATCTCAGGTGCCAATTTAGAGAATTGCCCTTAATGTTTTCTTTATGTCACTGTACATAATTAGAAAGAAAAGCATGACTTTATGCACATATGAAAATCTGCATCAGAGCAAATATACTGTACCAGAGAGTAGATAATATCAATGGCAACTTTATAAAATTGATTTTAAAAACATCAAATGCATGACAATTATGCTTTTTTAATCCAAAATTATGCAAAAATCCAAGTGACAAATACCTTTTGAGAGGAAAAGAACCAGCAATCCAAATAAGAAACATTAAATTCATTACCTCTAATGATGTTAAAGTAGCCAGTCCTTGTGACAAAGAATGGCTGCATAAAAAGAGGTATTACCAATAGAAAGAGGGAAATATTAGCTCTCTGTAGGTCACTGTTGAAATGGTGCTCAGGTCTGCAGACAATTATTAAAAGGCATGGTTGGGGCAAAGCAATAATTCTCAATCCAGCCCTTGGGACACACCCAGCCAGTCAGGTTTTCCAAGATCTCCAAAATGAATAGGCATGAGACAGATGTTAACAGCTTCACTATATGCAAATCTATCTCATGCCTTTTCATTGTGGAGATCCTGAAAATCAGATTGACTGGGTGAGTCCCAAGGATAGGGCTGAGCACCCCTGGAATGATTAACATGAACTCCCTACGTTAGAGATATTAACTGCTGTCATCGGTGATCGTACACTTGACACAAATAAACACGGAATGACTTAAGTAACAAATTACAATCTTACACTGCAAAACGTATTACAATAAATAATAAATACTGTAAATATAGGGTAAAATTTCCCTTTTCATCACGTTAACGGTTTGCCTTTTTGGATGTTTTATTGTCATCCGCATAGAATTGCAGAATATGCGGAATATAAATTTTTTAAAATAAATATATTGGGCCATCTGAGGCTGACATCATCCAGTATCTCTGGCCAATGTTTATCCAGGGAATTATCTGACCTTGACTGTCAGGCCTGAAATAATATTTATGGCCATCAAAGGACTCAGCTCTCTGTCTCCATCATTGAGTTGTACAGTATTGCCTGCTGCTGGATCCAGTCCAGCAATCATTGTGATGACTTAGGACATTTGCAGGTCATATATTTTAAGAACTTTGATCACATGGAGTATTTAATTGGTTCTATCAGGACTTAAAATCAGTGTTTAAATCAAGAGTGCATATGGCTGTTGCTGGTATTACTGTTAGGATCTGCACAAAAGTATTGGAATCTTTTCTTCTGTATAGGAGGATGGGATTTGATATGTATATACTTGACTGTGGTTACAATCAAAAAAGTGGGAATCAACCCAGTTCCTCCCCAGTTCTCAGGCTACTGCTCTAAACATTAGGCTACTCCTCCACACCTACTAGTCTGACTTGCTTTGTAAATAAATCTTTCTCTTTCATAGTCTTATATTAGTCTGACAATTTCATGATCAGAAAATTCAGGAACCTATTTGGTGTGTCCATTCCCCTGGGCTTGATTTCTCTTATCTTATCTTTGCACATTCCACTATCACTATTAACTACAGATGCTTAAGATGAATTTTATAGAACAAAAATGGAAATACAAAAAAAATAGGACATAAGCCTTCACATAACTAGCGTGCTTCAAAGATAACTTATCTATAGAATAAAAAGATAAAAAGTCATCATAAGGAATGTGAGAAGAAAATATTTTCTTTTCACCAAAAGAGTGAAGAACAACTGGAACTAAATTTTAATGGATGTTATAGATGCCCAAAAAAATCACACAATTGAAGAATGCATAGAATAGATACAAAGGCCTGGATTCTGTGAACAGCACCTACAAAAATGGTGTCATCCGTGTGTCAATCATACTTAGGTGCCATTAACAGAACCAGCGCCTAAGAAAAAACTTAGGTGCTGTTAATGTAGGCCAGGGTTTTCAAAGCCTACATTACCAGTGCCTACGTTTTTTTGAGAATTGGGCCTAGTGGTGCCTAAGGTTATCTCTGCCCCTAACCACACCTACTTTGACCTTAGGAACTGCTAGCCACCGTGCCATAGGCATAATTCAGGTGCCTACCCTGGGTGCCTAACGGTGTCTACTTTTTTTCATAGGTTTTTAATTGGTTTTAAATAATACAATTAGTGGGGCCAATTACAGCAATTGTTAGGTGGCGGAAGGCAAGATCAAGGCGCCCACTGCCACTTAACTTATGGCACCAATTACAGAATATGGCCCAAAAGGATCTAAGTAGCAGAGGAAGAGAGAATACCACAGATCCGCTTATAACTATACCACAGGCAAACAAAAATGGGCAAACTGAGTGCTCCAGATATTTTTGTGTCAGCAGTGTCCTCTATTTTTATCTTTTCAAGCATAGTATTTTGAGTCTTGTTTCTTAATACATGCTATAAGAACCCCCCCCCCCCCCAACAAAAAAACCAACAAGATGATATTTAAAGGAGTCAAATGTGTGGCCAGTTACTGTGGATTGTTTTTTCCAAGTTCAGTGGTACTGAAGCCTAATAGCAACTTTCAGGTGCACTAAATACTTTGGATACCTGATTACTATTCAATGTAAACTGCTTAGCCTATAAGCAGTATATAAAACTAAATGTTAAAAAAAAATCTGCTGCAGACTGCAGTCAATGACTGGGGAATTGCTGCTGTCTCAACTATTTACTGCAGACAAGGAAATAAACATATTTGAAATTCTGGTTTCCTTGCAATAGTATTCAGTTGATAGTTAAAAGCATGACAGGAAGAAAAAGGGAGTGATATTTACATATTCATATGATACCTGTTACACTACATGATGCTATAGGATTCACAGATTTTGCATATTAAAGGATACACAGATCCTAAACAAAGTGGTGTTTGGGGTATTGAAAAAATGGGCCAATGCAATAATTACACTACCCAAGAAAGGCAGCAAGGCACACAGAAAACCAAACAGTAGTGACAGCTCTTGAATTAGACAGAAGGCAGGTGGTGTTATTCTCCCAATGGATAAAGCCATTTTCAGGAAGCATGGGTTTGAAAATAAAATATATAGATATAAGGGATTAAGGGGCTCTTTTACCAAGCTGCAGTACAAATGGTCTTAGCGCCCTTACACACAGCCATAAAATACCCTACATTCTATTTATTCATTAATGGCCACTAATGTTACCCTTGGTGTAAGGACATTGAAAAAAATTACCGTGGGAGGTGGAAAGAGCTCTCGTGGTAACCAGTTAGCAAGCAGTAATGTGACCATTTCCATGCCCTCACTCTGCCCATTCCCTGGCCATGTCACAACTCATCCCAAATTTAAAAAAATCAATACTGTGTGCTTTACACACAAAGATAACAAACCTTACACAGGCTGCTTTAGCGTGTCCCGCATTAGGCCATTAGCATCTAACACAACTTAGTAAGCCTTAGAAAGACTGTCAAAGTTATGGCTATTGTCTTTACAGAAAAAAAAAAAAGACTTGGATGAAAAGAATAAAAATTGTACAAACAAACAAAATAGAACACAGTGCAAGATACGAGGAGAATAATTCTCATGCTAGAAGACTTTGGGGACAATGCTGAAATTGTTTAGGTATATTCTACTTGCACACCTGTGGGATAATATTCAAAGAAAACTCACTACAGAGTTTCCCTTCAAACATTCAGGGCCAGATTCTATAATTGACATCTAAAAACATAGGTTGCCCAATATTTTTCAATTATGAGCTTGTGAAAAATTAAGATAGGTGCTTAACTTATAGAATTTGCCACTCATCCCGGTTTCTGTAACCAGCACCCATGTCAGCGGCCTCCTTAAAAGCAACCGCCAGTCGTATGTCAATTACATGGCAGTGCCAGTTACAGAATTATGACTGATTCAGCTAAGATAGGCAGCTGAAGTGTAGGCCTGGAAAACTTTGGCCTACATTTCAGCCGCCTATCTATGCCAAGGGATCCTAAAACCAGCCCTAATCTGCCTTAAGTAGATCGTGGCAAGGGAATTTATTCCTGATCAGCTGAGTGCATCCCAGGGTGCAATGAAAAGACCTAAAGCTCTAATTGACCTAGTCACCTAAGTCCCTTCCCATCTGACCCACCTGGACCAATCAGAGCCTTAGACCTCTCCTAGGATGCACCAGAAAGGGGAAGGCCTGCCATTTTGAAGAGGTGGGCCTGCCAACAGGAGGGAGTGGGCATCCCTCCTGCTGGATTTTCATTTAAGGTACAGGGTTGGGGTATCTGGGGAGGTTCAAGGGGTGTCAGAGTGGGGCGTTGGGGGTTTGAGATCATGTTAGGGTGGGGTGTTGGAGTGTGTCAGAATGAGGGAGTGGGCATCCCTCTTGCCAAATGGGGGGTCCTTTGTCCATCACAGTTGGCTCAGCTGATCATGGAAGGGGATCTCCCCACCCCGATCAGCTGAGCTGGTAGGACTCGCTGAAGCCATGGCTTCGGGGAATCCTGCCAGCTCAACTGATCAGGGATAAATTCCCCTACCACAATCAGCTTACGGCAGCTAAGGACTGGCTTTAGGATCCGGCGGCATAGATAGGCAGCTGAAATGTAGCTGCTTTAGCCCGCCTAACACTACTTCCAGCACTGGTCAAGCCTACTTTGGCATTCTGCAGCCTAAAATGGTGACCTAGTGCGATTCCAGCACCTTTTATTTAGGCCTTGGTAGACGCTTAAACCTTGTCATTTTTTGCCATTTTTAACAGCATTTTTCAATTAACTTAGGCACCGGCAGAACACCTTCTGATGCCTAAGTTTAGGAACACTGCAGTAAAGTGGGAGGAGGGGGGGTTCCCCACTCACACCCCGCTTCGGAGCTCTTTAAAATTAAGTTTTTCCACGGTGTGCTTCTTTCTTGCGCCGAATTGTCAGCGCTAGATTGTCGGAGCGCTGGTGTCTCACGCGCGACAGACTATGAACCCAATTTTCAGCCATGAAACTGGCCAAACTGCTTTATTACCCCATCAAATCCCTTTAATTATCACTCTCCCTGCTAACAAAAACAGAGAAGATTGTTCTAAGCATCATGAAAGAGCAACTGTATGAATTCTGGAGAAAGTAGGAGAAATACTGCTTCTTTCAACATCATTTTTGATAGGTACAGAATGGGAAACCCCCTTTTGATAAGGTCTCCAGATGAGTATGAATGCTTAATCTTTTAAAGAAAAAATGCTGATCTGATCACATGAAAATGTGCCTGAAATAGGATGCAAATCTCTAGCTGGTTCTTTCAAGCAGAACAATGAGAACGTATTGTCTATTCATGATGCTCACCTGGGTCACACTACATTTCAGAGTGCATTAACTGCAATTTCAAGTTTAAAATTTTTAACCTGTTAACTGTGCACACATGCATAACACAACAATCTCTTACTGGCAACCACTTATTTTTACAAAATGTTTTATTACCAGAGTGGAGATATGCTAGTGATATGATAAGAGACATTTAAGTACCTATGTGGCATAAATGCGTATGAGATTGGTCTCTTTCATTTGAAAGGAAGCTCTAGAATGAAAGGGCATAGGATGAAGTTAAGAGGCTCTGGAGTAATATAAGGAAATACTTTTGTATAGAAATGCGTGGAACAGTCTCCCAGTAGAGGTGGTGGAGACAAAGACTGTGTCTGAATTCAAGAAAGAGTGGGACAGGCACGTGGGATCTCTTAGAGAGAGGAAGAGATAATGGTTACTGTGGATGGGCAGACTGGATGGGCCATTTGACCTTTATAACATAACAATAATCTTATGTTCAAATATATTTTATTGAGCAAACAAAAACACCAACAGGGCAACGAAACGAAGTACAAGCAAGCTCAATATTTTTAGTTTACAAAACCCAGACCCCACAGATCTGAGCCCCACGAGCATCCCCACCCCACCCCTAAACAAACCCTCCCAAATCACACACCCCCCCCTCCCGGGTCATCCATCCAGGTATAACAGTACCAATGAAAACACACAAAAAAAACAGGCATACCAAGTACAAGATGGGACAAAAAACAAAGATTCAACAGTTAAGCAAACGGCTGCAAGCCAGAGGAGTCATGGTTGTCCAAAATGGTTCCCAAGTGCACTGAAAGATGCAGCCTGGGAAAGAAGAAAGGTCCGTCACATCCCTCCTTTCCCACATCAGGAGAGTAATCATCCGACATTGTCATAGGGAGTAGTCCGGAGCATCACCCTCAAGCCATTTCAACAAAATACATTTCAGAGCAACGAGGACAGTCCACTTGAGGAAAGCTGCAACCCCCTTTGTACGAGGGAAATAGTGGGGAACAGCTCCAAATAAGAGCAAAGGGGAACGACTAATGGTAATTTTCCAAATGCTCTCCACAAAAACAAAAATAGCAGTCCAAAAATCTTGAACATTAGGGCAAATCCAAAACATGTGTCCCAAGCCCGCTTCTGGAGCCTGACAACGAAGACAGGCAGCAGTCTCACGCAATCGTGATAAATAAGCCCTCTTAAGAGAAATGTACAAATGGAAGACCAACTTATAGTGTTGCTCCCAAAAGGTGGTATATTTTCAAAAGGCAGGCAGCCGACGGACAGCCTGCAAAAGCACATCAGCCAGCAACTCTACTGCAAGGTCACAAGCCCAAGCATCCCGTAATTTAGAATGGTCAAACAAAGGGGACTCATCCTTCAAATAGCGATGATGGAATTTAAGGGGGACCGGAAGTTGGGAACCAATGGTGAAAGCCGTAGACAGCAGCTCTTGGCAGGAGGCTTGCAAAGAACTAGAGGGTAAAGAAGAAATGTAATGTTGAATTTGCATATAAGCAAAATAATCAGTGGGTGGGAGATCAAACTCGTCTCGCAACTGTGCAAAAGACTTAATTTTGCCATCAACATAAACCAAGTGAAATACATAGTGAATACCCCTTGTTTCCCACCGAGCAAAACTCAGCCCATCTATCCCAGGTAGGAAGGAGCTATTAAAGTGGATAGGCAGAAAGGGAGTTACAGAAGCAGAAAAAGTGGGTTATTTATAGACCCAGCGCCAAACCTTCCGCAAGGGACGGTGGAGCACCTTCACAGAGAGAGACTCAGGCACAAGAGAAGGAAGAGAATGAAGATATGCACTAAAGTGAGTAGATTGAAAACTGGAGAGTTCCAAAGAAGTGTTGGTGAATGCTGAAGTACCCCTGAAAAGATCATTAATGTGGCGCATTCCACATCCAATAGTCAAATATCTAAGGTTCAACAAACCCAATCCACCCCTGTACCACAGAGTTGCTGCCCATTTATAAGGCAGGCGAGGCCGCTTCCCAGTCCAAAGAAATCTCTGAACCAAGCGTTCCAATCGTCGCTCATCTTGAGAAGTCAAATAAAGAGGAAGGACCTGAAAGACGTATAGTCAACAGGGAACAATGAGCATGTTATAAAGATGCACCCAACCTAAAAGCGAAAAGGGAAGAGTTCCCCATAACTGTAGTTTATTCTAAAGGGTCTGGAACAACGGTTCCACATTCAAGCGATATAGACTAGATAAGTCCTGAGGAATAAATATTTCAAAGTAGAGTCAGCCCAACGAAAAGGAAAAACACCCCTCCATGTGGCCCGTAACTCAGGGGGAAAAGGCAAGGCCAAGGACTTATCCAGATTAAGAGACAGGCCAGAATAAAAGCCAAATTCAGAAATGAGGTCCAATGCTGTCGGTAAAGAATCTTCAGGCCTAGTAAGAATCAAAAACATGTCATCTGCAAATGCCAAGAGCTTTAACTCAATCCCATTAACCCGAAGGCCCCGCACCGCCGCAAACCCCCGAAGAGTACAAAGCAAAGATTCTAAAGAAAGGAGAAACAGCAAGGGGGAAAGGGGGCAGCCCTGCCGGGTACCATGAAGGATGGGGAAAGAGTCCGCACGGACTCTTTCCCCATAACAATAATCTTATATACTGCTTCAATCTCACAGCTCAGCGTGGTTTACAAGAAAGAGAACTGCGCATATGCAGTGAAATGACAATCCTATAAAAGGAATACAAAGAGAAAAAAAGGAAATATAACAATATAGTTACTAAAAAATCTTCTTATGGAGATAGGTTTTTAGGAACTGGAGATCAACTTACCAAAGCTCTTATCCCAAAGGGCAGCTTGGTTAAGCTAAACTTTGGCTGAAAAATCTTTTATACTGACAACCCTATACAGCAGGAAAAACAAAGAATCTAATTTCTCGAACAAGGCGTCTACTACCATTTGCAAGGAGGAAATGGTCAAAGATATAAGTTGGAATTAAGCCATGTAGAGCTTTGTAACAAAAGCACCCAAATTTAAATATTATCCTTGATTCAATTTGCAACCAATGAAGTTTCAGTTAATAAATAGCCTGAGATATGATCGAATCTCTTGAGATTGAATATCTGTCATCATGTTTCTGTGTTTCTATCTGCTTCTTTACCATCCTCTCCAGACCAGTCTAGGAAGTGATTTTATTTCACTGTGACACATAACTGGTTACAAATGCAATGTTTTAAAATGTTTCTTTTTGCCTATCAATTTATTATCATGCAGAGGAAGCTGATAAACTCCAGGGTTTGACGGACAAACCTTAATCTCTGTAATATTTCAAAGAGCAGAAGAGCTACTTGACAATGATTATGTGTTTCCTGGCAGAATACAGCTAAGTGTTTGGTCCTGGAGATATCAAAATTTTAATGACTGTTTAAAATCACTCTGCTATAATTGGTTGCTAATGCCCTAAAAGTCAGTCTATTTTATATTAACACTAGCAGAAATACCTTGAGATTTTTATGTTTTTGGGGGGGATTTATTTTATTTTTATTTTTTTTTTGGGGGGGGTTAAAGGGGTATATTAAAGAACAACCCTTTTTCCTCTTCTCCTCCCAGAATTTTTACAGTCCAAGATGTCGCATTTGATAATCTAATCTTCCTTTTGACTAAAATATTGAATATCTCCCTTCAAGAAGCCTCAGGCACAAGAAAAAGTTCGATTTTCAGCCAACCCGTGGTGTCTTTTAATCTGCAGTACTCAGAAGGTTTAAGATAGGTGGCGAATGCACTTTTACATCATGGCCTGCTTTAAGATCATTAAACCCCATCACCACAACAACCCCACCAACACACACACACACAAAATGAGCTGTAAGCCCAAGCAGTAGCCTCCCTGTGAAATGTGTTGTGCAGGGGTAGGGGAAAACAACTCTTATTATTCCGAGTGCCTTTCCACAGTTCATCATAAAAGTGCACTGACAACATAAAAGTGCTTTGAAAAGTCTTCCTCCTCTTATTTTTCAGTTTCTGCTGTCTTAAAAAATGCAACTCAAAAGGCATTAAAGTAGGAGTTTGTTTCATTAATTTGTGAATATATGCTACATTTACAACATGAAAGACCAATTATAGATATGTTCAAAAAGTAACTAAGATTAAGAAATCAATACATTTTAATTGCTTAAGTCTTGAAATCCTTTGTCATAATAAACCCAAATTAGCTGTTTCCAAAAACAAGGCCCACAATAAGTTAAATAACATTCACCTGTCTCCCATCAGTTGCCAAACTCATTTGAATACTCCTGGATGAAGAATCAAGCTGCTTCTGTTGTATGAAGTGAATATGAAGGAAAGGTCTAAACATGACAAACACAGAGCTGCCATAAACAACCTTGGGATAAAGTTATTTAAAGATACAAATATGAAAATTTAAATCCCCCCAATATTCTGACTGCAGGAGATCATCAGCATAGTCCATCTTGCATAGTCTGTGGCGAACCCGGAAATCCAATTTCAGTGCCATATCTGGCAACCAGCATTGAATTTCCAGTCTATTTTTGGCCGACCGAGAGATAGCTGGCTAGGCCAATATTCAGCGCCTAGTCAGCCACTCTTTTGGATGTCTCTATCTGGTTGACAAATTTTGCTGGTGAGCCACTGAATATTGGTAGTGACCAGCTCAGTGGGAGATAGCCATATATCTCCTGCTGAATATTGCAGGATAGCCATTTATGTGCTATTTAGCTGGCCAGGAGCCATTCCTAGACAGCTACTAACGCTGAATATTGGGTCCCATATGTTTAACTATCACTTGAGGCACTGTCGGCTCAATCATTATAAAGAGAAAATGGTTTGTCATGATCAAATCCCTGCTTCAATCAGAACATCCACCCACAGTCAGTAGTATGGGTTAAGGAAACTGAAAAGGAAAGTCTAATAGAATCGGAATTTCTGTATCGCACTTATCCAGTAATGGTTCTAGGTGATTTACAAGTTGGGAGGTTTTAAGGAAGTGCTTACATCATGTCAATGAGTGTCAGACACTATGTTGCAGGTAGATAGAGCAATAGAAGGGAGAGGTTACATAGCTCAGGAGGTAGGGATAAACAGTAGTGGGAAGGGGGGAAGGTAATTACAGATTCATGAATGGAAATGGGCTAAAGTTAACTGGGTAAGAGAATGATGATGATTCTTAGGTTGGCAGTTAAGCAGAGCTAGAGTAGCAAGGAATTTATCAAAGAAGTACATTTTCAGAAGGCTGTGGCCTGACACTGAAAAATGGCAGCTAGATTTACTAAGAATGTGTGCACATTATTAGTAACTGAGTCTCACTGCATAAAAGTAGAAAACATCTCAATGGTATTAGCATGTGCTAATGTAGCAATGTCCATTAGTAACTCTATCAGATCACTGATTGATTGATTTAATTCCTTTTCTATCCTGTTCTCCCAAAAGAGCTCAGGACGGGCTGTATGGAAGAATAGCAAGAAGCAAACCACTGATGAAGAAAAGCCACAATACGCTGCAGTGTATGCAGAGGGAAACTACGCACATGGGAGGTTTTCTGAGCCCAACATGGAACTTTCCAGTCTCAGTGTTAAGCGACATATGTGCATACAACAAACACAACATATCAGCCTCTTAACACCATCCCTATAATAAAACACGGTAGTGACAGCACAGCACTGCAAACAATGCTTTGCAGCAGCAGGACAGGAAGGCTTACAAAGATCACAACAGATGATCAAAGTACAGGCAGATCCTGGAGGAAAATCTGTTCCAGTCTGCCACTGACCTGAGACCAAGGAGGTGGAGGACACATTTTGCTTTCAGCAAGCATTAATCCTAAACACAATGCAAAAGCCATAGTGGAGAGGCTCAATAAGATGAAATGTAATATCCTTGATTGGCCCGGTCCAAGTCAAGACCCCAATCCAATCCACTGCACAAACAAATGGAAAAGCGCTTGAGCTATTCTGCCAGAAAAAAAAATAGGCAGAAGCTGTAGCACCTCGAAGTACAGAAGAGGAAGGCCGAGATCCGAGTCTGATTCCTACTGCAACTCCTTGTGACCCTGGGCAAGTCATTTAAACCTCCATTGGCCCGGATACAAAAAAACACCTTAGACTGTGAGCCCTCTAGAAACAGTGCTATGCACTTTTTTTTCCAGTTACTTTCTCTGTGTACCTCTAGAAATGATTAGTAGTGATAAATATACGAGTATATTGTAATTACAGTCATGGGGTTTACTGCTACAAAAGCAGCCTCCACTAAGTACTAAGTCAGGGATGTGAAGATTTATGCAGTCAAGATTTCTTGTTGTGTTTTTACATAATTGATCTTCCCGCCCAGAAAACATATAGTACAGTCAAACCTCGGTTTGCGAGTAACACGGTTTGCGAGTGTTTTGCAAGACGAGCAAAACACTCCAGCAATTTGTAACTCGCAAACCGAGTGCTGTCTTGCAAAACGAGCAAAATTTACCTGCAGCTTAAGTTGATTTTCCAACCCTGCCGCCCCACGATCTTGGCAACACGCTCAGAGCTGAAGCGAGGCATGTTCTGCTCCTCCACCACACCGTTAAACTAAGCCCCGCGCACGCCCAACCCAAGAGAAGCCAGCAGCGAGCAACAGCCAATCCCGTTCAACCAAGCCCCACAGGCGGCCAACCCAAGAGAAGCCAGCAGCGAGCAACAACCAATCCCAAGTGTTTCACCTGACGCGGGTTGAAAATGGCACTCAATCAGTTCAGGGATCCGGGAAGGGGGCGCCGGACCGATGTACCTTCGAGCCGGGAAGAAGACTGACTGGGGCCGGCTTGTTGTTCCCCAGCCACTGGCGGCGAATGGATCCTGCTCTGAAGGAGAGGGAATGCAGGACTGAAACAGTGCGCGAGAGAATGGCTAATAAAGTAAGTAAACGAGGCGATCTTGCCGCTCCCACGCCGCTTTATTGTCCTGTCCTAGATAATCAAAGTAACAATCATATACAAAAATCCCGACAGGGATGTTCCCTGTTTCGTTTTACTGGAACAGTATAATTCTAAGCTGGGGGGTGAAATTGGACGTGCAAGAGTGAGGAATGATGTGGAACGAATCAACTGAGTTTCCATTATCTCCTATGGGGAAAGTTGCTTTGATATACGAGGGCTTTGGATTACGAGCATGCTTCTGGAACGAATTATGCTCGTAAACCAACTGTATATTGTATGGATTAGTGAAACCAAACTCCTATATCAGTATATTTTGAAACTGTATTTTCTAGACAGCAAAATGTGCAAGGAAAAACTTTTGAAAGGTATAATACCTTGGAATATTACACTCCAGCCAACCACTGATTTACTGCAAACCATTTTTATAAGATTTAGGAGAACTGTAGCATAACAAATTAGAAATCTGCAGTGAAATACTACTGATATCAAGTACAAAGACTCAAAGGATAGTACATATTATTTACTAATGAGTGACTTCTTGTTGGTACATTTTTAACAGTAATCATGTTTCCGGTAACATTTCCATCAGAATAAAATGATGACAAAAAAAAATCTACAAGTTAAGCAGATCAACTATATCAAATGCACAGTATTTTGAGAAGATACAAAATAATGCATTAAAAAAAAGTGATATACACATGATAGCTATTTGGGGGAGAGGGGGGGAAATGTAAATTCTACCTTTACAATAATTAACATTATTACCTTTTATTTTATTTTCATTGTGCATTGAACTTTGGAATTCTAAAATAATATGTATCATTTTCTAGCCTCTGCTCCGCAAAAAACAAAAAGTCTGTCAAAAATTCTGTTCAAGGTAACAATTCCATGGAACAGAGATAACTATTTCCCTACTTATCTTTTGTGAAAAATATGCCCTCCAGATATTTGGTCATTTATGTTGCAAAGGAATTTGAAAAACAGAGGTCACTCTAACCAAATTTTAAAGACATATTCCCTTAAATAAGAAATAAATTTTGCTCTTTCCATGTCAGGATAACAGCATAAACCAATACTGAAAGATTATGAAAACACAGTACCTTCTCTCCCCATTGCGACACTCATTTTGTGTCACTTCAGTATAAATAAAGGTTTAAACAGTAATAGTCCATAAAGATTCCTTTTTAATTGCTGGTCTAGCTATATTATAGTTTGTGCTATTTTAAATATGTTATTAATAAGATAAATTGTTTGCCCTGATGAACCACACGGCTGAATGTCATGCTCTGACCCAAATTTTTAAATACCTTTGGAAAATGACACACATCATTTGCTAACTCAAGTTCATATGTTCTTTGGAAATCTGAAATGAAATAGTGTAAAAAGGTATGAGTTTCTTCTTAAACCACAGAAAATGTTAAATTAAAAGCAATGTGGTGAGCACTTTCATTTAAACATGCTTAGAATGTAGGCTTTTTCTACAACAGAAAACAGTTTTCATTTTAAGGACATTTCTGAATATCGTTTTATGAATGGTTCCCTAGCATATCAAGGCAAGCTGGGAAAATAAAGGTCTGGAAAAGATGTGTGCAGTCCATTTCTGTACGACTTCATTTTAGGTTAAATCATGCCAGGGAATTTAATAACCTGAGATATAATTAATGCTGAAAAACAGCCACATCCGATATATGGTAAAGAACTGCTCCAGAGCAAAATGACAATCTATACTTCTTAGGAGATTTTTCCGTCACAGCAAGGCTATGGAAATACAACAATGGATATAAGCTTACCCTACAATCAATAGACTTCTGAAATATAAAGCAAAATGAAATTCATTGCAAGAAACAGATTAAAAATAAACTATATCTATGTGCATAATAATAATCACTTGTTTCCTTCGCTAAACTGTTTGCTATTAACATAATTCTATATGGCCTTTGGAGGTATACTGTACAGTATTTTCAACTCAAAAATGAACTGGCCATATTAGGTTGCAGTATATTTTAGATTTACTAAACATTTGCCTCATGGACTTGAAAAGATCTGAAGTTGAATTTAACAAGCAGGCACCTCAGTGTACAAAACTCTTGTTCATCTTTCATTCATTTTAATGTGTAAAAGTGCAGCTTTTTTTTTCATGTGCATTTTAAAGAAACTCGGCCCCATAAAGTGTAAAGAAGGATTTTCTCCAAACACCTCTCATTACAAAGTTTGAACGTCTCTTGGTTTTATGCCCAGATACAGTTTCTAGTCAAAATAGCTTCTTTGCTATTTGTATCTTCCATTTGCTGGTTATTAATCTCATTACAGTATTTCCTCGATTTAAAGCTGTGGAAAAACATGGGTCATTCTTGATGATTCAGTAGAACGAAATTGGACTTTGTCAGACGACAGGTGGAGAAGGCAGCCTAGGAACATTGATGGTCAACCTTTCGATGATCGTAACAGATGAGAAACTTCATAGAACATACAAACAGTACTAAAACAGTTTATCAACACTGTGCAGGCTTCCCCCATCTCTACACGAAAATGGTCCTCGATGAAAGCAGATGAACGCAGACTTAAGAGTGGTAAAGCCCAAAGCAGAAAGCTCAACTCTTAATCTGATCACAATAAAACTGTCCCAAGAGCAAGAGGGGGGGGGGGGGGAGAATAAAAACTGGAAGGCAAAAAACAGAAAAAGGTTATGAAGCTGCCCCCACCCACCCCGAGAGTCTTCGTGAAGCATTCATGGTTTTTCTGGAGTCAAGTGCATGGGTTTTGCCCTTAAAAGGTTGACAAGTATCGCACAGAGCGCTGATTGTCGCGACAGAGCTCGGGGCCCCTAAGCCGGGCTCGGCTCCGCAGGGTAAATCTCATGGTAGGGCGGCGGCCGCTCGCTGGGCAGCGGGTAGCAGTAGGGGTAGGAGGCGTTCAGGTCCGGGTCCATGGGGGAGTAGCCGGGCAGCTCGACGGAAGGGTGGCCCCCGCAGTGCACCTCCACGCCGGGCTCGTCCAGCACGTGGCACAGGCCCACGTTGATGTAGGAGACGGCCTGGAAGGGGTAGGCGCCCGGCGAGAAATCGCGCCCCTCGCACTCGAAGATGGAGCCCTGGCGGCGGCGCTGGAGCCTCCGGCCCCGCCGGCCCCGCCGCTGGCTCCGCGTCCACTTGTAGTTCTTGACGAGCAGCAGGTTGGCAAGCCCCAGGAGGCACTCGAGCGAGTTCAGGATGGTGGAGATGAGCAGCCCCCGCTGGTAGTCCTTCAGCTTCTGGCAGCCCACGGCCGTGTCGGGCGGCGGGGGCGGCCGCGGGGAGCCGGGCTGCTGCAGGCAGTGGTGCGAGTACTTCCTCTCGGCCAGCGACACCGTGTCCCCGTCGATGACGGCGCCGGCGAAGGCACTTAGCACCCCCAGCATGAAGACCAGCACCCCCAGGAGCAGCAAGTTCTGGGCGCTGGCCTTGCCGCCTCCTGCCCCCTCCTCCTCCTCCTCCCCGCCTTCTCCCTCCTCCCGCTCCCGGCAGCAGAGCAAGGCGGAGCCCAGCAGCGAGAGCCCGGCGCAGAGCAGCAGCCCCGAGTAGAAGGCGCCGGCGGCGGTGCCCAGGCGGAACGGTTCCCCCTTCAGCTCGGAGCCCAGCGAGAAGCACTTGAGGCCGACGGCGGCGGCGCTGAGCGCGCAGGCCAGCAGCAGGCAGCTGGAGAGCAAGGCGCAGGCTCCCCGGGCGCCCAGCTTCATCCTGCGCCGCCGCCGCCTCTTCTTCTTCCTCGCCGCCTCCTCCTCCTCCTCCAGTGCTCTCTCCTCATCCTCCCGTGTCCTCCTCGGCGCTCGTGGCAGGGGCTGCAGCGGGAGCCGGGCACATGGCGACTCAGAAGCGGAGGGGAAGCGGGCAGGAGCGCGCAGTCTCTAGTGGCTCGGCTGCGGCAGTGCGCGGGCAGGGGGGCGGGGAAGACGCGCAGAGCATCGCACGCTCTCTCCCTCTGGCACCAGGCGACGGCTTCTGAGCGACTCCGAGAAAAGGCAGCCCGAGAGCTGCGATTCGCTTCTCGGAAGAGTCTCCTCCCCTAATAGAGAGAGGGAGAGACCCCCGCTGGGTGTGAAGTGGCGGGAGGGACAACGGACGTCGCTATCATCTCTTGTGCCCCAAGTCTCGGATCTGCCAGATCTGGTGCTTGTCGAGGCTATAGGATTTCCAGTAATTAAGGGGAAAAATATATATATATTAGAAACCCACCTGCTTTCATATAAAGCAGGTCTAGCTTGCCAGCTGGTTTTCCAATTCAGCATTATTTCTACAGCGAATGCGGGAAATTCTAGTTGGTGAAAATGCAGGATTTTCAGCCAATTTAGCGATTTTGCGAAAACCTATCTGTCTGTAGTCCTTGGATCTTGAACGGAGGATGATTTTGCTCTCCTGAAACGTCTTGTGATGCAGGTTGTAGCTAGTAACTTCAGATTTTATGTATGATGCATACAAAATACTTGCTTGTGTTGTTTGAGTCAAACAAAGCAAAATTAATTTGCGGAAATAAAATATGAATTATAATAATCACATTATGCACATTTTAGTGAAAACACTTTTTTTTTTTTTTTTTTTTAAACATCTAATCAAAAATGGGTTTTCACAGTGCCCATAATATAGCTCTGCTTCCCGTTCCCGTGCTTTTCAGTGCTAAAATAATATGGTGTGCCTATCTCGGCCATAAAACGAATAATCAATTATAGTCACTACAGAATCAGCACCATGGATAGCGATATAGGTATGGAAGTGTCTGACCAAATTCTTTTCCACGAATTCCAGTCAGGGAGTAGCAATAGCCGACTGAGAAGAGAGGCAAGGGATTTTTCATTTTAATATCAAGGGCAACCAAGAGATCTTGAGCATAGAGTGGCACTAAGAGGAACAAAGAAGCTAATTGTAGCAGATAAGAACTGAAGGCAGAATTGCCTACAAAACATTCAGAATCCAGAATATTTCGTTTTCTTTTTTTGTTGCTGTTTCTTAGTTTGTCAGACATAGGAGCATAGGTTTTCTGTTGCATACTTATATTTAGGGCTACCATGCATTTGCTTTAATTTAGCAGCCTAATTTAGATGCCTACTGTTGAAAACCATTGTTAAGCTTCCATCTTTTTTTTTCCCTACCCTAAATTCATCTCTTTTGCCACTTACTTTTTTAGAATCCTAAATTTCAGTTTTTAGTGAAATTATGAAGATAGATTTAGAAACTTAGCCCTACTAAATTTTCAGAGTCCAATTTAGGAATCTAATTCTCACAAACCTTTTGCCTGTCTGGCTCAATTTATCAACACTAAAGTGGAACACAGGAGTAAAGCACCAGGCTGACTACTTGCAAAAGCCAGGTTCATAATCCCACTGCCGTTCCCATGGGCAAGTCTCTAGCTCTTCCATTGTCTCAGTTACATAATTATATTGTAAACCCTCTGGGGAAGGGAAATACCTAGTGTACCTGAGGATAATTCACCTTGAGCTTCTACTAAAAATAAGTATAAGCTAAATCCAAATACAATACTTGAATAAGGTGTGCCCAAAATACTGCCCACCTCAGAGGGAATCTTAAGACTACTATAAAAGGTAAGAACTAGAGAATGACACGGGGAAAGTTTACCGCAGTAAATCCGCAGGAGACATGTGCAACTGGTTTACCGCAGGAATGAGGACAAGACCTTTCACCGCCCCACGGAAGCAGTGAAAAGTCTTGCTCCTGTGGTAAAAAGATTGCGCCCGTTTGAGACTCAGCATCTCCTCCCCAGCTCCTCTTGCGCCTATTTTACATTCAGGAGCCAGCCATGCCACTATGAAGACAGAAGGAACCCAAAACCAAAGCCTGAGACCACTGTGATTTGAAGAATAAAATTACCAGATAACAAAAGGTAGAAAATAATAAATTTATATTTTCAGATTAGAATTTTTCTGATTTGAAATATGTATCCTGTTAGAGCTGGTATTAGACATAACTGAGGACTGCAAACCCCAGGCTATGCTTCTTTAGCATCTAGCTGGCTTAGGGCTCTCTCTCTGACCAGGGGGCAGTTGTCCTAGTTGCACTCCCCTAACACTATTCCTGCCATGTGTAACTGAAGTATTCTGTAGTAATTTGGTTTGTTCAGTTTTCACAAGACAGGGGTTTTGTTGATCCTTGCTCTGTGTTATTTATGTTTATAAAATGACAATTCTACAGAATATTGTCTATTTTTTTACTTTAATAAAATTAATTCAGAATAAAATCATAACTATTTGAGGCTTGTGTGGATGGTGACGGGGACAGCTTGCAGGGTGGGGACGGGGACTGAGCTCACGGAGACGGGGCAGGGATGGGGACGAGCTCACAGGGATGGGGAGGGAACGGTGATAATTTTTTTCCCCCCCTCCATGTCATTCTCTAGTAAGAACCAGCTACCAACCACCTCTGGAAAGGGTGGGGTGGGAAAGGTGAGATAAAAGATTGAGGGACAGATTCTCAAAACAAAAATCTGCCTTTAACATGCTTGCTAAACCACTTCCAGCCAGTTTAACGTGCATGTATTGTAGCGGCAGATTATCAAATTTGGCTTACTGAGGTCTTTTCTGAGCTTTCTAGCAATCTCCGTTACTGCCATGCAAATGTAGTACAATGAGATCATTAATATTAAAATGATCACTCTAAGCGATTCTCTATAATCACCGAGTGATTCTCTAACCTCGTTTTGCCACATATGCAGCCAAAATTTACTGACAGATCTGAGCTGTCGATACCTTACTTTCTGATCAGTACCTGAGTGTTGATTGGCTCAGGCACTGACAGGAAAGTAATGTTTGACAGCTCAGGAACCCCCCACCCCCAATGCAAATTAAAATAATAATAATTTAAAAAAAAACCCAAAAACAAATTGAAGATCGGCAGGAGAGATACCCATTCTCTCCTACCGTGTCGCACAATCACCCAATACTGCTACCCCCCATGCAAATTAAAATAATAAAAAAATTCACAAACCAAATTGAAGTTTGGCACGAGAGATATCCACTCTCTCCTGCCACATCGCACAATTATCCAACACTAATAACACCCCCCTCCCCTGGCAGCAGGAGAGATGCTCACTCTCTCCCGCCACCAAGCAACATCCCCTCCAACAAGACAAATGCCCATTCCCTCCCATCGCTGACAAAAAGCAACCCCCATCCAACACCCCCCGGCAGTGAGAGAGATGCCCACTCTCTCATGCCACCATGCAACCCCCCTCCCCCCAACACCCCAGTGCCTCTGATGACTCCTGCCCCCTCCCGCTTACGATGGTTGGCCAGAGGGATGCCTACTCCCTCTGGCCAGCTGGCATGCCTCTTCAAAATGGCAGGCCTTCCCCTCCCCAGTGCATCCTGGGATTCACTGGGGAGGGGCTTGAGGCTCTGACCCAGGTTAAGATCCCTCCTAGGGGAGGGGACTTAGGTGTCTGGGCCAATCAGAGCCTTAGGCCCCTCAGCAGATGCATCAGGGAGGAGCCTAAGGCTCTGATTGGTCCAGACAACTCAGGATGCACTGGGGATGGAAAGAACCACCATTCTAAAGAGGCAGATCTGCTGGCTGGATGGAGTAGGCATCCCTCCAGCCAGCCATCAAAAGTAAAGTAAGGGGGAGAAAGGTCATTGGAGGCACAGGGAGTGCATTGTTTGGTGGTGAGAGGGAGTGGGCATCTCTCCTGCTGCTGAGGGGGTCAGGTGGTGCATTGCTTGGCGGCAAGAAAGAGTGGGCATCTCTCCCACTGCTTGGTGGGGTTCAGGGTGTCATTGCATGATGGCAGGAGAGAGTGGGCATCTCTCCCACTATTGGGGGGGTCATGTGGGGGGGGTCATTTGTCAACAGAGGTGGGATGGAGTGGGCCTCTCTCCTGCTACTGGGGGAGTGTGTGTGGGGGGGTGTTGCTTTGCAGCAGGAAAGAGTGGACATCTCTCCCGCTGCCGGGTGGGGTGTCGGGGGATCATTGCTTGACAGTGGGAGTTAGTGGACATCTCTCCCGCTGCCAGGGTAATGTCATATTGGGGGGGGGGGGTTGCATGACTTCGGTGGCTTGATTTGGATTGTGGGGGGAGGGTTGCATTTATTCTGTGCATTTATCCATCGCTATCAACAGCGATGGGCACATGCAGATTTAGCAAATCTTCACTACTCTCCAACAACCTCATTTGCATGAGCATTGTTTGGAGAATGACTCGCTTTTTTAAAATCACTACAATAATGGTTGTGACAGCGGCCCATTAATTTTATCGTGGATTTTTGAGAATCTAGCCCTCAGAAAGCTACATGTGGGCAGGGCTTTGGGTCAAGACGGGGGCCTGTTGAGTTGTGCTATTCAGTAGAGGGGGGAGTTTTGAGGATTAAAGGAGTATTGTTACAAGACTATTGTTACCACTCCTTCTGAGCTAAAAGCTGGTGTATTTGCCTCGATTGATTTTTGAGACTAGCACTGGTCAATGAATCTTTAGTCTAAGAGATTAAAAAAAAGAAAAGAAAGAAGAATCGGAGAAACTCTATACATTTAGAGGGCCATTTTCAAAATAGGACTGCTAAGTCTGATTTAGGCATCCAAAGTCGAAGTTTCAGAAATGTCCATTTTTGATTTATTTTTTAAATCACTTACTTGGATGTCTTTGCTGGCAGGATGTCCAACCCTTAGAACCCCAAACTTTATATCCCATTTTCAACCACAAGTCAAAAATATCCATGTCAAAAATGCCAAATCCAGACCATTTAGATGTGGGAGGGGCTAGCATTATGATGGACTGATCACAAAGACATGCCAACAGAGCAATGGGACACCTTAGAGGGCACTGCTATGAAGTTCACATAAATGGTGCCAGGTGTATATCTCACCATAACCTCCTTATAATTTATGGTGAGCCCACCCAAACCTACTAGACCCACCTGTTTACCACCCCAATAGCCCTTATGGCTGCAGGTGGAAACTATATAGAAGTAGAGCAGGGTTTTGGTGGCCTCATACTTTCCACCATAAATGTAGTGGTTAGAGTTGCTTATGGGCATGGGTCCTCATCTCTATGATTCACTAGCCCTCCCACCAGGTTACTTAAGATACCTGTGTGCTACTCTACTAAGCTTTTCCCATACCAAATGCTGCTATACACGAGACAGGTCTGTCCTCTTTCACTCAGACTTTTGGGGAGTGGGAGGGGGTCAGTGTCCACTGGGGAAGTGGGGGGAGTCATACTTTCATGTATCCAGTGGTCATTTGGTCAGCTTAGGTCCCTTTGTGGCACTTAGATGCTTTTAAAATAGGTCTAGCCCAAAATGTCTAAGTTTTGTCTAGGCAAAACCAACAAAAAACCTCAGGAAATAAATGCGAAGCAAAAAACAAAACCAAAACTGCAGTGTAATGTACAAAGGACAGGATTTTAATGAAAAATCATAAAAACATATATAGCATACATAAAAATATGGTTCTAGTATTATTGTGGACCAAACCTAACATGGTCCATGTTTCGGGGAAAAAAACCCAAAACACCTTATTCCTCAGGGGTCCTAAAAAGAATGGTGCCATGAGTAGAATTAGAACAAATATGAGTGGTACTGTAAGTGATGTGAATGATAAGACCAAATGGTGAATGTGAAAAAAAGGGTGAGAGGTAAAAATAAAAATATAGAGAGATAAAGAAAAAGTGTTGGACAAAGTGATTGGGATACAATGACAGTGAAATATTAAAATATCTGTAAATTTAAGATTAAAAGAACCATCTGGATGTAAGTGAAACAAATAGACTGAAAAGGCAAAAGACTGAGTGGAAAACATGCCATTTACTATGTGAAAACCCAATAAGGAAAAGGAGGAGATAAAAAAGAAAGAAAAATGAAAAAGAGTGAGAGAAATATGTGTATATACGTACCCGGATGATGGTACGTGAAATATCAAAAAAACAGATAAGATAAAAGCAAAACAAAATCTATACAGATAAAAGAACAAGAAAATAAAACAATACATGAGGGAAGCAGAGATGTGGACACAACGATATGGAACATACATTGCAGTAAAATATAGGACCGATATAAAGTCAAATAAAAATGATGTGTGAATTACATGACTATATGAACAATAATTATTTAAAATCATACACTAGTTACATCAAATTATGTAAACGGTGCACATCAAGATATATATGCCAGTATGTGAATCACACAACACATTTGAGAAACCAGATTTTTATGTATGTTATATATGTTTTTATGATTTTTCATTAAAATCCTGCCCCTTGTACATTACACTACAGTTTTGTTTTTTAAGTTCTGTCTAGACATCCTGGAAAAGATTTGATTATCACCACAAGATGTCCAAGTCTAACCTACCCAAAGCACACCCATAACATGCCTCCCAACATGACCCCTAGATCTCTGGATGCACAGTGAGCAAAACACTTCATTACACATCCAGAAAGCCGGCTTCAAAAATCAGCCAACTTAGGATATCCAAGTGCCAGCTTATGTTGGTTTTTGGAAGTCTACATCCTTAGCCACCAACACACTTGGAGAGAATTCTCACCACCATTTGAACTGCTGATTCCTCAAGTTGAGCACTGCTTCTGTGAGCAAAACCAAAATGTTTATTATTCAGAACCTCTAGCCCTCCTTTTTGCAGAGGAGGAACAATAAATCAGATACACTGTTAGAGTTTTCAGGCTATGGAAATTAGCTTCTAATCTTTCTTACAGACTCTAGCATCTGCCTCTCTAACAAGTTCTAGGTTTTTCTCTTCTCAGTATTCCTCTTAAAAGCTTTCAGGAAAAAAAAAACTGGCTCAGTTTCAGTAAGGATTAACAGCCACTTCCTTTGAATAGTACTAACCTTGCTATAACTTTAAAGTACACTGTACTATCTTCCACCCTGGATGTTCTCAATTAGAAGAAAAATACAAGAAAATCGTTTTTTTAGTTTTTAATTCCAGTTAATGGTAAGTACCTTGTTCCTTCTCTATACAGCCTCTACTATAAAGCCATGATTTTCTCTAATAGGCTTCCATGTGGGAGCTTCTCAGACCATATATTTTCCTCAGATCCCAAGGCTATTGGCCCATCTGTTCTTCCTTTCCCCATCCTACCCCTACCTTCTGCCCTCATAGTTTTCTGGGAGATGTTTTTAAGAGTCCTCAGGATATAAATCATTTCCTTCTCAGCTCTCCACCTATCCATGAGCTTGTTTCCTTTTTCCCCAATTAGGACTAAAGGCTCCACTCCACTCCAAGACATGGACCAGGGCCGGATTAAAAGGTAGGCCCAGTAGGCACATGCCTCGGGCCCGAAAACATCAGGGGGCCCCAGAGCCGGCATTAGTGGGGAGCAAACAGAGCAGTTGTCCTGGGTCCCACAGTTGCAGAGGGCCCCCAACTGCCTGGTGAGGTGAGGTCAGCTTCCCTCCCTTACTGCCCTCTTGCCCGCCGTCTGCATGTGAATTGAACCCAGGCCGTGGAGCTGTAACACTGTGCGTGCCGGCTTCCCTTCTCCCTCCCACTCATGATGTAACTTCCTGTTTCAGAGGTGAAGGGAAGCCAGCATGCGCAATGTTAGGGCCATGTGGCCTGGGTTCAGTTCGCTTACGGGTGGCAGGCAAGAGGACAGTGATGGAGTAGAAGGGAGGGAAGCTGACCACCTCAGCAGGCAGTTGGGGGCCCAGGAAGAAAAACAGAATTTGTAAGGGAAAGAGAGATGGGCCCAAAGGGGGGGCTCCTTACCATGCATGGCTCCTCAAGCTGGCAGACAGACTTTTAAAAATGGCCCCCACACATCCTTAAATTTATTATAACAACCTTTTTGAACTGCTAGCGCTCTTTCCAATTTATACACTTGACATACTGAGTTCCACCAGAAACAATAGTTCAATCTTTTATAGTCCTTCTAATTGTATGTTATTTGTTGGATGGCAACTCCTGTCAAAATCATTAATAGCTTATTGTTATTAGCAGATATTTGACCTTTATATCTCATAGACACACCAAACAAAATTGTATCATAAGACAACCCTACATGATTTTCTAATAAGCTATTTATTTGATCCCATATAGACTGCCAGAATGCCTTAATGAATGGACAGTAAAATAATAAATGATCTAAAGTTCCGGCTTCAAGATGACAATGCCAACATCTATTAGACTTAGAGCAATCCAATTTTTGTAAACGAACAGGGGTCCAGAGTGCTCTATGCAACAGGAAAAACCAGGCTTGCCTCATAGATGCAGACATTGTACATTTCATCCTCCAGGACCAAATACGTGGCCATTGAGATGCATTAATCTGATGCTTAATCTCAATGCTCCAAATATCCCTAAGTCCAGTCTTTGGTTTTTTATTTATATATCCAGATAATAATTTGTACCACTGCGCGGCCTGGTGACCCAGAAAATCTGCCTGAAAGCATAAGAATGCTAAGCTAAATTGATTATTAAGAGATTTCCATTCAGGGAACCCTGCCTGAATAGCCTGCTTCAGTTGCAACCATTTATAACTCTGTTTTTTATCAAGACCAAATTTAAGTTGCAACTGTGAAAAATCCAGCAGTTTACCATTAGATATAACATCATTTAGTGTTCGTATACCAGCTTTAATCCAATCCTTCCAGACAATCTTAAATCCGCCTATTTGTATCCTGGAGTTTAGCCATATATTTTGATAAGTAGATTTTTGAATTGTAAGAGGTGTTAAATTGCTAACATATCTTAATGTTTTCCAAGTGTCCATTAAAATTCTATTGTTTTTCCGTATTCTAGACATATTGATACTAAGCAGATGACGAAGCCTTATGGGAAACATAAGTTGCCATTCCAACCATCTCTTAATTCCTTTGTTAAATATAACATCTGAAGAGCTAATCTGGTATTATTAGAAGAGTGTCTCTGAGCAACAAAACCCGTTTGATGCATACCAATTATATAAGGAAGAGCTTTTGCCAATCTTAATGCTAAAATTTTAGCCAGTAATTTCCCATCCACATTAATTAAAGAAATAGGCCTGTAATTTGAAACCAATGTAGCATCTTTATTTGGCTTTTACATAGTAGATGACGGCAGATAAAGACCCGAATGGTCCATCCAGTCTGCCCAACCTGATTCAATTTAAAATTTTTTTTTTTTTTTTTTTTTTCTTCTTAGCTATTTCTGGGCGAGAATCCAAAGCTTTACCCGGTACTGTGCTTGGGTTCCAACTGCCGAAATCTCTGTTAAGACTTACTCCAGCCCATCTACACCCTCCCAGCCATTGAAGCCCTCCCCTGCCCATCCTCCTCCAAACGGCCATACACAGACACAGACCGTACAAGTCTGCCCAGTAACTGGCCTAGTTCAATCTTTAATATTATTTTCTGATTCTAAATCTTCTGTGTTCATCCCACGCTTCTTTGAACTCAGTCACAGTTTTACTCTCCACCACCTCTCCCGGGAGCGCATTCCAGGCATCCACCACCCTCTCCGTAAAGTAGAATTTCCTAACATTGCCCCTGAATCTACCACCCCTCAACCTCAAATTATGTCCTCTGGTTTTACCATTTTCCTTTCTCTGGAAAAGATTTTGTTCTACGTTAATACCCTTTAAGTATTTGAACGTCTGAATCATATCTCCCCTGTCTCTCCTTTCCTCTAGGGTATACATATTCAGGGCTTCCAGTCTCTCCTCATATGTCTTCTGGTGCAAGCCTCCTATCATTTTCGTCGCCCTCCTCTGGACCGCCTCAAGTCTTCTTACGTCTTTCGCCAGATACGGTCTCCAAAACTGAACACAATACTCCAAGTGGGGCCTCACCAATGACCTGTACAGGGGCATCAACACCTTCTTTCTTCTACTGACTACGCCTCTCTTTATACAGCCCAGAATCCTTCTGGCAGCAGCCACTGCCTTGTCACACTGTTTTTTCGCCTTTAGATCTTCGGACACTATCACCCCGAGGTCCCTCTCCCCGTCCGTGCATATCAGCTTCTCTCCTCCCAGCATATACGGTTCCTTCCTATTATTAATCCCCAAATGCATTACTCTGCATTTCTTTGCATTGAATTTTAGTTGCCAGGCATTAGACCATTCCTCTAACTTTTGCAGATCCTTTTTCATATTTTCCACTCCCTCTTCGGTGTCTACTCTGTTACAAATCTTGGTATCATCTGCAAAAAGGCACACTTTTCCTTCTAACCCTTCAGCAATGTCACTTACATACATATTGAACAGGATTGGCCCCAGCACCGAACCCTGAGGGACTCCACTAGTCACCTTTCCTTCCTTCGAGCGACTTCCATTAACCACCACCCTCTGGCGTCTGTCCGACAGCCAGTTTCTGACCCAGTTCACCACTTTGGGTCCTAACTTTAGCCCTTCAAGTTTGTTCAACAGCCTCCTATGAGGAACTGTATCAAAGGCTTTGCTGAAATCCAAATAAATTACATCTAGCATATGTCCTTGATCCAGCTCTCTGGTCACCCAATCAAAAAATTCAATCAGGTTCGTTTGGCACGATTTACCTTTTGTAAAGCCATGTTGCCTCGGATCCTGTAACCCATTAGATTCAAGGAAATACACTATCCTTTCTTTCAGCAACACTTCCATTATTTTTCCAACAACTGAAGTGAGGCTCACCGGCCTGTAGTTTCCTGCTTCATCCCTGTGACCACTTTTATGAATAGGGACCACATCCGCTCTCCTCCAATCCCCAGGAATCACTCCCGTCTCCAGAGATTTGTTGAACAAGTCTTTAATAGGACTCGCCAGAACCTCTCTGAGTTCCCTTAGTATCCTGGGATGGATCCCGTCTGGTCCCATCGCTTTGTCCACCTTCAGTTTTTCAAGTTGCTCATAAACACCCTCCTCCGTGAACGGCGCAGAATCTACTCCATTTTCTCGTGTAACTTTGCCGGACAATCTCGGTCCTTCTCCAGGATTTTCTTCTGTGAACACAGAACAGAAGTATTTGTTTAGCACATTTGCTTTCTCCTCATCACTCTCCACATATTTGTTCCCAGCATCTTTTAGCCTAGCAATTCCATTTTTTATCTTCCTCCTTTCACTAATATATCTGAAAAAATTTTTATCTCCCTTTTTTACATTTTTAGCCATTTGTTCTTCCGCCTGTGCCTTCGCCAAATGTATCTCTCTCTTGGCTTCTTTCAGTTTCACCCTGTAGTCCTTTCTGCTCTCCTCTTCTTGGGTTTTTTTATATTTCATGAACGCCAACTCTTTCGCCTTTATTTTCTCAGCCACTAGGTTGATTTAGTACATCAAGTAATTCGGGCCTCCGTAGATCCAATAATTCTTTCTGATCATGGAGGTGTGTGGTTTGAATTTAGTGTTATTGATCAAGATAATAGTAGACCAATATGGAGATTCGATAATGCTTTGCTTGCAGACTCAAAATTTTGTGAAGAATTTCAAGTAAAGATGGATGAATATTTTCAAATTAATAACACAGAGGGAATTTCTATGGAAATTTTATGGGATGCATTTAAGGCAACCATAAGAGGGCAAATCATTTCATATTCAGCTTATGTTAAGAAACAAATAAAAACATAATCAATTCTTGAAAATGATTTATGAACATGGGAACAAAAAGAAAATTCCCGATCATTAAAATGAAGAATATGCCATATATCTATTAACTTAGAAGATTGTACAAAATTATCTAAACCTAATGACTTTATGATTTTACTAGGTTTTTTATCCATTACAGGATCCATAACAGCATTAAAATCTCCTGCTACTACTAAATTAGAAGCATCCAGTGGCAAAACCATATGTTGAAGAGATTTAAAAAATTCTGCTTGGTTCGAATTAGGGGCATATACATTTAAAAGTGCCAAAGTGGTACTGCCCATACTCATATCAATATGTACCCATCTTCCTAAAGGATCAAAACCTATCATATTAAAAACTGCATTACATTTTCTATTAATCAAAATAGCAACTCCTGCCTTTTTCTTCACCGCAGGAGCAAAAAAGCATTGTTTCACCCAATTCCCCTCCAGCTTTTTAGATTCTTCTGCAGACAAATGAGACTCTTGGATAAAACAAATATCCGCATTTTGCTGTTTTAAAAATAAGAGCGCTTTTTTCCTTTTGTTAGGATGGTTTAGACCATTTAAATTTAACGAAAATATTTTAACAACCATTGCAAATAATTATAAATTCTACCCCCATAAATTTTCCAATAACTAAAATAATACTGAAACAGTTTAATTTTTACATTTCTCCCAATTTCATGAATTAAAAAGGCATATATCATCCCACCCCCTCCCCCTTCCCATTCCTCCCTCTTTCCCCCACCCCCCTCCCTTTAATAAAAGTGAAAACTTGAAAACACGCACATGGCAACAAGTGACAAGAACCTCCCCAGGACAATTATACATACATCACATTCTTTAAAAATAATAAGCTTTTTTCATTTAGTACTTCTAAAATATCACTAATTAAATTCATCTTTTTAATAATCAATTTTATAAGAAACCTCTAACCCAATATCCCCACCAAGATCCCCAAATTCCCAAATTAAATATTACTTTCCTTATAAGTAATTCTATAAAACAATAATAAAAATTTTGTAAGGAATACCCAAATTAATACAAAACAATTGATTATAAATTCCTCTATCCTTAATTACCTCCCCTTTACATAATACATCTTCCCAAAATAACCCATAACCAATATATTCTATCAAAGAAAATTCCCCATAATATAATATTTTATCACAATCATCACAAATACAATTCATTTATTACATTAAACTTTCTCCCCTTTTTTTTTTTATTACCTCAAAACTAAAATTTATTCATAAATATCTTATGCACGGTAAGTTTTGAGAATCTTCTTAGTAGCTTCTTTGCATGCCCCCTAGTCCTAGTATTTTTAAAACAAATAAACACGCGATTCACATTTACCCATTCCATTCCACTCAGTATTTTATAGACCTCTATTATATCTCCCCTGAGCCATCTCTTCTCCAGAATGAAGAGCCCTAGCTGTTTTATCCTTTCCTCATAGGGATTTAGCATTTTTGTTGTCCATGTACCTTTTCTAATTCTTTTTTGAGATGCAGTGACCAGAATTGCACATAGTATCTGAGGTGCGGTATAGGACCCAAGTTTTCAAAATGATTGAGGGTGGTAAACCCAATGGAAATTACTCCTCCTTAGACACTAGTCAAGAAGTTTGTTCAATATTGGAGGTGCTCAAGCACCTACAGAGCTTGCTCCTATGTACTCAGATTTCAGTAAAACCTTTGACAAGGTTCTACATAGGTGACATAAATAAACTGAGTAGGCTAAGTTCAACACATCTAACATAATATCATAGTAAATGATGGCAGATAAAGGCCTGAAAGGTCCATCCAGTCTGCCCAACCACCACATACATTATTAATTCATGACTTTTCTGGATCGTAGACTGTAGAAATCCACTGAGTACTGTCCTTAAGTTCCAACTATTGGAGTTGTCATCAAAGCTCACTCCAGCCTATCTAAACCATTTTGTCATTTGTGGGATACAGCACTATCTGCCCAGCATTGTTCTCATGTTCCAAATTACTTGGGTTTCTGTCAAAGCCCTCTCCAGTCCATCCTAAACCGAATAGCCTTATACAGGACACAGACTGTGTAAATCTGCCCAGTACTGGCCTTAGCTCTTTACAGCCATAGTTGCCATTGATGCATTAAGCATACATGCAACCATGTAAGTTTTGTTTTCTATACCTCTCATTTTCTAATTAGAGATCCTCTGTGTTCATCCCAGGCATTTTTGAATTCCAGCACTGTTTTCATCTCCACTGCCACCCTCTTCATGAAAAAGAATTTCCTTACATCCTCAATTCATGTCCTCTAGTTTTACCATTTTCCCTTCTCTGGAAAAGATTTGTTTCTATAGTTGAAGGGGCATATATATATTCTTTGTAAGTTTTTCTGTTCATGCTTATGTAAAAGGAACTGCTGAAACAGTTATCATTTTGCCAATTAACCACAAGGTCTTTTCTTTTTGTGTTCTGAGCTCTGTGTCCCCATTTTGTTCTGTAGTTGACTTCTTTTGATAAGAAACATTTGTTAAAAAAGAAACATTGCTAGACCTTAGACAAGACAGTATTATATGCTATAATGGAAACTTCCCACTATTCCCCCCTTATGTTTGCTATCTCTTTCTAGTTGCTTTTTTGGTATTCTGTTACAAATATAGTCTTTCCTACAGTCATATGCTGAAAAAACTGACCCATGTGAAATGCTATAAATATGTGTCAGTGCTCTGAATAAAAGGGAACATTTCTTTGGCCATACAACTGCATGTGCGATTTCTTTCTAAAGAGGTGTCCCCAGATGCATCTGTAGTGAGGACAGCAGAAAGAGGCTAATACAAATTTGGACCTGGTCATTTCAATAGTAATACCTCTCATGTATTTAAACATTTTTATCATATCTCCCATGTCTCTCTTCTCTCCTCTAGAGTATACAAATTCAGGTCTTCCAGTCTCTTCTCGTACGTCTTTTGACCCAAGCCCCATACCATTTTTGTCATCTTCCTCTGGACCACTTCAAGTCTTTTTACATCCTTAGCTAGATACGGCTTCTGAAACTGAACACAATACTCAAAGTGGGGCCTCACCAATGACTTGTGCAGGGGCATCAAGGCCTTCTTTCTTCTTAAATAATGCAAACAAAATAATTCTCATTAATCAAAAACTAGAAAAAATTAATGTTTGGCTTGACTCACATATGCTCTCTTTGAACGTCGATAAGTCCAAACTAATGATTTTCCCCATCAAAGACAAGCTCAAAGCTCAACCTATCAAAGTGGTATCTTCATTAAAGTTACTAGGAGTCACATTTGATAGAAAATTCACATACCATTTACATATCAGCACAGTAGTTCAACGTTGCTTTTATCGATTGCGCATGATAAGATCTCTATCTAAACTGTTAGAACCTGCTTCCCTGAACATTTTGATTCACTCTCTTGTGATTTCATGTATCGATTATTGTAACGCCAAAAAGCACAACAAAAAAGGAAATAAGACTCCAATTAGTACAAAATACTGCAGTAAAAATTTTATTTAATGCAAAAAAAATATGAGCATGTCACCCCTCTTTTACGTAAAGCTCACTGGTTGCCTATACAACACAGAATCACCTATAAAATTCCTTTATTAACATTTAAAACCAGAGAATTCATTAATAACTTTTTAAAGTTAGTATTTTCCCTAGTGTTATATGTTTTTAAACTGTATTTTAGTTAATAGATGGTTTTAACATTTTTGTACACCACATAGAAGGTTTGATTAGGCAGTATAAGAAATTTTAAATAAACTTGAAACTTCTGGTTACACCTCTCTCTATACAAACTAGCATCCTTCTGGTTACAGCTACCACCTTGTCACACTACCTTACCTTCAGATCCTCAGACATTATCACCCCAAGTTCCCTCTCCCCATCTGTGGACATCAACATTGCACCTCCTAACATATGAGGCTCCCTCAAATTTCAACTCCCCGAGTGCATCATTCTGTACTTTTTTGCATTGAATTTTAATTGCCAAACATTAAACCATCTTACTGCTTCTAGTTTTACTCCCTTCTGCCACTTACCACCCTTTTTTCACCTTCATGTCTCCACTCTCTACATGAATCCTCTTTCCCTCTGCTGCTCTTTTCCTAATCTCACTCAGCTATTTTGCATCTTTTTCAGCTCTTCTTCCCTCTGCACACCTTGTGTCCTCTCTCCCTGCTCTTTTTCCTCTCTCCCAGATCATGTCTCCTTTTGCCAACAACCTTCTCTACATAGTCAATGCCCCCTAGAAACACAGAAACATGTTGGCAGATAAAGGTCAAATGGCCCATCCGGTCTGCCTATCTGCAGTAATCATTATCTCTTCTTCTCTCTAAGAGATCCCACGTGCCTATCCCACACTTTCTTGAATTCAGACACAGACTCTGTCTCCACTACCTCTTTTGGGAGACTGTTCCACCTACCACTCTTTCTGTAAAAACGTATTTCCTTAGATTACTCCTGAGCCTACCACCTCTTAACTTCATCCTATGCCCTCTCATTCCAGAGCTTCCTTTCAAATGACTCGACTCATGTACATTTACATTACGTAGGTATTTAAACGTCTCTATTATATCTCCCCTCTCCCGCCTTTCCTCCAAAGTATACAGCTTGAGATCTTTAAGTCTGTCCCCATATGCTTTATATGAACATAAGAACTCTCCGGGAGTTTGAAGAGGTGCGAGGCCTTCGTGTTGCTGGGATGGAACTGAAGACATTGGCCTTTGCTGACGATATGTTTTTGATTCATACTAGGACTGCGGATTCCTTGCCGATGGCGTTAGAACTCATTTCTGAATTTGGATTTTATTCTGGTCTATCCCTCAATTTGGAGAAGTCGATCGCCTTGCCCTCCTCTCATGAGGTCGGTATGGCATGGGCAGGTATGTTTCCTCTGCGCTGGGCTGATTCTTCGTTGAAGTATTTAAGGGTGTTAATTCCGCTTGATTTATCTCGCTTATACTCTATGAATGTGGAGCCGCTGTTCCAGGCCCTTCAGAATAAGTTACAGCTTTAGAGTGGCCTTCCATTCTCGCTTTTAGGCTGGGTACATTTATATAACATGCTCATTGTCCCGTGTTGGTTATATGTTTTTCAAGTGCTCCCTCTTTATCTGACCTCTCGTGATGAACGTTGCGTGGAGCGCTTGGTCCAGAAGTTTCTTTGGGCTGGTAAGAGGGCTAAATTGCCATACAAGTGTGCGGAGGCTTCATGATATAAGGGTGGCTTGGGTTTGTTGAATCTTTGCTTTTTGACTATTGGTTGTGGTATGCGCCATATTAATGATCTTTTTATGGGTTCCTCTGCTTTTACTAACACTTCTTTGGAACTTTCTTGTTTTCAGACTACTCATTTTAGTGCTTACCTTCATTCTGTTCCCTCTACCTTACCTGAGCCTCTTTCTCATAGGGTTCTGCACCGTCCACTCCGGAAGGTTTGGCAATGGGTCTGTAAATTCCATTCTATTAGTTCTACCGTCACTCCTTTTCTGCCTATCCGCTTTAATAACTCCTTCCTTTCTGGGATGGATGGGGCTAGTTTTGTCCGGTGGGAAGCAAGGGCAATTCATTATGTGTTTCAGTTAGTGGACAATGGTGGGAAGATTCGGTCCTTTGCTCAAGTGGGGGAGGACTTTGATCTTCTGCCCACTGATTATTTTGCTTATATGCAAATTCACCATTACCTTAATTCTCTACCATTTGGCTCCTTAACGACTTCTGATAACCAGCCAACATGGATTCTGCAAGGGGAGATCATGCCTTACTAACTTATTGCACTTCTTCGAGGGAATTAACAAACAAATGGACAGAGGAGACCCCATAGACATCATATACCTAGATTTCCAGAAAGCCTTCGATAAGGTGCCTCATGAACGTCTACTCCGGAAACTGAAGAACCATGGGGTGGATGGAGACGTGCATAGATGGATCAGAAACTGGTTAGAGGGTAGGAAACAGTGGATAGAGGTGAAGGGCCACTACTCAGACTGGAGGAAGGTCACGAGTGGTGTTCTGCAGGGCTCGGTGCTCGGGCCAATGCTATTTAATATATTTATAAATGATCTAGAAACAGGGATGAAGTGTGAGATAATAAAATTTGCAGATGACACTAAACTATTTAATGGAGCTTGGACAAAGGAGGACTGCGAAGAATTGCAAAGGGACTTGGACAAACTAGGGGAATGGGCGACGAGATGGCAGATGAAGTTCAACGTTGAGAAGTGTAAAGTATTGCATGTAGGAAGCAGAAACCCGAGGTTCAATTACACGATGGGAGGGATGTTATTGAATGAGAATACCCAAGAAAGGGACTTGGGGGTAATGGTGGACATGACAATGAAGGCGACGGCACAGTACAGAGCGGCTGCTAAGAGGGCGAATAGAATGCTAGGTATAATTAAGAAGGGTATTACAACCAGGACGAAAGAATTCATCCTGCCGTTGTATCGGGCGATGGTGCGTCCGCATTTGGAGTACTGCGTCCAATATTGGTCGCCGTACCTTAAGAAGGACATGGCATTACTCAAGAGAGTTCAGAGGAAAGCGACACATCTGATTAAAGGGATGGAAAACCTTTCATACCCTGAGAGATTGGAGAAATTGGGTCTCTTTTCCCTGGAGAAGAGGAGACTTAGAGGGGATACGATAGAGACTTACAAGATCATCAAGGGCATAGAGAGAGTAGAGAGGGACAGATTCTTCAAACTTTCAAATAATAAAAGTACAAGAGGGCATTCAGAAAAATTGAAAGGGGACAGATTCAAAACAAATGCTAGGAAGTTCTTCTTTACCCAACGTGTGGTGGACACCTGGAATGCGCTTCCAGAAGATGTAATAGGACAGAGTACGGTACCTGGCTTTTAAGAAAGGATTGGACAATTTCCTGTTGAAAAAGGAGATAGAAGGGTATAGATAGAGGATTACTACACAGGTCCTGGACCTGTTGGGCCACCGCGTGAGCGGGCTGCTGGGCACGATGGACCTCAGGTCTGACCCAGCGGAGGCATTGCTTATGTTCTTGTCAGGAGTTGTTATCTACGGCCTTTACAATTAGCTCTCAGCTCCCTGTTCCCCTCAAATTTCATAATCGTCATCTGAAGGATGAGTCCCCCTTGCTTGACCATACTAGACTATGGGATGCCTGGGCTCATTTCCTTGCTGTGGACTTATCTGATGATGTGATTTTATGAGCTGTTCGCAGATTACCTGCTTTTCATAAATATATTACTTTTTGGGAACAACATTATAAGTTAGTCCTTCATTTATATATTTCTCCTAAGAGGGCTTATCTCTCTGGATTTTGTGAGTCTGCTGACAGTCTTCGTTGTCAAGCCCCTGTGGGCCTGGGACATATGTTCTGGACGTGCCCAATATTCGCTCCTTTTGGGATGCTGTATTTCTCTTTGTGCAGCGCATTTGGTCCATTACCATCATATGTTCTCCTGTGTTTTTATTTGGAAATGTACCCCATTTCCTCCCCAGAAACAGGGGGTGGCTGCCTTCCTCAAGTGGACAGTTCTCATTGCTTTAAAATGTATCTTACTTAAATGGCTTGATGGAAATGCGCCCGATTACTCGCTCTGGAGGTGCCGGATGATTACTCTCCTGATGTGGGAACGTCAGGATGTGCGAGACTTTTCCTCCCTCTCAGGGCACTCTTTTCAATGCACTTGGGAACCCTTTTGGACCACTATGACTCCCCTGGCTCGTAGCTGCTTGCTTAATTGCTGATATATTATTTTCTTACATTATTCTGATCCTTTTATGTATACCTGTGTATTTTGTACTGTATTCTAGTTTCTTTTGGAGTTGTACTTGGAAGGAGGACCGGGGGTGGGGTGGATGGGTATGATGTTGTGGGTTCTTTGATATAACTTGAGCTTGTCTTTCTTGCATATGCTACCTACTGTTGTATTTCTATTGAGCTCAATAAAATATATTTGACTATAAGAACATAAGAATTGCCGCTGCTGGGTCAGACCATTGGTCCATCATGCCCTAGCAGTCCGCTCCCGCGGCGGCCCTTAGGTCAAAGACCATTGCCCTAACAGACTAGCCTTACCTGCGTACGTTCTGGTTCAGCAGGAACTTCTCTGACTTTGTCTTCAATCCCTGGAGGGTGTTTTCCCCTATAACTGCCTCCGGAAGAGTGTTTCAGTTTTCCACCTCTCTGGATGAAGAAGAACTTCCTTACATTTGTACGGAATCTATTCCCTTTTTAGCTTTAGAGAGTACCCTCTCTACCTTGGAGAGGGTGAACAACCTGTCTTTATCTACTAAGTCTATTCCCTTCATTAACTTTAATGTTTCGATCATGTCCCCTCGCTCATCTCTGGATCCTTTCGAGTAGTACTGTGTCCTTCTTCATGTACGCCCACGCCTTCTCCAATCTGTTCGTGATCCTCCTTTTTAATCATTCCTAGCATTCTGTTCGCCCTTTTCGCCGCCGCTGAACATTGTGCGGACGGCTTCATTGACTTGTCAACCATTACTCCCAAATCTCTTTCCTGGGGGGTCTCTCGGAGTACTGCACCAGACATCCTGTACTTGTGTATAAGATTTTTGTTACCAATATGCATCACCTTACACTTATCCACGTTAAACCTCATTTGCTATGTCGTGGCTCATTTCTCGAGCGTGTTTATGTCATGTTGCAGGTCTTCACAATCCTTCTGCGTCTTCACTACTCTGAATAACTTCATATTGTCTGCAAATTTAATCACTTCGCTCATCGTACCAATTTCCAGATTGTTTATAAATATGTTGAAGAGCACCGAACCCTGCGGCACTCCACTCATGACGCTCTTCCAGTCCGAGTATTGTCCATTTACCCCCCACTCTCTGTTTCCTATCCTCCACCCAGTTTTTAATCCACGTAAGTATTTCACCCTCAATTCCATGGCTCGCAATTTTTCGAAGTAGTCGTTCATGCGGGACCTTGTCGAACACCTTCTGAAAATCCAGATATACAATGTTGACCAAGTCACCCTTGTCTATCTGACTGTTAACTCCCTCAAAGAAGTGCAGCAAGTTCATCAAGCAAGATCTTTCTTTGCTGAAGCCGTGCTGGCTGGTCCTCATCAGATTGTGCCCATCACGGTGGTCAATGATGCGGTCCTTTAACAGCGCCTCTACCATCTTTCCCAGTACCGAGGTCAGACTCACTGGTCTGTAGTTTCTCAGATCTCCTCCTGAACCTTTCTTGAAGATCGGCATAACATTCGCCACTTTCCAGTCTTCCAGAATCCTTCCCGATTTGATCGACAGATTGGCTATTAGTTGAAGCACTTCAGCTATAACCCCTTTCAGTTCCTTGATTACGCTCAGATGGATGCTATCTGGTCCAGGAGATTTATCGTTTTTAAGCCTATCAATCTGCCTGCATACCTCTTCTAGACTGACCATTAACCTAGTCAGTTTTCCGTCTTCGTTTCCTGCGTATAGCCTCTCGGCTTCCGGTATGTTGTGTATATCCTCTTCAGTAAATACAGACGCCAAAAATGTGTTTAGTTTGTTGGTGATGGCTTTGACGTCCTTTAGCATTCCCTTTATTCTATGGTCATTCAACAGCCCCACCGCTTCCTTGGCGGGTTGTTTCCCCTTAATATATCGAAAGAACGGCTTGAAGTTTTTTTGCCTCCTTAGCTAATTTTTCCTCGTAGACTCTTTTAGTCCCTTTTACCGCCTTATGACACCTGCGTTGATGTTTGTGCTTTTTCCAGTTTTCATCCGTTTTTGACCTTTTCCATTCCTTAAATGAAGTCTTCTTGTCTTGATCACTTTCCTCACCACTACAGTGAGCCACGCCGGATCCTTGTTCTTTTTCCTCTTGGATCCCTTGTTGATACGCGGTATATATAGATTTTACGCCTCGGTGACTGTGTCCTTAAAAAGGGACCATGCTTGCTCTAGCGTTTTTACAATGCTTATCCTCTTCTTAATCTTTTTCCCCACCATGACGCTTATTCCTTCATAATTTCCTTTTCGGAAGTTCAGTGCCGTGGCTGACATTCTGGATTGATGGGGTCCCTCCTTCCTCCGCCAGACGCAGTGCAAGCAGGAGGACTCTGCTCTCTCTTAGAGCCCCTGCCTCTCCAGCCACCGGGGATCGCCGACGCAGCCCGACTTTTGAGTCAGATTTTTTTTTTTCTTCAGCCCTTTAGGGCCACCGAAAGCCTCTCCCCCCAGCGACTTCCTAGGCAGAGGAAGGAGGAAGTTTCTGCCATCTTGTCCCTCCTTCCTCCGCCCGACGCCGTGCAAGCAGGAGGACCCTGCTCTCTCTTAGAGCCCCTGCCTCTCCAGCCACCGGGGATCGCCGACGCAGCCCGACTTTTGAGTCGGATTTTTTTTTTTTTCTTCAGCCCTTGAGGGCCACCCAAAGCCTCTCCCCCCAGCGACTTCTGAGAGAAGGAGAAGGATAGAGCATAGAAGCTCTGATCCCGATAAAGTCCTGGCATTAGCCAGGTGAAGTAAGATACATCCCAAGATAAGTCCTGGCATTGGACAGGTGAAGGGGGGATGAAAAGAAGACAAAGATCACTTTTCTCTTTACAGAAAAACTGCCCTCACCCCCTGCAACTGACATCTACCTTATCTATCTCTGCAGATGATAGAAACAGTAGATTAACTATGGAAAGATATTTCACCATTAACTGAAGAGCATGCAAAGATGGAGAAATACACTGTTTTATGAGTTCAATTAGCTACTGTAGGAATAAAGCTAGAGAAAAAGCAACAGGTCCTGAGGCTGTGGGCTAGCTGTGGTTTTACACCAAGGCCCACCCAGCCAGATACCATAAAGAGATAAACAGACCGTGGTCAGAAGACAGAATTCTCAGAAGGAAGAATTCATAAGAAAAATCACCTAATAGAAAGTATCGGAGATGTTTAAAGTTGGGAGGGGGGCTTGTGCTCGGAAATACTAATATGGTGGGGAAACAGGCATTTCGGGGAAAAGGTAGGCTTTACGGAAAACAGAGTAAAGCATATAACATGACGTAGGTGAGAATAGCCAATAAATGAATGTAGTTAGGCAGTAATGCATAAGTAAATAACCAATAAGGATGTATCATGTGATGTAAACCAACGTGGTGTTGGCCACTAAGAAATGTATAAAAACCAGGCCTTTAGGAAGGAAAGAACAGAACAGACATCAGAGGACCTCTGGGCCTGGAGGTCATCACCTTCTGTTACACTATATGATCTATTCTTGTAAGCTGTTATGGATTGACTAAATAAATATATACTTATTGAAGCCAGTATATAGTGTTCGAGGTATCATTACCAAAGTAGGCCTGTCAGCGGCCTACATCAGTGGTGAACCCCGACGTTGAAATAAAGGGAACATGCCCCTTTAGAGACCTCACTGGATTGAAGGCCTATACTCTGCTTGTCAGATTGCCTCTCCATTACTTTTGGCCAAAAGTGTGTTTCTGGGTTGCCTGCTTGTACTTATGCAGTGTCTTTACCTAAACTTCCTTATTTTCTTGCAGATTTGCTGTGTTATTTTACTTCCCCTTTTATGCGGTTTTTTCTTTCTTTTTCTAGTTTAAAGCCAGCAATGGAATGTCGTCTGCCTTAAACACTGCTTTCTCTTTCCTTACTAATCCTGTTTGTTTGTCGTTACACAGGCCCTGTGGCGTCAACTTTGGAGGATCCCGGACCCTGGAGCAGGAATTCACGTCAATTCGCCCAGGACCGGGCTACCATCCTTAGCTGTCCTACGGGTCCTGTATAGACTAGCGCGTTGGGTAGTTAGTAGGACTGACCAGTGGTAGCCAGTCCATAGTTTAGGAATTGTTTAATAATTAGGATATTTGTATATATGTTTATGACTGGTGGGTGGTAGCCAGTCCGTAGTTTAGGAATGGTTTAGGAATTAGGATATGTGTATATATGGTTTTGACTGGTGGGTGGTAGCCGGTCCATAGTTTAGCAATTGTTTAAGAATTGACTGGTGGGTGGTAGCCAGTCCATAGTTTAGGTATTGTTTAAGAATTGACTGGTGGGTGGTAGCCGGTCCATAGTTTAGGAATTGTTTAAGAATTAGGATATGTGTATATATGTTTATGACTGGCGGGTGGTAGTCAGTCCATAGCTTAGGAATAGTTTAGGAACTAGGATATATATATATATATTTATGACTGGCGGGTGGTAGTCAGTCCATAGGTTAGGATAGGAGTCAGAATAGGATAAGAGTCAGAATGGTTGGCGGGTTGTGTAGTCAGCCTCTAGTTCAGGGCGTAGTTGATGTGCATATGTGTTGTCACCCACTAACACTTCCGTTATATGCCTTCTTTTTACTCTCCTTAATTTTTCTTTTTGGGTACAGACACTGATTCGTTTGCTGGTTAAATTCTTTCCTTTATTTCTTGTGGTCTTGGGCCACGCCTGATGTTTCCTCTGCTAGATCAAACTATCACTGTTATGGTGTGACTGTTGACCCAGCTTTGACTGGTGGTTATGCTGTTTCTGTGGTCTCTGGCCACGCCTGGGTTTTTGCTACGAAGGTACCTTCTCTTCTGTGATCACATTGCATCATTTTGTAAGTATTCTTATTAGTTTTATTTTTAGACTCATTAGTTTGTACACTTTGTAGTTGGATATATTGTTTATTTCTCCCATGTTGCCTGCTCCTGCAGTCTCCCACCCCCTTCTTCTCCTGCTTCTCCGCTTTTGCTGCTAGCGTCTCAGTCCTCCTGTTTGTATCACTCTCTGCCACTGGCAACTGCCCCTTTTCTCTCCCCAGCGTATACTCCTAACCCTTACCCTGTCTCTCTACCTCCCGTTGCACACCAAGTGCAATGGCAGGCAGATCGCACTCTTACAACACATACTGGTTGTTACTCCCCTGTCCCGTGGGCCACTTTCTCTCAGGCATTTGATGATATCTGTGAAACTATTCAACAGCAATGCACCCCGTTCCCCACCTTCCCCCACTTTCCAGGAAACTGTGCTTAAGTAGTGTTTTTGTCTCGGAGCCCGCTATGTCTGATTTCGCCCCCTACTCTTGCTGACCTTGGGAATCCCCTTGTCTTATACTTCTCTGGCTGCCAGTGCTAGCCAGAGTTATTTGTCTTGTGCCCCTAGCCCTAGCTTCTCTTTCTCTTGATTGTTCCCGTTGGATCTTCTGTTAAGCTGTTGCTTAGACGATCATGTTCCTCCTTTTGCCCCCATATTTCCTGCCATTGTTGAGCCAAAAGTATACACCTCTTCTCTGTATTGTGCTTTGTGTTACCTAGCCCCTTATGTTGTTGTATTATCATGTATGGCCACTATTTTGTATGGGTTTTGGCTTCTTAGTTCTGTTTTTATGGGTTTATTTCTTTGCTACTAACTAGAGGGGTCTTCTAGCCTTGGCTTCTAGCCTTCTAGCTCTGAGTCTGTGTTTTACTGTAATATTTTCAGCTTGTCATGCTGTCTACAGGCTTCCTTTATTCTTCCGTTTATGCTAGCTGTCGCTTGTGTACTGACCTGTGTAACATATGGCGCTTTGTGAGACAGCGAAAGCATTGCTCTCGTGGGTTTTTTGTTTCCTGTTCTTTTGTGGTCACGACCGAAAAAAAAAAAAAAAAATTGGGGGGGTGAGGGGGATGAGAGTGAATGAGACTGAAAGAGGAAGTATATATTTTTAACTGCGTTTCAATGTTACCATAAGCTTTCATTAAACAATTATTTATTTCATATAAGTTTGCTGGATTATAAAGGAGTGTTTTTGAGACAGAGAAGAACGAAATTACAGAAATGATTTGGATCACTATCGTTTTCAATAGAAAGTGTTATGTTGGATTGGAAATGAAGGGAATATATAAGGATAGTGTACGTAAATAGGAAGGAATCGTGACAAGTGTTTATGTCTAACCAAATAACTGACAGGCATTAAGTATAACTGACAATGTAAAAATAAGCACACCTTTTGTCTTTCTAGGTCTGGGATTTTTATTATGGGCGTTTCCCATCACCTCACTTTTTCCCATTACTAACGATCATTTGTTTTCTAGAGTTAGGAAAAACTACAGTGCACTTGAATTATACAAGAGGGGGACTCCTTTAATACTTGCTAGCAATTAATGTCTGTCTATTTTTCAGCGTTACAGTCTTTTATGTTACTATGAGTCATTATCTGTTGTATTGTGCCCTGTGTTAATTTCAGTGTTTATGGAAATGCGAGTGGATTTCCATTTATGAGCGCTCACTATAATTACCAATATAATGAAAGAAGATTTAATTTTTTATTACTCACCACAACCATTTCAAACCTTATTCTTTGTCTGTGATCAAAGTTTAAGAAAGGAGTTATGCTTCTTCTTCTTTTTTTTCCGTTACACAAACATACCGAGCTACTTCCTGGTTGATGTGTCTATGTTTAGGGACACTGGGAAATGTAGTGCTTTATTTCTTTAACTTGAAATTATCAGTTGCTATTTTCTCTTTGTTTTTTCATTATTCATGTCTTTACAATAACTGGAACATATTGCATAGGGTTCTTATGATCCGCTTCTATCCCAAATGGTAATATTAATTAATGTCGTGCTAACACACCGAAGCGAAAGTAACTTCTGCTTTCTTCATGTACTGTACTGTTAACCCATTGCACGGTTAACAGCAATATAAAAGGGAAACTATTGTTCCTTTACTTATCATAATAGTTTTGGGAAAAAAAACCAAACTTCTAGCAGTCTTTCTCTCTCTGCCTTTTCTTGGAACTTGTAAAAGAAATGTTACTTCTTCTTTTTCTTACATATTCTCTGATACACGCAGAAATACTTTTTGGTTTAACACAATGCAATTAGCGTTTGGCTTTATAAAAAAAAAAAAATGGTTCTAACTGTTGTTTAAGAACTTTTCTAATAAGTTGGTGAAGGAAATATCCAGTCCTATTGATTGGAATTCAAAATACTGTAGTTTAGGTCTTTTTGCTGATTGACATTCAGAATATTAGTGAAAGAAACAAAATTGAACCCATGATTTGATAGAATCCCATGGGAAGGACATTTCTCCCATAAATCCTATTTTATTGTCATTTTTAGGGTTTATCCTCTTTATTTTAGTATGTTTCAATATAACCTATGTGTTAATATGTTTAAGGCTATAGCTTAGCCATCCTTTTGCTTGGGTTTGACTCTTTGCTAATTCATATTTATGTTTAGCATATTACTCCTGTCCTTTGAACATCATATGCCATTGTAACTATAACTCCCTTAGGCTGACAAATATAATTCAGTAATACATATATTAGACCTTAGCCTATCTGAATTAAAGCAGATAAGTTTTTGTTTTCTTTTGTCATCTTTTAACGCTGTATTTATCCTGTTAGTAATATTGCTCAGGTATTGTTGGAAACAAGTTAAATGATATATACAGTACAGATATTTTTGCCTTATTAATTATGGATCACTTCACAAAGACAATTGCCTATCAGAGGAAGCTGTATGCTACATGAGAATCCGTGTTTACATCCTTTTAATGTCTATTAAGGACTTATTTGCATAATTATGGACTAATGCTATTTGAAATATCATCGCTGGAAGAAAGATGTTCGGCCGTATGAAACCCCGATGACGGATGAGCCCCAATGGAAGGATCTTGCTACCGGAGAAACTGGATAAATGCCTAGACTTACCAGCGAAGACTTCCTGACTGTTGCTACCAAAGACGGGATGACTTTATGACCTTGAACTTTTACAGCTTTAATTATGGACTTATTAATTTGCACTTTAACTCTTTTATGGACTCATGCAGTATTAGTACATATATATATTTTCATGTGTTCATAATTATTTCTAACAGCCCTATTGCAAGTTCATGTGTTATTCTTGATTGTGACTTTATGCATTTTCATCCTGTTTTGACTCCCACAATAGCTCCCTAGTTATTTTCCCCTCCAGTTGGATTCTTTCCATTCCCTTTCTTGCTGCTAAGCTGAGGAGAACTGCAGTGAAGAAGAAATGATGAGCCCAGCTGAAGGATGATGACGTAAGATTTGATGTGGTTACCTGGACTTTCACCCCTGGCGTCTGGACCCAGCCGAGTCTGCACCGATCCCAGCTGTTTTGGAAGAGCATGGAAATAATCTAACTTGTTAATTTATCCCGCCATCCCTTTTGGATGTAGTATGCTCATAACAGGATGAAGCCATAAAGAGAGTATATATTAAAATGTATCAGGTTAAATTATCAACCCCTGCAGATGCCTGGTTGCCCGAACTATCCCAAATGTTGAAATAGAGACCCCTACACAGACCCACACACAACATTTTTGATAATCTTGACTTGGCTAATTTTTAATGTACCTCCCTATGAAACACCAGCAGCTGATTTCCCCTCCCACGAGTCACCACCTATCCCCACTACATCAGTAATTTATGCTGATGTTTTTATCACAGCCCGGCAGGTATAAATTTTAATGCAGCATTCAAATGCTTACATGATTTCTGCTTTGCACAAAAATCTGAATCATTGACTGCTTAGCCTAGTATTATAAGCAATAAGTACACTACGACATGTTATACTGCTCTGTCCTCGATAGCATAGCAAGGGTGGGTACTTGTCTCTTTCCTTTTCCATGGGTTATTCCTAGCACATAGCCCCGGCCCATAATGGACAGTTTCTGATACAAACTAACTCCTCACCGAATGAACAGGGGTCAAAGCCACCTGAAGGGGCTTTGAAGAGGGGATGAGAGAAGGAGAAGGATAGAGCATAGAAGCTCTGATCCCGATAAAGTCCTGGCATTAGCCAGGTGAAGTAAGATACATCCCAAGATAAGTCCTGGCATTGGACAGGTGAAGGGGGGATGAAAAGAAGACAAAGATCACTTTTCTCTTTACAGAAAAACTGCCCTCACCCCCTGCAACTGACATCTACCTTATCTATCTCTGCAGATGATAGAAACAGTAGATTAACTATGGAAAGATATTTCACCATTAACTGAAGAGCATGCAAAGATGGAGAAATACACTGTTTTATGAGTTCAATTAGCTACTGTAGGAATAAAGCTAGAGAAAAAGCAACAGGTCCTGAGGCTGTGGGCTAGCTGTGGTTTTACACCAAGGCCCACCCAGCCAGATACCATAAAGAGATAAACAGACCGTGGTCAGAAGACAGAATTCTCAGAAGGAAGAATTCATAAGAAAAATCACCTAATAGAAAGTATCGGAGATGTTTAAAGTTGGGAGGGGGGCTTGTGCTCAGAAATACTAATATGGTGGGGAAACAGGCATTTCGGGGAAAAGGTAGGCTTTACGGAAAACAGAGTAAAGCATATAACATGACGTAGGTGAGAATAGCCAATAAATGAATGTAGTTAGGCAGTAATGCATAAGTAAATAACCAATAAGGATGTATCATGTGATGTAAACCAACGTGGTGTTGGCCACTAAGAAATGTATAAAAACCAGGCCTTTAGGAAGGAAAGAACAGAACAGACATCAGAGGACCTCTGGGCCTGGAGGTCATCACCTTCTGTTACACTATATACTATATGATCTATTCTTGTAAGCTGTTATGGATTGACTAAATAAATATATACTTATTGAAGCCAGTATATAGTGTTCGAGGTATCATTACCAAAGTAGGCCTGACAGCGGCCTACATCACTTCCTAGACAGAGGAAGGAGGAAGTTTCTGCCATCTTGTCTCTCCTTCCTCCGCCCGACGCCCTTAGAGCCCCTGCTTCCTCCAGTCACCGGGGATCGCTGAAAGCCTCCTACCAGTGCAGGTTACTTATCTGGCTGCCTCTGCCCAACTTTTTTACCCCCCCCCCCCCAGATCCCTGAAACCACGCGGATCTCAACCAGAGAAGGGCTACTGGCCGGTTTTCAACCGCCCTCAGTCCCAGCTCTCCCACAGCTCTCTTCTTTTGCTCCTGCATTGAACCTTACAGTCACTCTCCAGCCGCTAACCAACAACATGTCACCCCCCACTACCAAACTCCTATGCACACTATTACTTCTCTCCCTACTCACAACAAACTGGAGAATAGCAGGCCACCACTTTTCACCAATACCAATAGTGACAACAACATACAGGCAGACACTATCACCCAAGAAACTTCACCAGACAAGAAACCTAATAGAATGCACAACAGCCTCACAAGAAAGCATCCCACCCACTTGGGGACGAAAACCACCCCCCAACACAAAGAAGTCGGGTCATAAACTCCCCCATACACCCAAGAACCTCCTTCACCCACAGATTAGCCCCAACTACCACAAACATCTTTTTTCAATCCCCTGTGCATACATGAACATAAGATCAATCAGCCCAAAGGCAGACCTAATAAAAGACTGGATAGTAATGAACAGCTAGGCTGCCTTTTCCTATCCGAAACCTGGCTATCCTCCTACTCGGACCCAAGCATTACAGAATTTTGCCCCAAGGGATACAAACTTGAATTAGTCTGCCGAGAAAAAAAGCAAGGGGGCGGTTTGGCCATCCTAGTAAAAAACAACCTTACCATCACTGTCCTAGACAAACACTCCACCCCACAATCAGACCTGCTTGCCGTCTAAATTTCCAGTAACTCACTCAAAGACACCCTTACCTGCATCCTCTGCTACATAGCTCCAGGAAAATGGAACACCTCAAAACACGATCTTGAAGATTTCATCTTCCGGAACTCATTAACCTCAACACACAACCTGCTCCTCGGAGACATAAATCTCCACCTAGAAGACACCTCCTCCAAACAAGCTTCTGGCATAATTTCATACCTCAACGCACTCTCTTACCAAATTCTATATCCTCAACCCACACATGAAAAAGGCCACCAACTTGATATTGCAGCCTACATGTCACAACACCCCCACGCACCGAACATTCATATCTCCAATGGGGCTGGCACCCCTCCCTCTGGTCTGACCACTTCAAATTCACCTTCAACATCAACTGGACTCAAAGCACAAACAAGCACGAAACCCACAAAACCTCCTTCAAAACCCGACCAAAAATCGACCCTTCTACATTCTGGACCACAGTAGACCCATTAATCGTCTCCATAGACCACGATGTATTCATTCACCAGTGGCGCTCGCTGAGCGAAACAACCTTGAACGGTCTAGCCCCAGAAAAGACAAAACACAAACTCTGCAGATCTTCGGACAAATGGTTCGACACAGAACTTCTTCAACTAAAGAGACACTGCAGACAACTCGAAAGAGCATGGCAAAAAAAGAACCAAGAACCAACCAAAGTAGCTTGGAGAAACCTAATAAAACAATACAAGATCAAACTTAAGGAAAAACGAAGAGCTTATTACTCCAAACTAATAGGCACAGAATCCTTAGACACAAAGAAACTCTTCCAACTTGTGAAGAACCTCACCGACACTCAACCATTCCTAACCACTCAAGGAATCCACCCTCCAACGGCCACCCAACTAGCGGACCATTTCAAGAATAAGATCGCCAATATTAGAGCCTCCTTCAACAACTCACCGTCCCTCCTAGACGAGATCATAATAAACCCTACAACAGATGAAGCCACTGCAGCTGATAGGCACTGGTCCAACTTTACAAAGGTGCAATGGCTGGACATGAACAGACTCTACAGAAAATACAGTCGAGCGTCATGCGACCTGAACAACTGCCCGTCATATCTACTGACAAACGCATCCCCCAAATTTAGAGCTTGCCTCTTGCAATGGATCCAAACAACTCTCACGGAAGGCCAATTCCCACAAGACCTGGGGGAAATCATAATCACCCTAATACTGAAAGATCCCAAAGGACCAATAGACACCCCCTCCAACTACAGACCCATCGCCTCAATTCCATTATATGTTAAACTAATAGAAGGTCTGGTTGCCAAATACCTCACCAACTACCTTGAAGACCACAACCTACTCCAGCCAACTCAATCGGGGTTCAGATCTAACCACAGCACCGAGACACTGCTAGCTTCCCTTCTAGATATAGCTAGACAGCACCTTAGCAAAGGAAGAAGGATGCTGATAATTCAACTCGACCTCTCTGCCACATTTGACCTGGTCGACCACACCATACTTCTTCAGATATTAGAAGCAATAGGGATCTCAGGCGAAGTATACAACTGGTTTCAAGGATTCCTTAAAACAAGAACATACAGAGTAAAAACAAAGGATCTTATATCGGAGCCTTGGACCAACCCCTGCGGAGTACCCCAAGGTTCCCCACTGTCACCCATGCTCTTCAATCTTTACATTTCCTCCCTCGGTACCCTGTTAGACAAACTCAAAGTAACTTCATTCAGCTATGCAGACGATATCACCATACTCCTCCCCTTTGACACACAAGACCCCACCAAATCAGGCACCCTGGAAAAAACTCTAGAAGCAGTGGAAAAATGGATGACAGAATATAAACTGAAGCTCAACCCAGATAAAACTAAATTTCTACTGCTTGAAAAGGTCAAAACCCCTTCTATAACTGAGCTAGAAATAAAAACCACCAAATATCCCCTACAACCCACTCTCAAACTCCTTGGAGTAACAGTAGACAGAGGTTGCACTCTTCAGGTGCAAATCAACAAAATCACACAAAAAGCTTTCTTCACCATGCGCAACCTTCGCAAAATCAGAAAATTCTTTGAAAAAGAACAATTCAGACTCATAGTTCGATACCTAGTCCTAAGTCTATTGGATTACTGCAATATCCTCTACCTTTCTTGTCCTACCTACCTAATAAAACAACTACAGACCGTGCAGAACACTGCCCTCAGAATGATCTATTCCCTTGGAAAATTTGACCACATCACCAACGCCTTCCTAGACTCACACTGGCTTCCAATACAAGCCCGCATCCAATTCAAACTATACTGTATGTTATTCAAAACCTTAAACGGAACGGCACCCACCCACCTAAACAACCGTCTAAACAGGAACCTCTCAACCAGACAGAGGAGAACCCAATCCCCTTTCTCCTTCCCCCCTTTTAAAGGAACTAAACGCAAAAAAATGTATGACAACTTACTTGCAACACATGCAGCTAAATTGGACCCCTCCATCACCAACCTACTGACAGCATCAACTGACCTCAAGGCTTTCCGCAAAGAAATCAAGACCCTACTATTCAAGAAATTCACCCAAACGTCCTAATCCCTTCCTTTTCCCCTCTCTCCCCCTCTTAGAATCTACTCATCAAAATTGCTTTAGACCTTACGCCTTAATTGTAATTTGTATTTCTCTTCCTGGAAATGTCCAGTTATCGTTCTGATGTAATCCACTTAGAATTGAAAGGTACAGGCGGAATATAAGCCAGTAATGTAATGTAATGTAATGTTTTGCCTCTGTGTCTAGGTTGAAGCGGATCATATTGTGATCAATGCTTCCCAGCATCCCTTCTACTTCTACACCTTGCGCCTGTCCTCGTAGTCCATTTAAAATTAAGTCCAGAATTGCATTTCCTCTTGTATTTTCCTTGACAAGTTGTTCCAGGAAGCAATCGCCTACAGCATCCAGGAACTTGGTCTCTGTCTTCCACAGCTGGAGGTGCCTAGGTTCTAGTCTATCCCCGGATAATTGAAGTCACCCATGATAACTGCATTGCCTCCGTTGCAGTTGTGTTTAATCTCGTCCGTCATCTCTCCATCAATTTCTTTGGACTGCCCTGGGGGTCGGTAGTAGATGCTGATCTTCATTTCTGTTCCTTTTATTTCTGGAATATTGGCCCAGAGACTCTACCTTATTTTTCGTTTCTGGCATGTTCTCTCCGGTAGACTCAATTTCCTCTTTGACGTATAAGGCAATACCCCCACCTTACCCCCACCCTTCCGGTAGCACAGTGTCTCAGGCGTTTTCCTCATTCTACCATGCTTCCGTTACGCCGATGATGTCTTTTGTGCCATATCTTCCTATACCCCCATCTTATTTCTTAGGCTTCTTGTATTCTTAGGTTGAGTATGTGGCCTGTTACTTTCTTGCAATTCCTTCCTTCTTGTGTCCCTTTCGATCCATCAGGATTTCTGTCTCGCCTATGATCAGTTGAGTCTTCCCCGCTATCTTCCTGCACGGTATCCTCTGAGTATACCGGTTCCCGATCCATCGATTCTTGGTCAACTATCAGCTTTCCCCTTCTTCCTAGTTTAAAAACTTCTCAATTTCTCTCTTGATGTTGCTTGCAAATAGCCTCACACCAGTGCCTCATCCACAAGTTGCTGCTCTGTCTGCCTCTTCTCGTCGACCCTGGGTACCAGCAGGATCTCCGAGAATGCTACCCTCTGCGTTCTGGTCTTCAGCTTCCTTCCTAGCATCCAGAACTGGTCCTTCAGTACTTCCCTGCTTTAGTGCCTGTTCTCATGTTGTTTGTCCCTACATGGATCACCACCGCCGTATCTTCCTCTTCCATGTTGTCGATGATCCTGTCGATGTGGCTCATTATGTCTTCTACCTTGACTCCCGGTAGGCAGGTCACCAGCCAATCCTGTCTTCCGCTATGTGGCTGTCGACTTATCTTATGATGGAGTCCCCCACGATGATTACTGTCCTCTCTATCTTCTCTTGCCTCTCTAGCTACCGGTCCATGTCCCTGGTGTATAACCATCTCTCCAGACATAGGTCCGTGTCCTCTGTGCACTTCCGTCTTCCCTCATCCTGGTGTTGGCTTGCACCAGACTCATTTTCTTGTGGGTTCCTTCCGCTGTCTCTATATCTCACTGCTGTGTCACCCATTTCTTCCTTGTGGTTGTCCTCCAGGTGGTCCTCACTCCTTGTAGGTGTATCTCAGTAGTTCCACTGTTGCTGGTGATTTTCCACGGACTCCCTATATGCCTCCTCGATGAACTTCTCTAACTCCCGGACTTCTTCCTCAATGGTTTCCTCTGTCTTGACGCTCTCTGCTTCTCTGTCCTCCTCCTCTACTGCTCGAAGTGCTTCCAATTCCAGTATTCTGCCCTCCAGGAGTCTTGACTTGTTTCTTCAGGTTCTCCAGTTCCTCACATCGAGTGCATACATAAGACCGCCTCCCAGATGGGAGGTAGTCATACATATGGAAGACGGTGCAGAAAACTGGGTAGCTCAACTTCCTGCTTCTGTCTGCTGCTTCCATTGCTGTCTGCTTGCCGGCCTGCTGTGGTTGTCCTCTGTTCCTGCTGTGGTCCTGATCTTCGTGCGGTGACTTGTCCCTTCATAAGGCCCTTCGCAAAGGCGCTCTCGCTAAGGCGAACACCATTAACGCTTGCCTTCGATGTGCGCCAAATGGCTCAGCGCTGTTGGCTCCTCCCCTTTTAAGGAGAGCTCCGATGGATGATGACAGGGTGTGGGCAGAGCTAACTCTTGCTGCTGCCCCTTGTTCACTGTTTTCTGCTTCCTTCTGTTCTTACTCCCCCTCTTCTCTCTTTCTCATTTGCTTGCTTTCTTCCCCTGTAATCTCCGCCTCCTGCTCGTCTGCCCGAGCCTTTAGTTTGCCGTTGGCTCCTCCCCTTTTAAGGAGGAGCTCTGGTGGATGATGTCATGGGGTGGGCGGAGCTAACTCTCGTTGCTGCCCTTTGCTTCCTTCTTACTCCCCCTTTTCTCTCTCTCTCCTTTGCCTGCTTTCTTCCCCTGTAATCTCCTTCTCCTGCCTCCTGCTTGTCTGCCTGAGCCTTATGACATAGACCACGCACTATTTTAGTAACCTTCCTCTGGACCAACTCCATCCTTTTTATATCTTTTTAAAGATGTGGTCTCCAGAATTGTATACAATATTCTAAATGAGGTCTCACCAGAGTCTTATACAAGGGCATCAATACCTCCCTTTTTCCTACTGGCCATACCTTTCCCTATGCACCCTAGCATCCTTCTAGCTTTCGCCGTCACTTTTTCAACGTGTTTGGCCTCTTTAAGATCCTTTCACTCTCCTAGCTTGTTTTACTACTGTATCACAGATCCACTATCACTATCACTACCTCTCCCCAACATCCATAGCCTCTTCCTTTTACAGCTCCTTCCTGCTTATTTCAGCATTTCAGAGCACCATTCTCTCACCCAGCCAGTAAACCCTTTAAACTCCTTCACTCCTTCTTTGCCCCATTTATTACCCTGAGTACTTCTCTCCTTTTTTAAAAAAAACTTAACAGCTATAGGTATTACTTTAGCAACATATGTAAAATTATCATGCCAATAAAGTTTATCTGTATCTGTTTCTTCCTTTTCTCGGTGTCTGTCTCCTGCACTTCTTTTCCTCATTGGCAGCTGCTAGACTACAACAACTCCTTCCTTCCCCTGCAGAATTTACAAGGTGGCCACTCTGGCTACAAAATCAGGTCCTATAGGCATGTTAAACTTTCCCATTTGTTCTTTCTTAAACCAACCACTAAAGTTATAGTTCTGATGTCTGAAGATGAAAGTTTATATTCATGTCAGTAGAAAGTGGACCTAAATGAGGGGCATCCACTACCATATTCAAGGAATAACCTGGTCACACTTATTCTTGTCATGTCTTTGGCCAAACATAATAATAATCTGGGCAAGTAGATTAACCCCATCTGTTTATATTTGTACCTATCTGTGCCATGATTTGGTACTTAAGTGCATCAAATGAATCTAGAATCTTGTGATAAAGAAAACGTGACACTTTAACGCTGCTGTTTTTTCTGCCATTGCTGTGTGAAATCTGCTTGAAAGGCTAGCTTGAACAAGGATGTGCATATATCATCCTGAAGTATTTTTAGCAGACACAGCTGATTAAAATTCCAGCAAAAGAAAATCAGTCTTGCAATGACTTGTTTCCTTTTCAGTTTGAGCTCTTCAGAATGTGGAAGAGGAGGAGGTATAAGAATACTAAATATTTATGGGTTAATATATTTAAACCTCACGGTCAACGTTTTTTAAAAACGTTGGCTGAGTGTTTAAATATGTTACTTTTATTCAGTGCCACTAACTGTACATTGCACTAACTATAGATAATGGAGATATACATATTGCTATGCTGTGTAATTCAGAACAGCCCTATCTGCTTGCTTAAATTAAACTGCATGGCTATAAAAATAGCTGCCGAATAATGCACCTCCCTGGCACTATTTGAATAATAAATACAAATAAAGGAGAACAAAACAAACCTTATGCATGCTAAGAAGAAAAGAACAAGACCTCCTCACCTAAAGGGGAGTTGGCCACAAATGGGCCGAGGCCTGACTGACTCACTGGGGAGGAAAGAGGGGAAGGGGCAGGAGGGAGCAGGTAGAAAAACCAAAGTTGGAAATAACGAGAGTAATAGGAACAGGTAAAGAGATTAGAGAGTTTTAAAAAGGGGTAGGTAACAAAAGAGAGGGAGTATAGGGAGTGGGGAGAGGGGGCGAGAGTGAAAAGGAAGGAATAGGCCAATAGGGATGTCTGCAGGTGGGCAGGGCCGCCATCAGGGCAGTACTACCAGTCCTGCATTCAGGGGCCCGGAGCTGACAGGAGGCCCGGGCTCCCCAGTGTTCTCCTCAGCGCTTTTCAGCCGGGCGCAACGCCCAGCAAATTTAGATGCCCGCCCGGCTGTCATCTGCCGAATCCTGCTGCCGCCACTGCTTAATGCGCAGCCTGAAGAGCCGCCGAAAAACCCGCCGGACTTTAAACAAAAAAACCCCCAGCAAGCGACTCAAACCCGGCTTCCCTCCGAAACCGGAAGTTACGTCGGGGGGGGGGGGGTAGAGAAGAGAAGCTGGCACCGACCATTAGAGCCCCGGAGCATACGGGAGATAGGCCAGTCACGGAGGGAAGCTTACTTGCTCTTGCTTACTTCGGGCCTTTCTCGCTGCCGGTCCTGCCTACTTTCTGTTTCCGTGAAGGCAGGACCCGGCAACGAGAAAGGCCCGAAGTAAGCAAGAGCAGCAAGTTGTAAACTTCCCTCTGTGGCTGCCCTTTGGGGGATAGGTCAGCGACCAAGGGAAACTTGCAGCTTGCCTTTGTCTGTAGCGAATCTGCCGGGTGTGTGAGACGGGGGTGGGGTGGGGGGGTGGAATGGGAGGAGTAATGCTGCTGCACCCAATTAGGGAGGAGGGGGAAAAGAAATGCTGCTTCTGCTGTACCCAATTGGGGGGGGGAAGAGAAATGCTGATGATACTGCTGTACCCAGTGGGGGGAGGAGGAAGAGAAATACTGCTGCACCCAATTGGGGAGAGAGAGGGAAGGAGGGAGAAGGAAGATCAGGAAAAGGAGGAAAGAGATGCAAAGACCATGGGAGGGAGGGAAAGGAGATACCATACCATGGAGTGGAAGAGAGAGATGTCAGGGCATATGGGGGGGAAGCAGGGCCAGATTAAAGGATAGGCTCAGTAGGCACAGGCCTAGGGCCTGAAATAGTCAGGGGGGGCTTGCCAGTGCTGTGCTTTGGGGCCTCACCCTTGCTGGATTCGCTGGCAGCAGCAGCAGCCTCATCATCATCCCGGGTGACCCCCAACCCGATCCGACCCTCCTATCTCTCCCTCCTTCCCTCATCAGTGACGTGCCAGAGGGAATCATGGCAGGAGAAAGCCCTGAAGCAGCCTGCTTAGAGTAGAGCAGTGCTGTTTAGAGTCTCGTGATGGAAGGGAGGGAGAGATAGGAGGGTCGTGGGGGAGGGGGGAGAGTAGCAGTCTGCCCCGGGTGTTCGACCTGGCGTCATGAACTACTTCGGCTAGCATCACCATTTACAATTCACTGCTGTTGCCAGCTTCAGACCTTCCTCTCTGCCGGGTCCTGCCTACTTCTGTTTCCATGAAGGCAGGACCCGACAGAGAAGAAGGCCCGAAGCTGGCAACAGCAGCGAATTGTGAATGCTGCTGCCTGAAGAAGTTCATGACGCCAGGTCATGGGTGACAGAAGGAGGAAAGGGAGCAGAGGGGGAGAGACTTGCTGCACCCAACTGGAGGGAGAAAGAAGATGAGGGAGGGAATGAAATGAGATGCCAGGGATTGGAGGGAAGGGAGGGAGGAAGAGATGCCAGGGCATGGAGGGAAGGAGGAAAGTATGCCAGACCAAGGGAAAAGGAAGGGGGAAAGGAAGGAGGAGATGTCAGAGCATGGAGGGGGAGGGAGAGATGGAAGAAAAGGAAAGGAGTGAGATGCTAGAGAATCAGGGAAGGGAAGATACCAGATTGTGGGGTGCGAAGGAAAGAAAGGAGAAGAGAGAGATGCCAGAGCATAGGGGACGGGGTGGTGACAGAGAAAGAAAAATGGAGAGGTGGCAGAGCTGAAATCAATCATGTACAAAGGAGAAGAGAAGGGGCACAGGATAGACAGTTTATTGAAGGAGCATAAAAAGAGGGAAGATGCCATATGGAACGGGGAGAGGGCGGACAGTGGATGGAAGGGGCTGATGCTGTATGGAAGACAGAGCGGACAGATGTTGGCTAGAAAGAAGAGTGAACACAAGATGATTAAAGCAAAAACGACAAAAGGTAGAAAAAATTGTTTTGTTGCTTTACGTAGAATCAAGTAGTATTGTATCTATTGATTAAAGTTTATAAATAGGAAATGGAAATAAGGCAGTTTTTTGGGGACTAAACCCCTTTCCTCAGGTCAGGACTGGATACCATAACAGCAGGGGTGCCCAAATGGTCGAGCGTGATCAACCAGTAGATCGCAGAGGCAATGTGAGTCGATCGCGTTGCCTTGGCAATCTTTTTCTTCCTGCCTCCCTGAGCCAGGCCAGACGTGTAGAAGCGCCGGACTCACAAGACTTCACTTCCGACGTCAGAGAGGAAGTTCTGGGCCAGCCAATCACTGCCTGGCTGGCCTGAAACTTCCTCTCCATCATTAGAATTGACATCAGAGGTGAAGTCTTATGAGTCCGGCGCTTGTACATTCCTGGCCTGGCTCGTGGAAGCAGGGAGAAATCGGCATGGTGGCTTAGGGGGCAGGGAAAGAATTGGGGAAGTGGAGAAATTGGCGCGATGGCTTGGGGGGGCAGGGGGAGAGAGAAAGAGAGACAGAAAGAAAAGGGGAGGGGCAGAAAGAAAAAAATATTGGATTTATAGTCAGAAGAAGGAAGTGCAAACAGAGACTCATGAAATCACCAAACAAAAAGGTAGGAAAAATGATTTTATTTTCAGTTTAGTGATCAAAATGTGTCTGTTTAGAGAATTTATATCTGCAATAGCGGTTTTTAGTGCAGGGAGCCTATGAGCATCGAGAGCAGCACAGGGCATTCAGTGCATCTCCCTGCTCTAAAAACCGCTATTGCGATTTAGTAAAAAGAGAGGGGGTATATTTGTCTATTTTTGTATAGTTGTTCCTGAGGTGACATTGCATAGAATCGTTGGACCTGATCTCTTTGAAAACCCGTGGAATATAAATGATAATTAACATTTTCTCTGCATACAGTGTGCTTTGTAGGTTTTTTTTTAAATTTTATTGTTGGTAGATCATTTTGACCTGGTCATTTTAAAAGTAGCTCGCAAGCCCAAAAAGTGTGGGCACCCCTGCTGTAGAGCCATTTCTTGTATGACTGGATGAGCTATATTTATCTTTTTTTTTTAGTTGTTTAAATTCATGCAGAAATAAATGGCTAGATTGAACCTAATGACTTCATTAACGCCTGTCCCTTTTTTTTAACTTCTATACCATTTGAAAGAGGGCAAATACTTCTTAAATTTAGTAAAAATATTCTGGCACAAGTGTCAAACCTTAAAAAAGGAAGTCATATTGAGCATTGGAAAATAATAATAATAATTAACTAATAAAAATAGGGCTCCTTTTATTAAGTTACGATAGTGGCTTTAAGCGTACGCCACGCGCGCTAGATGCTAACGCCAGCATTGAGCTGGTGTTATTTTTCCCACGTAGAGCAGGGGTTTGTGCGCGCTAGACATATTAGTTTAGAATAGATAGGTATAGATTAATTTAGTTTAGGTTAGGTTAGGGCCCTGCTGAAAGAGTCTACCTTGACGTCGTTGCAGGCTTACAAATCTTTTGGTCAAAGAGTGCGGTGACAGAGAAAAGTATGTGTGTATTCGGCCCATGGAAGAAGGGGGGGTTGTGGGGGGGGGAAGGGGTGCGTGGGGGGCCCAATAGGATTGCTCAGTAAGGGGCCCAGAAATTTCTGATGACGGCCCTGCAGGTGGGGGTCAGTGGAAGGAGAGAAGGAACTTGGCAGGGGAGGCGGCTGGGGCAACCATTTTGTCATCTTCGTGGAGCAGCATTGGTGCTTACCTTGAGTTTCCCCAAAAGAACTGCCACAAAAACTCTTCCAGCTGATCAGTGGAAAAGAAATCAGTAAAGTATCAAGTTGGATTTTCTTTTTCTACCTGCAGATAGGTGCAGGAGGAGCTGCAGAAGCACTCTGGGAGAACCTCAGAGTCTTGTGTTATTTATGTTAATTGTGAGTTTATATACCATCTCTTGAGAACATCGAGGTGGTTTACAAAACTAGGGAAACAGAAAGGAACTATAATATTGATAGAAAAGAAAAAGCAACAGTCATTCTGAAAAGAAAGACTAAAAAAAATTCCAGTTTCACTTCACCATTCAAAAACAACCCTACATGTTGGTCTGGAGCACCTGGGTAAACAAATGTGTCTTAAGGCAGGTGTGGAATTTCAAATAAGAATTTTCTGAATGTAAATTCAATTGGAGAGAATTCTATAGCAAGTGCAAAGGCGGCAGAATGTCTGGTGGAAATAAGTTTGGTTAGGTGCACTAAGGGGAATGGCAAGTGAGTCCACTATCTAATAGGATACCAAGATCTCTCATAGTGTTTACTAGTTTGATAGGTGTGGAGATTAATTGAGGTATAACATTTGAGAAAGAAGATGTACTCGTGATCCATAAAGCCCATAGTTCTGCCAGCAGGATGAGGAGGCAGAGTAGTTTTTACCACAGCCAAGAGCACAGCATGGAAAGTTTGGGAGTTGGGTGATAAAAATGGACATGGCGGCACGTTCGTGATAAGCAGTTCCCATTTGTAATTTGATGTGATGCGGCATGGCAGTCATGGGTGCCAATGCAGATTTTAAAGTAAAGGGAAACGAAGCAATGATTTTCAGTGTGAATGCCTCATATGTCAGCAAAAACAGAGTGTTTTTGGCATCTGTGACTACCTGCCCCACACAGTTTTATACATCTACAAGCTCAACCACATGATCATCTCTGTGGTGGCCATGTTGTTGGGAGGCACACATACAGTCACATGAGTTGGGCTAGGGTTCTGTTACACAATTTCTCTCTGAAAGTTACTGTTCCAAAAGTGGGAGAACCCTAAGGAGTATGTGGTATCTTCAACAACAGTGGAGAAAAAGCCTCAAAAACTATGTGCAGCAAATTTCACTAGTATTGTGACAAGCTGTCTTCATATTATCACAGGCATAAAAAACTCCACTCATAAAATATAATTCATATCACACAAGAGGCATCCCACTAATGTGCACATCATCATAAATCAAAAAAGCAAAAACGAAACTTAGCTGTCAGTTGAATTCTTCAAACATTCCCTGAAGATCAATGCTGATAGCATCTTGCTTCAGCTCCAAATTTCAGCACAAGTTTTATATAGTTTGCCAACAAGAATCTTGTTTCACCAGTGATACTGGCTGCATCAGGGGAAATTACTCTTCTGTGCTGACCATTGCAACATCATTAATGCCTCAAACAATATGGCCAACCTAAGGTTACCATATGACTTCAGAAAAAGTAGGACAGATTAAAACATTTGGGTTTTACTTCCATTGAAAGCAATGGAAATAAAATCTAGATGTGTCAATCAGTTCTCCTTACTTCCATTGCTTTCAATGGAAGTAAAACACAGATTTCTCAATCTTTTTCTGGAGTCATATGGTAATCCTAGGTTGGCCATTTTGTTTGAGGCATTAATGATGTTGCAATGGTCAGACATTTTGGTGAGGGGCACACGTTATATTGGGTCGCTCACTCAGTACTCAATATCACATTAATTCCTCTGATAACATTTTGGTTTTATGTACAAATAGTGGATATTATACTGCAAGAGAGCCCCCTTTATTATAGCATGCAGACTAACACTTCGGACAACATTAATTTGAAGAAATTTGCATTCCAGTCAGTCCCACAAGAATGCAATCCTAAAGTTAAAATGGCATCCTACTCAGAGCAACTGAAATGCCAGGCCTTGCAGGACACCTTGGGGAAACATCTGGAGATATTTGAAGGAGGGGACATCAAACCACCTACTAGCTTTTGGTGATAAAGTGCAAGAAATTAGAACTGATCTAAAGGCTATATATTCAGAACTGACCTCCCTAGAATGGACCTAAAGAGTGAAATTGCTGAGATAGGTCACAGAGTGGAGGAGATAAAAAGAAGACTGGGTGACCATACTGAAGTCCTTACAGGCCTCAATACCCAACTACAAGTGTCTAAGTTACAGGAATCCCATATTATGGACAAGTTGGAAGACCTAGAAAACAGGAGTAGGTGCTTTACTATCCGCATCAGGGGATTACCAGAAACTCTGGAATATAATTGCAAAGCAACAGTGCAAAAAAATTGCAGCTATGCTATTGACGGCAGAGTTGGATATTAAATTAGTTAGAGCACATCAGGACTTAGGATGGGGAGTGCTGAATCTTCCAACAGATGTGGTAGCCTGCTTTGCGGACTTTGAAGTAAAGGAAGCAGTTCTTGCTAAAGCTCATCTGAAAGAGCAGGTTCAATGGGATTCATATAATTAGAGTTCTACCATGATCTGGCATCAACTACATTAAAGCACAGAGAATTGAAGCCCCTTACCTGTTTTTGAGAGAAAGGGGGATTTGATATAAGTAGCGTAATCCATTTGCTTTATCCTTTTACTACTGTACAATGGCAGAGGCACAAGCATCTGTGGATGAACCCGGTCTAGAAACATCTTCAAACTCTACAACTATGACAATGGCAAAGATAAAATCTATGTCACAATGGCAAAGAGCATGCACTGGCAAGGGGCGCCAGTCATCAGATGTCTGGTTCCCCTGTCTGAAGAGAGCTAAACCTTGAGTACATATTGTGACAAACCCAGTGCTAGTTCTGACTTTGTCCCAAAGAAGAGTAGCAAAAACATCTGTTCCCTGACCAGAAGAGATGACCAGGTCAATACTAGAAGTCAGGAGTCAGCTATCTACTCCTCTGACAGTGAGGCTGAACAAGACAGAGACTGGTTTGTTAGCAACAGACAGGAAAGCACACCACAAAGCAGGTTTATTTTTAAGCCAGCACGGTTTACTGTCTATAAGGAAAAGCTTGTCTCTTTAAGGCTGCCCCAGGGAAGGCAGTACAGGGAAAGCCATGCTCTTTATGCAAGGGAGCCAAGCCCAATCCCCCTTCCTAGGTGTAGGGGGCATGGCTATTACAAACATAAAGAACAGGTCTTGAATCAGGAAGGGGGACAGGAACATGAACATGGAGCTGTTCTCCTGAGCTATGGCTAGGAAAGGATGTAGAGATGGCAGAGGAAGGACTGCCATTGCCTCAAGCCACAGAAGGACCAGAAGTTTGTGAGGAAATGGACATAACCAGGTGGACAGAGGAGCCAGCAACACTTCTTGAGTAATAATAATAATTTTATAATAATAATTTTATTTCTTGTATACCGCCCTGCCATTAGTTCTAGGCAGTTCACAACAGTAGACAAATACAATCGTATACACATGGAGGTGGGCCCATAAGGTGAAAAGGAATAGCACTGTTGTTTGCTGAACTGCATTTTTTTAATGACTGTACTGAAAGGCAGAAGCCTCTGTAAGAGGAAGAAAGAGAGGGGTATTTTTTTTTTTTTTTTGGGGGGGGGGGGAATTTCCTTTCTCTCTAAAAGACTGTATACTGTTATGAGCTTCCAACCAGGACAGCTGGGAGCCAGATAAAAGAAAGAGGAACTGTGTTATCCAGTTGGACATTATTTTCTGGTTGTGCATTGCCTTTATTTTCTGGCTGTGTTTCTCCCTCCCTTACCTTTACTGCCAGAGTGGTAGTGAAACTCAGCAAGGGGGGAACCGCTCTATAAAAGCTAAGAACTGAGAACTATGGAAGTTTTGCTTCTTTTATTCCCTACAAACAGGAACCTGCTTACCACTGATTAATGAAAGTATTGTGGCTATTTCCATTTGAAAGTACTTGCCTTTTGTGTACCAGGATAAAGATTATCTCAGAGCCTGATTAAACCCAAGCTCTCATCTGTGGTACAGATAGCCATTGCATCTAATTTCAAAGTGGTGATGTTTTGTTATTTGCTTGTTTGATTACCTCCTATGTTTTATGAAGGAGACAGTGAACTGCAAGACTTTATCAATTACAAAACTTTATGAACTACTACCCTGGTGAAATATACCTACCTGTGTTGACCAGAAAGCCTAGGGCAGTGAAATTGCAACGTGCATTGTTTAAACAGACAGAAGGAAAAGTGAAAGGCGGAGGGAAGATGGACTCAGGGGTGGAAGGGGAGAGGGAGAAGAAATGTCAGACTTGGGAGGAGGGAGTGAAAAGGCAGGGAGGAGAGATGTTGGACTTGTGGAGGGATAGTAGGCTGACTAATCTACTGAACTAGAACTAGAGGGCTTTGAACCAGAACTGATGCGGTAGGATGATCAAAGCCTCCTGGTGAGTATAAGCCCTCAGGTAAGTAAATCACTGAATACCTCATCACGGATGGGAAAAGGGGGCAATGTCTGGAAAGCAGTATATACTAATGCTCGAAGTATAGGAAACAAGATTCTGGATCTAGAAGCTGTGACAGAAGAAGATGAGTTGGATATAGTAGCGATAACGGAGATGTGGTTCACGGAGACCCATGACTGGGATGTAGTTATACCAGGCTATAATCTGTACAGGAAAGACAAGGTAGGAAGAAAAGGAGAGGGAGTAGCATTATATGTTAAAGATATTAAAGCCACACAATTGCAGGATCTACAGGGCAAGGAAGAAGCTCAGTGGATCAATTTGGAAAGAGGGAATGGTGAACAATTTACATTGGTGTGATAAACAGGCCTCCTTCACAGACGGAAGAAGTGGCAGAGATTTAATAATAGATATTCAGAATATATCTTAAAAAGTGGAAGTTTTGCTAATAGGTGATTTTTAACATGCTAGATGTTGATTTTGGGTATCTCTATTGTGGGGGTCTTAGAGAAGTAGGGAGATCCTGGCTTCTCTATAAGGAGAACTGTTCCAGCAGTTGGTAATGGAAACCATGCAGGAAGGTGTCATACTGGACTTTGTGCTTACGAAAGAAGATGTAAGAGATCTACCTGAACCGGAAATGGTTTTCAAGGGTGATGATGTGCTGGAACAGAAAGAAATCTCGGTGAATCTGGAAGATGTACTAAGCCAAATTGACAAGTTAAAAAGTGATAGATCACTTGGACATCCCAGGGTACTAAAAGAACTCAAACATGAAATTGCTGAGTTAGTGATCTGTAATCTGTGGCAAAAATTGTCTGTAGTACCTGAAGATTGGAGGGTGGCCAATGTTACACTAATTTTTAAAAAGGGCTCCAAGGGAAATCCAGAAAATTATAGACCCAGTAAGCCTCACTTCAGTGCTGGGCAAAATGGTGGCAACGATTATAAAAAATAAAATTGTGACACACGTAGACAAACATGATTTAATGAGACAGAGTCAGCATGGGTTCAGCCAAGGGAGATCTTGCCACACCAATTTGCTTGACTTCATTGAAAGTGTGAATAAACCTGTGGATTAAGGTGAGACGGTTGATGTAGTGTATCTAGATTTTCAGAAAGCTTTTGACAAAGTTCCTTATGAGAGGCTCCTGAAAAAATTAAAGAGTCATGGGATAGGTGGCAAAGTTCAGTTGTGGATTAGGAATTGGTTATTGGATAGAAAACAGAGGGTAGGGTTAAATGGCCATTTTTCTCAATGGTGGAGAGTAAACAGTAGAGTGCTACTGGGACTGGTGCTATTTAACTTATTTATAAATGATCTGGAAATTGGAACGACGAGCAAGGCAAGTGTTTGGACCCCTGTTAAGTTACAAAAGTTAGACAGTTCTAAATCTAATAGATGCTGACACTTTCATCTAGACATTGGGACACTGGATCATCTGTTGTTCTATTGTCCTTTGATACTCAACTTTTGGAAGTCAATATGGGGACAGATTAATACCATACTGGAATCATCAATTCCATTGACATATGAGATAGTCATATGTGGGATGATATTGCATCTTAAACACCCATTGGACTGATATAAATGTAGGCTTTTCCTTGAATTTATGCTTAAGTTATAAGATAAATGCAGATATGCTGGGGCATTCTAAGATATTCAAGTTAGTTGGGGGTCCACTGATGTCTTTTGTGGATTCATTATAGTTGTCTTTTATCCTCATTTCTGTTGGTATAATACATCCGGAGGAGGGGGGGGTATATTTTTTGAGTGATTTTATTCCCTGATGAAAATGTTGGCGGGGTGGGGGATTTTATTGTTGCACTAGTGTTTAAGCCCGTTACATTAACGGGTGCTAGTAAAGCCTCCTTCCCTCACATGTCCCCTATTTTCAGCCCCAGCTCCAGCTCCAAACCCATTTTTAGCCCCCCCAGCCCCCTTCTCTCATCTGTTCCCTTTCCAGCATACCCTCCCCCTCCATTTCCCTGTCCAGCAGAACCTCTTCTATGCTCCCCCTGTCCCTCTTCCTTGCGCCCTCGGTCCAGTAGCACCTCTTCCCTGCTCCCCCGGTCCAGCATGCAGCCTGGTGAGCATCGCGGCGACTTTTGCGAACCTCACAGGCTGCTCTGCACCTTGGTAGCATGTTCCCTCTGCGGCTTGCGAAGTTTGGTACAGCTGGCCGCGATCCTCATGGGAGCAGTGGCCGACCCTCTGCCGCACTTTCGGGAGTCTTCAACGGCTCGAAGCCCTCCTCCCGGCAGCCGCCGCCAGCGTCTCAAGCCGCCGAATACGGCCACGGAGAGCAATCGGGGCGGCGAGGACGCTTCCTCCAACAGTTGGTGAGTGAGGGCGGGAAGAGGGGAGTTTCTAGTGTTCCCTGCTGCCAGGTTCTAAAATAGAATCTGGCAACAGATCAGAAAACATGGCGGCAGGGATCATGAAACCCTAAGTGCGCATGCGTGCTTAGGGTTTTATTATTAGTGATGGATGATGGATACTGATTGATTATAAGTGCATATATGATTATTATTATTTGTATGTCTATTATATTTGCATTTTTTTGGTAGTTTTGAAATTCAATAAAGATTAAAAAAAAAGGAATTGGTTATTTTTCTCAATGGAGAGTAAACAGTGGAGTGTCGCTGGGGTCAGTACTGGGACTAGTGCTATTTAACTTATTTAAAAATGATCTGGAAATTGGAACGAGTGAGGTGAATTTTTTTTAAATAATCTTTATTAATTTTCCAAAGCCAACAAAAGTGCAAAACAATATGCATACATATAATAATAATCATAATAAGCACTTATAATCAATCAATAATAATACAGAAAAATGACCCTCCCCCCCATTCCCATCCAATTCTTCCATTAGGGAATAAAAACAAATCCTCCCTCCCACCCTCCCCTGGATGTGTGTGAGCTAATCAATGAAAACCCCCCAACAAAAAAACCAAGTATAACGAAGCCACAAAAGACGTCAATGGACCTCAAACTAATTTAAAAAAACTTATTGTGCCCCAGCATATCAGCATTATTGTGCCCCAGCATATAACTTAAGCATAAATTCGCCCACCAAAAAGTAAGGTGATTAAATTTAAAGAAACTGTTCAAAATTGTTAAAACACATGTGGATTGTGAAAAACTGCAGGCAGACAAACCTTAGGAAATTGGAAGACTGGGCGTCCAAGTGGCAGATGAAATTGATTTTTAAAAAAATCTTTATTTTAGTTTTCCAAGCCAACAAAAAGTGCAATACAATAAACATACAAATAATAATAATAATAATCAAATAAGCACTTAAATTCAATCAGTATCAATACAAAAATAAAACTCCCTCTCCCATCCAACATTTTCCATCAGGGAATAATACCAAACAAAACAAAAGATATACCCCCATCCCATACCCCCTTCTCCAGGCATATGAAATTTAATGTGGACAAATGCAAAGTGATACACATTGGGAAGAATAATCTGAATCAGTTACTGGATGCTAGGGTTCACCTTGGGGGTTAGCACCCCAAAAAAGAATCTGGGTGTCATTGTAGAAAATACAATGAAACTTTCAGCCCAATGTGTGGCGGCAGCCAAAAAAGCAAACAGGATGCAAGGAATTATTTAAAAGGGGTGATTAACAAGACTAAGAATGTTATAATGTCCCTGTATCGCACCATGATGTGACCTCATCTGGAGTATTGCATTCAATTCTGGTCTCCTTATCTCAAGAAAGATATAGTGGCACTAGAAAAGGTTCAAAGAAGAGCGACCAAGATGATAAAGGTGATGGAACTCCTCTCGCATGAGGAAAGACTAAAAAGGTTAGGGCTCTTCAGCTTGGAAAAGAGACGGCTGAGGGGAGATCTGATTGAAGCCTACAAAATCCTGAATGGACTAGAACGGGTACAAGTGGATCGATTTTTCACTCCTTAAAAAATTACAAAGACTAGAGGACACTCGAAGTTATAGGGAAATATTTTTAAAACCAATAGGAGGAATTTGTTTTTCAATCATAGAATAGTTAAGCTCTGGAATGCGTTGCCAGAGGTTGTGGTAAGAGCGGATAGTGTAACTGGTTTGGACAATTTCCTGGAGGAAAAGTTCATAGTCTGTTATTGAGAAAGACATGGGGGAAAGCCACTGCTTACCCTGGATCGGCAGCATGGAATACTGCTACTCCTTGTGTTTTGGCCAGGTACTAGTGACCTAGATTAGCCACCATGAGAACAGGCTACTGGGCTTGATGGACCCTTGGACTGACCCAGTAAGGCTATTCTTATGTTCTTATATTATAGTGGGTGATCATGTGGCATCCAGTGATCACTGCATGGTACGGTTTAATATTAAGGTGGGTATAAAGAGGTTCTAGACTTTTAAAAAAACTAACTTTGTTCAGATGGGGGATTACGTCAAGGAATTGTCTAGATGAGAATGTGGAAGGAGTGGAAATGCAGTGGGCAAAACTGAAAGGAGTAATTGTACGAGCGACAAAACTTTTAGTGAGGCAAGTAAGTAAGAGTAAGAGAAAAAGAAGGCCGCTTTGGTTCTCAAAAGTAGTAGCTGAGAAGATATGGAATAAGAGGTTAGCTTTCATAAATTACAAAAGTTTGCAGAAAGAGGAAGACGGGTAAAAATATCTGGAAAAGTTAAGAGAGGCTGGTCGTTTAGTCAGGAAAGCAATGATACAAATGGAAGAAAAAAGGTGACATGGTAAAACAAAGAGACAAGACTTTTTTAGATATATTAGTGATAGGAAGAAGTGCAAAAGTGGCATTTTGAGACTCAAAGGTGAAGGGGAGAAATATGTAGAAGCTGATAAAGAAAAGGCTGAAATGCTTAACAAATATTTTTGTTCTGTGTTCACGGCTGAAGTGCCAGGAGCGGGGCCACAGAAGACAAACATGAATAGGGATTGAGGAGTGATTGAGGAGGATTGAGGAGTGATTGAGGAGGATTGATTTTTAGAGGGTTGTGTTCGTGAGGAGCTAGCTAAAATAAAAGTAGACAAAGCGATGGGGCAAGATGGTGTACATCCAAGGGTACTGAAGGAACTTAGGGAAGAAGTGGACAGAGATTTAATAGTAGACATTCAGAATACACTTCTCCCTCCATATTCGTGGTGGTTACGTTCTGACAATAAGCGTGAATATGAAAAAAACGCAAATATCTTTTTCATATGTTATTCGCGGTTTTGGGGAAAGTGACATCATTTTTTTCTATTGAAATCGTGAATAACGCATCAACTGCTATTCGCAGTTTTTGAGGAAGAAGAAGAAGAGGAGAAGGCATCAGATGCAAGAGCTGAGGGAGTCTCCAAGACAGATGCTGGTGCTATGGTTGGAAACGGCACTACTTTGGGTTGCAGCCTGCTTGCTTCCAAGTGCTGGTCTCATTGTGTGGCGAGCCACAAGAAGAGCAGGAGTTAGAGGCTCTGGGCTGCCACTAGGGTGGATGTGTTTGTGTCCACTCCTTCACCCTGCCGGCATATACTGCTATGAACCTTGGCTACATGGCCCCTTCTCCTTCTAGATCTGGGAATGTACTTCCCTTGTTTCTTCCTGCTTCCCTTGTTTCTTCCTTGATTGCCTTCTGGCTCCTTTTCTCTGTCCATGGTCTTGTGGCATACATACAGCCTGTGTTACCCCTGTGATAGTGAGTGGGCAGCAGGGTTAGGCTGGCAGCAGTTGCTTTTGGTGGGAACAGGCTGGATCTTGTCCTGCAAGAGATTCCATTGGCGTTAAAATAAAATCTCTAAGTGGCAAGATCGAGGACAGTAAAAAGAAAACGTTTAATGATGATTTTTTGGGGGGTGGAGTCAGTGGCCGAAAAATCGTGAATAATCAAAACCATAGATATAGAAACCGCGAATACGGAGGGAGAAGTGTATATCTAAAAAATGGGAAATTTTACTAATAGATTACATTACATTAGAGATTTCTATTCCACCATTACCTTACGGTTCAAGGCGGATTACAAAAGAAATTAAAAAAGGAGGTTTACAATGGAAGAATATTTGTCCTTTCTGGAGAGGCAAAGAGTAGGTTATGTAGTTTCTGTGTGGCGGGAAGAGGGAGGGGGAAAGGATGGTAAGTTTTAAGTTAGGGCTGTTTCAGGAATTTCTTGAAGAATGTAGTTTTTATTTCTTTTCTGAAGTTATGCAGGATGTTGATTGGGGTATCCTTATTGCAGGGTCTTCTAGAAGTAGAGAGATCCTGGATTCTCTACAAAAAGAACTGTTCCAGCAGTTGGTAATGGAATCCACATGGGATGAGTCATACTGGACTTAGTGCTTACAAATGGGGAAAGTGTTTTTGATGTTGCAGTAGTGATCATCTTGCATCCAGTGATCACTGCATGGTACGGTGTATTATTAAGATGGGTATAGAGAGGGCTCATTCAAAAGTAAAGGTTCTAGACTTTAAAAAAAAAAAAAAAGAACTTTGTTCGGATGGGTGATTACAGCAAGGAATTCTTGTCTGGATGGGAACATCTAGAAGGAGTAGAAATGCCGAAGGCAAAACTGAAAAGAATTACTGTAAGGGTGACAGACTTTTTTGTGAGGTAAGTAAGTAAAAGTTAAGTGGAAAAGAAGGCCACTTTGGTTCTCAAAAGTACCGTATCTACTCAAATATAAACTGGGATTTTGGGGCCAAAAAATTGGCGCAAAAATGGGGGTCCTGGTTTATATTCGAGCCAATACACCTCCTTCCAAAATTACTGCAGGCCGCCGCAAGGCTCTGCACCCCGCCTCCTGCACCCAGCTCCCTTCCTGTCCTAACCTCATACCGCTACCGCCGATCCCCAGTGGAGGTGCAGTGGGCAGGAGTAAACTTTCTAAGTTCCTGCTCTGCTGTTAACAGGCTTCCGTGAGTGGCTTCCGAGAATTATCATGAGAATTTATGGAGCCATTAAGGAAGACGCTCAGCACTGAGCAGCAGCGCCAAATCGCACGCCTGCTCATGCTTCTCAGCGGCCAAAGACATTCACGGAAGCCTGTTAACAGTGGGGCAAGAACTTAGAAAGTTCGCTCCTGCCCGCTGCACCTCCACCAGGGATCAGCGGTAGAGGTATGAGGCTAGGACAGGAAGGGAGCTGGGTGCAGTGCCTGACAGGGGAAGGAGGGCAGGAAGGAAGGGTGCTGGGTGCAATGCCTGACTGGGAAGGGTGCTGGGTGCAGTCCCTGGCAGAAAGGGAGCTGGGTGCAGAGCCTGACAGGGCAGGGTACTTGAATTTTAAGCCGCTCGACTTATTTTCGAGTCAACCATTTTTCCTCCTTTTGGAGGGAAGAAGGGGGTCTCGACTTATAGTGAGATCAACTTATATTCGAGTATATACGATAGTAGCTGTGAAGGTAAGGAATAAGAGGTTAGCTTTCATAAATTACAAAAGATCACTGAAAGAGGAAGACAGGCAAAAATATATGGAAAAATTAAGAGAGGCTGGTCAAGTAGTCAGGAAAGCAAAGATACAAATGGAAGAAAACATTGTTGATACTGTAAAACGAGGAGACAAAACATTTTTTTAGATATATTAGTGGCAGGAAGAAGTGCAAAAGTGGCCTTGTGAAATTCAAAAGTGAAAGCAAGAAAAATGTTTTAGCTGATAAAGAAAAGGCTGAATTGCTTAACAAACATTTCTGTTGGCACCGCATAAGACAAACACAAATACTGATAGAGTAGTAGTAGACACTGATTGATTTTCAGAGGATTGTGTTTGTGAGGAGCTAGCTAAATTAAAGATAGACAAAGCGATGGGGCCAGATGGTGTACATCTGAGGGTGCTGAAGGAAATTAGGAAAGCTCTGGTGGCTCCGCTGAATGACCTTCTCAATGCTTCTCTAGAGTCGAGAGTGATACCGGAGAACTGGAGAAGAGTGGATGTGGTCCCTCTACACAAAAGTGGAAGTATAGAAAAAGGCAGGAATTACAGGCTAGTAAGTCTGTCTTCTGTGTTAAGCAAATTAATGAAAACACTTTTAAAACAGAGAATGGTTTCTTGCACACAGTGGATTACAGGACCAAAGGCAACATGGATTCACTAGAGGTAGGTCTTGTCAGACAAATCTGATCAATTTCTTTGACTGGGTGACCAGAGAATTGGATAGAGGGAGAGCGCTAGATGTGGTGTATTTAGATTTTAGCAAAGCCTTTGAGAGTGTTCCATACAGTGCCTAATAAATAAACTGAGTGTCCTTGGGATGGGCCCCAAAGTGACAGGCTGGGTCAGAAACTGGTTGAATGGAAGACAACAGAGGCTAGATATCAATAGTGATTGCTCTGAGAAAAAGGATGTTACCAGTGGTGTGCCTCAAGGTTCTGTTCTTGGGCCCATTCTTTTTAACATTTTTATAAGTGACACTGCTGAAGGGCTGTCAGGTAAGATTTGCCTCTTTGCGGATGATACCAAAATCTGTAATAGAGCAGACATCCCAGATAGTGTGAATAACAAGAAAGACCTAGGCCCAGATTCACTAAAGATAGTGACTCAATTGCTGTTGGCCGATTCTCTGGCCTATTTTCAAACAGCAATTGATTCACTATCAAGTTTGCATGCAAATGATTTGCACAGAGATGCAAATCATTGGCATGCAAACTCACTGACTCAATTGCTCATTGAGCGATTGAGACATGCGCAGAGCCTTGAGAGTAGTGACAGGAGAAACAGCCTCCTATTACTGCTGTCAGGGAATCTGCCGGGTTTTATTTTCCATTTTCATTTAATGGCACAGATATTTTGTGTGTATTACACACATAAAAATATCTGCCCAATTAAAAAAAAAAGCCCCCCCCCCGGACAAAGCACCCCTCCCTCCTTCCCTGAACCCAAAAATGGCAGAAGGGATGCCCACTCCCTCCTGCCACCAGACATTCCCTCCAACGCTCCTCTCCCACGTGAATGTGGCAGGAGAGATACCAACTCCCTTCTGCCATTGCCCCCCCGCGCTAAACTGATATGGCAGGAGGGATGCCCACTCCCTCCAGCCATTGGGTCCTCCCTCAGGTCGCCCCTCCACCCCCTCACCTTTAAATTGGGAGCAGGAGGGGTGCTCAGTCCCTCCTGCTCCTCCGCCAGCCGCTGTCAGCAATGCGGGCTTTGGCACCTCCCTGGTGCATCATGTTATGCACGGGGAGGGGCCTAAGGTCCTGACTGGCTCAGGTGCCTCAGGCTCCTTCCTTGGGAGGGGCCTGAGGTATCTGAGCCAATCAGGGCCTTCCTTAGGGAGGAGCCTAAGGAAGTCCCTGATATCAGTTCGGCACCAGGGGGAGACGATGGCAGGAGGGAGCGGGAATCCCTCTTACAATATCAGTTTGGCGCGGGGGGTAATGGCAGGAGAGAGTGGGCATCCCTCCTGCCATATTCGCACAGGGGGGAGTGTGTGGTGTCATGGCAATTGTTGGGGAGGGGCGCATGATTGTTGGCAGGTCGTTGGGGAGGGCCGGCAGTGGTGGGAGATTTATTTAATTTTTATGGAACAGATATTATGCATGTGTAATACAAGCAAAATATTTGTGCCATTAAAAAAAAAAATTCCGACAGGTCTACAGCAGTCGGGTTTTTAGGATTGTAAAATCCATAAGAACATAAGAATCGCCACTGCTGGGTCAGACCAGTGGTCCATCATGCCCAGCAGTCTGCACACGCGGTGGCCCTTGGTTTAAAGACCAGTACCCTAACCGAGCCTAGCTTTACCTGCATACTTTTTTCTTCAGCAGGAACTTGTCTAACTTTATCTTGAATCCTTGGAGGGTGTCTTCTCCTATAACAGCCTCCAGAAGAGCATTCCAGTTTTCCACCACTCTCTGGAAAATAGCCAAACAATGTAAGTGAAACAATCGCTTGGCTATTTTTCATGGGGTTTTACTAATTTGCATGGCTGGATCAGAAAATGGGCAATCGAGGGGGAAAACACACGGTGGGCCGTTTTGTGAATCGGGTTGGTTAGCAGAACTATACGTATGAAAACAGGTTTAGAGACTAATGCTGACTTTAGTAAATTGGGGTCCTAGTGAAGCTTGAAGAATGGTCTGAAATTTGACAGCTAAAATGATCTTAAGGTGGCCAAACAAGTTGAAAAGGTGACAGCGAAAGCAAGAAGGATGCTAGGGTGCATAGGAAGATGTATGGCCAGTAGGAAAAAGGAAGTATTGATGCCTTGTATAAGATTCTGGTGAGACCTCATTTAGAATATTGTGTACCATTCTGGAGATTGCACCTTTAAAAAGATATAAAAAGGATGAAGTAGGTCTAGAGGAAGGCTACTAAAATGGTGTGTCATCTTCATCATAAGGCGTATGGGAACAGACTTAAAGATATCAATGTGTATACTTTGGAGGAAAGGAGGAACAGGGGAGATATGATTAAAAACCTATGTGGCACAAATGTGCATAAATTGAGTCTTTCATTTGAAAAGAAGCTCTGGAATGAGAGGGCATAGGATGAAGTTGAGAGGTAACAGGCTCAGGAGTAATCTAAAGAAATACTTTTTTACAGAAAGGGTGGTGGATGCGTGGAATGGTCTCCCAGAGGAGGTGGGGGAGACAGAGACTGTGTCTGAATTCAAGAAAGCTTGGGATAGGCATGTGGGATCTCTTAGAGAGAAAGAGATAATAGTTACTGTGGATGGGCAGACTGGATGGGCCATTTGACCTTTATCTGCCATCATGTTTCTATGTATAAAATTAGTTATGGGAAAAAGTAAACGAAATCATGCTACTCCCCCCTTTTGTTCGAGGAGCATTGATTATCAGTTTACTCTTGGGTGCAATTTAAGTTGATTTTATTTTTAAAATTCTGTTAATGAGGGTTCCGATAACGCTTTTTAAGTTGCTGAAGCCTTACAGTCTGTCTGGATTACTACATTCGAATAAAGAATATCTGTTGTAATTCCAAAAATACATGAGGTAAAATTAAATTGTACAAGAAAAGCAGCTTTTTTTGTGTGTGGGCCCAGTATTATGGAATTCGCTTCCATAGTAACTGAAATTGGAAACTTCTTTGCCTGGGTTTAAGAAGTCTTTGAAACCTTATTTATTTCATCAGGCTTTTGAAGCACAAAGATTTTATTAGTATGAATGTGGTATGCTTGTGTGTTTGTTTGAGGACTGACTATGGGAAGGCTTTTGAGATAGGCTTTACTTTTTATAATGGAGTTCTCTCTGTTATTTTTTAATTGTATTTTTATTGTAAACTACTTTATTTGCTCTCAGTGAGTTAGCGGTATATCAAATAAACAAAACCTTTAACCTGGTCTAGAATGATTATGGTGTTTTTTAAAGACTTTATACAGTTTTTTAATCTACGAGAACTAAGTCTAGCAGCACAGAAATTTTTAATGAACCAATGTGCTTTTTTAAAAATGTGTACACAGAATTTATACCTTCCTTCCCCTTAAAACTAGGATTACTAAGGTGAAAAATTTACCATGGGGAAGAAGGAATACTGGATGAAGTGACTGATTTATTCAGTTCTATTAGTAATCTCTCAAAAGACAATACTTTTGCACAAAAAGATAAGTTGAGATGTCTTTCACCTGTCAATTTCTATATGGTACGATGTTTGAAATTTTTAAGAATATGATATCTGGTTATCAACCACTAAAATCACTGCATTCCAAAAGTGCCGCATTGTTGAAAACAAAGGTTAATCCTAAATATGTGGAAATGAATGCCATGACTTTTACATGTGCAGGAGTCAAGCTATGGCATGGCCTTGTTGGCCAGATTCGAAAATGTGGAGAGAGGAACTCATTTAGGAAAATGTACTCACCTATTTGTAGATGCATTTCTCTGAGCAATTGACTTTATGTAAGATTTAATCTGCCTGCTTTTGTTCTTATTTGTATTGACTTTTAATATTTTATATATGTAACTCCCTGTAAACCGTTTTGGGAAAAAAAATAAATTTTAAAAATAAATAATAAATAAACCTATTAAACTTCTAATTCAGTCTCCAGTGGCCTCTCAAGCTTTCAGTCATAGTTGTTCTTGACCCAAAAGTTGATTTATGAGAGATAATAGTTGATCAGTGTGAAATCTGGATATGGCAACTGATGTGAAACCTCTGAACTTGGTTAAATTCAGTGATCAGACTCTTGAATGTGATTCAGACATCTTACATCAACTTAAAATTAGTAAAATTCAATAAACTAAGACCATGTTATTAATATACCAAGGTAATATGTTAATAAAAGAACTCTCCATTTTACACCTCACTGTTAACTGACCAAAAACATTCTTTATTACAAACCCCCAAGTTATATTTCTTTATGCAAAATCCATAAGGAAAGATTACGTTCTTACCGCGATAATCTTCTTTTTAGTACACATACACTCTATTCCTGAACCTGTGGTTAGTCAAACTCTTCTCGCAAAAACTCTTCAAGGGACCTTCATTTGCATACTTTTTTTGCTCCTCCTCCCTTACCTCTGGGCTGTCCTTCAACTCCTCAGTGCCTAAGAAAGCAGTCAGCCCTGGAGATGAAACAGAAGAGGGAGGGGTATGGGGATTCTCCCTGAGAAACATTTCTGTTTTGCTCATATCATGAAACATATCAGCAAACAGATAACCGATAACCAAATTCAAACATCTGCAGTACATAACAAGGTGAAAACCAAACAAATCACCAACTTAAGCACAGCCTGCACTAAGAGTGTGGGAGATATGTATAGATATTCTAGAATATCATCATGCGATAGCTACTGCCTCTATTCTTCTCAAGGCTGGACCAAAGAAACAAGATGTCCAAATTGTTAGGTCTTATTGAGGCAGAAAATGTTAAAAGGTGAAGTGAAAGAGGCTATTAGAGCCAAAAAAACATCCTTTAAAGAATGGAAAAAGGATCTGAATGAAGAAAATAAGAAGAGACATAAGCACTGGCATGTTAGATGCAAAGCATTGATAAAGAAAGCTAAGAAAGAATATGGAGAGAAACTTGCAAGAGACCATAGCGGAGAGACTGAATTACCGCAGTATTATAATAGGCAAGCAGGGGACCGCACAATTGAGTCTCTAGTAAACGGTAAAATTCCCCGGAATTTACTGGCTTTAATGGCCCTCTGAAGATCAACCGCCTGTAGAGGCCTATTCAGGTGACAAATATCAGCCTCCTGCAAAAGTGGCATCCCTGACGAAGCCAAATAATCATTTACCATAGCAGCTGGGGAATCAGGGGTGTCACCATACTGAGAAGCAAAGAGATTATGTAAAACATGAGCTATGTCTACTGTTTGAGGGACCACTGCACCCCCAACTGAACATAGTCTTCCCACTGATCTAACAGGAATTTTTTAAAATCAGAATCCTGACTTAAAATAAGCAGGAAAAAGCCAGTGACTTGAATGAACATAGTGGGCATCTAATTGAATAGCAACCCACACAGGATTGCTATATAAACATATATGAACAGAGCCCATCTGGGCTGCCATAACCTGTGAAAACAGAGAAGAAGAGAAAAGCACATAATCAAGACAAGACCATGAGCCTGGGACAAATGCTTATAATCCCGCACCTCGGGGTGCAGCAGCCGCCAAGGATCTATCAGATCTAATGTAGAGAAATTTTGAAGCAGAAGACCCTTGGGACCTAGGGAAGTCCTCAGACATGAGGATTTATCAATGACCAGGTTCATGACCAAGTTAACATCCCCCAACAGTAGCAAGGGATCATTAGGATATCTTGATCGAAGCGCAATCAAGCTTTGAAAAAGAGGCAGTTAAGCCAAATTGGGCCCATACACCACTAAAAGTAAATAGCACAAATCTCCCACCTGTAAATGCAATAGCAAGTATCTGTCAGCTGTATCTTTATCCAAGACCTGAAATCCAATGGGGGGAGATTTACGAATGAGAACTGAAACCCCACCATAGCGACTCATGGGGGATGAGAAAAAGACCTCTCCCACCCACGATCTCTGCAACTTAAGGTGCTCCTTATGTGTCAGCCTAGTCTCCTGGAGATATTCAATATCAGCTTTGGTGCGCTGCAGCGCTGTAAGAATTTTCTGCCTCTTTATAGGAGAGGTAATACCTCCCATATTCCAGGAGACCAGCCAAAAGGAGATACTCACCATTTGACCAAAGGAATGTACTCAGAAAAAGCTAAACAGGAACATACCCTGGAAGCCCAGCTTCCCCCAGGGCAAAACAGTGACACAGAATACACAATACATCTTCCAGTAGTACAAAAAGTACAAAGCAAACCTTTCCTAATTGACTATCCCAGCACCTAGTAGGGATTCCGGAAGACCCACTCCCCTACACCCAAGACCCCTAACATTCCACTGGCAACAACAGATATGCTTCCCACCCAACTCCTCCAATACCGCCCAACCAAACTCTAATATCCCCCAACAACTACACCCACCAATAGGTCCCACATCCCAGTGGATTCCATGGACCCACCCAACCCAAACTCCCCCCCCCCCCGTTTCTACACCCACAAAGAGATCCCACATCTTCATGGACTCCCAGGAGAGCACTCTTAGGCAACAGGCCCACACCCACACTCATAACAGCAATGTATATCTGAAAGATTAGCCCCCCCAAAATAAAAAAAGTTCAAAATATCATGAGAACACAGGAAATAACAGCAGATTAAGGAACCAGCAGCTCCAAGACCAGCACATGGGAGTTACTAAAAACCTCCAGAGTCCAGCATATCCCAAGCCAGGGATTATTCCCAATAAGCATGGCAGAGGTCACTTCATCAGGTAAGTTGCACCATAAAGGCCTGGGCAGCCTCCACCGTGTCAAAGGACTGCTATACCCCATTGGAATGGATTTTGAGAGCACGGGGTACAGGAATAGAAAGTGGGTCTTTTTCGCCGCCAAAGCTATACACAAAGGCTGAAACGTCCGTCGGCGGTCTTCTAGAGTCATGGAATAATCCTGAAAGACACGTAGAAGGGCTACATCATATTTAAGACTGTCCCTCTTAAGCCGGTACTGCCTTGGGATTTCTACTTTATGGATGTAATTATGTAGCTTCACTACCACAGGCCGTGGTCTTTGTTGATCTGCCATCACTTTGCCCACTCTATGAGCTCGCTCCAAACAAATAGACCCCATGCCCGCTGACAAAGAAAATTCAGCAACAAGCCAAGCTGTAAGTAAGGTACCCAGCTTCTGATCTGATAGAGTCTCCGGCACTCCTATAAACTTCAGATTGTCCCTACTGGACCGATTTTCTATATCCTCAAGTTTTTCCGCATGCTCCGCCAAACGTTTCTCCACTTGAGAAAGCTGCCTGCACATGGTCTGTGCAGAGTCCTCCACCGCGGAGATACGAGTTTCCAGCTCAGCAGTGCGGCTCACCGTCTCGCCCAGTAAGGTTTCTATATGGGAGATCTGCCCGGAGAGTTTCTCCATCTGTGGGGAGAGTGCCGAGGTCATGGCTGAAGTTAATTGCCGCAGCTGGATCTCCTTGAACTCCACTGGCTGCGGTGTGCCAGGTTCCACCATCTTTTCTTCCGTGGGCCGCAGCCATTCTTTATCCTTTTTGCTGCTCGACCAGCCATACCACCGCCTAGTTTGGAGACAAATTGGTCCTAGAGATAATGCTGCCAGAATAAGCCACAGAAGAAGACAGCTAGTCTTGATCTCAGCTGTTCTAAAAGGATAGTGTGAGTGAGGTCCCTGGAGCTACAGAAACTACGTTTGCACTCCTCACTGCATCACGTGACTCTCCCCAGTGGAAACAATTATAAAAAATAAAACTGTGGAACACGTAGACAAACATGATTTAATGAGATGGAGTCAGCAAGGGTTCAGATGAGGGAGATCTTGCCTCGCCAATTTACTTGACTTCTTGTCAGGACTCCACCTGACAAGGAGAGGCAAGAACGTCTTCAGACATCGACTAGCCCACCTCCTCCGAAGGGCTTTAAACTAGGTAAGTTGGGGGAGGGTACCCACTCATGTACTAGCACAGTAAGTAATTTTCCAGGAGAGGTGAATCGACACTCCATTTCTGAGACCGAGGTAAGTTCACACAGTAAAAACAATCATACAAAAGCCACTCAAACTCAGGCGGGAAATTCTACACAGGGTCTTAGCAAACATAAAGTATGGAGGGCTATGTATGTTAATGCACACAGCTTAGGCAATAAAATTCTAGAATTAGAGACAGAGATAACGAACACCGACCTCGATGTAATAGCGATATCTGAGACTTGGTTCACAGACTCACATGGGTGGGACATGGCTATACCAGGATACAACTTACTTCGTCGGGACAGAGAGGGAAGGATAGGGGGTGGGGTAGCACTATACACTAGAGATAACATCAAAGTCACCAGAATCACAGATGTCAACTACACCGGGGAATCACTCTGGGTGAACCTGGCCAGAGGAAACGAAAAATGCTTGTATCTGGGTGTAGTATACAGGCCCCCAAAACAGCAGGAAGACAGGGATATGGAACTAATCAAAGACATTGAGAACATCACTTTACGCGGGGACACGGTTCTGCTAGGGGACTTCAATATGCCCGATGCTGATTGGAAGACACTTTCCGCTACTACCAGCGGCAGCAGAAGGCTTTTAACCTCCATAAAAGGGGCGCGACTCAAACAAATGGTGCTGGAGCCCACCAGAGATCGGGCGACACTGGACCTGATACTCACCAATGGAGAAAGCGTTTCAGAAGTTTCGGTAGGCGATACACTAGCCTCCAGCGACCACAACATGGTATGGTTCAACATCAAGATAGGCTTCACTAGATCAAACACAGCAACAAAGGAACTCGACTTTCGGGGCACTGACTTTAAACGCATGGGAGACTTCGTCCATCAGGCGCTACAAAACCAAACTGAAACCAATAATGTAGAGGCTATGTGGTCAATCCTGAAATGCACCTTGCATGAGGCAACAAACCGCTATATAAAAACAGTAAGCAAACGACGGAGGAAGAACAAGCCCCAGTGGTTCTCTGCAGAGATCTCGGATCTTGTCAAGGAAAAAAAAAAGCTTTTATTTCCTACAAGCATACAGGAAACAGGGTGACAAAAGAAGACTATCTGACCAGGTCTAAAGCAGTCAAAGCGGCAGTCAGAGAGGCCAAGATTCAAACAGAAGAACAACTAGCGAAAAACATTTAAAAAGGGGATAAATCCTTCTTCAGATACATTAGCGACAGGAAACGAAACACAGATGGGATAGTACGTCTCAGGAAAACAGACGGGACCTATGCAGAAACGGATTCTGATAAAGCCAAACTACTAAATGAATACTTTTGCTCAGTCTTTACTTGTGAGGCGCCGGGGACCGGTCCACAACTGCAAGCAAGGCAAACCTTGGAAGACCCGTTTCAAAACTTCAAGTTTACACCCAGCAGTGTCCATGGCGAACTATCAAAGCTCAAGGTGAACAAAGCCATGGGACCGGACAATCTACACCCCAGGATTCTTAGGGAGTTGCATGATGTCCTGGCGGAACCGCTATCCGTGCTATTCAATCTTTCCCTAAGTACCGGAAAAGTCCCCATGGACTGGAAAACAGCTAACGTCATTCCATTGCACAAAAAAGGTTGCAGAACGGAAGCTGCGAATTACAGACCGGTCAGTCTCACCTCAATAGTGAGCAAACTCATGGAAAGACTTATTAAACAAGAATTAGATACGATCCTGACCGAGGAGAATCTACAGGATCCCCAGCAGCATGGATTCACAAAGGGAAGGTCCTGTCAATCCAATCTGATCAGCTTCTTTGACTGGGTTACAAGGAAACTGGATATGGGGAAGTCTCTAGACGTCGTGTACTTGGACTTCAGCAAAGCTTTTGATAGTGTCCCGCACCGCAGATTGTTGAGCAAGATGACTTTGATGGGATTGGGAGTGATATTGACGACATGGGTCAATGACTGGTTAAGCGGTAGAATCCAGAGGGTGGTTGTTAACGGTACCCCCTCCAGTACATCGGAGGTGACCAGTGGAGTGCCACAGGGATCGGTCTTGGGACCGATCCTTTTCAACATATACATAAGAGACCTGACTCAAGGGCTTCAAGGTAAAATAACACTATTCGCCGACGACGCCAAACTATGCAACATAGTTGATAACAGCACCTTACCCGACAGTATGGAACAGGACCTGCTCTTATTGGAACATTGGTCCTCGACTTGGCAGCTGGGCTTTAATGCCAAAAAATGTAAGGTCATGCACCTTGGCAGCAAAAACCCATGCAGAACTTACACTCTGAATGGTGAGACCTTAGCTAGGACTAGGGCAGAACGTGATTTGGGAGTAATCATTAGTGAAGACATGAAAACTGCCAAGCAGGTGGAGAAAGCTGCATCCAAGGCTAGACAAATGGTGGGATGCATCCGTAGAGGTTTCGTCAGCCGGAGGCCCGAAGTCATAATGCCCCTGTACAGATCCATGGTGAGACCTCATCTTGAATATTGTGTTCAATTCTGGAGACCACATTATCAAAAAAATGTGCGGAGAATCGAGTCGGTTCAGCGAATTACCACCAGGATGGTCTCGGGACTCAAGAACCTCCCATATGAGGAAAGACTGAATAAACTGTAACTATACTCGCTCGAGGAACGTAGAGAGAGGGGGGACATGATTGAGACTTTTAAATATATCACGGGCCGCATCGAGGTGGAAGACGATATCTTCCTTCTTAAAGGACCTTCAACCACAAGAGGTCATCCATTGAAAATCAAAGGTGGGCAATTTCATGGCGACACCAGGAAGTATTTCTTCACCGAAAGGGTAGTCGATCATTGGAATGAACTTCCATTGCAGGTGATTAACGCCAGCAGCGTGCTCGATTTCAAAAAGAAATGGGATATGTATGTGGGATCTCTAGCCGGGTGAAGTCTGGGGGTGGGTCATTAGCGTGGGTAGACTTGATGGGCTACAGCCCTTTTCTGCCGTCATATTCTATGTTTCTATGTTTCTTTGAAGGTGTGAACAAACATGTGGATAAAGGTGAGTCGGTTGATGTAGTGTATCTAGATTTTCAGAAAATTTTTGACAAAGTTCCTTATGAGAATCTCCGGAGAAAATTAAAGAGTCATGGGTTAGGTGGCAAAGTTTAGTTGTGGATTAGGAATTGGTTATTGGATAGAAAACAGAGGGTACGGTTAAATGGTCATTTTTCTCAATGGAGAAGAGTAAACAATGGAGTTCCGCAGGGATCTGTACTGGGACTGGTGCTATTTAACTTATTTATAAACGATCTGGAAATTGGAATGACGAGCAAGGCAATTAAATTTGCAGATGATACTTAACTGTTCAAAGTTGTTAAAATGCATGCAGATTGTGAAAAATTGCAGGAAGACCTTAGGAAATTGGAAGACTGGGTGTCCAAGTGGCAGATGAAATTTAATGTGGGCAAATGCAAAAGTGATGCACATTGGGAAATGCCTAAGAAAATGATCTGGGTGTTATCATAGACAATACGATGAAGCCTTCTGCCCATTGTGCGGTGGCAAACATGATGCTAGGAATTTTTATAAAAGGGGATGGTTAACAAGACTAAGAATGTTATAATGCCTCTGTATCGCTCCATGGTGCAACTTCACCTGGAGTATTGCATTCAATTCTGGTCTCCTTATCTCAAGAAAGATATAGAGGCACTATAAAAGGTTAAAAAAGAGTGACCAAGATGATAAAGGGGATGGAACTCCTCTCATATGAGGAAAGACTAAAAAGGTTAGGGCTCTTCAGCTTGGAAAAGAGACGGCTGAGGGGAGATATGATTGAAATTTAGAAAATCCTGAGTGGAGTAGAACGGGTACAAGTGGATCGATTTTTCACTCCTTCTAAAATTACAAAGACCAGGGGACACTCGATGAAGTTACAAGGAAATACTTTAAAAACCAACAGAAGGAAATTCTTTTTCACTCAGAGAATAGTTAAGCTCTGGAATGCATTGCCAATTGTGGTAAAAGAAGATAGCGTAGCTGGTTTAAGGAAGGGTTTGGACAATTTTCTGGAGGACAAGCTCATAGTCTGTTATTGAGAAAGACATAGGGCAAGCCACTGCTTGCCCTGGATTGTTAGCATGGAATGTTGGTACTCTTTGGGTTTTGGCTAGGTATTAGTGACCAGGATTGGCCACTTTGAGAATGGGCTACTGGGCTTGACGGACCGTTGGTCTGAACCAGTAAGGCATCCTGTTAGATCTTATGTCCTTACATTCTTATGAAAACAGACAAATTCACAGGTGAGAGGGCAGCATATTCGCGGGAGCCAGTAAGGAAGCCACTCAACACCGAGCAGCAGCGCCAAGTTGCGCTCCTGCTTGTACTGCTCAGCGGCCGAAGAAACGATCTCGCGGCAGCTGGTTAACAGCTAGGCAGGAAGTCAGAAAGTTCGCTCCTGCCCACTGCACTTCCACCGGGGATTGGCAGATGAGGTATAAGGCTAGGGAAGGAAGAGAGGCAGGGTGCAGAGCCTCGCGGAAGCGGCCTGCAATAATTCTGGGAGGGGGGTGTATTGTTGGCTCGTATTCGAGTATATATGGTATGTCATTGAAAAGAAAGATTGACTGTATAGCAATTTGGGGCTTTTATATTGGTTTTATGACTGTATGAATAGTTTAAGAAAGAAAGAGAAAAGACAAAGATCTCTTCTGGGGAAACTGTAGAGGATTACGCCCATGAAGAAGCAACTCCGCCATGGATTGTATTTTCACAGATATATGTGACTACAAATTAGAGAGATAAATTTCTTAGTAATCTGTGACACTAATCTCTATATATTCTCATAATCACAGCTATAATTCAATTAGAAATTTTTCTTTATCTTTTATAAGTTAACAAAATAAATATTTATAAATTATTTTTATAAATTATTTGTGAAGTGCTCAGACCAAGAAACCCATAAAATAGTGATGTCACTACAATGAGGTTTTCAAGGGGACCATCATCGCCTTCACAAGTCCCCAGCCCTCCCTATATCTAAAGGCTTGTGTGAAGCCTATCTGGGAAATGCACCCAGCTAATGGTGCTGATCTATTTTGGGGAGCAATTAACGATGTTGCCTCTCATTGGTGACTTATAAATGAATATAAAGTGCTTATATAAAATGCTGATTATATTTTCTTATCTGGTTAAATTCCCGTCCCTCCGACCCGGATTTCGTCTCTTCGTCGGAGGGACGGGAATTTAACCAGATAAGAAAATATAATCAGCATTTTATATAAGCCGAAGTGCCCATCCAATCTGGAGAAGGATTCCAGACAGTAATGTGAGGTGAAAGTGTGAACCGAGGATCAGGTGGCAGCTTTGCAAATTTCCTCAATAGGAGTAGATCTGAGGAAAGCTACTGAAGCTGCCATAGCTCTAACTTAATGGGCAGTGACACGTTGCAGTCTAGCCTGAGCGTAACAGAATGATATATAGGAAGCCAACCATTTGGAAATTGTTTTCTTGGAAATTGGATGCCCCAACTTGTTAGGATAATAGGAGATGAAAAGTTGAGACGAAGTTCTATGCAGCTTTGGTCTGTCGAGATGGTAGGCCAAAGCCCGTTTGCAATCCAGAGAATGAAGAGCCGCTTCTCCAGAATGAGAGTGAGGCTTAGGGAAAAAAACTGGGAGAACAATCGATTGGTTGAGATGAAATTCCATGACTACTTTTGGTAGAAATTTAGGATGAGTGCGCAGGGCTACTTTGTCATGGTGAAACACTGTGAAAGGTGGATCTGCCACTAATGCTTGAATCTCACTGACTCTCCTTGCAGAAGTGAGTGAAATGAGAAAAACAACTTTCCAGGTAAGGTACTTAAGGTGAGCCATTGTCATTGGTTTAAATGGAGGCTTCATTAATTTGGAAAGAACAACATTAAGATCCCAGACTACTGAAGGAGGTTTGAGAGGTGGTTTCACATTGAAAAACCCCTTCATAAATCTGGAAAGCAAACGATCAGCAGTGAGAGGTTTATCCTGAACTAGCTGGTGAAAAGCAGTAATAGCGCTGAGATGGACTCTGATAGATGTAGACTTAAGCCCAGAATCAGACAAATGAAGAAGATAATCCAGCACCAGTGAAACTGAAATGGATTGCGGATCATAGTGATGAAGACGACACCAGGAGGAGAAACGAGACCACTTCTGCTGATAACATTGTTGAGTGGCTGGTTTCCTGGAGGCTTCTAGGATAAGCCTCACCGGCTGAGAGAGGCGGAGATCAGCAGTTCTCAGCCCGAGAGATACCAAGCTGTCAGGTGCAGAAACTGAAAGTTCGGATGGAACAGAGCTCCTTGACTCTGTGTAAGAAGAGACAGAAATATCTGCAAAGGAATGGGTTCCCTGGCACTGAGCTAAAGTAGAAGGGAAAATCAAGGCTGTCAGGGCCACCGAGGCACTATGAGAATCATGGTGGCTGACAATTGCTCGACTTTGAAAAGAGTCTTTAGATTGAGCGGAGTAGGTGGAAACGCATAGAGAAACTTGCATGTCCAATCCACCAGACATGCATCTGCTTCCAGATGGTGAGGAGTGTAAAGTCTGAAGCAGAATTGGGGCAGTTTGTTGTTGTGGGGAGATGTAAACAAGTCCACTTGAGGAATGCCCCATTGAGCAAAGATGGAAAGGAGAGCTGTAGAGCTGAGTGAGGCTGAAGAAGTCTGCTGAGCTTGTCTGCTAAGCACTTCTGTTCTCCTTGAATGTAGACCACTTTCAAGTAGATGTTCTGAGCAGTCGCCCAAAGCCAAACTTTTTGAGCCTCCAAAGAAAGAAGGAGAAATCTTATGCCTCCTTGCTTGTTTATGTAATACATAGTGACCTGATTGTCCATGCGAAGTAGGAGGAATTGATTGTCGATTAGGTGCTGGAACGCTTTGAGAGCATAGTAAATCGACCTGAGTTCCAACAGATTGATGGGAAACTTCTGCTCTGTGGTGGACCAATAACCCTGAGTTTATAGACCATCCAGATGTGACTACCCCCCCCACCCCCCGCATAAGTTGATGCATCTGTGGTCAAAACATTTTGTGAAAAAGAAGGCCTTTGGAGAGATTGGATGAAATGATCCACCACTGTAGCGATTGTCGAAGAGACTGCATCACAGAGATATGTTGTGAGAGGATCCGGGCCCATTCAGGTGTTAGGAGATGGAGCCTCGCTAAAGGAGTCACGTGGACTGTAGATGCCATATGGCCCAGAAGAACCATCATTCGCCTGGCTGATATGGACTGAAGCTGGTCCACCTGATAACAAAGCTGAATCAGAGCATCCTGACGAGTCTGGGGAAGGAATACTCTTGTTAGCGTAGTGTCAAGAATTGCTCCTATGAACTGAAGTCTTTGAGATGGAAAAAGCTGCGTCTTGGGAAAGTTGATTTCGAAGCCCAAATGCCGGAGAAAGGAGATGGTGTGATTGGTCGATAGAACAACCTGCTGAGAAGACTGGTACTTGATGAGCCAGTCATCCAGATAGGGAAACACCTGGAGACCAGAAAGTATCGGGAGTAGAACCTGTGATATTGCTGATCTAAGGGAACTTCCTCGATGGCATTGAGGAGAAGAAGCGACTGAACCTCTTGGAGAAGAGAGCATCGATGAGGACTGAAAGCAGACTCTCTTGGAGAATGGTCAGGAGGGAGGGTGGAGAAACGAAGAGAGTAACCCTCCCGAATAATCTTTAAGACCCACAGGTCTGAGGTGATTAGTTCCCAACTATCGCTATAAAGTTGAAGACGACCACCTATCAGGAGAGGAAGGGGCTGAGATATTGAGATTGAAGCTATGCTCCCTAGTAGCAGGTCAAAAGGGCTGTGTTGATTTGGTCGGAGCAGGAGGTTTAAGCAGGTTGTTGCTGCTATTTCTGCTTCCTCTGTTGAGGATGTGCTCAGAGGCTTTCACAGAAAATCTCCTCTGGTATGAGAGAGTTGGTTTGAAAGGTCTCGATGGGACAGGTTTCTTTTATGGTTTGACTAACATGTCCCAACGAGTCTTTTGGGTGGCAGTGTCCATTGAATCTCCAAAGAGCTCATCACCCAAGCAGGGAACATTGGCAAGGTGGTCTTGATGATTAACGTCCATGTCAGAGACCCTTAACCAAGCCAATCGCCTCATGGCCACTGACATGGAAGAAGCCCTTGAAGTAAGCTCAAAAGTACTGTAGGCGGAACATACAAGATACTTCTTTTTTTAATTGATTTTATAATTTTTGACATTCTCAGTCACAACACAGGAAAAAATACCATGTAGAACAAAAATATATGCATACAATATACTGAATCATAATACAAAGGTAAATATTACATCACACAGTATAGTTAGTCCACAACTAATAGGGACGAAGCTGAAAATTAGCTGAAATTAACATCAACAAAATAACAAGGAAAACCTAAAGAATTGAAAGGAGCCAAATATAAATAATTACATACTATCCTTAGACAAAATAAATTTAGATAACTGCTGTGGCTCATAGAAAACATACCTAACCTAGTAACATAGTAAATGACGGCAGATAAAGACTCGAATGGTCCATCCAGTCTGCCCAACCTGATTCAATTTAAATTTTTTAATTTTTTCTTCTTAGCTATTTCTGGGCAAGAATCCAAAGCTTTACCCTGTACTGTGCTTGGGTTCCAACTGCCGAAATTTCTGTTAAGATTTACTCTAGCCCATCTACACCCTGCCAGCCATTGAAGCCCTCTCTAGCCCATCCTCCCCCCCAAACGGCCATATACAGACACAGACCGTGCAAGTCTGCCCAGTGCTGGCCTTAGTTCAATATTTAATATTATTTCTGATTCTAGATCTTGTGTTCATCCCACGCTGCTTTGAACTCAGTCACAGTTTTCCTCTCCACCACCTCTCTCGGGAGCGCATTCCAGGCATCCACCACCCTCTCCGTAAAGTAGAATTTCCTAACATTGCCCCTGAATCTACCACCCCTCAACCTCAAATTATATCCTCTGGTTTTACCATTTTCCTTTCTCTGGAAAAGATTTTGTTCTACGTTAATACCCTTCAAGTATTTGAACATCTGAATCATATCTCCCTTGTCCTTCCTTTCCTCTAGGGTATATATATTCAGGGCTTCCAGTCTCTCCTCATACGTCTTCTGGCGCAAGCCTCCTATCATTTTCGTCGCTCTCCTCTGGACCGCTTCAAATCTTCTTACATCCTTCGCCAGATACGGTCTCCAAAACTGAATACAATACTCCAAGTGGGGCCTCATTAATGACCTGTACAGGGGCATCAACACCTTCTTCCTTCTATTGGTTACACCTCTCTTTCTACAGCCCAGCATCCTTCTGGCAGCAGCCACCGCCTTGTCACACTTTTTTTTGCCTTTAGATCTTCAGACACTATCACCCCAAGGTCCCTCTCCCTGTCCGTGCATATCAGCTTCTCAACTCCCAGCATATACGGTTCCTTCCAATTATTAATCCCCAAATGTATTACTCTGCATTTCTTTGCATTGAATTTTAGTTGCCAGCATTAGACTATTCCTCTAACTTTTACAGATCCTTTTTCATATTTTCCATGCCCTCTTCGGTGTCTACTCTGTTACAAATCTTGGTATCATCTGCAAAAAGGCACACTTTTCCTTCTAACCCTTTAGCAATGTCACTCACAAACATATTGAACAGGATCGGACCCACCACCAAACCCTGAGTTGCTCACCATCTTCTCATCCATGCGTTGATTTCTCGCAGTTCCTTTTGCCTCTTTTCGTCCGCTCTTGGTACCGGGAGGATCTCTGAGAAGACCACCTTCACCTCCCTGACTTTCAGTCTTCTTCCGAGTGAGCGGAGCTGGTCCTTCATTTTTTCCCTGTTATACTTCCGTCCACTCACATCGTTTGTTCCCACGTGGATTAGCACAGCAGTGTCCTCTCCTCCTGTGTTGTCTATGATTCTGGTGATCCTGTTGGCCACATCTTTTACTCTTGCTCCGGGCAGACAAGTGACGAGTCTATCCTCTCTTCCTCCTGTGGTGTGGCTGTTCATGTGTCGTATAATGGAGTCTCCTACGATGATCCCCATCTTCTTTATTCGGGGGTTCCTTGGGGGTCAGAAGTCCACATCCATGGTGCAGGGCCGATCTTCTCTCTCCTGTGATACATCCCCATGTAGTCTCCTTTCTCTAAGTGAATGGTTTCCCTCCATCTCTGGTTCTGTCCCATCAGTGCTTGTAGTGGTGTCTCTTCTCGTCTCGTCTTGGCCTTCTTCCTGAGTTGCTTGGGTACAGCTCTCCAGCCCTGGGGTCTCCACATGTTGTTGGTGGGCTTCCTCAATGAATCTCTCGAGCTCCTTGTTCTCTTCGTCGGTACTGGACTCCAATAGCAGCTTCTCCTGTTCACGGTTTTCCTTTTCAAAGTTGAGGAGTTCTCTTAGTCCCATCACTGTCTCTTTAAGCAGTCGGACTTGCCGTTTCAGGCTATCTAGCTCCATGCACCGACTGCAAATGTATGCCCGAGTCCCCGAGGGGAGGTAGTCATACATACTGCAGTTGGTGCAGAAGACTGGAAAGCTCATCTTCTGACTTTCTTGGGCGATCATTTCCTGCTCCTCTTCCGAGTTGTCTGGGCTGTGTGTTGCGAACCTTCTGTTTCTGTTGGCTGGATGTGACCTGGTTTCCTTTTGCTGTCTCCCTATTTGTTGTGAGTCTGCTGGTGCTGGTTGTGTGTTTGGTGAGTGCTTGTTTCCACTTTTGGAGTGTGGTGTGTGAAAAGTGGTCTTGCTGTGTGGTTAGCTAAGAGAAAAGAAAAGAACTCATGGCTGCACGCCGTTGGCTCCCTTCCTGTTAAGGGGGAGCCCGGGCGCTGATGCTGCCTCTGACGCGGTGGGATGGGCGGAGCTTCCTCTCGCCACTACCCCAAGCTGCTGCTCTCTGGCTTCTTCCTGCTTCTCTGGTAAGCTGGTAAGCTTCCTCCCTCCTGCCTCTCACAAACGCATGCGGCTTCTCGCGCCCAAGGTCTGTCTGTCTGTCTGACCTGAAGGCCCTCCAGAGAACTGATAGTAGCACTTAGAGGTTTAACAATTACCCCAATAGACCCCCTAGGGGCTCGAGGTCTGCTGTGTGGCAAGGATTTTGGCTTACAGTCCTGCACGCTGGCAATAAGATCATCTAGACTTTTAGCAAAAAGTAGCTGTCCCTGGAATGGCAGTTTACTTAGCACCACCTTTGAGGAGGAATACACGCACACTGTCTGATCCATAGCATCCTGTGGGCAGAAATGGAATAAGCTGACATCTTGCTCACAACTCTGAAAAGGTCATATAATTCAAGCCACATAATTCACCCAGACATTAAAAACTGGAGATCTTTGTTCACGATAGTGTCCGGATCGTGGCAAAATTCGAGTGGTAAGCTTGAATAACAAAAGATGCTAACAGATGCTTTCAACCTTGAGGCCTCAAAGAGCCTTTTGTGCACAAAACCTAATTTGCGGTCCTGGGCATCCTTCAAGACCATGCCACCCGGTATATAAACCAAAGATTAGATTAGATTGTAACCCATCCACCTTTGGGGGGGAACAAAAAGTTAGTTAAAGGCGGCATCCAAAGGACAGAACTTTGACATGGCTTTGGCCACCCAAAGGGGCCTCTCCAAAACCTCCTAATAATCTGTAACCATTTTTGTAATGTCTTGATGTGAGGGAAAGCAAGACATTTATGTCTTGGTGCTGCTCATAAGTGAGCACTGTGTTGCAGAGAATTGAGAAGTCTCTAGTTTCAGTTCTTGAAGGGATTCTGTGACCAGCCCCATAAGAAATGAAGGCTTACACAACCTGCACACAGTTGGGTCCTCACCAAGGTCCAGGTTCTACCTCAGATCCAGATCCTGTCCTCTCAGGGATGTATCAGCATCTCCTGCTATAGAGGACCCTAACTGGGAGAGCAAAGGCATCAAAATAGAATTAATATTGTCTGATTTGTTATCTGATTGAGTATCATGACTTGGGCATGGCACTGTTGTTAGGGAACTGCGCTCTAGGGGGAAACCCCCAGCGCCAGCAGGGCCATGATTCCAGATGAGACCATGCGGTCCTTATTAATCATATAAGCTTCAAACATAATATTAGTAAATTCAGGTGGAAATCCCTGCCCCTGATGTCCAAGCTACCCTTGTGGATGCTGATTAGCGCCTTTTTGGGGGTTTTCCACTGTATCGCGGCTATGTTTCACTGGGGATCCAATTGCGCAACTCCTCGGGTCAAATATGGACTTTTTCCCTTATCCTTGGACTCATGCGCATTTACATTACATAGGTATTTAAACATCACTATCATATCTCCCCTCTCCCACCTTTCCTCCAAAGTATACAGATTGAGATCTTTATGGGGACAGACTTAAAGATTTCAATCTGTATACTTTGGCGGAAAGGCAGGAGAGGGGAGATATGATAGAGATGTTTAAATACCTACGTAATGTAAATGCGCATGAGTCGAGTCTCTTTCATATGAAAGGAAACTCTGCAATGAGAGGGCTTAGGATGAAGGTAAGAAGTGATATGCTCTAGAGTAATCTAAAGAAATACTTTTTTTAAATAGAAAGGGTGGTAGATGCATGGAACAGTCTTCCAGAAGAGGTGGTGGAGAAAGAGACTGTGTCTGAATTCAAAAGGGCCTGGTTTAGGCACGTGGGATTCTAGAAGAGAGAAAGAGATAATGGTTACTGCAGATGGACAGACTAGCTAGGCCATTTGGCCTTTATGTAACACTCCCCTGACGCACCTGAGGAGGCTAAGCCAACAGCTTCCCACCCCTATATGCGGTACATGAATGCTTCTTGGGCTGCTATCCATCCACAAATGAGGGATGAATCTGATGTATCCTAGCCCGAGTACATCCCACCTGTTTTTAAGCAAAAATGAGGCTTTATATTTAAATTTGGGAAAATCAAGATGGCTAATGTAGCAGCGATGTTAGTGCCAAAAATGGCTCAGGAGACCTACACTGAAAAATAAAAAAACAGCGATTTTGTGATTTTAGATGTGAGGGGAACCTATCTCTAACCCCAGAACACAAAAAACATCAATTTTAAGAAACTCCCTCATTTGGTTTGTAAGGCTGTCAGCTTGTAACTCACTGTGCCATGCTGTGTGCTGGAAGCTGCAAGAATGGAAGCTGCAAACAGCTTACAGGGAGAACTTTTGCCTCAATAAGCCTGGAATCTGGACTTGTGTCTTCTGACTGTCTCTCAGACCCAACGAACCAGCCAGAGACCTCAACCCACTCTGGATCAAAATGCATGCAAAAGGGGGAGAGGGATGCAGTTGGCCCTGATCTTGGAAAACTTCTACGGAATCACTTAGTCTGCACTCAAGCCCACTGCGGGCGAAGCTGGGGTGAGCCTTGCTCCCAAGGGAATGGTCCCTGAACTCCTGAACTGTTAGTGCAGGCTGTCGAAGTGGGTGCAGTGCAAAGCAGTTTGCTCCTTGGAAGCAGACCCTCGACCTCTGCAGCACCGAAAGCGTCACAAACTTAGCAAAAATAAAACAAATTTAAATTAGAATAAACACAAGCAGAAAAGACAAGCTCCTACTGTCTCTCTTGCAGGAAGACAACTGAGTTGTTGAAGGACAGCCCAGATGTAAGGGAGGAGGAGGAAAAAAGTATGCAAATGAAGCTCCCTACAAGAGTTCTCGCAAGAATAGAGCATCTGTCATACTAGAGATATTATTATCATAACAGATTAAATTTACATATTCAAAATCTTATGTAGGGCACTGATCTTTCAGTCCTGAGCTCTTAAGATATTAATTCTTGTCCATGGCAGTAATGAACACACATATAGCAGCTGTAAGAAATGCCTGGATGCCTTCATACAGCAGCTTAGGTGAAAAAACACTCCATATGAATAAATGGTAACGTAAGGATGTGACCAAAATGATGTAGACTGTGATGGGAACTGAACGAAGTAATGCATAGCAGAAACAGCCTTGGGCATTTGCTGATGAACTCCTGTTAACAAAAACAAAACAGTTAAAGTTCATAATTATAAATCCAGCTTATGTGCATAATACATCTCATCTATTTAGCAAACAACAACACACTCAGCTAAGGCAATCAGTTTTATACTACAAAGCCATTATAAACACTAGGATAAAAAAGTAAAAGACTAAAACAAGACATCTAAGATTATATTTTACTATGAATTGCAGTCCCTAAAACAGTAAAATATTTAATACAATTTAGCAGATATCTATAGTATTAAAAATTTTAGATTTACCAAAGTAACAACTATAAGTGTATTAATGTGAATGACCCAGCATATCCAATTGTACAAGTCTAAACCATATAAAGTGCTACTCTATAACACCCTGGAGAAAAAATGTTTAGGTAGAGAAAATGTTGAAAAAGGCAGGAGACATATCAGGGGTGTTTTGGAAGCATGTCATGTCAATATGTCAGTGATTCCTGACACCATGTTGATGTGCAGGAAACACAAGAAAAGCACCAGATCTTACACCACTTCTAAAGCAGGAATTAACCACCATAGCATGTCTATGTAACTGCTTTCATTAGTGATAACGGGATGAGGGATGATACTAAATACTGTGAGCCTGATTGCCATCTCTGTCCACCCAGTTCTGTGTTTCAACCTTATTGGTCTCACCCCTGCCACAATCCTTTTGGACCCATCTCTCACCTCTGCCCTGCCTACCTCTCAGTCCCTAGGCTCATAGGTGAACAATTTTGGTTCTCGAGGGCCACAACCCATTCAGGTTTTCAGAAGTTCTCTAATGAATATGCATAAGATCTATCCGCATGCAATGGAGACAATACATGCAAACAGATCTCATGCATTTTTATTGGGGAATCCTGAAAACCGGGCTGGGCTGTGGTTTTCAAGGACCAAAGTTGCTCACCCCTGACCCACATGTTGTCTGTATCTCTGCCTGAGCTGCTGCAAGGTGTGAGAGTCTCTTCCCTTTCCCCTGCCGCACGCCCGTTCCCCCGTACCTTTTTAACTTCAGCACAAGCAGCCACCAACTTGCTGCCCTTGTCAGCTTCGACACTCTCTCTGATGTCACTACTAGGACCTGCACCTAGGAAGTAACGTCAGAGAGAGCGTTGAAGCTGATGAGGGCAGAATGTTCAGGTGGCTGCTCGCGCCAAAGTTAAAAAGGTATGGGGAAGGGGTGCACGCGCAGTAGGGGGATTGGGAGAGGGGCGCCACCGCCTATGGCGCCGCTTACCTTTGCTAAACCAGTGCCTCTGAGAGAGAAAACTTTGAGTCTGAAAAGCATCTGCAAAGATGAGGGGAAAGGAGGGAGATGGCCAGACAAAGGGAAGAGGTTAAGTGGCGCTTTAGGTTTATTGTGTGGAGAAACAGGGGAACAGACACTGGATGGAAATGAGGGGGAGAGTGAAAGAGGGGAGCAGATACTGGATGGAAGTGTGGGGGGGAGTGAGAGAGGAGAGCAGACGCTGGATGGAAGTGGGGAGGAGAAAGAGGGGAGCAGACGCAGGATGGAAGTGGGGAGGAGAGAGAGGGGAGCAGACGCAGGATGAAGTGGGGAGGAGAGAGAGGGGAACAGATGCGGGATGGAAGTGGGGAGGAGAGAGAGGGGAACAGATGCGGGATGGAAGTGGGAATGAGAGAGGGGAGCAGACACAGGATGGAAATGGGAGTAAGAGAGGGGAGCAGACGCAGGATGGAAGTGGGAAGAGAGAGGGGAGCAGACGCAGGATGGAAGTGGGGGTGAGAGAGGGGGCAGACACTTGTTGGAAGTGGGGAAGAGAGGGCACATACTGGATGGAAGGAGGGAATAAAGAAAAAGGGCACATGCAGGATTGGGAGAAGAGGATAGAGTTAGTGTGATACTGGAAGGAATGAGGGAAAGAGGTGGCAAGCTCTAGGTAGATACAATGAAAAGAGGGAAATTGAGAACAGGGTAGTAAGAAAGAATTTAATTGACAGAGGCAGAAAATAAATTGAGGAGGAAGATCAGGAAAGGGAAGAAAAGAAAAGGATGGGGAAAGGAGAAGAGACAGAGATGCCAGAACATGGGCGTGGGGATGAGACAGATACCAAATCTGAGGGGAGGAAAGGAGAAGAGAGAGATGCTAAAGGATAGAAGGCTGGAGAAGGCATGAGTTGGGAAATGGGAAAGCTAGAGCATGAGAAAGGGAGAAGGAAAGTTGGCAAGTAGCTGAAAAGTGAAAAGGTGGTCAGAGGCAGAAAAGTAAAAAAAGGGCAGGAAGAGTTAAAAAGGAAAGACTGGTATATCAAAGACAGGAGTAGTGACGGAATGAAACAAGACAGGAGAAAGAAGAAAAGACATATGGACAGCAACCACTAGAAAGGGAACTATCAGAACATAAGCAGTGCCTCTGCTGGGTCAGGCCAGAGGTCCATCATGCCCAGCAGTCCGCTCATGCAGCGGCCCATCAGGTCCAGTACCTGTATAGTAATCCTCTATCTATACCCTTTTCCTTCAGGAAATCATCTAATCCCTTCTTGAACCCCAATACCGTACTCTGTCCTATCACCCTCTGGAAGCGCATTCCAGGTGTCCACCACCCTTTGGGTGAAGAAGAACTTCCTAGCATTGGCTCTAAATCTGTCCCCTCTTAATTTTTCTGAATGCCCTCTCGTTCTTGTAGTTTTTGAAAGTTTGAAGAATCTGACCCTCTCCACTTTCTCTATGCCCTTCATGATCTTGTAAGTCTCTATCATGTCCTCTCTAAGTCTCCGCTTCTCCAGGGAAAAGAGCCCCAGTTTCTCCAATCTTTCAGCATATGAAAGGTTTTCCATACCTTTTATCAATCGTGTCGCTCTTTTCTAAACCCTCTCAAGTATCACCATATCCTTCTTAAGGTACGGCAACCAATATTGGACACAGTACTCCAAATGTGGGCGCACCATCGCCCGATACAACGGCAGGACAACTTCTTTTGTTCTGGTTGTAATACCTTTCTTGATAATACCTAGCATTCTATTTGCCTTCTTAGAGGCCGCTGCGCACTGTGCCGACGGCTTCATTGTCTTGTCCACTATTACCCCCAAGTCCTTTTCTAGGGTCCTTTCACCCATTACCAGCCCTCCCATCGTGTAGTTGTACTTCGGGTTACTGTTTCCTACATGAAAGACTTTACATTTCTCTACATTAAACTTCAACTGCCATCTCGTCGCCCACTCTTCTAATTTGTTCAGGTCTCTTTGTAAATCCTCACAGTCCTCTTTAGTCCCAATTCCACTAAATAGTTTAGTGTCATCTGCAAATTTTATTACTTCGCACTTCGTCCCTATTTCTAGATCATTTATAAATACATTGAACAGCAGTGGTCCGAGTACTGACCCCTGCGGAACACCACTCATGACCCTCCCCCAGTCTGAATAGTGGCCCTTCACTCCAGAAGAGACAAAATGGGACCAACATGATAGAAAAATAAAATGTGTAGACAACAAAGGTAGAAAGTGTCTTGCTCAGCAGGCTGGCTAATCTACTGAAGAGGGCTTTAAACTAGAAGTGATGTGGCAGGGTGATTAAAGCCCCCAGGTGAGTATAAGCCCTCAGATAAGTAAATCACTGAATATCTCTACACGGATGGGAAAAGGAAGCAACGTCTGAAAAGCAGTATATACTAATGCTCGATGTTAGAGAATGAGACGGTGACAAATTTGTCCCCATCCCCGCAGGAACTCAAATTTCCCTGTCCTGTCACCGCAAGTTTTGTTGCTGTCCCTGTCCCATTTCTATAAGCTCTGCTTAACCACACAAGCCTCAAACATGTATGATTTTAAAGTGTTTGAGGGTTGTGCAGACGAGGACAGAGCTTGCAGGAATGGGGCAGAAAAAGAACTTGCAGGGACTGGACGGGAAAATGAGTTCCCGTGGGGATGGGGAAAAATTTGTCCCAGTGTCATGCTCTACTCGAAGTATGGGAAACAAGATTCCAGATCTACAAGCTGTGATGGAAGAAGATGAATTGGGTATAGTGGCGATCGCAGAGACATGGTTCACGGAGAACTATGACTAGGATGTAGTTATATTGGTCTATAATCTGTTCAGGAAAGACAGGGTAGGAAGAAAAGGAGGGTGAGTAGCATTATATGTTAAAGATCATATTAAAGCCACACAATTGCAGGATCTGCAGAGCAAGGAAGAGGCACTGCGGATCAATTTGGAAAGAGAGAATGGTGAATATATTTACAGGTCTCCTTCACAGATGGAAGAAGTGGACAGAGATTTAATAGCAGACATTCAGAATATATCTAAAAAGGGGGAAGTTTTACCAATAGGTGATTTTAACATGCCAGATGTTGATTGGGGTATCCCTAATGCAAGATCTTCTAGAAGTAGGAAAATCCTGGATTCTCTACAAGGAGAACTGTTCCAGCAGTTGGTAATGGAACCCATGCGGGAAAGGGTCATACTGGACTTTGTGCTTACAAATGGGGGAAAGTGTTTCTGATGTTACAGTGGGTGATCATCTCACATCCAGTGATCACTGCATGGTACGGTTAACATTAAGATGGGTATAGAGAGGGCTCATTCAAAAGCAAAGGTTCTAGACTTTTAAAAAACTAACTTTGTTCGGATGGGGGATTACGTCAAGGAATTGTTGTCCGGATGGGAACGTCTGGAAGGAGTGGAAATGCAGTGGGCAAAACTGAAAGGAGTAATTGTCAGAGAGACAAACTTTTTTGTGAGTCAAATAAATAAAAGAAGAAAAGAAGGCTGCTTTGGTACTCAAAAGTAGTAGCTGAGAAGGTAAGGAAAGCACAGTTACTGGGACAGGAGGCAGATATTCTCACTGATGGGTGACAGCACCGACGGAGCCCGGGTACGCACAATTTAGAGTGAATTGCACTGTAAGAACTTAGAAAGTTCTGGCTAGCCCGCACCACACATGTGCGAGTGCCTTCCCGTCCGACGTAGGCACACGGTCCCTCAGTTAAGATAAGCCAGCTAAGAAGCCAACCTGGGGAGGAGGGTGGGTTGTGAGAATATCTGCCTGCTGTCCCTGGATAACACCTGTTACGGTAAGTAACTGTGCTTTATCCCAGGACAAGCAGGCAGCATATTCTCACTGATGGGTGACCTCCAAGCTAACAGAATGGGATGGTGGGAAGGTTGGTCATTAGGAAAATAAATTTTGTAATACAGATTAGTCAAAGTGCCCATCCCGCCTGGAGAAAGACTCCAGACAGTAGTGAAAAGTGAAGGTATGAACTGAGGACCAGGTGGCAGCTTTACAAATTTCCTTAATAGGAATAGATCTGAGGAAAGCCACAGAAGCTGCCATAGCTCTAACTTTATGGATTGTGACACGGCTCTCCAAAGCCAGCCTGGTCTGAGCATAGCAGAACGAGATGCTGGCGGGCAAGCCAGTTGGAAATCGTTCTCTTGGAGACAGGATGCTCCAACTTGCTTGGATCAAATGAGATGAAGAGTTGGGGAGAAGTTCTGTGAGGCTTTGTACGATCAAAGTAGTAAGCCAAAGCTTGTTTGCAGTACAAAGTATGCTAGGCTGCTTCTCCAGGATGAGAATGAGGCTTAGGGAAAAAACTGGTAAGACAATCGACTGATTGAGATGAAAGTCAAAGACAACTTTTTGCAGAAATTTTGGATATATACGCAGAACCACCTTATCATGATGGAAAACTGTGACTGGTGAATCTGCTACTAGTGCTTGTAACTCACTGACCCTCCTGGAAGAGGTGAGAGTAATAAGAAAGACCACTTTCCAGGTAAGAAACTTGAGATGAGCTATGGCCATTGGTTCAAATGGTGGCTTCATCAAACTGGAAAGAACCACATTAAGGTCGCAGACTACAGGTGTGGGTTTGAGAGGTGGTTTCACATTGAAAAGCCCCTTCATGAATCTGGATACCAAAGGATGAGCAGGTTTTCCCTGTACTGGTTCATGATAAGCAGTAATAGCACTGAGATGGACTCTAATGGATGAAGATTTAAGACCAGAGTCAGACAAAGATAGTAGATAATCCAACACCAATTCCACTGCCAAGGAAGTTGGATCATAATGATGAAGAAAACATTATGGAAGAAAACCGAGTCCACTTCTGTTGGTAACATTGCTGTGTGGCCAGTTTCCTGGAGGCATCAATAATTTGACGAACAGGCTGAGAGAGAATAAATTGAGAGGAACTCGGCCCAAGAGAAACCAAGCTGTCAGGTGTAGAGACTGCAGGTTGGGATGTAGAAGCGATTCCTGATTCTGAGTAAGCAGAGTAGGAAAGATTGGCAGAAGTATGGGTTCCCTGGAACTGAGTTGAAGTAGAAGGGAGAACCAATGTTGTCTGGGCCACCGTGGAGCAATGAGAATCATGGTAGTTTCTTCTCTCTTGAGCTTGAACAGAGTTCTCAACATGAGAGGAAGTGGAGGGAAACCATATAGAAACTGACCCGTCCAATCCAGAAGAAAAGCATCCGCCGCTAGATGGAGAAGTGAGTAAAGTCTGGAGCAAAATTGGGGCAACTGGTGATTGTGAGGGGCTGCAAATAAGTCCACTTCTGGAGTGCCCCATTGAGCAAATATGGACTGGAGAGTTACAGAGTCGAGAGTCCATTTGTGAGGTTGAAGGATTCTGTTAAGCTTGTCCGCTAGTGAATTCTTCTCTCCTTAAATGTAGACAGCCTTCAAAAACAGATTGCGAAGCTGTAGCCCAAGTCCAAATTTTTGGGCCTACTGACATAACAGGAGAGAACCCGTGCGTCCTTGCTTGTTGATGTAGTACATTGCTACTTGATTGTCTGTGCAAAGGAAGAGGACTTGAGGACAGAGAAGATGTTGAAACGCCTTGAGTGCATAAAACATCGTTCTGAGTTCCAGGAAATTGATGTGAAATTTGCGCTCCCTGGCAGTTCAAAGACCCTGAGTCTGCAGATCATGTATGTGTGCTCCCCATGTATAAGGAGACGCGTCTGTCATGATGATTTTGTGATGAGGAGGCAAATGAAAAAGAAGACCTCTAGAAAGATTGGATGAGGTCAACCACCATCGAAGCGACTGCAGAAGAGACAATGTCAGATATGTGTTGTGAAAGATGATCGCCTAAGACCACTGAGAGGCCAAAGGCCAGAGTCCACTGAGGAGTATGCAGATGGAGTCTTGCCAACGGTGTGACATGAACTGTGGAAGCCATGTGGCCTAGAAGAACCATCATGTGTCTGGCAGAGGTGGTCTGAAGTGGAGGCACCTGTTGACAGAGACGGATGAGAGTCTGAAGACGATCCGGTGAGAGGAACGCTCTGATTAGAGTGGTGTCCAGGATTGCCCCAATGAACTGAAGGCGCTGAGTTGGAATGAGATATGATTTTGGGAAATTGACCTCGAATCCCAGAAGCTGAAGGAAAAAAATGGTCTGAGATGTTGCTTGGACCACTTCCTGGGATAAAAGAGTCTTGATCAACCAGTCATCCAGGTAAGGAAAGACTTGGAGGCCATGAGAACGGAGAGATGCTGCCACTACAATCAGGCACTTCGTGAATATTCTGAAGAGGATGCCAGACCGAAGGGGAGTACCTTGTATTGGTAATGACAACGATTGATCTGAAACCTGAGGTGTTGCCTGGAAGCAAGATGAATAGGTATATGTGTGTAGGCTTCCTTGAGATCTAGGGAGCATAGCCAGTCATTCTGATTGAGGAGGGGATATTGCAGGGCGAGAGGGAATATAGCAGGGTGAGGGATAACATAAGAACATAAGAACCACCATCTCTGGATCAGACCTTTGGTCCATCAAGTCCGGCGATCCGCACATGCGGAGGCCCAGCCAGGTGTACACCTGGCGTAATTTTAGTCACCCATATCCTTCTATGCCTCTCGTAAGGAGATGTGCATCTAGTTTACTTTTGAATCCTAGGACAGTGGATTCCACAATAACCTCCTCTGGGAGAGCATTCCAGGTGCCCACCACTTGCAGCTTGAAGCAGAACTTCCTGATATTTGTCCTGAACTTGTCCCTCCCCAGCTTCAGTCCATGTCCTCTTGTCCGTTTCACATTGGACATTTTGAAAGTCTCAATCATATCCCCTCGTAGTCTCCTTTTCCCAAGGGAGAACAATCCCAGTCTCCTAAGTCGTTCCTCGTATTCCAAGTTCTCCTTACCTTTAACCAGCTTTGTTGCTCATCTCTGCACCCTCTCCAGCAGTTTTATATCCTTCTTTAGGTTGGGAGACCAATGTTGGACACAGTATTCCAAGTGTGGTCTGACCATTGCTCTATAAAGCGGCATTATAACCCTCTATGATCTACTCGTGATTCCCTTCTTTATCATGCCTAACATTCTATTTGCTTTCTTTGCCACTGTCCTATCTATCAGTACACCCAGGTCCTTTTCTTGTTCGCTCTTACTCTTGATGGGATAGCATTCTGAATTTCTCCTTCACCAGAAATTTGTTGAGATCTCTGAGATCCAGGATGGGTCTCAGTCCTCCGGTCTTCTTGGGAACCAAGAAGTAACGGGAGTAGAATCCCTGACCTCACTGATTGAGAGGAACTTCCTCAATGGCATTCAGCAGAAGAAGAGATTGCACCTCCTGTAGAAGATGGGAGGACTGTGCAGGGTGTAAAGCAGACTTTTTTGTAGGACTGTTTGGGGAAAGAGTCTGAAAGTTGAGAGAGTAACCCTGATGAATGATGTTGAGGACCCAAAGGTCTGAGGTAATGAGTTCCCAATGATTTATGAATCACTGAAGATGACCCCCGATGGGCTGAGGGCAAGGTGAAGAAATGAGAAGACTGTCTACGCCCTGTAGAAACATGTCAAAAAAGCTGTGCAGCTTTGGGTTGCGCAGCCTGCTTGATCTGCTGTTGCTGCTGACGTGGTTGCTGCTGCTGTTGTTGCCTTGTCTACAAGGTTGAGGCTGAGAGGTCTGTAGAGGACGCACAGTGAAATGGCTCCAATAGGAAGATTGTGGTCTAAAAGGGCGAGGAGGTGGATGCTTTTACTTGTTTTTAATCAAAGTGTCCTACCTGATTTCATGAGATGATAACTTCTGAGTAGTGGTATCTAAAGAGTCCCCCAAAAACTCATCGCCCACACAAGGAGCATTGGCTAAGCAATCTTGGTGGTTAACATCCAGCTCAGATACTCGAAGCCAAGCTAAGCGCCTCATACCCACAGCCATGGCAGTAGCGCGAGATGTAAGTTCAAAGGTATCATAAATGGAGCGTACCAAAAACTTTTGCAGTTGTAATAAACTGGAAGTAAATTGTTGCAAAAGAGGTACCTTGTGCTCATGAAGATACTTCTGTAGAGCAGAGACCTGCTGAACCAAGTGCTTGAGATAAAAGGAGAAATGGAAAGCATAATTGCCAGACTGGTTGGCAAGCATGGCATTTTGATATAAACGCTTGCCAAAGCAGTCCATGGTCTTACCCTCTCTGCCAAGAAGGACAGAAGCATATAATAATTTAATAATTTTTTTTAATAATTTTATTTCTTATATACCGCTATACCCTAAGTTCGAAGCAGCAGACTTCTTCAGAGTGGACTCCACCAGGAGGGACTCATGAGTAAGTTGAGGCTTGTCAAAGCCCGGAATAGAAATTACTCTATAAAGGGCGTCAAGTTTACGAGGAGCACCAGAAACAGTCAAAGGAGTTTCCAGATTTTAATAAAATGTCTCCCGTAAATATCATGAAGAGGGAGCTTGAGAAACTCTTTAGGTGGTTGATCAAAATCTAATGCATCCAAAACTGTGTTAGATTTTTTGGAATCAGACTCTAGAAGGATAGAAAGTATCTCTGATATTTCCCTCAAAAACATAGTAACATAGTAGATGACGGCAGAAAAAGACCCGAATGGTCTATCCAGTCTGCCCAACCTGATTCAATTTAAATTTATTTTTTTTATTTTTTCTTTTATGCTATTTCTGGGCAAGAATCCAAAGCTCTACCGGGTACTGTGCTTGGGTTCCTACTGCCGAAATCTCCGTTAAAACCTACTCCAGCCCATCTACCCTCTCCCAGCCCATCCTCCACCAAATGGCCATATACAGACACAGACCGTGCAAGTCGGCCCAGTACTTAGTTCAGCCTTAGTTCAATTTTTAATATTATTTTCTGATTCTAGATCCTCTGTGTTCATCCCACGCTTCTTTGAACTCAATCACAGTTTTACTCTCCACCACCTCTCTCGGGAGCGCATTCCAGGCATCCACCACCCTCTCCATAAAGTAGAATTTCCTAACATTGCCTTTGAATCTACCACCCCTCAACCTCAAATTATGCCCTCTGGTTTTTACCATTTTCCTTTCTCTGGAAAAGATTTTGTTCTACGTTAATACCCTTCATTACATTACATTACATTACATTACATTACATTAGTGATTTCTATTCCGCTTGTGCCTTGCGGTTCTAAGCGGATTACAAGTTAGAAGACTGGACATTTCCAGTATCATTGTAGTACATGTAAACAAGAATGCGTCAAGTTACAATTGTTATTCTGGACTTTTCCAGGAGAAATTGATAGCAGATAGTGATAGGTTGTTTAGACGAATAGAGATAATATTGTCCGGATTCTGTTGTTTAGACGAATAGAGATAATACTGTCCGGATTCAAGGTGTTGCTGGTGGTGGTGGTAGGGTGGACATGAGAGCATTTTCTAATATTTTTGTGAGGTTATGATGATGGGAAGTGTTTTTTGAAGAGATGAGTTTTGATTTCTTTTCGGAATACTTTAGTGTCTATTGATTTGGTCAGTAGATTGGTGATGGTAGTATCGATCTTTGCTGCCTGTGTCGCTAAAAGGCTGTCATATAGTTTTTTTCGTCGTGTTCCTTTGAGAGGGGGGTGAGTGAATAGGCTCTGAGTTCTCCTTAATCTGTGTGAGAGGTTACGGTGTATTCTGTTGTTTAGGTAGCTGGGTGCTGTTCCATGTATTACTTTGTATAGTAGACAGTAGAATTTGAACTGGGATCTTGCTTTTATTGGTAGCCAGTGTGAGTCTATGTATGCTTTGGTGATGTGGTCATATTTGCCTAGTGAGTAGATGATTCTGAGGGCTGTATTCTGAACTGTCTGTAATTGTTTTATCATGTAGTTTGGGCATGATAGGTATAGGCTGTTACAGTAATCTACAATACTTAGTACTAGGGATTGTACTAATATCTTGTATTGATCTTTGTTGAAGAATTTTCTTATTTTTCTTAGGTTACGTATTGTGAAGAAAGCTCTTTGGATGATTTTGTGGATTTGAGACTGCATTGTGCAGTTTCTGTCTAGTTGTATTCCCAGGATCTTGAGTGTACTTTGCATTGGGTACTTGATTGTATTTACTTCTAGTTCTGTGAGAGATGGTTTTTTTTCCTTTTCTAGTAGTAGGAATTTAGTTTTTTCCGAGTTTAGTTTTAGTTTATGACTTGACATCCATTTTTCTACCGTTTCCATTATTATTTTCAGGTGGTTTGTGGATAAGGGGTCTTGAATATTAAAGGGGAGGAGGATAGTTATATCATCTGCGTAGCTGAATGATACTGTGTTTAGGGCATCTAGGGTTATGCCTAGGGATGCTATGAAGAGGTTAAATAATATGGGTGATAATGGTGATCCTTGTGGTACTCCACATGGGTTTGACCATGGGTCGGATATGTGCTCTTTTGATTTGACTTTGTATGTTCGTGTTTTGAGGAAGCTTTGGAACCATTTGTGAACATTACCTGAGATTCCTATTGCGTCTAATATCTGGAGTAGTGTGTGATGGTCAACTAGGTCGAATGCCGCAGAAAGATCGAGTTGAATGAGAAGCAGCTTGTTTCCTTTGCTGAGGTGTTGTCGGGCAATGTCTAGTAGTGATACCAGTAGAGTTTCTGTGCTATGGTTGGATCTGAATCCAGATTGTGTTGGATGTAGTATGTGATGGTCTTCAAGGTAGTTGGAGAGGTGTTGTGCGACAAGGCCTTCTGTAATTTTAATGTATAGTGGGATTGAAGCGATTGGTCTATAGTTTGCAGGATTATCTATAGGACCTTTGGGATCTTTTAGGATAGGTGTAATTATGATTTCTCCTAATTCCGGTGGGAAATGACCTTCACTTAGTGTTGTTTGAAGCCATAGTGTGAGGCTAGCTTTAAATTTGGTGGAAGCTGTTGCTAGTAAGTATGAGGGACAGTTGTTCAAGTCACATGAGGATTTGCTGTATTTTTTGTAAAGCCTGTTCAAGTCTGACCATTGTATCTTTGGGAAGTTTGACCATATCCTGTCTGCTGGGATTGCTTCATCTGTTTTGGGATTGATTCGTATTTCTTCTATGTTGATTCTTGAATTGTTGAATGTGGATCTGGTTGTGATGATTTTTCAGCATCGCGACGGCTGCCGGAAGATTTGAAATTACAGCGACCGGGGAAGGACTAGCTCAAGCTATTTACAATAGCTAATCATATTCAACTCCAAGGGAAAGTGGGCGGAACAGTAAGCATATTCATCCAGATGAATTCAGAGAACAGGTGCTACAGTGAAGCCTTGATTCTTTGAATGTCCTGGTGGCCCTGACGCAGCGGACGACTTAAATCAGTAAAGTTCCGCGAAACGCTGGCCGCGTCGGCATATGAACACTAGTGACTGTTCTTCTCTGTACAATCAGTTATAAAGCTAAGTTGCTATTTTGGTCTTTTATATCCTGGCTTGCACTTATCTTTATATAACCCCATAGGGGTGGTAATTTCATTTAAATGCTTTGAAAAAAATCCTTAAAAAAATTGCTTTGAAAAAAACCTTTAAAAAATTGCAGGTGTGTGGGCCGATGATTGGAGCAGGAGCGATTACACTGCGCAGATTATTCCCAGTCTGTGACTGTTATGGCAATGCGTAGGCTCCGATTCTGAGGCCATAGTCCTTTCAATCTTCTGGGCTATTTACACTACCGTGCATTGCTAGGTATTTGCAGTAGTTAGGTTTTGTTTTTCGTTATATATTTATATACTGCTGGGTGATTAGTTTTAGGTAGTAATATTTAACCCATCAGTGCAATATAGCTTCTTGTCCTTCCATGTATTTCCCTATCCTCCTATGTACCTGAAGCCTTCTTGATGCCATCAGGCTTTGAGCCATCTATTAAAGTCCTCTGTGTTTTTCACTCTTTGCTCTCCCTTTCCATATGCAGGCAGTATTTCAGAAAAAGCTAAAGTCTTTACAAAAGGTTTCAAACCCTCACCAAGCTCCCAAAAAGCTTTCTGTGCTGCAAGTGGGGAGTTGTTGGCCAGGTCATTTGTTCCCAGATGGATAACAACATCAGTGTTAAAATCCTTAGTTTCTTCCTTAATTATAGTCAGTATTTGCCTGGAACTCCTGGTAGCTGAGAATCCTGGAAGACATTTCACTATTTTGGTCTCCTCGCCTTGTGTTCCAAGGTTAATGCCTCTGATGATGGAATCCTCCAACGGTAATAGTTTTCTGTTTTTGGCTTTTTTATTTGTGCTTAGGGTGTGCTTGTTTTCTTGAGTTACCTTCATTGGTTCCAGTCTCACCTCCCTTCTGTTTTCTTGAGTATCGCAGTGCACTAGTGGAGCGAAGGAATTCTGTAGAGGTAATATTAGTGAAGTCTTCCTGAGCCTACTGTGACCCATTTATGCCTGGGCTATTTTATTCTTTGAGGTAGAGGTGGTAAGTTGGTATGATTTTGTGGAGTGATGGAAGCTGCTTTAATTGTATTCAATTCCTGTTTAAGTTTGCAGAGTTCCTCCTTAATACTAGCAAGTTGAAGACAGATGGGGCAAGCCTTAAGCCTCCAAATAGTGTGTCTTGGAATTAAAGCACCACAGTGCTTTAATTCCAAGGTCATCTTGATTGGTTGGGAAGTGACTTGATTTGAGTAATCCTGATTATTTGGGTATCTATATATGAACAGTTTTCCCTGGGGTGGGTGGGACTATAAGTCTTACCCTTAGTCCTATGAAGAGGAAGAGGAAATAAGATTTAACAAAGGAAAGAGAAGGGTTTATTTTTTATGTTTTTTTAAAGTAAGAAACAGGGAAGAGAAGAGAAATTAAGCAGATATAATGCTGAAAAACAATGAAAAGAGCAGAATATGAAATACTGAGTAACTTAGCTTTTAGAAGTTCACAGGGCAGACTTGTTCACAGCACTGTCCCAAAGATAATGTAGTTAACCTTAGTAGTAAATCAGAGCCCCACCCTTCTCCACCTAATCAGCAGACAGAGTGGTTGAAAACTAGTAAGTCAGAAATACAGGGTCTATACCACCCTAAAACACAGGATTTTAAACAGAAATGCAGGCTTTATACCACCCTAAAACACAGGATTTTAAACAAAAATGCAGGCTCTATACTACCCTAAAACACAGATTTTAAACAAAAATGCAGGCACTATACCACCCTAAAACACAGGATTTTAAACAAAAATGCAGGCACTATACCACCCTAAAACACAGGATTTTAAACAAAAATGCAGACTCTATACCAGAACTGTGGCTATCCCCAAACACAGGATTTTAAACAGAAATGCAGGCTCTATACCACCCTAAAATGCAGGCTCTATACCACCCTAAAACACAGGATTTTAAACAAAAATGCAGCTCTATACCAAATCAGTGGCTACTGTAAAACACAGGATTTATAACAGGATTTTCCCTACTTTAGTCACCCTGTGGCATAGGCACCAGGATTTAATTAGAGTTAATAAAGTCTTACCCTTATTCCTATGAAAAGGAAGAGGAAATAAGATTTAACAGGGGAAAGAGAAGAGTTTTTTTTGTGCTTTTTTGTTGTTTTTTTAAGTAAGAAACAGGGAGGAGAAGAGAAATTAAGCAGATATAATGCTGAAAAACAGTGAAAAGAGCAGAATATGAAATGCTGAGTAACTTAGGTTTTACAAGTTCACAGGGCAGACTTGTTCACAGCACAAAACTTTGAGAAAGAATTCTGTTCTGGTTTAGGAACAGGATCTGGATCTTCATTCGAGAAGGCCTCATCATCTGAGACAAGCGGCTCTTTAGAATCTTCCCAAAGATCCGAGTACCGCACCGGTGGAAGACGATCCCGAGAACCCGGCATCGAGGACTCAACATGGTTTAGTCTTCTGCACCGATTTTCTTGATCTGACGACATCGTGTCAGGAGAGGTATGGGCAGAAGAAAAATGTCGAACTGGCTCTGGAATGTGTGGTACTGAAAAAACCCTTTGTTGAGGTACAACCATAGACACCGGTTCCGTAAACATCGGTGTTGGGGCCAGAGCCGAAAAGGTCTGGTTCGATACCACAGAGGTAGAGGTTATCGGTACCACCAGGGTCGCTGCTAACACAGGCTCAGACCGGACTGGCACTGGGGAAGCCTGTGGCAGCAAGGCAGGTAGAATGAGCTACAACTGCTCTCAAAGTTGGACTTGCATTATCGCTGCAATTTTATCATCCAAAGATTGCACCGGTACCGCTTGCTTTTTCGCCAGTACCTTCGATGCCGCTCTGCGCTCCGGAGATGAAGAGGCCTCAATAGGAGCCGAGCGTTTTTTTGGGCGCCTCGAGGTCTGCAGGACTTGGCTCACAGCTGGAGTAACCTGAAGGCCCATAGGAGTAGGGGAAGGCTTCTTAGCCGGCTTACCTACTGGGTGCGACACCGATGAAGAATCTTGCGGTGTCGAATGATGCGGCACCAATTTCGGAGTGGACGCTTACGTCAAATCGCCCTCCATACCGGAGCCGAATAGTAACCACTGCTGAATCTGACGGTTTTTGAGGGTCCTCTTCTGAAGAGAAGTACGAGTACAGGAATCAGCCCTATGATCTGGACCCAAGCACTGGAGGCACCAGCGATGTGGATCCGTGAGTAGAGAATGACACAGTGACTGTTTACCGCAGGTCACTTCAGTAAATCCGCAGTAATGGAGACATTTGCAACTGGTTTACCGCAGGAATGGGGACAAGACCTTTCACCACCCCGTGGGAATGTGGAGAAGACCTTTTACCGCCCCGTGGGAGTGGTGAAAAGTCTTACTCCTGTGGTAAAAAAAAATTGTGCCCGTGTTAGACTCGGCATCTTCTCCCCACTCCTCTTGCATCTATTTTACCTTCAGGAGCCAGCTATGCCATGATGAAGACAGAAGGAGCCTAAAACCAAAACCTGAGACCAATGTGATTTGAAGAATAAAATTACCAGACAACAAAAAGAAAAAGAATTATTTATTTTATATTTTGTGATTAGAATATTTCAGATTTGAAATATGTATCCTGTAAGAGCTGGTATTAGACATAACTGGGGACTGCAAAGTCCAGGCCGTGCTTCTTTAGATTCCAGCTGGCTTAGGGCTCACTCTCTCTGACCAGGGGGCAGTTGCCCTAGTTGCACTCCCCTAACATTATTCTTGCCATGTGTGACTAAAGTATTCTGTTAGCTTGATTTTTCTATGTAGCATTTTGTAGTAATTTGGTTTGTTCAGTTTTCACAATAGTGAAGGGGATATTTGTGAAAGGAAGGGGAGATTGGTTTTGTTGAACCTTGCTGTTTTATTTGTGTTTATAAAATGACAATTGTCAGAGGAGAAGCTTCCGCCCACACATACGCGACTGCAGGGCGGCACAGGTAAGCTTTGCTGGCATCAGTTTCTTTTCTAAAGCGCCGCGAAGGTAAGGGGGAGGGTGGAAGATAGATTTGGCAGGAGGGAGGGAAGGGGCCGTGCACGCGATCGGTGACCGCGCGCCTTCCCTCCCTTAGGTTTCTTTATGCCGCAAAGGTAAGGGGGAGGGAGGGAGATTCTTGGGCCACTGAAGGGCGGTGATGAGGGAAGGGTGGATGCTGCGGGGACGGGGCGGTGAAGGGGATGGCGGGGACGGGGTGGTGAAGGGTACAGCAGGGACAGGCAGTGAAGGAGACGGTGGTCCTGTGATGGGGCAGTGATGGGAACAGATATTTTACCCGAGTCATTCTCTATCCGTGAGAAAATTAGGGCGAGTACACCGTTGACACTTCTTGAAACCTGATTGAGGACAGGACATTAAGGGAAACAAGGTCTCAGCAAAATCGAAGGTTGAGGCCTGAATACAGTGGTACCTTGGATTACGAGCATAATCCGTTCCAGGAGCATGCTCGTAATCCAAAATGCTCGTATATCAAAGCAAGTTTCCCCATAGGAAGTAAGGGAAACTTGCTTTGATATGTTTCCACCCCCCACCTTCCCCCCCCCTCCGAGGCCAGCAGCGCTGCTCTCCCCCCACGAGAACCGGCATTGCTCCTCCTGAAGGCCCCCCCCGCGAACTGGCACCCTCCCCCCCCACGATCCGGCACCCCCCGCCGCGACCTGAGGTCCCCCCAACCCAACCGAACCCTCTTCTTACTTTTCTGTAGCCTCCGCAGTGGCACCGGCACCAGCATGTCCTGTGCATGGTGCCGGTGCCTAAAGATCTGCTTCCTGTGCTGGGCCTTGAGAGTTCACGTTCGATGTGAGAGTTCACGTTCGACATGAGGGTTCACATTCGACGTGAACTCTCAGGCCTTGCACAGGAAGCAGATCTTCAGGCACCGGCACCACGCACAGGACATGCTGGTGCCGGTGCCGCTGCGGAGGCTACAGAAAAGAAGAGGGTTCGGGTGGGTTGGGGGGACCTCAGGTCGTGGCGGGGGGGAGCCCCGATGGCGGCGGGGGGGGAGGGGGTGCTGGATCGCGGGGGGAGGGTGCCGGTTCGCAGGGGGGGCACTCGCAAATCAAAGCGCGCTCCATTTCCGAGGCGCCGATTTTGCGAATGTTTTGCTTGTCTTGCAAAACACTTGCAAACCGGTGAACTCATAAACTGAGGTACCACTGTAGTGGCAACAGGCCCCACCGGGACACAGTTGCAAAAAAGTGAAAAACAGGTAAGTTTTTTTTTTTTTTTTAACAAACCGAAAAGAAAAGAAACCGAAGAAAAAGAAAAAATGAAGAAAAAAATGCTGCACAAGCAGGAAGGCAGCGAGAAAAGTTCAACAGCTGTTGAAACGTGATTTCTTAGCTCCATGGAAACTAAGAAACTGAGGGACCACGCACCTATGTCGGGCTGGAAGGCACTCACGCATGCGCAGTGCGGGCTAGCCAGAACTTTCTAAGTTTTTAGAGTGCAATTCACTCTAAATTGTCCATACTGGGGCTCCGTCGGTGCCATCACCCATCAATGAGAATATGCTGCCTGCTTGTCCTGGGATAATAAGTGGTTAGCCTTCATAAACTATAAAAGATCACAGAAAGAGGAAGACAGGCAAATATATCTGGAAAAGTTGAGAGAGGCTGGTCGTGTAGTCAGGAAAATACCTGATACAGTAAAACAGGGAGATAAGACATTTTTTAGATATATTAGTGATAGGAAGAAGTGCAAAAGTGGCATTGTGAAACTCAAAGGTGAAGGGGAGGAATATGCAGAAGCTGATAAAGAAAAGGCCAAATTGCTTAACAAATATTTCTGTTCTGTGTTCACTGCTGAAGTGCCGGGAGCGGGAATGCATAAGACAAACCTGAATAGGGATGGAGGAGTAATAGATCCTGATCGATTTTAGAGGGTTGTGTTCGTGAAGAGCTAGCTAAAATAAAAGTAGACAAAGCAATGGTGCCGGATGGCATACATCCGAGGGTGCTGAAGGAACTTAGGGAAGCTGACTGACCTTTTCAATGTATCTCTAGAGTCGGGGATGGTACTGGAGGACTGGAGAAGGGCGGATGTGGTCCCTCTCCACAAAAGTGGAAGGAAGAAACGTAGGGAATTACAGGCTGTTAAGTCTGTCTTCTGTGGTAAACAAATTAATAGAAACGCTTTTAACAGAGAATGGTGAAGTTTCTGGAATCCTCTGGATTACAGAACCAGAAGCAACATGGATTCAGTAGAGGTAGGTCTTGTCAGACAAATCTGATCAATTTCTTTGACTAGGTGACCAGAGAATTGGATAGAGGGAGTACGTTAGATGTGGTGTATTTAGATTTTAGCAAAGTCTTTGACAGTGTTCCACACAGACATCTAATAAATAAACTGAGTGCCCTCGGGATGGGGCCCAAAGTGACGGGCTGGGTCAAGAACTGGTTGAGTGGAAGGCGACAGAAGGTAGTGATCAATGGAGATCACCCTGAGGAAAGAGATGTTACCAGTGGTGTGCCTCAAGGTTCTATTCTTGGGCCTATTGTTTTTAACATTTTTATAAACAATATTGCTCCAGGGCTGTCAGGTAAGATTTGCCTCTTTGTGGATGATACCAAAATCTGCAATAGAGTAGATACCCAGGATGGTGTGAATAATATGAAGAAAGACCTGGCGAAGCTTGAAGAATGGTCTGAAATTTGGCAGCTAAAATGTAATGCTAAGAAATGCAAGGTCATGCATTTGGGCTGCAAAAATCCAAGGGAATGGTACAGTTTAGGGAGTAAAGAACTTAGGTGCATGACAGAAGGGTGGGACTTGGGTGTGATTGTATGCGATGATCTTAAGGTGGCCAAACAGGTTGAAAAATTGATGGCGAAAGCTAGAAGGATGCTAGGGTGCATAAGGAGGGGTATGGTGAGTAGGAAAAAGGAGGTATTGATGCCCCTGGTGAGACCTCATTTAGAATATTGTGTACAATTCTGGAGGCTGTACCTTCAAAAAGATATAAAAAGGATGGAGTTGGTCCAGAGGAAGGCTACTAAAATGGTGCGTGGTCTTCGTCATAAGGCTTATGGGAACAGTTAAAGATCTCAATCTGTATACTTTGGAGGATAGGCGAGAGAGGGGAGATATGATAAAGGCATTTAAATACCTACCTAGTATAAATGTGCATGAGTTGAGTCTCATTTGAAAGGAAGCTCTGGTATGAGAGGGCATAGGATGAAGTTAAAAGGAGTAATCTAAGGAAATACTTTTTTACAGAAAGGGTGGTAGATGCATGGAACGGTCTCCTGGTAGAGGTGGTGGAGACAGAGATTGTGTGTGATTTGAAGAAAGCCTGGGATAGGCACATGGGATCTCTTAGAGTATGGAAGAGATAATGGTTACTGCAGATGGGATGACTGGATGATCCATTTGGCCTTTACCTGCCATCATTAGAACTGATTAAAGTATAAAAATTGATTAACTCCTCACACCCACACCATACACAATATATTAAGTACAATGATCACCACACTTAGCACCACCATGAGAACCACATCACCATATTTTCCACAAGCAATCCTACTGATACTCCTGCTCCTAACTGACTGGAAAGCAACCGCAAACAATATATATCCAATACCAATCATAGCAAATTCCAAGGGAATTACCCAACCAATCTGGCACCTCACAATTGACAGAAACTCAAACCATCAGCCTTACTCATACCCCAAAATCAATAAGTAGAAAACCAACAAACCCATACAAGACCAAAAAACAACCCCACGAAAGATCACTCATATACACAAAAACATCTCACAACATACCAATAGAACACACCACTCTCAAGTGTGCATATGTGAACATCAGAGCTATAGGCTCTAAACAGAATGCATAAAAAACTGGATAGAAGCAGATAACATAGGCTTTCTTTTTCTCACAGAAACATGGCTTACCTCTGACTCAGACCCCAGAATAACTGAAGTTTGCCCAAAGAGCCACAAAATAACGTTAGTCTGCAGAGAAAATAAAAGAGGAGGAGGAATTGCCATTATAGCCAGAAATACCATAAACCTAAAAATACAAGACAAAACAACCAATACATGGATTTACTAGCCTGTCAACTTTCAAGCACATCACTTAAAGGAAAGCTAACATGCATTCTATGCTACATAACCCCAAGTAACTGGAACACAGCAAAACCAATATTTGAAGAATCTATTTACCGAAACTCTCTAATGACAACTTACAACCTACTTCTAGGAGATCTTAACCTTCACCTCGAAAACCAATCCTGCAAAAATGTAGAAACCTTACTAGCATATCTCGAGGCCTTAACATATAAAATCTTAGATCCTCAAACAACACATGAAAAAGGACACCAATTAGACATCGCAGCCTACATGTCCCAATAGCCCACACAACCAGAGATCCAAACGTGAAACGGAAATTGGAACCGTTCCCTTTGGTCTGATCACTACACATACTCCTTCGAAATCAATTGGTCCAGCAACAAAAGCATCCCAATTACTCAACAAACAACTTACAACTCACGCAAACATATAGATCCCACCACATTCTGGACAAAAACAGACACCATAATCCAATACTACACACCCAAAGACTTCATCTCACAATGGAACCACCTAAGTACTGCAACCCTGGACGAACTAGCCCCAGGAAAACCCAAAACCAAAATCCACAGAAAATCAGACAAGTGGTTCGACAACGAACTCAAAAGACAATGCAGACAACTAGAAAGAAAATGGAGAAAAAGCAGCCAAGAGTCCACAAAAACAGCATGGATAGTAACAAACCGTAAATATAAACAAAAACTGAAAGAAAAAAGAAAGACATACTACTCAAAACAAATAGGAGAAGGACCCCAAGACACAAAAAAGCTATTCCAGCTACTAAAAGTTCTCACAGACACCACACCCTACATAGCCAACAGCAACTCCACCCCTCCTTCAGCCACCCTCTTAGCCACATACTTCAAAAATAGGATCACAAACATCAGAGCCACGTTCAACATCAGAGCCTCACACATAGAGACCTCATTCCCCCCCCACAGAAAAAGAACCAGTCGCAGCAGATAGAACTTGGTCCCATTTCTCACCCATACAATGGTCAGACTGCAACAATCTATATAATAAATACAGCCACGAAGCCTGAGACCTCAACCATTGCCCCCATATCTATTGAAAACCTCAAGTACATTATTCCGTTCCCAGCTTCTACAATGGATACAGTCATTTCCCACAAGAACTCAGCGAAATCATCATAACTCTGATATTAAAAGACCCCAAAGGAGCAACGGACCAACCATCTAACTACAGACATAGCTTCAATCCCACTGTACGTCAAGCTGATGGAAGGCCTCGTAGCCAAAACCTTAACCTCATACCTAGATAAGCACAACTTACTCCACCCCACACAGTCTGGCTTCAGAGCCAACCACAGCATGTAGACCCTACTAGGAACACTAATGGACACTGCCAGACAATACCTCTGTACAGGCAAGAAAATCCTGCTCATACAACTAGACCTCTCTGCAGCCTTCGACCTATTTGATCACGACATTCTCATACAAACTCTAGGCTCCATTGGAATCTCAGACAAGGCACTTTCATGGTTCAAAGGCTTCCTACAATCCAGAACCTACAGGGTTAAAACAAAGCAAGAAAAATCAGAACCATGGTTCAACCCCTGCAGAGTTCCCTAGGGATCACCCCTATCACCCACACTATCTACTATAATAAAATGCTAAGCGCGCATGCACACTCTTACCTACATGATCCGTGATCTGTAGGTCCATAGCTGGCAGGAGTACGCATGCACGCATACAACGGTCCTTCTTTCGCAGACCCCAAAGTGATGTGCGGTCTTGCTGGCTCCCTTACACTTCACGCCCGGCCAAAGTTTATTTTTAAGTTAAAAGCCGTGGCGGCGGCTCCTCTTATGAGCTGCACCTGTGTCAGAGAAGGCTTCTGACGCAGGCAGCGATCGTGAGAGGAGCCGCCACAGCACCTTTAAACTTAAAAATAAACTCTGGCAAGGGACTAAGGGAGCTGGCCAGACCACAGGAAGGGAAGGGGGGGGCGGCAAGAAACTAAGGGAGCAGGCCAGACTGCGGGAAGGGAAGGGGGGTAGGGGAAGATGCTGCTGCTGATGCACAGGGACGTGGAGGGGAAGGGAAATACCACTGCTGCTGCTGTACAGAGAAGTGGATGGGGAGGGAAATACTGCTGCTGCTGTTGCACAGGGAAGAGGGGTGGGGGAAGGAAATGCTGCTGCGTCTGCTGTACAGGAAAGTGGGGGGGAGGGAAATGCTGTTGCTGCTGCACAGGGAACTGGGGTGGGGGAGGGAAATGCTGCTACAAATGGAAATGGAGGAGGAGGGAATGCTGCACAGGAAGGTGGGGGGAAAGAAATGCTGCTGCTGCTGCTGCATAGGGGGCAGGGAGAGAGACAGATATAAAGAAAGACAGATAGCGGGAGGAGGGAGAAAGAAAGAAAGAAAGATAGATAGCAGGAGGGAGACAGAAAGAAAGGAAGAAAGACAAAGGGGCAGGGAGAGAGACAGAAAAAAGACAGACATATATTCTAGCACCCGTTAATATAACGGGCTAAAAGACTAGTTCAATATATAAACTAAACTAAACCTTAGGTTTGTATACCGCGCCATCTCCACAAGCGTAGAGCTCGGCACGGTTTACAGGGTTAGGTTGAAAAGGAGCTACAATGAAGGGTTATAGGAAAGGAGCTAGGAAGATAAAGAGGGACAGGGAACCAAAGAACGGGAGGTGTTAGATTTTGAAAAGAGCCAAATTTTCAAGTGTTTGCGGAAGGATTGGAGGGAGCTAGAAATTCTGAGCGGGAATGTGAGGTTGTTCCAGAGTTCTGTGGTTCTAAAGGGGAGGGATGTTCCTAGTTTTCCTACGCGGGATATACCTTTTGCAGAGGGGAATGATAGTTTCAGTTTTTGGGAGGATCTAGTGGAATTAGGGTTAGAGGAGTTCCAGAAGAGTGGGATAATGGGAGGGAGAATGCCATGTAGGATCTTAAAGAGGACTCTGGAGTGAACTGGGAGCCAGTGAAGTTTGGACAGGATTGGGGAGACGTGGTCGAACTTGCCTTTAGTGAAAATAAGCTTGGCCGCAGCGTTCTGGATTAGCTGAAGTCTATGGAGTTTTTTTTAGTTAGGCTTAAATAGATGGAGTTGCAATAATCCAGTCTAGAGAGGATGGTGGATTGAACAAGGACGATGAAGTGAGAATGATGAAAGTACGATCTCACTTTCCTCAGCATATGAAGACTAAAGAAGCATTTTTTTTACCAAGAAGTTGAGGTGGTCATTGAAGGACAGAGAGGAGTCTATGATGATGCCAAGGACTTTGCTTGAAAACTCAAGCTGAAGAGTGGAGCCGGAAGATAATGGGATGGAGGTGGGTAAATGACCTAATATTGGGCTGAGCCAAAGTAATTTTGTTTTGGACTCGTTCAATTTCATTTGTACAGAATATGCCCAGGATTGGAGGTTCATTATACATGCGGATATGTTCTCAGCGAGGTTAGTGAGGTTCAAGTCGGTCTCAAGAAGGATGAGGATATCATCAGCATAGGTGTAGAGAGTTTCCAAAGGGGGATAGATGAAGGAGTTTCAGAGAGGACATGTAAATGTTGAAAAGGATAGGAGAGAGGGGTGAGCCTTGCGGGACTCCACATATCGGCTTCCAGGGAGGGGATGAGGTACCGTTTATGTTAACGGTGTAGGAGCGTAAGCGTAGGAATTTCGAGAACCAGTCCTCCCTCAGCTTCTACCTAGACAAACATGGCATAACCTCATACAGCTATGCAGATGACATCACTATTCTCCTCCCCTTCAACCATCCAGAACCCACCATGACAAGGACAAAACAAAGAACACTCGAAACAGTTGTAATATGGATGACAGAGCACAAATTAAAACTTAACCCCGATGAAACAAACTTCATCCTCCTAGAAAACAATAAAAATCCTACCTTAACAAATCTAGTAATAAACTCAATCTCATACCCTATTCAATCCACACTAAAACTTCTAGGAGTACTAATTGACAGAGGCTGTACCATGCAACCACAAATCAACAAAGTAATAAAAACATCATTCATGACCATGAGAAATCTAAGACAAATCTGAAAATTCTTCGACAGGAAACAATTCCTACTTTTGGTACAATCCCTTATCCTAGGACTAATAGACTACTGCAACATACTATACCTCCCATGTCCAACGACCATGATAAAACAATTACAAACTATACAAAATACAGCCCTAAGACTCATCTACTCATTGAAAAAATATGACCACATCACAGAAGCATACCATGACTCACTCTGGCTCCCAATTCAAGCAAGAGTACACTTCAAATTCTACTTCCTACTATTCAAAGCTATTAATGGAGAAAGCCCAACCTACTGGAATAACCAACTAACTCAATCCTCCTCATCCAGGCACAGAAGAACCCACTTACTTTTCACACACCCACCATCCAAAAATGTCAAACTAAAAAAACTATATGACAACCTAGTAGCCACCAAAGCCCAAACTGGACAGACAAATCACCATTCTGTTGTCATCGACCACAGACTACAAAACCTTCAAGAAAGATACTAAAACCCTACTCTTCAAAAAATACATAAAACCTATCTAACTCGACCAGCTCCTACCCAAACTCCACCTATCCACTCTATACCCTTAATATACTCTAATATGCCTCTAACTATCCAACTAATGCCAAAATACCTCTATTTACCCAACAATTACCACCTTAAGATATTGACAACTCTTTGTAATTCTTATTACCCAACATTTATCACCTTAAGATCGCGACAACTCATTGGTAATTCTTATGTAACTCTTATGATATCTCTTATGCTATTCCTGAAAACTTTTCTGTAATTTCTGAAAACTTTTCTGTAATCCGCCTTGAACCGCTAGGTATTGGCGGAATAGAAATCACTAATGTTACGTAATCATGTTTCTATGTTTCTATCTTACCCACAACATTCTTATTGTAGAGCATGATGGTGTCATTATGCTGTGAAGATCGCTTTATAGCAGCGGGGACAGGTAAGTGGGTGAAGATCAAGAGAAATATGGATGGTGCAAAATATAGACAGATTCTAGAGGAAAACCTGTTCCAGTCTGCCACAGACCTGGGATGGGAGAGAAGATTTACCTATCAATAAGTCAGTGATTTTAGGCATACAAAAAAGCAACAGCTCAGTGTTTAACCAGTGTTGTTGGTGTTAAAAATATATACCCAAATATTCAGTGCTAGCGGATATCCAGATATTAGTGTTGACTAATCAGGTATAGATATGACTACTACCATCATCTGAATATCAGAATGGAAAACTGATTTTTGCTATTCTCATTTACCTGGATGGCAGCATTGACTATTGATACAATCGGAATAATCTTCCACTCCACCCAGGTTCCTCTCCTGACACTATCTGGATAGCCTCAGGGTAGTCTGCAATGACTTTCAGTGGTTTCAGCATTATCTGCATAGTATGTTACTGCCCATATTTCAGTATTTATTTATTATTTTATTTTAAATTATTTATAACCCACTTTTCTACAAATCTAGGTGGGAAACAATACACACGTACAAAATCATTCTACACAACAAACAAATGAAATACAATGAAAAACAAAATTAAAAGTACCTGTACATCCATTAAGCTATGACATAATTTATACCCACCTCAGAAAAAAAAAGAAAAAAAAAGAAATAGTACTAACCCTCAGCCTGAAATGCATAAAAGAACTACACATCCTCAAACTACCACATGACTTGTGCCAAAATAATGCTCAAACAACACAGAAAAGGGGTCAAAATCCATGCTTTGTCAGGTTGAAGAGCTACTGATTAGAGAATGACATGGTGGTTGTTACCCGCGGCTAGCCGTGGGTAGCCACGGGTAACCCGCCGAAATGGGGGAGAGAAAAGAAGTGGTCGCTGCAGGTACGGGGAGAAGACCATTCACCGTCCCATGGAGCGGTGAATGGCCTTGTCTCCGCAGTGAAGGGAGGGATCGCGCTCCCTCATTCCACCTGATCGCCGCATCTCCCCCCTCCCTCCATCCTGATCACTGCCGCCTCCTGAGCCCGATCGCATCTCCCTCCCTGCCTTACCTTCGTGGCAGGGAATTTCTCTAAATGTGCTTCTTTACCAGAAGCCGGATCATTGAAATCACTTGTGGCTGCCGTAAAGGTCATCTCTGACACAACCGGAAGTTGCATCAGAGACAACCTTTCCTGCAGCCACACGCAATTTCAATGTTCCGGCTGCTTGTAGGAAACATATTTAGAAATTGCCTGCAGTGAAGGTAAGGGGCAGGGAGGGAGAAAGGGAAGAAGGTGGGGTGGAGAAAAACAGACGCTGAAGGGACCTGGGGAAGGTGGGGTGGAGGAAGTGGGGCGAAGACGCTGGGAAATGGGGAAGAGAGAGTGGGGAGAAGACACTGGGAAATGGGGAAAAGAGAGTGGGGAGAAGACGCTGAAGGGAATGGGGAAGAGAGAGTGGGGAGAAGATGCTGGAAGGGAAGAAGACAGAGATGCCAGACTATGGGGGAGCAGAGGGAAGAAGATGGGTGCCAGACCAATTGGGGGTGGGGTGAAGGGAGAGGCATAGTAACAGAGCAAATGGAAGGCGCAGAGAGAAGACAGACAGTGGATGGAAGGAACTGAATGAGAAGATGAGGAAAGCAGAAACCAGACAAGAAAGGAAGAAAAAAAATTCTATTTCTTTTCTTTTTGTTTTAGGATAAAATAGTATATTAGTTGTGTTGATAAAAATGTATAAACAAAGCCCTGCCAGCTGAACATCTCTTTCTCCAGTTCAGCAGCCAGAACTTTGATTTATAAAGAAGGAATAAGCTAAATATTGCAGTACTGAGGCTTGTATGGATGCTGCGGGGACGGGGACGGGGCGGTGAAGGGGACGGCGGGTTGGAGATGGAGCGGTGAAGGGAATGGCGGGGATGGGGCGGTGAAGGGGACAGATTTTTTTCCCCGTGTCATTCTCTACTACTGATATTAATGTTGCTGGAGTTGCAATTTCTTTATCTGATGTCTCAAGCAAAGCTGATGCTGTAATACTGTGCCTCTTAATCAGTACTTCATCATATATCTTCCCAAAACAAGTACTAATAAATCTATTCCATTCTTATTAAGATTATCACGCAGCTACATGTACCCGCTGAACATATAGCAGTTACAAGAATAGGAGATTTTCAGAAGATTTTTTGTATGGACCTTGAGGATGCAGGTGGGAATTAAATGTTTCCAACTGCTAAAATCTTTGTCGGTCTAAATTTTATTGAAATCATTTATCAATTCATTATTTCATTTTTAAAATTTTTTAATATAAATATCAGTTTAAATCACTTAGCTTCAAGTTCTATTTTCTTTCATTAAATATAACCACCTCTCCCGACATGAATGTTTCAAAAAATTGTGGGAGCTTTCATCCGTAATTTAAACATTTTAGCAGTTGGAAGCATTTAATTCCCACATGCATCCTGAAAGTCCATACAAAAAAATCTTCTGAAAAATCTCCTATTCTTGTAACTGCTATATGTTCAGCAGGTACATGTACCTGCATGATAATCTTAATAAGAATCAAGCAAAGCTGAGACATCTTGGTTGGTTGGTAGTCATTTGATGCTGAACTTGACTACTAGAAAGTAAATAGCAAATCTGAGAGAGCGGGGGTAAATGATCTTCCGAAACTCCCAGAATTTCCTGCAAATACCTTTTAATCATCTCCCTAAGAGTCATCGTAGTGACCCTAGGGAAATTGATCAATCTTAGGTTGTTGCTATGAACACTATTCTCTAAAGTTTCAACTTTCCTCCTAAGATTTATATTGTCTTTAATTAGCGTCTCTTGAATCTTTTTAGAAGAAATTAGGTCTTGTTCAACATTCTGGATGCTGGATTTAGAGACAGTCATATTTGTTTTTAAAGCTTTCAATTCTCTTGTATGCTCAATTAGTTTCCCCTCTATGTAATGAAAAAGAGGATTTATGGCTTTACCAAAGTTAGCCACAAGATCCCGGTTTTTGCAACATTTACCTTTAAATAGTTTTGAGTCATCCAATCCTGAATAACAGAAAAACAGTCATTCAGGAATGATAAAGCACCATCCTGAGATTTTTTAACAGGAATAGCAAATTGAATATCATCAGCGTAAAGATGAAACCTAACACCCAATGTCCGCAATACCTTACACAGTGGAAGCAAGTAAATACTAAACAATACCACTGACAGGGTGGCTCCATGAGGAACCTCACAGGGCGAAAAGGCCCAATCTGACCTTTTCTCATTCAACTCAATACAGAAAGAAAGATTTACCAAAAATGACTAAAACCACTGCATCACCTTCCCTGAAATTTCCATCACCTGTAATCTTGCTAATAAGATTTGGTGATTAATGGTGTCGAAAGCCGCAGACACATCTAAGAACACCTTAAAATATGACATCCCATGATCCAGCCCACCCATATAGTGTCAAGCACAGAAAGAACAAGAAGCTCAGTGGAATGTTTCGGTTGAAATCCAAACTGATGATCATCCAAAATAGCACACTTGTCAAAAAAAAACTTGCAACTGCTGCAACACAACTTTTTTGAGAACCTTAGCCAAAAAACCTAAAGATGAAATAGGCCAAAAATGTTCCAGCTCAGTCCCAGACATATGAGACTTCAGTAGAGGACAAACTATGGCCTTCTTCAATAAAGGTGAACACACCCCTCATCTAATGATTTCAAGATGACAGAAGAAATTGAAGGGGAGCTCTAATCTAGCATCAAAATTAAAACACCAGGAGGACACGGATCCAAGAAACATGCAGTCCTGCTTAACTCCTATACAATTGCTTTTATCTGTCTCAGGCATCAAATTCCGTCCACACACTGTGCCTCAATCGCCAGTAAAGAATTCCCAAAAAACAAGCCCGCAACTTTCTGAATTTTATTAGTAAAAAATGACAAAAAATCATGACTAACGCAAGTTCAAAGTTCCCAGAGGGAGCAGCTGTAAGTTGGTTGACAACCTGAAACAATTCCTTAGGGGAATTCCTAGCCCTTTCTATTTTACAATTGTAATATGTTTATTTGGCATTCAACATCAAACACTTGTATGTATCCAAGTGCTCTTTATAAACCACACGAGACGTACCATCCTTACTTTTACGCTACTTCCGTTCTAGTCGACGTAACTCCTGCTTTGAATTTCTTAAGGTGTCATTGAAGCACGGCACAGACTGATTATGTCGTGGCTTAATCTCCTTCATAGGAGCAATCTCATCGAGACAGGCCGACAAAGAGCTAGTAACATTGCATTGTTTCATATTGTCAAACTGAGGAATCCATTTAGATTTCAGTTGGCCCAGATCTATGTTTTCTCTAACTAAAAAAGAAGAAATAGTTTTTTGGGGACAAAATACCCCAAACACCTGAAAATGAAATGTAAGAATAAAATGTATGACCATGCCACAGAAAGAGACGTAACCAACATTGTTTACTCAGCAACTCATCCACAAAACACAAATCTAATGTGTGTCCAGCCTGATGAGTTGGGACACCCTCAATTTGAGACCACCCAAGTCCTTCTAACATTGAAAAAAAATGTAGCAACACGATGGTCCTCATTCACACTATCTGCCCACACATTAAAATCTCCCAGCAGTATTGGTTTTTGAATGCTGTTGGTGGCCTATTTAAAGCCAAGACCTGAATCCAGAAAATTTGTGGCAAGAATTGAAGAATGCAGTCCCTGTAAGGAAGGTGAGGATGTCTATGTCTAGAATCTGTGCATCCTTTCATTTCAGGTAATATATAATTGTCTGACAATGAGATACCTATGAAGTTTCATTCTTCTCAATAATGTATTAAGAAAATAGAAATACTAGCAGTATGAGCAACATAAAATGAGGTAATTATAGTTAGATGTAGTTTCATTTTCAGGCACTGTAATGTCTCTAGATAGCCGCCAAAGCCATAAAGCAGTTATGCACAGTTACCTACCATAACAGATGTTATCCAGGGACAGCAGGCAAATATTCTCACATGTGGGCGACGTCATCTACGGAGCTCCAGTATAGACAGCTGCTAAAGTGTATGTGCACTTTAAGAACTTTAGATAGTTTGCGACTGAGCGCATTGCGCATGCACGAGTGCCTTCCCACCTGACGTAGGCACGCAGCTCCTCAGTTCAGATAGCCAGCAAAGAAGTCAACTAGGGGAGGTGGGTGGGTTGTGAGAGGTATCTGCCTGCTGTCCCTGGATAACACCTGTTACGGTAAGTAACTGTGCTTTATCCCAGGACAAGCAGGCATCATATTCTCACATGTGGGTGACCTCCAAGCTAACCAAAAATGGGATGGTTGGAGAGTTGGCACTAGTTACCTATACAACAGAGAGTACAGTTTAAGATTCTTTCAGTCAAACAGCAAATTTTATATCACGTTTCTCCAATGATACAAAAGGGGTTTTTGAAATCTATCAATCCAGAAAATGTTTGAGATCTGACAACAGTATGAAACTGAGTTTGGAGGATAAGATGTTAGTCTCTCATGTTAAGATCGGGGCAACAATGCTGTCTGTGGCTGGCGCCAAGCTCTGAAATGCGCTACCTGGTATTCTGCGATGGGAGATTGAACTTTTAAAAAAATGTTGAAAATGCAATTATTTGCCATTGCTTTTCTGTGCTTTTATTTGTTAATGCCTTCCTGGCCTGTAAAAGATTTTATGGGATCTTGTGTTTCCATCTTGTAGGATGAATTTAAAGAAGATTCTGATAATGATACCGTTGGTTAATGTCTTCCTGTGGTTTTTTTTGTTGAAACCTGTTTAGCATTTGTTAAATATGTATGCATGTAATTTTGTAAATAAATTTTGTAATACTGCTTGGCCAAAATGGCTATCCCGTCTGGAAAAGGACTTGAGACAGTAATGAGAGGTGAAAGTATGAACTGAGGACCAAGTGGCAGCTTTGCAGATTTCATCAATAGGAGTAGAGTGGAGAAAAGCTACTAAAACTGCCATAGCTCGAATCTTGTGGGCTGTGACACGACTCTCCAGTTGTAGCCCAGCCTAGCATAACAGAACGAGATATGCAAGCAGCCAACCAGTTGGAAATTGTCCTTTTGGAAACAGGATGCCCCGACTTGGTAGGATCAAAGGAGACAAAAAGTTGTGGAGAAGATCTATGTGATTTAGTTTATTGCAAATAAAGGGGGCGTGGCTTGGTTGCAGACGGAAGGATAACCAACGAGCTCCTCCATAATATGCCTCTTTTTGATGTATTACCTTATTTTTCTTAATCCGTTTAAATTATTTTCGTATTAAATCCTTATATGAATGCTTGCCTTCAAAGAGAAGTTTAAAATAAGAGATTTCTACGGCTGGATATAGCACTTACACTATATTATTGCTGACAGTTGAAAGGCAGTTATGATGACGGCTTGAAAAGTCGGGTGAGAGTGTCAGCTGTTCTGCCTCACCATCGCTAACGGGGAAAAACTCATGACTTTGTAAGAAAAATAACAACCAGAGACAAAAGACAAAGACAGTTACAAGCTCTTCAAAAGTGGCACGACTCTGAGAGAGTCGGAAAAGAAAACTCTGAACAGCTGTCAATTAATGTCAATCCCTGAGACTTTGGTTGGTGATAAGCCCTGGCAGATGAAAAAACTAACGGAACAATGCTTCATCAGAAGGAGATAGGGGAATAAAAAAAAAAAAAAACCAAACAAACAAACAAAAGCTACTGCTGACAATTTCTCAGATAGCAGGAGAAAACCAAATTAAGGAAGTGCGATCTAGTCTGCCCAGAGAGCCGGTAAAGTTAACTGACTATTTCCTATTTACTTGCTCCTGATTGGATTTGAGGCTTGAAAGGTTTTATCAAGGCAGGAAGAGTGGCAGTATTAGGAACAAATACAAAACAAACATTGATTAGAGTAGAATCCTATACTGCACTGCACTAACGGCGACTTTTACCCTTGTCACTGAGAGTCTTAACTTGTTTAATGATGGCAAACAAACAAACAAAAAGAGACTTTGGCCAGTAATGCAGGAAAGAAATCTAAGCGTTTGAAATCAGATACTTGGCCGTTATAGAATTACCACTTATCATACAAGACCTCTCCTCAAGACCCAGCACAGTGAAGGGGAAGGGAGATCGAGTCTTCCCCCTACACTGCACCGGAGGAGATTGAGATCGGCGGTTTGCCCCGCCCCCAACAACCACTTCAGCCGGTTTGCCATTACAGCCCTCTTAAGGATTCTGCATACAAGACTTCGCTTCAAGATCCAGCACAGTGAAGAGGAAGGGAGATCAAGTATTCCCCCTTCACTGCACCGGAGGGGACTGAGATCGGCAGTTTGTCCCGCCCCCAACAACCACTTCAGCACCGGTTGGCCATTACAGCCCTCTTAAGGATTCTGCATACAAGACTTCTCTTCAAGAACCAGCACAGTGAAGAGGAAGGGAGATCAACTCGTCCCCCTTCACTGCACCTGAGGAGACCGAGACTGGCGGTTTACCCCGCCCCTAACAACCACTTCGACACCGTTTTGCCGTTACAGCCCTCTTAAGGGCTCTGCATACAGGACATCTTGTCAAGATCCAGCACAGTGAAGAGGAAGGGAGATTGAATCGTCCCCTTCACTGCATCCTTCCCCCCCCCTTAAGGATACATGCAACGTACACCCACCGCCCATACCACCTTTGGTTAATAAACACACGAGAGGGGGACGCCAGCGAGGGGAAAAAAGGCCCTATGGGAGAAAACACAACTAAGATAGCACGTATGGCTTAATGGCTCCTCCACACCAACACCCAAATTAATTTTTTAAAAAAGTGCTTTTTCACCGAAATCCGCTGCCACAACTGATTTCAGTCCGCAACAACTACTGTCTTCATGTCACCGCCGAAACCGCCGAAAGCCGAATCAACCGCGCCACTCAACGGTAGAAAAACCAAGCCGGATCCAAACACACCAGAGAAAATGGCGACGGGAATCGACGAAGCCTCATTCGACCTGCTCTTAAAAGAAATGAAGTCAATTCGGATCATAGTGCAAGAGCAAGTCGAGGAAACAAAGCTTCTCTGTGGGAAAATTGAAGAACTAAACTCTCAGTTTGTCGACGCGCGCCACCGACTTGACGCTCTTGAAGAAAAAACGGCTGATCTGCAATCAACACAAGCGCTAGTAAATAAACATGAAAAATTGATTATCACCCTGCAACGAGACATGGAAGACCTTTCCAACCGCAGCAGAAGATCCAACCTGAGAATCATTGGATTACCTGAATCAACAGAGGGCTCTGATATGATTTCCTTCTTGTCTAATTTTCTGCCTACAACTCTCGGTCTTGTCTTCTCTCCTCCATTGGAAATAGAGCACGCTCACCGTGTGCCTTCTCATCTTTCATCACATGCTTCCTCTCCTCGACCCATAGTGGCAAAGCTGCTCAGATTTCAACACACGTTGCAAATCCTTACAGCTGCAAAATCTAAACCTCAACTCCTCCACCAAGGCAGAAAGTTCTTTATAGTTCCAGACCTGGCCAAATCCATGGCCTTGAAGAGAAAAGCTTTTCTTTCCCATCGGCAGGAGCTTAAAGATATAGGAGCCAAGTATGGTCTTATGTACCCAGCAAGGATGAAAGTGACCTACAACAACCGCACATCTTCATATACTGACCCTAATGACTTAGTTGCATTTCTGGAATCTTTAAAAATGCGCTGACATGATATGCTGCAAACATACTCACTTGTTTCTCAGTTATATCGCAAATATTGATAAGCACACCAATTTTCAAGTTATTGATATTGTATGGGTGTGGGGTTCTTTGCTAGCTTTCCCATTTGTGTTATATCTCTATGCTCACAGGAGCACCCATAAAAATTTTTAACTCTATGTATGAGAATGTGATCCTTTGTGATGACATTTTTTACTTTTTCTCTTCTACCTTTATGCTCTTTCTTTTACTTTCTGACAGGAGTGTCTACCTCAAACATTCTCTCTGCTATATGCACACACTGAACTTGTGTAATATATACTGCAATATAGTATTGTATTTAAAAGATTATGGCTGACTTGCATATTTTTTCTTTTAATGTGAATGGACTAAATCATCCCATTAAGAGGAAAAAGATAGCTAACTATATTTTTAATAAGCACCCTGATGTGGTTTTTTTTACAAGAGACTCACCTGCCACTCGCTGCTGCCTTAAAATTCCAGTTAAAGGGATACTCCTCTCACTTTTATTCTCCTGCGACTCAACGTAAGAAAAATGGAGTCTCAATATTTTTTCATGATAAACTCTCTCCTGTAATTCACTCTTCTGCGACGGACAAGGATGGAAGATGGTGCTTGGTGCACGTTGCGTTGCACTCAGTGAACTTTGTGTTCCTTAACATTTATGCTCCAGTCCTAGACCACCCAGAATTTTTCCAAGACCTTCAGGTGGCGTTAGTAGAATACAGTTCTTGCTCTTTAGTACTTGGAGGCGATTTCAATCAAATTCAAGATATTTATATTGATAGATCATCTTCTTGCAAACCCTCCAAATCCAAGTCATTCACAGCCTTACATGCCCTCAAAGATGCCTTCTCCCTTGTAGATCCATGGCGTTTGTTTAATCCAAAGGGTAGAGAATACTCTCACTTCTCACCACCTCATAATACCTACTCAAGAATAGACTTCTTTCTTATATCCTCCTCTCTCATTCAGGACCTGGCAAACAATGTTATTCACCCAATTTCTCTTACAGATCATGCGGCCACCTCCCTACACCTACTTATTTCTGCCCCTCGCAAAGAATCTTCTTCTTGGAGACTAAACAATGCTTTACTCTTAGACTCAGAAATAGCTGACAAAATTCAATCTTTCACCGCTGAATTCTTCAAACTTAACTCCAAAGATCCAGAAATTTGCCCATCCATTGTCTGGGAGGCTTATAAAGTCTCCCTTAGGGGTGAACTTATCAATCTTGCCTCTTGGAAAAAGAAACAATCCATGAAAAAAGAGAAAGACTTAGAATCTTCTATCAAAGAGTTAGAACTACAACATATGTCTGCTCATTTACATGATCCATCCACTTTTCAACGTATACAAAATCTTAAATACGAATTTAACACTTTAGTTTCCAGTACTGCTAGACGAGATATTTTTATCTCAACCTCTGGACATTATATGGGAGACAACCTTATGGGACGCCCTTTGGCTAGATATCTTAAAACCAAATCCAAACGTCTACATATCACAGCCATTCAAAACCCATTGGGGCAGATGGTTAAAACCCGGTCTCTTCTCAGTTTGAAAACTTCTATACTACTTTATATAAATCCGATTTTTCTGCTTCAGAATCGGGGATAGACTCTTTTCTTGCTTCTTTGGTTCATCCGACCTTATCGGACTCTGTGAAATTGAAACTGGACTCTCCCATTACTGTATCTGAGATAGAAGCCGCAATATCATCTATGCCTACCGGCAAAGCCCCAGGTCCTGACGGGTTTACCAATGAATTTTTTAAGCAGTTTCGTAATCTTCTGGCTCCTTATCTTCTTTCTTACTATGAATTCCTCCACTCTGATCCAGACAAACAATTCAACTTCACTGAGGCCACTATAGTAGTCATTCCCAAACCTGACAGAGACCCTACCTTGGTTAAAAACTTTCGCCCCATTTCTCTTCTTAATTTAGATTACAAGATCATGGCAAAACTTCTTGCATTGAGACTCAACAAAGTGATCCCCCCTCTTATTCACAAAGATCAAGCGGGGTTTATTAAACAAAGGTTTATAGGAGACAATATACGCCTCTTTCATCATATTAATGCCCATGCTAAAACACTCCCAGATCCCGTAATCGGCTTGGCCATAGATGCCGAAAAGGCCTTTGACCGTGTTGAATGGCCTTTTCTATTCCAAATTTTAAAGTGGTACAACTTTGGCCCATTCTATACAGATTGGATTAAAACTTTATATCGTCAACCCACAGCTCGCATTTTAATTAATAACTCTCTCTCCAACAAATTCTCCCTACATAGAGGTATTCGCCAGGGCTGCCCTCTGTCGCCGCTGCTATTTAACTTAGCGTTGGAACCTCTCCTCTCTGCTATCCGACAATGCCCAACAATAACAGGAATTGAAACCACTTATTGTCATATCAAATTAGCAGCATACGCTGATGATGTCCTTCTCTTTATCCGAGATCCTGTTGCTTCCCTTCCCTCTCTCGTTAATATTGTCTCTCATTACTCCAAGCTTTCTGGATACTCAGTTAACTGGGAAAAATCAGAAATTTTCCCTCTTAATGATCTCATTTACCCCTCAGATCTCGCCCATTTTCCCTTCACGTGGTCACACGGAGCTGTAAAATACTTGGGAGTGTTAATACATAAAGATCCGACTCAAACTCAAGATCTGAACATATCTAAAATTAAAAGCTTAGTTCTGAACACCCTGTCTCGTTGGTCTCCACTCTTCCTTTCATGGTGGGGAAGAATAGCTTCCATCAAAATGACCCTTACTCCTCAGATAAACTATACCCTCTCAATGCTTCCCTCCTTATGCAAGAAGAAATTTTTTCACTGGTTGAATAAGAAAATATCTGACTTTGTGTGGAATAACAAAAAACCTCGTATTGCTCTCGACAAGCTGAAAGCCTCTAAAATGAATGGGGGTTTGAATGTACCAGATTTTCATTTTTATTATATCGCATCATTGGCCAAATATGGAGCCTATTGGATTACTAACCCTAGTACCCAAGACTCACCAACCTGGTTTGACCTGGAACGGTTTTTATGTGCACCACTACATGTTTCATGCTTGTTGACGGTGCCAGTGCCCAAACTTTTGAGAAAATATTCCTTATTGAGTGCAACGCAGCATGCCCTTCATATACTAGATGCAATCGCAGAGATTTCAATTAAAGACAGTCCACTCTTGTCCATTTGGAATAACCCCAAAATCCAAATCAATAGTAAATCTCTTTCATGGAAGAGGTGGCAGCGGGCTGGTTTGTGGTTTCTCCATCAGATAACCACTCTCACTTCGTTTGTTCCCTTTGTCACAATTTGCTCTACTTACTCGTTGTCTCCTTCTGCTTACTCACAGTGGCTTTCTCTTACTGAGATGTTATCTTCTATGTCTATACGCTTTGATTATATGACATCCATTCACACTTTGTATCACTGGTCCACATTGGCTATATCAAAAGGTAAAGCGATATCTCTCTTTTATAGTATTCTAAGAGATCACTCTTTTACATTTTCCTCTCATTCCATGAAACATTGGGAATCTATGCTGACAACCTCACTTTCTGATGTTGACTGGGAACTCTTTTGGTCCTCGACAAACCGACCTCTTTTATCATCCAGAGTCTCACAATCAATGTTCTTCATTATGTGGAATGCGGTATGGACACCCTTTCGGATGTGGAAAGCTAACCTAAAACAAGACTCTATATGTTGGAATTGTATGAAAGAAGCTGGGACTCTTGATCACATGCTTTTCCACTGTGCTCAAGTTCGTTCCTTTTGGACGTGCATTTGGGACACCATAAAGTCTATTACCAATTGTTCAGAAGAAATTTCCTTTGACATTATAATTCTCCGATCTCAACATCCTTGTTTTACACAGTCGAACTGTCCTCCTAAACTCATTGATGCAATGTTTGTGACTGCCCTTATGCATATCTTGAAAAATTGGAAGTCCTCTTCATTACTAAACTACACCTTTTGGTGGAATTCTTTGAGCATGTATCATAAATTTGAATCATATGCTTATGAAAAGAAAAATATAATTCGACTTTCCAAAAGTTTGATACAATGTAAATCACCCTGGAAATTCCTGGACTCATATGTTCAATCTATTTCATAGACACTCCTGTCTTCTTCTTCCTCTTCTTTTTCTTTACCTTCATCTTTTTCCTCATTTTATTCTTTTTCTTTCTTCCTTCAATTTCTCTTTCCTCTTATCTTTTCTTTTATTATTTTTTCATGAACAGTCCTAGTACTTTGGATCTTTTAAAACGATTCAATTCTACATTGCACACTGTAACTGAATATTTGTTATACTAAATGTTTTGTTTTATTTTTTGATATCTTGTACTTGAACTGTTTCTTATATTTTTTCAAAAAACTCAATAAAAAATATTGAATTTAGTTTATTGCAAATAGTAGGCCAATGTCCGTTTGCAGTCCAGGGTATGAAGAGCTGTTTCTCTAGGATGAGAATGAGGCTTGGGAAAAAATACTGGAAGAACAATCAATTGATTGATTGAGATGAAACTCAGTGACAATTTTGGTTAAGAACTTTGGATAAGTGTGGAGCACCACCTTATCATGATGAAATACTATAAATCATGGATCCACTACCAATGCTTAAAGTTCACTAACTCTGCGAACAGACATTAGAGAAATGAGAAAAACTACTTTCTAAGTGAGGTATTTAAGATGAGTCGAAGACATTGGTTTAAATGGAGGCTTCATCAGTTTAGTAAGTACAACATTAAGATCCCAAACTACTGGAGGTGGTTTGACATTAAAGAGTCCTTTCATAAATGTGGAAACCACAGGGAGAGCAGTGAGAGATTGTCAATTCAATGGCTGATGAAAAGCAGCAATTGTAAAGAGATTAACTCTAATGAAAGTGGACTTGAGGCCAGAATGAGATAAATGTAGAAGGTAATCAAGAACCGAAGATAAAGAGGTGGACCTTGGTTCCTGAAGACGAAGATTGACCCAAGCAGAAAACTTAAGGAACATGATAAAGAATTGAAGGATTTAAGAAAAGAAACAAATACTTCTAATTTATCTGTTCTAAAAATGGAAAAAGAAATTGTATCACTGAAACAAGTTCAAGAGGCATTAGTTAAAGATAATATTAACCTAAGGAAGAAGACTGAAATGCTTGAGAACAATTCACACAGTAATAACTTAAGGTTAATTAACTTTCCAAGACTCGAGTTAGTAACACCTAGAGAAATGCTAAAGAGATATCTAGTAGAGAACTTAGAGATACCCGAAGATTCATTACCACCATTTTCACGGGTTTATTATTTGCCTGATAAAGAACAAAATCAACAACTAAAAGAAAAACCTTCAGATCAAGAACTTCCAAATATATCACAGATTTTAGAAACATCTGAGAAGGATCTAGCATCACCAGCCACCATGATTATTACTCTAGCTTTGTCAATTGATAAAACTTGGTTGTTAAAACTTTTCTTTAAAAATAGACAAAAAAGCTTTCTTGGTTATAAAATACAAATGTTCCCAGATTTGGCACGGGAGACGCAAAGGCGTCGCCGTGAATTTCTTCTTTTGAAACCTGGGGTTTTATCTTTGGGAGCAACCTTTTATTTGAGACATCCGTGTAAATGTATTGTATATCACCGTACTCTTAAATATGTGTTTTTTGAACCATCACAATTGACAAATTTCGTGGCTATGTCTCGCCTGAATGTTAACAATCTTTGAGCCCTATATTTAGGATATTGTGACCTCATCTCAGTGCTATAGTTCTCAGCTTCTTTTACAATTTTCTTTTTAGATAATTTCGCCAATTTTCAATAATTCTTGGATCCTAATTGTGGACTTGAGCATAAATAGTATATTTGTTTAATTTAAGATTTATATTGCTTTGTATTTGATATCTATTCTATTCTTGCTTTCTGTACAAGTGTAATACTTGAAATTTAAGTTGAAAATAATAAATAAATAATAATAGAAAACTGAGTCTATTTTTTAGTATAACATTGTCTTGTGGCTGAGACCAGTAAAATGGTCTTTTTGCTGTGCGGGGGTCAAACTGTGGAACTCACTTGTCGGTCAATTACAAAAATGTTATGACAAGGGTAATTTCAGAAAACTACTAAAAACGCAGTTATTTGTTAATGCATTTTTCTGATTGAGAAAACTCAAGGTCAGGTGAAGTCAGCTCGAGAGATAGCAAGCTGTTAGGTGCAAAGACTGCAGGTTGGGATGAAGAAGAGAACCATGACTCTGTGTAAGAAGAAATGGAAAAATAGGCAGAAGTGGCTCCCTGATGCTGAGTTGAAGTAGAAGGGAGAACCAAGCTTGTCTGGGCCACCAAGGAGCTATCAGAATCATGATGGAAGATTCCTGTTTGAGTTTGAGAAGCATTTTGAGAATAAGTGGAAATGGAGGGAACACAAAGAGGAACTTATTTGTCCAGTCCAGGAGAAAAGCATCTGCCTCCAGGCAATGAGGAGAGTACAGTCTGAAGCAGAACTGGGGTAGCTTGTTGCTGTGGGGAGATGCAAAGAGGTCTACCTGAGGAGTGCTCCACTGAGAAAAAATTGGATGGAGAGCTGCTGAATTCAGCATCCATTCATAAGATTGAAGAATGCAATTTAATTTGTCCGCTAATGAATTTTGCTCCCCTTGAATGTAGACAGCCTTCAGGAAGATATTGTGAAGAATTGCCCAATTCCAAATCTTTTGACCTTCCTGGTAGAGGAGAAAAGATCCTGTTCCTCCCTGCTTGTTCATGTAGTACATAGCTACTTGATTGTTTGTACAGATGAGAATGACCTAATTTTGAATAAGATGCTGAAAATCCTTGAAAGCATTGAAAATCGCTCTGAGTTCCAACAGATTTATGTGATGGTGATGATCTGTGGCAGACCAAAGACCTTGAGTACTGAGACCATCCCGGTGAGCCCCCAAGCATAGGTTGACAAATCTGTCATGAGAACCTTCTGATGAGGAGGCATTTGAAACAGCAAACCTCTGGAAAGATTGGAAAAGAGCATCCACCACTGAAGAGATTGTCATAGAGAAGATGTTACTATAATATGCTGGGAAAGTGGGTCAAGAGCCTGCGACCACTGAGAAGCAAGCAACTACTGAGGGATCCATTGGTGAAGTTTGGAAAAAGGAGTCATATGAACTGTAGATGCCATGTGACCTAGAAGAACCATCATGTGCCTCGCTGAGAGTAAGTGAAGGTGGGTCTCTTGATGGCAATGTTGTATCAACACGTCCTAACGCTGTTGAGGAAAAAATGCCCCGAATTGAACAATATCTAGGAGAGCTCCGATGAACTGAAGAGTCTGAGAAGACTGCAGTTGAGATTTGGGAAAGTTGATTTCGAATCCCATATGTTGCAGAAACAATATAGTCTGTTGTGTTGCTAAAATAACACCCTGAGACAAAGGATCCTTGATGAGCCAATTGTCTAGAGAAAGACTTGAAAACCATGAGTCTGTAAGGCTGCTTCCACCACTACCAGGCACTTGGTGAAAACTCTGGGAGAAGATGTGAGACCGAAAGGAAGAACCTTGTATTGGTAATGGTGATTTTTTTTTACCTGAAATCTGAGAAACTTGCGAGGGACTAGGTGAATGGGACTGTGAGTGTAGGCCTCCTTGAGATACAGAGAGCATAACCAATTGTTGCAATCCAGCAGGGGATACAGCGATGCTAGACAGCATCCAAAATGTTTCTGTAACAAGAAATTTGTTGAGAGCTCTGAAGTCCAATATTGGTCAAAGACGGGCGGTCTTCTTTGGAACAAGGAAATATTGGGAATAAAACCCCTTGTTCTGCTGTTCCAAAGGAAACTTCTTGATGGCATTGAGAATGAGCAGAGATTGGACTTCCTGGAGAAGAAGAGAGGACTGTAGAGGGTTGGAAGGAAACTCTCTTTACTTATTTACTTTACTTATTTGCCCGATAAAGCAAGTAAATGAGAACGGCTTGGAAGGAGATGGCTCTCTGTGGGAAATAGTGCGAGGAGAATACTCTGCATGAGAATCATAACTTTCTGTAGTAGAAGGAGAGGCATCAAGAGTAGAATCAAGACAAAGGTCTGAATCCACAGGAATTGAAGGAGAGCGGAACCGGCACTTGGCTCAGTACCAATCCTCCAGGATGAGAATGAGGCCTTGGGAAAAACACTGGAAGAACAATGGATTGGTTGAGATGAAATTCGGAAATCACTTTAGGTAGGAATTTAGGATGAGTACGAAGAACCACCTTGTCATGATGGAACACAGTGAAAGGTGGATCAGCAACTAAAGCTTGCAGCTCACTGACTCTTCGAGCAGATGTGAGGACAATGAGAAACACCACTTTCCAAGTGAGATACTTCAAATGAACCATAGACATTGGTTCAAATGGAGGCTTCATCAAGTGAGCTAGAACCACATTGAGATCCCAAACTACTGGAGGTGGTTTGAGAAGAGGTCTAAACTAAACTAAACTAAACTAAATCTTGGGTTTATATACCGCATCATCTCCACAAGTGGAGCTCGACACGGTTTACATGGTTTGGGTATGAACGGAACTCCAATGGAATTATAAAGTAATCAGAAGAGAGTTAGGTGTAAGAGTACCAGGAAGGGGACGGGGTTACATTTTGGAGAAGAGCCAGGTCTTCAGATGCTTACGGAATAGTGGAAGGGAGCTCAAGTTGCGGAGAGGGGAAGAGAGACTATTCCAGAGCTGAGCGATTCTGAAGTGGAGGGAGGACCCAAGTTTACCAACGAGGGAGATGCCTTTTAAGGAGGGGTAGGATAATTTTAGTGTTTGTGTGGATCTAGTGGAAATTGGATTTGAAGAATTCCAGGATAGAGGAATGAGAGGAGGAAGGATGCCGTGGAGGATCTTGAAGGTTAGGCAGGCGCATTTAAAGTGGACCCTGGAGATTACAGGAAGCCAGTGGAGCTTGGACAGGAGCGGTGAGACATGGTCAAATTTACTTTTTGAGAAGATAAGCTTAGCCGCGGTGTTCTGGATTAGTTGGAGTCTATGGAGGCTTTTCTTTGTTAAGCTTAGGTAAATGGAATTGCAATAATCTAATCTGGAGAGGATGATGGATTGTACGAGGACGGCAAAGTGTTTTTGGAGGAAGCAGGACCTTACTTTCCTCAGCATGTGAAGGCTGCAGAAGCATTTTTTTATCAGGGAGTTGAGGTGGTCGTTGAAGGATAGTGAGGAGTCTATGGTGATGCCCAGAACTTTGCTGGAGAACTCCAACTGTAGAGAGGAGCCTGTGGGCAATGGGATGGAGGTGGGTAGTTGGTCAAGTTTAGGGCCGAGCCAAAGTAGTTTGGTTTTGGACTCATTCAGTTTCATTTGTACAGTGAGAGCCCAGGATTGGAGGTTGGTTATGCATGAGGAGATGTTTGCTGCGAGATTGGTGAGGTTTGCGTCGGTCTCGAGGAGGACCAGGATATCGTCGGCGTAAGTGTAAAGTGTTTCTAAGGGGGATAGGTGGAGGAGATTCAGGGAGGACATATAAATGTTGAAGAGGATGGGAGATAGGGGGGAACCTTGTGGGACTCCACATGTCGGTTTCCATGGGGAGGATGAGGTGCCGTTCTTGGTAACGGTGTAAGAGCGAGAACGTAAGAAGTTCGAGAACCAGTCAAGGACTGTGGAGCTGATGCCTATCTCGGAGAGTTGGAAGATTAGAATGTCGTGATGGACAACGTCAAAGGCTGCAGAGAGGTCGAATTGAAGGAGAACGGCAAATTTTTTGTGAGAGTGAAGTTGTTGAGTCTTCGAGATTAGGGAGGCCAGGAGGGATTCAGTACTGAAGTTGGGTCTGAAGCCGTATTGATAGGGTAGGAGAATAGAGAATCTTTCCAGGTAGGATGAGAGTTGGGAGGAGACGATGGACTCAAGCAGTTTGGTTAGGAGAGGAATGTTTGCTATTGGGCGATAATTGGATGGAATGGAGGGATCTAGGTCAGCTTTTTTCAGGAGGGGGGTCAATGCAATGTGTCCCATTTCTGGGGAGAAGAGGCCCGATGATAGGGCGGAATTTATGAGTTTGGTGAGGGATGAGATGGCTTGTGCGGGCATTTTCTCAAATAGATAGGATGGGAATGGGTCCAAGGTGCAGTTACAGGATTTCAATTTCAGGCAGAGCTTGAGGACCTGCGATTCAGATACTTGCTCAAAGGCAGTCCAGGATCTGTTGACTGGGACAGGGGTGGAGACATGTAGAGTAGGATTGGGGGTGGCGGACACCAGAGAGTTGTAGGAGACTGTGGGAGGGAAGGAGCTTCTTAAGGAGGTGACCTTTCCATTGAAGAAGTTTGCTAGTAGATCGGCTGGTGGGGAGGAGGTAAGTATAGAAGGGTTGTTGTTAGGAGTTAAGGAGCGCCAGATATTGAACAGCATACTATTCTGGTTGTTCGATCTGGAGATCTTGTCACCATAGAAGTTTTTTCTAGCTTTTTTGAGTATATTGTTGTAGGACTTAATGTTGACTCTCCAGGTTTGTTTATCTGTGGGGGATTTAGATTTTTTCCAAATGCGTTCTAGGGATCGACATTTTTGCTTTAGTACCCTGTGGTATGGGAGGTACCAGGGGGCCTTACGGGAGTAGGAGATGGTTTTGGTGGAAAGCGGGGCGAGAGAGTGGTAGGTGGATTCTGAGAGAGTAATCCAGTTGTGCCAGTTGGTTACTGACATTGAAAAGTCCTTTTATGAATCTGGAAACCACCGGATGAGCAGAGGGGGGTTTCCCTTCAGTAGGCTGATGGAAAGCAGCAATTGCACTGAGATGGATTCGAATCAATGTAGACTTGAGACTAGAGGTGGATAAGTGCAAAAGATAATCTAGCACAGAAGATAAGGAGGTATGTTGAGGCTCCTTATCGCGAGAGATGCACCACGTAGAAAATCTAGTCCATTTTTGGTGGTAGCATTGTCTAGTGGTAAGCTTCCTAGAAGCCCCTAAAATGTCTCTTACAGGTTGAGAAAACTGAAGAGGAGTCATATTGAGAGGTACCAAGCTGTCAGGAGTAGAGACTGCAGGTTGGGATGAAGCAGAGATCCCTGACTGTGTGTAAGCAGAGATGGAAAAACTGGTAGAATATATGGCTCCCTGCTGCTGAGTTGAAGTAAAAGGGAGTACCAAGGTTGTCTCGGCCACCGAGGAGCAATCAGAATCATGGTGGCATGATCGTTTTTCAACTTGACAAAAGTCTTGAGAATGAGAGGGAACGGAAGGAATGTATATAGGAAGAGATTTGTCCATTCCAGTAGGAAAGCATCTGCTTTGAGGCGATGAGGAGAATATATCCTGGAGCAGAACTGAGGCAGTTTGTGGTTGTGGGGAGCTGTAAAGAGATCTATTTGAGGCATTCCCCACTGTGAAAAAATGTGATGTAGAGGCGAGGAATGGAATGTCCATTCGTGAGGTTGCAGAAGATGACTCAAGTTGTCTGCTAAGCAATTGTTCGCTTTGAGGAAGGTGTTGTGATGGATTGTCCAGTCCCAAACCTTCAGAGCTTCCTGACAAAGGGAGGAAGATCCCGTCCCTCCCCGTTTGTTGACGTAGTACATAGCAACTTGGTTGTCCGTCCGAATGAGGACTACCTGGTCGTGAAGATGTTGAGAAGCTTTGAGAGCATTGAAGATCGCTCTGAGTTCCAACAGATTGATGTGACACCAACGATCCGTACTGGTCCAGTGGGCATGAGTACAGAGACCATCGAGATGAGCGCCCCAAGTGTAGGTCGAGAAATCTGTTGTGAGGACCTTCTGATGGGGGGGGGGTTTGAAACAGTAAGCCTCTGGTTGATGTAGCCATCGTAGCGCAAGCAGGCACGGGGTAAGGCTCTCAAAAGAAATCAATCGTTGTACTGCTGATCTTTGGCTCTTTTGACTAATGAGTTTGCCTACCACTGATCTGGGCCAAGGCACTGAATGCACCACTTATGTGGCACCTGCTGCACTTTTTGAAGCCAGTCAATGGATGGGACATTGAAGGGAAAACCGCCTCAGCCAAATTGAAAGCCAAAGGCTGAGGTGAAAATGAAGGCCCCGCCGTAAGAAAACCGGCCGAAGAAAAAGTAAAGGAAAAGAGTAATTTAAAAAAATGTTTTATTAAGAATAGAAGATAAAGAATAAAAGACAAAAATGTGCGAGCAGGAAGGCAAAGAAAATGCAGAACGTTTCACACATGACTTTGTAGCTCCGTGGAAAACTGAGAAGCTGCATGCCTACATTGGCGGCAAGGCACTCGTGCATGCACGGTCAGTCGCAAACTTTCTAAAGTTCTTAAAGTGCATGTACACAGCTGTCCGTACCAGGGCTCCGTGGATGACATCACCCACATGTGAGAATATGCTGCCTGGGATAAAACACAGTTTTGTATAGTTTCTTAAAATCAGCACTCCCGAAGGAAAGCAGCACATCTTCACATCTGTTCTCTGTGCAGTCCCATGCTACTGGCTTAATTCCAAATTCCAAAGCAGAATTATTTATGCTGTCCCAAGCTCCAGCAAGTTTTAGACTCCTATGCAGAAAAATCACTAGCTGGGTTGGTGTTTCCATATAGGTTCTTACAGAATGGCATTCAATGGAGGAATGAAAAGAGCACAAGGCTTAAGTGTATTAGTGATTACACATATAGGTTGCTGGCTGGAAATCTGAGGCAAAAGCAATGCATGTCAAGAAAAGCCTTGTGAGATAAAAAGCATAGGCCAAAAAATAAAAGATTGTGGTAAAAGCTCAATTTTAATCTTTTCAGTAATTTTTAAAGCTTTTCCAGTATCCTTAGCAGACTGGAAATGGTCACTGATTGGTCAGTAACAAAGCCTACCACAAATCCTCTTTCATGATCTAATCGTGTTCACAGAAATAGATGATTGGAAAAGATGTTTATATCTTTGGGTCTTCTTGGTTAAATATAGCAGCCCCAAGGTATCCATGGCAGGGCCTGCACAAATCTGCATATACACCATCAGCAGTATTAATACAGTGCAATGTCTTTCACAGCAGCATTCTTAGTTCTCATCACAATGTAACAATGTCTAGGCATATTTGCTTCAGGGAATCTGTATTAGCTTGGTTTATGAGATGCAGTGGTAGCACATCGCTTCACACAGATGGCATAGGCTGTGATCTTACATCCCAGCCAACTAACTGAAAGAGCTTGAGCTATTCTACTATAAAGAATGGGCAAGAATAGCACCTTCCTTCTATGCAACAGCAGTGCACACTAATCCTAAATGACTCATTCCTGTTACTGCTACAAAAGGGGCTTCCACCAAATCACACACTATATGAAGGCTTACTGAGTCAAGAATTTTTGGTTTATAGTCCTTAATTATTTGGGGGGTATTATTATTATATTATTGAGTGGATCAGTGAAATAAAATTCCTATGTTAATTTTTTTAGACATTAGAATTTGAAAATTTACAAGGACACAAAAACTTTTAGCAAGCATTCACAAGCTAATCAGTAAAAGTATTTCCACTGCCCTAGAGAAAGCTATTCCATATCTTCAATAGAATATCCATTACATAAAGAGGATTTTATTTTCATATTAATTAAGTCAATGAAGTAGAACTTATAATAATTTAATTTTCTTGAAATCCAACTGCTTTGCTCAGTGCAAGTGGAGACAATTCGTACAATGAAGACAAAAAATACTGATTTCACTCTCAGAATAGAAAATATGAGAACATTATTCCATGAATTTAGGGGGAAAAAGGGTGCATGATGGAATTTATTTTGTTACCATGGTGAGTAACAGTGAATCATTTTAACATGTAATAATGTAATCAAACTTCTACTAAAATATGCAATGCTATTACTGATGGTGTTTCCATGGATACCATAATCATTACAGCTGTGATGTACATTTCTGTATATTAACGTAAAACACTAGCTTATTTTCATGTTGGAAAGAAATAAGGCTTTAAATTGCAAAAAATCTAATAGTCCTTTATGCATTCAACATATTACCTTTAAAATCATGGAATAATGCTATCAATAAGAGATTTAAAATATCAGCTCTGTCACACATTTCACAAGATTCATGGTTTTCTCGTACAAAGAGGATGGTTTTCAAACATGCTATATGAAAACTTGTTCATTATTAAAAAGATAAGAATAAGGCCTCAAAACCTTTTGTAAAAATTCTGTTTCACTAATTCCATTAATATGGAGAGATGGGGGAATTCTTTGAGATAACGGTCTAATTCAAATTCTTGTCAAATGGTCAAGGTCACATTATTATGACCAACGTCTACCTCTGAAGTTAGGGATGCACAGCCAATGAATGAATGCATATCTTGCATGCAGACATTGTGGGTGTATAAGGTGGGATGTCAGCACGTTGCTGTCACGGGGGAAGGGGGGAAGCACAATTTATCAGACATTGAAAAAGGCCAAAGGCGGCAGCATTTCAGGAACAGCAGAGTTTGTGAAGTGTTCATGGGCTATGGTTAGAGTGTATCTTAAGTAGACAAAGGGAACCTTTATGATGACCTGACATGGTAATTGTGGGGCAGCATAAGCCATCGATGAGAGGCTGTCAATTATGCAGGTTTGTGCAGGCCGATCGGCATGCTACTGTGGAGCAACTCACCATCCAAACGAACTAGGGGGCTTCCAGATGTGTGTCCAAAATGACTGTGCAGTGAATCCTGTTGTGAATGGGGCTCCGAAGCAGATGGCTGGTGACTGCACCCATGCTCACAAGGGTTTATCCCAAAAAATGGTTGCAATTTGCACAGGAGTACCGACATTGAAATTGCACTGACTGGCAGAGGGTTGCCTTCTCCGATAAGTCACGTTTTCAGTGCTATTAAATAGATGGACGCTGGCATGTAAGGCATGAAACTGTCGAGAACAAACACCCAACAACCATTGTTAAATGTACACAAGCTGGTGGTGGCAACGCTATGGTCTGGGGAATGTTTTCTTGGTATGGTTTGGGTCCCTTGATACATCTGGAAAGCACTCTCAACTGATCTGTGTATCTCTCCATCCTTGTCAATCAAGTACACACTTACTTGTTGACAGTCTTCCCTATGGCTGATGGGATCTTTCAAAATGACAATGCAACATGTCATAACACCAGAATTGTTAGAGAGTTATTCGCAGAGCACCAGGACTTCCAGCTATCTCCCTGGCTTCTGAATTCCCTATACCTTAACCCAATTGAGCCCATTTGGGACCACCTTGATCAACATGTTCGATGACTGGATCCACCACCACCCATCAGTAACTGTCGGATGCACTGCAGTCTGCATGGCTCCAGATACCTCTAGCAACCATCCAGTGTCTTACCGAGTTACTCCCATAGTGTATGGCTGCTGCCATGTGAACTTAAGCAGCCCTAAGTGTCTCCCTAGGGCTGCACCAGATGCCTAAAATGTAGGCCAGCAAAATACTGGTCTACATTTCAAATAGATATGGCTGCTGAGCTGATCATGGCAAGGGAATCCCCCTGCCGTAGTCAGCTGAACGGTTGTGGCAGGAGACCCCCCCTCCACAAGTCCTGCCAAAATTGGCATGAGGAATGCCCCCAAAGCAGCCAGGCAGGAGGATGCCCACTCCCTCCTGCCCCCAAATGTCCCTCCCCCAACTGAAGCAGCCGAGCAGGAGGAATTCCCACTCCCTCCTGCCCCTGAACCTTTCCAGAAGAAGCTGGGCAGGAGGGATGCATCCCTTGAGTTGGTGTTTCTTCTGGAAAGATATGGGGGATGGGGGGTGCAGGGGGAGGTCTACAGGTTTGGTGGAGTGCCAGGGTGGGGTCTGGAGAGGGGTGTTGCCAGGTGGTGGGGATTGGGAAGGTTGGGGGGCCTTCCTCCTGTCTGGCTGCTTAGGGAGGGGTTCAGGGGCAGGAGGGAGTAGGCATCCCTCCTACCCGGGTGCTTCCGTGTGTGTGTGTGGGGGGGGGGGGCGTGAGTTTGGGAGCTGGAGGGAGTGGGCATCCCTCCTGTTGATTTTGACAGGACTTGTGGGGGTCCCCTGCCGCAGCTGCTCAGCTGATTGTGGCAGGGGGATTCCCTTGCCGCGATCAGCTGATGGCAAGGGATCCCTCAATCAGGCAGATGCGATTCTCTAACAGGTGTCTGTGATATGGGCAGTTAGGCGGGTTTAGGCGTCTGTCCATTACAGCAGATGCAATTCTGTATTGGACTCCAGTCTGCAATTGAATCAGTTTGAACCTAGTCATGTTTTTCTTTGTACTTGACAAATATATGATGTTGTAATAGTCAAGAAGACTCAACAACAACAACTAAACCAGGATTTTAAAGGCAGCAATTTTGAAGTAGAATCTAATAGTGTGTAGTTTCCATAGAGAATAGTATCTCTTACGGATTACAACATCAATCTGGTTCTTCATGGCGAGATGTCGATCGAAAGTGACACCCAAAATTTTAATACTTGAACATATCGTATAAGATGAAGTGTTTATCTTGAGTGATATTTTGATTATGGTCTTTTGTGAAGAAGCTGAACCAGTTCCACAGCTAAACCACTTTCAGAGCTCAGAAAGACAGCTATAAGATAAACTAAGCTGAAGGGCTGAAACAGCAAAGTAGAGGGGATGGCAGTGTACACTGTATCTGGGCAATGTAGATTTTAAAGATGAACCTGATGTGTTCTTGTTTTGTGCACATTCTGTGTCAACATACAGCTATTTGTAAATCGCATGTGATTTGTCCTGTACATTAGATAGATTGTGAGCCTGCCGGGACATACAGGGAAAAATGCTTGAGTACTTGGATAAAATCATGTAAATCATTCTGAGCTCTTTTGGGAGAACGGTATAGAAAATGGAATGAATAAAATAAATAAATAAATAAAAATCTTCTGTCATGCTTTGTAGATACTAAGGGCTCCTTTTACTAAGCCGCGTTAGGGCACTGCCGCGCGCGCTAGATGCTAATGCCAGCATTGAGCTGGCATTAGTTCTAGCCATGTATAGTGGTTTAGCGCGTGCTGAAATGCTATGTGCGCTAAAAATGCCAACACAGCTTAGTAAAAGGAGCTCTAAGGTTTCTGTTAAGTTTTATTGGCCTGTCACTTCGGTTGAGCCTTCAGTTGCAGCTGCCTAGTGATTTTTTTCACCTATTTTCATTGCTCTCTCCTAACTCAACTCAGTTGTTGTACGTGAAATCCTTTGGCTAAGATGACGCCTACTTTCAGGCGAGTCTTGAGCCAAGTCTGGCTACAAGTGGCTAAAAAGCTCTCTCAGTGGCCATGAACACTATCTCTGCAGTATGTCTAGCTCCAGCTGCTGGGGGAGGGGGTGCGATACAGACAAACAAAACTAATCCACATTGCAGCACAGTATTGCCACTGGGCTACCCCAAGAATTCTTTCATTTAACGGACATTAGGTTTCTCTCTCTCTCTCTCTTTTTCTTTTATCTTTTTCTCTTCTTTTTCTCATCTTCCCCGCCCTCTTGTTATTTTCCTTTCCCATGTCCTTCGTTTCTAATATAGAAACATGACGGCAGATAAAAGCCAAATGGCCCATCTAGCCTGCCCATCCGCAGTAACCATTATCTCTTTCTCTCTCTGAGAGATCCCATGTGCCTATCCCTGGCCCTCTTCAATTCAGACACAGTCTCTGTTTCTACCACCTCTTCCGGGAGACTGTTCCACGCATCTACCACCCTTTCCATAAAACAGTATTTCCTCAGATTATGATGTATCCGCTTTCCATTTTCTCTTTATGTCTAGAGGTATTTGTTTATTGTTGCTTAGTTTGTGTAAGTACCCTCCTACATTTTATTTTATTTTTTTTTTTTTTACGTAAACCGCTTAGAATTTAAATAGACAGTACAATACATCAAATGTAATAAACTTGAACTCTACAACTATTAAATTCTGCTAAATCATACCCTCAACTATCTTCATTATGGAAAGAAACTCTACCTGTATATTGTTCCTGACCTCACAAAATTTACTGCAACACAGTGCAAAGACTTTCTTTCTCTTCGGCAAGACTTAAAGGATATTAGTACTAAAATTTGGTGTCATGTGCCCTTTTCAGATGAGAGTGACATATAATAATCACACCTGCAACTATATTGATCTATCTGAACTCAAGAAATTCATAGAATCCATCAAAATGCATTGATCACCAGACAACTGATATCATTGTTATATATCTCAGCACTAACTAAACCTACTCCAGGAAAAGGTTCATCAATTTTCTATGATGTCTGGGCCTTGGTAGGAACGTTTGCCCCATTGTGTTCTCTCTGGTGCTATCCTAGGCACACCCAGAAACTAACTCTCTATTACACACTAACATAGCTGCCGGTACAGATAAGTTTTGTGTAGAAACATAGAACATGACGGCAGAAAAGGGCCACGGCCCATCTAGTCTGCCCACACTAATGACCCACCCCCTAACTACCTCCATGAAGAGATCCCACATGCCAATCCCATCTTTTCTTAAAATCTGGCACGCTGCTGGCCTCAATTACCTGTTGTGGAAAATTATTCCAGCGATCAACCACCCTTTCGGTGAAGAAATATTTTCTGGTGTCGCCATGAAATTTCCCACCCCTGATTTTAAACGGATGCCCTCTTGTTGACGTGGGTCCTTTAAAGAAAAAGAGATCCTCTTCCACCTCGATATGGCCTGTGACATATTTGAACGTCTTGATCATGTCTCCCCTCTCTCTGCGTTCCTCGAATGAATACAGCTGCAACTTACCCAGTCATTCCTCATACGGGAGATCCTTGAGACCCGAGACCATCCTGGTGGCCATTCACTGAACCGACTCAACTCTCCGCACATCTTTTTGATAATGCGGCCTCCAGAATTGTACACAGTATTCCAGATGGGGTCTCACCATGGATCTGTACAACGACATTATGACCTCGGGCTTACGGCTGACAAAACTTCTACGGATACAGCCCATGATTTGTCTAGCCCTGGATGAAGCTTTCTCCACTTGATTGGCAGTCTTCATGTCTTCTCTAATGATCACCTGCTGATTGAAGAGCCTTCCTGTCCAAGTTGTTTGATGATACTCAACTTGAACTTCCCACGGAGTCCCTTGGTTTACCTACCGGATCTTCACCTTTGGGGCCCTGTGAACCATTTGCCAGACTTGTCACACTTCTGGTTACCTGGTCCTCTTGCTGTCCCCTTTCTGCTTATTTGGGGGGGGGGCTTATCTGGCTTCATTGTCATCTCGAGCAGAAGCTTGGGGAGAGACACTGCCGCCAGCGGCACAGTGTGTGTGCCTTCTGCTGGGAGGTCTTCATCTGGTAGGATTAGTGCATTCCCACCAGCCACACTAATGGAGTATTCATTTTGGGTGTGTATGAGGCCACTGTTCCCCCACCCCCCAGCTGCGTGACTTGGGGCAACTCCACCCTTGATTAGTCCATTAAAACAGCAGCAGAAGAGATGAGAGGTATTCATTTGCAGATAGAGAGCAGATAAAATAAATCAAGAGGGGGAGGGAAGGGAAGAAGAAAAAAGGAGACCCTGGCAAAGACCCAGGCCGGCTCCCCAGCTCAAGAGGACATGGAGGCGCAAAGTCCAAAGCTCCCAACCCCTCCCTGGCGCGCTATAGCAAGTGGTACACAATTGCTGATTCGGCGCAATCAATGTCCACATTCAATAGATTGGGGAGTCTGTCCCAATTGATTTTGAGTCAAATTGAGGGGTTTTTAAGGCATAAATAAAAGTTAGAAAAAGATAGATTTTAATATCCAAGATAGCCATCATAACGAATCCATGCCAAAAAAGGCAAAAATAAACAAAATCCAAAAATAAAAAGTAGCAATTTGGGGTCTGGGGAGGTGGGGGACCTGAACCCTACCCTCAGAAATTGTGAAAAATGATTTTAAATCGTTTTACAAGCCACCCCTGAAGTTCCCATAGGAAATAATGGAGGTACTCACAGTCTCTGCAGTGCCATGCCTGTCAGTGTCAGCTGAAAGGAGGGAAAGGACTTTCTGCCTCAGAAACTTCTCCAAATGACCAGAGTGGAAGATTTTCGGACTGCCATCCGCCCCCACGATATTTTGATCCATATGCTTTCAGATATAGGTCTAAATCAAGTAGTTTTGAACTGGTTTACTAAATTTCTATTATTATGATCTTATGAGATTCATTTGGATGGTAAAATATCTATCTGGAAGCCTGGATGTGGAGTTCCTCAGGGCTCCCCTTTATCACCGATACTCTAACATCTATATGACCACATTGAAAATCTTCTGTCTTACATCTGTGGAGACTATGTTTGCATATGCAGACGATATTTTCATTTTGTTGGAGGTTGATTCTGATCTTAATAACCACCAGATTGTTGTGTTCTAAGCTTCAATCATGGGTAATGTCCATTCAAATGAAACTGAATGCAGCGAAAACTAAATTACTGTGGGTCAGGCCAAAGTTGAAAATTATTCCTGTTTCTGTTACATTGAAATCTAGTATCACGCTACACATTGAGTTCTCTTCTAGAGAATGACTTGGGAAAAAAATTTGTCCCCGTCACCACCCCGTCCCTGTGACCACCGACTCTGTCCCCGCCTCGTCCCTGTGACCACTGTCCCTGAAGCATCCATACAAGCCTCAGTACTGCAATATTTAGCTTATTCCTTCCTTATAAATCAAAGTTCTGGCTGCTGAAATAGAGAAAGAGATGTTCAGCTGGCAGGGCTTTGTTTATAAATTTTTATCAACACAACTAATATACTACTTTATCCCAAAGCAAAAATAAAAAATAAATATAATTTTTTTTTTACCTTTGTTGTCTGGTTTCTGCTTTCCTCATTTTCTCCTCATTCATTTCCTTCCATCCACTGTCTGCCTTCTCTGTCTCTTCCATAAGCTCTGTTACTGTGCCTCTCCCTTCCATCTCCCCCTCCATCCCCCCCTCAATTGGTCTGGCACTCATCTTCTTCCCTCTGCTCCCCCCATAGTCTGGAAACTCTCTCTTCCCCATTTCCCTTCAGTGACTGTTCCTCTCCATCCCACCTTCCCTCCCTCTCTCCCTTTCCCAGTTCCCTTCAATGTGTTCTCCCAACTCTCTCTTCCCCATTTCCCTTCAGCAACTGTTCTTCTCCACCCCACCTTCCCCAATTCCCTTCAGGCTCAGTGTCTGTTCCTCTCTACCCCACCTTCCCCAGATCCATTCAGGCTCAGCATCTGTTCCTCTCTACCCCACCTTCGCCAGTTCCCTTCAGTGTCTGTTCCTCCCCACCCCACCTTCCCCAGTTTCCTTCAGCATCTGTCCCTCTTTACCCCACCTTCCCTAGTTCCCTTCAGGCTCAGCGTCTATTCCTCTCCACCCCACCTTCCCCAGTTCCATTCAGCGTCTGTTCCTCCCCACCCCACCTTCCCCAGTTCCCTTCAGCCTCTGTCCCTCTTTACCCCACCTTCCCCAGTTCCCTTCAGCATCTGTCCCTCTTTACCCCTTCGCCAGTTCTCTTCAGTGTCTGTTCCTCCCCACCCCACCTTCCCCAGTTCCCTTCAGCATCTGTCCCTCTTTACCCCACCTTCCCCAGTTCCCTTCAGCGTCTGTTCCTCTCTACCCCTTCGCCAGTTCCCTTCAGTGTCTATTCCTCCCCACCCCACCTTCCCCAGTTCCCTTCAGCATCTGTCCCTCTTTACCCCACCTTCCCCAGTTCCCTTCAGCATCTGTTCCTCTCTACCCCACCTTCCCCAGTTCCCTTCAGGCTCAGCATTTGTTCCTCTCCACCCCATCTTCCCCAGTTCCCTTCAGGCTCAGCGTCTGTTCCTCTCTACCCCACCTTCGCCAGTTCCCTTCAGTGTCTGTTCCTCCCCACCCCACCTTCCCCAGTTCCCTTCAGCGTCTGTCCCTCTTTACCCCACCTTCCCCAGTTCCCTTCAGGCTCAGCGTCTGTTCCTCTCCACCCCACATTCCCCAGTTTCCTTCAGCATCTGTTCCTCCCCACCTTCCCCAGTTCGCTTCAGCGTCCGTTTCTCTCCACCCCACGTTCTCCAGTTCCCTTCAGCGTCTGTTCCTCTCTACCCCACCTTTCCCAGTTCCCTTCAGCGTCTGTTCCTCTCTACCCCACCTTTGCTAGTTCCCTTCAGTGTCTGTTCCTCCCTACCCCACCTTCCCCAGTTCCCTTCAGCGTCTGTCCCTCTTTACCCCACCTTCCCCAGTTCCCTTCAGCATCTGCTCCTCCCCACCTTCCCCAGTTCCCTTCAGCGTCTGTTCCTCTCTACCCCACCTTCCCCAGTTCCCTTCAGGCTCAGCATCTGTTCCTCTCCACCCCACCTTATTAGTGCAAAAAGACTTCTGGATCTATTTGGGGCTTTTAGTGGTAGGTTGGAGTAGTAGGCCTTTTTTTCTTCCAAGGTAACTAATTTATAGTCTTCTAGTAAGCTTTTCAAAGGATTTTCTCTTTGTAGTTTCTTGATTTGCGTCATGTTCTTTCTGCTTTCCTCACTTCTCTTCTATTTTTTTGATCTAAGGTTTTCGGTGAAGGAGATGATTTCTGAAGAGTTGATGCTTTGATTTGTTTTTTGCCAGATTTTCATAGCATGTTTGTATTCCTTTGTGCCATGCTGAGGCTGCCTCTTCTAGGGAGTTTCTGAGAAGTTCCAATTCTTTTGTTAGTTTGGAAATGCCAAGGGAGAAGGATTCTGGGTTGACCAAGTTGGGATTTCTCCTTGTATATGACTGGCTTGACTTTGACCAAGAAATCAAAAGTGATAAGAAAGTGGTAAAACCATGGTACTGGGATATTAGTGCAGTCGTTTTGTGGCCTAGGGTGAAGATTAGGTCTAATATGCTACACGATTGTGTAGGAGAGTTTACCATCTGGAAGAAGCCTGTTCTCATAAAGTCTTATGGTGCTCCCGTGACTGTAGGATAGCTTTGAAAATTAAAATCCCCTGCTTACTGATGATAGCCAGTAGATCTTCAAAAGTGCTCTTAGGTGAATGGAGTGCACGGTAGATTAGAATAAAGATGATTTTTTGTCATGCCCTACTGAAAAGATAAGGCACTCTAAGGCTTGAAGAACTATAGAGTCGATAGGTTGAGGGTTTGTAGTGGATTTAATAATGGCAGATACCCCTCTACCTTTCCTGTGGGGCAGGGAGCAGGCCAGTGCTTGATAGACAGGGGGGCATAGTATACCTAGGGTAGCACCATCATAATCTTTTAACCATGTTTCTGCAAATCAGGAATACATCCCACTTGTTGACAGTAATAGCATCTGTTAGAGTAATATTTTTATCATTCACTGATCTGGCATTGACCATGGTAGCTGATAAAGTGCGTGCTGGAGGATTTATGGGTATGTAGGGATTTTTTTTTTTTTTTTTTTAAAGGCAGCTGGTCCTAGTTTTAGCTATCCTAGTTTTACCTATCTTTCCCTCGCCCCTCTTTCCACTAAATCCATCTCCTACCCCCACAAGGCCCCTTGGTACCTCCCTTATCATAGAGAGCTAAAACAGAAATGTCGAGCTCTGGAACGCATATGGAAAAAATCAAAATGTCCCATAGACAGACAGTCCTGGAGAGTCAATATCAAGCTGTACAATACAGCGCTAAAAAAAGCAAGAAAGAACTTCTATGGTGACAAAATCTACAGGTCCAACAATCAAAGCAGTACACTATTCAACATCTGGCGCTCCCTAACATCGAAAAGAGACACCACCGTGCTCCCCTCCTCTCCCTCAGCCGATGTTCTAGCAAAATTCTCCAATGATAAGGTTTCTTCCTTGAGATGCTCCTTCCCTCCTTCAGTCTCCTACAACTCCCTAGTGCCCACTGATCCCACTCCCACCCTAATGGACTCCAACCCTATTCCAGCTAACAGATCCTGGACCACCTTTGAGCCCGTATCTGAATCCCTGGTCCTCAATCTCTGCCTCAAACTGAAATCCTGTAATTGCTCCTTGGACCCATTCCCCTCCTACCTATACGAGAACATTCCTGCTCAGGCTATCTCTTCTATCACCAATCTCATAAACTCCGCCCTTCAGTTGGGCCATTTCTCCCCAGAAATGGGTCATATTGCCTTGACCCCACTACTGAAAAAAGCTGACATTGACCCTTCCATACCATCCAGCTATTGCCCAATTGCAAATATCCCTCTTCTAACCAAGATGCTAGAGTCCATCATTTCTACCCAACTCTCATCATACTTAGAGAGATTCTCTATTCTTCTACCCTATCAATATGGCTTTCGTCCTAACTTCAGCACCGAATTTCTACTGTCTTCCCTGATTTCAAGGGTTCAACAACTCCACTTTCGAAACAAGTTTGCCATCCTCCTACAATTTGACCTTTCCGCTGCTTTCGACTTTGTCCACCATGATATACTTGTTTATCAACTCTCCAAGATAGGCATCAACTCCACAGTCCTAGATTGGTTCTCAAAATTCCTCCGCTCTCGTTCTTACATTGTTAACATGAATGGCACCTCATCCTCCCCCTGGAAACCGAATTGTGAAGTCCCACAAGGCTCTCCATTATCCCCTATCCTTTTCAATATCTATATGTCCTCCCTGAAACTCCTCCACCTATCCCCCCCCTTGAAACAATTTACACTTATGCAGACGACATCCTTGTCCTCCTCGAGACTGACTCGAACTCACCAACCTGGCTAAGAACATATCCTCTTGTATAATGAACCTACAATCCTGGGCCCACACTGCGCAAATGAAATTGAATGAGTCCAAAACAAGACTCCTTTGGCTTGGCCCAAAACTAGACCACCTACCCACCTTCTTCCCACTACCCTCTGGTTCCTCTCTGCAACTTGAGTTCTCGAGCAAGGTCTTGGGCGTCATCATTGATTCCACATTGTCCTTTAATGACCACCTCCAATCCTTGGTAAAAAAATGCTTTTTCAACCTTCACATGCTGAGGAAAGTTAGATCCTGCTTCCATCAAAAACATTTTACCCTCCTTGTCCAATCCATCATCCTCTCCAGATTGGACTATTGCAACTCTATCTACTTAAGCCTAACCAAGAAAAACCTCCACAAACTCCAACGGATTCAGAATGCCACAGCCAAGCTCATCTTCGCTAAAAGCAAATTTGACCATGTCTCCCCGCTCCTGGCCAAGCTCCACTGGCTTCCGATAATCGCCACTGTAAATGCGCCTGTTTAGCTTTCAAAATCCTACACGGTACCCTCCCTCCCTTTATCCCTCTTTCTTGGAATTCCTCAAACCCTAATACCACCAGATCCTCCCACAAATTAAAACTATCCTTCCCCTCACAAAAAGGCATTTCCCACAAAAGAAAGCTAGGGACCTCCCTCCACTTCAAAATCACTGAGCTCTGGAACAACCTTACCTCCCCTCTTCGGAACTTGAGCTCTCTCCAAATCTTCCGCAAGCATCTGAAAACCTGGCTTTTCTCAAAAAATGTAAATCTCCCTCCAAATTAGGAATCAAGGAAACTCTTTTATCTTGGCATCCCAAGTCCTCTAAATTTTCTTCACACTTCTACCTCTAACCCTCTGTTGTAGTTCCTTCCTATTTCTTCTACTGTAAACCACGCCGAGCTCTACGAATGTGGAGATGATGCGGTATACAAACCTAAGGATTAGATTAGATTCGATTAAAAGGTTCTTGGTTGCCACCAGCCATATGCAAGATAATAGTACCCACTTCACTGTAGTCAGTTTGGTATGTGATCTAGGGTGAAAGGGCTAGCTCACCTGGTGGTATTTTGATATCAGGAATGGATAATAATGGTGTTGTATGTCTTTGACCATTAAGGAAAGATGGTCAGTTGAGAAGGAGTCATTTCTTGATCTCCATATTTAAAATTGTTGGCGTTTCTGTGCTATAGTTGGAAAACTGCCTTTTCTGAATTTAGTGGGTAACTTTGGTTAGGCATCACTGGCATTTTTGGTCCATCTCAAGCTCATTGTGTCTTTTTACCAATTTTTCTCCTTTCTTTCTTTCTTTTATTTATTTATTTAGATTTTTATCCCGTCCTCCCAGTAGCTCAGAACGGTTTACAAGTAAACATTCACAATGGAGTGAATTGGACATACAAGATTATACAGTAGATTTAAATACTTGGACATACAAGACTGTGCAGCAGTTTAGATATAGGGACTATACAGCAAATTAAAAACAGTAAGTTAAATATAAGTAGTTTAGTTTAGATACAAGTTATTTGAGTATAGGCTGAGAGTGGACTATACAGAAATTTAGGCAGAAGATTAGAATGGAGAAAGAAGGGTAAAGGTGGGGCTTAAGGGGGTTGGGTGTAGACTGAGGGTGACCTTTAGTTGAAGAGGAGGGTCTTTACCATTTTCCGGAATGTCATTAGTGAGTTCTGTAGTCTGAGTTGAGGGGGGGAGTTGGTTCCAGAGTTGGGGAATGAAGTGGCTGTAGGAGCGTTTGCGGGCAGTTTCTGAGAGGAGGGACCTTCCAGGGGGAATGCATAGGTGTATCTCTGTATCCGAGCAGAGGGTGCGGGTGGGGATGTAGATGGGTAACTTGGATTTTATGTAGGAGGGGGTGGTGGCATAAATTATTTTGTGTGCTATTGCCAGGGCCTTGAATACACAGCGTTGGCTAATTGGGAGCCAGTGTTCAGCGCGGAGTGCTGGGGAGATGGGATCATGGTAGTTGAGGCTGTGTAGGAGGCGGATAGCTGCATTTTGGACCCGTTGGAGGCGCTTGAGATCTTTTTTGGTTATTCCATTAAATAGGGAGTTGCAGTAATCCATTCTGGAGAGGACATATGCGTAGAGGAGTTGGGCTAGGTCAGGTGTGGAGATGTAGGGTTTGATCCTTCTCAGTTGGTGGAGGTAGAGACTACTTGGGATATGTGGGTGGATAGGGATAGGTGTCCGTCTAAGGTTACTCCAAGGCTGCGTACTTGATCTGTTGCCGTTAGTAGAGTGGAGTCCCATGATAGTGTTGGGCGAGTCCCACGAGAACCAGTCCCATGAGAACTGATGGCAAAGCCATGCCAGAAGCAGCGCGGGGCCGGGCTGAAGATCGAAAAGATCACTCCTGTTCTGCACCGCTGGCCACGAGATTCGGAGGCAGCTGTGCGCCATCCAGCGAGGGAGGTAAGGGGGAGGGGGATGGTTTTAAAAAACAGTAGAGGCCGCCCCAGTTATGCAAGACGTACCCACTGGGCAGGCTTGCAAAACCCATATATAGGTCGCAGCCTATATATGGGGAAATAAGGTAATACTTGATGAAAATAGTTCAGTAACATTTAAGATATTTGTGATTGCATAGGAGGAAGGTTTTTTGATGAGGTGATTTCCCTTTCTAGTTTACTAGCAAAGATAAATTCTGGCGGCAAACAGGGATCTGAGCCTTTTTTCTCCTTAGAAACAGTTACTGACATGCTCTAACGTAGAATCAGCTTGAAATTGTGTTCCCTTTAATGGTATAAATATTCAGCAACTAATAAGCAACAATAAGAACATCTAGGGCTCCTTTTACTAAGCCGCATTAGTGCTTTAACGCGCAGAATAGCGCATGCTAAATTGCTGTCCGCGCTAGACCTTAACGCCAGCATTGAGCTGGTGTTAGTTCTAGCCGCATAGCACGGGTTTAGTGTGCACTATAATGCTGCGTGTGCTAAAAACGCTAACGCGGCTTAGTAAAAGGAGCCCTTAATTTTGGGAGATTATTGTGGATTACTTTTGCTTGGATTGAACCCCACTGTTTAGCCTTCTCCATTGAGAATATTAACTATTTAAACCTACTCTCTGTTTTCTATCTTTCAACCAGTTCTTAATCCATAACAGGACATTATCTCATATGAAATGACTTTCTAATTTCTTTAGAAGTCTTTCATGAGGTACTTTGTCAAATGCCTTTTGAAAATCACTGGTCCAGATCACTTCTGGAACTCGTTTTAAAAATCAGTGTCGCGTTGGCCACCCTCCAGTCTTCCGGTACTATGCTGGATTTTAAAGAAAAATTACAAATTACCAACAATAACTCTGTAAGTTCATTTTTCAATTCTATCGTCACATTGGGATGTATGCCATCTGGTCCAGGCAATTTACTACTGTTCAATTTGTCAAACTGACCCATTACATTTTCCAGTGTTACAGAGATTTATTTGAGTTACTCTGATTCATCAGAATTCAATACCATTTTTGGCACCGGTAACTCCCCTACATCTTCTTCAGTGAAGACCAAAGCAAAGAATTAATTTAATCTCTCTGTTATGGCCATTTCCTGAGAACCCCTTTTATCCCTCAGTCATCTCGATTCTCTTCCCAGCTTCTTGCCTTTAATACACCTAAAAAAGGTTATACTGTGGGGGGGTTTTTTGTTTGTTTCCAGCACAATCTTCTTTTCGAGGTCTCTCTTTGCCTTCCTTATTAGCACCATGCATTTGACATGACATTCCTTGTGCTGTTTTCAATTATTTTCAGTAGGATCCTTCTACTTTCTGAAAGATTCTCTTTTAGCTCTAATAGCTTCCTTCACCTCGCTCATTAACCATGACAGCTGCCCTTTAGTCTTCCTTCTTCCTTTTTTAATACATGGAATACTTCTAGTCTGGGTTTCCAGGATGATATTTTTGAACAACATCCACACCTGATGTAAATTTTTGACCTTTGCAGTTGCTCCTCTAAGTTCCTCTTTTTACCATTCTCCTCATATTATCATAGTCTCCTTTTTAAAAGTTAAATGCTGTTGTATTGGATTAGAGAATGAAAGGGGAAAAATTTGTCCCTGTTTCTTCCCTGTCCCTGTGAGCTCGTCCCCGTTCCCGCCCCATCCACACAAACCTCGAATAATTATGATTTTATATTGAACTTATTTTATTAAAGTATAAAAGAAACAAAGAAACAATATTTAGTACAATTGTCATTTTATAAACACAAATAATAGAGCAAGGATCAACAAAACCCCCGTCTTCCCTCCCCTTCATAAATATCCCCTCCACTATCCCAAATTCATGCCCCTCCCATGTCCCAACAGGCTCCTTTCCCCCTTCTTTCTCTCTTTGTCCCACATTGATATCCCCTATCTCCCTTACTTGTTCCCTTCAGAGCCATCCAGCTGGGCATGCCCCCTTCTGCCGAAGCCGACCAGGAAGGCTTCCCTCTGACATTGGAGGGAAGCCTTCCGTGTCAGCTGAGGATTCCAGTTATCTCACTCATCCGTCCTCCTTCCAGTTGGGCTGCTCCTTCCTGCTTTCAGCCGTACTTATTTGCAGGGATGCGCTGTGGGCAGCGGCTCTTGCACATTGCACGTGGCTGACCTGAAAGCATTGGGGTCAACCACCTGGAAGCATCGTCAGCCACATGCAGCATGTAAGAGCCGCTGCCCCTGGTGCGTTCCTGCAAACAAGTACGGCTGAAAGTAAGAAAGAGCAGCCCAGCTGGAAGACTGTTGAGTGAGATAACTGGGATCCTTGGCTGAAACGGAAGGCTTCCCTCCGACATCAGCTCTGACATCCAAGGGAAGCCTTCTTGGTTGGCTTTGTCAGAGGGGGGCATGCAGCTGGAGGGCAGAAAAGAGGCCTGTTTATAATGGGATCCCCAGCGGCAGTGAATGCATTAGGTTCGAGGGTGGGGGGATGTTCAACCTGCAATAGAGAGGGAGAGTGGCTGCTGGACTCAAAGGGGGGGCTGCTGATCAGAGGGGTGGGAAGGGAGGCAAACTCATGGCAGATCCTTTACTGCGGGGACAAGGACATTCACCGCTCCTCTTGTTGGTTCCTAAACCAACTGCCCCATAAAGCAGCCCTTGATTTCATCAAAGAATTTATCTCCCTAGCATGCTCTGATATTATATTTACCCAGTCAACATTGGGGAAGCTGAAATCACCCATTATTGTGTTACCCAGTTTGCTAGTCTCCCTAATTTCCAATAACATTTCAGCATCTGTCCATTCATCCTGGTCAGGCGGATATTAGTACACTCCCTATCACTATCCTTTTCCCCTTTACACATGGAGTTTCTACCCATAGGGATTACAAGGTGTGTTTCTGTTCCTGTAGAACAGGGCTGCCCAAGTCCGGTCCTTGAGATCTACTGGCGGGCCAGGTTTTCAGGATATCCACAATGAATATGCATGAGAGAGATTTGCATACCAAGAAGGCAGTGCAGGCAAATCTTTCTCATGCATATTCATTGTGGATATCCTGAAAACCTGGCCTGCCAGTAGATCTCAAGGACCGGACTTGGGCAGCCCTGCTGTAGAATTTTCAGTCCACCAATTCTATCCACCCTCTCTCTGCAATATAGTTTGTACCATGGTATGTCAGTGTCCCATTGGTTAACTTCCTTTCACCAGGTCTCAGAGATGCCTATCATATCTATCTTTTCATTTAATGCAATATATTCTAACTCTCAACCTAAGGTCTGGCTGCCCTGAGTAGGCCTGCTTGTACTATTGTAAGCTAGGCAGGGTCGGGTCTGACTACTACTGGGATGGGAGACTGCTTGTGAATACCAGGTGCTGTAGGCTGAACAGCCCTATGTTGGCCAGCAGGGACATAATGGAGTCACACACTGCGTGGGAGAAGGTAATGGCAAACCACTCCTGTATTCTGCCATGAAACATCATAGGGTGGATTCCTCACTGTGCGTGTTGCCATGAATCAGTGGCTGACTCGGTGGCATGATCCATCCATTCTAACTCTCCCATCATGTTTCTTAGGCTTCTGGCATTTGCATATAGACATTTGCTCAGCAGTTGGCATGGATAATTTTCAATATTTAATATCAGACTGCTCTATATTTAAGGAAACCTGGTCTACTGTGGCCTGTATTGCAATCTCAATATCGGTATGCTAAGTCTTCTCTTTTATGATGATATCTTTTAAAGATACCTTGTAGAGAGGCAACTGAGGAATTGGAGGACAGCCCAGAAGGATAGGTGCAAAAAAATGCTAATGAGGCTCTCTATAAGAATTCTCGTGAGAAGGAATTAACTACCCTCAAGTTCAGGAATGGAGTGTCTGTTGCACTAGAATGACAATTTGCTATTTTTACAGTGTTGATATATGCTATATAATATTGTATAAGAAAAAGCAGGTTGTGAAAAAAGTTATACAGAAAAAGCAAAAATTCTAGTGTAGAAAGTTAAAACTTTTTCCCACTCTCCAAAGTATTATTAATGTCAAAGTATGTGACAAGAGATTATGGTGCTAATAATGATATCCAGTACTTATAGCATTAAAAGAGAGGAAAAAATCTTTACATACAACCTATATTTAATAAAACAATAAAAAAGTATCTTGGATTAACACACAATATTCTGTAAGCATAAACAAGTACTTTAATATTTCTTTCAATTACCTGATCATTTCAGAACTCAAATAGCAAATCAAGTGAATAGCCCAAAGCAAAGGCCCAGCATAGGTTGCAATTGTTGTAAGGAGGATTGCTGGGATTTCAACAAAGTCATCTAAGCCCACAAAACCAGCAGAAATGTCCACAGTAGCAATGTTGTTTGAATTACCCTAGAAAATATGATGGTTAAAAAAAAAAAAAAAGAGAGAGAGATTACTGATTTGGAAAAAAAAATGTTAAAAGTAGTATTTCAAGCTGTCCAACATAGCACAATTCAGATTATACTTTTACTATTAAGATATTTACTTCATCTTAAAAAAACTGAAGGACATTCTGTGGCATAAACATTCTCCAGACTCAAGGTATACCTATTCTCACATAATAGAAACATATAAGCAGATATTAAAAACTAGTGTTTAAGCCCATTACATTAACGGGTGCTAGAATAGATGTCTGTCTGTGTTTCTCCTGCCCCCCTGTCTCTTTCTTCCTTTCTTTCTGTCTCTCTCCCTGCCCTGTCTATCTTTCTTTATTTCTTTCTATCTTTCTTTCTCCCTCCCGCTGTCTATCTTTATTTCTTTCTTTCTATCTTTTTTTCTTTCTGTCGCTCTCCCGGTCCAGACCCTCACTTAATAGCCCGTTACATTAACGGGTGCTAGAATATATGTGTGTGTGTCTGTCTTTATTTCTTTCTCTCTCTGTCTACTTAGCCGCTTTCTGTATTTCTGTCTTTCTTTCTGTCATAGTAACATAGTAGCATAGTAGATGACAGCAGATAAAGACCTGAATGGTCCATCCAGTCTGCCCAACCTGATTCAATTTAAATTTTTTAATTTTTTCTTCTTAGCTATTTCTGGGCAAGAATCCAAAGCTTTACCCTGTACTGTGCTTGGGTTCCAACTGCCGAAATTTCTGTTAAGATTTACTCTAGCCCATCTACACCCTGCCAGCCATTGAAGCCCTCCCCAGCCCATCCTCCATCAAACGGCCATATACAGACACAGACCGTGCAAGTCTGCCCAGTACTGGCCTTAGTTCAATATTTAATCTTATTTTCTGATTCTAGATCCTTTATGTTCATCCCACGCTGCTTTGAACTCAGTCACAGTTTTCCTCCCCACCACCTCTCTCGGGAGCACATTCCAGGCATCCACCACCCTCTCCGTAAAGTAGAATTTCCTAACATTGCCTTTGAATCTACCACCCTACAACCTCAAATTATGTCCTCTGGTTTTACCATTTTCCTTTCTCTGAAAAAGATTTTGTTCTACGTTAATACCCTTCAAGTATTTGAACGTATGGCATGAGGAAAATGGTGGGAAAGAAACTCAACGGCAACGCAAGGAAGATGGAGTCTGTTGAAAAAGCCTGGCCCCTACTCAAGGGCATGGTGCATGAGGCACAGAACCTGTACATCCCCAGATTTAGGAAGGGGTGCAAAAAAAATTGAACAAAAAACCCAGCGTGGATAACAACTGCAGTGAAAAAGGCGATAAGTGACAAGAAAGCATCGTTCAAAAAATGGAAAAAGGACCAAACAAAGGACAACCAAAAGGAGCACAAAGAACTCCAAAGGGAGTGTCACCGTGTGGTTAGGAAAGCTAAAAGAGAATATGAGGAGAGACTGTCGGGGGAAGCGACAAACTTAAAATCGTTCTTCAGATATGTGAAGGGGAAGCAACCGGCAAGGGAGGAAGTGGGGCCATTGGATGATGGAGACAAAAAGGGAGTGGTAAAGGAGGAAAAAGAGATAGCTGACAGGTTAAATAAGTTCTTCACATCAGTCTTCACGAGGGAGGACACATCCAATATTCCAGAACCGGAGGACATCGTAAATGGGGATGGGGATGAAAAGCTGGTCCAACTAGAGGTAAGCCAAGAGGATGTCCTCAGGCAGATAGACAGACTAAAGAGCGACAAATCACCAGGTCCGGACGACATTCACCCAAGGGTACTCAAGGAACTAAAGAACGAAATAACAGAGCCACTTCGCCAAATATGTAACCTGTCCTTAAAAACTGGAGAGATCCCGGAGGACTGGAAAATTGCAAATGTCACGCCCATCTTCAAGAAGGGTTCAAGGGGGGACCCGGAAAACTACAGGCCGGTGAGCTTGACCTCGGTCCCGGGAAAGATGATGGAAGGGCTGATTAAGGACAGCATCTGTGAACACATAGAAAACAATGGACAGCTAAAGTCAAGTCAGCACGGCTTCTGCAAGGATAGGTCATGCATCACAAACTTATTGTACTTCTTTGAGGGGGTAAACAGCCAGGTGGATAAAGGGGAATCCATCGACATCATTTACCTTGACTTTCAAAAAGCCTTCGACAAGGTACTGCACGAAAGGCTGCTTAAAAAGCTGTGGAAACACGGAGTGCAAGGGGAGGTCCACCGATGGATCAAAAACTGGCTGGCAGGCAGGAAACAGAGGGTTGGAGTAAAGGGCCATTACTCAAACTGGCAATGGGTCACGAGCGGAGTTCCACAGGGGTCGGTGCTGGGACCGCTCCTGTTCATTATATTTATTAATGACCTGGAGGCGGGAGCAAATTGCGAAGTTATTAAATTTGCGGATGACACCACACTCTACCGCAGGGTAGAAACCATGGAAGACTGCGAAGATCTGCAAAGGGACCTAACGACACTAGAAGAATGGGCCAAAAAGTGGCAAATGAGCTTTAACGTAGGGAAATGCAAGGTCATGCATGTAGGGAAAAAGAACCCGATGTTCAGCTACAAAATGGGGGGATCACTGCTAGGGGTAAGTAACCTTGAAAGAGACCTGGGAGTGATGGTAGACACAACCTTGAAGGCGTCGGCACAGTGCGCCACAGCCTCAAGAAAAGCAAACAAAATGTACGGTATCATTAAGAAGGGTATCACGACCAGGACGAAGGAGGTCATCCTGCAACTGTATCGTGCAATGGTGCGCCCGCATCTGGAATATTGTGTCCAGTCCTGGTCGCCGTACCTCAAGAAGGACATGGTGGTACTTGAGGGAGTCCAGAGAAGAGCAACTAAACTGATAAAGGGTATGGAAAACCTCTCATATACTGACAGACTGAAAAAACTGGGGCTGTTCTCCCTGGAAAAGCGGAGACTTAGAGGAGACATGATAGAAATCTTCAAGATCCTGAAGGGTATAGAAAGGGTAGACAGGGACAGATTTTTCAGATTATGGGGAACCACAAGTACAAGGGGGCACTCGGAGAAATTAAAAGGGGACAGGTTTAGAACAAATGCCAGAAAGTTCTTTTTCACCCAGAGAGTGGTGGATACATGGAATGCGCTTCCGGAGGCTGTGATAGGCCGGAGCACATTACAAGGCTTCAAAGAAGGTTTGGATAGGTTCCTGGAGGATAAATGAATTGAGGGGTACAGATAGGAGTAAAGGTAGGTTTAGGGATAGTCTGGGACCACTGCTCAGGCAATGGGCCTGATGGGCCGCCGCGGGACCGGACCGCTGGGCAAGATGGACCTCTGGTCTGCCTCAGTGGAGGCAATTTCTTATGTTCTTATGTTTCTTATGTCTGAATCATATCTCCCCAGTCTCTCCTTTCCTCTAGGGTATACATATTCAGGGCTTCCAGTCTCTCCTCATATGTCTTCTGGCGCAAGCCTCCTATCATTTTCGTCGCCCTCCTCTGGACCGCCTCAAGTCTTCTTACGTCCTTCGCCAGATACAGTCTCCAAAATTGAACACAATACTCCCAAGTGGGGCCTTACCAATGACCTGTACAGGGGCATCAACACCTTCTTCCTTCTACTGACTACGCCTCTCTTTATACAGCCCAGCATCCTTCTGGCAGCAGCCACTGCCTTGTCACACTGTTTTTTCACCTTTAGATCTCCAGACACTATCACCCCAAGGTCCATCTCCCCGTCCGTGCATATCAGCTTCTCTCCTCCCAGCATATACGTTTCCTTCCGATTATTAATCCCCAAATGCATTACTCTGCATTTCTTTGCATTGAATTTTAGTTGCCAGGCATTAGACCATTCCTCTAACTTTTACAGATCCTTTTTCATATTTTCCACTCCCTCTTCGGTGTCTACTCTGTTACAAATCTTGGTATCATCTGCAAAAAGGCACACTTTTCCTTCTAACCCTTCAGCAATGTCACTCAAAAACATATTTTCCAGGATTGGCCCCAGCACTGATCCCTGAGGTACTCTACTACTCACCTTTCCTTCCTTCGAGCGACTTCCATTAATCACCACCCTCTGGCGTCTATCCAACAGCCAGTTTCTGACCCAGTTCACCACTTTGGGTCCTAACTTCAGCCCTTCAAGTTTGTTCAACAGCCTCCTATGAAGAACTGTATCAAAGGCTTTGCTGAAATCCAAGTAAATTACATCTAGCATATGTCCTCGATACAGCTCTCTGGTCACCTAATCAAAAAATTCAATCAGGTTCGTTTGGCACAACCATGTTGCCTCGGATCCTGTAACCCATTAGATTCAAGGAAGTACACTATCCTTTCTTTCAGCAAAACTTCCATTATTTTTCCAATAACTGAAGTGAGGCTCACTGGCCTGTAGTTTCCTGCTTCATCCCTGTGACCACTTTTATGAATAGGGACCACATCCGCTCTCCTCCAATCCCCAGGAATCACTCCCGTCTCCAGAGATTTGTTGAACAAGTCTTTAATAGGACTCGCCAGAACCTCTCTGAGCTCCCTTAGTATCCTGAGATGGATCCCGTCTGGTCCCCGTCTGGATCGCTTTGTCCACCTTCAGTTTTTCAAGTTGCTCATAAACACCCTCCTCCGTGAACGGCGCAGAATCTACTCCATTTTCTCGTGTAACTTTGCTAGACAATCTCGGTCCTTCTCCAGGATTTTCTTCTGTGAACACAGAACAGAAGTATTTGTTTAGCACATTCGCTTTCTCCTCATCACTTTCCACATATTGGTTCCCAGCATCTTTTAGCCTATCAATTCCATTTTTCATCTTCCTCCTTTCACTAATATATCTGAAAAAATTTTTGTCTCCCTTTTTTACATTTTTAGCCATTTGTTCTTCCGCCTGTGCTTTCGCCAGATGTATCTCTCTATTGGCTTCTTTCAGTTTCACCCTATAGTCCTTTCTGCTCTCCTCTTCTTAGTTTTTTTATATTTCACGAACGCCAACTCTTTCGCCTTTATTTTCTCAGCCACTAGGTTGGAGAGCCATATCGGCTTCCTTTTTCTCTTGTTTTTATTGATTTTCTTCACATAAAAGTCTGTAGCCATTTTTATCGTTCCTTTCAGCTTAGACCATTGTCTTTCCACTTCTCTTATGTCCTCCCATCCTAACAGCTCTTTCTTCAGGTACTCTCCCATAGCATTAAAGTCCGTACGTTTGAAATCTAGGACTTTAAGTATCGTGCGGCCGCTCTCCACTTTAGCCGTTATATCAAACCAAACCGTTTGATGAACGCTACTTTCCAGGTGAGCACCCACTCGAACATTAGAGATATTCTCTCCATTTGTGAGGACCAGATCCAATATTGCTTTTTCCCTTGTGGGTTCCGTCATCATTTGTCTAAGCAGAGCCTCTTGAAAGGCATCCACAATCTCCCTACTTCTTTCCGATTCTGCAGACGGAACATTCCAGTCTGCATCCGGCAGGTTGAAATCTCCCAACAGCAGAACCTCCTCTTTCCTTCCAAACTTTTGGATATCCACAATCAGATCCTTATCAATTTGCTGCGATTGAGTCGGAGGTCTGTAGACTACACCCATATAGATAGAATTCCATCTTCTCTTTTCAGAGCAATCCATATTGCTTCTTCCTCTCCCCAGATCCCTTGCATTTCGGTCGCTTGGATATTGATCTTTACATAGAGAGCTATTCCTCCACCTTTTTGACCATCTCTGTCCTTCCTAAAAAGATTATATCCCGGTATGTTTGCATCCCATCCATGTGATTCACTGAACCATGTCTCTGTGATAGCGACAATATCTAGATCTGCCTCTAACATCAGGGCTTGCAGATCATGAACTTTGTTGCTTAGATTGCGAGCATTTGTGGTCATCGCTTTCCAGCTATTTTTCAGTGATAATCTCCTTTTTCGTATGGATTTTTGTTTCATTTCACTTTCCGTTACAATACTAAGAAATGAGTTGCTGATATTGCTTATGTTGCAGTCTTTACTACTATCACGTCTTTTCTTTTGCTGGGGGTGGTCTCTGTAATTGTCCTTCGTACTTACACCACCCCCACCTTATAGTTTAAATGCCTAGAAAAATATTGTCTAAATTTCTCTGCAAGGTTTCTTTTACCTGCTGTAGTAATATGTAGCCCATTAGTGCAACATAGCTTCTTGTCCTTCCATGTATTTCCCCATCCTCCTATGTACCTGAAGCCTTCTTGATGACACCAGGCTTTGAGCCATCTATTAAAGTCCTCTGTGTTTTTCACTCTTTGCTCTCCCTTTCCATATGCAGGCAGTATTTCAGAAAAAGCTAAAGTGTTTACAAAAGGTTTCACGCCCTCACCAAGCTCCCGTAAAGCTTTCTGTGCTGCAAGTATGGAGTTGTTGGCCAGGTCATTTGTTCCCAGATGGATGACAACATCAGTGTTAAAATCCTTAGTTTCTTCCTTAATTATAGTCTGTATTTGCCTGGAACTTCTGGTAGCTGAGGATCCTGGAAGACATTTCACTATTTTGGTCTCCTCGCCTTGTGTTCCAAGGTTAATGCCTCTGATGATGGAATCCCCCAACAGCAATAGTTTTCTGTTTTGGGCCTTTTTATTTGTGCTTAGGGTGTGCTTGCTCTCTTGAGTTACCTTCATTGGTTCCAGTCCCGCTTCCCTTCTGTTTTCTTGAGTATCGCAGTGCTCTAGTGGAGCAAAGGAATTCTGTAGAGGTAATATTTGTGAAGGTGGATGTTTCTGTGTTACATGTCGCAGTCTTCCTGAGCCTACTGTGACCCATTTATTCCTGTCTTTCTTTTGGCTGTCCATCACCACCCCTTGCATGCTCCCCTGTCCATTCTCCCTTCCTTTTACCTCCCCTGTGTCCACCACCACCCCTTCACTGCTCCCCTTATCCAGCAGCAGCTCTTCTCCCTTTGTTTTACCTCCCCCCCGTCCATCAGCACCTCTTCCTGCTCCCCATGTCCAGGAGTAGGCCTCCCTTCCTTTCTCCCCCCCCTGTCTATCAGCACCTTCTGAAAGCTTGCTTGGCAATCTGAGTGGTATGGCTTTAAGGCGGTTTTTGGCCACCTCCAGTATAGTTATGTTAGAGAGAACCTGGGCACCATCCATGGAAGAGAGCTGATTGGCAGAGAGAAAAATTTCTGTTAGGTTCTCTAGATGTCTCATGTCTTCAAATCTCAGATTTAAGCAATCACCTCACATACATAACTGGCTCAAACTCCAACTTCCATTCCTGCTGGCATCTTTGTCTTGGGGGTGGCTCCTCCCTGGTGCTTTCAGGTCTTTCCCGGGGCGCGTTAACCAGTGCTAATGTGCGCAAGCGGTTCCAGCACCGGCTTCTCCACCCGGACCTGCACCGCGCTCCGCCCCTTAGCTACCCGGAAGTACCGGGCTTCACTCGCCTGCTCCCGGAGAGTAGCCCAAGAGAGAGGGCAGGGGGGAGGGTGGCTGCCGTGGTGATCTGGCCGACTCCCTTGCCAGAGTTATTTTTCAGTTTAAAGGTGCCGCGGCGGCTCCTCTAACGATCCCCGCCTGCATTAGAAGTCTTCTCTGAAGCAGGTGTGGCTGGTGACAGGAGCCGTGTCGGCACCTTTAAACTGAAAAAATAACTCTGACAAGGAAACCGACCTAATGGCAGTTAAAGTCGGAGCTTCGGTCTGGCGGTATTCAGGGAGGACAAGGACATAGCGAAGAGACTAAGGGGGAAGTTATCAAAGTGAAGAACAAGTGGACAGAGGTGAGCTGGCTGATGTAATATCTGGATTTTCAGAAACCATTTGACAAAATACCTTATGAACAACTCCTCAAGAAATTATAAAGCCATGGGAGAGGAGGCAAGGTCCTATTGTGGATTGAAAACCTCCGTATTTTTTGCTCCATAGGATGCACTTTTTTCCACCCAAAAGTGGGTGGAAATCTTGGTGCGTCTTATGAAGCGAAGGTACAAATTCTGTTACCATCCCCCCGTACCAGTGTAAAACCTGCCCAACGCACCTCCTTTTTAAGCCCACCTGCTGCCGCCGCAAGAACCTATAGCAGCCATTCGGAAAGCAGCGCAGGGCCGAGCAGGAGAGCGTAAAGCTTGCTCCTGATAGCCGTGCTGCTGATTTGTTTCGTTGCTGGTCGGGAAATGAGCCCAGATGAGCGAAGGCTGCTGTGGCAGGCAGGGAGGGAACGAAGCTGGCTGGAACTTTTTGAAAAATTAAAAAAGGTACGGGGGCGCTTGCCTGGGGCTGGCTGGTTGGCCTGGAGCTGGCTGGCATGCTTGGGGCTGGCTGGTTGGCATGGGGCTGGCTGGGTTGTTTGGGGCAGACTGGCTGGCAGGCTGGCTTGGGGTGGGCTGGCTGGGGGCAGGCTGGCTAGGGGCTGCCTACCATTAGAAGTGCCCACCACTAGATGTGCCCTGTACCTTGTCCCGGCCTACCACTAGATCACCAGAGGAGGGACAGGGTACAGGGCACACCATTTGGTTCAGAATTTTTTTTCTTGGTTTTTCCTCCTCTAGAGGTGGGTGTGTCTTATGGTCAGGTGCGTCTTATGGAGTGAAAAATACGGTAGTTATCACCACTATCACCAGTGCTATTTAATATCTACCTAAGAGCATTGGAAAATAATCTACTTTCAACCCAGGATCACATCTTCTCTTATGCAGATGATATCTTCATTCTTTGACTAGCCAAAGAATCCTTCCATAGCACCCTAAATAAACTGAAAAATACCATCGACGACCTAAGTGCATGGACAATGAGAAACTTCCTCAAACTAAACAAATCTATAACAAAAATATTATGGTTCAGAAATTATAACTCACTACCTAGCACAGAACTAGAACTGTCGACTGGTGAGAGTCTAAAGATAGAAAATTTATCCTAAGTACTGGAAGTTACACTAGACTTGAACTTAACCTTCAACACACGTATCACCTCTTCTTTTTTTTTTTCTTTTTAAAAAATCTTTATTAAATTTTCAAGACTAATACAAAGTGCATAAAATTATACTTACATTAATAATCAGAATCAGCACTTACAATTCATCAGTAACAATACAAAATGAATTACTCCCCCCCTTCCTCCCTTCCATTACATTCAATCAAGGAATAAAACAAAGGCGATAACCCCTCCATGGATGTGTGCATAAATCTAAAGGAATTTAAAGGTAAAAGACAACTATACTGAAGTAACAAAAGTCGTTAATGGATCCCAAACTAATCTGAATAAATTATTATGCCCCAACATGTCAGAGTTCATTTTCTCATACTTATATCACAAACATAAATTCGCCCACCAAAAATTAAAACTAAGCCGATCCCAATTTTTCTTCATTAAGAAATTCTTCCTTAAGGCGAGACAACTGAGGACAATTAGACAAGTCCTGACTGAGACCAGTTTTAGGACAGTAGCACAATCTGTCCTAATACCTTACGTGGACTATTGCAACTCATTATACTGTGATATTACAGAAAAAGAATGCAAGAGCTTACAACTACTAGAACACATGCCCGCAAGACTAATTCTCAAAAGGAATCAATACGAGAGGCAAAGTCCACTATTAGAACAACTGCACTAGTTGCCGATGAAAAAGAGAATCCAGTTCAAGATCGCTTTGTGTACCATGCAGGCTATCTATAGAGAAAACTCAGAGGGACTAACTTTTGATATAAAAGTCCCACACTCCTTCAATTCACGTGTATTGCAACACTTCAAACTATGTTTCCCATCATCTCAACAAGTACGGCAGAAGATTTTTGAGGCTACCTTTGAATACTAAGGCCCCTCATTTGGAACAAATTGCCAATACACCTAAGACAACCCATCACCTACCTTGACTTCAGGAAGAAGCCTAAGGGCTAGATTTACTAAACCTTCCGATCCTGTACCTCCATGCAAATCATTTGCATGCAAAAAACATAGTGAATCAATCGCTGTTTTAAAATCGGCCAGATATCGGCCAACAGCGATTGACTCCCTATCTTTAGTGAATCTGGGCCTAAGTTATATCTTCTAACAATCACCTCTCATTCTAATGTAATTTCCAAAACTTGATCTAAATCTTATTGTAAACTGCATAGATTCCTTGCAGAAAAAGCACAGTTACTTACCATAACAGGTGTTATCCAGGGATAGCAGGCAGCTATTCTCAAGCAGATTTGCTTGAAGAATTTTAGAAAGTTTGTCACTGCCGCACCGCGCATGCGCAAGTGCCTTCCCACCTGACGCAGGGCGCATCTCCTCAGTTCAGATAGCTAGCAGAGAAGCCAACCAGGGGAGGTGGGTGGGTTGTGAGAATAGCTGCCTCCTGTCACTGGATAACAGCTGTTATGGTAACTATGCTTTATCCCAGGACAAGCAGGCAGCCTATTCTCAACATGTGAGTGACCTCCAAGCTAACCAGAATGGGATGGTGGGAGTGTTGGCAACTTAGGAGAATAAATTTTGTAATACTCTCTCGCCAAAATGACCATCCCGTCTGGAGAAAACATCCAGACAATAATGAGAGGTGAAAGTATGAACTGAGGACCAGGTGGCAACTTTGCAAATTTTCTCAGAGTGGATCTGAGGAAAGCTACTGAAGCCGCCATGGCTCTGGCTTTCTGGGCTATGACTCGACTCTGTAGATGCAGTCCAGCCTGGGCATAGCAGAAAGAGATCCATTTGGAGATGGTACACTTAGAAATTGGAAGTCCCAACTTGTTTGGATCGAAGGAGACAAAAAGTTGAGGAGCAGATCTGTGTGGTGTGGTGCATTCTAAGTAGAAGGCCAAAGCACGTTTACAGTCCAGAGTATGAAGAGCTGATTCTCTAGACTTGAGGCCAGAGGTAAATAAGTGCAAAAGATAATCTAAGACAGAAGACAATGAGGTATTTCGAGGCTCTTTGTTATGACAGATGCACCACATAGAAAATCTAGTCCATTTTTGGTGGTAGCATTGTCTAGTGGCAGGCTTTCAGGAAGCCTCTAAAATGTCTCGAACAGGTTGAGAAAACTGAATAGGAGTTATACTGAGAGGTACCAAGCTGTCAAGTGTAGAGACTGCAGGTTGGGATGTAGAAGAGATCCTTGACTCTGTGTAAGCAGAGACAGAAAACCTGGTAGAAGGTATGGCTCCCTGCTGCTGAGTTGAAGTAGAAGGGAGTAGCAAGGTTGCCTGGGCCATCGAGGAGCTATCAGAATCATGGTGGCATGATCGTTTTGAGCTTGACAAAAGTCTTGAGAACGAGAAGGAAGAGATTTGTCCATTCCAACAGAAAAGCATCTTCCTCGAGGCGATGAGGAGAGTATATCCTGGAGCAGAACTGAGGCAGTTTGTGGTTGTGGGGAGATGCAAAGAGATCTATCTGAAGAGTTCCCCACTGAGAAAAAATGTGATGAAGAGGCGAGGAATTGAGTGTCCATTCGTGAGGTTGCCGAAGACGACTCAACTTGTCCGCCGGACAGTTTCTCTCTCCTTGAAAGTAGACAGCTTTCAGGAAGGTGTTGTGAAGGATTGCCCAATCCCAAACCTTCAGAGCTTCTTGGCAAAGAGGGAGAGATCCTGTTCCTCCCTGCTTGTTGACATATACATGGCGACTTGGTTGTCCGTACGAATAAGGACTACTTGGTCATGAAGAAGATGTTGAAAAGCTATGAGAGCATCGAGAGCAAACATCTGAAAACCTGGCTTTTCTCAAAAAATGTAAGTCTCCCTTCAACTTAGGAATCAAGGAAACTCTTATATCTTGGCATCCCAAGTCCTCTAAATTTTCTTCACACTTCTACCTCTAACCCTCTGTTGTAGTTCCTTCCTATTTCTCCTACTGTAAACTGCGTCGAGCTCTACGAACGTGGAGATGATGCGGTATACAAGCCTAAGGATTAGATTAGATGATCGCTCTGAGTTCCAACACATTGATATGACACTGATGATCCATGCTGGACCAATGGCCTTGAGTATGTAGACCGTCGAGGTGAGACCCCCAAGCGTAGGTTGAAGAATCTGTCGTGAGGACCTTCTGATGAGGGGGTGTCTGAAACAGTAAACTTCTGGAGAGATTGGAAGAGAGCATCTACCAGTGGAGAGACTGTCTCAACGAAGGAGTGACTGCAATGTGTCAAGAGAGTGGTTCACAAGCCTGCATCCGCTGAGATGCCAGGGTCCACTGAGGGATTCTGAGGTTAAGTCTGGCAAAAGGAGTCAAGTAAACAGTCAAGGCCATGTAACCGAGTAGTACCATCATGTATCTTGCTGAGAGTGAAGCAAGGGAAGACACTTTGTGACACAGTTCTGAGCTGGATAGTATCCAGGATAGCTCAAATGAACTGTAGATTCTGAGAGGGCTGAAGATGGGATTTCGGAAAGTTAATTTTGAATCCCAAGCTTTGTATGAATCACATAGTCCGTTGGGTCACTACAATAACCCCCTGAGACGTAGAAACTTTGAGAAGCCAGTCGTCCAGGTAGGGGAATACCTGAAGACCATGTTTCCTTAGAGCTGCTGCTATCACCACTAGGCACTTGGTGAACACTCTGGGAGATGATGCCAGGCCGAAGGGCAGCACTCTGTATTGAAAATGCAGATTCCCCATCCAAAATCTGAGATACTGATGGGAGGCTGGATGAATGGGAATGTGAGTGTAAGCCTCCTTGAGATCTAGAGAACATAACTAATTGTTCTGATCTAGAAGGGGATAAAGGGATGCCAGGAACAACATACAAAATTTTTCTTTGACCAAAAATTTGTTTGGAGCCCTGAGATCCAATTTAGGCCGCAGATCACCCATCTTCTTTAGAATTAGGAAGTAATAGGAGTAAAACCCCTTGCTTTGCTGTTCCAAGGGAATCTCCTCGATGGCAAGGAAACGAAGCAGAGCTTGAGCTTCCTGAAGAAGGGCGGTCTGGGATGGATTGGAAGATACTCTCTTGGAGGAAGCTCTGGTGGAATCTGAGCAAAATGACAGCACCCAGAGGTCGGATATAAAAATGATGGAGACGACATCCTATGGGGAGAGGACAGAGGCAGAACGATGGAGGTTATGCTTTGTTTGAGACAGTCAAAAAGGCTGAGAAGCCTTGGGTGCAGCAGAAGGCTGAGGTTTCTGTTGCTTCTGCTGTTGTTGTTTCTTGGGGGGTGCTCTAGTGTAAGGAGCTGCCCTTGGAGGATAACGCCTCTGATAGGATGGAAGAGGTCGAGAAGGCTTTGCAGGAGCTGGCTTAGGCTTTGGTCTGACGATGGAAGCAAAAGATTTCTCATGCTCAGACATCTACTTGGTGGCGGCCTCTATTGATTCATCAAAGAGGTCATTGCCCTCACAAAGAATATTAGCCAGACGATCATCGCTACCGAGAATGCAGTGACCCTCGAGGAAAGTTCAAAGGCATCATAAGATGACTGAAGAAGATGTAGCCTGAGTTGGGCCACAGTGGCAATGACTTGCTGAAACTCTAAAAGCCTGTGTTGACCAAGGTCTTTAGAGAAACCATGGAGTATATCAATAAAATACTTGAAATAAAGTAGTAAAGATAAAATTATAATTTAAAACCCTGGAGTCCATCATGGAATTTTGATAAAGACGATGGCCAAACTTGTCCATGGTCCTGCCCTCTCTTCCAGGAGGTACAGTAGCATAGATCCTAGATGGATGACTCCTCTTCATCGAAGATTCCACAAGAAGGGATTGATAAGATCGTTGGGAGCTCTCAAAGCCCTTGCAATGTAGAGTTCTATACCTCGATTCTAATTTGCCTGGAACAGCAAGGATAGCATAAGGAGTCTCCAGGTTTCATTAGAAAGTTTGAGATAGAAGCCTGTTAAGAGGAAGTTTGAGAGACTCTGCAGGAAGCCGAGGCATACTCATTTCCTCTAAATATTCCTTAGAGTATTTAGAACCAGCGTCCAATTTAAGATTGTCACCCACAATCTCAGGGCAATGTGTCCAGGGCTGCGGGGACAAGGAAAATACTCTTGTGGGCCGCAGAGGGCGCCACAAGGAAAGGAAAAATAAAAGTTTAGAGTAAGGGTTCACCCACAAGCTAGGTAAGTATTTGAGAAAACCAGGACTGGATTTATTTTGTTTCATACAAGTAAATAGGAAGCTTTACTTGTCAGTTCACATACCAGTCAAAACTAAAATGAAAAACAAACATTGTCAGGATTTTCATTCAAAACAGCACAGTCTCAAAACCTTGAGCTTCAATCTCCTAAACAGAAAAGTTTAAACTCAAGTAGCAAAAAGGGCTCTATATTTATTAGCGAGCCTCAGCTTCAAACAAAAACTAACAAAAAGAAACAAACAGTCTCTTCCTTTTGGTAGCAAAACTTGGACTAATGTCAATGCAACAACACTGTACTCCTTCAGCGATGGAAAGTGCTGACCAGGTGGTGTGCTCCATGTGTTGATAAATGCCAAACAAATGAGCACATTATCCCACCTCAATAACGTGGGGCAAAATCCCCCATCACACTGGCAGAGTAAAGCCCACTTTCTCCAAAAAGGGAGAAAAACACAGCAAACAATAAAGCATAAGTTCTTTACAGTCTTAATTCCTGTGCTTCCCTGCTTAAGCCTCAACAGGGTAATTAAAGCACAGCTTCAAAAGAAAAAAAAACAGTTCAAACAAAACATTAGCTTTTGTAATCCCCTTAGGCAGTTTCTTTACTCACCTTGGAACAGCACACTTCCATGGGTTGAATTTCGTTCTGGACCTCAGCACTCGGTTCCGGCTCCAACTTCATGGCTTGTGGAACTTCACAGGGATCAGGAGTTAACACAGCTCCAGCTTCTGAAAACTCCATACATTCAGGCGTTTGGTGACCCTGCAGAGCTCTCAGCCCTGAGCTAGGCTGCCAGTACTTCGCCTTTAGCTGTTCCCCATCTCTCCACTTCTCTCTCTCCCTTTCTAACTGCTCAGTCCTAAGGTTAAGGAACCTGCAGCCCTGCCCCACACTCCCAGGTGCAGAGGATATCTGGTTACTAGTCTTGGGAAGGTGTGGGGGAGGGGAAAACTGCAGCTTAGCCCCTGAGTTCCCTCTACTGGACATAGTAGGAACGGCAGGCAAAAGGCTAAACTGGGGTTTTAACTGAGCAGATTGGGAACTATCTGCTCTAGCAATGGGCCTTATACTAGGGCCAGTCCTAGCAGGCACACCTTGCATATCACAAGATCCAGGTCCTCAGTCATTTGACAGAGGAAGGAGGAAAAGGACAATTGATCCACCAGAGCATGGCCTCGAGAGGGACTCGATGACCTCGAGGTGCTTTGAGTGGAAAAAGAAGGTGATGCCTCTCTGGCGTATTGGTATCCCAGCGAATAGACAGACTGGGACGAGGCACTGGAATCAGCTGAATCCTCAGGTTCTGCTATCAGTGTCCTCGATTGAGGAGTTGGAGGCCTTGAAGAGCTGGAAGGCCTGGACAAGGAAGGCTTCTCCCTGGGGGAGGATCTGCACCTCAATGAATGCCTCGATGAGGGCCTCGACCGGTGATAAGAATGCTGCCTGGAGGCAGGTCTTATGCAAGGTCGAGAAGACTTTGCCCTGTGCCTCAAAACGGGCAATGTCTTTGGTGAGGGTATAGGGCTGGAAGCTGTAGAACGAAACCCCATAGACTCAGTGGTTTGGATCGAGGAATCTCGAAGCACTCCCAAAGACTCAGCTCCTTGTATGGTGTGTGAGGATTCCAGTCGAGACACTTGCAAAGACTCGACTCCTTGCATAGAGTGTGAAGATTCCACTCTAGACACTCGCAAAGACTCAACTCCTTGCATAGAGTGTGAAGATTCCAGACCAGACACTCGCAAAAACTCGACTCCTTGCATAGAGTGTGTAGATTCAGCTCGAGGCACAGGCAAGGACTCGACCTCTTGTGAGACTGATGAGTGCCCAGGTTGGACTGCAGGAAGCAGAGTTGAGGCAGGACTGTATTTGCTCAGTAACTGAACAAATTCCATCTCTAAAATGGTCTGGATGATAGCCTGCAATTGTGGATCCGAGTCTGAAACTGGACCACTTGCTGAGGCTAAAGGTTCCGAGGTTGCAGAGGAAGCATGCTTTGACTTGGAGGAATGATGCTTGGGTAGTTTGAGGACCACTGCTGGAACCGTCTGCTGAGGTATCTGACCTGAGGGAAGCTCAGAAGACTTGGCAGTTCTGATGAGACTCGAGGTCGGAGTTGTGGAGGCAGGAGGACACCCCGCAGCAGGCCTGACCGGGGTGGGGGGGTGAGCACTGCTACCGGCAAATCCAGCTCTTCAACTAGGGCTTATATTAAGACTTACCCCGAAAATCATGCTAGGGCTTATTTTCACTCACATTGATTGCACAACAGCAGGGGTGGTATATTACATTATCTGCCCTTGTGGTCTATATTTTATTGGCCAAACTCAATGACCCATTAAAATACAGATATTGGAACTAACAAAATGGAGGCTCTACTTCCAGATCACTGGGTAGGAGCTGGACATTCATTAAGACAATTAAATTTGTAGTGTTATTTAAAGTACATCTTCAGTATGGAAGGGACATCTCACAGATACTTTTATACAAGGAACAGAAATTTATTTATCAATGGAAAATGGTGGCTCCTCATGGTCTTAATCACAAAATTGAATGGCCCGCCAAATAACTGTCTTTAAGGTAAAGCATAATGAATACAGCTTGCTATGATTCAGAGTAGAAGATGCTGATTAGACAAGAGAATCATATGATCATTGGCTATCATTTTATAATGGAGCCTGTCTAAGACAGTCCTTACATTTGAAGGGCCCAAGTAAGGCACACAGCTACTGAGGTCTTATGATTAAGGGCTCCTTTTACAAAGTCGCGCTAGGGTCTACCTAGCCGCTAGGGTCACACGCTAGCCGCTACCGCCTCCTTTTGAACAGGCGGTAGATTTTTGGCTAGCGTGTGCTATAGCGCGCACTAATCTGGTGCGTGCGCTAAAACCACTAGCGCACCTTCGTAAAAGGAGCCCTAAATGTTAAGGTATTAGATTATGTGAATTTAGATTAAGGCACTAAATAGAAATTAAAACTAAAATATAAAGTATTTTGTTAATTGGTGTGCTTCATACACAGCTCTTTCAGACACAACTCTGTTCTCCCTGACGAAGTGCAACGAAACTCAGCTTGAGTTGGAGAGCAATAACACAAGTGGAGATTTGATTGAGTTATAATGGATCTTACAATTATTATTTAATGTTTGGGGATTAGTGAACACAGTTTTGGACCTGAATTGGATTTTTCAACACATTGCTTTGGGGAGCCAAGTGTTTCAGATAAGTATCTATATTATGAGACTTTAAATATTCAGAATATTCTAACCCTGTAAACCGTGCCGAGCTCTACGCTTGTGGAGATGGCGCGGTATACAAACCTAAGGTTTAGTTTAGTTTAGTTTATATCATTTGAAGCGATAGGTTTCAAAATATTATAAAACAACTTGTCTTGACACTGAGATGGGAACACAATGGTGCGATGATGGTTCCCCTAAATTTGTGGTCATATAAATTTGGCGTTATGACCTGGGTGGAGGAGTACTGAGCCAACCAAAGAGTTGACCTGTATGTTCCACAATAAAGATACAAGTCCAAAACAAACCAAAAATACATAGAGAAGGATGTTGCTGATTGAGACTTTTATTCAAAATAGAAAAATCAATAAATTATATCCACAACTTAGAAAGGGGACCCAACATGGTCTGTGTTTCAACCTAAGTGTCTTCTTCAGAGGTCCTAGGAGTATAAATGGGTATGTATAAACTTATGTAGATAATACATATTGTGGGATAGAAAGTGCATATTGGTGAATGCTACCAATGAGGTTAACTAGTAAAAATGTGACAAAATGAATGAATATAATCATGTGTATGAGTGAAGACCAGACATGAGTAAGATGTCAATGTGACGTGCAGTTATAATGATATAGTGTACAGTGATGTTGAACAAAAGATAGTGCCAAGCCAAAAAGCCACATAAATTCATGTCATGTGCATAAGAACATAAGAAGTTGCCTCTGCTGGGTCAGACCAGGGGTCCATCGCGCCCAGCAGTCTGCTCCCATGGTGGCCCATCAGGTCCATGACCTGTAAGTGATCCTTCGTCTAAAACCCTTTAATCCCTTTTTTGTCCCCCCCAATCTGTACCCTTTCATGATCCTATCTTTACCTCTATCTATATCCCTCAATCCCCATATCCTTCAGGAACTTGTCCAATCCCTCTTTGAATCCCCTTAATGTACTCTGTGAAGGAGGGTTAAGCATAAGAGATTACATACCAAGTGTAGTTTCACCAAGATTAATGTAGATAAAAGCCTGTATCCATGAGAAAAATTAAGCAAATGAATGATTGTAATACAGAGAAAGCAATGTTACTTACCGTAACAGTTGTTATCCAGGGACAGCAGGCAGCTATTCTCACTAGTGGGTGATGTCATCCGACAGAGCCCCGATGCGGACGTCTCACAAGCATACTTGCTTGAAGAAACTTCAGAAGTTTCGAGATGCCCGCACCGCGCATGCGCGAGTGCCTTCCCGCCCGATGCACCGGGCGTGTCTCCTCAGTTCAGATAGCTAGCAGAGAAGCCAACCCAGGGGAGGTGGGTGGGACGTGAGAATAGCTGCCTGCTGTCCCTGGATAACAACTGTTACGGTAAGTAACATTGCTTTATCCCAGGACAAGCAGGCAGGTATTCTCACTAATGGGTGACCTCCAAACTAACCTCAATGGGATGGTGGGAGAGTTGGCAACTTAGGAGAATAAATTTTGTAATACTGTTTGGCCAAACTGTCCATCCCGTCTGGAGAAAGTATCCAGACAATAGTGTGAGGTGAAGGTATGAACCGAGGACCAAGTGGCAGCCTTACAAATCTCCTCAATCGGTGTCGATCTGAGGAAGGCTACAGAGGCCGCCATTGCTCTGACCTTATGGGCTGTGACTTTACAGGGAAGGGGTAATCCAGCCTGGGCATAGCAGAAAGAGATGCAAGCCGCCATCCAGTTGGAGATGGTACGCTTCGAGACAGGGCGTCCCAACTTATTCGGATCAAAGGAGACGAAAAGTTGAGGAGCAGTTCTGTGTGGTTTGGTGCGATCCAAGTAGAAAGCCAAAGCACGTTTACAGTCCAGAGTGTGAAGAGCTGATTCTCCAGGGTGAGAATGAGGCTTTGGAAAAAACACAGGAAGAACTATGGATTGGTTGAGATGAAATTCAGAGACCACCTTAGGCAGGAATTTCGGATGAGTGCGGAGGACCACCTTGTCATGATGGAATACTGTGAATGGTGGATCCGCCACCAAGGCCTGAAGCTCACTGACTCGGCGGGCAGAAGTGAGGGCAATAAGAAAAACCACTTTCCAAGTGAGAAACTTCAGCGGAGCCTTGTTGAGAGGCTCAAAAGGAGGTTTCATAAGTTGAGAAAGGACAACATTGAGGTCCCAAACCACTGGAGGAGGTTTGAGAGGAGGATTGACATGGAAAAGTTCTTTCATAAATCTGGAAACCACAGGATGAGCAGAGAGAGGTTTCCCTTGCAGAGGCTGATGGAAAGCCGCAATTGCACTCAGATGGACTCGTATCGATGTAGACTTGAGGCCAGAATGAGATAGGTGCAGAAGATAGTCCAACACAGAAGAAAGGGAGGCTCGTTGAGGCTCCTTACGATGAGAAACACACCAGGTAGAAAATCTAGTCCATTTTTGGGAGTAGCATTGTCTAGTAGCAGGCTTCTGGAAGCCTCCAAAACATCCCTCACCGCTTTGGAAAACTGGAGGGGAGTTACGTTGAGAGGAACCAAGCTGTCAGGTGGAGAGACTGCAGGTTGGGATGAAGCAGAGATCCTTGTTGCTGAGTAAGCAGTGAAGGAAACACTGGAAGAAGGAATGGCTCCCTGCTGCTGAGTTGAAGTAGAAGGGAGTACCAAGGCTGTCTGGGCCACCGAGGAGCTATCAGAATCATGGTGGCATATTCGGACTTCAGCTTGACCAGAGTCTTTTGAATGAGAGGAAATGGAGGAAACGCATACAGAAAGAGATTCCTCCAGTCCAGAAGAAAGGCATCTGCCTCGAGGCGATGAGGAGTGTAGATCCTGGAGCAGAAGTGAGGCAGTTTGAAGTTGTGGGGAGCCGCAAAGAGGTCTATCTGAGGCGTCCCCCACTGAAAGAAGATCTGATGAAGGGGCTTGGAATGGAGAGTCCATTCATGAGGCTGGAGGAGACTACTTAAGTTGTCTGCCAAGGCATTGTCCGCCCCCTGAATGTAGACAGCTTTGAGGAAGGTGTTGTGGCGAATCGCCCAATCCCAGACTCTGAGAGCTTCCTGGCAGAGGGAGGCCGATCCCGTGCCCCCCTGCTTGTTGACATAATACATGGCGACCTGATTGTCCGTGCAAATGAGGACCACCAGGTCGTGAAGCAGATGTTGAAAAGCTTGAAGAGCATTGAAAATCGCCCTGAGTTCCAGAAGATTGATATGGCACAGCCGGTCCGCACTGGTCCAGAAGCCTTGAGTGCGAAGACCGTCCAGATGATCTCCCCATGCATAGGTCGAGGAATCGGTCGTAAGAACCTTCTGGTGGGGAGGAGTGTGAAACAGCAAACCTCTGGATAGATTTGAAGAGATCATCCACCAACGTAGAGACTGCTGAAGAGCAAGAGTGACCAGGATGTGACGAGTCAAAGGATATGACACCTGTGTCCATTGAGAAGCCAGGGTCCACTGAGGAAGTCTGGAAAAGGAGTCACATGAACAGTAGTGGAGGCCATATGTCCCAGGAGAACCATTATGTGTCTCGCTGAGATGGACTGGCGAGAAGACACTGACTGACAGAGATGAAGAAGAGCTTCCAGGCGCTGTGGAGGAAGGAATGCTCTGAGTTGGACAGTATCCAGAACCACCCCGATGAAGGGAAGAGACTGGGTCGGTTGCAGATGAGATTTTGGGAAGTTGATCTCGAACCCCAGGCTCTGCAGAAACCAAATAATCCGTTGGGTCGCCAAGATGACCCCTGGAGCCGAGGCAGCTTTGATGAGCCAGTCGTCGAGGTAGGGAAACACCTGAAGATCATGGTTCCGGAGTGCAGCGGCCACCACCACCAGACACTTGGTGAAAACTCTGGGAGACGAGGACAGGCCGAAAGGAAGCACTCGATACTGAAGATGCAGATGTCCCACCCGAAATCTGAAGAATTTGCGAGAAGCCGGATGAATGGGTATGTGAGTGTAGGCCTCTTTTAGATCCAGAGAGCATAACCAGTCGTTCTACCCGAGGAGGGGGTAGAGAGAAGCTAGGGTCAGCATGCGAAATCTCTCCTTGACTAGAAACTTGTTGAGCACCCTGAGGTCCAGAATAGGACGCAGGTCGCCCGTCTTCTTCGGAACAAGGAAGTACCGGGAGTAGAACCCCCGGTTGTGTTGTCCACAGGGACCGGCTCGACGGCCCGAAGCCAGAGCAAAGCCTGAGCTTCCTGAAGAAGAAGGGCGGTCTGGGTCAAGTTGGAAGGATACTCTCTTGGAGGATGGTCTGGGGGTACCCGATGGAACTGAAGAGTATCCCTCCCTGATGATGGTAAGGACCCAAAGGTCGGTGGTTATAGCCATTCATCGATGGTAAAAGTGATGGAGGCGACCCCCAATTGGAAATACAGGGGAGAGCAGAACGGTATTGGTTATGCTCCCAACAAGAGAGTCAAAAAGGCTGTGGAGCCTTGGGAACAGCAGAAGGCTGAGGTTTTTGTTGAGACTTCTGCGGGGGCTGTCGCTTCGCTGGTTGCCTCGCAGCGGGAGCCTGCCTGGGAGTGTAATGCCGCTGATATATCAAGGGCGGTTGAGAAGGTCGAGACTGAGCAGGCTTAGGCTTCGGACGAAGGATGGACTGAAATGACTTCTCATGGTCTGACAGCTTCTTCGTCACGGTCTCAATAGACTCGTCAAACAAATCCGCACCTGCACACGGGACGTTGGCAAGCCTGTCCTGGAGGTTCGGGTCCATATCAATGGTCCAAACCATGCCAAGTGACGCATGGCTATGGAACAGGCGGCAGCCCGTGCCGAGAGCTCAAAAGCATCATAGGTGGATTGCATCAATTGAAGACGCAGCTGGGACAGCGAGTCGACGACCTCCTCGTATTCAAAACGAGCTTGAGATTTGATGTAAGGCATAAACTTCCGAAGCACTGGAAGGAAGAACTCCAAATAGGTAGCAAAATGGAAGGTGTAGTTGAGAACTCGGGAAGCCATCATCGAGTTCTGGTAGATGCACCTCCCAAACTTGTCCATGGTCCTCCCCTCTAGGCCCGGTGGCACGGAGGCGTAGACCTGGGACGGATGAGATCGCTTGAGGGAGGACTCGACCAGCAGTGACTGATGGGAGAGCTGGGAGCCCTCAAATCCCTTATGATGCACCGTGCGATACCTGGCATCTAGCTTGCCAGGAACGGCAGGAATGAAATACGTGTTTCAAAACAGCACATGAAGGTTTGGTCGAGGAGCTTGTGGAGAGGCAAGCGAAGAGACTCAGCAGGAGGATGAGGCAGATGCATGGTATCCAGGTATTCCTTGGAGTAGTGGGAACCCGAGTCCAAGGTGATGTCGAGATCATCCGCCATCTGCCTCAGAAAAGATGAAAAAGACAGCTGGTCCGCCAACACAGGACGGTGAGACGGACTTGATGAAGTCGAGGCCTCCTGATCCAAGGAGACATGGGATCTACAAGGAGAGTACGACCTGAAAGTATCCTCGAACTCCGGGCCCGGAGGAGGGGAGACTTCCGAAGATGAATACCCCACACGAGGAAGCTTCTTCTGAGGCGAGACTGTAGAATGCCTGGAGGAATGCCGCGAAGAATGCCTGGAGCGGTGCCCCTCCCTCCGTCTCGAAGGAGATTTGGAACGACGATGCCCAGATGGTTCCGCAGAAGCCTCCAACGAATAGATGGGGCTGGAGGCCGTAGAGCAAAGAGGAGAATGGGCCGACCCCTCTCGAGCAGCATTCCATGGGTCGAGAGATGGCTTGGCAGGAAAGGGGCTTCGGAAGAAGTCCTTCCTACGATGCTCAGGGCTTTGGCAATCTGGAGGCATATCCCAATTGTCTTCGCCCAAGACTGGGATGGGTTCCAGAGGCGGCATCTCACTAAACGAAGCACGCCTCGATGAACTGGCGGCCAAACGTCGAGCCTCCTCGCCAAGCAGCGAGAGCGAGCAGCGAGGCGGAGGAGGAGGAGGAGGAGGCGGCTCGCACCTACGAGGAGGTTCCGCATGCCCATGCTGGATTGTGGCAAGCCACTTGGGCCCCATGATAATCATGATCTCGATGAATTGGGCCTCCAGGGCCGACCACAGCGAAGCCAACAAGGGGGGAGCCGCAGCTGAAGTGGGACCCCCCTGTACGGTCTTCGCGGTCCCGTGTGGTCGAGTGCTTAGCCTTAGAAGCCTTAGGCACCTTAAGAACCAACGGGGGAACGGTCTGAGGAGATACCTGATCTGAGGAGACCGAAGAAGGCACCGGAGCAGGAGGCGGGGGTCGAAGCCGGAACGAAGGAGGCCGGCTTCAGCAGACCCGATGCAGGAGTAGATGACAACTTTGCAGGCGAAGCTGAAGCGCCGGTCGAATTCGAAGGTTCCTTGGAAGCATCCATCGCGAACATCGACTCCCACAGGAAACAGCGACGCTTGAAAGCACCTGCTGTTAGAGTGGAACAAGGCCGGCACGATTTCGGAAGATGTTCAGGTCCGAGACACTGTAAACAGCGTCGATGCAGGTCCGTCAACGAAATCGCAAGCTGGCACTTGACACACTTTTTAAAACCGGTAATAGGTCGAGACATAGGCCGAAAAAGCTCCGCCGCTAGATCGAAGCAGCGGGGCCCCAGCCACGCGGCTGACCCGGTCGAATCTATGGGAAAAATTTAAAAAAAAAAAAAAAATAAGAAAACGACAAAATAAAACACACGATTAAGAGAAATTAAACTCAAAACCGCGGCACTAGAAGGCAAGAACACGGGTTCATTCAGCGCAGAGAGTTGAAGCAAACTTCTCAGCTCCGCGGAAAGAAAAGAACTGAGGAAACACGCCCGGTGCATCGGGCGGGAAGGCACTCGCGCATGCGCGGTGCGGGCATCTCGAAACTTCTGAAGTTTCTTCAAGAAGTTGAAGTTTCTTGTGAGACGTCCGCATCGGGGCTCTGTCGGATGACATCACCCACTAGTGAGAATACCTGCCTGCTTGTCCTGGGATAATGTGATATACATCATTCAATGCCCAGGATGCAAACTTCTATATGTTGAAAAAACAAAACGTAAAATTAAAATATGCACTATAGAACATACAAATTGCATTTTGAGAAAAGTCACATCAGCTCCAATTGTTAACCACTGGCTTGAGTTGGATCATACAGTTCAGGATCTTAAATACTTCACTTAATTTTTCTCATGGGTATAGGCTTTTATCTATATTAATCTTGCCGAGACCACACATGGTATGTAATCCCTTATGATTAACCCTCCTTCTTCGCATATATTTTTATATTTACGTCTAATTTTACAATTGCACATGACGTGAACTTATGTGGCTTTTAGGCCAGGCACTATCTTTTGTTCAACATCATTGTACACCAGGGGTGCCAAAAATGTTGATCGCGATCGACCAGCAGATCTCAAAGGCAATGTGAGTCGATCGCGGAGCCCATCCCGGGATAGACTCGCGTTGCCTTTGTGTTCTTATCTCCTTGCTTCCCCGATGCCAGGCGTGTACAAGCGCTGGGCCCACAAACCTTCCCACACAACGTCAATTCTAACATCGGAGAGGAAGTTCCAGGCCAGCCAATCACTGCCTGGCTGGCCCGAAACTTCCTCTCCATCAGAATTGACGTGAGGGTGGGGGAGAAGAGGCTTGTGGGCCCGGCGCTTGTATGCGCCTGGCATTGGAAAGCAGGGAGAAATCAGCAGTGGTGGCTTGCGGGGGGTGGGGGGGGCGGCAGGGAGAGAGAAAAAGAGAAAGAAAGAAAGGGGGCAGGGAGAGAGAAAGAAAGACAGAAAGACAGGGGGCAGGGAGAGAGGAAGGAAAAGTTGGACTCATGGAGGGACATAGGGAGATGTTGGTTGGGAAATGGAATGAGGTTTGGAGGAGACGAAGCATGCATGCAGGAGGAGAAAGAAAGAAATATTGGATTTACAGTCAGAAGAAGGAAGTGCACCATGAAATCACCAGACAGCAAAGGTAGGAAAAATAATTTTATTTTCAATTCAGTGATCAAAATGTGTCCTTTTTGAGAATTTATATCTGCTGTCTATATTTTGCACTTTGGCCCCATTTTACTAAATCGAGATAGCGTTTTTTAGCGCAGGGTGTCTATGAGCATTGGAAGCAGCGCAGGGCATTCAGCGCAGCTCCAAGCGCTAAAACCCGCTTTTGTGGTTTAGTAAAAGGGGAGGGGGTATACTTGTTCAAGTTTCAAGTTTATTAGGTTTCTTGATTAATCGCTTAATCAGACTTCTAAGCGACGTACATATTGAAATTTACATTTGTTAGGTGACAATACAATACATAAAATACTTAAAAAGGACTAAATTACACTCAATTTAACATATTCTTAACATTAGGTGAGGAGGGATGAAATACAATTCATTAAAGTAAAGAAAAGACATTAAGGGAAAATACAAGAGGGTAACAAATAAAAAATATAATAAAAAAAGTAGGGTAATAAGATAATAAAATTAGTTTGTCTATTTTTGTATAGTTGTTACTGAGATGACATTGTATATTTTAAAGTCATCTAACTTGACCTCTTTGAAAAAAAAACCTTGAATATAGATGATAATTAACATTTTCTCTGCGTACAGTGTGCTTTGTGGTTTTAAAAATGTTATTGTTGGTAGATCAACATTTTGACTTGGTCATTTTAAAAGTAGCTTGCAAGCCAAAAATGTGTGGGCACCCCTGCTGTAACTGCACATTACATTGACTTCTTACCCACATCTGGTCTTCACTCATACATAGGATTACATTCATCCATTCTGTTTTGATCACCACAGTCACATTTTCACTGGTTAACCTCACTGGTAGCATTCACCAACATGCACTTCTATCACAATACGTTATTATCAACATAAGTTTATACATACCCATTTATACTCCTAGGACCTCTGAAGAAGACACTTAGGTTGAAACACGAGCCGTGTTGGGTCCCCTTTCCAAGTTGTGGATATAATTTATTGATTTTGAATAAAAGTCTCAATCAGCAACATTCTTCTCCACAGTTATTTTGGTTTGTTTTGGAGGAGTACTGAGCACAGGGTATAAAAATTTACCATAATGGTTAGCAACACTTATTTATAAAAAAACATTTTCAGAATAGATTTAGTAATTTATAAATAAGAAATAAGAAACCAATATTCAGCATTATATTTTTTGAATAATTGGTATATATGAATGCGGTTTTTATAGAAAATTTCCCAATTCAATTGGGTAGGGGGGGTATTTTATTAATATGTATTTATGTGATTATAGAATTTATAGTAGGGAGGGATGGGAAGGGGGAGGGATAAGAATTTATGTAATATACAAATGATAGAATATAAGTGATATTTTTATTGTTAATGTGATTAAATATACATATACACTTAATGCAATTTTGAAAATGAATAAAGAATTTAAAAAAAAAAAATAAGAAAATTTCCCAATTATTTGAGCTAACAGGAAAGTCTGGCCACCTGCATTTTCAGGGAGGCTAGCAAAGCTTTTCTCCAATCCAGCCTGAAGTAAAGCCAAGATAACTGGAAAAGGAGCCTGTAGTGCAGGGGTGCCCAACACGTCGATCGCGATCGACCGGTCGATCGGGAAGGCAACGCCAGTCGATCTCGTGTTGCCGTTCCAATCGGCCGGCCGATCAGCCTTCCTCTCCCCAAGGTTCCCCACCGGAATCTCCCCAAGGTTCCCCACGCACACTCATTCTTGCTGCGCCCTTCCTGCCCGACTGCCAGAACCAGTCTTCCGACTGGGGGATGAAGTCACTTCCTTTGGGAGAAGGCGGGAGGGAGGTCTAGGGAAGTCACGACCCTTGAGAGCTGAGCGCCGGCTGCCCCTGGCGGAATTGACAAGCCAGACTGGAGAAAGGCGGTCGGGAGCAGGAGGTGCTCTGCCCAAAAATGCCGGAGCTGCTGCTGCTGCTCTGACGTCTTGAGCCTGAAAATGGGAAGTTGAGTGTTGTGCTAAAAAGAGACTGGAACGGCTCTCATGGAAGACTGGCTTTTTTTCTTTTCTTTTCCTCGGCCCTGGGGATCCAGAGATTTGGGCCTGCAGAAGCCTAACGCTGACCAGCATTCCTCTCCCCGACATCAATTCTTACATCGGAGAGGAATTTCTGGGCCAACCAATCGCTGCCTGGCTGGCCCGGAACTTCCTCTCCGACATCAGAATTGAAGGGGAGCAGAATGCTGGTCAGTGCAAGGCTTCTGCATGCAGAGCTTGGGGGGCGGTGGCTTGGAGGCCTGTTCCCCGGTGGCGATGGCAAACCTAGTGGCTTGGGGGAGGGCAGGGAGAAAGAAACAAAGGGGGCAAGCAGGGAGACAGAAAGAAAGTGGGCATGGAGAGAGAGAGAAAGAAAGAACAGGAGGCAGGGAGAAAGAAATAAAAAGTTGGGGGAGAGAATGAGGTATAGAAGAGAGAAAGCATATAGGAGGCTGAAAGAAGGAGTGGGCTGAAATCAGAAGATGTCAGAAGAAGTGCAGCCAGTGTGAAGTGAGTAGAAGTCAGAAGAAGAAAGTGCAACCAGAGACTCATGAAATCATCAAACAAAAGTAGGAAAAATTATTTTATTTTCAATTTAGTGATCAAAATGTGTCTGTTTTGAGAATTTATATCTGCTGTCTATATTTTGCACTATGGCTCCCTTTTACTAAACCACAATAGCGGTTTTTAGCGCAGGGAGCCTATGAGCGTCAAGAGCAGCGTGGGGCATTCAGCGCAACTCCCTGCGCTAAAAACTGCTATGTGGTTTAGTAAAAATGGAGGGGTTATATTTGTCTATTTTTGTATGGTTGTTATTGAGATGACATTGCATAGAGTCATCTGCCTTGACCTCTTTGAAAAAAACCCGGAATATGAATGATAATTAACATTTTCTCTGCCTTTCAGTGTGCTTTGTGGGGTTTTTAAAAATTTTTTTATTGTTGGTAGATCATTTTGACTTGGTCATTTTAAAAGTAGCTCGCAAGCCCAAAAAGTGTGGGCACCCCTGCTGTAGTGGATCCACCCAGTCCTTTTCACATCACTGTTGAAAAGCCTTCAAAGCTTTAGCATAGGAGGCTATAGTAGACAGCTTCTTAGCCCGGAGGAGAGTAGCAATAGCCACGTCTGAATGAAAGATTAGGTTTCTTACCTCTGCTAATCTTCCTTCTTGTATAACTTCTCTGGATGCTGAATGGATGGGATCTTGTATCTCTATTAGCTTCAGCTGTAGACAACTAAAAGATGATCCCTCTCCTTTGGACTATCAGCCCGGAAGCTTGCTCAGTTAGTAGAAAAGCCATGTAGACCTATGACAACAGGAAACAGAAGAAAAGAAAGAAATCTAATATTTCATTCTTGTACAATCTCTCTGGATGCTGAACGGATGGGACGTATCAAAGCCGTCCTAAAACTCAGAGGGGGGGGGGGTCCGATGAGCCCGCTGAAAGAACAGAAGCGCCAAAGGCCGTATCACCCTTAGCCGCCTGGAAAAGTTATGAAGGGAAGCCCACGTGGCCGCCCGACAAATCTCTGCAGGCGAGACCGCATGAAATTCCGCCCACGAGTAATCCATTCCTCTGGTAAAGTGAGCCTTCACCCCAAGGGGAGGCTTCTTCCCCGCCGCCACATAGGCCATGGAAATAGCCGCTTGTATCCAATGCGAAACAGTAGTCTTAGTAGCAGGCCGACCATGACGCGCGGGGCCTGCCAGGACAAACAGATGGTCTGACAGACGGCAGTTGTTAGTGGCCTCCAGGTATCTCAAGAGAAGACGTTGGACATCCAGAGACCGCAGAACAGTCCTGAGACTTGTAACCCGAAGGAACAAAGGCTGGCAACCGAACTTCCTGGTTGATGTGGAAAAAAGAAACCACTTTCGGAAGAAATGAAGGCAGAATCCTCAAAATCACAGCCGACTCCGTAATGCGGAGAAAAGGATCTCTGCACAACAAAGCTTGAAGCTCTGATAATCGCCGTGCAGAAGTGATCACCACCAGGAAGACTGTCTTAATGGTAAGATCTTTCAGAGAGATCGCATCCAGGGGTTCATAGGGTGGACGAGTCAGGGAACGCAGGACCAAATTCAGGCTCCATGAAGGACAAGGCTGTCGCAAGGGAGGCCTCAGCCTCCCTGCCCCCCTCAAGAACCGGACAATATCCGGGTGAGAAGCCAGAGAACCCCTGAACGAAGAGGGACCCAAACAGGAGAGTCCTGCCATCCGAATACGTAGAGAAGAGACTGCCAGATCCTTCCTGAGGCCATCCTGCAGGAAGTCCAGAACCTGAGCCACCGACGGGACCAAAGGGTGCACCTAGAGCCCCGCACACCAAGCCTGAAAACACCTCCAGGCTTTCGTTTAGGCTGAGACTGTCAATATCTGCTTGCTCTGCAGGAGTGTGGCGATAACCGCAGAGGAATACTTCCTGGCCATCAAGGCTGCCAGCTCAAGTGCCAGGCCGTAAGACCAAAGCAGTCCAGCTCTTGAAGAGTACACAGACCCTGCGTGAGTAACTTCCGATGGCAAGGAAGATGCAGACTGCTCCCGGAACTCAACTTCACAAGATCATCTGGGCCAGTCTGGAGCCACAAGGATCACCGGACCCCGGTGCAAGGACATCCGGCGCAAAACACACCCTATCATGGGCCATGGAGGAAAGACATACAGAAGTTCCCCTGTGGGCTAAGGTTGAACCACAGCGTCGAGTCCGACGCTGCCGACTTCTCGTCGTTGGCTGAACAATCTGTCCACCTTCCTGTTCACTGAGGATGCCATCAGATCGAAGGTAGGACGCCCCCAGTGGCGCACTAGGTCCTGAAAGTCAGCTAGGATAGGGACCATTCTCTCTGGTCCAGAGACTGATGACTGAGGAAGTCTGCCTGAACATTGTTGACGCCGGCCACATGAGCCACGGATAAAGCCAAGAGATAACGCTCCACCCATGCAAAGAGCATCTGAGCTTCCAATCCCAGCCAGGGACTCCTCGTGCCCCCTTAACGGTTGACATAGGCAACAGCCGTCACATTGTCCGAGAACACACAGACAGCCTCTTCCAGTGGAGATTCACTTGGAACTGTAGCAGAGCTAACCGGATCGCTCGTAGCTCCAGCCGATTGATCGACCATTGGCTCTCTCTCAGTGTCCAGCGGCCCTGGACTGGGACGAACATGCAAACTGCTCCCCAACTGGAGAGACTCGTGTCCGTAGTCAGGGTCACCCAATCCAAGACCCACAGAGGAAGACCTGTGGACAGAGTGACTGGGTTCAACCACCACAGCAAACTGCAGCGAGCCGCTGCCAACCAAGGCAGCTTCATCCCCAGCGCATCTCTCTGGGGATTCACCTCGACAAAAGTGAAAACTGAAGTGGACGCAGGCGAGCTCTTGCCCACGGAATCACGTCTATGGTTGCGACCATGAGACCCAACACCTGCAGGTACTGCCAGGCCGTCGGATCAGGAACCAACATGCTCCAAATCGCACTCCTGAGTTTCAGTTTTTTGGATTCTGGAAGAAATAGCCGGCTCATAACCATGTTGAACCGGATACCCAGGTACTCCAACTCCTGGGTCGACACGAGGCAACTCTTCTTCAGATTGATCACCCATCCAAGACGCTCCAGGAGACACCCCACTTGGCGAACCGCCAAGCGGCCCTGCTCCGAGGGAGCTCTGATCAGCCAATCGTTGAGGTATGGATGCACCAACACACCCAGAGATCGCAGATGGGCAGCCACCACCACCATGATCTTGGTAAAGGCTCTGGGCGCCGACACCAAACCGAAAGGGAGCGCTGCAAACTGGAAATGCCTCCTGAGAACATGAAACCGCAGGAACCTCCGATGAGCTGGGAAAATTGGGATGTGAAAATTGGGACATTTCCGTGAGATCCAAGGTAGCCAAAAACTCCCGGGTGCCACCGCTGCTATTACAGAATGCACCGTTTCCATCCAGAAACGTGGAACTCGCAAGAATGCATTCACTGCTTTGAGGTCCAGAATTGGTCTGCAATCGACGGAGTCCTTCTTTGGCACGATGAAGTAAATCGAGTAATTCCTGCAGCCCAAGTCGTCCTGTGGGACCTGCACTATGGCCGCCAGATCTAGCAATTGGCACACGGTAGCGCACACCTTGCTGTCCCTGTCCAGACTGCCCTTGGGAGAGGACATGAAGAAGTCTGCCGGCAGCCAGAAATAGTGCGCTTGCAGACCTTCCCCGAGTACCTCTAGAACCAACTGATCTGAGGTAATCCTCAGCCATTTCGGAAGGAAGGCCGACAGCCACTTCCGATTCAGGGAGGCCCCGCCAGAGCCCTAGCATCATAATTTTCTTTTGGAAGGGACCGAAGGTCGAGAGTTGGGAGACTGCGGGCGCACTGTACCTCCAAAGCTGTCCCGCCACAGGGGGTCCAGAGAACTGCAAGGTTTTCCAGAAGGGACGAAAATTCAGCCGCCCCAACCTCCTGGGCGGACGAGATCTAGGACCAGGAAGCACCTTAGGCTTACGATCCTGCACATTCACCATAAGTTCATCCAAACCCTGACCAAATAAGAGCGAACCCCTGAATGGCAGCTTGCTCAGAGTAGCCCTGGATGAAGAATCACCCAACCACTGGTGAATCCATAACATTCCTTTGGATGATGGAGACAGAAAGGGAGTGATAAAGGAGGAAAAAGAGGTAGCCGACAGGTTAAACAAATTTTTCTCGTCAGTCTTCACAAGCGAGGACACATCCAGTGTACCAGAACCCGACGTGATCTTCCATGGAGACCAAGAAGAAAAACTGTCAACAATAGAGGTGAGCCATGAGGATGTCCTCCAACAGATAGATAGATTGAAAAGCGACAAATCACCAGGCCCGGACGGTATCCACCCTAGGGTACTAAAAGAACTAAGAAATGAGATAGCGGGAATATTCCAACGAGTTTGCAACCTATCCTTAAAAACTGGAGAGATCCCGGAGAACTGGAAGATAGCAAATGTTACACCTATCTTTAAAAAGGGGTCAAGAGGAGACTCGGGAAACTACTGACATCGGTTGCGGGCAAGATGGTAGAAGCACTGATAAAGGACAGCATCTGTGAGCACATCGAAAAAAATGGGCTGATGAAAGCGAGCAAACATGGCTTCTGCAAGGGAAGATCATGCCAAACAAACTTACTGCACTTCTTTGAGGGGGTAAATAGTCAGTTGGACAAAGGGGAACCCGTAGACATCATTTACCTCGACTTCAAAAAGGCCTATGACAAGGTACCCCATGAGCGGCTACTTAGGAAGCTGTGGAACCACGGGGTGAAAGGGGATGTGCACAGATGGGTCAAACATTGGTTGGCAGGCAGAAGGCATAGGGTTGGAGTGAAGGGTCATTACTCGAGCTGGAGGAAGGTCACGAGCGGGGTTCCGCAGGGGTCTGTACTCGGAACGCTGCTGTTCAATGTATTTATCAATGACCTGGAAACGGGGACGAAGTGTGAAGTTATCAAATTTGCGGATGACACTAAACTCTGTAGAAGGGTTAGAAATGCGGAAGAGTGTGAGGACCTACAAAGGGACCTAAGCAAACTGGAGGAGTGGGCGAATAAATGGCAGATGGACTTCAATGTGGGGAAATGCAAGGTCATGCATTTAAGGAGAAAAACCCCGATGTTCAGCTACCAAATGGGGGGATTAGTATTAGAGAGAAGTAGCCTTGAAAGAGATTTGGGTGTACTGGTGGACACAACAACAGAGTCAACAGCACAATGCGCAGCAGCCGCGAAGAAGGCAAACAGAATGTTGGGTATTATTAAGAAGGGTATCACGACCAGAACAAGAGAAGTCATACTGCCGTTGTATCGGGCAATGGTGCGCCCACATCTGGAGTACTGTGTTCAGTATTGGTCACCGTACCTTAAGAAGGATATGGCAATACTTGAGAGGGTCCAGAGGAGAGCGACACGAATGATTAAGGGCATGGAAAACCTTTCATACACTGAAAGATTGGAGAGACTGGGGCTCTTCTGCCTGGAAAAGCGGAGATTCAGAGGAGACATGATAGAGACCTACAAGAAGGGCATAGAGAGAGTAGAGAGGGACAGATTCTTCAAACTTTCAAAACATAAAAGAACAAGAGGGCATTCGGAAAAGTTGGAAGGAGACAGATTCAGAACGAATGCTAGGAAGTTTTTCTTTACCCAGCGTGTGGTGGACACCTGGAATGCGCTTCCAGAAGACGTAATAGGACAGAGTACGGTACTGGAGTTCAAGAAAGGATTGGACAATTTCCTGCTGGAAAAAGGGATAGAGGGGTATAGATAGAGGGCTACTGCACAGGTCCTGGACCTGTCGGGCCGCCGCGTGAGCGGACTGCTGGGCATGATGGACCTCGGGTCTGACCCAGTAGAGGCACTGCTTATCTTCTTATGTTCTTATTCTCCTAGCAGAAACTGAATAAGCTCCCAGCTTAGCAAAAACCTTCAAAATATCTGACAAAATAATTCACTCCAGAGACCAGGAAATCAAGATCCCGAAGGACAACTTCCTCAGGATCCTGACGAAGTTTAGTATGACATGCTCGGGCCACAAAAAAAGTGGCCGCTGCAGCTTGCACCCCTGTCGCAGCAGAATCAAAAAGACTCTTCATGACAAAATCCAGTTTATGGTCCAGGACATCCTTCAGGACCACCCCTCCATCCGAGGGCAAGGAAGCACGTTTAGTTAACTGAGCCACCGCCGAATCCACCCTCGGCGGAACTGGGCGCTTGGAAAATTCCGAAGCCATGGGATACAATTTTGCCATGGCCCTAGCACACTTCAGGGGACCCTCCGAGGCCTTCCAAACCTCCAGAAGCATTTCCGCCAAATCCGTGTGATCTGGAAAGGAAGAGGAAAGCGGGGGCTTAGAACTCATTACGGAACACTCTGTCTGAACCGCGGTGTCAGAATCAAGTTTCAACGTCTGCAGGGATTCAGAGATAAGATCAGGAAGGTGACTGGACTTAAATAGCCTGCGCACCGCCTGATCCTCACCTAGATCGTGGACCCCAGAGCTCCAGGAATCCCCGATATCCGTTAGGCTAGCCACTTCAGCGGAGCTCTCCAAAGAGCCATGCGACAGAAATTGACGAAGGCAGTGAGGCAATAGCAGGAAGTTGCCTCTGGCTTTCCGGCAGACTAGCAAGAGAGCAGACTGACATGCTGGAATCCAAATTGTTGCACCGGAGTTTGAGGGGGGACACAGTCACAGCCTGCTTTCGCACGAAAGCCTGATACATCATATCCACAAATTCCAGCGGAAAATAGTCCCCAGCAGCCAGGGCCGATCTGTGGGACTCAGATTTGGAGTGTTCTGAAGACTTATGAGACTTATCCCCGGAACTGCGCTTATGTTTCGCATCCTCACCCAAAATTTGGCATCACAGACACTGGAATCGCATATCCGGTGGAATCGGAGGCAATTAGAACCTCCCCGGAGGATAGTGCAGCATCCACGCACAGTTCACGTCCCTCACAGGCCGCAGCGCATGTAGCACATGTCTGCGAATCCGCAAGCCATCCGCCACATTTAAGGCATGAATCCATGCCATCTGTCCTGAGGTGGCCATCTGTGAAGTTTGGAGGAAAAACAAAGTTTCTAAGTCCATAAAATACAGTTTTCAAAACTTTAAAGTAAATCCAAGATGGCCACCGTGGGTGCTGATTTTGACAAAAAAACGGCTGTTAAAAACGCAGGAAAACACTAAAAACAGTGAAATTAGGATTTTACAGGTGTGGGCATGTAAGGAAACCCTCCCAAAACCCCGATTTGAAGCCCCCCCCCCCCAAATTGGCAAGCTTTGCGACTCACAGACATCACAGAGATATGTGCTGCAATGAAAGTTTATGGCAACCTGTAAAACACAATACAAGCAAGGAGATCAGTACCTCAGGAGCTGAATAAACTGAATATTTCAGGTCTTCTGACCGCCTCACCTCCCCTGCCACCTCAGATCACAACCATCAGGACCCCTCAGGGAAATCAGGGAAGACATGCATCGCGGTTCCGATCTCGGCGTACCTCCTCGGAACCGCAGCAGCCTGCGCTCTACCTCTTTGCGGACGAACCAGGGGAGAGATGGCTCCCGAACCTGGAGACCCGATCCAAACTGCAGGCTGTCCAGAGGGCTTATTGCAGTTTCAGGCTTACAGAGCACCCTCCGGAAGCAGACAAACTTTAAAATGTCTGCGATCTCCCACCGAAGGATCATTCGTACGAGTTGATCCGCAGCACGTGGACAAACCCGCGAAAAAAAAATCAAAAAGGACTAGGAAAATAAAACAAACCATGAGCGGAATTAACTAAGATGATATCATGCAGAGAAGCTGCAGAACAAACTGAGCAACACAGGAAGCTCCCAGGCAGGTAGCCTAAAGGGGAGGGATCATATTTTAGTTGCCTGCAGCTGAAGCTAATAGAGATAGAAGATCCCATCCGTTCAGCATCCAGAGAGATTGTACAAGAATATCCTTTGCGCATTATAGTCTTGCGCTCAAGAGCCATGCCAAAGCCCTGTGGATTCTCCATGGGAACTGGCCCCTGACTCAGAAGCCCATAATAAAGAAGCAGCTTGAGGTTCCTGTCACACTGAAGACATACTAGGTCCACATATCACAGTTGGCGAGACCAGTCTGGAGCCTCAAGGATCACGAGACCCAGATGAGTCACGATCCTATGAATGATCCAGCCCACCATGGGCCAAGGGGGGAAATCAAAGAAAACCATTGTGCAGCCAGGGCTGGACCAATGCATCCAACCCAGAGTTTCCAGGTTCCTTTCCTCCACGGAGAGCTGCTGTCGCAGTCTGGTGTGGAAGGCCTGAGCAGCAAAGGAAGCAGCAACAACATTGGTCCCCAGAGCAAGAGCTTCAAATTGCTTTTTCAAAATCATGTCCATCTTGTGGTCCTGAGCATTTTTCAACATAATACCACACTCACTCGGGAGAGCCAAATGTTGTGGCACCTTTAGCTGGTCAAACAGCTGCTGGAACTCCGGTGCCATGGGATAAAGCCTGGACATGGCCTTGGCAATCTTCAGGGACCCCTCTGAGGTCTCCCATTGTTCTGTAACCAGTGCAGTAATATCCAGATGCAGAGGAAAAAAAGGAGGTCTGAGCATTAAGAGCCACTCATGACCGTGCACTGGGAAGTGGAGGTTGGAGCCTCCAGCTTTAGCTCTTTAATAGCATCGGCAATAAAGTGGTGCACAGAGACTGACTTGAAGAGGCTGTGGATCTTAAGGTCATCTCCCTGGTCAGAAGACAGGGAGGCCTCTTGACTGCTGGACCCAAACAGAGAGCAAGAGTCATCCAGGACTGAATCCAAGTCCTGAGACAAAAAAAGCAAGGAGTTTGACCTCCAGTCTGGCCAGTCTGTCTTCGAAAGGTCATTGGAGACAGAGTCCAGTCTGTTCAACTGAGAAGCAGACACCGGAGAGCTAGGCACTTCCTGGATAGACAGCTGCGTGCCCGAAGGCTGTGCTAACTGACTTGGTCTCATCATAAAGACTCTACATATCAGATTTACAAATTCTGGTGAGAAGCCTTGTGCAGGGGAAGCAAATGAAACCTGCAGAACCTCCGGCTGGGCTCTCAGTTCTGTAGACTTCACTTCTTGTCATTGTGAGATGGGGATCCAGGTGGGACTTTTAACCCAGCTCTTGGACCCACAGCAGATCCTTTGAAGACATGGATGGGGCTAAGCACTAAGCTCCCACCCCTCCTTCACATATGCAGTGGCACACAGTACATGGACACTCCCTGCCAAACACCTTCACAATTTTTACAAACACCTTCACAATTTTTACAAGTTACAGTGTTCTCACACCCTGAGGAGTCAATCCCAGTCGATTAAAATAAAAATTGAGGGGTTTTGAGGCAGCTAAAGGCATTTGAAAAAAAGAGCAAATGAAATCCAAGATGGCTACCGCCAGAAAAATCACACCAAAAACATGGACACTTAACTGAAAGATCAAAATCAATGAAAAAGATTGTTTTAGAGGTGGGAGACCTAAACCCTAACCTCAGAAACCCTCAAATTTAAGATTTTTAAACCCACCCCAATTTTCCCATAGAAAATAAATTGTATTCGCAGTTCTGTGGTGGTGCCTGCCTGTCAGCTGTTACAGTGCAGCTGGAGAGGAGGAAAGGACTTTCTGCTTCAGATGTTTCCAAATCAAGAAATCTTCAGATGTTTCCAAACCAAGAAATCTTTAGGCTGTTAGTCAGATCGACCCCGACCTCCACCCCTATTGAACCTCGTAGCTTGAGAGGGATGGGCAAACTCCATAGCTGGCACCCCAAGGGTTCTTACACAGAATCCCCACAGCCTGTGCTCAAGCAACTGAGAAACTCTGAAGGCGAGCTGGCTCCCAGGGGAATGGACCCTGAATCTTGAAGACTCACAGCAGGCTGGCTCCCCTGGTCCACCCGAAGGTTTGCCCTGCAGAGCTGCAGTCTGGCTCAGCAAAATCTGCATTCTTTCCCAGGCAGAGGATCCGCAAGAATAGGGTCTCAGGACACCAAAGCCTCAGAAAAACAAACTTAAGGCCGAAAAGAAAAATTACTATATTTTTCACTCCATAAGACACACTTCCCCCCCCAAAAAAAACTGGGTGGAAAAAAGGGTGCATCCTATGGAGCTAATACCCAACCCCCTCCCCCCATTACCTTATTTAGATTGGCGCCTGTCGCTCGCTGTAAGTAGAGGAAGGGAATGGCCAGGTAGGTGCAGCGATTGCACACCGCCGGCCCAGAAACCTTACCTCTGATGTCAATTCTGACGTCAGACAGAAGGTCCGGGCCGACCTTCTCTCCGACGTCAGAATTGACGTCGGGGATAAGGCTTCTGGTGCTGGCGGCGTGCAATCACTGCACCCGCCTGGCCCTTCCCAGCAATTTATTCTGTTCGGAGGGAGTGAAGTGCCGCTGGGTCCCCGCTCAGTCCTCGCTCTTGGGCCACGCTGATGAGTTCGACCCGCTACTTTAGCCAGGAGTCCCCTCCGTCTCTTCGTGGATGTGTCCTCACAGCGGCAGCAGCGGGAGGCAATGAAAACCAGCGGGCGGGCAGGCTTGGGGGGGCGGAAGAGGACAGAGGCTGGAAGGCAGTGTTAGGCCTGAGTTGGGGGGAGGGGGAAGAGGTCAAAGGCTGTAAGGCAGTGAGGAGAACATAGAAGGGAGGGAGGAAAAGACAATTGTTGGGCCTGAATTTGGGGGGGGGGAAGAGGACAAAGGCTGGAATGCAGTGAGGGGAACATAGGAGGGAGGGAGGAAGGGACAATTTGTGGGCCTGAGTTAGGAAAGAAATAAATAAATCACCAGACAACGGGGTGAGGAAGAGGACAAAGGCTGGAAGGCATTGAGGGGGACATAGGAAGGAGGGAGGGAAGAAGTGACAATTTTGGGGCCTGAGGAAAGAAAGAAAGAAAAATCACCAGACAACAAAGGTAGGAAAAATGATTTTATTTTCAATTTAGTGATCAAAATGTGTCAGTTTGGAGAATTTATATCTGCTGTCTATATTTTGCACTATATTTGTCTATTTTTCTATAGTTGTTACTGAGGTGACATTGCATATTTTAAAAAGTCATCTGCCTTGACATCTGTGCCTTGTCCCAGCCTACCACTAGACCACCAGAGGAGGGACAGGGTGCAGAGCCTGGCAGGGAGGGGGGGACAGAGTGCAGAGCCTGGCAAGGAGTGTGGGGTTGGGTGCAGAGCCTGGCAGGGAGAATTTGGTTCAGAATTTTTTTTCTTGTTTTCCTCCTCTAAATCTAGGGTGTGTCTTATGGTCAGGTGCATTTTAAGGAATGAAAAATACGGTAAACTAAGTAGAACAGATCAAAACTCCCTCTGCACAGTTTACTTGCAAAAGAAAAGACTGGAAGATGACACTATGCTCAGCTTTCATGTGGGAGGTGCTCAAAACTGCAAGCATTCGCACTTCTGCAAGTCCAGGTCACGGGAACAAATTTATTGCCATATATACGGACTCCATCTTTATTTTCAAAGCACAGACACACAAAGTGCCATAGATTTCTATGGTACTTTTTGTTGTCTACGTGCTTTTTAAAATGAGCCCCAAAGTCTCTTTTCATGCAGCATGTAGAGCAGTTTTCTAAACCTGAGCTGCAAATTCACTAAAGATATTTATCATAAGTATAATTTCAGCAAGTGTTTAGGGTGTCATACAATATTTATGACCTCATTTTAAAATTTCATGATGGAAGAGAAGCTGGTTATTAAAACTGAACTTTCACTTTTAGGTTTTCCTTAGTGTTGTTCCTGTGTATGTCCTTCATGAACAAGCAAATACCAAAATTAAAGCATTCTCTGTCCACAGTACAACAAAAAACGCTCACAAAACTGCCATAATCAGAACGGAGGTGGTGTGTTCTTTCCTCTAGCTCTGTCCATATAATAAGTTCAATTGGCTCTCCATCAGCAGTTTCAGATAGCCAACAGTCAGAAGTCTTAAAGACTTTTATCTCTTTCCCTTTATTTTACTACTAAAATGAAAGCCAAGTTGTCAGAAGCCAGGGATGTGTTACATAGTGTAAATCACCCAGTCACAGATTTGATATGCATGTTTTTTTTTAACATGGTACCATCTGCTGTGCTGTTCATAAAAATAGACTTAGTTCACAACTGTCCTTAAAATAAAAACAATTGTCAGGATCACAGTTAAAACAACACTCTGAAGCTTAGTCACAAAATTAAACTTTCTAAAAGCATAGACACTAGTGTGACTTACCTGAAAATAAAAAAATGCTTGGCCAAACCAATAATGCATTATAGTAATTTGAGTAGCATCATATTTCAGGATGTTCCAGATAAATGTCATCATTATATTCTGGATTAACAAACAAAATACCAGAACTGGAAGATTATGAGGTCGAAACAATAGAGCTATTAAGAGAACTAGTCCACTGTATATTTCCCATAATCCTTTACACTTTGTCTTGGAATCACTAATGAAGAGTTGGGATTTAAGCAAGTCTTTGGTGCCAGTGAAAAGAATTCCAAGAACAAAAACATAAACAAAGCGAGCTTCAATAATCCCCCTAAAAAAAAAAAAGCAAAAGATGAACAGTACATTAAACACAATTATTCACATCTGCTTATATTATACAGCTTTAAACATATAAAGTTGCTCTAATATACAGTAAAGGCGTGTGCACCAAAAGTGTAGAAATTTTATGTGCACAGAATTAGACAAGTTAACTGATTTTCATGCTGGCTATACAGCTGCAAAATCTGTGTGCACTTTTTACCCCTAGGCTTTGCAATAATTTTGAAAGTAGAACTATGTCTGAACGAGGGCAATTTTCTAGGCTAAATAGTTTCCCCTAAAAAATGACTGCCCTGTATGGAATAAAAACATTCACTTAATTTTGAATTTTGATTTTAACTGGAAATCACATACCCATGGGGCATTTGAGGAAATAATTTAAAATTCCAAAAATATTCCTTCTTGCTGCAATTCCATGCAGCAAGACATGTCCTCTTTTTTAGAGGACTGTCCAGGCGTCTGAAAGGCTTTTCAAAATCTGTCACTTTGTCCGGGTTTTGAAAAGCTTCAAGCTCAGGGCCACATCTGGAAGGCCTCTGTGCATGCACGGAGACAATGCGATGATGTCACATGCATGCGTGTGCCTTCATCACATCACACCTGTGCATGTTCATAGGCCCTCCAAATGCAGCTCTGAGCTCAAGAAGAGATTTGGGGGTTGGGCTGGGGTGGAATGGAGCGTGACTTGGGTGGAACAGGGTGGGGCTGGATAGAACTGGGCAGGCTTGGGGCAGGGCCACATGTCTGGATTTTACAGTCATAAAATCTGGTAACCCTAGTCATCTGGCTGCTGCCAGCATGGAACTTGCTTTTCTTGTTGCAATGAAAATTAAACTGAAGGGCTACAGTGAAAAAGAAGCTGTCTTTGGTGATGCCAGCCTCAAGAGACAGTGGTGATGAGCGCATTTTCTTCTGCCATCTAGGCTCTAGGACAGTGTATCTCAAACTGTGTGCCTCCTGAGATTCCAAGTGTGCCACGGCACATTGAGGAGGAAGAGAGGCACCTGCCAGCTGATTCCCCTACGTGGTACAGCGCCAGTGCTGCCTGATTCACCAAAGGCCTGCATGTTTTCCCCTTCTCTCTAGCGTCCTCTGGCTTCTCCCCTGGCCTCCCGGTCTCACCTTTAAAGCTAATTACAGCAGCCTACAGAAGATCGCCAGTAGGTAAAATGATTTTATTTTCAATATAGTGTCAGTTTTGAGAATTTATATCTGCTGTGTATATTGTGTGTATATGAAAAATGAAATGGAAAAAATTGCATTACAATTAGTAAAGGATTGGGATCTGAGGCAGAGCTTGGGTGGGCCTTTGGAGATCTTTGGTTGGAGTACTCAGTTGATATTTGTTAGACTTAGGGGGTACTTAGCTTGAAGTAGTTGAGAAACACTGCTGTAGGCAATCAGCTGACTCCAGTGCCTCTCCTTCTCTTCGGCCTTTTCCCTGCTGGCACCCCCTACTGGCATCTCAGGGCCCATCTGGAGGGCTTCTGCATATGTGTGGACGTCAACGAGATGATGTCAGGCACGTACGTGATGTCATCCCAGTGACGTCTGCGTACTTCTGGGTGCCTCAAACCGTGGCCACTACCTTTAGTGTGTCCCGGCTTGAGAAAGTTTGAGAGACACTGCTCTAGGAGGATGAGGAGGCTGCAGTGTTATATGCTCCTTTTTTTTTTTTTTCTAGGGTGAAGGGAGTGGGAGCCAGTAAAGTGAAAGCCACCAGTAAGATGTCACACTCAAACTGAGTGGATTTCCTGTCCTATTAACCCTCTTTCTTCCTCCCCTCTTAAAGTCAATCGATTTGTACCTTTGCTTAATCTTTGTAAACCGCATAGAACTTCACGGTATTGCGGTATATAAGCTGTTATTATTATTATTATTATAGCTCCCTCTTCAGTTTGTACCAAAGCAATTGAGCTCTACTGAAACAGGAGAAAAGAGGTGGGGCGCAGGGAACTTTCCTGGAAATAACATATATTTCTGTTCTGCTCTGTAACTGATAAAAAAAGAACAATTATTAGCATAAACTTGCAACATAGGTGTATCAATGAACCAATCTGCTGGTGCAACTAGCACTAACACATAAGGAACTGCAAAGCTCAATAACTCAGTACTTTATTAGTATATTAATCATACATGTTTATCCAAATGACAGGAGAAGAACTCCAGTTCTGGACCATAGAGTTGTCCGAGGCAGAAAGAAGGCGAACTGCAGAATGCACATGGTGGCTATATGGACTCCTGTGTATATTAACAGAAACAATATTATCCAGGTAAGAGCCTAATCTTTCATTCTGTTACATATACATAGGAGTCCTTACATTAGGTGACGTACCAAAGCAGTGCCAGACATCTAGGGAGGGACAGGTGAGCCTGCCCGTAAAACTGAGGACCAAAAGCATATGCTCAAACTGCCATGTCCACTCTGTAGAAATTTGTAAAGGTATGGAGAAGAGACCAAGTAGCTGCTCTACAGATCTCTTTAGGTGAAATTGCCCGGGAATCCGCCCATGAAGATGCCACATTTTTGTTTGAATGAGATTTGAGAGAAATAGGCAGCTGTTTACCAAAGCCATTGTATACTGACAAAATTGCCATGTGAAGCCACTGGTGATAGAAGCCTTGGAAGCTGTTCTGCCTAGTCTGGATGGACTAATTAGCACAAAAAGATGGTCGGAAAAGCGAGACTCATTTGTCCTTTCCAGGTACTGGAGTAGAACTTTTCGCACATCTAACCTCAGAAATATCTCAATCTTGCTTGTTCGAACCTGTGTAAGATAAAGATAAAAAGTGGGTAACAAAACTCTTGGCTGACATGATAAGCTGACAACCTTCGGAAGGAAATAAGGTACCATGCACAGAGAAATTCCAGCTTCTGAGATCTTTAAGAAGTGCTCTCAAGAGCGAGCCTGCAATTGCGTATCTGTCTTGTGGAGACTATCACCTCCAGGAATACCATCTTCACTGAGAGGTCCAGAAGAAATGACTCGTGGACAGGCCCTTCAGAATGATATTCAGATTACAGGATGGAAAAGGCTGGCATATGGAGGTTGCAACCTGCGCACTACCTCCAAGAACCGGGTCATATCAGGGTGAGATGCCAGAGATTGTTTTCCCCCTCAAGACTGGAAGCACAAAAGGCCCGCCACCTGGATCTTTAAAGATGCTACTACTAGACCCTTTTCTAATCCAGTTTGAAAAAATGCTAGGATCACAGGAATTGGCACTGTGAAAGGCTCAACCTGATCTTTGGAGCAACAGAGCTGGAAAGACTTCCAGGCCTTAACTTAGGCCACACATATTGATTGCTTCTTTGCTTGTTTCTTTGCTCAAGAGAGTAGCTATGACTATCTCAGAATAGTCCTTGCGGGTCAAGGACATGTGCTCAACAGTCATGCTGTAAGACCAAAGAGATCTGGGTTCTCCATGGAAACTGGATCCTGACTGAGAAACTAAACTAAACTAAACCTTATGTTTATATACTGCATCTTCTCCATAGAGATGGAGCTCAGAACGATTTACAGGAACTTTAATATAAGGAAGGAAAAACATTATAAAAGTTAGTGATTATAAAGAGGGTAGCAAGATTTACATTTTTGAGAATAGCCAAGTTTTCAGATGCTTTCCAAACTCTCTAAAGTTAAAAGGGGATAGATTCCATACAAACGTAAGGAAGTTCTTCTTCACTCAGAGAGTGGCAGAAAACTGGAACGCTCTTCCGGAGTCTGTTATAGTGGAAAACACCCTCCAGGGATTCAAGACAAAGTTAGACAAGTTCCTGCTAAACTAGAACGTATGCAGGTAATGCAAGTCTGTTAGGGCACTGGTCTTTGACCTAAGGGCCGCCGCGTGAGCAAACTGCTGGGCACGATGGACCACTGGTCTGACCCAGCAGCGGCAATTCTTATGTTCTAACTACTGGGGAAGAAAAAAATAAGAACAGAAGAGAAAAAAAACAATCCAGTGCTATGAGAGAGATAAAAGCTGTAACTGCTGAACAACTTACTTTGAAATATCTTGATTGTGTTGTTGCCATGGAAAAACCACATTGCCAATTGCTGACCGGTAACTGTAGATTCCCAGGAGGCCAAGTGCCAATGCTATTTTTGATACCAGATGGCATCTTCTCTGAACCAGCACAAAGATCATTCCTAAGGAGACAGCTGAAAGAAGTGAGAGTGCGGCTTTATGATCAGAGCTGCAAATAAAAAGAGAGAAATCAATTAAAATGTTTATTACAATAAATAATTCACATTACAAACACAAGTAATTTATTCTTTATTTGTTTTTTTCCAAATATATTTTATTGATTTTGAAAAATATACAAAACACAAGGTAGCAAAGTGTACAACAGTAATACTTGGTCTCAAAAACTGTTCTGTACTTCACTATGGTACCCATCCTCCCCCCCCCTTTTCAAATATACAATGTACACTGCAAACGAAGTTATTCCCCATTCAAGTGTGTCCGTTACAAATAAAAATCAGGCATTCAACAATTGACTACGAGCTCTGGGTGTCAGTGTGTGCCAAAATGGCTCCCAGCGAGTACTAAATACTCGCCCCTGCATAGTGTCCAGTGAGGAAAGTTGTAAACGTTCCATAGAGGCTTGTTGTAACATCAAGGTATGCCAATGAGCGAGTGTTGGTGAATCTGAGGAAATCCAGCAATGAAGTATCACCTTCTTCCCCAGCAGGATTGCTCAATCCAAAAAACTCCAGAATCCCCTTGGAAACAAACGAGGAAGGGACTCCCAGGTAATTAGCAGTATCAGAGGAAACACAAAGTTGTAATTCCACATAGCCATAATGTATTGATGAACGCGCTGCCAAAATGTCTGTACCTGCAAGCAAGACCAAAACTGATGTCCAAGAGTGGCAGGGGAATGATGACATTTGAGACATTGATCAGAGTCACATAGTCCTGCCCTATACATGTACATTGGAGACCTGTAAAGAGGTAACAAAAATTTATAGTTCATTTCAATCAATACCATACAACGAGATGTCAACTGAGCCGCCCTATGAATCCCTATTTTAATCATGTGACTGGTCACCACACAGTGAAGATCCAGTGACCATTTGGCCGCATAAGTGTCGATGATGAAATCGCAGGGGAATCAACACTTGCGCAGACAAACATGGGGCCTCAGATAGGGTCTCCATCCGCCTGTCTGCGATACAGTTCTGAGGCAATGAACGAACATAAAAGGAGAGTTGTACATAGGAAAGCCAGTCATTTGCTGTCCAACCATGCTCCCCCTTAAGTTCGTCCCATGATTTCAGGGTCCCATTTGAGTGTACCAATTGAAAAAGATACTGGTTAGTACTGGCCTGCCATACCGTTGAGGATAACGGAGGCATGCCCGGAACAAAGTCTCCATTTCCCTGTAGAGGTAAATAAGGTGTCACATGAGATGGTATGTGAAGTTGTTGACATAGGGTCTGCCACAAATGTCGCAACGGTAACAGCGGGAGGTTCCATGCAGATGACATCTTCGGAGGCAAGCGCTTCACATGGAGCTGGTAACTAAAATGATAAGGGAGCACAAAGAGAAAGTTCCTATCGTGGAGCCGAAAAGTGGCTAGTCCCCCAGAACCAGTCGTTAAGATGTCGCATCTGACACGCCTGAGACAACATTCTGAGATTACGCAGTCCCAAGCCACTTAGATCTTTAGGCTTTGCCATGTGGGACAAAGACAATCGAGCTTTCTTGCCATTCCACAAATAGTTTTGGAGGCTTTTACCAATGAACTTATCATGTTTAGCAGATAACAGCACAGGTAGCATCTGAAATACATAAAGCCACTGGGGCACTAACACCATATTATACAATGCTATTTTCCCCATTAAAGAACGGATATACCCTCCAGTTCTGCAGTTTTTGTTGCATGAAAGTTAAAAGGAGGGGGGGGGTCAATATTTAAAGCATAGAGTTTAGAAAGGTCAGGGGAAATGGAAATACCCAAGTAGGTCAGGCACCCTGGGGCCCAAGCAAGGGGAAATTTGCCCTGCCATTCTGTCTGCACCTCCGGAGATAAGGGCAAAACCATCGATTTCTGTTTGTTAAGTACCAGACCTGAATACATACTATACTCATCTAACAGTTCTAAAGCTCGGGGAAGTGATTGTTGTGGCTCCCCAAGGGCCAACAGGAGGTCGTCCGCAAATGCCAAAACCCACAGCTGCGAATCATCCTCCGGCAGGCCCTGCAGGTCATCATCAAGCAAAATCGTAAGTGCCTCTAGCAATCGGGAAGGCAGACGTAATGTGTGCCATTCACCAGGATACAAGCCATAGGGTCTGTGTATAGCAGACGGAAAGCTTGGGGAAGTGATCATTGCAATTAAAATCATCCTTTCCAACTGGAAGAATTTAGCAGCCACTGAATACAATGCTTGGTGAAACATGGTTTGCTTGGTGGCCAAATACGAACACATTGCTGCAGAGCGACTGCGGTCAGTGAAAACGTTTGAAAAACTCTGGGCTTCTCTTCTGGAATTTTCTACTTTTCCTCCCCATCCCTAAGGTCGATTCCTTGGACTATCAAATGGGTTGATTGGAAATTACTTTCAATGTCAATACTATACTTTCGCACTGCTATGCTTTTCCTGTATTGAACTTTAATACTGCACTGAGTCCTTTTTCAATGAGTGATATCCAGACAATGCTCTATATTTTTCTTTATATTGCCTATGCCAAACAGTGATTTTGTTGTTTTATTTCGCTTCCTTTCATTATTATTATTATTATTTTATTATTGTACTGATTGTATTGTGGTGCTCTCTTCTGTACCAGATATTATGCATTAGTATTCATTGGTCTGCACCATATGTTTTGTATTGATTGTTGTGGTTTTATAAAACCTAATAAAACATTTTTGAACTGAAAAAAAAAAATCAACCTATCTTGACAAATTCAACATTCTAAATAATAACCAGTCAGGTTTTCATTCTGGACACAGCACTGAAACTGTCATTGCTTCTCTACTAGACTTCCTCCATAACCTGTTTAGTCAGGGCACAAGTGCACTAGTCCTGCAGTTTGATCTTAGCAGCACCTTTGACTTAGTTGATCACGCCATTCTTCTGAATTGCTTGGAGTCAATCGGACTCTCGGGCAACGTGTTAAAATGGTTCCAGGGTTTTCTAAGTAAACGCTTTTACCAAGTTTACAGTGACAATACTCATTCCTTCAGCTGGGTTAACGCATGTGGTGTCCCGCAGGGCTCCCCTCTGTCCCCCATGCTGTTCAACATCTACCTGGTCGCTCTAGGGCAGGGGTGTCCAATGTCGGTCCTCGAGGGCCGCAATCCAGTCGGGTTTTCAGGATTTCCCCAATGAATATGCATTGAAAGCAGTGCATGCAAATAGATCTCATGCATATTCATTGGGGAAATCCTGAAAACCCGACTGGACTGCGGCCCTCGAGGACCGACATTGGACACCCCTGCTCTAGGGAATCTACTGCAAAATTTGAAGATCAAATTCTACATCTATGCTGACAACATCACCATAGTCTTTCCCCTAACTAACATAACCCCTGAGACAAACATCCACCTGGCATCAATCTTAACTCAAATTGAACTATGGATGGCCGATTTCAAACTGAAACTCAATCCAGAAAAAAAACAAATTCTTCCTGGCAAGTCCAAATGATAAAATCAAAGATTCATCAATCTCCTTAAATGGTCAAGTCTTTCTCATCACAGATTCCATAAAAATTCTAGGAGTGACACTAGACCGCTACCTTACTCTCAAAGCACACACTGACCTACTGGTCAGAAAAGGCTTCTCTGCCTTATGGAAGCTAAGAACCATCAGAAAGTACTTTGATGCTCCCTCATTCCGCTTACTTGTACAATCCTCCATCCTAAGCTTACTCGATTACTGTAACATTATCTACCTGGGATCCTTCAAAAAAAACCATTCAAAGACTACGAATCATCCAAAACTTGGCTATCCGTCTGATCTTTGGACTAAAAAAATGGGAACACTTAACTCCCTACTACCAAAAACTCCACTGGCTACCCTTGGAAGCAAGAGTGCAATTCAAGTTTGCCTGTTTCTGTTTCAAAACCATCCTTGGTTCGGCCCCTCTATACTTGGTTCCCCATTTTATCTTAGATCGCCCATCCAGACCCACACGCAGAACCCATCTGTTTAGCCATCCAACTCTAAAGGCCTGCCATTACAAAAGATACCTGAATAGAACTCTCGCCTTCCAAGCAGGTTAGCTTAATAATTGGCTGGCCACTATTATCTCACGCTCCTCATCCTACCTAAACTTCAGGAAACTACTAAAAGCTAACATATTCAACCGATTTATAACCTAGACCTCTATGCCCGACCTATGGCTCCCTTTTATTGCTTCTGTATCCAGTTTACCCATTCAAACTGTATCTTCATTTGCTGATTGTACTTATATTCGCTGACTACCCAACCCCCTCTTTGTTATTCCTATTTTCACCAATTGTACCTTTTCGATGACTGTCCAGCCCTTCTTGTTGTACTTATTTTCTCTGACTGTACCTATATTCGCTGATTGTCCAGTCCTTCTTTGTTGTAAACTGCCTCGAACCACTACAGCTGTGGCGGTATATAAGATATAAATTATTATTATTAACCAAGAGTTCAGTTTGCCTAGTTGAAAGGCAAATGTCCTATTCAAAAATTTCTTGTAACGACAGTTCTTAACTGAAGGATACATAAACATTAGATTATTATGAGTGTTTTTTGATGAGGTATAAAAATTAAATTGAGAGTCTAGATATCCCGGAACCAAACCAAAAAGAGATTTAAAACAAAGGCAACTAAACTTAAAAAGAACACGTGCATCAAAAAGCAACCAATGTAATTGCCGATAAAATGGGCTAATGTGATCATATTTCTTCAGGCCAAAAATTAAGCGCACTGCCATATTTTGTACTAATCAAATATGTTGTAAATTTTTCTTAAATGATGCAAGCTAGATGATATTACAGCAGTCGAGGACAGACAGAATTAGAGACTGTACCAAAATTCTGAAAGAAACAAAATCAAAATATCTTTTGATAGTTCTAAGTTTCCAGAGGATCATAAAGCATCTTTTTATCTTAAGGTCAGTATGATCCTCAAATGTTAACTGTCTATCTAATGTAACCCCTAAAATCCTAATAAAAGGAACAATTTCAAAGGTTTGATCATTGATTAAGACCTGTTTGTCTGAAATGGTATCATTTGGGCTGGCAAGAAAAAATTTTGTTTTATCTGAGTTAAGTTTAAGTTTAAATCTAAACATTCAAAGTTATATCTTTGCCAAAATTTCAGCAATCTGGACTTTTACATCAGCATAGATATAGAATTTGACTAAGTTTTTGCAAAAGGTTAGCCAGAGAAATCAAATATATATTAAAAAGAGTGGGTTACAGTGGGGATCCCTGAGGGACGCCAGATGGATTACTCCAGGTGAATGACTATGTCCCAGTAGAATATACTTGATAAGATCTACTGTGTAAAAATCCATCAAACCATCTACGGACATTCCTAGTGATTCCCATGGTCTCCAAACAAATCAATAAGTCATGGCCAACCAAGTCAAACGCACTACTCAGATCTAGTTGTAGAATCAAAACATTTATACCTAGGCTAAATTGCATGTGAAGATACTCCAATAACGATGCAATAACTGTTTCAGTACGGAAACTCAACTGATAATTGTGCAAAATATTAAATTTATCCAAATAATTAACCAACTCAACATTTACCAAGCCCTCCATAATTTTCGCAAACAATGGAATGCTAGCCACAGGCCTATAATTAGTTTTACAGGTAATAGGCTCCTTTGAATTTTTGACAATGGGAGTAACTACAATGTGGCCAAGATCTTGTGGAAATCATCCCTCATTAAATAAGAAAATAGTCCATCTAAATAATTCAGTTTTAAACTTGAAAGATGCGTTACTCAATACATTGGGAGGACAATTATCAAGCCTACAATTAGACCTAGTATACTTCCTAAATAGTTTACAAAAAAGGAACCAGTCTGGAGAATTAAAATTAGACCAATTCATGTCTGTTCTCGACCCATCCAACAACAATTGCATCATCTCAACCCTGTCCAAATTAATAAATGACCCAAAATCAGATCTTAACTGGATAAATTTGCATTTAAAAAATTCAGCCAAACAATCCACAGTTGGAATGCATTCCGAACTTTATCGTTTTTTAGATTCGGTGTCAAGTAAATTATCAACCAATTTAAATAATTCTTTACTATTGGTGTTGGCTAATCCAATTTTAGATGCATAATATTTGGCTTGATTGTCAATAATTAAATGTTTATATTCTTTCAGTTTATGTCTCCAGGAAACCTTATCCTCCCGTTTACCCGATTTTAACCACAATTTTTCCATTTTCCGTAATTTTCTCTTGAATAATAACAGTTCCTCATCATACCATTTATTAATGGATCTTGATCTTTTTGAGTACGTTTTCAATGGTGCAATGGTATCTAAAGTCAGGTCCCTAAAACTATTCCACTCTGATAAAAATTTATCAGCACAATCTAATTCCTTCTTTAATTCATAATGTGCCCAGAATTCTACTGGATTAACTGTTCCTCTACTAGCAATTATTATTCTATTGTCAGAATTATCAGCATATTGATATGTGGTTAATTTTTTCTGACATCTAATTTATAATTCACACAAACAATGTTCAGACCAAATGAAGTCAGCCCACCTAGCTTCAAACAGCTCAATTTGTGGTAAAGAAATATCTATGGAGGAAAAAGTAACCAAATCAATATGATGCCCTTTTTGATGTGTTTTTTTCGAAATAGGTAAAAACAAACTTAATAAGGATAGAAAAGTAAACAAATCCTTAACTTCAACATCATCCACTTGATCTAAGTGAATTTTAATATCTCCCAATAGCAAATTATAAGAACCTCTGGTGGAATTTAATGAAAGAAAATTATAAAAATCTTCCTTCACAGTATGCCATTTTTTTGGAGGAATGTAAAATAAAGTGACAACAAGAGAAGTATCCAGACATTTAGAAGATAGTCTACAAGAAATAATTTCATAATCTGAGTTGGATTTGGAATCAAGTTTTACAAAATCAAACTTATCCTTTAGAATAATTGCTACTCCACCCCCTCTCTTAGGGCTCCTTTTGCGAAGCTGCGTTATCAGTTTTAGTGCACGTAGCTTTTTAGCGCACACTAAACCCGTGCTACGCAGCTAGAACTAACGCCAGCTCAATGCTGGCATTAGCATCTAGTGTGGACAGCAGTTTAGCACGCGCTATTACGCACGTTAAACTGCTAACGCGGCTTCGTAAAAGGAGCCTTTAGTGACCCTAGATAACGGTATAATTTTAAAGCCATGAGGTAAAAGTTTGTTAATAACTGGATCGGTATCTGAAACCAACCAAGTTTCTGTTAAAAATACAAAATCTGGATTGGCCTCTTATAACCAGTCATGAACCACATAAGATTTATTTCTAATTGAACGAATATTCGTATAATACCCTTCTAAATTACAAAATCTAATATTAGACCCATAATAGTCTGAATCCAATAAGGAATTAGAATAACAAACTTGTTTCAACAAATGTCTTTTTGTATACAACTTAGAACAGTGGTCCCCAACCCTGTCCTGGAGGACCACTAGGCCAGTCGAGTTTTCAGGATAGCTCTAATGAATATGCATGGAGCAGATTTGCATGCCTGACACCTCCATTATATGCAGATCTCTCTCATGCATATTCATTAGGGCTATCCTGAAAACCCGACTGGCCTGGTGGTCCTCCAGGACAGGGTTGGGAACCACTGATTTAGAAGTAATTAATATCGAAGTAATTAATATCGAAATTTGCCAAGGGCCTGACTCTGCGTAGTCATGAACAAATCGATGAGTGACAGGGAACTGACTAAATCTTTGATTTTGAACTTGAGAAATGTGAACAGGAATCGATTCAGAGTAGATTACCCCGCTTGCCCAAGTTTTATAACATAAAAGATAAATAAAAATCCCTAGCAGCCAAGAATTCTGTTCTAGAATGTTGCCTGAGGAAGACCTGGGCTTCAGTGTCTCTCTTATATTTTTAAGTTTTTAGTTTTATTTTGTTGGTTTCTACTTTATTTTGTTCCTTTCATCTACCTTATTCATAGTTTTACAGGGTTCTGTACTTTTTTCTTTTAATTTTCACTTGGACGAGTCAGAAAACATCTTGGATAGGAGGAATTTGACAGTTATAGAATCACAGCATAACTGTCTACTAACCTAAAGGCCTGGAACGGTTCATTTTCAGCAGACGCCCTTCCTACCTGCGTGTGGTGACTGGAGATCGCTGCGAGGCGGGACCAGCGGAGGCATGGCTGATCACTGCTGGTGGTTGCCTAGGATGGGGCAGCGTCTGTTCTCTCAAAAGGTGTTATGTGCTCGTGACTGATGGGTAAAATCTCTCTCGGTAGGATGCAAGAGACACCAGGGATCAATCAGGCCAAGGTGTCACAAAGAAGGCCTCTAGTTAGACCAGACGACTGAGAGAAACCTGGTCCTGTTCTATCCAAGTTGGGGTCAAGTACCTGATTAATGTCTCCCAATAAAATCAAAGGGAGTGCTGGGTCCATAAGACAAGTTTTTAAGTTATGTGTGTGGGTTTTGGAGTGGTCCTATCAACAGATTCACAACACAGGCTCTCACATAATGTCTCTATCATATCGCCTCTCTCCCGGTTTTTCTCTAGAGTATACAGATTGAGATCTTTATTTTATTTTATTATTTTTGCAATTATTACAAGTTAAAATTATTACTAGTTAAAAAAAATAGAGTTACAATGAAGAAAAACAAGGATATACAGTAAAACCTTGGATTGCAAGTAACTTGGTTTGCAAGCGTTTTGCAAGACAAGCAAAACATTTGATCAAATTTTAACTTGCTATACAAGCAATGTCTTGCAATACAAGTACATACAGTATACACACATCACAACTGAGCTGATGGTTCTTCTCTCTCTGACGATGCAAGAGTGCAATGACTGTTCTAAACGAGCAAAGTCTTGCAATACGAGTACATACAGTATACACGCATTGCATCATCACAACTAAGCCGATGGTTCTCTCTGACGCTGCGGGAGTGTAGTGACTGCTCTAAAAGAGCGAGGTCTTGCAATACAAGTACGTATAGTATTTTGTATTAAAGTTTTTGGGTTGTGGAACGAATCGTCTGAGTTTCCATTATTTCCTATGGGGAAATTCGCTTTGATATGCAAGTGCTTTGGATTACAAGCAATGCTTCTGGAATGAATTATGCTCGCAAACCAAGGTTTTACTGTACTTCAAACCACTTAACAAGCCAGGCCTGCCATCTGCACCTTAAGGAATGCCACTGCTAATCCCTTGTCCAGGCCCTCTTGAAGAAAGGCCAGTATCAATCATAGTGGGGCTCTATTGTCCTCCACATTCTTCTTATTTCACCAGTGCTGAAAAGTATCCCATGCCTTGGCAAATGCAGCACTGAAAATTATTCTACGTCTTGGCATATGTCGAAAGAGTGGATGATTTCTTGGCCTTCAGTGGGGTGGTAATGACTTCTGAATGTCCTTTTATGGCTAGCACAGCAAATTCAAGAGCCATGCCATAACACCCAGGTGACCCGGATATTCTAGAGTAATTAGCCCCTGTGTGAGAAAGTCCGGATACACCTGGAGCTGGAGACATTTATCCACTTGTAGGCATTATAGATGCGCATATCAAGGATGGCTGGGCCAATCTGGGGCCATGAGGATCACCCTCCCTGGGTGAGATGATATGCAACGGACCAGTCTGAACTTCGCCCATGATTACACTAGTGTGTTCAGCCCTGCACTTCAGATTTTCCATTTTCAGCTGAAAAACTGAAGCGCTTTCTTGATACGTGCCATTACCATTAAATCAAACATCGAACATCCCCCAACGTCCAACAATGTCTTTGGAAGCCCAGAGAGCCAATGACCACTCTTCAGGGTCTAATGTCTGTCTGGTCGAGGCTGAGGTCGAGGCAGAAGGTGGAACCCTTGTGAGAAGCTTGACCAGATTTGAGGTCGAGACTGGGGAAAGTGGATCCATACCGCCAAAGAGTTTCTCCACCTGAACTTGACGACGTTTGATGACTCGAGGTTGAAGGGTAGCACAGCGGGGACACGACTCCAGACGATGGTCAGGTCCCAAATGCTGAACACACCACCTATGTGAGTCAGTGAGGAAGATTGCGCGCTGGAACCGGCTACACTTCTTGAAGCCTGTGATTGGCCGGGACATAAACGGAAAAATAGCCCGCTGAAGCCGTGAGGCAGGCCCTGCTGTGACACAAAAGAAAAATAAAATTAAGTTGTTTACTTCTGGTGACATCATGCGGTTGAGCAGATGCTGAGAGGCTTTGCTCCCATCCTCGAACCCCCTAATTGTCTGCTACAAGCCGCAATATTGCCACAGTGTTGGTGCGGCCAGTGAGGAGATTGTTTCCTGCTGGTGCTGCCTGTTTTTTTGGAGCTCCCCCGGGCTATTTATGGCATCTAAACCGATCTGCAGGGAGCGGGAGCATGGTAAGCCCCTTGAGCCTAAGATGGCGTCTGTCACCAGTCCTTCGGCCCCTGCAGCTAACCCCCTGTGGGTGACCAACCTCGTGGCAGAAATAGCGGCGGTGGTGGAGACTGCTGTTGACAAAAAGCTACAGCAGTTAAGCTCATGAAAGGCTGGACAGCATGGGACTGGAGCTTGATGAGACTCAGGCCTGGGTGAGTGCCATGGAAGATCGGCTTTCTCCCCTAGACTCCAGTGCTGCCCGCATGGAGAAGCAGATAGCCCAACTGACCCAAAGGTGGATGATTTGAAAAACAGAGCCCGCCATAATAATTTGAAGCTGGTGGGGTTGCCTGAATGTATTGCTGACGCAGAGTTGATTGGGTTTCTGGAAGTGTGGCTCCCTAGTCCATTTCCCTGGATCCCCGTTTGGGGAAGCTCCGAGTGGAACGTGCTCATTGGCTGGGGCCCAAGGGATCCTGACCCAGCATGGTAATCTTAAAAATCTTAAACTTTGCCCATAAAACTGCAATTCTACAGGTGATCTGGGCAGGCACAGGATTATGCCACGAAAACATAAGAACATAAGCATTGCCCCTGCCGGGTCAGACCAGGGGTCCATCGTGCCCGGCAGTCCACTCCCGCGGCGGCCTCCCAGGTCCATGACTTGTAAGTGCTCCTAACCTAAAACGTTCATACCCTATTCATTTAATATCCTGTAAAGTAACCCTCTATCTGTACCCTGCAATCCCCTTCTCTTCCAGGAAGTCATCCAGTCCCTTTTTGAACCCCAGTATTGTACTCTGTCTTATCACCTCTCCTGGAAGCACGTTCCAGGTGTCCACCACTCTCTGAGTGAAGAAGAACTTCCTTGCATTCGTTTTGAATCTGTCTCCTCTCAGTTTTTCTGAATGACCTCTTGTTGTCCCCGCTAGTCTGAAGAATCTGTCCCTCTCCACCTTCTCTATGCCTTTCATGATTTTATAAGTCTCTATCATGTCCCCTCTAAGTCTCCGCTTTTCCAGGGTAAAGAGCCCCAGCTTGTCCAACTTTTCAGCATATGAAAGGTTCTCCATGCCCTTTATCATCCTTGTTGCTCTCCTCTGGACCCTCTCGAGTATCACCATATCCTTCTTAAGGTACGGCGACCAGTATTGTACGCAGTATTCCAGATGTGGGCGCACCATTGCTCGATACAGTGGCAGGATAACTCCCTTCATTCTGGTAGTGATACCTTTTTTGATAATGCCCAACATTATGTTTGCTTTCTTTGAGGCCGCTGCACATTGTGCCGCCAGCTTCACTGTTTTATCCACCAATACCCCCAGGTCTTTTTCAAGGTTGCCTTCCCCCAGTACCCTCCCTCCCATCGTATAGCTATACATGGGGTTCCCTTTCCCTATGTGCAAGACCTTACATTTCTCCACATTTAAGCTCATCTGCCATCTTTTTGCCCACTCTTTTTGTTTCCAAGACTACTCACCTTTGATGGCAGCACATAGGAAGGAATTCACCCCCATCTGTTCAGTGCTGTTTGACAATAAAATGAAGTTTGCTCTCCTCTATCCCGCTCGCCTTCGGATCCAGCGGGAGGGCAAAGCGCAAATTTTTGATTCTCCCAGTGAGACCCTTACTTTTGTATCCACGCTGGGTATTGCAGTGGCCCCCCAGGTGGACCGTCGCAGGCGGCCAGAGACAGTAGCTTCCTCTACAGGGGACTCTTGACTTTTGGTTGGCTCCCATTATGGTGGACTGGCAGTGGTTGGTATGGATGGTGAGCCACTGATGTTGTTGCTTGTATGCTAGTTGGTGTGTTTGCATGAGTGGCTGGCTGGTGCTGGTGTGCGGTTTTGAATGATTAGAGCGTGTGATGGTTGGGGTGATGGGGTACGGGTTGATTGTGGGGGGTGCTCTTGTAGTTTTGGGCAATTGGCTTAGTTTTCTGTGAGTGGGGCTGAGGTTGGGACGATTGCTGTGAAATCAGGTTTTTGGGGGTATGTTTTGGGATGGGTGTGGGTTGGGGGGACCCCTTGTGGTTGGGCCCTGGGGGTTTGCACTCCAGTGTCTGGGTTTGGTTGTCTTGGGAGGAACTGCAGGGGTTTACTGTGGATCTGCTGGTCTGGGGGGGTCTGGTGAGGACTGGGCATTGGACCCCTTTGTACCTGTCTTGGTATCTGTTTTTTGTTCTTTGGTGGTTTGAAACTGGCTGATTCCGCATTACAAGCCTGTTCGTGGAATGTAGCAGGTATCAACTTGCAGGTGAAGCGCTCCAAAATCTTACAACTTCTAAAAAAAAACAACACATGCATATTGCCTGTCTTCAGGAAACTCACTTATCTGATGGAGAACATGATAAATTGGCCTGGGGTTGGGTTAAAGAGGTCTACTATTCCACAGGCACTACCCATAACGCAGGAGTGGCAATCCTATTAAGTAAATATCTTCCTTATACTGTCCATAGGGTTGTTACTGACCCAGGGGGAAGGTACCTGTTTCTTCACCTGGAGGTCCAGGGTCAAGAATTGGTGATTGCTAATGTTTATGCTCAGAATGTCTTTAATATGGACTTTTTCCAACAGATTATTGGTTTATGTGCTACCTTTCAAAATCTTCCTCTTCTGATGTTTGGTGATTTTAATGTGGTTTTGGACCCTGATATGGATTGTTTTGTAGGGGGGGGGGGGCATCTCCCTCTGACTTTCGACCAGCGCAGGACTTTGCCCAGTTTTGTCAGATGTTGAACTTGGTAGATGTTTGGCGGCTTTACCAACCAGTGGATAAAGACTTCACCCATGTGGCTCGGGATCATCCCACTATGTCTCGCATAGACTATGTCTTGGTGTCCTCTTCTTTTCTTTCCCGGGTGACTTGAGAGGAGATTGGGACCCCTACTGTATCTGATCATGTTCCTATGTGCGTGGAGGTTAAGGGGGGTTCAATTTGGGGCCTCACCGGATCAGTGGAGATTTCCTCGTTATCTCTATTGGGACACCGGTTCCAGGGAGCATATTCTTAAATGTTGGGAACAATATTTGTTGGATAATACTCCATCCCTTGCTTTTATGGTAAGCTGCAAAGACGGTTCTCTGGGGGAAAACTATTGCCTATGTGGCCAAGAAGCAGAAAGCCTATTCGCGGAAATTGTTATATTTACATTGCAACATTGCGGTTTTTAAGCGCAAATGGATTGCTTCTAGAAGTTTAGTGGATAGGGACTCCCTTCAGGTTGCTAGGGTGGCGTTACAGGTTCTAAAATCCCACCAATTTTTTAAACAACGATTTTATAGATATGGGAATCGTTCGGGCAAATTGTTGGCAAGGCTGGTCCACCCTTGGCAGGGCCCTCATTTTTGTAAGGGGCTTTGACATAACCAGTCCTTTATTACTGATCGGGACCGACTTGCTGAGATTTTTTATCGTCACTTTCAGGGTCATATTGAGGGCCCCTTGGAGGCCTTTTTCGCTAGGGTAGTGTCTCAGGGGACTTTTCCTATCCATGCTAATCGTGCACATGTTGTGTTGATTCCTAAACCTGGTAAGAACCTGGCCTTCGTGGATTCTTATTGTATATTCTTATTCCCATTTCATTGATTAACTATGAATTGAAGCTTCTGGCTAAAATTTTGGCCAATCGTCTTTCTGTTTTGCTGCCCGAGTTAATGGACCCTGATCAAGTTGGTTTTGTCCGAGGGAGGCAGGAAATCTGGAATGTTCATAAGGTGATGGCAGCTTTGGGCCATAGTGCTACTCACTCTCTTCCAGCTCTTTTGATCAGTCTTGATGCCCGTAAAGCATCTGATTGTGTAGATTGGGACTATTTGTTTGAAGTATTGGACAGATTTGGGTTGGGGGGTCCTTTCCTGGATATGGTACGCCTCTTGTACACCTATCCTAGCTTGGCAGTGTTGGTTAATGGTCAGGTTTCAGCTTATTTTTCTGTGGAGCATGGTACCCCCCAGGGCTGTCCCCTCTCCCCTTTATTGTTTATTCTTTCTTTGGAGCCTTTGTTGCGACGAATTCAAGAGGATGGGTTGGTCTCGGAGTTATCAGTGGGGCGGGAGGAGGTGCGTTGTCTGGCATTTGTGGATGATATCTTACTATTGCTGACTCGGCCGGGCCGGTCTCTTCCGTGGGTCTTGCAGTTGATTGGGATTTATGGGGAGGTGTCTGGTTTCAAATTAAATCTGGATAAGTCGGAGGCTCTGGCCATTTATGCAGACTGGTCTCTTCCCTTCCCTTTGTGAAAGGTAGCACATAAACTAAAATATTTGGGGGTTTATATCACTTGTCATTTAGCTCAGGCTTACCGAGAAAATTCCACGGTGTTATTGGGGAGAACCAGAGACCTCTTGGGTATGTGGACCCGTTTTCCACTGTCATTGAGGGGGCGTATAGCTCTCTTTAAAATAGTTCTGTTTCCCCAGTGGGTGGGTGTGATGCAGACTTTTCCTATGTATATTACTAATAAGGATATTGGTACGTATCACTCTGTATTACGCAAATTTCTCTGGAATAATAGAAAGCCCCGCATGACACTTACTCAACTGTCTCTGCCTGTAGGGTGTGGGGAATGGCACTGCCGGACCTGAGGTGATACAACATAGCCTGCCTTCTCAGACACCTGGTTTACTGGATAAAAAACACCCAACTTTACACTCCTGTCACTCTTGACCAACAATCGATGGCATCTACCCATCTGCTCTATTATCTTCATGCGAAGCACCCACAACAAATTTTCCCCACTAGAAATCATCCTTTGTTGCGATCCATGAGACAATGTTGGCAATGGTTATGCAAGCGCATGCATTTGCTGTTTACGTCTACAGTTTTGCTGCCCCTCTGGGGTAATCGAGATCTGGACCCTGATGCTTCAAAAAGGTACTTACAGCGCTGGAGTGCTCGGGGACTTTGTTATGTGTGTGATGCGGTGATGCCGGAGGGAGTGCCTCGTTCTTTTCAGGACTTGCAAGTGGAGGGTTTCCTGGAGGCCACTGATTGGCTTTACTATTGTCAAGTCTCTCACTACCTCCTCTCTTTAGATGCTGCCACTTTGAATGACGACATGGCGGATATGGTGAGTGAGACTCTGACTCTATCCCGCTTGACCAGGACTAGTTTGTCTTTCCATCAAACCAGTTTGGGGAGTTTTAGTGCTCCCTAGGACTATGAGGGTGTGGCAGCTGTGTGGAACCAGGATTTGTCTCCCTCTGAGCAAGTCACAAGGGAGGGCCTCCGCCTTCTTATGAAACATCTGCCGTGGCTGATTCGTTCTATAGTTTTGCAAGAATAGCAATACAAGTTTCTTCTGCGGCTGTATGTGTCTCCATACCGGGCCTATGTTTCTGGGTTTGCATCACATGCCCGGTGTCCTAAGTGCCAGTCCACCCCAGCGGGCCTGCTTCATATGTTTTGGTCCTGTGACTGACTTCAGACCTTTTGGTCTTTTGTTGCTCTGTATTTACAAACTATATTGAGTAAGCAGATTCCTCTGTGGGCGGATATTTTAGTTTTTTCTCAAGTTACTACATTGCGCTTGTCTAGAGGGGGTAATTTGCTGATACACAAAGCATCCTTATTGGCCAGAAAATGTATCCTTGTGTTGTGGCGTCAACCTGAGGCACCTATGGTAACGATGTGGAGAAATGAAATGTTTACCTTATTAAAATTTGAATACCTGGATGCACGTATGGGTGGCCCAGGTCCCTGGAGGAAATTTCAGAGAATTTGGACCTCTGTATGAGAAGGTCTGTCCCATAGAGCCAGAAGTTCACTCCTGAACTTTTGACACTGGAGTGCTGGCGTGAGGGAGGTGTTTTGGATATTTTAGGCCTCCTTGAAGGATCAACCCGGAGGTCCTTGCATTGTCTGCTGTTGACTTTGTACTGTTGTTCTGTTTGGAGTGTATGTTTGTAATATATAAAATTTTCAATAAAAATATTTTTTTAAATTAAGCTTTTTTTTTTTTAATGAAAACGTGCAAAGAAACACAGTGACCCTGTAAAAAATAAAACACGAGCTGCGGTGAGAGAAGGCACAAAGTAGAACTGAGTTTAGCGCAGAACGTCGAATAGGACTTCTCGGCTCCGCAGAAAACTGAGAAGTGAGGAGACGCGTGCCCTGCGTCGGGTGGGAATGCACTCGCGCATGCGCAGTGTGGCAGTCATAAACTTTTTAAAGTTCTTCAAGCAAATCCCTGGATTGCATCACCCACATATTGAGAATAGCTACCTGCTTGTCCTAGGTAGTGCTGCCCGATTCAGGAAAAAGAATTTCGATTTGATTCGATTCAGCCTATTGAATCGATTTTTCGATTCGATTTTCCTGCCCAATTGGGTTTATTTTATAGTCTCTTCACCCCTTTTATAGCCTCTTCACCCCCTTTGCCCTCTCCTACCCACACTGGCGCTGTGGTATAAACAAACAAACAAAAAAGACATTTCCTCTCTGTTAAATCCTAGCTCACGTTCGCGGTCTAACACCAGCTCTGGCAGGATATACATTTCAAATCTGACATATTGTAATCATAAAATAGAAAATAAAATTATTTTTACTAGCTTTTGTTGTCTGGTCATTATTTAAATCATGTTGGACCCAGACTTTGGTTGTTTTCTGATAACTCGCTTGCCAGGGTCTCCCACCCATTTGTCGTTTCCTTATTTCTCTTGATAACCATCCATCTTCCATCTCTGCCTTCACCTTCCGTTTCCCTTCCCTCCCCTGGAGGTCTGGCATCTTTCCTTTTTTTCATCTCCATAACCGCAGCTGCAGCGATGGACCCCCACCATCCCCAGATCCACCATCTCTCCTTTTCTCAACTACTGTTTCATCCAGCATCTCTCCCTCCTTCCCCACCACCCGAGGGTCCACCATCTCTCCCTTTCTCTTCCCAACTACCCTCCTATCCAGTGTCTCTATACCCACCCCCCTCCACACCATCCCTTGTGTCCATCTTCTCTCCCTTTCTGTTCCTTCCCTCCTTAAATTCCCTTGTCAATCATCTATCTCCCTCTCCTCTGTTTTTAGACCCATTATTTCAATCCCCCTCCCTCCCCCCAGTCCGATATATGCACATCTTTTTGAACCCTCCTTCCTCCATGTACTTCTACACCAGGGCCCCCCTATCCCTAAAGGCATGCCTCCCCCCATGTCCAGCATTTGTTCTCTTTTCTTCCAGGTCTTTCTATGCCTCTCTCTCTCTCTCTCTCTCTCCTTCCTTCCTCAACTGACTCAGATGCGAAAACAGGAAGCCAATGGCATGACTTGAGAAGAGGGGTGATGTGGACAGCTGTATTTTGGACCAAATGCAATCCTTTCATGCCTAAAGTAATATCTGGAAACAGCGAATTGCAATAATCAAGTCTTTTTGTAATCATGGACTATCTTGATCAGTTTGTATTGGTCCAAAAATGATCTTAATTGACGGACCATGCGCCACTGATAAAAAAAAAAAAAACATTTGTCCAAGGAGTGTAATGCGTACTGGGTTTAGCACGCCTAACCATTCTGAAATGTTACTTCCTTATGATGAAAGATGAAGAGGCCTGAGTTGGTGCATACTACGCAGAAGGGTTAGCAGGGCATGACAGAGACCTTCCTAGTCCTGATCAGGGGGTTTATATACATGCAAACACATTTAAAACTTTGAAAAAGTCAGGATAATAAAAGATCAGGAAACCGATATATAGCATAGGAAAAGGGGAATTCACTAATTGTGTAAGGTGTTAGGTGGGCCAGAATCATAGAGGAAATCAGGTAAAGAACTCTAATGACTCCATTTTGGGGTCAGTGACTTTCTGTCTGTTCTTTGTTCTCTTCGTTCAGGTTTTTCCCACTTTGAGCCTCATGGTTCTAAATGATAACAGATGAGCTTAGGCCGGTTAGGAAGAGCATATTAGACTCCATATTCCAAAATGGAATATAACATATATTAAGTATGAATGCAATATACTGTGTTGGATGTGTGAATGGGGCCTCGAATGAATGATGGATGCTATGAATGAGATGTGAGGAAATGATCTGTACTTATACTTAAATGTTTTATATATATACAAGATGTAAGAAACTCTAAGAAGAAATCCTGAGGCAACATCTGGAAATGGTTAGGTTAAAGCCAGGAACACTGTTACCATGGAAACCCTCTGAACTCTAGTATAGGAAGGGTTCTGGGTCTTCTGTGTGTGTTAGTGACAGTTTTCCATAGCAAGTTTTGCATCTGACACAGACAAGCTGTTCGATTTCACCTTTTTGAGAATGACAAAAAGAATATTGGATATGTAATAATGGGTTTATGTACATTCAGAAATGAATGTAAACAAAAAATATGATTTCTGAAACTTTTATTTCTATGTCAAAAGGAAGTTCTTTGTTCAAACGTAAGGACAGCCTCTGTTAATGGATTGGCTGACAAGTGTGATGTCATACTGCCTTGTGAAAAATATAAAAGGAACGGACCAGTATAGACTCAGAGAGACCATCAGGAGAGGTGCAAATTTCACGCCTGATGGGACTCCATCACACATATGATTTCTGAGACATGTTAACATTAATAAATAAATAAATTATAATATTGAACTGGTAATATATGTGTGATTGCCATTACTCCTAAGCACCTCTTGGCGCAGAGCGCAGTGCACGTGCGTTAATCGCTAATCAAAGGGAAGCAGCATATTTTGCCAAAGTATAGCACCTATCTGAAAGTTGCACTGCCTACTAAAACCGCATAAATTGCTTTGCGCGCTTGTCCATTTTCACATGCAAACCTCAGGAGTCGACTATTGCAAGAGCAGAGCCTTATTAGTAAATAGAGTCGTTGGGTTAAAATTAAATTTGAGCGAGAAAAAGACAACTGCCACACGAGAGCAACAAGTTAAAAAACAGCTTACCAGCGCGCAACTCCCCCGCCCTGGGCAATCAGACTCGTGCACCGCAAAGCATCCACCTGGGTCGCCCTTTCTTGCCATGGCAACGCTCTGCCTGCTTCCACCTGCACCCGATTGGCAGTCAGGTCTCACTTCCTTCCCCCGGCACGCCTTCACCACTGGACATTTCCACCATCTGCAGCCGCAGGGGAGGGGCAGTGGGAGGCATAAGGTCATCACTCTCTCCACAGCGGCAGCCGTTGGTGCATGAAGGAGCCACGGCAAGGGCAGGATGATAGGAAGGGGAAGGGAGTAAAAGTGAAACCAAGCTCAGCCCCCCCCACCGCTGCCACAATCGCTGCGCATCACAATCTACGTCATCTGACCTCGTCGGCCTTCTCCTTCACTTTGGCCTGGAGGGTCGCTGTAGGAACATTTTGCTTTGGTATCGGTCATGTTATCCTTGGCCGGTGACTCAGTCACCGAATCAGGAGACCAATTTTTTTGAAAAGGAATTGATTCAAATCGATTCATCCAAAGTGAATCGGTGAATCGATTCGAATCGTGAATTGGGTAGCACTAGTCCTGGGATAACTGCTTATCCATAGTTTTTGTTGTGCGAAGGGCCTGGGAAAAAGGATATCGCTGTTCCTGTTTGAGAAGGGGAAAGCATCAGCTTTTGGGAGGCTATAAGTTTAATCAACTAGAAAACCAACAAAAATTTCTTACTTGCATTGACACTGTGAGGTTATATTCATTCTATTGTATTAACTTTTTGTACACTCGCATATTTTCTCTCTTGTTTAATAGATTTTAAAAAAAAAAAGGGCCTCGATTGTTCATGGAAATAAAATTGTTTACATATTAGTTCGGTCCAGAAATTCACACAGACTAGGAAAGAATGAAAATCAGCTCAAAAGTACAACTAAAAAAAATTCACTCAGCCTTAGAAATACAGAAAACTTTCAGTAAAATACAATCAAAAGGAAAAATGCTTCATATTGTTTATCGGTTACATGTGCATTTAAAAGAGCAACTGTACATACCTTGTCAACCAGTGTCCAAAGTCTGGTCGGTGAGCCCACTGAACTCCTGTTTGATTTAAGGAACGAAGCAACCGACAGCAAATTAGAATAACCCAGGGACTTGCCAATGCGATCCACTTTTCATAGCATTTAAACAGTCCAGAAGTATTTAACTTGTTTATTTTAGAATCACTCTCTGGCAAAGTATATATATCAGAGTCTTTAGATGAGAAGGACTCATTGGCATCGCCATATCTTTTACTCCTAGAAGTACTAAGCTGAACATTGGAGTCCTTTACAAGAAAGTATTTTCTGCATATTTGTTGAGATAGTGCCAGACAAAGTGTATTAATAAGAAAATACCAGGTTTGGTGCTCCTCTTCTATAAAACTGCTTGATCCCAAGGTCAATACATGGCCAACAGTCCCTACTAAAAGGAGCACATCTAATTCCAACCGGTCATAACCAGAAGGTAGTGGACTCTATTGAAAAAGAACAAAAAAAATATATGTTTAAGAGGCTATCCCAAAATTATGGACTTAACTACATTAATTACTATTGGAACTGCTAATTTAGATTAATAAAAGTGGCTTAATGGCTTTTTCGTTTTAGTAAGTGCCTCAGGTGGATTACAACATTATAAAACATGAATATAAAGGGGAAGGAAGTGAGATCATCATTTTGAATGGCACCCTATTCCCTGACCTCCCATTTCCCCACTAATTTATCTGGTGTTATCTATCCCTATTCATCAGCTTATATAAGACCTTTATTTGTGCACCAGAGAAGTTGCAAAACAGATTGCATGGCCTCTCAATTAAAATTTGGCAGAATAATGGATGATGGTAAACCACCAAGCAAGCAAGAGCCTAAACCTGCATCATGCTCTGCCTCATTAGACCCTGGTTCCCTAGTTGGAGATGTTGCAGTCTGCTGCTGAACACAGAACCACTCCAAGCATGTATAGTGTGCTCTGAGTGTTCAAGTACTACTTTGAAGAAATGTGCAAAGATTTGCAGGAGATGTGAGAGGAAAGAGGTGAGAGGACTTCCAGAAATGGAGAGATCTTCACAGGTAAGAAACTGCTAAAGAAACTGCTTTTAAACTTGAGGGGAAGTAAACAGAGTTAAATAGGTAACTTTCAAGGACTTTATTATAAGTTACTCTGCTCACTCAGATAAGCAGTTTAAGGAATAGTTTTTCTTAGAATATAGTCTCTGTTATAGTTCCATAGGTTAGCATTTAATGGGACTATTTTAAAGTTACCATACTACCAGCATAAAGTACAACTAATAAGCACAGGAACCCTCAGTTTAGACTTTAATTCCCACCTAACCACTTCAACTCCCGCTCACCCCGGCCTGATTGCTGATTTATAGGCCCTTGACCCAATGAGGAGACTACATAATTAATTAGTGCATCTCTATCACCCAGTGATTAGCTCTTAGAAATATAGTCTACTTAAATCCACAGAGGGGAACCTACTAATAACATTAAGAAAATAATATATACGTATATGGCGGATTCTTAATTCTAATGCTCGAGAGTTCACATTCTGCTCCCAAGTACATCAATCATTCTCAAGAATAGATTATTTTTTAGTATCAAACCATTTAATCCATCAGGATTTAAAGGCAAACAGATCCTAAACTAAACTAAACCTTAAGTTTGTATACCGCATCATCTCCATAAAGATAGAGCTCGGCACAGTTTACAGGTAATTCAATAAATGAGGGAAGGACATAATAAGAAATTAGGGGTTATGAAGAGGATAACATTTTGGAGAAAAGCCAGGTTTTCAGATGCTTTCGGAATAATTGGAATGAGCCTAGATTCCGCAGCGGGGCACGGAGGTTATTCCAAAGCTCAGTGAATTTGAAGAAAAGGGATTTCCTTAATTTAGCTGCATACATGACGCCTTTTAAAGAGGGGAAAGATAGTTTGAGTATGTGGGTGGATCTGGTAGTGTCAGGTCTCGAAGAATTCCAGGATAGTGGAATTAGGGGAGGAAGAATGCCATGTAGGATCTTGAATATTAGGAAGGTACATTTAAAGTGAATCCTAGAAATCACCGGAAGCCAGTGAAGTTTTGACAGAAGTGGGGAAACATGATCGAATTTGCTTTTTGCGAAGATCAACCTAGCCGCAGTGTTCTGGATCCGCTGAAGTCTTTGAAGATTTTTCTTAGTTAGACTTAGATAGATGGAATTACAATAGTCCAGTCTGGAAAAAATGATTGTACAAGGACAGCAAAATGTTGTTGACGGAAGCAGGATCTCACTTTCCTCAACATGTGAAGACTGAAAAAACATTTTTTACCAGAGAGTTGAGATGATCATTAAAGGAAAGTGTAGAGTCAATAATGATGCCCAAAACTTTGCTTGAGAATTCAATCTGCAGTGTGGGACCAGAAGGTAGTGGAATGAGCGTGGGTAACTGATCTAATTTTGGGCCAAGCCAGAGTAGTTTTGTTTTGGACTCATTCAGCTTCATTTGTACAGAGAGGGCCCAGGATTGGAGTTTCGTTATGCAAGCTGTTATATTTTCGGTGAGGTTAGTGAGGTTCGAATCTATCTCGAGAAGGACAAGGATGTCATTTGCATATATAAATAGAGTTTCAAAGGGAGATAGATGGAATAATTTCAAAGAAGACATATAAATGTTGAAAAGAATAGGGGACAGGGGTGATCCCTGGGGAACACCACATAGCGGACTCCATTCATGTTAACAGTGTACGAGCGGGATCGTAAAAATTTCAAGAACCAGTCTAAGATTGTGGAATCAATGCCTATCTCAGAAAGTTGGTAAATTAGGATATCGTGGTGGACAACATCAAAGGCCGCAGATAGATCGAATTGTAGTAGGATAGCAAACTTATTACGAGATTAAAGTTGTTGAATCTTTGAGATTAAGAGGCCAGTAGGGATTCAGTGCTGAAATTGGGTCTTGTTCCGCCACTAATTTCTGTCAAATGGGATGATCAGTGACACTCAGAAAAGCACACAGACAATATAAAGCATAAACAATAACACTTTATTATACTTATATATATAGATGAATAAAATAATAGAATAACATCACCGTGCTCCTGGGCAATACCATCCTTCACAATCGGGAATCCTTGCAATTGATAGGAGGGTAGACACGTGCTATCCCTTGGTTGCAACGAAAATGGATTCTTAGGTTAGAGGCAGAATTCCGTTTATATAGGATGAGAGACTGCTGAATTCATAATAAGAACAGCTGGTCCTGTTATTACGATTCAGGCACCCCCCGGTCCTGGTCTTTTGTTCCTTGTTTTGACAACACCTAGATCAAGGAGGTGTTGCAGAGCCCGGTTTCCCATCTGGCTTTACTGATGTTATTTGAGTGACACGCAGGCAAAAGGAAGTCAGGATGTCAGAGAAGCAGACTTTGATGTCATCAAGGAGGTGTTGCAGAGCCCGGTTTCCCATCTGGCTTTACTGATGTTATTTGAGAGACACGCAGGCAAAAGGAAGTCAGGATGTCAGAGAAGCAGACTTTGATGTCATCAAGGAGGTGTTGCAGAGCCCGGTTTCCCATCTGGCTTTACTGATGTTATTTGAGAGACACGCAGGCAAAAGGAAGTCAAGGTGTCAGATAAGCAGACTTGTGGATACATGTCAGTAGTATGCAGAGTTTCAGTTACCCCCCTGTCCATCTGCATAACAGGTCTGAAGCCATATTGCAAGGAAATAGAATGGAGAATCTCTCTAAGTAAGATGAGAGCTGAGTGGATATAATAGCCTTGAGCATTTTGGTCAGGAGAGGAATATTTGCTATAGGACGATAGCTGGAAGGGGAGGATGGGTCTAGATCAGTTTTTTTCAGTAGTGGGGTCAAGGCAATGTGTCCCATTTGTATGGAAAATAGGCCAGATAGTAAGGCTGAGTTGATAAGTCTGGTGAAAGATGAAATAGCCTGCGTGGGAATTTTCTCGTAAAGGTAGGAAGGGAATGGGACCGGGGCACATTTGCAGATCTTAATTTGTGGCACAGTTTAGAGACCTGAGCTTCGGATACATGCTCAAAGACTGTCCAGGATCTGTCTACTGGGATAGGGTTAGTGTCGCTGGGCACCAGAGAATTGTAAGTGACTGCTGATAGAAAAAAGCTTCTTATAGTAGCAATCTATTATTATTACAGATCATGCAGGTATCTGGATCAAATATCAATTTACTAAAGAAGAGTCTGGAGATTTAATAATACATTGCTTACCGATTCAAAATTCCTTGAAGAAACACAAATAAAAATAAATGAATTTTCTCAGATTAATACCTCTGATGAGATATCTTTAGAAACCTTATGGGATGCATTCAAGGCAACTTTAAGAGGGCAGATCATAGCTTATTCAGCTCATGTTCAGAAGTTGGTTAGACTTGAGTTTTCTAATTTAGAAGATATCATTTCTGATCTTGAATCAAAATTGGCTTTACAATGGAATCAAGTAACTTTAAAAGCCCTGATGACTGCTAAATATAAATATAACTAGTGTTTAAGCCCGTTACATTAACGGGTGCTAGAAAGCAGTCCCCTTTCCCTCTCCCCCTCCAGTTCCTCCCTGACTCTCTCTCCGTGGCCCCCTTCTGTCTCCCCTCCCCCAAGCAAAGCTGTCTGCCTCCCAACACACCCCTCCCCCAAAGCAGCCTCCTTTCCCTCTCCCCCTCCAGTTCCTCCCTGATTGTCTCTCTGTGACCCCCTTCTGTCTTCCCCAAGCAAAGCTGTCTGCCTCCCAACACACCCCTCCCCCAAAGCAGCCTCCTTTCCCTCTCCAGTTCCTCCCTGACTGTATCTCCGTGGCCCCCCTTCTGTCTTCTCTCCCCCAAGCAAAGCTGTCTGGCTCTCAGCACACCCCTCCCCCACAGCAGGCCCCTTTCCCTCTCCCCCTCCAGTTCCTCCATGACTATCTCTCTGTGGCCCCCCTTTTGTCTTCCCCCCAAGCCAAGCTGTCTGCCTCCCAGCACACCCCTCCCCCCAAAGCAGCCTCCTTTCCCTCTCCCCCTCCAGTTCCTCCCTGTCTCTCTGTGGCCCCCATTTTGTCTCCCCCCCCAAGCAAAGCTGTCTGCCTCCCAGCACACCCCTCCCCCAAAGCAGCCCCCTTTCCCTCTCCAGTTCCTCCCTAACTGTCTCTAGTCCCTTGCCGCCCCCCCCCGCCCCCTTCCCTTCCCGCGGTCCCGACAAATGTGCAGACTCTAGCAGCGGCTGCAGCACTCTAAACACGCTGCTTCGCAGCCTTCTACTGCCCTAATTTGCTCTGCCGTGAGTGAAGGTGGCTGCCGCTGCCAGCCCAGCGCCCGTAGCCGCAGCCACACCGTCATGGTGTTCCAGAATCGAGAGGCGGGAGGAGGAGAGGAGCGCGAGTGGAGCCGCAGCGCTCACAGGACCGAGCGCTCGAGAGGGAGACGGCTGGAGTTCACAGAAGATCCATCTCATTTGGCGGTGAGTGACAGCGAGGGAGGAGTTACTCAGTGTTCTGGCCTGCCTCCGTGTTCGAAAATCGAATTCGGCACGGAGGCACACCTCACGGCACCAGGAATCACGGAGTTTCAAGAGCGCATGCGCGCTCTAGGGTTTAATTATTATTGATGCTTAGAGCAGATAAAGATAAACTGTTACTAATTATGACTGGAATTGCAATACAGATACAGTATAATCCCTTTATACCGGACTCGCTTATAACGGAACTTTGCATATAGTGGACGAGGTCCGCTGGTCCCGGCCGAGCACCATTATAAACATACAGAAAATCATCGGATATAGCGGACTCGCATATAACGGACTTTTGGATATACCGGACAACTATTTTGGTCCCTAGAGCCGCTTTTAACTGTAGTTTTATTCGGCTATAACGGACATGCAGGCTCCGCCTACAAGGCATGTGGCATGCCGGTGATATGGTATCAAAATGCAGCCCAGAAAAAAAATGACAAGAGTATTTTTCTTTCCAGTACAGTGTTCTGGTTTGCAATCATTTCATCAAAAATAACATTAAAAAAATGAGAAAAATTAACCACAAGTAACAAGATCCACAAGAAGGTTAATCAGCTGAGAAAAAAACTATCTAATAGATGATTAATTTATACCAAAGAATGAAGGAAAAAAATCTCAGAATTGCCACTCCAAGGATCATAAGATTATCATCCGTATAAGGAATGATCCTTGGAGTGGCAATTCTGAGATTCTTTCCTTCATTCTTTGGTATAAATTAATCATCTATTAGATGGTTTTTTTCTCAGCTGATTAACCTTCTTGTGGATCTTGCAATCATTTCATGCCATACCAATATTTTGATGAATTTTGTTACTGATGTTGTTGATATTCTTGTGCAGTGACTGTTGTTCATCGATTTACATTGTTTCAAGTTGCTCTAAATAAAGGTTTTTTAAAAATGCAACTCTGGATATAACGGACTCTGGATATAATGGGCTGTTTTTCCAGGTCCCTTGAAGTCCGTTATAAACGGGATTATACTGTAATGAGAAATTGGTACATTGGGATTGTTTGAATTTTTCATTCTTGTGGGAAACTGTGGGCTCCTTTTACTAAAGTGTGCTAGCGTTTTTAGCGCATGCAGGAAATTACCGCGCGCTTTGCTTCTAGAACTAACGCCAGGTGAATGCTGGCGTTAAGGTCTAGCGCGCGTGGCAATGTAGCGCGCGCTATTCCACGCATTAAAGCCCTAATGCAGCTTAGTAAAAGGAGCCCTGTATGTCACTATTATAGGTTTGAAAGAGAGATGTCAGGAAAATCTGGGAAGTTTTGAAAATTTAAAGAAACATGGGGTCCGCTAGATACATGTGTTAATTTTCTTAAACATACTCACATAAAATGTACCCTTTTGGACTTGGTTTCAGTTCAAGATCCTTTTATACACATACAGGAGGTTGGGGGGGGGCTTATTTTGGGGTGTTGATCTTAAGTTTTTTATGTATAGTTTCATGGTGTTTTCTGAACATATTGCTAATTTATGTAAATTTTCTTACACTGTGTATCAGCTATATTTTGCTATAAACAATTTTTAAAATTAAAAATAAAATACATATATATATATATATATATAATGCTATTAGCTCACAATTGGCTAGGAAAGATCTTTTACTTCAGCAAGCGGTGTATTATGGAAGCTCTAATAAGGCGGGGAGAGTGTTAGCAAACTTTCTTAAAGCTAGAAAGCGTAGAGCAAAGATTATGGCTATTAAAGACAAAAAGGGTAAGATTCATACAAATCAATCTGATGTTTTGTCCCAGTTCCTTAAAATGTGGACACCAGCACTAGTTTAATGAAGTGTATTAGAATGACTTTCTTGGGCTAGGTAAGACCCCAGAATAGCTTTATCATCTCTGCAAAATTCTCAATCTAAGGGAGGGATAAATTTTCCAAATTTTTATAGATATCATCAGGCTTATACACTGTATATTGCATCAGGGTATGTATTGGATCTTTCTTGAACTCATGGAGAATCGATCTGATTGGCTTATTCTCGAAAATCATCTTATGGCCCCACTTCATCTTAGACATGCCATTATGCTTTAGTGTCAGTAATTTCGTTTGCACAGAAAAGAGTCCTTTGGCAAATGCCTCTTGAAGTGTTTTATCAGCTCTGGCCTTATTCTAGTGCCCAAAGATAAGGCAGTAAATTACCAGAAGTGGTCAAAGCCAAGGAAGCTGAAGTCACTGGCTAAGAAGCAGAACTGGAGACATATGGAGGAATGCAGTTGCAAGTGGATCTGAAGTTCAGAACAATGGATTAGACAGTACTGGTTTAGATGGAGTGCTGAGCTGAACTGGAATCCTTATGGGGCCTTGTCAAAGCACAGGCTTTCTTTTAAACATTATGGGAAAGCAAACGGAGATGTTGTGATTCAGTGTTCTTTTGTGGTTTACCAAAAAAAAAAAAAGACAGGGAGTGGAATGAGAAACTATATTTTGACTGCATGTTTTAATGTTACCATAAGTTTTCATAAAAATAATTTAGTTTATTTAGGTTTGACGTGCTATGAGCACAGATTTAGATCATTGTTTTTTTACTTTTTTAATGCTGTATCTATTGTGTTAGTAATGTTACTCAGGCATTGCTGGAAACAGACTAAATGATATGTATTACAGATATTTCTTCCTTGTTAATAGTGGATCACTTCATAAAGACATTTGTCATCAGATGATGCTGTTTATTACATGTTGGATGTAAGGGTTTTGGTGTTATAGTTATAGACTTCTCAGTGTTGCAATTCTGCTATTAGTGACTTATTTGAACAACTATGGACTGACGCTAGTTACTAAAGATTCTATTTGAGATATCACCGTTGAAGATTTCCATTCGTATGAGATTCAGATGATGGATGAGCCCCTCCCATTGGAAGGACCTTGCTACCAGAGAAGGAATCTGATAAGCACCTGGGAACACTAAAGACTTACCAGTAAAGACTTATTGACTGTTGCTACTAACGACAGGATGACCTTTATAACCTTGAACTTCTACAGCTTCTTTTTGCTTCCCCACGATTATGGACTTGTTGATTTATGGACTTATGCAGTATTAGTTTATGTATATTACCATGTGTTTGCAATTATTTCTAACAACTGTCTTTTTGTAAGATTCATGTGCTTTGCCTGATTGTGACTTTTATGCATTTTCATCCTGTTTTGACTCCCGTAATTGCACCCTAATTATTTCCCACTTCAACAAGATTCTTTCCACCCCCTTTCTTGCTGGTAAGCTGAGGTGAAGTGAAGTGAAGAAGAAGTAATGATGCCACTGCAGCTGTAATACAGCCTCATGACTTTAACCTCTTCTGATCCAGGGGGTGAAGGTTGCTGACTTATGAAAATGAAATACCGAACATGATTGTGCAAGAAGATTTAATGCGTTTACCTGGACTTCCATTTTGGCATGTGAGCATAACCTGATAATATTCTGGACCCAACCGAGTCTGCACTGATTTCAGCTATTTTGGAAAGGCATGGAAATAATCTAACTTAAAGTGAAGTGTTTTGTTAATTTATCCCTTTAGGTATAGTATACTCATGACAGGATGAAGCCATAAAAGAGAGGTATCTTCAAATGTTTAATCAAATACATTTTCTACCTATAGCATATGTTTTTGATTTTGTGGGATTACTTTATTGCAATACTTGTTTGATTTCTTTATGATTTACTGGGTCGTATTGAAGCAACTGTCCCTTTAGTTTGGTGATGGGTTAGACACTTGTTCTTTTAATTTTATCAAGCTTAATTTTCGAGTACATGGGCCATACGCCTGTACTTCATAATCATCATGACCTTCATCACCATCTTGACCTTGGGTGTTGAAGCCTTCGCAGGCTTCAAAGAGGGGAATGCGGAAGGAGAAGCAGGTGAAGGACAGAAGACCTGTACAGGTGTACAGGTGAAGAAAAGACCTGTACAGATGTACAGGTGAAGACCTAAGACCTCCATGAAACTGAAGGTGAAGACATACCCCTGTAAATCCTCAGATTAATAGAGACATGGCAACAATAATATTATAGGCCTGAAGGCACTCTGCTACAAACTGTTAGAAATATTACACCTCTCATATGATTTCTCTCTCTGCTAACATAAGCAAGTTTCATGCAAAACTCATCTTTCACAACAGAAACTAGCAGGCATCTGCTGACCATAAGAAACAAGAAGTTTATTTGTGAGAATGGAAATTACCAGTATCAGAAGGGGATTACCACATCTCTTAACCATAAGGATATAAAATTGACTACTGTGCAAATAAGTGCAGGAATGGGTGGCCCTTGCTCGGAAGTTGATGATTCTTGATATTAAAAGGATATATGTCGTGAAATTAGACAATTGGATGTAGCCTTGGATAAGACGAAACAGAAGTGCTTTCTGTCGGGAAGAAGCAGTTTGAGAAAAAGGCTGCATGAAAGAGCATCTGATTAATGCAATTGAAAGATAAGTTTGCTTTGCTTGTTTACACCATGATTTACTAGACCTGTTTATATGAACTAAGAAACCTCCTTTTTACTCCTAGCTGTTGCCCTTAGCGCTATATTTTGGCGGATCTTACCTCTCATTCCACTTCATAATATTTATGTAGACAGAAGAGACTTCAAATACTGAAACTGAGATGAATGAATGAAATGAAAAAGTGAAGATATAAATGTATGGAGTTTTTTTCAGACCAGTGATGATACGTTTAGCTTGGGGTACTGTGAAGTCCCGGCTGTCCGTGTATGAGGTCTGTTTTCTCCATTTTTTGTATATATTATCAGTTGCTGTCTTGTTCTATTTATTTTTGATGAGATAGTGTGAATGAGGTTTTTCTGCTAAATTTATTATACAGTGCGTTTTTCTTTTTGAGTTTATGTTTACAACATACGACTTTACCCTGATTTTATTGGGAAAGACATCACGCTCAATATGACTCAGAAAAGTATAAATGTTGACCAATCAATGAGCTGATAAGAGAAATGACAATTATGAATAGCCAAAAGAAATTAAGAACGAAACAAGTACTAACGTGGGCCCAAACTGTTAAGAATGTATAAAAGCCAGCTTATGGATGGCCTAATCAGAACAGACACCAGGTATACTCAAGCCGGCTTGACATACATGCTCTGTTAACTCGATTGGCTGAAAGACTTATTCTGTAAGCTGCTATTGATTACTAATAAACATATATTAATTATACAGCACATTGAGTTGTTGTGAGGTCATTGATGGAGACTTAAAAGCAGCCAAGTCTTCATTAGGGCTGGAGAGATGGACATACACCAGGGACACGGACCAGCGGCTGGAGAGACAAGAGAAGATAGAGAGGACAGCAATCGTCGTGGGGGGGACTCCAGTGTTCTCCCTAGGGCCTTTTAGCTGGGCAGTCCGCCCAGCTAATTTAGACAAGCGCCCGGCTATCATCTGCTGCTGCCGCTGCTGCTGAACATTAAAAAAAAAACAAAAAAAACAACCGGCTTGGAGATTTCAGTCCGTAGCAAGCTTATGCTCCGGGGCTCTATTGGGGGAAATGATGCCGGGTCCTGCCTTCGCGGAAACAGAAAGTAGACAGGACCCGGCAGCAAGAAGAGCAAATGCTTCACTAACCTGTCTCCCGCCTTAGCCCGTAGCGAACGCTTGCTTCAGGGCTCTCAACATGTGCATGCCGGCTTCCCTTCTCTTCCCTCCGAAACCAGAAGTTATGTCCGGGGCGGGGAGGGGGGAAGAGAAGGGAAACTGGCACACACGTCAGAGCCCTGGAGCATGAGTTCGCTACGGGCTAAGGCGGGAAACTTACAATTTGTTGCTCTTGCTGCTGTGTCCTGCCTACTTTCTGTTTCCGCGAAGGCAGGACCCGGCAGCACTTCTCTACATCGCTCCTTAGTTTTTATGAAGTAGTGCAGTGAGGGGCCATTGGCTGTGGTTACCACAACCAGCACTTTACTGGCGCAGGCAGTAGTAGCAGGAGGATGATGGTGGCCTTATGTAATCAATGAGGCGAGCCCAGCAGTGGCGCTGCAGTGCCTGCGGGAGGCGTGCGAGAGTGTGACAGCCGCCCTGGAGCCGCTGCACTTCAACAAACTGGACTTTGGTGAGACCGGTGTGCTCAATCACTTCTACAACGCAGATGCATGGGAAGCGCGAGAGTGGGGGTAGAAAGTGGCCAGAGTGAGAAGGTATCAGGTCCCGTGGGATTGTTGGGAGTGTATATGGGGTTTTTATTACTTATAACCAGCTGAATTTCAAAATAAAAGTGTGAGCAGAGTGGCTGTACTGCTATAAATAATTCGTCTAAAAAGTGCACAAACGAATTGCCATCTTAATGGAAATTCTTGCAAGCCCCCTTGTTAATACTGCTGTTTTCTTGGTAGTTATTTCAGCTGAGGGTTTTTTTTTTTTTTTTGGCAGCTCAGAAGAGCCAAACTGAACAGTCTTTTACCTCTCCTTTACTGTCACTACAGAATTTGCTTTTTCTTCATTGTCATTTTCAGAGCCCCCCACTTCCTTTTTCCTGCTCCTCCTTTTCACAGCTGGGCCTTCCTCCCACAAAAGGACAAACGGTGAGTGAGAAGTGTCACCATCACATTGTCCTGTCCAGAAGGCTGAGCCAATCTTCCATGTCTGCTTTCAAAGGCTGTTCAGAAAAATCTAAAGTTGGAAAAACTGAATTGAAGTTTTCCCCATGAATTTGATTGTACTTGATCAGAAAATAATTTTTTTAAAAAATTTGAAAGTCCCTCAAAGTCACTGATTACAAAGCTCCATTTTTCTTAAAATTTGCTATTATTTTTTATTAATGAAGCAATTTTCTTGGTATTATAGCTATAACTGTTTAGATTGCTGCAGCTGCCAATGCTCCTGGAGGGAGGTTTGTCGGTCATCTCACGGTGGAGTTCGCATGGAAGGGAGAGATAGGAGGGTCAGCGGGGTGGGGGGGGGGGGAGAAGTGGTCTGCTCTGGTTGCTCCAAGGCCTAGCGTCATTAACTTCTTTGGGCAGTGTTTACAATTTGCTGCTGTTGCCAGCTTCAGGCCTTCCTCTCTGCCGAGTCCTGCCTAATTCCTGTTTCCTTGAAGGTAGAATCCAACAGAGAAGGCCCGAAGCCGGCAACAGCAGCAAATTGTGAATTCTGCTGCTGCCCGAAGAAGTTCATGACCGGGGATGGGGTGACAGAAGGAGGAAAGGGAGCAGAGGGTGGAGAGAATTGCTGCACGCAACTGGAGGGAGTAAGAAAGGGAGAAGGAAGATGGGGGAGGGTGGGAAAGGAAGGAGATGCCAGGGCATGGAGGGGGAGGGGGAGATAGAAGAAAAGGAGAGAGATGCCAGGGAATCAGGGAAGGGAAGGAGACAGAGATGCCAGCCCGTGGGGTGGGAAGGAAATAAAGAAGAGAGAGATGCCAGAGGAGGTGGTGACAGAGAGAGAAAAATGGAGAGCTGGCAGAGCTGAAATCAATCATGTACAAAGGAGAGACGTGGCACAGGATAGACAGTTTATGGAAGGAGCATAGAAAGAGGGAAGATACCATATGGACCAGGGAGAGGGCAGACAGTGAATGGAAAGGGCTGATGCTGCATGGAAGACAGAGAGAGGACAGATGCTGGCTAGAAAGAAGAGAGTGAAGACAAGATGATTAAAGCAGAAACGACAAAAGATAGAAAAAATATTTTTTGTTGCTTTAGAATAAAATAATATTGTAGTTGTATTGATAAAACTTTTAGAAACAGAAAATAATCTTTTTACTGGACTTATTATAATACATTTTTTACTAACTTTTAGAGACCAAAACCCCCTTTCTCAAGTCAGGACAGTATAATGTAACAGCAGTATACTATATTGACCTGAAGAAGGAGGCTGTGGCCTCTGAAAGTTAATTGAAAAATTGATTAGCCCAATTTATGTTTTATTTTTATTTGTTAATTTGTAAAGTGGTGATTGTTATGTATCAGTTTTTTCAAATTTACATTTACTGTCTTTATATTTTGCACAGTATTAGGGGACAAGTGTCACTGTTTCTGTGGTGGCAGATTCTGGTTTCTTGGTGGTTCAGTTTAATTTTTGTCTACATATTTTTATTTTTATTTTGTGATTATTCCATATTGGGCAAGGGTGTATCTGTGTTCTGTGTGTATGAAAAGGATATGGTTTTCTGTTAGCATCGACTGTACAGGATCGATTGATTGTGCAGGATCTGGTTTGTTTAGATTTACAGTGTGTGTATTGGTGTTCTAGTGCTCACTGCAGTGTTTAAGATGCTGCCTTGTCCTAGGTGTACCCTTGTTGTGTGACTCATGGATTATTACTAAAAAATAACTTTTTTATATAGAGGAGAGGGTTGTTAAAAATGATTAGCACTGGCTGTCATATATACTAGGTACGCCACTGGATTTAATGACCCTATTCTAACCACCAAATTTCCCCGTCCCACCCCACCCGGCTGAAAAAAATTTCTGGGGAGAACACTGGACTCCATCATCAGACAAGTCGACAGCCACATAGTGGAAGGAAGACAGGATCGGCTGGTGACCTGCCTAACGGGAGCCAAGGCAGAAAACATGGACAGGATCATTGATAGTGTGGAAGAGGAATGTACAGCAGTGGTGATCCACATGGGAACAAACAACGTGAGCAACAGGAATTACAGAAATGAAGCATTGAAGGACCAGTTCTGGATGGTAGGAGGGAAGCTGAAGACCAGAACGCCAAGGGTAGCATTCTCAGAAATCCTGCCGGTATCCAGGGCCGACGAGAAGAGGCAGACGGCACTGCAAGCAGTCAACGCGTGGATGAAGCGCTGGTGTGAGGAAGAAGGATTCCACTTTGTGCACAACTGGACAATGTTCTGGGGGGAAGAGCAAGTTGTACAGGAAGGATGGACCTGACCTCAGCGGAGACAGAACAAGGCTACTTGCAAGCTATATCAAGCGAGAAATAGAGAAGTTTTTAAACAAGGAAGAAGGGGAAAGCCAACAGTCGACCAAGAATCGATGGTTCGGGAAACGGTATACCCAGAGGATACCGTGCGGGAAGATTGCAGGGAAGACTCACCGGATCATAGGCAAGACAGAAATCTTGATGGATCGAAAGGGACACAAGAGGGAAGGAAATGCAAGAAAGTAACAGGCCACAAACTCAAGTGTATGTGCAAGGAGCCTAAAGAATAAAATGGGGGAATTGGAAGCCATGGTACAAAAAGATAACCTTGACATCATCAGCATCATGGAAACATGATGAAACGAGGAAAACGTCTGGGACAGTGTGCTACCAGGATACAGACTAGACCAAAAAGGTGGGGGTATTGCCCTATACGTCAGAGGGAATCGAGTCTACCAGAGAGATCACGCTGTAAACGAAAAATAAGGTAGAGTCTCTATGGGCCAAAATTCTGGGAACGAATGGAACGGAAACAAAGATCGGCATCTACTATCGACCCCCAGGGCAGTCCGAAGAAACTGATAGAGAAATGACAGACGAGATAAAACACAACAGCAAGGGAGGCAACGCAGTTATCATGGACAACTTCAATTATCCGGGAATAGACTGGAACCTAGGCTGCGGTAGGGAGACCAAATTCTTGGATTCTATAGGCAATTGCTTCCTGAAACAATTTGTCAAGGAAAATACAAGAGGAAATTCAATTCTGGGCTTAATTCTAAATGGACTACGAGGACCGGTGCAAGGTGTAGAAGTAGAAGGGACACTGGGAAGCAGTGATCACAATATGATCTGCTCAACTTGGACACGGGGGCAAAAAATTGATCTAGAACGACAGCCACGGCACTGAACTTCCGAAAAGAGAATTACGAAGGGATGAGACTCATGGTGGGGAGGAAGATTAAGAGGATAAGCACTGTAAAAACGCTAGAGCAAGCATGGTCCCTTTTTAAGGACACAAGTCACCGAGGCGCAAAATCTATATATATCGTGTATCAACAAGGGATCCAACAGGAAAAAGAACAAGGAACCGACGTGGCTCATTGTAGCGGAGAAAGAAGCGACCAGAGACAAGAAGACTTCGTTTAAGTAATGGAAAAGGTCAAAAACGGATGAAAACTAGAAAAAGCACAAACATCAAAGTGGGTGCCATAAGGTGGTAAGAGGGACCAAAAGAGACTACAAGGAAAAAATAGCCAAGGATGCAAAAAAGTTCAAGCCATTCTTTCGATATATTAAGGGGAAATGACCCACGAAGGATGTGGTAGGGCCAATGGATGACCATGGAATAAAGGGAGTGCTAAAAGAGGACAAAGCCATCGCTGACAAACAACATATTTTTTGCGTCTGTATTTACCGAAGAAGATTTACAAGCATACCGGAACCCATCAGGCTATATGCTGGAAATGAAGACGGGAAAATGACACGGTTGATGGTCAGTCTAGAAGAGATATGCAGGCAGATTGATAGGCTTAAAAACGATAAATCCATGGGATCGGATGGCATCCTTCTGAGGATAATAAAGGAACTGAAAGGGGTTATAGCTGAACTGCTTCAACTAATAGCAAATCTGTCGATCAAATTGGGAACGATTTCGGAAGACTGGAAAGTGGCGAAAGTTACGCTGATCTTCAAGAAAGGATTGTGGGGAGGTCCGGGAAACTACAGACCGGTGAGTCTGACCTCAGTACCAGGAAAGAGGGTAAAGGCATTGATAAAGGACCACATCATTTACCACCTTGACAGACACAATCTGATGAGGACCAGCCAGCATGGCTTCAGCAAAGGAAGATCTTGCTTGACGAACTTGCTACAATTCTTCAAGGGAGTAAACAGGCAGATAGACAAGGGTGACCCGGTCAACATTGTATATCTGGATTTTCAGAAGGCTTTCAACAAGGTCCCGCATGAACAACTACTTTGAAAAATTGCAAGCCATGGAATTGAGGGTGAAATAGGTTGGCGGATAGGAAACAGAGAGTGGAGGTAATGGACAATACTCAGACTGGAAAAGCATCACGAGTAGAGTGCCGCAGGGTTCGGTGCTTGGACCCGTGCTCTTCAACATATTTATAAATGACCTGGAAATTGTTACGATGAACAAAGTGATTAAATTTGCAGATGATACGAAGTTATTCAGAGTAGTGAAGACGCAGGAGGATTGCAAAGACCTGCAACGTGACATAAACATTTTATATGTTTCTATGTTTAAACACGCTCGAGAAATGGGCTATGACATGGCAAATGAGGTTTAACATGGATAACTGTAAGGTGATGCATGTCTGCTAGTGCTGCCCAATTCGAATCGATTCACCGATTCGAATCAGGTGAATCGATTCAAATCGGTTCAATTTTAAAAAATATATTTTTTAAATCAGCTTCCCGATTCAATGACCAACCCTTCCCCCCTTGCCTTCCTACAGCAGGAGCGGCAGCGCTGCCTCTTGCTGGCCATCCACTGCCCCCCCTGCTTGAAGTGGGAGGGTCAGTCAGAAAGGCCTGCATGTTCCCCGAGCTTCCCTTTTACCTTAAGCTAATATGGCAGCCTGCAGGATCGTTGGTGCTATAGCAATCCCTGCAGCTGCCATCGTCCTCAGCAGCACGTCCTCAGGGTCCCGCCCCTCCTCTGGCGTCAGGGTCAGGATCGCAGTAGAGGAAACATGCCGCTGAGGATGACGGCAGCTTCAGGGATTGCTATAGCACCAGTGATCCTGCAGGCTGCCGTATTAGCATGCCTTCATGGCGGGGGGGGGGGCAGGCCTTCACGGTGGGAGAAGGCCCTCGCGGCGGGGAAGCAGGCCTGTGCAGAGGGAGGAGAAGAAAGAGTGCCTGCACCGTAGGGAGGCTGACTTGTGCAGAGGGAGGAGGAGGAGGAAGAAGAGTGCCTTGGCGATGGGGAGGCAGGACTGTGCAGAGGGAGGAGGAGGAAGAGTGCCCTCGTTGCGGGGAGGCAGGCTTATGCAGAGGGAGGAGGAGGAGGAAGAGTGCCTTCGTGGTGGGGAGGCAGGCCTGGGCAGAGGGAGAAGGAGAAAGGTATAAGAGAGGGGAGGGGATATGCCAGACCTGGGGTGAAGTGAAGGGAAGAGAGAGACCAAACCAAAAAGAGGGGGAGGAAAGCAGAGGACAGAGAGGTGCTGGACTAATAGAGAGAGGAAGAGAGAAATGCAAGACCACAAGGGGAAGGGTACAAGAGGGACAGATACTGCTCCAAAATAGGTGGGCAGGGTGCAGGATGGCAGGAGAGATAGTAGGAGAAAGCCTGTACCTGGGGAAGGGGATACAGGAGTTAAGGAAGAGAGAAAGAAGAAGCAGGATACGGGGAGAGACATGAAACAGAGATAAGATGCTGGGCATGGAGGGTGCATAGGAACAGGGACACAAGGGGGACACTACTGGAGAAGAGAATAGGGACAGGGACACAGAAGAGAGATGCTGGATGAAAGGGTAGTTGAGAAAAGGAGAGATGGTGGATCTGTGGATGGTGGGGTCCATCGCTGCAGCTGCGGGGGGATGGAGATGAAAAAAGGAAAGATGCCAGACCTCCGTGGGAGGAAAGGGAAACAGAAGGGGAGGACAGAGATGGAAGATGGATGGTTAGCACAGAGAAAGAAGAAAGAAGGAGAGCCTGATCAGAAGACAACCAGAGCCTGGGACCAATATGATTTGAAAAATGACCAGACAACAAAACGTAGGAAAAATAATTTTATTTTCTGTTTTGTGAGTACAATATGTCAAATTTGAAATGTGTATCCTTCCACAGCTGGTGTTAGACCGCGAACGTGAGCTAGGATTTAACAGAGAGAGGAAAAGTATTTTTTGTTTATTTTGTTTACACCACAAGACCAGTGTGGGTAGGAGAGGGAAAAGGGAGTGAAGAGGCTATAAAATAAACCCACCAGGATGTTTGAACCCCCCCCAAAAAAAAAAAAACACTACCCAATTAGGCAGGAAAATCGAATCGAAAAATCGATTCAATAGGCTGAATTGAATCAAAATGAAATTTTTTTTCCTGAATCGGGCAGCACTAATGTTGGTAACAAAAATCGGTAATGAATACAGGATGTCCAATGCGGTACTTTGAGAGATCCCCCAGGAAAGAGACTTAGGAGTACTGGTCGACAAGTCGTTGAAGCCGTCCGCGCAATGTGCGGCGAAAAGGACGAACAGAAAGCAATGTTACTTACCGTAACAGTTGTTATCCAGGGACAGCAGGCAGCTATTCTCACTAATGGGTGATGTGATCCATCGGAGCCCCGATGCAGACGCCTCACAAGCATTTTTGCTTGAAGAAACTCGAAGTTTCGAGTCACCCACGCATGCGCGAGTGCCTTCCCGCCCAGACCAGGGCGCGTCTCCTCAGTTCAGATAGCTAGCAGAGAAGCCAACCAAGGGGAGAATAGCTGCCTGCTGTCCCTGGATAACAACTGTTACGGTAAGTAACATTGCTTTATCCCAGGACAAGCAGGCAGGTATTCTCACTAATGGGTGACCTCTAAGCTAACCACAATGGGATGGTGGGAGAGTTGGCAACTTAGGAAAATAAATTTTGCAATACTGTTTGGCCAAACTGTCCATCCCGTCTGGAGAAAGTATCCAGACAATAATGAGAAGTGAAGGTGTGAACCGAGGACCAAGTGGCAGCCTTACAAATCTCCTCAATCGGGGTTGATCTGAGGAAGGCTACAGAGGCTGCCAATTCTGTGACTTTACTGGGAAGGGGTAATCCAGCCTGGGCATAGCAGAAGGAGATACAAGCCGCCATCCAGTTGAAGATGGTACGCTTAGAGATGGGACGTCCCAACTTGTTCGGATCAAAGGAGATGAAAAGTTGAGGAGCAGTTCTGTGTGGCTTGGTGCGTTCTAGGTAGAAAGCCAAGGCACGTTTACAGTCCAGAGTATGAAGAGCTGATTCTCCAGGATGAGAATGAGGCTTTAGAAAGAACACCAGAAGAACAATGGATTGATTTAGATGAAATTCCGAGACCACTGTGGGGAGGAATTTTGGATGAGTGCGAAGGACCACCTTGTCATGGTGGAACACTGTGAAAGGTGGATCCGCAACCAATGCTTGAAGCTCACTAACTCAACGGGCCGAAATGAGGCCAATGAGAAACACCACTTTCCAAGTGAGATACTTCAGATGAGCCTTGTAAAGAGGTTGAAATGGGGGTTTCATAAGTTGAGAAAGAACCAAATTGTGGTCCTAAACCACTGGAGGCGGTTTGAGGGGAGGATTGACATGAAAGAGTCCTTTCATGAATCTGGAAACCACCGGATGAGCAGAGAGAGGTTTCCCTTGAAGAGGCTGATGGAAAGCAGCAATTGCACTAAGATGGACTCGTATCGATGTAGACTTGAGACCAAAATGAGAAAGGTGCAAAAGATAATCCAAAACTGAAGACAAGGAGGAGTGTTGTGGCTCATGATGATGAGAAAAACACCAAGCAGAAAATCTAGTCCACTTTTGGTGGTAGCATTGTCTAGTAGCGGGCTTCCTTGACGCTTCCAGGACATCTCTCACAGGTTGAGAAAACTGGAGAGGATTTACGTTGAGAGGAACCAAGCTGTCAGGTGTAGAGACTGCAGGTTGGGGTGAAGTAGAGATCCCTGATGCTGTGTAAGCAGCGATGGAAACACTGGTAGAGGGAAGGGCTCCCTGCTGCTGAGTTGAAGTAGAAGGGAGTACCAAGGCTGTCTGGGCCACCGTGGGGCGATAAGGATCATGGTGGCATGGTCTGACTTGAGTTTGACTAGAGTCTTCTGGATGAGAGGAAATGGAGGAAACGCATATAGAAAGAGATTCGTCCAATCCAGAAGAAAAGCATCTGCCTCGAGGAGGAGAGGAGTGTAGATCCTGGAGAAGAACTGAGGCAGTTTGAAGTTGTGGGGGGCTGCAAAGAGGTTGATCTGAGGAGCTCCCCACTGAGAAAAGATGTGATGGAGGGGCGTTGAGTGGAGAGTCCACTCGTGAGATTGCAGCAGACAACTCAAGTTGTCCGCCAAGGCATTGTCCGCCCCCTGAATGTAGACAGCTTTGAGGAAGGTGTTGTGGCGAATCGCCCAATCCCAAACTTTCAGAGCTTCCTGGCAGAGGGACGCCGATCCTGTGCCCCCCTGCTTGTTGACATAATACATGGCGACTTGGTTGTCCGTGCGAATGAGGACCACCTTGTCCTGAAGCAGGTGCTGGAAAGCATTGAGGGCATTGAAAATCGCTCTGAGTTCCAGGAGATTGATGTGAGTGCGGAGACCGTCCAGATGAGCCCCCCAGGCATAAGTGGACGAGTCAGTCGTGAGGACTTTCTGGTGGGGGGCGTGTTTGGAACAACAAACCTCTGGATAGATTGGAGGATAGCATCCACCAGCGAAAAGACTGTAGCAGAGCAGGAGTGACCTGGATGTGTCGGGACAGAGGGTCGGATATCTGCGTCCACTGAGATGCCAGGGTCCACTGGGGAATCCTGAGGTGAAGTCTGGCAAAAGGAGTCACATGAACTGTAGAGGCCATGTGGCCCAGGAGGACCACCATGTGTCTCGCCGAGATGGACGGGCGAGAGGACACCTAGTGGCAAAGATGGAGGAGAGCTTCCAAATGTTCGGGAGGGAGGAACACTCTGAGTTGAGTAGTATCCAGAACGGCTCCGATGAAGGGAAGAGTCTGGGAAGGTTGTAGATGGGATTTCGAGAAGTTTATCTCGAACCCCAGATATTGTAGTAGCCAAATCGTCTTCTGGGTCACGAGGACGACTCCCTGAGACGTGGAATCTTTGATGAGCCAGTCGTCCAGGTAGGGGAACACTTGGCGGCCGTGGTTCCTGAGCACTGCGGCCACCACTACCAGGCACTTGGTGAAGACTCTGGGTGACGAGGCTAGGCCGAAGGGGAGCACTCGGTATTGAAGATGAAGATGTCCCACCCTGAATCTGAGGTATTGACGTGAGGCCGGATGAATGGGAATGTGAGTGTAGGCCTCCTTGAGATCCAGAGAGCATAACCAGTCATTCTGCTCGAGGAGGGGATACAGGGATGCCAGGGTCAACAGGCGAAACTTTTCTTTGACCAGAAACTTGTTGAGGGCCCTGAGATCCAAAATGGGGCGCAGATCGCCCGTCTTCTTCGGCACAAGGAAGTACCGGGAGTAAAAACCCTTGGGCCAAAGGGACTGGCTCGACAGCCCCCAGCTGTAGTAGGGCCTGAGCTTCCTGAAGAAGAAGGGTGGTCTGGGTCAAGTTGGAAGGATACTCTCTTGGAGGATGTTCCGGGGGAACTTGATGGAATTGCAGGGAATATCCCTCCCTGATGATGGAGCGGACCCAGAAGTCGGAGGTGATCGTCGTCCATCGATGGTGAAAGTGATGGAGGCAACCTCCAATCGGTGGTAAACTTGAAAATGGCAGAACGACAGAGGTTATGTCCTCTTTGAGCCTTAGGGGCAGCAGACGAATGTGGCTTCTGCTGTTGCTTTTGAGGATGCGGTCTCTTAACAGGTTGACGGATGGGCGGAGCCTGTTTAGGTGGGTAACATCGCTGGTAGACCAACGGTGGGCGTGATGGACAAGGAGGAGCAGGCTTGGGCTTCAGACGCAGGATGGCCTGGAAGGACTTTTCGTGGTCCGAGAGCTTCTTGGTTGCCGCCTCGATGGATTCGTCGAAGAGGTCGGTACCAGCACATGGCACATTGGCAAGACTGTCCTGGAGATTGGGGTCCATGTCAATGGTCCTAAGCCATGCCAGCCGGCGCATAGTCACCAAGCATGCTATGGCCCGAGCCGAGAGCTCGAAGACATAGTAGGAGGACTGCATCAATTGAAGCCGGAGTTGGGACAACAAGGTCAGAACCTCTTGGTACTCAAACTGTGCTCTGGGGTCCAGGTAGGGCATGAACTTCTGGAGTACAGACAGGAAGAATTCAAAGTATGTGATGAAATGGAAGCTGTAATTCAGAACTCTGGAAGTCATCATGGAGTTCTGATAAATTCTCCTGCCAAAATCGGTCCATGGTCTTGCCCTCCCTACCAGGTGGAACGGCGGCGTAGACCTGGGAGGGGTGAGACCGCTTCAGTGAGGACTCCACCAAAAGGGACTGATGGGAGAGTTGGGAGCCATCGAACCCTTTGTGGTGAACCATGCGGTACCTGGTATCCAATTTTCCCGGCATGGCGGGGATGGAATAAGGTGTTTCGAGGCACCGCACAAAGGTCTGGTCCTGCAGCTTGTGTAAGGGAAGCTTGAGGGATTCAGCCGGAGGTTGAGGAAGGTGCATAGTGTCTAGGAATTCCTTTGAAAATTTAGACCCTGTGTCCAGGTGGATGTCCAAATCAGTTGCCATCTGCCGGAGGAATGAGGAGAAGGACAGCTGATCAGCCAGTGCGGGGCCCCGAGAAGAACTTGAGGACGTCGAGGGCTCTGGATCCAATGAGGACGGGGACCGTGGTGGTGATAACGATCCCAGGGTGTCCTCGAGCTCCGGCATCGGAGGAGGTGAAGTAGCCAGTGGCGAATACTCGAGGAAAGGCTGCTTCCGATAAGGCGAGGCGAGGCGTGCCTGGAAGAGTGCCTCGATGAATGCTTCAAACGATGGTGTGAGCTGTGCCTTGAAGTCGGCCTCGATGGGTGAGGCGAGCAGGTCTTCGCTGAGGCCCCCAGATAGTGGATGGGGCTTGAAGCAGTGGTTGTTAGCTGTGCTCGCCCCGAGGGACTCGTAGAGGCTCGAGTCCCGGTATCGGGTGGATCGGCTCCAATGGAGGCACTCGCAAAGACTGCTCCTTGCATCGAGTGGATCGGTTCCAGTGGAGGCACTCACAAAGATTCTGCTTCCTTGCATCGAGTGGATCGGTTCCAGTGGAGGCACTCACAAAGATTCTGCTTCCTTGCATCGAGTGGATCGGTTCCAGTGGAGGCACTCACAAAGACTCTACTCCTTGCATTGAGTGGATCGGTTCCAACGGAGGCATGGGCAAAGACTTTGCTCCTTGCGATGCATGCATCGATGCCAGACCAAACACTCGCAGAGACTCTGCTCCCTGTTGAGAGTGTGTGTATCGCTGAGGCACTGGAGGCGGCTCGACCTCGCGGGAGGCCTCCGCGTGCCCAGGCTGGATTCAGGAGAGAAGCTTGGCCCCTATGGTTGGTGAAGAGCTCGATGAATTGCTTCTCTAGCAAGGTCTGGAACGAGGCCGGCAAGGTCGGATCCGCATCTGCAATGGGACCGCCTGCACGGGCCTCGCGTTCTTTGGGGGTAGTGTGTGAGTGCTTGGGCCTAGAAGCCTTGGGCACTTTTAGCACTACCGGTGGAATAGGCTGCTGTGCTACCTGATCTGAAGAGACTGAGGAAGGCATTGCAGCAGGTGCTGGAGTCGGGGCTGGCACGAACGATGCAGGCTTGATGAGACTCAGCGCCGCAGAGGTGGAAGGCTGGGGAGCAGCGGATGAAGTCGAAGGCCCAACACGGGCCTTATAATGGAAGCAGCAGACTAAGAGGGGCATAATCAAAAGAAACATCTAATCTGTTTTGGGCCCAAGTCGCTAGTCACCCAAAGTTGGCAGTGTCTAAAGTCCATTCTCAAAAAATACGTCCAACTTTTTTTTTTTTTTTTTGAGAATCATCTACCCGCACATCCAGCCGTTTAATCGTCCAGACCGCTAAATCGTCTATCTTTATACCCCATTCTCGTCTAAAAATTCATCCAAGTCAAAAACGCCTAGAACAAGACCTTTAGGACATGGAAGGGGCCAACAAAGTGACGGACTGGACACCCAGACATGGCAACACAGTAGTGGGGCACCTTACAGGGCACTGTTGCAAACTTCACAAAAAGGGTTTCACAAACATCTCACCACAACTCCCTTAAGGTCATGGTGAGCCCCCCAAATCCTACTAAACCCACCTGTCTACCATCCTAATAGCCCCTTATGGCTGCAGGTGCCACCTATATGGCAGTACAGTAGGGTTTGGGGTTTTTCACCATGAATGCAGTGGTTAGAATGGCTTATGGGCTTGGTGTCCTCCTCTCTATGGTTCACTAGCCCACCCCCCAGACTACTTAAGCCACCTCTGTGCAGCTCTACTAGGCTTTCAATGCCAGGTGCTGATATTCTGGAGGTAGATATGCAACGATTTTATTATGACTTTTATGGCGGGGAGAGGGGAGGGTGGGGGAGGTCTGTACTTTGTCTCTACAGTGGTTTTCTGGTCACTTTGAATATCTTCTGGGCACTTAGACCTGTTTTTACATTGCCTAAGTTGCTACATATAAGTTCCGTCTAGGTAGCCTCATTGAACTTTCGCAGTACGACTAAGTCTAGGTCGGCTCACCGCCCTGATCACTCCTCCTAAAATGTCCCTTTTAACTCTGGGCGTACAGAAGCACTGAAAAGGCCTAAGTCATTTTTAGATACATCTAAAACCCGTTTTGGTTATCGGCACTTGGATGACTTAACATAGTAACATAGTAAATGACGGCAGATAAAGACCTGAACGGTCCATCCAGTTTGCCCATAAGTTATACCCATTAAAAAAATACATGATTAGATTAACTTGTATCTTCTTTGATATTTCTGGGCCATAGACTGTAAAGTCTGGTATTGTCCTTGGTTCCAAATCGTCCAAGTGTCGATTTAGACGGGATTTTAGACGTATTTCCATTTCAATTATGAGCCCCTAAGTTTTTAAACCAAATTTTACTTGAATAAATCATGGATGTAGTTAAAATAAATATAATTCTTTCATTTTGTACCAATAAATCTTTTTTTACCTTTTTGCATCAGTAAATTTGTCTTAATTTTGAACAGCAAGTTGTGAACCCTTTATTTGAGAATCTGTGAAACCGATTTTCATGGTCTTAGAAACAACTGAACCACTAGAACTACAATAAATTTACTTGGCCTCAGAAGAACTGCTGAAAGACTAACGACTGGGGAAGAGGAGTTGCATTAGCAGAACCAATAAATGTTCTAGGACGTTGTCCTTGGGGCATAGACTGCTGATTCTACCTTTCCCCTTGGCTATCTTCTGCTGCAGAAAGAGCGAAAGACAGCAGGGAGATGGTGTAAAAGATACCTACAGATGCAGGAAAAGGGTGAGAGACTGAAGGCAAGGAGATAGAGAAAAAAATATACTGGTAACAGTCAAAAGGTTAAAATATATAATTAACCTGGTTTTGTGACGCTATAAATTTTTAGATTGTTTTACATGCATTTTTTAATAGATTTTAGCATTCTAGGCAAGTGATATACAACATTGTTTTACGTAGGCTCATGTTTTGAAATATTTATCAATTATTTTTTAAAATATTATTGCCAGTTTTAGGCTGGAGTGGGGTGTTTCTTGTACCCCCCCTAACCTAGCACCACGCTTCCCTTTTTCCTCAAGTATGAGGCTTGAGCTAAAAGACATATGAGAAGAGACTAGAAGACATGAATATGTATATCCTGGAGGGAAGAAAGGATATGGGAGATGGGTAAGGAACTTATGTGCATGACAGAAGAGCGGGACTAGGGTGTGATTGTATGTGATGATCTTCAGGTGGCCAGCAGGTTGAAAAGGTGACAGCGAAAGCTAGAAGGATGCTAGGCTGCATAGGGAGAGGTATGGCCAGTAGGAAAAAGGAGGTATTGATGCCTCTGTATAAGACTTTGGTGAGACCTCATTTAAAATATTGTGTACAATTCTGGAGACCGCACCTTCAAAAAGATATAAAAAGGATGGAGTCTGTCCAGAGGAAGGCTACTAAAATGCTATGTGGTCTTCATCATAAGGTGTATGGGGACGGACTTAAAGATCTCAATCTGTATACTTTGGAGGAAAGGCGGGAGAGGGGAGATATGATAGAGACGTTTAAATACCTACGTAATGTAAATATGCATGAGTCGAATCTCTTTCATTTGAAAGGAAACTCTGCAATGAGAGGGCATAGGATGAAGTTGAGGTGATAGGCTCCGGAGTAATTTAAGGAAATACATTTTTACAGAAAGGGTGATAGATGCATGGAACAGTCTCCCAGAAGAGGTGGTGGAGACAAAGACTGTGTCTGAATTCAAAAAGGCCTGGGGTAGGCACATGGATCTCTCAGAGAGAGAAAAAGATAATGGTTACTGTGGATGGGCAGACTAGATGGGCCATTTGGCCTTTATCTGCCATCATGCTTCTATGTGATACAGATATTTACATACTTGGAAAAAGTGTATTACCATATTTTTTGGTCCATAAGATGCACTTTTTCCACCCCCAAAAAGGGGGTGGAAAAATGGGTGTGTTTTATGGAGTGAAGACGACCCCCCCCTCCCGGTACCCTTTAATAACACGGCCTGCCCACCGGCCCTTCCTTTTAAAACACCCTCGCTTGCCCACAGTACCTTTTTAAACGCCCCCTAAAGCCGTATGGGCCAGCAGGAGCGCGCGCTGTCTGCGCTCCTGCCTGAGCCCGCCCTACTTTCTGAATGAGTGCGTCAGTTCTCGCGGGATTCACGAGAACTGACTTCAGCCATTCAGAAAGCGGGGCAGGCCCAGGCAGCAGCCCAGACAACGCGCTCCTGCCAGCCCATACACTGCTGGACCACTAGGCTTCAGGGGGCGTTTAAAAAGGTATTGCGGGTGGGCGAGGGTGTTTTAAAAGAACGGCCGGTGGGCGGGCCATGTTATTAAAGGGAACCAAGAGGAGTGGGGGAGGGAGGAGGGTTGTTAGTCAGCGGGATCCCTCCTGTCCCAGCCTACCACTAGACCACCAGAAGTGAGGGGGGTGGCAGGTTACAGGTCAGGGAAGGGGGGACAGAGTGCAGAGCCTGACAGGGAGTGTGGGGTTAGGGTGCAGAGTTTTGCTGGGAGTGTGGGGTTAGGGTGCAGAGCCTGGCAAGGAGTGTGGGGTTAGGGTGCAGAGCCTGGTAAGGAGTGTGGGGTTGGGAGCAGAGCCTGGCAGGGAGTGAGGGAGGCTGGGTGCACAATTTGGTTCAGAATGTTTTTTTTTCTTGCTTTCCTACTCTAAATTTAGGGTGCGTCTTATGGAGCAAATAATATGGTAATACAGAAACAAATCTTTGCCAGAGAAAGGGAAATGGTAAAACTAGATGGATGAATTGAGGTTGTGGTGTGGTAGACTTAGGAGTGATATCAAGAAATTATTTTTCATGGAGAGGGTAGTAAATACCTGGAATGCCCTCCCAAGGGAGGTGGTAGAGACAGAAATGGTGACAGATTTCAATAAGATGAACACAAAGGATTTCTAATTAGAAAATAGATGGTATTTTAAAAAGCCTTAAATGGCTGCATGTATGTGGATGTGTTGAAAGGTGCTTAGATGGCAACTCTGGCTGTGAAGAACTAAGGTTGGTACTGGGCAGACTTGTGTGTTCTGTCCCCCGTATATGGTAATCCGGTTTAGGATGGGCTAAAGAGGACTTTGACAGATCCTAAGGACAGTGCTGGGCAGATTTCTATGGTTAATGTCCCAGAAAGGCTAAAAAAAGATCATGATCAAGTATTTTATATTACACTAGTCTTATAGCCCGTTACATTAATGGGTGCTAGAATATGTGTGTGTGTGTCTGTCTTTATTTCTTTTTCTCTCTCCTTAGCCGCTTCCTGTATTTGTCTTTTTTTTTTTTTTTTTCCTTGGCTGTCCACAACCACCCCTTGCCTGCTCCCCGTCCATTATCCCTTCCTTTTACCTCCCCTGTGTCCTCCACCACCCCATCACTGCTCACCTTATCCAGCAGCAGCCTTTCTCCCTTTGTTTTACCTCCCCCCTGTCCATCATCACCTCCTTCCTGCTCCCCCTGTCCAGCAGTAGGCCTCCCTTCATTTTTCTGCCCCCTCCCCCTCCTTCCATTACATGGGCTCAGTTCCATAGAGAGCAATGGAGAAACCATAGCATTCAAAAGTTGCTCCTAACAGTCTGGAACACAGTCCCACTACTTTTCAGACTCTGGAGCAGCAGGGATCATCTGCTCCTGCCCCTCCCTTCCAGACAGGAAAAGGGGCAGGGAGGCTATGAACTGGAACAAAAAAGAAAACAGTTTGTAATCCAGCCATTCTTCTTCTGCTGCTTCTGTCCCCTGGCCAAATGGCTGGCTGGCTGGCCTACTCTCCTGGATCAGCGTTCTGTGCAGGAGTTGCGGCCATTTTGAAGATCGGTCTGCCCTGCTCCTTGCCTTAGTATATTTTTAAGTTGAAAGACGCGGCGGCTCCTCTCAAGATCCCCGACTGCATCGGACTTCCGACGCAGGTGGGGATCCTGAGAGGAGCCGCTGCCTTGTCTTTCAACTTAAAAATATACTAAGGCAAGGAGCAGGGCAGACCGAAGAACAGCACGGCCGACAGCCGCCGCGTCCGACATTCGCCTCGGGGGAGGAGAGAGATTGTTTTGCGGGCATGCGCACTCCTATCTGCGGTGCCCTATAGCGCACGGAAAACGGAACACGCGATGGGAGTGCACATGCGCAGCTTAGGCTTTTATTATATTATAGATTCATTGTTGATTTAATCATTAATTGATAATGAGTATGACTGCTGGGTAGACTGTATAGACCATTCAGGTCATTATCTGTTGTCATTTACTATACAGTGATACCTTTGAATTCAAACATAATCCGTTCCAGAACCTCGTTCGAGTTCCAAAGCGTTCGAGTTCTAAGACAATTTTTCCCACTGAAAATAATAGAAACTGGATTAATCTGTTCCTGGGTCCCACAAACTCAAATTTTAACCGGAAATATACTGGCTTTTAAAGGTAAAATATTAACAAATATTCCAAAGCAGCACTCAGATTCTAGGGCACAAACACATACATACAATGTGCCGGGTGTTTGGATTCCAAAGCAGAGTTCGGATTCCAAGACAAAATTTACTACAAAAAAAGTTCGGATTCCAAGTCATTCGAGTTCTGGGGTGTTCGAATTCCGAGGTACCACTGTATTAAAGTCTACAATTTAATCTTATGATGTCCGTGCTTGATCCCAAAAGAAATATTCCATTTAAATAGTGAAAGCAACATACAAAGAAAAACAGCCTGCTTGCAGGTATATACTGTATTTCTCTCATGCACTGGGAACATACTGTAAAAAGTTGCAGTCCCTACTCAGCAGGTAATCAATTAAATACATTTGAATTTTCAGCTTGTGCTTTAAGACTTTCCCACACTACGAATAACAGAACTGGCAACATGCAAAACTAGATCAATTCACTAGAGAATGAAAATGTGTTTAATAAAAGGCTGCTAGACCTTTGCATTAAAAATTCTCCCACTAGAAGATAGCTTCTTAAGACAGATATTTATTTATGTTTTCTACCTTCTTCGGAGATTTTGTATTTGCACACATCTTTCCAAGAAGAGATAAAATAACACAGAGAAGTCCGGAAATAAATATCATCACTCCTATTGCGATTAGCCACGATATAGTGCAAAAATAACAGGAATTTTCTGTGGAGGTGCACACAATGACATGAACTGCAGAGAGGAGCAAGCACATCAAGTAGAACAGCAGGGAGAAGAATGGTGATGACAATGGCACGTCCAGCTCTGCACTACTGCTCAGGGCATTTGGAATGCTTAGCAGCAACAGAAACAGAACCTGTAAAGGAAAGCACATCAACTCAGAATAAAACATGAATGGGTGACTAAAAACAGCTAGTATTTTAATGCCATGCACATTCTTTACAGTATATTTCTATATGAGAACATTACTGACTAAGGGCTCCTTTTAATAATAATAATAACAGTTTATATACTGCAATACCGTTAAGTTCTATGCGGTTTACAGAAGATTAGTGGGGTACAAGTTGAGTTGACGTACAAGTTGAGTTAACTTAAGGGATGTGGGAACAATGGGGAGAAAGGGCAAGAGAGGGGAAGGAGGGAAGTGGGTCAGCTGTCTAGGTATTTCAGGAATAGGTGAGTTTTGAGGCGTTTCCTGAATACCTCATAAGTGGTATTTACTTTTACTAAGCCAGTGGTTCCCAATCCTGTCCTGGAGGACCACCAGGCCAATTGAGTTTTCAGGATAGCCCTAATAAATATGCATGAGAGAGATTTGCATATAATAGAAGTGACAGGCATTCAAACTTGCTCCATGCATATTCATTAGGGCTATCCTGAAAACCCCATTGGACTGGTGGTCCTCCAGGACAGGGTTGGGAACCACTGTACTAATCTGCGATAGCGTTTTTAGCATGCGCTGAAGATTAGTGTGTGCTAACCCCCGCCAGCTCTATGGAGGCATTAGCATCTAACGCGCGCAACATTGTAGCACGAAAACCGCTAACGCAGCTTAGTAAAAGGAGCCCTAAATTTCAACTATGTACATGATGCATTAAAGTTTTAAAATAGCAGATATGAGAATAATCATATCAAACATATAGTAGTGATGTACATATGGCAATAAATTGCAGTTCAGTTTTGGTTCACTTAGGCTTTTTTCACCTATTTTCAGATTGTTTCAGTTCATTTCACACATTCATATTGATAAAAACAATTTTTAATGCATATAGATTTAGCATGCACTATTTTGAGGCATGTATACGAACAAATATACATCTCTAATACATAGTATATGGGTCATTCCATATCAAGTGGACCAGGAGCCCATGCTCAACCCTCTTGAAATCCAACTAAATTTTACAGGGGTGTTGTCTAGGGTCTCAAATGAAACTAAGCAAAATTTTTTGGATCTATCTCAATTTGGTCAGTTGCTAGGGATGGTTGAACAAAAGCAATCGATCCACTCCCATGTCTGAAATTTTGCAGTTTGATACAACACCTTGGGGCAAGATTCTGTGCCAAGTTTGAAATATTTTGCTAACGTGCTTCCATTTCTACAGGTCAACAAAATAAGCAAAAAAATTCACGAACAAATTTTTGACAAAGTTTGGCTCCATACTTCTGCTGTTAGATAAGTCAGCTGAGGGTACAACTTTATCAGCAGACATGTACCATGAGGTACAGTGGTACCTTGGATTACGAGCATAATCCGTTCCAGGAGCATGCTCGTAATCCAAAATGTTCGTTTATCAAAGTGAGTTTCCCCATAGGAAATAATGGAAACTCGCTTTGATGCGTTTCCCCCCCCCCCCGAGAACCGGCATTGCTCCCCTCGAAGGCCCCCCCTCCGCGATCCGGCACCCCCCCTGCCACGATCCGACCACCCCCCAACACGATTGGGCAGCCCCCCGCCACGATCCGACCCCCCCTGACACGATTGGGCACCCCCCCGACACGATCCGACATCCCCCCGACACAATTGGGCACCCCCCCGCCGCTTCTTACCCTCATCTGGGCACTCTTGAAAATCGGCTTCCTCCTCTGCTGGGCCTTGAGCATCTGAGCATGTGAACTCGCAGGCCTTGAGCATGCTCAGATGCTCAAGGCCCAGCAGAGGAGAAGGCCGATTTTCAAGAATACCCAGATGAGGGTAAGAAGCGGCGGGGGGGTCGGATCATGGCAGGGGGTGCCCAATCGTGTCGGGGGGGTCGGATCGTGGAGGGGGGTGCCCAATCGTGGCGGGGGGGTCGGATCGTGGCGGGGGGGGTGCCGGTTCGAGGCAGGGGGGGTGCTCGTAAATCGAGCCATGCTCGGTTTCCGAGGCACCGATTTTGCAAATGTTTTGCTCGTCTTGCAAAACACTCGCAAACCGGTGCACTCGTAAACCGAGGTACCACTGTACTTCCAAGATTTGCAATATGAGCTTTTACAGTCAAGTGAAGCTGAAGATATGACCATCCAAATAATATGGCTTTATGCATTTATGCAAATTTTTACTGTTTTTCAGATTCAAATATCTCTGGTTTTGTGTTTTTTTTATAAATCTTTATTCATTTTTAAAACTTTCAACAAGTGTAACATAAGATACAATAATTTTATACTTTAACAACACTTAATATACCATCAAAATTTAACTCACATCAAATACCCCTCCCCCTCTTATACCCAACAATTGTAATAAATCATAAAATATTCCCTCCCCCCCTCCCCACCCTGGACATGTATGAACAAAGGGAGAAAATAATATTCATTCTGTACAATATTTTATTAAAGGCTTCCAAATTATTAAAGGCTCCCAAAATTTCTTAAAATGCTCCTGCTGTATGGCTATTATCCGTTCCATTTTAAAGATTTGGCATAACAAATTCCAACAAAAATTATAATTCAGCCGATCCCAATTTTTCCAACTTTTCATAATTTGCTGTATAGCAACCCCTGTCATGATAAGCAAAAGTTTATTATTATTAGAAAAGATTTGATTCTTGGCTCTCATGGAAATACCAAATAACACAGTATCATATGATAATGCCACCGGATTTTCCAGTAGATTATTCACTTGGCCCCAAATGGATTTCCAAAAACTAAGTAACAATGGACAATAGAATAGTAAATGATCTAATATCCCAGCTTCGAAATGACAGTGCCAGCATCTATTAGACTTAGAGCAGTGGTCTCAAACTCGTGGCCTGGGGGCCACATGCGGCCCACCATGTACTATTTTGAGGCCCTCAGTATGTGTATCATAATCACAAAAGTAAAATAAAACAGTTTCTTGTTCATAAGTCTCTTTAGCTATAAATTACAATATTATTATTAAGACTTAGCCAAAAGGAAAGATTTATAAACTATAAAGAGTTTTACCTCATGCAAAATTGTCATTTCTTTAATAAGACATTAACTATTTTTTCTGAGGTCCTCTAAGTACCTACAAATCCAAAATGTGGCCCTGCAAAGGGTTTGAGTTTGAGACCACTGACTTAGAACTATCTACTTTCTGTAAACAAACTGCTCTATCCAGACTGCTCTATGTAACAAGAAAAACTAAGTTTGTCTCAAAGATGCCGACGCCGTACATATCATCCTCCAAGCCCAAATACGTGGCCAATGAGACACAGTAATTTGATGCTTTATCTCAATGCTCTAAATGTCACACAGACCAGTCTTTGGTTTCTTATTCAAAAATCCAGATATCTCTAATTTGTAGGGTTTTTTGTTTTTTAAAAAATCTAATTTGAAAGAGCATGTTTGTTGCTACAGAAGCTATCCTGTTTCATCTTGGACCTGACCTTTCTTTGGTGAGAATTAAAGCTTCAAAGATAAGCATTAGTTGTATATGCACATGAATGTTTAATACTGAAAAGAGGCATGTTTAACACAAACCATGTTGTATTGAAATGAACAAGGTACATGAAGTTTCACAGTTAAGTTCAGATTGTTACCGTTTTATGATCCCCTTCCCTGTATCCATGCATTTTCATATACCCACTGCCACTAGTCGTGAAGATCATGACAAGTGTATTATACACTGAGACCACATATTTATCAGTTATTGATCCATTGTCTGAAAGACATTCCCAATAGTCAGATAATACCATATAAATTTCTAAGCTTTATTAAAAGACAAAAAAGAAAAGTGCATAAACCATACTTATTTAAAGCGCATAAATACTGACAAAGATCAGGAAATCGCATAAATTCAACTTTTAACTCAGTTTCTTGCACATGGTTTTCAAAAGTCTGGTCAATGCTTGCCAAAATAGCTTGTGGATAAGTGTACTGTCTGCCTGATGAAGTGGTCATAGGTGCATTAAGGCCTGCAATAATATGCTGTTCAGGGATCCAGCATATGTCTCTGCGGGGAGGTCAGTGAAATGACCGTGCAGGACCTTGTGGATGCAAAAAATTAACCAGGATTTCACATTCTTCCATTGAAATTTTACATACATGACCAATCCATCAAGAATTGTCATATATGCAAGCTAAGTATTGTCCAGGTTGAAAGCTGGATGCTTGAAAGTTAGGGACATGTTCAGGATCAGGATCAGACTCTAAGACATTGGCAATGAATGGGCTGTGTCACTTGAAATTTTAATAATGTAAAGTCTAGCAGCTGGGCCAACACCTGCGGAGTCCCACAGGGCTCCCCCCTGTCCCCCACGCTGTTCAACATCTACCTGGTCGCTCTAGGTAATCTACTGCTAAGCTTGAAGATCAAATTCTACATCTATGCCGATGACATCACCTTAGTCTTTCCCCTAACCAAAATAACCCCCTAGATAAATAATCACCTAGCTTCAATCTTAACGCAAATCGAACTTTGGATGGCCGATTTCAAACTGAAACTCAACTCAGATAAAACCAAATTCTTCCTGGCGAGTCCAAACGACAAAATCAAAGACCCCTCAATCTCCCTGAATGGTCAAGTCTTTCCCATAACAAATTCCTTAAAAATTCTAGGAGTGACTCTCGGCCGCAACCTTACCCTCGAAACTCACACCGACCTTCTGGTCAGAAAAGGCTTCTCCACCTTATGGAAGCTAAGATCCATCAGAAAATACTTTGACGCTCCCTCATTCCGCTTACTTGTGCAATCCTCCATCTTAAGTCTACTCGACTACTGCAACATTATCTACCTGGGATCTTTCAAAAAAAACACTCAAAGATTGTGAATCATCCAAAACACGGCAATCCGACTGATCTTTGGACTAAAAAAATGGGAACACTTAACTCCCTACTACCACAAACTTCACTGGCTACCCTTGGAAGCAAGAGTACAATTCAAGTTCGCCTGTTTCTATTTCAAATCCATCCTTGGCTCGGCCCCTCTTTACTTGGTACCCCATTTTATCCTAGACCGCCCATCCAAACACAAACGCAGAACCCACCTGTTTAGCTATCCTACTCTAAAGGCCTGCCATTACAAAAGATATCTAAATAGAACTCTTGCCTTCCAAGCAGGTCAGCTCAATAACTGGCTGGCCCACATCATCTCACGCGCTTCATCCTACCTAAACTTCAGGAAACTACTAAAAACTAATCTATTCACCTGATTTACAACCCAAGACCTCAAAGCCCTACCCATGGCCCCTCTTATCTCACCATGTCCTGCTTCCCATTAAACTGCTTCCCATTAAGCTGCATCTTCTTCTGCTGATTTTACCCTTTTTTTTTATACCTTTCTCAGATTGTCTTGACCTTCTTCACTGTACGTTTTTGCTTTGATTGTACCATTTTCGCTGATTGTTCCTACTTTTCTCTGTTTGTACCATTTTCACTGATTGTACCATTTTCGCTGATTGTTCCTATTTTTTCTGTTTGTACCATTTGCTCCGGTACCTATTTTCTCTGATTGTACCATTGTACCATTTTCGCTGATTGTCCAGTCCTTCTTCGTTGTAAACCGCCTCGAACTACTATGGTTTTGGCGGCATATAAGAAATAAAATTATTATTATTATTTTCTTTTGTTCCAGCCACTGTGTGGCCCATACTAAACCTTTGCTCCTGAGCAGGCCTTATTGGTTCAATATCTTCCTTATCAATGAAGAAAAATTTGATTCCCGAGGCAGATTTATTGCAGAATTCAAATAGATCCCTTAGTGTCAAAATTTGGTTATTGAGGGGGCGTTGTAAGCTGGCATGGGCAGCTAAACGCTTGGCTGTTCCCCCAAACCCATCACATGGAGATTTGCCATGGCTGGTGCCAAAGAAGTTCCACTCAGTAGTAATTTTAAAGTCAATATCATGGCTGCAGAAGTTAATGAAATTCTTGAAGTTTTATCATGCAGCAGAACCATAACTAAAGTAGTGAATATGGCTTAAGACAGGCAAGACTTCCTTCAGATGCAAAATAAGCTTCCTCAAAAATGCATGAACAGCAATAGTATCGTGACACAAGTAGTCACTGATCATGCATATGCATAGGCTTTGGATATCAGGATTGCAGATGTAGACAACGAAGGGATGTAATGTTGCTTGGCTATTTTCTCAGTGAAACCCCTGTACTGCATCTTGAATGATGAAGGAATAATTTTCAGTGAAGTCCATCAAAACAATAGCATGCCTCTCCTTTATATTTGCTTTCAGTTCCTTCAGATAAGCACTTTGGTACTTGGAAATAAAATGGTGGCTGGCCAAATTAGAAATTTTTCCAATTAATTCGGAAGTGAAGTCCTCTATGGATAACTGTCGAATTTCCAGTGTATCCTGATCAGTGTGAATCCACTGCTTAAATTCAATGATATCATCTGGATCATGTTCACCAAAGAACTCAGTAAAATATTCCACCAGAGGAATCTGCCCAGGACATATTTCACACCGCTGCAACATGCAGTTTTTTGAGTTCATTTCAGACAGTTTTATTCAGAAGTATCTTGTAGTCATCTGGAACTGCAATTGCTGAAAGCATAAGTTTCATGTTCTGGTGGATTGTGCAGACACAGACTGAATGAGTCCCTGATGAACTGACTGTAACACACCACTTTGGCCGAAGCTCACAGAACTTTGAGAACCCAATTTCAGGCTCTTGCTGATTGCGTTAGGTGGTGTACAGTTCCTTCAGATTGCATAATAGCAATCTTTTCAGCTTTTGCACTTTTTCACCACTAATCCGAACAGAGACATAATCTTTTTTGCCTGGGCATATTCTAGAGATTTCATCATCTTCATAAAAATCCAGGACTTTCTGTGTAATCTGCTGAGCAAGCACTTTTCCTCTCTTTGTTGCTGGAACAGCAAGAATGCCAACCTGCTGTTTCAGCTTCCTGGCCTTTTTACCATTCTTATTGAAACACCAAATTCCAAAGCAGTTTTCTCTATAGTCCAGCTGTGTGGAGCAAGAATGAGAATTTGTATTTTCTCCCTGTTATTAGATAGTTCCAATTTCTGCTTCAATTCAATCATTAGAAGGTCATAGTCGGAACATCTTTTACATTGGCCACTTTCTGGTTCTGCTTTGATATCAGCTGGAGTTAAGTCACCAATAACTGCAATTTGGTCTGCAATTGCATTATGGGCTTCAGAGAGTTAAGCATAACTTAAGGAATTTTGCTTGCTAATCCATTGAATCTTTAGAGGAGAGATTCCTAGTAGTGAAAAGCTGGCATTGAGGTTTTCAGATGCATTGGTAACATAGAAACATAGAAGATGATGGCAGATAAGGGCCATAGCCCATCAGGTCTGCCCACTCTACTGACCCACCCCCAAGTCTACTATCCTAGGGATCCCACTCCTGGTGACAGGTTCCCTTGGCTTAATCCTCTAAGGGATCCCACATGGGCATCCCATTTGCTCTTAAATTCTTGCACGCTGTTTGCCTCGATCACCTGCACCGGGAGCTCGTTCCAAGGATCATCACTGTCAGAATCAGACTTAGGGCTATTTAGATCTTACAGTTTGACACACAAGTCTTGCCTGCATCTTGGGCAAAGCTTTTGGCCTGGTTTAAACTCGTGCTTTGTGATAGCTTTTAAATGATCAGCTGCAGGAAGATCAATTGGACGTAGACCTTTGATATTGGTGTGATTCTGTTTTCTGAACCAATTACAGCAGTTTTTCTGTAGAAATTTAAACTTCATCAGAATCAAGTCTTCATGATGAGTACAGATATTAGATTCCACGGACAAAGCAGAAAGTCTGGAGCGTCTTTTAATTAATTCTTGGTCAGGCAAAGAGAAATCAGAAATAAGCTTCAAGCAGCTTTCTCCAGAATAGAAGGTAGACAGTTTCTGACACTCAGAACTATCATAGATTCCAATAATGCAGGGCTCTAGCTTATTATTAGTCTCCATAAGATAAGAATCACCTAAAACCAGAATAAAAGGTGAAAAATAGTGTGAGAACACAATGAAAATAGAGCAAAGCAAGTTGTACGTGTCAGCAAGTGCAGAGTAAGTTTCCAAAATCCACACAGGCATAGCCTAGTTAACTAGAGAAAGAAACAGATGCTGCACAGAAAGAATAGACGGAAAGCAACACGCCAAAGACAAGCTTTGTCAAATAATGAAGTCATATGGTGTTATAAGGTCATGATGAAACTTAAAGCCAGACTTGTTCATACAGCCACTGTGCTGTGATAGTTGCAAGACAGAACATGTTCAGAAAAGCTGCCTGTATCAGACATACTACTACAGCTATGTGTACATTCTTGTGAATCATATGATTATGCTTTTGGGCTTCCGATGCATGTTTTGACTGTCAACTTGCAAAAATGCACAGTAAGTTTGTCAAACGTTGAGCAAAGTACGAGATGAGTACGTGTGGCTGGCAAAACTTGGTTATGAGTTTTCAGATCAATATAGCTCCACTGCATATTCACAATGAAGTGCCAAAGACCCTTCAACATAACATGTTCACGCAAGCAAGTAATGCTTATCTTTAAACCATCAATTCTCACCAAAGAAAGGTCAGGTCCAAGATGAAACAGGATAGCTTCTGTAGCAAAAAACATGCTCTTTCAAATGATATTAAAAAAAAAAAACCAAAAAAAAAAAAAAAAAAAACCCCTACACATTAGAAATATTTGAATCTGAAAAACAGTGAAAATTTGCATAAATGCATAAAGCCATATTTTTGGGATGGTCATATCTTCAGCTTCACTTGACTGTAAAAGCTCATATTGTAAATCTTGTAAGTAACTCATGGTACATGTCTGCTGGTAAAGTTGTACTCTCAGCTGACTTATCTACCAGCAGCAGTATGGAGCCAAACTGTGCCAAAAATTTTCATTCGTGAATTTTTTTGCCTACTTTGCTGACCTATAGAAATGGAAGCACGTTCACAAAAGATTTCAAACTTGGCACAGAATCTTGCCCCAAGGTGTTGTATCAAACTGCAAAATTTCAGACTCCTAGGTAGTTTCCTTCTGACGCAGTGCTTAAGCAAAGTTGGCATTTTAGGTCACACGAGGCATGGGAGTGGATCGATTGCTTTTGTTTAACCACCAAATTGAGATAGATCCAAATTTTTTTGCAGAGTTTCATTTGAGACCCTCGACAACACCCCTGTAAAATTTGGTTGGATTTCAAGAGGGGTCGAGCGTGGGTTTTCAGTATTGGCCCACTTGACATGGAATGACCCATATGCTAAAAACGTTAGCATGCACTAACTGCTGCTGTGCCCATGTTATTCCTATGGGTGTGACAGCAGTTAACGCATATTACGTTTAGAAAGTTAATTAAGACTTATCTCTTTGGTAAATTTTTCTGACTTCATGTTTATACTGATGTATCTCTAAACACTTTAGCTATATTTGGTTGATGTAATTCTGAAAGTTTTTTTGTATTATCACTGTCTGTATACAGTTTCTTTTTCTGTAAACCTCATTGAACTTGTAATGGTATTGCGGTATAGAAAAATAAAGTTATTACCTCCCATTAGTATATACTAACATTTTATAAACATGGTCCATAATGTTCTAAATTAGTTATCCTGTCTGAATTAATAGGAATTACATTTGTTTTAAATTCTCTCAAACTACACTGCACTCCATGAAAGCTTAGCTAGCTGAACAGTAATTATATGATAATTTCACAATGCTAAGTTCTTCCAATAGATTATTTCAACCAGGGACAGCAGAACACCATCTTGTTGGTGAAGACAAACTTATCTGCATTGTCCCTCCAGTCCTCCTCCCAAAGCTCCCCAGCTGCTGATAAATGTTGTCCCTTACAGCTTGTTGGACTCTATGTAGAGAATGACATGAGGCAAAGTTTGTCCCCATACCCACCCTATTCCTCCAGGTTCTGTCCCAATCAGTTCTACCACATTCCCACCCCGTCCCCGTGAGCTCCATCCCTGCAGACTCTGTCCTCATTTGCACAAATCCAAACACTTATGATTTTATATTTAAATATTTTTATTAAAGTATAAAAAGAGACAACTGTTTATAAATCACAAATAGAGCTTTCCATTTCAATCACCTTCCCAAAGTTTCAGCTGTCTATGTTTTTACATCATCTGAGAAGATAAAGAGAAGAAGAGAACCTAAACTGTGTAGTGGATAAACGGAAAATAAGTGTTTATTAAATGTTGGAAATGCTCCTTGATGCTGGCAATGACAGATGAATCTATTACAGTAACAGTAAGATGCCTGAGCAGATGGAGACATGATGGAAGGATTTTGTAGATGATAGGAGTCTGATCAGCAGACAAGACTGCTGTTGCCACATCAAAGGCAAACAACACACAAATAATGTCATTTAACAGTAGTATATCTAAATCCAAAAGCAAGTTCTGCAGTTTGCTTTTTTTAATCACTGAATTCAGTTGCCAATTAGCTTAGATGTGCTAGGTTTTTACATATTGATACTAGTCTCATGTTTTTAGCGAATGACACCGGGAAAAAGTTTGTACCTGTCCTATTCCTGGGTTCTGTCGCCGTCCCGCAATTAACCATGGGTACCCATCCTCGTGTCATTCTGTACTCTATAGCCCCTATGGCCCATCCCAGTCCACTGCTCATGATTTCAACTGTAGTGAAATGTCTGGAGTTAAAAGTTATAGAATCAAAAATAAGACAAGGACAGTTCTCTGGGAGTTTTTTACCAAAGGATTTCTCTCACTTAGTAAATGACATTCAATGAAAATCAGGTTTTTATTTACATTTTATTTAAGTACTGATTTTAACTTTTAGGCAAATCTTCCTAGAACTTGTAAATAAATGAAAATATTCTGCTTTCTGAAATTGTTTTACCTCCCTCCTCCTTTTTACTAATAATAATAATAATAATTTTATTTTTATATACCGCCAAAGCCATAGTAGTTCGAGGCGGTTTACAACAAGAAGAGCTGGACAGTCAGCGAATGTAAAATAATAATGGAGATTTTGGTTACAGCGAGAAGAAAAAAAATAACAGTGAGGATTTTTGTTACATAAATACACAATGTGGGGAAACAAGAAGATGTGAAAAGGGGTACAGTAGAGGGTTTAAGGGTTCTTGGTTACAAATCGGTTGAACAGGTTTGTTTTAATTAGTTTTCTGAAGTTAAGGTAGGATGAGGAGAGTTTGATGAAGTTGCCTAGCCAGTTGTTATGTTGACTTGCTTGGAAGGCTAGCGTTCTGTTTAGGAATCTTTTGTATTGGCAGGTTTTTATTGAAGGATGGCTGAACAAACGTATTCTACGTGTGGGTCTGGTGGAACAATCGAATTTAAAGTGGGAGACCAGGTATAGCGGGGCCATGCCAAGGACAGATTTGAAACAAAGGCAGGCAAATTTGAACAGCACTCTTGCTTCTAGTGGCAGCCAATGGAGTTTTTGGTAGTAGGGGGTTATGTGGTCCCATTTTTTTATGCCGAAGATCAGTTGCACTGCAGAGTTTTGTATGATTCAGAGTCTTTGTAAGGTTTTCTTGAGGGACCCCAGATAGATGATATTACAGTAGTCGAGTAGGCTCAAGATGGAGGATTGTACCAGTAGGCGAAAGGATGCAGCATCGAAATACTTTCTGATGGTTCTGAGTTTCCATAGTGTCGAGAAGCCTTTTTTGATCAGTGAATCTGTGTGAATATCTAGAGTGAGGTAACGGTCTAACGTCACACCCAGGATTTTTATGGAATCGACAATGGGGAAGGTTTGTCCGTTCAGGGAAATTGAAATGTCTTTAATTTTGTCATTTGGGCTCGCCAGGAAGAATTTGGTTTTTTCAGGGTTGAGTTTCAGTCTGAACTCAGTCATCCATGGCTCAATATGATTCAATGTTGATGATAGCTGGTTCTTCAATTCTGGAGTCAGGTTTGTTAGTGGATGGATTATGGTGATGTCATCAGCATAGATGTAAAATTTGATTTTTAATTTTTGTAGTGGGGCTGCCAATGCGGCAAGGTAAATGTTGAAAAGGGTGGGGGATAGGGGGGGAGCCCTGAGGGACTCCGCATGGGTTTGCCCAGCAGGGGGATAGATTGTTATCGATGTGGACTTGGTAGGACCGTTTAGTCAGGAAACCTTGGAATCATTTCAGTACATTTACGGAGAATCCACTTGATTCTAAGCAGTCAGTTAGGATGGCATAATCGACCAAGTCGAAGGCACTACTCAAGTCTAGCTTAAGGATCGGTGCACTGGAGCCTTGGCTGAATAGGTTCAGAAGGGAATCCAGCAGTGAAGCAGTAACTGTTTCCGTGCTGAACCCGGAACGAAAACCAGATTGGTTGTCATGAAGTATGCTGAATTTGTCAAGGTACGATACTAAATCCTGGTTTACCAGGCCTTCCATCAGCTTTACAAAGAGGAGGATGTTAGCAATGGGCCTGTAGTTAGAGGTCAACTTAATGGGTTCCTTGGGATTTTTAATAATCGGTGTGATTAGTATCTTACCTAACTCTTTGGGGAATGTGCCTGACAGCAAGAGGGAGGAGAGCCAATCGTGTAGCTTGGCTTTGAAGGCGACTGGAGTGGCTTTCATGATGTTAGGTGGGCAGTTGTCTAATCTGCAGTACGAATCGGCATATTTCGAGTAGAGTTTGCAGAATTGGTTCCAGGTGGGAATAGAGAAGTCGCTCCAGAGCATGTCTACCCTGGGTTCGTCGGTGTGTTGGGTGACAGGGTAGTTCAAGTGGTTGGTTGAGGAGGTCGGTAGGTTGGATCTTAGGTTGTTGATTTTGTGGTTGAAGAATTCAGCCAAAGCATTGGCTGAGGGCGGGGAGTCTGTCATGATGCGGGAAAAGGCCTGTATATCATAAAGGTTGTTAACTAGATTAAATAGAGACTTAGTGTTGGTGTTGGGAAAGTTTATTTTTTGTGCGTAAAAATTTGTGCGTTTTGTAGTTATAAGTTTTTTGTATTCTTTTAATTTTAGTCTCCAAGTTGTTCTACTTTCGTTGTCTCCTGATTTTAGCCATTGTCTTTCCAGTTTTTGTAGTTCTCGTTTCGCAGTTCCTAGTTCAGCGTCAAACCAGCCATCTAGGTTTTTGTTTCTCATTTTTCTTAATTTGATGGGAGCTATTTTGTCTAGAATTTGTGTGCTTGTGTTGGTCCAGGAGTCTACAGAGAGAGCGTCCGAGTCTGTTGAGATCTCGTAGTGTGACCAGAATTCAACTGGGTTAAGCAGGCCTCTGGAAGTTGTCATTTTCCTGGTTCTTTTTGCCCCTTTGGGCTTGGTAGGGGTACGTTTGGCTTGCCAGTTGAGTTTGAAATTACATAGGCGGTGGTCAGATCATAGGGAGTCGGTCCAGGTGGTTTGGTGCCAGAGCATTTTAGGGTGGGCTAGGTCTTTGGAGGAAAAGGTAACTAGGTCTAGTTGATGTCCTTTTTGGTGGGTTCTTTCTGGGGGTGGTACAAAGAAGTCTAGGGAAGTGATAAAGGATAGCAATTCTTTAGTATCGCCTTGTTCACTCTGCTCTAGGTGGATGTTCAGATCTCCAGTCAGTGGGTTGTAGGGGCCAGCTGTAGAGTTCGTGAGGAGGTATTCGAAGAAAGTATCCTTAGATGTAGGCCATTTTCTAATTGGTCTGACCTGAGTTTACAAGAGATGATTTTGAGATCTACTGAGGACTTCAAAGATAAGATGGAGGATTCAAATGAGTCTTTTATAAGGATGGCTAAGCCACCCCCTCTTTCCTTGTTTCTGGGCTGGGAAATGATGGTGAATCCAGGTGGGAGGCACTCTCGTATGATGATGTCGCTATCGGAGACCAGCCTTGTCTCAGTCAGCAGGAAGAAGTCAGGGTTGGCCTCTTCGAGCCAATCTTTCACCAATTGTGCCTTGTTCCTTAAAGATCTAATATTTAGGTAGAAACCTTGGATCGTTTGAAAATGAGGGGAGTCAGTAGTTACTGTGTAGGGGATTTTCCTCAGTCTTCGCAGGTTTTTGCAGGGGGTTCTGTTAGATCTACGTGAGGGGGGAACGATTGGTATTTGGAAAGGGCCCGTTTCAGAACAGTCATGTAGGAAGCGGTAGGCAGGTCTCTGGGTTTCTAAGTTGGCGTGAAGGGATCTTGTGAGGATTGGGATAGGAGTGAAGTATAGGGCATCAGCTGACCTGCTTTTGTAGCAGAACCAGTAAAATATGAGAAATAGTAGTAAATGCTGGTATACCGAGGCCATTTTGTTGTGAGATTGTAGTTGGTCAAACTTGCAAATGCTTATTGGATTTTCTAGTCAGTTGGTTAGGCATGCAATTAAGCTAAACATGCATGTACTTATCAGGATTGTTTGTTGTTTTTTTTTTACAATAGGTTACACATGCAGTTGAATAAACATGCAGATACTTATCCGGGGAGGACTTTGGATTAGGTGATCTGGTGCTGGTGGAGGTTCTCACACCCGTTGAAAGGCCGTCTTGGTCAGAGTCTGGCTGAAGGGGTGAGGAAGCAGTGGTGTTGGGATCTTCTTCTACCTTTGCTCTGCTTCGCTCAAGTTAAGATTCTTCCCGCAGGTCGGGGGGGGGGGGGCGGAGTAGGCTGGCTCATACGCCCTACTGGGGGGTAGTTCGAATCGAGGCTCCTTGGAGATGGCCTGGTCTGCTGAGCCCTTAAGAGGGCTAGAAGGCAGGCCAGGTGAAGAAACAGCTGCTGGGGGCAGGGCTAACCGCCGAACACGCTGTGCCCTCCGGTGCAGTGAAGGGGGACGACTCGATCTCCCTTCCCCTTCACTGTGTTGCGGCAGGAGATGGCCTTGTCTGCTGAGCCCTTAAGAGAGCTGGAAGGCAGGCCAGGTGAAGAAACGGCTGCTGGGGGCAGGGCTAACCGCCGAACACAATGTGCCCTCCGGTGCAGTGAAGGGGGACGACTTGATCTCCCTTCCCCTTCACTGTGCGATAGCGGTTATTAGCACAGGGAGCTGCTCTGAATGCTCTGCGCTGCTACCGAAACTCATAGGAACTCTATGAGTGTCAAAAGCAGCGTGGAGCATTCAGCGCAGTTCCCTGAGCTAATAATCACTATTTCGGTTTAGTAAAGGGGGGGGTGTTAATGCCCTGCAAGCTATTAAATGTTTTTAAATGTCAAGGTAATTTATGCAAACTCTAACGAAGGATTCTGTTACTTAGCTTATGATAAAATGCATGAAAATGGCAGCTGCAGATTCATTATAGTTTACGGCAGTTTTGGCAGTCTATTGGATATGAGAGGAGGACAGCGACAAGTCAAAGATGACCTCAAAGTTGTGAGCCGAGACAGAGAGGATGAGGGTGTTATTCACTTGTATAGAAAACTGGGGAAGGGGAGAGGTGGGTTTAGGACAAAAGATAAGGAGTTCAGTCTTGACCATGTTTAATTTTAGATGACGGCATGACATCCAGGTAGCAACATCAGAGAGGCAGGCCAAGATTCGGGCCTGGATTCCCATAGAAATTTCAAGCTTGAGAGGTAGATTTGTGAGTCATCAGCATAGAGGTGATTCTGGAATCCGTAGGATGAAATTATGAGCACAGAGAAAAGAAGTGTAGATGGAGAAAAGAAGAGGTCCCCAGACAGATCCCTGAGGTATGCCAACCGATAGTGGAAAGGCAGCAGAGGAGGATCCTCCAGATGAAGCTTAACACAACTAAAACCAAATTACTATGGTTATGCCCAAAATTAGACTGTCTTCCCCATTCTGTAGCTCTGGTTTCTGGATCCTCTTTACAAATTGAGTTTTCTGCTAAGATTTTGGGAGTCCTTTTTGACTCCTCTCTCTCTTTCAAGGAACAAATTAATTCTGCAATCAAGAAATGCTTTTTAAATCTGCGTATGTTGAGGAAGGTTCATCATCGTCACTTTTCTATTTTAGTTCAGTCAATTATCTCATCTTGATTACTGCAATGTTATCTACCTCAGTATCACAAAAACTTGTCCCTACAGACTGCAATTGATTCAGAATACTGCTACGAATTGATCTTTGGGAAACGTAAATTCGATCATGTGACTCCATTGCTTCAGAGTCTTCATTGGCTCCTGGTTTATTTCAGAGTTCAGTTTAAATGTGCTTGTGTTGCTTTTAAAATCCTATATGGATCGATTCTGAGGGGGGGGTGTTGTCCTATTTCGTGCTTGCTGAGCGGCATAAGAACACAGCTTGCTCAGCAGTCTCTCTGCTCTCTTCGGGGTACTGGATAGGGGTTGGGGGATTCCGAAGTGGGTGGTGTGTTTGCATTTGGGAGTGGGTTGGGGTGGAGATAGGGGGGTTATTTGAAAAACTTTTTTTGTTCTACTTTTGGTGTTCTCGACCTTGTTGAACTCTTGTTTTGTTTTGTGTATTTGCTGATTGTGCATCAATAAAACATGATTTACACTAAAATCTTATATGGTATCTTTACTCCTCTTATTCCTTTATCTTGGAATCTTTATAGATTCTCTTTTGCAAGAGGCAACCAACAATTTAAACCAGGGGTGTCAAAGTCGATCCTCGAGGGCCGCAATCCAGTCGGGTTTTCAAGATTTCCCCAATGAATATGCATGAGATCTATGTGCATGCACTGCTTTCAATGCATATTCATTGAGGAAATTCTGAAAACCCGACTGGATTGCGGCCCTCGAGGACCGACTTCGACACCTGTGATTTAAACTATCTCTTCCTTCCAGAAAAGGGATTAAAGGAGTCAAGATTTTTAGTCAATCTTTGGTTTTTAAGTTTTCTCAACTTTGGAATGATCTTCCGTTTTTTGTTTTTTTTTAAGGAGTTCTGGTTCGCTTCATTTCTTTCGCAAATTTTTTAAACCACTTCATTTGCTAAACATTTTGAAAATTAATTTTCCTGAAATTTAGCCTTCATCTTTTATGGTTTTTATTTGTTAAGCTAACTATTGTAAACTGAGTCGAGCTTTCCTAGAATGATGATTCAAGCCTTAGATTAGAATAGAATAACAAAGCTCTGAAACCCAAGCAAGGACAGCAATTCAGTGAGTAGGCAGTGATCTAAGGTGTCAAACGTGTAAATACATCAAAGAGGATGAGGATGGAGTAGAGTACTTTGGATTTGGCCAGGAGCAGGTCACTGAAGACTTTAGCAAGAACAGTTTCCATGGAGTGAAGGGGCGGAAGCCCAATTGAAGGGGGTCGAGGATAGCTCAAGCCAAAAGGAAGTAAAGACAATGGTGGTAGACAGCTCGTTCTAGTAGTGTAGATAAGAAGGGGAAAAGGGAGTTAGGGCAATAATTGGAGGGCAGGTAGGGTCCAGCAATGGCTTTTCAGGAGTGGTGCAGCTACAGCATGTTTGAAGGAGTCAGGTACAGTTGAAATGGAGAGAAACAGGTTGAGGATAAAGCAGATAGGGATGATGACAGTAGGGGAGATGGTGATCAGCAGATGGGTGGGAATGGGATCAGAGGAACAGGTAGTGAGTTTGGAGGGGGAAAGAAGATGCATAGTTTTCTCTTCAGTGATTTCCAGAAAGGAGGAAAGGTGGCAGGGACCGATGTAGGGTCGGCAAGGCATGCTGGAGGAGAGAGAGATGGAGACGGATTGGTCGAGAACTTGAGGGTAATTTTGTAGACCTTGTCATGAAAGTACTCAGCTATGGTCTGGGTAGAAAGCGAAGTAGGAGTGGGAGGCGAGGGTACCTTTTATAGAGAGATTGCATTACAGGCCACAATAGACCAGGATTCCTTAAATACAGAGCAGGTTGATTTTAAAGATTGCATATTATGTATGCCAACTGCTGAGCAAATTGTAAATAGATACGACAAACATTGTTTTAAATGTCTGTATGCAAATGCCAGAAGCCTAAGAAACAAGATATGAGAGTTAGAATACATTGTACTAAATGAAAGGATAGATATAATAGGCATCTCTGAGACCTGGTGATAGGAAGATAACCAATGGTCACTATCATACCAGGATAGAAACAATATCGTAGTGATAGGGTGGATCAACTTAGTGGAGGTGTAGCATTATGTTAAGGAGGGCTTTGAATTGAATGGACTGAAAATTCTACAGAAGCAGAAACACACCTTGGAATCCCTATGGGTAGAAATTCCATGTGTATGGGGGAAAAGGACAGTGATAACATAAGAACATAAGAACATAAGCAATGCCTCTGCTGGGTCAGACCTGAGGTCCATCGCACCCAGCAGTCCGCTCACGCGGCGGCCCAACAGGTCCAGGACCCGTGTAGTAAACCTCTATCTATATCCTTCTATCCCCTTTTCCAGCAGGAAATTGTCCAATCCTTTCTTAAACCCCGATACTGTTCCCTGCCCTATAACGTCCTCTGGAAGCGCGTTCCAGGTGTCGACCACACGTTGGGTAAAGAAGAACTTCCTAGCATTCGTTTTGAATCTGTCCCCTTTCAACTTTTCCGAATGCCCTCTTGTTTTTTTATTTTCTGAAAGTTTGAAGAATCTGTCCCTCTCTACTCTCTCTATGCCTTTCATAATCTTGTAAGTCTCTATCATATCCCCTCTAAGTCTCCTCTTCTCCAGGGAAAAGAGACCCAGGTTCTCCAATCTCTCAGCGTATGAAAGATTTTCCATCCCCTTAATCAGTCGTGTCGCTCTCCTCTGAACTCTCTCGAGTAACGCCATATCCTTCTTAAGGTACGGCGACCAATACTGGACGCAGTACTCAAGTTGCGGACGCACCATTGCCCGGTACAGCGGCAGGATAACTTCTTTCGTTCTGGTTGTAATACCCTTCTTGATTATACCTAGCATTCTATTCGCTCTCTTAGCAGCCGCTGCACACTGTGCCGTCGGCTTCATTGTCATGTCCACCATTACCCCCAAGTCCCTTTCCTGGGTACTCTCAGTCAATAACATCCCTCCCATCGTATAATTGTGCCTCGGGTTTCTGTTTCCCACATGCAATACTTTGCACTTCTCAACATTGAACTTCATCTGCCATCTCTCAGCCCAATCCCCTAGTTTGTCCAAGTCCCTTTGCAATTCTTCGCATTCCTCCTTCGTCCGAGCTGCATTAAATAGTTTGGTGTCGTCCGCAAATTTTATTATCTCACACTTCGTTCCTGTTTCTAGATCATTTATGAATATATTAAAAAGCAGCGGCCCGAGCACCGAGCCCTGCGGAACACCACTCGTGACCTTCCTCCAGTCCGAGTAATGGCCCTTCACTCCTACCCTCTGTTTCCTTCCCTCTAACCAGTTTCTGATCCATCTATGCACGTCTCCGTCCACCCCATGGTTCTTCAGTTTCCGGAGTAGACGTTCATGAGGCACCTTGTCAAAGGCTTTTTGGAAATCTAGGTATATGATGTCTATGGGGTCTCCTCTGTCCATCTGTTTGTTAATTCCCTCGAAGAAGTGCAATAAGTTAGTCAGGCACGATCTTCCCCTGCAGAAACCATGTTGGCTGGATATCAGAAGTTCGTTTTTTTCAAAATGTTCATCGATGTTTTCTTTTATCAGTGCTTCCGCCATTTTCCCCGGAACCGAGGTCAGACTCACCGGTCTATAGTTCCCCGGGTCACCTCTTGATCCCTTTTTAAAGATGGGCGTAACGTAGGCTATCTTCCAATCCTCCGGGATCACACCTGTTTTCAGAGAGTGTACTACCATCCACCTGATCAGGATAAACAAGATGCTGAAATGTTATCAGAAATTAGGGAGGCCAACAAACTGAGTAACACAATAATTATGGGTGATTTCAACTACCACAATCCTAAGGAGAGAATATGAATAAATCACTAAATCTCAAAGCTCATACCTTCTTATAATCTAAGGAGCCCTCTCAATAGTGCTCTCTCACAACCACAGACCAACAACCACGCATAAAAAAACAAAAAATATAATGGAGTGGAGTGGAGAAAAAAAAAAACCTCAGTTCATTTTCATAAGTTAAAAAACCTCCACTCCATTCAAAATCCAAAGTTGACATCAAAACCACACTCAATGGTGCAGCACTATACTGGTCAAAAGAAAAACCCTCTACTGTCAAAGAGAGAATAACCCCATATCAAACCGTTAAGACACAGTTCATTTTTCATAACAGCTGCAGTCCATGCTTCAAAAGCTTGACAAATCCTCACGGCTTGCTAGCATCCACATTGAAGCACTGGAACATTGCAGACTTCATTTAACCTGACAGGGAATCCCCATTTCGCCACAGGTTGCGTCAGGGGCGTATCTTCACCAATGCAATCCGTGACTGCTAAACAAATAGAGGTGGTCAATGTGAAAAACAAGCAAATGATGCTGGTGAATACAGACACCGCCAAAGGTCTACATAACAGCGAGACAAACCACACCTCTTACACAAAGTTGACCAATCCACTGCCACAGTTTATTGCCACTCAGAAAAAGCTGCCCATTCAATCTGGGCGTTCAAGCCCATAGGATGTACGAAATTAAAAAAATTAATCAATTTCTGTTCCTTTTGTCTAAGGAGCTGCCGCGAATCACCTCTCCTAATAGATGGCAGACAAAATTCCAAAGTCACACACAGAAGGGAGAAAAAATTATGATGGTGGTCCAGACAATGAGACACCAGAGGTTTCTTCAACCTCTGTGTATTCAAGCAACATCGATGTTCCAGCAGACAAGTCTTCAAACCTATTGTAGGTCTGCCCCACATATATAAAGCGGGCAAAAATATTAAACTACTGTACATATATTACCCCCTCAGATAAACATGAAGTATAACTTCTCAGAGAGATCATTGTCTAGGAGTTTGGATGCACAAATTCTAGAGTCTCTAACATGATTGAGCACATAACACATCTTCCATATTTCACATGGTCCTTCACAGGTACTAGTCTACTCCCCGAGACCTCTCCCTTCAAAACTTTAGGGAACAACAAATCACATAAGTTGTTATTCCTCCCATAGGCAAAGAGGATTCTCATGGTCAATGAAAACATGGATGTACTTTTAGCAAGGATTTATATGAGCGAATCACCCCCTGAATCTGCCTGGACATACATGTGCATTTTAACACAAAAAGGAGAGCATCCTTTTGCTAATTCTATTCTCGATATACTAGAAGATCCTCCCTGAAATTGAAGAAAGCCCGCTTGGCTTTAGAAATCAAAGGTCCCAGGTAACCCCCAGTGTTCAAATTTCCTTTGCAATCCTGCAGCCTGATTTTCATATTCTTCAGTAACGCTAGAGATACAATGGTAACATAGAAATTGAGCATACAGAGAAAGAAACAAGATGGAGGATGGACGCTGACGACGTTCTGTGAGCTCTGTGTTTTTCCTGGAAATTTCTATCGTTACCTGCTTTTCCTGTTTTCTGAGATGCCACATTCCAAAAGGAACGGAGCGATGAGAGCTGCAAAGTCACTGGTGCTCTCATCCTCTCCAATTCAGCCAATTTTGCTTCAGTTTCTGGAGCGTTAGCTTGAAAATTGAGGGGCAGAATCTGCTGCAGAGCCAAGTGGGAGAGCGCTTGACTCACTGGATCAAGTGTTACTCTTGCCCTCCGATGTTGGCCGCGCCTCCTTGCCCAGCTGAGACGAGGAGTGTGGAGTCAAGCCCCGGATGTGATGAGGAGCAGACCCCGGAGCTCGATTCAGGTAGAGCTTCATTCAAATAAGGAGTACTGGCTGGGAAGAACTATGAGAAGGCTGCAAAGCTAGATGTAAAGCCAGTAATCACACTGGAAACACTTTTTGAGGCCATAAAGGGTCTGGACGTGAAGGTCGGAAAGACTGCAAATGATATGGAAGTACTTGTAACTAAAAGTTGATACCTTTTCTTTGAACATTGAAAAGGTTAAGCAAGAATGTATGCAAAAAATTCAATCTGAATCAGGAGAATTGAAAGAATCCATATCAACAATTATTAAAGATCAGAATTTTCTTCAAAGAAAGATTGAACAAATAGAGAATTTTAATAAGTGTTTAAACCTGAGGATTTTGAACGGCCCAAAAATTCCAGCTTTGTCACCAATTGAAATTTTTAAGAAGTTTCTTCTAGAGAATCTTAATTTTCCACTAGAGTCTATTCCACCTATTAATAAGGCTTATTTCTTACCAATTTTTAAAGGGAAAAAAAGTTCCTCTGAAAATGTTTTACTTTTCAAAGTAACGATGGTGTATTACAAGATTTAAAAGGGATTTTGGAAAATTCTTTATCTGAAGTTAAAGAGCGTAGTACCTTGCTAGATCTTACATCTGTCTTGAGAATTTTCTATAAGAAGGGAGTAATCCCTTTTTGTGGACAGAGAATATGGATATATCCAGATGTAACGAAATCTACCCAAGAGAGAATTTTTTGTAATGAAAGGATTGGGTGCTACTTTCCTGCTGTCTTATCCCTGCAAATGTGTTGTTAAATATTTGAGTGTAAGATATGTGTTCTTCCTCTCAGAACATCTAAGATCTTTTTTTTGGACCTTAAAAAAACCTAGCTGACCCTACATGCCCTTCTAATTATCGCCTTGTCTCCCTCCTCCCCTTCTTATCTAAGTTACTGGAATGTGTTGTTCACTGCCGTTGTCTTGGTTTTCTTTCATCTCAAGCTATCTTCGACCACCTGCAATGAGGCTTTTGTCCCTTCACGCTACAGAAACTGCCCTTACTAGAGTTTCCAATGACCTATTTCTGGCCAAATCCAAAGGCCATCCTCATCCTCCTTGATCTATCTCCAGCTTTTGACACTGTAGCTTACTCATCAATACATTGTCATCGCTTGGGTTTCAGGCTGTTGTCTCAAGATTTTCTTCCTACCTTCCCATTTTCTTCTTCCTCCCATTTTTAGCATAAGCTCTGGAAAATCCGCTGCCATTCCACTATCAGTTGGTGTATCTCAGAGCTCTGTCCTGGAATCTCTCCTTTTCTCCATCTACACTTCTTCTGCTGGTGCTCTAATCTTCTCCCACAGCTTTCCAGTATCACCTCTACGCTTATAACTCACAAATCTACCTCTCTACTATTGAAATTTCTAATGAAATCCAGGTCCAACAGCCTACATGTCTGACCATTGCTACATGGATGTTTCGTCGCCATGTAAAATTAAACATGGTCAAGACCGAACTCCTTATCTTTCTTCCTGCACCCACCTCTCCCCTTCCTCTGTTCTCTATCTTAGTAGATAACATTCTCATCCTCCCTGTCTCTTCAGTTCGCAACTTCAGGGTCATCTTTGACTCATTTCTTTCCTTCTTTTCACATATCCAACAAACCGCCAAAATCTGTCTTTTCTTTCTGTACCAATTACACCCCAATAGTGTTAATGGCACTCAAAAACTTCTTATATTTAATTCTTATGGATCCTCAGATGGCTGTCCTGAACTTCACACTTAGCTCAATTTTGCTGCCAGAACCTTGATAGAGCCATATTGTAGTGTTAAATTACTTTTTTGTTTTTGATTTTTTATATTTTATCCTTCTTATTTGTTAAATTTCAAAATACTTTAAATTAATTTCATCAACTCACCTTTTTCATTAATCAAATTTATTGCATTTCAACAAATATGATCCTTTACTTATCTTGCATTTGAAACACTGTTTGGAACTCTTCCCCAAATAAAGCACCACTCAGATTGCCTCTTCTGACATGATTATGTTTCGGAATCCTTCATCAGAGTTGAGGCTCCTTGTTCATCAGAACACTTCAAAAAACCTTCCTGAATCCTTTTTTAATCGTTCCAATGAATGTTTAAAGTTAACCAGGACTCTATCCCATATGAATTACCGTTTCTCATTCAAAATGCTCTCATCTTTCTATAATTCATCCAGCATTGCATATCTCATTGTCTACATGCCGGCATTTTGTATCGATTTATCAGCCATTTAAACTACCCTATGATGTAATGCTCTGGGATAGTTATAAACTATCAATCACCAATCATCTTTTTATTTAGGCCCTCTGGAGCAAATGTATTTAGGCAAAATATCCATCACTGTTCTTTGATGTTTAATTGATATTCAGCATTATCACCATCCCATCCTACTTGAATGGAATCTATTATTCACTGTTGCCTGGACTGACTTTCTTCTCATTATATTCTTGGCCCGCTTCAATCGGGCTTTCAAGCTCTCCATTCTACAGAAACTACACTTGCTAAACTCTCTAACGACCTGTTCCTGGCCAAATCTAATGGCCTCTACTCTCTACTCATCCTTCTCGATCTGTCTGCTGGAGGAGTGTGTGGTGCAGTGGTTGAAGCTACAGCCTCAGCACCCTGGGGTTGTGGGTTCACACCCCGCGCTGCTCCTTGTGATCCTGGGCAAGTCACTTAATCTTCCATAGCCCCAGGTATGTTAGATAGATTGTGAGCCCACCGGGACAGATAGGGAAAATTCTTGAGTACCTGATTGTAAAACCGCTTAGATAACCTTGATAGGCGGTATATAAAATCCTAACACTGTTTATCACCACCTCCTTCTCGACATGCTGTTCTCATTGGGATTCCAGGGTTCTGTTCTCTCCTGGTTTCCTTCCTATCTCTCCCATTGTATTTTCAGTGTAGGTTACAGTGGATCCTCCTCCGCTGCCATCCCACTGTTTATCAGTGTACCTCAAGGCTCCGTCCTGAGCCCTTTCCTCTTTTCTTTATATACCCATTATCTCGGTAACCTGATCTCCCTCCCATGGTTTTTCAATATCACCTCTATGCCGATGACGCTCAGATCTACCTCTCCACACTAGATATCTCTACAGAAACTCAGACCCAAATCTCAGCCTGCCTGTCCGACATTGCTGCTTGGATGTTTCACCACCATCTTAAATTGAATATGGCTAAAACTGTTCAAGGCGGATTACATAAGAATTGTCATGCAATTAGGTAATACATAATAGGTTATTTGAACATTTTAGATTTGATAAGGAGTAGATAGTATAGTAGGTGAAGCTTGGGATCTGGTCGTGTTAAATAGGTTTTATGTATTTTTTGAAGAGTAGGGTTTTTGTTTCTTTTTTGAAGGTTTTGTAGTCTGTGGTCGAAGACAGCAGATTGGTGAGTTGTCTGTCTAGTTTTGCTACTCTGGTGGCCATTAGGTTGTCATATAGTTTTCTTTGTTTGACATTTGTGGTTGGCGGGTGTGTGAATAGTGAGTGGGTTCTCCTGTGTCTGGTTGAGGTGGATTGAGTTAGTCGGTTGTTCCAGTAGGTTGGGCTGTCTCCATTTATAGCTTTAAATAGTAGGCAGTAGAATTTGAAGTATACTCTTGCTTGTATTGGGAGCCAGTGTGAGTCGTGGTATGCCTCCGTGATGTGGTCGTATTTTTTCAGTGAATAGATGAGTCTTAGGGCTGTATTTTGTATTGTTTGTAGTTGTTTTATCATGGTTGCTGGGCAGGGGGAGGTATAGTATATTGCAGTAGTCTATTAGTCCAAGGATTAGAGATTGTACCAAAAGTTGGAATTGTCCTGTTGAAGAATTTTCGAATTTGTCTTAGGTTTCTCATGGTTTCAAATGTTTTTATCATTTTGTTGATTTGTGGTTGCATGGTACAGCCTCTGTCAATCAGTACTCCAAGCAGTTTTAGCGTGGGTTGAATGAGGTATGAGGTCGAGTTTATTACTAGGTTTGTTAAGGTTGGGGTTTTGCTGTTTTCTAAGAGGATGAAGTTTGTTTTGTCGGAGTTAAGTTTTAGTTTGTGTTCTGTCATCCATGTTGCTACTGTTTTGAGTGTTCTGTGTATTGTGCCTATCATGCTAGGCGCTGGATGGTCGAAGGGGGGGAGAATGGTAATGTCATCTGCATAGCTGTAGGAGGTTAGGTCATTTTTGCCTAAATTCATATCCCCCCTCTCACCATTCTCTATTTCTGTGGATAACACACTCCTTCTTTCTATCTCGTTAGCTCGCAACATCAGGGTGATCTTTGACTCCTCTCTCTCCTTCTCTGCTCAGATCCAACAAACCGCCAAAACCTGTCACTTCCTCCTCTATATTATTACCAAAATCCGACCTTTCCTCTCTGAACACACTACCAAAACCCTCATCACACTTAGACTACTGCAACTACTTCTCTCAGGCCTCCCAAGCATCCATCTCTCACCCCTTCAATCTGTTCAAAATGCTGCTGCACGACTCATATTCCATGAGAGCTGCTATTTTCACATTACCCTTCTCAGGTCACTTCATTGGCTCCCCATCTGCTTCCGAATACAGTTCAAATGCCTCTTGCTGACTTATAAGTGTATTCACTCTGAAGCCCCCCAGTATCTCACTTCACTTATCTCCCTCTATGCTACTCCCCCTGAACTCCGTTCATCGGGTAAGTCCCTCTTATCTATACCCTTCTCCTCCACTACCAACTCCAGACTCCATCCCTTTTTACTTGCCATGCTGTATGCCTGGAACAGGCTGCCTAAATCAATTCATCATGCTCTGTCTCTAACAGAATTCAAATCCAAGCTAAAATCCCACTTTTTTGAAACTGCTTTCAACTTTTAACTCTTCTCACTAACTGCTATCAGAGACCTATACCCATTGTTTTATTTCCTCTACCAGAATCTCCCCAATCCTGAGATGTCCTGTCTGTCCAAATTAGATTGTAACCTCTTCCGAGCAGAGACCGTCTATTTTATATTAAATGTACAGTGCTGCGTATGCCTCTCAGCACTATAGAAATGATAACTAGTAGTAGTAGTTAATATCCTTTAAAGCGTGCTCCTGTTTCCAATGATTAACTATTGGGGCAGTGTCCATATCAGTACGAACTCTGGATTTATGTTACGTAAGGCACATTTTCATGGAATGGGTAATACGCCCCACATACTGTATAACTTGTCACATAGACATTCTATTACATAGATAACATACACAGAATCACAATAAGAAATAGAACAGTTCCTTATTACTTCCTATTACTTCCTTTGTCCTGGGATGCACCCATTTCTCCCCTGTGCACCATTGACAGTGCCCACAGGTGGCAGGGTAACCTATTACACGTTTGTCCCTAGGGGGATGAATTATTGATTTCAATAATTCCCCTACATTTATTGTTCTCTAATATGCGAACATTAGGCATTCTTGAAAGATTCTTAATGACTGAATAACATGCCACTGTCATAATATTGTTTGATTAATTTGGGTGAATAATTGGGTGTATTTTTGTACATATATTAATCAATTATCTACTTTCCTTTCTGAGGATGCTGCCAAGATCCTCCTTCACACTCATCACCTCTAGTCCAGACTACTGCAACTTGCTTCTCATAGGTCTTCCACTAAGCCATCTCTCTTCAGTCTGTTCAGAATTCTGCTGCATGTCTCATACTCCGCCAGTGTTGTCATGCGCACATTACCCCTCTCCCCAAGATGCTTTACTGGCTCCCTGTCCATTTCCACATACAGGTCAAACTCCTCTTATTGACCTACAGGTGTATTCACTCTGCAGCTCCCCAGTATCTCTCCTCTCTCCCTATAACCCGCCCTAAGAACACCATTTGTTGGTTAAGTTTCTCTTGTCAGTATCTTTTTCTCTACTGCCAATTCCAACCCATCCCTTCTACCTTGCTATGCTGTATGCCTGGAACAACCTGCCAACTCAGTATGACGGGCTCCGTCTCTGATGGTATTCAAATCCATGTTGAAAGCCTACTTTTTTGAAACTATGTTTAATTCCTACTACTAATCTCTTATATACTGAAAGGCATACGCAGCACTGTACATTTTGACATTGAAAGACGGTCCCTGCTCAGAAGAGCTTTCAATCTAACTTGATCAGACAGACATGACATATAGGGTTGGGGATGCAGAACCCAAAGTGAGAGGAGTTAGGAGTCAAAAGCACTAGCAAAGATGTGGGCTTTTAACTAGCCCTTGAATACTGCCAGAGACAGAGCCCGCCGTAGGAATTTGGACAGCTTGTTCCAATTCCTAACCCAACCAACTTGTTAAGCACCAATATCTGCTTGTCATTCTATCTATACATCCCTACCACTATCCACCTCATCAATCCCCCTATGATTCCCTACCTGAGCAGCATGTATAGATTCACCTTTTTGGCCTGTGTGTCTGTCATAATTAGATTGTAAGCTCTTTTGAGCAAGAACTGTCTCTTGTGTGTTTGATGTTCAGAGCTGTGTGCATCTGGTAGTGCTATAGAAATAATAAATAGTAATAGAATATAGCAAGAGTGTACTCAATTGAAAGAAAAGAGTGATGTGTTGTCCCAGAAGTTGGACAGCCACAGTCTCAGCTCGCCAAATAGTATTGTGGTAGCAGGAGCAAGTGGCACAGTAGTTAAGTGGAGCCAGCAGATGTGCGTGTCAGAAGTAATCCTGTCTTCACGTGAAGAAGACAGGTTCCTGGATGAGGGAGATGGCTGGGCACTGGATAGGAATGTTGTGGATGCGATACATCTCATTAATTGAGTTTGAGTGCAACAGGAGCCAGAGTATTGCCTGTAGGCCTGTAGGTGAGCATGCCTTGAGAAGAAATGAAAAGGGCTGCAGCAAAGACATCAGAGAGTTCGGAAGTCAGATGTTCAAGGACGTGACTCCCATGATGATGTTGGATGGTCCAGGTCATGCTTATCTTTCTCTGTTCACCTGAGTGTACTTCGACAGGGAGTGTGCAAGGTAGTGACTTGGTGCTAGTCCTATGACAATCTCAGGGATTTCCTGTGGGTAAGGAGGTCCTGGGTGTCCGAGAGATAGTTATCCTCAGCCCTTTGGAGGGATGCCCCTGGCAGAAGTAGGTGCTCAACCTACTAGGGTTGAGAAAAGGGGGAGCTACTCCTGGCAGAATTCTGCAAGTGCAGCATTTGTACAGAATTCCTCACCCCCTCAGTATGCATAGAATTCTGCATATGCTTTAGAGGCAGTAGCTTCAATGTTAAAAAATGCAAGATAATGCACCTGGGTAAGAGAAACCCGCGCAGAACTTATGTACTAAATTGTGAGACCTTGGTTAGGACCACGGCGGAACGCGATCTAGGAGTGATCATTAGTGAGGACATGAAGGTTGCCAATCAAGTGGAGAAGGCTACCTCCAGGGCAAGACAAATGATGGAATGTATCCACAGAGGTTTTGTCAGCAGGAGACCTGAAGATATGATGCCGTTGTACAGAGCCATGGTGAGGCCTCACTTAGAGTACTGTGTTCAGTTTTGGAGACCACACTACCGAAATGACGTGCTGAGGATCGAGTCGGTGCAGCGAACGGCCATCAGGATGGTCTTGGGGCTCAGGGATCTCACGTATGAAGAAAGACTAAAGAAATTGCGGCTGTACTCACTTGAGGAAAGAAGAGAACGGGGAGATATGATTGAAACGTATAAGTACATCACGGGACGCATCAAGTCAGAAGATGATATCTTCTGGCTCATGGGATTCTTGACCACCAGAGGGCATCCGCTGAAAGTCAGGGGAGGGAAGTTTCATGGCGACTCCAGGAAGTACTTCTTCACCGAAAGAGTGGTGGATCATTGGAACAGACTCCCACTCCAGGTGATAGAGGCCAGAAGCGCGACGGATTTTAAGAGGAAATGGGATACTCACGTGGGATCTTTAAGGGAGTAAACTCAGGGGGGAGGGATACTTGGAATGGGCAGACTTGGTGGGCTATAGCCCTTTTCTGCCGCTTGTTTCTATGAAATGAACCATTGCACAGAAGGTTTCTTCCTCCTCTTGTGCCAGCTTATGTGAACTGCTTTCTTACATGCGCAGAGTTCCATCAGGAGTAAGGGGTTCTCCCTCGCAAATGCTGCAGTTATCCCACTGGACAGCAGAGAGTACAAGTTTAAGAGAAAGCCACACTAAGGAAAGTAATGCAACCTTGCAGTCATAGGGGCAAGACTCAGGCAGTGAGAAGGATATATACCCTAGCCTAGAGTTATTCAGAGAGGTCCCAGAGAGAGAGAGGTTCCAGAGGGAGAGACTTCCCCAAGAATGAGCCTAAGGCAAGATATTTAAAGGAAGAGAAGCTTCCCTAGAAGAGTTGTCATTATACCATTCAAGGGTGTCGTGCATGTGTTGTGTTCAAGGTTTCCTGGAAAACCAGGTCAGGCTTCATACAACCCCCCCTAAAGCAGTAAGATGACAAAAATCTGATCTTATTTATAAAGGTGAAATCATCATAGTAGTAGTACACTACTAATGGCTAGATAGCTCTCTTTCACTAGGTTTTTCATAACATTTCATCACTGAACATGCCTCCTATCATAACTACTCTACACACAAATACATTACTGCTCAAGCAGTATTTTTCTGTATGCATATTGGCTTATATTTGAAAATACTACTAATTTAATTGGTCTAAGTTATCCTGTCTGTCACCAAATGATTTATGCATTATAACTCAAAACTTACCTCTAGAATTATGGCTGATCCTACCATCATGGAATATAAATCATACTGTGCCATTTGCTTGCTTAATGAGGAACTCAACATTTTTAGAGCATCTAAATATTGCTTAAGAACTTTTTTCCCAAGGTTTGTGAGAACTTCAGAGGTATTTCCATCCAAGTACAGTTTGATCCAGTTTCCATGAGATTTTTCTGCAGTCTTGAACTGTTCAAACCCAATGTCTTTAAAAAGGGAGAATGTAATCAATTCTCAAAATACATAACTTGCAACATAACCATTTTAAAATTCTCACTGTCTTTACCAACATGATGCTACACTCAGTGTGAATTTTATATGTCCTTATCCCAGTATAAATTTCCATATACAAAAAGCTACACAGTTAAGAGAAGATTAGGTTCTTACTTCAATAATCTTCTTTCCAGTATAAGGGTACAGTAGGCTGGACATGTGGGTTCCTTCCTATCACCCGTGAAGTTTGCTTAAGGCATCATTTACATTTTTCAACTCAGCCTCTTTTTCTCATTGGGCAGTACCTCAGCACCTCAGTTTGTACCAAACCAATGGATGACCCTTAAGGAGAAAGAACAAGCAGGGCATGCGGAACACTCTGATATTTTAAGTCTTTTCTACTCTGCAACAAGATTAATTAACCCACTGGATACATATGATAAACAAAGGTGGAACCAAACAAACTACCTGCCTGAGTGCAACCAACACTAATGTTATGCAGCACCTATAGCCTATTCCAAAGGTTTTGCTATAGTGCTTAACAGATAACTTATTACTTGTTTAACAGAAATACATTAAACATTTTCATTCTTGGTCGTTCACAGATAAGTATCTGGAGAGAGCCATATGTGTCTGAGGCAGAAAGCAGGCCAACTTAACATCTGGCAGGGCAGGGCATCAAGCCTACTGTATGTACCCTTAGAAGATTATTGAGGCAAGAACCTAATCTTCTCTTCTGGTGCAAATGATACAGTGGGCTTGACATAAAGGATGTATCAAAGCAGTACCCTGAGTCTAGGGTGGTGCAGATGAGCCTGCTGTGAGCACTGAGGACTCAAAAGCAGTGTCCGTTTATGCTACCACCTCCACTCTGTAAAACTTTGTGAAAGTATGGAGGTGGACCATGTAGCTTCTGGGATTCTGCCCATGAAGCTATGCTTCTGATAGAATGCGTTTTCAAAGAAATCGACAGCCAGTGTATGCAGGCAAGGTAGCCAAGAAAATCCATCTGGAGATGGATGCCTTCGAGGCAGGCTTCCTCCATTAGCTAAATTTGGTCAACGTAAAAAGATGGTCGGAAAGATGAAATTCAATTGTCACCTCTAGACAATGGAGAAGGACTTTCCTCATGTCCAGTAATGCTAAGACATTGTTCTTTTATTTATGCCAGTGGCATGGAATGCTGGAAACTGGACTTCCTGATTTATATGGAAGGTCGAAACCACTTTTGGTAGAAAGGAAAGTATCTTACGTACAGACACACCCGCATTCATAAATATGAGGAAGGGTTCACTGCATGATAGAGCCTGGAGCTCCAAAATCCTTCTCACAGAGGTGAAACCACTATGAAAACTATCTTGATTGTAAGATCCATCATTGATGCATTCTGTAGGGGTTCATAAGAAGCCTTATAGGGTGTCTGCAAAACCATATTAAGATTCCATGTGCAGAATGGTTGACACACAGGAGGATGCAGCTGCAGCTGACAGGAATCTAGCTATGTCAGGATGGGAAGCTAAGGACCCTTTCTCCACTTGAGCTCTAAAAGCATGAGAGGCTAGCTACCTGCACCTTGAGAGAGCCAACCGCTAGGCCCATTTCGATGCCATCCTGAAGGAATGACAGGATTTCAGATATGGGAGCCACGTATGGCTCTACCTTTGGACCATCACACTGGCGCTGAAACACTTTCCCTTGCTTACTAGTAATACTATTTATCATTTATATAGCACTGAAAGGTGTATGCAGCACTGTATATTTTGACATTTAATAGATAGTACCTGCTTGGAAGAGCTTACAAACTAACTTGGAAAGACATAACATATAGGGTTGGGGATGCAGAACACAAGGTGAGAGGAGTTAGGAGTTGAACACTGCCAGAAACAGAGCCCACCGTAGGGATTCGGGCAGTTTGTTCCAAACATATGGCATAGCAATATGAAGTCTGGATGAAAGGATGAAGTCTGGAGTTGGCAGAGGAGGAGAAGGGCACAGATAGGAGGGACTTACGGAGCTCATGGGGGGGGAGCATAGGTGGAGCTAAGTGAAGAGAGAATGTGAGGGGCAGCTGAGTGAATGTATTTGTAGGTTAGTAAGACCAGTTTGAATTGTTTTCAGAAATGGATGGGAAGCCAACGAAGTACACCGCTTAGAAACCTCATGGTTATTAGCGGTATATAAGAATTAAATTTAAATTAAATTAAATTAAAAATTAAATTAAAATTTAGGAGAAGGGAAACACGAGTATAGTGTCTCTCATGGAATATGAGTTGTGCAGCTGAATTCTGTACGGATTGAAGGGAAGAAAGATGGTCGAGCGGAAGAAAGATGGTTGAGCGGAAGACCAAATAGTAGCGAATTGCAGTAATCTAAGCGCAAGGCGATGAAGGCACGGATAAGGGTTTTGGTAGTGTACTCAGAGAGGAAGAGTCGGATTTTGTTAATAGTATAGCAGGGGTGTCAAACTCAATCACATAAGGGACTGAAATCTAAAACATAGACTACGTCATGGGCCAAATTTTTTATTAAGATACTTAGGGGTCCTTTAATTAAGGTACGCTAACCGATTTAGCATGTGCTAAATGCGTACCTTAATAAAAGGTCCCCTAGTCTTATTAGAAGTATTGGGATACAACTAGAGAATGACATGGGGAACATTTACCGCGGTAAACCATGGTCACTGCAGTAAATCCACAGTAATGGGGACATTTGAAACTCGTTTACCGCAGGAATGGGGGGGACAAGACCTTTCACCGCCCTGCGGGAATGGGGACAAGACCTTTCACCGCCCCATAAAAGCGGTGAAAGGTCTTTCTCCTGTGGTAAAAAAAACTGCGCCCGTGTCAGACTCGACATCTTCTCCCCAGCTCCTCTTGCACCTATTTTACCTTCAGGAGCCAGCCATGCCACGATGAACACAGAAGGAACCCAAAACCAAATCCTGAGACCAATGTGATTTCAAGAATAAAATTTCCAGACAACAAAAGGTAGAAAAAAATACATTTATTTTATATTTTGTGATTAGAATATTTCAGATTTGAAATATGTATCCTGCTAGACAGAGCTGGTATTAGACATAACTGGGGACCGCAAAGTCCAGGCTGTGCTTCTTTAGCTTCCAGCTGGCTTAGGGCTCACTCTCTCTAACCAGGGGGCAGTTGCCCTAGTTACTCTCCCCTAACACTATTCCTACCATGTGTGACTGAAGTATTCTGTTAACTTGATTTTTCTATGTAGTATTCTGTAGTAATTTGGTTTGTTCAGTTTTCACAATAGTGGAGGGGATATTTGTGAAAGGGAGGGGAGACAGGAGTTTTGTTGTTCCTTACTCGGTATTATTTGTGTTTATAAAATGACAATTGTACAGAATAGTCTCTTTTTATACTTTAATAAAATAAGTTCAGTATAAAATCATAACTATTTGAGGCTTGTGCGGATGGGATCTGACAATTTGCAGGACAGGGACCAAGCTTGCGGGACGGGGACTGAGTTTGCGGGGATGGGGTGGGGAAAGGGATGAGTTCACGGGGACGAGGCGTGAACGATGATACATTTTTTCCCCGTGTCATTCTCTAGTTACAACCTCTCCAACTCCACGCTGGCTCTGTGACAATCTAGGATGATAGGGAAGAAAGCAAAATCAAAACAGTTAAAAAAACACAAACCATATAAGAGACATTTGTATATCATCTTTGAAAAAATACCATGAGTGCTTGTGAGACTAAGCATCAAGACCATGAGTGTGAATAGAAAAGAACAAGGACTGTGTATGTAGCATTGCACATGATGGTACATTTATAGTTTGTGGCTTTGACACTGTGCACATGATGTGATTTTTTTTTGGGGGGGAGGAGCAGCAGTGGATTGGGACAGGCATCTCTTCTCAGTCCACCCTCCCCTCATTGCCACTCTCCCTCCCCCCTCCTCAGATCATACCTTTGCTAGCAGGGATTCTCAAGCCCTATCAGCTGAAGTTTTGCCTTTGGAGCCCTGCCTATGCAGTTTGAGAAGCAGGGAAGCAGGCAGGCTGCTCTAGTCTTTGATGCCATCTCCTGTGTATGCTCAGGTACAAGCGCCGCATCAGCTGTAGGTTCATGCAGCTTCCTGGTCTCACATTAAAGCAGCCTGCAGAGGATTTCTGGTCAGCTGTAGCAATCCTAACAGGCTACCATCGGCCTCTGCAGCACGTTCCCTCTGCCGCGATCCCGCCCCTCCTCTGCCGTATGGAACCACGGCAGAGGGAACGTGCTGCTGAGGCTACTGCAGCCTGCTAGGATCGCTACAGCCAACCAGCAATCCTCTGCAGGCTGCTTTAATGTGAGACTGGGAAGCTGCATGAACCTACAGCTGATGCGGCGCTTATATCTGATTGGGTTAAAAAAAAAAAAAATGTCTGCCAGCGGGCCAGCTTAAGTGTAAATTTGTAATTGTCTGGCAGGCCAAATTTTATTACACCACGGACCAGAGTTTGATGTGTCTGATATAGAGGAAGAAGCAGCAAATCTTAGTGATATGTTGTATCCAAGTGGAGAAGGAGAGAGTGGAATCAAAGATGACCCTGAAAGGGGCGTGGCTTGGACACGCATGAGGAAGGTCGGCTAACAGAAGAGCTCCCTGAAAAAAGTCCTTGAAAGAAAAAAAAAAAGTTACTAAAAGTGGAGATTTAAGAATTATTTAATGATAAATAAAGAAAAAAACGCGATGGCTTCAGGAAAACAAAATAAAAATGATTTTGCGGTCTCGGGAAGCAGCAAAAGAGCAAAGCCTGAACAAGAAATAGGATCAAAAACAGGAGATCCAGAAGTAATGAAAGAATTGAAAGAAATCAAAGAAATGCTTTTACTTCTTACTAAAAAAGTTAACAATTTAACTGAAGATGTATCCACGTTAAATAAAAAAATGGATTTAATGGAGTTAAAGTGCAATGACATGGAAGAAAGATTAATAACAGCTGAAAAAGAAATTTCTAACAACATAAATGAAAAAAAGAAAATTGATTTACTTACTACAGAGTTGGAGGATCAATCGAATCGTGAAAGAAGGAGTAATATTCGTCTGATTGGTCTCCCGGAAGGAGCAGAGAAAGGAAATCCGGTGGCATTTATAGAAAATTTACTACCTAAACTACTTCCTCTAAAAACCAAGTACCCCATAGAGATTGAAAGAGCACATAGAGTGCCTACAAAAAGATCAGGAAGGTATCAAGGACCGAGGCCACTGATCTTTAAACTGTTGCGCCACCAGCAGGTGATAGAAATTTTTCAACTTGCAAAACAAAATAAAGGATTACAATTTCAAGATGCCCGCATTCATTTTGTTCCAGACTTTGCAAAAAGTACGGCGATCAAAAGAAAAAAGCTCCTGGACTTGAGACCACAACTAAGAGAAATGGGAGCAAAGTTTGGTATAGTATACCCGGCTAATATGAAAGTAACTATTGCAGATAAAACTTTAACTTTTGACAATGCAGAAGAACTACAAAAATTTATACAAAGCCAAGAATTACCAATGTCACCTTAATTTCTCTTTATTATATGTTATATTATTTTAACTGGAAAAACTTTTATTTTATTTTATGATATACACTTATTAAAATAATATTGTTTACCCATAGCAACGATTTAGAATGTTTTTAACCTTATTCAAAATTACACTTCAACGTTCTTTATGCTAATGATATGGCCTGGCTAAGTATTCCATAATGGAATGAAACAGTTAAGGCATCAGCTGAATTCTATTGATCTCAATTATAATTTTTAATATTAGGAAAAACTGTATGCGAATTGATTGTAGGATGGAGCTTCCTTCCTTTAAAATAGCAGTAAGACTATTTGAACTATATGCATGTGACTAATTTAACCCCTCAAGCAAATTGAAAAGATAATCAGTATTTCAACATCTTTACTATTCTTTAATACTACAAATACTACAAATCCCAGACATCAATGCGAAAGAATCTGCGAATAAGAAGACTTCACGAAACCGGAAAGAGGAATTATAAATAGGAGATGTTATTTCTCGAATGGATATTAAAGAATTACTTCGCTGTATAACAAACTATTAAAATAAAATATGAATGGAACAGAAACAAAGACCAACTTATATCTTAAAATTGAACGACGAAGAAAAATAGAAATCACCTGGAATACAACAAAATGTGATAAGAATATTGAACTGGATATAAAAATACAAAGAGGCGGTGAAAGAAGAAGGAATGATTTTCTACGAAGAAGGAAGTACTGAACATTAAATATTAGTAAATAAAGAGCACGATATAAGAATAAAAGAGACTTCTGCGTTTGAAGGGGGGGAGCTCTGGAATATAATTTTTTTTATTTTTTTTTTTGTCGCATACTTAACCTATACCTTATATATCTTTTAATCTTTTCATGTTTTTAAAGATTAATATTATAGAAAACAGTATATGATTGGGTTTGATATAATGAAAGATTATTTCATTTTAATATATATAAGTATAATATGATTATACAATGTGATATTTTTAAATTTATAAAATTAAATATATTTACATAAGATTTAAATTAAGGTCAAAAATAGTAATGGAACATATAATTTGATATACAGGAACCATAGAGGGGAACTTAAAATATAATCTATATTATATGATTTATTAGATTTAGATTAAAATAAGAGTGTATTGAATAATAGAATAATAAATTAATTTAAAGTCTATATTAACATAAAATCTCAACCGGATTTATAGAAATATGAAATGTCAAGGAAAATATTAATTATCTTTAAAACTACTATAATATATATGACTTATTTGTGAATCTTAACAGATTTGGACTTTCAGGGAGTGTTTTTTGATACCGATCTAATATGTGTGTTGCCAAGTGTGCACTGCTATTAATTAGGGGGGAGGGAGGGTGGGATGGGAGGAGAGGGGAAATGGGAATGGGAAATTATATTGTTACAATGTATGGATATCTGATCGTAAAACTTATATTACATTTAAATCAAAATAGTTCTAAAATTTTAAATGGATATTAAAATATATACAATTAATGTCAATGGTTTAAATCATCCTATCAAAAGAAACAAATTATTAGGATTTCTCCATAAGCAAAACGCCGATATATACTTTATACAAGAGACTCATCTCTCAGATAATGAATCTAGGAAGTTAACAGGGGGTTGGATATCAAAATGTTTCTATTCATCTGCTTTAGGAAAAAAGGCTGGGGTAGCGATCCTGATAAATAAGAAATGCACTGCAAACTTTAAATTAATAAATTTTGATCCTTCAGGAAGATGGGTACATATTAAAATGGATTTGGGAAGTACAACCCTTGATTTATTTAATCTTTATGCTCCTAATTCAAATCAAAAGGAGTTTTTCAATCAAATTCAACAGATATTACTACCACTGGCTACTTCTAACTTAGTAGTAGCTGGAGATTTCAATGCTGTAATGGATCCAATTATAGACAAAAAACCAAGTAAAATCATAAAATCTTTAGGACTAGATAATTTAATACAATCTTGTAATTTAATAGATATATGGCGTATCCTTCATTTTAATGATCGGGAATATTCTTTTTGTTCTCAAGTCCATAAATCTTTTTCAAGAATTGATTATATATTTGTAAATAATAACATAGCGCAGCATGTATCAAAAGCAGTAATTGATCCCATTATAATTTCAGACCATGCTGGTGTGTGGATTAACCTTCAGAATTACAATAATGATCAATTTAATACAATATGGAGATTTAATAATGATTTATTAGCAGACTCGAAATTCTTAGAAGATCTTAAAGCAAAAATGCAAGAATTCTTTCAATTTAATACTTCTGATGACATTAATATAGAAATTTTATGGGATGCTTTTAAAGCAACAATGAGAGGAAATATAATTTCATATTCAGCTTTTATTAAAAAACAACTTAAAAAACAATATGAAGATATGGAAAAACAAATAAAAATTTTAGAAAATAAATTAATTACAAAATGGGAAAACAATACATTACAAGAGTTGTTAAAAGTAAAAGTTAAATATAATGAGATTTCTTCTCAAATTGTGAGGAAAGATATTTTCAATAAACAAGTACAATATTATGGCAATTCAAATAAAGCAGGAAAATTATTAGCAAATTTTCTTAAAGCAAAGAAAAGAAAATCTAAGATTATTGCAATTAAAGATATACAAGGTAACACACATACCAACACAAAAGATATTATAACACAATTTCTTGATTTTTACAAGGAATTATACACTTCTAATTCTTATAAAAATAAAGAACAAGACGGATTAACTTTCTTAAATTCTTTTATTGGACCGAATATTCCGGATCATATAAAAGGAAGTTTAGAAGAACCTATATCTTTAAAAGAAATAGAAACAGCATTGAAGTCTCTTAGAGTTGGATCCGCTCCAGGTGGAGATGGTTATACTGTTGAATTTTATAAATCATTCCAAAATATCATATTACCATATCTGTTAAATTTGTTTCAATATCAAATAAAGAATGAAAATATATCTGGTACTATGGCAGAATCGATAATTATAGTCTTACCAAAACCAAACAAAGATCCTACTCTGGTTTCAAATTACAGGCCTATTTCATTATTAAATGTGGATAATAAATTAATGGCTAAAGTATTAGCATTAAGATTGGCAAAAGCTCTTCCTTTCATTATTGATGTACATCAAACAGGATTTATTGCTAAAAGACATTCATCAGACAATACTAGACTTGCATTCCACTCATTAAATTTAGCAAAAAATATAAATGATCCAGTTTTTTTAATTTCTTTAGATGCAGAAAAAGCTTTTGATAGAGTGGAATGGAATTTTATATATCAAGCTTTACATTGGTTTGGTATAGGATCCGGTTTTATTAAAATGATTCAGACATTGTATAGCTCTCCTGGAGCAAGATTATATCATTAACAATAATTTATCAACTAAATTCAACTTGCATAGGGGAGTTAGACAAGGATGCCCTTTGTCTCCATTACTTTTTGATGTTGTCCTAGAACCTTTATTAATTGCAATAAAAAAAACTAGGGAAATAAAGGGAATCTCATTTACCAGTTTTGAATTTAAATTATCTGCATATGCAGATGATATATTATTATATTTAAGAGAACCGGAAATTACTATTCCATGTATGCTTAATTTAATAGAAAAATACGGTACATTTTCTGGATATAAAATTAATTGGAATAAATCTGAAATCCTCCCAATTAATGTTCATTGTACCAAAGGATTATTTGATCCATATTCATTTATTTGGAAAGAGGATGGAATAAAATACTTAGGAATTATGATCAAAAATACAATTGAAGACACAGTCAAAGAGAATGAAAAACTTTTATTGAAAAAAATAACAGAAATGTGTGAGCAATGGAATCCATTACATCTTTCTTGGTGGGGAAGAATTCAAACAATTAAAATGATGATATTGCCTGTGGTTTGTTACCAAATGAGTATGATTCCAATATTTTTTCAGGGGTCATTTTATAAAAAACTTAACAATATTCTTACAAAATTTGTTTGGTGTGGGAAAAGACCAAGAATCGCTTTAGTATCATTACAAAGACCAATTATGGAAGGGGGGGTAAATTTTCCAAATTTTTATAGGTATCATCAAGCCTATATTTTAAGACAGGGTATGTATTGGATCCTCCCAGATCTCTTAGAAAATGTACCAGATTGGCTGTATTTAGAATGGCGGCTCCTGTTCCCTTTAAATCCAAAACACTTAATTTCTATATCAATGCCTATAAGATACAAAGAACACAGAATCTTATTAGATACTTGGAAAACATTAAGATACATAAATAATCTGACACCAGAACCAATTGCTAAATCCCTAAATCAATCAATATGGGTAAACTCCAGGATCAGAATTGGCGGATTTAAAATCGTCTGGAAACAATGGATAACTGCAGGAATAAGAACATTAAATGACGTCATATCAGAAGGTTCCTTGCTTAGTTTTTCACAATTGCAAAATAAATTTAGACTAAATAAAACACAATTTTTTAAATGGATGCAATTGAAGCAAGCCATTCAGGTAGGGTTCCCTGAATGGAAAATTCTCAATACTCAATATAGTTTGCAAGTTTTATGTTTCCAGACGGATTTCTTGGGTCACCAAGCCGCAAAATGGTATAAATTAATAAATGGATTTCTAAATCAAAAAAAGAAAACTGGACTTAGGGATATTTGGAGCATTGAGATTGGACAGACAATTTCTGCATCTCAATGGCCAAAATTCTGGTCCTGGAGATTAAGATTAACAAAGTCAGCATCTATGAGTCAAACATGGTTATTTTTATTACATAGAGTGTTATGGACCCCGACGCGCTTGCAAAAGATAGATAATACTAGATCTAATAGATGTTGGCATTGTAAAATAGAAGTAGGGACATTGGATCATTTAATTTTTTTTTGTCCCTGTATAAAAGCTTTTTGGAATTTAATTTGGCCCCAAATAAATATATTACTAGAAAATCACGTAGGACTCTCATATGATACCATATTATTCGGTACTGCAATGAGAACACAGAGTCCAATATCAGCAAATAATAATAAATTACTTTTAATATTGACAGGAGTTGCCATGCAGCAAATCACACAAAATTGGAAAGATTTTACCAAACTAAATTATACATTCTGGTGGAACTCGGTATGTCACATTTACAAAATGGAGAAAATTTTGGCTTTACAACAAGGAAATATTAAAAATTTTAAGAAAATATGGGATCCATTGACTAATTATTCTAGAGATCAGATATCTTAACACATTGATAATAGTAATATAGGGTTAGGGTGGGAAATATAGATATTAATATGAAAGAAAAATGGAAAAACAATTAATAGGGGAAAGGGATGAATATCTATGATATGAATTTGTACATACATATATATTTTATTATACATTTTATAATATGTGATTCATGTATTGAAAGAATGAAAATTCTATAAATAAAAAGTTAAAAAAAAAAAAAAAAAAACAAAGATGACCCTGAGATTGCGAGCAGACAAACACAGGGAGGATGAGAGTGTTGTCCACAGAGAGAGAACGGAGGAAGTAAGGAGGTGGGTTTAGGCAGAAAGATGAGCAGTTCCGTTTTGGCCATATTTAGTTTTAGATGGCAATGAGACATTCAGGTGACAATGTTGATACAGTTGATGTTTTAGTAATGGGAAATAGTGAGATTATTGTACGTTTGCTATATTGTTCACCAAATGTTGTAAATGGTGATTGTTTAAAGATTTTAAATTTTCTTATTTCTCTGCCTGTGAACCTAAACTTTTATTAATGAGTGATTTTAATTTGCCTATTTTACCTGGGGTTACCTTTTCTCATGTGTTATCAAAGGTGGCAGATAGATTGAGAAGGATGAGGATAAAGTAGAGGCCTTTGATCTGGCCAGTAACATGGAATACAGCGGGTGAAAGCCTGCCTAAAGTAGACCAAGAAATAGCTTGGAATGAGAGAAAGTCAAGGCAACAGCAGTGAACAGCAAGTTCAAATAACTTGGATAAGAAGGGGAGGAGGGAGATGGGGTAATACTTGGAGGAGCAAAAGGGATCCAGTGAAAGTTTTTTTGAGGAGGGGTGTGACAGCGGCATGTTTGAAGGCATCAGGGATGGTTGCAGTGGAGAGCGATAGGTTGAGGATGTGACAAATAGGAGGGATGACAGTGGGTGAGATAGTGTTGAGTGGGTGAGTGGGAATCAGACCAGTGGAGCAAGTAGTGGGATTGGAGGATGACAGAAGATACAATACAATGCAACTTCTTGTATACAATACAATACAATGCAACTTCACTATCTTACCAAATGTATAGGAAATCTGTGAAATCTTGTCTGTATGATAAATTTATTTAAGAAATCTCAGCCATACAAATAATATAATTTGGAATGTATTTCCAAGTTTATTGTAAATTTGATTGAACGCTTTGATTGAAAGTGTTTTACTACAGTAAAATAAGAGTAAAAACAAATTAAAAACATCAACAATAAACAAATTTCTTCACAGACGAGCACAAAACACAAAATAAAACATACTAAGAATGAGCAGGAGAGGGGGAGAACTACAATAAGTACAGGAAAGAGAACTTATATGGGAGAAAAAGAAAAGGACTAAGGAGAGTCAATGAGAAAAGAATAATGGGTTCAATAGCCAAAAGCATCAATGAATAGGAAGCTTTTTAAAGCTCCTTGAAATTTGCCTAAATTTGTTTTGATAAATCTGTTTAAGAACTTCAGCCATGCAATTAATGTACTCCGATATGTAATTCATCTGCGTCTGGCAGATTCTCTTGCTGTAAACCGCTCTGAACTGTCAAGGTATAGTGGCTTATAAATAAATTTGAATTTGAATTGTATCCTGCAAATTTTCAACAGGGAATCACAGCAAGTGGATTTTACTTTATTGACTCAGGTTAGAGATAAGTGAATTTAACATTGATAACTCAGGTTTAGAGGGACCAATAGATGGGATGGGGGAAACATCCACCCTATACATGGATCTACTAGCCTGCCAACTTTCATGTACCACACTAAAAGGATCCATAACCTGCATGCTCTGCTACATAACAACAGGGAATTGGAACACAGTAAGACCAGAATTCGAAGATTTTATATACCGAAACTCACTAACTGTAACTTACAACCTAATCCTAGGAGATCTAAACCTCCATCTCGAAGACCATACCTCTAAGCAAGTAAAAAACCTACTATCTTACCTCACAGCCTTAACCTACAAGATCTTAGACCCACAAACCACACACGAGAAAGGTCACCAACTAGACATTGCAGCTTTCCTGACCCAACAGCCCATTCTACCAGAGATTCAAACCTCAAATGGAAAATGGTCCAGATCCATCTGCTCAGACCATTACACAATATCAACTGGGCCAAAGGCAAGACCAAACCAAAATCACAAAGCTTAACTTACAAATCACGTACATATATCGACCCCTCCAAATTCTGGAATAAAACAGACACTACAATCCAAGAATGTGACCCCAAAGACTTCATCTCACAATGGTGCAATATAAGTACAACAACTACCTTAGACGAGCTAGCCCCAATACAAACAAAAACCAGAATCAGCAGACGATCAGACAAATGTTTCGACAACGAACTACTCCTACTCAAGACAATGCAGACCACTAGAAAGAAAATGGAGAAAAAGTAACCAAGAACACACAAGAGCAGTATGGAAAAAATTAAACCAACAATACAAACTAAAACTAAAAGAAAAAGAAAAACATACTACACAAACCAAAAAGACATAGAAGCCCAAGACACAAAAAAACTATTCCAATTACTAAAAGAACTCAGACACCAAACACTACCTAGCCAAAAACGACAACCCTCCCCCTTCAGCCACCCTTTTAGCTGAATACTTTAAAAACAAAATTAAACCTGCCAGGACAAACTTTGCAGGAACCCCAACCCACCTAGAAGAGATCACAATGCCACACACAGGAAAAGAATCAGCTGCAGTAGATAGAACCTGGTCCCACTTCTCCACAATATAATGGTCCGACCATAACAAACTCTATAAAAAATACTGCCATGCAGCTTGTGACCTCAACCAATGCCATCCATACCTATTAAAAACTTCCAGCCTAAAATTCCGCGCTCTCCTCATGCAATGGATACAAACCATGCTCATAGATGGCCTTTTCCCACAAGACCTCTCCGAAATCATCATCACCCCGATCTTAAAAGACCCAAAAGGAGCAACAGATCAACCATCCAACTACAGACCCATAGCCTCAATTCCTCTATATGTCAAGCTAATGGAAGGCCTTGTAGCTAAACTCCTCACCAACTACCTATAAAACCAAAATTTGCTCCACCTTACACAGTCTGGATTCAGAACCAACTTCAGCTATGAGATACTACTAGGCTTCCTTCTGGACACATCTAGACAACACCTCTGCACAGGCAAAAAAAATGCTGATTATTCAACTAGATCTCACTACAGCATTTGACCTGGTAGACCACGACATCCTGATACAAATACTAGATACAATAGTAATCGCAGGCAAAGTACACACATGGTTTCAAAGATTCCTACAATCCAGGACCTACAGAATAAAGACAAACAAAGAAAGATCAGAACCATAGTCCAATCCCTGTGGCGTACCCCAAGAATCGCCATTATCCCCAAAACTCTTCAATCTCTACATTGCATCCCTCGGCACCTGCCTAGCAAAAAGCACAGTTACTTACCATAACAGTTGTTATCCAGGGACAGCAGGCAGATATTCTCAACATGTTGGCGACAACATCCACGGAGCCCCATAGCGGACAGCCTCGCAAGCAGACTTGCTTGTAGAACTTTCAAAGAATTTGCGAGTGCTGCACCGCGCATGCACGAGTGCCTTCCCGCCGAACGTAGGACGTGCGTCTCCTGTGAGGTATCTTCTGTGAGGTATCTCCTGTGAGGTTGTCTTCTGAGCTAGCTAAGAAGACAACCAGGGGAGGTGGGTGGGTTGTGAGAATATCTGCCTGCTGTCCCTGGATAACAACTGTTACGGTAAGTAACTGTGTTTTATCCCAGGACAAGCAGGCAGCATATTCTCAACATGTGGGTGACCTCCAAGCTAATCAGAAAGGGATGGTGGGAGTGTTGGCAATTTAGGAGAATAAATGTTGTAAAACTGACTGGCCAAAATGACCGTCCCATCTGGAGAAAGTATCCAAACAATAATGAGAGGTGAGTGTATGAACCGAGGACCAAGTGGCAGCCTTGCAGATTTCCTCAATAGGAGTGGATATGAGGAAAGCTACAGACACCGCCATAGCTCTAACTTTATGACCCGTGACTCAACACTGCAGAGGGAGACCAGCCCGAGCATAGCAAAAAGAGATGCAAGCAGCCATCCAGTTGGAGATGGTTCGCTTGGAAACAGGATGCCCCAACTTGTTTGGATTGAAAGAGATGAAAAGGTGAGGATAGTTTTGTGAGGATGAGTACGTTGCAAGTAAAAAGCTAAAGCACGTTTACAGTCCAGAGTATGAAGCGCTATTTCTCCGGGATGAGAATGAGGCTTTGGAAAAAATACCGGAAGTACAATGGATTGATTGAGATGACATTCAGAAACCACTTTAGGTAAGAATTTTGGATGAGTACGGATTGTGGCTCCTTGTGATGAGTAGTACACCAAGTAGAAAATCTAGTTTATTTTTGGGTGCAACTCTGTCTAGTGGACAGCTTCCTGGAAGCCTCTAGAATGTTCTGCACAGATTGAGAGAACTGTAGAGTGGCAGTTAGGTTGAGAGGTACCAAGGTGTCAGGTGTAAAGACTGCAGGTTGGGATGAAGTAGAAACCCTCGACTCTGTGTGTAAGCAGAGAGGGAAATACTGGTAGAAGTAGAGGCTCCCGGACAGGTCGATCAAAATGGCGTCGGGAGCGGACGCCTGAACAAGCTATGCAGCTCGTCTCACCTGGAGCCGCGTTGTGACTCTCTTTCCCGGCAGCGATATGGGGAAGAGAAAGGGAGTTCCCCGCTTTGCCCCTCCAGCGGTGGAGTCCCCTCAACGGCTGGTCCAGACGTCTTTGCTCGTTCAGGTGAAGTGACCCGAACTACTTCAGGGAGAAACCCAGAATCCTCGGGGGACCTCAGCGCAGTGAGCCGGGCTTCGCTAAGCCCTGAGCAGAGGCTGATTCCTCCCCAACCCGGAAGTACTCCAGTGCAGGGAATGTCTGGAGCCCGGCAGCCCTGAGAGGGAGAGCCCGACCCCAGTAAAGGAGGAACATCCCTACAGAACTCTTCGGAAGAAGGTGGAGATGGGAATCATCAGAAGTCTCGCTGCATCAGAGAGGAGCAGGTGAGAGGTGCTTCTGGAGGGAATGTTATCAGCTTTGGAGAGATGAAGAAACAGAGAAAATAGATATGGAAGCGCTGTGGCAGGCCATATCAGTCATGGACTCCAACCTTAAATTGAGTTTATCTACTATTAAAACAGACTATGGAACTGTCTTTTCCATAGTGGAACAACAGGAGGTACTTCTAACTAATCTGAGTGAAAAGTTAGAGGAACAAGAAAATAATTTGAATGAAGTAAAGAAGGTGCAAATGGAACTGGTTAAAGAGAGATCTTATGTTTCCCGTAATATGGAGAATTTTGAAAATCAAATTGAGGAAAAATAACTTAAGATTCTTGAATTTTCCAAAGTGCCCTATTATATCACCAGTTGAGGTGACCAAAAAATATTTCCGTGAAACTTTAGCCATTACATCAGAAAATTTACCTCCAATTATTAGAGCTTATTATTTGAATATAAAGACGCCACAAGCGGAATCCACTCCTACAGAAATTCCAGTAGATAAAGCAGTGGACATGAATTTGTCTTCATTTCTGAAAAAACTCCCTTGAGGTTGTCACCCAAAGAACTACCATGCTGTTAACTCTAGCCTTGGAGAGTGATAGGGAATTTATTCTTCGCTTGTATTTTCGCCATATAAATGATAAGTTTTTAGGCTCTAATGTTCGAGTTTTTCCAGATTTGGCTCAGAAAACCCAGAGACGTAGGAAAGAGTTCTTGTCCTTGAGGCCAAGAACTCTAGCTTTGGGGGCTACATTTCTTGTTAAATTTCCTGCAAAGTGTTATGTATCTTATCAAGATAAGAATTTTCTTTTCTTTTTAGCCTAAACAACGTTTAGAATTTATTGGATCAAAAGAAAGGTTGGTAACCATGTCTACTGCCATCTGGCTGTAATTCGGGAATCTAATGCCGTGACCTTAAGTTAATTTTTGTTATTTCTGATTGGAAGTTTATTTTTTTTCTTGATCCTTATTTTTGTGGACTAAATAAGGGATAGTTAATGTTTCCTTTATATGTTTTATTGAATATAATTTCTGGATCTGTAGCAATTTGCAAACGCAATGCTTGTATCAAAAATTGAAAATCTTATAAATAAAAAATTTTTAAAAAAAGAAGTAGAGGCTCCCTGTTGCTAAGCTGAAGTAGAAGGGAGAACCAAGGTTGTCTGGGCCACCAAGGAGCTATCAGAATCATGTTGGCATGCTCCTTCTTAAGTTTGACAAGAGTCTTGAGAATCAGAGGGAATGGAGGGAATGTATAGAGAAACTGATTCATCCATTCCAGAAGGAAAGCATCTGCCTCGAGGTGATGAGGAGAATATATCCTGGAGCAGAACTGAGGCAGCTTGTTGTTGTGGGGTTTTGCAAAGAGATCTATCTGAAGAGTTCCCCACTGAGCAAAAATGTGATGGAGAGGCGAGGAATTGAGTGTCCATTCGTGAGGTTGTAGAAGACGACTCAATTTGTCTGCCAGATAGTATTGCTACTCCTGGATGTAGACAGCTCGCAGGAAGATGTTGTGAAGGATTGCCCAATTCCAAAGCTTCAAAGCTTCCTGACAAAGAGGGAGAGATCTTGTGCCTCCCTGCTTGTTGACATAGTACATGGCAACTTAGTTGTCTGTGCGAATGAGGACTACCTGGTTGTGAAGAAGGTGTTGAAAAGCTTTGAGAGCATTGAAGATCGCTCTGAGTTCCAACAGATTGATGCGACACTAACGATCTGTGGTGGACTAATGGCCTTGAGTATGGAGACCGTTGAGATGAGCCCTCCAAGCATAGATCGAGGAATCTGTTGTGAGAACCTTCTGATGAGGGGAGTGTGAAATAACAAACCTCTGGAACGATTGGAAGAGAGCATCCATCAGTGGAGAGACTGTCTCAACGAAGGAGTCTCTGTAATGTGTTGAGAGAGTGGATCGGAAGCTTGCTGCCAGGGTCCACTGAGGAATTCTGAGGTGAAGTCTGGCAAAAGGAGTCACATGATCTGTAGAGGTCATGTGACCGAGAAGAACCATCATGTGTCTTGCTGAGATTGACGTGAGGGAAGACACTCGTTAAATAAGGTTAATGAGAGCATCTTGACGTGGTTGAGGCAGTCTTGCTCTGGGTTGAACAGTGTCCAGGATGGCTCCAATAAACTGTAGAGTTTGGGAGGGATGTAACTGGAACTTTGGAAAATTGATTTCAAACCCAAGACTTTGGAGAAACGCTATAGTCCGTTGGGTCGCTACAATAACCTCCTCTTGCAACAAGACTTTGGTGAGCCAGTCGTCCAGATATTGAAAGACTTGAAGACCCTGCATCCGCAGGGCTGAAGCCACTACCACCAGGCACTTGAAGACTCTGGAAGATGAGACAAGTCCGAAAGGAAGGACCCGGTACTGAAGATGGAGATTCCCCACCCAAAATCCCAGGAATCTGCGAGAGGCTGGATGAATTGGGATATGAGTATAAGCCTCTTTGAGATCTAGGGAGCATAACCAATCTCCTTGATCCATCAGGGGATACAGTGTTGGAAGAGAGAGCATCCAAAACTTTTCTTCAACAAGAAATTTGTTGAGAGCTCTGAGGTCCAGGATAGGTTGCAAATCCCCCCATCTTCTTTGGGACTAAAAAATAATGGGAATAAAAGCCCGCATCCCATTGGGTCAAGGGGATCTCCTTGACAGCTCGAAGGCGAAGAAGAGCCTGAGCCTCCTGAAGCAGGAGGGGAAGGTGCGACATGTTAGAAGGAAACTCTCTTGGAGGGAGATCTGGTGGAATTTGAAGAAATTGAAGCGAGTAACCCTCTCGGATGATGGTGAGAACCCAGAGGTCTGATGTAATCTGCTCCCACTGTTGGTAAAAGTGATGAAGCCGACCTCCTATGGGAAGGAGAGAAGTCTGATGGATAAAAGTTGATGTTATGCTCAGACTTAGATTGTCAAAAAGACTGGGCAGGCTTAGCTGCAGCAGGATTCTGGGGTTTTTGCCGACGCTGCTGCTGTGATTGTTTCCTAGGCGGAGGCCTGGAGAAAGCCGGAGTAGATTTCTGCAGATATTGTCATGGAGGTGGCATATAAGGCTTGGAAGCTGGAGATTTAGCCTCAGGTTGAATCAATGAGGCAAATGACCGCTCATGCTCTGAGAGACGCTTGGTGACAGCCTCAATGGAGTCGTCAAAGAATTCATTACCTTGGCACGGTAAATTGGCTAGACAATCCTGCAAGTTATGATCCATGTCCACAATGCGCAGCCAAGCCAGACGTCGCATTGCAACCGCAAAAGCAGTGACCCGAGATGACTTTTCAAATGCATCATAAGAGGCTTGAAGCATGAAGAGATGTATTTGAGAGAAGGTCTGCTGAAGTTGTTGAAACGCAGGCAACCGGTGCTCAGCCAGATCAGGAAAGAAGTAAGGCATGGCCTTAATGCAGAACTTTAGGCAGGATGTGAACATGAAGTTATAATTCAAGATCCTGTTTGCCATCATGGAATTCCGATATAGACGGTATCCAAATTTTTCCATCGTACGGCTCTCTCTGCCTGGAGGTACTGCAGCATAAACCTTGGTGGGATTAGATTTTTAAGAGAAGATTCCACCACCAAAGATTAGTGAGACAATTGCGGCTTCTCAAACCCTTTACACGGAACCGTGCGGTAACGAGATTCCATTTTAGAGGGAATAACCAGGATTGAATAAGGAGTCTCGAGATTCCTGAGAAAAGTTTGTTTCAAAACAGGATTCATAGGACGTCTCATGGTGTCCTTTGACAGATGTGGCAATTCCATCTCAGCCAAATACTCAGGAGTATACTTAGACTCAGATTGAAGATCAATCTGAAGAGCCTTACTCATGTCAAAAATGAATCTTGAAAAAGATGTTGATTTTGAAGTAGAAGAGTCCTCAGGAGGAGAAGTTGAACGAGACAGGCGCCGCTGAATAAGAAGGAGAAGCCTCCCTGGAGTATTGAGAAGGAAGGTCTGTATCCAACTTAAGAGTCACAGAAGAAGCTGTGTGATATAGGCGGAGTCAGAGAGTGCTGTATTGATAATTGTTTTTAATGTATTTTTTAAAAAAAAACTATATAAAACTGCTTTGATATTTGATAAGGTGGTGTATCAAATTTTAATAAACCTTATCAAATTTTTAATAATCCTTACACTAAACTGTGAGGGTAGAAAAGGAGGAGGATTAGCAATTATCCTTAAGGAAGGATTCGAGCTTGAATTATTGGATTCCTAAATGACCAACCAACTAGAAATACTAGCCTGCAACATCAGTTGTAAGGAACAAAAAGAATCCCTGTCTTGCATATTATTCTATGTCCCGCCAAAAACTGGCCAAAAGCCAAAGATGACTTTTATGAATTTGTTCTATATAATTCTATTACTCCTTCCTACAATATCATCGCAGGCGACATAAACATACACCTAGACATAGAGGACAATCCAGACACGACAGAATTTAATAACTTCCTCACCCTACTCAATTACAATCTCCATTCACCCACACAAACACATGAAAAAGGTCATCACTTAGACATAGTAGCTATGTCCACAAAGAATATTTTAGACCCCGCCATCTCTCTGCATGATGGCACCTGGTGTCACGATATCTGGTCTGACCATTTTACTTATTACTTCAAGTTAAGCTGGACCCACTTAAAATCTGAAACACATCCAAAGACAAAAAGAGAACATCACACAAGAGGCTTTATCAATCCAGAAGAATACTGGTCACAATACGAACCACAAGTGGGGACAGGAGAAGGAGTCGATTTTTGGGATCACTGGACGAAAACTAGCACATCCATCTTAGATAAAATCACCTCTAAATGAATTAGTAAAAGCGGCGTAAACAAACATAACAAATGGATTGACACCGAACTCCTAAAAATGAAACAACTAGTAAGACGATTAGAAAGAATTTGGAAAAAAACAGGTGATTCGTCAGACCGTAACAACTGGAGATCCAACATAAAAAATCTACAAACAACTGATAAGACAAACGTAAAGCATTCTACTCTTCCAAAATCAACTTTAATACCAACTCAAAAGGAATCAATACAAAAGAGCTGTTCAACTTAGTTACAAATTTATTTGACACCACATGCCATACTCAACTCATACACAATACTAATCTACCTTCAGCAAATGATTTAGCATACCACTTTGATTCAAAAATCTAAGAAACAACTGCTCAACAAATGATACCAATGATCACCAAACAACTAACACACAAGGAAATAAAATACCAGCGGACATGATCTGGAATTCCTTTCACGATCCGGAATGGAACAATTATATCAAACTCTATAACAAATACTCTAAATCTTACTGCGCACTGGACTCATGTCCCCTGGAAATTATGAAAGCGGTTCCACTAGACTTTAGACTATCTTTGCTGTGCTACTTAACCCACAATCTAAAAAAATGGGAAGTTTCTCAAGGATAACGGTCACATAATAATAACCCCAATTCCAAAAAAATAACAAAATATCACCAGAACTGGTAACCAACTATAGACCAATAGCATCCATCCCACTTGTTGTAAAAATCATGGAGGAATTAGTACATACCCAACTGATGGAATATCTTGACCAGTTCTCTATTCTACACGAAACTTAATCAGGTTTCAGACCTCTGTTCAGTACTGAGACAGTAATTGTGGCTATCTTAGATAATCTACTTCTCTTGTTCAGCAAGGGCCTTAATGCCCTGATCATGCAGTTTGGTATGAGCTCTGCCTTTGATCTGGTGGACCATGGGAAAATGCTACAATGCCTGGATTCTATTGACATTGGGGAAGAGGTATTGAACTAGTTTTGAGGCTTCCTTAAGTCCCGTACTTATCAAGTACGGGTCAATTATGATCTCTCCGACTCCTGGAGCAATCCATCTGGCATATCCCCCACTGCTTTTCAATATCTACATGTCTTCACTAGGTGCGCAACTGACTCAGCTGGGGATAAAAATATTCAGTTATGCAGATGACTTTACAATCATCATTACATTTGCTAACTCTCTCTCGGAAGTTACTCCCAAAGCATCAGAAGCACTAAACTTGATGGAGCAATGGATGCCTGAATTCAAACTGAAACTTAATTCAGAAAAAACAAAATTTTTTGTAGCCTCGCCACATCCATCTGACAACAAAACACCACTATGCATCAACAAAATTAGCTATCCTATTCAGACAACTATGAAGATATTGGGTGTAACACTAGATCAGTGCCTAACCATGAAAGACCAAGTGGACTCCTTGATCAGCAAGGGTTTCTTCACCTTATGGAAACTTCGATCCAATAGAGCATATTTTGACATGTCAGCATTCAGAATTCTGGTACAATCCCTTGTACTGAGTCAACTTGATTACTGTAACATCGCCTATTTAGCAATCTCTCAAAAGAATATGCGACGATTACAACTAATACAGAATGCAGCAGTCAAACTGATTTTCGGACTGAGGAAGTTTGACCACGTGACACCTTACTACCGACAGTTACATTGGCGACTGATCGAGGCATGCGTAAAGTTTAAGTTCGCCTGTTTCTGCTTTAAAGCACTATATGGCCTAGCCCCCAATTACATAACTGACCTTTTTTCCTTCTCAGCCAACAGACACAAGAGAAGCACACACCTCTGACCTTCGTTTCCCCTCCAGTTAGAGGATGTAAGCTCAATACCTTCTCTCCAACCAAGCAGCACTATGGGGCAAAGATCTAGAACAATTGCTCACGCCTTCCACTTATGGGGAATTTAGGACACGCCTAAAAACACATCTGTTCCTGATGTATCTAAACAACTGACCCGTACAATTCTTTCTCTTCAATATCGGTTACTTTGAACTGTTAACTCGATCTTTCTCCTCTGTTAAGTTCATTCAACCTGTACCATCTTTTAATTTTTGTACCATCTTTTAATCTTTGTAAACCGCATAGAACTTCACGGTCCTGCGGTATATAAGCTGTTATTATTATTATTATTAAACCTGACCCCACAGGAGGACTTCCAGCTTTGGGATTTTGTTCCACCTTTCCATACTTCATAAGACTTGTTACTTAAGAACTATGAGAACCAGTTAAGAACTGTACTGTGAATGCCCAGTTCGCTTAGCCTCAGAAGCAGAAGCGAGCAGTCTGTGGCATTGAAGGTGACAAGTGTCGAATTGTAGTAAGACAGACTTACTTGCCTTTGTACAGGTAGGATTTGGCTGTAGGGGTTAGCTCCAGATGTGCTGTTTCCTCCTCATTGATTTCAGAGAAGAGGGGGCAGGTGTTGAAGGGAGGTTAGTAGTGGTGGAAAGGTGGGGGAAAGGTGGGGGAAGGGGGATGGGGAAACAGCCTGGTTGACAGCTCAAAGATAATCTTCTGGATCTTATTGTAGAAGAACTCTGCCATAATTTGGAGAAAAATTGAAGGGGGGACAGGATGTGAGGGTGCTTTGAGCAGGGAGTTTAGTGTGGTAAAGAGACGGCAAGGGTTGGAGCTAAGAGAAGTGATTAAGTGATTGTTTGGCCTGCGAAAGGGTAGACTGGAGTGATGTCAGTATGAATTTGAAGTGTAAGAAGTCAGCGTGTGCATGGGATTTAAGCCAGAGACGTTTAGCGGAATGGAAACAGAAGTGCAGGTAGCAGTTGCAGAGGATCAGTCAAGGTTGGGGTTTAGCATGCCTAACAGGGCGTAAATTGGAGAAGCAAGGGTATCTAGAGCAGAGAAGAGAATGGTATTATAGGAGAGGACGGCTTCGTTGACAGTCTTGTGTGATATAGTAGTTGAGGAGAGGGAAGAAACAGCGGAAGTGTCAACAGTCTGAAAGATCTTGAATTAGAATAATCACTGACTACAACTCTATTTTATATCCCACCCAAAAAATGGTCAAACGCCAGAGAAGAATTCTTTGAATTCCTAACCGTAAATACCCTAAAAGGATCATACAATCTACTTCTGGGGGACATAAACATACACCTAGAACAAAAGGAAAAGCCAGAAGTAACCGAAATTGCCAACTTCCTAATGTCACTCGATTTTCCAATGCCAGACACAGAGATAACCCATGAAAAAGGACACAAACTAGACATAGTTACCTTTTCTGAAAAAGAAACCCTCAAACCTAAAAATACAATACTATACAGGGGCCAGGGGAAAATGCATTTGGTCAGACCTACGCGGGCAAAAACAGCGATCACAACCGAAATACAAAAGCAAAAACACAAAAACAATAACCAGTCGTGCTATTATAAACCCAACTGAATTACTACGAGTTACGTCCCACAACCGACGAAATACAGGATTTCCCAACAAGATGGGGAAAGTTCAGTAAGGAACTATTAGACCAAATAGCTCCATACCAAACATACAAAAAGGAAGTTAGAGCACAAAATGAATGGTTCGATTCAGTACTGCTAACCAACAAACAGGGACTAAGAAAATTGGAGAGAATCTGGAAAAAGCAAAGAAATAGACAAGACTAACTGGAAACAAAAAATGAAAATATACAAAAATCTGATCAAAGAAAAACGCACAGAAAATAGGTACAACAAAAATAAACAGTAAAGAACTGTTCAAACTAGTAAAAACGTTAAGACACAACTCGAATCCTGAAAAAGGACAATGAGAGCACTCCATCTGCTCAAACCCTAGCCAACTTCTTTAAAAATAAAACCACAGACCTAAGAGCAACTATACCTACGCCCAAAACCAATACACTTCTCTACTTTGAACCCCATGAACAGGAATCCAGAGCAGACATGATCTGGGACAAATTTGAGTTCCCAAGCTGGCATCAATTCCTAAATTTATTCAATAAATACACCAAATCAAACTGCCTACTTGACGAATGTCCCCCTAAAATCATGACAGTTGCCCCACCAGACTTCAAAATGGAACTATTCACTTGGCTAACAACTACCCTTACAAACGGAACATTAAACGAGGATATGGGACACATACTGATTACACCTATCCCCAAAGATCACAAAATCTCAACAGCACTGACATCTAACTACAGACCCATAGCAAGCATCCCCCTATTCACAAAACTACAGGAGGATTGGTCAACCTTCAACTAGTAAACTACCTAGACAAATTTAACATCCTCAGTGAACACCAATCAGGTTTCAGGAAAGGATTCAGCTCAGAAACAGACATAGCTTCCATACTAAACCACCTCTATGATCTTTTCAGCAAAGGCAAAAGCACTCTGATTCTGCAACTAGACCTTAGCAGTGCGTTTGACCTAGTAGACTACGAAATCATGCTACTCTGACTAGATGCAATGGGGCTCTCGGGAAAGGTAAAAAAATGGTTCCAAGAATTCCTAACAAACAGATCCTACCGAGTAGCCAGCAATGGAAATTAATCCAACCCATGGAAAAACCCGTTGGGGGTACCCCAAGGCTCCCCACTATCACCCACACTGTTCAACATCTACATCGCATCCTTAGGTCATCTACTACAAAAATTAAACTTAAAGCATTACATATACGGAGACAATATATCCATCCTAATCCCCTTAAATGACTTCACAAAATGAAATTATAGATAACCTCTCACACACAATGATAGAAATCGAAAAATGGACTACCAACTTCAAACTGAAACTAAACACAGAAAAGACAAAAGTCTTTTTGACAAGCCCCAATGACAAAATAACCAGAACATCGTTAATAATAAACGACCATGAATACCCAATCTCCAAAACCATAAAAATATTGGGTATCACACTAGATACACACTTAACCATGGCTGACCACACAAACTTACTGGTGAAAAAATGCTTTTACACGCTGTGGAAACTAAGGACTATTAAAAAATGCTTCAACACAACATCCTTTAGATTACTGGTGCAGTCGCTGATCCTATCTATCCTGGACTACTGCAACCTGGGTATCCCAAAAAAACAGTACAAAAATTAAGAATAGTGCAAAACACTGCAGTTCGCTAGATTTTCGGACTGAGGAAAAAAGACCATATTAGCCCCTACTACAAAAAATTGCACTGGTTGTCAATGGAGGCGCAAATACCGGTCAAGTTTGCATGTATCTGTTTCAAACAGGTCTGGGGACTAGCACCTTCCTACCTGCTACCACACTTCATGCTACACAATCCCACACGAACAACCAGAAACCGAAACATCTTTACATACCCAAAGATCACAGGCTGCAAATACAAATCCTTTCTGGATAGAACATTCATGTTCCAAGCAAGCAGACAGCAATCTTGGCTGGGAAACTATATAAATAGAGCCAGGCAGACTTACGACGCATTTCGAAAATCAATTAAAACCGTTCTATTTGACAAATTCATCACCTAAACAGATGTCCTTCACTCACTATGATATTTCCCCTTTGCAAACCTGATGTAATTTCTCATGTAACTCCTATTTCTTATATAACATTTCTCTTCTTGCATTCTGTAATTCGCTGATTGTCCGGCCTTCTTTCAATGTGAACCGCCTAGAAGTCATTTGACTATGGCGGTATAGAAAAATAAAGTTATTATTATTATTGGTCAGGACTGGGATTTTGGACTTGTGATGTGGGAATAGTGAACGTTAACAGATAATGGTCAGAGAGGGTAGGGAGGTATTGCAGAATTTGGTGGTCGAGCAGTTGGAGGAAAGGATTAGCATAAGTTTTGACGGTCCCTGGCTTCTTGAATCGTAGAAGGGTAGTTATGATTACCTCTGAGTAAACTTTCTGTGCCAAGGCTATGTGCTCAAGAGCCAAGTTATAAACCAAAGTGTTCCAGATCCTCCAGGGCAATTGGCCCCTATGACAGAAGTATTGGCAGTACAGGTAGCCTGAGGTATCTGTCCTGTTGAAGCCATACTAGATCCGCAAACCATGGACAACATGGTTAATCTGGCACCACTAGAATCACCAATTGAGATGAGTTGCTATTTCTTGAATAAACTAGCCCAGTGTTCTCAACTTGGTCCTGGATTACCCCATTTCCAGTCAGATTTTCAGAATATCCACAGTGAATATGCATAAACTTGATTTGCATACACTGCCTCCATTATATACAAATTTTTTTCATGCACATTCATTGTGGATATCCTGAAAACCTGACTGGCAAGGGAGTATTCCATGACCGAGTTGAGAAACACTGATCTAGCCTACCATTGGCCATGGAGGAAACATATACAACAGCTCCTCTGTTGGCCAAGGGTGGACAAGAATGTCTATGCCAGTGCTTCCTGGCACAAATCTTGGGCTGAAGTAGCAACGTATGTTCTTGTTGTCCGCTGGCGTCATCAGGTTGCTTGCCAGCTTTCTCCAAAGCTTCATAATCTTGTTGAAAGCACTCTGGGACAGCGATCACTCCCCCAGGACCAGGGTCTGAGAAAGTTGGCTTGAACATTGTTTATTCCCACTACATGAGCCGCTGATATAACTACTAGGCAAACATGAGTATATCTTTTCCAGTTTAAGATTCATTCAAGGAGGTCCCTGGAAGAGAAAGGAACTCCCTAGCTTTCCCCTAGATGTGGTTGAGGCAAAAGTCCCGGGGAAGCTAACTGCACTTGAGCTGAGAAAGAAAGACTGTACAAGATAGGTAGGTGAAACATTAACTGCATGGGTTAAGGACTGGCTTGGAGGTAGACTTCAGAGGGTGGTGATGAACGGTACCCTCTCCGAAACGTCGGAGGTGATTAGTGGTCATGGGCCCGATCCTATTTAACATCTTCGTAAGAGACTTGGCTGAGGGACTTCGAGGTAAAATTACATTATTCGCCGATGACGCCAAACTATGCAACATAGTAGGCAAAAGCACAGTGCCCGACAGTATGACGCAGGACCTACTCTTACTGGAACATTGGTCAAAAACTTGGCAACTAAGTTTCAATGCCAAAAAATGTCCTTACATGCACCTTGGAAGCAGAAATCCATGCAGAACTTACACCCTAAACAGTGAGACCTTAGCAAGGACTGCAGCAGAACGAGACTTGGGAGTGATCATTAGTGAAGACATGAAGGCTGCCAATCAAGTGGAGAAAGCTTCATCCAAGGCTAGACAAATCATGGGTTGTATCCGTAGAAGTTTTGTCAGCCGAAAGTCCGAAGTCATAATGCCGTTATACAGATCCATGGTGAGACCTCATCTGGAATATTGTGTACAATTCTGGAGGCCACATTACCAAAAAGATGTACTGAGAGTTGAGTCAGTTCAGTGAATGGCCACCAGGATGGTCTCAGGACTCAAGGATCTTCCGTATGAGGAACGACTGGGTAAACTGCAGCTATACTCACTCGAGGAATGCAGAGAGTGGGGAGACATGATTGAGACGTTCAAATATGTCACGGGCTGTATCGAGGTGGAAGAAGATATCTTTTCTCTTATAGGACCCACGGCAACAAGAGGGCATCTGTTGAAAATCAGGGGTGGGAAATTTCATGGCGACACCAGGAAGTACTTCTTCACCGAAAGGGTGGTTGATCACTGGAATGGTCTTCCACTACAGGTAATTGAGGCCAGCAGCGTGCCAGATTTTAAGAAAAAATGAGATAGGCATTGAAAAAATGAGATGGGTCATTAGAGTGGGCAGACTTGATGGGCCGTGGCCCTTTTCTGCCGTCATTTTCTGTTTCTATGTTTCTATGGTAAAACAGTTACTGAAAGCTTAGCTGAGGGTATTTGGGCTATATGTGTGGACCAGCTTTGTTGCATATGGAGGCCCCAGAAGGAAAATAGGAGATAGGGAACTGAATGGAAGGACTGACCAGTTTGCTGATAGAATCGGCTGGAGGTAAGATTTTCCTATTGGGAAAAATCTGCCTTTATTCTAATGTCTGACAAGAGCTGTGGATTGAATGTTGCAAAAAAAACTGTTTCTTGGACTATAATAAAGACTGTTTGGGGCATGGCAAGCCCTACTGAGAATATAAACTAAAAGTAGTAGGAAACTTGAAAAACAGCTGTTTCTTTGGAAAACAAACCATTAATAATAATAATTTTATTCTTGTATACCGCCATACCCAGGGAGTTCTAGGCGGTTCACATCAATTAATTAAGATCCGAGGTTACAAGCGGATTTACAACATTTTGTCTGAGTTACAAGCAACGATGTAGTTGAGGTTAGAAGGGAAGGGAGAGAGAGAGAGTCAAAAAGGGGAGGGGAGGAAGAGGAAGAGCAGTAAGGGGGGAGGAGGTGGTTTCGGTTCATTGCAGGAGGGGGGGAGTTAAGGTCCTGTTCATGGAATAGGTGAGTTAAGTAATTTTCTGAAGCCAAGGTAGGTAAGGGCCTCGAGCACAATTTGGGCTAGCCATGGGTTCAGCTTAGCCGCCTAAAAGGCGAAGGTTTTGTCTAGGAATCTTTTGAGATGACATAGTTTTAGGGAGAGGAAGGCGAACAGCTGAATTCTGCGGGATTTCTTATTGGTACAATCCAGAATGAAGTGTGGATTGATGTATCTTGGCGATAAACCAAATACTGTTTTGTAGCAGAAGCAGGTGAACTTGAATAGGATTCTGGATTCGAATGGCAGCCAATGCAGTTTGTGGTAAAAAGGGGTGATGTGTTCCCATTTGTTCAGGCCGAAAATGAGGCGGACGGCGGTGTTCTGGATCATTTTTGGTCTCCTGATGGTTAGGGAGACTTGTAAAAAAACAAGCTCTTCTCTGCTGTTTAATAAAAAGCTATTTTTGCTCTGAACACTACACACTGTGATGCATGTGTTTGTGTAAAACTTCTAAGCACCGTGCCCTGCTCGGTCACACCAAGCTATTGACTGAAGCTAAAATAAATTAAAAAATTAAATCAAGCAACTGACTGAAGCAGGCCTACAGTCCTAGCCTCAATCCTTAATTACCTATACGGCTTATTCAGCAATGGAACAAGTGCTCTGATTTTACAACTAGACTTCAGCAGTGCTTTTGATCATGAAATAATGCTACACTGACTAGATGCAATAGGACTTACAGGAAGAGTAAGGAACTGGATACAGGGTTTCCTAACAAAGAGATCATACCATGTGGTTAGTGGTGGGACATACTCAAACTCCTGGAAAAACCCCTCGGGAGTACCACAAGGTTCACCACTATCACCTACACTATTCAACATCTACATATCATCCCTAGGACACTTACTGCAAAAGCTAAACTTAAACTACTACATATATGCAGATGACATTTCCATTTTAATCTCAGTGAACAGCATAACAAACAAAACCTCAGAATACATTTCTCATATTATGACCGAAATAGAACACTGGACAGTCAACTTCAAACTGGAACTAAACACAGAAAAAACAAAAATCTTCCTTGCAAGCCCAACAGACAAAATTACCAAAACAATACTACACATAAAAGATCACGACTACCCAATTACTAAAACAATAAAAATATTGGGAGTCACATTAGACACACATTTGACAATGGTTGAACACACGAATATAGTGGTAAAAAAGTGTTTCCTGACATTATGGAAATTAAAGATCATAAAAAAATACTTCGATCCATTATCATTTAGATTATTAGTGCAATCACTAGTGCTTTCTACACTGGACTATTGCAATATCGTTTATATGGGTATACCCAAAAAACAGTGAGGAAACTTAGAATTGTTCAGAATACAGCAGTCCGCTTGATATTTGGATTGAAAAAAGGTGACCATGTTAGTCCCTACTACAGACTGCTGCACTGGCTGCCAGTCGAGGCACGAATAATATTACATTACTGATTTCTATTCCGCCTCAACCTTACAGTTCTGTGCAGATTACAAAAGAGACATCTGGACATTTACAGGATGATTACAAAGAGACTTCTGGACTTTTCCAGAAGAGTTACAAGAAGAAGAACATTTCCAGAGGAGTTACAAGAAGAATGGTGTAGTATAGTTTAGGGAATGGATACGGCAAGGAGGATTGGGCTATTCCAGTGGATATACAATTCGGGATGCTGTACAAATAGGATAATGTGCAGTTTCAGTATAGATGCAGTTAGGGAAGCAGTTGACAAGCTTTGGCTTTGAGGGGAAGGGTAACTGGTGAAGAAGGGAGGATGCTGGTTTGGGGACTAGCTCCTACATACTTGCTATTTCACTTCGTATTATACAGCCCTATAAGACAAAACAGAAACTGCAATCTATTTGCATACCAAAGCATTACCGGCTGTAAATACAAAACCTTTCTGGATAGAACTTTTATGTACCAAGCAAACAAACAACAACACTGGCTAGACAACTACATTAATGGAGCTAGACTGACCTACGACGCTTTTAGAAAAGTCATAAAAACTGCCTTATTCGACAGATATATCACCTAAACAGTAACTACACCAAACACTAAATCCAATTCTATTATTTCTAACATGTCCCCTCTGAAATTCTTAACAAACTGTATGTTATATTGTAATTCGCTGCATTTTAAGATTCTGCATACTGTAATTTCACTGACTATCTGCATATTGTAACTTGCTGATTGTCCAGCTCTCTTCAATGTGAACCGCCTAGAAGTCGCACGATTATGGCGGTATAGAAGAATAAAGTTATTATTATTATTATTAAAGCTGTCTGGATGAAGTTATCCAGATCACTTTGACCAGCAGCAGACTTGATCAAAGTAGTGCCATTGAACACTGGATAACTTTAGTTCTGGATAACTTTAGTTCTTGCCACCCTGCAAACTATCGGTCTCTATCACTTTACAACATATTTAACCATATCTTAATCAACCCATTTTCAAATCCGTTTCATGATGCAAGTCCATGCTAACTACTACTTCTCAAGCAAATTATGGGTCACAGCAACAGTTAAATGCTTACCTTTCTCATATGCAGGCATATTTTCCTGCAGTAGTCTGCTCAGTTGAAATCCATTCAAATGCAAGAACCTTAGCTGTTCTCTCAAAGTTCTCCCCTCAACCACAGGCAGTATGAGCTTCCCCAAACTATTTCTAGAAATTGGCAGCCCAAGACTTACTGCCAAGGTGGGCGCTAAATCTGTCTGCTGTATGAGCTCCAGAGGTCTGTCATATCCTAAAATAAAACAAATTAATTTAAATTAAAGTGAACAGATTAATTACGCTGATATGCTAACTAGAAAGCACAGTTACTTACCGTAACAGGTGTTATCCAGGGACAGCAGGCAGATATTCTTTACGCATGGGTGACGTCACCGACGGAGCCCCGGTACGGACCTTTTTAACTAGAAAGTTCTAGTTGGCCACACCGCGCATGCGCGAGTGCCTTCCCGCCCGACGGAGGAGTGCGTGGTCCCCAGTTAAGATAAGCCAGCTAAGAAGCCAACCCGGGGAGGCGGGTGGGACGTAAGAATAACTGCCTGCTGTCCCTGGATAACACCTGTTACGGTAAGTAACTGTGCTTTATCCCAGGACAAGCAGGCAGCATATTCTTTACGCATGGGTGACCTCCAAGCTAACAGAGAGGGAGGAGGGATGGTTGGCCATTAGGAAAATAAATTTTGTAACACAGATTGGCCGAAGTGTCCATCCCGTCTGGAGAAGGCATCCAGACAGTAATGAGTAGTGAACGTGTGAACTGAGGACCAAGTGGCAGCCTTGCAGATTTCCTCGATGGGCGTGGAACGGAGGAAAGCCACAGAAGCAGCCATAGCTCGGACCCTGTGGGCCGTGACAGCACCTTCCAGTGAGAGACCAGCCCGAGCATAACAGAACGCAATGCAGGCAGCAAGCCAGTTGGACAGCATCCGTTTAGAGACAGGACGACCTAGACGGTTAGGATCGAAGGTCAGAAAGAGCTGAGGGGACGAGCGGTGAGCCCTGGTACGGTCAAGGTAGTATGCCAGGGCATGCTTACAATCCAGCGTGTGCAATGCCTGTTCCCCAGGATGAGAATGTGGTTTAGGGAAAAAGACAGGCAACACAATGGACTGGTTGAGGTGAAAAGCCAAGACCACCTTGGGAAGGAATTTAGGATGGGTACGCAGAACCACCTTGTCATGGTGAAAAACAGTGAACGGTGGATCGGCGACCAGTGCATGCATCTCACTAACCCTCCTGGCAGAGGTGATGGCGAAGTTTGAGCGAAGTTGTGGCAAGAGGCTCAAAAGGGGGTTTCATGAGGGCTGATAAAACCACATTCAGGTCCCAGACGACAGGAGGAGGCTTCAGAGGTGGTTTGACATTGAAGAGGCCTCTCATGAATTGGGAAACCAGCGGATGAGCCGTGAGAGGTTTTCCGAGGATAGGCTCATGAAACGCAGTGATGGCACTGAGGTGGACTCTGATTGAGGTAGACTTGAGGCCAGCGTCGGACAGAGAGAGCAAATAGTCCAGTACAGTTTCCACCGCTAATGAGGTGGGATCGTGATGATGCAGTAGACACCAAGAGGAGAACCTGGTCCACTTCTGATGGTAACATTGGAGGATGGCCGGTTTCCTGGAGGCATCCAAAATGCGACGGACAGGCTGAGACAGATTCTCTGGAGAGGTCAGCCCGAGAGAAACCAAGCTGTCAGGTGGAGCGAAGACAGATTGGGATGCAGTAGAGACTGACGTTGCTGCGTAAGTAGAGTAGGAAACACAGGAAGAGGAATGGGCTCCCTGGAGCTGAGCTGAAGCAGGAGGGAGAACCAGTGTTGGCGAGGCCACCGAGGAGCGATGAGAATCATGGTGGCCCTGTCCCTGCGGAGTTTGGCTAACATCCGCAACATCAGAGGTAGTGGAGGAAAGGCATAGAGGAACCGATCCGTCCAGTCAAGCAGGAATGCATCTGGGGTCAGACGATGAGGAGAGAAGAGTCTGGAACAGAACTGGGGCAGCTGATGGTTGTGAGGCGCTGCAAAGAGGTCCACCTGCGGAGTGCCCCAGCGAGCAAAGATGGAGTGGAGTGTTGAAGGGTCCAGAGTCCACTCGTGAGGTTGAAGGATGCGGCTGAGATTGTCGGCTAGGGAGTTCTGTTCGCCCTGGATATAGACAGCCTTGAGGAAGAGATTGCGGGCCGTGGCCCAGGTCCAGATGCGTAGAGCCTCCTGACAAAGGAGGCGAGATCCGGTGCCGCCTTGCTTGTTTATGTAGTACATGGCGACTTGATTGTCTGTGCACAGGAGAAGAACCTGGGGACAGAGAAGGTGCTGGAAGGCTTTGAGAGCATAGAACATGGCTCTGAGTTCTAGGAAATTGATGTGATGTTGACGCTCCTGCGGGGTCCAGAGTCCCTGGGTGTGTAGATCTCCTAGGTGAGCTCCCCACGCATAGGGGGAGGCATCCGTGGTTATGATCATGGAGTGAGGGGGTAGATGAAAGAGTAGACCCCTGGAAAGATTTGAGGAGTTCAACCACCATTGAAGAGATTGCTGAAGAGACGATGTCACAGAAATGGGATGAGAAAGAAGATCCGTGGTCTGCGACCATTGGTTGGCAAGAGTCCATTGAGGTGTCCTGAGGTGGAGTCGTGCCAGAGGAAACACATGTACCGTGGAGGCCATGTGGCCCAGGAGGACCATCATCTGTCGGGCAGGAATGGAGTAATGAAGGAGCACCTGACGACAGAGGTGGAGCAGGGTCCGTTGACGATCGGAGGGGAGAAACGCCCTCATTAGTGTGGTGTCGAGAACTGCTCCAATGAACTGAAGTCGCTGTGTAGGAAGCAGATGCGACTCGAACCCCAGGAGATGGAGGAGCGAGATGGTGTGATGCGTGGCTTGTAGCACAAGCGGCGACGTAGGAGCTTTCACCAACCAATCGTCCAAGTAGGGGAACACCTGGAGGTTGTGAGACTAGAGGAAGGCCGCCACCACAATAAGGCACTTGGTGAACACCCTGGGCGATGAAGCGAGGCCAAAAGGTAGCACTTTGTACTGATAGTGACGGTGCTGTATCTGAAACCGTAGGTAGCGACGTGAAGTCGGATTGATTGGGATGTGAGTGTAGGCCTCTTTGAGGTCCAGGAAACATAGCCAGTCGTGTTGAGAGAGAAGAGGGTACAGCGTGGCAAGGGAGAGCATTCTGAACTCCTTGACCAGACACTTGTTGAGGTCCCTGAGATCGAGGATGGGACGAAGGTCTCCTGTCTTCTTGGGAACCAGGAAGTAGCGGGAGTAGAATCCCTGACCCCGTTGGGCCGGAGGCACCTCTTCGATGGCATTGAGAAGAAGGAGGGATTGGACCTCCCTCAGGAGGAGGGGGGTTTGGGGGGAGTGAGAAGCAGACTCTACGGGAGGATTGTTTGGTGGAAGAGTTTGGAAGTTGAGAGAGTAGCCGTGGCGGATGATGTTGAGGACCCATTGGTCTGATGTGATGACCTCCCAACGGCTGAGGAAGATTTGTAGACGTCCTCCGATTGGTTGAGGAAGAGGCAACGAGGGAGGCAGACTGGCTATGCCCTGGAGAGAGGAGTCAAAAGGGCTGAGAGGGTTTCGAAGGAGGGAGAGGCTTGGCAGGTTGACTAGACTGAGAACGAGCCTGAGTGTGTTAATGTTGTTGACGGGGCCGCCTAGGTTGCTGTGAAGGCGGATTGAGGGGTCTGGCAGAGAATCTGCGCTGATACGAGGACTGTGGTCTGTAAGGGCGAGTAGGTGGAGCCTTTTTCTTAGATTTAACAAGGGTGTCCCATCTGGTCTCATGGGCCGAGAGCTTCTGGGTGGTTGAGTCTAGGGACTCCCCAAAAAGTTCATCCCCAAGACAGGGAGCGTTGGCTAGACGGTCTTGGTGGTTGATGTCCAAATCAGATACCCTCAACCAAGCCAGGCAGCGCATGGCAACGGCCATGGCAGATGCACGGGAGGTGAGCTCAAAGGAATCATAAATAGAGCGCACCATAAATTTCCGCAGTTGAAGAAGGCTGGAAGAGCGGGACTTTGCTGGAAGAGCGGGACTTTGCGTTCCGGAATGTATTTTTGAAGGGCGGACAGTTGTTGTACCAGATGTTTCATGTAAAATGAGAAATGAAATGTGTAATTGTTCGCCCTGTTGGCCAGCATTGAGTTTTGATAAAGGCGCTTGCCAAACTTGTCCATCGTCTTGCCTTCTCTGCCAGGAGGGGTGGAGGCATAAACACTGGAGCCCTGAGTTTTCTTCAAGGTAGACTCAACCAGGAGAGACTCATGGGGCAGCTGAGGTTTGTCAAAACCCGGGATCGGGATGACCCTGTAAAGGCTATCCAGCTTACGGGGGGCCCCGGGGACAGTGAGTGGGTTCTCCCAGTTCTTATAAAAAGTTTCCCGCAGTATGTCATGTACGGGTAACTTGAGAAACTCCTTGGGAGGCTGTTCAAAATCCAAGGCCTCCAGAAAGGCCTGGGATTTTTTGGAGTCAGACTCTAGAGGGATGGAGAGAGCCGCTGACATCTCCCTGAGGAACCTTGAGAAGGAGGATTGCTCAGGCTTAGAAGTGGTATCGGGCGCTGAGGGCTCCTCGTCCGATGACGAAGCGTCCTCCTCGGTACCGGGAGGGGAGTCTTCCCATAGGTCCGGGTCCCTGACATCAGTGTGCGCATGTCGAGATATCGGGGTGGAAGGCTCAGTATGGTGGGTCTTAGACAGAGACTTGCCAGAGCGCACCAAGACATTACCGGGAGAGGAAGATCGGTGCTGGTCTCGGTCCCGGGAAGAACGGTGCCGGTCTCGGTCCGGGGAGGACCGGTGCCCCACCTGGTACCGAGGAGGATCGGCATCAGCGTGGGTATGACCTACAGGGTGGGCACGAAGGTGTTCAGCCGAGAGAATCGGCATGGAAGAGTTAAGGGGCACCGATGGGGTGGATACTGGTTGGACGGCACGAGGCTCGGGCCGGTCTGGTACCGAAAGGAGCGGTGCCAGGAGGGTCGGTAACAGGTGCTGGAGTTGTTGTTGCAGCTGTTCCTGTAATTTGTCTTGGAGGATGGTCGCGATGCGGTCATCCAGGGGTTGCACCGGAACCGCTTTTTTCTGCTTCGGTTCCTTAGGTGCCGCTCCACGCCCCGGCGATGAGGAGGCCGATGACAAGGCACTCACCGAGATCGGGGCGGAGCGTTTCCGGGGTCGGCGTGAAGCCGGTAGGGCCGGTGTCGCCACTGTGGCCGGAGGGCGCTCAAGGGAGGTGGAAGGCTTCTTAGCCGGCTTACCTGGCGCCAGCGACGCCGATGAAGGATCGGGCGTCGTCGAAGTGGTGGGTGCCGATTTTGGCGGTACCGTAGTCGACGGAATCGGCTCCATAGCAGATGTGGTGCCGAAGAGGATGTTCTGCTGGATTTGTCGATTCTTCGGAGTACGTTTTTTAAGAGTGGCACAGCGGGTGCAGGAGTCCGCCCGATGCTCAAGACCCAAACACTGAAGGCACCAATTGTGTGGGTCAGTGAGGGAGATCGGGCGTGCACACCGCTGGCACTTCTTAAAACCGGCTGCGGGGGCATGAATGGAAACACGGCCTCCGCAAAATCAAACCCGGAGGCCTGTATGGTGACAACAGGCCCCGCCGGGGCTGGATCGAAAATAAAGTTAAAAAAAAACAAAATTTTTTTTTTTTTTTGAGAAAATGAAATAAGAAAAAACCTGAAGGGCAAATGAGAAAAAATAAGAGAAAATCGCGAGCGGGAAGGCAAAAAGTTGGATTCAACGGTCGTTGAATCCGTCTTCTTCGCTCCGCGGAAACGAAGAAACTGGGGACCACGCACTCCTCCTTCGGGCGGGAAGGCACTCGCGCATGCGCGGTGCGGCCAACTAGAACTTTCTAGTTAAAAAGGTCCGTACCGGGGCTCCGTCGGTGATGTCACCCATGCGTAAAGAATATGCTGCCTGCTTGTCCTGGGATAATAGGCAGAGCCATGTCCATGGTAACAGAAATGGCTGCCATGCTGCAAACATATACAATCAAAAATATAACGTACATTGCAAAACCTAGTCAGCTTGAATAGAGCTAGATCCTTTGTGCTCCGGGCTCACATCATTTTCTAGCTGCACCTCACCGCCCACTCTCATAATGGTCAGGCTGAGGAGGAAGGTGGCTAAGATGTAAGCAACCTAAGTTCCCTGATTGCCTGTCTCTTAATTCTATGAATCTTCACTTCAAGTCAGGATTTCCAAAGCAAATGCAGCATTCTGTATGCAAGCTTTAGCCTCGTAGCTTACACCACCCCACACAATCATATCCATAGAAACAAAGAACATGGCAATATAGTCAAACCTCAGTTTACAAGTAACACAGTTTGCGAGTGTTTTGCAAGACAAGCAAAACCTCGAGCAAACTGTAACTTGCAAACCGAGCATTGACTCGATTTGCGAGCCCCCACCCGACCCGACCGCGGGAACCAGCAGTATTGCTCCCCCCGAGGCCACCGGCGCTGCTTCCTCCCTTCACGATCATCTCCTCCCCATCTACTGACCGGCCCTATCCTTACCCGTGTGCCGCCGGAGTTAGAAATGGCCTGCCGCCAGTCTGCTGCTGAGCCTTGAGCATCTGCGCATGCTCAAGGCCTTCTAGATCTCACCCTCACCAAGATTCTCATGAGGCTTGAGATCTCATGAGAATCTCGGAGAGCGTGAGATCCAGAAGGCCTGAGCATGCGCAGATGCTCAAGGCTCAGCAGCAGACCGGCGGCAGGCACTTTCTATCACCAGCAGCGCAGGGATAAGGACAGGGCCAGTCAGGGAGGGAAGGAGGCGATAGCAGCGCCGGTGGCCTCGGGTGGAGCATGAGAGTTGGGGTACGTCCAGCAGGAGTGAGCCATCACCTAAGAGTCCCAGCAGAGGGGTAGTGGCATCCGGGTGGGGGGGTGGGCAGCATCCAGGAGCGGCAGGGCCAACAGTGCCTAGTCGGGCTCTGTGGCGGCGGCGGTTTGCTTACAGCCAGCACCCTGGAGCTGGGGCGTACCATCACCACCCGCACAACCCGCAGTGAGAGGCAGTGAACATTAGTGAGGCAGCGAACAGCAGCAGAGGAGAACTGGAGGAGCCGCGAGGATAGGTCTGTGGCAGAGGCAGCGGTGGAGGCGTAATTAAGATTTTGGGGATGTGGAACGAATTGTTCTAGTTTACACTAACTCTTATGGGAAAAGCTGCTTTGCTATACGAGTGTTTTGGTTTACGTGCATGCTTCTGGAATGAATTATGCTCGTAAACCAAGGTACCGCTGTATATTAATACAGCTTACCCAGTCTGCCCATCCAAACCAGCTATCCATTCTCTACAATTGTTTCATCTCCCTTAGAGAAATGTTCACATATCGATATCAAATGTTTTTTTTTTAAATTAATCTCTAGAAAAGAAAGTGATGCAATTATAAGAAATAAATTACATTACATTACATTACATGTAAACAACAAAACGTTTCCTTGATTTACTCATGAAACAAAAGATACCCACAAAAATGTGTATTATAACTGAGGAATAAATTAGGACACCTCCACATATCCTCCCACTTAAAGTGGCTCAAATCACACACAAGTGTATCACATCAGGTCCACATTATTAGAACATTGTTACTCAGCATTTTGAAGGAGGTTTGCCCTATTTAAACCTCAGACATTTAGCTTGGTGTGCTCATGACTACTGTGTTGACAGCGAACACCATGGTGAGATCAAAAGAGCTGTCTGAGGCCTTCAGAAAAAAAGATTGTAGCAGCTTATAAGTCTGGTAAGGGATTTAAAAAGATCTTAAAAGAATTTGACCATGGTCCGGAAAATAATGTACATGTGGAGGACCCAGGTCTGGCCATCCAAGCAAGTTGACCCACAGAGCAGACCGCAAGATGCTAAACGAAGTCTCAACCTCTAAAATGTCATCATGGGACCTACAGCAGGCTCTTGCTACTGTTGAGAAAAATGCATGCCTCTACAATCAGAGACTGCACAAATTTAACTTGCATGGGAGGTGTGCAAGAAGAAAACCTTTGCTCTCTATAAGAAACATCAAGGCCAGACTGAAGTTTGCCAGAGAGAACGTAGACAAACACCAGGAATTCTGGAATAGTGTTCTATTGACAGATGAGTCTAAAATTGAATTATTTGGACACTAGACAAGAGGACATGTTTAGTGTACACAAAAATACAGCATTCCAGGAAAAGAACCTCATACCAATTGTGAAGCATGTAGGTGGAAGTGTCATGGTTTGGGGATGCTTTGCTTCATCAGGACCTGGCCAGCTCACCATTAAAGAATCCACTATGAATTCTACGGTGTATCAGAGGGTGCTTTAGGAACATGCAAGACCATCTGTAAGAAAATTAAAGCTGAAGTGGAACTGGACCTTGAAACACGACAGCTGAAAGAATTCTGCATTGAGAAGTGGGCCAAACTTTCCTCAGACCGATGTCAGAGACTGGTAGATGGCTACAAGAAGCGTCTCACTGCAGTTATTTCAGCCAAAGGGGGTAACACTAGCTATTAGGGTGTAGGGTGTCCTAATTTATTTCTCTGTTAGAATACCTATTTTTTTGATATCTTTGTTTCATGAGTAAATCAAGGGAAATGTTTGTTGTTTATCTCCAATTACATCACTTTCTTTTCCAGAGATAAATATAAAAAAAGATGTGACATTGATATGTGAACATTTAAGAAAGAACTGAATATTTCATGGGTTGTCCTAATTTTTTCACATGACTGTAGTCTTTTTTTTAACTTTGTAGATTATATGGATTCTTGATGTGAAGGCTGTTGTGATGCTGTATGAACTTTTATTAAGGAAGCGGCATGCCCATGAGGAAACCTAATGGTGAAACGGTTGGGTAACCGTCAGGCTTGAGTTAAGTACTTCTTCTCGCATATACTATACACACAACTGTTTATGATACGTCCTAAGATTTCTGATTTAGTTCAAGATATCATTCATGGCAGACCAATGATGAATGCACCACCCTAGTAAGGGCACAAATGAAAGATTAGGTTTCTTACCTCTGCTAATCTTCCTTCTTGTAAATCTCCTCTGGAGGCTGAACTCGTGGGATCTTGTATCCTCTTTAGCCTCAGCTGCAGGACTAATAAAACTTATTCCCTCCTATCTAGGCTATCTGCCTGGTAGTTTCCTGTCATGCTCAGTTTGTTGAAAAGCCAGTGATATCTAGTGCAAACAGAAAAAGAGAAGAGAGGTTGCAGGAACTCCCGCTACCAGTCAATTCTGCTCGTGAGTACCTTAAACACAAGGAATCATGGCCAAAAAAAAGCCAATCGTTACTTTATATATATATATATATATATATATATATAAAAATAAGAAATAGACATTTGAACATGTACAATTTGCAAAACAGATAAATCCACGTAACGTAGACACAGCCTGAAATGCAGATGAGGCCCCACCTAGAAACCCCGGCAACCCTTGAACACAACTTCAGGGAACATGAAATTCTTAGCGAGTCTGGTCAAAGACAGTAATCCAGCTTATCAATAACTAAAAAGGCAATCTGCAAATCAGAAAAAAACGGATGGGCGGGAATTCAGCCTCCAGAGATTTACAAGAAGGAAGATTAGCAGATGTAAGGAACCTAATCTTTCATTCTTATACAATCCCAATTCTCAGGGGGGCCCGATAAGCTTGCCGCCAGAACGGAAGCACCAAAGGCTGCATCACCCCTAGCTGCCACATCAAGCTGGTAAAACCTGGTAAAGGTATGAAGCGAAGCCCACATAGCCACCCTAGAACATATATAGGGGAAAGCACCCTCCAGGGATTCATGGAAAGGTTAGACAAGTTCCTGCTGAACCAGAACGTACGCAGGTAAGGCTAGACTCAAATAGGGCACTGGTCTTAGACCTAAGGGCCGCTGCATGAGCGGACTGCTGGGCACAATGGACCACTGGTCTGACCCAGCAGTGGCAATTCTTATCTTCTTATAGGTATGAAACGAAGCCCACATGGCCGCCCTTCAAATCTCCTGAGGCGAAACTGCCAGAGACTCTGCCACTGAGGAAGCCATGCCTCTGGTAGAGTGAGCCTTCACCCCAAGGGGAGGCTTCTTCCCCGCTGAAACATAGACACTGGAAATGGCCACATATATTCAACGTGAGATGGTAGCCTTAGAAGCAGACAGAGCCTGCTAGAACAAAGAGATGATCCGACAGACGGAAATCATTAGTGGCCTCCAGGTATCTCAAAAGGAGATGCCGTACAGCCAGAGGCCGCAAAACATAGTCCTTAGACTTGGAACCAGAAGGAACAAAGGCTGGCAGCCGAACATCCTGGTTGACATGGAAAGAGGAAATCACTTCTGGAAGAAAGGAAGGCAGTCTTCAAAATCACCACAAAGTGATGCGAAAAAAAGGATCTCCGCACGACAAAGCCTGAAGCTCCAACACTCTCTGTGCCACAAGAAAAACAGTCTTAATAGTAAGCTCTTTCAGAGAGATGCCATCCAGGGGTTCATAGGGCGGACGAGTCAGGGAACGTAGGACCAAATTCAGGTTCCACGTTGGACACAGTGGTCATAAGGGAGGTTGCAGCCTCCAAGCTCCCCTCAAGAACTGGACAACCTCCGGGTGAAATGCCAGAGAACCCCTGAATGAAGAGGGACCTAAACAGGAAAGTCCCGCAATCTAGACAAGGAGAGAAGAGACCACCATACACTTCCTGAGGCTAGCCTGCAGGAAGTCCAGAACATGAGCCACCTCCAGGCATTTGAGTAGGCCGATACAGTTGATTTTCGCTTGCTCTGAAGGAACGTGGCGACTAGTGCTGCCCCATTCACAATTCAAATCAGTTCACCGATTCAGTTTGGGTGAATTGATTCGGATAGATTTAAATTTTTTTAAAAAAATTGGCTTCCCGATTTGGACCCTCCCCCCTTGCCCCCTAAAGCAGGAGCGGCATAGCTGCTCTTGCTGGCCGGCCACTGCTGCATCTGCTTTAGAGGGCGAGGAGGGAGGGTCAGTCGGGAAGTGCTGCTGTCGGCTTCCCCCCTGGCCTCCCCGAAGGACTGCACATCCCCCCCAGGAAGGCCTCCGTGTTCCCCCTGGCCTCTCTGCACCGTTTATCTTATAGCTTCAGCCTGCAGCGAAGATCGCGGTTACAGCATCTTTGCAAAGTGCTTTAAGCTGTTTCCTCCGCCATGATCCTGCTTCTGATGTCAGAGGAGGGGCGGAACCGCAGCAGATGAAACAGCTTAAAGCACTTTGCAAAGACGCTGTAATTGCGATCTTCGCTGCAGGCTGAAGCTATAAGGTAAACGGTGCGGGAAGGCCAGGGGAGAACACGGAGGCCTTCCTGGGGGGGGAGTGCGCAGTCCTTCGGGGGGGGCAGTCCTTCAGGGGGTGGGACAGGCCTTGGGGGGTGCAGGTCTTCAAGGGGGAAACAGGCCTTTAAGGGGGGGTGGAGACCTTTAATGGGGGGACACGCCAGGGATGGTGGCATAGGCCTTCAGGGGGGACAGGCAGGCCTTCAAGGGGGAGGATAGGCCTTCAGGGATGAGGGTACAGACCTTCAGGGGAGAGGGGAAGACCTTCAGAGGGGATAGACCTTTAGGGGAGGGGGGCCCTGGTGTAGAAGTACACGGAGGGAGGGAAGGGGGGGTTCAAAGAGACGTGCATATGCCGGATTTTGGGGGGGGAGGAAGAAATAATGGGTCTAAAAATAGAGGAGAGGAAGAGAGATGATGGACAATGGGATTTAGGGAGGGAAGGAACAGAAAGGGAGCGAAGTTGGACACAAGGGATGGTGTGGAGGGGGGGATAGAGATACTGGATAGGAGGGTAGTTGGGAAAATAAAGGGAGAGATGGTGGACCCTGGGGTGGTGGGGAAGGAGGGAGAGATGCTGGATGAAAGGGTAGTTAAGAAAAGGTGGATCTGTGGATGGAGACAAAAAAAAAATAAAGATGCCAGACCTCCGGGGGAAGAAAGGGAAACGGAAGGGGAGGACAGAGATGGCAGATGGATGGTTAGAACGGAGAAAGAAAAAAGAAGGAGACCCTGGCAAGCAAGTTATCAAATGACAACCAGAACCTGGGACAAACAAGATTTGCATAATGACCAGACAACAAAAGGTAGAAAAACTAATTTTATTTTCCATTTTGTGATTACAATATGTCAGATTAGAAACGTGTATCCTGCCAGAGCTGGTGTTAGACCGCAAACGTGAGCTAGGATTTAAGAGAGAGAGGAAAAGTCTTTTTTGTTTGTTTATTTTGTTTACACCACAGCACCAGTGTGGTTAGGAGAAGGCAAAGGGGGTGAAGAGGCTATAAAATAAACCCACCAGGATGTTTGAAAAAAAGACAACAACACCCAATTGGGCAGGAAAATCGAATTGAATCGAAAAACCAATTCAGTAGGCTGAATCGAATCAAATTTTTTTTTCCTGAATCGGGCAGCACTAGTGGCGATAACTGCAGAGGAATAACCCCTGACCCTCAAGGCCGCTTGCTCAAGCACCAGGCCGAAAGACCAAAGCGGTCCAGAACATGAAATGCAATCGGGCACTGCGTGGGCCACCTCCGATGGCAAGGAAGATGCAGACCCCTCTCCGAGCTCAACCTCACAAGGTCTGTGTATTAAGGACTTCTGGGCCAGTCTGGAGCCACAAGGATCACCAGACCCTTGTGAGAGGAAATCTGGCACAGCATGCACCCTATCATAGGCCATGGGGGAAAGACATACAGAAGTCCCCCTTTGGGCCAAGGATGAACCAGAGCGTCGAGTCCTTCGCTGCCAACCTCCTGTCGGTGGCTGAAAAACCTGTCTGCCTTCCTGTTCTTTGAAGACGCCATCAGATCAAAGTTGGGACAACCCCAGCGGCGCACTATGACCTCGAATGCTAGCCCGAACAGGGACTATTCTCCCTGCTCCAGAGCCTGACGACTGAGAAAGTCTGCCTGAACATTGTCTACACCGGCCACATGAACCGCGGACAAAGCCAACAGATGAAGCTCCGCCCAAGCAAAGAGCATCTGAACATCCAAGCCCAGCAGGGGACTCCTTGTGCCCCCTTGACGGGTGACATAGTCAACAGCAGTCGCATAGTCCAAGAACACGGACGGCCTTCTGGTAGAGTCTCCCTTGAAATCTTAGCAGAGCTAACCGGATCGCTCGCAGCTCCAGTCAAATGATTGACCATTTGCTCTCCCTCGCCATCCAGCAGCCCTGGACTAGTACAGACATGCAATCTGCTCCCCAGCCGGAAAGACTCGCGTCCGTAGTCAGGGTCACCCAGTCCAAGACACGCAGAGGAAGCCCTTTGTTCAGAGTGACCGGGTTCAATCGCAATAGCATATTGCTGCACACCACAGCCAACCAAGGCAGCTTCACCCCCCAGCACATCTCTCTGGGGATTCCACCGTGTCAGAAGTGATAACTGAAGAGGACATAGGCGAGCTCTCGCCCACGGAGTCACATCTATGGTCGCCACCATGAGACCCAACACCCGCAGATACTGGGACCGCTAACATGTCCTGAATCTAATTCCTGAGTTTGAGTTTTCTGGATTCCAGAAGAAATATCCGGTTCATCTCTGTGTGGAACTGGACTCCCAGGTACTCCAAGTCCTGCGTCGGCTCAAGATGACTCTTCTTCAGATTGATCACCTATCCAAGGCTTTCCAGCAAAGACACTACTTGGCAAACCACCAAGCGGCCCTGCGCCACAAGGGAGCTCTGATCAGCCTGTCGTCAAGGTACGGATGTACGAGTACACCCAGTGATGGCAGATGAGAAACCACCACCACCATGACTTTGGTGAATAATCTGGGCGCCGACGCCAAACCGAAAGGTAGTGCTGCAAACTGGAAATGCCTCCCGAGAATATGAAAGCTCAGGAACCTCCAATGATCCAGAAATATCGGGATATGGAGATAAGCTTCTGTGAGATCCAAGGAAGCCAAAAACTCCCCAGGCGCCACTACTGCCATTACAGAATGCACCGTTTCCATCCGGAAACGCGGAACTTGCAGGAATGCATTTACTGCTTTCAGGTCCAGAATCGGGCTAAAATCTTCAGAGTCTTTCTTTCACACAATGAAGTAAAGCAAGTATATCTCGGAGTCCAAGTCTTCCCTTGGGACCAGCTCTATGGCCGCTAGATTAAGTAACCGGCGCACCATAGTCCGCACCTTGCTGGCCCAGTCCGGTTTCCCTTGGGAGAGAACAGGAAAAAGTCTGCCGGCGGCCATAAGAACTGTAGTTGGATGAGGTCTAGAGCCAGGAAGCACCTTAGGCTTACGGTCCTGCATACTGGCCATAAGGTCATCCAAACGCAGAAGGAGACCACAGCAGGCGCAGAGGACAAAGCAGGTACAACACACAACCAGGCATACACAGAGGGTACAGAGAACACACAACCACGCGCCACTAAAGGAGAGCAGAAGGAGGACACAGCGGACACCAGCACTAACCAACACAGAACACGACAACATTAGTCAACACTGGTCAAACTACTAATAGGGAAGTAGCAAGCAGCAAGCAGCTAATAGGGAAGTAGCAAGCAGCAAGCACAGAAGAAAACACACACACACAAGCTTGCCTTTGCAAAGGAGCCTTAAGAAAGAGCCGGGAAACTCGGTCGCCCAGCAGAGCGACTTAGAACAAAAACTATGAGTCCTAGTTTTAGCTAGCTACACAGCAGGTCACACATTCTCACATACTACACACCTAGAGGGGGAAACAAGCACTCGCAGGTACCAACACAGCACCACCATCAGACTCACAACAAACAGGAAGACAGCAGACTGGAAGTCAGAAATCATCCAGTTGACAGAGACAGAAGATTCACAACAAATCACTCAGACAACTCAGAAGGGAAGCAAGAAATGGAAGCCCAAGGAAGTCAGAAGATGAGCTTTCCAATCTTCTGTACCGGCTGCAATATGTATGACTACCTCCCTTCGGGGATTCGGGCATACATTTGCAGTCGGTGCATGGAGCTGGATAGCTTGAAACGGCAAGTCCGGCTACTAGAGGAGACAGTGATGGAACTAAAAGAACTCCTCACCTTTGAAGATAGAATTCGCGAACAGGAGAAATTTCTAGTGGAGTTCAGTGCAAATGAAGAGGTCAAGGAATAGAAAGATTAATCGAGGAAGCTCACCAGCAACATGTGGAGATCCTAGGGCTGGAGAACTGTACCCGAGCAAACCAGGAAGATGGCCTGGACGAGAGGAGAGAAGATACCCCTACAAATTCAGAAGAGACTGAAGCTGAGATAGGGGACGACCGCACACCAGGAGAAAGAGAGAGAACGCATGAAGACGTACCCCCACACAAAGAGCCGAAATCAACTTCAAGCGTATCGTAGGAGGAAGAAGATTGGCCCTACACCATGGACATGGATTTACGACCCCAAGGAACCTTCAAATAAAGAAGATGGGCATCATCGTAGGAGACTCCATTATACATCATGTGTACAGCCACACCGCAGGAGGGAGAGAGGATAGAATCATCACCTGCCTGCCTGGAGCAAGAGAGAAGGATGTGGCCAACAGGATCTCCAGGATCATAGACAGCGCAGGGGGAGAGGACACTGCTGTGCTTATCCACGTGGGAACCAACGATGTGAGCGTACGGAAGTATGACAGGGAAGAGATCAAGGGCCAGCTCCGCTCACTCGGAAGAAAACTGAAGATCAGGTAGGTGAAGGTGGCTTTCTCCGAGATCCTCCCAGTACCAAGAGCGGATAGAAAGAGACAAGGGGAATTGCAAGCGATCAATGCCTGGATGAGACGATGGTGCGAAGAGGAAGACTTTGACTTCATGCGCAACTGGACGGCGTTCTGGGGAAAAAGCAAGTACTACAGAAAGGACGGACTACACCTCAACAAGGAAGGAGCAAGAGTATTGGCATAGAAACATAGAAGATGATGGCAGAAAAGGGCCATAGCCCATCAAGTCTGCCCACTCTAATGACCCATGATGAGGGCCTTCGAGAAGGCTTTAAACTAAAGGACAGGGGAAAGCTGACAGTCAACCACCAGTCGATGGCCCAGATGACAGGATGCCCTGAAGAAGGAACTACGGACAACTACTCAGACACGGGAGGGGATGACCACAAAGCAAATAAGGGAGACAATGCAGGAGCAGAAAAGGATACCGTGAAAGAAACAGTAGAGACTGCTAAGCTTAGAAAGTTCAAGAAGGTAACACAAAGGGAACTCAAACGTATGTATACGAATGCTAGAAGTCTGAGAAACAAAATGGGAGAATTAGAGACAATAGCAAGACACGATGAACTGGAAATCATTAGCATAACAGAAACATGGTGGAATGATGAAAACAAATGGGACACAGTACTACAGAGATACAAACTATACAGAAGAGATAGAGTAGGGCAGAAAGGAGGAGATATTGCCCTATATCAGGGATCTCAAAGTCCCTCCTTGAGGGCCGCAATCCAGTCGGGTTTTCAGGATTTCCCCAATGAATATACATTGAAAGCAGTGCTTGCACATAGATGTCATGCATATTCATTGGGGAAATCCTAAAAACCCGACTGGATTGCAGCCCTCAAAGAGGGACTTTGAGACCCCTGCCCTATATGTTCAGGATGGAGTAGAAATTGTTAGAGAGGCTACGACGGAAAGGACAGAGAAGCTGGAGTCCCTCTGGATCAAGATTCTTAGACACAATGGTGCAGACACAAAAATTGGCCTTTACTATCGAGCCCCAGGACAGACGGAGAAGACAGACTCAGAAATAATAAAGGAAATTAAACAAGAATGTAAGAAAGGTAATGTAATAATAATGGGAGACTTCAATTTCCCGGGGATAGACTGGAACCTAGGAACCTCGAACTGCGGCAAGGAGGCCAAGTTCCTGGAAGCACTAGGGGACTGCTTCCTGGAACAAATGGTGGGAGAACCGACGAGAGGAAACGCCACCTTGGACTTGGTCCTAAATGGCATTACGGGACCGATAAAAGAAGTAGAAGTTACGGTCCCGCTGGGGACGAGCGATCACAACATGATCAACTTTAAACTTGACATCTGGAAAGGGAAATGTACCAAAACCTTAACCACGACCTTAAACTTTAAAAAGGGAAGATACGATAGCATGAGAGCCATGGTGAAACAACAGCTCAAGAAAAAGATGGACACAGTTAAAACGGTAGATCAGGCATGGTCCCTACTGAAAAATACTATCACAGAAGCACAAAATCTCTATATTCCGCAGATTTCCAAAGAAAGGAAATCTAAAGGCAAAAGAGAACCGGCATTGCTTACTAGAGAGGTGAAGGAAGCCATAAAAGAAAAGAAGGACTCCTTTAAAAAATGGAAATGCACGAAAACAACCGAAGCTTGGAACAAACACAAAGATGATGAGAAGAAATGTCACAAGGCGGTGAGGGATGCCAAAAAGGACTTTGAGGAGAAAATAGCGCAAGAGGCCAAAAATCTCAAGCCCTTCTTTAGATACGTAAAAAGAACTCCCTAAATATCCTCCAAGGATACCTCACACCGAACCATCCACTCCTGGGTGACTGTCGACTTTCCCCCACATCTCAGTTTAAAAGCTGCTCTATCTCCTTTTTAAACGTTAGCACCAGCAGCCTGGTTCCATCCTGGTTAAGGTAGAGTCTGTCCTTTCGGAACATGCTCCCCCTTTCCCAGAAGGTTGCCTCTTGGGTCCTGCGCGTTGGACTGGAAGCATTTCTGAAAATGCAACCCTGGAGGATCTGGATTTCAGCTGTCTACCTAAGAGCCTAAATTTGGCTTTCAGAACCTCCCTCCCACATTTTCCTATGTCATGGTACCTACATGTACCAGGACTGCTGGCTCCTTCCCAGCACTATCTGGGAATAGTGAGGTCCACCACCTTTGCACCAGGCATGCAAGTGACCAGGCGATCCTTACGCCCACCAGCCACCAAGCTATCTACATGCCTAATAATCAAATCACCAACTACAACCGCTGTCCTAACTTTTCCCTCCTGGGCAGAAGCCCCCTGGAGACACATCCTCAGTGTGAGAGGATATTGCATCCCCTGGTGGGCGGGTCCTAGCTACAGGATTATTTCCTACTTCACCAGGGTGATGCTCTCCTTCTAGGAGATCTCTCTCCTCCAAGGCAGCACAGGGACTACCAAACTGGAGGTGGGACTTCTCTACAACATCCCTGTAGGTCTCCTCTATATACTTCTCTGTCTCCCTCAGCTCCTCCAAGTCTGCTACTCTAGCCTCAAGGGAACACACTCGTTCTCTGAGAGCTAGGAGCTCTTTGCAGCGAGCACACATATAACTTCATGCCAACTGGGAGAAAATCATACATGTGACACTCAATGCAAAAGACTGGATAGCAACCCTCTTGCTGTTGGACTACTGTCTGCATCTTGTTATTTAATTAATTAATTAACCTTTTTAAGCTAATAGGAATACATTAGACTAGTATAGAGAGCCTTAGGATTTTATTAAAAGTTTGTTCTTTTAAGATTTAAACTGTCTTTAGAAGGGAACCTACAATTGAGCTTTTCTTCCCAAAGCTATCAAAGTTCAGAGCAAAATAATGTATACTTACCCAAAGATATGTCTTCTACTTTTCTCCTCTCAGAAGGAGAATGTCCTCTTCCCTCCTTCTCTAACAGACTCTAAAGGCTACACTACTGCCTGACTGATTTTGCTGAGCTAAAAAGAGAACTATAAAAATATAACCCACCAAAACCCAAGTATTTTTTATTTTCTCAGCAGAGCAGATCCTCTTAGTACCTCTTCAGGTGTGGGGAAAAGAGTGAGTTTCCAGATCTGGGGAGAGGGCTTGGGGGTTAGGTGTTTCAGGTTGTGCAAATTGTCCTTGTTAAGATCCGCTGGAGAAAAGTGAAGGGTAATTTAGAAGTAGTATAAGAGTAATTTGAGCCTAGGGGTGAGTGGACAAGTTGCTGTGAAAACTATCTTTAATGCAGACCTTCTACAACCTCCCTCTTAGAACCAGGTTTACTGAGAGTTAGGCACTAGGCTTCAAGGGCTGATCTCTTAAGAAAGTCCTCAGAGTTCAGTTTCTGCATACCCCCAACAGGAGGCCCGTGTACCCCCTAGGGTACACGTACCGCAGGTTGAGAAACACTGTGCTAGACCATTGTGAAGCTAGCCCTACACTTCACTCCTGAATGGGTCAACCTCAAGGGTCAATATGCATATAGGAGGTAAGACATTCTCAAGGGTCAATACGCATGCAGGAGGTAAGACATTCAAGGAAAAGGGAGTCCAATCAGAGTAGAGAGTCAGACAACCTCTATACAGATGTTTTTCTTTCCTGTCAGAGTCATGAGGAATTTGTCTCAAGAACTTTGTTCTGTGTCCATTCAGATAAGGAAAAAAATTATGAGCTGAAGAGACTGCTGTGTACAGGAAGGGTCATGTATGCTTGTAAGTTTACACAAAGTTCTGGCCTCTCTGAAACAGCTATTCTGTCCAGGCGAACTGACTCAATCCTACTTGGCGAAAGAGAATGCTGATCACATCAGTCAGAATCAAAACTGCTACTGTGCTTAGGAGTAACGAGGAAGCTGCACCAGAAACCACAGTTCAAAGGTTTGGTATACCCCATCTATCTGGACTGGTCTGGTAGACTTGAAAAGATTCAACTGTGTCTAATGATTAGTTTTTCCTTAAGTCCTGCCATACCAAGCTAGAATAACATACTAAAGGATCATGTGGTCCAGAAGTATTGGAAAGTAGAGATCTAAGAGAGCTCAGCCTAGATTATGGTGGCACATAAGTAATGAGGGTTAAGAACAGTTGCTTTTGTGTTAAAAAATATTTGCTCAGTTAGAATCTGTTTTTAGAGGAAGGCATTGCTTGTACGAGAACAAGGGCAAATATGCTCAACTTTGATAAGAGTAGTGCTTGACTTTCTATCTGCACGAACTGTGTACATGAGCCAAACGGTTTAAGCTCTGTCTCTAACTGCTGGTAGGAGAGACATAATGGATTTGTCTAGACCAGTCTGGCAGGCCTTAAGGAAAGACAATTCTGATAAACATAACTGAACCACTGTTTCTTACTCACAGTTTCTCCACTAATAACCATAGCAAAACTCTTTGCAGATAGAAACAATTATCAAGGGAACTGCATCTGAAGGACCAAACATTACTATTAAACACTAGTTAAGTAATAACTACATTTATACAGTTAGTCCTCAGTTCCTGTGTCACACATTAGTTTGCTATGTATGAATACACAAAATTTAGAAAGCATTAGAAAGATTTTTTTTTATTAACTGCTTAAATCTTTTACCTTCTTTCTTGTCAAATACTGTACTGACAAAAATCAATGGTGTATGCACTTCTTCATCAGAGGAGCCTCCATGACCCCCTGCTTCGGTCATGCCATGGTCGCCACACAAAACAAGTAAACTGGGAAGCACATTGTCACTTTCCTGTAATATACAGAACACAAAAATCCATGGCTTTTTCAACACATTTTCGGAGCCAAGTAGTCACATATCCAGTATACTAATGAGCTCTTTCACCCATTTTTAACTAACTGCATTGGAGTGTATATATTTCAATACACCTTAGACACAAGAATTTCATTGTAAAAAAATAATAGTTATAATTATTCTTATGTATTTGAATTGCTCCTTGTATTTTTCAAAATACTCAATAAAAATTTATTTAACTTAAAAAAAATAAAATAGTTATAGGACTCTTTTATCAGAGAAGTTGCTAACATTTGATTATTCTAAATGCCTATGCCATTATTTATTGAAGAGTCTAAGCTATATTAGTGTCTTGTGTGAATCTAGTATGTTGTAGGACCTGGCATACAGTATGTATATAGTTGAAATGTTTTTGTAAGCTAAGTCATGGATATGGTACAAAATAATGCACTGTTTACTGTCACAAACTTCATTTCCTGTGGAGACTTCTCCCCCCCCATCTCAGTGGGGTTTAATCAAGTAGGAATTTCTCTTGCCGCATTAAACCCTTTTGAATATCGACCTTTGTATCTTTAAAATCAGGAACGCAGTACGAATAATTAATGGTCACTTAATGGGACTCTTCTTCAAAGCATGGATTGTCACTTGTCAGTCATTTCATATAGAAACAGAAACATGATGGCAGATAAAGGCCAAATGGCCCATTTAGTCTGCCCATCCGCAGTAACCATTATCTCTTTCTCTCTCTGAGATCCCATGTGCCTATCCCAGGCCCTCTTGAATTCAGACACAGTCTGTCTCCACCACTTCTGGGAGACTGTTCCACGCATCTACCACCCCTTCTGTAAAAAAGTATATCCTTAGATTACTCTGGTGCCTATCACCTCTTAACTACATCCTATGCTCTCTCATTCCAGAGCTTCCTTTCAATTGAAAGACTTGACTCATGTGCATTTATGCCACATAAATATTTAAACGTCTCAATCTTATCACCCCTTTCCCACCTTTCCTCCAAAGTATACATATTGAGATCTTTAAGTCTGTTCCCATACACCTTATTACGAAGACCACACACCATTTTAGTATCCTTCCTCTGGACAGACTCCATCCTTTTTATATCTTTTTGAAGATGCGGTCTCCAGAATTGTACACAATATTCTAAATGAGGTCTCACATAGTAACATAATAGATAACGGCAGATAAAGACCCGAATGGTCCATCCAGTCTGCTGAACCTGATTCAATTTAAATTCTTTTAATTTTTTCTTCTTAGCTATTTCTGGGCAAGAATCCAAAGCTCTGCCCGGTACCATGCTTGGGTTCCAACTGCCGAAATCTCAGTCAAAACCTACTCCAGCCCATCTACACCCTCCCAGCCATTGAAGCCCTCTCCAGCCCATCCTCCCACAAATGGCCATATAAGACACAGACCGTGTAAGTCTGCCCAGTACTGGCCTTAGTTCAATATTTAATATTATTTTCTGATTCTAGATTCTCTGTGTTCATCCCACACTTCTTTGAACTCAGTCACCGTTTTCCTCTCCACCACCTCTCTCGGGAGCACTTTCCAGGCATCTACCACCCTCTCCGTAAAGTAGAATTTCTTAACATTGCTCTTGAATCTACTACCCCTCAACCTCAAATTATGTCCTCTGGTTTTACCATTTTCCTTTCTCTGGAAAAGATTTTGTTCTACGTTAATACCCTTCAAGTATTTGAACGTCTGAATCATATCTTCCCTGTCCCTCCTTTCCTCTAGAGTATATATATTCAGGGTTTCCAGTCTCTCCTCATATGTCTTCTGGCGCAAGCCTCCTATCATCTTCGTTGCCCTCCTCTGGACCGCTTCAAGTCTTCTTACGTCCTTCGCCAGATACGGTCTCCAAAACTGAACACAATATTCCAACTGGGGCCTCATCAATGACCTGTACATGGGCATCAACATCTTCTTCCTTCTACTGGCTACACCTCTCTTTATACAGCCCAGCATCCTTCTGGCAGCAGCCACCACCTTGTCACACTGTTTTTTCGCCTTTAGATCTTCTATCACTATCTCTCCAAGGTCCCACTCCCTGTCTGTACATTTCAGCTTCTCACCTCCCAGCATATACGGTTCTTTCTAATTATTAATTCTCAAATGCATTACTCTGCATTTCTTTGGATTGAATTTTAGTTGCCAGGCATTAGACCATTCCTCTAACTTTTGCAGATCCTTTTTCAAATTTTCTACTCCCTCTTCGGTGTCTACTCTGTTACAAATCTTGGCATCATCTGCAAAAAGGCACACTTTTCCTTCTAACCCTTCAGCAATGTCACTCACAAATATATTGAACAGGATCAGCCCCAGCACCGAATCCTGAGGGCCTCCGCTACTCACCTTTCCTTCCTCCGAGCGACTGCCATTAACCATCACCCTCTGGTGTCTGTCCGACAGCCAGTTTCTAACCCAGTTCACCACTTTGGGTCCTAACTTCAGCCCTTCAAGTTTGTTCAACAGCCTCCTATGAGGAACCGTATCAAAGGCTTTGCTGAAATCTAAGTAAATTACATCTAGCATATATCTTCGATCCAATCAAAAAATTCAATCAGGTTCGTTTGGCACGATTTACCTTTTGCAAAGCCATGTTGCCTCGGATCCTGTAAAGCATTAGATTCAAGGAAGTACACTATTCTTTCTTTCAGCAACACTTCCACTATTTTTCTAACAACCGAAGTGAGGCTCACCGGCCTGTAGTTTCCCGCTTCATCCCTGTGACAATTTTTGTGAATAGGGACCACATCCGCTCTCCTCCAATCCCCGGGAACCACTCCCATCTCCAGAGATTTGTTGAACAAGTTTTTAATAGGACCAGAATCTTATACAGGGGCATCAATACCTCGTTTTTCCTCTTAGCTATACCTCTTCCTAAGCAATCTAGAAGCCTTCTAGCTTTCACCGTCACCAACAAGATTTATCGCTTGAGCCATTCCTCTGATTGCAATACCACTAAGGCAATCTATATTATCATGTGCTCTTGCTCTCTTGGAAAAACCTAAAAGGAAAGTCAAGACACAGATGTAATAAGAAATGAGGCGCTTCTTTGGTAGAACATTATGTTGTATTCAATCATTCCTTTTCAGATATGAAGTTTTTAGTCTTTAAAGTGATTCAACCTTTGGGCAAGGGGGTGACATCAATAATAAAACGCTAGAGCGCACATGCGCTATCAAAAATTCGTGAGACCTGGCGCCATGAGGTGTGCTTCTGTGGCAACATTCTAATTGACACCTCACGGCGCTTGCAGGGGCTGAAGGCGCGTGCGCGCGACTGTGCTCTCTCCAAACCTCCTGGTTCCAGCGGCTTAGGCAGCACCAGTGGCAGCAACCGAGTGGTGGACAGCAGCCCCGCTCCGGCCGTTGACCCTCCACAAACCTCCCGGCTCCAGCGGCGTAGGCAGCACTATAAACACGCTGCTTTGCGCCCTTCTACTGCCGATTTCCTCTGCCGCATCTCTGATGACATCATCGGAGACAGACGCGGCAGAGGAAATTGGCAGTAGAAGGCCGCGAAGCACCGTGTTTAAAGTACTGCCTACGCGGCTGGAGCCCCGAGGTTTGTCGGCGGTGGGAGGGTCAGGAGCAGGCCAGATCGAGCAGGACAACGGCAGTAAAAGAAGGGGGAGGGGCCGAATGGAGCAGGGAAGAGAAGGGAAAGGGGGGTGGGGGAAAATGCTGCTACTGCTTCTGCACAGGAAAGGGGGGGAATAGGAGGGAAATTATGTTGCTGCTGCATAGGGAAGTGGGATGGAAATGCTGCTGCACAGGGAAATGGGGAAAAATGACAGACAGACAGCGGGAGGGAGGGAGACAGAAAGAAAGAAAGACACAGGGGCAGGGAGAGAGACAGAAAGACAGACAGAGAAAGGGGGCCAGAGAGAGAGTCAGCGGGAGAGGGAAAGGGGGCTGCTTTGGGGGGAGGGGTGTGCTTGGGGCAAACAACTTTGCTCTGGGGGGAAGACAGAAGGGGCCATGGAAAGACAGGAAGAGGGAAAGGGGGCTGCTTTGGGGGGAGGGGTGTGCTGGGGGAGACAGAAGGGGCCATGGAGAGATAAGGAAAGGGGGCTGCTTTGGGGGGAGGTATGCTGGGGACAGACAGCTTTGCTCTGGGGGTGGGAAGACAGAAGAGGGCCATGGAGAGACATTTGGGGGTGAGTTGGGTGCTGGGGGCAGACAGAAGGATACAGACAGCGGCCAAGGAGAGAGAGATAAAGAAACATAGACAGACAGACACATCTATTCTAGCACCTGTTAATGTAATGGGCTTAAAGACTAGTTGACATAATAATTACATGGAAATGAACACGATCTTATTTTCAAACTCAATATAACTTCAGCCAGACTAAATAATGAATTTGATCTATCTTATGTTTTTATAAGTCTTTTTCCAGTACCTCCTTTTGCAGTCTATCTTTCAATACAGTAACATTTTCAATTTGCATTTATTCTCACTGGTAGTTAAAAGTTTTGGCCAATTCTTTTTGATTTTGTTATCTTTATATTGGTCTTTCTGGGTTCTTTCAGAGGCCTTTTTTAATTGAAAACATTCTAAATCTGCATTTAGGTTTTAATGCATTTTCACTAAGTGGCTTCAACCTACACAGATAATGACAGAAAAAAGTATGTGCATAATTTTAGTGCATAATATAATACACTTTACTTACACTCATAAGCTCCAAGTATTTTTTTTAATAATGTTTATTGAAATTCAGAAATGGTACAAAATCAGAAACAAATTATTACAAAAATAGGATGACAAAGACAGCAGTAACCTATGAACCAAGCGATACTGAAGTGCAGAACATTTCCTACTATTAGATAGACTCTTCTTTGCCATCAAGTGGAGAGCCACAAACAAATCACATCCTCTCGTAATACAGTCAAATCTGAGGTATAACCACAACTGAAACTGAAGTAGTCTACTGCTGACTTAAGTACATTCTCAAATTCTTTCTAAATATGGCTTTTGTTTTTAGGTGCTTAGAAATTATAAATGTGTGTTTCTATCAAATTAGCTCTGAGGGTTAAAAAAATATTTTTTTTTCAGTGCTCTCTCATTGCATAAGATATTGGCTTGTAATATTGTAGTATGTGTTTAGCAATTTAACTTGCACTAAATTAAAACATGGTATGGGTTAACCTGGATGAAGTGGTAGTTAAGACTCTTACCATCTCTGGATAGACTAGATCAGTGTTTCTCAACTTGCGGTACATAGGTTGCCTGTTGGGGGTATACGGGCTGGCCACTTCCTGGGATCTCTCCCTGCCTGCCCCATCCCCCTGCTGAAGCCACCGCCGATTTCTCCCTGCCCCACTCCCAAAGCCAACCCTGCAACCCAACATGCTCCATTCCCCCGCCCCACCCGCCTGCAACAGGGACGGGCCAGGCACGTACAGCAACTGCAAGCAGCCAGTCCACAAGCCTTCCTCTGACATCAATTCCGATGTCGAAGAGAAGAACATAAGAATTGCCGCTGCTGGGTCAGACCTGTGGTCCATCGTGCGCATCAGTCCGCTCACGCGGCGGCCCTCTGGTCAAAGACCAGCACCCTAACTGAGACTAGCCCTACTTGCGTATGTTCTGGTTCAGTAGGAACTTGTCTAACTTTGCCTTGAATTCCTGGAGGGTGTTTTCCCCTATGACAGACTCCAGAAGAGCGTTCCAGTTTTCTACCACTCTCTGGGTGAAGAAGAACTTCCTTATGTTCGTATGGAATCTATCCCCTTTCAACTTTAGAGAGTGCCCTCTCGCTCTCCTCTACCTTGGAGAGGGTGAACAACCTGTCCTTATCTACTAAGTCTATCTCCTTCAGTACCTTGAATGTTTCAATCATGTCCCCTCTCAATCTCCTCTGTTCGAGGGAGAAGAGGCCCAGTTTCTCTAATCTTTCGCTGTACGGCAACTCCTCCAGCCCCTTAACCATCTTAGTCGCTCTTCTCTGGACCCTTTCAAGTAGTACCGTGTCCTTCTTCATGTACGGCGACCAGTGCTGGACGCAGTATTCCAGGTAAGGCCACACCATGGCCCGGTACAGCGGCATGATAACCCTCTCTGATCTGTTTGTGATCTCCTTCTTTATCATTCCGAGCATTCTGTTTGCCCTTTTCGCCGCCACCACACATTGTGTGAAGGTTCCGGGGCAGCCAACTGACATCGGGGGAAGGCCTGTGGGCCTGGTTCCTCATCTCTATGGGCCACTGCACCAACCACTAGGTTACTCCAGGAACCTGCTTGCTGCTCTAATATGACTCATAATAACATCTGAAGCTGTCACATAGACTGGTATGTACTATTTCATTCATATCTTTGGGGTGGAGGAAGCGCAGGCAAGCTCTCTCCCTGCCCGCGTCCTCGCCGCCCTGATTGGTGCTGGTGGCGGCGGCTGGGAGGAGGGCTTCGTGGAGCGCCGCCGCATGCCAACACCTTCACAGTCTCCTGAGCCATGTCCTCGCCATCCCGATTGCCGGTGCTCAGTCTTCACGCTTCCGTGATGCAGGCGGGGATCGGAAATGGTAAGGGAGCCGAGACAGCAGGGGTTGGGCTTGGAGGGGAGAGAAGCGGTCTGCCTCGGGTTTTTCAAGGCCTGGCTTCTTCGGGCAGCAGCAGCGTTTACAATTCGCTGCTGTTGCCAGCTTCAGGCCTTCCTCTCTGGCGGGTCCTGCCTACTTTCTGTTTTCAGGAAGACAACCCAACAGAGAGGAAGACCTGAAGCCGGCAACAGCGATGAATTGTGAATGCTGCTGCTGTCCGATGAAGTTCAAGGAGGAAAGGGAGCAGAGGGGGAGAGAATGGCTTGGAGGGAAGAAGAGATGGCAGGGCATGGAGGGAAGGAGGAATGTATGCCAGACCAAGGGGAAAGGAAGGAGGAGATGCCATATGGAACAGAGAGAGAGAGGGCGGACACTGGATGGAAAGAGAAGAGAGGGCTGTGAATGGAAGGGGCAAGACAGAGGGTGAACAGTAGATAGAAGGGGTAGAGAGAGGGAGACAGACACTGAATGGAAGTGTGGGGGAGAGGAGGGACAGCCACTGAATGGAAGTCTGAGGGACAAGGGGAGCAGATGTTGGAAGGAAGTGGGGAGGAGAAAGAAAAAAGGGCACATGCAGGATTGAGGGAAGAGGATAGAATTAGAAATAAAGACAGACAGACAGACAGGGGGCCAGGGAGAGACAGACAGAAAGAATGACAGACAGACAGCATCCAAGTAGAGAGAGACAAATTAAAAAAAAACAAGACAGACAGACATGTTCTCTAGCACCCGTTAATGTAACGGGCTTAAACACTAGTTTTACCATAATAGTTTCTTTTGTAATCTTCTTAACATTGTTAAGTATGGATGTATATGATTGTAATATGCTGTGGTCAAATTTGCTTTCTGTAAAAGTTTACTTGGTACAAAATGGATTTCAAAAATAGTAATGTTTATTGTTTATTCAAGGTATTTGATTAAACGCTTATCCAGCAGTACAAAGCGTTGAACAAAATTTAAAAATTACAGGAAGACAGACATGTCTGTAATGTAAAACATATATATACCGTGTTTCCCCGATGATAAGGCAGGGCCATCAAATAAGACAGCCCCCCCTTTTTAGAAAAAATTGTAAAATAAGGCCCCCCCCCCGCAAATAAGCCACCCACCGATACCTGCGCTTACCCGAATCGGGTGGTACGGTGGGTGACTCCGTGTGGTCCCTCCGTCTACCGTGGGGGTCGGCAACCCGCGGCTCCAGAGCCGCATGCGGCTCTTTTCCACCTTTGCCGTGGCTCCGGTAGTGTGTCACGCAGGCATGCAACTTACAAGTCTGGCGTCGCGGCGGGAAATAGCCATGCTGAGCAGTGAGCTCAGCACGTACACAGATGAAAGCCTTGCTTGCTGATTGGTCCGGCGGCCGTGCCGCCGGACCAATCAGCAAGCAAGGCTTTCATCTGTGTAGTGCTGAGCTCACTGCTCAGCATGGCTATTTCCCGCCGCGACGCCGGACTTGTAAGATGCACGCCTGAAAAAGAAATCATCCTGGCCGGGGTCGGTGTCATGCTCCGGAGATCTACAGCCTTCCTATCTCCCTTCTACCTGCTTCCGGCCACATCCCCTGCTCCGCGGCTCTCTTCGGCAACTCAGCAGCAGCGATCGACACAAGCTTCTGACGTCGGGGCCTACCCTCTGCGAGTCCCGCTTGTTTCAACTTCCTTTTTCCACAAAGGCGGGACACGTAGAGGGAAGGCCTCGATGTCGGTAGCTTGTCTTGATCACCACTACTGACAAGTTGCTGAAGAGAGCCGCGGAGCAGGGGGGTGTTGCCAGGTGCAGGTAGAAGGGAGAGGGCCAGATGCAGGACTCGTGGGTGAGGGAGCAGAAGAGAGAGAGAAAGAGAGAGGGGAGGGAAACAAAAGGAAATATTTCATACTGGGCTGGGCCGGAGTGGAGGGAGGGTGGAAAGATTCTAGCTACAGGGTGCAGTAACAAAGGAAAAGGGGGGGAAAGCTGAAAATGGAGATAGTGACACAAAGAAGAGAAAGGGTAAGCAGGACCTACTGAATAAGGATAGAGATACAGAGGGGACATGAAAGGGTAAATAAGGCATCCCCCCGAAAATAAGCCCTAGAGCATATTTTGGCCTTCCAAAAAAAATAAGACAGTGTCTTACCATCGGGGAAACACGGTATTAAATTATTGGATAAACCAGGACTAAACAGACAAACTCAAATCTTTAAAACAATAGGAAAAAGGGGCGGAATTCAATTTTTATAGAAAGAATATATAAAAGGAAAATACAATAGGAGAAGGGAAATAAAATCAAAAAATGATTAAGAAATTAATGGCATGGGAATAAAAAACAGTTGAATTTGTTAAAGTAGGTAGATAACTCATTAGCAATTATATGCATCCTTAAAGAGAAAAAACACTTTAAACCGCTCTTAAATTTCTTTAGTAATAGGGTGGAGGATTGAGTGCTTCCAGTCAGCTGGTAAGGTTGCGGTAGAAAGACTTTTGTGAATCATTTGAAGAACATAGGACCCGAATACAGAGAAGTATCCTTTTAAAAGAAAAGGAGGAAGAGGCTCAGCTTTAGAAGCCTTTATGTTAATAGAGTGAAGCGTATTTTCGATTTCCTTTAATGAGGGTAACAAGAAATTGGAACATTTGGCAATTAGGGAGTTATTCATAATTTCTTCCTTATTGTTGTTGTTGGAGCACTTAGCACCAGGGGAATTAGTAACTTCACTGACAATGTTTGATCTTATTAATTTAATTTTTGTCTGAAAAAAATCAGCTAGACTTTGTATATTTTGGCAAGAAAAACGGCCATCCTCCCCTTTATGCTACTTTTTGGATGTTTTTCTATTTTGAATATGAGCCCTATGTTCTCTTATAAGTAATCAGGTTCCTCTATTCTTGTCTCACAATTTTACAGTAATGTATCTGCATGTATAGTTTTATTTAAATATTTCTTACCTTGTATTGTTATTTATATCAGACATACTTTTATGTATATATATTTATATTATAGACTCCTGAAGAAGGCATTTGCCCATGTTGGGTCTTTGAATAAAGATTGTCCTTTCACATCAGCTCTGGAGGCCCTTGTGCTTTTTGTCTTGCTATCTTTGATTATCTGAAATCATCTGGTTGTCTGTCTCCCCATGTTGAGACTTAATTGCTAAATCTCAGAACCATTCAACCTAATATCAAGAAGTAAGCTTTTACCTTTGAGAAGAGAGACGTATGAATCTTTTTGAGGATGTGATCCATCTCTGAAAGCTTAGGCCCTATTAAAGGGCTATTTGGTCCAGTCAGATGACCAATATGGTCCAATCCCAAGTAATGAATGATTAACATATCCCAGTCTTCTCGCTTTAAGACATTATTCAAGTGTCTAGTAACATTATTATCAACCTGAAAAGAAGATAATACTTAAAAGCATTTTGTTACAATACAGTAAATATTAACTTAGGTGAAAGATATTTCCACTATATTAAACAATACTGATTTACATGACTCTCACAATTTTCATTAGTGTAGTTAGTATTACAGTACTTTAATTGTAGCACTACTGTTAGAGCCTGTTAAAATATTCATTGGGATTCACCAAAGTAAAGTCAGAGATCTACAGATGAATTTGAAAAGAAAATTAAAACGGTATCTAACCTTTAAACTCTACCTATCTGCTTCTCATGACAATCAGTAGGGAAATAAAAGTTCTTGCTAACAAACCAATTTACAGATTAACAAAGGTAAATATACACCATATTATTTTTGTACTAAAATCTGTAACTGCTGTAGGACTTAACATGATTGAGAGTACTTAAAGCAGAAATTAAATAATCTCATGCATGAAGGGCCCGATTCTCTATAAGACGCTGATTTTGGTGGCTGCTGGTCGCATGCAAATCGTGCATCAGCATCCTTTGGAGAATCGCAGCTAGTTTCCTGACAAATGCTTTAAATGTAGGCCAGCATTTTACAGGCCTACGTTTAAGGCATCTACCTCTCACCTACGGAGACGAGTAGGGATGTTTATTGATGCTCAAGGACATTTCTGGAGGAGAGGTCTGCACGGGAACGGGGATCTCTCCCCGCTCTACGGGTCTCCTAGGGGGATTTCCCACACACACACACACAAGGTCAACGGGACTCCCAGGCAAGAAAAAAAAAATTCTGAACCAAATGGTGTACCCTGTCCCACCACCCTGCCCTGTCCCCCCTCTGGTGGTCTAGTGGTAGGCCGGGACAGGGCAGGCAGGCCTAGTGGCTGGCAGGTAGGCAGGCAGGCATTGGGGCACCCAGACCGCCAGGATGTCTATCTTTATACCACATTTTCGACCAAAATTTCATCCATGTCCGAAACGCCAAGAACAAGACCATTTGGATGTGGGAGAGGCCAGTCCTGTAATGGACTGGCCACCCAGACATGGCAACAGAACAGTGGGGCACTGCCAGCTTGCATCTGATTGAACCTATACCTCTGGGCACATGATGAAGGAGGAGGCTGCCAAAAAAAGAAGCAAGGCATGGGATATCTTTGAGAAATCCCTTCCAAGGAGGAGGAGTGAAGAGGCTCTGCTGCTATGGGACTGGGGAAAGCTGCAGTGCTATAGCCTGAGGCCAGCTCTAGAGACCTTCCAAGAACCTCTCACCCAGGACTTCTAAGCCAAGAGCCTTCTGACTTCTAACCAGCTGCAGCTCCTATAAGTCCTGTGCTTCACGGTCCAGGAGCCACTAAATCAGAATATGAAAAAACAGTCATTTTCCAGCCATGGCAAAGTGACCTTAGAGAGTCGGAAAAACCCATCTAAGGGATACAAAGGCCCCTTTTTGCCAAAGTTTCTCACCCTTTAAAATTCAGGAAATGCTCCCCATTATACTTGGCACGTTCTTTTCTGTATGAAAAAAGAGGTCTATTTACCAGGGATTAGGCTGCAATAGTAAAGTAACAGTAGAAACTCATCACAAAAATGCTCAAGTAAAAAAGTATAGCCTCTTAAAACAACTTTTTTATTACAAAGTAAAAAGTATTGGAGAGACCACTGGGGCCCTGTGCTTTAGGAGATCCAATGCTGCCACGTGTCAGTGACTTGTAGCTGGAACAAGCCAACATAAGCTTTTGAAAAATAACTGGTGTGCTGCTGGCCCACAATATCATTGGCAGTCTCTTACACCCCCCCCTCCACCCGGCACAGTATCACTGGCAGTCTCTTCCACCACCGCGGCACAGTATCTCTGGCAGTGTCTTCCATCACCCCCCAGGTACCTTTTTTTAATTGTGCTTTATCGGCAGGAGATTTCTGTGCTCCAGCCCTTCCCTCCGTGTACCGCTACCTCCTGATGTCTTCCTTCAGCTGCAGAGCAGTGAAGGCAGGTGCAAGCTTTTTGCGGCCGCTGCGCTTTATCAGTAGGAGCTTTCCATGCTCCTGCCCTTCCCTCCATAAACCACTGTCTCCTGATGTCTTCCTTCAGCTGCAGAGCGGTACAGAAGGCAGGCATGAACATTTTGCGGCCTGCCTGGTTCTGTGCTGCTTTCTGAATAGCTTTTCGTCCCGTGAGAACTGACGCTATTCTTTTTTTGGGGGAAAAAGTGCATCTTATGGAGTGAAAAATACAGTAATTGCAGCTTTTTATGGGGACAGGTATGGGGGGGAGGGACAGAGGGATTCCTCACAGGGATGGGCGGGAACGTAATGGATTTTTGCAGGGATGGGTGGGATTTCTGTCCCCTCGCAACTCTCTAAAGCACACCTAAGAACATAAGAACTGCTGCTGCTGGGTCAGACCAGTGGTCCATCATACTCATGCGGCTGCTCTTTTGGTCACAGACCAGTGCCCTAAGTCTAGTCTTAACTGCGTACGTTCTGGTTCAGCAGGAACTTGTAAATTTGTCTTGAATCCCTGGAAGGTGTTTTCCCCTATAACAGCCTCCGGAAGAGCGTTCCAGTTTTCTACCACTCTCTAGATCAGGGGTGTCCAACCTTTAGGCTTCCCTGGGCCACATTTGCCCAAAAAAATGTTTCTGGGACCGCACAAATGTGCAAACGCTGCAGCAAAACAGAGGAGGGAGCCGGCAAGACGGTAAATACCCAGGGGCAGCAGAGGAAAACACTGCATCGCCCTTGACCGGAGCCGCACAAAATACTTCACTGGGCTGCATGCGGCCCTCGGGCCGCAGGTTGGACACCCCTGCTCTAGATGAAGAAAAACCTCCTTACGTTTGTACAGAATCTATCCCCTTTTAACTTTAGAGAGTACCCTTGGAGAGGGTGAACAACCTGTCTTTATCTACTAAGTCTATTCCCTTCATTATCTTGAATGTTTAGATCATGTCCCCTCTCAGTTTCCTCTTTTCAAGGGAGAAGAGGCCCAGTTTCTTTAATCTCTCACTGTACGGCAACTTCTCCAGACCCTTAACCATTTTAGTCGCTCTTTTCTGGACCCTCTCGAGTAGTACCATGTCCTTCTTCATGTACGGCGACCAGTGCTAGATGCAGTATCCCAGGTGGGGGTGTACCATGGCGCGGTACAGCAGCATGATAACCTTCTCCGACATGTTCGTGATCCCCTTCTTAATCATTTCTAGCATTCTCTTCACCCATTTCACCGCCGCCGCACATTGGGCAGACGGCTTCATCGACTTGTCAAACAGTACTCCGAAGTCTCTTTCCTGGGGGTCTCTCCAAGTACTGCACCGGACATCTTGTATTCGTGTATAAGATTTTTTCTTACCGACATGCATCACCTTACACTTATCCACGTTAAACCTCATTTGCCATGTCGCAGCCCATTTCTAGAGCGTGTTTATATCACATTGCAGGTCTTCACAATCCTTCTGCGTCCTCACTACTCTGAATAACTTTGTATCTTCTACAAATTTAATCACCTCGCTCGTTGTACCAATTTCCAGGTTGTTTATAAATATGTTGAAGAGCATGGATCCAAGCACCGAACCCTGCGGCACTCCACTCGTGACGCTTTTCCAGTCTGAGTATTGTCCATTTACCCCCACTCTCTGTTTCCTATCCGCCAACCAGTTTTTAATCCACGTGAGTATTTCACCCTCAATTCTATGGTTCACAATTTTTCGAAGTAGTCATTCATGCGGGACCTTGTTGACCACCTTCTGAAAATCCAGATATACAATGTCGACCGGGTCACCCTTGTCTTATCTGCCTGCTTATTCCCTCAAAGAAGTGCAACAAGTTCGTCAAGCAAGATCTTCCTTTGCTGAAGCCGTGCTGGCTGGTCCTCACAGATTGTGTCCATCTAGGTGATCAATGATGCGGTCCTTTATCAGTGCCTCTACCATCTTTCTTGGTACCGAGGTCAGACTCACCGGTCTGTAGTTTCCCGGTTCTCCCAAACCTTTCTTGAAGATCGGCGTAACATTTGCCATTTTCCAGTCATCCAGAATCCTTCCCGATTTGATCGACAGATTGGCTATTAGTTGGAGCTGTTCATCTATAGTCCCTTTCAGTTCCTTGATTACCCTTGGATGGATGCCATCTGGTCCTGGGGATTTATCGATTTTAAGCTTATCAATCTGCCTACATACCTCTACTAGACTGACCGTCAACCCTGTCAGTTTCCTGTCTTTGTTTCCTAGTACAGCCTGTCAGCTTCCGGTGTGTTGCGTATATCCTCTTTGGTAAATACAAATGCAAAAATTGTGTTTAGTTTGTTGGCGATGGCTTTATCCTCCTTTACCTCTCCCTTTATTCCATGATCATCCAACGGCCCCACCACTTCCTTCGGGGGTTGTTTTCCCTTAATATATCGAAAAAACGGCTTGAAGTTTTTTGCCTCCTTGGCTATTTTTTCCTCATAGTCTCTTTTGGCCCCTCTTACCGCTTTATGGCACCTGCTTTGATGTTGTTTGTGCTTTTTTCCAGTTTTCGTCCTTTTCCATTCCTTAAACGAAGTCTTCTTGTCTCTGATCGCTTCCTTCACTGCTACAGTGGGCCACGCCAGTTCCTTGTTCTTTTTCCTCTTGGATCCCTTGTTGATACGCGGTATATATAGATTTTGCGCTTCGGTGACTGTGTCCTTAAAAAGGGACTATGCTGAAGGTCACGTAATGCCGTGCTACTGAACGGACGTGCCTCTGTACAGCTCCGGGCCATGCCGACCTAATTCTGCTTCTACAACCTTGCCTTCTTTTCAGAAAGCACAGTTACTTACCGTAACAGGTGTTATCCAGGGACAGCAGGCAGATATTCTTTACGCATGGGTGACGTCACCGACGGAGCCCTCGGTACGGACCTTTTTAACTAGAAAGTTCTAGTTGGCCGCACCGCGCGTGCGCGAGTGCCTTCCTGCCCGACGGAGGAGTGCGTGGTCCCCAGTTAGTATAAGCCAGCTAAGAAGCCAACCCGGGGAGGTGGGTGGGACGTAAGAATATCTGCCTGCTGTCCCTGGATAACACCTGTTACGGTAAGTAACTGTGCTTTATCCCAGGACAAGCAGGCAGCATATTCTTTACGCATGGGTGACCTCCAAGCTAACAGAGAGGGAGGGGGGATGGTTGGCCATTAGGAAAATAAATTTTGTAACACAGATTGGCCGAAGTGTCCATCCCGTCTGGAGAAGGCATCCAGACAGTAGTGAGTAGTGAATGTGTGAACTGAGGACCAAGTGGCCGCCTTGCAGATTTCCTCGATGGGCGTGGAACGGAGGAAAGCTACAGAAGCAGCCATAGCTCTGACCCTGTGGGCCGTGACAGCACCTTCCAGTGAGAGACCGGCCCGAGCATAACAGAACGCAATACAGGCAGCAAGCCAATTGGAAAGCGTCCGTTTGGAGACGGGGCGACCTAGACGGTTAGGGTCGAAGGACAAAAAGAGCTGAGGAGAGGAGCGGTGAGCCCTGGTACGGTCAAGGTAGTATGCAAGGGCACGCTTACAATCCAGTGTGTGCAACGCCTGTTCCCCAGGATGAGAATGGGGTTTAGGGAAAAAGACGGGCAACACAATGGACTGGTTGAGATGAAAAGCCGAGACCACCTTGGGAAGGAATTTAGGATGGGTACGCAGAACCACCTTGTCATGGTGAAAAACAGTGAATGGTGGATCGGCGACCAGTGCATGCAGCTCACTAACCCTCCTGGCAGAGGTGATAGCAATGAGGAAAAGCACCTTCCATGTAAGAAATTTGAGCGAAGTTGTGGCAAGAGGCTCAAACGGAGGTTTCATGAGTGCTGACAAAACCACATTCAGGTCCCAGACGACAGGAGGAGGCTTCAGAGGTGGTTTGATATTGAAGAGGCCTCTCATGAACCGGGTAACTAGAGGGTGAGCCGTGAGAGGTTTTCCGAGGATAGGCTCATGAAACGCAGTGATGGCACTGAGGTGGACTCTGATTGAGGTAGACTTGATGCCAGCATCGGACAGAGAGAGCAGATAGTCCAGTACAGTTTCCACCGCCAATGAGGTGGGATTGTGATGATGCAGGAGACACCAAGAGGAGAACCTGGTCCACTTCTGATGGTAACATTGGAGGGTGGCCGGTTTCCTGGAGGCGTCCAAGATGAGACGGACAGGCTGAGACAGATTCTCTGGAGAGGTCAGCCCGAGAGAAACCAAGCTGTCAGGTGGAGCGAGGACAGATTGGGATGTAGTAGCGACTGATGCTGCTGCGTAAGCAGAGTAGGAAACACAGGAAGAAGAATGGGCTCCCTGGAGCTGAGCTGGAGCAGGAGGGAGAACCAGTGTTGGCGAGGCCACCGAGGAGCGATGAGAATCATGGTAGCCCCGTCCCTGCGGAGTTTGGATAAGGTCCGCAACATCAGAGGAAGTGGAGGGAAGGCATACAGGAACCGATCTCTTCAGTCAAGCAGGAATGCATCCGGGGCCAGGCGATGAGGAGAGAAGAGTCTGGAACAGAACTGGGGCAGCTGATGGTTGTGAGGCGCTGCAAAGAGGTCCACCTGTGGGGTGCCCCAGCGAGCAAAGATGGAGTGGAGTGTTGAAGGGTCCAGCCTCCACTCGTGAGGTTGAAGGATGCGGCTGGGATTGTCGGCCAGGGAGTTCTGTTCGCCCTGGATATAGATAGCCTTGAGGAAGAGATTGCGGGCTGTGGCCCAGGTCCAGATGCGTAGAGCTTCCAGACAAAGGGGGCGAGATCCGGTGCCGCCTTGTTTGTTGATGTAGTACATGGCGACTTGATTGTCTGTGCACAGGAGAAGAACCTGGGGACAGAGAAGATGCTGGAAAGCCTTGAGGGCGTAGAACATGGCTCTGAGTTCCAGGAAATTGATGTGATGTTAACGCTCCTGTGGGGTCCAGAGTCCCTGGGTGCGTAGATCTCCTAGGTGGGCTCCCCATGCATAGGGGGAGGCATCCGTGGTGATGATCATGGAGTCGAGGGGGTAGATGAAAAAGCAGACCCCTGGAAAGATTTGAGGAGTTCAACCACCATTGGAGAGATTGCTGAAGAGATGATGTCACAGAGATGGGATGAGAAAGAAGATCCGTCGTCTGTGACCATTGGTTGGCGAGAGTCCATTGAGGTGTTCTGAGGTGGAGACGTGCCAGAGGAAGGACATGCACTGTCGATGCCATGTGACCCAGGAGGACCATCATCTGTCGAGCAGGAATGGAGTGATGCATGAGCACCCGACGACAGAGGTGGAGCAGGGTCTGCTGACGGTCGGAGGGGAGAAAAGCCCTCATTAGAGTGGTGTCCAGAACTGCTCCAATGAATTGAAGTCGCTGGGTGGGAAGCAGGTGCGACTTGGGGTAGTTGATCTCGAATCCCAGGAGGTGGAAGAGGGAGATGGTGTGATGAGTAGCTTGTAGAACAAGTTGAGACGTAGGAGCTTTCACCAACCAATCGTTCAAGTAGGGGAACACCTGGAGGTTGTGAGACCTGAGGAAGGCCGCTACCACAATAAGGCACTTGGTGAAGACCCTGGGCGATGAAGCGAGGCCAAAGGGTAGCACTTTGTACTGGTAGTGTCTGTGTTGCACCTGGAACCGCAGGTAGCGATGGGAATTCGGATGGATTGGGATGTGAGTGTAGGCCTCCTTGAGGTCCAGGGAACATAGCCAGTCGTGTTGAGAAAGAAGAGGGTAAAGCGTGGCAAGGGAGAGCATTCTGAATTTCTCCTTGACGAGATACTTGTTGAGGTCCCTGAGATCGAGAATGGGACGGAGGTCTCCTGTCTTCTTGGGAACCAGGAAGTAGCGGGAGTAGAATCCCTGACCCCTTTGTTCCGGAGGCACTTCTTCGATGGCATTGAGAAGAAGGAGGGATTGGACCTCCCTCAGGAGGAGGGGGGTTTGGGAGGAGTGAGAAGCAGACTCTACGGGAGGGTTGTCCGGTGGAAGAGTCTGGAAGTGGAGAGAGTAGCCGTGGCGGATGATGTTGAGGACCCACTGGTCCGATGTAATGACCTCCCAACGGCTGAAGAAGATGAGGAGACGGCCTCCGATTGGTTGCGGAAGAGGCAATGAAGGTGGAAGGCTGGCTATGCCCTGGAGAGAAGAGTCAAAAGGGCTGAGAAGGCTTAGCAGGAGGAAGAGGCTTGTTGGGTTGATTGGACTGAGAACGAGCCTGTGCCTGGTGTTGGTGCTGCCGGGGCCGCCGAGGTTGTTGAGAAGGCGGATTGAGTGGCCTGGCTGAGAACCTGCGCTGATATGAGGATTGAGGCCTGTAAGGTCGTGCAGGCGGAGCCTTCTTTTTTGGTTTAATCAGGGTGTCCCACCTGGTTTCATGCGCAGAGAGTTTCTGGGTGGTGGAATCCAGGGACTCTCCAAACAGTTCATCCCCAAGACAGGGGGCGTTGGCCAGACGATCCTGGTGGTTAATGTCCAAATCTGAGACTCTCAGCCAGGCCAGGCGGCGCATGGCTACAGCCATGGCAGAGGCACGGGAGGTGAGCTCGAAGGAATCATATATCGAGCGGACCATAAATTTTCTCAATTGAAGGAGACCAGAGATCTGTTGTTGAAAAAGTGGAACCTTCCTCTCCGGGAGATACTTTTGGAGGGCGGACAGCTGTTGAACCAAGTGTTTCATGTAAAATGAAAAATGGAAGGAATAATTGTTCGCCCTGTTGGCCAGCATGGCATTCTGATAGAGTCTCTTGCCAAACTTGTCCATGGTTTTACCCTCTCTGCCAGGAGGGGTGGAGGCATAGACACTGGAGCCCTGAGTCTTCTTCAAGGTGGATTCAACAAGGAGAGACTCATGGGGCAATTGTGACTTATCGAACCCTGGAATTGGGATAACTCTATAGAGGTTATCTAACTTGCGGGGGGCCCCAGGCACTGTAAGGGGGTTCTCCCAATTTTTGTAGAAGGTCTCCCGTAGGATGTCGTGTACGGGTAGTTTAAGAAACTCCTTGGGAGGTTGCTCAAAATCCAGAGCCTCCAGAAAGGCTTGGGATTTTTTGGAGTCTGACTCCAGAGGGAGAGATAGAGCTGCTGACATCTCCCTGAGGAACTTTGAGAAGGAGGATTGCTCAGGTTTGGAGGTGGTATCGGGGGCTGAGGGATCCTCATCGGAGGAGGAGAGATCCTCCTCAGTACCGGGAGGGGACTCTTCCCACAAGTCTGGGTCCCGGACCTCTGGGTGCGCATGCCGCGACACCGGGGTGGAAGGTTCGGTATGGTGAGTCTTGGACAAAGATTTTCCAGAGCGCACCGAAACGGTACCGGGAGAAGAGGACCGGCGTCGATCCCGGTCCCGGGAAGAATGATGCCCCGCCCGGTCCCGAGGTGGATCCGTAGTGGTATGGGAGTGAACCACAGGATGGGCATGAAGTTGCTGAGCCGAAAGAATCGGCATGGAGGTATTAATAGGTACCGATGGGGTGGATACCGGTGGCTCGGTACGGGGCTCGGGCCGGTCTGGTACCGAAAGGAGCGGTGCCAGGATAGTAGGCAACAGGTGCTGGAGTTGATGCTGCAGCTGCGCCTGTAGTTGAGATTGAAGGATGGCCGCAATGCGGTCATCCAGGGGTGGCACCGGAACCGCTTTCTTTTGTTTCGGTTCCTTAGGTGCCGCTCCACGCCCCGGTGATGAGGAGGCTGATGACGAGGCACTCACCGAAATCGGGGCGGAGCGTTTTCGGGGTCGGCGCGAAGCCGGCAAGGTCGGTGTCGCCACTGTGGCTGGTGGACGCTCGAGGGAAGAGGGAGGCTTCTTAGTCGGCTTACCTGGCGCCAGCGGCGCCGATGTCGGGTCGGGCGGTGTCGATTTTGATGGTACCGCTGTCGATGCCGAGGAGTCCATCGTCGACCCGGTGCCGAACAAAAGGTTTTGTTGGATTTGACGATTCTTGAGTGTTCGCTTTTTAAGAGTGGCACAGCGGGTGCAGGAGTCCGCCCGATGCTCCGGACCCAAACACTGCAAACACCAATTGTGTGGGTCAGTGAGGGAGATCGGGCGTGCACACCGCTGGCACTTCTTAAAACCGGCTTGCGGGGGCATGAAGGGAAAAACAGCCTCCGCAAAATCGAACCCCAAGGCCTGTATAATGGCAACAGGCCCCGCCGGGGCAAAGTCGAAAAAAGGGGAAAAAATAAAGTTTTTTTTTTGTTTTGTTTTTTGATAATTCAAAGAAAAGTAACCCGAAGGTAAAATGAAAAGAAAATGGGAAAAAATTTCGCGAGCGGAAAGGCAAAAAAGTGAGTTCAACGGCCGTTGAAAAACACAAGCGTCTTCTTCGCTCCGCGGAAACGAAGAAACTGGGGACCACGCACTCCTCCGTCGGGCGGGAAGGCACTCGCGCACGCGCGGTGCGGCCAACTAGAACTTTCTAGTTAAAAAGGTCCGTACCGAGGGCTCCGTCGGTGACGTCACCCATGCGTAAAGAATATGCTGCCTGCTTGTCCTGGGATAACAAGCCATCTAGCACCCTGGTGACTCTCTGGTGCTGGCCAGCACAAGGGGAGTTTTTCTTTGGAGTGTTTGTTGATCACTATGACTGCTAAAACTCAGCGAGACACCCGAGGTGAGGCAGATCGATCCCAAGATGGCCGAGGGCCACGAGGTCCCCATGTTTACCATACAGGAGGCTACCATACAAGAACTGACTAAATCCCTTACCCTCATTATGGAGGACAAATTGGCTAAAATTCAAACTTTCATGGAGGATTTCCAGGAGATACTGGAGACCCATGCGGGTCGCCTTCAGAGGGCTGAGGACCTTGTGGCCCAGCAGGAGGATTGTGTGGCCAATTTTGAAGAGCGGATCCGGGTCCTGGAAACAGCTAAGGCGACTCTATTGGAACGACTCGACGACCACAAAAATTGGATCGTAAAAATAACCTACGATTCATTGGGTTGCCAAGCACTATTCGCAATGTCAATCTCCGCTCCTGCTTGGAGAGCTGGCTGCCTGAGGTCCTGGAGCCCGGCGACTCGGAGCAGCGTATCCTCATCGAAAGAGCACACCGAGTGGGCCCCAGGAGAGACAACGATCAGCGGCCCCGTCTGGTCCTCGCTCGATTTCTCAATTTTGCTGTCAAGGAGCAAGTCCTCGTCCGATATTACCAAGGCCTGGATTTACTTATAAGGGGCATAAGATCCTGGTTCTCCAGGATTTCTCCCCTCAAGTATCTTCTCGCTGAAGGGCAATGGCGCCTCATTGCAACACCCTATTTCAGCGTAACATCAGAGTCTCCCTTCTGTATCCCGCGAGGGCAAGGATCTCCTACAATAACAAGATCCTCTATTCTGATATGCTGCGGGACATAGAACGCTTCATTCAAGAACTACCAGCGCCCCTGTGTGAGAGTCCGGACGTCGCCTAAGTCTTCCCGCTGTATGCTGTGATCCGAGGTTTACGCTTGGGATGTATGCCTTCGCTGTATCGCTTTTGTGAGCGAGCGGGGAGACCGGCATGTGCTTGCTCACCTACTTTGGGACTTGCTTTCCCTCCATTTTCCCTCTGCCTCCTCCGTTTCCTGCCGGCGTGTTAGCCTTATCATCTGCTGGACTCTGTGGGATCTGCTGGAGCGGTGCTGTATGCTATGCAGCCTTCAGTACTATTTGAGCATATATTGCTGCTGTGCCCTGTTTCAATGATGGCTGTGATGGGGGTTATATTTACTTGCCGACGAGGCCTCGCAGGTGCCCCTTCCCCCCCCTCTTCTCATGGCAGCGGTCCTTATTGGATGTCTGAGGGCGCCTTCATGGCTTTGGATCCACTGGATTCTTAGGCCTGGATTTGAACCGGGTCGCTCCTGTCACGAGCCCCTGGGCGTCGGAGTTGAGGTGCCACTCCTCGCTGTATGGCACTGGAGTTTGCCTGGTGGAGTTTACCTGGCAGACTTTGAACATAGTTACAAGTTACATAGTTTTGTTGAAAGTTTCTCTCACTGGATTTCTTTACTATTGTGTTGTCTCTTCGGGCATGGCCCAGGGCCGTTTGTTGCTTTTTCATATTTGGGGGTTTTGCATGGTTTTACCGTGCTGGGTTCAGAGATTGGGTGGGATCGGGGGGGGGGGAGTGCATGGGGGACTGTATGGCTGTATGTGTGGGTTTTGTGCATGGTTCATGTGTGTGTGTTTGCGCCTCTGGGTGCTGTTATGGCCTTCCTTCTCCCTTTTGGGTTGTTGGCAGCTCTTGATTGCGAGTTTAAGGGGGCATTGGCTGGGTCGGCCTCCTCCACTCCATACTATGGTTTCTATTGCTGGCTCGGGGGCTGGCAGACCATGAGGAGGACTGCAGGGGTACCAAAACAAGAGGAAAACAAAAAGATAGGGCAAAGAACTGGGTCTTAAACTGCTTATACACAAATGCCAGGAGCCTGAGGACCAAAATGGGAGAACTAGAAATCACTGCCAGCAAAAAGGACCTAGACATAATTGGAGTCACAGAAACGTGGTGGACTGAGGACAATCAATGGGATGTGGCCATACCAGGGTACAAACTATACAGGAGAGACAGGACACATAAAAAGGGTGGAGGAATAGCGCTATACATAAAAGACTCCATACCCTCAACCAGGATGGAAACAACAGTACGGGCGGATGGCTTGGAATCACTATGGGTTAAGCTACAGGGAGGAACTGGGGCAGACATTAAATTGGGTCTGTACTACCGCCCACCTGGACAACATGAAGAAATCGACCAGGACCTGGAAGCTGAACTGAGGCAGGTATGCGGAAGCGGAAATGTGGTGGTGATGGGGGACTTCAACTATCCTGGGATAGACTGGAGTATTGGGCACTCAAACTGCACTAGGGAGAACAAATTCCTAGAGGTCACGAGGGACTGTTTCATGGAGCAACTGGTCACGGAACCAACACGGGGTGACGCCACTCTTGGCCTAATCTTCAACGGACTAGGGGGGCCAGCAAAGGAGGTGGCAGTATTAGCCCCGCTAGGTAACAGCGATCACAACACGATCCAGTGCAGGCTAGAAATTGGATCATCAAAGGGGAAAAGAACCACAACGACGGCACTCAACTTCAAAAAAGGAAATTATGATGCCATGAGGGAAATGGTGGGAAAGAAACTCAAAGGCAACATAGGGAAGATGGAATCCGTAGAAAAAGCCTGGACCTTACTCAAGGGAACTGTGCACGAAGCGCAAAACCGGTGCATCCCCAAGTTCAGGAAAGGGTGCAAAAAAAATAAAACAAAAAACCCAGTGTGGATAACAAATGCAGTGAAGAAGGCGATAAACAACAAGAAAGCATCGTTCAGAAAATGGAAAAAAGACCAAACAGAGGAGAACCAAAAAGTGCACAAAGAACACCAGAAGGAGTGTCACCGAGTGGTTAGAAAAGCAAAAAGAGAATACGAAGAGAGACTGGCAAAGGAAGCAACAAACTTCAAGTCATTCTTCAGATACGTCAAGGGGAAGCAACCGGCAAGAGAAGAAGTGGGACCATTGGATGATGGAGACAGAAAGGGAGTAGTAAAAGAAGAGAAAGAAATAGCTGACAGGTTAAATGAGTTCTTCATGTCAGTCTTCACGATGGAGAATACAACCAACATTCCGGAACCCGAGGAGATCGCAATAGGAGACCAAGATGATAAGCTGGTCAATTTAGAGATAAGCCAAGAAGATGTACTCAGGCAGATAGACAGACTAAAAAGTGACAAATCGCCAGGTCCGGACGGCATTCACCCAAGGGTACTCAAGGAACTAAAAAATGAAATAGCGGAGCCACTTCGACAAATATACAACCTATCCTTAAAAACCGGAGAGATCCCAGAGGATTGGAAAATAGCAAATGTTATGCCCATCTTCAAGAAGGGCTCAAGGGGCGACCCAGGAAACAACAGGCTGGTGAGCCTGACCTCAGTCCCGGGAAAGATGATGGAGGCACTGATTAAAGACAGCATCTGTGAACACACCGAAAAAAATGGGCAGCTAAAACCGAGTCAACATGGCTTCTGCAAGGGCAGGTCATGCCTCACAAACTTATTGTACTTCTTTGAGGGGGTGAACAGCCAGGTGGATAAAGGGGAATCTATAGACATCATTTACTTTGACTTCCAGAAAGCCTTCGACAAGGTACCACACGAGAGACTGCTTAAGAAGATATGGAACCACGGGGTGCAAGGGGAGGTCCACCGATGGATCAAAAACTGGCTGGCAAACAGGAAGCAGAGGGTTGGCGTAAAGGGCCATTACTCAGACTGGAAAGGGGTCACGAGCGGAGTTCCGCAGGGGTCGGTGCTAGGACCGCTCCTGTTCAATATCTACATAAATGACCTAGAGGTGGGAACCAAGTGTGAGGTCATTAAATTTGCAGATAACACCAAACTATACAGCAGGGCTCAAACCAGGGAAGACTGCGAAGATCTCCAAAAGGATCTAACGCAGCTGGAAAAGTGGGCCGAAAAATGGCAAATGAGCTTCAACATAGGGAAATGCAAGGTCATGCACATGGGGAAAAAGAACCCGATGTTCACATACAAAATGGGGGGAACACCACTAGGGGTCAGTAACCTGGAGAGAGATCTGGGAGTGATGGTAGACGCAACCCTGAAGGCATCGGCGCAGTGCGCCACAGCCTCAAAGAAAGCAAACAGAATGTTGGGTATCATTAAGAAGGGTATTATGACCAGGATGAAGGAAGTCATCATGCCGCTGTATCGTGCAATGGTGCGGCCGCATCTGGAGTACTGTGTCCAGTACTGGTCGCTGTACCTCAAGAAGGACATGGCAGTACTTGAGGGAGTACAGAGAAGAGCAACTAAACTGATAAAGGGAATGGAAAATCTCCCATATACCGACAGATTGAAGCAGTTGGGACTTTTCTCCCTGGAAAAGCGGAGACTTAGAGGAGACATGATAGAAACCTTCAAGATCCTGAAGGGCATAGAAAAAGTAGACAGGGACAGATTTTTCAAATTATGGGGCACCACAAGTACAAGGGGGCACTCTGAGAAATTGAAAGGGGACAGGTTTAGAACAAACGCTAGGAAGTTCTTTTTCACTCAGAGGGTGGTGGATACATGGAACGCGCTTCCAGAGGCTGTTGTAGACAAGAAAACATTAAATGGTTTCAAAGAAGGTTTGGATAGATTCCTAGAAGAAAAAGGGATTGAAGGGTATAGATAGGTATAGACCACTACTCAGGCAATGGGCCTGATGGGCCGCCGCGGGAGCGGACCGCTGGGCAGGATGGACCTATGGTCTGCCTCAGCGGAGGCAACTTCTTATGTTCTTATGTTCTTATCTGATTTAATCTTATGGCACAGCTGAATGTAAAATCTTTAAATGTAGATGGAATCCACTCACCTGTTAAAAGAACCAAGATTTTGGCATACCTTAAGCAGAAGTCCAAAGGGGAGGGATCATCTTTTAATTGCCTGCAGCTGAAGCTAATAAAGATACAAGATCCCATCCGTTCAGCATCCAGAGAGCTTGTACAAGAAGTCACGGTTATCTTTTTGTGCCATAGCTTCCAATTCCCCATCTTATTCCTTGCGTTCGTATACATACACTTGAGTTTGCGGCCTGTTACTTTCTTGCATTTCCTTCCCTCTTGTGTCCCTTTCGATCTGTCAGGATTTCTGTCTTGCCTATGATCCAGTGAGTCTTCCCCACTATCTTCTTGCATGGTATCCTCTGGGTATACCGTTTCCGGAACCATTGACTCTTGGTCGACTGTTGGCTTTCCCTGTCTTCTTAGTTTAAAAACTTCTCAATTTCTCTCTTGATATTGCTTGCAAGTAGCCTCATTCCATTTCCGCTGTGGTGGAGTCCATCCTTCCTGTATAGCTTCCCCCAGGCCATCCTTCCTGTATAGCTTGCTCTTCCCCCAGAACGTTGTCCAGTTGCGTCCTATGTGTCTTTGTAGATGCATGATAGACACCTACAATGCAAGATCATGCATTTGTCCTGCAAAACCCTGGGGGAACAGCACTGCACTGTTTAAGGGGTGAAGAACTTTTGTGCACGAAAGAGGAGCAGGACTTGGGTGTGATGGTATGTGATGATCTTAACGTGGTCAAACAAGTTGAAAAGGTGATGGAAAAACTAGAATAATGCTTGGCTGCATAGGAAGAGGAATGGCCAGTAGCAAAAAGGAGGCATTTGATGCCCCTGTATAAGACTCTGGTGAGGCCTCATTTAGAATAGTGTGTACAATTCTGGAGACCACACCTTCAAAAAGATATAACAGGATGGAGTTAGTCCAGAAAAGGCTAGTAAAATGGTGGGTGCTCTATAATAAGATGTATGAGATACCCAAATATACAATGGGAATAAGTAATTATAACCTAAGTGTATAGAACTATAAATAGATTACCACATATAACACACCAGGTTTATGTAACCACCTTCAACAGAAGACACGTATGGTGCTCAGAAAACCGCCGTTATATTGAGACCGTACGGAGAGCAAGATTAGCACACATAGTGAACATAGTTTTCCAATCACTGCATGAGAATCATTGAGCATTTAAGTAGGATCAGGATGGGTGAGGAGGGAGCACCATTGGTCCAACATTGGATTACAAACAAACAAAAAAAAAAAAGGAGTGGGGAAGGGACACGGTCAACCAATATCAAAGACAATCAATTTATTGAAAATATATAAATAGCTAAAACATATACAACATATACAAGATATGATGCAAGTCTAACAGAGAGTCTTTTAATCCTTTTTGTAGTAGACCCAAACACGGTCCGTGTTTTGGTTTGAAAAGCCTTCCTCAGGGGTATATAAATGAAGCCTATAAAACAGAACAGCAAAAATGTATCTACACATTCATATAAATCATACACAAAAATAAATTAAGATAAAATAAATCATGAAAGGACTAAAACAGAATAATGTATAAATGAGCATACACTTCTTATAAATTTGCAGGTTTAATACTCGCAAATTTGGTTATTCGCGATTTTTTCCTCCTCTTGTTTTAAGTTTTAAAGGCTGCCTGGATCTCTTACCTAGTAATCTATCCGTGACGCGGGGTAGGAGCGATCTTCCTACACTCCTGCCCCGTGCAAAGCCATCATCAAAAATGGTTGCAGTGAGTTCCCGTGGTCTCACGAGACTACAACGGGAACTCACAGCAGCCATTTTTGATGACGGCTCTGAACGGGGCAGGAGCATCGGAAGATCGCTCCTGCCCTGCGTCACCATTAGACCACTAGGTAAGGTCTGGGGAGGTCCGGGGCGCAGGAGTAAGGCGGGTCAGAGTTGGCCCAAAAAGTTATTTGTGAATTTTCCATATTCACAGACTGGCTCTGCCCCTAACCCTCATGAATTCGGAGGGAGAAGTGTACATTGTAAAATGGAGGATTCAACTTAACAAGAGCATACTGATTCACAATGATATCGTATAATAAAATAAAATGCTAGGCCGCGCATGCGCACTCTAAAGTCGTGTTCCCTGATCCGTCGCGGAAACACGACTGCGCATGCGCGCCCCTGGCTCTCACTGTACACTATGCTCAAGCTGCCGCCAATGCTCCTCTCTCGAACTGCAGCAGGATCGAGAGAGAAGCTGCGGCGGGGGCTTTCAGGACAGAATATGATTACCATGTTTCTTTAGGCAGCCCCGGTTGTTTACTTGGATTCAATGTCAGCATTAGGGTTCGCCGGTCGCCAGCCGTGAGAGCCGGGTGAGGAAGGCCGCCGCAGCCTCGCGGTTAGGTAGGGGGACAACAATCGCGCTTATGCTCAAGCCGCCGCCACGACTCCTCTCTCGAACCGCACCAGGATCGAGAGAGGAGCTGCAGCGGGGGCTTGAGCATAAGCGCCATTGTTGTCCCCCTACCTAGCCACGAGGCTGCGGCGGCCTTCCTCACCCGGCTCTCACGGCTGGCGGCCGGCGAACCCTAATGCTGACATTGAATCCAAGTAAACAACCGGGGCTGCCTAAAGAAACAAAGTTTCACGGTGCTTGGCCCGCCAAACAATTCCTGCCGTTGCCGAAATTTGCCCCACCGTTCCTTCCCTTCCTCCATCAGGTACAGTTCAGCTCCGCCTATGTTAAAAGGAGCTGCTTTGAAATTGGAGCCCTGCCGCCACCGTAACATGTTCCCTCTGCCGCGGTCCCATATGTCAGAGAAGGGGCGGGACCAAGGCAGAGGGGAAAGTGCTACGGCAGTGGCAGGCCTCCGATTTCGACGCGGCTCCTTTTAACATTGGTGGATTCACTGCACCTGATGGAGGGAGGGAGGGAAAGGTGGTTGTGCGCTGTTGAGCCCCTCTTTGCTCTCAGACCCTCTCCTAACTGCTCCCTCCTGTCTCAGACCAATGGGGGGAGGTGCCCGTCTTCAGCTGCAGAGATGGAGGGAGGAAAGAAGAAAGAAGGGGCCCTGGCAAGCGAGTTATCAAAAGCCAACAAAGCCTGAGACCCCTACATGGTATGAATAATGACCAGACAAAAGGTAAGAAAAATAATTTTATTTTCTGTTTTGTGATTACAATATGTCAGATTTGAAATGTGTCTTGAGGGAGGCTGCCGCCGCGGCTTTGGACAGAGGGGCACCATTTTCGTGGGAGCCGGCCTTCGGAGAGGCATGGGACGCGGGGACAGATGCGGGAGGGGCTGCCGCTGAGAAGGGCTTTGGTGGGGGAGCCAGCCAGACTGCGAGTGTGGGGACGTTGTAAGCGCGGATTGGTCAAGGAGCCGCCGCTACCGAGGCTTTGAAATTGCTCTCCCACCGTCACTCCCTCCCGCCCCTGCCTCTGCCCCTGCCCAGGTTCAAAAGCAGGAGAGGCAGTCATCTAGCACCCGTTAATCTAACAGGCTTAAACACTAGTATAACATAAGAAAATAAGCAATGCCTCTGCTGGGTCAGACCAGAGATCCATCGCACCCAGCAGTCTGCTCACGTGGCGGCCCATAAGGTCCAGGACCTGTATAGTAGTTCTCTATCTATACCCTTCAATCACCTTTTCCTTCAGAAAATCATCCAATCCCTTCTTGAACCCCAATACCGTACTCTGTCCTATCATACCCTCTGAAAGCGCGTTCCAGGTGTCCACCACCCTTTGAGTGAAGAAGAACTTCCTAGAATTGGTTCTGAATCTGTCCCCTCTTAATTTTTCCGAATGCCCTCTCGTTCTTGTAGTTTTCGAAAGTTTGAAGAATCTGTCCTTTTCCACTTTCTCTATGCCCTTCATAAGAACATAAGAACATAAGAACATAAGTAGTGCCTCTGCTGGGTCAGACCACAGGTCCATCACGCCCAGCAGTCCGCTCCCGCGGCGGCCCAACAGGTCATGACCTGTCTGAATCACCCCTTGGTTTCTCATCAAAGTCCTATCTTCCCATCAAATTCTTGACCCTTTGTCCCCGCACCCCTTTCAGTACCCTACGATCCCTTTGTCCCTCAGGAATCTGTCCAATCCCTGTTTGAATCCCTGTACTGTATTCTGCCTGATCACTTCCTCCGGGAGCGCATTCCATGTGTCCACGACCCTTTGGGTGAAGAAAAACTTCCTTGCATTTGTCTTGAACCTATCCCCCTTCAGTTTCTCCGAGTGCCCCCTCGTACCCGTTGTCCCTCTCAGTCTGAAGAACCTGTCCCTATCCACCCTCTCTATGCCTCTCAGGATTTTGAAGGTCTCTATCATATCTCCCCTGAGCCTCCTCTTTTCCAGAGAGAAGAGACCCAGCTTATCCAGCCTCTCAGCGTATGGGCAGTTTTCCAGCCCTCTTACCAGCTTCGTTGCTCTTCTTTGGACTCTCTCAAGTACCGCCATGTCCTTCTTGAGGTGCGGCGACCAATACTGAACACAGTATTCCAGATGCGGGCGCACCATCGCCCGATATAGTGGCATGATGACTTCCCGCGTCCTGGTTGTGATACCCTTCTTTATGATGCCCAGCATCCTGTTGGCTTTTTTCGCCGCTGCTGCACACTGTGCGGATGGCTTCATCGATGCATCCACTAGCACACCCAAGTCTCTCTCAAGTCCGCTGTCTCCCAGCAGTGCCCCCCCCATTTTGTAGTTGAACAACGGGTTCTTATTTCCTATATGCATGACCTTGCATTTCTCAACGTTAAAGCGCATTTGCCATTTGTTTGCCCAGTCTTCCAGCTTGTCCAGGTCCCTTTGCAGGTCCTCACACTCCTCCCTGGTCCTAACTCTTCCGCAGAGTTTGGTATCGTCTGAAAATTTTATAACCTCGCATTTTGCCTCCGTTTCCAGGTCATTGATAAATATGTTGAAGAGTAGCGGCCCTAGCACCGATCCCTGCGGCACACCGCTCGTGACTCCCCGCCAGTCAGAATATTGGCCCTTCACTCCGACCCTCTGCAGTCTACCTGATAGCCAGTGCTTGATCCATCTTTGTACATCCCCGCCCACCCCGTGGTTCCACAGCTTCTTAAGCAGCCTTTCATGTGGCACCTTATCAAAAGCCTTTTGAAAATCGAGGTAAATGATGTCCATGGGTTCCCCTTTGTCCACCTGACTGCTTATTCCCTCAAAGAAGTACAGTAGGTTCGTAAGGCATGACCTTCCCTTACAGAATCCGTGCTGGCTTGTTCGCAGTAAGTCATTTTTCTCGATGTGTTCGCAAATGTTGTCCTTGATCATCGCTTCCACCATCTTCCCTATAACTGAAGTCAGGCTCACCGGCCTGTAGTTCCCGGGGTCACCCCTCGATCCCTTCTTAAAGATAGGTGTGACATTCGCCAGTTTCCAGTCCTCTGGCACCTCTCCTGTTCTCAGGGATAGGTTGCAAACATGCTGGATTGTGCCCGCTATTTCCTGTCTTAGTTCCTTTAGAACCCTTGGGTGGATCCTGTCCGGTCCCGGTGATTTGCCGCTTTTTAGCCTGATCTTGTAAGTCTCTATCATGTCCCCTCTAAGCCTCCATTTCTCCAGGGAGAAGAGCCCCAGTCTCTCTAATCTTTCAGCATATGAAAGATTTTCCATACCCCTTATCAGTCGTGTCGCTCTCCTCTGCACCCTCTCGAGTATCGCCATATCCTTCTTTAGGTACAACGACCAGTATTGGATGCAGTACTCCAGATGCGGGCGCACCATCGCCCGATACAACGGCAGGATAACATCCTTCGTTCTGGTTGTTATACTTTTTTGATAATACTTAGCATTCTGTTCGCCTTCTTTGAGGCCGCTGCGCACTGTGCCGATGTTTTCATCGTTTTATCGACCAGTACCCCCAAGTCCTTCTCTAGGCTACTTTCACCCATTACCAGCCCTCCCACTGTAGAGCTGTAACAGGGCCAACCGGATTGCCCACAGATCCAGGCAATTTATCGACTACCTGTCCTCCAGAGCTCAAAAGAAAATAAGGGGACATGCATATCATTAGCATTGAATGAAAAGATCATAAGCATCAAACAAAAGAATATCACAATCATATCATATAAAAGATATAATAAGTATGTGAAAGAACATAAAAGATCAAATCAAATTAAACCAAACATACCCAGTAGATGGCGCCAAAGTACAGGTCATAAAACCAAAAAAGGAATTGTATAAAAGATATAAAAATATAAAACTTTGAAATCACAAGGAAAACTTTGGATATGAACACACAAAGTGCTAAAAAGTTATTATTGTGTGAGAATACCAAAGTGCACAGTATGTGCTTCTCAATATGTAAATAAAAATTATTTGTTTCTAAAGAGGTAAAATGAAGGTTATGGGCCCAAACAGAAAAGTGCAGCATTGGATTAAAAAAAAAAGGTGTGGGGAAGGTTACCTCTCGATAAGAACAAAAGAATAACCTTGCTGGGTCAGACCAATGGTCCATCATGCCCAGTAATCCATTCTCACGGTGGCCAATCCAGGTCACTAGTACCTGGCCAAAACTCAAACAGTAGCAACATTCCATGCTGCTGATCCAGGGCAAGCAGAGGCTTCCTCCATGTCTTAATAACAGACTATGGACTTTTCCTCCAGGAATTTGTCCAAACCTTTCTTAAAACCAGAAACGCTAACCACTTTTATTACAACCTCTAGCTCCTCTAGGAGCCTGTTACTCAACATAGTTCCTTAAGCAATAAAACCAACACAGAAATCAATTTTGAAAGGTCTGCGAGCCAAAAGGGACAGCTCATGTAATAAAATATATCTTTGGGCACTTACCAAACAAAAAAACGCTGCAACATTCTGCATGAGCTGAATAGCGTCGCTGCTAGATAGAAGCGCACGTCAAACAGAAACCACTTTAAGGCTCCTCTGATGGTGCAAAACTATGTAATCAGAAATCATAATAAAAGTATGACAAGCATTTGTAAAGAAAGCAGGGGTAAACCAATGAAATAATAATGAAAAGATAAAAAGAAAAATCTATGGCAAAAAATACAAAAGTGCAAAAATGTAAGGCTATACTAAAACATTTAAAAAATCTTGAAAAATGATCTTAAAGTTACTCTGAAACTAGTAACAACTCAAAAGAAGGGTAATAGCGGAAAAAAGATTACAAAATACATAGAAACAGATGAAAAAGGAACATGTGATCTGATAAAAGGGGGTGATGCACCAAATGATGAATACCATACTAAATACAAATGACAAATGAATACAAATGAAATACCATACTAAATGTAAATAACACTATTATGTTTGACCAACCTGTGCCAAATGGTCATATCATAGGGCAGGGGTCCCCAAAGTCCCTCCTTGAGGGTCGAATCCAGTTAGGTTTTCAGGATTTCCCCAATGAATATGCATGAGATCTATGTGCATGCACTGCTTTCAATGCATATTCATTGGGGAAATCCTGAAAACCCGACTGGATTCGGCCCTCAAGGAGGGACTTTGGGGACCCCTGTCATAGGGTATGTCTCAAAAAATTGTTTTTGTAGTTTTTGTTTAAAAATGATGTAACTCCCTACCTATAAGGACACATATGTGGACAAACAGGACCTATAATATGAACCTGTGTTTTAGGGTAGCCAATGAACTAGCGCTGGCATTTTTGTTTAAAATCCTGTGTTTTAGGGTAGCCATTGATCTGGTATAGAGCCAGTATTTCTGACCTACTAGTTTTCAGCCATTGTGTCTGTTGACTAGGTGTAGAAGGGAGGGGCTCTGATTTACTACTAAGGTTAACTGTATTATCTTTGGGACAGTGTTGTGAACAAGACTGCTTTGACAACTTCTAAACGCTAAGTTACTCAGAATTTCATATTCTGCTCTTTTCACTGTTTTTCAGCATTATATCTGCTTAATTTCTCATCTCCTCCTCCCCGTTTCTTTAAAACAAAAACAAAAACCAAAAAACAAGAAAATAAACCCTTCTCTGTCCTTTGTTAAAGACTTATAGTCCCACCCACCCCAGGGATCACTGCTCATATATAAAGAACAAAATAATCAGGACTACTCAAATCAAGTCACTTCACAACCAATCAAGATGACCTTAATTCTATGCAATCACTGTGGTGCTTTAATTCCAAGACACACTATTTGGAAGTTTAAGGCTTGCCCCATCTGTCTTCAACTTGCTAGTATTAAAGAGGAGCTCTGCAAACTTAAACAGGAATAGAATACAATTAAAGCAGCTTCCATCACTCCACAAAATCATATCAACTTACCACCTCTACCTCAAAGAATAAAACAGCCCAGGAATAAATGGGTCACAGTAGGCTCAGGAAGACTACGACATGTAACAACAGAAACATCCACCTTCACAAATATTACCTCTACAGAATTCCATCGCTCCACTAGTGCACTGCGATACTCAAGAAAACAGAAGGGAGGTGGGACTGGAACCAATGAAGGTAACTCAAGAGAACAAGCACACCCTAAGCACAAATAAAAAAGCCAAAAACAGAAAACTATTACTGTTGCTCAGACACCTTAGACTACAAATCTAAAAGCAAACAACTGTATACCCGGCTAAAGAACAGAGGGTATCCTCCAACTGTACTGAAAAAAGCCTACAAAAGGGCCAAGTTCATAAACAGAGACCTCTTATTTCTCCCTAGAGAAAACGATAATGAGACTATGGAGAACATTGTCACATGTGTTCTAGAATACTCCCCCAACATCAATAGCATTACAAGGATCCTACGACACCATTGGGAATTAATGGAATTGCATCCAACATTCAGTGACACCCATTTAAGGATGGCATACTCCCGCCAAAAGAACTTTAAAGAACTTTTAAGCCCATCCGATCTCACAGAGTCTCATTCAATCATTGCTCAATCCGCTGGCCATTTTAAATGTGGCAAATGTTCCACTTGTCTAATAACACGGGAACTTATTGATTTTTTTGTTCATCCAAGTACAGGTCAAACTTTTAGGCTGAAACACACAACCTCATGTAACTCGACGTTTCTGGTCTATGTTTTTATTTGCCCATGTCCCAAAATTTATGTGGGCCAGACCACTCGCCCTTTTAGAACACGGGCTACTGAGCACAAAAGTTGCATTCGGAATAACAGACTTCAAGCCCCTATGGTCACACATTGTTTGGAGTATAATCACTTATTTACAGATTTACAATGTTGTGTGATCGATCACATCAATGACAGCTGCATTGACCGACAACAGTGACTTATGCGGGCTGAACAAGCATGGATTTACAAATTAAACAGCGAGGAACCGAATGGGCTGAATCTAAAACTAGAGTGGAACGTTTTCTTCTGACCCTTTTCTTTTGATTCTTTTGACTCTTGATTCTTTTGTAATTTTCACTCCTCATTGTAGGATCGAATTGCGCTAACAGATAGGTACTTTTTCTTTTTTACTTTCTACTTTTTGCTTGAAAAATATGAAAAACATGAGATAAAAAACACAAAAGCTAAGAGAAAATCTTCAAAAACATATTAAAACACAAATAAAAACTAGTAGAAAGTCCTTTTCCAATTCTTTTTAGACTGCAATACCTTCCTTCTATGTCAGTAGCTTAGTCAGCATTTTTACTGCACAACCACTTCCGGGGTTTGACGTCATCTCCCGGGAGTTCATAACCCAGTACAGTCATGGTGCAGCCATCTTTTTGATCAGAAGAGACGATACGGCGTCCTGCATAAAAGGTATGTCATAGTGGCTTCTTAAGAATTTCTTGAAGTTATGCTCAAGTCCAGTGTATTTTCTTTTCTGGCCCTAGTTTTGATCGGACTATGATACACCCTGAGGCAGCAAGTTAGTGAAACGCTGGCCACCGTCGGTGTACCGATCAACAGAGATAAGTTGAAAGTTTTTTCTTCTATCGATCATGCATAGACAGCCCTGCTTATAGTTTTTCTATTTTTGGAGTACAACGGAGGTTTTTGCCAGTGAGGTTACCACCCTACCACCTTTAACCACCATTGTGGTGGTGGGAGGGCATTTGTCTGAGGCTTTTCCTCCAGTTCAGTTGGAACATTCTCCTTTGAACTAAAGCAGCACTGCCTACATTTATATATGACATTGCTCTTTTCTTTTTCTTGTGAAAGTGTGTTTCATTATACTATTTCCAAGGTCTGACGTCTCTTTCTTTCCTCTCCCTCCCTCCTTCCTTCCTTTCCCCTGGTCTGGCATCTGACTCCTTCCCTCCCCCAACTTTTTATTTCTTTCACCCTGCCCCCTTCTTTCTTTCTCTCTCTATCCATGCCCCCATTCTTTCTATATGTCTGTCTGTCTTTCTCCCTCTCTCCGTGCCCCCTTTCTTTCTTTTTTCTTTCTCCATGCCCGCCCTTTCTTTCTGTCTTTCTCTCTCCATGCCCCTTTCTGTCTGTGTCCCGTTTCCCTTCTTTCTTTCTGTCTCCCTGTCCCCCCTTTCTTTCTTTACTTCTCCCTGACCTCTCCCAAGCCACCACCATTGGGGAACAGGCTGCCACCGCCGCAATCAGGTAACAGGCCACCACCGCCGCAATCGGGGAACAGGCCGCCACCGCCACAATCGGGGAACAGGCCAGCGCCAAGGTCTTAACTCTCCCTGCTTATCTTCCCCAGCGCGGGGCTGACCAATTCACGCCACCCGACGTCAATTTTAACGTCAGGAAGGAACTTCCGGGCCAGCCAGGCAGCGACTGGCTGGCCTGGAACTTCCTCCCCGACGTTAGAATTGACGTCGGGTGGCGAGAATTGGTCGGTTCCGAGCTGGGGATGATATGCAGAGAGAGCTAAGACCTCGGGCGCTGGCCTGTTCCCCGATTGCGGTGGCTTGGGGGAGGGCAGTGGGAAGGGAAGCAGATTGGGGACCCCTGCTTTAAGCAAGGACAGATCGCAGGCCGCAAAATAGTCTCTGGGGGGCCACATGTGGCCCACGGGCCGCGTGTTTTAGACCGCTGCAATAGAAGGAAGAAGGTGCTGATGCCCATGTACAGGTCATTAGTGAGGCCCCTGTTGGAGTATTATGTTCAGTTTTGGAGACCGTATCTGGCGAAGGACGTAAGAAGACTTGAAGCGGTCCAGAGGAGGGCAACGAAGATGCGCCAAAAGACGTATGAGGAGAGACTGGAAGCCCTGAATATGTATACCCTAGAGGAAAGGGGGGACAGGGGAGATATGATTCAGACGTTAAAATACTTGAAGGGTATTAACATAGAACAAAATATTTTCCAGAGAAAGGAAAATGGTAAAACCAGAGGACTTAATTTGAGGTTGAGGGGCGGTAGATTCAAGAACAATGTTAGAAAATTCTACTTTACGGAGAGAGTAGTGGATGCCTGGAATGCGCTCCTGAGAGAGGTGGTGGAGAGTAAAACTGTGACTGAGTTCAAAGAAGCGTAGGATGAACACAGAAGATTTAGAATCAGAAAATAATATTAAATATTGAACTAAGGCCAGTACTGGGCAGACTTGCACGGTTTGTGTCTGTATATGGCCGTTTGGTGGAGGATGGGCTGGGGAGGGCTTCAATGGCTGGGAGGATGTAGATGGGCTGGAGTAAGTCTTAACAGAGATTTCGGCAGTTGGAACCCAAGTACAGTACCGGGTAGAGCTTTGGATTCTTGCCCAGAAATAGCTAAGAAGAAAAAATTTAAAAAATTTTAAATTGATTCAGGTTGGGCAGACTGGATGGACCATTCAGGTCTTTATCTGCTGTCATCTACTAAGTTACTATGTTACATGTGATCTGATGAAACATGAAAGTTTTAAAGAATCACCGTAAGATCTATCTCTTAATTTATACCAAGTGGGGTAAGGCTTTGAAAATCAATCTTTGTTCCTCTTGTAGCAAAATGTTATCAATATCTCCTCCTCTTAAGTACATAAGAATAGCCTTACTGGGTCAGATCAATGGTCCATCAAGCCCAGTAGCCCGTTCTTACAGTGGGTAATCCAGGTCTTTGATCATTTTTAGTACATAGAGTTTTAAATCATCTGCAGTGTGTCCCATTATTACATTACATAAGTGATTTCTATTCCGCCATTACCTTGCGGTTCAAGGCGGATTACATTATTACAATTTACAGTATTACATTACAGTATTTACATTATATTCCAGTGTTCCACCAGTGGTGACATAGCACCTCTTTTGATGCAGCTCTGATGTTCAATTATTCTTGTCCATATCACAGGTTTTGTTTTACCAATATAAATTAATTTTCTCGCACAGACATTGTATCAAATATATCACATAGGCTGATTTACAGTCTGAGCAGTGTCTTATGTCAAAAACAAATCCGGTCTTTGGATGAGTAAAATGGTTGATGACCATGGTGGCATGCTGGCACACACTGCATTTTTCACAAGTGCGATGCCCCACATGTATTGGTGTGTCGTCAGATCTCAAGTGTGCTAAGAAAGATGGTACCAACTTCTCCTTCAGATTCTTTTTCCTCATGAATGCAGTTACTGGACATTTATTTTTGAAGCAAGAGTGCTTTTCTAGAATGTGCCAATGTTTATGGATTATTTTTTGCACATCTTGAGCCATATATGAGTATCTAAGAGTACAAACCAGTTCAGGTGGACATCTCTGCACTCTATTTTGTAGTAGCGAGTCTCTGTCAAAGAAGTTGGCCCTCAAAAAGCCTTCCTGGATACATTTTCCCGGATACCCATGATGTTAAAATTTTTTGGCCAGATGTTCCAATTGTTCCTTAAAGTCGCTTTCGTTGGTGCATATGCATTTCTTACGTAAAAACTGACTATATGGTAAACTGGCCTTCAGAGTGCGTTGATGGTAACTGCTGAACCCCAAAAAGGAGTTTCTAATCTGTAGGTTTCTTGTACACTTTTGTGGTGATAGTATCAAAATGCTTGGTGATATGCAAGTCCAAAAAACTAATTTTGGTATGGTCATATGTGACCTTGAATGTCAGATTTTTGTTTCTGGCTTTCGACCATGCAAAAAAAGTATTCTAATTCAGTGATTTCGACCTCCCATAGTAAGAAAATATCATCAATGTACCGCTTATAAAATTTAACATTGTTCATATAGGTGTACTGTGTAAGATGTTTCTCTTCAAAATTTGCCACATATAAATTTGCTATATCTGGTGCCATCATGGCACCCATCACTGTCCCCTTGATTTGTTGATAGGTCTCTTGAAACAAAAAAAAATTCTGCATCAATGCAAAGGTTGCAAGCATCACTATGAAGAAGTTCGGTATTCTTTTTTAACTGTATCTCTGTATTTTGCAGGATGTCTCCTACTATTTTCAAAGCTAATGTCTGTGGGATGTTTGTATATAGTGAATCTATATCAAGTGTGACGAGGGTGATATCAAAGGTCCTCCTCTAGCTGTGTTAGCATGTTGATCATATCTGCAAAGTCCTTAATGCATGATTTTATTTGAGGGATATAGAGTTGAAGAAAATGGTCAACAAAAGTGGAAAGTGGTTCTAGGACCGATACATTACCAGATATGATCTGTCTCCCTGGTGGTGCAGATGAGGATTTGTGAATCTTTGAAAGAGTATAGATGGTGGATATTCTGGGGTTCTTGACTGTTAAAAAATCCCTTTTCTTGGATGTAATGTATCCAGCCTTAAAAGCAATCTTCAGTAGTTATCTCCTCCTATAGCTCTGGTGTTGGATCTTGCTCTAGGAGTAGATAATATCTTCTATCCTGCAGATGTCATTCAATCTCATTTACATAGTCTTCTCTTTCTGGATGACAATACCTCAACCCCTATCTGCTGGTTTTATTACAATCCTCTGGTTGTTTGAAAGGGATTGACTATTACTCAGGTTGATATAATGTTGTTTCTTTCTATACCACAAGGATCCCCTCTATCGCCCATACTTTTTAACCTCTTCATAGCTTCCTTAGGCACTGCCCTAGATGCCCTAAATATAACATCTTTCAGCTACGCGGATGACATAACCATCCTCCTCCCCTACGACATCCATGACCCCATCTCCAACGGACGCCTAAAAACAACACTGGAAACTGTAGAAAAATGGATGAAGAACCATAAGCTGAAACTGAATGCAGAGAAAACCAAATTCCTACTACTAGAGAAGGAACAAAAACTATCCCTAACAGAACTCGAAGTAAACGCAACCAAATATCCAATTCAGAGCACTCTCAAAATTCTGGGAATACAACTAGACAGATGCTGCACAATGCAAACACAAATCCACAAAATCATACAAAAAGCATTCTTCACCATGCGAAACCTAAGAAAAATAAGAAAATTCCTTACCAAAGAACACTACAAACTCATTGTACAATCCCTCATACTTAGTACCTTAGATTACTGCAACAGCCTCTACCTACCTTGCCCAAACAACATGATAAAACAACTGCAGACCGTTCAAAACACAGCCATCAGACTCATCTACGCTCTTAGAAAATTTGACCACATCACTCCCGCCTATGTAGACTCTCACTGGCTTCCAATAAAAGCAAGAACTCAATTCAAATTCTATTGTCTACTATTTAAAGTAACCCATGGCACTGCCCCCAGCTACTTAAGCAACCGCCTTCACCGCTACCACTCACCCAGATCAAGGAGAACTCAGAACCTATTCACCTTCCCCCCTCATAATGGTACCAGACGTAAAGCACAGTTACTTACCGTGTTATCCAGGGACAGCAGGCAGATATTCTTTACGCATGGGTGACGTCACCGACGGAGCCCTCGGTACGGACCTTTTTACTAGAAAGTTCTAGTTGGCCGCACCGCGCGTGCGCGAGTGCCTTCCCGCCCGACGGAGGAGTGCGTGGTCCCCAGTTAGTATAAGCCAGCTAAGAAGCCAACCCGGGGAGGAGGGTGGGACGTAAGAATATCTGCCTGCTGTCCCTGGATAACACCTGTTACGGTAAGTAACTGTGCTTTATCCCAGGACAAGCAGGCAGCATATTCTTTACGCATGGGTGACCTCCAAGCTAATAAAGAGGGAGGAGGGATGGTTGGCCATTTAGGAAAATAAATTCTGAAGTACAGATTGGCCGAAGTGCCCATCCCGTCTGGAGAAAGCATCCAGACAGTAGTGAGTAGTGAATGTGTGAACTGAGGACCAAGTGGCCGCCTTGCAGATTTCCTCAATGGGTGTGGAACGGAGGAAAGCAACAGAAGCGGCCATAGCTCTCACCCTGTGGGCCGTGACAGCACCGTCCAGTGACAGACCGGCCCGAGCATAACAGAACGCGATGCAAGCTGCAAGCCAGTTGGATAGCGTCCGTTTAGAGACCGGTCGACCCAAACGATTCGGGTCGAAGGTCAGGAAGAGCTGAGGGGACAAGCGGTGAGCCCTTGTACGATCAAGATAGTAAGCCAGGGCACGCTTGCAATCAAGACTGTGCAATGCCTGTTCCCCGGGATGTGAATGAGGTTTCGGGAAGAAAACAGGCAACACAATGGACTGGTTGAGGTGAAAAGCTGAGACCACCTTGGGGAGGAACTTTGGATGGGTGCGCAGAACCACCTTGTCATGGTGAAAAATAGTGAACGGTGGATCGGCCACCAGTGCATGAAGCTCACTAACCCTCCTGGCAGAGGTGATGGCAATGAGGAAAAGCACCTTCCAAGTCAAAAATTTGAGCGAAGTTGTGGCAAGTGGCTCAAAAGGAGGTTTCATGAGGGCAGACAAAACCACATTCAGGTCCCAGACGACCGTAGGAGGCTTCAGAGGTGGTTTGATGTTGAAGAGGCCCCTCATGAATCGGGAAACCAGAGGGTGAGCCGTGAGGGGTTTTCCTAGGACAGGCTCATGAAATGCCGTGATGGCACTGAGATGGACTCTGATTGAGGTAGACTTGAGGCCTGCGTTGGACAGGGAGAGCAAGTAGTCCAGAACAGGTTCCACCGCTAAAGAGGTGGGATTGTGATGATGACGGAGGCACCAAGAGGAGAACCTGGTCCACTTCTGATGGTAACATTGGAGGGTGGCAGGTTTCCTGGAGGCGTCCAAAATGAGACGGACAGGCTGAGATAGATTTCCTGGAGAGGTCAGCCCGAGAGAAACCAAGCTGTCAGGTGGAGCGAAGACAGATTGGGATGTAGTAGAGACTGATGCTGCTGTGTAAGTAGAGTAGGAAACACAGGTAGAGGAATGGGCTCCCTGGAGCTGAGCTGAAGCAGGAGGGAGAACCAGTGTTGACGAGGCCACCGGGGAGCTATGAGGATCATGGTGGCTCCGTCCCTGCGGAGTTTGGATAAAGTCCGCAACATCAGAGGTAGAGGAGGAAAGGCATAGAGGAACCGATCCGTCCAATCGAGAAGGAATGCATCCGGTGCCAGACGGTGAGGAGAGAAGAGTCTGGAGCAGAACTGGGGCAGCTGATGGTTGTGAGGGGCTGCAAACAGGTCCACTTGCGGAGTGCCCCAGCGAGCAAAAATGGAGAGGAGCGTGGGAGGATCCAAAGTCCACTCGTGAGGTTGCAGGATGCGACTGAGATTGTCGGCCAGGGAGTTCTGTTCGCCCTGGATATAGACAGCCTTGAGGAAGAGACTGCGGGCCGTGGCCCAGGTCCAAATGCGAAGAGCCTCCTGACAAAGGAGGCGAGATCCGGTGCCGCCCTGTTTGTTTATGTAGTACATGGCGACTTGGTTGTCCGTGCACAGGAGCAGAACCTGAGGACAAAGAAGGTGCTGGAAGGCCTTGAGGGCGTAGAACATGGCTCGTAGTTCTAGGAAATTGATGTGATGTAGACGCTCCTGTGGGGTCCAAAGACCTTGGGTGCGTAGGTCTCCCAGGTGAGCTCCCCATGCATAAGGGGAGGCATCCGTGGTGATGATCATGGAATGTGGGGGCAGGTGAAAAAGAAGGCCCCTGGAAAGATTTGAGGAGTTCAACCACCATTGTAGAGATCGCTGAAGAGACGATGTCACAGAGATGGGATGAGAAAGAAGATTCGAGGTCTGTGACCACTGGTTGGCCAGAGTCCATTGAGGTGTCCTGAGGTGGAGTCGTGCCAGGGGAAGCACATGCACCGTCGAGGCCATGTGTCCCAGGAGGACCATCATCTGTCTGGCAGAAATGGAGTGATGAAGGAGCACCTGACGACACAGGCGGAGCAGATTCCGCTGTCGGTCGGAGGGGAGAAACGCCCTCATTAGCGTGGTGTCGAGAACTGCTCCAATGAACTGAAGGCGCTGTGTGGGAAGCAGATGCGACTTGGGGTAGTTGATCTCGAACCCCAGAAGATGTAGGAGAGAGATGGTATGATGAGTGGCTTGCAGCACAAGCGGAGACGTAGGTGCTTTCACCAACCAATCGTCCAAGTAGGGAAACACCTGGAGGTTGTGAGACCTGAGGAAGGCCGCCGCCACAATGAGGCATTTGGTGAACACCCTGGGTGATGAAGCGAGGCCAAAAGGTAGCACTTTGTACTGATAATGGCGATGGTGCACCTGGAATCGCAGGTAGCGACGTGAGGTTGGATTGATTGGGATGTGAGTGTAGGCCTCCTTGAGGTCCAGGGAACATAGCCAGTCGTTCTGAGAGAGATGAGGGTAAAGCGTAGCAAGGGAGAGCATTCTGAACTTCTCCTTGACTAGACACTTGTTGAGGTCCCTGAGATCGAGAATGGGACGTAGGTCTCCTGTCTTCTTTGGAACTAGAAAGTAACGGGAGTAGAATCCCCGGCCTCTTTGTTCCAGAGGTACTTCTTCGATGGCATTGAGGAGAAGGAGGGATTGGACCTCCCGCAGGAGGAGGGGGGTTTGAGTTGAAAGAGAAGCAGACTCTACGGGAGGATTGTCTGGTGGAAGAGTCTGGAAGTTGAGAGAGTAGCCGTGGCGGATGATGTTGAGGACCCACTGGTCCGATGTGATGACCTCCCAACGGCTGATGAAGATGTGGAGCCTGCCTCCGATTGGCTGAGGAAGAGGCAACGAGGGTGAAAGACTGGCTAAGCCCTGGAGAGAGGAGTCAAAAGGGCTGAGAAGGTTTGGCAGGAGGAAGAGGCTTGGCAGGTTGATTAGACTGTGCACGAGCCTGGGTGTGTTGGTGTTGGCGGGCCCGCCTAGGTTGCTGTGAAGGTGGGTTGAGCGGCCTGGCGGAGAACCTGCGTTGATATGAGGTCTGTGGTCTGTAAGGACGAGCAGGAGGAGCCTTTTTCTTTGGTTTAATGAGAGTATCCCATCTGGTCTCATGGGCGGAGAGTTTCTGTGTGGTGGTATCCAGGGACTCTCCGAATAATTTGTCTCCCAGACATGGGGCGTTGGCTAGTCGGTCTTGATGGTTGACGTCCAGATCAGAGACCCTGAGCCAGGCCAGGCGGCGCATAGCCACCGCGATGGCAGATGCACGGGAGGTGAGCTCAAAGGAGTCATAGATAGAGCGCACCATAAATTTTCTCAGTTGTAGCAGGCTGGAGATGTGCTGCTGGAAAAGTGGAACCTTGTGCTCCGGCATGTACTTTTGCATGGCGGAGAGTTGCATTACCAGATGTTTCAGGTAGAATGAAAAATGGAACGAGTAGTTGTTTGCCCTGTTGGCAAGCATGGCATTCTGGTAGAGCCGCTTGCCAAACTTGTCCATAGTTTTGCCCTCTCTGCCAGGAGGGGTGGAGGCATAAACACTGGAGCCCTGAGTCTTTTTTAAAGTGGACTCTACTAGGAGAGACTCATGAGGCAGTTGGGGTTTATCAAATCCTGGGATTGGTATAACCCTATAGAGGCTGTCCAATTTACGGGGGGCCCCAGGGACAGTCAGCGGGTTCTCCCAATTTTTATAAAAAGTTTCCCGTAGGATATCATGCACGGGCAACTTTAGGAACTCTTTGGGAGGTTGATCGAAATCCAATGCCTCCAGGAAAGCTTGTGACTTCTTAGAGTCAGATTCCAGTGGCAAAGATAAGGCCCCCGACAACTCCCTGAGGAATTTAGAGAAGGAAGATTGTTCAGGTTTAGATGTGGTGTCGGGTGCCGAAGGCTCTTCGTCCGACGACGATGCATCCTCCTCGGTACCGGGAGGGGATTCTTCCCATAGGTCCGGGTCTCTGACATCGGTGTGTGCGTGTCGAGAGACCGGAGTGGAAGGCTCGGTATGGTGAGTTTTAGACAAAGACTTGCCTGAGCGTACCGAGACGTTACCGGGTGATGAAGACCTGTGTCTGTCTCGGTCCCGGGAAGTACGGTGCCGGTCAGGGTCGTGGGAAGACCGGTGCCCTGCTCGGTCCCGAGGAGGATCGGTCGTCGTCAAGGCGATAGTCTCGGCATGGGAATGGAGATGCGGTGCCGAGAGAATGGGCATGGAGGAGTCCATAGGTACCGATGGAGTGGATACCGGTTGGACGGTGTGGGGCTCGGGCCGGTCTGGTACCGAGAGCAGCGGTGCCAAGATAGAGGGTAAGAGCTGCTGAAGTTGCTGGTGGAGTTGTTCCTGCAACTTGTCCTGGAGGATGGCCGTGATGCGGTCATCCAGGGGAGGCACCGGAACCACTTTTTTCTTCTTTGGTTCCATGGGTGCCGCTCTACACTCCGGCGATGAGGAGGCCGATGACGAGGCACTCACCGATATCGGAGTGGAGCGTTTTTTGGTTCGGCGTGGAGCCGAAAGGACTGGTGTCGCCCCCGAGGTGGGAGGGCGCTCAAGGGTGGAAGGCTTCTTAGCCGGCTTACCTGGCGCCGGAGGCGCCGATGTCGTCTCAGGCGGCGTCGAAGTGGTCGGTGCCGATTTCGACGGTGCCGCAGATGAAGAGGTCGAATCCATAGTCGGGCCGGTGCCGAAAAGTAGATTTTGTTGGATTTGACGATTCTTCAAAGTGCGTTTTTTAAGAGTGGCACAGCGGGTGCAGGAGTCCGCCCGATGCTCCGGTCCCAAGCACTGCAAGCACCAGTTGTGTGGGTCAGTGAGGGAGATCGGGCGTGCACACCGCTGGCACTTCTTAAAACCGGGCTGCGGGGGCATGAATGGGAACACGGCCTCCGCAAAATCAAACCCCGAGGCCTGGATCGTGACAACAGGCCCCGCCGGGGCAGGAACGAAAAATAAGCAAAAAGAAAAGATTTTTTTTTTTTTTGTAAATTGAAAGAAAAAAGCACCCGAAGGTGAATAAACCGAAAAAATAACGCGAGCGGGAAGGCAAAAGGAGGATTTCAACGACGTTGAAAAACACACGTCTTCTTCGCTCCGCGGAAACGAAGAAACTGGGGACCACGCACTCCTCCGTCGGGCGGGAAGGCACTCGCGCACGCGCGGTGCGGCCAACTAGAACTTTCTAGTAAAAAGGTCCGTACCGAGGGCTCCGTCGGTGACGTCACCCATGCGTAAAGAATATGCTGCCTGCTTGTCCTGGGATAAGAAACTTTACGACAGCCTTCTGGCGACACAGGCAGCGAAAATTGACCCCACCATCATCAAACTGATGATCAAAACAACAGACATCAACCGCCTTTTCTTCAAAAAGAAATCAAAATAGTCCTATTCAAAAAACACGTCCTCACTTACTAATCTCCTCCCACTCGTACATGCTTTCACCCCTGCGAATAGCACATCAGTCATTCCCTCGAACCTCACCTTCCAAAAAAAAAAAAAAAATTATAAATAAATGCTAGGTAATCTTCTTTTATTACCCGAACATATTGTTTTTCTCCACTGTATCCTATAACTACTTGAATCTTTATATGTAACTTCTCAACTATATTATGTAATGTACAAGAACCACTGTTATATAATTCTCTCGGTAATGTCCAGATATCTTCTAATTTGTAATCCGCTTAGAACCGCAAGGCACAAGCGGAATAGAAATCACTAATGTAATGCAATGTAATATATCCCTATCAACACAGGAATGAAATGTGCCTTGATCGACAGCTACCTAGCAGCGCTGATCATGCCAGCAAAATTTATAGAATTACAACAGGCACCTGAAATGTAGGTCAGGGCTTTTAAGGCAATGTAATGTAGGCTAAGGTATTGCACGCCATCATTACTGGAGCTTATGTTTGACTAGATCACATTTACAGAGGCGCCTAAGGTCATTGCAGCTTAAACCATGCCTACTTTGATCTTAGGCGCCATTAGACACCTCTGTAGATGCTATTACGGCATCCTTTTTTGGAGGTGTCTACATTTTTTTAAATGACATTTTAATTGGTTTTAAATGATGCAGTCAATTACCATGCCAATTAACACCAATTAAAATGATTAAGTAAGGCGGCAGTAGGGTGCCTACGCCACCTAACTTATGATGCTGTTTAGAGAATTTGGGCCTAAATGCCAAGCTATATATAGGAAAAGAATGGGCAGCTTGGCATTTTATAAAAGGACCCGAGAGTTTAGAGATCTTAAATCTAAATTTCACGTATACTGAGACACAGGTAAAGAAACTTACCTCTGTGAAGTCTGAAACAAAAAATGAAGTAGTCCCATCATATTCCACAAAATGTTTTGGGAATAGTCTAAGCCATGTGTCATCTCCATAAAAAATCATTCTTTTCCCTGCTGTTTTTGCTTGCCATATCAAGTTATCTTCCAGCAATGCTGGGGAATTCAAATTCATGATAACATCAATAAATCCCGGTATACTTCCAGTCATGAGTGCCTGTTAAAGCAGTTATGAAACTTAAGATCAACAGGCAATAATATTCAAAGTATGTCATAAAAATCTAAGCACTCAGGCCTCGATTCTGTATAGGGCGTGCTAAAGTTAGGCGATGGTATGCATGCTACTGCCGCCTAACTGACCAATTACAGCGCACATTTTCTGAAAAAATTAGATGCACTGTTCTAAGACACTGGTCTTACGCCTACGGAGGTACATAGCAATGTGTACAGACGCATAAGGCAGGTGGAGGTATTTGCACTGAAAGTTGCCTTACACATCCATATGTGTCACTATGTGCCTCCATAGACGCGAGATTGGCACCTTAAATGCTGGCCTACATTTAAGGCACCCACACAAAACTATGGGCCCAATTCTACAATGCACGCCTAACGGTTGATTGACAACCACGCGGCTGCATGCCTACAAAGTAGGCATGTTAAGGCGTGGTTTGTAGAATCAGGGCCTCATGTAAGCACTTGATGTATGATGAGTGTGCAAAATGCAGTTAAATCAGTTTACATGGGTTTCACTGAACAGACCTTTTGGCCAAGGAATTAATTTCCTATAAAGTTTATTAAGCAAACCCCTCCCCACACACAAAATACACATAAGCAAACAATTTCCACAAAAAGCATTGTTTAGCAATAGCTTGAATTTAAATTCTGCACTTATTAAAACATACATGAAAACCAAGACCAAAATGTAATATCCCACCCTAACTTTTAAAATAATACATAATAAAATAAAATTTCTAGCCAAAAGAGCCAAAACAACAAAACCCTAATTTTCAGTTGAACAATGCAAAATCCTACCTAGCCATTAATTACACTACATAAACCCCCTCTTTTACTAAGGTGCGCTAACCAATCAGCACGCGCTAAACACTAGCGTATCCATAGACTAACATGCACGCGGAGACTATGTGGAGACGGACTAAGATAAAGCCCAACTGTTAAATAAACACTTCTGCTCAGTCTTCACCCGTGAGGCGCCGGGAATCGGCCCTCAGCCACAGACAAGGGTTAAATCAGTTGATCCGTTTAGTAATTTCAAGTTTACACCCAGCAGCGTCTACTGCAAGCTGTCAAAAATCAAGGTCAACAAGGCAATGGGGCCTGACAACCTACACCCTAGGGTGCTCAGGGAGTTGGGTGATGTCTTGGCGGAACCGCTATCCGCGCTCTTCAATCTCTCCTTTAGTACAGGGAACGTCCCGATGGACTTGAAGACGGCTAACGTCATTCCACTCCACAAGAAAGGCTCCAGGATGGAGATGGCAAATTACAGACCAGTGAGTCTCACATCAATAGTGAGCAAACTAATGGAAACCCTAATCAAACGCCAATTGGATAGGATCATGGACGAGGAGAATCTACAGGATCCCCGCCAACATGGATTTACTAAAGGGAGATCCTGCCAATCCAACCTGATCAGCTTCTTTGACTGGGTGACGAGGAAGCTGGATGCTGGTGAGTCCCTGGACATCGTCTACCTGGATTTCAGCAAAGCATTTTGATAGCGTACCACACCGCAGGTTGCTGAGCAAGATGAGTTCTTTAGGATTGGGCGACACATTGACCAAATGGGTTGGGAACTGGCTTGGAGGTAGGTTTCAGAGGGTAGTGGTGAATGGCCCCCTCCGAAATGTCAGAGGTGATAAGTGGAGTGCCACAAGGCTCCGTCCTGGGCCCGATCTTGTTCAACATCTATATAAGAGACTTGACAGAAGGGCTCCGAGGTAGAATAACATTATTCGCCGATGATGCTAAACTAAGCAATGTAGTGAGCAAAAGCACAACAAACAAAAATTCAATGGCAGACGATATGATGCATGACCTACTTCTACTGGAGCGCTGGTCTAGGTCCTGGCAACTCAGTTTCAATGCCAAAAAATGCAAAGTCATGCACCTGGGAAGCCAAAATCCATGCAAGGTTTACACCCTAAATGGCGAGATCCTGACAAGAACTGAAGCAGAAAGAGACTTAGGGGTGATTGTCAGGGAAGACATGAAATCTGCAAACCAAGTGGAGCAAGCTTCATCCAAAGCAAGGCAAATCATAGGTTGCATACGCAGGAGTTTTGTCAGCCGTAAACCGGAAGTCATTATGCCACTGTATAGATCCATGGTGAGACCGCACCTGGAGTACTGTGTGCAATTCTGGAGGCCGCATTACCGCAAGGATGTGCTGAGACTGGAATCGGTCCAGAGAATGGCCACCAGGATGGTCTCGGGACTCAAGGAGCTCCCCTACAAGGAGCGGTTAGGGAAGTTGCAGCTCTACTCACTCGAGGAACGTAGAGAGAGGGGAGATATGATCGAGACATTCAAGTATCTCACGGGCCGCATCGAGGTGGAGGAAGATATCTTCTTTTTCAAGGGTCCCGCGGCAACAAGGGGGCATCCGTGGAAAATCAGGGGCGGGAAACTGCACGGTGACACTAGGAAGTTCTTCTTCACTGAAAGGGTGGTTGATCGCTGGAATAGTCTTCCACTTCAGGTTATTGAGGCCAGTAGCGTGCCAGATTTTAAGGCCAGATGGGATAGACATGTGGGATCTATCCGCAAAGATAGATAGGGAGGGTCATTAGAGTGGGCAGACTTGATGGACCGTGGCCCTTATCTGCCGTCTATTTCTATGTTTCTATGTTTAATTAGCGCGCGCTAATCGGTTAGCACATCTTAGTAAAAGAGGGCCAAAGTTTCCATGATGTACTTTAAAGCTGTCATTATGAAACTTATACGCCAGGTCAATAGTTCACAGTGTAGCCTGCAAGTACCATCAATGAGACATAAATAGGCATGTTTTAATATTTCTAAAAGTCTTATCTTAAGATCTCAAGTCTTTGCCTAAGATTTCATAAAGTTCAGTTCTTTTAGGGAAGGAATAAATGAGAATGTTCCCAGTGATAATTTTAGTGCTCAATCAGGCTCATATCATGAAAAGTGATCCTTCGTAGATGGCTTAATTCCCTTGGCATGCAATACACTAAAAAAAATAATTTAAATTGGATAGGCTATGCTGAAGAAGGCATATTTGAGCATATATATTGTGGGACTGTGGGTTTATTAATAAAAGATTAGGTTCTTACCTCTGCTAATCTTCTTTCTTGTAAATCTCCTCTGGAGGCTGAACTCGAGGGTTCTTGTATGTCTGGTAGCTTCTGCTGCAGGGCTACTAAAACTTGATCCCTCCCCTTTGGGCTATCTGCCCGGGAGTTTCCTGTATTGCTCAGTTAGTAGAAAAGCCAGGTAGATCTATGACAACAGGAAAAGAAAGAAAAGAAAGAGAGGGAACGGGAACTCCTGCTACCAGATAATTCTGCTCAAGAAATTATTATACTAAAAATAGCCAAAAAAGGCTAACTGTAATCAAACACATAATGTAAACATTATAAAACTGCAAAACATAGGACATTTATGGAACATAGACACAGCCTGAAGATGAGAAGGGCACCCCCCAGGAACCCCACCAACCCTTAAACCTTACAAAGGGGAATATGTATGTAATTCTTAGTGAGGCTGGTCAAAGACAGAAATCCAGCTTACCAGTTACTAAAGAGGAGACCTGCGAATTGATCAAAACAGATGGGTGTGAGTTCAGCCTCCAGAGCAGATTTACAAGAAGGAAGATTAGCAGAATTAAGAAACCTAATATTTCATTCTTGTACAATCCCTCATGTCACAACCCCAGCCTTAAGGCTAAGCTTGTGCGAGGTAAATTTCTTCAAAACCCAGGCCTTACCCTTAAAAGGGCTGATCAGTGTGACAGGTTCTACTCAGACAGACAAGTAGGTTCTGAGTTCAAATTGAACCAGCATGATCCAGAACCCTGGCGAGGGGAGGAATATTGGGAGAACAGCCAGGAGCAACAGGATGTGCCTTGCAAAAAGGGACAGTCTAGGAGGCAGGCTCCTAGTTCAACAGAAAACTCAGCAGAAACAGCAGGTTGCCCTTCCCCCTTACAGGTTAGGGCGTGGCCAGCTCAGTGTTTTAGAGGCTGAGCTGAGAAAGACCAAATCAGTCTACCCTGAGAAGCCAGAGAACCCCTGAACGAAGAGGGACCTAAATAGGAGAGTCCCGAAATCTGAACACATAGAGAAGAGACCGCCATATACTTCTTGAAGCCAGCCTGCAGGAAGTACAAAACGTGAGCCAATGACAGTACCAAAAGGTCCACCTGAACCCCCGCACACCAAGCCTAAAAACACCTCCAGGCTTTCGGGTAGGCTGAGACAGTTGATTTCTGCTTGCTCTGCAGGAGCATGGCCATAACCGCAGAGGAATAACCCCTGGCCATCAACGCTGCCCACTCAAGCGCCAGGCCGTAAGACCAAAGTGGTCCAGATCTTGAAGCACAATTGGCCCCTGAGTGAGCAACCTCCGATGGCAAGGAAGACACAGACCACTCCCTGAGGACAACCTCATAAGGTCTGCGTATCAAGGTCTCCTGGGCCAGTCCGGAGCCACAAGGATCACCTGACCCCTGTGAAAGGGCACCCGGCGCAGCACTCACCCTATCATAGACCATGGGGGAAAGACGTACAGAATAGAGAATGACAGGGTGGTTGTTACTCACAGCTAGCCGCGAGTAGCCACGGATAATCCGCCGAAACGGGGAAAGAAAAAAGAGTGGTGCTGCGGGGACGGGGACAAGGCCATTCACCGCCCCGTGGAGCAGTGAATGGTCTTGTCTCCGCAGTGAGCCAATCAAGGATCGCGCGGTCCATCAGCCCCCACCCGCCCGATCGCAGCATTCCGTCATCTCCCTCCCTCCACCTCACCTTAGATGCAGAGTTTGCCACCTTTCTTTTTCGCCCAGCCACACGCTTTCAAAAAGCCGCTCACACGCAGCTGCTCGAGTTGTTCAATCTTCTCCTCTGCTGCAACTTCCTGTTTCCGGTTGCGTCAGAGGAGAAGACTGAACAACTGAGCAGCCGCGCATGTGCGGCTTTTTGAACGCATGTGGCTGGACAAAAAAGAAAGCCGGCAAACTCGGTATCTAAGGTGAGGTGGAGGGAGGGAGCTAATGGAATGCTGCAATCGGGTGGGAGGGGGCTGTTGGACCGCGTGATCACGTGTGTTCCTGGTAGAGAACTGCACGGGAACGGGGACGACGGGAATCCTGCGGGTTCCCCCTTTGGGTCGCAGGGATCCCGTGGGGATGCCCCCTAGGGTCGCGGAGATCCCGTGGGGATGACCCCTAGGGTCGCGGGGTTCCTGAGGGGTTTGATGCAAGGCTCGACTTCTCCCTACCTGCCCTGCCACAGCATACATCCGATCAGAACGGAAGTCTTCCACGATGTCAGCGCTGACATCGGGAAGACTTCCGTTCCGATCGGCTGTGTGCTGCGATCGGCAGTGGCGTACCAAGGGGGGGCGGGGGCATGAGCAGGGAGGGCGTTCCGCCCCGGGTGCAGCCATAGGGGGGGTGCACAGCTGGCCGGGTCCCCTTACCTTTGTGGCGCTTCCTCCGACTGACCAACAACAGGCCCGGTCCGACAAACCTCCCTGCCCTGTAGCCGCGAATCTAAATTACTTTCTTACAGCAGCTTCAATACTCCAGCTGCTGTAAGAAGGTAATTTAAATTCGTGACTACAGGGCAAGGAGGTTTGTCGGACCGGGCCTGTTCTGTTGTCAGTCAGGCGGGGAAGTGCCACAAAGGTAAGGGGCAGGGAGGGAGAAAGGGAGGAAAGGTGGAGTGGAGAGGAAAAGATGCTTAAGGTAAAACCGAGGAGGGAGAAGGACGCTGAAAGCACTGGGGAATACAAAGGGGTGGAGAAGGACGCTGAAAGGACATGGGGGAGATGGGGGGGAGAAGGACGCTGAAAGCACATGGGGAAGACAGAGAGGGGAGAAGGACGCTGAAAGGACATGGGGAAGATAGAGGGGTGGAGAAGGACGCTGAAAGGACATGGGGAAGATAGAGGGGTGGAGAAGAACGCTGAAAGCACATGGGGAAGACAGAGGGGGGAGAAGGACGCTGAAAGCACATGGGGAAGACAGAGGGGGGAGAAGGACGCTGAAAGCACATGGGGAAGAAGGGGGGAAGAAGGACGTTGAAAGACATAGAAACATAGAAAAAAGCAGCAGAAAAGAGCTATAGCCCACCAAGTCTGCCCATTCCAAGTATCCCCTCCCCTGAATTTACTCCCTTAAAGATCCCATGTGAGTATCCCATTTTCTCTTAAAATCCGTCACGCTGCTGGCCTTTATCACTTGGAGTGGGAGTCTGTTCCAATGATCATGGGGAAGACGGAGGGGGAGAAGGACACTGAAAGGACATGGGGAAGACGGAAGGGGAGAAGGACACTGAAAGGGCATAGGGAAGACGGAGGGGTGGAGAAGGACGCTGAAAGGACATGGGGAAGACGGAGGGGGAGAAGGACACTGAAAGGACATGGGGAAGACGGAGGGGGAGAAGGACACTGAAAGGACATGGGGAAGATAGAGGGGGGAGGAGGACACTGAAAGCACATGGGGAAGGCAGAGGGGAGAGAAGGACGCTGAAAGCACATGGGGAAGACAGAGTGGGGAGAAGGACGCTGAAAGGAAATGGGGAAGAGAGAGTGAGGAGAAGACGCTGGTAGGGAAGAAGACAGAGATGCCAGACTATGGGGGGAGCGAAGGGAAGAAGGTTGCCAGACCAATTTGGAAGGGGGGGGGGGGAGAAAGGGAGAGGCCCAGTAACAGAGCAAATGGAAGACGCAGAGAGAAGAGATATAGTGGATGGAAGGAATTGAATGAGAACATGAGGAAAGCAGAAACCAGGCAACAAAGGTAGGAAAAAAATTATATTTCTTTATTTTTTTTGCTTTAGGATAAAGTAGTATATTAGTTGTGTTGATAAAAATTTATAAACATTAGAGGCTCTGGTAGAAACCCGTTTACAAAGTATGTATTCTTCCCAATTAATATTTCCAAATTAATAGTCTTTTTGCTTATTTGTAAATGGGTTTCTACCAGAGCCTTTAATTCAGTAGCATAATTAAATGAAATAACTATTTCTGTAGTTTATAGGGACAGGTGGGGACGGAGGGGATTCCTCGCGGGGACGGGTTGGACTTTAGCGGGGACGGGTGGGGATGGGTGGGATTGCTGTCCCCGCGCAACTCTCTAGTTCCCGGCTCACACTAGGAAGGAGGGAGTGAAAGGGAAAGAGATTCTGGGCAAGGGGATGAAGAGGGAGAGAAAGAAACCCACAGCAGGAAAGAAAGGGGAGGACAAGCAGGTGAGCCAAATGCTGGAAGCAGAGGGGGAAGAAAGAGGGAAAGAAGCTAGATGGGGTTGAAGAGAAGAGACACAATGGTGTGGAAGAGGAAGAGAGGGGAAATCTGGACACAGGAAGGTAACAGAAACAGAGGGGAAATTATGTGCATGGGGGCATAGGGACAGAGACATAAAGGGAACATACATGCCATGGGGATGGTATATGGACACAAGGGAGGCAATGCCAGATACATAGGGGAGATATTAGAAATGGGGAAAATAGGAACACAGACGCGAGATTGTTTGGGGACCGAGCTCGCAGGCTCCAGCGGCTTGCACAAATTACATTGTAACATGCCACGAAAGTAAGAGGGAGGGAGGTAGATAGATAGGCCGCGCGAGAGGAGCTGAAGGATGGTAGAAAGAAACAGAGGGTGAAGGAGGGAGGGAAGGGTGGTGGTGGAAAGGAATAGAACAGACATTGAAGGAGGGTGGAGAGGAACAGACCCTGAAGGGAAATGTGGAAGACAGAGTGGGGAGAAGATGCCGGAAGGGAAGAAGACAGATGCCAGACTATGGGAGAGTGGAGGGAAGAAGATGGGTGCCAGACCAATTGGGGGGGGGGGGGGTGAAGGGAGAAGCACAGTAACAGAGCAAATGGAAGATGCAGAGAGAAGACACACAGTGAATGGAAGGAATTGAATGAGAAGATGAGGAAAGCAGAAACCAGACAACAAAGGTAGAAAAAAAAATTCTATTTTTTTTTTCTTCTTTTGCTTTAGGATAAAGTATTATATTAGTTGTGTTGATAAAAATTTATAAATAAAGCCCTGCTAGCTAAACATCTCTTTCTTTAGCTCAGCAACCAGAACTTTGATTTATAAGGAAGGAATAAGCTAAATATTGCAGTACTGAGGCTTATATGGATGCTGCGGGGACGGTGACGGGGCGGTGAATGGGATGGCAGTGATGGTGATGGGGTGGTGAAGGGAATGGTGGTGATGGAGTGGTGAAGGGGATGGTGGGCCGGGGACGGGGCAGTGACAAGGACAGATTTTTTTCCCCGTGTCATTCTCTAGTACAGAAGTTCCCTTTCGGGCCAAGGTTGAACCAGAGCATTGAGTCATTTGCTGCCGACCTCCTGTCATTGGCTGAAAAATTTGTCTGCCTTCCTGTTCTGAGAAGACGCCATCAGATCGAGGGTAGGACGAACTCAGTGGCGCACTATGGTCTTGAAACGCCAGCTCGGACGGGGACCATTCTCCCTGGTTCAGACTCTGATGACTGAGAAAGCTGCCTGAACGTTGTCTACAAAGGCCGCATGAGCTGCGGACAAGGCCAACAGATGTTGTTCCGCCCAAGCAAAGAGTAACCCAGCAGGGGACTCCTTGTAACTCCTTGACGGTTGACATAGGCAACAGTCGTCGCATTGTCCGAGGACACATGGACAGCCTAACAGCGGAGACACCCTTGAAATCTCAGTAGAGCTAACTGGATCGTTCGCAGCTCGTCGATTGATGGACCATATTCTCTCCCGCGCCGTCCAGTGGCCCTGGACCGGGACCGACATGCAAACTGCACCCCAGCTGGAGAGACTCGTGTCTGTGGTCAGGATCACCCAGGCCAAGACATGCAGAGGGCGCCCTTTGTTCAGAGCACCTGGGTTCAACCACCATCATACTACTGCGCGCCGCTGCCAGGCAAGGTAGCTTCACCCACAGCGCATCTCTCTGGGGATTCCACCTCATCAGAAGTGAAAACTGAAGAGGATGCAGGTGAGCCCTCGCCCACAGAATCATATCTATGGTTGCCACCATGAGACCCGACAGCTGTAGGTACTGCCAGGCTGTTGGTGCCGAGACCGCTAACATGTCCTGAATCGCACTCCTGAGTTTGAGTTTTCTGGATTCTGGAAGAAATATCTGGTTCAGATCCGTGTGGAACTGGATTCCCAGGTATTCCAAGTCCTGGGTTGGCTCTTGATCACCCATCCGAGACGTTCCAGCAAAGACACCACTTGACGAATCGCCAAGCGGCCCTGCGCCACAAAGGAGCTCTGATCAGCCAGTTGTCGAGGTACGAATGCATGAGCACACCCAGAGATCACAGATGGGCAGCCATCACTATCACGATCTTGGTAAAAGATCTGAATGCCGATGCCAAACCGAAAGGGAGCATCGCGAACTGGAAATGCCTCCTGAGAACATGAAACCTCAGGAACCACCGATGATCTGGGAATATCGGGATGTGGAGATATGCTTCCATTGAGATCCAAGGAAGCCAAAAAATCCCCGATTGCCACCGCTGCTGTGACAGAACACACCGTTTCCATCCAGAAACGTGGAACTCGCAAGAATGCGTTCACTGCTTTCAGATCCAGAATTGGTCTGCAATCGTCGGAGTCCTTCTTTGGCATGATGAAGTAAATCGAGTATCTCCCAGAGCCCAAGTCCGAGTCTTTCTCCCTCCCTATGCCCAAAAATTCACCTGCTTTCTTCATTTCCCCATGTGCACCATCTCTTTCCTTCATTCAGACACCCATGCCCAGCAATTCTCCCATGCTATTCCCTCCCCACTTCAGCATCTCTTTTCCTCACTTCCTCCATTCTTCCATCCTATGTCCCATGTTCATGCTCCCTCCCTCCTTCCTTCCATACTTTGTCCGAAGTTTGTACCCCTCCCTTCCTTGTGTCCCAACTCGACCCAGCTTCTCCCTTCCTATGCCAATGCAGTCCTTCCTTCCTTCCTGTCCCAACATGACCCTTCTCCTCCCTTCTGTGTCCCAACGCATCTCGTTGTCATCATCCCCCCCCCGTTCTGCGTCTCAAATTTGTGTCTCCTGCATTTACCTTCTCTTGCCAGCTCCCTCCTCTCAGCCACACTTCTGATGTCAAAGCTGAAATGGTGACTCCAGCATGTGGTCCCTTGGTCTTGCAAAGCCGCTGCTTACAGCTTCGAGAACAGAAGTGCGGCAGGTAGGAGGAAGCCTGAAAGATGCAGTAAATGTGGGAGGCATGCATTTGTGATATGGAATGGAGGGGAACTTCTAGGGGCATGTTAGAACATGAAGGGAAGAGGTGGGTCGCATTTGTACAGGAAGGGAGGAAGAAGGAGCACGTTGTCAAAGGAAGGGAGAGGCAGTAACCCAGTTTGTAAGTACGAGTTTGACTTAAGTCGTACGCTCTTAAACTAGAGACTGCCTGTACAAGACATTTGTAGAGCTGCCACATGGTCTTCACTGTATATCTTTACAAATTCGGGAATCTGTTGCATTAAAAAGAAATTCAGGAGGAACGCTCTCCGGGAAAGAGACCACTCTCTGGGGTCCAGCATCTAGCGACTTAGAAAGTCTGCCTACACGTTGTCCACACCTGCCATATGAGCCACGGACAGCACTACAAGGGTGTCTCTCCGCCCAGCAAAAGAGCAACTGAGCCTTCACGCTCAAGGAGGGACTCCTCATGCCCCACTGACGACTTGACATAATCCACCGCCGTGGCATTGCCGAGAACACTCGGACAGCTTGATGATGGAGACGACCCTGGAAATGAAGAAGGGCCAGCCGAATCACCCTCAGTTCCAGGTGAATGATTGACCATTTGCACTCCTAGGGCATCAACAGGCCCCGTATCAGAACACATATACAGACTGCCCCCCAGCAGGAGAGACTTGCATCCATTGACAGGGTCACCCAATCTGAGATCTGGAGCGAAAGGCCCCTGGCTAGCGATAGGGGACAAAACAACCACGCCACACTGCTGCGTGCCACCGCCGACCAGGGCAGGGGAGCAAGCAACTGATCCTGCTGCGGATTTTATCAGGACAGCAGAACCTCCTGCAGAGGACATAGTCTGGCTCTGGCCCAAAGAACTACACCAATGAGCCCCAAAGCCTGGAGAAACTGCCAAGCCGTCAGGGCCAGAGTCGCCAGGAGTTCTCAGATGACTTTCCAAATACAGTTACAGAGAGATGAACACTTTGTTCTGCCCATGTGAAAGCGGACCCCCAGGCACTCTAAATCCTGGGTGGGCTCCATGTGACTCTTCTGAAGGTTGATCACACAGCCCCCAATTGCTGCAGCAAGTGAATCACCTGCTGGACTGCCCTCTCTCAGCTAGAGAGGGAGCCCTGATCAGCCAGTCGTCCAGATAAGGATGGACCAGGACACCCAGGGAGCAGAGATGCGCCACCATCATCACCTTGGTGAAAGTCCTGGGCGCTGTCACCAATCTGAAACTGAAAGTGCTACTCTAGGATGTGAAACCACAGTAACTTCCTGTATGTCGGAAAGATGGGAATATGGAGATACGCCTCTGTGAGGTCCAGGGAAGCCAGAAACTCCCCCGGCGTCACCAAAGCAATGACAGAATGCACCGCCTCCATGCAGAATCGGGGCACTTTCAGTGCCGTATTGAGCGCTTTGTGATCCAGAATCAGTCTCCAATCTTCAAAGCCTTTGGAACGATGAAGCATATCAAGTATCTTTCAGAGCCCAAGTTGTACTCTGGCACGGGTTCAATTGCCGCAAGATCCAAGAGTCTGCGGCCTGCACCCGAAGTGCCTTCTTGGGGTGGCCTGCAGGAGAATCCAGAAAATACTAGGCGAGAGGACAGAGAAACTCCAATTTGAGCCCGTAGTGGAGTACCTCCAAGACCCAACCATCAGATGTGATGGTCTCCCATTCCACCAGGAAGGCCAACAACCGCCCCCGCCTCCCTCCCGATGCACAGGAGAGAGGCCGGAGACCTGGCGTCAGAACTGTTTATTAGGAAGAGCTGCTGGACATCTAGTCAAGGACTGCTAACGGTCAGACCCCCCTAAGCGTGTTTTATATTGTAAACCGCTTTGGCTTTAAAGCGGTATATCAAATCATAATAAACTTAAAACTTGAGTACCTCTGTCCTGAGGAGGGAGGACCGGAGTACAGGTGAGGATGTCAGTACGGATGAAAATTAGATCACCCAGAACTTCTGGAAGGACAAGACCTGTTCATGGGCAACGGCTTGGGTTTGCGATCTTGGCCGAACAGAAGCTGTCCCTTAAAGGGCAACTTGCTCAAGATGGCTTTAGAGGAGGAGTCCCCAAACCGCTGCCTGATCACAGCATCCTCCGGACAGACACTGAATAAGTGCCCAGCTTGGTGAAAACTTTCAATGTCATCAGCCATATAATCTACCTCGGAGATGAGAAAATCCAAATCATGCAGCACCACAGTGTCGGGGTCATGGCGTAGTTTGGAGTGGCATGCCCAAACAACAAAGGACAAGGCTGTTGTCGCTTTGACAACGGTTGTAGCCGAATCAAACAGGTGTTTGAGGATGAAATCCACACGTCTGTCCTGAACATCTTTCAGGACCACCCCGTCAGTAGGGAGGGAAGTATACTTGGTGACCTGAGCCACAGTGGAATCTACCTTCGGAGAAGCAAAGCGCTTGATAAAACTCACCGCCATGGGGTAAAGCCTTGCCATGGCCTGAGCACATTTCAAAGGATCCTTCGGATTATCCCAACTATCCAACAGGATACGAACCACATTGGGGTTATCAGCAAAGGAGGCAGTTTCTGGCCTTCGATAACTCATGAGAGAACACTCCACCTAGACTGGCTGATCCAATTGCAGCTTTAATTCCTGTAGAAATTCTGCGATGGGTCCTATTTGCTTGGGCGTTCCGGCTCTTTGTTTTCAGGTAAGCTCTCCTAGAACTTTGCCTCTTGGCTTCGTCTTGAAATTCATTGCTTCCTAGTTTATTCGGCATACACTGGGGATGGCAGTCCGAGGGGGTAGCAACGTTGCTTCTTCTTGCCTCTGGTTTCTCTTTTTCGTTGTTTTCCCCTGGCTGCTGATTGGATGGTTTCCCATTTCAAGCTCTCTTTATGACACAGTCATTATAACATCTCCAGATTGGCTGCGCCATCCTGGCTGTGCGGATCTGATGAGTCTTTCGAAGGCCATCCTGTTGAGTTCCTGGTCTCTCCGGATGTTCTCCCATAGGGTCTGATCAACATGGATATTCGTCCTCCTTTGGTATTACAACGGAGCTTTTGAGTAGTCCTGACTGAAGGTATGGGTTATGCGACGCTGGTTATTTCATCTCTTCTCCGTACGAGACTGACATCTTCACCTGTGGTTTATGATTCCACAGGTTTGAAAAATCTGGCACTGTGGGATCATCTGCCAGATCCATGGACCCACAAGGATGCTGTCGTGAAGCTCCGCCAGATTAGCCACATCCGCAGACGCCACAGAACCTCCCTGTATGAGCAGCAGAATCGAGAGCGCCCGATTCAATCGCAGGCATCGCCCTCTTGTGCTCTGGGGTCCCCACCAGAGAAGAAACCGAAAGACCTAGGTCCAGCGGAGGCGTAGTCCTCACGGATGGCCCAGATACCGGTGGAGTGACAACAGGCATAGACTTCTTAACCAAATAAATCCGATAGAGCATATTCACAAAATCCAAGGGAAAAAGGTCTCCCGCAGCGAGAGCCGTCCTGTGCGACCCAGATTTGGAGTGCTTGGAAGATATGTGAGACTTTTTGCCTGAACCGTACTTGCGTTTTGCCGAGACACCACCAGCGCTCTCCCCAGGGCCCCTGGATATGAGTTTCATGGTAATTGAGGAAGAAGGCTCAAGCAGAGACTCCCCAGAGGTGGAAGGTACCGCATCCATGCAAACTTTGCCCCCCCCCCCTCACGGGCTGCAGCGCATGTCTGTGCATCCAACAGTCATCCACTGCAAACGAGGCATACATCTATCCCATCCTGTCCTGGGAAGGCCATCTGAGAAGTTTGGAGCAAAAATCTAGCTAACTATTAAAAAAATTGTTTTATTCAAATTGGGAAAAATGCAAGATGGCCACCACAGGCGTCAATTTTACACTAAAACAGCCGAGGAAAGGAACAGAAATCCCTAAAAATCAGAGATTTGGTGATTTTAGAGGTGGGCAGGGGTAGGACATGCAGTGAAACTACCCATAAGCCCCCTTTTAAGACCACCCCCCCTCAAATCGTTAAAACAGGATGTCAGTCTGGTACTCACTGTTCCATGTGCTGTATGAGAGAAGCAAAGGCAATGCTGGAAACAGCATATAGGGAGATGTAAAGCCTCAGGAAGCTGGAAAGCTGGATTTCAAGCCTTATGACTGTGTCACTGGTCCGACCACCACTGCCGGTGTCCTCTGCCAACCCTCGGATACATCGCGGAAACACCTGGCAGAAGCACGCAGTCTAGCTCCAACCCTGTCGTGCCTCTACGGAACCGCTCAGCCCGCGCTACACCCACTGGCAGACAAACCTGGTGTGAGCTAGCTCCTGATCCCAGAGCCCCGATCTGACTAGCAGGCTGTCCAGAGGGCATACTGCAGAGCAGGGAATCTCCCAGAAGCAGATGTTCTCCAACAGTCTGCAATCTCCTGCCACAAGGACATCCCCGCAGGGAACCTACAAAGCACAAGGGCAAAACCGTGAAATAAAATACTGAAAAAATACCAAAAGGGCCGCCAGTGCTGCAAGCAGCATTGTACAGACAATCCGAGGCAGGCACTGCAGCAATCCCAGCATCCAGCGCTGAGAGGGGTACTTGGAAGCTCCATAAAAGACCGAGGGGAACTGTGAGAAAGGAGCTGCCAGTGCCGCCAGCAGCACTTTACAGAAAATCCAAGGCAGGCATCACAGCAGTCCCGGCGTCTGGCGCTGAGAGGGGTCCTTGGAGGCTCCATAAAAGACTAAGGGGTGCCGCAGAACGTGGCCCGCGGTCGCATGACCAAAGGGGCAGGACACGCCCCTTCAGAGCCCTAGAGGAGCAGAGGGCAGGAGAGTATTTCCCTAATGGAATGGGGAAAAGAAAGGCAAAGATAGTTTCATCTTTGCCTTTACTAGGGTCATTGGATTGCCATTTCCAGTCTTTAAACACCACCGACATTGGGGAACAGGACGGTTCCATCTCCTCATACTGCATCTCTCTCCTCGGGCAAACCATCCCCACCTCTTCAACCAACAATGAATTCAATGGGGAGCTTTGTATCTGCTCCAGAAAAGCAGACAGCTTCATCTCCAGAATCAATAATTATACCAAATGTGAGTACGGACATACAACAAACAAATACACATTCACAGGGGAAGAAACTTTAACTCTGGTTCATATGGTGATAGAGTCAAGTCAAGACTCTATACCTAAGGACAAGGTAATTTCTCTTAATGATGTCTGGCTGGTTGTGAATAGGATTGAGTTCTTATTACAGAGCACTGTTATTAATCTTTGCCAATTCTCATCTGATATAACAGTTAAAGTAAATGAACAACAAACTCAGTTATCTTTACTTACATCTCAATTAGATAAAGAGGATAATTCTGTAGAAGTTTTACAAAAAACTGCTATTTCTAATATCAAAGATAATTTATCTTTACATAATCAAATGGAAAAGATAAAGAATTTGGCAAGAGTAAAAAAATCTTAGAATATGAAATTTTCCTATATCACATTACTTGGCACCTCTGGAACTCCTGAAGATGTATATGAGAGACGTTTTACAATATACTCAGGTGGAATCATTTACACCTGATAACTTATATTACATCCCCAAGAGTACCAAGGAAACTGGTGAAAAAGGAGAATTGGATAAGATTGTGTCTCCAGATAGTTTAAATATCTCCCAGTTTCTAGAATCTTCTAAGGATTTGATTACCAAACAAGCAACTTTGTTGGTGATATTTAAAACAGAAATTGAAAAACAACTTATACTTAAATTGTATTTTTTGAATAAACAAGCATTGTTTTGTGGACAACAATTAATGATTTTTCCTGATGTGTCCAGGCAGACACAACTTAGGAGGAAACAGTTCCTACAGCTTAAACCTAAAGTTATAGCTGTGGGAGCTACTTTTTTCTTAAAATTCCCTTGCAAATGTCTTGTAAACTATAAAGCTGATAAATTTGTTTTTGTAGATCCATCACAATTGGAGAATTTCTTGTTTGATAAGGTTACACTGAAAGTTTCAGATACTATTGTAATTGCTGAAGAAAGTTAAGGACATAATGGATTTGGTCATTTTGCCTGTAAAGGATGAGTGTAATTGTTTTCTTTATAATTTTCATTGTACTTTAGGTTGTACTGAGCGGCCCTTGTTAATGTGGACTTGGCATAAGTCTTAATTTGAATTTTAAATCGTCTCTTTGAATTGTTTTCCTTTTCCTGATTTTTGTTAATTATTAATAAATATAAATATTAATAAAAATGTAAATAATAACAAAAAAAATACCAAAAGAAACACAAGCAGAAAAAATAAGCTGGCTTGTAGGAATACAAGACTGATGTCCAAGGGGCATGCTCCAGGATATGTTATCAGAGGGAGGAGTTAAGACTTCAATCATTTGGCAGAAAGGGATGCAAAACCCACTGGTCCTGGAATAAAGGGGAATTGTACAAGAACAAGGTGATGGTTAAGGTGATAGTGTGCAATTGTTTTATGAAAACAGGTGTGTCCCAGTCCTGGGACTAGGGAAGGGATACACGCATATGGTTGGCCTATGTTTACCATAAAAAAGGATACCATCCACAGATCTATGAAAATGAGCTATCAGGAGCCCTGGAATCTCCTAGAAATGATAACATAAAACCATTGAATGGAATGTGACGAGGACCCAATAATGATTGACAAATTGAGAAAATGGAATAGGATTTCTATATTGCTTTTATGAGGTTACACATTCAAATGGGTTTCATCTTTGTGACTTGAGCTTACTGATTTCCTATTTAATTGATTAGGAAATCAGAGATGCAGTAGGGGCTAGGGGGAGGGAAGGAAATTGTGGGAAGGGAGGGTTGGGTGGGTTTCCAGGACTGTATATTTTTGGGTTACGTTACTTATGTGGATTTTTGATTTTGATTTTTTTAATATTCATTTGTTACCTAGTTTATCCCTTTTGGGGTTTTTTGGATTATGTTTTTGTTATATTTCTACATTTCCTACTTACATGACTGTGATGCTAGTATACATCTGGGGGAAGGGCTGGGTCACTAGATGTTTTTATTGTATTGCAAAATATATCCTTTTTCATTTGGGATGATGGTAGTTAAATCATCCTCATCGCTGCAAATTGCATCTTGTAATGTTTCAGGAATAAATTCAGTAATTAAATGTGCTAAATTGCTCTCTTATATCTGTCTTTGGGGAGAAGTTTATTACTCTTCCACTAATTGTAAAAAGGGAGGAGTAGTCATCTTAATTAGTAAACACTTACAATGCCATACCAAGTAGTTGTCTAAAGACTTTTCTGGTCACTTTCTTTTATTACAGGTAACTTTGAGTTCTTTTTCTTTTAACCTATTGGTAGTATATGCTCCCACTATTTATGAGCATACTTTTTTTTCCAATTTCTGATGCAGACTGTAATGAATTTGGATTCTAAACCTTTTATTTTGGTTGAGGATTTAAATCAGGTATTGGATCCCTCTCTTGATAGAACTTCTCCAGGACAGCAGACTTCTATCTTACATAAAGGAGTTCAATTTTTATGTTCAGTATTAGACTTAGTTGATCCTTGGAGATTACTTCATCCTGTGGAAAGAGACTATACTCCCCTTTCTCGTTCTCACTTTACCTAGTCACGTATTGATTAAATTCTAATATCTCAATCTTTGTTTCCTAAAGTGCTTACTTCTACTATTGGACCAAAGGTAATTTCTGACCATACCTTGATATTTATATACCTGGAATTAACTACTCATAAATGTGGAGCTTGGCGATCTCCAGCTTATTTATATGAAGATCCTCATTTCTAACAGTTTCTTGTGGAACGATGGGAAGATTATGCAATTCTTTACTGGGAAACTTCCAAGGCATTATAGCTTATGTTGCAAGACGTAATCGTTATATTTCTTCTAAGATTATCTCATTTGAGCTCCAATATCAAACTGCAAAAAAAAAATAAAAAACCCACCAATTTAAGACATCCTCCTTTAGCTCATAAAGAGGATATGTTGGCAGCACAAATCGATTTGAATACTCTTCTTCATGAAAGGTCAAAACATAGCACACTTTATCGCAAATTTCATTTTTCGATTTGGTAAATTGTCCGGGTTGTTATCTTGCACGTCTTACTAAGGCATGTAGTGGGTCTCGTTTGATTTCCTGTATTTGATTTCCAGATGGGACTTATACTAATGACTCTTCTTGCATATCTCAGGTTTTTGTGACTATTTTTCTAGTTTATATACAGCTGATCCTTCATCACAACCTTCTTTGGTACAGATGTATTTGGAAGTCTGTTTTGCCTCGTTTAACTTCTAAAATGAGATATTCTTTAAATGCTCCATTACGTGTGGTAGAAGTTCAACAGGTTATTAAATCTTTATCCTCTTGTAAAGCACCTGGACCTGATAGCTTTACAGCAGAATATTACAAGTTATTAAATTATCATCTTTCATTTTTGTTGGTGAGATATTTTAATTCATGTGTTGATGTAGGTTCTTGTGTTACAGATGCACTGATTATATTAATACCAAAACTTGGATTCGTATCGGCCTATCTCTCTGTTAAATGTTGACTTAAAAATTTTTGCTCGGCGGCTTGCTTTATGTTTACCTGTGCTTATTGGTCAAGAACAAGTTGGTTTTGTACGTGGTAGGCAATCTATATTACATGTTCGCAAGGTTTTGATGGCATTGGCGACAGGGCAGATAGGGCATTGGCGACAGGGCAGATGCAGGAGATCCTGGACTCTTAGCTAGTCTAGATACACTGAAAGCCTTTGATAGAGTGGCATTGTTTATTAATTTTTCTGGTTGGTTTCTTGAATGTTTATATGTTCTCTATAATAATCCTCGTGCATCTATTTTAATCAATGGAGTTCATTCTTCTTTTTTCAATATTTCTCATGGGACTTATCAAGGTTGTCCATTGTCTCCTTTGCTTTTTATTTTGTATTCGGAACCTTTATTACATACTCTCCAAAGTGATGTTCATATCACAAATATTTCTATTGCGGGTCAAGATTTGAAGGTTTTGGCTTTTGCAGATGATCTTATGATAATACTGACTAATTCTGAGAAATCTATGAGACATCTAGTTGATGCATTGGCAGAATTTGGCTTCCATTCTGGCTTTCAGTTAAATTATAAGAAATCAATGTCTCTTCCATTCCATTTATCATTGCCTTCCAATTGGAATGGTACTTTTCCTTTGAGCTGGGTGTCTGAAAAAATAGTATATCTTGGTATATCAATTCCACAAGATCATAGTGAACTTCATGATATTAATATTGTGACAAACACGTAGCCAGCTTTGTCCCTGAAGTGGATAAAAGCAGAGCACGGTCCCTGATCAGGATAGCTGACCAGGTTAAAAGTAAGGATATTGAATTGGGTGACTACCCCTCAGACAGTGAGGTAGAGCAGGAAGGGTTTAAACCTAAGAATATATAGCAGAGAATGCCATATCAAAATAAGTTCATCAGAAAGCCTGATAGGACTTTTACTGAGAAATGGAGACCTAGTCCTGCAAGGTACGCACATTATCAGCCTAGGAGAAACCTGAGTTATTTCCCTAGGGATTTCCTGCCCAACCCCCTGCTTCTAGGAGAGAGGGGTGGGGCTATAACACACGAAAAAGCAGAGCATGGAATCATAGTAAGGAGAGCAGGAACGGCGGGGAAGCTGAGGAACCAAGGCAAAGGCACAACCAGCAGCAATACAAACAGGCAGATGAGGAGAGAAGTCTCCCTCCTCAACCTCACAGTAGTGAGGACGTGGAGATGGCAGAGGACTTCCCAAGCTTGAGCCCAGCTGCTGGAAAAGAGGAGGCAATGGACACTGCTGAAGTGTGTCCAGAAGCTATCACCCAGAGGGAATGGAGGTTAGTCCATAAGCTAAAGGAGAGCTAAGCTGCGTTTGAATGCTGGTTCTCTGTAACCAGAACCCAGGTGTCACTGATTAGGGAGAGAAGGAAAACCTCTCCGTTTCACTCTGGGACTGCCCGGAAGTTGTTGTTGGCTAAAGGAACTGTTTCTTTAGTAGTGTGAAGCCTCTGTGTTAGAGAGTTGCGCTGGGACAGAAATCCCACCCGTCCCCGCCAAAGTCCCACCCGTCCCCGTGAGGAATCCCACCCGTCCCCGCGAGGAATCCCCTCTGTCCCCACCCGTCCCCGCGAGGAATCCCCTCCGTCCCCGCCCGTCCCTATAAACTTCAGAAATAGTTATTTCATTTAATTATGCTACTGAATTAAAGGCTCTGGTAGAAACCCATTTACAAATAAGCAAAAAGACTTTATTAATTTGGAAATATTAATTGGGAAGAATACATACTTTGTAAACAGGTTTCTACCAGAACCTCTAATGTTTATAAATTTTTATCAACACAACTAATATACTACTTTATCCTGAAGCAAAAAAAAAAAAAAAAAAGGAAATAGAATTATTTTCCTACCTTTGTTTCCTGGTTTCTGCTCTGTTACTGTGCCTCTCCCTTTCTTCCCCCTTCCAAATTGGTCTGGCACCCATCTTCTTCCCTCCGCTCCCCCCATAGTCTGGCATTTGTCTTCTTCCCTGCCAGCGTCTTCTCCCTACTCTCTCTTCCCCATTTCCTTTCAGCGTCCTTCTCCCCATCTTCCCCATGTCCTGTCAGTGTCCTTCTCCCCCCTCTGCTTCCCCATGTCCTTTCAGCGTCCTTCTCCCTCTCTGTCTTCCCCCTGGTCTTTCAGCGTCCTTCTCCACCCCCCCCGTCTTCCCCATGTCCTTTCAGCGTCCTTCTCCACCCCTTTGTCTTCCCCATGTGCTTTCAGCATCCTTCTCCCCCTCTGTCTTCCACAAGTGCTTTCAGAGTCCTTGCCCCCCCCCCCCTCCGGCCCGTCTTCCCCATGGCCTTTCAGCGTCCTTCTCCACCCCTTTGTCCTTTGTCTTCTCCAGTGCTTTCAGCGTCCTTCTCCCCCCTCCTTCTCTCCCGCCCCAGGTGCAGCACAGCTGGCCAGGTCCCCTTACTTTTGTGGCGCTTCCCCGACTGACTGACAACAGCCCCGGTCCGACAAACCTTCCTGCCCTGTAGCCGCGAATCTAAATTACCTTCTTACAGCTGCTGTAAGAAGGTAATTTAGATTCGCGGCTACAGGGCAGGGAGGATTGTCAGACCGGGGCTGTTGTCGGTCGGTCGGGGAAGCGCCACAAAAGCAAAGGGACCTGGCCGGCTGTGCTGCATCCGGGGCGGACCTCCCCCTCCCTTGGTAGCCACTCGAACCGCGAGGCTACTCTCTGTCTCCTTACCTGCCCTGCCTGCAGCACAGAGCCGAACGGAAGTCTTCCCGACGTCAGCGCTGACGTAGGGAAGACTTCCGTTCGGCTCTGTGCTGCAAGCAGAGCAGGTAGAGAGAAGAAGAGCCGCGCGACTGAGTACATCCAACCCCGCAGGAACCCCGTGACCCTCGGAGGCGTCCCCACGGGATCCCCGCAACCCTAGGGGGCATCCCCAAGGGATTCCCGCGATCCTAGGGGGCGTCCCCTCGGGATCCCCATGACCCAAAGGGGGAACCTGCGGGATGCCCGCAGGTCCCGCTGGATTCCCGTCGTCCCCGTTCCCTTGCAGCTCTCTACTCTGTGTTAAAGCCTTTGTAAACCTAACAGCTTATCTAATATCCTGCTGTGCTCCGCTGGGAAGCTCAGCTGATGCTAATGAGCCTAGGAGTCTGCTCTGAAAACTATACACATTACCCAGCTAGGTTAGCTGAAAAGCATGGAACTTTATTTCTAAAGTTTGCCACTTCATTTATCTGCTTTGTGATGCAGTTTGCTTTCATTGTTTGGAAGTTTATTTTCATGGCATTTCTGTTTATTTGAACCCTGGTGAAGAGGACTATCTTTAAAGCAGAGAAAGTCCAGGGAACTGCAATTGTATGCCATATTTGAACTTTAAGCCATTCTGACAATTCTGACAGCTGTATGATATTTTTGTTTTATGCTAATTTTTGCATTCCATGAGGGTGGCTGAAAGTATTCAGACCCCCTGTTCAATAAAGCCTAAGTATGTGAATTTGAATAAACCTGAATCTTGTCTCCTTTTTGGCAAAGTATCTCAATGTGGCCTGGCAGACTAGGCAGGTGCCTAGGTCTGTTGTACCTGAAAAGCCTTCCTCTTTCCTGGGCAAGCCACGCCAACAGGTCAGGATTCGGCACAGCTAAGCTGCCTGTCGGTCAGAGCAGGGGATAGTTGTGTGACAATATACAACCTTTGTTAAACAAAACTAAGTCTCGTTTTATTGACATAGAAACATAGAAAGACGACAGCAGAAAAGGGCCACAGCCCATCAAGTCTGCCCACTCTATTGACCCACCCCATTGAGTGCTAGTGACCTAGTTCCTTAACTTGACCCTCGTAGGGATCCCACTGGATGTCCCATTTATTCTTAAAATCGAGCACGCTGGTTGCCTTGATCACCTGCACCGGAAGTTTGTTCCAGTGATCTACCACCCTTTCCGTGAAGAAATACTTCCTCGTGTCACCACTAAATTTCCCCCCTCTGAGTTTGAGGGGGTGCCCCCTTGTGACCGAGGGTCCCTTGGGAAAGAATATATCGTTTTCCATCTCGACGCGACCAGTGACGTACTTAAATGTCTCAATCATGTCACCCCATTCTCTGCGCTCCTCCAGGGTATAGAGCTGCAGTTTGCCCAGTCTTTCTTCGTATGAGAGACCCTTGAGTCCGGCGACCATCCTAGTGGCCATCCGCTGGACCGATTCAGCTCGAAGCACATCTTTCCGGTAATGTGGCCTCCAGAATTGCACACAGTATTCCAGATGAGGTCTCACCATGGTTCTGTAGAGTGGCATTATGACTTCAGGTTTGCGGCTGATGAAGCTTCGATTGATACATCCCATCATTTGCCTTGCCTTAGATGAGGCCTTCTCTACTTGTTTAGCAGCTTTCATGTCTGCACTGATGATTACCCCCAAGTCCCGTTCCTCTGAAGTCCTAGCTAGCGTTTCTCCATTCAAGGAGTATGTTCTGCATGGATTTCCGCTGCCGAGATACATGACCTTACATTTTTTAGCATTGAAGCCCAGCTGCCATGTCGAGGACCAGTTTTCCAACGTGATCAGATCCTTGAGGTTGCTTTCACTTACTATGTTACACAGTTTGGCGTCGTCGGCAAACAGTGATACTTTACCCTGAAGCCCCCGGGTCAGGTCTCTTATGAATATGTTAAAAAGGGATGGTCCCAGGACTGAGCCCTGCGGCACTCCGCTAGTCACCTCCGAAGTCTCAGAGAGGGTGCCGTTGATCACCACCCTCTGAAGTCTTCCACTCAGCCAATCATTGACCCATGCAGTTAGTTTCTCACCCAACCCCATCGATTTCATCTTGTTTAATAGTCTTCGTTGTGGGACACTGTCGAAAGCTTTACTGAAATCCAAGTATACTATGTCCAGAGCCTCTCCTGAGTCTAGTTTTCCTGTCACCCAATCAAAGAAGCTTATAAGATTAGATTGGCATGACCTGCCTCTTGTGAATCCATGTTGACAGGGATCCCTTAGATTCCCTTCATCCAATATCGAGTCTAATTTACCTTTGAGTAGAGTTTCCATGAGTTTACACACTATTGATGTGAGACTCACTGGTCTGTAGTTCGCTGCCTCTGCTCTGCAACCCTTTTTGTGCAGAGGAACGACGTTTGCTGTTTTCCAGTCCAGGGGTACTCTCCCTGTAGTTAGGGAGAGATTGAAGAGCATGGCTAACGGTTTCGCCAGAACATCGCCTAGTTCCCTGAGCACTCTTGGATGCAACTCGTCCGGTCCCATGGCTTTGTTCACCTTGAGTCCTGACAGTTCTCTGTAAACATCAGCTGGTGTGAACTCAAAATTCTGAAATGGGTCTTCCTTGCTTTGCATTGCTTCCAGCTGTGGCCCGTGTCCTGGTGCCTCGCAGGTAAAGACCGAGCAGAAGTAATCATTCAGTAGTTTGGCTTTTTCAGAATCTGTTTCCACATAATTCCCATCTGGCGTTCTAAGGCGTTATCCCGTTTGCGTTCTTTTTCCTGTCACTAATGTACCTGAAGAATGATTTGTCCCCTTTCTTGATGTTCTTCGCTAGAGTTTCTTCGCTAGAGTTTCTTGATGTTCTTCGCTAGAGTTAGGCTTCCCTAACTGCCGTTTTGACCGCTGCAGACTTTGTCCTGTATTCAATGTTTGCTTCTTTTTCCCCAGTGCGTTTGTACGAGAGAAATGCTCTTTTCTTCTCCTTGACGAGGCGCGAGACCTTATCAGTGAACCATTGGGGTTTCTTTCTTCTTTGTTGTTTAGTTACTGATTTTATGTAGCGGATAGTTGCCTCATGAAGGGTCGATTTCAAGGTTGACCACATAACCTCCACATTATCCGTTCCTTCTTGAACCTGATGGACGAAGTCTGCCATTTGTGCGAAGTCAGCACCCCGGAAGTTGAATACCCTTGTTTTTGTTTGTGATCTAGGAAAGCCTTTCCTAAGGTTAAACCATACCATGTTATGGTCACTGGTGGCTAGCGGCTCTCCCACCGAGATCTCTGAGACACTTTCCCCGTTCGTAAGTACCAGGTCCAGGATGGCCTGGGCTCTAGTGGGCTCTAGTACCAATTGTTTGAGCCGTACTCCCCTCATGGACGTCAATATCCTCCTGCTATCACAAGTTGTCGCTGAGAGTGTGTTCCAGTCTACATCAGGCATGTTGAAGTCCCCCAATAGAACGTCTCCATTGACATGGCAACATTTTCCAGTCTTTTTGTTGGGCGTATAGCACAGTTACTTACTGTAACAGGTGTTATCCAGGGACAGCAGGCAGCTATTCTCACATGCGGGTGACATCATCCATGGATCCCGGATGCAGACAGCCTCGCAAGCAGACTTGCTTACAGAAACTCAGAAATTTCAAGTCTGCCGCACCGCGCATGCGCGAGTGCCTTCCTGCCCAGCACAGGGCGCGTCTCCTCAGTTCAGATAGCTAGCAGAGAAACCAACCAGGGGAGGTGGGTGGGTTGTGAGAATAGCTGCCTACTGTCCCTGGATAACACCTGTTATGATAAGTAACTGTGCTTTATCCCAGGACAAGCAGGCAGCCTATTCTCACATGTGGAAAACCTCCAAGCTAACCAGAATGAGATTGTGGGAGCGTTGGCAACTGAGGAAAATAAATTTTGTAATACTCTCAGGCCAAAATGACCATGCCGTCAGGAGAAAACTTCCAGACAATGAGAAGCATGAACCGAGGACCAGGTGGCAGCTTTGCAAATTTCCTCAATAGGAGTGGATCTGAGGAAAGTTACTGAAGTCACCATGGCTCTGACTTTGCAGGCTGTGACTCGACTCTGTAGATGCAATCCACCCTGAGCATAGCAGAAAGAGATTCAAGCAGCCATCCAGTTGGAGATGGTACGCTTAGAAATTGGATGTCCCAACTTGTTTGGATCGAAGGAGACAAAAAGTTGAGGAGCAGATCTGTGTGGTTTGGTGCATTATAAGTAGAAGGCTAAAGCACGCTTACAGTCCAGAGTATGAAGAACTGATTCTCTAGGATGAGAATAAGGCCTTGGAAAAAACACTGGAAGTACAATGGATTGATAGAGATGAAATTCTGAAACCACTTTAGGTAAGAACTTAGGATGAGTACAGAGGACCACCTTGTCATAATGGAAAACTGTGAAAGGTGGATCAGCAACTAAAGCTTCGAGCAGATGTGAGGGCAATGAGAAACACCACTTTCCAAGTAAGATATTTCAGATGAGCCGAAGCCATTGGTTCATAAGGAGGCTTCATCAATTGAGCAAGAACAACATTGAGATCCCAAACCACTGGAGGCAGTTTGACATTGAAAAATCCTTTCATAAATCTGGAAACCACAGGATGAGCAGAGAGGGATTTCCCTTCGATAGGCTGATGAAAAGCAGCAATTGCACTGAGATGGACTCGAATACATGGAGAATTGAGGTCAGAAGTAGATAAGTGCAAAAGATAATCCAATACGGAAGACAAGGAGGTATCTCGAGGCTACTTGTTTTGAGAGATGCACCACATAGAAAATCTAGTCCATTTTTGGTGGTAGCACTGTCGAGTGGTAGGCTTTCTGGAAGCTTCTAAAATGTCTCGAACAGGTTGAGAAAACTGAAGAGGAGTTATGTTGAGAGGTACCAAGCTGTCAAGTGTAGAGACTGCAGGTTGGGATGAAGAAGAGATCCTCGATTGTGTAAGCAGAGACAGAAAAACTAGTAGAAGGAATGGCTCCCTGCTGCTGAGTTGAAGTAGAAGGGAGTACCAAGGTTGCCTGGGCCACCGAGAAGCTATCAGAATCATGGTGTCATGATCGGTCTTGAGCTTGACAATAGTCTTGAGAATGAGAAGGAATGGAGGAAATGCATAGAGAACAGATTCATTCATTCCAGCAGAAAAGCATCTGCCTCGAGGCGATGAGGAGAGTATATCCTGGAGCAGAACTGAGGCAGTTTGTGGTTGTGGGGAGATGCAAAGAGGTCTATCTGAGGAGTTTCCCACTGAGAAAAAAATGAGATGAAGAGGCGAGGAATTGAGTATCTATTCGTGAGGTTGCAGAAGACGACTTAACTTGTCCGCCAGAAAGTTTTTCTCTCCTTGAATGTAGACAGCTTTGAGGAAGGTGTTGTGAAGAATTGCCCAATTCCAAACCTTCAGAGCTTCTTGGCAAAAAGGGAGAGATCCCGTTCCTCCCTGCTTGTTGACATAATGCATGGTGACTTGGTTGTCCGTCCGAATGAGGACTACCTGGTCGTGAAGAAGATGTTGATAAGCTTTGAGAGCATTGAAGATCGCTCTGAGTTCCAACAGATTGATATGACACTGACGATCTGTGCTGGACCAATGGGCTTGAATACGGAGACAGTAGAGGTGAGCCCTCCAAACGTAGGTTGAGGAATCTGTTGTGAGGACCTTCTGATGAGGGGGTTTCTGAAACAGTAAACCTCTGGAGAGATTGGAAGAGAGCATCCACCAGCGGAGAGACTGTCTCAATGAAGGAGTGACTGTAATGTGTTCAGAGAGTGGTTCGCAAGCCTGCTTCCACTGAGATGCCAGGGTCCACTGAGGAATTCTGAGGTGAAGTCTGGCAAAAGAAGTCACGTGAACCGTCGAGGCCATGTGACCTAATAGTACTTGTGAGGTGCCGGGATCCGGCCCTCAGCTGCCGACGAGGGAAAACTCGGAAGACCCGTTTTGAAATTTCGAGTTTATGCCCAGCAGTGTCTGCGAGGAGCTATCAAGACTCAAGGTGAACAAAGCTATGGGACTGGACAAACTACATCCCAGGGTGCTCAGGGAGTTGAGTGACATCCTGGCGGAACCGTTATCCGCGCTCTTCAATCTTTGCCTAAGTACAGGAAGAATCCCGTTGGATTGGAAAATGGCTAACGTCATTCCACTCCACAAAAAGGGATGCAGGACGGAGACTGAGAATTATAGACCGGTGAGTCTCACATCGATAGTGAGTAAACGTATGGAAACACTAATCAAACGCCAATTGGATACGATCCTGAACGAGGAGAATCTATGAGATCCCCATCAACATGGTTTTACGAAGGGAAGGTCCTGCCAATCAAATCTGATCAGCTTCTTTGACTGGGTAACAAGAAAGCTGGATATAGGGGAGTCCCTGGACGTCGTGTACTTGGACTTCAGCAAAGCGTTTGATAGCGTCCCACACCGCATGTTATTGAGTAAGATGGATTCGATGGGACTGGGTGAAACATTGACCGCATGGGTTAGGGACTGGCTTAGAGGTAGACTTCAGAGGGTAGTGGTAAACGGTACCCTCTCCGATATGACGGAAGTGATCAGCGGAGTGCCGCAGGGCTCGGTCTTGGGCCCGATCCAATTTAACATCTTCGTAAGAGACTTGGCTGAGGGGCTTCAAGGTAAAATTACATTATTCGCTGATGATGCCAAACTATGCAACATGGTAGCCAACCGCATATCAGATGAAAGCACAGTGCCCGACAAAAGCTCAATGCCCGACAGTATGACGCAGGACCTACTCCTGCTGGAGCATTGGCCAAAGACTTGGCAACTAAGTTTCAATGCCAAAAAATGCAAGGTCATGCACCTTGGTGGCAAAAATCCATGCAGGACTTACACCCTAAATGGTGAGATCCTAGCAAGGACTGTAGCAGAAAGTGACTTGGGGGTGATCATTAGCGAAGACATGAAGACTGCCAATCAAGTGGAGAAAGCTTCATCCAGGGCTAGACAAATCATGGGCTGTATCCGTAGAAGTTTCGTCAGCCGTAAGCCCGAGGTCATAATGCCGTTGTACAGATCCATGGTGAGACCCCATCTGGAATACTGTGTACAATTCTGGAGGCCGCATTATCAAAAAGATGTGCGGAGAGTTGAGTCGGTTCAGCGAATGGCCACCAGGATGGTCTCAGGACTCAAGGATCTCCCGTATGAGGAACGACTGGGTAAGTTGCAGCTGTACTCACTCGAGGAACGCAGAGAGGGGAGACATGATCGAGACGTTCAAATATGTCATGGGCCGTATCGAGGTGGAAGAGGATCTCTTTTTCCTTAAAGGACCCACGGCAACAAGAGGGCATCCGTTGAAAATCAGGGGTGGGAAATTTCATGGCGACACCAGAAAATATTTCTTGACTGCTGGAATAATCTTCCACAAGAGGTAATTGAGGCCAGCAGCGTGCCAGATTTTAAGAAAAGATGGGATTGGCATGTGGGATCTCTTCATGGAGGTAGTTAGGGGGTGGGCCATTAGTGTGGGCAGACTAGATGGGCCGTGGCCCTTTTCTGCCGTCATTTTCTATGTTTCTACCATCATGTGTCTCGCTGAGAGTGAGGAGCAGGAAGACACTTTATAGCAGAGATGAAGAAGAACATCCAGACGTTGCTGAGGAAGGAAAACTGAGTTGGACAGTGTCCAGAACAGCTCCGATGAACTGTAGATTCTGAGAGGGCTGAAGGTGGGATTTGGGAAAATTGATTTCGAATTCCAAGCTTTGTAGGAACCACGTAGTCCGTTGGGTCGCTACAAAAAACCCCTGAGATGTTGAATCTTTGATGAGCCAGTCGTCCAGGTAGGGGAACTCCTGAAGACCATGGTTCCGCAGAGCTGCTGCCACCACCACTAGGCATTTGGTGAACACTCGTGGAGATGATGCCAGGCTGAAGGGTAGCACTCTGAACTGAAAATGCAGATTCCCCATCTGAAATCAGAGGTACTGACGGGAAGTCGGATGAATAGGGATGTGAGTGTAAGCCTCCTTGAGATCTAGAGAACATAACCAATCGTTCTGATCTAAAAGGGGCTAAAGGTATGCCAGGGACAACATGCAAAATTTTTCCTTTGACTAAAAATTTGTTGAGAGCTCCGAGATCCAGAATGGGTCGCAGATCTCCCGTCTTCTTCGGAACTAGGAAGTAACGGGAGTAAAACCCCCTGCTCTGCTATTCCAATGGAACTTCCTCGATGGTACAGAGATGAAGCAGAGCTTGAGTTTCCTGAAGAAGAGTGGTCTTGGGATGGATTGGAAGGACACTCTCTTGGAGGAAGCTCTGCTGGAATCTGAGTGAATTGAAGAGAGTATCCTTCCCTGATTATTGTCAGCACGCAGAGGTCGGATGTAATGGTCTCCCATCAATGGTAAAAATGATGGAGACGACCTCCTATGGGGAGAGGGGAGGACAGAGGGAGAACAATGGAGGTTATGCTCTGTATGAGACAGTCAAAAAGTCTGAGAAGCCTTTGGTGTAGCGGAAGGCTGAGGTTTCTGTTGCTTCTTGGGGGTGCTCGAGTGTAAGGAGCTGCCCTTGGAGGATAATGCCTCTGATAGGATGGAAGAGGTCGAGTAGGCTTTGCAGGAGCTGGCTTAGGAGCAAAAGATTTTTCATGTTCAGATAACTTCTTGGTGGCAGCCTCTATGGATTCATCAAAGAGGTCATTGCCCTCACAAAGTATATTAGCCAGACGATCCTGAATATTGGGATTCATATCAATGGTGCGAAGCCAGGCATTGCACACAACCTGCATGTTTATTGAATAGAACTGAATGGAATGCTTTTCTGTTCCTGTAGCTAGCTTCATCTGGCTGGGGGGGGGGGGGTATCATCTCAGTGCAATGTGTGTGCAATCTATTACACCTACAACCAAGGGGAAGTGCTCCATGTTATAGAATTCTGCCATGTTGCTCTGTAGAGTGGTGGGGAAGGTTATATATTCATGGGTATAGGTGAGGAAGGCTTGGAGGAACTGGGTGAGGCATAGCAGGCTGGGTGAGTCCTATGTTGATTGCTAGGACTGACTGGAAGCTCCCAGTGGGTAGGAAGGTGAGGGAAGCAGTGACTTTGAGTCAACAGGTATGGGGTTATTTCTAGGTGTGGGTGCCTGCAGGAGGGGTTTCAGCTGCACACAGCGATCCTGTATAGTTGCCCTGTCAAACCAGTATCTCTCTAGACATTGCTGATCTGTCAGGTATAGGAAGCAGGAGCGAGCCCTGAAGACTCTCCTGTGGTGGTGTCTCCAATGTAGCCCTTCCTGATCCTTCTCTTTTTCCTGCAGCAGAACCTCAGCTACGAGCAGTGCATTGATTTCAGCCATTATGCCTTCAAAGGTGCAGTGCACTACTTCTCACCACCTACCAAAGCACAGGCAACTGCTATCCCAGCAGTCCTCAGTCTGTCTCAGGGGTGGGATAGGTGGGAAACTCATTCACTCTGCAGCTCCTGGCACAGGATACAGACAGAAACAACATAGCTACAGAGAGCAAGGTAAGTGAATAAGATGAAATGGAAGGAAGGTAAAGAGGTGGAGATGCAGGTAGAAAGAATGAGGCAGTGGTCTGCGAGATGTGGGGGAGAGAAAGAGGTGAGTGAAAGTAGTAGGGTAGGTCACATACAGATAGAAACAGGGACAAACACTGCCAATGTATCACCCAGTACCTGTGCAGATTGTGGTAGTCAGCCTATGTCTGCTAGGTCTAGCCCCAGAGCAGTGCACAAATCAGAAGACGATGCACTAGAAATAGTACACTTTAAACCTCAAGCTGACAATTTTGAGGATATTTTTTCTTTGGCCTCTAGAGGGAGCAGGAGAGCAGATTTGCCTGTTCCCCCAACACAAACACAGCTCTAGCTCAGTTCCCAGTAGTCACGTGCAGGCTGAAACTAGAACCAGCAGGAAAGCTCTTGCACCTGACGGGTTTGGGACGTGGCTACAGGCTTTTACTCCAGAAATGGTGACAGGATAATCGCGCGCCAGACACCAGTGCGCCGACAAGCCAGCGCTGACAATTCAATGCAAGAAAGAAGCGCGCCGTGGGAAAACTTCGTTTTAAAGAGCTCCGACAGGGGATATGAGGGAGAAACCCTCCCCCACTTTACTCCATCGTGTTCACGCTGCCGTTGGGGGGCGAGGGGGGGTGCAACCCCCCACACTATAGAGAAAACAGAACTTTTCCTGAAAAAAATTGGAAAAAGTTCAGGTTTCTCTATAATGCAGGGTTCCAACCCCCCAAACCCCCCCCCCCCCCAATAGCAGCGCGAACACTATGCAGTAAAGTGTGGGGGTTCCCCACTCACACCCCACTTCGGAGGTCTTTAAAATGAAGTTTTTCCGTGGCGCGCTTCTTTCTTGCACTGAATTGTCAGCGCTGGAATGTTGGCACGCTGATGTCTCGCGCACGACAGACTATGAACCCCAGAAAGCAGAAGAGATGGAGGGAGAAAAAGCAGCAGCAGGGAAGGTAGGAGAGCTCAAGACTGAGAGTTCTGGATAGCAGTGAACAGCCAGAATACATGGACCTGGCAGAGCAGCTGGAGCAAGTACACCAGGATTTACAAGCCATGGAGTTGAAGCCATATCCTGAACTGCCCAATGGGACTCTGCCAATGGAAGTCTGCTGCACTAAAGGCAAGTGAACTAAATTGCCTGATTGTATGGACTGGAAGTTTTATTTTTCTTATGTTATGGTTTGTTTATGAAGAACTGAATATTTTTGGATAAGCTTGCTGTATGTTTTGCTGAGTAACCCTGAAGAAGTGAGGTGATTTTTTTTTTTCCACCTGAACTGTGAGAGAACAGTTTTGTTTTCTGGGGAGGGGGGGGTTCTTTCCCTCTGTGTGGGGGAAGGGCGATTAATAGTCCCAGGAAGTGGGGACGTTTCTGTGATAGGTTTTTAAGGGCATACTATTTGCAATATTGAGACCACACAGAGCACAATCCCTGGCCAGCACGTCATATGCTGGTGCCTGGTGCCTAGTGCCATAGCACTAGGACAGGCTGAGTTATCAGATATCAGCCCAAGGAACTGTTTTGATAAAGTTGAATTTTTGCTAAGAAACTGTGACAGCTTGGAGAAGCTGGAACTGTGAGTTTGTGTTTATTTTGATTTTCAATAATGAGAGACTAAAGTTCTTTGAAATTCTTTAACTTTATTGAACAGCAGTAACACAAAAACTGATTGAAAATACCTTTCTTTTTGTGTGCACTGGTTAAAGGACCTTAGTTTGTGTGCTTGGAACATTTTGACACTGTTGCATTCTTTTGAACCTTGAACTATTTAAACTTTGATGCAAGAAGGTTGGTTTAAATGTGTTTTTTTTTCTAAATAAACTAGGTCCTTGTTATTTGAAACCATACTTACCTGGTGCTGTGGTATTTTCCTGTGGTTGCCTTTTTTTTTCCCTTGTGAAGCCCGCAGCGACTCACAAGAGTTTCCCTTGTCATTGGTGCCCTAGGACCCATTGCCCTAAGGCTGCCTATGACAAGATTCAGACAGACACTCAGCTTTTGCTCTCTAGCAGCACTGGATTGCTAGTGGCTCAGAACACACTTTCGGGACCAGCTTATACGCCTTTTAAGGAGGCCTCTGAACACCTCCATTTGTACAACCTGCAATAGGTGTAGTGTAAGTTTGGACATGCTCTGGTTGGCTTTTGATTATCGGTATTTGGTTATCTTCTCTTTCAGGTCATCAATGTATATTTCTATGTAAACCGCTTCGAACCTAACGGATTTAGCGGTATATAAGAAATAAAATTATTATTATTATCCAAGTACTGACTTGAGTGGGTTTTTAGATGTTTCTATTATGAGTCCCCTTGCATCCAGCATCCAGAAGGGATGTACCAAAACTTAGATTGGTACCCAAAATATATAAAATCTGAGGGTATGGGGATAATTCTCCATTTAGGTACCCTTAGGCTGTGCAGTAGGAGCCTATTCTATAATGGAATCTTAATGCCTAGGTTCAGTTATCTGTGCACCTACTAGACATCTACATTTACACCGGCCATAGAGCTGACTTAAGTGCAGGTGCCGAAATGCAACAAGAACATGTGTAACTTTGTAAGTTATTCACATAAGTGGACACTCTACCTATGTCCCCTTGCAAATACATGCTATGCACGATAGTTGGTATTTATGTAAAAGTGCTTAGATGGCATACTGCCACATATGTGATTAAATATGCATACATGCAAGAAATGGAAACATTTATGTGCGAAAAAGGTGCATAAATGTTAATGCCCAGCTTAAGGAATTGCCCTTTAAGGGGAAACGTTATCAACATGGGCTACCATTAAGATGTGCTATTTTACTGTTAACCCGAGTTATGTGTAACTAGGCCTCATTGCATAAGATGGGACCTGTGATAAAACAGTAAAATAATGTCTTAACATTGATAACTATGTCCTTTAGTAACTATATTACACACTTTCTATAACAGTACAGAGTTTTTCCTATTTACTTTACCTTGATTCGAGGCATAGTGACAGTAGGGGCAGTTGCTTTGGCTACAAAGCTATGTGACGTTCCCTTTTCCACAAGATGAGTCATGTAAGGCATGAATTCTTTGCCTTTTGGTCCAAACACAAAGTCCTCTCTCAAGGCATCTATCAATACAATGATGACTCTCCCAAAAAGAGGTGGCGGCAGACTAGTCCAGTTGGAAATACCTCCTAAAGATAAACAAAAAAAAAAGTATTATCCAAACATTTTAAACAATGTAATCCATTTTTATAAATTGATTTCAGTAAGTTATCTGATAAAGGATTCCTGATAATAATCCCTCTGTTTGAACAGGTAAGTCCGTATTACAGAAAACTACACTGGCTGCCGATGGAGGCAAGGGTCATCTTCAAGTTTGCCTGCCTCTGCTTCAAAACCATAACAGGTTCATCCCTAATCTACCTGTCGCACCATTTTGAATTTCCAGACACCACTTGCACACATAATGCCTATCTGTTTGCCTTCCCATTCTTGAAGAGCTGTATCTACAAGAGATTCCTCGATAGAACACTATCATTCCAAGCAGGCAAATGGAATAAATGTCTAACCACCCTCATTTCAAATTCACCCTCATACCAAACCTTCAGGAAATCAATTAAACCTATCTCTTTGATAAATTTCTCTGACTCCTTCCTGCCTTGTTGTATCGCAAAAATTCTTCCGGATATACCCGACTACTCTCAGCTTGCTAATGTAATTTGAAAGTCTTTTCTGTAACATTGCTGTCTGTGTACAGTCTCTTCCTCTGTAAACTGCTCTGAACTGCTTGTGGTATTGCAGTATACAAAATAAAATTATTATTACTTCATTATTGTTGGTATTAACATACGTAACCCCATACAGAGATTTTGGATCATATGGCCCACAAATGAAAAAAGTGAACAATTCTGTTCTAAGGAATACATTTAAGGAAGGACTGAGGTTCACTGGTTGAGCTGCTGCCTCTGCAACCAGAGGTTGCGAGATCAAATTCCGGTGCTGCTTCTTGTGATCCTGGTCAAGTTACTTAATCTTCCAGTGCCCACTGCTTTGAATGTAAGCTTTGAAATGCCAAAGCCATAAAAAAGGTGGTATACAAGTCCACATTCCCTTTATGATACACAGCAAATCACCAAATAGTTCTAGCGCCATCCGACACCTGATGCCTACCTGAAAAGTAGGCATGATTAGGGGCAGAGAATAGGTGTGGTTGACATAGACATTGCTAGGCATCTAAGTTAGCAGAATAAATAAATAAGGCCAAGTAAAACATTCCCTCTGCCGCAAAACCCCTGAAATGAGCTCATGAGCAGGGGCTGTCTGGATAGGGGTTTCCCCATGAATTTATCAATACAGTGGAACCTTGTTTTACGAGCATAATTTGTTCCAGAAGCATGCTCGTAAACCAAAGTACTCATATATCAAAGCGAGTTTCCCCATAGGAACTAAGGGAAACTTGCCTAATATGTTCCCACCCACCCCATCCTCTGAGGCCAGCAGCGCTGCTCTACCCCCCCCCCCCCCGAGAACCGGCATAGCTCCTCTGCTCACGAAGGCCCCCCCCCCTGCGTGATCCACCATCTCCCCCGCGATCTGGCATCCTCCACGCACCCATCCACCCACCCGAACACATTGCTTACCCCCATCTGGCACCGGCACCAACGCACAGGATATGCCGGTGCCCGAAGATCTGCCGTCTTCTTTTTGCTGGGCCTTGAGCATCTGCGCATGCTCAAGGCCTTTGAGTTCCTGCTCTCTCCGAGATGCTCAAGGCCCAGCAAAAAGAAGACGGCTGATCTTCCGGCATCGGCATGTCCTGTGCGTTGGTGCCGGTGCCAGATGGGGGTGAGCAATGTGTTCGGGTGGGTGGGGGTTGCCAGATCGAGGTTGGGGGGGGGCAACGCGAGCGGGGGATGCCAGATCGTAGAGGGGGGGTGCCAGATCGCCGGGGGGGAGGGGGCGCAGTGAGGATAGGAGGTGCTGCTTCATCTTTAGGTGTGGGATTAGGTGAAAGCCCCTGATCTCAGATAGAATCTCACTGTGCAGGCTGTTTAAGCCTCAGTATTTTTGGTGGTCACGGAAATCCTACAGGAAGTAAAGATAGACTCCGCAGTCCTTTGCTATACAGTAGCTGCACATGTGTGGGAGAGAAAGGAAAGAGGAAGAATTGGGGTAGTGGAAGGGAGAGATGATCCTGTACATACCCCGAAAATAAGACCTAGTGCGTTTTTTGAGCCCAAAATTAATATAAGACACTGCCTTATTATGACACACAGTATAATACACTTCTGATCTGCTGATAGTTATGTATTCATTCACGGTTTTCTATAGCAGTAACACCAGTACTCAGGAATTTTTCTAAGCAGCAACACAATCGAGATGCAGAAGCATTGCCACCCAGCGTCCCCGACTACCTGCATTGGGCTCCACCAGGGTCTCGGCTAGGTGGTTCAAAGAGCGCACGGGTGCAGGGAAAAAGCCGCGAAGGAACAGCGCTACAGCAACTGCCTGCAATAGCACGCAGCAAGTCACCCCCAGCGACCCGCGAACCCTCATCTCTCTCACGAGCCCAAACCTCCCACCAGAACTACAGCGCTCATGAGCCGCCGAAACATTCGTCAGGTCACTTCCAGGTTTTTTTTAAAGACGCTCTTCTACGGGCCGTCGGAGGAATCAAACGAAGTCAGCGCGAATCACGTGCTCCTCTCTTTTAACTTGTCCTGTATCCAAGAGCAGAAGTAACCTCTGAGTCGAAGTACTGCACTATCAATTCTCCTGGGGGAGTTGTAAGCGGCACTTCTTTTTTTTCCTTTCCTTATAAAGGCGCGAACTTGAAATTAAACACTGACTACATCTGCAGTGCTTTAGTGTTGGGGAGTCTACAGTGCTGTATGCAGTCAGGCAGGTTTGTGCACTTACTTTGTTTTCAACTTTGCATGAGCGGGTTTGACCGTGGGCTGGGAGTTTGTTTGTTGCTGTTTACTCATGTTCTGGCTAGATATAAAAACTGAAGGCACAGCGTTGCTCAGATTTGAGAATCTTCAGTAATGAGTTGAGCACGATCTCTTGATATTGTTATGGAGAGAAAGGCTGAACTCTGCAACCTTCAGACTCATAGGTACCAACTCTATTTATTGACCAGATTTCTTCATTAGTGGTTATTTTGAAAAATTAATGCCTGTGGCGGGTGCTTGTGACCTGATGAACCATTGGTCTAACGACCAATGGCTATTATTTATTATTCAATATCACTCGGGGAGTGTTATCTTTTGTGATCAATAATATTTCAATAAATTCAATGAATTTATCGAAGTATTATTTATTATATTCAGACTCCTTTGAGAACGTTCTTATGTGATGATCTTTACTCCAAAAGAAGACGAACAACAACAAAAAACCTCCTATGAAATTTGTCCTAGTAGCCCTTTTTATTTACATTAAGATGGTCTCGTGGGAAGTCAGTATTTAGCAAATTAGCTGGTGCCATAGTTCGTGAGTCGGCAAACGCACAACCTCCCCCACCGCTAATTTTGCTTATTATTTAACTCCCCAGTGGTGGCATTATTTATTACTTAAGTTTCATTCGGGTTTGTTTGGTGGTGTTTTTTTATGTTTGGTACACGGCACATCCGGATTGTGGTTTAGTTCTTCCTAGCATGTATCATTGCCGCCTTTTTTCTCACTCGCCCATGCAGTCAACGGGCCTCTAACAAGGTAAAAGCGACATCATTCTCTCTCTCTTTTCCGTTGTGATGCTTTTCTCCCGGCAAGCGTTGCCAGCAGTGTTTACATCGAGCATGCAAACTGAAAGGCTGACACGGGCCAAATAAACAAGGTTTATGTGGGCCGCAAAAAAAACAGGAACTTAGGTTTATTTCGAAAAGTTCAGTATAAAAAAAGAATGAGTAACGATAAAATTAATGTTTTCTTCCTGACACTTAGCATCTCTTCTCTGCAACTATTTTTCTTACTTTGGGGAAAATCTTGTCTGCAGTAATTACTTTTAAAACTGACCCAAGGTGAATGTCGGTGATTCTGGATCTGATAGGAGATTTATTTTCTTTCATAAATGTAAATATCTGCTGGCATGGATAAGTACTTCCAAACATGGAAATAATTTCATACGCAAGTTTTCAAGTACAGTGGAACCTCAGTTTGCGAATAATGCGGTTTACGAGTGTTTTGCAAGACGAGCAAAACACTCAGCAAACTTTTGTCTCGCAAACCGAGCATCGCCTCGATAAATGAGCGCTGCTTCAGGGGGATTCCTCTTCTGTCCGCCGGTCAGCCTTCTACGCCGGTGACTTCCTTATGTCAATCATCGACGTTGTGCGTGATGGGACGGCACTCGGCTGCGTGGGTTCAGACAGAGGCTCTCCAACATAAGGAAGGCACCCGGAATGGAAGGCTGACTGGTGGACGGAAGAGGAATCCCCCTTAAGCGGTGCTGTGTGGGCTCAGGGGTTCTCCAGCGGCTGGCAGACAGAAGAGGCATCCCCCCAAAGTGGCACTGCGTGGGCTCAGGGGTTCTCAAGTGGCTGGCGGACAGAGGAGGCGTTTCCTTCAGACGGCGCTGTAGCACCTGGCACCCGACGGTACACACCCCTGGGCCACCCCTCGCCACTTCCTCGGCACCTTTTGGGTTGTGGAACAAATTGTCACGTTTCCATTATGGCCTATGGGGAAAGTTGCTTTGATATGTTCTTATATACGAATACTTTGAATTACGAGCATGCTTCTGGAACAAATTATGCTTGTAAACCAAGGTACCATTGTATTTTAAAACCTGGTTGGCAAATATTTGTAAAATTCAAGCAAGCAAATGTTACTGTATTTTGTCTTATGTTCTTATGTCTTCAAATATGAATTACACTGGATCTCAGTTACTTCCATTTTCATATGATTAGGTACTGATTCTATCAAAGGCACAGGAATGGGGGGAGGAGGTCCCACAGGGGCCGTGGCCTCTCTCAAAATTGCCAATCCGGCTCAGTGGCGGTGGGGAAAGACCGCCACGGAACCTCCCACCCTACTCTGCCACGGGACCTGCACCTCAGCGAAGCTGCCGGTCCCTCCCCTCTGACGTACAGAGTCAGCAGCCACGCTGAGGTGCAGGAAGGTTCTGTGATGACTACATCTACCGGCTCTGCTGGAAAAAAGTAAGTGATGTCAAAGAGGGGTGGACCGGCAGACATGGGGAGTTGCTGCAAGGTCCCGCGATGACTGCGGCTGCCGGCTCTGCTCTGGAAGAAATAAGTGACGTCGGAGAGGGGTGGACTGGCAGCCGCAGCCATCGTGGGACCTTGCAGCAACTCCCCGCGTCTGCCGGTTCACCCACTCCAACGTCATTTACTTCTTCCAGAGCAGAGCCAGCAGCTGTAGTCATCGTGGGACCTTGCTGCATGGCATTGGTTTGGAGGGAGAGAGAAAGGCAAATGGAAGGGTGGTGGAGGAGAGAAAGGGGGCAGGGTGGTATGGAAGGGTGGTGGAGGGAGAGAAAGGGGGCAGGTTTGTATAGAAGGGTGGTGGGGCAGGATGGTATGGAAGGGTGGTGGAGTGAGAGAAAGGTGGCAGATGCTGATGGAATTGATGTGCAGGGAAAGGGGAGAGAGCCATAAGGGAAAAAAATACTGGATGGAATTGGGTTGGAGGGAGAGAAAGGAGACAGATGCTGATGGAATTGATGTGCAGGAAAAGGGGAGAGAGACATAAGGGGAAAGGATTCTGGATGGAATTGGGTTGGAGGGAAAGAAAGAGGGCAGATGCTGATGGAAGTGGGGGGAAGGGAGAGGAGAGAGTGAAATGCCAGACCATTGGAGGAGGGAAGGAAAGAAGTTGGATGCTAGACCAATGGGGGTGAAGGGAGAGATGGAAGGGAAGGCATACTGTTTCTGGGGCATAGAAGGAGAGAAGATGCCATATAGGGGCAGAGAGATGGCAGACAGTGGATGGAAGGAAGAGAGTAACAAGAAGATGAGGAAAACAGAAACCAGAGAAGACAAAGGTAGAACAAAAATCAAAGACACCACAATTCAAGTGAAAGGAACGGCTTTCCCCCTCGAACAAACCTTAAAAGTACTGGGAGTCACCCTAGACAAACATCTATCCCTTGAAAAACATACTAATATTACAGTCAGGAAATGCATCTCTGTGCTCTGGAAACTACGCACCATAAAAAAAATACTTTGACGACACCTCATTCCGCCTGTTAGTACAATCCTCCATTCTCAGCATCCTAGACTACTGCAATATCATTTACTTGGTCTCCACAAAGAAAACCATCAGGAGACTGAAACTGATCCAGAACACAGCCGTCCGCATAATATTTGGCTTGAACAAATGGGAACACATTACCCCTTTCTACCACAAACTACATTGGCTACCTTTTGAATCTAGAATCCTATTCAAGTTTGCGTGCTTTTGCTACAAAACTGTATTTGGTCTATCTCTGAGCTACCTCATCCCTCATTTCAACCTGAACTGCAACCTGAGCTCCGGACTCCCCCACACCTGCGCCCCCCTCCCCACCCCGGGTCACTGTTATTTTAAATGTTTCGGCAGCCATGGTGCAGTGTCCCAGAGATGAGCCTTCTGCCATCGACCTGCCCCGGAAGTCTTAATTCAGGAGCCGGCCGCCTAAGTGGGAACAAGAAGTCACTGCTGAATTAAGACTTACGGGGCAGGCTGACGGCAGAAGGCTCATCTCCTGGACGCTACGCTGTGGCTGCCGGAACATTTAAAATAACAATGACCTGGGAGGGGGCAGGTGTGGGGGAGTCCAGAGCTGAAGAGTTCGTGCTGCAGGGTCCCGCTAGAAGGCAAGAAGGAAAGTACAACATATGCTGCATGGTGTGCATGCCATGGGCTGGGGATTGGGAAAACGGGGAGAACAGATGCTGGAGGGGGGGGGGTAGCAGGGAAGAACAGATGTTGCTCGGGATGGGAGAGGTTGGGAAGGACAGATGCTGCACGGGCTGGGCTAGGGAGGCATGGAAGGACAGATGTACAGGCTGGGAGGTGATTGGGAAGGACAGATGCTGCACAGACTAGGAGGGGGTTGGGAAGGACAGATGCTGCACAGACTGGGAGGGGGTTGGAAATTACAGATGCACAGGCTTGGGGGTTGGAAAGGATAGATGCTGCATGGATGGGGTGCTGGGAAGGGAGAGAAAGAGAGATGCTGCCAGTGGGGGAAGGAAGAGAAAAAGAAAATTGTTGTACATAGGTGAATGGAGTGGGAGGGAAAGAGAAATGATATACATGGGGAAAGGAAGAAAGAGGGAGAATTGTTGGACATGATAGTGGTGGAGAGGAGGGAAAGATAAATATTACACTGGGAGGGAAGACAGATGACTCAAAGAAGGGAGAGATGTCAGATTCTGGAGAAGGGTAATGGAAGGAGAGAGAGAGCTGTCAGACCACTGGATGGGGAAAGAGAGATGCCAGTCCAGAGAAAGGAAGGAGAGAAGAAAGATACCAGACTACTGGAAGGAAAGGAGAGAGATGTTAGACCATGGGAAGAGGGAGGGAAGGAGAGAGATATGCCAGACCATGGGAGAGGCGAAAGATGCCAGACCATATCAGGAGATAAGGGGAAGACAGAGATTTCAGACCACTGGAGAGAGAGAGGGAGGAGATGGTGCACAGCAATGAGTGGCAGGGAAAAAAGATAAAAGAAATGATTTTTATAGGATAGATAGGAATAGGGGAGAAAAAAGAGAGAGAAGATGGTACACATGGATAGAAGGGAAGGTAAGACATGGAAAAGTAGATTTTGAGAAGAAAGCAGAAAAATGTAAGAAAGTTGAATGTTAAAAGTTAATGCCAAAGATGAATGTAGGACAGAAAGTGAAGGAGATAAAAACAGCAAATGGATAAGAATGCCATGGAAACGCAAGAGCACAGTCAGACAGAAGTGCAATCAGAGATTGGGAAATGATGATTAGATTACCAGACAACAAAGATAGGGAATATGATTTTATATTCAATTTACTGACTGAAATGTATCAGTTTTGAGAATTTATATCTGCTATCTATATTTTGCACTGTTCAGGAATAAATTAATTTCTTTCTATTTCTCAGATGTTATAATGCATGAAGAGTCTGGTATCTTAGGGTTTCATTTGTGTATATTAGTACTTTTAGTTTGTGGTCCTGTGTTTGCATAGGGGTTATTATCTGTGTTCTACATGTGTGACCCAGGCCAGGTGTTCGGGTAGGAATGAATGTTGAGAAGCATACAGTGTGCTTTGTGTAGTTTAATTTTGTGGTTAACCATTATGTGGTGTTAATAAGATTATACTGTGTGTATATTTGAAAAATGAATGGAAAAAATTGTATTACAATTATTAGTATCATTATTATGGGGGTGGGGTCAGGGGCGGAGCTTGGGTGGAGTCTGAGTGGAGCTTTTGGGCCTCCCAAACAAAAAAGCGTTCCACTGCCTATGTATTCTATATTTATTGAGAAAATCGAAGAAACCAAACAGAGCTTGTCTTCTGAAGATTTAGAATTTGCAAATCTTGTTTCAAACTCAGTTCTAAGGCTTAAAATTTTTTTCTGTGTATTTTTGATACAATGCAATTTTACCTAACTTGATTTGTTTGTTGCATGTCAGAAAATGCATTAAATCTTCATTTTTCAACTGCTTTTCCCAAAGAACTAACTTACTTTGGAATGCTTTAACTTGATCACACATGTTCATAATGATCTGATCTTTTCCTTCCAGTTTTAAATTTAAATTGTGTTTTGTTAAATCAAACACAAAGGATTTATTTATTTATTCAATTCAATATTCTATTCAATTTTATATTAGAAAATAATTTGAAATATTATCATTGGTTCTTTCTTATTCATTATTTTGAATGTGATTATATGGAAAAATTATGCCTTACCTGATAATTTTCTTTTCTTTAGACATAGCAGATGAATCCAGAGACTAGTGGGATACTGCACATCTACCAGCAGGTGGAGATAGAGAACTGAATTGCAGGTTCTCCTCTTGGATGGGATCTCTCTCGGCCATTTAGTATCGCTCTTTGCCCAAGCATCAGGAACCACACAACTATCTATATAGAAAAAACTTCTTTCCCTGAACCAGGTCCAAACAAATACCAATAACAACCAACCGCAGAAAACACCAAACAGACCTTACCAAACAGTCCTTACCAAACAACAAAACCTTCCAAAAGGGAAACAACCGCAGAAAACAAAAATCCAGAACAGGCGGTGCTCTGGATTCATCTGCTGTAAGGCATAATTTTTCTTTCCTTAGTAACAGCAGCAGATGAATCCAGAGACTAGTGGGATGTAGCAAAGCAATCCTCAAACAGGGTGGGAAGCCAAAGCAACATCTGCGAGAACCGATGCGCCAAAGGAGGCCTCCCCGTGCACGGTCATATCCAAACGGTAATGCCTGGAGAACATATTAGAGGAGGACCACTTCGCGGCCCTATAAATCTCCAAGGAAAACCCCTGGACTCTGCCCAGGAAGTAGCAACTGCTCTAGTGGAGTGAGCACGCAGCTCCATCAGAACCGGCTTCCCCGCCAGCAAATAGGCGGAATAAATGGCCTCCCTGACCCAACGGGCCACCGAAGCCTTGGAAACCGCCATACCCTTCTTTGGGCCGGAGAACAAGACAAAGGGGTGATCTGAATGCCAAAGTCATTAGTAACCTGAGGATAATGCAGTAGTATCCTTTGTACGTTGAGAAATTGCAATGTATGCAAGTGTGACCTATAATTCTCCTCTTGGAAAGAGAGAAGAAAAAGAAACTGATTGACATGAAAAGATGAAACCACCTTAAGAAGAAACAAAAGAACCGTCTGCACAGACACCCTGGCAGCTGAGAAATGCAGAAAGGGATCCCTGCAGGACAGAGCCTGTAACTCCAACACCCTATGCATAGATGCCATAGCTACCAGAAAGACCGTCTTCAGGGTGAGTTTGGAGAATATTTGAGTCTTTGTGTAGTCAGCAGGGTCTTTTCCTTTTTCAGGCTTCCCTGTCGCACATTCTTGACTTTCTACAGGATGAAGTAGCTAAAGAGTTAGCATACAATTCCCCTCAAAGTTCAGGTGGCGGTGGCACACTCCGGTACCGGATTATGGAATGGCTACTGGGCAGTGTGCAAAACACAAACTTTGGCGTGCCTTCCAAGCGTGAAGGCCCTGCTGGTTGTAACAATGTCAGGAAAACAAAGTCAGGATAGCACAGTTCTTAAAAAAAAAAAAATAAGGCTTTATTCAGCAAGGAAGTTGTGTTCATCAATGTAGCTGATGTCCAAAGTCCAAAATCAAAAAGTAAAACAAACACAAACAGTTCATTTTAGCTGGCTGCCAAGGCAGCACAAATCCAGTTCCACCCTTTCCTCAGGGTAAGTATCATCACTCTTCTCACCAGCTTCTTTCACACAAAGAGAAAATAATAATTGGTGAGTTTTTACTAGTTATAAAAGTCAATTTGTCCCGATAAGCACACTGTGCCTGCCTGGATCTAAACAGGCTTTCCCTACCAACTCAAGCACGCTGGTGGGGGAGGGGAGTTGTTGAATCCACTAACAAAACTTGCCAACAATGGCCCCGCAATCCCAACCCAAAGGATCTTCTGTGGATTCAGCCCCACAACTCCCACTGAAACAATCAGCGGCTAAACTCTCCCCAGCAAAGGGAGAAAAAAACCCAACATAGTTCATAGTCCTTTTCACTTCACTAAGGCAGAGGCTCTCGGTGGTGAGCTTAGCAAATCTCACTTACACACAGCCAGCACTAAGTCCTACATTCATCAAACCCAATGCAGTTTACATACAGTACAATATAGCTGCCAAATTGTTATCATAGGCAAAAAAATCCACATTTGACTTTTAACATTTCAAATAAACCACAGCAATGACAAACGCCAGTCATGTGGGCATGCCAGTCACTTATCTGAACTCATTTGAAGATATTCTCTGGTTTCTTAAATACCCAGTGTTACTCGGATGGTTCTCCAGCTTCAATATTTAGCCAAGTATGCTCCTTCAACTCCCGACAAAGGTCCTTATTTTGCCGGAAAATAAAGCTGCATCGGGTGAATGGAGATGGGCCAAGCACTGACCAAACTGCCATGGCGCCTGGAACAGCATAAATCGGAGTGAAAATTTAAACCCCAGTTAGATGATGTCATTTCCGGGATTGCAGGAACTCTAAATCACAACTCCCGCATTCACAATAGCACTGTATTCCCTTAAAAAAAAAAAAAGCATACCATTAATTTTCTGGTTTAGGCGGCTTGTTACAGGGAAGCCGGCGCGCGCAATGTTTGAGCAAACTGAACTCAGGCGGGGGAACTCTTAACACTGAGCGGGCTGGCTCCCCTTCTCGTCCAAAACAGGAATGACGTATCTTCCTGTTTTGGATGAGAAGGGAAGCCAGCCCATGCCGTGTTAGAGCCTCACTGCCTGGATTCAATTTGCTTGCAACTGTGGGCAAGAGGGCAGCGATGGAATGGAGGGAAACTGACCTTACTAGGCAGTTGGAGGCCCCCTACCCTGTTTGCTCCCCCCCTAACGCCAGCCCTGGGGTCCCCCTGATATTTTCGGGCCCGAGGTCTACTAGGCCTACCCTTTAATCTGGCCCTGTCCGTCTGTGGTATGCGGATCTGCTGGGACTGGTGACAGGGGTTCCCCTCCAGCTTCCGGTGACATTGAACTTACTGACACAGGGGCCAATTTGGATGGAAGATCCCTGCCGCTTTGCTCTTATGGCCTGGCTATTGAGCAGTCGAGGCTGAGGCGTAAGGGATTTATGGAACAGGTTATTGCTACTCTGCTGCAAACAAACAAGAAGTCTACGTCTATGGCTTATGCCCGAGTTTGGAGAAGTTGCTATATCAAAAAGGGATAAAAGGATAAATTAACAAGTTAGATTATCTCTATGCCCTTCCAAAATAGCTGGGATCAATGCAGACTCGGCTGGGTCCAAACGTTATCAGGTTATGTTCATAGGCCAAATTGGAAATCCAGGTAACCACATCAGTTCTCGTTATCATAGTCTGTAGGCGTACCTAGGGTATGTGGCACCCGGGGCCCATAATTTTTTGACCCCCCCCCCCATGTAAAAAAATATTTTTTGAATAACCATGAAACTGAATAAATGGTCATAATAGAAACAGGCAGTGAAAATTTTCTTTTATTGAACCTCATATATGTAACCATTATTCCAAATATACCATACCATAACATAAATTATGTCTGAATTGTCATGACATCAAAAGTACATATGCTTGGGACAGTTCTGATTGTGTTAGTTTGGTTTTATGTGTTTTTTGAATAGAAGGGTTTTTATTTCTTTTTTGAAGGTTTTGTAGTTTGTGGTCGAGGTCAATAGGTTGTAGAGTTGGGGGTCGAGTGTTTCAGCAAACTCTGGGCCCGGAGGTTGTCGAACTGTTTTTTTCTTTTGACGTTTTTGGTTGGAGGGTGTGTGAATGGTGCATGAGTTCTCCTATGTTTGGTTGAGGTGGATTGAATTATTTAGCTGAAGAAATTAGTTACCCCCCCATTCCACACACATTAATTCTCTTCCATTTTTGTTCCCATTATAAAAAACACTGATAAGTTCTCAGAAAAAAAATACATTAAAATAAGAAGTGAAAACAAAGGCTCCTACAGATGAGAACATAACATAAGAATAGCCTAACTGGGTCAGACCAATGGTCCATCATGCCCAGTAACCCATTCTCACGGAAGCCAATCCAGGTCACTAGTACCTGGTCAAAACCCAAAGAGTAGCAACATTCCATGCTACCTATCCAGGGCAAGCAGATGTTTCCCCCATGTCTTAATAACAGACTATGGACTTTTCCTCCAGGAATTTGTCCAAACCTTTCTTAAAACCAGCTACGCTATCTGCTTTTACCATAACTTGTGCCACTTCATTTTTAAGCTGAGATCTTTCCTTCCAAACAGAGACTTTGCTAGATGTCAAATACAGCACAAGGTAATTTCACACGGACTTAGCTGTGCAGGAAATGTGAATCTCCTCATACACCCATCATATAGTGCAAAAATGTGCAAAGGTCTGGTTTTTTCTTTCGATCATTACATAGACTAATGCCACACACAAGCAGCGCTGTTACAAACATATTCTGTAGGTCAGTGCTAAGGTTAACAAAGTTTCCTTCCTTGGACCAGAAGGAGATACTGACAAACCACTGGAAGAGATCCCAAAACAACTACCCAGGAACAACACCCAAAGACCCACTCAGTGTGTGAACCAGTTGAGTGGAGTGGACTAACTGGGGGGTGGAAATGGGCCCGGAGTTTGCTCAGCAGAATTTCCCAGATCACCTCTTCCTCTCAACACATTGACACACTGCCGCCACCACCACTAGGAACACCTCACCGGGTAGGCCAGCAATGCTATAAACTTTATAAAACACATTATTATATTTTCTTATAAAGCACATATTTTAACTGAACTCTCTGACATCCTCAGCCTTTCCATTCACAAAAATAGAAGGAAGAAAAGTTCCCATTTCCTGCTGTCTCATGTCCCCGGCCTATACAATATTTTTCTTCTGCAGAGTGCAGACCCTTCAAAAATCTGACCAAATCCTCATTTCACTTGCATTATAAAGTACTGAGGATGCCATCTCTCCCAAATCCCAGGTCCTAAAGTCTAAGACAGTAGCGCAAACTAGTGCTGCCAGATTCAGGAAAAAAATTTCGATTCGATTCAGCCTATTGAATTGGTTTATCGATTCAATTTTCCTGCCCAATTGGGTGTTTTTTTCAAACATCCTGGTGTGTTTATTTTATAGCTTTTTTACCCCCCTTTGGCTTCTCCTAACCACACTGGCGCTGTGTTGTAAACAAAATAAAGAAACAAAAGGACTTTTCCTCTCTCTGTTAAATCCTAGCTCACGTTTGCGGTCTAACACCAGCTCTGGCAGGATACACATTTCAAATCTGACATATTGTAATCACAAAACAGAAAATAAAATTAGTTTTTCTACCTTTTTGTTGTCTGGTTATTTTTCAAATCTTGTTGGTCCAAGGCTCTGGTTGTCTTCTGATAACTTGCTTGCCAGGGTCTCCTTCTTTCTTCTTTCTCCGTGCTAACCATCCGTCTGCCATCTCTGTCATCCCCTTCCGTTTCCCTTCCCTCCCCTGGATGTCTGGCATCTTTCCTTTTTTTGTCTCCCTCCACAGATCCACCTTTTCTTAACTACCCTTTCATCCAGAAGCTCTCCCTCCTTCCCCACCACCCCAGGGTCCACCATCTCTCCCTTTCTTTTCCCAACTACCCTCCTAACCAGTATCTCTATCCCCCTCTCCACACCATCCCTTATGTCCAACTTCTCTCCCTTTCTGTTCCTTCCCTCCCTAAAACCCATGTCCATCATCTCTCTCTCTCTCCTCTATTTTCAGACCCATTATTTCTTCCCACCCAAAGTCCGGCATATGCATGTCTCTTTGAACCCCTTCCCCTTCCCTCCGTGTACTTCTACACCAGGGCCCCCCTTCCCCTGAAGGTCTGTCCCCCCCCTTGAAGGCCTGCCCCCCCTGAAGGCCTGTCCTCCCCCTCTAAGGCCTGTCCCCCCCCTTGAAGGCCTGCCTGCCTGTTCCCCTTGAAGGCCTGTCCCCCCTCTTGAAGGCCTGCACCCCCCCCCGAAGGCCTACACCCCCCTCGAAGACCTGTCCCCCCCCCTTGAAGGCCTGCCTGCCTGTCCCCCCCTTGAAGGCCTGTGCCCTCCCTGGAAGGCCTGCCCCCCCCCACGGCCTGCCTGTCCCCCTTGAAGGCCTGTCCCCCTGAAGGCCTGTCTCCCCCCCCTCCACAAGGTCTTCCTGCCCGCCCCACCCTGAAGGCCTGCTGCTCCCCCCCCCCCCCCCCCCCCCCCACTACCTCGAAGGACCGCTCGGCACCACCACCACCACCACCACCACGAAGCACTGCTTATTCCCCCGGCCTCCAAGCTTCATTTCCCTGGGGAAACAGCCTGCAGCAAGATCGCACGATGCCAGCGATCTTTGCTTGCTTCGGCTGTTTCCTCCGCCGCGGTCCCGCCCCTCCTCTGATGTCAGAGGAGGGGCGGGACCTTAGCGGAGGAAACAGCCGAAGCAGGCAAAGATTGCTGGCATCGCGATCTTGCTGCAGGCTGTTTCCAGACGCGACACCCGGCGCAGGGGGTGGGGAACCGGACCAGACCAGGAGCACCCCCTCAGGGCTTGGCACCCGGGGCGGACCGCCCCCCACCCCCCCCCTTGGTACGCCACTGAGTGCACTTCTTAGGATCAGAAGAAATGAATGGGTTCAAGTCATCCTTGCGTCTTCACTGCACTTCACCTCAGCTCTAGCAGCAAGAAAGGAGATGGAGAGAATCTAATTGAAATGGGAAATAATTAAGGCGCAATTACGGGAGTCAAAACAGGATGAAAATGTATAAAAGTCACAATTGAACAGAACACATGAATCTAGTAATTAGCCTGTTGTTAAAAAAATATATATATATACTAATACTGCATAAGTCCATAAAAAGAGTTAAAATGCAAATCAACAAGTCCATGATTGTGGGGAGGCAAAAATGAAGCTGTAGAAATTCAAAGCCATAAAGATCATCTGGTCATTAGTAGCAACAGTCAATAAGTTTTTACTGGTAAGTCTTTAGGGTTTATAGGCACTCATCATATTCCTTCTCTGGTAACAAGGTCCTTCCAATGGGACTCATCATTCATATGGATCTCATACGAGTGGAAAATCCTCAGCAAAGATATCTCAAATATCTTTAGTAACTAGCATTAGTCCATAGGTGTGCAAATAAGTCTCTAATAGCAGAATTGCAACTGTAATATCGGAAACATTTCATTCAAAAGATTCTCATGTAACAAACAGCGTCATCTGATATGGTAGTTGTCTTTCTGAAGTGAATCACAATCAACAAGAAATAAATATATGAAATATATATATATATTGCTTAGTTTGTTTCCAGCTATGCCTAAGTAGTATCACTAAAAAACAGAAATTAAAATTTATGTGCTTCAAATCAAATAAGTATATCTGAAGTATATCTGACAACCTAAAGGAATTATAGCTACAGTGGCATATGATGTAAAAATATCAAAACATAGCAAGGAATCTGACCTAAATAAAAAGAATGGTACTGCTACAAATTCAAACATAATAACACATAGGCTATATTAAATCATATTAAAGTGAAAATAATAAAACTAAAAAATAAAATAAAATGTAAAGGGGAATCTAGCAAAGTCATAGACATACCGTATTTTCACGCATATAACGCGCGCGTTATACACAATTTTTACAAACCGTGCATAACCTTGCGCGTTATCCCCTTTTTTTTTTTTTTTTTTACATAGTTCCCCCCGACGTCCAATTCACCCCCCCGCAGGACTGCTCGCACCCCCACCCCGAAGGACTGCTTGCACCCGCACCCCCACCCCGAAGGACCGCTCGCACCCCCACAGCCTCCCCCCCCATCATGTAGAAGCTGCCTACCGTCGTCCTGCTGCTTCCTCTGCCGGCGGTCCTGCCCCTTCTCTTAGCCCTGCGTCTACGCTGCTTCCTCTTCCGGCGCTCCCGCCCTTTCTCTGACGTCAGAGTACTCATAAAAATCATTAGGTGTTCTCTTAAAGTGCACTGTTTTTTCCTAACTCTAGAAAACAATCGTTAGTAATGGGAAAAAGTGAGGTGATGGGAAACGCCCATATTAAAAATCCCAGACCTAGAAAGACAAAGGGTGCGTTTATTTTTACATTGCCAGTTATTATACTTAATGCCTGTTAGTTATTTGGTTAGACATAATCACTTGTCACGAATCCTTCCTATCTACGTACACTATCTTTCTATAAGAACATAAGAAGTTGCCTCCACTGGGTCAGACCAGAGGTCCATCGCGCCCAGTGGTCCGCTCCCACGGCGGCCCATCAGGTCTGTGACCTGTGAAGTGGTTTCTGACTATTTCTATAACCTACCTCTAGTTCTATCTAACCTATGAACTTCAATAATCTGCTTATATATTTCCTTCATTGCCAATCTAACATAACACTTTCTATTGACTTCCGGTATTTGTTTCTTATCCCTTCTTTCCAATACTCTTTGTCTTTTATATATAAAAACAACAGTGATCCAAATCCTTTCTGTAAATTTTTTTCCCTCTTTCTCAGAAAACAATCTTTTATAATCCAGCAAACTTATATGAAATAAATAATTGTTTAATGAAAGCCTATGGTAACATTGAAACGCAGTTAAAATATATACTTCCTCTTTCAGTCTCATTCAATCTCATCCCCCTCACCCCCCCCAGTTTTTGTTTTTTTTTCCCTCTGGTTTGTGACCACAAAAGAACAGGAAACAAAAACAACGAGAGCAATGCTTTCGCTTTCCCATAAAGTGCCATATATTACACAGGCCAGTACACAAGCAACAGCTAAAATGTAAAGCAAACAGCATAAACGGAAGAACAAAGGAAGCCATCAGGCAGCATGACAAGCTGAAAATAATACAGTAAAACGCAGACTCAGAGCTGTACCAAGGCCAGAAGACCCCTCTTGTCAGTAGCGAAGAAATGAACCCATAAAAACAGAACTAATAAGCCAAAACCCATACAAAATAGTGGCCACACATGATAATACCACTTACACTAATAAAATCCAGGAAGACAACATATCAAGCGTAAATAAAGAAAGCTGGGCAAGGTAAGAAGGTATGTCAGTGAAAGCAACGTCATAAGCAAGCAGTATTGTGACATCATTAGGGGCTAGGTAACACAAAGCACAATGCAGAGAAGAAGTGTATACTTTCTGCTCAACAATGGTAGGAAATATGGGGGCAGAATGAGGAACAGCAAAACAGGATTGTCTAAGTAACGGCTTAACAGAAGACCGGTGAAAAACCAACGGCAGATGGAATCGGGAGGGAGCAGGCAAGAGAAAGAAAGGCTAGGGCTAGGGGCACAAGACAAATAATCATGGCTAGCACTGGCAGCCAGAGAAGTATAAGACAGGGGGATTCCTAATGTCAGCAAGAGTAGCGGGAAATATCAGACATAGCGGGCATGCCTGTTCAAGATGTGGGTTCCCGAGACAGGAACACTGCTTAACCACAGTTTCCTGTAAAGTGGGGGACGGGGTGCATTGCTGTTGAATAGTTTCACAGATATCATCTAATGCCTGAGAGATAGTGGCCCACGTGACAGGAGAGTAACGACCAGTATGTGTTGTAAGAGTGCAATCTGCCTGCCATTGCACCTGGTGTGCAATGGGAGGTAGAGAGATAGGATTAGGGTTAGGAGTATGCGCTGGGGAGAGCAAAGGGGCAGTTGACAGTGGCAGAGAGTGGTACAAACGGGAGGACTGAGACGCTAGCAGCAAAAGTGGAGAAGCATGAGAATAAGGGGGTGGGTCCAGTACAATGGTATCAATGCAGTCATATAGCATAGGAACTGAGGCTGGGGTGGGAGACTGCAGGAGCAGGCAACATGGGAGAAATAAACAATATATCCAACTACAAATTGTACGATTAACAAACTAATGAGTCTAAAAATAAAACTAATAAGGCCTTTACTAACAACATAAGAAAGAAAGAATACTTACAAAATGATGCAGTGTGATCACAGAAGAGCAGGTACCTTTGTAGCAATAGCTCAGGTATGGCCTGAGACCACAGAAACAGCATAACCACCAGTCAAAGCTGGTTCAACAGCGATAGTTTGATATAGCAGAGGAAACGTCAGGCATGGCCCAAGACCACAAGAAATAAAGGAAAGAATTCAACCAGCAATCGAATCAGTGTCTATACGAAGAAAAGAGTGTTGAAAGGAAGTAAACATAAGATTCACAGAGAGATAAAGTGTAAACGGCCGTAAATACTGTTCCGATAGTTTATAGCTATGTTATTCTAGCTACTTTTCCCGCTAGTTCATATTTTGCTCTGGCTACGCTACCCACCAGTTCCTATTCTACTCTGGCTACGTTACCCGCCAGTTCCTATTCTACTCTGGCTATGTTACCCGCCAGTTCTCTAACTACTCTGACTACGTTACCCGCCAGTTCTCTAACTACTCTATGCTTGCTGAAATCAGCAAGCCAAGCGAAAAATGAGCGAGTGAAATGAAACTTATTCTTTTACATGGCAACTGGTGTCACATCTACTGTAATGCCAGGGAAGTGGATCTGAGAAGGATGAGAACATGTCTTAACCAAGAATATAAAAATACATTATTTTGCAAGAATATCCTGTGATGGGCAGGCTTTTACTGGACGATGGCTTGAAGTTGCTGATGTGGTAGATTAAAGGGGCATATGCGGGAGAAGATAGATTTTCTGGTAATCAGGACATGCATATGGTGTGACACAGATATTATGAACCAATTAATAAACTGATGAATGTAATGACGTTTGTAAGTGACCAATAAAAACTAACAATATGATATGTGCCAACGTGGCCTCAAGCTGTCAAGAATTGTATAAGAGACAGCCTTTGTGATTGTGAAAGCAGAACAGACATCAGAGGATCCTCAGGCCTGAAGATCACATTCTGTTACTCTATATGCTGAATGATTTATTCTTGTAAGCTGTTACTGATTTGTTAATAAATATACTTATTGATTGATACCAGTATATAGAGTGTGAGGTCTCTATCTCGGGGTAGGCCTAGACAGCTGGCCAACCTCACCTGCATGACATCATTACTTGTCAACCAATCCATTAACAGGCTGTCCTTAAATTTGGACAAAGAACTTCCTTTTAACATGGAATAAAAGTTTCAAATATCATATTTTTTGTTTACATTCATTTCTGAATATACATTGTTACATATCCATATGCATTATTACATATCCAAAGAAACTTTGAATCCAAACTGCTGAAAAGTTCTTGCCTCTATCAGCACAGAAAAAAAGGAGGGGCTCTTCCCCCCTGCTGTGAGCTTTACAAGAACTGACAGTTTCAAATTTCACAGACATACAAACAGAAGCCTTCCTATACTGGAAAGCGTCTCTGATTCTAACTTAACTATTTCCAGATGTTGCCTTAGGATTTCTCCTTAAAGTTCCTTCAGGTTTAAAATATATAAAATATTGGAAATACACACCATTCTTTCACATATCTTTCATACATACATCATTCGGGGCCCCTTTCATCCACATATCCACACCATATACTTAATTCATATTTAATGCAAGAAAGCTTTTATTCTATGCCCAATATACCCAGCTCAAGCCCATCTGGTATCAATTAGACCATGAGGGAAATGAACAAAGGCACAGAAGGGACCAAACACAAAATGGAGTAAAGCCAAGCAGAAGATACAGAAAGACAGAGAACAAAATGGAGTCATTACCTCAAGATGGAGTTCTTAATATCTCTATGTATGTATGTTATGCATTACCTAATTTCCTCTATGATTCTGCCCCACCTAACACCTCACACAAATAGTGAATTCCCCTTTTTCTATGCTATATATCGGTTTCCTGGTCTTTTGCTTATTATTCTGATTTTTTTTTTCAAAGTTTTAAATGTGTTTGCATGTATATAAGACCCTCTGATCAGAACTAGGCAGGTCTCTGTCACCCCCTGCTAACGCTTCTGCTAACCCAGGCCTCTTCACCTCCGGAGAAATCCACTGAACCTTGGTGAGCTTCTTCATGGCTTCATGAAAGGACTTGGAGGGCTTCTTTTGCCAGTCATGAGAGGGTTAGTTGGCACAGAAGACTGCGACATGTCCTGAGAGATCTGGAGCGCCTTAGTACTAAACTCGGGCAGCTTCTTTCTGTGGAAAAGCTGAAGAGCCGTGGGGTCATTCGCCTCACAGGACAGACTCCCTACTTCTAATTTGAAAATTCCTATTATCATAAGTAATAAGAAATCTCCCCAGAAGAAACCGGCCCATCCTAGACATTTTATTACTGTCAAAACTCTTTCAATAGATAATAATGTACCAAAGGCTCTATTAGATTCCCTTATACCGGTTCCAGTTCTCTATTGTAATGCTAGATCTGTTTGTAACAAACAACAGATAATCAAAGATCTATTATCTGATTTTGATCCAGGTTTCATTTGCATAACTGAATCATGGATCTCCCCAAGACAATATTTTCACTCAAAATGATATCTGCCCTCAGGGTTTTAAGGGCCTCTTTTCCCATAGAAATAATAAAAAGGGTGGTGGGTTAGCTCTCTTATTCAAATCATTTTTTAATGTTCAGCTACTTGAAAAGGCTAGTAGCCCAGAGTTAGAATATTTGCTGGCATCTGTTAAAGATGAATGTTCTCCTAACTGCTTGGTATTCTTCTATTCTATAGACTTCCTATTTCTTGGAATAGATCCTCTTCTTTGGTTTTAGAAATGATAGCTAATGCTACAGTGAAGTTTCATAGACTTTTGGTGATAGGTGACTTAAATTTACATTTAGAAGACCTTACTTACAGACACTCTTGACTTTGTTAATTTTCTCCAATCATTAGCTTTCACATGTTCACCTTCCACCCCTACTCACGAAAAAGGCCACTCCTTAGACATTGTTAGTTTCTTTGATCACACTTCCCAACAGACCTCTATTGATTCTGTTCGCTGGCAATTGGTCTCCTGGTCAGATCATTATCTTGGCAAGTTCTCACTCCCTATTTTTATGTCCCCTATCTCAACTCAACCACCAAAGAAGAAAACTGCTACTTTTTGAAAGAAAGCATGTCCAGAACTCTTTTATCTACCCTCCCTTGCTCTCCCAGGGAAGACTTTATTGATGCAATCTGGTCCAAATGGAATAATTTTTCAGAATCCATTTATCATTCTTTAGCTCCAGTTATCACTAATCAGATTACTGAAACCCAGAAAGCACCATGGTTTTCACCCTCTCACAGAATTGTAAAACAAAATTGTAGAAAGTTAGAAAAGAGATGGAAAAAATCTCACTCTGACTAGGACAAGTTAATATGGCAACGTGCACTTAGATTCTACAATTTCAAACTTAGGAAAGCAAGAAAATCTTATGGCTGTAAAATAGTCAAGTCTTCTAACCAAAGTAGTACTCTTTTCAAGCTTTGGCGTTCTTTGACTACCACTCCCTCCAAATCTGATCATTCTTAATCTCCCTCTGCGGAAATCTTAGCTTGCTTCTTTCAAGATAAAATTGCTACTATTAGACAATCTTTTTCTGCAATCGAAATTGATTATTTTTCTTTTTATCTTAATAATTCTACAGAGGAAATTCCATCCGACCGCTTTTGGCATACATTTGCATCAGTCTCTGAATCTCAAGTTTCAAGACTATGTGAAAGGATGAGTAAATGTAAATGCCTTCTAGACCCTTTTCCATCTTATCTATTCATTAACATATCCTCTCAAGCTATTACGTGGTTGACTGCTTTACTTAATTTCTCTTTAGAAACAAGTCACTTTTCCCATTCTAAGGGCCAAATAATGCTTTCCCCGCTTCTAAAAAAAGATCTAGATCCTACTGCCTCTTCCAATTATCGCTCAATTGCTAACATACCCCTACTGACAAAAATATTGGAATCTATTGTAGCTGGTCAATTTACTGATTTATCTTGACAAATTCTCCCTTCTCCAGCCATTTTAACATGGCTTCCGCTCTAATTTTAGTACTGAAACTTTGTTGATTTCTCTTCTCTCTAAAATTCAACAAATCCAATCCCAAAATAAATATTCCATCTTACTTTAGTTTGATTTATCTGCAGCATTTGATGTTGTTCATCACGATATCCTTCTTCAGTTGCTTTCTGATATTGGTCTTCACCAAATCGTTTTTGATTGGTTTTCCAAATTTCTTCGATACCATTCTTATTCAGTACATTTTAAAGGTAATACATCTACCTCCTGGCAATCTTCCTGTGGAGTCCCTTAGGGCTCCCCGCTCTCACCATTATTATTTAATCTTTACATGACTACTCAATAGTTTTGAGCTGTCAACTTATGAAACTTTACTTACTTATGCAGATGATATCTTTATTTTGATAGAGATAGAGCCGGATAATACTGACTTAGCCTCTAAAGTAAATCTTAGCATCTCCAAAATTCAAATGTGGGCCCAATCTGTTCAGATGAAATTTAATGCGTCTAAGACAAAATTATTGTGGCTAGGCCCTAAACTTGATTGTCTTCCTAGCTCTGTAGCATTGATAATCTGGTTCTCTCCTGCAAATTGAGTTTTCTGCTAAGATCCTGAGAGTTCTTTTTGACTCTTCGCTTTGTTTTAAGGACCAGATTAGCTCTGTGATTAAGAAATGTTTTTTCAATCTATGCATGTTGAGAAAAGTTAGACACCTTTTTCACCAACATCATTTTTCCATTTTGGTCCAATCAATTCTATCTCATCTCGATTATTGTAATGCCCTTTTACCTCGGTATCACAAAAACCTGTCTCCAGATTACAATTAGTCCAGAATACTGCTGCCAGGCTGATTTTTGGGAAGTGTAAGTTTGATCATATGACGCCACTGCTCTTCTAAACTAAACTAAACCGTAAGTTTATATAACGCATCCTCTCCATAATTATAGAGCTCGGCACGGTTTACAAGAGCTTAATATAGGAAGGAACAGTTGAGTATAAGGGGGAAGAGTATAAGAGGTTGAGTATAAGGGGGAAGAGAGCATTACATTTTTGTGAATAGCCTAGTTTTCAGGTACTTTCGGAATAGTTGGAAGGAGCCCAGATTCCGTAGTGGGGCAGTAAGATTATTCCTGAGCCCTGTGATTCTGAAGAGGAGAGATTTCCCCAATTTTCCCACATAGAGGATACCTTTTAGCAAGGGGAAGGATAGTTTAAGTTTTTGGGTGGACCTGGTGATATCAGAACTCGAAGAGTTCCAATATAGTGGAATTAGGGGAGGAAGGATGCCGTGTAGGATCTTACAAGCTAGGCAAGCACATTTAAAATGAACCCTGGAAATTACTGGAAGCCAGTGAAGTTTGGACAGAAGTGGGGAAACATGATCAAATTTGCTTTTTGCGAAGATCAACTTGTCCGCGGTGTTCTGAATTAGCTGAAGTCTTTGAAGACTTTTTTTTAGTTAGACTTAGATAGATGGAATTATAGTAGTCTAGTCTGGAGAGGATGATGGATTGAACAAGGATGGCAAAATGTTGTTGGAAGCAGATCTCACTTTCCTCAGCATGTGGAGGTTAAAGAAGCATGATTTTACCAAGGAGTTGAGGTGGTCATTGAAGAAAAGAGAAGAGTCGATAATGATGCCTAGAACTTTGCTTGAGAACTCAAGCTGCAGTGTGGCGCCAGAAGGCAGTGAGAAGAGGGTAGGCAGCTGTTCTAATTTTGGGCCAAGCCAGAGTAGTTTTGTTTTGGACTCGTTCAGTTTCATTTGTATTGAGAGGGAACAGGATTGGAGTTTCGTTATGCATGCTGTTATGTTCTCGAGAGGTTGGTAAGGATGTCCTCAGCATATGAATAGAGTGTTTCAACCTTCACTGGCTCCCGGTGCATTTAGAGTTCAATTTAAGTGTGCCAGTGTTGTTTTTAAAATTCTTCTTGGTATTTTTACTCCCTTAGTTCCTTTATCTTGGAATCTTTATAGATTCTCTTTTGCAAGAGGCGATCAACAACTTAAGCTTTCCTGCCTGTCTAGTAAAGGTATCAAAAGAACCAAAATTTTTGGCCTCTCTCTGTCCTTCAAGTTCACACAACTTTGGAATGATCTTCCACTTTTCAGGAGAAGTTCTGGTTCCCTTTCTTCTTTTCGTAAAGCTTTAAATATTTTGGTAATTAATTCTTTTTGAGATCCATTCAATATGTTTCTTTCAGCTTAATCTAACTATTGGAAACCAAGTCGAGCTCTCTTAGATTGAAGTCTCTGTATACAAAACCAAGTATTAGATTAGATTCTAAATCATGTATCAATAAGACAAACTTGGGAGAAAATGGCATCGCCGACAACCCAGACTGCATCGGCGACTGATCTGGCATGCTCTATCCCAAAGCCGCTAAGGCACCAGTGTCCACGGCTGCCGCTAAATCCTGTCCATATCCCGACTCCCCTGATGTGAAGAGGCCTGCCGAAGTAGGCGGCAGAAGTGAAGACACATCAGTTGCACAGGAAACCACGTTGCCCCCACCGCCATATTTGAAATCCACGAGGGCACCATCCGAGCAGCCTGCTGGCTCTGTGGTGTAAACAAAATAAATAAATACTTTTCCTCTCTTTTAGGTCCTAGTTCACACTTGCTATCTAACACTAGCTCTGACAGGGTACATTTCAAATCTGACATAATGTAATCACAAAATAGAAAATAAAATTATTTTTTGCACCTTTTGTTGTCTGGTCATTATTCGAATCATGTTGGTTCCATGCTCTGGTTTCTCTTTGTCTTTTGATAACTCGCTTGCCAGGGTCTCCTGCCCATTTGTCGGTTTCTTCTTTCTCAGTGCTAACCATCCATCTTCCATCTCTGCCCTCCCCTTCCATTTCCCTTCCCTCCCACTGAGATCTGGCATCTTTCATTTTTTTCATCTCCATCCCCGCAGCTGCAGTGAAGGACTCCACCATTCCCATATCCACCATCTCTCCTTTTCTCAACTACCCTTTCATTCAGCATCTCTCCCTCTTCAGGGTCCACCATCTCTCCCTTTCTCTTCCCAACTACCCTCCTAACCAGTATCTCTATCCCCCCCTCCACACCATCCCTTGTGTTTGCTGAAGAGATGGAAGTAAGCTGATTGAATTGTGGACTTGAATTTTGAAAAGTTTTCTTTTTGTGAACTTTTTGGATGTTTGACTGCTGGGACACTAATTTAACTTCTGTGATGGTTTGAAGGAAGTAAATAAGTAAATTCTCTGTGTATGCTAGCAGAGGGAAGTATGCTAGTAATTTATTCTGCTTGTTTGGAAGTTGTTTGTTTGTTTTTTTGAGCCAAGATGGCTACTGCAAGCTGAGGCTTGGCTGCAGTGAGGAAATACTTGCAGTGTCCTTCTTAGAGTTGGAAAACCCTGAAGGCTGGAGTAGGATCTGCCCAACATCTGTGTGGTGGGATTTGAGGGTTTATTTTGCTCCTTGTCCTGATAAGGAGCCATTTTTGGCAAGTCCGCCAACCTTCTACAATGAAACTCTGAGGAGAAGGGAAGATCTCTGTCATTGCAAGGTGATAAGTTTTTTTTGTTGTTGTTTGCGTTGAGGATTACAAGAGATTAAGTTTTGTTGCAGTACTACTATAAGGAATAAGACTTACCTAGGACATAAGGTGAACTGTTTTGAGTTCTAACCAGACCAGTCTGATGAGCGCAGCATTATTGAACTGTCAATTAATGTTACTGTTGTTTTGCACTTTTGTTTTTTTTCTTGCATTCTTTTGATCCTGACTGGATAACAAATAAACCTAAATTTATCCTTTTGATACTTACCTGTGAGAGGCTTCTGTTCAGTGTGCACAGTGTAAGCTATCCACCAAAGGACTTCCTCCTGTTTGAGGAAGCATGCTGGGGCTATTTTGTGGTTGTGTGCCGGTCCCTACTATGCCCTAAGGGACGGCCACACTACAGTGTACACCAGGGCCCCCCTCCCCCCCCACCACCGAATGCCTGCATGTTTTGCCCCTTCTTTCTAGTGTCCTCCGACTTCCCGGTCTCACCTTCAAAGCAGCCTGCAGAGGATCACCGGTCAGCTGTAGCGATCCTAGCAGGCTGCCATTGACCTCCGCAGCATGTTCCCTCTGCTGTGGTCCCACCCTATGAGACCGCAGCAGAAGAACGTGCTATGGAGGCCGATGGCAGCCTTCTAGGATCGCTACAACTGACCGACAATCCTCTGCAGGTTGTTTTGTAGGTGAGACCGGGAAGCTGGGAGAGAGATGGTGGAGAATGGGATAGAGGGAAGGAAGGAACAGAAAGGGTATTTTCTCACGGGCCAAATCTAATTACACTGTGGGCCAGATTTGGCTCGCGGACCTGAGTTTGACACTCCTGATGTATGTGTTGAATATTTTAATGCTCAATTCATTCCTATATATTTAATATCACATTGATGATTTGTTTGTTTTTATGCTCTATTTATTAATCTATATTCCAGTGCAATAGGTGAAACATTATTGACAGTAGGGTTATTTCCCTTTAGCCGCTTGGTTGCAGAAGGAATCCACTCCGGATTTTTCATTCTGCCTCTATAGCAGGGGTCTCCAAAGTCCCTCCTTGAGGGCCGAATCCAGTCGGGTTTTCAGGATTTCCCCAATGAATATGCATTGAAAGCAGTGCATGCACATAGATCTCATGCATATTCATTGGAGAAATCCTGAAAACCTGACTGGATTCGGCCCTCAAGGAGGGACTTTGGGGACCCCTGCTCTTTAGTATTTCACTGTCTGTTTAGCTCACTCTACAGTTCTTTCTTTCTGTACACATGTGTGTTCTACTCTCCCCATTACAGTATATTTATTTTTAATTCAATGTAATTTGATGCTTGGAGTGATTTTAAAACTCTGCCTGTGTGAGAATTCAAACTTTGGTCTGTAGCTGACAGGCTGATCCCACTGGGTACCTGTTAGCCAGCTTGCATAGTTTTCTTTGGAGCTCAGAGCCATCCCTGAGGTGATCTCACCTTCTGTTAATCAGGGGTCGAGCGCAGGCTGTTAGATGCCCTTAAGAGGCTTGACGGTGTCTCACAGGGTGCTGACTTTGTCATCGTGCCTCTGCCCGTTCCGGTGCACATCCGTTGGTCTGTAAGGGTGGAGGTGTAGTCAGACATTGGAGCCTGACTAGCAGCACAAAGATAAGCTTTGTTGCAGAATTCCCAGCATTGTGGCAGTGAATATTCTCATCCAGCTACTGTGAGAGAGCTGAAACAGGTTTCCAGCACTTCTAACACTGAACCTGTTGGGTCACAGTGAGTACACTGGCTGACAGCCTGTGAGAGACATAGAGGGAGGTTTGAAAAGTGGGGTTTTGAGTGTTTCTGAATGTTCTCCTATGTTTCTCCTCCTGAAAAATCCTGAAATCGCCATTTATATTGTGTTTGGGAAATGTGAAAAATATTGCGATTTTGGTGCAGATTTTGTGACAGTATTCATCTTGGGGTTTTTTTTTGTGATTTTTATTTTCTAAAGCTCCCTGCTCTTGCAAATTTTGCTTGGAAACTTGCTGGGATGTAGCTCCTGGGCTCTCCTCATGTGGATTCTTGCCAGGATTGAGCATTGTTAGCATTTTTAGAGTGTTTTTGCACCACATGCCATAAGGCTCAGCCTGGGGAGGGCAGCATCCAGCTTAGCCTTTCCCCTGCTGAAGCAAGTGACGAAATGCTCAACTAGCCTGGCGGGGAGGCTTGGCAAGGCTCATAACACATCATTCTGATCTGGACAATTCCACTCAGCCTTTGATAATTCTGTCCGCCAGGTTTCAGATCCTACACAGCCTCAGAAAAGCTTAATTTAGCCACCATAAGGTGACCTATGCCCCGGGAACTGGACACATTTTCAGAATTTTTGATATTTATTGTGCTCTGGATTTCGGACCAATGTGTTGTCCCCCTGCGCATTCCCAATCCACCTACACAATGTCTATCAGTAGTGTTACTACTTTGGTTATGTCCTAGATTCACCCTACCACTTTGCTTGCACTGCCTGACCCTGATCTGGGGGTATCCGGATGCAGATGATTGGTTTGCTGACCCCATTTTTGCAGGTGCAGCACTTTTCAGGGTGGGGATCAGGGACTTTGTGCGGAGGGGTAGTTTGGATCCATTTGGGGTTTTGGGAGCCTGGAAATGCTCTCACGAGCCTCCGCATATTTTAATTTGTGGCTTTGCCAGACCTTCTTTCTGAATCTTTACAGGAGCTCTTTTGGTCACTCAGCTGGCTCCGTCCACTTCTTTCTCCTGGCTTTATGGTATGTGTTTGCAGTTTGCTACCTTCCCTGGTACCCTGATATGTGCGTCTGGTCTTGGAACAATTTGCCTCTCTGAAGGGTGCTCTGAATATTACTAGAGCTATGCCATGCTGAAATTTTCTGGCATGGGAGTGTCAGCAATTTTTGGGTAGCATAGGTGACAAAATGGGCCAAATAACGTTACAAACTGGAATTTGCTCGACCTCTGACAGATTGGTTCGTGGACTCAGCTTCAGTTCGCCCGGACAGAGCGCTCAGGGTTCCAGTCACTGTTCAGACCATGGAGCCAGTACCACCCAACTTCTCGAGCTCAGGCAGATGCTCCATATCCTTTATCGTGCCAAAGAATGGTTCAGAAGAATGGAAGCCTATTCTGGATCTTCAGCACGTGAATGTGGCTCTCAAGATTTCCCGATTCCGAATGGAGACCTTGCGTTCGGTCATGGCAGAGGTGGATCCAGGAGAGTTTCTTGACTCTACTACAACTAATTATTTCTATAGTGCTAGCAGACGCATGCAGCGCTGTATAGAGTCACAAAGAGTAAGAAAACAGTCACTGCTTGAAAGAGCTTACAATCTACAGGCAAACAGGATGTCATGGATACAGTTAAGGGGAATGGGTTGGAGGGCAGAGGAGTAGGGTTAAGGATTGAAAGCTATATCAAAAAGGTGGGTTTTAGTCTGCCTTTAAACAAGGGAAGGGGCTTGACGGAAAAACTCGGGTAATTTATTCCAGGCATAGGGGGCAGCTAGATGAAAGGAACAAAGTCTGGAATTGGCAGTGGAAGAGAAGGGTAACGCTAAGAGTGACTTATCTGAGGAACAGAGTTTCCTGGGTGGTGTATAAGGAGAGAAAAGCGAGGAGAGATAGTGAGGGGCAGCAGAATGAACACACTTGTAGGTCAGCAATAAGATCTTGAACTGTACGTAATGGCAGATAGGGAGCCAGTGAAAAAACTTAAGGAGATGACTGCAAGATTGGTAGAATATGAGTCGCGCAGCAGAATTTTGCACAGATTGCAAGGGGGAGAGGCGACACTGAGGGATACCAGTTAGGAGTAGATTGCAGTTACGAAGCTTGAACAGGGGTCCGGGTAGTGTGCTCAGAGAGGAAGGGGCAAATTTTGGTGGTATTGAAGAGATAGAAGCGACAGGTCTTAGCAACTTGTTGGATATACGTAGAAAATGAGAGGTCAGAATCGAAGACCACTGTAAGGTTACAAGCAGAGGAGACTGGAACAATGACAGTATTATTTACAGAGAAGGAGGAGCAGAGGGTTTAGGAGGAAAGAGTAGCTGCTCAGTCTTGGATAGATTTAGTTTCAGAGGACAAAAGGACATCCAGGCAGCAATGTCAGCCAAACAAGCTTTTTCTTGACCTTTAGGTGAAATTTCAGGTGTAGAAAGGTAGATCTGGGAGTCATCAGCATATAGGTGATACTGGAAGCCATGGGAGGAGATCAGGGCACCGAAGGAAGAGGTGTAGAGAGAGAAGAGGACCTAAGACAGAACCCTAGGGTACACCAATCGCTAGTAGGGTGGCAGCAGAAGAGGACTCGCCAACATATACACTAAAGGTGCATTGAGAAAGGTAGGAGGCAAACCAGGAGATGACAGATTCATGGAATCCAAACAATGACAGCATATCAAGGAGTAAACTGTGATTTACAGTCAGTGGCGTACCTAGCATATGTGATAACCGGGGCCCATCATTTTTTGGCATCTCCCCCCCCATCTGTACGAAAAACATGATTTTTAGTAACAAGCCACACGTCACACAGGAAAAGGCAGCATCTTACATATGCAGTGAGCAATACATCAATACACCCATTGTAAAACTAAACAAGCCAGACTAGTACAGATCAATCCTAACAGAAAACCATGTCTTTCGAACACACAGAACACAGAAAATACCTTTGCCTAGTATGGAATGTCATCACAAACTAACCCCTCCCTCTTTTACAAAACTGTAGTGTGGATTTTAGCCACGGTGGTAACAGCTCTGACGCTCATAGAATTCTGAGCATCAGAGCTGCTACCACCATGGCTGGCGCTAAAAAACGCTCCACAGTTTTGTAAAAGGGGGGATAAAATAGAAATACATAGACAAAGGTTAAATTGAACCAGCAAGAAGCTGGACTCTGCATACAATGCAATTCTCTCAATATCTCCATCTACCACATGCCCATCTTTCTCCCTCACCTTTCAGATTTTGGCAACAAGATCGGCAAGGCTCCCCCCCCCCCCCCCACGATGGCACTGAGCGGCATCGGCGCCCCCCCTGCCCCGCGACAGCACTCAAGTTTGGCCTCCTCCCGGCATCAGCAGAACTTCAGATCGGCAACAAGTGCTCAGTCAAAAGCTTCCCCTGACTCAGCTTCCTGTTTCCGCCCAGGCAGTTCAGTCAGGGGAAGCTTTTGACTGAGCACTTGTTGCCGATCTGAAGTTCTGCTGATGTCAGGAAAAGGAAGCCGAACTTTGGTGCTGTCTCGGGGCTGCTGAGTGCCGTCGCATCCCAGAAATTTTACAGACCTGTCCGGCTGTGCACCCCCCCTAAGGCTGCACCCGGGGCGGATTTCCCCCCCCCCCCCCCGCCCTCCCCCTTGGTACGCCACTGTTTACAGTATCAAAGGCAGCAGACTGGTCAAGAAGGATAAGGATAGAACAAAGGCCCTTAGATCTGGTCATGAACAAGTCACTGCAGACCTTAGTGAGGGCAGTCTCTATGGAGTGTTGGAGGCGAAAACCAGATTGTAGAGGATGGAGAATCTGTTGAGTTGAAAGGAAGTCCAAGTAACGACGGCGAATAGCACGCTCGAGTATCTTGGATAGGAACGGAAGAAGAGAGACAGGGTGATAGTTGAATGGCTAGGAGGGATCCAACAAGGGTTATTTGAGAAGTGGCTTAACCACCACATCTTTGAAGGCAGCAGGGACAGTTGCAGTGGAAAGAGATAGATTGAGAATATGGCATATATGGGAGGGATAACAGTATGTGAGATGGGGGTCGAGCAGAGGGGTAGGAATAGGGTCCGAGGAGCATGTAGTAGATTTGGCTGAAAACAGAAGATGTGCAGTTTCTTCCTCTGTGATTACAGAGAAGGCAGAAAAGTCAGAAGTAATTGATGGAGGGACAAGCGGGTGGGACCAGACAAGAGAAGCTTTCCGAGCTGTTTGGGTGAAGGATGAAGGGGAGGTGCGAGGTTGAAGTTAGAGTGGATGGTGGGTAGGGGAAAAGGATGTGACTTTGTAGTGAACTCAAGGGCGATCTTGCGGACCTTGTCATGGAAGTAATCAGCCATAATCTGGGGAGAGAGAGAAGGAGGGGTTGGAAGTGGGGATGCTTTGAGGAGGGAGTTAAGAGTGGCAAAGAGACAATGAGGGTTGGAAGAAAGGGAGTTTCCGTGTTTCCATGAAAATAAGACAGTGTCTTATATTCATTTGGGGCCCCAAAAATGCACTAGGTCTTATTTTCGGGTAGGGCTTATTTTTTTCTTGCATATAATCATCTCTCCCTTCCTCTTCTTCACCCCAATTCTTCCTTTTTGCTTTCCCCCACATGTGCAACATCTTTCCTCCCCTCTCACCCATCTCCTTGTGCCTTCCCTCTGCAGAATCTTTCTATCCCTCCATCCATCCCATCCCCCTGTGCAGCAGAACTCTTGCCCAGCTTCCATCCTTTCCTCCCTTCCATCCCCCTGTGCAGCAGAACCCTTTGTCCAGCTTCCATCCTTCCCTCCCTCCCATCCCCCTGTGCAGCAGAACCCTTGAGCCCCCGCTTCGCAGCTGAACCACCGATGACCCTCCATTCTTCTCTCCCAACCGATCCCCGCCGACCGCGACCACAGACAGCCCCAGCGAGAAGGCTGTGAAGCAGCCTGTGAGTGCTGCTGGCCCAATGCTCCTCTGCAGCAAGGCATTTATGGTTGCAGTCAGCAGGGATCGATTGAGAGGGAAGGATGGAGGATCAGCAGGGGTTCAGTGGTTCAGCTGTGCAGTGAGGCAGGGGAAGCGGGGCTGCCTACAACTAGGGCTTATATTAAGACCTACCCTGAAAATCATACTAGGACTTATTTTTGGGATAGGTCTTATTTTTACGGCAACACGGAAGTTAGTTGGATGTAGTAGTCTTGCTTGACCCATGTAAGTGCAGAATTAAAGGAGGTCAACATAAATTTAAAGTGAAAAAAGTCAGCACATGTGCGAGATTTAAGCCAAAGGCGCTCAGCACAGCGGATGCAGGAACGTAAGTAACGGACACTGGGAGTGAGCCATGGTTGAGGTTTGGTATACCTGACAGAGCGAGAAACAGGGGGAGCAAGGGTGTCCAGAGCAGAGGAGAGAATAGAGTTGTATGACGAGACAGCCTCATTGACAGACTTGGATAACATAGTGGAGGCAAGGAGAGGTGAAACAGTGGATGAGAGCGTGGAAGGATTGAGGGCTTGAAGATTTTGAAACCTCTTGGAGGTGACTGGGCATGGCGGAGGGGGAGGGTGAGTAATGGTGAAGGATATCAGATGGTGAGCAGTGAGGTAGGGAAGTTAGAGAGAGAACAGTTGGAGAAAAAGACACGGTCAAGGCAGTGACCATCTTGGTGAGTGGGGGTTGTGGAGCAAAGCTGGAAGTCAAATGAGGAGGTTAAGGCAATAAACAACAGCATACTTGTCGGTGGGATCATTGGGGTGAAAGTTAAAGTCCCCAAGAATGAGGGAAGGAGAAGATGAATCAAGGAATCCCAAAAGCCAGGAGCCAAATTCAGTGAGAAAGGAGGAAGGGGACTTGTTGGGGGAGGCGATAAATGACCGTTATCCACAGAGGTAAAGGAGTGAATAGGTGGAAGGAGTGGACTTCAAATGAGGAAAGGCTGTTGGATTAAGGTGGGAGAAGAGATTGGAATCTGCAAGAAGGAGAGAGAAGAAACCCAACACCTCCGCCTCGACCAGTAGGGTGTGGTGTATGGGAGAAGTGGTAGCCACCATGGGAGAGGGCAGCAGCTGCAGTAGAGTCCTCAGGGCAAATCCATGTGTCAGCGCAAGCAGGTGGAGGGACTGAGAGATAAAGAGGTCATGAATGTAGGGCAGTTTGTTGGAGGCAGAATGAGCATTCCATAGGGCACATGAGAAAGGGAGAGAGGAGGATTGAAGAAGAGGAATAGCTATAAGGTTAGGGCAGTTACTCTCTGGATCACAGTGTGTCATACGTGCACATTCCCATTTTTTCCAGCCCACTGCAACTTTTTTTTGTGGTTTCATGTTCTGGGACAGCATTACCAGTTCTCAGCCCTGCCCTTTGGGTTGGCTACAGCGTCCCGGAACTTCCCCAAGGTGATGGTAGTGCTGGTGGCTTACCTGCGGCAGATGAGTCTCTAGGTGCACCCTTATTTGGACGGCTGGCTGATCAGTGTTCCCTCATTGGCTGAGGGATGCCATAAGTTAGAATAGGTGCTCCAGGTGCTGGAAGACCTGGGCTGGATTGTCCACTTAAAAAAAAAAAAATCTGACATCCACACATTCACTCAAATACCTGGGAGTTTTTTTCTCCATGTCAGTGGGCCGCGACTCACTCTATCAGTAACCCAAAGACAGAGACTGTGTGCTCAGATTTCTTCCCTTCTGGAGTGGCTGGCTCCTTCGGCATGAGATTCTCTTCAGGGTCTGGGTTCAATGGTTGCCAGGCTGGATGTGATTTCTTGGGTGAGGGCACGCATGCATTCTCTGCTACATGCTTTGCTCTTTCTATGGGCTCTGCACAGGGATGCCTTGCAGACCCATCTACCTAGGACTTTGGAAGCTCAAGAAAGCATGGCCTAGTGGCTTCTGCAATCGCTCTGCAGAGGCATTCCACTAAACATTGCTTCCTGGATTATGGTGATGACAGATGCCAGCCTTCAGTGCTGGGGAGCTCATTGCAATCGTTGTGCTGTTTGGGGTGTTGGACACCCTCTCAGTGATAGTGATCTAAACTGGTTGGAGCTCAGAGCTATTCGACAAGCTCTGACAAGCTTGCAGCAGATGCTGGAGCCAAGCGGTTTGGATCTTCTCCAATAATGCGACCATAGTAGCCTCTGGCACTCTCCAGGGTTGAACTATGAGTACTCCTCTGGCTCAAGGAGCTAGTCGTCTTTTTCATCAGATGGAGCATCATGTCCTAGCGCTAACGGCAGTGAATGTGACAGGAGTAGATCATGTTCAAGCAGACAGACTGGATCCAGGTGAGTGGGTTCTGTCCCCAGAGGCGTTCCAAGTGATAGTTGGACATTGGGGGAGACCCCACTTTGACTTCATGGCCACAGCAAGGAACCAGAAAGCAGGTCACTTCTTCAGTCGAAGATCCGAGGCTGGAAGCAGGGGGCTCAATGCTCTGGGACACCTGTGGCCTCCGGAGATTCTCCTGTATGTTTTACTCCTTGGCCGATGATTGGCTGAGTCATTCAAAGATCATGACTCATCCAGGCCATGTTATTCTGGTTGCTCTAGATTGGCCTCGCAGACACAGACCCTGGTATGCAGATCTGATGGGGTTGCACAAGGGTCTCGGCCTTAGGCTGGGCGTCTATCCGGACCTTCTCATGCAGGGTCCGGTATCCATGAAGGATCCTGGTCACTTTGTGCTTATGACATGGCTCTGGAGCACATAGCCTTAGAACATAAAGGATATTCTGCCCTGGTTGTTGATCTTCTTCTGAACTCTAAGAAGTCGTCTCCGGTATTGGCTTTGGCTACAGCGTTGAAAGCCATCCAACATTGGTGTGTCCAGGACAAGGTGGTCCCTTATTCAGCTCCAGTCTCACTAATTCTTGTCTTTATTGAAGCTAGTTTGGATAAGGGCCTTACTATGGCTTACTTCGGGTCCAAGTGGTTAGGCTCTCAAGTTGTAGATCCCAGGAGCGTTTGTATTCCTTGGCTTAGCTCGGTATTGTCTAGCCCAGGGGTGCCCACACTTTTTGGGCTTGCGAGCTACTTTTAAAATGACCAAGTCAAAATGATCTACCAACAATAAAATTTTTTAAAAACACAAAGTACCCTGTACACAGAAACAATGTTAATTATCATTTATATTCCGAGGGTATTTCAAAGAGGTCAAGGCACATGACTTTATGCAATGTCACCTCAGTAACAACTATACAAAAATAAACAAATATATCCTCTCCGTTTTTACTAAACCGTGATATCAATTTTTAGCGCAGGGAGCTGCACTGAATTCCCTGCGCTGCTCTCGACGCACATAAGCTCCCTGCGCTAAAAAACGCTGTTGCAGTTTAGTAGAAGGGGGCCATAGTGCAAAATAAAGACAGCAGATATAAATTCTCAAACGGACACAATTTGATCACTAAATTGAAAATAAAATCATTTTTCCTACCTTTGTTGTCTGGTTATTTCACGAGTCTCGAGTTGCACTTTCTTCTTCTGACTGTGCATCCAATATTTCTTCCCTTTTTTCAGCCTCCTGTATGCTTCCTCTCCTCCAGACCTCATTTCCGCCCCTTTCTTTCTCTCTCCCTGCCCCCTTTCTTTCTGCCTTTCTCTCTCCATGCCCCCTTTCTTTCTTTCTGTCTCCCTGTCCCCCCTTTCTTTCCGTTTCCCTTCTGTCTTGCTTTCTGTCTCCCTGCCTGCCTCCTTTCTTTCTTTGTCTTTCTTTCTCCCTGCCCTCCCCCAAGCCACTGCCTTTGGAGAACAGGCCCCCAAACCATTGCTGCCGAGTTCTGAGCTCTCCCTGCTTCCCGACGCGGTAAACAGAACGTAGAAGTGCCGGGCTGACCAGCCGTCCACCCTGACATCAATTCTGACGTCGGAGAACAAGTTCCGGGCCAGCCAATCACTGCCTGGCTGGCCTGGAACTTCCTCTCCGACGTCAGGAGGGGGAAGGCTGGTTGTCATGGCGCTTCTGCGTCCTGTTTACCTTGTCGGGAAGCAGGTACAACGCGAAGGCAATGCAAGTTTATCACAGAGCCTGGGATGGGCTCTACGATCGACTCGCATTGCCTTCGCGATCTACTGGTTGATCACGATCGACCTTTTGGGCACCCCTAGTCTAGCTTTACTAACGCTCTTTTGGTGCCCGTTTGAGAGGCTACTGTCTTGGACTTGATGCTCAAGACCGTTTTTTCCGGTCAACATTACATCGGCGCGTTGTATGTCAGAACAGCAGGCTTTGTCTTACAGGGACCCTTTTCTCCGTATTTCGGAGACGGGGGGGGGGGGTTTCCCTTCAGACAGTCCCTTCCTTTTTTGCCGAAAGTTGTTTTGGTTTTCCATGTCAATCAGGCAGTGCGTTTGCCTAAGGCTGGCAAACGCACTGCCTTATTGACATGAAAATCTGAAACAACTTTTAGCAAAACAGGAAGGGACCGATAAGAGTTCTTCTGCCTTACTTGGAGGTCATCAATGAGTTTTGTCTCTCTGACCATCTATTTGTGCTGAGTCATTTAGATAAGCGGAGCACTCCCGCTACCAAGGCCACGATTTTCAGATGGATCCGTAGGGATTGTCAACGTCAGAGGGAAGGCTTCCAGATGAGGTGTGGGACGTGCAAGGAGCCGCTGCCCACAGCTTTGTGCACTGCATCAGTGAGGAAGAGGGAGCTGGCCTGAAGGTAACACCAGGGGCCGCATAAAATGGCTAGGCGGGAGCAGACCAGAAGGTAAGGTAAGGCATAGCATAGAGGGAGGGAGACAACATAGGTATGTGTGTATGTGTGTGTGGGGGGGGGGGGGTGGAATGATTTTATTTTTGAATTTAGTGATTGAATTTTGTCAATTTTGAGAATTTACATCTGCTGTCAGTGTGCTTTGTGTAGTTTAATTTTGTGGTTAACCATTATGTGTTGTTAATAAGATTATATTGTGTGTATCTATGAAAAATGAATGGAAAAAGTAGTTACAATTAGTATTATTATGGGGGAGGGGTCTGGTGTGGAGTTTGGGTAGAGATGGGTGGGGTCTGGCCCATGACTTAGCCCAGTGTTCTTCAACCACCAGTCGGTGGACCGATGCCGGTCCACAAAATAATTATTTTATTTCTACTGGTCCATAGGTGTAAAAAGGTTGAAGAACACTGGTCTAGAACAGTGGTCTCAAACTCAAACCCTTTGCAGGGCCACATTTTGGATTTGTAGGTACTTGGAGGGCCTCGGAAAAAAAATAATTAATTTCTTATTAAAGAAATGACAATTTTGCATGAGGTAAAACTCTTTATAGTTTATAAATCCTTCCTTTTGACCAAGTCTAAATAATAATAATGTAATTTATAGCTAAAGAGACATATGATCAAGAAACTTTTATTTTACTTTTGTGATTATGATAAACATATCGAGGGCCTCAAAATAGTATTTGGCAGGCCACATGTGGCTCCCGGGCCGCAAGTTTGAGACCACTGGTCTAGAATGTCTCACCTATTGCACTGGAAAAGGAGATTATGTACTTAACCCTGGTAAGCTCTTTTCCAGTAGATATGTGAGATATTCTAGACTCCCGCCCAGTATTTACTGCGGCTGCTTACAGTTTTCATTCTGTTTATGCTTTTTCAAGCCTATGTTAGCAGTTAATGGTATGGTTATGTTAATCTTTGTGCAGAACAAGTTATTTGGGCCTGTTGCTAAAGGTGCCTCTATTTCACATTCTTTGGGTGGCTCTCTGTACTTGGGTACTAACTCTAGAGGGAGCTAAACAGCCAGTGAAGTACTATAGAGGCAGAGTGAAAAATGCAGAGTGGATTCTTTCTACAACCATGTGGCTAAAGGGAAATAAACCTACTGTCTCTAGAATGTCTCACCTATCTTTTGGAAAACAGCTTGCCAGGTTAAGTACATAATCTCCTTTGTTTTAGTATGTTTCAGTAAGTTTTGATGTTAGCATGTATGTGTTTATTACTAATTAGTTCTTTAGACATTAACTGTACTTCTGAGGCAGGCCTTCATGCCGAAACACGGACCGTGTTGGGTCTACAACACATGCTTATAATACAGTGTCCATCAAACAGATTGGTTTCAGCACTTTCAGGACTTTGATCCAACAAGAAATATTGACTGTTTATGGCTTTCAAATCCTGTTTTAATATGCAATTTTTAATTGTCTCAATAAATTTGAGTTATGCTTTAACATACAAGAGCATATCATCTCAGGTTGATGTGTACAGCCCCTTCCCCACTTTTCCTTGTCTCTATTTGTTTATTGTAGGGTAGTGTTCCTTGTTTTGCTGTGTATAATGAAGACACTAACCATATAACCAGGGATTTTGCTCTTTGATGTTTTATAAACTGAAAATTTGGGTGTTTATTTTCCTGCTAATTAGGAGCTCCTTGATCATGAAAAAATCATTGTTATTATGGTTTTTAGTGTAGGGTGCTTTTCCAGGGGAATCAAATATACATATATATTTGCACAGCTGAAATGCAGTCAGCAAGATAGAGACGCAAAATCAGAGACTTGAAGGTAGGTAAAGATGAAGCTAAAAGAGGACTAAGGAAGTGTGTTTTGTTTCCATGATGTTTATCCAATAAACATAATTTTAAAAAACTTATTTACGAGCTCTGTTTGGTAAAAACCTACAATCAGAAGCCCTACATAAAAACCTCAAGAAGGAATGGAGATTGCTGCTAGTTGGCAATATCTTTTTACCACCTTTATTAGGTTTTTCTGTATTTTGTTTGCATCACAGTATAAATAAATGGTTTGCCTGAAAACTCCAGTTTCTTAACTCTTTATCACTATCCCAAATCTGAAAGTAAGTCTGATCGTATCTGTGCTGCTAATTTAAAATGTAGAAATAGCAGCATTCTTTAGCATTTTTCTTTATTTGACTAGCATTTTCTTCCTGCTCTGTTGGATTCCAGGTTAGTGACCATAACATACCATACATTTTCTTCTATACCACAATTTTCCGCTAGGATTCATTTCCGTTTGCAACAGATTTAAGATCAGGACATGTACATTGGATATAGAATTGGGGGAATCAAAGGGTTACAACAAGATTTAGGGACTGGACATGAGGAAAGAACAGGGGTAGGCTCCTGGGACTTTGCTATAAGGAGAAAAGATGGGTCTTTAAGTTTCTTTTTGAAGGTTTTGTACTGGCATTGTTGTCACAAGTGAAGGGGAAGACCATTCCATGTCCTGGGTCACTGGTAAGCAAACATTGAGTTGTGCAGCTTTCCTACGTACGCCTGAAAAAGGGGGGAAGGCCAGTTAGAAACTTGGAGAACCATCACCTAATGGATTTAGTGCCATGATCCTTACCAGGCTTCCACCCTCCCCCCTATATATTAAACCCCTCTATAGCCATAGTCCTTAGAACTTCTTAGGAGCTACAGACTGTTGGTCTTTCCAATACCCAGTATAAGTTCCTTAATTCTACCCACTGAATAAAAGCCTATACCTCTGTCTTCCTTCCTGAGGAGTTGTGATTTCTGCCTGTACAACATCCCCAGCCAGTAGGAGGACAAAATCCAGATCCCAGAATTAAACTGAAGTCTCTTCCAGCAGGTCACATCACTCCTGTTATTTGGCTAGGCCCCTGAGTAGATTTTTCCTGTTTGCTCCTGTGGCCATGATCTTGATTTCCAAAATAATACATAAGAAAACAATAATTTAAGAAAACCAAATATAAACAAAACCAACATAAGCAGAAAGAGAGACATAAGAGACAGCTTGATGTTTTGAGGCAGGTAAAAAAGTCCTGACATTGAGAGCATGTCTCACCCTTACATTTGGAATCCGTCCCTGACTGGAAGAAATAGTTTAGTGGGTGGGTCTTTAATTTTCCTTGAAACTTGCTTTGAGGTACATGTAGTGTAATCTAATGAAATAATTTAATGACATCAAATTTTATGGATTTTTTTTTTTAGGACTTGCAGCACATGTTAATCGTGCAGTAAATACAGACGTGCTTGAATAATGGATTTTGAGAATGGATCTAGTTATGGCTTTCCAGATTTCTGCCAGTCAGACTCAGCAAGTGGAGGAAATGGACAGCCTTACACCTCTGTACCCCCAAAGAGAAAGCGCTTCTGCACAGCCAGTGAGAACAATGCAAACAGTGATGGGCTAATAAGCAAAATGTTTAGTAATGCGCATAGTAAGTAGAATAAATAATTCATACATCTGGTCTATAGCTAAGAAGCCTCCAAAATAGGTTGTCAAACATACATGCACAAAAATTCTACTTTTTGTAACAAATATTTATTTCAATAATGCTTCATTTCTTAGCATCAGCTCCACTACTCTGCACAAATGGGTGTTTATTGTTTATTCATGTACTTGATATACTTCTTTCTCTGAGATCAGGTCAAAGTGGTTTATGTAGGAAAATACAGTAAACAGGTTTGGGAACAAAACACCATAAACTTCTAAAAATGAAACAAGTAGTAAGACGATTGGAAAGGATTTGGCAAAAAATGGGAAAATGATTAGACCGGAATAACTGGAGATCCAAAATAAAAATTTACAAACAATTGATAAAAGAAAAACGTAAAGCATTTTATTCATCTAAAATTGATTCATCTAATATTGGTTCAAAGGGTATCAATACAAAAGAACTGTTCAATTTGGTTACAAATTTATATGATACCACACGCTACACTCATTTCATACACAATATTAAGTTACATCAGAGAAAGGGCGGGACCGCCGGAAGACGAAGCAGCGCAGATGCAGGGCTCACAGAAGGGCCGGGACCGCCAAGAGGAAGCAGCAGGACACCGGTAGGAGCTTCTACGTGATGAGGGGGGGGGGTCGGGAGGCTGTGGGGGTGCGAGCGGTCCTTCAGGATGGGGGTGCGGGTGGGAGTGCGTGCGAGCGGTCCTTCGGGGTGGGGGAGCGGGTGCGTGCGAGCGGTCCTTCAGGGTGGGGGTGCAAGCAGTCCTGCGGGGGGGGGGGGGGAATCGGACGTCGGGGGGGGGCATCAGGCTTTCAGGGTGGGGACAGGACTTCAAGGGGGAGAGGAGAGTCGGGGCGGGGGAAAGGAGAGTCGGGGTGGCCAGAGGAGAGTCGGGGCGGGCGAAAGGAGAGTCGGGGCAGCATGCGCGGTATACGGGTGCGCGCGGTATATAAAATTTTTTTTTTACATATATGTCAGTTTCCCGCGCACTATACCCGTGAGCGCGTTTTACACGGGTGCGCGTTATCTTCGTGAAAATACGGTACATAACTGAGCTTTTCTCTTTTGCAACCAACAAACATAAGAGAAGCTCACACCTGAATTTTGTTTTTCCGCCAGTTAGAGGATGTAAACTTAAACATCATCAATATCTTTTTTTCATATCAGGCAGCATTATGAGGCAAAGATCTAGAACAATTGCTTCTGCTTACTGATACTTATGGGGAATTTAGGAGACATCTAAAAACATATCTGTTTTTGAAGTACCTAGGGAGCTGATTTGTAGAATTTTATCATGCAATAATCGGATCTTTTTAGAGTTTTTTAGTTATTGACTTTTACCTTTTTAGTTTTATTCAATTTGTTGTATTTTTAACCGCATAGAACTTTACGGCCTTGCAGTATACAAACTGTTATTATTATTATTAAACTCATTAATGAAGGTTCAGCAGTCAAACTCCTAAATTTACATAGAGAAATGGGTGGGAAAAGGGAGAGAGAGAAGTAAAACAAAGAAATAAATAAACTGTTCAGATACAGACAGGCTCAATAAAACTGATGATATCCCATGTGTGCCAACCCATAAGCTAATTCAAAGGAAAATTTTTAAACTGAGCCTTGCATTTTTTTAAAGGATGATTCATATCTAATATAAGCTAGTATAGGGGTAGGCAATTCCGGTCCTCGAGAGCCACAGGCAGGACAGGTTTTCAGAATATCCACAATTAATATGTATGAGATGGATTTACATGCACTGCCTGCTTGAGATGCAAATCTATCGCATGCAGATTTATTGTGGATATCCTGAAAATCTGACCTGCCTGTGGCTCTCAAGGACTAGAATTGCCTAACCCTGAGCTAGTAGACATTCCAAAATTTTGTAGCCAAAAAGAAAAATGCTGAATTTCTAGTACATTTGTAATGGGCTCTTTTAGCTGCTAGGAGAACTAGGCGGTGAATGTTTAGAGCAGGGCTGCCCAAGTCTAGTCCTCAAGATCTACTGGCAGGCCAGGTTTTCAGGATATCCACAATGAATATGCATGAGAGAGATTTGCCTGCTGCCTTCTTGGTGTGCAAATCTCTCTCAAGCATGTTCATTGTGGATATCTTAAAAACCTGGCCTGCCAGTAGATATCAAGGACCGGACTTGGGCAGCCCTGGTCTAGAGAATGCAATGAGTGAGAAGTATATGGAATAACCAGGACTGATAAATATGAGGGAATGCAAAATAGTAACATAGTAGATGACGGCAGATAAAGACCCGGATGGTCCATCCAGTCTGCCCAACCTAATTCAATTTAAATTTATTTATTTTTAATTTTTTTCTTCTTAGCTATTTCTGGGCAAGAATCCAAAGCTTTACCCGGTACTGTGCTTGGGTTCCAACTGCCGAAATCTCTGTTAAGACTTACTCCAGCCCATCTACACCCTCCCAGCCATTGAAGCCCTCCCCTGCCCATCCTCCACCAAACGGCCATACACAGACACAGACCGTGCAAGTCTGCCCAGTACTGGCCTAGTTCAATATTTAATATTATTTTCTGATTCTAAATCTTCTGTGTTCATCCCACGCTTCTTTGAACTCAGTCACAGTTTTACTCTCCACCAACTCTCTCGGGAGCGCATTCCAGGCATCCACTACCCTCTCCGTAAAGTAGAATTTCCTAACATTGCCCCTGAATCTACCACCCCTCAACCTCAAATTATGTCCTCTGGTTTTACTATTTTCCTTTCTCTGGAAAAGATTTTGTTCTACGTTAATACCCTTCAAGTATTTGAACGTCTGAATCATATCTCCCCTGTCTCTCCTTTCCTCTAGGGTATACATATTCAGGGCTTCCAGTCTCTCCTCATACGTCTTCTGGCGCAAGCCTCCTATCATTTTCGTCGCCCTCCTCTGGACCGCCTGGAATGCATGGATAATAGTCAAAACATCAGAGGCTATGAACCGTATGAAGTCGACAGAGTGAAAAAATTTGTAATACACGTAAAATGTGATCTTGAAAAGTAAATTGGTAATTAAATATGACTCCTAAGTATCAAAATAATTTAACTAATTGAATGTGCATATTGAAAAAATAAGGAATCTAAGTTGACCGTAGATGAAATCCAGACATCCACCATGTTACTGTCTTTTCTGGAATCAACACTAATTATGAGTCAGGGGTGAAGTTGGAAAGAACAAGGGGAAGATTCTCAAAACCTACCATGCCTTTATTAATTATTTATTTATTTATTTATTATGTTTTAAAGTATAAAGCAAGCATCAACGCTTGTTTAGGCAAAGCGAAAGGAAACAAAATACAAGGTAATATAATATTAATGAAACAAAAACATTCATAACTTCTTCTTAGACCCCAACTTAAAATGCAATGTGGTGGCCCAAAGCAAATAAAGACTTATATATCAAACAAGCAAATCATTATGACAAATAGGCATTAATGGGTATTCTCCTCTAAAAACTTATTGACCAAATCTAACCCTTGGTGATCTTCTTTAAGTCCGTAAATGGTCTGGAACAAAGAATGTGTACTTCAATCCGAGATATTTAATGAGGCATTTACATGGATATGCTAGTTGGAAATTTGCCCCCAAATCCTTTACTTCTTGCCTCATATTTAGGAAAAGTTTCCTCCTCTCTTGGGTTTCCTTGTTGACATCCGGGTAAATCCAAACCCGTTGACCCATGAAAGGAGTCTGTGCATTCCTGAAGTACATTTTCATTATAGCATTTAAATCTTGTTGAAACACAAACGAGACAAGCAGAGTTGCCCTCTCCTCAATATGCACCAACGATGATTCCAAAATATCTGAAATATTGCCTAAGTCCATTTGAGCCTGAGTATGAGGCTCCGTTACATTTACTTTAACACCTTTTTTTTTTTTTGGGAGAAGTTGGTAAGTAGTAAATCTTATTTAATGGCGGAAACATTTCAGGCGTGAAGTTTAAATTCTGTGTAAGAAAATCTCTAAACATTTCAACCGGTGATATATCCAATGTTTTGGGGAAATTCAGTAGTCTTAGGTTTAGTCTTCTGTTAAAATTTTCCAGTTGTTCTATCTTTTTATGTATCATTAATTTGTCTTTTATTAAAGTTTCATTAACAGCTTTTAAAGATGTAATATTCTCATTAACTTGAAGAAACTTCTGATCTGTATCTTTTTTAATATCATCTACTGTTTTAACTAGAGAGTTAACTGTGCCTACCAAGTTAGTAGTTTCTTCTGTAGATTTCTGAATTGTCCCTTCCATTTTCTGGAGCAGTCTCCAAACGTCCACAAGGGAGACCTCCGAGGGAGTTGAAGCAGGGTCTTCAACTCCTAGTTGTTTCCTTTCCACCGCGGTACTGAGTCCGGCTGCACTTCCCTCATGAAGGAGAACTCCTGCAACCACCTGGGTATCAGGGCTTCCTTCAAGCTCAGGCGTCTCTGTCACGGGACACGGAGGAGTAGAGAGGTCGGGAGGGGAGAGAGAAACTTCCGGCTCCGGCATGCCAACCAAGTCCCGAGAAGGCGACGCCACAGCCCTCCGCACTCCAATTTCAGAAGGAGGCTTAGCGGGGAAGTCGAGGAGCATCTGGCGCATCGGCGTGGATGTGTCCGAAGGTAAGGGACCCATTCGGACAGTGCCTTTGCGCTTAATATGAGGCATATTTGCAAAGAAATTCGGGAAACTCGGAGCTCGACCTCAACCCGCATAGCACACCTCCACCATCTTGGGTCCCCCCGTTCCCATGCCTTTAAAGGTCACTAAACGTGTACTTAGCGTGGAAGTATTTTACCGGCCAATACTCAAAAGGTTTCACCATGGTCTTTTCTGAGCTTCCTGGCAGACTCTGTCTTTGCCATGCAAATGTATTACAATGAGGTCATTAACCTTTTCCTATTGTAATAAATTTTACGTTACGCTGTTTCCAATCAAAATTATTTTAGCAAAGTTTTGTATTATTCACCGTTATTTACGGCTACTGTAAACATAATGTAAATAAGTCATAAGTCTGTAAATTCAAATATTTTGTGATCCTGGCTCTTTATTAGTCCATATCCACTGTCTATGTCATTTTTGGAATGTCCCATCATCCGGGACACATGATAGGAAAAGGTTAATATTTAAATGAACAATCTGGGCGATTCTCTATTTTCGTCGGGTGATTCCCTAGCCTCACTAGGCAAAATTTTTCGGTAGGTCTGAGCTGTCATAGTCTTACTTTCTGGTCAGTGCCTTAGCCCAGATTGGCTCAGGCATTGACAGGAAAGTAAGGCTCTTGACAGCTCAGACCTGACAAAAAATTTTGCCCCATCTCTCCAACAACTCCCAACACCCCCGGCAGGAAGGATTCCCACTCCCTCCAGCTGCTGGTGATTCCCACCCTCGTATCTCTCAGTCCCAGGCCGGCTGGAGTGATACCTATTTCCTCTGACCAGAAGGCCTGCCTTTTCAAAATGGCAAGCCTTCGCCTCTCCGATGCATTCTGGGATGTGCCGGGGAGGGGCCTTAAGTGCCTGGGCCAAACTGAGCCTTAGCCCATCTCCAGTGCATCCCAGGATGCATCGGGGAGGGGAAGGCCCACCAGAGGAACTAGGCATTCCTCGGGCCAGCCTAGAACTGAAAGGTGTCTTGGAAGGGGGGATTGTTGGGCATCACTGGCAGTAGGAGAAAGTGGGCATCTTTCCTGGGGGTGTGTTGGGCATCACTAGCGACAGGACGTCAGGGGTGAGACCGCGGCAGAGGCAACGTGCTTTGGAGGCCAATGGCAGCCTGCTAAGTTCGCTGTGCAGGATGCCGTAATTAGGTCTGCGGCGGTCACAGCCTGGAAGATGACATCTCTCGCTGGGTCAGGAAGCAGCCTGTAGGTAAGGCTCTGCCTGTCGCGAGGGCGGGACGCTGAATCTGGATATTGCGGGTGAGTGAGAGAAGGCTTCGGGCGCTCACCGATGCTAGGGAGAACCGTATGGAGCACGGGCATTTAAAATGGTACGTCGAGGTGGGGGTGGGGTGTTTAAAAAAAGTACCTTCACTGCATAAGATGTATGGATATTTCTACCCACTTTTGGGTGGAAAAAAAGTGCGTCTTATGGAGCGAAAAATACGGTATGTCCTTCGCCAGATACGGTCTCCAAAACTGAACACAATTCTCCAAGTGGAACCTTACCAACGACCTGTACAGGTGTATCAACACCTTCTTTCTTCTACTGGTTACACCTCTCTTTATACACTTCTCCCTCTGTATTCGCAGTTTCAGCAATCGTGGTTTCGATTATTTACGGTTTTTAGCTTGCTGGCTCCTCCCCCCCAAATTACATCATGCATAGAGATATCACTGATTCCAAGCATTTACAGAGAAAATCGCTGATTCCCAGCACATTCTTCACTGTATTTTGTCTCTCCTTCAGGAACAGGCTAGTACTCCCATCATGTTGTTCACGGTTTTACCATATTCATGATGTTTTTTAATAGAAAACATCGAATAACATATGAAAAAATTATTCATGTTTTTTTCTGTATTCGTGGGTTTGTTAATCCCCTATCACACTGAATAGGGAGAAGTGTACAGCCCAGCATCCTTCTGGCAGTAGCCACCACCTTGTCACACTGTTTTTTTTGCCTTTAGATCTTCGGACACTATCATCCCAAGGTCCCTCTCCCCGTCCGTGCATGTCAGCTTCTCACCTCCCAGCATATACGGTTCCTTCCGATTATTAATCCCCAAATGCATTACTCTTCATTTCTTTGCATTGAATTTTAGTTGCCAGATATTAGACCATTCCACTAACTTTTGTAGATCCTTTTTCATGTTTTCCACTCCCTCCTCAGTGTCTACTCTGTTACAGATCTTGGTATCATCTGCAAAAAGGCAAACCTTTACTTCTAACCCTTAAGCAATGCCCATCACAAACATATTGAACAGGATCAGCCCCAGCACAGAACCTTGAGGGCCTCCACTACTCACCTTTCCTTCCTCCAAGTGACTTCCATTAATCACCACCCTCTGGCGTCTGTCTGACAACCAGCTTCTAATCCAGTTCACCACTTTGTGTCCTAACTTTAGCCCTTTAAGTTTGTTCAAGAGCCTCCTATGAGGAACCGTGTCAAAGGCTTTGCTGAAATCTAAGTAAATTACATCTAGCATATGTCCTTGATCCAGTTCTCTGGTCACCCAATCAAAAAATTAAATCAGGTTTGTTTGGCACAATTTTCTTTTTGTAAAGCCATGTTGCCTCAGATCCTATAACCCGTGTTCCCAACCCTGTCCTGGAAGACCATCAGGCCAATTGGGTTTTCAGGCTAGCCCTAATGCATATGCATGAGAGAGATTTACATATAATGGAAGTGACAGGCATGCAAATCTGCTCCATGCATATTCATTAGGGCTAGCCTGAAAACCCGATTGACCTGATGGTCCTCCAGGACAGGGTTGGGAACCACTGTTATAACCCATTAGAATCTAGGAAGTTTGCTATCCTTTCTTTCAGCAACACTTTTTTATTATTTTTCCAACAACCGAAGTAAGGCTTAATGGCCTGTAGTTTCCCGCTTCATCTCTGGGACTACTTTTGTGAATAGGGACCACATCCGCTCTTCTCTAATCCCCAGGAACCACTCCCGTTTCCAGAGATTTGTTGAACAAGTCTTTAATAGGACCCGCCAGAACATCTCTGAGCTCTCTCAGTATTCTGGGATGGATCCTGTCTTGTCCCATCCCTTTGTCCACCTTCAGTTTTTCAAGTTGTTCATAAAAACTTTCCTCCGCGAACGGCGCAGAATCTACTCCATTTTCTTGTGTAACTTTTCCAGACAATCTCGATCTTTCCTTTATTCCTATAACGATATAATAGGAATGTGTAATATTTTACAGATGTCACCACTCTTTGATGAATTCAGGAATTAAGGGAGGTCTGTAAATCTAATAGAGATTGTCTAGCTACTAGTGCATGGGTAGCCCCAAAACGCTGCCTGGCCTATACAAATAATTTCCCTAATTTCATTATCTCTTTATCTCTCATTTTATTTTTATGAGACCAATAACTAATTACCTCCCCCATCAATACAGCTTTCACGGTTTCCCAAAACAATAAAACTTCTTCAATATGCCCTTGATTGTCTTGGGCATAATATTTCCCTTAACCAACTAAATATTCCTGATATGTTGTATCTTATATAACTCAATGGAAATTTCAATTTTTTTATTTCCGCCCCCTCCCCTCCCCAAGCCTCAAACTCGTAATAACTTTCACATGATCTGAAATGGCATAAGGTCCAATTTCCGACAAATCAATCTTGGACAGATTGGCCGATGTTAATATTGGTAGGTAATCTATTCTAGATTGTTTTGAATATGCTCAGGATAGATGAATAAAATATTGCTCCATAGGATGTAATAATCTCCAGCCATCAACCAAGTCATGGAGTTGACTAAAAGCTACGAACCCCCATATCATCGAAGACGTATCCTTAACTGTGGGGTGTGATCTATTCTTCTGTGGATCCCAAGCTGTGTTGAAATCACCCTCTATTCCAACTGGACTAGGAGCTACATTTAAAAATAAATTATATAACTGCCTAAAAAAAGCTTTCTCATATTGATCAGGGCCATAAACACTAAAAGGGAGTAGTGACAATGGTATCCCTACTTATCTGGCAACAATTTCTTTGTTATTTCTCAGGTCTACCCTTTCCTTACTGTTCCCTTATTTGTTCTTTTCTTTACTGATTGTAGTTCTCCCCTTCTTCCTCTTGTTACTTTTATTTGTCTGGTGTATGTACGTTTGTTTTTACTGGCATATGTTTTTACTGACATATCCCCCATAATGATATGTTCTGGTTTTAATCAATTGTTTTTATGTCTTTGTATGCTGACAATGAATTTTATTGTACACCGCTTTGAATTTCAGATTAAGCGGTATAACAAATTTTTAATAAACCTTGAAACCTTGAGTGCCCCTCGGGATCAGAGGCCAAGACTTGTATTGATGTATAATACCTTTATGTATTAAATCGCCACTACATATTTCTTACGTGATGCAGATGCTGCCACACACTCTCCCACCCACCATCTATGAAATTTTTGATGTTTGCTATCTGAGACTTTTCTTGTAAAAAGACTATTTGTCCTTTGCTTCTGCAAAGCTTGCAGAAGTTTTGAACGTTTTATTGGTGAGTTAACCTACCTACATTCCAAGCGACAAACTTTATCTACAGTAGGGTAAAACATAGTATAAAGATATGTCAGTGTGTATCTGATGTATTGTGAGGGGAAGATACCTGTCCCAGTCAGCAGGTCTCCCTGCGCAACAAAACCAAGTTCATTTATAAGAATTTTACTCCTCTAGTACTCCTGGGAATAGAATCTTAAAACTTCTGCAGCCCTTCTTCATGCTGCCCAAACCCCCTTCCCACCCACCCTGCAAAGCCCTTCCATTCCATTAATCATACCTCCCCTCCTTCCCCCAACCCATCCAATCTTTATCCCCTATAATAGAGAACTGATCACTCACACACACCTTCCTGCACATCCACGCAATATCTTTATATAATCCCCATGCATTCTCCATAAAACAACCGTTTTGCTATACTTATTAGTTAGATTACCCCATCTTAACTTTCCTTCTCTCTCCACACAGCATTCCATCCTAGACATAACAAACCATCATCATTTATCAGAAGGTATCTTTCCTGGGCCAGTACAGAATGAAGACCTCTTTTTGCCCAACATAAAACCACCTCCAACTGGCCTCTTAATCCAGTTTATAAAACAAAATAGATAAATGTTTGCCAAGCCTATTAAATCCAGGCGATCCAGCAGGTCCTGTCCCATTGTCATTATCTGGGTATCGAGCAAATTCCAACCAGTAAAAGTCCTTCCAAATTCCATGATGAATGTCCATTATTTCTGCCAGGTGCTCCAGACACAAAGTTAAGCAGGTCATATCATTTGGGTCCTGTGATTGAGAATCCCATGTACAGATCTGGGCCTGTCCATCACCGGGGTCACCCATTTCAGATGGTAGAGCTTTTCTGACTCATGAACAATAAGCAAACAATGGAAAGCCCAGCAGTTGCTAATCCCTCCAATCCAGTTTATTCCATTAAGGATTTTCAAAGGTTCATAACCCAATATCAGTCACCATAACCCCAGAATAATTGCCTCTCCGAAATCTATGGTGCTCAGTCATTATGGCTTCCAGGCCTCTCCGACCATGAGCTTAGGGTGGCCCTGCAGCCTGATCCACAGTATTATCCACTTTTTGGCCACCTCCACCAAATCCAGCCATTTGTATTGGACTTCCCAAGTGACTACATCAGGGCAAATTTGATTTTCAGTCCAACCAGTTGACTACATAAAAAAGAAAACATCTTCCTCCTTGCTTCCACCACTGCTAAGTAATCCTGGAAGCAAAGTAATTTGTGGTTTTTATAGTTCAGAGGGACACTGTTGCGAACAGTCTGCAAAATAGCTGCTTTCTCAACATATTTCAATATTTTCATAATGACTATTCTTGGCCGCTTTTGAGATGGATGGCAGGTTCTAGTGCAGTAATTCATAGCGGACTCAAATGAGCTGAGAGATGAAGTTCATGGGCAAACAGAATTTCCAGGAATCTAATCAGTTCACAGTCCAGGACTGATTCAGGCAGCCCCACCATCCGGAGATCATTCCTTCATGCATGGTTTTAAAACTCCTCAAGTTTGTCTTGTCATAAGTGTAAATCTTTGATCACACTGCCTTCGATATTTCCACAGCATCTACACATGTCTCAAGTTTGCTAGTGCACTGTTAGACCAATAAAAAGTCCTTACTGTGCTCCTCCAATATGTTGTGAACTTTTGATAATTTCTCATCCAATGCAACAAAGTGCTTGTCCAGCAATATATTGAGGCCGCCTGTGATTTCCGCCGTGACTTGAGCTACCCAGGCCGAGCTAATAGAGGGGGCTGGATGGCACCGCCATCTTGTCATCTAGGACATATATTTTCTCTTTTTCTTTTCTTAGTTGTTTAGACATCATAGAGACTTAATATCCCTCTCAAGAAGTCCTGTACACCATCCAGTTTCTGCTGGGAGGTGAGAAGCTGATAAGCACAGACGGGGAGAGGGACCTTGGGGTGATAGTGTCCGAAGATCTAAAGGCGAAAAAACATTGTGACAAGACAGTTGCTGCTGCCAGAAGGATGCTGGGCTGTATAAAGAGAGGCGTAGCCAGTAGAAGGAAAAAGGTGTTGATGCCCCTGTACAGGTCATTGGTAAGGCCCCACTTGGAGTATTGTGTTCAGTTTTGGAGACCGTATCTGGCGAAGGACATAAGAAGTCTTGAAGTGGTCTAGAGGAGGGCGATGATAATGATAAGAGGCTTGCACCAGAAGGCGTATGAGGAGAGACTGGAAGCCCTGAATATGAATACCCTAGAGGAAAGGAGGGACAGGGGAGATATGATTCAGATGTTCAAATACTTGAAGGGTATTAACGTAGAACAAAATCTTTTCCAGAGAAAGGAAAATGGTAAAACCAGAGGACATAATTTGGTGGTAGATTCAAAGGCAATGTTAGGAAGTTCTACTTTATGGAGAGTGTGGTGGATGCCTGGAATGCGCTCCCGAGAGAGGTGGTGGAGAGTAAAACTGTGACTGAGTTCAAAGAAGCATAGGATGAACACAGAGGTTCTAGAATCAGAAAATAATATTAAATATTGAACTAAGGCCAGTACTGGGCAGACTTGCACGGTCTGTGTCTGTGTATGGCCTTTTGGTGTGGGATGGGCTGGGGAGGGCTTCAGTGGCTGGGAGGATGTAGATGGGCTGGAGTAGGTTTTAACAGAGATTTCGGCATTGGAACCCAAGCACAGTACCGGGTAGAGCTTTGGATTCATGCCCAGAAATAGCTAAGAAAAAAAAATTAAAAATTTAAATTGAATCAGGTTGGGCAGACTGGATGGACCATTCGGTCTTTATCTGCTGTCATCTACTATGTAAAACTGCTGGATGTGGTAGACAATTACTATGGATTTCTGCTGATTAAAACCAGGATGTTGGGAGGGCCCCAGGAGCAGCAAAATTCAGCTACCTATCTGATCCATTGCATCACGTGACCTTACTTTGTTAATTATTTTATGGGGTAGGTTCTCCCTGTCCACTATCCTTTGCCTCCTTTATTTCCTTTTAATTGAGGTTGGCAATGAGAACTATTTCTATTTGTTTTCTTTACTATTTTATATTCTTTTGTCGTATTACCTTGGGATGGAAGCATTCTGTTTTTAAGAGTTAAAGCCTGAGCTGTAAATAATATATTTATAAATAAAAAAATAAATATTTTGCAGTTTGATTATGCATCTTTTGTATCCCAGATTTCTGTTATTTAGGGAAGGAAAGTGCTTATGTATGCTTTTCTTTTTCCGGAATATGGATTAGAGAATGACACGGGGAAATATTCTGTCCCCGTCACTGCCCCATCCCTGGCCCTCCATCTCCTTCATTTCATCGTCACCGCCATCCCCACCACCCCGTCACCGTCACTGCCATCCCATTCACCGCCCCGTCACCGTTCCCGCAGCATCCATACAAGCCTCAGTACTGCAATATTTAGCTTATTCCTTCCTTATAAATTAAAGTTCTGGCTGCTGAACTGGAGAAAGAGATGTTCAGATGGCAGGGTTTTATTTATAAATTTTTATCAACACAACTAATATACTACTTTATCCTGAAGCAAAAAAGAAAAAGAAATAGAATTTTTTTTTCTACCTTTGTTGTCTGGTTTCTGCTTTCCTCATCTCATTCAATTCCTTCCATCCACTGTCTCTCTTCTCTCTGCGTCTTCCATTTGCTCTGTTACTGTGCCTCTTCTTTTCTCCCCCCCTCCAAATTGGTCTAGCACCCATCTTCTTCCCTCCGCTCCCCCCATAGTCTGGCATCTCTGTCTTATTCCTAGCCAGCATCTTCTCCCCACTCTCTCTTCCCCATTTCCCTTCAGCGTCTTCTCCCAACTCTCTCTTCCCCATCTCCCTTCATCGTCTTCTCCCCACTCTCTCTTCTCCATTTCCCTTCAGCATCCTTCTCCCCACTCTGTTTTACCTATTTCCCTCCAGCTTCTGTTCCTCTCCACCCCACCTTTCCTCCCTTTTCCCTCCCTGCCCCTTACCCTCGTGGCGCTTCCCCCCCTGCAGCGAGAACACCTCTTAGCCGTGATTCCGCGCCCCCCTCTCCCCCGGGACAACTGGCCTGGTCTGACAACTGTGCTGACAAACATCCCTGCCCTTTACCTTCGTGGCCGGCAATTTCTAAACTGCCTTCTTACGACAGCCAGAGCGTTGAAGTTGCATATGGCTGCCGGAAAGGTTGTCTCTGATGCAACATCTGGTTGCGTCAGAGATGACCTCTACGGCAGCCATACGCAGCTTCAACTCTCCGGCTGCTGTAAGAAAGCAGTTTAGAAATTGTGGCCATGAAGGTAAGGGGCAGGGAGGGAGTAGGGAGATGTTTAAATTTGGCGGCGGCAGTAAGGAGGGAGGGAGCGCAATAGGTGACCGTGCGCATTCCCTCTCTTAACTGCGGGGACAAGGCCATTCACCACTCCACGAGGCAGTGAATGGCCTTGTCCCCGTAGCCACGGTGAACACAGGTTTTTCCCACTGTGTCATTCTCTAATATGGATTCTCTATCCTTTCAGATGTAAAACTATGAAGTGAGTTCCACTCCTGAATTATACACCACTATCATAAACTGATATCACAACAGCATTTGTTTAATCTAGATTTGTCCTGGAGTATGCCATAAAAGATGACCATGATTTAAATAAGGACAATTTCTCTGTTTTAGGGAGTCCTTTTGTGTCTATTCAGCCCAACACTGGAGTCTTCCACTCTGAGTGTTGGAAGCCCAATGGCAGTACCCTTTACCATCCTGTCTCCTCCTATCTACTGGTCAATATAGAAAAATATGATCAGATTAGCTTTGGTGATGGTTCATTCTTCATTGGGGATGCATCAGGAGGCTATTTGCAGAAAGAACAAGGTATGACTTGATTGTTCTTTTAACTAAAGTTTGTCTATCAACAAATGTATAATCTGCCATGATTAGTTAAGGTTTTTTTTCATAGTGTCACTTTTACAAATAAAACACATTTTTGGACCAAAGGATGGAAATGTTCTAGTTTTGATTTTTCTTTAGGTGAATTGAAGAGTCCTTTTAGTAAAGCTGACAACGCAGGATGGTGTGGTAAATTTTCCACCCATAGAAAATGACTGGATGTTTGAGCATTTGCCTTGCAGCACTCGAATGCATGGCTTTGTAAAAAGGGGGTTGGGTGAGAGAAGGAATAACCTGGTTTAGAGTAGCAGGCAAAGACCCAGGAAAACCAGGTTTATATTCCTCTGCAGCTCCTTGTGATTTTGAGGAGATCACTTAATCATACAAGGATGAGAAATTATCTAGTATACCTGAAAGTAACTCGCTTTGAATTACCAAAAGTGTGAACTAAATCCAAATCATCTCCCCCAACACACACTCAAATATTATTACTACTACTACTACTTCTACTTTAACATTTCTATAGTGCTACTATAAAAGTGTAAGAGACAGTCCCTGCTCGATAGAGCTTGCAATCTAATTAAAACAGACAAACAGGACAAATAGGGGTTAGCAGGGTGGATTTGATTTAAATCACTACTCAGAAAGACTTGATTTTTTTTTTTTTAAATATTGTCTTTATTAGCAACTGCAAAGGGAACATACAACCAGGTTCAGAACAAGCAGAACAAACAGACTTGATTTAAATTATGGTTTTCTCATTGTATTCATTGCCACTCAGTACTGCCCAAAAAAGGAACATTTGCTTGTTTCAGTGTTTTATTTCTTCATAACAACTGTATCAAAATGACAGTAACATGCGGTAATAATAGCAAACAAAGTTTGGCTCAAATATGACAGTTCCTCAATTCAGTCTTTAAGAAATATGATGAAATCAAAACATTTACTAACCGTTTCAAACATGTTCCTTCTGTCATCTTCATCTAAGCACTTCTCATGATAGTGTTTCATTGGGGCCACCAGTCAAGTGTTTCTTTGTTGCAGTGTTTGTATTTTACACACATGCCTGCCTTGCCCATATGTACAGGAAGTTATTAAAATATTCCCAATTGGGTCTCCTTCACGGCCTACTGTCATAAGTTTTCTCCAAGGAGAGAATACTATGATAAACCTCAAGCTATACACACAAAGATCCAAAGACTTGTGGAGTATTCTGCTCAAAAGGTTTCACTTTAATTTTTGCTGTTTGTCCCTCCCTCCCTCCTCACACTTAGTTCCTTGGGAAGATATATAAACTTAGCACTTAAAGAGGTTGATTCTATGTATATCGATTTACAAAGGAACAATGGGGCTAAGGTTTTTTTCTCAACTCTGTATAATTTATACCATTTTTACTGTGAAGAAGAAGCATATTATCTCTGCAGACACAAGCATTGGTGATATCTTCTAGAAAGAAAAATTGCCTGTGACATTATGAATGGATTAATGGAATTCATATACCAATACATTTAAACATTGCATGAATATACAGGTGGCATTGTCTGAAAACATCCTGACTGCCTTCCATAGCAGGAAGGATTGCAGCTCCAGCAAGGCTGGCTCTCAGTTCCAGATGATTTATGAACCATTTGCTTTCTGATGGGGACCACCTGCCCTGGAGGGGGCAACCACAGCAGCTTAGGCTGGCATCGGTCATGAGTATCACCATGTGTTCATTCTGAGAGGCATACCCCTCAGCAATGCCACCCCCTGGAGCTACCAAAACAAGCTGTACTTTGCCTCTGCAGTCCAGGGGAGCTGCATAGTAACATAGTAGATGACGGCAGATAAAGACCTGAATGGTCCATCTAGTCTGCCCAACCTAATTCAATCTAAAAATTTGTTAGATTTTTTTTTTTCTTATTCTTAGCTATTTCTGGGCAAAAATCCAAAGCTCTGCCCGGTACGGTTCTTAGGTTCCAACTACTGAAGTCTCCGTCAAAGCTCATTCCAGCCCATCTACACCATCCCAGCCATTGAAACCCTCCCAAGTCCATCCTCCACCAAACTGCCATATTCAGACACATACCATGCAAGCCTGCCCAGTACTTAGTTCTTCAATATTTACTATTATTTTCTGATTCTAGATTCTCTGCGTTCATCCCTCGCTTTTTTGAACTCCATCACTGTTTTCATCTCCACCACCTCTCTCGGGAGCGCATTCCAGGCATCCACCACCCTCTCTGTAAAGAATTGCCTTACATTGCTCTTGAGTCTCCCACCCCTCAGCCTCAAATTATGTCCTCTGGTTTTTACCATTTTCCTTTCTCTGGAAAAGATTTTGTTCTACGTTAATACCTTTCAAGTATTTGAACGTCTGAATCATATCTCCCCTGTCCCTCCTTTCCTCTAAGGTATACATATTCAGGGTCTCCAGTCTCTCCTCATACGTCTTTTGGCACAAACCTCCTATCATTTTTGTTGCCCTCCTCTGCATTTTCATCGCCTTCCTCTGGACTACTTCAACTCTTTTTGTGTCCTTCGACAGATACGCTCTCCAAAACTGAACACAATACTCCAAGTGGGGCCTCATCAACAACCAGTACAGGGGCATCAACACCTTCATTCTTCTACTGGTTACGTCTCTCTTTATTCAGCCCAGCATCCTTCTGGCAGCAGCCTCCGCCTTGTTGCACTGTTTTTTCACCTTTAGATCTTCGGACAAGGTCCCTCTCCCCATCCTTGCATATCAGCCTCTCAACTCCCAGCATATACGGCTCCTTCCCATTATTAATCCCCAAATGCATTACTCTGCATTGAATTTTAGTTGCCAGATATTAGACCATTCCTCTAACTTTTATAGATCCTTTTTCATGTTTTCCACTCCCTCCTCGGTGTCTACTCTGTTACAAATCTTAGTATCATCTGCAAAAAGGCAAACCTTTCCTTCTAACCCTTCAGCAAAAAGGCAAACCTTTCCTTCTAACCCAGGGGTGTCAAAGTCGGTCCTTGAGGGCTGCATTCCTGCCGGGTTTTCCCCAATGACTATGCATGAGATTTATTTGCATGCACTGCTTTTATTGTATGCTAATAGATCTCATGCATAGTCATTGGGGAAATCCTGAAAATCCGACTGGATTGCGGCCCTCGAGGACTGACTTTGACACCTGTGTTCTAACCCTTCAGCAATGTCACTCACAAACATATTGAACAGGATCGGCCCCAGCACCGAACCCTGAGGGACTCCACTACTCACCTTTCCTTCCTCTGAGAGACTTCCATTAACCACCACCCTCTGGCGTCTGTCCGTCAACCAGTTTCTAATCCAGTTCACCACTTTGGGTCCTAACTTCAGCCCTTCAAGTTTGTTCAAGAGCCTTCTATGAGGAAGCATGTCAAAGGCTTTGCTGAAATCCAAGTAAATTACTATGTAGCATGATTTTATTGTTAATGTTGCTGGGGTTATGAATTTTGAATTTGAATTATTGCCTGACCCTATAAATCATTTATTCTGAGGGGCTTAAAGTAAAAATGATATGGTTTTATAATTTTGCTTGGAGTTAAAATGTTTTTAGAATTCTGCTTAGAGTTAAGATGGTTTTATAATTATTAATTTGATGGATTTATAAAGGGAATTTCTGATGTGGTCTTTGAGCCAGCAGCCATTTGTTAGAAAGGTGTTACATGTCCCAGTCAATAGAACACAAAAGCAAGGACCGAGCCAGCTGCCTTCAGATAAACAATCCCAGTCTGAACAATAGAAGCTAATTTTTGTGTTAAATTTACAAAAACAAAGGACTGAGCAAACTGCCTTCAGAAGGTGTTAAGCACACCTATTCAGATAAGACAATGGACATGGACCAGAGCTAAACAGAACTGTAACAGGATGTAGATCAAACAGAAGCAAGCCACACCAAAGTCATCTCTGGACTGCAAGATCAATAGAAGCTTTCACACCAAATTCATCTCTAGGCTACTCCAATCAGCAAAAACAATAGAAGCTCATCACTACATTTTTAACCACTCAGACATAGATCCACACTACATTCAGCAAGGACAAGTGACAATGGGCTAGATTCACAAAGCAAACCGATCGTGTACCAATCGGTTTGCGACCCCTTAACGATCAAATTTCCCTCCGGCCTGATTCACTTACCTCTCCTGCGATCCACTTCGAATCTGTGTATGCAAATGAAGTGAAACTCATGCAAAGTGGCTAGGACTCAATTCACAACACCAAATTTCAGATCCGACTGGGCTGGCCGATTACCTGAAGAAGCGATTGCTGGGGCCAGTCGAAAACGTCTTTCCAATTGGAAGCCCTACTCTCTGCCCTGCAATCTCTCCTGCCTGCTTGCCCCGAATGCCGCCCTGCTATGCTCTTCTCCTGCCTGCCCGAACTGCTTGCCTGCCCCGAATTGCTATGATTTCCGGATTGCTATGATGCCTGCCTCGACTCTCCCACCCTTCCCCGCAGTGCAAGCCCATGGTTTTAACCCGCGGGTTCTAAATGGGTTAAAACCACGGGCTCCATTTATCTTTTTATTAGCCTTGGTAACTGGCTGAAAGTGACCGATAGAACTCCGGGCTGCTGTTTGTCGCTTGCTTTAGCTCGTGCATGTGCCTCCATACTATAAGACCGTCTCTTTCCTCCTCCTGCCTTGTGTATCCTCGCTGCCCGATATCACTTCTCAGCCCAGCAGAATAACCCAGATACTACACAGGGTTAGTTTAGTTCCTCACTCTATTTTTATCAGCTGTGAGCTCGAGGAACTTTTTTCTCTCGCGCTCCACATTACAGCAGCAAGGTGAGGGCGGCAGCTGGCAAAAGCGGGACCGGCTTTCTGGCAGCCACGCGGGTTGGGGGTCAGTGGAAGTGGCAGCGTTTGGTTCAGTCTGTGGTAAGGGAGGAGAAATAAGGGCTTGATAGAGCAGGAATGTCGGCGTGCTGTGAATCAACTAGTTAAAAAAAAGTTGCGGCTAGACGGGTCTAGACGCATGCGCAGACCATGCGTCGGGATCACAGACTTGCGATCCGTGCCTGCAGATTGGGGCATTCCTACAGTTGCCTCCATCTGCATATTAGATGTTGAAGAATTTGTCAGACCTGCCCGATTGGGCAGGTTAGTGAATCTGGCCCATTACCCTGTATTGGGACATCCTTTCAAGCCATTGTAATTCAATCATCTCCACTAAAGACCTAGGATTCTATTTTTCGAACAGACTTAGGATTCTATTTTTCGAACATAAAATTTAAGCAAATCCGTTCTCATTTGGGAAAGATGTTCACTCTCCCTTTGGAACCATCCTGGATCAAGCTACAATTCTTCTCCTCCCTGGATCACCATGCTGTTTTACTAGACCATGCGGCCTCTGCTTGTCCTTCTAAGGACTTTTCAACCCATATGTGTGAGTAACTTTGAACTTAGAGAAATTTTGCCTGTGTATGTCTGTTAATTCTTAGCGCAAAAGGTCCCATTTGTAACAACTGCCTACCTGCTTGGTTTTTAATGCTCTTAAATAAATTTTCAGTTTGCTTATAAATGTTCTGGGTCTTGGTCCTTAAATATATATTTAATTGTTATTACAGAGCTGTTTTAATCAAGCGAGCTAACTTCCCCAAATTAATAGTTCTTTATAATATATATCTCTCTAAGCCAGAGAGGGATATATATTATTGGTGAAGTTCCCTTTCATTTAATATAATTTTTATAACGTATTTTAATGGTGTGAAGAACGTGGACTGTAATTAGAACAACACCTAGCATATGTCCTTGATCCAGTTCTCTGGTCACCCAATCAAAAACTTCAATCAGGTCCGTTTTGATACGATTTACCTATAGTAAAGCCATGTTGCCTTGGATCCTGTAACTCATTAGATTCTAGGAAGTTCACTATCCTTTCTTTCAGCAATACTCCCATTCTTTTTCAAACAACCAAAGTGAGGCATACCGGCCTGTAGTTTCCCGCTTCATCTCTGTGACCACTTTTGTGAATAGGGACCACATCCACTCTTCTCCAGTCTCCAGGAACCACTTCCGTCTGCAGAGATTTGTTGAACAAGCCTTTAATAGGACCCATCAGAACCTTTACTTTACTTTTCTGTGAAACAGTTAATGAATTGACAGGTTTTTTAAAGTTTATTTATTCAATTTATAGATATACAATAACAATATCTATATAAAGGAAAAAGAAAGATTACACATGATTAAACAAGAAAATAAAATATATATTCCCTAAGAATTAAGTGATCTCTCTAAAAATAAGTCCTCAATTTAAGAGGAGCAATACACATTCCATCATGGGATCTGATAGATATCAAAATAATATGAAAATTAAGCTTATCAATAGTGCAGTGTACATCTTCTAAATTATTAAGGACTAAGTCTGCGTGGAGGTACTGGGAGGGATTACTCTTTTTCCCTCAAGGAAAAACCGTAACTGAGAAGGGTCAAAGAAAATATAAGAATGTTGATCCAAAAGGATCAAACATTTGCAAGGGTATCTAAGTTGAAATTTAGCACCCAAAGACAATACGGATTGTCTCAATTGCAGGAACTCTTTCCTTCTAATCTGGGTTATCTTTGAAACATCTGGGAAGATATAAATCTTAGAATCCATAAAGGTCACCTCTTTAAGCCTAAAAAAAAGCCTAAGAAGTGCCTCTTTGTCTTGTTGAAAGAAAAAAGTCACCAGAAGTGTAGAATAAGAAATGGCTTCATCCACTGAGGTTTCCAATATTCTTGTTAAGTCCATTGCACTTGTCGAATCAGGTAACGCCTCTGGTTGCAAAGCCTTCTTAGATGTTGGAAGGAAATATATCTTATGTAGAGGTGGAAGTCCAGACTCAGGGTATTTAAACACTTCCTTTAAAAATTTCTTAAATAGGTCTCTAGGAGACATTGCCAGAACCTTAGGAAAGTTAAGAATTCTTAAATTAAGCATTTTGGTATAATTTTCCATATTCTCAACTTTCCTTACTAGCAATAGTCTATCTTGCATTAAGGTAACTTGAGATTTTTGTATCCCTTGAACCTGTTGGTCCAAAGAGTCCACTCTTACCCCCTGTGTCTTCATTCCTCCCTGTAGTTCTTGAATCTTTTTTCCATGGTCCTTGACTAGTGGTAGAGTTCCTGCACAGAGTTGGTACAAGGAATCTAAAGCCTACCAAATAGACTCCAACATGAACTCTGCTGGCCTTTCCAGTGGAGGAATAGCTGGAATCTGTCCTCTCTCTGGCAAAGACTTATCTGCCCTCTCCATGATGAGAGGCCCCCAGGGCCAAGCCCTGTATATCAGGATTGGATTGGATTTCATGAAGTAAAGGATCGAGAGAAAGCACAAACAATAGCAGCGACAACGGGCACCCCTGCTGAGTTCCACGACAGATCCTAAAAGTATCAGAGAGTTCCCCATTAACAAGGACCCGCGCCGTTGGGTCAATATACAACGCTCGAATCGCATTAATAAAGAATAGACCCAGGCCATACTTCCGAAGCACCGCAAAAAGGTAGCCTCATCGTACCCTGTCAAAGGCCTTCTCAGCATCAAAGCTGATAAGCAAAGAGGAACTACCTTCTACAGTCGCCCGCTCCAAAGCCAGCAAAATACGCCGGATGTTCTTAGTCACTGGACAATCTCGGACAAAGCCCACTTGAAACTCTGAAATCACCGATGGTAATACAAGGGCCAAGTGAGTCGCCAGTATTTTCACCATAAGCTTAGCCTCATAGTTCAACAAAGAGATGGATCTATACAAGTCAGGAAAGTGAGGATCCTTACCAGGCTTCAAGGAACAATAATTTGAACCAAGTTCAGATACTGGGGAAGGAAGCCCTTGGCTACACTTATATTGTAAACGTCTGTCAACACAGGAGCGAGCTTGTCAACCAGGAAGTTATAGAACTCGCTCCGATATCCATCCGGGCCAGATGCCTTTCCCAAAGAACTAACCCGTATTTCCCACTCTACCTCCTCAGCAGTAAAGGGGATATTCAAGCTTCCAAATCTCTGGGAGACAAACTAGGTAAATCCATACTATCCAGGTACACCTGCCCATCCAGAACATCTGCTCCTGGGTCTGCATATAAATCTGTGAAAAATGACTGCAAAAGTTCACAAATCTCCACTGGGCGATGATGCAGCGCCCACATGAACATCGCAAAGTGCTGTAATGGTTTCCTGTCCATGATGCACATTCACCTTGCACGCCAGCAGCCGACTACTCTTATCAGCGAAGCGAAACAACTGAAACTTGTAATAAGACCGCGTCGCACCCGGATGTAACAACTCGTTCAATTCCTGTTGTACCTCCAAAAGTTGTGTCTTCAAGCAGAGGAGAGGGACCATACTGACGACGCAACCCAGTAGCTCTGCGTTCCAGAGCCAGAACAGTATGGTGCCGCATAAGCAATAATCTCTCCCCGCAACACAGCCTTCGCTGTCTCCCAATAAAGAATAGGATCGTCTCTATGTTGCTGGTTAGTATGTTTAAAATCATCCCACTGCCGAAGTAAAAACTCCTGAAATCGAACATCACAGTAGAGATAGCATGGAAACCGCCACCTCCGATGACTACTCCGGGATTCTCCCCACGACCATCGAAAACCCACCCAAGCATGGTCAGATATTTCAATAGGACCCATCTCTACCCCTGCACCCGGGGTTGCAAAGTATGCAAAATAAGAACCAGATCAATACGGGATAAAGTCCCATGGGTCCGAGATAAGTGAGAATAGTCCCATTCCAGAGGGTGCAGCGCCCACCAAACATCAAGCAACCCCAACGCAGATTCCAAGGTTCGGGCCCCCATACAAAGCTTGGTAGCCTCCCTGCTCATAGAGGCAAAACAAACTAATCGGGGATCAGGGACCTCATTGAAATCTCAAAGGGTATAAGAAGATGATAGTGAGGTAAATCAACCTTGACAAGTCCAAAACTCCACCTCACACCGTTAGAGAAAGAGATGGATGGCTGAATCTATCGATTTAGAGCAGCCACCTCCAATATATTGTACATTCAAGGTTCAGGTAAACAGTCCTCTTCAAACCATATCAGAAGTAAGACAAACCAAATATATAGGATAATTCAATCATTTATTTTTCTTCCATACAGCAGAGTTACTAGCATGTGCCCGACGGGACCCGTTTCGCCCAAACAGGGCTTTTTCAAGGGTTCACAGTGGTTGCTCTTTCCTCAGCGTCCTCACTTCTTGACTGCTAGAACCCTTGAAAAAGCCCTGTTTGGGCGAAACGGGTCCCGTCGGGGACATGCTAGTATCTCTGCTATATGGAAGAAAAATAAATGATTGAATTATCCTATATATTTGGTTTGTCTTACTTCTGATATGATTTGAAGAGGACTGTTTATCTGAACCTTGAATGTACAATGTATTGGAGGTGGCTGCTCTAAATCGATAGATTCAGCCATACATCTCTTTCTCTAACGGTGTGAGGTGGAGTTTTGGACTTGTCAAACCTCATTGAAATCCCCACCAAGAAGCAAAGGAACGTCACCAAATTGCAAAAGTTGATTGAGAAGCCCCCCCAAAAAATGGGCCGGAGGATTGTTGAGGGCATAGACATTGCAAAACAAGAGAGGCTTATTATTGAGCCTGACCGATGCGATAACATAACGACCATTAGGATCACGGATCACTCGATGGGATTGAAGGGGACCTTTGCGAATCAAGATAATTACCCCACCCTTCCCTCCGAGAGCAGGCGCCTCCAAGTGAGCACCCACCCACCAGGTAGAGAGCTTAGCATTTTCTGCCAATAACAACTGGGTCTCCTGCAAAAAAGCAATAGAGGTTTTAGAGCGATTCAAGCGTTGTAAAATTTTTTATCGTTTTATGGGGGAATGAATTCCCCCTACATTCCACGAGGTTAACGTGTACTCCAGAACAGGGTAGTCAGAGGAAAAGAGCTACAAGAAGATACCTCCTGAAGGGTACCATAAGGGTGTACCAGCCTCCACCCCTCCAGCTTCAGCCAAAGTCCCCCAGTGGAGGCAACTTCTTATGTTCTTAAACATCCCCCCAACCCCATTCCGTACAGACACTCCCCAAAAGAACACAAACAGAGCTCATGTACAGCAAGGAACAAGAGGCCCCCACAAGGAAGACACAGCAAGCCCCAGGAAAGGGTCCAAACCAAGGCCCCAAACAAGGTCCAATAATAGTAGGTGGTCGGGCCCACTAGATGGCTGGGCCCCCCACCCGCTGCTTCCCCTCACACAGGGCCCTCAGGGATCTGCTCCGTGATGAAACGCTGCGCCGCCTCCAAGGTATCAAAATGGTGGGCCCTGCCCAGATGCACCACTCGCAATCGGGCTGAATACTACAAGGAGAATAGAAACATAGAAAAGGGCTATAGCCCACCAAGTCTGCCCATTCCAAATTCCCGCCCTTCTGATTTTACTCCCTTAGAGATCCCATGTGAACATCCCATTGTCTCTTAAAATCTGACACGCTCTTGGCCTCAATCACCTGCAGTGGGAGTTTGTTCCAATGATCCACTACTCTTTCAGTGAAGAAGTATTTTCTGTAGTCGCTATGGAACTTCCCTCCCCTGATTTTTAACGGATGCCCCCTGGTGGTCGAGGATCCCTTGAGGTAGAAGATATCTTCTTCCGACTCTATACGGCCCGTGATATACTTAAATGTTTCAATCATGTCTCCCCTCTCTCTTTGTTCCTCAAGTGAGTACAGCCGTAGTTTATTCAGTCTTTCTTCATATGTGAGATCCCTGAGCCCCAAGACCATCCTAGTGGCCATACGTTGAACCGACTCGATTCTCAGCACATCTTTCCGGTAGTGTGGTCTCCAGAATTGAACACAGTATTCCAGATGAGGCCTCACCATGGACCTGTACAGCGGCATCACTACTTCAGGTCTCCTGCTGACAAAACCTCTACGGATACAACCCATCACTTGCCTTGCCTTGGAGGAAGCCTTCTCCACTTGATTTGCAACCTTCATGTCATTACTAATGATCACCCCTAGATCACGTTCCGTCGTGGTCTTGGCCAAGGTCTCACCATTTAGTATGTAAGTTCTGTGCGGGTTTCTCCTTCCCAGGTGCATTACCTTGCACTTTTTAGCATTGAAGCCTAGCTGCCATGTTGCTGACCACCGTTCTAGCAGCAGTAGATCCTGCGTCATATTATCAGGCAAGGTGTTTTTACCTACTATGTTGCAAAGTTTGGCGTCGTCGGCGAACAGTGATACCCTTCCTCTAAGTCCTTGGGTCATATCTCTTATGAATAAGTTGAATAGAATCGGGCCCAAGACCGACCCCTGCGGCACTCCACTGATCACGCCTGACGTTTTGGATGGGGTACCGTTTACCACCACCCTCTGAAGTCTACCACTCAGCCAATCCTCAACCCATGTAGTTAGAGTGTCCCCTAATCCTATCGACTTCAGCTTGTTCAATAACCTTCGGTGTGGGATGCTATCAAAAGCTTTACTGAAGTCTAAATATACTACATCCAGTGACTCTCCAGCATCAAGTTGTCTAGTAACCCAGTCAAAAAAGCTGATTAGGTTAGATTGGCAGGATCTGCCCTGGGTGAATCCGTGCTGGTGGGGATCACGTAGGTTTTCCTCGTCTAGGATTGTGTCAATATTTCGTTTGATCAGTGTTTCCATGAGCTTGCACACTATAGACGTGAGACTCACCGGTCTGTAGTTTGCCGTCTCTGTCCTGCAGCCCTTTTTGTGGAGTGGGATAACGTTGGCGGTTTTCCAGTCCAAGGGGACTCTTCCTGTGCGTAGGGAAAGATTGAAAAGAACAGATAGTGGTTCTGCCAGGACTTCTCTCAATTCCCTGAACACTCTGGGATGTAGGTTGTCCGGTCCCATGGCTTTGTTTACTTTGAGTCTTGATAGTTCGTAGTAGACGCTACTGGGCGTAAACTCTAAGTCATGAAACGGGTCCTTATGGCTGTCTCCCATCTGAATCTGTGGACCAGCTCCCGGCGCTTCACGGGTGAAGACTGAGCAGAAGTATTCGTTTAATAATTCTGCCTTGGCAGAATATGATTCTACAAGATTACCGTCCGATTTCTTCAGGCGTTCTATCCCATCTTTGTTCCTTTTCCTGTGACTAATATAGCTGAAGAAGGATTTATCCCCTTTCTTAATGTTCCGTGCTAGATCTTCTTCCATTCTGAGTTTGGCCTCCCTGACTGCTATTTTGACAGCTTTTGACCTGTCCAGATAGTCTTTTTCCGCCTCTTGTTTTCCTAAATGTTTGTAGGATGCGATGTTGTGTTGGATGAGCCGGGTACACAGGGGCGAGAACTGGCATTGAGCTTGAGAGACTTCAGCTGAATAGTCCTGAAAGCACAGGATGGCACGATTCTCATACAGCAACTTCTTTCCTTGCCACAACGTTCTCAGAACCTTCACCTAATGCCTGTAATAAAGGAGGCAGCAGATAACTGCCCAAGGGCGGTCCACAGGTTCCTGACGCGGCCCCAGTTGATGCACTCTCTCAATTCGCAATGGGCCCGGGGTCCGCGGCAGAGACAATGTCTCTGGCAACCAGCGCTCGAGAAAATCCTCGAGCTCCGCCTCCTTCAATGATTCGGGCAAGCCGATAAAACGCAGGTTGTTGCGGAGCGATCTGTTTTCCAGATCATCAGTCTGGCTTGCAATGGTGGAGGTATGTGCTGCCTGTTCCTGGGAAATACACTGAACAGAGTCCTCCGCTGCGCTGACGTGCTGCTGCGTCTCCTGGACCTCCGAGGTAAGAGAAGCAAAGCGCTGGTCCAGTGTATCAAGCTTGTCGAGGATACGCTGTAGTTTGTTCCCCCGGAGCTTGGGGCCTCCGGAGACGGGGGCGCCACGTGGTCCGCCATTTTAAGCTCCGTCTGCTTGGTCCACTCCTGAGTCGGTCAGGTGAGTTTGGAAGCCATCTCGCTCCACTCGAACGAACAAGCACTCTCGGGAAGCAGGCGAGGAACACTCCGGTCCAATTCGGGGAAGTAAACGGTGAGGCAAAATGCAGATTTAAAGCCGATCCGTGGTCAGGTGTAACAGAGCTGCTGCAGCAAGCTGCCTACAGCTCCATATTTCTGTCGGAAGTCGGGGCTTTTTTATATTTCAGGAACTCTTAACTCTTTTGCCTTTATTTTCTCCATCCCTAGTTTGGAGAACCATGTCGGTCTCCTTTTTCTCTTGTTTTTATTTATTTTCTTCACATAAAGTTCCGTAGCCATTTTTATTGCTCCTTTCAGCTTAGACCACTGGTTTTCCACTTCTCTTATGTCCTCCCATCTTAACAGTTCTTTCTTCAGGTACTCTCCCATTTTATTAAAGTCTGTACATTTGAAATCTAGGACTTTTAGTATTGTGCAGCCGCCCTCCACTTTAGCTGTTATATCAAACCAAACTGTTTGATGCTCGCTACTTCCCAGGTGAGCACCCATTCGTACATTATATATTCTTCCCATTTCTGAGGACCAGATCCAATGTCGCTTTTTCCCTCGTGGGTTCTGCCACCATTTGTCTGAGCAGAGCCTCTTGAAAGACATCCACAATCTCCCTACTTCTTTCCGATTCCACAGACAGAACTTTCCAGTTTGCATCCGGTAGGTTGAAATCTCCCAACAGCAGCACCACCTCTTTCTTTCCAAACTTTTCTATATTCACAATCAGATCTTTATAAATTTGCTGTGATTGAGTCAGAGGTCTGCGATTGAATCTGCAGGGAGTGACACTGCAGAGACTACCTAGACACAAGGGAGTACTGGAACAGATATATATGAGCTCTCGCCAGGGAACAACCTCCAAGGAGGCCGCCATCGAACCTAGTACCTGCAGGTCCAGGTCGTGGGACTCGTAAGAGCCACAATCTTCACAGTCTGCTTGCTGAGCTTCTGTTTCGTAGCTCAGGATGAAAAACATGGACCTGTTCTGTAACAAATTGAATGCCCAGATATTCCAAGCACTGAATCAAATGAAGGTGACACTTTCAGAAGTTGACTATCCAACCCAGGTTTTGTGGGAGACCCACCACCTGCTAAACTGCATGCTTGTCATCTAGAGAGGGAGCCCTGATCAGTCAATCATCTAGATAAGGATGAACTTGGACACCCATCCTGCACAGGTGGTTGGTTATAGCCATCACCTCGGTAAAGGTGCAGGGAGCTGTGGCCAAACTTTAAGGAAGCACCACAAACTGGAACTGTTGCTACAGAACATGAAATCTTAGATATTTCCTGTGATCCGGAAAGATGGAGTGTAAAGATACACCTCCATCAAATCCTGAAAAGCAAAGAATTCTCCCATAGCCACCACTGCTATGATAGAGCAGACTGTCTCCATGCGAAAGCGAGGGACCTTTAGGGCCTAGTCTACTGACTTTAAATCCAGAATGGGCCTTCAATCTTTAGTGCCTTTCTTGGGCACTGTCAAATCCAGAAAGGCAAGGAATTCTCCCATAGCCACCATCGCTATGATGGAGCAGACTGTCTCCATGTAAAAGCAGGGGACCTTTAGGGCTTCGTCCACTGACTTCAAATCCAGAATGGGCCTTCAATCTTTAGTGCCTTTCTTGGGCACTATGAAGTATGAAGAGTATCTACCGAATCCAATTCTTTGGGAACTGGTTCTATGGCATGAATGTCTGAGTCATTGCACTGTCGCTTGGACTCTGACCTCTGGCCTTCTGGCTGGGGTGTCAAGGAACATATCTGAAGGGGGTCGAGAGAACTCGTTCTTGTGCCTTTCCTGAATAATGTCCATAAGCCAATGGTTGGACAAAATCTGTTCCCATTCTTTTCAGCCTGCTGATTTGAGTGGTGACTGTTGTCCTGGTTACTGTTGCCAAATAAAAAAAATTAAAAATAGCAATTTTGGGGTTTTAGAGGAGGGGGAACCGAATCCTAACCTCATAAACTCTTAAAAATGAAATTTTCAGCCCCCCCCCCTCCGATTTTCCCCATAGGGAATAATGGAAGTACTCACTGTGACTTCGGTGCCTGTCAGCATGTAGCAGCCTGCCTGTACGGAAAAGATTTCCACCTTAAATATTGTCAGAACTTGACCGTCTATGGCAGTGGTTCTCAACCCTGTCCTTGGGACCCCCCAGCTAGTCGGGTTTTCAAGATATCCCTAATGAATATGCATGAGAGAGATTTGCATATAATGACAGGTATGCAAATCTCTCTCATGCATATTAATTAGGGATATCTTGAAAACACGACTGGCTGGGGGGGATCCCCAGGACAGGGTTGAGAACCACTGGTATATGGAAATTTGGCTGCTAGTTCAATGGACCTTGATCACAGACTCCCTGATATCCAGGTGGTTCTCATTCAGGGGCCCCACAACTTGTGCTCAAGCCCCTGATTTAATTAGCAGGAGAGCAACTCCCAGGGAGAACGAACCCTGAGCTCCTGAAGGGACAGCAGGCTACGGGGACTGCGTCCTTTCCCCCGTGGTGTAAGCCCAAGAAGGGGATCTCTGAGTACCAAAGCCACAAAGAAACAAAAAACCCAATGTAAAAATACCCGAAAATATCAAAAAGAAGCAGAGCAGATCAGAACACACCTGAGTTTGCTTGAAGAAGGAAAAACTGAAGAGGGAGAAGAAGGAGAGGAGTTCAAGATCATAAAGTGACACCCTTCTTCAGATTTGCGGTTAGTTGGGAATCAACAGCTAAGGTAAGGACTCCTGTGTATATACAGCAGAATTTAACAATATATCTTGAATAGAAAACTACCAGTTAGCTTAGTGGGGTTTAAAAAAGGCTTGGATAATGTCCTAAAAAAGAAGTCCATAGGCCATTATTGAGATGGCTTGGGGAAATCCACTGCTTATTCCTAGGATAAGAACATAAGAATAGCCTTACTGGATCAGACCAATGGCCCCTCAAGCCCAGTAGCCCGTTCCCATGGTAGCCAATCCAGGTCACCAGTACTTGGCCAAAACCAAAGGTGTAGCAATATTCCATGCTACCAATACAGAGCAAGCAGTGGCTTCCACCGTGTTTTTCTCAATAACAGACTATGGACTTTTCCTCCAGGAACTTGTCTAAACCTTTCTTAAAACCAGCTATGTTATCCGCTCTTACCACAACCTTTGGCAACGCGTTCCAGAGCTTAACTATTCTCTGAGTGAAAAACAATTTCCTCCAATTGGTTTTAAAAGTATTTCCCTGTAACTTCGAGTGTCCCCTAGCAGCATAGAATCTGTTTTGCTTCTTGGGATCTATCTAGGTACTTGGAACCTGAGTTGGCCACTGTTGAAAACAGGATACTGGGCTTGATTGACCTTTGGTCTGTTTCAGTATGGCAATTCTTATGTTCTTATCTTTAGATAGATATATTTTTTTTAAATCCAATATAAATTTAAAAAAAAAAATCCAATTTTTTTTTTTTTAAATCATCAATTTTTATCCACCCTAGGGGTAAGGGAATATCTCACAGAGAGAATGATAAAGCAGACATGGGTACTTTATAGTGAGTGGGAGTTAGGAGTTTAAAGCAGTCTTGAAAAAGTTGGCTTTTAGCCTAGATTTGAATACTGCCAAAAATGGAGCTTGACATTCTGACTCAGGCAATCTTGTTCCAAGGATATGGTGCAACAAGATAGAAGGGACAGAGTCTGGAGTTGGCAGTAGAGAAGAAGGGTACTCGATGAATGGAGTACCTAGAGAAGAGTACAGGGAGAAATAAGAAAGGAGAGATAAAAATATGCTGCAGAGTGAATGCACTTGTAAGTCAGTAAGAGGAGTTTGAACTGTTTGCGGAAATAGATAGGGAGTCAATGAAGTGACTTGAAGAGAGGGGTAATGTGAGCATAGAAATATTGGTGGAATATAAGTCATGCAGCAGAATTTTGAATGAATTGAAGGGGAGAGAGATGGTTTAGTGGAAGACCTGTGAGAAGCAAGTTTGTAGTAATCTAGGTGTGGATAAGGGTTTTGATAGTGTGCTCAGAAAGGAAAGATTGGATTTTGGTGGTGATATAGAGAAAGAAACAACAAGCTTTAGTGATCTGTTGAATTTGAGCAAAGAAAGAAGAGAGAAAAATCAAAGATGACCCTGAGATTGCGAACTGATGAGACAGGAAAGATGAGTGTTATCCACAGAAGTAGAAAATGGGGAAAGAGGAGAGGTGGGCTTAGATGGAAAGCAAGAAGCTCTGTCTTGGCCATGCTCAGATTTAAATGGTGATGAGACATCCAGACAACAATGTCAGGCAGGCAGGCTGAGACTTGGGCCTGGATTCCTGTAGAAATTTCTGGTGTAGGGAGGTAGATCAGCCCTGGTTCTAGCTTTCAAGACATTCCACAAGATGACACCAAGCTACATAGTATCAAAGCTACAAATTTATGTCCCCAACCGATCACTGAGATCCCAAGCAGAAAAACAACTAGCCATTCCACCTGGACACTCACTCACATCTGAAACAGCCTGGAAACGCTCTTATTCCCATTTCATACCCAGATTATGGCACATCATCCCCCCATCTGTCAGATCTTTAAACAGTCTATAGAACTTCAGGAAGGCCTTGAAAACCTTCCTCTTTACAAACCCAGCTCCTTAGCTTACATCTGCATCCCTGACTGACCCTTACGTCGGACCACTGGACCAAAAACCCACCATATTTCAATGACGCATAAACCTACAAAGCTATTTTACTTTGTTAGGCTATATTCATATGGAAAATGATGTAATTTAAACCACCATAGGCTATGTTTTTTCAGAAAATGCTGCAATTTGAAACACCCTATGTCCACTAAGTCTATATCTCCAAATCTGTATGGTATGACTATTCTGTAAAAGCTGAAATTTATACCTCTATATACACCAAGTTTGTTTTTCCCATCAAAGTTTGTCCTGTGTATACTGTGAATGTACTCTTGTAATCCGTTCTGGGCTCCTTTGGGAGGACGGCCTAAATATATAAATAAATAAATAAAAGGTGTCGAGGCTGGCGCAAGCAGCAAGTGGAAGATGCTTCTCATGCCAGTGAACGTTTCAAGAGGCACATGAGGGTTGGGAGGTACTTGTGCAGCAGGGAAGAGCAGGCTACCATCCTGAACACCAACCTTCCTAACTACGTCTGTGGCTGGAAGGGCAGGTAGAATCCAGTAAGTGTTTTTTAAAGAGTGATATAACTACAGCATGTTTGAAGACATCAGGAACAGTTGCAATCAAAAGTGAAAGACTGAGTATTACATAGAAAGGATGATAGAGTGCTGAGTTGTAGATGGGTGGAAATTGGATCAGAGGAATAGGTAGTAAGTTTAAGAAGGAAAGGAAATATGCAGTTCAGTGATTTCAGAAAAGGTGGCAGGGGCTGAAGAAAGGTTGACAGAATAGACTGGGGGAAGGAGGAGATGGAAGTAATCTGTTTCAGAACTCAAGGTTAATCTTGTGAACCTTGTAGTACTCAGCCATGGTCTGGGGAGAAAGTGCAGGGGGGACTGGAGGTGAAGACACTTTGAGTAGAGAGTTCAGTGTGGCAAAGAGACAGCGAGGGTTAGAGCCCAGAGAGTTAGTCAAATGAGTAGTAGTCTTGTTTGTCAAGTAAGAGAACAGACTGGAATGTGGTCAGCAGGAATTTGAAATGTATGAAGTATGCATGAGTACAAAATTTGAACCAAAGATGTTCAGCAGACCGGGCTCAGGAACATAAGTAGTGGCTTTTAGAGGTCAGCGAGGGCTGGGATTTAGCACACCTTATAGAACATGACATGGGAAGAGCAAGGGTATTTGGAGCAGAGGAAAGAATGGTATCATAGAAAGAAACAGCCTTATTGACAGACTTGTATAATATAGTGATTGAGAGGAGGGATGAACCATTGGGGGAGAGAGATTAAGAACATAAGAATAGCCTTACTGGGTCAGCCCAATGGTCCATCAAGCCTAGTAGCCCATTCTTATGGAGGCCAATCCAGATCACTAATACCTGGCCAAAACCCGAGGAGAAGCAATTTTCCGATATAGGGCAAGCAGTGGCTTCCCCCATGTCTTTCTCAATAACAGACTATGGACTTTTCCTCCAGGAAATTGTCAAACCTTTCTTAAAACCAGCTACGTTATCCGCTGTTACTACATCCTCTGGCAAAGCGTTCCAGAGCTTAACTATTCTCTGAGTGACAAAAAATTTCCTCCTATTGGTTTTAAAAATATTTCCATGTAACTTCGAGTGTCCCCTAGTCTTTGTAATTTTTGACGGAGTGAACAATCGATCCACTTGTACCCGTTCTATTTCACTCAGGATTTTGTAGATTTTAATCATATATCCCCTCAGCCGTCTCTTTTCCAAACTGAAGAGCCCTAACCTTTTTAGCCTTTCCTCGTACAAGAGGAGTTCCATCCCCTTTACTATCTTGGTTGCTCTTCTTTGAAACTTTTCTAGCGCCACTATATCTTTCTTGAGATAAGAAGACCAGAACTGAGCTCAATACTCCAGATGAGGTCGCACCTTGGAGTGATACAGGAGCATTATAACATTCTTAGTCTTGTTAACCATCCCTTTTTTAAATAATTCCTAGCATCCTGTTTGCTTTTTAGGCCGCCGCCACACATTGGGTGGAAGGTCTCATTGTATTGTCTACGATCATACCCAGACCCTTTTTTTGGGCACTAATCCCCAAGGTGGACCCTAGCATCTGGTAACTGTGATTCAGGTTATTCTTCCCAATGTGAATCACTTTGCATTTGTCCACATTATATTTCATCTGCCACTTGGATGCCCAATCTTCCAATTTCCTAAAGTCTGCCTGGAATGTTTCACAATCCGCATGCGTTTTAACAACTTTGAACAGTTTAGTGTCATCTGCAAATTTTCTCACCTCACTCGTCGTTCCAATTTCCAGATCGTTTATAAATAAGTTAAATAGCACCGGTCTCAGTACAGACCCCTGCAGCACTCCACTGTTTACTCTCCTCCATTGAGAAAAATGACCATTTAACCCTACTCTCTGTTTCCTATCCGATAACCAATTCCTAATCCACAAATGAACTTTGCCATCTATCCCATGACACTTTAATTTTCTCAGGAGCCTCTCGTGAGGAACTTTATCAAAAGCTTTCTGAAATCTAGATTCACTATATTAACAGGCTCACCTTTATCCACATGTTTAATCACACACCTTCAAAGAAGTCAAGCAAATTGTTGAGTCAAGATCTCCCTCGGCTGAATTCATGTTGACTCCGTCTCATTAAATCATGTTTGTCTATGCGTTCCACAATTTTATTTTTTATAATCGTTTCTACCATTTTGCCTTGAAGTGAGGCTTACCGATCTGTAATTTTCCGGATCTCCCCTGGAGCCCTTTTTAAATATCGGCGTAACATTGGCCACCCTCCAATCTTCAGGTACTACAGATGATTTTAGCGACAGGTTACAGATCACTAACAGCAGGTTAGCAATTTCATATTTGAGTTCTTTTAGTACCCTGGGATGTATACCATCCGGTCCTGGTGATTTATCACTGTTTAACTTGTTGATTTGGCTTAGTACATCTTTCAGATTCACCGAGATTTCTTTCAGTTCTTTCGCATCATCGCCCTTGAAAACCATTTCCGGTTCAGGTAGATCTCTTACATCTTCTTCCGTAAAGTCCGAAACAAAGAATTCATTCAGTCTTTCTGCTATGGCCGTATCCTCCCTGAGTGCCCCCTTTGCTCCTTGATCATCCAATGGTCCCACAGATTCCCTCACAGGTTTTCTGCTTCTGCTGTTCCTTAAAAAATAGTTTTTGCCTCTTTTGCAAGTTTCTCTTCATATTCTTTCTTATCTGTCTTTATCAATGCTTTGCATCTAACTTGCCAGTGCTTGTGTTTTTTATTTTCTTCATTCAGATCCTTTTTCCATTCTTTAAAGGATGTTTTTTTTTTTTTTTTTTTGCTCTAATAGCCTCTTTCATGTCACCTTTTAACCAAGCTGACTCTCATTTCCTCTTCTTTCCACCATTGCTGATACGTGGAATACATCTGGTCTGGGCTTCCACGACTGTATTTTTAAATAACATCCACGCCTTGCTTACAGTCCTAATCTTTGCAACTGATCCTTTTACCTTATTTTTAACCATCTTATCATGATCAATATTTCCCAGTGGACCCAACACAGTTAATTCCTGTAGTATGTCTTGCATTCCACTAAGGACCAAATCTAAAATAGCACCCCCTCTTGTCGGTTTCCGGACCAGTTGCTCCAAGATACAGTCATTTATGACATCTAGGAATTTAACCTCCCTAGCACTTCCCGATGTAACATTTAACCAGTCAATGTTGGGGTAATTGAAATCACTACCAAACACAATTATGTCCTCAATGGAAAATCAGGGGACCCTTGAGACACTGCAAGGCCACACACCCCACCCACACTCACACGGGCTCACACACGCAACCCAATCACTCAAAATAAAGAGAAGAAAAGTGGTGAAAAAGCCTCAGTTCAGTTTCATCTTGCAAAAAAATCCACTTTTTTTTAAGAAAAACAAGGGTTGAAAAACACTTTTACACATGTGGTGTATAATCAAAGGTGGAAAAGCAGGCACTGTAGCAGCCTTCAGGAGAAACCACCCATATGAAAAGGCATGCCAAAATCAGAAAAACAATTTGTGTGGAAAATTCTGCACTTTAACACAAAGTCACCAACAACTTCCACAAAACTTCAAAAGCAGAAAAAAAAAGTTGAACTTAGTTGCCAACAGGGTTAAGGCTGTTCCCAAAGCACTTCCAATCGGTGCTTCACAACTCGGACGCCACAGCAAGTTGAACCCCATGGGGAAATCTCTGTTTTGCTCTGCTGCGTCAGGGGTTGAGGTCTTCTGCATCACAGATGAGAAATCGGGACCCTCCGTACAGAGCACACACAAAGTCCAAACACAAAAGTCCTCTGAATGGGTGTGTAATTGAAATCACCCATTATTATAGTGTTACCCATTTCTCCAGCTTTCCTAATCTCTGAAAACATTTCTTCATCTGTCTGCTCATTTTGTCCTGGGGACAGTAGTATAACCCTACCATTATTTTCCTTCCCTTCCCACATGGAATTTCTATCCATAAGGATTCTACACTGCTACCTATGTTTGTTTTATTTGATTCAATTCTCTCTTTAACATATAGCGCAACCCCCCCCCTTCCAATTTGATCTACTCTATGCTTGCGATATAATTTGTCCCATTGATTGTCCTCCTTCCACCAGGTCTTCGAGATTTATATTATATCTATATTCATTCAGTGCTATATACTCTTAACTCTCCTATTTAATTTTTAAGGTTTTAGCATTTGTATACAGACACTTCAAATTGTGTTTTTTCCTTGCAACTACAGGCTGCTGAGAAGACAGGGAAAAGTTGAGTCTTTTACTCTGCCTTTCTCTTAAACCCTCCTGGCTTTCTTTCACCATTATTGGAATCTGTCTACTGGGACTTCCTAAATATCCTGTTTCAATAGTATCCTGCAAGGATACCTCACACCAAACCATCTGCTCCCGGGCGACTGTCGGCTTTCCCTCATATTTCAGTTTAAAAGCTTCTCTATCTCCTTTTTAAACATTAGCGCCAGCAGCCTGGTTCCATCCCAGTTAAAGTGGTGTCCGTCCTTTCAGAATAAGCTCCCCCTTTCCGAGAAGGTTGCCCAGCTACTAACAAATCTAAATCCCTCATCCCTGCACCATTGTCTCAACCATGAATTGAGACTTTGGAGCTCTACCTGCCTCTTAGGTCCTGCGCGTGTACCTGAGAGTATTTCTGAAAATGCAACCCTGGAGGATCTGGATTTCAGCTTTCTACCTAAGAGCCTAAATTTGGCTTCCAGAATCTCCCTCCCACATTTTCCTATGTCATTGTAACCTACATGTACCAGGACCGCTGGCTCCTCCCCAGCACTATTTAAAATCCTATCTATCTATGTGATGTGTGAGGTCCGCCACTTTCGCACCAGGCATGCAAGTGACCAGGTGATCCTCATGCCCACCAGCCACCAAGCTATCTACATGCCTAATAATCAAATCACCAACTACAACCGCTGTCCTATCTTTTCTCTCCTGAGCAGAAGCCCCTGGAGACACATCCTCAGTGCAAGAGGATATTGTATCCCCTGGTGGGCAGGTCCTAGCTACAGGATTATTTCCTACTTCACCAGGGTGATGCTCTCCTTCTAGGAGACCTCTCTCCTCCAAGGCAGCACAGGGGCTACCAGACTGGAGGTGGGATTTCTCTACAACATCCCTGTAGGTCTCCTCTATGTACTTTCAGCGCTGATAGGGATCATTTCAGAATCTGTTCAGGAATTGAAGTTGGAGACTACTCAGTCCTCGACAGTGCAGTGCTCTCTTATGAGTATCACAGAACTGCAGTCTTCCTGTTTTCCTGACCAACACGGGTCACTGGGAGATGCCGGAAGATCCTCTCAGAGTGGCCAAGGCTATGTCTAAGCTGTATCCAAGGGCAGATACGTTTAATCAGCGTTTTGTTTCTCCAAGGGTAGATTCCTTGGTGGCACAGGTTACTATGCACACTTCTTTTCCCAGTGAAGGCGGTGTGGTATTGAAGGACTCCCAAGACCCAAGACTGCAGAATAGATTTTTGATTCTGCGGCCTCGGGTTTGCGAGCCATAGTATCCTTTGTTGCTAAAGCCTATCACTCTAAGCTGCTTCACAATACTGACGCTATTGTGGATAAAGATCTTCCATTTTTGATTTCTGGAGTGGTCTTTGTAGCCAATTCCCTCTATGACCTGTTCAGGGTTGTGAGTAAGCTCTTGGCTTACTCTTTCTCCCCGCGCCAGATGCTGTGGATCAGACAGTGGTCTGGTGATTCTTCGTCCAAAGCAACCCTCAATAAATTGCCATATAAGGGGCAATTATTGTTTGTGAAGGGTTTGGACAACCTTAAGGCCAAAGTGCAGGAACATAAACCGAAGTCATTGCCGGATAGCAGGCCTTGGGTCCTCTAAGGGGCCTGGGTGTTCCAGTTTTCGTTCCTCCAGAAGTTATTGTCAGTATTCCAGAGGTCCCTCCAGCCAGAGATTTTATCAGAGCACCAGACAAAGGTTTGGTGGGGTTAGGCAACTGTAATCTTTGGGAGCACGTTCTACTTCTTTTTTTAAAATCTTTATTAATTTTCCAAACTAATACAAAGTACCAGGAAATATATTGACATTAATAAACAACATAAGCACTTAAATTAAATCAGTAACCATGCAGAAGAAAAATATCCCTCCCCTCCCATCCAACAAATTAATCAAAGAATAACCAAAAAGATATCTCCCCCCCCCCACCCACCCTATCCTGGACATGTATAAAAAGAAACAAAAAATTTAAACAAAGACAACTATGTTGAAATAACAAAAGATGTCAATGGGCCCCATACCAATTTAAATAATTTGCTATGCCCCAAATATCAGCATTCATCTTTTTGTAGTTGTAACCTAAACATAAACTGGCCCACCAAAACGGAAAGTTAAGGCGGTCGCAATTTTTCCAATTGCGGGTTATCATTTGCATAGCTATCCCTGTCATAATTAGGAAAAGCCTGCATTTGTAACGATCCATGGGAGGCTTAATATACAGCAATGCTCCACATATAATTGCCTCATTCGTCAAAGGGATTGTTAATTCCAGTATGAGGGTAATCTGTCCCCATATTGACTTTCAGAAGCTGAGTATCAAAGGACAATAGAAAAACAAATGATCCAGTGTCCCAATGTCTAAATGACAGTGCCAGCATCTATTAGATTTAGAACTATCTAACTTGTGAAACCTAACAGGGGTCCAAAAAGATCTATGCAACAGAAAAAAACATGTTTGTCTTATAGATGCTGACGCTGTACATTTCATCCTCCAATTCCAAATTTGTGGCCTTCGAGATGCTTTATTTTAATGCTCCAAATGTCTCTAAGACCATTTTTGGGGTTCTTATTCAAGAATTCATGAATTAATTTATACCACCGGGTGGCCTGATGCCCCAGCAAATCTGTCTGGAAGCATAGGACCTGCAAACTATAATGATTTGTGAGATTCTGCCAATCATGGAACCCACTCTGAATGGCTTGCTTCAACTGCAGCCACCTATAATCCTACCAAACCTATCACACCCGCCTCTATTCCCTGTGCATATCTTAATACTAGATCTGTCAGGAATAAAGCTTTTCTAATTAAAGATTGGATCATCAGAAAGCAAATAGCCTGTCTTTTCCTAACTGAAACATGGCTATTTTCTGAAAATGATCCAATAATAATTGATCTTCTACCAGATAATTTTAAAATCCTTACGCTAAACCATGAGGGTAGAAAAGGGGGAGGATTAGCAATTATTCTTAAGGAAGGATTTGAGCTCGAACTATTGGATTCGAAAATGTCCAATCAGTTAGAAATATTAGCCTGTAAAATCAGTAGTAAGGAACTAGAAGAATCCCTATCTTGCATATTATTCTATGTCCCACCAAAAAGCTGGTCAAAAGCCAAAGAGGACTTTTTGTGAATTTGTTCTACATAATTCTATTATTCCTTCCTACAACATCATCGTAGGCGACATAAACATATACCTAGACGAAGAGGACAATCCAGATACGAAAGACTTTAAAAACTTTCTCTCCCTACTCAATTACAACCTCCCTTCACCTACACAAACACATGAAAAAGGTCATCACTTAGATGTAGCAGCTATGTCCACAAAGGAAATTTTAGACCCTGCCATCTCTCTACATGATGGCACCTGGTGTCACGATATCTGGTCTGACCATTTTACTTATTACTTCAAATTAAGCTGGACTCATTTAAAATCTAAAACACATCCAAAGATAAAAAGAGAGCATCACACAAGAGGTTATATTAATCCAGAAGAATATTGGTCACAATATGAACTACAAGTGGAGATAGGTGAAGGAGTCAATTTTTGGGATCACTGGACGAAAACTAGCACATCCATTTTAGATAAAATTGCCCCTAAGTGAAATAGAAAAAGCTGCGTAAATAAATATAACAAATGATTTGACACCGAACTTCTAAAAATGAAACAACTAGTAAGACGACTAGAAAGAACTTGGAAAAAAAACAGGAGAATCGTCAGACCGTAACAACTGGAGATCTAACATAAAAATCTACAAACAATTGATAAAAGACAAACGTAAAGCATTCTACTCTTCTAAAATTGACTTATCCAGCTCTAGCTCAAAAGGAATCAATGCAAAAGAGCTGTTCAACTTAGTTACAAATTTATTTGACACCACACGCTACACTCAACTCGTACCCAATATTAACCTACCTTCAACAAATGATTTAGCATAGCACTTTGATTCAAAAATTAAAAACCTAAGAAACAACTGTTCAACAAATGACACTAATGATCACCAAATAGCTAACATACAAGGAAATGAAATACCAGTAGACATGATCTGGAGTTCCTTTCACAATCCAGAATAGAATAATTATATCAAACTATATAACAAATACTGTAAATCTTACTGCGATCTGGACTCATGTCCCCCAGAAATTATGAAAGTGGCTCCATTAGACTTTAAACTATCTTTGCTGCATTACTTAACCCATAACCTAAAAAATGGAAAGTTCCTCATTACAGTGGCGTACCTAGGGTATGTGGCACCCGGGGCCCATCATTTTTTTGACACCCCCCATGTAAAAAAATATTTTTTGTAATAACCATGAAACGGAATAAATGGTCATAATAGAAACAGGCAGTGAAAATTTTCTTTTATTGAACCTCATATATGTAACCATTATTCCAAACTTAACATAAATTATGTCTGAATTGTCATGACATCAGAAGTACACATGGAGTAGTTGCAGGTGATGCTTGGGACAGTTCTGATTGTGTTAGTTTGGTTTTATGTTTTTTGAATAGAAGGGTTTTTATTTCTTTTTTGAAGGTTTTGTAGTCTGTGGTAGAGGTCAATAGGTTGTAGAGTTGGGGGTCGAGTGTTAGGAGAGGAGGTTGTCGAACAGTTTTTTTTCTTTTGACAAATTTGGTTGGAGGGTGTGTGAATGATGCGTGAATTCTCCTATGTCTGATTGAGGTGGATTGAATTATTTAGCTGAAGAAATTAGTTACCCCCTCCCCATTCCACACACATTAATTATTTTCCATTTTTGTTCCCATTCTAAAAAACACTGATAAGTTCCCAGAAAAAAAATACATTCAAATAAGTGAAAACAAAGGCCCCTACAGATGAGAACATAACATAAGAATAGCCTAACTGGATCAGACCAATGGTCCATCATGCCCAGTAGCCCATTCTCATGGTAACCAATCCAGGTCACTAGTACCTGGTCAAAACCCAAAGAGTAGCAACATTCCATGCTACCGATCCAGGGCAAGCAGACACTTCCCCCATGTCTTAATAACAGACTATGGACTTATCCTCCAGGAATTTGTCCAAACCTTTCTTAAAACCATCAATGCTATCTGCTTTTACCATAACTTCTGGCCACTTCATTTTAAAGCTTAGATCTTTCCTTCTAAACAGAGACCTTGCTAGATGTCAAATACAGAAAGAACAATGTAACTTCACAAGGACTTAGCTGTGCAGGAAATGTGAATCTCCTCATACACCTACCATATAGTGCAAAAATGTGCAAAGGTCTGGTTTTTTTATTTCGATCACTATATAGCCTAAGGCCACACAAGCAGCGCTGTTACAAACATATTCTGAAGGTCAATGCTAAGGTTAACAAAGTTTCCTTCCTTGGACCACAAGGAGATGCTGACAAACCACTGGAAGAGATCCCAAAACAACTACCCAGGCACAACACCCAAAGACCCACTCAGTGTGTGAACCAGTTGAGTGGAGTGGACTAACTGGGGGGGTGGAAATGGGCCCGGAGTTTGCTCAGCAGAATTTCCCAGACAACCTCTTCCTCTCAACACATTGACACGCTGCCACCACCACTAGGAACACCTCACCGGGTAGGCCAGCAATGCTTATAAACTTTATAAAAAATATTATTATATTTTCTTATAAAGCACATATTTTAACTGAACTCTCTGACATCCTCAGCCTTGCCATTCACAAAAATAGAAGGAAGAAAAGTTCCAGTTTCGTGCTGTCTCATGTCCCCGGCCTATACAATATTTTTCTTCTGCAGACCCTTCAAAAGTCTGACCAAATCCTCATTTCACTTGCATTATAAAGTACTGAAGATGCCATCTCTCCCCAATCCCAGGTCCTAAAGTCTAAGTTAGTAGTGCAAACTAGTGCTGCCCGATTCAGGAAAAAAAAATTTCGATTTGATTCAGCCTACTGAATTGGTTTTTAGATTCAATTTTCCTAACCAATTGGGGTGTTTTTTTTTTTTTTTTTTTCAAACATCCTGGTGGGTTTATTTTATAGCTTTTTCACCCCCCTTTGGCTTCTCCTAACTACACTGGCGCTGTGGTGTAAATAAAATAAAGAAACAAAAAGGACTTTTCCTCTCTCTGTTAAATCCTAGCTCACGTTTGCGGTCTAACACCAGCTCTGGCAGGATACACATTTCAAATCTGACATATTGTAATCACAAAACAGAAAATAAAATTAGTTTTTCAACCTTTTGTTGTCTGGTTATTTTTCAAATCTTGTTGGTCCAAGGCTCTGGTTGTCTTAGAAACATAGAAACATAGAAATAGATGGCAGATAAGGGCCACGGCCCATCAAGTCTGCCCACTCCAGTGACCCTCCCCTCTTCTGATAACTTGCTTGCCAGGGTCTCCTTCTTCCTTCTTTCTGCATGCCATCTCTGTCCTCCCCATTTCCCTTCCCTCCCCAGGAAGTCTGGCATCTTTCCTTTTTTCAACTCCCTCCACAGATCCATCTTTTCTTAACTATCCTTTCATCCAGCATCTCTCCCTCCTTCCCCACCACCCCAGGGTCCACCATCTCTCCCTTTCTTTTCCCAACTACCCTCCTATCCAGTATCTCTATCCCCTCCTCCACACCATCCCTTGTGTCCAACTTCTCTCCCTTTCTGTTCCTTCCCTCCCTAAAAACCATGGTCCATCATCTCTCTCCCTCTCCTCTATTTTCAAACCCATTAGTTCTTCCCACCCAAAGTCCGGCATATGCGCGTCTCTTTGAACACCCCCTTCCCTCTGTGTACTTCTACACCAGGGCCCCCCTCCCTGAAGGCCTGTCCCCCCCCTTAAAGGTCTGCATCCCACCCCTGAATGCCTGTCCCCTCCCTTGAAGGCCTGCCCCCCCCCCCCCCCGAAGGCCTGCCTGCTTGGCCCCCTTGAAGGTCTGCCTGCCTGTCCTCCCCTTGAAGGCCTATCCCCCCCTTGAAGGCCTGCCTGCCTGTCCCCCCCTTGAAGGCCTATCCCCCTTGAAGGCATACCTGCCTATCCCCCCCTTTGAAGGCCTGCCTGCCTGTCCCCCCCCCCTTGAAGGCCTGCCTGCCTGTCCCCCTAGCCTGCCTGTCCCCCCCTTGAAGGCCTGCCTGCCTGTCCCCCCCCCTTGAAGGCCTATCCCCCCCTTGAAGGCCTGTCCCCCCTTGAAGGCCTGCCTGCCTGTCCCCCCCTTGAAGGCCTGCCTGCCTGTCCGTCCCCCCTTGAAGGCCTGCCTGCCCCTCCTTTGAAAGCCAGCACCCCTCCCCCCCCGAAGGCCTGCCTGCCTGGCCCCCTTGAAGGCCTGCCTGCCTATCCCCCCTTGAAGGCCTTTTCCCCCCCTTTAAGGCCTGTCCCCCCCCTTGAAGGCCTGCCTGCCTGTCCCCCTGGCCTGCCTGTCCCCCCCCTTGAAGGCCTGCCTGCCTCCCTCCCTTGAAGGCCTGCCTTCCCGCACCACCCTGAAGATCTGATGCCCCGTCCCACACCGATGGACCGCATGCCCCTCTGGCCTCCCCGCACCACCTACGGTAGAGAAGCAGCCTGCAGCAGGATCGTGAAGACAGCGATCTCTGCGCTGCTTCCTCCGCTGCGGTCCCGCCCCTCCTCTGACGTCCAAGGCCGGGAGCACCCCCTCAGGGCTTGCACCTGGGACGAACCTCTGCCACTGCCTCACTAATAACAGTCACATAATAATAACCCCAATTCCAAAAAATAGTAATGAATCATCAGCACTGGTAATCAACTATAGACCAATAGCATCCATTCCATTTAGTGTAAAAATCATGGAGGGATTGGTACATACTCAACTGATGGAATATCTTGATCAGTTCTCTCTCTTACATGAAACTCAATCCAGTTTTAGACCTTTGTTCAGTACTGAGACAGTAATTGCGGCTATCTTAGATAATCTGCGTCTCTTGTTCAGCAAGGGCCTCAATGCCCTGATCATGCAATTTAATATGAGTTCTGCCTTTGACCTAGTGGACCATGGGAAGATGCTACAATGCCTGGAAGCAATTGGCATTAGGGAAGACGTGTTGGACTGGTTCTGAGGCTTCCTCATGTCCTGTACCTTTCAAGTAAGTTTCAATTACGATCTCTCCGATACCTGGAGCAATCTATCTGGCGTACCGCAAGGGTCACTATCCCCATTGCTTTTCAATGTCTACATGTCCTCCACTAGGTGCGCAATTGATCCAGCTGGGGATAAAACTATTCAGTTATGCAGATGACTTTACGATCATCATCCCATTTGCTAATTCTCTCTTGGAAGTTACTCCCAAAGCATCAGAAGCACTAAATTTGATGGAGCAATGGATGTCTGAATTCAAACTGAAACTTAATTCAGAGAAAAATTTTTGTAGCTTCGCCACATCCCCTTAACACCAAAACACCACTATGCATCAATAAATTTAGTTATCCTATTCAGAAGGTATTGGGTGTAACACTAGATCAGTGCCTAACCATGAAAGACCAAGTAGACTCCTTAATCAGAAACGTTTTTTTCACTCTCTGGAAACTTCGATCCATTAGAGCATATTTTGATATGTCAGCATTTAGAATTCTGGTACAATCTCTTATACTGAGTCAACATGATTACTGTAACATCGCCTATTTAGCATTTTCCCAAAAGAATATGCGACGATTACAACTTATACAAAATGCAGCGGTCAAATTGATTTTCGGGCTGAAGAAGTTTGATCATGTGACACCTTACTACCGACAGCTGCATTGGCTACCGATGGAGGCACGCGTAAAGTTTATGTTTGCCTGTTTCTGCTTTAAAGCACTATATGGTCTAGCCCCCAAATACATAACTAACCTTTTTTCCTTCTCAGCCAACAGACATAAGAGAAGCACACACTTGAACTTTGTTTCTCCCCCAGTTAGAGGATGTAAACTCAAAAGACCACCAATACCTTCTTTCACACCAAGCAGCATTATGGGGTAAAGATCTAGAACAATTGCTTACGCCTTCCACTTATGGGGAATTTAGGAAACGCCTAAAAACATATCTGTTCCTGAAGTATCTAGACAGCTGACCCGTTCAATTCTTTCTCCTCAATAACGGTTTCCTTGAACTGTTAACCACTATCTTTCTCCTCTGTTAAGTTCATTCAATTTGTACCATCTTTTAATCTTTGTAAACCGTATATAACTTCACAGTCCTGCGGTATATAAAAAAACTGTTATTATTATTATAATTTTGAGATTTTGAATACCAAATGATTGTTGCAGTCATGAAAAATCAAGCAGTTTCCCATTAGATATAACATCATCTAATGTACGAATGCCTGCCTGCATCCAATGCTTCCAGAAGATCCCAGACCCACCTATTTTAATCTTAGAGTTTAGCCATAGGGATTGATAAGTAGATTTCTCTATTGGAATATCTGTTAATTTATTAATAAATTTTAAAGTTTCCCAAGTATTAAATAAAATACTATTGTCCTTAACATATCTAGGTAACTTGATACTCAACACATGAAACAATCATAATGGGGACCTAATCTGCCACTCTAAGTACAGCCAATCCGGAAGATTTTCCATAAGCTCGGGAAGGATCCAAATCACCCTGACGCAGTATATAGGCCTGATGATACCTATAAAAATTTGGGAAATTTACCTCACCCGCTGCAATTTGGTTTTGTAAAGATACTACGTTCTACTTCTGTCCCAAGGAAGCAGTTATGATGCCAGGCTCTCAGCCATCCTGAAAATTAGAGAGAGGCTCTTGGCGTTTCTATGAGTGGGTGGAAATTGCCACAGATTGTTGGGTGCTGGACATTCTGTGAGATGGGTGCAGACTGGACTCTGCAGTGGGGAGGCCAGAAAAAGAGGCAAAGGTCAGAGGGCCACTGTCCAGAGATCATTGAATCTAGCGGCCATAGTGCCAATTCCAGAGGCTGACTTGGGCTCAGACAGATACTTGATATACTTAATCGTACTAAAGAGAGGCTTCAAAGATTGGAGACCCATCCTGGATCTTAAAGCAGTCAATGTGGCCCTCAATGTGCCACAGTTCAGAATGGAAACAATGAGGTCGGTGATTGCCTCTGTAGCGCTGGTGGAATTTTTAGCCTCTCTGGACTTAACAGAGGCCTATCCTCCTATTCCCATTTTTCCAGTATACAGCCAATATTTGCTGTTCCACGTTTGCAACAGCACCTCCAGTTTGCGGCCTTGCCCTTCAGACTGGCAGCAATGCCTCAGACCTTTATCAAAATGATTGTGGTTGTAGCAGTCCACCTGCACAGACTTGATATCTGAGTACATCTGTATCTGGATGACTGGCTCATCAGAGCCCAGTTGGAGACAGAAGGACACTAAGTAGTCCAGTTGCTGCAGAGAGGCTAGGTATTCAATTTTCAGAAGAGTCATCTCATTCTGACGCAAAACCTAGAATACCTGGGAGTCTGTTTCGCCATGGGAATGAATATGGTCTTTCTTCCAGAGTATCGGAAGGAGAAGATCTGCCAGTAGATATCTGAACACTCGCACCTCAACAGCCTTGCGATATTTGCAGGTTCTGGGTCGATGGTCGCAACCATAGATGTAGTCCCCTGGGCAAGAGCTCACTTGCACCTGCTTCAGGAAGTACTGATCTCCCATTGGAATCTGCAAAAGGATCCGCTGCATCTAATAATAATAATAACTTTATTCTTCTATACCGCCGTAGTCGAAAGACTTCTAGGTGGTTCACATTCGAAGAAGGCTGGACAATCTGAATTACAGGATGCAAGAAGTGAGGGTTACATAAGAAATAGATAGAGGACAGCAAATTACATCGAGGTAGAGAGAGGGGGAATATATCATTGTGAGTGGAGAGGCTTCTGTTTAGGAGATATTTGTCAAAGGGCTTCTGTTTAGGAAATGATTTAATTGATTTTCAGAATGCGCCGTAGGTCAGACTGGCTCTATTTATGTAGTTATCCAGCCAGGACTGCTGTCTGCCATGAAGGTCCTGTCCAAAAAGGATTTGTATTTGCAGCCTGTGATCTTTGGGTATGTAAAGATGTTTCGGTTTCTGGTTGGTCGTGTGGGGTTGTGTAATATGAAGTGTGGTAGCGGGTAGTAAGACGCTAGACCCCAGACCAGCTTGAAACAAATACAGGCAAATTTGAACAGAAAACGTGCCTCCATTGGCAACCAGTGCAACTTTTTGTAGTAAGGGCTGATGTGGTCGTTTTTCCTCAATCCGAAGATCAACCGAACTGCAGTGTTTTGCACTATTCTTAATTTTTGTACTTTTTTGGGGGGATACCTAGATAAACAATGTTGCAGTAGTCCAGCGTTGATAGGATCAGAGACTGCACCAGTAGTCTAAAGGACGTAGCGTCAAAGTATTTTTTAATGGTCCTTAGTTTCCAGAGTGTACAAAAGCATTTCTCTTGGAAGATGGAGGCACGTCGCAGTCTAGCCTGGTGGTTGAATCCACTCTCTCCAGGGGAGTGCCCTCTGGATCTTCACATGGGTGACCTTGGTGATGGACACCAGTCTTTATGGCTAGGGGGCTCTTTGCGCAGACCATCCAGTTCAGGGACGGTGGTCTTCTGAGAGAAAGTGGTAGATCAATCGCTTGGAGCTTCTGGCGATTCAGCTGGCTGTCCTACACTTCGAGAGTACACTCCAGAACAAAGTGGTTTGAGTCTTCTCAGACAATGCTATAGCGGTAGCCTATGTCATGCGCCAAGAGGGCACCAGGAATGCACTTCTATAGTGGGAGGCTCAAATGCTATTTTACTGGGCAGAAAATCATCTTCTAAATCTTTCGTTGGCAGGAGTAGACAATGTGCAACCGGATTTTCTTAGTCAACAAACTGAATCCTGGGGAATGTTCACAGTCCCAGAGAGCCTTCATGTGTATAGTAATAATAATAATAATAACAACAATTTATATACCACAGAACCGTGAAGTTCTATGCGGTTTACAATGATTAAAAGGTATTACAGATTGAGTGGAATAAACAAAGTTCAGAGTTAGTGAATAACAGTTCTAAAGATCATTTGTTGAGGACTAAGATTATATAGATCAGTTACCTAAGTACTTCAGGAACAAATTCCCTATAAGTAGTAGGCACGAGCAGTTGTTCCAGGTCTTTACCCCATAATGCTGCTTGATATGAGAAAAGATGTTGGTGATGAGTTTTAAATTTACAACCTCTAACCGGTGGAGAAACAAAGTAGAGAGATGGGGACATCCAATGTTCGAACTGATTGCGTTGGCATCCAACAAGAGGTCTGCTTGGTTTTTCAGTCACCATTGCAAACCAGAAAATAAAGAATTGGACGCCGTGGTATAGCCTTGGTCATAGGAGGGTCTTTTCTATGTCTTTCCTCTGTGGCCAATGATAGGCTATCTTCTGTAAAGAATCAGTATGTACCAAGGTCGAGTGATTCTTGTGGTGCCCAATTGGCCAAGACATCCATGGTATGCAGACCTGGTTCGTCTGCAGCTAGATTGGAGTCTCAAACTTTTCTCTGCCACTCACGCCTCCTCACATAGGGCCTGGTTATTAAGCATGCAACTGTAGTGCGCAGAGGCTACTCGGCTGGGGTAGTTGCTACCATCTTGCATATAAAGAAGTTGACCATTGGCAGTGTATGCTAAAGCTTGGCAGGGTTTTCAGACTTGGTGCGCTCAGAAGAACGAAGACCCGAGCTCTGCGTTCCTCCAAGAGGGCCTGGAAAAGGGCCTTGCAGTTGTTTCTGTGAGAGTTCAAATAACCAGACTTTCCTGCTTTAGTCCTAAGCGCCCCGGAGGGGGGGAGGGGGGCTCTCTTGTGGCTCATCAGGATCCCGTCAGGTTCCTGATGGGTGTGTTGGGCTCCACCCTCCATTGTGTCAGCCATTTCCAACTTGGAATCTCAATCTGGTTCTCAGATCGCTTGCCAATCTGCCATATGAGCCATCGTACAGTGCTTCCTTGATAGATCTGACCATCAATATTGTATTCCTGGTGGCCATTACATCGTCCTGCAGAGTGTCCAAACTTCAGACTTTGTACTGCAGAAATCCTTTTCTTTGTATTTCGGACTCCAGTGTAATCCTGTGCACTGTTCCCTCTTTTCTGCTGAAAGTGGTTTCTAGTTTCTACATTGATCAAGAGGTGCAGTTGCCAGCATTTAAGCCCTCAGAGTCAAGCAAACAGGACAGGGTGTTGAAATCGTTACATGTACGCAGGCTTTTACTGTGATACTTAGAGGTTATAAACAAATTCCATTTGTTGGTTCACCTGCTTTTATTGGGTGGGGCAGCCCGTAAGGGCAGACCTGCTTCAAAAGCCACTATTTCAAGATCAGTTTGAATGGCGATTTCATCCACCTATATTGCAGCTGGAAAGTAGCCTCCTGTTTTGGTGAAGGCTCACTCCAAATGAGGCACTGCTTATCCGTGGGAGGAATCTTTGGTGGTTTCCTCCGAAGAGATTTGTAGAGCGGCCATTTGGTCTTCTTTACATACCTTTACCACATTTTACAGACTAAATGTGGTATCCAAGGGGAATTTTGCCTTTGGATTTTCAGTTCTGGCAGCAGGCTCATCAGTCCCACCCTAAATTTGAGGAACTGCTCTGTTATATCCCACTTGTTCAGGAATGGAATTGAATTGTACAAGAAGGAAAGATTAGATTCTTTACCTTTGCTAATCGTTCTTGTTAAATCCACACTCTATTCCTGAAGCCCGCCCTAGGAGTTGCTGATTCACCAATTTTTTACCTCAATAAGTACCAATAAATTGGACTTCTGTTTCTTTGACCAGCCTTTCTAAGATTAACATTCACAACTGTCATGCACTTTATTCCGTGGAGGTCTCTTCCTGAATGGCCCCACACTCTTAGTGCAGGATGTCTCTTTGTTTTCAGTGTTTTATTGATCTATTTACAAAAATAAAATGTTTGATTGTATTAAGCTGTTTCTTAATATGAGCAGATTAGAATTTCCCTGTACCCCCTCTGTTCTGTGTCCTCTTCAGGAATGCTGTCACATACTGGAAGTTGGAAGGCAGTCTAGAGGTAAGAGAGGAGGAACAATATTTATGCTAATGAGGCTTCCAACAAGACAGCTCGAGATAGGATTGATCATGGGCTTACTAGTTCAGGAATAGAGTGTGGATTTACAAGAAAGAAGATTACCAATGTAAGAACCTAATTTTTCCTTCTAAATTTATAGCAGCTTGATAAGGGAAGGATAGTAGCAGCATTCAATTATTTAACCCCTTTAGTTTAATGCTGTACCTCCCATCTTTAGTCCTCTAAATTTGTACTTGAGACAGTGGAGAGTTAAGTTGTTGCCCAAGGGCTCAAGGAATGTTGGCAAGTTTAAACTTTGGCTTCCCTGGTTCTTAGCCTGTTGCTCTAACCCAGTATCCGCGGCACACTAAACGTGGCTGCGGCTCGAGGCATCCGGAAGTATGCGGATGTCAGCGCGATCGACGTCCATGCATGTGTGAAGGCCCTCCAGATGGGGCCATGAGCTGCTAGTTGGGGGTGCTGGAAGGGAAGAGGTGCAGAGAGAAGGAGAGGTGCTGGCTCTGGCTGACTACCTACAGGATGTGCGTCTCGCTGCAAGAGGCACATCCTTAAGCAGGCAGCCAGCGCCTCTCTTCCTCCCCATCATCTTGCAGTACATAGTTGTGATACACTGCTCTAACCACTGGACTACTCTATTTCACTCAAAAGTGTCTTTTTTTTTACTGTTGGGTTAGTAGATTACAGATTTGTGAGTACGGTACTGGGGTTTAAGAAGGGATTGGACAATTTCCTACTGGAAAAAGGGATAGAGGGGTATAGATAGAGGATTACTGCACAGGTCCTGGACCTGTTGGGCCACCGCGTGAGCGGACTGCTGGGCACGATGGACCTCGTGTCTGACCCGGCAGAGGCATTTCTTATGTTCTTATGTGTCTTGCGTTACTTTCACAAAATGTGCCAAAATATTGCATTGTCGGGCATACCAAGGGGGGGGTGATCTGTCCCGAGTGCAGCTCATATGGGGGTGCTCTGACAACTCCTTTGAGAACATCTTCCTGGCAGTAGCAGAAGCATTCACAGTTTGCTACTCTTGTCAACGTCGGGCCATCCTGTTTCCGCAAAGGCAGGCTCCAGCAGAGAGGAAGTAGACGGGACCTGGCAGAGAGGAAGAGCAGCAAATTGTGAGCATGCCAGCAAGAGCAGCAAATTGTGAACATTGCACTGCTGACTGAAAGGTGACAAAGAGAGGGAGGGAGGGGAGGGGAAGAGAAATGCTGCACATGATTGGAGAGAGGGAGAGAGAAGGAAGACCAGGGAAAAGGAGAAGAGACAAAAGAGAGATGCTAGATCATGGGGAAGGAAAAGAGGGATGGAAAGGAAGGAAGGAAAAAAAATGCCAGGGCATGGGGGAGGGGAGGGAAGGAGACTTGCCAGACCAGGGAGAAAGGAGGGAGGTAGGGAAAGGAAAGAGGAGCTACCAGAGCATGAAGGGTAAGGGAGAGATGTAAGGAGAGGAGAGAAATGCCTGGGCATGGGGGGTAGGGAAGGGAAGGATACTGAGATGCCAGACCATTGGGGAGGGAAGGAAAGCAGATGCCAGAGCATGGAGGGGAGAGTTGGAAGGACAGGAGATACAATACCATGGAGTGAGTTGGGATGAGAAGGAGGGAAGGAAAGGAGAAGGGAGAGATGTGAGAACATGGGGGAAGGGAGTGGAGACTGAGAAAAATGAAAGGGACAGAGAAAGATGGATGCTGGATTGAATGGAGAGTGAAGAGAAGATGAGGAAAGCAGAAACCAGAGATGGCAAAAGGTAGAAAAATATTTTTGTGTTGTTGCTTTAGAATAGAGTAGTATTGTAACTGTATTGATAAACATTTATAAATAGAAAATGGAAATAGATAATCTTTTTATTGGCTAATTTTAATACATTTTAATTAACTTTTGAAGACCAAAATCCCCTTCCTCAGGCAGTGGCGTACCAAGAGGGGGGAGCTGGGGGAGGGGGGCGAAGTCTATCCATGTGCAACTCCTAGGGGGTGCTCCTCTGATCCCTTTTTATATGGAGGTGTTAAAACAAATGATTGGCCCCGGGTGTCACATATCCTAGATACGCCACTGACCTTGGGAAGATCAGTTTTTCTAAAATTCCTGTTTATTGGTTCCCATCAGGTCACACCATGCATTGTTGGAGATTTGATAAGAAAGAGAAGAAGTTCTTCATTTCCCTTTCATTCCTCTTCACTAACTATTATGTGAGTACTGCTTGCCAGTGGGAAGTTTGTGGCATAAGGTGCATGACTGGGTTCTTAACCACTTTGCAATTAAAGCTTTATTCTTTATCACACTGAACCCAGTTTCATTAAATTAATTCTATAAGAAAATGTAGTTTCAGCAAAGAGCAATGCCTTTTAGACAACATCAGAAAAGATGCAGATCATATAGTTTCCTCACTTTTCCTCCTCTAATTTATAAAAAGACATCAAAGTAGACTTAAGGCACATTCCAGCATGAATAGAAACACAAACATGATAGCAGATAATAATGGCAAAACTCATCTCATGCTTTTCTTCAGTATTGCAGTCCTTATTTGATCTCTAGATTTACCCATATTTCTCTACCTTTGAGAGTCTTCTGCATTTATCCAATGCATTAAGGGCTCCTTTTACTAAATGGCGCTAGAGACTTTTAGTGTGGGCTGGCAAGGTAAATGCTCCAATGCTCATAAAATTCCTATGAGCGTTGGGACATTTATCTCGATGGCCCATGATAAAAACTCAAATGCCGTATAGTAAAACACATCTTCAACAAATTCAAAGTGCTTCGTGGCAGGTGGCAGCCTGTTCCAAGAAAGAAAGAAGGGACAGAGTCTGGAGTTGGCAGTGGAAGAGAAGGGTACAGATAAAAGGGGCTTGCCCGATGAATGTAAATCACGGGAAGGAGCATAGGGGGAGATAAGTGAAGAGAGATATGGGGGTGCTTCAGAGCGAACGCACTTGTAAGTCAGCAAGAGGAGTTTAAACTGTATTCAGAGATGGACAGGGAGCCAATGAAGCGACTTGAGGAGAGGGGCAATGTGAGAATAGCGGCTCTCAAGGAATATGAGTCACTCAGCAGCATTTTGGATGGATTGAAGAGGCGAGAGGTAGGCACATGGGAGGCCCGAGAGAAGTACGTTGCAGTAGTCTAAGCACGAGATGACGAGAGCATGGACAAGGGTTTTGGTCATGTGTTCAGAGAGAAGAGGACAGATTTTGGTAATATTATAGAGGAGGAAGCGACAGGATTTGGCAGTCTGTTGGATCTGAGCAGAGAAAAAGGGAGAGGAGTCAAAGATAACACCAAGGTTGCGAGCCAACAATACAGGGAAGAGGATAGCATTATCCACCGAAATAGAGAACGGTGTGAGAGGGGAGGTGAGTTTAGGTGGAAAGATAAGGAGTTCAGTTCTAGCCATATTCAGTTTGAGATGGCGGTGAGACATCCAAGTGACAATGTTGGACAGGCAGGCTGAAATTTGGGCCTGAACTCCCGCAGAGATATCTGGCATAGAGAGGTAGATCTGATAGTCATCAGCATAGAGGTGATATTGAAAACCATGAGACAAGATCAGCGTACCAAGAGAGCGGGTATATATGGAAAAGAGGAGAGGGCTCAAGACAGAGCCTTGGGGTATGCCGATAGACAGCGGGATGGCAGCGGAGGAGGATCTACCGTAACATAAGCTGAAGGTACAATAAGAGAGATAGAAAGAAAACCAGGAGAGAGCAGAACCCCAGAATCCCAGTGAGGATAACACGTCGAGGAGGAGGCGGTGATCAACAGTGTCAAAGGCAACAGACATATCGAGAAGAATGAGGATAGAGTAGAGTCCATTGGATTTGACCAGGAGCAGGTTGTTAGAGACTTTAACAAGAGCAGTTTCTGTAGAGTGAAGAGGGTGAAAGCCCGATTGAAGCGGGTCAAGAATATTATGAGAGGACAGGAAGTCCAGGCAACTGCAGTGAACTGTGCGTTCGAGTAGTTTGGATAGGAAGGGGAGGAGGGAGATAGGGCGGTAGTTAGAGGGTGACATAGGGTCAAGCGAGGGGTTTTTAAATAGAGGTTTAACTACAGCATGTTTGAAGACATCTGGAACCGTAGCAGTGGAGAGCAAAAAGTTGAGGATGTGACAGATAAGAGGGATCACAGCAGGAGTGATGGATCTGAGTAGGCAGGTAGGAATCGGATCAGAGGAGAACAGGTGGTGAGTTTGGAGGAGAGAAGGCGAGAAGTTTCCTCTTCCGTAATTTCAGAAAAGAAAGGATTATAAGGGTTGTCGAAGGGAGGTCGGCAAAGCGGACAGTCAGAAGGGGTGGTGGGGGAGACAACATAGATGAGAATTCAAGGTGGATCTTGTGAATCTTGTCGTGGAAGAACCCTGCCATTGTCTGGGGGGAGAGTGAAGAGGGGATAGGAGGTGGGGCACTTTGAGAAGAGAGTTGAGTGTGGCAAAGAGACGGCGAGGACTGGCACTAAGAGAGTTTTTAAACGGTTGTAGTAGTCCTGTTTGGCACGCGAGAGGGTAGATTGGAAGGACGTCAGCACAAATTTGAAATGAATGAAGTCGACTAGCATGTGGGATTTAAGCCAAAGATGTTCAGCAGCTCGAGTACAGGAGTGCAGGTAATGGATTTGGGGGGGGGGGGGTCATCCAGGGCTGGGGTTTGGCATGTCGTTCAGGACGGGAAACAAAAGGGGCAAAAGTATCAATAGAAGATGAGAGAATGGAGTTTAGGAGTGGACAGTATCATCGGTAGACTTCTTTGACATAGTAGTAGAAAGGAGAGATGAGACAGCAGTAGAGAGCACGTCAGGGTCAATAGTCTGAAGGTTCCTAAACATATGGGTAATGATCGGTCGGGGTTGGGGAGGAGGGTGATGAGTTGTGAAGGTTAACAGCTGGTGATCGGAGATGTTAAGATTTGAGGTGCAAAATTCGGTGATAGAGCAGTTGGAGGAGAGGGTGAGGTCAAGGCAGTGGTCTATCTGGTGAGTAGAGGCGGTAACATAGAAACATAGAAAAAGACGGCAGAAAAGGGCCATAGCCCATCAAGTCTACCCACTCTAATGACCCACCCCCCCTGCCCACACTAATGACCAACCCCCCCTGTCTTTACCCTCCTAGAGATCCCACATGTATATCCCATTTACTTTTAAAATCAAGCACGCTGCTAGCCTCAATCACCTATAGTGGAAGTTCATGCCAACGATCGACCACCCTTTCGGTGAAGAAATACTTCCTGGAGTCTCCATGAAATTTCCCTCCCTTAATTTTCAGCGGATGCCCTCTTGTGGTCGAGGGTCCTTTAAGGAAGAAGATCATCTTCTGCCTCGATACGGCTCGTGATATATTTATACATCTCGATCATGTCTCCTCTCTCTCTTCGTTCCTCGAGTGAGTACAGCTGCAATTTATTCAGCTTTTCTTCATATGGGAGATCCTTGAGCCCCGTGACCATTCTGGTGGCCATCCGTTGAACCGACTCAATTCTCAGCACATCTTTTTGGTAATGTGGTCTCCAGAATTGTACACAATATTCCAGATCTGTACAACGGCATTATGACTTCAGGCTTCCTGCTGACAAAACCCCTACAGATACAACCCATCATTTGTCTTGCCTTGGATGAAGCCTTCTCCACCTGATTGGCAGTTTTCATGTCTTCGCTAATGATCACTCCCAAATCATGTTCTGCTTTGGTCCTGGTTAAGGTCTCACCATTTAGTGTGTAAGTTCTGCACGGATTTCTGCTGCCAAGGTGCATGACTTTACATTTTTTAGCATTGAAGCTTAGCTGCCAAGTCGAGGCCCAGAGTTCCAAAAGAAGTAGGTCCTGCGTCATACTGTCGGGCAATGTGTTTTTACTTACTAAGTTGCATAGTTTGGTGTCATCGGCAAATAATGATATTTTACCTTTAAGCTCTTGAGTCAGGTCACTCACGAATATGTTGAAGAGGATTGGGCCCAAGACCGAGCCCTGTAGCACTCCACTGGTCACCTCCGACGTTTTAGAGCACAGCTGCAAGGTCCTACGAGGACATTAGAGTGAGAAATCTGGACATATAGGAGTCAGAAGGGTCATTGTCACAGATTTTGAAGTCGCTGAGGATAAGGGAGGGAGATGAGGGTTCAAGAAAGAAGGAGAGCCAGGAGACAAACTCAGTGAGGAAGGAGGTGAATGATTTGTCAGGGAGTCGGTAAATGACTGCTACTTTGAGAGACAGGGGGTTGAATAGACGGATGGAGTGAACTTCAAAGGAAGGAGAACAGTGAGATTGAGGCAGAAGGGGTTGATATTTGCAAGATGGTGAGAGTAAGAGTCCAACACCGCCTCCATGACCATCTGGGCGAGGCGTGTGTGAGAAAAGGTACCCTCCATGACACATGATGGCAACCGAAGCAGAGTCTTCAGGGCAGATCCAAGTTTCAGGTAGCACTAGCAGGTGGAGCTTTCTAGAGATAAAGAGGTCATGGACGAAGGTAAGTTTGTTGGATATGGAGCTGGCATTCCACAGGGCACATGAGAAGAGCATGGAGGAACGAGGGAGGAGAGGAACAGAAATAAGATTTGTTAGATTGCGGTGTGATCCCCACGAGAAGGCTGGGAGATCATTGGGAAGACCGGGATTAGGATCGACATCCCAAGCAGAGAGGAAGATAAGGAGTAGGAGGATACGAGTGAGTGTGGGAGAGGCATGGGGGCTACGCTGTGGTGGAGATGCACGTAAGGAGAGTAACCCGGTATAGGTTGGCCTAACAAACTTTCCAAGTAATGGATTACTCTTCGCCAAAAAGACTTAACCACGATGCAACTCCAAAAAGCATGGGAAAAATGTCTTAGAGGCACTTTTACATTTTTCACATTGATCTGAGTCTGCCAAGCCAGAATGATATAATTGAACCCGCATAAAATACGCATGATGCAAGACCCTGAATTGACACTCCCTGAGGTCTACAGATACAGAGAGGGACGGGATCCAATTAATAAGACAACCAATGTCAAGATCAGTCGGCAACAGACCTAATTCTGGAGCCCAACGAGCACACAAGGCCTCCCAAAACTTGGGCGGCACCAGAAAGCCGTCCGGCTGGAAAGTCGAGGAACAAATCCAGAGGAGTGCAATAAAACTCTTATCTTTTAACTCTCTCGGATGATATCCAACACCCATTGATCCTAGGAAATCCACCCCCTCCCAAAACGCCAACAGTTGTCCCCCAATATACAGGGGTGCAGCTGCCAAACTGGAGGGAGGGGAGCCATGGTGTTTGGAGCTGCTAAATCGCTGTCTTTAACCCTGGAAGGATCTCTGGACCTAGGCTCCCCTGGGAATACTGCTGAGAATGACCGGAGGGACGAAAATTGCTCTGACTCCCGCCCGGAGGTTAGCATGGTTTCTGTCTGGCAGTGACTTAGGACAGTGATCAGCCATACTGGCCATCATGTTATTAAGGACCTTACCGAAAAACATCTGTCCCCTAAAGGGCAGCCTGCGCAATGTCGCCTTGGAGGCCAAATTGCTCACCCACTGTCTGATCCAGAGCATTCTGCTGAGCTGAGACAGCATAAGCCAACACCTTGCTTATGACCCTGATAAGGTCATTTAAGGCATCATCCACGTAATCCACCCATTCCAGCACAAGCTGGGGGCAGGCATCCTCCTCTGAAGAGGGCTGCCATCGAAGTCCGGTGTGGCAGGCTCGAGTAGCCTTGATCCCCAGAGCAATAGCTTCAAACTGCTTATTCAAAATCAGGTCCACTTTGCAGTCCTAGGCATCTTTCAGCATAACACCACCCTCACTCAGTTGTACATTTGGTGACCTGAACCAGTGTTAAATTCACCTTAGGCTGGCCAAATAGCTGCTGGAACTACGGTGCCATAGGGTAAAACCTAGACATGGATTTGGCAACTCTGAGACCCCTCCGGAGTCACCCACTGTTCTGTAACCAGTGTAGTAATATCCGGATGCACAGGAAAGCAGGAGGTCTGAGCGTTAAGAGGCACTCATGACCATGCACTGGATGATGGAACCTCCAGCTTCAGCACTGGAGAAGAGGACACTCCCTGGGTCAACTGCTGCAAGCCTGCTGGCTGTGCTAACTGACCTGGTCTTATCAGAAAGGCTCTCCACATCAGATTTACAAACTCTGGGGGAAAACAAATGAAGCCTGCCTTTCATGGGTTCCACAGACTCCACGAGCCTCCGCTTAGTGCCCTCGTAAGATAGGGGGTCTGGACTCTGTATAACATAACATAAAAATAAACTTATAGACCACATAACCGTAAGGATCTAAGCGGTTTACAAAAGATTAACTTGTAATAATTACAAATGGAATAATTAAGAAATTTAATTACTCCAAAATCTAGAAAATAGATGGGTCTTCAAATGTCTTCTGAACTCCAGATATGAAACAGATACAAAGAATAGTTGCCTAAAATCTTTGTCCCAAAGAGCAGCCTGATATGATAATGTATGTTCATGATGTCTTTTAAATTTGCAACTCTTCACTGATGGATACTACTATTACTATTTATTATTTCTGTAGCACTGAAAGGCGTACGCAGCTCTATACATTTCAACATACAATAGACAGTCCCTGATCAGAAGAGCTTACAATCTAATTTAGACAGGACATTTCAAGGTTGGGGAGATAATGGTAGAGGAAATGATACAGTGGGTATAGGTATCTGACAGCAGTGAGTGGGAGTTGAGAGTTGAAAGTAGTTTCAAAAAGTGGGCTTTTAGCTTGGATTTGAATACTGCTAGGGATGGAGCTTGACGTATTGATTCAGGCAGCCTGTTCCAGGCATACAGTACTGCAAGAAAGAAGGGAAGGAGTTTGGAGTTGGCAGTGGAAGAGAAGGGTACAGATAAAAGGGGCTTGTCCGATGAATGGAGATCATGGTGAGGAGCATAGAGGGAGATAAATGAAGAGAGATATTGGGGGGCTTCAGAGTGAATCCACTTGTAAGTCAGCAAGAGGAGTTTGAACTGTATTCAGAAATGGATGGGAAGCCAATGAAGTGACTTGAGGAGAGGGGAATATGAGTCGTGCAGCAGAATTTTGAACGGATTGAAGAGGTGAGAGACGGATGCACGGGAGACCTGAGAGAAGTACGTTGCAGTAGTCTAAGCACGAGGTGATGAGAGAGTGGACAAGGGTTTTGGTAGAGTGTTCAGAGAGAAGAGGATGGATTTTGGTAATATTATAGAGGAGGAAGTGACAAGATTTGGCGGTTTGTTGGATCTGAGCAGAGAAGGAGAGAGGGGAGTTAAAGATCACCCCAAGATTATGAGCTAACGAGACAGGGAGAGGGATAGTGTTATCCTCATGGGGATCACACTATCCTCCTACCTGAAAAAGCATGAGCTTTACAAAAATATTTTGGATTAGGGACTGTGAAATGTATATAATAAGTAAGAGGGATCCTGGCCTGTTATGATTCTATAGTAAATACAATCAAATTTGAAAATAATACAGGCCTCCATGGGCAGCCAATGCAATTCGTGGTAAAGTGGAGATACGTGATCATATTTTTTCAAACCATAGATCAATCTCACTGCAGTGTTCTGTATAAGTCACAATCTGGAGAAATTCTTCTTTACCCCTGCTAGATAGATTATATTACAGTAATCTAGGTGTCCCCAAACCAGCGATTGAACTAGTGACTTAAATGCAGTGATACCAAATAAGCTCTGACAGTCCATAATGTCCATAAAATGCGGAAAACCTTGCGAACTACCATGTCGACTTGTTTCTGCATAGTCAAATTCTGATCCAAGGTAACTCCCATTATTTTATCCCATTTCTCGGACCCATAGCGGTTCACCAGCTCTGGAGGACATGGATTGAGCTAAGCATGTAACTCCCACTTCTCATCCATGCTGTGGTACGTGGACACTCCTATGCTGAAAAACCAGTACAATTTTTACAAGTATAGGTGTCCTCACACCCTGAGGAGTCCATCCCAGTCAGTTTTGAAAATCCAAGATGGCCACCGCCAGTAAAATTGCACCAAAAAACAGCCTGTGGCGATTTATTTGAAAATTTAAAAAACACAGAAATGGGGTTTTGGAGGTTGGAGGCCTAAACCCTAACCCCAGAAACACTCAAAAGTGGTATTTTCTGACCCACCCTGATTTTCCCATAGGAAATAATAGGGCTGTACTCACAATTCTGTGGAGGTGCCTGCTCGTCAGCTATTTCAGCGCAGCTGGAGAGAAGGAAATGACTTTCTGCCTCAGATGCAATGAACTCAACTACTCTTGGCTGTTGAGTGACTAGAAATGACAAATGCAAATTTTGAAAAAAGTCACTCTGTAAGGTCAAAATGAATTAACCGAAATTTAATTTATGTAAACGCCTAATCGAACTCTGCTCAGAGACATGAAGGCAGATACCTCCGCCTTACCACCCAATCATCGCAGTATTCAATACGAGTTTAAATTGTTAATAGTAGTCATTCATTGTACTTTCACAAGCTGCTAGAGCTATAAAGTATACATCTCCTATTGATGACTTAAAGATGTACTAAAATTTATGAGACTTAGCTTAAAAATTCACTGGTTCTGACATGCCACGTTTCGGTACTGCTTCAACTTGGGGTGTAGTCTCAGTAACTAAGAAAATGATAACATATTTGCCAATGATTTACTTCTTCTTACTGTTCCATAGTTACTGAGACTGTATCCTTCTACAGCTGATGTTGGACCGCAAACATGAGCTAGGATTTAACAGAGAGAGGAAAAGTATTTTTTGTTTGTTTATTTTGTTTACACCACAGGACCAGTAGGGGTAGGAGAGGGCAAAGGGGAATAGGCTATAAAATAAACCCACCAGGATGTTTGGAAAAAAACACCCAATTGGGCAGGAAAATTGAATCGAAACGAAAAATTGATTCAATAGGCTGAATCGAATCGAATCAAAATTTTTTTTTCCTTAATCGGGCAGCACTAGTTTGCGGGAACGGATTGATCACTATATGTACAGACTTCTCAGTGGATGTAACAGAATAGAAATTAGGCCTGAATATCAAATCTGGTTATTTTGTAAGTCAATGCACAGTACCACTGTGAGAGCTATTGGATCAACCAAGGGTTACATATTTTAGATTGGGCAGATCACCTGAAAGCAAAATATTCCAACAGGATCAAACTTTTGATTGTTAGAGGAAATGTTGCAACAAGCCTTCTCTGTATCCTATCTCTGTATCCTGTATCAAAAAGAAAACCTGTGTTTTATATTTTCCAGATATTTCAAGAAATCCTTGGTAACCTGTGATCCTCATGAAAAGAGACCTGATCATCATGAAAGCCAAATCAAACCACTTTAAACATGCAAAAATGCTTTTATTAATGTGTTCTACACACTGGCAGATTATATTTGCCTGATATTCTGCTGCATTGCTCTTATCTCATCTGGAATAGAGAAGGAAATGTAATATGTTAGAATGTTACTTGCTCATTGTACTTGATAGTCTATATCAGGGGTATCCAACATTTTGGCTTCCCTGGGCTGCATTGGAAGAAAAAAAATTTATTTGGGGCCGCACAAACACTAATTCTAGGTGATGAGCAAAAAAAACCCAAAAAGGTCGACCAGGTCCCAAATTTGCAATTATTAATATAGAACATGCATGTATCTAATTAGAAAACTTCATTAAAGGGACACTGTGGAGAGGAACGCAAAAATGCAGTATTACCCTGACTGAATGATCCTCCTCGTGCGCCACTGACAGCAGAAGCCTGGTTCTCCCATTTACTTCTATTACAGCTACGGTGAGCCTCTTCAGAGCGGGAGTCTCCTGCCGATTTGACATTTTCTTCTTTCTCCGTGCTCACGATTCAGCTTTTGTTTCTGTACTTTCCCTTCCACTGCTATATTTCTTTCCCACTATCATCTCTCTCCCTGCCTTGTGCCCTGTGTCAAATCTCTCTATCCCCCTCCATGCACCATCTCTCCCTTCTTCCCTCCATTATTTGCAATTTTCATCCTCTCTCCTCACCATACGTCTCCCTCTCCTTCCTCTGTGCCACCAACTTTCCTCCTCTTAAATCTTCTCTCCCTCCCCCCTGTGCCACCAACTTTCCTTCTGCTCACCCTCCCCTCCCCTTGTGCCACCAACTTTCCTTCCTCTTACCATTCCTTGTTCCACCAGATTTCCTTCCTGAAGTTCCTTTCGCCTCCTCCCTCTCCTTGTGTCACCAGCTTTTCTTTCACCTTTTCCCTCCCCCTGTGCCACCAACTTTCCTTCCTCTTCTCTCCCTTCCCCCGTGCCGCCAACTTTACTACCTCTTACCGCTCCCTGTGCCATCAGATTTCCTTTCACCTCTTTCCTCTCCCTGTGCTACCAGCTTTCTTTCCTGAAGTTCCTTTCACCTCTTCCCTCCCCCTGTGCCACCAATGTTTCTTACTCTCCTACCCTGTACTCCAAGGTTTGCTCTTTGGGTCACAGTATCAGTAGTATGAGAATTGCTGCCGATACCAAAACCCAAAAAAGCAAACCTTGGAGTACATAGAGGAAAGGAAGAAAAGTTGGTGGCACAGGGGAAGGGAAGAGGTGAAAGGATGACACAACTGCGACAAGATTTAATTTTGACACGGTGCGGCGAGATTCGATGGCTGAAAAAGGAATTCCATTCCTCCCTCCTAACCCCTGTGCAGAAGTTTTTCATTTCTCCCTCCAATCCCCCTGTGCAGCACTTCCTGAATGACCCTCCCCCCCGGTGAGATCTCAACTTTCGAGCTTCCTAAAACAGCAGCGGTAAACAGGCTGTTCTCGGCCTGCCCACCTGGGCTTCCCTCTGCCACATCATCAGTGACGCAGCAGAGGGAAGACCCTGGCAGGCAGGCCTGGAGCAACCTGTTTACTGCTGTTGCTTTAGGAGAGGAGACTTCAGGAGTCACTGAATCGATGACTGATATTTTAAGGAAACAAATCGATTTGAATCAATTCACCAAATTGAATCGGTGAATTGGGTAGCTCTAATTTCAAGCCGGGCCACATGAAACACCTTGCCAAGCCCGCGAGTTGGTCTTTATAGATACTAAACTTACTTTATTATGCTCTAATGTGTTCTAGAACAGTGTTTTTTATCTAGGGTGTTGCAGCAGAGCAATTTGACATTTTTCCATAATAGCCAAATGTCTGCTGCCTGAGAAGCAATATGCTTACATCAGGGGTGTCCAATGTCGGTCCTTGAGGGCCGCAATCCAGTCGGGTTTTTAGGATTTCCCCAATGAATATGCATTGAAAGCAGTGCATGCATATAGATCTTATGCATATTTATTGGGGAAATCCTGAAAACCTGACTGGATTGCGGCCCTCGAGGACCGACATTGGACACCCCTGGCTTACATTGATATAAGTAAATGCACAAAAAATTAGGAGATATAAAATATAAAACAGCACTCTTATTCAAATTCCCTATTATTAGTGCTTGTAAATTTGTTCATACAAAACAATAATAATAATAATCAAAAATTATAAATGTGAATTATAAAGTATGCTCAGTGCTCCTACTCACCAATCATTTGGAACTTGACCAATGAAAAAGGGGAACCATCACTATAGCATTTTGCTCTCCAACTGATATATAAACAGTGTAAGCACAATGTCAGATAAAGATGAATATTACTTATCTGAAAGCTGAGGGATGTTTGAAATTCAATCCAGGTTGTGACTATCCCTCAGATCTAAGTCCGTAATAACGTTCCAAAAACCTTCCCCCCAAAACTGTGCAAGTATACGTGAAAGAATCAAAATAAAAGTTATAACAGCTGTAAATAGTCTCATCAACATGTGATAAACATCAAATGTGTGTGCTGTCCATCAATATTTTTCTTTGTCAAAGACTTATTTCCATAAATACTCAAAATCCTTTGTTTCAAACCCTTTCCATTGTATAATGAACATGCCTTGATTCAAGTTGAGTTTCAAATCATTTTTTCAAGAGGAATGAACTGTATCTTGAGTTTCAGATTGTGTCAGAGTACACTTTGATAACTAAAAAATAATAATGAAATAAAAATAACTAAGAATAATAACTAACCTCCATTACCCAACTTTAATCTTTAATAATCCTTTATGGTGGCTCACCATTCAAGTCTCCATTTCTTCTTAGAATTAACTGGTGAAAAATGTCAAGCAGTCAGACTGAGAGGGTACTACAGCAGAGAACCCCTTGAATGCCAAATAAATGGCTTTGAAGCCTTCAAAATGTGATGACATCATTAAATATGTATTATATTATTGGCCACTATTTCATGATTCAAACCATTCAATGGAGACTGTGTCCCATTCAAAAATAAATGTTTGTTCTTTATAGAGGAGAGATTGTGACAAATCACCACCCCCAAGCTGATGTATTTTTAACAAAACCACAAGCCATAAATCTCTAGTCGGTGTCCTTGTTAAATCTAATGGCTAGTTAAGGGTACTTCAGCATTTTTAGCCATTTATTTGGCATACGAGGGTTTCTCTGCTGTAGCACCCTCTTAGTCTGACTGCTTGGCATTTTTCACTAGTTAATTCTAAGAAGAAATAGAGACTTGAATGGTGAGCCGCCATAAAGTATTATTAAAGATTAAAGTTGGGTAATGGAGGTTAGTTATTACTATATTCTTTTATTTTTATTTCATGATTATTTTTCAGTTAGCAAGGTGAAATCTCACACAGCCTGAAAATCAAGATACAGTTCATTATAAGAACATAAGAATAGCCTTATTGGGTCAGACCAATGGTCCATCAAGCCCAGTAGCCTGTTCTTATGGTGGTCAATCCAGGTCACTAGTACATGGCCAAAACCCAAGGAGTAGCAATATTCCATGCTACCGATCCAGGGCATGCAGTGGCTTTCCCATGTCTTTATCAATAACAGACTATGGACTTTTCCTCCAGGAAATTGGCCAAACCTTTCTTAAAACCAGCTACACTATGCTCTCTTACCACAACCTCTGGCAATGCGTTCCAGAGCTTAATTATTCTCTTGAGTGATTCAAAACTCGACCTGAGTTGAGGCATGTTTATTATACAATGGAAAGGATTTGAAACAAAGGATTTTGAGTATTTATGAAAATAGTCTTCCCCCCCCCCTTTTTTTTTAACAAAACCATAGCATGGTTTTTAGTGCCGGTGTGGATGTAACAGCTCCGATGCTCATAGGAATTCTATGAGCGTCGGAGCTGTGACTGGCACTAAAAACTGCACTACGTTTTTGTAAAAACAGGGGTGGGTTTGACAAAGAAAAATATTGATGAACAGCACACACGTTTGATGTTTACCATGTGTTGATGAGACTATTTACAGCTGTTATAATTTTTATTTTGATTCTTTCACATATACTTGCACGGTTTTTGGGGGAAGTCATTTGGAACATTATTATGGACTTTGATCTGTGGAACCTTCACAACCTAGATTGAACTTCAAATATCCTTCAGCTTTCAAATAAATAATATTCATCTTTATCTGTCATTGTGCTTACACTGTTTATTATTATTGATTTGTAAAAACAAATATTCAAGCACTAATATTAGGGTACATTGATATAAGTGCCATTGATATTTTTGGTGAATTGAATGTTTTAGTTTCTTAAACATGAAAAAAAATTAGTATGAATAAAAAGTTGTATTGACAGATGACAATATTGGTGAGTCATCATGAGCTAACAGTAATGCTCGTGTGAATTGGGTCACCACCATGGTCTCTATAAAACTGTTCTCGGCCTACAGTAGTATGAAATTGTAGTTGCATTACAGTTAATGATATTTACAGCACTGAACACTGAATATTTGATTACTGAAAGCACCTACTGCATTGTCTGATCTAACAAAGTGTGCTGGCTGAAAAGAACATATGAACAGACTGGTACTTGAAATCCTAATTTTCACTTCCAGTGGTTGCTTCCTTACCAGCACTAGTCAGAAATGAGTCTTGCCTCCTCCCCCATGGCAGCAGTCACTGCCACTACTGGCCATAGAGAAAAAAAGATATGACTGTTGTGAGAGAGGTTGAATTTGAAAAGCAGACTAATAGGGGAATTTGATAGATGAAAAAGAAAGGGGGGGAGGGAGGAGTGCAACAGTGTGTATAAAAAGATTGGTATGCTATATCATTGGAGAACTCCCACCCAATAATGTTCTATATGTCATGTCATGCACATGAGCATTGGCAGTCAGGTGTAACATAAGAAAAAAAAAAGTTGAGACTTTACTGATCTAGCGGAGAGGCTGTTTCCTGGCAAGGGCTGATCTAGAAAGTGAAGTAAAATCCAGGTACAAATAGCTTTGTTGTTTATTTTCTGAATCATCACTGCAGCTGACCGCTTAGGATTATTTTCATACTATACTGCAATATTTGTTCTCCTTTTTTTGTTACCATATATATTTGAATATAAACCGAGATTTTTGGTGCCAAAAAATTGGTCAAAAAATGGGGGTCTCGGTTTATGATGGCGCGGCTGACCTCCATCCAACTCCCTATGACCACCAGGGCTGTAATCTTCAATAAAACAATCCTCCCCGGCTAAATACACGCCTTCCATGATAAATCTCAAGCTGCTATCCTCCGTGCACACAAACCCCTACCGCTTCTACACTTCTCCATGTACACCCACTCCCCATCATCGTGCTTACCATTAGCACTGGAAACCTGCTGCTGCCATCAATGCTGTTTTCTGATCTGGTGCAAGGCCTTGAGTATCTGCTCATGCTCAAAGCCTGCCAGCTCCCACCCCCTCCATGATTCTCAGAGAAGGTGGAAGCAGGCAGTCCATGAGCATGTGGAGATGCTCAAGGCCCTGCATTGGATCAGAATACAGCATTGACAGCGGCAGCATGTTTACAGTGCTAATGGTAAGCGCAATGTTGGGGAGTGGGGCGTACATGGAGGAGGGTGGCGGGGGTTTATGTGCACATAGGATAGTGGCTTTGGGGAGGGGGCATTATGTCACAGGAGAAGCATTGGGGCATCCATATTGGGACCTCTCAGATCAAAAACTTTGGTTTTGAAAAGGGCCACGAAGGTGAGGGGGAGGGAGGGAGATGACCCGACAAGGGGAAGAGGTTGAGTGGCACTTCAGGCTTATTTTGTGGAGAAAGGGGGGATGACAACAGATGCTGGATGGAAGATGGGGGGAGTGAGAGGAGAACAGATGCTGAATGGAAGTGGAGGGAGGGGGAGCAGATGCTGGATGGAAGTAAGGAGTACAGAGAAAGAGGAGCAGTCGCTGGAAGGAAGTGAAGAGAGGGGGGAGTAGACGCTGGATGGAAGTGGGGATGAGAGAGAGGGAAGCAGACCCTGGATGGAAGTGAGGAGGAGAGAGAGGAGAGCAGACGCTGAAAGGAAGTGGAGAGAGGGGGGAGCAGATGTTGGATGGAAGTAGGGAGGGTAGACAGGGGAGTAGTATCTGGAAGGAAGTGGGGAGGACAGAGAGAGGGAGAGCAGACGCTGTAAGGAAGTGGAGAGAAAGACAGCACATACTGGATGGAAGGAGGGGATAAAAATAAAAGGGCACATGCTAGATTGGGGCAAGAGGTTAGAGTTAGAGAGACTGGAAAAGGGTGAGGGAAAGATGTGGTAAGCTGTAGGTAGACACAATGAAAAGAGGAAAATTGAGAACTGGATAGTAAGAAATAATTTAATCTAGAGTAGAAAGAGACAGAGAATAAATTGAGAAGAAAGGGAAGGGAGAGGAGAGAGCGATGCTAAACCATAGGAGGAGAAGGAGACAGATACCAGATCTGAGGGGAGAAAAGGAGGCAAGAGATGCTAAAAACTACCTGGGGAGGGAGAGATGGAAGGGAAGAAGACAGAAATGCAGACCATTGGGGGGAGTAGAGGAAAGAAGATGGATGCCAGACCAATGGGGGGAAGGAAAGATGGAAGAGAGCGGGCAGACAGTTTCTGGAAGAGGCATAGAAAGAGAGCAGATGCCATATGGAAAAGGCAGAGAGGATGGAAGGAAGGGAATGACCAGAAAATAAGGAAAGCAGAAACCAGACAACAAAGGTAGAAAAAATTATATTTATTTATTTAATTTATTTATTTTTGCTTTAGGATAAAGTAGTATTGTAGCTGTGTTGATAAACTTTTATAAATAGAAAATGGAAATAAGGTCATCCTTTTTATTGGACTAATTTTAATACATGGAAAGGGACATCGGATCTTGTTACCTATTCTCTTAATTAAGAACATACAAGTTGCCATACTTGGAAAGACTGAAAGTCTATCAAGCCTAGTATCCTGTTCCAGAAGTGGCCAAACCAGGTCACAATTATCTGGGAAGATCTCCTTCCAAATAAAACGGATTTTAATCTGCTTAGCCTAGAAAAAAGCAAGAAAGCAGGAGAAAAGCAGTTGCAGAAAGAGGCAGAGGGAGAGAAAAGCCAAAGGAGGAAAAAACAGAAAAAAGAGCAGGAGAGAGAAGCAGAGGCAGGAGACCAAGAGGTGAATCGGCGAGAGTTAGCTCCGCCCACCCCCAACGTGGATCACTGAAGCTCCGCCTTATAAGTTGAAGGGCCAACAGCGCTCAGCCGTTCGGCGCACGTCGAAGGCGAGCGTTAAAGGCGTTCGCCTTAGCAAGAGCGCTTTTGCGAAGGGCCTTGAGAAGGGACGAGCCACCATTAAAGCAGAGCTGAAAGAGACCGCAGCAGGCACAGAGGGCACACAACCAGGCAGACACAGCAGGTACAAAGGACACACAACCACACACTGCTAAAGGAGAGCAGAAGGAGGACACAGCAGGAGCAGAGGACACACAGCCAGGCAGACACAGAGGACAGCAGGCGCAGAGGACAACCACAGCAGACACAGAAGGCATCAACAGCAGACCAGCAAGCAGGCAGAAATGGAAGCAGCAGACGGAAGCAAGATGTTGAGCTACCCAGTTTTCTGCACCGTCTGCCATATGTATGACTACCTCCCCTCTGGGAGGCAGTCTTACGTATGCGCTCGATGCGGAGAACTGGAGAGCATGAAGAAACAAGTCAGACTCCTAGAGGGTAGAATACTGGAACTGGAGGCACTTCAAGCAGCGGAGGAGGGAGACAGAGATGCAGAGAACGTCAAGACAGGGGAAGCAGAGAACAAGACAGAGGACACCATTGAGGAAGAAGTCCGAGAGCTGGAAAAGTTCATAGAGGAGACATACAGGGAGTCCGTGGAAAATCACCAGCAACAGTGGAACTGCCGAAAGACACCTACAGAGAGTGTGGACCACCCAACGGATAACCACCACAAAGAAATGGGTGACACAGCAGCGAGAACAAAGGATACGAATCTGCAGCACAAGAGATGGACATACACCAGCGACAAAGACCTGCAGCTGGAGAATCAAGAGAAGATAGAAAGGACAGTAATCGTTGTGGGGGACTCCATCATCAGACAAGTCGACAGCCAAGGTAGAAGACATAGTGAGCCGAATCGACAGGATCATCGACAGTGTGGAAGAAGAAGATATGGCGGTGGTGATCCATGTGCGCAACTGGACAATGTTCTGTGGGAAGAGCAAGCTATACAGGAAGGACGGACTCCACCTCAGAAGAGACGGAATGAGGCTACTTGCAAGCAACATCAAGAGAGAAGTTGAGAAGTTTTTAAACTAGGAAGAAGGGGAAAGCCGACAGTCGACCGAGAGAGAGAGTCGATGGTTCGGGAACCGGTATACCCGGAGGATACCGTGCAAGAAAATAGAGGGAAGGACTCACTGGATCACAGGCAAGACAGATCAAAAAGGACACGAGAGGGAAGGAAATGCAAGAAAGGAACAGACCGCAAGGTCAAGTGTATGTACAAGAATGCAAGGAACCTTAGAAATAAGATGGGTGAATTAGAAGCTATGGCACAAAAAGATAACATTGACATCATAGGCATCATGGAAACATGGTGGACTGAGGAAAATGTCTGGGCACTGTGCTACTAGGATACAAACTATACCGCAGAGACAGAGTGGCTCAAAAAGATGAGGGCATTGCCATATACGTCAAAGAGGGAATTGAATCTACTGGAGAGAACATGCCACAACTGACAGATAAGTTAGAGTCTCTATGGGTCAAAATTCTTGGAAAAAATGGCCTGGAAACGAAGATCAGCATTTACTACCGACCCCCAGGGCAGTCCGAAGAAATTGACGGAGAAATGACGGACGAGATTAAACGCAGCTGCAAGGGAGGCACGCAGTTATCATGGATGACGTCAACTATCTGAGAATAGACTGGAACCTAGGCACCTCCGGCTGCATTAGAGAGACCAAGTTCTTGGATGCTGTAGGCAATTGCTTCCTGGAACAACTTGTCAAGGGAAACACTAGAGGAAATGCAATTCTGGACTTAATTCTAAACGGCCTACGAGGACCGGCACAAGATGTAGAAGTAGAAGGGACGCTGGGAAACAGCGATCACAATATGATCTGCTTAAATCTGGACAAAGGGGAGAAACATCAGTCCAAAACGACAGCCACGGCACTAAACTTCCGAAAAGGGAATTACGAAGGGATGAGACTCATGGTAGGGAAGAAGATTAAGAAGAGGATAAGCACTGTAAAAACGCTAGGGCAAGCTTGGTCCCTTTTTAAGGACACAGTCACCGAGACGCAAAATCTATATATACCGCGTATCAACAAGGGATCAAAGAGGAAAAAGAACAAAGAACCGGCGTGGCTCACTGTAGAGGTGAAGGAAGCGATAAGAGAAGAAAACTTCATTTAAGAAATGGAAAAGGTCAAAAACGTACGAGAACTGGAACAAGCACAAACATCAACGCAGGTGCCATAAGGTGGTAAAAGGGGCCAAAAGAGACTACGAGGAAAAAAATAGCCAAGGAGGTGAAGAACTTCAAGCCATACTTTAGATATATTAAGGGGAAATGACCCGCGAAGGAAGCGGTGGGACCGTTGGATGACCATGGAATAAAGGGAGCGCTAAAGGAGGACAAAGCAATCGCCGACAAACTGAACACATTTTTTGCGTCTGTATTTATCGAAGAAGATACCGGAACCCATCAGGCTATATGCTGGAAATGAAGACGAAAAGCTGACAGGATTGATGGTCAGTCTAGAGGAGGTGTGTAGGCAGATTGATAAGCTTAAGAGCGATAAATCCCCGGGATCGGATGGCATCCATCCAAGGGTCATCAAGGAACTGAAAGAGACCATAGCTGAACTGCTTGAACTAATGGCCAATCTGTCGATCAAATTGTGAAATATTCCGGAAGACTGGAAGGTGGCAAATGTTACTCCGATCTTCAAGAAAGATTTGAGGGGAGATCCGGGAAACTACAGACCAGTGAGTCTGACCTCAGTACCGGGAAAGATGGTAGAGTTGCTGATAAAGGACCGCATCATTGATCACCTTCATGGACACGGGCTGATGAGGACCAGTCAGCACGGTTTTAGCAAAGGCAGATTGTGTTTGATGAACTTGCTGCACTTCTTTGAGGGAGTAAACAGACAGATAGACAAGGGCGACCCGGTCGACATTGTATATCTGGATTTTCAGGAGGTGTTTGACAAGGTTCTGCATGAATGACTACTTCGGAAAATTGTAAGCCATGGGATCGAGGGTGAAATACTCACGTAGATTAAAAACTGGCTGGATCATAGGAAACAGAGAGTGGGAGTGAATGGACAATACTCGGACTGGAAGAGCGTCACCAGTGGGGTGCCGCAGGGCTCGGTGCTTGGACCCGTGCTCTTCAACATCTTTATAAATGATCTAGACATTGGTACGACGAGTGAGGTGATTAAATTTGCGGATGATACAAAGTTATTCAGAGTAGTGAAGACACAGGGAGATTGCGAAGATCTGCAACTTGACATAATCAGGCTCGAGGAATGGGCATCAACATGGCAGATGAGGTTCTATGTGGATAAGTGTAAAGTGATGCATGTAGGTAACAAAAATCTCATGCACGAATACAGGATGTCCGTGGCGGTACTTGGAGAGATCACCCAGGAAAGAGACTTGGGAGTTCTGATCGACAAGTCGATGAAACCGTCCACGCAATGTGCGGCGGCGGCAAAAAGGGCAAACAGAATGCTAGGAAAGATAAAGAAGGGGATCACGAAGAGATCGGAGAAGGTTATCATGCCACTGTACTGGGCCATGGTGCGCCCTCACCTGGAGTACTGCGTCCAACACTGGTAGCTGTAAATGAAAAAGGACACGGTACTACTCGAAAGGGTCCAGAGAAGAGCGACTAAGATGGAGGACTTGTCGTACAGCGAAAGATTAGAGAAACTGGGCCTCTTCTCCCTCGAGCAGAGGAGATTGAGAGGGGACATGATTGAAACATTCAAGGTACTGAAGGGAATAGACTTAGTAGATAAGGACAGGTTGTTCACCTTCTCCAGGGTAGGGAGAACGAGAGGGCATTCTCTAAAATTGAAAGGGGATAGATTCCGTACGAATGTAAGGAGGTTCTTCTTCACTCAGAGAATGGTAGAAAACTGGAACGCTCTTCCAGAGTCTGTCGTCGGGGAAAACACCCTCCAGGGATTCAAGACAAAGTTAGACAAGTTCCTGCTGAACCAGAACGTACGCAGGTAGGGCTAGTCTCAGTTATGGTGCTGGTCTTTGAACAAGGGCCGCCGCTTGAGCGGATTGCTGGGCACGATGGACCACTGGTCTGACCCAACAGCGGCAATTCTTATGTTCTTATGTTAGACTGGCTCACCAGGATTACCCAAATTTCTTATCTTGGTTTATGCTCAAGTCATCCTTTTTTCCTCCTCTTTTTTTTTTGGGGGGAGGGGAAAAGGTCATCTCGGTTTATATTCGGATTGGTTTATATTCGAGTATATAGTATTTTGGTTTACATAAATAAGTAGCACAAATTGTATATCTTGTTTTGTAATCTTTTAATCTGAATAGTTTAGCCATTTTTTTGCTTTTGATTTGTTTTAACTTACTGTACTTTCAAGTTCTAGTACACATTAGAATGTAAAGTTTTCTGCTGACCATGTGTATAAACATTGTTCGTACTGTATGTAAAGCAGAACATGTGTACTCAGGATTTGTATCAGTTTCTACAGAGAATAGAGGAAAAGCCATACAAATACTGAATGGAAGAATAAAATATGTACTACTGTATATATTCAAATATAGGATGAGATTTTTGGGCCAAAAAAATGAGGGTCTTGTCTATATTCAGGTCAAAACCTAGTGACCACCCGACACCCTCCCGAATTTGCTGCAGGCCTACCGTTAGTCCGGGACAGGAGGGGTCCCTCCCGTCCCAGCCAATGCAAACAATTTTATACCCCTTCCCCATGTACCTTTTCCCTGGTGGTCCAGTGGTATAATGGCAGGAGGAGCGAGCTTTCTGTGCTTGAGCCCCGCCTTCCGATCTCGCAGCCAGTGGTACACCCGGGCCGGCAGGCAGGAGTGAGCTTTTCGAGCTCCCACTGCACCGTTCCCTGAATGACTTTCCCACAGTTCTCACGGGAGATGGGAGGAATCCTTCCTGTTCCAGCCTACCACTACACAACTAGAGGGGGAAGAGGGTATAGGGAAGGTAGGTGGGACAGGGTGCAGAACCTGGCAGGGAAGGGAGCTGAGTTCAGAGCCTGGTAGGGAAGGGGGCTGGATGCAGAACTTGGCAAGGAGGGGGGCCGAGTACAGAGCCTGGCAGGGGAGGGCGTGAGGGAGGGGACACTGGGTGCAGGGCATGGCACATGAATATTAAGTCAACAATTTTTCCTCCTTTTTTGAGGGAAAATGGGGGTCTTGACTTATATTCAAGTATATACGGTACTTTGTTTTGAGATAATTGTTGAGTGCTGCAGACAAGAACCTAATGGTTTGCTAGAAGGCATGGCAATGTTATCTCTGCTTCTCAGGCCACCTTACTATTTATCACTCTTCTTTCTGCCAACTAAAACGGTTCAACTCCATAAGGATAAAGTGGGTATGGACTAGTTGTTGCTTTTTGTTTCTGTGGTTCCTGAAAAGGATTAGGTCCCAATTCCTGCCCCATTCTTTCTCTGTCATTTGGAAGACAGATGCACCTGGGGACATATTGTAGAGGCAAGAAATGATCTCCAAACATGTCCAAATTTTATTATGAGCTTCACATCTCTTTTATATTATTCTACATGAATCAGTGTCGTCAGCATGTGACGTAAACACAAACCATATATGGACACAGGTCACATGAAACTTTAAAGACATCAGCATTTTTTTTATCTGGAGATTGGAGTCCACAGAGGGTGCTGTGGTCAGCAGAGCTTTTTTCTTATCTATAGCTGTTTGTAAATATGGCTTGTCCTTGTACTCTCTTCAAAGAAGGAAAGACAAACAGGGCCTGGCTTTACAGCTTTAAACAACATATGCCTAAGGAAAATTACCAAGGTTCATGATACGTGTCCCTTCCGTTCCTTAGTTCAAGTATGAGCTACAAGTGAAAGCTTACTGAGTATTACTTGTTCTACCTAAAGACAAAAAGGTAAAGCAATCTACAAGTATTCCACTTTTCTTTTGCTGAGACTAGGGACAGAACTCTGGTCCTCAGGTGCCACAAATGGGCCTGGTTTTAAGTAATCTAATCTAATCTAATCCTTAAGTTTATATACCGCATCATCTCCATGAGTATGGAGCTCGACACGGTTTACAAGAACTTAAAATAGTAGGTAGAAAAGAAGAAAAAGGATTACATGAACTTATGTGAAGAAGGGGGGAGAAAAAAAAAGGGGGGGAAGGATAGAGTTACAATTTGCTGAAAAGCCAGGTTTTGCGGAATAACTGAAGGGAGCTCAGGTTCCAAGACCAAATTATGCAAATTAACTTATACTGGTCAAATTTTTAAAAAAATGCATCTTAATAGTTATTGAGAAATATAGTGAAAAAAACATTGTTGCATTCAAGGACTGAAGTTTGCCTTCCCTAGATTAGACCAACATGAAAAAATGGCTTTTAAGAAAATACTTGAAAATGGGATGTAGAGTGGCTCTAAAGTTCATATTTGGATGATTTTGTTTTGATTCAATTAGTGTAATATGCTGCAATAATGCATCTTTATATGAAAAACTCTGTTATAATGCATTATACACAAATTTTATGCAACAATTTGAGCTTGCTATAGAAATGCATGCATTATGGATCTCAATTATCCCCTTCTTTTACGCGGCAGTATTCGCTCCAAAGCTCATAGAATTCCTATGAGTGTCTGAGCTAATACTGCCTTGACTGGTGATAAAAAAAAGCCTAATGTGGCTTCATAAAAGTGGGCCTATATTAATTTTCTTTACAATCATCCTTTGGTCGATGTTCTCCAACCCCATTGAAAGGATTTTTAAAAATAACTTTATTAGCAGAATGCTATTTACTCACACATTTATCACCTTTTATTTTAAGTAATTGCTGTGTTTTATGCCATTGCTTATTTATATTGTTCTTATACATATTATAAAACTTACTGTCCTCAGCCACTTGAAATTAGTACTATGTTGTGTTGACAGTTTGTTTTCAGTAATTTCTTTTGTTACAAGGACAATTTTTCTGTGATTTATTTTGTATAAAATGTTTATTAAAATAATAGATTCAAAAAGCAACATGTTTTAATATTGCACTTTGTACTTGCAGCTTTTTCTTACAATTTACATATCCCTCTCAAAACAACAGGGGAGAATGCCCATGTAAAAGGTGGGCAAATAGGATCCCATAGCTTTTGAGGTTACCAGAGAAGTTTCAAACTGCTGTCATTTACTATGTTACTATGAAAATATACCCACAATGAGGCCTTTTCCTGTGTGGAAAGTCAGGATCAGTTAAGAAATAAAATAAAAAGTCGCTTAGGCCCAGCTATTCTTCAGGGATTCAGCCTGTAGGGAAAAGAGAAGGATATTAAAAAGAGAGAAAGAAAAGGCAAGGCAAACATAGTAACATAGTAAATGATGGAAGATAAAGACATAGAAACATAGAGTATGATGGCAGAAAAGGGCCGTCGGCCCAACACGTCTGCCCACTCAAAATGAACCCTCTCCTTAAAAGAACATTCCCTCTAAGCAATTCCCCTAAGTGAACCCACATGTTTATCCCATCGTTTCTTGAAGTTAGGCACGTTGCTGGCCTCAACTACCTGACGTGGAAGGCCATTCCAACAATCGACCATCCTTTCGGTGAAGAAGTACTTCCTGATGTTATCATGAAATCTCCCACCCTTGAGTTTGAGCGGATGCCTTCTTGTTGTCGTAGGACCCGTAAGAAAAAGGATATCTTCCTCCACTTCGGTACGGCCTGTAAGATATTTGAATGTCTCTATCATGTCTCCCCTCTCTCTGCATTCTTCGAGAGAATATAACTGTAGCCTGCTTAGACTACATATGGGAGATCCTTGAATCCTGAGACCATCTTAGTGGCCATTCGCTGAACTGACTCCATCCTCTTCAAATCCTTCTGATAATGTGGCCTCCAAAACTGAACACAGTACTCCATATGAGGTCTCACCATGGACCTGTACAACGGCAGGCTTCAGGCTTTTGGCTGACAAAACTTCTTCGAATGCAACCCAGCATTTGTCTAGCCTTGGAACGAAGCTTTCTCCACTTGAGTGGCAGTCTTCATATCTTCGCTAATGATTACACCCAGGTCTCGTTCTGTGACAGTTCTTGTTAAGGTTTCACCATTCAGGTGTATGTTCTGCTGGGGTTACCGCTACCAAGGTGCATAACCTTACACTTTTTGGCATTGAAACTCAGTTGTCAAGTATTAGACCATTGTTCCAGTAAAAGTAGGTCCTGCCTCATAGTGTCGGGCATGGTTGGGCTGTCAACCACGTTGCATAGCTTAGTGTCATCGGCGAATAGTGTAATTTTACCTCAAAGTTCCTGAGGCAGGTCTCGTACAAAGATATTAAATAGTATCGGACCCAAGACCGAGCCCTGTGGCACTCCACTGGTCACTTCCGACATTTCTGAGGGGGTACCATTTACCACCACCCTCTGAAGTCTACCACTGAGCCAGTCTCTAACCCATGCCTGAAGTCATTATGCCGTTGTACAGATCCATGGTGAGGCCCCATCTGGAATACTGCGTACAATTCTGGAGGCATCATTACCGCAAGGATGTACTGAGGCTTGAGTCAGTCCAGCGAATGGCCACCCGGATGGTCTCGAGACTCAAGGATCTCCCGTACGAGGAACGGCTGGATAAATTACGGCTATACTCACTCGAGGAACGCAGAGAGAGGGGAGACATGATCGAGACGTTCAAATACCTCACAGGCCGTATCGAGGTAGAAGAAGATAATAATAATAATAACTTTATTCTTGTATACCGCATTACCATGGAAGTTCTATGCGGTTAACAGATGAAGAGACTGTACATTTACAGTGAAGTTAAATTTTCGGCGACGCTGCATTTACAGTGAAGTTAATTTTTACAGTTAGGTTACATTTGCAATGAAGTTACATTTGCTGTAAGTTACATACAGCGATATTACATACAGCAGTGTTACATATGGCGGTGAAACATACTGCAGTGTTCGATAAGGCAAAATAGAGTTATAGAGTATGGGGAGTAATGAGGAAGGGATAATTAGTTAGATTGAGTGATCCATTTTGTTAAGATATCTTCTTTTTCAAAGGTTCGACGGTGACAAGAAGACATCCATGGAAAATCAGGGGCGGGAAATTGCAAGGCGACACCAGGAAATACTTTTTCACCGAAAGAGTGGTTGATCGCTGGAATAAACTTCCACTTCAGGTGATCGAAGCAAGCAGCGTGCCTGATTTTAAGAAGAAATGGGATCGTCACGTGGGATCTCTGCACAGAGTTAAATAGGGGAGGGTCATTAGGGTGGGCAGACTAGATGGGCCGCGGCCCTTATCTGCCGTCTTTTTCTATGTTTCTATTTAATGTTTTTCCTAGTCCCATTGTTTTCACCTTATTCAATAACCTATGGTGTGGGACACTGTCAAAAGCCTTACTAAAGTCCAAATACATGATACCAGGTACTCTCCCTTGTCCAGTTGTTTCGTTACCCAGTCAAAGAAGCTTATCAGATTGGATTGACAAGACCTTCCTTTTGTGAATCCATGCTGGTGGGGATCCCTCAGCCTCTCATCATCCAGAATTGTATCCAATTGTTTTTAATCAACGTTTCCATAAGTTTACACACTATTGATGTGAAACTCACCGGTCTGTAATTTTCAGCCTCTGACCTGCATCCCTTTTTGTGGAGCAGAATGATATTAGCAGTTTTCCAATCCAAGGGGACTTTTCCCTTACTTAGGAAAAGATTGAAAAGCGCAGTTAATGGGTTCTGCCAGGACATCTTTCAGTTCCAGAAGTACTCTGGGGTGTAGATTATTCAGTCCCTTGGCTTTGTTCACCTTTAGCCTCGAGAGCTCATGGTATACATTGCTCGTGGTAAATTCAAAATCCCGGAACAGGTCTTCCGTGCACTCCCTTGTTTGCAGCTGCGGTCCGGATCCCGGCGCCTCACAGGTAAAGACCGGGCAGAAGTATCCATTGAGTAGTTCAGCTTTGTCCGAGTCTGAGTCTACATAGTTACCGTCAGGTTTCCTTAGGCGTACAATCCCATCTGTGTTCTTTTTTCTATCGCTAACATACCTGAAAAAGGATTTATCCCCTTTTTTAACATGCCTAGCTATATTTTCTTCCATCCGGAGTTTGGCATTCCTGACTGCTGTCTTAACAGTTCTAGATTTCACCAGATAGGCTTCTTTAGCTTCCGGTCGTTGTGATTGTTTGTAGGATACAAATGCTCTTTTCTTCTGCTTTACCAGTTCCGAGATCTCTGCGGAGAACCATTGGGGATCTGTTATTTCTCCATCATTTACTCACGGTCTTTATGTAGATGTTGGTTGCTTCCTGCAGGGTAGATTTCAGAGCTGACCACAATACCTCCACACTGTCCGTTGTGTCCTGGTTTTGCAGCGCCTCATAGACAAAATCTCCCATGTTCTGGAAATTAGCTCCCTTAAAGTTAAGGACCTTTGTCGATGTATTTGACCTAGTGACTCCCTTCCTGAAACCTTTGTGACACTGTCTCCATTGATGAACAACAGGATCCCTGGTGGGCTCCAGTACCATCTGTTTGAGGCGTGCTCCTCGTATGGAGGCTAGTAGTCTCCTGCTGCCGCTGGTCATAGCGGAAAGTTTGTTCCCCCAACAGCACAGTATCTCCACGCAGAGTGATGGTCTCAATGTCTTCGATTAGTTCTTTGTCAATGTTGTCTTGTTGTCTTGGAGGTCTGTACACAACACCAAGATACAGGCATTTGTCATAGCCTCTGGCAAGGTTCACCCAGAGGGATTCCCCCTTATACTTGACGTCTGTGATCCTGGTAACTTTTATGTCCTCTCTGATGTATAGTGCTCCCCTCCTCCAGTTTTGCCTTCTCTGTCTCGACGGAGCAAATTATATCCAGTTATAACCATATCCCATCCATGGGACTCCGAGAACCAGGTTTCCGTTTTCACCACCACATCTAGGTCGGCATTTCTCATTTCTGTTTCCAATTCCAGAATTTTATTGCCCAAACTACGTGCATTAACATACATAGCCGTCCATTCTCTGTTTGTCCGGTGTGCATGGAGATTTTCCTGTTTGAGTTAGTTTATCCCCCTCAGTACTGTCATTGACGCAAGTACTTACCTCAGACTCAAAAATGGAGTGGTTATTTACCCTACCAGGATGAGAGTGGGTCCCCTCCCCCACCTCACCTAGTTTAAAGCCCTCCGGAGCAGGCGAGCCAAACGTCCAAAGATGTTCTTCCCTCGTCTGCTCAGGTGTAGCCCGTCTGATCCCTGTAGTCCTTGAAGTGCCTCTCCGTGGTCCAGGAAGCCGAAGTTCATCTCTCTGCACTATCCGTATAGCCACTCATTGTCCACTGGATACGTTCTTCCCTAGCTCTCCCCTTGCCTCTTACTGGAAGGATGGAGGAGAATCTGCCCATTAGTTATACAATGCATGTTAAAATAACTTGTCCTTTTTCTTTGATATTTCTGGGCCATAGACCATAAACCTAGTACTGTCCTAGGTTCCAAATGCTAGAGTACCCTTCCAAGCTCACTCCAGGATACCTACCATCTGGCTAGTAACATCCTCATATTCCAAGTTACTGGAGTTCTCATTGATGCCCTCCCCAGCCTATCCTACATCGAGTCACCATATATGGGACACGATCGCACTGTCTCCATGCAAAAGCCATGTTCACTTCCTGAAGATCCTGAATCAGCCTCCAATCTTCTGAGCCTTTCTTTGGCACACTAAATCATATAGATATAGAATATCTGCCTGAGCCAGAGTGGTCGGGCGGCACTGGCTCTATAGCCTGAATATCCAGCAAGCATTGAATAGTGGCTTGAACCTTGAGTGCTTTGCCGGCCAACCTATGGGAAAGTCCACAAACCAATCCGTCAGAGTCCAGGAAAATTCTAGCTTGTAGCCTGACCGAATAATGTCTAAGACCCACTGGTCAGACAAAATGCGAACCAAGGTGCGCAGAAATGCTGATAATCTGCCCCTTATCTGTAGAGGGGCATCCTTTGGCCTGGCATCATTGCGACTTTTTGGCAGAGGGCACAGAACAGGAGGCGGAGGGCTAGGATTGCCTGTAGCTGTCATACCATTGCCGGGAGCCCTGGGAAAAATCTCTGTGACGTAGCCCTTGCAATGCCATGAAACTTAGAGTGACCAGAACCTGGGTCTGCTATCAGGCAGGGTCTTAGGGTGATAATCCATCATAGAATTCATGAGGTCATCCAGGCCCTTGCCAAACAATAACTACCCCTTGAAGGAAAGTCTAGCCAAAAGAGCCTTGGAAGTGGAATCACCAGCACATTGATCCAAAGCATCCTGCAGGCAGAAACCCATATAAAGTCATACAATGCATCAGTAACTTAATCCGACCCAGCCAAAAGAAGCTGAGGAGGAAGATCCACATTCTTGCTTTCCAGTATGTACAGAATAAAGTCAAAGGCACTTAGCCATTTCCAAGTTCAGATCCTTGTAGAACAGCATATGGAAGTCAGAGGCAAAGAGTAAACAAACTCTGTTCCTACTTTCAGGAGAACTGGCTAAAGAGTCAATTTTCACTAGTTTTTTTATAAATTGAACCTTTGATTTCTGTTCCTGCTGAGAAAGAAGCTGCAGAAGTAGGAAAGACAATCAAGTAGAGTACAGTGAACAAAGTAAAGAACCAGATTAAACCCCCCCAAAAAACAAAACTTCTGCAGCCCACTTGAAAACATAGAAACATGATGACAGATAAAGGCCAAATGGCCCATCTACCGTATTTTCACGCATATAACACGCGCGCGTTATACACGATTTTACAAACCGAGCATAACCATGCGCGTTATATGTGTGAGCGCGTTTTACAATTTTTTTTTTACATTGCTGGTTCACCCCCCCCCCCCCCGACGTCCGATTCAGCCCTGAAAGCCTGATGCCCCACCCCGAAGGACCGCTGGCCCCCCCACCCTGAAGGACCGCTCGCACCCGCCTCCCCCCTGACGTCCGATTCATCCCCTAGCACCCCCCCCCCACACCGTTTGCGGTGTAGAAGCAGCCTACCGTGGGTTCACGATGCCAGTGAGCCCTGCTGCTTCCTCTGCCCCGCCCCTTCTTTGAGCCCTGCGCTGCTTCTCTGATGTCAGAGAAGGGGCGGGACCGCCAGCAGAGGAAGCAGCAGGGCTCACTGGCATCGCGAACCCACGGTAGGCTGCTTCTCCACTGCAAACGGTGCGGGGGGGGGCTGGGGGATGAATTGGACGTGGGGGGGGTGCGAGTGGTCCTTCAGGGTGGGGCATCAGGCTTTCAGGGTGGGGACAGGACTTCAAGGGGGGACAGGCAGACCTTTAAGGGGGGACAGGACTTCAAGGGGGGACAGGCAGACCTTTAAGGGGGACTGGACTTTAAGGGGGGCAGAAGGAGGTTTTAATTCAATGAGCAGCATGCGTGGTATACGCATGTGCGCGCTATATATTAATTTATTTACATAAATTTCTTTTTCCCGCATGCTATACCCGTCTGCGCGTTTTACACAGGTGCGTGTTATACGCGTGAAAATACGGTAGTCTGCCATTCTGCAGTAACCATTATCTCTTTCTCTGAGAGATCCCACGTGCCTATCCCAGGCTTTCTTGAATTCAAACACATTCTCTATCTCTACCACCTCTTCCAGGAGACTGTTCCACGCATCTACCACCCTTTCTGTAAAAAAATATTTCCTTAGATTACTCCTGAGCCTATCATCTTTTAACTTCATCCTATGCCCTCTCATTCCAGAGCTTCCTTTCAAATGAAAGAGACTTGACTCATGTGCATTTACATCACGTAGGTATTTAAACATCTCTATCATATCTCCCCTCTCCTGCCTTTCCTCCAAAGTATACAGATTGAGATCTTTAAGTCTGTCTCCATATGCCTCATGACGAAGACCATGCACCATTATAGTAGCCTTCCTCTTGACTGACTTCATCCTTTTTATATCTTTTTGAAGGTGTGGCCTCCAGAATTGTACACAATATTCTAAATGAGGTCTCACCAGAGTCATCTACAGGGGCATCTATACCTCCTTTTTCCTATTGGCCATACCTCTTCCTATGCACCCTAGCTTTCACCATCACCTTTTCAACCTGTTAGGCCACGTTAAGATCATCAGATATAACTGAGCAGCGATGGGGCAAAACACAAGTGTGTGGTGGCGGGTTATGCAAGGAGTCTCAGAAGGCATTTCTGACTTTGTTAGCTTATTATGGAAAGCCTGTTTTAACGGACTGGGAAGCACTGCGCTGCCTTCTGGTGTGCGTGCTCTGCCTAAGAGAGATCCTTCTCCCAAGCAAGTGTCCCCGCCTCATACCAGCACCCAGTGTCAGTGACTCTTTGAAGCAGGGATGATTGGAAGTCCCTTTCCATGCCTTTTTTATTGCAAGGCTCCTTTGCGATGATGGACATAGCAGGATCCATTTCGGTGTCCAGTAGCCAGGAAGCAGGAGCGGTGGCAGATCACAGTGGTGATCCCTCTGTGCATCACTTTTTCAGATCAGCTTCAGGTTTATTAAAAAATTAATAATACCACGTTATCAAATATCAAAGCGGTTTTACAAAGTATTAAAAAAAGACACTAAAAACAATTTTCAATGCAGCAACAAGAATACTGAAAGGCCGGCCGCATAGCCCTCCACATAATGACCTCGACGCAACACAGTTGCTGTTTCATATAATTAAGTTTAATGAATACCAAAGCAAAGGCAGCTCACATGAAATGCATCACAAGAATATACACCCCCAGATGTGTGCTTGTCTGAGAGCTCTGAATCTGCTCTAACCTAACTTCTCTTTTACAGCTATTATTATACTTTTACAGCTTGAATTAAAATCTTACTAAGCTTACTCTGATTGGTAAAAGTCATTAGCATATATAATTGATTGGTTATAGATACATATTTCCCCTTAATTGGCTGTCTTTGATTTATGTATGTCATTATCATTCACGAATTATAGTACAAAAACTCGGATATGGTGAATATCAATAATAATCACAAAAAACACTTTCACCAAAAGGATGTATTGAAGGTATATTAAACAAAAGACACAAGCAAAGACCAGTCTTAATGGAGGAAAAAGCCTCAGACAGGGGCCCACCCACCTCCACAATGGTGGAATAACGGTGTTCAGGCGATCACTTCACTGGCATAAAACCTCCTACTGTAAAGGTCATAGCAATGTGTCAAATGTGTCAAAAAATTGCTTTCAGAATTGAGTGATGCAGAGGAAGGTAATAATAACTTAACTTTCTCCTTAAGGATCGGAACACCAACGATGGCCAGCGTTTCACTGTTAAGCTGCCTCAGGGTGTCAACAAATCCGATCGCACTCTCTTACGGACGCCACCGCGTCTCAAAAGATCCTTAAGGAGAAAGTTAAGTTATTATTACCTTCCTCTGCATCACTCAATTCTGAAAGCAATTTTTTGACACATTTGACACATTGCTATGACCTTTACAGTAGGAGGTTTTATGCCAGTGAAGTGATCGCCTGAACACCGTTATTCCACCATTGTGGAGGTGGGTGGGCCCCTGTCTGAGGCTTTTTCCTCCATTAAGACTGGTCTTTGCTTGTGTCTTTTGTTTAATATACCTTCAATACATCCTTTTGGTGAAAGTGTTTTTTGTGATTATCATTCACGAATACCATTTCCAAACTTGGGGTGGTGGCCAAAAACCACCTACCTTATCTGTCCCAAACAGCCTGTCTTTGGAGCTTTCCACTAAAGTTACATTACATTACATTACATTACATTACTGATTTCTATTCCGCATCAACCTTGCAGTTCTGGGCGGATTACAAAAGAGACAACTGGACATTTCCAGGATAATTACAGAGAGAATTCTGGTCATTTCCAGGAGAAGTTACAAGAATAATGGAGCTGTATATTTCAAGAGCTACAAGATGGAAATAGGAAATAGTGCAGATCCAGTATATATACCATTAGGGAAGCAGTTGACATGCTTGAGGCTGTAGAGAAGGGAACTGGTGAAGGGGGGAGGAGGGGGGAGTTGCATTGAGTGGGGTCTGTTTGGGGTTAAGCCATCAGTATAAATTTTTTGAATAGGTGGGTTTTGATTTCTTTGCGAAAATATTTGTAGTCGTTTGTTGTTAACAGCAGGTTGGAGATAGTGTGGTCCAGTTTCGCTGCATGCGTCGCCAGCAGACTGTCAAAATATCTTCTTGCGCTGGGTGCCTTTGAGTGGGGGTAGGTAAAAGGGGTCTTAGTTCTTCTTTGCCTAGTGGTGGCGTTTTGGTACAGGCGGTTGTTTAGGTAATTGGGGGCTATGCTTTTTATTGCTTTGAATAATAGACAGTATAGTTTGAATTGAATTCGTGCTTGTATTGGTAACCAGTGTGAGTCCAGGTAGGCCGCGGTGACGTGGTCAAATTTTCTCAGTGAGTAGATTAATCTGAGTGCAGTGTTTTGAATTGTCTGTAGTTGTTTTATCATTGTTGCAGGGCAAAGCAGATAGAGTATGTTGCAGTAGTCCAATAGACCCAGTACTAGGGACTGGACTACTAGCCTATATTGCTCTTTGTCGAAGAATTTTCTGATTTTTCTTAAATTGCGCATGGTTAGAAATGCTTTCTGGGTGGTCTTGTTGATTTGGGCCTGCATTGTGCAGCATCTGTCTAGTGTTACTCCTAGGAGTTTTAAGGTAGGTTGTATAGGGTATTTGGAGGCGTTTATTTCTAGTTCTAGTTCTAGTTCTGAGCATGACCTCTGTCTTTCCCAAGGGTCTCCTCCCTCCTCCTCTTTTCTTCTTTGCCAACAGTGTTGTGGTCACTACGTACGTGCTAGCATCTGCATCATATAGTCAGGTCATCTCAGCCATTCTGCTGGGCAATAGCACTATCCATACAACAGCTTGTAGCTTGTTCCCCCTTTTTTGTGTTCTAGTTTGTTTCTTATCAGGATGGCAGTCCAGAGAGCCCCCTCTGTAGAAATGTTCCAGCACACAGTTGCTCTGAAATTGCCACATAATTCACAGAAACAACATCTGAACATGAAGTTTCAGAGTACTTGAGAGAAAAGGATGTTAAAGCTAAAGACACACAAAATCCATTTTAGCTCAGCTTGGCCTATATTTCTGTCCTCTAGCCCTGTGCCCATGGTCTGATGAGAAGGGGTCTTCCTCAGTACCAACAGACAAACAGTGACATACTGGTACGAAAGGTAACAGGGAAGAACTACAATATTTAAATAGTAAAGAACAGGAAGGAAAAACAGGGGAAGGGGGAAGCAGATACATCAGCCAAAGGGCTTGGCTTAAGAAAGCATGTAATTTCTGACACCCTATGTTGAAGCTTGATGCCCAGCAGCCCTCCAACTCACATTGCTCAGTCATGTGTGGCACTAATGCACAAACTTTTCTCCTGCTCATCCTGGGAGACACCTGAACGATTTCTTAAGGTGACCAAAACTATGTCTTAGCTGTTATCATATGGCTCCGGACTTCCAGAAGCTGTTTGTCTAGCCAGAAGTGGACTCCAGAGTGGCATAGGTGACCCAGCACTCCCTTCCCAGTGAAGGTGGAGTGGTCCTTAAGGATGCACATAGTGGATTTGATCCTGAAAAGACAGTTTGAAGCACTGACTTTGGATATCAAAGCTGCAGCAGCTGCCTCCATCATAGCACAAGCCTTCCATACCACAATGTGGACTTCTCCCTCAGAGCTTTGAGACTCCTATGCCCACATGTTCAAGGAGGGTGTGTGGATTACGTGGCCACTGCTCTTTATTAGTACATCATGAATATGATTCAAAATACATTTTTATAAGGTATATACAAATGCAGCTGTTTTCTTCAAAATACCTTAATAGAATAGCTTAGAGCAACTTGGAACATCTCATAGACCTCGGCGGTGTCGCTGCGTGAAAATCAAATTTTAACACACGAAGTCTATACACACCAGACTCGTCATCTATCTAATTATCTTTAAAGTGCTTTATAGTGCAATTTTTATAATAAATATATCTTAGAAGTATAACTTAATCTTAATTTTATTGCAAAAATGCGGCTTGGGGTGCATATTCCGACATAAGACTATGTTTCGCCACCAGGCTGTATCAAAGAATCCCCCTACAAGCAAACAAATGCCATTAAATATTTATTCTAGATGTATATAACTTTATTACTTCAGAAATATAATTTATACTTATCCCTTCATATTCTATTTAAAGATTTAGCCGTAGCTTTTTTTCTATTTAAACACATTCAAACTAACGTAATGAGGAAAAACTTTTACATGTCCAGTCGGCAGGGAAAACCCCTTAGTGACATAGGAAGACTCCAATACTCATTCAGACAAGCATCATCCATGTGATTTCAGCGTTCAGTCCCCCTGGTTTCACCAAATTTAATGTAAAAATCCATTTATGTTCTTTAAAGTTGAGTTTCTCTTCAAAATTCCCTCCCTCCCATCCAATCTAATCTAGAATACGCCACCTTATATAATTAATTTTATGCTTTTATCATGCTAATGCTGTGCAAGAGGAGCTTCCAAATTCCCCGTATTAATTCTAGACTTATGTTCTGTCAGATGGGTAGATATTTTTCTACTTATGCATTCCACATAAAGATCACATGGCATTTAATTAAATAAACTACATAAGTACTTGTACATGAAGTATTAGAAGTAGCCTGATATACTCTTTTTGTTTTAGGATCAACCCAAGAGGAACCAGTCATAGCCTGAGTACACCACTGGCATTGTCCACACATCAGATGAGCGTACACTTTACCTTGATCAGTTAGTTTAATTTCAAATTTATGTATAGCTTGCATTTCCACTATTCTTCCTCTTTTATAGGATACCATGGGGAGTGAATTAAATAATGGGCTTAGTTGTAAAACACCCCAGTGTCTTTTTTAAATCCTAAATAAAAGCACTACTCAAATCTGAAAATGGCAGCACACATATTAGACTTTCCTCTTGCTGTTGTTCTTTCTTTTCTTATATCAATAGAGCTCTGTTTGCATACCGTGCTCTTAGATAGGCCTTCCTAATCGCTTTTGCAGAGTAGTCCCGTTCTTTAAATCGCATAGTCAAAGCCTTTGCCTGTTTTTCCAGATTCTTCTGTATATGTACAAAGTCCACGTATATGTAGGAACTGGCTTAGTGGAAAATTATATTTAAAAAAATACAGATGGCTACTTGAGCAATGCAGAAAATTATTCCGTTCGACTTCTTTCCTATATAAAGTTGTAATAATTTTATTATCATCTCCCTTTATAAGCATTAAGTCTAAATAAGCAATACTTGTAGAATGGTAAGCCATCGTAAATTTCAGGTGGGAGTTAAGGGTATTAATCCACTCTAAAAATGCATCTAATTCTTCTTGTGACCCTTTCTAAAGGATCAAGATATCATCAAGATACCTTTTCCAGACTTTTACTTTTTGAAAAACCAAAGCTGGATATATCAACTCTGTCTCGAATTTCGAGACATTCAGACTTGCCACTGAAGGGGCTAATGTAGCCCCCAAGGCAACCCCTTGAATCTGTTTATAAAACTCCCAATTGTATCAAAAATAGTTTTGATTAATTACTAGTTTTGCTAATTCTAAAAGCCGCCCTATGTTGAATCGCCCAAGATTTTTACCCATCAGCGTTTCTTCAATTATTTCTAAAGCAGCTGCCTGAGGTATCTGAGTGTACAAGGAAGTAATATCCAGTGTCATGAAAAAAGTGACATCAGATACATCTCCCTTCTCTTTCAGAATTCTAAATAGATGAGAAGAGCATTTAGATATGAAGTAATCTTAGCAACTTCCAGTCTTAGAAAATAATCCAAAAACTTCGAAAGGGGTTCTACTATAGAGTTTTTAGTAGATACAATAGGACTTCCCTATTTATATATCTTACGGAGTGTATATATTTTAGGTGTAGAAGGGCAGGCCTCCAAAAGGAACGCCATTTCTTTATTAGTAATCATTTTTCTTTTTATTCCTTCTTCCACCAAACATTTTATATCAAGCTTAAGTTGTTCAACCGGATCTTCCTCTAGTTTAATATATGCAGTTTCATTATTAAGTTGATGAACAACCTCATCATGGTAGTCTCTCCAGTTCTGTAAAGTAATTGCACCCCATTTATCAGCGCGAGTTATAAGAATATCCACATTATTCTGAAGATCTTTCAGTGCCGCTGCTTCATTCTTTGTGAGATTAAATCTCCTATGTTCTTGTGCATATTGATTTTCCAATCTCCTCAAATCTTTAAAGTACAAGATCTCGATAAGTAGCGAGGAACGATTTCAAAGCAACAGAGGGACACCAGCGTTATTTTAGTTTCATAATAGAGAGATCTATTTCTGGCAGATTTTCATAAAAAAAGACTCAGCTGCATTTTGTGGAAGAACCGGAAGATTTGTTCTCTCTTCATCTTATTACCTCTTCCGTATGAGGATAGCCTGTACTGCCAAGTTTATAGGTAGTCAGCACTTCACGACACACAATAAGATACCCACACACACAAGATAAGGCTAATTATGCTACTTTATTGGTTAGATAAATTGCAAGGCAAATATACAAAGCACTAATAATTCAAAATAACATCACCAAGATTGATTATGACATCATCGTTCCTCACAGCTGACTGGGGAATCCTTTCCAGGCAGTGATGGACCGGATCAACCGCGGGGCTCCCTTTACAGCGCGTTGATGGATTCTAAAGAGAAAGCCCCAGGATGGCCTCATATACTATTGTATCCTGTCTCACACTCTGTTAGTTTCTGCAGTAAACAACAGGTGTTTCACTTATCTCCCAGCTGGAATGTTCCTGAGATTCACAGTTCTTTCACATGCCCACCAGATACCCACAAGCCTGCTCCTGGGAAATGGCTGCATATAGCCTTCTTCCCGTTCTTCCGTGTTTGCAGAAATGAAGCAGGAAACTACAGACTGGTAAGCTTCACTTTGGATATTGGAAAATTAATAGAAATACTGCTGAAAGAAAGGATAGTGAAATTCCTACAATCTAATAAGAATTGCCGCTGCTGGGTCAGACCAGTAGTCCATCGTGCCCGGCAGTCTGCTCCCGCAGCGGCCCTTAGGTCAAAGACCAGTGCCCTAACTGAGACTAGCCTTACCTGCGTACATTCTGGTTCAGCAGGAACTTGTCTAACTTTGTCTTGAATCCTTGGAGGGTGTTTTCCCCTATAACAGCCTCCAGAAGAGTGTTCCAGTTTTCTACCACTGTCTGGGTGAAGAAGAACTTCCTTACGTTTGTATGGAATCTATCCCCTTTTAACTTTAAAGAGTGCCCTCTCTTTCTCCCTACCTTGGAGAGGGTGAACAACTTGTCTTTATCCACTAAGTCTATTCCCTTCATTATTTTAAATGTTTCGATCATGTCCCCTCTCAGTCTCCTCTTTTCAAGGGAGAAGAGGCCCAGTTTCTCTAATCTGTCATTGTATGGCAACTCCTCCAGCCCCTTAACCATTTTAGTCGCTCTTCTGTGGACCCTTTTGAATAGTACTGTGTTCTTCTTCATGTATGGCGACCAGTGTTGGATGCAGTATTCCAGGTGGGGGACGTACCATGGCCCGGTACAGCTACGTGATAACCTTTTCTAATCTGTTCGTGATCCCCTTCTTAATCATTCCTAGCATTCTGTTCGCCCTTCTCGCCGCCGCTGCTCATTGCGCAGACGGCTTCATTGCCTTGTTGACCAGTAATCCCAAGTCTCTTTCCTGGGGCGATCTCTCCGAGTACTGCACCGGACATCCTGTATTTGTGTATAAGATTTTTATTACCGACATGCATCACCTTATACTTATCCACGTTAAACCTCATTTGCCATGTCGCGATCCATTTCTCGAGCGTGTTACAAGATCCGAGGCAATATGGTTTTACTAAAGGTAAATTCTTTTTTCTTATTTTCAAAAACCTTTTTTTCTTCTTATTTTCAAAAACAGTCTCTTTCACTTATCAGTATAATTTATAATATTTTCAATAGAAGTCACTTATCTGAATGTTGTTGTTAAAGTGTAGTCCTGGGGTTTAGAAAGCAGGAAAAACTGCTCCGTGGAGAAAAAGCTGAAAGTCATTCAAGCTAAACAATCTTCCACATAATCCAACAGGGCTCCCTGTTTCGCTAAAATGCTTCTTCAGGGATTTGCTGTAAAAAAACAAGAAAACAGATTGTAGAAAACTTCAAAAACAATGAAAATAAATAAAAAAAACGATAGCTTTACCCACAGCGATCATTCACCCGCTTCAACTCCTGTCATAAAATGGCCCCTCGGCGTTCCTACTGATAAGCAACTCAGCGCGTCATCACGCAAACGTGATGACATCATATTCATTCAAATCCACTAGTCCCATAACAAAAAAGACCAGAAAAATATAGCAACCAAAAAAATCCACCAAAACATTCAAAACCAGGGTTTCCAGTCCACATCACTATTCAAACCCATGGGAGTAAAGGTTTGTAGAGAAAAAATCCAACGCTGTTCCCTTTTCAATAAAAGTTGCTTGAAGTCACCACCCCGTGCAGAAGGGACACCCTCTCTAGAACCTAGCAGCGCAAGTCCTCAAAAATATGATTAAAGTCAATGCAATGTTGCACCATAGGAGCTTCAACTCGTTCTCGTGCAAGACAAGAGTGATGCTCAATGAGGCGTATCTTCAATGCTCTCAATGTCTGACCCACATATAATTTCTGACAAGAACATCTGATAATATACACAATTCCACTGCTGGCACAATCTGTATGATGATGTAAATTATACAGTTTTTGATCAGTTGGATTCACAAAGGATGAACACACCTCCATAACACTGTAAACAGAACAATGTCCACACTTACCATGTCCATTTACAGCATTCTCATTCGTTCGCTCATTCACAACTTCAATTGCCATTCTACTTGTGGGTCATAGCTCATCTTGGATAGATTTATTTCGTGAAAAAGAAAACATCATAGTGCAATCACGAAAACAGGGGTGTACTGACAAGCACTCCCAATATTTCTTCAAACATTCAGATAAGTGACTTCTATTGAAAATATTATAAATTATACTGATAAGTGAAAGAGACTGTTTTTGAAAATAAGAAGAAAAAAGGTTTTTGAAAATAAGAAAAAAGAAGAATATAAAGATAAAATAGAATTTCACAGTTTGGGAGTTTTTGACCAAGGATGTGTCTGCTAGTATCAAATTCTGTTTGAAAATAGCTTGTCTATGTGGGTATCCTATAGAGCCCCTATTGGACACTGAGGTCTTTTCTCCTTTTTGGATGGGAGGTGATTTATAGTCCTGTGCTTTTGGAGGGTGTTGTGATTTTGTGATTTGTTTGGACATCCTTTTCTTGAATTTTTTACTAAAGGTAAATCATGCCAAATGAATCTGATTGAATTTTTTGATTGGGTGACCAGAGAATTGGACCAAGGACATATGCTAGATGTAATTTACTTAGATTTCAGCAAAGCCTTTGACATAGGAGGCTCTTGAACAAACTTGATGGGCTGAAGTTAGGACCCAAACTAGTGAACTGGATTAGAAACTGGTTGACGGACAGACGCCAGAAGGTGGTGGTTAATAGAATTCACTTGGAGGAAGGAAAGGTTTGTAGTGGAGTCCCTCAAGGATCGATGCTGGGGCCAATCCTATTCAATATGTTTGTGAGCGACTTTGTTGAAGGGTTAGAAGGAAAGGTTTGCCTCTTTGCGAACGATTCCAAGATTTGTTACAGAGTAGACACTAAAGAGGGAGTGGCAAACATGAAAAAGGATCTGCATAAGTTAGAGGAATGGTCTAATAACTGGCAACTAAAATTCAATGCAAAGAAGTGCAGAGTTATGCATTTGGGGATTAGAAATCGGAAGGAGCCTTATGTGCTGGGAGGTGAGAGGCGAGAGGCTGATATGCACGGATGGGGAGAGGGACCTTGTGGCAATAGTGTCCAAAGATCTAAAGACAAAGAAACAGTGTGACAAGGCGGTGGCTGTTGCCAGAAGGATGCTGGAATGTATAGAAAGAGGCATAGCCAGTAGAAGAAAGAAGGTGTTTATGCCCCTTTACAGGTCATTGGTGAGGCCCCACTTGGAGTTTTGGGTTCAGTTTTGGAGACAGTATCTGGCAAAGGACATAAGAAGACTTGAAGCAGTCCAAAGAAAGGCAACAAAAATGGTAGGAGATTTGTACCAAATACGACCACATTACCAATGCATACCTAGAATCTCACTGGCTACCAATAAAAGCAAGAACACAATTCAAACTCTACTGTCTCATTTTCAAAGTAACCCATGGCACGGCACCCAGTTACCTAATTAATCGTTTCCATCACTACCACCCACCAAGAAGAAGGAGAACACAGAACCTTTTCACCTATCCACCACTCAACGGAACTTGTCGTAAGAAACTCTACGACAACCTCCTGGGGACACAGGCAGCTAAAATAGACTCTGACATCTCAAAATTACTGACCAAAACAACAGACATAAAAGAGTTCCGCAAAGAAATAAAAACACTACTGTTCAAAAAATATCTCCCATCACTCTAACCACCACCCAATGAGTTCCCAACCAACGACTTCGGAAACACCCATCTATACTATCTCTTTGTCTGTGACCTAAAATGTAATGTAACTCTTCTACTTTACACCTGATTTAAACGATCGAGTTGCCATGTATTACCTCTGCAAAATGCACTATCTTCTGTTATATGTAATAACTTCTGTGACAAGTATTATCTTCTGTGAACTTGAAGTATCATAACTCTTTACTGTTACTGTAATATACTCCTATCCTGAAATGTAATTCTACTGGAACTGTCCAGATATCTTCTATAATGTAATCCGCCTAGAACCGCAAGGCACAGGCGGAATAGAAATCCCTAATGTAATGTAATGTAATATATGAGAAAATCTTGAATATGTATACCCTAGAGCAGTGGTTCCCAACCCTGTCCTGAATGACTACCAGGCCAGTCGGGTTTTCAGGATAGCCCTAATGAATATGCAAGGAGCAGGTTTGCATGCCTGGCACCTCCATTACATGCAGATCTCTTCCATGCATATTCATTAGGGCTATCCTGAAAACCCGACTTGGCTGGTGGTCCTCCAGGACAGGGTTGGGAGCCACTGCCCTGGAGGAAAGGAGCGACAGGGGCGAAATGATTCAGACATTCAAATACTTGAAAGGTATTAACGTAGAACAAAATTTTTTCCAGAGAAAGGAAAATGGTAAAACCACAGGGCATAATCTGAAGTTGAGGGGTGGTAGGCTGAAGAGCAATGTTATGAAATTATTTTTTACGGAGAGGGTTGTTGATGTCTAGAATGATGTGCTCCTTAGGGAGGTAAACGGTGACAAGAGTTCAAAAAAGTGTGGGATGAACACAGAGGATCTCGAATCAGAAAATAATGTTATATATTGAAGAACTAAGGTCAGTAATGGGCAAACTTGCACAGTCTGTGTCCGTATATGGCCATATGGTTGAGGATGAGCTGGGGAGGGCTTCAATGGCTGGGATGGTTTAGGTGGGCTGAAGTGAGCATTTACGGAGACTCCAGTAGATGCACAGTACCGGGCAGAGCTCTGGGTTTCTGGCCCAGAAATATCTAAGAAAAAGAACAATTTAAATTAAATTATTAAATTATAGTGAGTGTATGTTTGGGCAGACTGGATAGACCATTTAGGTCATTATCTGCTCTCATTTGTTATGTTACTATGTGTTTCGTACACAGAAAATACCTTCGCCCAGTATGGCATATGTAATCACAAACTACCCACCCCTGCTTTACAAAACCATAGTACAGTTTTTAGCATTGGCCATGGCGGTAACAGCATAGTGAACGTCAGAGCTGTTACTGCTGCGGCCGACACTAAAAAGCGTGCTATGGTTTTGTAAAAGGAGGTGGGGGTGTTAAAATAGAAATATGTAGACAAAAGTTAAACTGAACCACCAAGAAGCATACAATGCAACACCACAGAAACAGTGATACATGCCCCCTAATAATGTGCAAAATATAAAGACAGCAGATGTAAATTGGAAACCCCCCCCCAGAGAAATAGCAATAATTATTTTACAAATTGACAAATACTCCCCCCCCTTTTTTTATTTTTAAATTAAGCTGTGTTAGGGTTTTTACATTATATTACATTACATTAGTGACTTCTATTCCGCCTGTACCTTGCAGTTCTAGGCGGATTACATTAGAAGATAACTGGACATTTCCAGGAAAATTACAATTTTTTTAAAGCTCCAATACTCATGAGTTTTATGAGCATCAGAGCTTTTACCGCTGTGACCAATAAAAACTCTAATGTGGCTTCATAAACCCCCCTTTTTATGAAGCTGTATTAGGCTTTTTATTTTTTTTATTAAGTATTTTTAACATTATTACATCCATTCAAACATAATAAGATATGGATTATAAAGAAATCATACACTATCCAAAAACCAAAATTTTTTAAGCCCTCAGGCAAATATCCATCTAGTCCACAAATGAAGGAAGACATCTCATTGTTCATGTAAACTTAACAGGAAAACAAAAATAGGTATAGAGGGAGGAAGAAAAAAACAAACTTACCCCCTTCAATAACCTATATATCTCTTAGGACGCTATTTATATAAAACCCCCCACTAAGGGAAGCTAATAACAGTCTTGTTTCCTTCCTTTAAGAAAAAGTTCTAATTGGGAAGGTTCCCAAAACACATAATCTTTGTCTTGAACATGCAGGATACATTTACAGGGAAATTTAAGAAAAAACATTGCACCCATTTCAAGAGCTTTAGGACATAAAGCCAAAAAGGCTTTCCTCCTATATTGAGAGTAGCCCTTGCCACATCGGGAAACATTAAGACCTTATCTCCACAGAATTTTGCCTCTCTATTCTGGAAATATAGTTTCAGCATTAAAGTTTTATCTAGCTCATTAACACAGGTAATTAACAGAGTAGCCCGGGTTTAGATCAAATCTTGAGAATCTTCAAGAAATTTCGTTAAATCTACTTCTACGGTACTCAATTGATCCATTCCCCCTTCTACTGGAAATTTTTTCTTTTGTGGTAGATAAAAGAACTTAGAGAACATCATGGTGTCAGAATTAGTGATCCCTAATATCTCCTTGAGATACTTTCTCAATAGTATCTCAGGAGATAATAAGTGAGTCACTGGGAAATTAACTAGTCTCAGATTCCTTGATCTAACCTGATTCTCACTCATTTCCAGCTTATAGTGAATATTCAAGGAATCTTTTGTAACTGCCACCATAGATGACTGTAAATTCTTTATCTGCTTTCCAAGAGAAAGCGTACGTTCATCTAAATTCCCGATGTTAGCATCTACATTTCCCAATTTATCAACAACTTCGTTGGAAAAAACTTGAACATGATTAGTAACTTTCCTTAACATCACCTCCATCCTCGTATTTAAAGTCCACAAGTCTTTTAAGGTAACTTCCTCTAGGTTTTCTTCCAACCCCTCTGACTGATTAATTATTCCAGGAAAAACTTGAGGCATCTGCGAAAAAATAATCTCCGCAGTTTGTTGGAGGTCGGAGGCTTCAAAAGAAGCCCCTTGCGAACCCGTAGGTTCCAAGCTCCTGGGAAGATCAGGAGGAAGGGGAGGGGTACGCTCTGGAGAGCTCAGGGAAGCTCCTGAAAATGAGTCAGGTTTATCTGTTGACCTCAAAGAACCAGGTAACAACAAATGCTTATCCATAGGTCCAACACTAACTGGTGTTGAGACACGAGGTTTCCCTTTACGTTTCCCCATATCAGTCAGAAAACAAACGTGTCACACAATAAATTCAACTTATCTTATAGCTGTTCCTACTCCAGAGGCTCCAGTGGCTCTCAAGGGGCTCATAAGGGGTATTAGGCTTTTTTATTGCTGGCCATGGCAGTAAAAGCTTCAGCGCTCATTAAATTCTTATGAGCGTTGGATTTAATATTGCCGTGGCGTTCCAGTTTTCTACCACTCTCTGGGTAAAGAAGAACTTCCTTACTTTTGTATGGAATCTATCCACTTTTAACATTAGAGAGTGCCCTCTCGTTCTCTCTACCTTGAAGAGGGTGAACAACCTATCTCTATCTACTGAGTCTATTCCCTTCATTTTCTTGAATGTTTCGATCATGTCCCCTCTCAGTCTCTTTTCAAGAGAGAAGAGGCACAGTTTCTCTAATCTGTCACTGTACGGCAACTCCTCCAGCCCCTTAACCATTTTAGTCACTCTTCTCTGGATGCAGTATTCCAGGTGGGGGCGTACCATGGCCCTGTACTGCGGCATGATAGCCTCAGATCTGTTTGTGATCCCCTTCTTAATCATTCCTAGCATTCTATTTGCCCTTTTCGCTGCCACCGTACATTGCGCGGACAGCTTCATTGAATTGTCGACCAGTACTCCCAAGTCTCTTTCCTGGGGGGTCTCTCCGAGTACCGTGCCAGACATCCTGTATTCGTGTATAAGATTTTTGTTACCAACATGCTTCACCTTACACTTATCCATGTTAAACCTTATTTGTCATGTCGCAGTCCATTTCTCAAGTGTGTTTATGTCACGTTGCAGGTGGTGGAGGGGTTTGTTCTGTGCTATCAAAAAAAAAATCGAGTTCCGAGTGAGAAAGTGTGACAGGAGAGAGATTTTGAGAGTGCCAGTGTGATAGAAAGTGAGAGAGAGACTGTGTGAGAGATTGGGAGAGTGAGATACCGTGCAGTGAGAAAGGGTGTGAGAATGTATGACCACCAGAGTGAGTTTGTGAGAGAGAGTATATGAGTGAAAGTGGGTGTGATGGTGAAGAGAAAGGAGCCTAATTACTCCCTAGGGGAGACTGAGTCACTAGTGGAGCTCTGCCTCCGCTATGAGGCTTGGGCCTTTGGCCACAATAATTGCAGGCCACCCCACAGTGTTGCCATTAGAGTCTGCCCACGGATTCGCGACATCCTCCATAGGTGAGCATCACCCACTACCCATCACTATGTAAGCCCACACAGGTAGCCTGTGCTCCTTTATGCTCCAAAGCTGTCAGCAATGGCCTCTTAATACAAGGGCCCCCCCAAACCTTCTGGCAAGTAGCCTCTTGCTATTGGATGCCAATAAATAATATAATTGATATAAATAAAGAAATGGAAATAGCAATAGTAATATATATGTTTATAGATAGATAGTTAAATAAAACATTTGCTTGCCAATATATTGTTATGTACCTACATCATCAAAATAATAATGAGAAATAATATGCCCAGTGCCCTCATAACTCTGCTGTTTGATTGGTAGAAACAAATGCTTGTCATCTGACCCCCATTCTCCACAATGTTGTTCTTGCAGGCACTTTGTGGTGCACAGACCTTGAATCCCTCGCGCAGATACAGGAGGGTGAACAGTGATTACCCAGCCCTCATCCGGCGCACAAGACACTGCCTCAGAGCCTGGCGTAAGTCATCTTCTCCCTCCCTCCCTCCAGTAACTACAACTGGCCAGGTCTCCTATCATGTCTTAGATGTGATGTTCCTACCTCTTCTCTGCATCTGCTATTCCCAGGACATTCAAAAATGAGATGACATGGAAAATTGTGTCAGGGGGGAAGGCAGGCATATATATGCAAAGTATTGTCACACAAGAATCAAATAGTAGTAACAGTATTCTTCAAAAATTATAAAATATTACCAGCCAGTGGTGGGTATCGCCCTCAGAATAACACATTCAACAGAACTGTGGAGAATTTTTAGCCACTCACTGCTTATCATAGGCAAAAAAACTCCACAGATGCATTATGTAACTTTCAATAGGAACAAAGCTCACAACTGTGCACAGGGAAATATATACAAAAACACATTTAGCAGAAAGAATGCAGATGCTTAATTTTTCCCCATGCACAGTTGTGTACTTTGAAGAATATACACAGAGTACCCATTGGTTATAACAGATACATTCTCCCACACACTCATATATATTCATTGCTGCAGCTTGGCAAACTTAAAAGAAAACAAAAAAACACATTCACCAACAGTGGGTATTAAACCCTGCCACTGTAGCACCTTATCCCAAACCACTGCACCACAGCATCAAGTGACAGAAGGGAAACGGATAAAAGACAAGAGCCGTAACAGACCACTCACTATATTTCGGAGCCTTTGAATTGATAACCCCTCACAGTCACCCATAGTGCACTCATAAGAATAGCCTTACTGGGTCAGACCAATGGTGCACCAAGCCCAGTAGCCCATTCTCATGGTGGCCAATCCAGGTCACTAGTACCTGGCCAAAACCCAAGGTGTAACAATATTCCATGCTACCAATACAGGGCAAGCAGTGGCTTCTCCCATAACAGACTATGGAATTTTCCTCCAGGAACTTGTCCAAACCTTTCTTAAAACCAGCTATGCTATCTGCTCTTACCACATCCTCTGGCAACGCGTTCCAGAGCTTAATTATTCTCCGAGTGAAAAATTCCTCCTATTGGTTTTAAAAGTATTTCCGTGTAACTTCGAGTGTCCCCTAGTCTTTGTAATTTTTGACAGAGTGAAAAATCGATCCACTTCTACCCGTTCTACTCCACTCAGGATTTTGTAGACTTCAATCATAACTCCCCTCAGCCGTCTCTTTTCCAAGCTGAAGAGCCCTAACCATTTTAGTCTTTCTTCATACGAGAGGAGTTCCATCCCCTTTACCATCTTGGTTGCTCTTCTTTGAACCTTTTCTAGCGCCACTATATCTTTCTTGAGATAAGGAGACCAGAATTGAATGCAGTACTCCAAATGAGGTCGCACCATGGAGTGATACAGGGGCATTATGACATTCTTAGTCTTGTTAAACATCCCTTTTTTATTAATTCCCAGCATCCTGTTTGTTTTTTTGGCTGCCGCCGTACATTAGGCGGGTTTCATCATATTGTCTACAATGACACCCAGATCCTTGCACACACCACAGTCAGCTGCACAGGTTGGAAGCTGCCTTGTAAGACATACCAGAAACTCTGAAACCTGCATGCCAGTATGTATTTGAAGTCTATCTGTGTTTCAATTCTGCACCACCCCACTCTTTCACACTGCCAGGCCACCTGTCAGGGTTCTATCCTATGTCATGTCATTGCTGCCACCCCTCAAAGCTCACTGCCTTGTGCATGTGCTATTCCCTGCCAGCTGTTCTAGTATGCAACCCATGCATGATGTGGTCATCCTAACTATGTTCTTACCGCAAGGATAGCATGCTGCTGAGGAGCTGTCCCAGGAGGTTGTCCAGGAGCTGGCCCAGGAGGCAGAAGAGGAGGAGGTAAAGGAGCAGAGTTCATGAGAGGTCCCAGAGGACATATATACTGACATGCCATCTCTGGAAGGGGATGAGTATGGAGGCAGCTGCCCAGCCCCAACGCCTTGCTGTCCTGGGAGTGCCCCCAAGAGTCATCACCCCCACTGAAGGTAATATACAGCTCCTGCAGCTAGTGAGGCAGATGCACCAGAGTTTTAATGAGCAGAGACAGCTCCTGCAGGAGGTGATGGGGCTTCTGTGGCAGCTGCTAGCCATTTTTCAGGAGCCTCTGTAACTAGAGAAGGGCCAAAAGTAATACTGGACAGGCTAATGGTGCATTGAGGCCCACATCATTTTACCAACAGTGTCCAGGGCAGCTCACAAGTAGCTGGCAGAATCCCAGTGACTGAAAGGACATCACAAGGCCTATTCTTGCATTATTCTGTGGACTTTAAAACTGCATCTCATTGGGACATATGACTATATGTGATGGGACGTCATCAACCTACTTGATGTTAATGGCTGTTGTGTGAAATGCTGTCACCACATTCTCTGCCAACAATTGCAAGTGTAGATATGTGATGCAGAGCAGTGTTCTTCAACCGCCAATCCGTGGAAAATTTCTGCCAGTCCGTGCAGGGCCGGCAAGATCGGTGCGCAAAACTCCTGCTGGTCTATGCAGAGCCAGCAAGAGCCTCTGACAGTAGCTTCCTCCCCTTCCCTCCGCTCCCCTCCCAGCAGCTCTCATTACTTGCCTGCAGCAGCAATTCACTTTGGCAGCCTTGGGGCTTTTGCTGAGTCGCGGCCCGCCTCTGATGATGCAACTTCCTCTTTCCTCAGAGGCGGCACGACCCATGAAAGGACCCAAGACTGTAAGTACTGAGAGCTGCTGGGAGGGGAGTGGAGGGAAGGGGAGGAAGCCACTGTTGGAGGCTGGGAAACTGCTGGATAAAGGGAGAGCTGCTACTGGACCTGGAGGGAGGGAGAAGGAGAGATGCTGCTGGGAAGGGAGGAGGGGAAGGAAAGAGAGTTACTGTTGGATAGGGGGAGGAGGGAAGGGGATAAAGAAAAAAGGAAGGAAACAGCTGGCAGGGAGATTAGAGGAGGGGAAGGGGTCTGGGTGGAATGGAGAGATCAGATGAGGGAAAGGGGAGAGACAAGAATGAGAAAGTAGAGAGAGATTGATGCTGGGAAGGGGGTAGCAGAGAAATAAGGAGAGATGGACAAAGATGCTAGATGTGGTATAGGAGAAATAAAAATGAAGAGAGCAGTGAAGCTGGAATGAATCATGTAAAAAGGAGAGAGGGGGGCGCAGGCTGGATGGAAAGGGGAGAGGGGCATAGAAAGAAGGCAGATACCATATGGAAGGGGGAGAGGGCAGACAGTGGATGGAAGGGGCAGATGCTGGAAGGAAGAGAGTAAAAAGAAGATGAAAGCAGAAACCAGAGACGACAAAAGGTAGAAAAATTAATTTTATTTCTATTTTGTGATTAGAATATATCAGATTTGAAATATGCATCCTGCTAGAACTGGTGTTAGACATAACTGGGGACTGGAAAGCCCAGGCAGTGCTTCTTTATCTTCAAGCTGGCTTAGGGCTCTCTCCCCTAACACCATTCCTGTCATGTGTGACTGCGGTATTCTGTTAGCATGATATTTCTGTGATGCATTCTGTAATAATTTGGCTTATTCAGTTTTCTTGATAGTAGAGGGGATATATGTGAAGGGGAGGGGAGACAGAGGTTTGTTGATCCTTGCTCTGTATTATTTGTATTTATAAAATGACAATTGTACAGAATATTATTTCTTTTTATACTTTAATAAAATACGTTCAATATAAAATCATAACTGAGGCTTGTGCGGATGGGATCAGATGGCTTGCAGCAGTGGTCCCAAACTCAAAACCCTTTGCAGGGCCATATTTTGGATTTGTAGGTATTTGGAGGGCCTCAGAAAAAAAAAAATATTAATGTCTTATTTAAGAAATGACAATTTTGCATTAGGTAAAACTCTTTATAGTTTATAAATCTTTCCTTTTGGCTAAGTTTTAATAATAATATTGTAATTTATAGCTAGAGACATATGATCAAAAAACTGTTTTATTTTATTTTGTGATTATGATAAACATACTGAGGGCCTCAAAATGGCGGCCCGCAAGTTTGAGACCACTGGTTTGCAGCGACTGAGCTCGCGGGGACGGGGCGGAAACAGGGTTTTTTTTTATTTCAGTCTTAGTAGTTTGCTGGTCCACATAATAATTCTTTAATTTCCACCGGTCCATAGGTGTAAAAAGGTTGAAGAACACTGATGTAGAGAAGCTAATAACAAGGTGATGGTTAAGGTGATAGTGTACAATTGTTTTATGAACACGAGTGTTCCAATCCTGTGATTAAGGTAGGGAGACAAGCATATGGTGGGCCCATGTTTACTAAAAAAAAAAAAGGTACCCTCCTCACATCTGGGAAAATGAGCTATCAGCAGGCCTGAAATTTCCTAGAAATGATAACATTAAACCATTGAATGGAATGTGATGGGGACCAGTAATGATTGACAAGTTGAGAAAACGGGAATGGAAATTCTATATTGCGTTTATGAAGTTACACCTTTAAATTGGTTTACATATATTCAAGTAATTATGGCCCAACATTGGAGGATGGCCAATGTTACGCTGATTTTAAAAAGGGTTCTAGGGGAGATCCAGGAAATTACAGACCGGTAAGCCTGACTTCAGTACCTGGCAAAATGGTGGAAACAATTATAAATAAAATTGTGGAACAAGTAGACAAACAAGATTTAATGAGACAGAGTCAGCATGGGTTCAGCCGAGGGAGATCTTGCCTCACCAATTTGCTTGACTTCTTTGATGGTGTGAATACACATGTGGATAAAGGTGAGCTGGTTGATATTGTGTATCTAGATTTTCAGAAAGCTTTTGACAAAGTTCCTCCTGAGAGGCTCCTAAGAAAATTGAAGTCATATGATGGGAGGCAAAGTTTAGTTGTGGATTAGGAATACCGAGGGTAGGGTTAAACGGTAATTTTTCTCAATGGAGGAGAATAAACAGTGGCGTGCCGCAGGGATCTGTACTGGGACTGGTGCTATTTAACTTATTTATAAATGATCTGGAAATTGGAACGACGAGTGAGGTGATTAAATTTGCAGATGACACTAAACTATTCAAAGTTGTTAAAACGCATGCGGATTGTGAAACATTTCAGACGGACCTTAGGAAATTGGAAGATTGGGCGTCCAAGTGGCAGATGAAATTTAATGTGGACAAATGCAAAGTGATGCACATTGGGAAGAATAACCCAAATCACAGTTACCAGATGCTAGGGTCCACCTTGGCAGTTAGCACCCAATTAAAGGATCTGGGTGTTATCCACCCAATGTGTGGCGGAGGCCAGAAAAGCAAACAAGATGCTAGGAATTATTTAAAAAGGGATGGTTAACAAGGCTAATAATGTCTCTATCGCTCCATGGTGTGACCTCACCTGGAGTATTGCGTTCAATTCTGGTCTCCTTATCTCAAGAAAGATATAGCGGCACTAGAAAAGGTTCAAAGAAGAGCGACCAAGATGATAAGGGGATAGAACTCCTCTCGTATGAGGAAAGACTAAAAAGGTTAGGGCTCTTTAGCTTGAAAAAGAGAAGGCTGAGGGGAGTTATGATTGAAATCTACAAAATTCTGAGTGTAGTAGAACAGGTACAAGTATCAAAAATTACAAAGACTAGGAGACTCTCGATGAAACTGCAGGGAAATACTTTTAAAATTAAAAGGAGGAAACATTTTTTCACTCAGAGAATAGTTATGCTCTGGAACGCGTTGCCAGAGGTTGTGGTAAAAGTGGATAGCATAGCTGGTTTTAATAAAGGTTTGGACAAATTCCCGGAGGTAAATTCCATAGTCTGTTATTAAAACATGAGGGGGGGAGGGGTTTGGTCAGGTCCAGAAGTGCTGCACAAGGGGTTGGGAGGGATGGAAAGCTGCTGCACATGGGGGGAGAGATGAAGAATTGCTAGACATGGGCTAGAGAAGAGGAAGGGATAGGCAACAAAGAGGTAGAAAGGGGTGGGAGGGAAAAATCCTGCATATGGTGGAGGGGAGGGAGACATGCATAGAGAGGAGAAATATTGGACAGAGGGTTACCAGATTTTCCTGAAGAAAAATCCAGACCCATGGCTACACCCCCAGGCCTGCCCAGTTCTGCCCGCATCACACCCCAACTTGCCCCCCAGCCCCACCCCCTTGACCTGGTCATTACATTGGAACATAATTTGTGCATGTGATGCGATGATGTTGCGTGTGACATCACTACATTGCATCTGCGCGTTTATGGATGCTGTCCCGACGTTAAAAGCTTTTTAAAACCCAGACAAAGTGCAAGTTTTGAAAAGCTGTCTGGGGAAATCTGGACATCTGTTAACTCTACATAGGGTGGAAGGCAGGTTGAGATGGTGCAGAGGGAGAGAGAAGGAAATGTTGCACATAATAATGGAGGGGAGGAAGGGAGAGATGCTGCAAAGAGGGGAAGAGAGGTTTGAGCCAGGGCACAGGAAAAGAGAAAGAGAGATGGTAGAGTGGGAAAGAGTGCCATAGTGGCAATAGAAGGGAAGGTACAGAGATGGAAGATGGATGGTGAACATGGAGAAAAAAATAAAACATCAAATGGTCTGGAGACCTTGGGGTGCCAGTTAATAGAAGCCAAACAGAAACCAGAGCCTGGGACTAACATGATTTGAATAATAAAATGACCAGACAAGAAAAGGTAGAAAAAATAATTTTATTTTCTATTTTGTATGTCAGATTTGAAATGTGTATCCTGCCAGAGCTGGTATTAGACAGTGAGCTTGAGCTAGGACCTAATAGAGGAAAAGTCTTTTTTGTTTATATCACACCACAGGCATGGGGTTGGAGAGGTTGTAACCGTATGAATGTTAAATTGTAACCCATTCTAACTCTCTGGGGAGGGCGGGCTATAGAAATAATTACATAAGTAAAATTACTAAAAATATTTTGTTTATATATGTGTGTGTGTGGTTTAAAAATGTTCTGCCTCGGGTGTCACATAAGCTAGGTACGCCACCGGCTCTAGTCACGCAATTCTTTTACCTATCCTTTAGTATGTGCTTCTCACGACCGTCTAGCGCACACTTGTCTTACAGGTTCAGAGGGCGAGGCGACCAAGGCCCATGCGTGATGCGTCACTGATTTTCGTCACGTTTGCCGGAAGCGCGGCACGGAAGCTGTAGCCGACCGTGTTGCCAAGGCGGAGGGAACCGGAACCGGCTGAGACCGTGTCTTCCGATATCTTATGGGTGTTTGCCGTCTGGAGATCACTTAGCGCACTTTGCCAGTAGAAGAATGTCACTGTTACAGTCGGCGCTTGAGTTCCTGGCTGGTCCCGGCTCCCTTGGGGCCGTCTCCGGCAGAGACCAGAACGACTTCGTGGGTCAGACGGTGGAGCTGGGGGCCCTGCGTCTGCGCGTCAAGCGTGTTATCGCAGAAGGTGAGTTGCAAAGGCCTGGGAAGGGGAGAGGCAGCAGGGGAGGATTTCAGGAAATAACTTTTGGTTGAAAAATGGAAGGCGCGAAGCTCAATAAAGTTCACTTTTTCCTGGATATGCTGTAGTGTTCAATATCAAAGGATGCTTAAAGCACCCATTGTACCTGTAGAGTTGGTATCTATAGGATCGGCGTTTGCTGCAGTGTCTACGTTTCGGTGAGGTCGGTTCACCGCTTCTTGTGTCGCATTAGTTGAGATGGTGGGTGCCTGCTCTACCACCTGCTGTGGAGGACCTCCCCCTCCCCCCCCCCATACTTTTATGCGAGAAAGGAGTGAAGACGGCGATTACGTTATGTTAAATTTGGGGATTGGTTGGCAAGGGTATGCGTGTAGCTTGTGTCCCTGGATTCTCTGGAGCTTTAAAGTACCACCTTAAGACCAGAGTGTAAATTTCATTTGGCTGTCGCTGCTGGTTTTCGTATGGGACAAGCCCCCATGCTTACCTGTTATGACTGGCGTTTTGCCCTGTCCCCCTGCCCTACAGTTCACCAGTGGGGGCGGGATTAAGCAAAGGAGGATTATGTTTGAGAGCTTCTATACTGCTACTAATGACTGGGGAGTCAACTCAGAGCGGTTTATATGAACCTCTGCAAAGGCTATACTACATGAGCTTCTGTAAATGTGCTTTGATACATTAGCTTCTGTAGAGATGTTACCTTAAGGAGTTGTGAGGTGTTACAATGCATGGGCTCTATATTGAAATACACAGAGCTCTGTGATGGTGTTACAGAGTTATTAATACTGGTTATGCCAATAATTCATCTTCCTACTTATATGCACATGTTTATACCAAATCAGTTGTCCTATGTATGTACACCTGTAATACTAGGTTTACTGTTGTCGCTAAATACACTATACTGTACACTTTTTACATACCTTTTAAGGAGGCTGGTCATTTCAACTAAATATAATTTATTTATATGCATCCCTGAAAGATCTGTTTCCTCTCTCTGTCCAGCAGGTATTTGCTTCCAGGAGGACTGCATCCACCTGGGTCCAGCCCCATTGCTTCCTAGAGGGCTGCATCCTCCTGGATCAATAATTTACTTTCACAATAAGTGCTCCTTCTATCCAGATAGAGTTGTTAAGTCATATTGGAATTGCTTCTTGAAAATGCTTCCACTACTTTTTTTCTGTAGCATTCATTGCTGTTGTAGGATACTGCTGATTATAAAAGAACTGCTTATACTGTTTCCCCGAAAATAAGACACTGTCATATTAATTTTGAGCCCCAAAAACGCACTAGGTCTTATTTTCGGGGTAGGTCTTCTTTTTTTCATGTACAATTATCATCTCTCCCTTCCTTTCCTCCACCCCAATTCTTCCTCTTTCCTTTCTCCCCCCCCCCACATGTGCAGCATCTTTGCTCCCCTCTCACACATCCCCTTGTGCCTTCCCTCCCTCCCATCCCTTGTGCAGCAGAATCCTTGCACAGCTTCAGTCTCTTCCTTCCTCCCATCCCCCCTTGTGCAGCCAAACCCCCCCCCCGACACTTCCATCTCTCCCTCCCATTAGACCGTCGCCCATCGCAAGACTGATATACCTTGCAAACGGCAGTGTCGGCAAAAATCTAATCAGGCTGCTTTGTGGCCTTCACTTTTCCCAGGCGTTCCGTGTGCCGCGTTGCTGATGACATCATCAGTGATGTGGCAGAGGAACACCCGAGAGGGAGAAGAGAAATCCGTAAAGCAGCCTGATTATATTTTTGCTGACGCTGCCATTTGCAAGATATATCAGTCTTGCGATGGGCGATGTCTAATGGGAGGGAGAGATGGAAGTGTCGGGTGGGGGGGGGATGGCGGACAGTGCTGCTGCTGGCAACTAGGGCTTATATTAAGACTTACCCCGAAATCATGCTAGGGCTTATTTCCGGGGTAGGTCTTATTTTCAGGGAAACACGATACTACCCACACCAAAGAAATTTTTATTTATTAGTTTTCAAAACTGTATAATTTAAGTCAAATATTTCCACCCTTTGTCATAACTCAAATAAGGTCTGCATAGTCTTTGGACCTTCATTCCTCATAGGGTGATTTACCTCTGATATACACTTCCCCCTCCCCCCTTACCCTTGGATTAGCTGTGTGAGTCTCTAGATGCTAATGAATGCAAAAATCATCTGATATCCATTCTTTAGACATATTATAGATGAATCATTATATTTTGTCTTTCCAACTATTTCAGACCTCTATTCCTGCTTTGGCCAGTTGTTAGGTTTGTGGAAGGTTTTTGAAGACTGTGCTAATGATCTTTTTTCTGTGATGTATTCATTTTATGACCCTTTTCTGTTGTATTCTTTACTTTAGGTGTGCTGGCCCATAAGTTTGATAAAACAGACATAAGTCTTCCTCCTAGATGTATGCATCTTCTACTTTCCTATGTCTTATAATACTGTATTTTTCGCTCCATAAGACGCACCCTAGATTTAGAGGAGGAAAACAAGAAAAAAAACATTCTGAACCAAATTCTCCCTACCAGACTCTGCACCCAACCCCCACACTCCATGCCAGGCTCTGCACCCTGTCCCCCATCTGGTGGTTTAATGGCAGGCCGGGATAGGGCACAGGCAGGCAGGGCCCCCCCAACCCGAGGCAAGTAGGCAGGGCTCCCCCCCCCTTACTTTAACTCCTCCAGCGGTCCAGCGCTGTAGGGCAGGAGCTTTCAGCCTGCTGCCTTTCCCTCCCGCTTTCTTCTGAGCAGCAGCGGCAAGAAGGTAGGTGCGAGTTTTTCGTTCCCTGCCTTGTCCCGTGCTGCTTCCAGTTGCATCAGAGGAGAAGGTTTTGCCCACAGACGCATTCGACTGCAGGCAGATTCCGGCGGCTTGAGCAAGTTGCTCTCTAAATTTAAAACGCACCGTGAAGGTAATTGGGAGGGAGGGAAGAGAGGTACGGAAGGGTGGTGAGGTGGCGAGAGGAAAAGGTGGTAGTGGAAAGGAACAGACACTGAAGGGGGATGGAGAGGAACAGAAGCTGAAAGGAAATGGGTAACAGAGAGTGGGGAGAAGACGCTGAAGGGAAATGGGGAACACAGAGTGGGGAGAAGAAATAGATGACAGACCATAGGGAAAGAGATGGATGCCAGACCAATTGGGGGGGTGAAGGGAGAGGCACAGTAACAGAGTAAATGGAAGACGCAGAGAGAAGACAGACTGTGGATGGAAGGAATTGATTGAGAAGATGAAGAAAGCAGTTGTATTGATAAAAATTTATAAACAAAGCCCTGCCATCTGAACATCTTTCTCTAGTTCAGCAGCCAGAACTTTGATTTATAAGGAAAGAATAAGCTAAATATTGCAGTACTAAGGCTTGTATGGATGCTGCAGGGACAGTAGTTGCAGGGACGGGGCAGGAAAGTGGTCGTGGGGATGGGGTGGTCACAGGGACAGTGGTCGCAGGGACGGGGCAATGACGGGGACAAATTTTTTTTTTCTCCGTGTTATTCTCTACTCTGAGCTACCTGTGACAGGAATTTGGCTCCTGTGGGCCACTGTGAGCCGTACAGGGATTTTTGGGAGATTAGAGAGAGAACACTGCATAGTCGGAGACTTTTCAAGAAGTTTATTCATGAGAAACAAAACGCAAAATGTTCAGCCTGATTACAACAAAAGCAGTTTGTGCAGTAAGGAAGAAAAAAAAAACAACAACAAGCAAATACAAGATTCAAACAGTGCCAGAATGCTCCACAACATATGAGTGCCTCAGCAGGCAGAGAAACCCCCCCCCCCCAAAAAAAAAAAAAACACAAAAAAACCCTTTAAACAGTGTTTCAGGATTGTTAGTATGTGTGCTGTCCTGTACAACTTCACTTTCCATTACTTGAACTTCACTGGTCTCACTCCTTTCCCAGCAGGGGTGAGCTCAGTCCTGGCTTCCAGCAGCCTTTGAGTTTTCTCCTCCCTGGGCTAATCAGTGCTGAGCAAACAAACAGGTGATTAGAAAGCTCCTGTTTCTGGTCCAGTCTTCACAGCAAGCAGAGAGAAAAACAAACAGTCTTTTAAAGTTCCATTCAAAAACATGAAAACAAACACACTACTTTCAGGAATTACCAGCAGCAGGGAAAAATAAAAAGGTAAGTTTGTTCCAGGCTTAGATTTCTAGGGCTAGATTCACTAACCCTCCTATCTGTGTTCTATCCGTTTCCATTTGCATGCAGGCTGACAAATTCACTAAAGGCCTGCATACAAATGGAGAGGATCATTGGCACGCCCCCAGCCAACTGCACAGATTGCTAAAGCCCTGACAGTAGTGACAGTAGAAACAGCCTCCTGTCACTGCTGTCAGGGCTTCTGCCGGCTTAAAAATTTTTTTTTAATCGGGCAGATAACACACGCAAAATATCTGCCCGATTTAAAAAAAAAATTACCCCCCCCCAACAAGTGCACCAAACCCCCTCCCTCCCCGAACCCCACAAGAAATTTGCCCCACAGCCTACTCTCTGCTGCCCCAAAGCTCTGCCCGAATCTGCCTGCCCCGACTCTCCCGCCCCGAATCTCTCCTGCCACCCCGCTCTCGCCCTGAATCTCTCCAGCTCTTCCCTGCACTGGGAGCCCATGGTTTTAACCCGCGTGTTAAAGTGGGTTTAAACCATGAGCTCCCTGGCCTACAAAAAAGTACTGTATTTTTCGCTCTATAAGACACACTAAATTTAGAGGAGGAAAACAAGAAAAAAACCCATTCTGAACCAAATTCTCCCTGCCAGGCTATGCACCCAACCCCATACTCATTGCCAGGCTCTGCACCCTGTCTCCCCTCCCTGCCGGGCTCTGCACCTTGTCCCCCCCCTCTGGTGGTCTAGTGGCAGGCTGGGACAGGGCACAGATGTCAAGGCAGATCACTTTAAAATATGCAATGACACCTCAGTAACAACTATAGAAAAATAGACAAATATAGGGCAAAATATAGACAGCAGATATAAATTCTCCAAACCGACACATTTTGATCACTAAATTGAAAATAAAATTTTTCCTACCTTTGTTGTCTGGTGATTTTCTTTTTCTTTCTTTCCTCAGGCCCAACAATTGTCCCTTCTTCCCTCCCTCCTATGTTCACCTCACTGTCTTTGTCATCTTCCCCCCACCCCCCCAACTCAGGCCCAGTTGTCCCTTTCTCCCTCTCTCCTATGTTCCCCTCACTGCCTTCCAGCCTGTCCTCTTCCGCCCCCCCAAACCTGGTTTTAATTGCCTCCTGCTGCTGCCGCTTTGAGAACACATCCACAAAGCAGCAGCGGGGGTTGGGGGGACCTCCTGTCTAAAGCACCGAGAGCGAGGAATGAGTAGGGACTCAGAGGCGCTTCACTCCCTACAGCGGCTTTTCACCCCCTACGAAGAAAAATTGCTGGGAAGGGTCAGGCGGGTGCAGCAATTGCACGCTGCCAGCCCAGAAACCTTACTTCCAATGTCAATTCTGACGTCGGCGAGAAGGTCCTCGCCGATGTCAGAATTGACGTCAGGAGTAAGGCTTCTGGGCTGGCGGCGTGCAATCACTGCACCCGCTTGGCCTTACCCTTCCTCTACTTTCGGCCACAGTGAGCAACCAACAGCAGCGACGGTGGTTGAGGGGCGAGCAGTGGTGGCGGCCTAAATAAGGTAAAGGGGGTGATTGGGGTATTTGCTCCATAGTACTCAACCTTTTTTCCACCCACTTTTTTGGGAGGTAAAAGTGTGTCCTATGGAGTGAAAAATACAGTAAAATAAAGAAAAAAAAAAAAAAAAAGTCATGGCTCAGATGCATGCCCCCCCCCTCTGCATTGATGCTCTCCACAAACACGCCGACGCCACACAAAAGGCAGGAGGGATGCCAACCCCGTACCTTTAACGGAGCAGGAGGAATGCTCAACCCCTCCTGCTCCAATGCCTCCCGTGACGACTCTGAGGCCTTAGGCTCTGCCCTGGTGTATCATGTGATGCAGGGGGCGGGGCCTAAGGCCCTGATTGGCTCAGGCTCCTACCTTGAGAGGGGTCAGGGGCACCTGAGCCAATCAGGGACTTCCTTACGGCTATTGCTTTGACCAATCAGGGACTTCCTTAGGCTGAGCCCTAAGGAAGACCCTGATTGGCTCAGGTTCCCCAGACCCCTCCGAAGGTAGGAGTCTGAGCCAATCAGGGCCTTAGGCTCCTCCCCATGCATCACATGATGCAATGGGCCAGGGCCTAAGGCCCACATTAGCAGTGTCATCAGGAGGGGCAGGAGGAGTTTGTGGTTCCTCCTGCTCCCCGAAGATATCACTGGAGGCCTAAGGAGCAGGAAGGACTGAGCACCCCTCCTGCTCCCAACTTTGAGGTACAGGGGTGCCAGGCCGGGCTTGGCCGGGGGGGAGTGGTGGGAGGCCTACAGAGCAGGAGGCATTGAGCACCCCTCCTGCGCCCAACTGTTAGGTTCTGGCCGGGCTGTAGGTTGGCCGGGCCTGGCCAGCCTGCCGACCTAGAGATTAAGGTGCAGAGAGGGAGGTGGGCTGGGCCTTTTATGGAGCATCGGCACGGGGTGGTGGGGCATCGGCGCAGACAGGGAGGGGTCATCTAAGCCATAACTTTTTTTTTTTAAATTTTAAACTTTTTTGTCGGGCAGGGAGCCCGTGGTTTTAACCTGCTTTAACCCTAGAGTTAAAACCACAGGCTCACAATGTGGCGAAGGGCAGGAGAAATTTTGGGCAGCAGAGAGCAAGGCTTTTAATTGAGCTGGATAGTCGGAAAAGCAGTTGCTTTTTGGGTTGATCGGCCAGCCCAGTTGGATCAGGAAATTTGTTTAGTGAATCGCGTTCCTACCTACTTTGCATGCAGTTCCCCTCATTTGCATGCACCGATTGGAAGCAGATCGCAGGAGAGGTTTGTGAATCCGTCCGGGGTCGATAAGGGGTCACAAACTAAGGGGCTTATTAAAAAGACTTCCTAAATCTACAAGGCATTAAAACTCACTTGCCTTAGTATTCCAACACACTTACATGGATTGCTCTGTTGATTCCAGCTGTTCGTATGATGCAGTCTCCAAGGGCTGGTCCCACTGGCTCTCGGCAGTCCCTCGCCAGCCTCTACCAGTTCCATGGCCTCCAACCTCTCCTGCCCATTTAGAACCTTCAGCCCTGAGCACTGTGTGTGCCTCAAGTGTCTGGCATTCCTTTTCTTCTCCTCTCTCAAGCTGCCTTCCTGTGTAAAAAGGCACAGCCACATCCCAAACCTTCAGGTGTTGCAGTGCTCTAGATTAGTAGTGTTCAACCACTGGTCCATGGCTAGTGCCGGTCCACAGAAATTTCCTGCCGGTCCACAGGGCCAGCACATGCATCAGGCCCAAAACAGTGTTCTTCAATTGCCAGTCCACGGTGCGATCAATGCGGCATTATCTTCGAGCCAGCTCCCTCTTCCTAACTGATTCAGTGCACAAAGCCACGGGCAGTGGCTCCTACGGGCATCCTGCACCTGAACCGGAAGCCTTTTCTCTGACGTTGCAACGTCAGAGGGAAGTCTTCCAGATGAGACACGGGACATGCAAGGTGCAATTAGAACTATTATGGGGGCGGGGTCTGGGGTGGAGATTGGGTAGAAATGGGCGGGGTCTGGCCCACGACTTAGCCCAGTGTTTTTCAACCGCCTGTCCATGCACCGATGCCGGCCCACAGAATAATTCTTTTATTTCTGCCGATCCATAGGTGTAAAAAGGTTGAAAAACACTGCTCTAGATCAGTGGTTCCCAACCCTGTCCTGGAGGACCAACAGACCAATCGGGTTTTTAGGCTAGCCCTAATGAATATGCATGGAGCAGATTTGCATGCCTCACTTCCATTGTATGCAAATCTCTCTCATGCATATTCATTAGGGCTAGCCTGAACACCCGATTGGCCTGGTGGTCCTCCAGGACAGGGTTGGGAACCACTGCTCTAGATGCCTGTCTCCCTCCTCCTCTGTAATTGCATGAAATAGTTCTAGAGCAGTGGTCACAAACTCAAACCCTTTGCAGGGTAACATTTTGGATTTGTAGATACTTGGAAGGCCTCAGAAAAAATAGTTAATGTCTTATTAAAGAAATGACTATTTTACGTGAGGTAAAACTCTATAGTTTTATTAATCTTTCCTTTTGGCTAAGTCTTAATAATAATATTGTAATTTATAGCTAAAGAGACATATGATCAAGAAACAGTTTTATTTTACTTTTGTGATTATTATAAACATACCGAGGGCCTCAAAATAGTACCTGGCGAGCCACATATGGCCCCCTGGCCACGGGTTTGAGACCACTGCTCTAGAGGAATCAGCGAGAATATCCTCAAACCTATCTGAGTGAGGATTAAACTGTGCTGTGTTTTGCCCTCTTGATCCAGTGTGTGCACTACTTTGGGGACATTTCTAGCAGACATAGGTTGCACATCACACAGGAGGCGGAAAGCTCCTGCCCTACAGCGCTGGACCATCATTCACGAAGCGGCACAGGACAAGGCAGGAAGCGAAAAGCTCGCGCCTGCCTTCTTGCTGCTCCGACTCTGCTGCTGGGGAGAAAGCTGGAGGGAAGGGCAAGAGGTTGAATGCTCCTGCCCTAAAGCGCTGGACCACCGGAGGAATTAAGGTGAGGGGGTGGGTGGTTAGTCAGTATTTGCTTCCTAAGACGCACCCTTATTTCCAACCTCTTTTTTTGGGGAAAAGAAGTGCATCTTATAGAGCAAAAAATACAGTAATTCACTAGCCGATGGTTGCTGACCATGTCTTTTTATCCTCGCACCTGTCTTGTTTCATTCCCTCTCTACACCTGTCTTTGATATACAGTGGTGCCTCACACAACGAACTTAATCCGTTCCAGGAGCAAGTTTGTTATGTGAAACGTTCGTTGTGTGAAACGCGTTTTCCCATAAGAATACATGTAAAACAAAATAATTCGTTCTGCAGCCCTGTTTTCCCATAAGAATACATGTAAAACAAAATAATTCGTTCTGCAGCCCTACATTTCCCTCCCTCCACCTCACCTTATATGCAGAGTTTGCCAGCTTTCTTTTTCACCCAGCCGCACGCTTTCAAAAAGCTGTGCACGCGCAGCTGCTGAAGTTGATCAATGTTCTCCTCTCCTGCAACTTCCGGTTTCCGGTTGCGTCAGAGGAGAAGATTGAACAACAGAGCATGCGCGCATGTGCTGCTCTTTGAAAGTGTGTGGCTGGCCGAAAAAGAAAGCCGGAAAACTCGGCATCTAAGGTAAGGTGGAGGGAGATGATGGAACACTGCATTCAGACAGGAGGGTGCTGCTGTTCCCGGCTCACATTAGGAAGCGGCGAGAGTAGTTCCGCCCCCCCCCCCGGGCCCCTCGGGCGACTTCGTTGTGTGAAACGAAGTTCGTTATAGGGAGCAAGACAAAAAGTTCGTTATGCGCAGCGTTCGCTGTGCGAGGCGTCCGTTATGCGAGGCACCACTGTACTGATCTTTCCTTTTTAGCTTTTCTTGTATCTCCATCCACTCAAATTTCAATCTTTTCCTTCTTTTTCATCTACCTACCAACTTTTCATCTCTCATGCTCTTGCTCTCCCATTTCCCATCTCACACTCTGCACCGTCTTCTAGTCCCTTCTTTCACCTACTACTCATCACATTTCTCCTCTGTATTCAATATCTGCTTTTCTATTCCTCATTACCATATTTCTACCTCTGTACTTACTATCCTTTTCTCATTCATCTCGTTGCCACCACACTGTCTTTCAGATTCCACAATTTCCAGCATTTCTCCTCCTTCCATTCTTCTAACTCAGCATCTCCTGTCCCTCTTCCCTTCATGGCTTAACATCTCCCTGTCCTTTATTCTTCTATCTTCCTGCCCCATCTCTCTTCCCTCCTGTCCCTTCTAACACAGTCCATCTTATCTCCTCTCCTTCCACTCATGATCTAACATTGCTCCTGCTCTCATTCCTGCTGTTCTTTCCTCCTCTCGCTTCATGATCCAGTATCTGTCCTGCCCATCCCAGCCCCCTAGGCCAGTGGTAGGCAAACTCATTAGTCAAAAGAGCCAAAGATCAGCAGTACAACAATTAAGCTTTCTTTTGAGAGCCCATACTCTGTTCCCGCTTGCGCTACGACGGCTACTTCAACCCGACTGACATCCTGCTCGCCCACACGTAGTCAAAATTGATTTGTGGCAAAGCCTAGAGAAAACATGGGGAAAAAAAATTTGTCTCTGTCCCTGCGAGCTCGGTCCCCGTCCCCGCAAACCATCTGATCCCATCCACACAAGCCTCAAATAATTTTATACTGAACTTATTATATTAAAGTATAAAAAGAAACAATATTCTGTACAATTATCAATTTATAAATCAGCGTCTTCCCCCACTCTCTCTTATCCATTTCTCTTCAGCGTCCTCAGCCCACTCTCTCTCCACTTCCTTCAGCGCATGCACATAAAAACAAGCAAGTAATTTTATATCATTTTCATTCTGTTCATTCATAGAAATTAAAGTCTAAATAATGCCAATCACATAACAAAACTTGATTTTACAAAAATAATTCCCTGCACAGTCGAGCCAGCAAGGATTACTAGATGTCTTTCAGCAGCTCTCCTCCTTCCCCTTTACTTTCGTGGCCAAGTCAAAAAGATCTACCAACAATAAAATTTTAAAAAGCACACTGTACACAGAGAAAATGTTAATTATCATTTATATTCCGCAGGTTTTCGAAGAGGTCAAGGTAGAAGACTTTATGCAATGTCACCTCAGTAACAACTATACAAAAATAGACAAATTTACCCCCTCCCTTTTTACTAAACCGCAATAGTGTTTTTTAGCGCAGGGAGCTGCGCTGAATGCCCTGGGCAGCTCTTGATGTTCATAGGCTATCTGCGCTAAAAACTGCTATTGCCATAGTGCAAAATATAGACGGCAGATATAAATTCTCAAAACAGACACATTTTGATCACTAAATTGAAAATAAAATCATTTCTCCTACCTTTGCTGTCTGGTGATTTCATGAGTCTCTGGTTGTGTTTCCTTCTGAATGTGCATCCTTTAATTTCTTTCTTTCTGCACTCAGGCCCAACAATTGTCCCTTTCTATTCCCTCCCTCCTTCCCTCCTATGTCCTTAGTGCCCACGGTGCCTCTTTCCCATGTCATTAGCGCCCCTTCCTATGTCCTTATTGCCCCTTCCTATGTCCTTGGTGCCCCCAGTGTCCTCTTCCCATGTCCTTAGTGCCCCAGTGCCTCCTTCCCATGTCCTTAGTGCCCCTTCCCATATCCTTAGTGCCCCCAGTGCCTCCTTCCCATGTCCTTATTGCCCCTTCTTATATCCTTAGTGCCCCCAGTGCTCCTTCCTATGTCCCCCTCACTGCCTTCCAGCCTTTGTTCCATCCCCAAAGCTAGTGAGCCAGCCTGCCTCCCTCCCTCCCTGCCACGCTAAAGCCAGCCTGCCTGCTTCCCCTTCCTCCAGCGCCGAAGCCTACCCCCTCCCAATGGTCCGCCACCACTTCCCACCACAACTAAAGAGAAGGAAGGTCCAGGCGCCAGCCCACAAATCTTCCCAAAGTCAATTCTGACGTGGAGAGGCAGTTCCAGGCCAGCCAGGCAGCGATTAGCTGGCCTGGATCTTTCTCTCCGATGTCAGAATTGATGTCGGGAAGAAGGTTTGTGGGCCGGCGCCTAGACCTTCAATCTCTTTAGTTGCGACGATCGGCAGCAGCGGCGGACCGGGGTGTGTGTTTGTGTGTTTGAAGGTGCGGTAGGCGGCATCAGCAACGGGGGCCGGTCCAGGGGGGGCAGGGTTCGGCGTTGGAGGGAGGGTAAGCGATCACCTGTCCAATTGTCCCCACACAGAGCTTCGGGATGCTGTCTCTGAAAACGGGACATTTTGGCGTCCCGAAGCATTGAGTGGGGACAAGGGGACAATCCTGTTCAAAATGGGACGCATGGATACCTTATCTTTACGGGGAACGGAAGCAGGTTGGGCACTCAAGTGGCTAAAGAGCCACGGTTTGCCGACCACTGCCCTAGATCAACATTTCTCCTTCTCTCCCAAAGTTCAGTTGTGGATTAGGAGTTTTTTTAACAGATTGAAAACTGAGGGTAGGGTTAAATGGTCATTTTTCTCAATAGATGAGAGTAAACAGTGGAGTGCCACAGGGACCATATATTTATAAATGATCTGGACATTGGAACGACGAATGAGGTGATTAAATTTGGAGATGACACTAAACTGTTCAAAGTTGTTAAAACATATGCGGATTGTGAAAAACTGCAAGCAGACCTTAGGAAATTGAAAGACTGGGCGTCCAAGTGGCAGGTTAATTTTGATGTGGACAAATGCAAATTCTCGTACAATCAGCCTTTATTCTGGGACATGCAGGTTCATGTATGTTCAGCCACCAGGCTCTGTAGGAAACTTCAGATGATTGAAGTCTCGGCTCTTCCCTCTGCTTATCATATCCTGGAGCATGCCCCTTGGACATCTGTCTAGTATTTCTATATGCCAGCCTGTAGGTGATTATCTCTTCTGCTCGTGTTTCTTTTGCTAAGTTTATAGTACCTTTTCTCAGTATTTCCCTCTCGGGTTTTGCTCTGGTGCTATGGAGGTTCCCTGTGAGGGGCATCTTTGCGGCAGGAGATTGCAGACCTTTGGAGAAAGTCTGCTTTTGGGGGGGGGGGTCTCTGCTCTGCAGTAAGCCCCCTGGATAGCCTGCAGGTCAGTTCGGGGCTCTGGAATTGGGAGCTAGCTCACCCCAGGTTCATCTGCTAGTTGGTGGAGCACAGGCTGAGCGGTTCTGTGGAGGTGCAACCGGGTTTGGAGTCAGACTGCATGCCTCCACCAGGTGATTGCACAAAGATTCCAAGGGTGGTGGAGGTCACTGGCCATGTTGGTCATGTCGGTGGGGCAGTCAGAAGACTAGAAATCCAGCTTTTTAACTTCCTGAGGCACTTAGATCTCCCTACATGCTGTTTCAGTATTGCCTGCAGTTTCTCCCATTCAGCACAATGGAACAGTGAGTAACTTGTTTTAGCAATATTTTTTTTTTTGGGGGGGGTGTCTTCCAAAGGGGTTTTTGAAGAGTTTCCCTGCGTGCCGTACCCCTCACCACCTCTAAAATCACAAAATCACCGTTTTCTAGGAGTTCCTACTCTTTTCCTGGGCTATTTTGGATTTTTCCCGATTTAAATAAAACTATATTTTTTATAGTTAGGAGCTTTGTTTTTTGCTTCAATCTTCTTAGATGGCTTCCTCAGGACAGGAGGGCATGGATTCATGCCTCATTTGCAGCAGATGGCTGTCCCATTTGCAGCCGTGTTCCATGTGCGCTACGGCCCACAAGGGAGGTGAGGTGTGCATGGATTCAGTGCTTTCCTCCTCAGGAGAGGTCCTGCTTGAATCTTCTGCCTCCATTTCCACAAAAATCGCATCCAGGAGTCCTCTGGAGAGCACTGGTGGCATTTTGGTGAAAAGCCTCATAAGTCTTCCAAGCACTCTTAAGTCTGAGACACACAGGGCGGCTCTTGCTGCAGGAGACCTTTTCCCCCCTGGACTTTGTGAATATGCTTTTTCAGGTGTACTTGGTCAATAAGTCCATGCCTGTGGTCACCCTGCCAACATCTGGTCCACTTGTGGGGACTTCTCCTCCGTTGGACGCAAGTCTTTCTCTTCGCTCCTAGGCGGGGACTCCGGCATGCAAGCAGGCAATGTCCACAATTGCGTCTGACACTTTTTCCATTACCCTGCTTTCACAGGGAGGCTCGACAGAGACAACATCCAACTCTTACATCAATTAGACACAGAAACCCCAAATGACATAATAACAATAACCTCTAAACTTGAACAGATTAGCCAGTGGATGAGTGAAAATATGCTAGCCCTAAATATCCCCAAAACAATGTTATTCCCATGGAAAGGACGACTCTCATTAACAACTTAGCTCAAACTAAACAACTTCTTTCTCGAAGAGGTAAAAACCATCAAAATTTTAGGGGTAGTGAAAAGAAATTAAAATATCATGACCAAATCAGCTAATTATTTAAAATTGTTTTTTCAAACTTAGGATGATTAGATCACTCTAAAAGGTCTTGCAACCCATGGGCATTAAGGCCCTGATTCTCCAAAAGTGCGTCCCGATTTTAGGCAGCTGTAGACGTCCTACAGCTATCTAATCAGCCAATCAGGATGCACGTTTTTTTAAAAAAAATGCTCCCCAGGCAGGCCGCTCGGGAGAGGCGTCCTATACTAAACGCCGATTCTGTAACCAGCGTCTTTAGAGAATCGGGTTAAAATAGACGCGGCCGCTATACTTATGGCAGCAAGGGATCTCCCTGCTGCAATATATATAGCGGCCGCGGTTGTTGTGGCCGCCTGTCCCATCACCGACAGGAGAATGCCTAACTCCTCCTATTGGAACCCCGAGCCCCCTCCCCCCCAAACTCGTAATCGCCGACAGGAGGATGCCCAACTCCTCCTGTCGGAACCCCGGAACTCCCTCCCCCCCAAACTCGTAATCGCCGACAGGAGGATGCCCAACTCCTCCTGCCGGAAAGCCCAACGACCCCCCGCCCCAACTAATCTCCCTCCCCCAACTAACCTTTCAATGTTGGTCAGCTGGACGGGTCTTGCTGCCGTCCAGCCGATGGGTCTGCCTCGTAGAAATGAGACGGCACGCCCCTTCCCGGCCCATCCCCACTAAATCTAAGGCCTGATTGGCCCAGGCTAGGCACCTTGGCCAATCAGGCCTTAGGATTAGTGGGGATGGGCGGACCCGCTATGCCTAAGGCCTGATTGGTCCAGGCTTCTACAGCCTGGGCCAATCAGGCCTTAGATTTAGTGGGGATGGGCCGGGAAGGGGCGTGCCGTCTCATTTCCACGAGGCAGACCCGTCGGCTGGACGGCAGCAAGACCCGTCCAGCTGACCAACATTGAAAGGTTAGTTGGGGGAGGGAGATTAGTTGGGGCGGGGGGTCGTTGGGCTTTCCGGCAGGAGGAGTTGGGCATCCTCCTGTCGGCGATTACGAGTTTGGGGGGGAGGGGGTTCCGGGGTTCCGACAGGAGGAGTTGGGCATCCTCCTGTCGGCGATTACGAGTTTGGGGGGGAGAGGGGGTTCCGGGGTTCCGACAGGAGGAGTTGGGCATCCTCCTGTCGGCGATTACGAGTTTGGGGGAGAGGGGGTTCCGGGGTTCCGACAGGAGGAGTTGGGCATCCTCCTATCAGCGATTACAAGTTTGGGGGGGGGAGGGGGTTCCGGGGTTCCGACAGGAGGAGTTAGGCATCCTCCTGTCGGCGATTACGAGTTTGGGGGGGAGGGGGTTCCGGGGTTCCGACAGGAGGAGTTGGGCATCCTCCTGTCGGCGATTACGAGTTTGGGGGGGGGGAGGGGGTTCCGGGGTTCCGACAGGAGGAGTTGGGCATCCTCCTGTCGGCGATTACGAGTTTGGGGGGGGGAGGGGGTTCCGGGGTTCGGGGTTCCGACAGGAGGAGTTAGGCATCCTCCTATCGGTGATGGGACAGGCGGCCGCGGCCGCTATACTTTATTGCAGCAGGGAGATCCCTTGCCGCGATCAGTATAGCGGCCGCGTCTACTTACAATGTAGACCAGCATTTTGCTGGCCTACATTTTAAGCGTCTCTTCCTCTACTAGGGAGACGCGTAGGGCCGCCTAAGTTCGCCTAAGGCCTGTAGGCGAGCTTAGGCATCTTGCGGGTCTCCCTAGGCTCCCGGAGGCGCCTTCAGGCCTGCCTGGGGAGCATTTTTTTAAAAAAAACGTGCATCCCGATTGGCTGATTAGACAGCTGTAGGACGTCTGCAGCTGCCTAAAATCGGGACGCACTTTTGGAGAATCAGGGCCTAAATGTCTTAATGCACTCCCTCGTGATCTCAAAATTAGATTAATGTAATTCCCTTTACAAAGGCATGTCAGAAAAATTAATCAGACACTTACAAATCATCCAAAACACGGCAATGAAAATTATGACAAACTCAAGGAAATTTGACCATGTCACCCCACTTCTTAAAAATACACATTGGTTTCTGATCTCGTACAGAATCACCTACAAAATAGCCCTTCTAACTTTTAAAATTCAACAATCCAAACTTCCTGCATTCTAAACTTTTAATCCTACACACAATCCCTAGGTCACTCAGATCTGTGAGCCAACACCTCTTATCTATTCCATCACTAAAAATCATAAACATGAGGTGAGCTGAAATCTTCTCTATTACTGCTCCCCAATTATGGAACTATTTACCGATCCACCTCAGAGAGTAAACTATATTAAATTCAAAGGTTCACTCAAAAGTTTTTTTCTGTATAGATGCTTTTGAAAAATAATGAGTTTGTCCTGTAAGACAGAGGTGCCCACATTTTTGGGGCTTGCGAGCTACTTTTAAAATGACCAAGTCAAAATGATCTACCAACAATAAAATTAAAAAAAAACACAAAGCACATTGTACGCAGAGAAAATGTTAATTATCATTTATATTCCGGGGTTTTTTCAAAGAGATCAAGGCAGATGACTCTATGCACTGTTACCTCAGTAACAACCATACAAAAATAGACAAATATACCCCTCCCTTTTTACTAAACGATAGCAGTTTTTAGCACAGGGAGCTGCGCTGAATGCCCAGCGCTGCTCTCAATGCTCATAGGCTCCCTGCACTAAAAACCGCTATTGCGGTTTAGTAAAAGGGGGCCATAGTGCAAAATATAGACAGCAGATATAAATTCTCAAAATGGACACATTTTGATCACTAAATTGAAAATAAAATAATTTTTCTTCCTTAACAAAGCAGCAGATGAATCCAGAGACAAGTGGGAATAGCTCACATCGACCAGCAGGTGGAGATAGAGAAACTGATTAACAGTTGGCCTTATAGCCTGGTATTCCTTCTGTCTATTCAGTTTGCTCTATCTCCCAGCAGGGGAAAGTCGCTATTCCAATAGCTCCTGGATTTTGGCTGGTAATTTCAATTGCTCCTGTTGGAATTTTCTCTTCAGTGAGCTTACCATTAATTCTATTTCTCCTGTTGAGATTGTTCTCTTCAGTGAGACAGGGGTGTCCGGCTGAAGGGTGCCGGCTTTAGAGGTTACACTTGGGCCCTCCCTTGTCCCTGCCTCACCCTCCCTCCATTGATAGAGGGTCAGTTTGAGTCCCTATATTTTTCTTCTTTCCCATCCAAAAAAAAAAAAAGGGGGACTCCACAACTCCAACGCTGCATTTTTTTTGCACCGCTAGGGCGGAGCTGCCGGCGTTTCCAGGCATCTGATGGCCTTGTTCAATGATTTGTGAGTATGTGCACATTCCGTGCTTTTATTTTTAATCGGATTCATGTGCGGTGCAGTTTCAGTTGTTCGGGGGTCGCTTAGGGGGCCTACCACGCGAATGCAGGAGCCAGTTCAGTCCCGCGCATGTGTTTGTAAAACTACTGTTTTTTTCCTTCACTCTGGTGCTGCGGCATTGCTAGTTCCGGGGGAGGGTTTTTTCTTAGCGTTGCCGTGACCCATGAGGAACGGCAGATTTGTGCAGCTCCCGGGGTGGCCTCGGGGAATTGAGAACGGCTCTGGGGGCATTATGCAGTGGCGGGACCAGAACCGGGTCTTGCCGGAGCGCGAGTGGCGCGTGCTTGTTCTCCGCTGCGGGGGAGACGGGCGCATTTCATACTTTCCCTGCCCGGGGAGTATTTCACAAGGGTGCGCCGAAGCTGCAGGCTTCTATGTTTGCCCCAGCTTTGCGCTCCGAGGCTGTATCAGCATGGTTCTCGGGGCCGGCCTGTGTTGGGGCGAAAGAGTCGCGCGATTAAGCGGCCTGCCTCACGTTGCTCGAGGGGTTCATGTGAGGCGGCTGTTTTTTCCTCGAGTCCCTCAGTTTTCTTTTGTAGGCTGTGTACTTCTATTTGAGCTGAGTGCTTCAGGTCTGTTTTTTACAGCCCTGTTCGGGAGCCGGCTGGTCTTACCGCGAACAGGCCACGTGCTTGCCGCGACGTTCTATATGTTTGGATCTGCAGCTGACAGTTTAGTCAGACACGTCGGCCCTGTTATGACCGGCTTTGTTCCGGTTTGCGGGGTTCATTGATGGCTGTGAAGGTTCCAGGGATGTCTCTTGCCGAGAGGCAGCTGGTTGTTCTTCGGGCGGTCCAGTTTTGTCCCTATGCCCTCGCACTAGTGGTTCGGCCATAAGTTTGGCCGGCTACGCTTAGTGGGGGGCAACGCCATGGGTTGGCTGTGGCACGGGGCGGTAGGTGACCAGAGAGTGCCCATATTTCTTTCAGGTGGTACGAGGCCTCATATAAAAAAAAAAAAAAAAAAAAAAGGTTTTTTACAGCCTATTCTGAGAGGCAAGGTAGGACCAGAGCTGGAGGATTGGGAGCGGCTATTGCTCCATAAGTAAAAGCCCTGTGCTCCTCTTCCAGAGATCATGGGTTCAGATCCCAACCAGCTCCCCCAGCACAGATTATAATGGTGGCATTCTACCTTGCAGGTGCACCTTGATGATCTCACATGAGATCACCATTTAAGTATGTAGGTATTACAAGTTGGTTGACTCTCTTGGGACCTGATAGTCTTTGGACTGGTCACCTGTTGGAAAGGGGGGCAGTGGTGTCCTTTGGATTCTTCCATGAGATTCGGCTACTTTCCTTCCTACCCATCTGCTTGTTTCAGATGTATTCCAGGCAGTCTCTTTGTCGGTCTGTTGCTGGTTTCTTTCTCTGAGCTTCTCTTCTTCAGTTAGTTGAATGTGCCTTCACATTTCCTAAAAGCTCTTTTCTCCTCTTCTATGAGTTGGCATTTCAGGGTAGGTTCCTCACAGTAAGGTGGAATGCGTTTTTCCACGGTGTCGGAGGCGACTGTGTACAGTTTATTTTCTTCAGTCTCCCAGTTTTCGAACTGTTTGATGGGTTGCTGTATGCACCTTGATTTGGGGTTTCCCCTAAGAGAATGTCGTTCTTCTTAAAGTTCCTCCATTGCTCATCCTGCCATTTACTGACTTTTTTGCACTGCATTCTGTGCGAATCCTAAACCCTTCCAGGGCCTTGGCGGGCTTTCTCATGGGGGGGTAGTCTCTATCCTTCAACGGCGGGGACTGTGTGTTTTTTCTTAGGGTTACTTGTCCCTTGCCTCCTCCTCAGGTTTTCTGTTCGTTCATGGAGTCCCCATGTGTTGGGGGTTCTCTTTAATTGCTTTCCGCGTCCTCGGGACGGGTCTAGTAGTTCTGGAGAATCCCATACCTACCTGGTGGCCATGACGGGGGCATGGGGCAGACTAGATACCATTCTGCTAACGTAGTTCTCAGAGTTCCACTTTTCGGCTGCCTACCTGGGAGTCAATTTCCTTTTTTTCTATAAACTCCGATTCAGCACTAAGTTTGCCTGCCTCTCTTAGAGCAGCGCTTTTGGTTTTGGCATTTGCCATTTCATCTAGCTGTAGCTTCACGAACGCTTAGTGGAGGTGGGCGATGGTACCGTTTTGGCGCTTCCAGGCGATTCATCCAATTTCTGATAGTCTGCCTGTTGTCTCGGATGACTTCCTGACATTTGTCTGAAGCAGAAGGGTAGTTTTCCTTTCCTCAGTTCTTTATACATACAGCTGGGCATTTTGGAGACACGGGTGTTTCTGCCGGAAACTTAGGTGTAGATCTCAGTTTCAGATTGGCATTCTTCTACACTTCTCAGGGCGATGAACAAGGGATTCTGTGTAGTTTCTATGATCCTTAGTGCTGACTACACTGGGGATTTCGGCTTGCTTTTCCCTTCTTTCGCTACAGCAGTCGTTTTGTGTGCTGGTGGTTTCCGGTATCTCCATTGTTTGGATGGCTCCCCATGCATCCCTAAGTTTGTTTTAATGGCTCGGCACGATTCTCTTTTCTAGACATGCCTGGGTCTTTGCTGAACTAGCTTTTGACCACCGCCCATCCTGGACGGTCGGGGTGAGGAGACTCGGTGGCTTCCGTCCGCAGCTATAGGGGTCAGGACTTTGGAGGCAGCTCAGTAATGGTTCTTTCTTCTCCTCTTGAACAGGGTCAGGCTACTTTGCTGGAGCCTCAGATCTTTCCTCAAGAAGGCCGCGGGGGGGTCCTTTTGGATCAGTATTTGGACGGGAGTATTTTGTCTACAGCTTGGGCAGTATGTGTTGTACTCAGTTGGCAGGCAACGTGGTTCGACTTCCATTGGGTGCACTGTCATCTTCAGATTCTGTTGGCTAATCCTTTCATGCATCGGGATAAGAGTTTAGTTAGACTCTCCATGATATCTGAGCATAGACCATTTCTTGTTTGGTACAGAGTATGGTATACTCTGGAGAGTGGGCATGTCAGTACTTCTAATATCTTCTCCATTCGGGATATTGAGTTTGGGGCTCTGGCGTTCTTGCTCTATTTGCGAACATGAGATCACTTGGGTCTAGTTCGCATGGCCTCGTCTCTCGTTTCTAGGCTTCCTTGCTTATCCGGCGGACCCAGGGAGTGGCAGTTATAGGAGATTGATGCGTGGCTCCTTTATCGCCTCTGCCATCTCTTTTTCTATATTACCCTCTGCCTGGTCATGGCTTGGTTTGGCCATCTCGAGCTCGACTGCTGGGCGCGGGTTTGTGGATTCTCTGGATTAGCGGCACCATCCTTGTTGGACGTATTTCTGAGTATTTAGACAGCTGGGATACAGATATGTCCAGGTATCTCTGTCGTTGCTCACCTGGGGACCACTCAACATGGATATTAGTACTACTGTAGTATTCAGACCTAGCTTTTTGGAGGTCTTGGCTGCCTTGTACTGGTTAGGCATAGCGCGTTTGTTTCTGCGCTTATCTGGGTGCTACGGACATCTTCTACTGTGGTTTCTACTTCCTTTTGGAAGTTTTTAGTTTCCTGTCTTGGGTACTTCTTATCGTTTGGACCACTCCAGAGTTCCTTTTTTAACACAAGTGTATTGCCAAGGGCTAAGCGTTCAGTACCCTTCAGCTTCTTGAGCCTTTCATGGCTTGTTACAAGGACGGAGTAGGTTACTCTTCGTTTCTTTCTCAGCTTTATGTGGTTCAGTTCCTAAACAGAGTGCGGTATGTTTGGGCACCTCATGGAAAGCCCGGTTGGAAGTACATTCTTCACGTATTTCTTCGCAGTTTACCAAATGCTGTATTTCATCCTTATCTTTGAGGATTCCAAAGGGCTGTGCTGTTGAACAGGGTGTTCTTGTGGCCATGGCTTCAGCTCTGCAATCTTCTATGTTGCAGTAAGTGTTCACCGGGGATTCTTATTTCTGATTACCAAAATATAGGGTATCAGTTCAGATGGTACCACTATATCTTTCTATGAGGATGTCATCCTTTCTTTGACTTCATGCTCGCTTTCCCTTCCTTCCTTCCTCCTTCCTGGGAGGGGATATTGGGAGCAGTGCTTTTATTCACTATTTTTGTTTAGATACGTAGGGTGCGTTCTCCGCGACCTCGGTTCTAACAACTGTTTGTGGGATATATCTCCTTTTGATATTCTTCAAGGGACGCCTCAGGCGTATAGCGGCGTCGGTTGCCTACTTCGCTCAGTGGGTACAGGAGGACATGCTTTATGCTTGCAGGCTGGCGGAGGAGCGGGTGGCGATTGAACTTCAGGACCATTCCGCTGGAACGCTAACTACTTCTTGGGCTCAGCCCAGAAGTTTTTTTCCCTTGGAGGAGATTTGTCGCACGGCTAACTGGTCTTCCGAGAGTACCTTCTCTCCATGTCTCTGCATGGATGTGCGAGCACGTACGATATGAGTTTTTTGGATGCTTTGGTGGTTGCGGAGGCGGAGTTTGCTTCCCACCCAGATTGAGAATTGCTTTGCTACATCCCACTTGTCTCTGGATTCATCTGCTGCTTTGCTAAGGAAGGTAAAATTATGTTCTTACCTGATAATTTTCTTTCCTTTAGAAGTAGCAGATGAATCCAGAGCCCCACCCCTTCGATAATATTCCTGTCGCCGGGTTAGCTTGCACCTTTTCGGTTGAGTTATGGTTGGTAGTTGTATTCTAAGATTTATGGATTGTTCAGTAGCTACGGGAAAGAAGTTTTTTTTTCTGGATGCTCATTCTCTTGTTCTGGATGCTTGGGCAAGGAGCATAACTGAATAGACAGAAGGAATACCAGGCTATAAGGCCAACTGTTAATCAGTTTCTCTATCTCCACCTGCTGGTCGATGTGAGCTATTCCCACTTGTCTCTGGATTCATCTGCTACTTCTAAAGGAAAGAAAATTATCAGGTAAGAACATAATTTTACCTTACCTTTTGTTGTCTGGTGATTTCATGAGTCTCTGGTTGTACTTTCTTCTTCTGACTGTGCATCCAATTGACACTGTTAGATTGTGAAGGCAACGCGAGTCTATCACGGAGCCCGGGGATGGGCTCTGTGATCGACTCACTTTGCCTTACCGGTCGATCGCGATCGACCTATTTGGGCACCCCTGCTGTAAGACCTTCGCTTCTTTTTCACATTCATTGCTCAGTTACATTTAGTTTAAAACCCATTTCTTTAGGCAGTTCTTAATTCCCTCCTTAATGTTTTTTTCCTTTCTATGTGTTTTGCTTGATAAATTGTAGTTCTCCTTTTTTTCCTCACCCTCAAGTATGTCTAGCTGTGTCTCTGTCATTTAAATGTCTTAAATGTATATTTTAATTTGTAAATCGCTCTGAAATTTTTATATAAGCATTTTTATCAAATTTTAAATAAAACTTGAAACTTGTTCCTTGAAATGCGCTTGGGCCATGGCGAAGCTGTACTCCATGGCAGCTGAATTTACCAAGTGGTTTGTTTCCTTGAAGGTAGATTCCGTTGTGGCTCAGGTCATCAAACGTACCTCTCTCCCTACTTACGTAGGGGTAGTCCTTAAGGACGTTCAGGACAGACATGTAAATTTCATCCTCAAACTTTTTTTTGATTTGGCGGTGGCCGGTGTGAAGGCAGTGGCAACCTCGTCTTTTGTCACTTGGATATGCCACTCCAAACTACGCCATTACCCTGATACAGTGGTGCTGTGTGACCTGGACTTTCTCATATCCGGGGTGGATTATCTGGCTGATGCCTTATATGACATGTTTAAAGTTTTCGCCAAGCTTGGTGCTTATTCTGTTTCTGCCTGAAAAATGCTGTGGATCAGGCAGTGGTCTGGGAACTCCTACTCTAAGGCCACCCTGAGTAAGTTGCCCTTTAAAGGATATCTTTTGTTCGTCCAGGGTCTGGACAACCTTATGGCGAGTATACAGGACTGTAAACTCAAGGCTTTGCCCGGGTCCAGGTCACGTCCCACCAAGCGCTCAGGGCATCCTAATTTTCGTCTTATTTCTTAGACCTCACCAGTACTCCGGTCCCCCCTCTTCGGTTCAGAGATACCCTTCATCTTCTAAGCCATGTTTCGGTGGATCTGGTCATCAGCAATCCTCCAATAAGCGTCCAGCAGCTTCCCCTAAGAAACAGCTCTGACACCAGGTCTCCCACCTCTCTCCCTTTTCGGGGGTGGCAGTCAGCCTTCTTGATGGAATGGGAGACCGTAACTTCTGACTCTGGGTCTTGGAGGTTATCTGCGATGGACTCAAGTTGGAGTTCTTCCATCTGCTCTCAGAGTACTTTATGGATTCCCCGGTGAGGCGTCCCAAAAAGGCGCTTTGGGTACAGGCGACGGTGTGCAGACTGTTGGATCTTGCTGCTATCGAACCCGATCCGGAGATCAACGTGGGCTCTGGGAGATACTCGATATACTTCATCGTTCCAAAGAAAGGCTCTGAAGATTGGAGACTAATCCTAGATCTCAAGGCAGTCAATGCAGCGCTAAAGGTGCCTCGCTTCCGCATGGATACAGTGCGTTCCTTCATCGTCTCAGTGGCGCTGGGGGAGTTTCTGGCCTCCTTGGATTTAACGGAGGTGTATCTTTATTTCCCCATTTTTTCGGCGCACAGGAAGTTCCTTCGGTTCCATGTTCTGGAACAGCACTTTCAATTTGTGGCTCTCCCTTTCTGCCTGAGGACAGCACCCAGGACTTTCACCAAGATAATGGTGGTGGTGGCTGAACGAGGGGATCCAAGCATTCTAGCAGGTAGTCAACTGCTGCAATGTTTGTGCTGGGTTATTAACCTGCAGAAGAGTCATTTTGAACCTGCTCAGGATCTGGAGTACCTGGGGGTCCATTTTCACACGGCTCAGAACAAAGTGTTTCTCCCAGTGTCCTGCCGAAGAAGATTTGAAAGATCATCTGAGACCACCTGGCCATCCAGTCCCCGATGACCTGGCAGTATCTCCAGGTACTGGGGCTCACGGTGGCAACGATCAATATAGTGCCATGGGTCAAACCCAGACAGCGTCCTCTGCAGGAGGCTCTGCTGTCCCAATGGAATCCGCAGCGGGACCTGTTTTTTGCCCCAATACCATGGATAGCAGCGGCACAAAGCAGCATGGCATGGTGGTTGAGTCCCTTGTTTCTGTCCATGAGCCTCCTTCTACGAATTGTGGATTGGGTGACTGATGCAGATCCAGATTGCTTTGGTCTTAGGGTCTGGGGCTATTCTACTACAGTGATTGCTAAGTTGCTGCATAGCAAACGAAGGTCCACGGTTGTTGCCTACGTGAAAGCTTGGCGCTTCTACCAGGCTTGGTGTACCAGTCAGAAGGATCCTTCTTGTCCCTCAATTCCTTGGGTGCTGGAATTTCTACAGGATGGCCTGAAAAAGGGCCTCATGGTGGCTTCCCTCAGGGTTCAGATTGCAGGGCTGTCCTGTTGCCCTGAGAAGATCTTTAGCCGTTCATTCAGACATGGTCTGCTTTTTGCTGGACACAGTTCGGCTGAGGCCTTCCTTTCCCAACCTGGAATCTGAATCTGGTTCTCCGCTCCCTGGCCTGCCCGCCTTACGAACCTCTGGAGCAGGCGTCATTAATGGTTCTCATGTTTAAGACAGTATTCCTTGTGATGGTCACATCTGCCCAGAGAGTTTCGGAGCTTCAGGCTCTTTCTTGTTGGGATCCTTTCCTACCTACTATGGATTCCACAGTACTTTTGCGGATGGTTCCTTTTTTCCATTTCGAAAGTGGTTTCTGCCTTCCACATGAATCAGGAGGTTCAGCTTCCAGCGTTTGTTCCGTCTGGTTAAATGGACCATGTTCTGTGGTCGCTGGATGTGCGTAAGCTTTTGCTGCAATATTTGGAGGTCACCAATTAATTTTGTCTCTCGGACCACCTGTTTGTCCTCGTGGGTCTGGCCCATAAGGGCAGGCCTGCTTCTAAGGCTGCCATTTTGAGATGGATTCGTGCGGTCATTTCTGCAGCTGATACAGCGGCAAGAAAGAAACCTCCCCAGAGGGGTTTCCTTTTCCTGGGCAAGCCAACGCCAGGATGAGGTAAGATGGAAGTGCACAAAGGACACGGACCCACAGCTGGATAGATGATCATACACCAGGGACACAGACCTGCGGCTAGAGAGGCAATAGAAGATAGAGAGAACAGCAATTGTCGTGGGGGACTCCATCATCAGACAAGTCGACAGCTACATAGCGGTAGAAAAGCAGGATCGTTCTCCTTAGCGCCTTTTAGCTGGGCGCTGTGCCCGGCTAATTTATGTGAGCGCCCGGCTGTCATCGTGGTAGTCGCGGCGGCCTTACGGTCGCAGGGCCTTCAGGTTTTCCTGTACCTCGACGATTGGCTTATTAAAGCCCTGTCGAGGGAGACTATTATCTTCCTACAGCGTCTGGGGTTCGAGATAAACTTCCTCAAGTCTCAGTTGTACCCCTCTCAGTCCCTGCAGTATATCGGGGCTGTGCTGAACATGGTCCGCCTCCGGTTGTTTTTACCTCTGCCTCAGCAGAACGCCCTCCGGCGGCTGAGTCAGCTGGTGTCTCAGAGGTCTTCGGTCTCGGCCAAGCAGATGATCCTTCTGGGGCACATGGCCTCCACCGTTCACCAGGTTTGCCAGGCTGCATCTTCGTGTTCCTCAGTGGACAATGGCATCTCAGTGGCGGCAGGATCGGGACCCCGCTTCACAGCTCATTGCGGTGACTCCCTCCTTGAAACGCTCGCTCCTTTGGTGGGCCAGCTCTTCCAATCTGTCCAGAGGTTTGCTCTTTCTCGTACCCCCGCATCAGAAGGTTCTGACGATGGACTCCTCGGCGTATGCTTGGGGAGCGCACCTAGACGACCTTCGGACTCAGGGTCTTTGGTCGAGTGCGGACCGTTGCTGCCACATCAACCTTCTGGAGCTCAGGGCCATTTACAATGCAATGGTTGCTTTTCGTCATTTGCTGCAGGATTGCGTGGTCCTGGTGCGTACGGACAACCAGATGGCGATGCATTATGTGAACAAGCAAGGGGGTACGGGTTCCCTATCGCTCTGCAGGGAAGCCTTTCCTCTTTGGCAGTGGGTGTTATGCCACAACATCTTTCTTCGGTCGGTGTATATCCAGGGCGACCAGAATTGTCTGGCGGACAAGTTGAGTCGCCTTGTTCAGCCGCACGAATGGTCGCTCCATTCTCACACTGTGTGGCAGGTATTTGTTTGGTGGGGAACTCCACAGGTAGATCTGTTCACTTCGCCCCTCAATCACAAGTTGCCTTGTTTCTGCTCGAGGATGTACTCCCCAGATCGTCTCGAGGCGGATGCTTTCCTTCTCGATTGGACGGGCAGGTTCCTCTATGCATTCCCTCCCTTTCCTCTAATACTCAGAACACTGGTGTACCTCAAGTCGGTTCGCGCCACAATGATCGTGATAGCTCCTCGGTGGCCCCGGCAGCCGTGGTTCTCCCTGCTCCTCCAGCTCAGTGTCAGGGAGCCTCTGCTTCTCCCTGTTTTTCCTTCTCTGCTGTCTCAGAGTTGGGGTTCGCTGTTGCATCCCAATCTGCAGTCTCTACACTTAACAGTTTGGTTCCTCTCCACCTGCCTCCCTCCTTCGGTTTCTCTCAGTTGGTGAAGGATGTTCTTGAGGCCTCTAGGAAGAGATCCACTCGACAATGCTATTCTCAGAAATGGACCAGATTTGCTGCGTGGTGTTCTGAACACCGCTTGGATCCACTTTCAGCCTCCTTGTCTTCCGTGCTGGATTATCTGTTCCACTTGTCTCGGTCTGGCCTCAAATCGACATCTATTCGAGTCCACCTCAGTGTGATTGCTGCCTTTCATCAGCCGCTTGATGGTAAACTGCTCTCTGTCCATCCGGTGGTTTCCCGCTTTATGAAGGTCTCTTCAATGTTCATCCTCCACTCAAGCCCCTTCAGTGGTTTGGGATCTTAATGTGGTTCTGGCTCAATTGATGAAACCTCCGTTTGAACCCATTGATAGGACTCCTCTGAAGTATCTCACTTGGAAGGTGGTGTTCCTGGTTGCTCTCACATCTGCCCGCAGAGTCAGTGAGCTGCAAGCTCTGGTTGCAGACCCGCCTTTTACTGTATTTCATCATGACAAGGTGGTCCTTTGTACTCATCCTAAGTTCTTGCCTAAGGTGGTTTCAGATTTCCACCTCAACCAGTCCATAGTTCTACGGGTGTTTTTTCCAAAGCCCCACTCTCATCCTGGTGAGGTGGCGCTTCACATGCTTGACTGTAAGAGGGCGTTAGCCTTTTACCAGCGATGCACCGAGTCTCATCGGACGGCTCCTCAACTTTTCATCTCTTTTGATCCTAATAGGTTGGGCACGCCTGTTGCCAAGCGCACCTTATCCAACTGGGTGGCTGCTTGTATTTCCTTTTGCTACGCTCAGGCTGGTCTCTCGCTGCAAAGTCGGGTCACGGGGCATAGAGTCCAAGCAATGGCGGCGTCTGTCGCTTTCCTCAGGTCCACGCCTATTGAGGAGATCTGCAAGGCTGCCACTTGGTCTTCGGTTCATACCGTCACCTCTCGCTACTGTCTGGATGCCTTTTCCAGGTGCGACGGCCAATTTGGCCAGTCGGTTTTACGTAATCTGTTTTCATAAATTGCCAACTTTCCCTCCGTGCCTTTTTTGGTTAGCTTAGAGGTCACCCACATGTAGAGAATATGCTGCCTGCTTGTTCTGGGATAAAGCACAGTTACTTACCGTAACAGGTGTTATCCAAGGACAGCAGGCAGATATTCTCGCAACCCTCCCACCTCCCCGAGATTGGCTTCTTTGCTAGCTATCTGAACTGAAGACCACGAGGAGGGGATACGCCCTCTAGTGGAGCAGGAAGGCACATGCATGCGTGAGCAGCACTAGCAAACTTTGAGATCTTCAATCAAGTTTGCTTGAAAAGCTGTCCTCAACGGGGCTCCGTGGATGACGTCACCCACATGTAGAGAATATCTGCCTGCTGTCCCTGGATAACACCTGTTACGGTAAGTAACTGTGCTATATCTTCTCAAGGGTAATTGCCGTTGTTTTTGATGTTACAGTGCTGGAAACCAAACTGGCATTCAAATTTCCCTGCTCGGTGCAAGTTCTCATGAGTCCAGTCCTCTACATTGGGGTTTCCCCTGCCTTCACTTCGGTGCAGGGTTCACCCGACAGGCTCGCGAGCTGAGCAGGGTGCGGCGGCGGAATGGCTGCTGGAAGGGAGAGAGATCTCCAGCTCTGAATCTCCTGCCTCTCCTCCGGCTGAAGAATGCTCAGGCACACCTCAAGGTATTCCTCTGGGATTGAGGGAGATGGCAAGAATAGTTCTTTGCGTTGGGGTAGATGCCCTCAATGTAACAGGTCTGTTTAGAATGTGGCATCTCAGGAATTTTCCTTCAGAAAAGAAACGCTCCCGATTCTGATGTAACAGCTGACTCTAGGCTGCCGCCATCTTGATTCTACCTCTCAGAGACACACACAGACCTCTCTTCTTCTCCAGGAAGTTCAAGCTCTGCTATCTCTCAATGCTATTGAGAGAGTTCCCCTGAACAACAGAACATGGGGTTTTACTCCCATTACTTCTTTGTCCCAAAGAAGACAGTAGGTCTCCGACCAATATTGGATCTCAGAGCTCTCAACAAATTTCTCGTCAAAGAAAAATTTCGGATGCTTTCTCTGGCGTCCTTATCTCCCCTTCTGGATCGAAATGATTGGTTATGCTCTCTGGATCTCAAGGAGGCTTACATTCACATTCCCATTCATCCGGCCTCTCTCAGATTTCGGGTGGGAAATCATCATTACCAATACAGAGTGCTACCTATCGGCCTGGCATCATCTCCCATAGTTTTCACGAAGTGCTTGGTAGTAGTAGCAGCAGCTTTGCGCAGTCACGGATTCCAGGTTTTTCCATATCTGGACGACTGACTCATCAAAGATTCCACATCTTAGGGGGTTACAGTAGCGACACAACAGACTATTTAGTTCCTGCAAAATTTAGTATTCTAAGTCAATTTTCCCAAATCACAACTGCAGCCCTCTCAAGCTCTGTAGTTTATTGAAGCTCTACTGGACACTGTACAACTCAGAGCATTCCTTTCCCAGCAGGAAACCCTCATACACCTTTGCCAACAAGTGTCTACCCTCACTTCTCAGTGAGACACATGATGGTTCTCCTAGGTCACATGGTATCTACTGTTCACGTGACTCCTTTCGCCAGACTTCACAACAGAAGTCCTCAGTGGACACTGGCTTCTCAATAGTTGCAGGCTTTCAACCCAATCTCTCAGCACATTACAGTGACATCTTCTCTTCGGCAATCTCTACAATGGTGGATAATCTCATCCAGAGGTTTGCTATTGTAAACGCCCCCTCACCTGAAGGTCCTCACAACAGATTCCTCGACCTATGCTTGAGGGGCTCATCTCGATGGTCTCCATACTCAAGGATATTGGTCCGCTACAGACTGTTGAAATCGCATCACTCTGTTGGAACTCAGAACGATCTTCAATGCTCTCAAAGCTTTTCAACATCTTCACGATCAAGTGATGCTTATTCATACAGACAATCAAGTAGCCATGTACTATGTGAACAAGCAGGGAGGAATGGGATCCCTTCCTCTTTGCGAAGAAGGTCAGAAGATTTGGTCTTGGGCAATCCCTCACAACATTTTTCTGAGAGCTGTCTATATTCAAATTCACTGGCAGTCAAATTGAGTCATCTCATGCCACCTCATGAATGGGCATTCAATTCTCTGTCTCTCTATCACATTTTTTCTCAGTGGGAAGACTCCTCAGATAGACCTTTTTGTGTCCCTCTACAACAATAAACTGCCCCAATTTTGCTCCAGAATCTACTCATCGCCTGGAGGCAGATGCTTTTCTCCTGGAATAGACGAACAAATTTCTCTATGCGTTTACTCCATTCCCTCTGACTCTCAAGACACTTGTCAAACTCAAACAAATACGTGCCACCATGATTCTGATAACTCCTTGGAGGCCCAGACAACCTTGGTTCTCCCTTCTACTTCAACTCAGCAGCAGAGAGACACTACTTCTACCAGTTTTTCCATCTCTGCTTACACAGTCATGGCTCTCTTCATCCCAACCTGCTGTCTCTACATCTGACAGCTTGGTTCCTCTTGACATAACTTCAAGCCCACAGTTTTCTCAGTCTCAGTGATTTTAAAAGCTTCCAGAAAACCTGACACCAGACAATGTTACAACCAAAAGTGGACTAGATTTTCTGCCTGGTACGATCTTCATTACAAGGAGCCTGAATCTATCTCCTTATCTTCAGTTCCAGATTATCTTTTTTATTTATCTCAATCTGACCTCAAATCCACCTCTGTTCAAATCCATCTCAGTGCAATTGCTGCTTTTCATTAGCCATTAGATGGGAAATCTCTATCTGCTCATCCTGTGGTTTCCAGATTCATGAATGGACTTTTCAATGTTAAACCATCTCCAGTGGTTTGGGATCTCAATGTGGTTCTTGTTCAACTAATGGAGCCTCCGTTTTAACCATTGTCTTTGGCTCATCTGAAATATCTCACTTGGAAAGTAGTATTTCTCATTGCTCTCACGTTTGTTTGCCAAGTCAGTGAGCTACAAGCTTTGATGGCAGACTCACCATTTACAGCAGGGGTGTCCAACCTGCGGCCCAGTGAAGTATTTTGTGTGGCCCCGGTCGAGGGTGATGCAGTGTTTTCCTCTGCTGCCCCTTGGTGTTTACCGTCTTGCCGGCTCCCTCCTCTGTCTTGCTGCAGCGTTTGTGCATTTGTGCAGCCCCAGAAACATTTTTTTTCGGACAATGCGGCCCAGGGAAGCTGAAAGGTTGGACATCCCTAATTTACAGTATTCTATCATGAATAGGTAGTATCCAAAGTTGTTACAGAATTTCATGTCAATCAATCAATTGTACTTCCAGTGTTTTTTCCAAAGCCTCATTCTCATCCTGGACTGCAAGTGTGCTTTGGCGTTCTATTTGCAAAGGACTAAATTACATAGATCTTCTCCTCAAATGTTGTCTCCTTCGATCCAAACAAGTTAGGGCATCCAATTTCCAAGAGAACAATTTCCAACTGGTTGGCTGCTTGCATCTCATTTTGCTATGCTCAGGCTGGGCTATAACTACAGCATCATACATTTACCTCAATTACTGTCTGGATTCTTTTTCCAGACAGGATGGCCATTTTGGCCAAACAGTATTACAAAATTTATTCTACTAATCGCTAACACTCCCACCATCCCATTCTGCTTAGCTTGGAGGTCACCCATACGTGCAAATATTCTGCCTGCTTGTCCTGGGATAAAACACAGTTACTTACTGTAACAGGTGTTATCCAGGGACAGCAGGCAGATATTCTCGCAACCCACCCACTTCCCCTGGTTGGCTTCTTAGGCAGCTATCTGAACTGAGAAAATGCGCACCCTATGTGGGGGGGAGAAGGTACTCGTTTATGTGCGGTGCGGCAGTCGCAAACTTTCTAAAGTTTTTCAAACAAGATTGCTTGTGCAAGCTGTCCACATCGGGGCTCTGTGGATGACATTACCCATACGTGAGAATATCTGCCTGCTGTACCTGGATAACACCTGTTACAGTAAGTAACTGCTTTGTCTGCTATGCTTGACCTACCTAGTGAAGTGATTATGCACATGTTCATTGTGTGCAAAATTCTGGAGAGAACTATATGCTTTTCAATTTGTTCACTTTCATTAGTGGATACATTCCCTAGGCCTTAAAACCAGGTGGCATAGTTCTAATGGTAGTTCTGAATCTTTTTTTTTCCATTACAGTACTTTTCATTGATGGCTAGCCACAGGTTTTGTCACTTTAGTGTTGTGATGGAGCTCTAGCTTGCAGGACTGGGCTTCACTAGAACTCTGAAGTGAACCTGGGCTTATAAGTGGCTATTTGTTGAAAACCTTTTTAATAATTGATTTTTTTCCCCAGAGTTTGCTGAAGTCTGAAATATTTTGTCATACATGTGCAAAACAGTTTAGTAATGAGTGCTTATTGTTTTTTTAACAGGTGGATTTGCTTTTGTGTATGAGGCTCATGACCTTGAAAATGGCAAAGAATATGCTCTGAAGGTAATGGAGATTGAATAGCTGGAAACAACAAGCCCTCTAACTTCTTTAAAATTTCTCTCATCTCTGTATCAGTTAGAATTGCACTGCAGGTTATACAAAATGCAGCAGCATTTCTGATAATGGGTATGTCTAAATATGATCATATTTCACCATATCTCAAAAAATTACATTGGCTTATCCCAGGACAAGCAGGCAGGTATTCTCACTAATGGGTGACGTGATCCAACGGAGCCCCAAAGCGGACGCCTCACAAGCAGTCTTGCTTGAAGAAACTCGAAGTTTCGAGTCGCCTGTACTGCGCAAGCGTGAGTGCCTTCCCGCCCAGACTAGGGCGCGTCTCCTCAGTTCTTACTTTTCCGCGGAGTCGAGAAGTCCGTCTTCGACTCTCTGCGTGAAGTTTTTTCACTTGTGCCTTCTAAAGTCCGCGGTTTTGGGTTATTTTTCTCTTAATCGCTGATTTTCGTCGTTCTTGTTTTCAAAAAAAAAAAAATTACATTACATTACGGATTTCTATTCCGCCTATACCTTGCAGTTCAAGGCGGATTACAAAAGATTTGGCTGGACATTTTCCAGTGAAGATACACTTTTTTTTTTTTTGTTTGTTTTTTTTTAACAACAGAGGAGATATAGCTGGAAAGATTCCGAGGGGATTTACAAGTTGGATAGCAAATTGACAGTGCAGAACTGTGTGATATAAACAAATAGATTACATTTGGAATAGGTAAGATTACAATACATTTCAGGAATCTGTTTACTTGATAGGTGATTTGGGGAGGATTTTATAGGGGAGAATTATTTGGAGATAGGTGAAGAGGGGTTAAGATATTTGGATGAATTTTTTGAAAAGCAAGGTTTTGATTTCTTTTCGGAATGTTTTGAGGTCGCCCGTTGTCATCAGCAGGTTGGAGATGAAATGGTTGAGTTTTGCTGCTTGTGTTGCCAGAAGGTTGTCAAACATTTTCTTGCGCTGTGTGCCTTTGAGTGGGGGGAAGGCAAAAGGATTCGGGGTTCTTCTGTGTCTTGAGGTGAAGATCTGGTTTAAGCGGTTGTTTAAGTAGGAGGGGGAAGAGCCATTTAACGCTTTGAATAATAGGCAGTAGAATTTGAATTGAATTTGTGCTTGTATGGGTAGCCAGTGAGAGTCTAAGAAGGCAGTTGTAATGTGATAAGTCTGAGGGCGGTGTTTTGTATGGTCTGAAGTTGTTTTATCATCATGGCAGGACTAGGTAGATAGAGGGAGTTGCAATAGTCCAGTAAACCTAAGACTAGGGATTGGGTAATTAGTCTGAATTGTGCTGGATTGAAAAATTTTCTGATTTTACGTAGATTTCTCATAGTTAGAAAAGCTTTCTGGGTTGTCTTGTTGATTTGGGACTGCATTGTGCAGCATATGTCTATCGTTACTCCTAGGAGTTTGAGTTCGGGTTGTATTGGGTATTTGGTATTTTTGATTTTCAGTTCTGTGATGGTAGGAGTTTTGGCCTTTTCAAGCAAAAGGAATTTTGTTTTTTCTGAGTTTAGTTTCAGTTTGTGGTCCATCATCCATTTTTCCACTGTATCTAGGGTTGTTTTTAGCTTTGCTGTGGTGGTGGTCTCAGATGGGTCGAAGGGGAGGAGTATGGTGATATCGTCTGCGTAGCTGAAGGATGTGACATTTAGGTTATCTAAAGTGGCTCCTAGGGAGGAAATAAAGAGGTTGAAAAGCGTAGGTGCAGGCCACATGGCCGTAGCCCCGCGGCTTCTATCTTGCGGCAGAGCTTTTCCGGCCTATGTCCCGGCCTATCACCGATTTTGAAAAGTGTGCCAAGTGCCAGTGTGCGATTTTGCTAATGGACCCTCATCGACGCTGTATTCGGAGTCTCGGGCCTCAACACCTTCTGAAATCGTGCCGGCCTTGCTCCACACTCACCGCACGTGGTTTCAAGCGCCGTTGCATCTTGTGGGAGTCACTGTTTAGCATGGAGTCCTCGACGGAGCAGTCTGCATCGAAGGGTCCTTCACCTTTGACATCATCCGCTGCTCCACAGCATTCCTCGGTCTCTTCAGGTCAGGTAGCACAGTAGCCTATTCCACCGGTAGTACTGAAAGTGCCCAAGGCTTCCAAGCCCAAGCACTCACACACTACCCCTAAAGAGCGCGAGGCCCAAGCAGGTGATCCCATTGCTGATGCGGATCCATCCTTGCCGGCTTCGTTCCAGCCCTTGCTAGAGAAGCAATTCATTGAGCTTTTCACCACCATAGGGCCTAAGCTTCTCTCTCAAATCCAGCCTGGGCACTTATGCCGCCTCCAGTGCCTCAGCGGTACACACACTCTCTACAGGGAGCAGAGTCCTTGCGAGTGTCTGGTCTGGCATCAGTGCATGCATCGTAAGGAGCAGAGTCTTTGCCCATGCCTCCGTTGGAACCGATTCACTCGATGCAAGGAGTAGAGTCTTTGCGAGTGCATCCGTTGGAGCCGATCCACCCGATGCAGGGGCTCGAGCCTCTGCGGGTGCCTTGGGGTGATTCCAGCCATCCACCCCTGCTTCGATCAATGGTCTCCAGCCCCATCCACTATCTGGGGGCCTCAGCGAAGACACACTCGCCTCGTCCATCGAGACCGGCATCCAGAAGACATAGCTCGCATCATCGATCGAGGCATTCATCGAGGCACTCATCCAGGTATGCCTCGCCTCATCGAAAACAGCCGTTTCTGCAGTATTCCCCACCGGCTACTTCTCTGCCTCCGCTACTGGAGCTCGAGGATACACTGGGGTCTATCTCACCACCACGATCCCCGTCTTCATTGGATCCAGAGGCCTCAACATCCTCGAGTCCTTCTTGAGGCCCGGCTCTAGCTGACCAGCTATCCTTCTCATTCCTTCGGCAGATGGCTCTGATTTGGACATTCAGCTGGACACAGGTTCCAAATTTTCAAAAGAGTATCTGGAGACGATGCATCTCCCTCAACCACCTTCTGAATCCCTCAAGCTTCCTCTACACAAGCTCCTGGATCAGACTTTTATGTGGTGCCTTGAAACGCCTTATTCCATTCCCGCTGTGCCAGGCAAATTGGATGCCAGGTACCGCACAGTACACCATAAAGGGTGTACTGTGCGGGTTCCCAACTCTCCCACCAATCCCTTTTGGTGGAGTCCTCTCTGAAGCGGTCTCACCCCTCCCAGGTCTACACCACCATTCCACCTGGTAGGGAGGGCAAGACTATGGACCGGTTCGGCAGGAAAATTTACCAGAACTCCATGATGACCTCCAGAGTTCTGAATTACAACTTCCACTTCATCACATATTTTGAATTTTTCCTGTCTGTCCTCCAGGAGTTCATACCCTATCTGGACCCTGGGGCACAGTTTGAGTACCAGGAGGTCCTGGTTTCACTATCCCAGCTCCACTTGCAGATGATGCAGTCCTCCTACGATGCCTTTGAGCTTTCGGCTCGGGCCATGGCCTGTTCGGTGGCCATGCGCCGGCTGGCGTGGCTCAGGACCATCGACATGGACCCCAATCTCCAGGACAGGCTTGCTAATGTCCCATGCGCTGGTACCAACCTCTTCGATGAGTCCATTGAGGCAGCGACCAAGAAGCTTTCGGACCATGAGAAGTCTTTTCAGTCGATCCTCCATCCAAAGCCCAAGCCTGCTCCTCGTCCATCACGCCCACCGTTGATCTACCAACGGCGTTACCCACCGAAACAAGCTCCTCCCATCCGTCAGCCTGTCAAGAGGCAGCATCCTCATAAGCAGCAACAGAAGCCACAATCGTCTGCTGTCCCTAAGGCTCCTCAGCCCTTTTGACTGTCTCAAAGAGAGCATAACATCTGTCGTTCTGCCTTTTTCAGTTTTGCCACCGATTGGAGGTCGTCTCCATCATTTTTACCATCGATGGACAACTATTACCACCGACCTCTGGGTCCTTTTCAAGGAGGGATACTCTCTTCAGTTCCACCAAGTTCCTCCGGAACACCCTCCAAGAGAGTATCCTTCCAACTTGGCCCAGACCGCCCTTCTTCTTCAGGAAGCGCAGACCCTATTGCAGTTGGGGGCTGTTGAGCCGGTCCCTCGGGCTCAACAGAACAAGGGTTTTTACTCACGATACTTCCTTGTTCCGAAGAAGACGGGCGATCTGTGCCCCAATTTGGATCTCAGGGTGCTCAACAAGTTTCTGGTCAAAGAAAAATTTTGCATGTTGACCCTGGCATCCCTGTACCCCCTCCTCGAGCGGAACGACTGGTTATGCTCTCTGGATCTCAATGAGGCCTACACTCACATTCCCATTCACCCGGCCTCACGTCAATACCTCAGATTCAGGGTGGGACATCTTCATCTTCAATACCGAGTGCTTCCTTTCGGCCTGGTATCGTCTCCCAGAGTCTTTACCAAGTGCCTGGTAGTGGTGGCCTCAGCACTCAGGAGCCACGGCCTTCAGGTGTTCCCCTACCTGGACGACTGGCTTATCAAGGATTCCACGTCTCAGGGAGCCGTCCTAGCGACCCAGAAGACGATTTGGTTACTACAACATCTGGGGTTCGAGATAAACTTCCCAAAATCCCATCTACAACCTTCCCAGACTCTTCCCTTCATTGGAGCTGTTCTGGATACTACCCAATTCGGAGCGTTCCTCCCTCCACGTCGGGAAGCTCTCCTCCATCTTTACCACTCAGTGTCCTCTCGCCCGTCCATCTCGGCGAGACACATGATGGTTCTTCTGGGCCACATGGCCTCCACGGTTCACGTGACTCCTTTTGCCAGACTTCACCTCAGGATTCCTCAGTGGACGCTGGCATCTCAGTGGACGCAGATATCCTCTGTCTCGACACATCCAGGTCACTCCTGCTCTGCAACAGTCTCTTCGCTGGTGGATGCTATCCTCCAATCTATCCAGAGGTTTGCTGTTTCAAACACCCCCCCATCAGAAAGTTCTCATGACCGACTCGTCAACTTATGCTTGGGCTCATCTGGACGGTCTTCGCACTCGGGGTTATTGGACCAGCACAGACCGCCATTTCCACATCAATCTCCTGGAACTCAGGGCGATTTTCAATGCTCTCAATGCTTTTCAGGTTGTCCTCATTCGCACAGACAACCAAGTTGCCATGTATTATGTCAACAAACAGGGTGGCATGGGATCGGCCCCCCTCTGCCAGGAAGCTTTGAAGGTGTGGGGATTAGTCAATCCGCCACAACACCTTCCTCAAAGCTGTCTACATTCAAGGGGCGGACAACTTGAGTCGTCTTCTGCAACCTCACGAATGGACTCCCCACTCAACGCCCCTTCATCACATCTTCTCCCAGTGGGGAACGCCTCAGATAGATCTCTTTGCAGCCCCCCACAACTTCAAACTGCCTCAGTTCTGCTACAGGATCTACACTTCTCATCGCCTCGAGGCAGATGCTTTTCTTCTGGACTGGACGAACCTCTTTCTATATGCGGTTCCTCTATTTCCAATCATTCAAAAGACTCTAGTCAAGCTCAAGTCAGACCATGCCACCATGATTCTGATTGCTCCACGGTGGCCCAGACATCCTTGGTACTCCCTTCTACTTCAACTCAGCACCAGGGAGCCGTACCCTCTACCAGTTTTTCCCTCACTACTCACACAGCATCAGGAGTCTCTGCTTCATCCCAACCTGCAGTCTCTACACCCAACAGCTTGGTTCTTCTCAGCATAATTCCTCTCCAGTTTTCCCAACCTGTGAGAGATGTCTTGGAAGCGTCACGGAAGCCGGCTATTAGACAATGCTACCACCAAAAGTGGACTAGATTTTCTGCTTGGTGTTTTTCTCATCATCATGAGCCACAACACTCCTTCTTGTCTTCAGTTTTGGACTATCTTTTAAACCTTTCCCATTCTGGCCTCAAGTCAACTTTGATACGGGTCCATCTCAGTGCAATTGCTGCTTTCCATCAGCCTCTTCAAGGGAAATCTCTCTCTGCTCATCCTGTGGTTTCCAGATTCATGAAAGGACTTTTCCATGTCATCCTTCCTTCAAACCACCTCCAGTGGTTTGGGACCTCAATGTTGTTCTTTCTCAGCTGATGAAACCTCCATTTGAACCTCTTTACAAGGCTCATCTGAAGTATCTCACTTGGAAAGTGGTGTTTCTTATTGGCCTCACTTCAACTCGTCGAGTTAATGAGCTTCAAGCATTGGTTGCGGACCCACCTTTCACAGTGTTCCATCATGACAAGGTGGTTCTTCGCACGCATCCAAAATTCCTCCCTAAAGTGGTCTTGAAATTTCATCTGAATCAATCCATTGTTCTTCCAGTGTTTTTCCCAAAGCTTCATTCTTATCCTGGAGAATCAGCTCTTCATACTCTGGACTGTAAACGTGCTTTGGCTTTCTATCTGGAACGCACCAAGCCACACAGAACTGCTCCTCAACTTTTCATCTCCTTTGATCCGAACAAGTTGGGACGTCCTATCTCTAAGCGTACCATCTCCAACTGGATGGCGGCTTGTATCTCTTTCTGCTATGCCCAGGCTGGATTACCCCTTCACAGTAAAGTTACAGCCCATAAGGTCAGAGCGATGGCAGCCTCTGTAGCATTCCTCAGATCGACACCGATTGAGGAGATTTGTAAGGCTGCTACTTGGTCCTCGGTTCATACCTTCACTTCTCATTATTGTCTGGATACTTTCTCCAGACGGGATGGACAGTTTGGCCAAACAGTATTGCAAAATTTATTCTCCTAAGTTGCCAACTCTCCCACCATCCCATTGTGGTTAGCTTGAGAATACCTGCCTGCTTGTCCTGGAATAAAGCAATGTTACTTACCGTAACAGTTGTTATCCAGGGACAGCAGGCAGCTATTCTCACGTCCCACCCACCTCCCCTGGATTGGCTTCTCTGCTAGCTATCTGAACTGAGGCGACGCGCCCTAGTCTGGGCGGGAAGGTACTCGCGCATGCGCGGTGCGGGTGACCTGAAACTTCGAGTTTATTCAAGCAAGACTGCTTGTGAGGCGTCCGCATCGGGGCTCCGTTGGATCACGTCACCCATTAGTGAGAATAGCTGCCTGCTGTCCCTGGATAACAACTGTTACGGTAAGTAACATTGCTTTCCGGTCGCCTTCAGAGTCTAATATAAAGCAGTGATGATTTTCCATCAATTTCTGTATGGAAACATCCCAGAATTACTTAAAAGTAATATACTCCGCTATACACCAAAAATATCTTTGTGTTCTGAGAGTTTAGCTTTACTGAAGACGTCTGTGAATCCAAGACTCGTTGAGACAGGTAAAAGGACTTTCTGTTGTGCAGGAGTTAAGTTTTGGAACTCCTTAATAGATCAGATATACAAAATTGCTGTGATAAGGGTAGGTTCAGAAAATTATTAAAGACGCAGATATTCGTAGATGCATTTTTTTAGTTATTTCAGCTAAAATGGATGAATTATCTATGACCTCTACTATTCACATTATGGTGTTTTTTAGAAGATTACATGTATATTCATTTTATTATATATATATTTTATTATGTATTTGCTTTTACTTTGTCTTCATTTTAATATTGTGCTGTAAACTGTTTAGTCTTAAACAGTATATACATTATTAAAATAAATAATATATAGAAAGATAATTGACTGAAGTATTTGGACATGAGAGCTGATTTACTAAAGCAAGTTCTATTGCAATGTTTCTAGTGGTCCTGAACCCTCAAGTTACTTTCACAATGATGTTAATTGTCTTTTGAACACCACCTCTTTCTCAGGAAGCTGCTCCTGCCCCCTCAGGTTTTTTTTCTGTAAGGAAGTTGCTCAAAAGTGTTTGTGCTCTGCGGTTTTATTATTTTGAGGTATTTTTTCTAAGTGTTGGTTGGAGGCTCATGCCCAGATGTTCCAACTTGTTGGGACCTATGCCTGGGAGAAAACACAGACTGTGCTTCAGAAGTCTGTTGCTAGCAGGATCAGCCCTTGGGGACACCTAGCTAGCCAGCCTGCTTTTGTATTTTTTTGAGCATTGGGGCCATCCCCTGCATAGCTGCTTACATCCCTGATTTATCAGGAGCTTGAGCACAGGCTGTTTGGCTCCATCTTGGCTTGGCCGTGCTTAATAGTGGGCAAGCTGTGTGGTCCTCTCCCTATTTGTGGGGTTGAGGATCAGTCTAATGCCAATCCAGCTGGCAGCCCGAAGAACCAAGTTCATGATCCAGCAAACCTGTGAGTAAGAGTTATTTTTCATTTGTCCCAGCTGCATTCCTAAGCAGAAGAAGGCAGGCACATTGCACAGTGAGTAAGGCTATTATAGCCTATGGGAACAATCGGGGTGGGTGGTGGGTGGGGGGGTGTCTCCAAAAGTGAAACTTAAAGGTTTCTGCAGCCAGAGCCAAGGTTCCTCACCTCTAAAACCCATTTACCTGCAATTTTTGTACTTCAGGGAGTTCCCCACGGACCATTTTGGCACGACTTTACTGGCAGTGACCATCTTGGATTTTAAATGATCTTTTTTTTTTTTTTTTCTAAACCTCCATCTGCCTTGAAACTCCTCAATTTTTTTTATTATTAAATTTTTATTGAAAATTATAGAAATATAAAACATCAAACATGGATATCAGTAATAGCAATCAGCAAACCCAAAAGGCACTTCACAACAACTCCACAATAGACCCGATATCCACTCTCAAACAGAACCCCACATTCCATCCCCTAGCCCTGTGAACCAAAGCACTCCAAGAGGGGACCCCCTGTTGGTTCTTCAGGTGATCACCCCAACCCCCCTCCCGCGTTGCTAAGCTTAAAGCAATGAGTCCACTTTATCCATAATTAAAGACCAAGTTCGGGTATGCATGTATCCTTGGCTTTTGGCAATGGAAAGTTCCATGGCGCTTATGGTCTGAAATTTTAAAGTCTACTCCAACTTGGTAGGCGATGCCATCTGTCTCCAATTATTGGCAATCAGGCATTTAGCAGCGGCCAGACCACAACATCGAAGCTTAGTTTTCCAGGTATGCAAACACATATTATAAAGGCCTAACAAACAGCTCTGTGGAGTAAAGGGTAAAATAATTTGCAACAACTGAGTCAGACATCCCATCACTTGCTTCCAAAAAGGTTTCAAAACCGGGCACTCCCACCAAATATGTAGAAAGGTCCCAAATCCCACCCCATATCTCCAACAAAGAGCCGAAGACCCTGGATACATTCGGTGCAGACTCACAGGAGTGAAATACCACTGGGTAAACACTTTATATGCATTTTCCTGAATAAGTACACAGGATGATGCTTTACCCACTTCAATACAGATCGTAGACCACTCCTTGTCTGAAAAATGACATCCCAAATTCAGTTCCCAGGCCCTTTGATAGGTAGGTTGAAAAAGGGAAAAACCCCTAAACTATTAGTAGAAAATCGAGATTGGTTTTGGAAGACCCCGAAGGGTGGGCCACAACTGTGCAAAATGTTCAAAAGAGCGAGGGGACCCCTTATCCCAACCCTGTGAGCTCATAAAATGGTGAATTTGTGAGTAGGCCAAAAAGTCCCCCTTAGGCAAAGCACAACTGAGCTGGAAGGTTTCAAAAGACACCAGGTTCCCCCTTATGCAGAATATCTCAAAATGTAATCAGATCAGATTGCACCCAATGCTCAAAGGTACGACTTTCCCGACCAACAGAGAACTGCGGTTCATCTCTTATAGCACTGAAAGTTGAAGGAACAACCCCGTCCCCCCAACGCCTGTGTGTATCACACCACAACTTCAAAAGATGATCCAAAAAGGGATTATCCTGACCCGCCAGGGATACTCCTGCAGGGGAAGATGACCAAAGCCAATACTTCAGGTGATGAGGTCCCACAAAATGTTGCTCCATTCTCACCGCTATTTTGGTGTCAGCTATCTCCCAATCCAACAAAAGCCATATCTGAGCTGCCCGGAAATACCAAAACAAATTAGGCAATGCGAACCCCCCTCTTGACCGGGCGGACCACAAACTATGCCTAGAAAGACGAGTGGGTCGCCCTTGCCAATTAAACTTGAAAAACAAAGTGTGTAATTGTTTCAAAACTAAGGAAGGTACAGGAATCGGTAAAGTTTGAAACAGAAAGAAAAAGCGGGGTAAAACATTCATTTTTATAACTGCTATTCTCCTCCACCAAGACAACCATAATCCATGCCACCTTTGAAGGTCAGTCCGAATCTGCTGAACAATCTTAGCATAATTCATATCATACAATTGGGATAAATCAGTGGGCAAGCAGATCCATAAGTAGTTAATTGCCCCCGAGGTCCACCTGAAGGGAAACCGGGCAGATAACCAATGAATATCCTCCTCATCCAAAGTGACTCCCAATATTTCAAATTTGTCCATATTTACAGTGAATCCCGACACCCCTCCAAACTCAGAAAAAGCTCAAAGAGAATTGGCAGGGAGACCTCCGGGTCATGCACATACAGCAAAACATCATCTGCAAACAAGGCTATACGACAGTCCAGTTCAGTAACCCTAACCCCCCCGCAGTGCAAAGTGTTCTCAAATACGAATGTCAAGGGGCTCCATTGAGAGAGCAAATAAAAGGGAGGACAAGGGGCCTTGTCACGTTCCCTGAGCAATGGAGAAAAAGTCTGTGTAACCCCCATTGATCCGAATAGTCGCCCTTGGGACTCTCTAAAACGCTTGCAACCAAGCTAAGAAAAAAGAGCCTAACCCCATCCGTTCCATCACCTGCCATAAAAACTCCTAAGCTACCTGATCAAAAGCCTTCTCGGCATCAACCGTCAAGAAGGCTATTTTATCAAATGTCCGCTGAGTGTCCCACAAGAAGTGTAACGTCCGCCTAATATTATCGCTAACCTGACGATGTTGAATAAAGCCAGATTGATCCATATGGATTAACGTAGGCAGGATCCTAGAGAGTTGCGCGGGGATATAAATCCTACCCGTCCCCGCCAAAATCCCACCCATCCCCACCCGTCCCCGTGAGGAATCCCACCCGTCCCCGCGAGGAATCCCCACGTCCCCGCCTGTCCCTGTAAACTTCAGAAATAGTTATTTCATTTAATTATGCTACTGAATTAAAGGCTCTGGTAGAGACCCATTTACAAATAAGCAAAGAGACTTTATTAATTTGGAAATATTAATTGGGAAGAATACATACTTTGTAAACAGGTTTCTACCAGAGTCTCTAATGTAAATATAAATACTCAGCTGATGAGAACCCCCAAGCTGTCAGCTGAGGACTTCATTTGCCGTTGGTCGGGGGTCCCTTTTGCCAAGCTTGGCAGGCAGCAGTAGCGTTCCTGAGTTACAGATGCTGTCACCTCAGTGGCTCATGGATGTTGCCAGCGACTGCTGTGCTTGGTGGAGGGCAGTTCTGGCTGTCTCTAGAGGAGGTCTTCTGCTGGCGGTGCTTGGGGATCCCCACTAGTCACAGCAAGGGTCAGCAAGTACTTCAACATTATAGAAATAAAACCAGAAATGCATTTCCTTTTCTTTTGAACACAATACAAAGACATCTGCTATATACATTTCCCAAAGCTAACATATTTTAGTCAATAAATTCCATTTTTTACCTTTGTTGTCTGGAGACTTATTTTTCCATCAAGTTGGTCCCAGTTTCTTTTTTCCGCTTTCCCATCTTCTGTAAATTCTTCTGTTGCTGTCCATTGGTTCCTCCTACTATGGTCCAGCATTTATCCCTTTCTCATCTTTCGTGCCTGCCCACCAGCCTCATGCCTAACATTTCTCCTTTTATCACCCCTCTCCAGCACCATGCCACCATGCACATCTCTCCCTCCATTCCCTTCACCACTATGTCCAACATTCCTCCCTCTTGCATCCATTTCAATCTGTCACACTGGAACCTTTCCACCACAATATTTCTCCCTCTCATCTGTACCTCCCTCCCTCCCTATGACCAAAAATTTTCCTTTCTTCCATTCCCATGTACACAACCATGTCTTTTCCTCCCTTCCTCTCTCCCAAGTTCATGTCTTCTTTTCCAAAAATGCATTCCCTCCTCCACCTCAACATCTCTTTCCCTCCCTTCTTCCATCGTGGAAGACTTCCGGTCAGCTCTGTGCTGCGGCAGGGCAGATAGGAAAAAGAAGACGAGCCTCGCGGCTCGAGTGCATTGAACCCCGCAGGATCCCCGCGACCCTAGGGGGCGTCCCCATGGGATCCCCGTGACCCGAAGGGGGAACCCGCGGATCTCACAGAATTCCCGTCGTCCCCGTGCAGCTCTCTATACCCAATCGAAGAGCCAAGATTTTCACCAAAATTTTTGCATCAGTATTTAACAGCAATATGGGGCGATATGCTCCACACTGTAAAGGGTCTCTTCCTGGTTTGAGCAAGACAAATATCCCTGCCTCACCCATGGAGGAAGGCAAGGAGGCACCTCCTGCACCCTATTCACAACCCTAACCAGCAAAGGGGCCAGGTTTTCACGAAACTGTTTATAAAATTGATTGGTATACATTACGTTAGTGATTTTTATTCCGCTATTAACTTGCAGTTCAAGGCGGATTACAAAAGGAGTTATCTGGCCATTTCCAGAGGAATTGAAGAGTATAGTGAGTTGCTTTAGAGAATTGGGATGAGTCTTGCGGTGTTAGTTTGTCTTCAAGGCTTTCTTGAATAGCATGGTTTTTATTTCTTTTCTGAACAATTTGTAGTCTGGGGTTGTTATCAGTAGATTGGAGAGTTGGTAGTCTAGTTTTATTGCTTGTGTGGCTAGAAGGCCATCGTACAGTTTTTTTTATTTGACGTCTCTGATAGGGGGATGCGTGAACGGTTTTTGGGTTCACCTGTGTCTGATTGAGGTAGTTTGGATTAGGCAGTTGTTTATGTAGGCTGGGCTGTCTCTATTTATGGTTTTAAATAGTAGGCAGTAGAATTTGAATTGTACTCTTGCTTGTATTGGGAGCCAGTGTGAGTCGAAGTACTCCACCGTGATGTGGTCATGTTTCCTCAGTGAATAGATAAGTCTTAGCACTGTGTTTTGAACTGTTTGTAGTTTTATCATGGTTGCAGGGCAGGGGAGATAGATTATGTTGCAGTAGTCTAGAAGACCTAGGACTAGGGATTGGACCAAGAGATGGAATTGTGTTCTGTCAAAGAATTTTCGAACTTGCCTTAAGTTTCTCATGACCGCGAATGATTTTTGAATTGTTTTGTTGATTTGTGGTTGCATGGTACAGCATCTGTCTATCGTCATTCCTAGAAGTTTTAAAGTGGGTTGTATACCCATCTAGTCCCGGCAATTTCCCCATCTTCAATTGTGCAATAACTCCCAATACCTCCCCTAACTCAATGGGTTTGTAAAGTGCACGATCAGACACTGACAGCCTAGGAAACGTTATCTTACTCAAATATCCCGGTATATCATCGACACCCCTCCCAGCCGTCGCACTATAAAGCGTAATATAATAAGAAAGAAAAACCTTCCTGATAGCCTGATCTGTACAGTGTTCCACGCCGGTGGAATCAAGAATACGCGTAATGGCCGCCCTGGCTTGCTTCAGTTTAATAAATCTGGCTAACCACGAACTGGAATTATTATTATACTCAGATCGTTTGCCAGAGTTGCGACCGTTAAAACTCAAATTTGTTCAGCTGTAAAAGAGAAAGTTCTGCTAGCACCTTCAGAAGTTGCTCATACATCAAAGGATCCTGGTGTCTCTGATGTAAATTCCCAAGGTGTACCAATTGCTCGTGGAGGGACAAAGATCATTGTGCTCGCAATCGCTTATGACGGGCCCCTCATTTAATAAAATCTCAGAGGACCACCACCTTCAGCGCATCCCACAAAATAGAATCACTAACCGTGTCATTATCATTATGCTGAAGGTACTGGACCACGGCAAGACCCACATCCTGAACTACTTTAGGATCCTTCAATAAGGACTCATTGAGCCTCCAAAAATGGTGTCCCCCTGCCTCCCAAAAGCCCGCACAAGCTATCCAGACTAGAGCGTGGTCCGAGATCTTGATTTGGCCGATCTCTGCCTGCTTTACCCCTCCCCCACATATTACGATGATCCCAAATCCCATCTATGTGAGCATAAGATTGATGTGCATGTGAGTAATGAGTGTAAGAGCATTGGATGGGGTGTGAAAGCCTCCAGCAGTCTACCAGGCCCAAAGAGGTGAACAAAGACAGTAAGGCCCTGCGAGGAGCCCTAAAAGGTGAGTGCGACCCCCCCCCCCCCAAGAGGAGTGATCCAGTTGCACATCAGGAGTGACATTGAAGTCCCCACCCAGATAAATGGAAACCCCCCGCAAAACCCACTAAATCCACTTAGATAGAGTCATAGAACCCAGCCTGATCTACATTAGGACCATAAAGGTTGATAATAGTAATTGGACGCCCTTGTAAAGAAGCCAGAAGAGCCTGACAACGGCCAGTAGCATCTCAATATACCTGGTTCACAACTAATCCCAAACTCTTTCGTACAAGTATGGCAAGCTCACTCACCTTTTAACCAGGATGCTGCCCCTGATGAGACCATACCTGATCAAAATAGGGTGAATGCAAGACAGTCACATCTCGTGGCTTCAAGTGCGTCTCCTGAAGTAAACATACATCCTATTTCATTTTCACCAATTCACGATACACAATACTGCGTTTACCTGGACTATTAAGTCCATTAACATTCCACGAACCTATAGTAAAAAGCTTATCAACACCTCCCCGCTCCCTGAAACGCTTCCCCCCACCTCCCTGGCGCTGCGCCAAACCCTGTTTACCAGAATCCGCCAGCATGTAGAAAATGCAATCCTCCCCAAAAGGCAATCACCACACAACAAAGAAAACTTTTAAACTTCCAGAATTTCCCCACTCACACCAACTTCCTTACAACATTCATCCTTCCCCCACAACAGCCCATTTCACCCTCACCAAAGAACCAAAAAACAACCACACAAGAACCACCCCAGAATAGGCCCATGCCCGAGCAACCCCATATCAGAGAAACTGCTATAGTTCCAGCCAGCTAGCATTAGGTCGCTCATTCAGTAATGTTGCCCAGACACCCACCAAATCCACCAACAGAACCTTCAGGTAGAAAGGCAAGTGAAATATGCATTCAAATGACAGCAGCCCTCACTGCAGTAAGGGCAACAAAACCATCAAGGTAGCAAATGTGAGATTTCAAGTTACAGATTTGTTAGTTTTTTTGCTAGAACGTAATGCTCTATTCCAAGTCCTACTTTGTTTAGACGTGGATGTACTGCTAGGTCTTGAGGGCCCTCTGGAGCACTCGCACAGCCCAGTTCCCGCATCACCGCTCATGCCTCCGCTACTGTGTTCATACGTTTAGATTTGCCATTGATAGTCAGCCACATTCCAAAAGGAAAAGAGCCAGCGATATTTATATCCACCAGCTCCCAAAGCTTGAGTGACTTCCTTAAATGCTCTGCGTTTCTGTAGGGTAGACCAAGCCAGATCTTGGAAAACTCCCACAGTAAGATCCTTCCACCGGAAAGTCGCCTGTCTTCGTCTGGCCAACAAAATATGTTCTTTCAGAGGGAAATCCCCAAAGCAGGCAATGATATCTCGGGTGCCCTGGCCACGAGCAGATCCCGAGCTATGATGTGCCCACAAGAGGATGATAGAATCTCACACTTCAGCTCCATCAGCCCGCAATAAGTGCTCACAAAAGTCCCGCACCACCGCCTTGCAGTCCTGATAAGCCTCTATGTCAGGGATTCCCTTGAAGTGCAAGTTACAGCGCTGGGATCGATTTTTCCAAATCGTCGACCTGGTTCTGAAGTTCCTGCAGCTCAGTGGAAAGGTGATCCTTGTTGGCCAACACCGAGGTGAAAAGTGTCGTCATGTGGTCTTCCGAGGCCAATACTCGTGCTCCCATTGGAGCTCCGCTAACGCCGCCTTAACATCGACCCGAACCCCGATCATCTCTGCTTTCAGCTCCTGAAACCACATATTAATGGATTTCTTCGACACCTCTCCATCTTCCCTCATTTGATCGGTAATACCTTCATCCTCCGATTCTGACTGGGCTGCCTGCCCCCCACCATCTTTTTTTCTCCACCATCCCTCCAGGCCTCTTGGAGCTCACTTTTATTTCTGCCTCGCCAAAATATTTATAATTTTTGAGCCGTTTTCGGGTCGCCATAGTTATAGAAGCACTGCTCTCCCCAATCACCTGGTGAAATCACACTCTGGAAGCTTAATTCACTATTATGCACAAAAGCCCCGACAAAGCTCCTGCTCTAAGCAGCCATTCGATAGGATGGCGTCACTTCCTCCGAAACCCCTCAATTTTACTTAAAATCAACAGGGATGGATCCCTCAGGCCTTCCTATCCCTGGATGGCTGGCCATTGCAAATCCATGGCCTGTTTGGGAGGGAGGAAGGGGCGGGAACCTTGGGCTCAGCTTCTGAGTCCTCCAGGACTGAGGATCCGCAGGAGGCATGTTCCCAAGAGAAAATATCTTTGCAAGAGCCCTCTGAACGCGCATTGACTCTTTACCTTGGAGTTTGTAAACGTTATGTGCAATTCCTATTTGAACTGCCAGGGTCCTCAGCGTCTGTGTTTAGCGTGAATGACAGAGGTAGTGGTGTAGTGGAACTCCTCTCAGCATGCGCTCTGATGAGAATGTAAAGTCCGACTCTATATAACTGTAATATACCTTGAATGTCTAATGTGTTTTTTGTCTACTGTAATGTACTGTGCACGTGCTTTTGTAACCCGTTCTGAGCTCATGGGAGGACGGGATAGAAATCTAAATAAGTAAATAAATATCACTATTCTCCCAGGATGCAGTTTCTCCGGCAGAATCTGGTTCTCTGCATGAGAACAGCAATCAAGAAGTAGTGGCTCTAAAGTCTGAAATATTTTGTACTTCAGGTCATATAGGTGCAAAACAGTTTAGTAATTAAATGCTTATTTTTTTCTTAATAGGTGGATTTACTTATGTATGAGGCTCATGACCTTGAAAATGTCAAAAATATATTCTGAAGGAAATAAAGTTTGAATAGCTTGAATAGGGACTAGAGGGAGACCCCATGGTGTGCCAGCTGTTTAAATCATCTGCGTACTTGGACATTATTTCTACATTGTTAGAATTGAAATTGGAAGTTCCTTCAGCCCCCTTGTCGCAGTGCTCATTTATGAGTGGCTAAGTTCTCTGACCACTTTCTTTCCCTCTCATACAGACATTACAAAGCTGGTCATGGACCACTGGGAGTTGTCAGAAGGGTCCCTGCGAGTGGCTAAGACTATGGCAAGTTTAACTGGATGTCTTCAGATTTCTAACAGTTGTTTGTTCAGCCGAAGGTGGATTTGCTGGTGGCACAGATAACAAACCTCCTTGCCTAGTGAAGGAATTGTGATGTTAAAGGACCATAAAGTAATGGCAACAGGCAGTTTGAATCTTTGGCTCTAGCGATTGAGGTGGCACGTTCTTTTCCACACCCGTCTGTCTCAAGTCATGGCCTCGGATGATGACTCTCCAGGTATCCTGGTCTTTGAACGACACATAAGAACATAAGAATTACCACTGCTGGGTCAGACCAGTGGTCCATCGCGCCCAGCAGTCCGCTCACGCAGCGGCCCCCAGGTCAAAGACCTGTGCCCTAACCAAGACCAACCTTGTCTTAAATCCCTGGAGGGTGTTTTCCTTTATAACAGACTCCGGAAGAGCATTCCAGTTCTCTACCACTCTCTGGGTGAAGAAGAACTTCCTTACATTTGTACGGAATCTATCCCCTCTCGTTCTCTCTACCTTGGAGAGGATGAACAACCTGTCTTTATCTACTAAGTCTATTCCCTTCATTATCTTGAATGTTTTGATCATGTCCCCTCTCAGTCTCCTCTTTTCAAGGGAGAATAGGCCCAGCTTCCCTAATCTATCGCTGTACGGCAACTCCTCCAACCCCTTAACCATTTTAGTCGCCCTTCTCTGGACCCTTTCAAGTAATACTGTGTCCTTCTTCATGTATGGCTACCAGTGCTGGACGTAGTATTCCAGGTGAGGGCGTATCATGGCCCGGTACAGCGGCATGATAACCTTCTCTGATCTGTTCGTGATCCCCTTAATCATTCCTAGCATTCTGTTTGCCCTTTTCGCGGCCACTGCATATTGCGCAGACGGCTTCATTGACTTGTCAACCAGTACTCCCAAGTCTCTTTCCTGGGGGGTCTCACCAAGTACCGCCCTGGACATCTTGTATTCGTGTATGGAATTTTTGATGCATTACCTTACACTTATTCACGTTGAAACTCATTTGCCATGTCACTGCCCATTTTTCGAGCGTGATTGTTGCATTGCAGATCTTCACAATCCCCCTGCGTCTTCACTACTCTGAATAACTTTGGTCTGCAAATTTAATCACCTCGCTCGCTGTACCCATTTCCAGATTGTTTATGAATATGTCGAAGAGCATGGGTCCAAGCACCGAGCCCTGCGGCACTCCACTGGTGACGTTCTTCCAGTCAGAATATTGTCCATTTACCCCCACTCTCTGTTTCCTATCAGCTAGCCAGTGTTTAATCCACATGAGTATTTCATCCTCTATTCCATGGCTCTCAATTTTTCGAAGTAGTCGTTCATGCAGAACCTTGTCGAATGCCTTCTGAAAATCCAGATATCCAATGTCGACCGGGTCACCCTTGTCTATCTGCCTGTTTACTCCCCTCGAAGAAGTGCTGCAAGTTCATCAAGCAAGATCATCCTTTGCTGAAGCCGTGCTGACTGGTCCTCATCAGATTGTGTCCGTCAAGGTGATCAATGATGCGGTCCTTTATCAGCGTCTCTACCATATTTCCCGGTACCGAGGTCAGCTTTACTGGTCTGTAGTTTCCCAGATCTCCCTTCAAACCTTTTTTGAAGATCGGTGTAACATTCGCCACCTTCCAGTCTTCCGGAATCTTTCCCGATCTAATCAACAGATTGGTTATTAGTTGAAGCAGTTCAGCTATAGTCCCTTTCAGTTCTTTAATGACCCTCAGATGGATGCCATCCGGTCCCAGGGACTTGTCGCTCTTAAGCCTATCAATCTGCCTGCTTACTTTTTCTAGACTGACCGTCAACCTTGTCAGTTTCCCATCTTCGCCTCCAGCTTATAGCCTGTCGGGTTCCAGTATGTTGTGTATATCCTCTTTGGTAAATACAGACACAAAAAAATGTGTTCAGTTTATCTGCGATGGCTTTGTCCTCCTTTAGCACTCCCTTTATTCCATGATCATCCAACGGTCCCACTGCTTCCTTTGCGGGTCGTTTCCCTTAATATAGCAAAAGAACGGCTTGAAGTTTATTGCCTTCTTGGCTATTTTTTCCTCGTAGTCTCTTTTGGCCCCTTTTACTGCTTTATGGCACCTGTGTTGATGCTGTTTGTGCTTTTTCCAGTTTTCGTCCGTTTTTGACCTTTTCCATTCCTTAAACGAAGTCTTCTTGTCTCTGATCGCTTCCTTCACCGCTACAGTGCGCCATGCCGGTTCTTTGTTCTTTTTCCTATTGGATCCCTTGTTGATATGCAGTATCTTTAGATTTTGTGCCTCGGTGACTGTGTCCTTAAAAAGGGACCATGCCTGCTCTAGCATTTTTACATTGCTTATCCTTTTCTTGATCTTTTTCATCACCATGAGTCTTATCCCTTTGTAATTCCCTTTTCGGAAGTTCAGTGCCGTGGCCGTCGTTCTGGATCGATATTATGCCTCTGCATCCATGTCGAAGCGGATCATATTGTGATCCCAGTGTCCCCTCTACTTCTACATCTTGCGCCTGCCCTCGTAGTCCATTTAGAATTAAGTCCAGAATTGCATTTCCTCTCGTGTTTTCCTTGATAAGTTGTCTAGGAAGCAATCGCCTACAGCATCCAGGAACTTGGTCTCCCTACCGCAGCCGGAGGTGCCTAGATTCCAGTCTATTTTCGGATAGTTGAAATCATCCATGATAACTGCATTGCCTCCCTTGCAGTTGCGTTTGATCTCATCTATCATTTCTCCATCAATTTCTTCGGACTGCCCTGGGGGTTGATAGTAGATGCCGATCTTCATTACCAATGCATTTGCTCCCGGAATTTTGACCAATAGAGACCCTAGCTTATTCATCATTTCTGGCGTGTTTTCTCCAGTAGATTCGATTCCCTCTTTGACGTATAGTGGAACGCCCCCACCTTTGTGACACACTCTTTCTCTGCGATATAGTTTGTATCCCTGTAGCACAGTGTCCCAGACGTTTTCTTCGGTCCATCATGTTTCCGTGATGCCGATGATGTCAAAGTTATTCTTTTGTGTCATAGCTTCTAATTTACCCATCTTGTTCCTTAGACTCCTTGCGTTCGTGTACATACACTTGAGTTTGTGGTCTGTTCCTTTCTTGCATTTCCATCCCTCTTTGAAACATAGAAGATGACGGCAGAAAAGGGCCATAGCCCATCAAGTCTGCCCACTCTCACGACCCACCCCCTTGATTTAACTGACCCATCCCCCTTTACATCCTTAGAGATCCTACGTGAATATCCCATTTACTTTTAAACTCTGACACGCTTTTGGCCTCAATCACCTGCAGTGGGAGTTCGTTCCAACGATCGACCACCCGTTCTGTGAAGAAATACTTTCTGGAATCACTATGAAATTTCCCTCCCTTGATTTTCAGCGGATGCCCTCTGGTGGACGAGGGTCCTATAGGACAGAAGATATCCTCTTCCACCTCGATCTTGCCTGTGATATATTTAAACGTCTCAATCATGTCTCCTCTTGTGTCCCTTTCGATCTGTCTTGCCTGAGATTCAGTGAGTCTTCCCCGCTATCTTCCTGCACAGTATCCTCTGGGTATACCGGGTCCCGAACCATCAACTCTCTCTTGGTCGATTGTTGGCTTTCCCCTTCTTCCTAGTTTAAAAACTTCTCAATTTCTCTCTTGATGTTGCTTGCGAGTAGCCTCGTTCTGTCTCTGCTGAGGTGGAGCCCATCCTTCCTTTAGAGCTTGCTCTTCCCCCAGAATGTTGTCCAGTTGCGCACGATGTGGAATCTTGCTTCCTCACACCAGCACCGCATCCACAAGTTGACTGCTTACAGCTCCATCTGCCTCTTCTCATTAACCCTGGGTACCGACAGGATCTCCGAGAATGCTACCCTCAGTGTTCTGGTCTTTAGCTTCCTTCCTAGCATCCGGAACTGATCCTTCAGTACTTCCCTGCTGTAATTCCTGTTGCTCATGTTGTTAGTTCCCACATGGATCACCACTGCCGTATCTTCCTCTTTCACGCTGTAGATCAGGGGTGTCCAACCTGTGGCCCAGGTAAGTATTTTGTGCCTCCCCGGTCAAGGGCAATGCAGTGTTTTCCTCTGCTGCCCCCGGGTGTTTACCATCTTGCCGGCTCCCTCCTCTCTCTTGCTGCAGCATTTGCGCGGCCCCAGAAGCATTTTTTTCGGCCAATGCAGCCCAGGGAAGCCAAAAGGTTGGACACCCCTGCTGTAGATGATCTTGTCGATGTGGCTCACTATGTCTTCTATCTTGGCTCCCGGTAGGCAGGTTACCAGCCAATTCTGTCTTCCTCCTGCTATGTGGCTGTCAACTTGTCTGATGATGGAGTCCCCCATGATGATCCTTGTCCTCTTTGACTTCTCTTGCCTCTCCAGCCTCAGGTCCATGTCCCTGGTGTATGCCCATCTCTCCTGCCATAGGCCCGTGTCCTCTGTGTACGTACATCATAGAAACATAGAAACATAGAAGATGACGGCAGAAAAGGGCTACAGCCCATCAAGTCTGCCCACTCTGCTTACCCACCCCCTGTCTATGCCCTAATGATCCAATTTCCTTATCTTGACCCTCGTAGGGATCCCACATGGGTATCCCATTTATTCTTAAAGTCTGGCACGCTGTCTGCCTCGATCACCTGCACTGGAAGCTTGTTCCAATGATCAACCACTCTCTCTGTGAAGAAATACTTTCTGGTGTCGCCATGAAATTTTCCGCCCCTGAGTTTGAGCGGGTGCCCTCTTGTGGCCGAGGGTCCCTTGAAAAAGAAAATATCATCTTCCACTTCGACACGTCCCGTGAGGTACTTAAATGTTTCGATCATGTCTCCCCTCTTCCTACGTTCCTCAAGAGTGTAGAGCTGCAATTTGTTCAGTCTCTCTTCGTACGAGAGACCTTTGAGCCCCGAGATCATCCTGGTGGCCGTCCGCTGAACTGATTCAATTCTGCGCACATCTTTACTGTAATGTGGCCTCCAGAATTGCACACAGTACTCCAGATGAGGTCTCACCATGGCCCTGTACAACGGCATTATGACTTCAGGCTTTCGGCTGACGAAACTTCTATTGATACAACCCAATATCTGCCTTGCCTTAGATGAAGCCTTCTCCACTTGATTGGCAGTTTTCATGTCTGCACTGATGATTACTCCTAAATCTCATTCTGCTGAAGTCCTAGTTAAAGTTTCTCCGTTCAAGAAGTACGTCCTGCATGGATTTCCGCTTCCGAGGTGCATGACCTTACATTTCTTAGCATTGAAACCTAGCTGCCAGGTTGAGGACCAACTTTCCAATGTAAGCAGGTCCTGCGCCATATAATTCTGTAAACTGCATTCACTTACTATATTACATAGTTTGGCGTCATCGGCGAATAGTGTTATTTTACCTTGAAGCCCTTGAGTCAGATCCCCTATGAATATGTTGAAAAGGAGTGGACCCAGGACCGAGCCCTGCGGCACTCCACTGGTCATCTCCGATGTTTTAGAGAGGGTACCATTAACCACCACCCTCTGAAATCTGCCACTCAGCCAATCATTGACCCATGCAGTTAGTGTCTCTCCTAACCCCATCGATTCCATCTTGCTTAGCAGTCTGCGGTGTGGGACACTGTCAAAAGCTTTCCTGAAGTCCAGGTACACGACGTCCAAAGACTCTCCCAAGTCCAACTTTCTTGTTACCCAGTCAAAGAAGCTGATGAGATTGGATTGGCAGGACCTACCCTTGGTGAATCCATGCTGACTGGGATCCCGAAGATTCCCTTCATTCAAGATCGTGTCCAATTTGCTTTTAATTAGTGTTTCCATGAGTTTGCACACTATTGATGTGAGACTTACCGGTCTATAATTCGCAGCCTCTGCCCTGCAACCCTTTTTATGCAGAGGAATGACATTAGCTAATTTCCAGTCCAGGGGAACTTTCCCCTTACTTAGGGAGAGATTGAATAGCTCAGCCAACGGTTTCGCCAGGACATCGCTCAATTCTCTGAGCATTCTTGGGTGCAAATTGTCTGGTCCCATGGCTTTGTTCACCTTGAGTCTTGCCAGTTCACTGTAAACTTCACCTGGTGTGAACTCAAAATTCTGAAACGGATCTTCTGTGCTTTGTGTTGCCTTCAACTGGGGACCGTGTCCCGGTGCCTCACAGGTGAAGACTGAGCAGAAGTATTCATTCAGTAGTTCGGCTTTATCGGAATCTGCTTCCACGTAACTTCCGTCCGGTCTTCTAAGGCGTACTATCCCGCCTGTGTTCCTTTTTCTGTCACTAATATACCTGAAGAAGGATTTGTCCCCCTTTTTAATGTTTTTTGCCAGAATTTCTTCCACTCGGAGTTTTGCCTCCCTAACTGCCATTTTGACCGCTGTAGACCTGGTCCTATATTCTACTTTTGCCTCTCTTTTCTCCGTGCACTTGTAGGAGAGAAACACTTTTTTCTTCTCCTTAATGAGGTGCGAGATCTCCGCGGTGAACCATTGGGGTTTATTGTTTCTTTGTCGTTTATTTACTGATTTTATGAAGCGGCTAGTTGCTTCATGTATGGTTGATTTCAGTGTTAACCACTTAGCTTCTACATCATCGGTCTTCCCTCAACCTGTTGTTGTCTTGCACCGGTCTCATCTTCTGTGGGTTCCCTTCGCTGTTTCCAGGTGTCGCTGCTGTGTCACCCATTTCTTCCTTTTGGTTGTCTTCCAGGTGGTCCTCACTCAGTGTGGGTGTGTCTCGGCAGTTCCACTGTTGCTGGTGATTATCCACTGCCTCTCTGTATGCCTCCTCGATGAACTTCTCTAACTCCAGGACTTCTTCCTCAGTGGTGTCCTCTGTCTTGAAGTTGTCTGCCTCTCTGTCCTCATCCTCCACTGCTCAAAGTGCCTCTAGTTCCAGTATTCTGCCTTCCAGGAGTTTTAACTTGTTTCTTCAAGTGCTCTAGTTCCCCGCATCGAGTGCAATCATAAGACCACCTTCCAGAGGGGAGGTAGTCATACATCTGGCAAACGGTGAAGAAAAGTGGGTAGCTCAACATCATGCTTCCGTCTGCTGCTTCCATTGCTGTCCGCTTGATGGTCCGTCTGAAATGGCTTCTCCCTGCTTGCTGGTGCGGCTGCTGGTGTCTCCCCTCTGTTCTTCTTGCTGGTGCGGCTGCTGGTGTCTCCCCTCTGTTCTGCTTGCTGGTGCGGCTGCTGTTGTTGCCCTTCACAAAGGCGAGCGCCTTTAATGCTCGCCTTCAACGTGTGCCATTGGCCCCTCCTCTTTTAAGGGATCCGTGCGCCGACGTCAGGGATGGGCAGAGCTACCTCTCGCCACTGCCCCTCTCCCCTGCCTTCACCTCCTGGTCTTCTCCTCCTGCCCTCGTTCTGATTTCTCTTCGCTGGTTTGCTTCTCCTGTCGCCTTCCGACTTCTCCTGGCTTTGTGCTGGTGCGTTGTTCTGCTGTTGGCCCCGACGTCAGAGGGATGGGCGGAGCTACCTCTCGCCACTGCCCCTCTCGCCTGCCTTCACCTCCTGCTCTTCTCCTCCTGCCCTCACTCTGATTTCTCTTTGCTGTTTTGCTTCTCTCTCTCCCGCTGCCTCCCAACTTCCCCTGGCTCCCTGCTGGTGCAGTCCGATCATTTTGCTTATAGGCAAGTATCACATTATCTGGCTTCCCTACCCATGGGGTCTATCATAGAGGAATTCTTGGGAAAAGTCAGAAATTTCTTTACTGATACTAACTGAAAAGAACTGTCTGTATTTCATTACCATCAACGGCTGGTACCCTTGCAATCTCGGCGAGATTAACGGCAGCTGTTGTCCCAGTGGGTGCATAATCTTGGCAGGTGCCCTTGCTTGACTACTCTGATTCCTCTTGTCTTGGCAATTCCCCGGGTGGTACAGAGTGCAGAATTACAGGAGTGCCAATTTAGAATTATTCATAGGGGATGTGTCTCCCAGAAGCAGGCTTTCACTTTGGGAGCACCCCTATACCTAAATGTATCAAGTATAACAGGTTAGATAACTCACTAGCACAGGGGTAGGCAATTCCGATCCTCGAGAGCCGGAGCCAAGTCATGTTTTCAGGATATCCACAATAAATATGCATGAGATAGATTTGCATCTCAAGGAGGCAGTGCAAGCAAATCCATCTTGTACATATTCATTGTGGATATCCTGAAAACCTGACCTGGCTCCGGCTCTTGAGGACCGGAATTGCCTACCCCTGCCCTAGCACATAGCAAAGATCAGTGCCTTTTGGTTAGAACGACGTATGCGTTTCCAATCCCTACTTGGCTTTGACCTCCTATGTCACTTTGAGGGGATTATATTTCCAGCCAGGGGTTGTTTGGAGGGACATTCTGCTGGAGATAATTTGCTCCTCAGTAAAGGTAATATCCTGGGGAAGAAATGCATTCTAAATAATTGGTTATAGGACTCCCTACCCTCTATCTGGTATTGGAGAAATAAATTTCACCTCTTAATGGTTTGGGAATCTGTCGGCTCATTTCTCTAAAACCCGGAGTAAAGTCGTCTTGTCATTTTGGTCAGTCTATCCCCCATTGTAAATAGTCCAATTATAAATAGACTGCAGAAGCCAGCAGTACCTGTGTTGCCTGCTGTTAATTCTTGAAAGTGTAGGCTGGTAGGGGTTGACTGGTTGTAGGGTGCTTTCTTGTTTGGCCGAGTCTGGGTTGAGCCTGGACTCATGCTGTTTTGCCTGAGTTGTATTTCCTGGGGTTTTAGTTTCAATATTATTGTAAAATTTTGTACCAGTGTTTATATTATTGACTTGTTTTTTGAATAAATTGTTTTAATAAACTAACAAAAAAACTGTTCCGGGGAGATCTTGGAAATTACAGACCGGTAAGCCTGACTTTAGTTCCGGGCAAAATGGTAGAAACAATTATAAAAAATAAAATTGTGGAACACGTAGACAAACATGATTTAATGAGACGGAGTCAGCATGGGTTCAAGCGAAGAAGATCTTGCCTCACCAATTTCCTTGACTTCTTTGAAGGTGTGAATAAACATATGAATAAAGGTGAGCCAGTTGATATAGTGAATCTAGATTTTCAGAAAGCTTTTGATAAAGCTTCTCATGAGACTCCTGAAAAAAAAGAGTCATGGGATTGGTGGCAAAGTTGTGTTGTGGATTAGGAATTGGTTATCGGATAGAAAATAGAGGGTAGGGTTAAATGGTCATTTTTCTCAATGGATGAGAATAAACAGTGGAGTGCCATAGGGGTCAGTACTGGGACTGGTGCTATTTAACATTTATAAATGATCTGGAAATTGGAACGACGAATGAGGCGATTAAATTTGCAGATGACACTAAACTGTTCAAAGTTGTTAAAATGCAGGTGAATTGTGAAAAATTGCAGGCAGACCTTGGAAGACTGGGCATCCAAGTGGATAAATGCAGTGATACACATTGGGAAGAATAACCCGAATCACAGTTGTTGGATGTTAGGCTCCACCTTGGGGGTTAGTGCCCAAGAAAAGGATTTGAGTGTCATCGTAGACAATACAATGAAACCTTCAGCCCAATGTGTGGCAGCGGCCAAAAAGGCAAACAGGATGCTAGGAATTATTAAAAAAGGGATGGTTAACAAGACTAAGAATGTTATAATGCCTCTATCACTCCATGGTGCAACCTCATCTGGAGTATTGTGTTCAATTCTGGTCTCCTTATCTCAAGAAAGATATAGCAGCACTAGGAAAGGTTCAAAGAGAGTGACCAAGATAAAGGGGATGGAACTCCTCTCGTATGAAGAAAGACTAAAAAGGTTAAGGCTCTTCAGATTGGAAAAGAGATGGCTGAGGAGAGATATAATTGAAGTCTACAAAATCCTGAGTGGAGTAGAATGGGTATAAGTGGATCAATTTTTCACTCTGTCACTCTATCAAAAATTACAAAGACACTCAATGAAGTTACAGGGAAATACTTTTAAAACCAATAGGAGGAAATATTTTTTTCACTCGGAGAATAGTTAAGCTCTGGAACACATTGTTAGAGGTTGTGCTAAGAGCGGATAGCATAGCTGGTTTTAAGAAAGGTTTGGACAATTTCTTGGAGGAAAAGTCCATAGTCCATTATTGAGAGAGACATGGGGGAAGCCAATTCTTGCCCTGGACCGGTATCATGGAATGTTGCTACTCCTTAGATTTTGGCCAGGTACTAGGGCCCTGGGTTGGCAACCGTGAGAACAGGTTACTGGGCTTGATGGAACTTTAGTCAGACCCAGGAAGGCTATTCTTATGTTCTTATAAAGAAAAGACTGAATTACTTAACAAATATTTCTGTGCTCACAGCTGAAGCGCTGGGAGCAGGACCACAGAAGATAAACATGAGTAGGGATGGAGGAGTGGTAGACCCTGATCAATTTTCAGAGGGTTGTGTTCGTGAAGGGCCAGATGGTGACATCTGAGGGTGCTGAATGAACTTAGGGAAGTTATGGTGGCTCTGCTGACTGGAGAATGGCGACGGATGTTGCTTTCATAAACTACAAAAGATTGCAGAAAGCGGAAGACAGGCAAAAATATATGGAAAAGTTGAGAGGCTGGTTGAAGTCAGGAAAGCAAAGATAGAAATAGAAGAAAAAAGTAGCTGACACAGTAAAACGTGAAGACAAAACATTTTTTTTAAGATATATCAGTGATAGGAAGAAGTACAAAAGTGGCATTGTGAGACTCAAAAGTGAAGGGGAGGAATATGTAGAAGCTGATAAAGAAAAGGATGAATTGCTTAACAAATATTTCTGTTCTGTGTTCACGGCTGAAGATCTGGGAGCGGGACCACAGAAGACAAACATGAATAGGGATGGAGGAGTGGTAGACCCTGATCGATTTTCAGAGGGTTTTGTTTGTGAGGAGCTAGCTAAAATAAAAGTAGACAAAGCAATGGGGCCAGATGGTGTACATCAGAGGGTGCTGAAGGAACTTAGGGAGGTTCTGGTGGCTCCGCTGACCTTTTCAATGAGTCTCTAGAGTCGGGATTGGTACCCGAAGACTGGAGAAGGACAGATGTGGTCCCAGTAGGGAATTACAGGCCGGTAAGTCTGACTTCTGTGATAAGCAAATTAATAAAAATGCTTTTAAAACAGAATGATGAAGTTTCTGGAATCTGGTAGATTATATAGTAACATAGTAGATGACGGCAGATAAAGACCCGAATGGTCCATCCAGTCTGCCCAACCTGATTCAATTTAAATTTTTTTATTTTTTCTTCTTAGCTATTTCTGGGCAAGAATCCAAAGCTTAACCCTGTACTGTTCTTGGGTTCCAACTGCCGAAATCTCTGTTTAAGACTTACTCTAGCCCATCTATACCCTCCCAGCCATTGAAGCCCTCCCCAGCCCATCCTCCACCAAACGGCCATATACAGACACAGACCATGCAAGTCTGCCCAGTACTGGCCTTAGTTCAATATTTAGTCTTATTTTCTGATTCTAGATCCTTTGTGTTCATCCCACGCTTCTTTGAACTCAGTCACAGTTTTCCTCTCCACCACCTCTCTCGGGAGCACATTCCAGGCATCGGAGGCAACATAGATTCATTAGAGGTAGGTTTTGTCAGTCAAATCTGATCAATTTCTTTGACTGAGTGATCAGAGAACTGGATAGAGGGAGTTCACTGGATGTGGTGTATTTAGATTTTAGCAAAGTCTTGACGGTGTTCCACACAGCCGTCTAATAAATAAACTGAGGGCCCTTGGGATGGGTCCCAAATTGATGGGCTGGGTCAGGAACTGGTTGAGTGGAAGGTGACAGATGGTAGTGGTCAATGAAGATCGCTCTGATGAAAGGGATGTTACCAGTGATGTGCCTCAAGGATCTGTTCTTGGGTCTGTTCTTTGTAACATTTTTATAAACTATATTGCTGATGGGCTGACTGGTAAGATTTGCCTCTTTGCGGGTGATACTACAATCTGCAATAGAGTAGGTACTTAGGATAGTGTGCATAACATGAAGAAAGACCTAACAAAGCTTGAAGAATGGTCTGAAATTTGGCAGCTAAACTTTAATGCTAAGAAATGCAAGGTCATGCATTTGGGCTGCAAAAACAGAACGGTACCATTTAGGGGGTGAAAAACTTAAGTGCACGACAGAGGAGCGGGACTTGAGTGTGATTGTATGTGATGATCTTAAGGTGGCCAAACAGGTTGAAAAGGTGACATCGTAAGCTAGAAGGATGCTAGGATGCATAGGGAGAGGTTGGCCAGTAGAGAAAAGGAGGTATTGATGCTCCTCTATAAGACTCTGGTGAGACCTCATTTAGAATATTGTGTACAATTCTGGAGGCCACACCTTCAAAAAGATATAAAAAGGATGGAGTCAGTCCAGAGGAAGGCTACTAAAATGGTGCGTAGTCTTCGTCATAAGGCATATGAGGACAGATTTAAAGACCTCAGGAGGAAATGTGGGAGAGGGGAGATATGATAGAGATGTTTGAATACCTACGTGGTGTAAATGTGCATGAGTCGAGTCTCTTTCTTTTGAAAGGAAACTCTGGAATGATAGGGCATAGGATGAAAAGATTTTGTTCTACGTTAGTACCCTTTGAAGTACTTGAATGTCTGAGGTACGATTCAGACGTTCGAGTACTTGAAAGGTATTAACATAGAACAAAATATTTTCCAAGAGAAAGGAAAATGGTAAAACTAGAGGGCATAATTTGAGGCTGAGAGGTGCGAGACTTAAGAGCAATGTAAGGAAATTCTTCTTTACGGAGAGGGTGGTGGATGCATGGAATGCGCTCCCGAGAGAGGTGATGGAGAGGAAAACGGTGATGGAGTTAAAAAAAGCGTGGGATGAACACAGAGGATCTAGAATCAGAAAATAATAGTAAATATTGAAGAACTAAGGCCTGTACTGGGCAGACTTGCACAGTCTGTATCTGTTTATGGCCGTTTAGTTGAGGATGGGCTGGGGAGGGCTTCAATTGATTAGGAGGGTATAGATGGACTGGAGTGAGCTTTGACGGAGACTTCAATATTTGGAACCTAAGAACAGTACTGGGCAAGCTTTGGATTCTTGCCCAGAAATAGCTAAGAAGAGGAAAAAATTTTTTTAAATTGAATCAGGTTGGGCAGACTGAAGATGTGATAGTCTCAGGAGCAATCTAAGGAAATACTTTTTTTTTACATAAATGATGGTAGATGTGTGGAACAGTCTCCCAGAAGAGGTGGTGGAGGCAAATACTGTTGGTGGAGGCAAATACTGTGACAGAATTCAAGTAAATGTGGGATAGGCATGTGGGATCTCTTAGAGGAAGAGACCATGGTTACTGTGGATGGGCAGATTTGATGAGCCATGTGGCCCTTTTCTGCCATCATGTTTCTATGTCAATCCATTCCTGTACGACTGGCTCATTGGAGTCCGAGAGGCATTGGGCAGTTTTCCAGGTCGGTAAACTGCTTCAATGCCTAGGCTGGGTGATCAGCTTTCAAAAGAGCCAGCTCTTTCCTATGCAGGACTTGGAATACCTGGGGGTTCATGTTGCCACAGGGCAGAACAAGTTATTTCTGCCTGACTCGCACCAGGAGAAGCTTTGTCAGCTGATACTTGCCTTCCTGTGTACTCCAACAGCCTGGCAGTACCTGCAGGTCCATGGTTACGACCATAGATGTGGTTCCCTGGGCGAGGGTCTACCTGCGTTCCCTTCAGAATACGCTTATTTCCTGTTGGAGTCCACAGAAGGATCTGTTGCATGCCCGTCTCTTTTGGACAATAGAGGTTCAAAACAGTCTGGCCTGGTGGTTGAATCCTTCTTCTCTGTCCTGGGTTTTACCTGTCTGTGTGATCCTCACAATGGATGCCAGCCTGTATGGCTGAGGTGCTCTTTGCTTGGACAGTCTAGTCCAGGACTGGTGGTACCTGTCCAAGAGAAAGTGGTTGATCCATCGCCTGGAGCTTTGGGAGATTCATCTGGCCCTCTTACACTTCGAGCATCTTCTCCAGAATCAGGCAGGGAAAGGGAGGGTGAGATGTCAGACTTGGGAGGAGGGGTAGAAGGGAAGCAAGAAGAGATGTTGGACTTGTGTGAGGGAGGGAGATAGAGAGGAAGGAAATGCTGGGTTACAAGAGTGGAGTAAAGGACAGGGGAGGGCAATGTTTAAAAAGGTGGATCCATGTGGAAGAGTTGTAAAGGAGATGAATGAAAGGAGAATAACGAGTACAGAGGGTAGAAATGTAATGGGAAACAGCTAAAAAAGAATAGGAATGTGAAAGCTAAAGGATAAGAGAAGAGGATAGAAAGTTTATTAGATTAAAAAATGAAAAGGAATAAAGCAAGAGTTACATTTGAGTGGATAGAGGTAGAAAAGAGAAAAATGGAATGGAACACTTTAACAGAAAGATTAGAACATAAGAATAACCATACTGGGTCAGATTAATATGTAAGCCGCTTAGACACTTATGTTATAGATTGGATGTTCTATCTTTGACATAATATTGCCTTGGTTAAATAAAATGTTTAAACTTAAAAATGTGTTTTTGAAAGCGAATCAAATAAAAAAATTGATTCATTAGGGTGAATTGAATTTGAATTTGAATCGGACAGCACTAGTACAAAGACTAAACATGGTAATGTAATGGGGGAATAGGAGACTGGGGAAGGGGCAAGATGGGAAATGGGATGAGTGAAGGAAATGGAAAGTTGATAGGTAGGTGAAAAGTAAAAAGGAGTAAGGTGAAATTTGCACGGGCAAAAAAAAGAAGGTTAGAGCTAAAAAGGAAAAATCAGTATGTCAGAGACAGATACTGTATGCTGAGAGAACAAAGCAGGAGGAGAGATGTGAATTGAAAAAGAGACAACAGCCACTGGAAACAGAAGAAAGACAGGAAAGCAGACGTGTAACTGGAACCAGCATAACAGAACATTAAACCTTCCAGAAAACAAAGGTAGAATAAAGTATTTGAAATATATTAATTAAAATATGTTAGCTTTGGGAAATATTATTTGCAAATGTCTTCGTACTGTATTCAGTTCAAAATATGGAGCCCCTTTTCAGGTTTTGTATTTCACAATGTTCCTGGTAATGGAGAGCTTTGTGTTGCTATTACTCAGATAACATGAAAATCTGTGTTTCTTTTGGGTTTTTTTTTTGTATGGGACGTCCATGGAGAACTATTTTAGTTCTGATCTGCATGTTGTGGGGAGGTAGAATACCAGCTCCCATATAACTAATTTTATTATGGTGTGTTGCACTGAGCTTTTCTTTTGCTTTCTTTCTCATTTTGCTCCTTCTTTTTTGAGCATCATATATCTCCTTTGTGTTTTTGCTGAAAAGCAGGTTAAAGTATGTGTTAGGAGAAACATGATTCTTTGAGTATGTTTGGCAGAATCTATTGTTATGCTTTAAACTAGAGAGTTATGCAGGGACAGAAAACAAACCCATCCCCGCCCGTCCCAGCAAGTAATTTCTTCCGTCCGCACCCATAAACTTCAGAAGTAGTTACAGGTATCTTGGTTTACGAGCATAATTCGTTCCAGAAGCATGCTCGTAATCCAAAGCACTCGTATAGCAAAGCAAATTTCCCCATAGGCAATGAAGGAAACACAGACGATTTGTTCCACAACCCAAAATGTTTGCTATGGCGGCCCATGGGTGGGTACCTGCACACAACCACACATGTCTTTTCTTTTGTTGGTGAGCTGCTTCTGTTCCTCATTAAGTCAGTGTCCTTGCCCACCATCAGGTAAATTTATTGCATTTACTACCAGTTGTTTTTCTCAGCCTGCAGCACCAGCTCCCTCATATTTCACTTGTCAATAATAATAAAACCCTTAGCACGCATGCACACTTCAAACTTGGTGGGTCCGTGATCCATGGCACCGTGCCCACGCATGCGCAGTGCCTGCCTCAGCTGATTTCCTGATCTCTGACGCTGGCTGACTACGCTGTGCTTGCCGGCTTCCTGACCCTGTTCCTCCGAGAGGGGGGGGGGAGGGAAGAGAAACAAAGCCAGCAAGCAGTGTTAGAGCCCCTAGAGCATGGACTGGAAAACAGCTAACGTTATTCCACTCCACAAAAAGGGCTGCAGGACAGAGACAGCAAACTACAGACCGGTGAGTCTCACATCCATAGTGAGCAAACTCATGGAAACACTGATCAAACAAAAGCTTGACACAATGCTGGACGAGGAAAATTTACGTGATCCCCACCAACACGGATTTACCAAGGGTAGGTCATGCCAATCAAATCTGATTAGCTTCTCTGACTGGGTAACAAGACAACTGGATGCCGGGGAGTCTTTGGACGTAGTGTATTTGGACTTCAGCAAAGCTTTTGATAGCGTCCCACACCGCAGCTGAAATCGCTGGGATTAGGGGAAACACTAACTGCATGGGTTAAGGATTGGCTGAGCGGTAGACTTCAGAGGATTGGCTGAGCGGTAGACTTCAGAGGGTGGGGGTAAACTGTACCCCCTCCAAAACGTCAGATGTGACCAGTGGAGTTCCACAAGGCTCGGTCTTGGGCCCGATCCTATTCAACATATTCATAAGTGATATGACCCAAGGGCTTAGAGGAAAAATATCATTGTTCGCCGATGCCACCAAACTGTGCAACATAATAGGTAAAAGCACTTTGCCTGACAGTATGACGCAGGACCTACTACTATTGGAACAATGGTCATCAACTTGGCAGCTCAGCTTCAATGCTAAAAAATGTAAAGTAATGCACCTGGGTACAAGAAATCCGTGCAGAACTTACACCTAAATGGTGAGACCTTAGCTAGGACCACGGCAGAACGTGATTTAGGAGTAATCATTAGTAATGACATGAAAACTGCCATCAAGTGGAAAAGGCTTCCTTCAAGGCAAGGCAAATGATGGGTTGTATCCGTAGAGGTTTTGTCAGCAGGATGCCAGAAGTCATAATGCAACTGTACAGATCCATGGTGAGACCTCATTTGGAATATTATGTTCAATTCTGGAGACCTCATTACCGGAAAGATGTGCTGAGAATTGAGTCGGTTCAGCGAATGGCCACCAGGATGGTCTCGGGGCTCAGGGATCTCCCATATGAAGAAAGGCTGAATAAATTGCAGCTGTACTCACTTGAGGAACGGAGAGAGAGAGGAGACATGATTGAGACGTTTAAATATATCACAGGCCGTATCGAGGTGGAAGAGGATATATTCCGTCTTATAGGGCCCTCGTCCACCAGAGGGTATCCGCTTAAAATCAGGGGAGGGAAATTTCATGGTGATTCCAGAAAGTATTTCTTCACCAAAAGGGTGGTCGATCATTGGAACGAACTCCCACTGCAGGTGATTGAGGCAAACAGCGTGTCAGATTTTAAAAATAAATGGGATATTCACGTGGGATCTCTAAGGGTGTAAAGGCAGGGGGGTGGGTCAGTATAATCAAGTGGGTGGGTCCTTAGAGTGGGCAGACTTGATGGGCTATGGCCCTTTTCTGCCGTCATTTTCTATGTTTCTATGTTTCCTGGCCAGGGTGATATTGGCGGAAGATAGGACAGGGAGGGAGGCTTCAACTCACTGCTCCTGTTTGCTTTGGGCCTTCCTCGTTGCTGAGTCCTGCCTTCGCGGAAACAGAAAGTAGGTGGGACCAGGCAGCGACGAAGGCCCAAAGCAAGCAGGAGCAGTGAGTTGTGAATTCTGCCCTGCCGATGGCTGTGTGAGACCCGGGAGGGGGGAGAGAGAATGAGAAGTGCTGCCGATGGCTGTGTGAGACCGTGGAGGGGGGGAATGCTGCCGACGGCTGTGTGAGACTGCGGGGGGAATTCTGCTGCAGTGAAAGGGAGAAGGAAAACCAGGGAGGGGGGAAGATAAATACTGCTGTTGCACAGTTAGGGGGGTAAAAGGAATGGAGAAGGGGTGCTGCTGTACAGGGGGAGAGTAAAATGAAGGGAGATGGGCTACTGCTGGACAGGGGGGAGGTAAAAGAAAGGGAGAAGGGCTACTGCTGGATAGGGAGCAGAGAAGGGGTGCTGCTGGACGGGGGGGAGTAAAATGAAGGGAGATGGGCTACTGCTGGACAGGAGGATCAGGGAAGGGGTGCTGCTGGACAGGGGAGGTAAAAGGAAGGGAGAAGGACTACTGCTGGATAGGGAGCATAGAAGGGGTGCTGCTGGACAGGGGGGGAGTAAAATGAAGGGAGAAGGGCTACTGCTGGATAGGGAGCAGAGAAGGGGTGCTGCTGGACAGGGGGGAGCAGGGAAGGAGTACTGCTGAACAGGGGGGGAGGTAAAAGGAAGGGAGAAGGGCTACTGCTGGACAGGGGGAATAGGAAGCAAAGAAAGAAAGAATTGTCTCAGCGCCCCATTGTGCTAAAAGTTTACACATCTATTTTAGCACCCGTTAATGTAACGGGCTTAAACACTAGTTCTTATTATATTCCTCTTCCTTCTAAATAATCTCTTTTCCTCTCTCTCAGCTCCCGAATTAAGCCGTCCACCATCCTGTTAAAGGATCGCATACTCATGCGTCACGTGTAAGCATGCGCAACGTCGATGAGCGCAGCACAGCGCTCATTAGCATTGTGCGTGCTTACATGTTTCACACGCATACGTGATTATTGGGACGGCTTAATTCGGAAGCTGAGAGCTTGTTTATCGGGACGGCGTTTGTTTTACGAGGTAAGATTTGCAGGAGTATTTTGCTCGTCTTGCAAAACACTCGTAAACCGTGTTACTCGCAAATCAAGGTTTGACTGTATTTCATTTAATTTTGCTACTGAAAGGCTCTGTTAGCGACCCATTTACAAATAAGCAAAGGCACTTTATTAATTTGGAAATATTATTTAGGAAGAATACATACATTGTAAATGTGTCTCTCCTAGAGCCTCTAATGTAAATATAAAATATAAATACTCCAGCTGATGAAGACCCTCAATTTATGTCAGCTGAGGACTTCTTCTGAAGGTGCCCTGGGGGGTCCCTTTTGCCAAGCTTGGCAGGCAGTAGCAGCGTCCCTGATTTATAGATGCTGATACCTCAGTGCCTCAGGGATGCTGCCAGTGACTGCTACGCTTGGTGGAGGGGAGTTTTGGCTGCCTTAGAAGGAGGTCCTTAGCTGGTGGTGCTTTGGGGATCCCCAGCAGCCACAGCAAGGATCAGCAAATGCTTAAACACTGGAGAAATAAAATTAAAAAATGCATTTTAATTTCTATTGAACACAATACAAAGACTGCTATATACATTTCCCAAAGCTAACATATTTCAATGAATTCCTTTTTTTACCTTTCTTGTCTGGAGATTTATTTTTCCATCAAATTGCTTCCTGTTTCTTTTTTTCTGCTTTCCTTTCTTCTGCAAATTCTTCTTCAAACGGTTGCTGTCCATTGGTTTCTCCTACCATGGCCAGCATTTCTCTCTTCCCTCCCTCTGTACAGCATTCTCCCTCCCTTTTATCCTGGATCATTCTCCCTCTTTTCCCCCCTCCCCAATTCTGCACAACATTTCTTCCTGTCTCCTCCACCCCTATGTGCAATACATCTCTCCCTCTCTTTCACAGGATAGTGGGGAAAGAGAGAAAGGGATCTAGGGTGCATTTCTCCCACCCTCTCTACTGCCATATCCAAAATTTCTCCCTCTCTCATCCACTGGACAATGTGCAGCTTCTATCACAGCACTATGTCACAACTCTCCCTCCATTCTCTCCACCACCATGTCCAACATTTCTCTCTTGCATCCCTTTCAATCTATCTCATTGTTCCCTCTCCATCACATTATCCAACATTTATCCCTCTCATCTTTCTCTTCACCATGCATCTCTGTCTTGCTTTTCTTCCTGTGCCCAACAATTCTTCTTTTTTCCTTTCCCCATGTGTACTCTTTGCCTCTCACTCACACACTCATGCCCAACAATTCTCCCTTTCTATTCCCTCCCCCACTTCAGCATCTCTTTTCCTCCCTCCTATGACCCAAGTTCATGCCCCCTTCCTCCTATTTATCCCACGTTCATTTCTCCTCTCTTCCTTACATCCCAACGTGCTCGCTCCCTCTCTCTTGCGGTCAAGTTTGTGCCTCCCTTCCCATGGGAGTGTACTAGGGCTATCCAGGTGGGCCTCCTTCTTCCTATCTTCAGCTGCACTTGCTTCTCAGGGCCGTGAGCTGCGGCTCCTGCACACAACACGTGGCTGACCTGGAAGTCTTCCCTCTGATGTCTGAGGGAAGGCTTTCAGGTCGGCTTAGGCAGCATGCTAGGAGCGCTGCACGCAGCTTTGTGAAGTGGCAAGTGCGGCTGGAGGGCAGGAAGAATGAGGCTCTTCTGAGGTAACGTGGGAACCCTTCAAGGTGTCTCCATCCCTGTGTGATCCCCACTGATCCAGGAGGAACCCTGCGGATCCCCACAGACTCGGAGGATCTCCACTGGTTACATGGTTTTCCTGTCAGCCCCATTCCCGTTCAGCTTTAATTTAAACATGAGTGACCTGGGCCTGAAAGAAGTGGTGTGTGTGGCTCTGCTGTCATTTACTGCGTTACTGAAGCAACTACCTTCTAAGATAGGACAGCTCTTGGTCACCCCCATTTTGGATGCTTGGGTAAGGGGGGAGGTGCCAGCTCATTCCTCGCCACAGGCAGCAGATTGCCTTGAAGGTGGAGGGAGGGAGGGGGCCCACAATTCTATTTTTTTGTCCTCACAACTATGGTAACATTTATCCTGAATCAGTTTTATAACTAAACTAGTATTTTAGCCCGTTACATTAACGGTCTGTCTGTCTTTCTTTATTTCTGTCTCTCTCTCCCTCCCTCTGTATTTGTTTCTGTCTCTTTCTCCCTGGCTCCCTTTGTCTGTCTGTCTTTCTGTATCTCTCCCTGCCCCTGTGTCTTTCTTCTTGTCTCCCTTCCTCCCGCTGTCTGTCTTTCTTTCCCCCCCCCCCCACTTCCCTGTGCAGTAGCCACAGCAGCATTCCCTCCCCCACACATCACGTTTCCCCTACCCCCCCTTACCTTCCTGCAGATTCCAGCAGCGTGTGCAGCACTCTACACATGCTGCTTCGGGGCCTTCTACTGCCCTGATTTACTCTGGCACGTCCCTGATGACATCATCAGAGACGCGGCAGAGCAAATCAGGGCAGTAGAAGGGCTCGAAGCAGCGTGTGTAGAGTGCTGCACATGCTGCTGGAATCGGCAGGTTTTGAGTCGGGATCGCGAAAAATGTAGCGACTGGACTGTTTTGTTGGGCTTCCCTTCCCGCGAGGTGTTGCCGCGGCTCCTTTTGTTCCCCGCCAGCGTCAGAGAGCAGGGAGTCCAGCGCTGAGTTCAAGTCCTGGAAGCACTAACTGCGAAGGTCCGTGAAAGAAAAGGAATCTTGCAGCACTTTGAATTCCGTTAACGGCGAATGTAAAGACCGCGTCAGCCAAATTGAATTCAATGGCTGAGGGAAAAAGAAAATGCCTCATTGGGAAGATGGCTGGGGTCTCGCGCATGCGCACTCCTGCGACCACAGACCTACGGATCATATATGCACGCAGATAGGAGTGCGTTTGCGTGGCTAGTGTTTTATTATATAGGATACACAATGCTGCTTTCTCTTGTGCACTGTTCAGGTAAATGTGAAAAACCGACAGTCATGATTTTATATATTCTCACAAAATTCTTATATCAAAGGACATTTAACTAAATCAGTACTGATTTGTTGAGGTCCTTGTTAAAATGGCTTTTCCAGTTGTCAGCCGATGCTTGCAGTTCTTGGAGTTGGAAGCTAATAATTTCCCGTTCGTTTAGCAGACTGTAAGCTCTAACAATCCCCAGTGTGTACCTTGCTGGTTCTCATTCGCCCAACCAAAGTTTAGCGTTTGGCTTTGGCCAAAACCATGTGATAAAGTTTCAGTTACATTTTTGGTTTTAGTTGGTCTCTATTGTATGTTTAATGTGCTCTACCTTGTATGTATAATTATGTGTTTTTTTGTTACCCCTGATTTTTAATATGTAATTTGGTTTGAAATTATAAAGTGTTTGCATCAAATTTTAATAAACATGAAACATGATCTGGCAAATTATTTTCAGTTTTATTAATTTAATTTATAAAGAACTGTTATGGACAGCTTTGTAAATAATAAAATATGGGGAAATATGGCATAGAAAAGAGAAAAACAAATATGTAATTCTTGTTTTAGATTTGTACCTTGTACTGCTTCTATTTTCTATGTAATGAACTTGACTCAGAGAGTTGTACCTATTAAACTGAATAAAAAAGATATGGAATATATAAAAAAAGGGAAAACAGGAAAAGATGGAATTTGAAGAGGGGAAATGAGGAAGAGGAAACAAAAATGGAGAGGAGGAATGGAATTATATTTGTAACATTTTGAAGCTCCTGCCTACAATGAAGGTGATTGGTGGGAGGCATTTGAAAAAATATCAATCATCAATAAATTATCTAAAATTGCTGATTGGCTAAATGATAATAAATTAGCTCTGAATGTCACCAAAACAAAAATCATATTCTTCCCCCTGGAAAGAAGGACTAAAGCTCAGCTCACTGATCACCATCAATAATACTCTCCTTCAGGAGGTCACTAAGATCAAAGTATTAGGGGTTAACTGGTATCCTGGACTAGAATCTCAATTACCAAGTACAAATTAACGCAGTAGTGAGAAGTTGTTTTTATAGACTTTGTATGATCAGATCATTAGCTTCGTTTCTCGATACAGCTTCCTTGAACATCTTAATTCATTCATTGATAATATCTAAATTGGATTACTGTAATTTGTTATACAAGGGAATTACTCTAAAAGAATTACGATAATTACAAATAATTCAATCAATAAAAATCATCACTAATAGGAAAAAATTTGATCATGTAACACCTCTCCTTCAGATGTAACACCTCTCCTTCAGAAAGCACACTGGTTACCTATAACACACAGAGTATCATACAAAATAACCTTATTAACCTTCAAGATATTAACAGCTAAAGCCCCATTTATTTCTACAAAGATTTCTTATTTCATGCACTCCCTTAAGAGCCTTAAGATCAAAGGACAAAAATCTTTCTTCTGTTCTAAAAACACACGACGGGATACATTTTTTTTGGTTACAGCTCCATAAATATGGAACTCACTGCCGGCTCATATTAGGGAAGAAAAAAATCCTTAATAGATTCAAAGGAACACTAAAATGTTGGCTGTACAAAGACGCATTCAAAACATGAAACTTTCACGAGGCCTCCACTTTTTGTTTTTTACCTTTTTTTTGTTTTTCTTTTCTTTAATTTATTGTAGTTCTACCTGCATTCCTTCTATTTTGGTTTGTTTTTGTCCATGTCTTATTGCAATCAGAATGTAGTTGGTTTTCCCCATTTTTAAATTGTGTATCACTTTGAATCATGATATTGCGATTTATCAAATTTTTAATTAAATTTGAAACTTGAGTATGAGGCTCTAAGATTGATCATGGCCCCTAATCCGGATAAAAATCACTAATGTGGCCCTCTGCAAGAAAAGTTTTCCCACCTTTATTTTAGTTAGATAAATTGGGGTTTCTTGCTTAGCTCTTTACTTATTTATGTTGTTCCTGTTCTGTTTCTATTTAGAGGCTGCTTTCCAATGAAGAAGAAAAGAACAAAGCCATCATTCAAGAAGTTTGTTTTATGGTATCCTTTGGGGAATTTTTTAGGATCTTATTTGTACTTGATAGGTATGCAACTAATACCAAATTAATCTTTGGAGATTGTGTATGCAGAAAGTTTTTCATCTACATTTTATACCCAGTTAACCCTACAATCAAAATTTTAGGGGTTAAATTGGATAAAGATTTGTCAATGAGAGATCAGACTGATGCTTTAGTCAGAAAAAGCTTCTTTATGTTGTGGAAGTTGCAAACAATTGATCATACAAGTGATATGCAACAGTCTTGCATCACTTGACTTGGTTGATGCGTTTATGTATTATTTAATTTTCCATTCCACTATCATATGTTCAGTTACTGTACATGTATATTTGATAAAGGAGTGCATTTGAATAAATTTTCAGTCCAGAGAAATTTTGTTGAACATTGGTAATATTAATGTATTGCACTCGTATAGCTGTATGATATTAAACTTTAGTAAGATATTCTGTTATACTAGTGTTTAAGCCCGTTACATTAATGGGTGCTAGTAAAGCCTCCTTCCCTCACATGTCCCCTATTTTCAGCCCCAGCTCCAAACCAATTTTACCTCCTCCCAGCCCCCTTCTCCCCCGGCCCAGTAGCACCTCTTCCCTGCTCCCCCTGTCCCTCTTCCTTGCTCCCCTGGTCCAATAGCACCTCTTCCCTGCTCTCCCGGCCCAGTTGCACCTCTTTCCTGCTCCCCCTGTCCCTCTTCCTTGCTCTCCTGGCCCAGTAGCACCTCTTCCCTGCTCCCCCTGTCCCTCTTCCTTGCTCTCCCGGCCCAGTAGCACCTCTTCCCTGCTCTCCCTGTCCCTCTTCCTTGCTCTCCCGGCCCAGTAGCACCTCTTCCCTGCTCCCCCTGTCCCTCTTCCTTGCTCTCCCGGCCCAGTAGCACCTTTTCCCTGCTCCCCGTCACTCTTCCTTGCTCTCCCAGCCCAGTAGCACCTCTTCCCTGCTGTCCGTCCCTCTTCCTTGCTCTCCCGGCCCAGTAGCACCTCTTCCCTGCTCCATCAGCACCCCTTACCTGTTTCCCCGGTCCAGTATGCAGCGTTGTGAGCATCGTGGCCGACTTTTGTGAACCTCGTAGGCGCTCTGCCCCTCAGAAGTACGTTCCCTCTGACGCGATCGCGTACGTCAGAGGAAACATTCTACTGAGGTGCTGTGCGGCTGCGAAGTTTAGTAGAGCCGGCCACAATCCTCACTGGAGCAGCGCCCAACCCTCAGCAGATCGAAGCCCTCCTCCCGGCAGCCGCCGCCAGTACCGCTGCAAAAAGCCCTCCTCCCGCCAGCCGCCGCCAGCATCGCTCTGCCTCCTCAAGCCGTCGAATATGGCTGGCTTCCTCTAGCGGTTGATGAGTAAGGGCGGGAGGAGGGGAGTTACCAGGATGTTCCCTGCCGCCGGGTTCTAAAATGGAACACGGCCACGGATCACACACTACAGCGGCAGGGATCACGATGTTTTCAATGCGCATGCACCGGTAAGCTTTTATTATATAGGATTGCTATTGGTTTTACTTTTATTTCTGTAGTTATCCCTGAAGAGGGCTGTTTTGTCCTGTCAACTGCTTTCAATATTTGATTGGCCAGCCTTTGCTCTTGCGAACAAGCTGACACCTTTTGGGCATAGAGTGGACCAGCTTCATTAGATGCTCATGGGTGATAATCATACTCAAGGCTTTAATCAGTGACACAATCAACTCTTGCTTTGTTTACTTTTTGTGATATTTTCAGTAACAGCTTGTACCACAGGTTCTCAATTAGATTGAGATCTGGTGAATTAGCCGTCCAATCAATTGTCTTCACTCCTTTCTTTCTCATCCATTTGAGTACAGTTTTTGCTCGATGACATGATGCAACGTCTTAGGAAACAAGCTCTCTGCTAAAGGCAACATGCATTTATGCATGATTTCAGTGCACTTCACTGCATTCACCATGCCCTCTACAATGTGAAGCCGACTAACACCACTTGCCGCCATACACCCCCATATTATGACTTTTTGTGGAATGCTTAACTGACAGGTTAAGGCATTCAGACTTGAATTATTCTCCTGGATATCTGTGTACACATTTCCCTCCGAATCCGTGGGTTTAGTACCCTCGGATTCGGTATTTGTGTGTTTTTGCCACGGACCTCGCCCTAGTTTTTATGAGTGAATTGCTGCATCCTGGACCTCCCCTACACCTTACCTGGTGGTATAGCGGTGATGCGGGGCAGGAACGATCTTCCTATTCTCCTGTCTTGTGCAGAGCCGTGAGTTCCTATGGTCTCACGAGACTACAACAGGAACTTACGGCAGCCAATTTTGATTATGGCTCTGCACGGGGCAGGAGCATAGGAAGATTGCTCCTGCCCCGCGTCACCGCTAGACCAGGTAAGGTCTGGGATGCAGGAGGGAAGCAGGGGTGGTTCAGAGTCAGCCCTAAAAGTTATTCACAGTTTTTCAATAATCGCAGGCCAGCTCTGTCCCTAACCCCCGTGTATACGGTGGGAGAAGTGTACATATGTTCTGCACTGATCACCCAAGATGCAGAAAGTGCTCTAATCACTAAATACCTTCTCCCAAGTTTCCTTTGTTCACTTGCCGTATTGCACAGCCCATGCCATTCGCTTTCTTTGCTGCACAGTCAGTAGCGATTTTTACCTAGCTTTACAACCTCAAACCAAATTCCGGGTACCTACACCTCACTGTGCTTGTACTAACCATGGCTGAGCACTTGGCCTGCCACTCTTTCAGCAACTGAGGTGATGTCAGCTTCCTATTGCCAAGAGATGAGCATGTCAACACTCAATTTTGTCTGTAACTTGTCTGTCTTAGTTGACCTGAACGCTGTCTATCCTGTGTTCCCCCTGTCTCCTTCTTCTTAAGCACCCTGATCACTGTACTTTGGTTGCATCCCACCCTCTGTGCAATCTGCCTGCTGGAATATCCCTCATCACCAAGAACCACTATTCAAACCTGGTTTTCCTCCAAGAATTGAAATTTGGATTTCATTGCTATTGATGTCACTGGTCAAGAATCCCGGGAAGTAAGTTGATTGGGCCTGCAGTTGTGCCAGACACACTTTCCATTCCTATGTTTTCTCAGGGCAGCTCTACGGCAGCCAAAGATATGGTGAATCTAGCGGATCTCCAGGATCCGGACCGGTGCAGAGCATGTGATTTGGGGGAGGACCCCACTATTTGCACACCAGCACACCTTGTGGATTTAATATCTGATTCTCTGTAGAAATTGAAGCTACAGAGGGACCAGCCAGTCTCTGCTGAATGTTCCCTTATGAATGACCAGAGGCCACAATCTGCCTCTTTTCCTGATCATCCTGATGTTGTCTGGATTCTTACGGATATCTGGAAGACTTCCTGAGAGTCCCTTGAAATGTGCTTGAGCCATGGCACAGCTTTATCCCATGGCAGATGGCTTTAACAAGCACTTTACTTCTCCAAAGGTGGATTTTTTCGGTGGTGCATATCTCTCCCTAGTGATTTGGGGGGGTCCTGAAGGATGCCTAGGACCAATGTGTGGATTTTATCCTTAAGCTTCTGTTTGATTTGGCCGTGGCTGGGGTCAAAGCCTCTTTTGTAGCTCGGGCATTCCACTCCAAACTGTGCCATGATCCTGAAATTGTGGTGCTTTGGGATTTCGATTGTCTCATCTCCGGAGTGGATTACATGCCTGATACCCTGTTCAACATCTTGAATGTTTTTGCCAAGCTTAGCACCTATTCTGTTTTGGCTCGCAGGATGCTCTGGATCTGTCAATGGGCTGGTGATTCATCTTCTAAGGCTGAACCAGTTGCCCTTTAAGGGTCAGCTCCTGTTCGGTCAGGGTCTGGGTGGCCTTTTGGCCAGTGTTCAGGATCGTAAATCCAAGGCATTGCCTGGGAGCAGATCCTGCCCTTCTGCGCATTCTAATTTTCATCCCTTTCAGTGTTCTTGCCCGTACTCGGGCCCTTCCACTGGTCGTCGTACCTCCTCATCTGTCAGACTATACTTTGGCGGGTCTTACCATCAGCAGATTTTGATGCCAGGGCGCTGTCTTCCCCTCCACGCATTAGGGGGTGGTTGTGGGTCTTTCTGGCTGAATGGGAGGTCATCACCTCCAACCGCTGGATTCTAGAGGTTCTCCGAGATGGTTACAAATTGGAGTTTCTCTCTCCTCTGACCAAGCATTTTCTAGATTCACCTCACAGCCGCCCCGAGAAGGTGGTTCGAGTACAAGCCACAGTGGGCACCCTCAGAGTGTAAGTGGTCAATCAACCGCCTGGAACTGCAGACAGTTCGGCTGGTCCTTCTCCTCTTCGAGAGTTGTTTCCATCATCGAGCCATCCGTGTGTTCTCGGACAATGCTACGGTGGTGGCTTCCATTAATTGTCGGGGGACGACGACGACATAGGGTCCCTCTCTGAGTGTGGAGGCTCAGCTGCTATTTTGGTGGGCGGAGAAACATCTAGTGGCACTGTCTGAGGCGCATATTGCAGGAGTGGACAATGTCCAAGCAGACCATAAGAGCATAAGAAGTGCTGCTGCTGGGTAAGACCAGTGGTCCATCGCGCCCAGCAGTCCGCTCATGCGGCGGCCCCCAGGTCAAAGACCTGTGCCCTAACAGAGACCAGCCCTACCTGCGTTTGTTATGGTTCAGCAGGAACTTGTCCAACCTTGTCTTGAATCCCTGGAGCATGTTTTCCCCTATAACAGACTCCGGGAGAGCATTCCAGTTTTCCACCACTCTCTGGGTGAAGAAGAATTTCCTTACGTTGGTACGGAATCTATCCCCTTTTAACTTCAGAGAGTGCCCTCTTCTCTCTACCTTGGAGAGGGTGAACAACCTGTCTTTATCCACTAAGTCTATTCCCTTCATTATCTTGAATGTTTTGATCATGTCTCCTCTCAGTCTCCTCTTTTCAAGGGAGAACAGGCCCAGCTTCTCTAATCTCTCACTGTACGGCAACTCCCCCACCAACTCCCCCAACCCCTTAACCATTTTAGTCGCTCTTCTCTGGACCCTCTCGAGTAGTACCATGTCCTTCTTCATGTATGGCGACCAGTATTCCAGGTGAGGGCATACTATAGCCCAGTATAACGGCATGATAACCCTCTCCGATCTGTTTGTGATCCCCTTCTTAATCATTCCTAGCATTCTGTTCTCCCTTTTTGATGCCACTGCGCATTGTGCAGACGGCTTCATTGACTGGTTGACCAGTACTCCCAGGTCTCTTTCCGGAGGGGGTCTCTCCTAGTACTACCCCAGACACCTTGTATTCATGTGTGGGATTTTTGATACCAACATGCATTACCTTACACTTATCCACGTTGAACCTCATATTGCCATCTTGCTGCCCATTTCTCGAGCGTGGTTATGTCACGTTGCAGATCTTCACAATCCCCCCTGCATCTTCACTACTCTGTATAACTTCGTATCATCTGCAAATTTAATCGCCTCACTCATCGTACCCATTTCCAGATCGTTTATGAATATGTTGAAGAGCACAGGTCCAAGTACCGAGCCCTGCGGCATCCCACTGCTGACGTTCTTCCAGTCCAAGTATTGTCCATTTACCCCCACTCTCTGTTTCCTATCTGCTAGCCAGTTTTTAATCCACGTGAGTATTTCACCTCTATTCCATGGCTCTTAATTTTTCGAAGTAGTTCGTGCAGAACCGTGTCTAACGCCTTCTGAAAATCCAGATATACAATGTCGACCGGGTCATCCTTGTCTATCTGCTTGTTTATCCCCTTGAAGAAGTGCAGCAAGTTCATCAAGCAAGATTGTCCTTTGCTGAAGCCGTACTGACTGGTCCTCATCAGTTTGTGTCCGTCAAGGTGATCAATGATGCGGTCTTTTATCAGCACCTCTACCATCTTTCCCGGTACCGAAGTCAGACTCACTGGTTTGTAGTTTCTCGGATCTCCTCTCGAACCTTTTTTGAATATCGGCGTAACATTTGCCACCTTCCAGTCTTCCGGAATCCTTCCCAATCTAATCGACAGATTGGCTATTAGTTGAAGCAGTTCAGCTATAGTCACCTTCAGTTCCTTAATGTCCCTCGGATGGATGCCATCCGGTCCTGGGGATTTGTCGCTCTTAAGCCTAACAATCTGCCTGCATACTTCTTCTAGACTGACCGTCAATCTTGCCAGCTTCCCGTCTTCGCCTCCAGCGCATAGCCTTGCGGGTTCTGGTATGTTGTGTATGTCCTCTTTGGTAAATACAGACGCAAAAAATGTGTTGTTTATTGGCGATGGCTTTGTCCTCCATTATCATCCAATGGTCCCATCGCTTCCTTTGCGGGTCGTTTCCCCTTAATGTATCGAAAGAAAGGCTTGAAGTTTTTCGCCTCTTTGGCTATTTTTTCCTCGTAGTCTCTTTTGGCCCCTTTTACTGCTTTATGGCACTTGTGTTGATGCTGTTTGTGCTTTATCCTGTTTTCATCCGTTTTTGACCTTTTCCATTCCTTAAACAAAGTCTTCTTGTCTCTGATCGCTTCCTTCACCGCTACAGTGAAGGAAGTTCAGTGTCGTGGCTGTCGTTCTGGATCGATGTTTCTCCCCTTCATCTATGTCGAAGCGGATCATATTGTGATCACTGGTTCCCAGCGTCCCCTTTACTTCTACATCTTGCGCCTGTCCTCGTATTCCATTTAGAATTAAGTCCAGAATTGTGTTTCCTCTCGTATTTTCCTTGACAAGTTGTTCCAGGAAACAATCACCTACAGCATCCAGGAACTTGTGACCCCTTTGCTCCTGAGTCTTCATTTTCTCCTGGTTTATCTTAGAATTCAGTTCAAATGTGCCTGCATATCTTTCAAAATTTTATATGGCATTTTTATTCCCCTGATTCCCTTATTATGGAATGCTTACAGATTTTCCTTTGAAAGAGGCATACAACAATTTAAACTCTCCCTTTCATCTCTGGCTTTTAAACTTTCTCAACTATGGAATGAACTTCCCTTAATTCTGAGGAGCCCCAGTTCTTTCCAATCTTTCCGCAAACTTCTAAAAACTTTTCTTTTTGCTAAACATTTTGGAAACTAATCTCTTTGAAACTTTTGCTATTACTTTAATTATTGTAAACTTTCTTTAGTTTTTATCTAATTGTTGTAAACCGAGTTGAGCTTCCTTAGGTTGATGACCAGGTATGTAAAGTTAAGCTTTAGTGTAGTTTAGTTAGATGCTGGATCCCAGAGAGTGGTCACTCTCTCGAAGAGCAATCATTTGCATTGTGGATCATTGGGGATGTCCACGTTCAACCTCAAGGCGACGGCGTCCAAGAAGAAAGCCGATCATTTCTTCAGTTGGCAAGAGACTGGAAGCAAAGGCCTAGATGCTCTGGTTCAGCCCTGGATCCAGAAGGATCTTTTTTTACGTCTTCCCTCCTTGACCCATGATGTAGAGATGCACAAGTGGCCCACGAGGGTCTGGTGATTCTGGTGGTGTCCGATTAGCTGACACAGCCGCAGTATGCTGACTTGGTTTTGCTCCAGCAGGTTCGGGGCCTTAGTCTTCCTTGTAGAGTCTGATTGCAGTGCAAGATCTGGGCCACTTTGGTCTTACAACATGACTCTTGAGCGCGCAGTCTTAATTAGCCAGGACTGTTATTCAGCGGTGCTTTCCATGTTGCTTCACCCCAAGCGGACGTCCATAGTGGCCATCTATGCGAAGGCTTGGAGGTGTTAACATGTCTGGTGGGCCCTGAGGCAGGTGGACCCTTCTTTTCTTTATTGTAAATTATAATAATAATTATACAAGTTAAATCACTTGCACGAGGATTAGATACAAATTAAACAGTCAATTAATGACTTATACAATAAAGGAAAATTATTTAGTTATTTAGTCCTCAAAATTAAGATCCAAGAACAAAGAAAAATTGTCATGTTACAAATAAATGATTAATAAGACAGAATAGGAGACATTGTTTTAAATCCCAAACAGCCACTCAATTAGATTGATGATACAGCCATTGAACTAATAACTACTCTTCCCCCCCCCCCCCCCCCACACACTTCTTTAGCCACAATAAATTCCAATAATTGCTTAGGCTCAAAAAATAAAAGAAACTTTTTCCCTTAAATGAGACGCAGCATTTCGAGGGAAATTTCAAAATGAAAGAAGCACCTAGTGACATGACCCTTGGTCTATAGACCAATAAGTCTTTTCTTTGTTTTTGTGTCTCTTTAGAAATATCAGGAAACAACCTAATTGTTAAGCCAAAGAAGGTATCATTCATGTGCCTGTAATATGAATGAAGGATTAAATCTCGGTCAAATTCTAAGGCCAATGTCACAATTAAGATGGCTCTCTCTGTAATAACTTCTAATGAATTCTCAAGGAAGTTTAAGTCAAATCCAATTCATTCTTCTGTGTTGCCACTCCTTCACCCGGGGTGGAAGCAGCTTGTTTTTTTTTTTTTTTCACACCCATTGAGATATACTGAGTTTTTGTTATAGGTAAATTTTCTTCTGGAATCAACAAGATTTCTCTTAGATATTTCCGCATCATTTCCACTGGAGAAATTACAGGTGACTTAGGAAAATTTAGCAACCTTAAATTATATCTCTCCTGTTGGTTCTCCATATGTTCCAATTTTCTTTGGATGGAAGATCTTTCTTTAATTGTTTCCAATTACAAGATCTTTATTTGAGAAATTTGTTCTTCGTGCTTTTTATTAAGTTTGCTTTGTTCTTTTATCATTACCCCTTGTATATTGACCTGAGTTGAAGTTGAGGCACAGTCAGAACGTACCATAGTCAAAGCTTTTTTGAGGTTGGAGTCCATGTTTACAATGACTTTCCATAAATCCTCCATATAAACTTTAGCAGGCTTAATTAACTCTCCAAACTGTTCTTCTAGAAAGGGTAAGATCTCACCTGATTCTGAATTGGGCACCGTTGGTCTGGCTGCAGCTAGGGTCTGTCTCTCCAACTCTCCTTCCCCCTGCTGTTCCTCCGGGGAATCAGAAAATAATATTAGAATCAAAAAATAATATTGAACTAAGGCCAGTACTGGGCAGACTGCACGGTCTGTGTCTGTGTATGGCCGTTTGGTGGGGGATGGGCTGGGGAGGGCTTCAGTGGCTGGGAGGATATAGATGGGCTGGAGTAGGTTTTAACAGAGATTTTGGCAGTTGGAACCCAAGCACAGTACCTGGTAGAGCTTTTGGATTCTTGCCCAGAAATAGCTAAGAAAATTTAAATTGAATCAGGTTGGGCAGACTGGATGGACCATTTGGGTCTTTATCTGCTGTCATCTACTATGTTACTAGTTGTGGAGTCATTCTCATCAACTGGATTGCCTCCTCTGCATCACACCCACTCCCAGGCTGAAGAGGAGCCTGATTCTGGATCGGGCTCAAAGAAGCCCGATCAAAACTGAGGTCTGCCGATGCAATCGGCATTCCCTCTGAAGTCTGGGATGTTTCCTGTGGCTGCCGCATCAGCCCAGCATCTAACGTCATCTGCACAAGGTTTCTGGTGCTTCCGACTGCCAAAGGTCCAAGTTGAGAGGCACCCTTGTGCTTCTCCATGCTGAAAACCGTTCCAGAGCCCAATGACAAGCAGGAGGAAATTTCCAAATCAGGCAAGTAACGGCCCGAGAAGAAACTTAACTTCGTAAGAAGTTTAGGTAAATAGTTTAGTCGTGGTCTGGCTCTGTGCGGTCAGACCAAGGGGAGGAAAACCCCCCCGAAGCAATGCTAATGCGGAGCTCCGCCGCACATGTCAGTCATGACTGCCATCTTGGATGATCATTCGAGGGGATAAACACTTCTGACTTAACTCTTGGACCATTCTTTTCCTTCTTCTTTTAGTTCAAATATTCTTTATTGAATTTTTTAAACATAAAACAGTATTATGCCAAATCCAGTGTTCTCGCCAGAAATTTTTTCCAGCCGGGCGACATGAAAAAGTAGCCGGGTGGGGCAGGATGGGGAAATTTGGTGGTGCGGAAAATTAACCCCTTCTTTTACTAAGGTGCACTAGCATTTTTAGCGAGCGCAAACCTCCACGCTACGTGGGAAAACTAATGCCAGCTCAATGCTGGCGTTAGTGTCTAGTGTGCATGGCAATTCTGCGCGCGCTAAGCGCATGCTAAAACTGCTATCGCAGCCCTAAATGTGTACTATTTTTATTAGTTAATTATTATTATTTATCAGTGCTCAATATGACTTCCTTTTTTAAGGTTTGAAACTTGTGCCAGAATATTTTTACTAAATTTAAGAAGTATCCAATTCTAGAAGGGAATAATTAGATATTTGCCCTCTTTCAAATGGTATATAGGTTTATAAAAGGGAAATGCGTTAATGAAGTCATTAGGTTCAATCTAGCCATTTATTTCTGCATGAATTTAAACAACAAAAAAATAATAATAATAATAACTTTATTTTTGTATACCGCCATACCCCGAAGAGTTCTAGGCGGTTCACATTAGTTAGACAGAGATTACAAGTGGTTACATATCAAATTGATCATAGAGTAGCAAACAGCAAGGCGAGAGTAGTTACAAGTGGTTACATATCGAATTGATCATAGAGTTGCGAACAGCAAGGAGAGAAGTAGGGGGGAGAGGAGGGAGATGGGGGAGGGGAGTAGATCAGAACGGGGGGAAGATTGAAAAGGGGCATTAAGGGTCTTGGTCTCGGAATAGGTGAGTTTTGAGATAAATATAGCTTATCCAGTCATACAAGAAATGGCTCTACAGCAGGGATGCCCACACCTTTTGGGCTTGCGAGCTACTTTTAAAATGACCAAGTCAAAATGATCTACCAACAATAAAATTTTTTAAAAATACACTATACGCAAAGAAAATTTTAACTATCATTTATATTCTGCGGGTTTTCAAAGAGGTCAAGGCAGATGACTTTATGCAATGACTGGGACGAGGATGCTGGCACGCAACGTCCAGGGCGCCATAGATTTGGCTTTAAACTGAGGAAGAGGGGAAAGCCGACAGTCGATCTGACACATCGGACAAAAGTATCAAGTAAGGATACTGAGCAGGGACAGTGTAAAAGAGGGCTGGGGACTAAATGGGATCTTTTGGGAAAAGGACCTAAGGATGCAACACAGGGGCCCAGCGACATGGACATAGAGCAAGGACATTGTAAAAAGGGGATCGGGACTGAGAGGGAACTTTTGGGAAAAGAACCTAAGGACGCAATGCAGAGGACCAGGGCCAAGGACACTGTAAAAGAGGGCTCCGGACTGAGTGGGGGCTTTTTGATAAAGGACCTAAGGACAAATTGCAGGGGCCTAGGGCACAAATGAAATTGGCAAACAGGACTAACAGAGAACAACGGAATCCAGAGGGACAACTGAAAATGGGGAAACAGGTTGAGGACGAAACAGACACACCACAGGAAGAGGATGACCGAGACGAGGCTTGGGGACTGGCAACTCATGAGGGGGTCGCCAGGAGCGCCAAACCATGAGGAAAGCCAGCAAGAAAGGCGAACAACCGGGACTTACCGTATTTTCTCGCATATAACACGCGCGTTATATGTGGTTTTTACATACCGCGCATACCCTTGCGCGTTATACGAGTGAGCGCGTTGTACAAATTTTTTTTTACATAGTTCCCCCCCCGACATCCGATTCACCCCCCCGCAGGACCGCTCGCACCCCCACCCCAAAGGACCGCTCGCACCCCCACAGCCTCCCGACCTCCCCCCATAATGTAGAAGCTCCTACCGGTGTCCTGCTGCTTCCTCTTGGCGGTTCCGATCGGGGCAAGAGGGAGCTCAAGCCCTCTTGCCCCCCCCGACTCCCCGACACGATCGAGGCAAAAGGGAGCCCAAGCCCTCTTGCCCCGCCAACTCCCCGACAATATAGGACCAGGAGGGAGCCCAAGTCCTCCTGGCCCTGGCGATCCCCCTCCCCCCGCTAGTTGTTCGGGCCAGGAGAGAGCCCAAACCCTCCTGGCCACGGCGACCCCCTACCCCCACCCCGCACTACATTACGGGCAGGAGGGATCCCAGGCCCTCCTGCCCTCGACGCAAACCCCCACTCCCCCCAACGACCGCCCCCCCCAAGAACCTCCGACCTCCCCCCCAGCCGACCCACGACCCCCCTGGCCGACCCCCACGACACCCCCATCCCCCTTCCCCGTACCTTTGTGTAGTTGGCCGGACAGACGGGAGTCAAACTCGCCTGTCCGGCAGACAGCCAATGACGGAATGAGTCTGGATTGGCCCATCCTTCCCAAAGCTCCGCCTACTAGAAGGCACAGAAGACTAGAAGGTCAGGCGGCCAGAGTCTTCTTTGACAGTGCCACCGTGGTGGCATATGTCAATCACCAGGGATTCACCAAGAGTACATCTCCTGGTCTGGAGTTGTTCCACTGAGTGAAGCGTCCTCTCCAGGTGCTCTCAGAGTGAGTGGACAATGTTCAAGCAGTCTTTCTTTCCAGACAGACCTTGAATCTGGGAAAATGAACGCTGTCTTCGGTCAATGTTCAGTGCTGGGGTCGTCCTCATTTAGATCTTATTGTGATGGCGAAGAACAAGAAAAACAGACTGATTCTTCAGTCGAAGATCCGAGCCCGGAAGCAACAGTCTGTAGTCTATCCATGGCCTTATGGAGTCCTGTTGTATATTTTTCCTTCCTGTCCCATAATAGGCCTAGTCCTTCAAAAAGTTGCGGCATATTAGGGAAGAGTCATTCTGGTGGCTCCAGATTGGTCTTACAGACCATGGTGCGCAGATCTGATGTGTCTTCAAACAGATCACTGCCTCAAGTTGCAGATGCATCTCAACTTGCTTTCACAGGGTCCAGTATGAATGGAGGATCCAGTTCGCTTTGCTCTTACAGCATGACTATTGAACACACAACATTAGAGCGTAATGGCCATTCAGAAGTGGTCATTGTCACCTTTCTCAGGTCTTAAGAAATTGACTACAGTTTCTGTTTGCACTAAGACGTGGAGGACTTTCCAGCACTGGTATGTCCAAGAATGTGTGGACACATTTTCTGCTCCGGTATCAGTGGTGTTGGCTTTCGTATAACTGAGCCTTGATCAGGGCCTCACAGTGGCTTCGCTTCAAGTCCAAGTCGCTGGGCTCTCTTGTTTTAGAGCCCTGGACTGTAGACTTTCGTTTGTGTCTCACCCAGACGTCGGCAGATTTCTGAAGGGTGCTCTCCACATTTGACCACCATTCCTCAATGTGGTTTTCAGAGGCCTCACCAAGACTCCGTTCAAGCCTTTGGAAAAGGCGTCCCTCTTGGACATGATGCTTAAGGTATTTTTTCTGGTAGCAATCACGTCAGCGTAGCATGGTTCGGAACTCCAGGATCTTTCTTGTCGGGAGCCTTTCCTCAGGATTTCAGAGACTGGGATCTCACTGCGCACTGTTCCCTCTCTGCCGAAGGTGGTGTCGGCATTTCATGTTAATTAGGAGGTTCATTTGCCTGTGTCCCAACCTACAGGTTATAGGAAATAGTATATTTTACTCAAATTAGATGTGAAAAGAGTGCTTCTTTGCTATCTAGAGGTCACCAACGAGTTTTAGCTCTCTGACCATCTGTTTGTGCTGACTCATTCGTCTAAGCGAGGCGCACCCGCTTCCAAGGCTACGATCACCAGATGGATCCAGAAGGCCATTTTGTTAGTCTACATCAGACATGGGCAACTCCGGTCTTCAAGGGCCAGAATCCAATCGGGTTTTCAGGATTTCCTCAATGAATATGCATTGAAAGCAATGCATTCAAATAGATCTCATGCATATTCATTGGGGAAATCCTGAAACTCCGATTGGATTCCAGCCCTTGAGTTGCCCACCCCTGGTCTACATCAAGGGTGCCCACACTTTTTTTGGCTTGCGAACTACTTTTAAAATGACCAAGTCAAAATGATCTACCAACAATAACATTTTTAAAAACGCAAGCACACTGTACGCAGAGAAAATGTTAATTATCATTTGCATTTGAGGATTTTTTTAGAGGTCAAAGCAGATGACTTTAAAATATGCAATGTCGCCTCAGTAACAACTATACAAAAATAGACAAATATACCCCCTCCCCTTTTACTAAACCGTGATAGGGGTTTTTAGCGCAGGGAGCTGCGCTGAATGCCCCTCATAGCTTCTGACGCTAAAAACCACTATCTCGGTTTAGTAAAAGGGGGCCATTGTGCAAAATATAGACAGCAGATATAAATTCTCAAAACAGACACATTTTGATCACTAAATTGAAAATAAAATCATTTTTCCTACCTTTTTGTCTGGTGATTTCAAGAGTCTCTAGCCTTCTGTAAATCCAATATTTCTTTCCGCCGCCTCCCCTTTTTTTCTGTCTTTCTTTCTCTCTCCCCTTACCCCCTTTTTATTTCTGTCTTTCCATCTCTTCCCCTACCCCCTCTTTATTTCTGTTTTTCTTTCTCTCTCCCCCCTGCCCCCCCAAGCCATCGCGCCGATTTCTCCACTTCCCCGATTCTTTCTCTCTCTGCTGCCCCCCGAAGGCCTGTAACCCCCCTCCGAAGGCCTGTACCACCACCCCTGAAGGCCTGTCCCCCCCCCAAAGGCCTGTGTGTTCCTCCCTGACCTCCCGTACAACCCTTTATCTAATTCCAGCAGAGAGCAGCCTGTTCCTCCCTGACCTCCCGTACATCCCTTTACCTAATTCCAGCAGAGAGCAGCCTGCAGAGAGGATTGACGGTACTTTAGCGATCCTTGCAGGTTGCCAAAGGCCTCAGGAGCTGTCTTCCCTCTGCCACGGTCCCGCCCCTCCTCTGACATCAGAGGCAGGATCGCAGCAGAGGGAAGACAGCTCCTGAGGCCTATGGCAACCTGCAAGGATCGCTAAAGTACCGGCGATCCTCTCTGCAGGCTGCTCCCTGCTGGAATTAGGTAAAGGGATGTGCTGGAGGTCAGGGGGAAAGCCGGACACCACAGCACTTCCCAACTGACCCTCGCCCTCTAAAGCAGGAGCAGCAGTGGCTGGCCAGCAAGAGGTAGCGCTGCCGATCCTGCTTTAGGGGCGAGGGGGGGGAGGGTCAGTCACCGAATCGATTCACCTGAAATAAATCAGTGAATCGATTCGAATCGGGCAGCACTATTCCCAACCTCAGCTCTTACCACAACAGGCGGCTTTAACAGGCAACAAACGGCTCAGAGCTGGAAACGCTTCTCCTGGTTGCCCAAACACCTGCGCACCACATCTGTCTTGCGTAGTAGGCACTAAGTTCCATCCCCCGCCGACCTTTTAACCCTGCCCTACCAGCACTCTGATTGGGCGAAGTTCTCCAAGAGGCGGATTAATTGGATGCCAGTCAGGAGGAGAAAAAAAAATGAAGGGAATTATGATTGGCTGACATTCTCCACAAGGCGGATTAATTGCACGCCGATCAGGAGGGGAAAAAAGAGAAGGTGAACCACATGGCTCCACAATTGACTCCCGTCGCCTGAGCAATCAACCAGTCGATCGCGATCGACATATTGGGCACCCCTGGCCTACATTGTCTGTGGGAAACAGTCTCCTGTTTCTGTTAAGGCACATTTGAGCAGAAGTGTAGCTTTGTTGTGGGCTGAGGCTGGAGCAGTCTCTCCAGAGGAGATTTGGAAAGGGGCAAGTTGGTCTATGCTACACACTTTTACAGGGTGGATGTTCTGGCACGAAAGGGCTCTGCCTTTGGCCGATGCAGTTAGCCTGTCCTAGATTCATGGGACTGCTTTTGTACTTCCCAGTTGTCTAGAATAACACATCTATTGCACTGGACAAAGAGATTATGACCTTACCTTGATAATATCTTTTTCTGTAGCTAGATGTGTCATTCTAAACTTCCACTCTGTCCTTCCTGCTCCTGCCGCATTGTGTTTATGCTTCTCCAAGTTGTATCTTGGATGCCAGTCAGCTCTTTGGACCCTAAAAAATACAGTAAAATGTATTAGCATCTACTGGGGTACTTCCTGAGCTTCTTTGATGCTTCTGTTGGCCGTTGTTAGTTCATTGAGTATTTTAGTGTTTTATTTTCAAGCAGAACAATTAATTTGTTTCAGAATGTCAAATTTATTGTCCTTCACATAATTAGATGGAGTTCTTACATGTTTATGTACTAACTGCAGGTGGCAATAGAGCTCACAGTGAAGTAGGAGGGATACAGAAAAAGTCTGGAGTGGATTCCGTTTGCAGATGGCTCACAGCCATGGGGCAATAACCTACTTGTCTAGAAAGACACATTAATCTACTGGAAAATACTGTGTTTCTGTGAAAATAAGACACTGTCTTATATTAATTTTGGGCCCAAAAAAGGCACTAGGTCTTATTTTCGGGGTAGGTCTTATTTTCGGGGTAGGTCTTATTTTTTTTCATGTACAATGATCATCTTTCCTTTCTTCTTTTCCTCCACCTGAATTCTTCCTATTTCCTTTCTCCCCCTCCCCCCCCCCACATGTGCAGCATCTTTCCTCCCCTCTCATCCATCCCTTTGTGCAGTATCTTTCTATCCCTCTCTACCATTCCTTGTTCAGCAGAACCCTTGCAGTTTCTTTCCCTTCCTCCCATCCCCCTGCCACATGCACTCTCCCTACTGACCCTTCCATCTCTCCCCCGCCAACCGTGAGACCAAGGGGGGGAAGCGCTGCTGCTGGCTTCTAGGGCTTATTTACGGGGTAGGGTTTATATTAAGACCGACCCCAAAAATCATGCTAGGGCTTATTTTCGGAGTAGGTCTTATTTTGGGGGAACACGGGATATTATCAAGGTAAGGACATAATATTTTTATTTGGTTACTTAGCATTCTTCCAATTAGTCATCTTTCACATCACCTTACCTTAACAGTTCTTAACACATCACAGTTCTTTAACAGGGTTTCACTCTTATCTACTCCCAGATTCAAGATCCTGAGGTATTGTAGTACCTGGGACCTCTGCATTAAAGCAATACGTTTTCCCAGTACTCTTGCAGTGTGGAATACCTCCACCAAATATGGATATAGTTGCCTATATGATCACAGCTCCTTCAGCATTTTGCAATGAATATTATTTATCCAACTTAACAAATATTCTTCAGAAAAAACTTTCAGGTCACCCAAACATTGTACAGTTCTATTCTGCTGCGTCAATAGGAAAAGAAGAGTCTGACACAGGTCAAGCAGAATTCCTCCTTCTGACTGAACTTTGCAAAGGTATTGTTTCATTTGAGTGTTTACTGTTAAGTAAAGTCTGTTTTATTGGGAACACAGTATGCAGTGTCACACAGTATATAATAAACAGTTGGATACAAATTTCAAGTGTTTCATTTTGTGATACAATAACTACTAATACTCTTATAAGTACTTCCCTAACATCCCAGTTATCAAGAACATTCGAGAGATATACTGTACATCAGTGTTCTTCAACCACCGGTCCGTGGACCAGTGCTGGCCGCAGAAATATCCTGCCGGTCCACAGGGCCGTGCCGGCACGTGCATCGATCCCTGAGACAATGTTCTTCAACCGTCGGTCTGCAATGTGATCGATGCGTCGTCATCTTTGGTCGGCTCCCTCTTCCTCACAGCTGTAGTGTACAAAGCCGCGGGCAGCGGCTCCTACGGGATCTTACATGAACCGGAAGCCTTCTCTCTGACATTGCAACATCAGAGGGAAAGCTTCAAGATGAGGTGCGGGATGCGCGAGGAGCGCCTGTGAGCATGCCTACGATTTTGCCAGCAATGTCATCCACACACTTGGGGACTATTTGAGGGAGCTCCTAACATGCACTCAGCCCCATGTGGGAGCACTAGCAAGGGTATTGCACGAAATTGAGAATGTCAGTAAAGCAGTTGGGGAGCATGTGAAGACCGTAGCACTGGAGATACAAAACTTTGCAGCTGGCTACATCAGGGGAGTGGAGGAGCACAGGGACAGGCTCTTGAAGCACTTGGAAGAGCTGAAGCTCCAGAGACTGCACTGCACTTGCAAAAGTTGCAGCTGGAGCACTGCAGCAGTGATGGAGAAGGAGCCGGCCTGAAGATAACACCGGGGACGGCATAAAACGGCCAGGGGGGAGCAGGCCAGAAGGTAAGGCACAGCATGGAGGGAGGGAGACAACAAAGGTAGGAGGAATTATTTTATTTTTGAATTTAGTGATTGAATTGTGTCTGAGAATTTACATCTGCTGTCTGTATTTTGCACTTTTCAGGAAGAAATGCATTTGTTTCTTTTTCTCTGGGGTTGTACTGCATGCAGAGTCTTGCATCTTAGGGTTTGTTTGTATATATTAGTACTTTTAGTTTTTAGTCCCATATTTGCATAGGGGTTATATGTGTTCTGGTAGGAATGAATGTTGAGAAGCATATGTACAGTGTGCTTTGTGTAGTTTAATTTTGTGGTTAACCATTATGTGTTGTTAATATGATTATATTGTGTGTATATATGAAAAATGAATGGAAAAAATAGTGTTACAATTAGTACTATTATGGGGGTAGGGGTTGGGGCGGAGATTGGGCAGACATGGGCGGGGTCACCCATGGCTTAGCCTAGCGTTCTTCAACTGCCAGTCTGCGGACCAGTGCCAGTCCACAAAATAATTAATTTTTTTTCAGCTGGTCCATAGGTGTAAAAAGGTTGAAGAACACTGATGTACATCAAACAGAGAAGAGCCAAACCATGTATAGCTCCTTTTCTCTTATGTAGCTTTGAGCATAATGAACCACATTACCCCTTTAGGAATGCCTAGCATCTAAATAAACTTAAGAAAACGAAAGGATACCCATAAGTATATCAAGAAATCCTACCCTCTTTACTACCTACCCACCTCAATTCCACAATCGATACCATCCAGGCCCTAAACAGTAAAGGAACCATGTAGACAAAGAGAGCTGACCTTTCTATGATCTCCCTATACTCTTCCAGCCCCCCTCACCCTCTATTGTACCTCCAAGATAAATGTACTCCAACTGCATAACTTAGAAATTCAAGGTGTTCAAGACAAAGCTCTGTGCCCTTGCCGGAAAACATTGTATGTAGGGCTCCCAGGTCATTCAAAAACTCTTGTTGTTTATACATAGGGGTGGTTGCATGAGCGTCCAACAGCATGAGGGAATTATATGCTGCTTTCCAATGCCCAAATGAGGGTGGAACCTCCTCCAGCCAGTGCTGGAATATATACTTCTGGCCCACTGTAAGGGCTTTGTGGATCAACATTTTGCCCCTCCCCCCCTCAGAGTGACTCCTCCCACTGAAGGAAGAGTACCAGCTCAGGGGAAAGGAGCACAACCTTTTGAAGAATAGCTCCTAGAAAAGCACAGAAGTCCCCTCAAAATACTTGAATGGAGGGCAGAGCCAGAATGCACGACCTAAAGTGTTATCCTCCTGGTGACATTTGGGGCATCATCTAGTATCAATTAAGCCCATATGGGATGCCTGAACTTGGGAGACGTAAGCTCTCAATACCACCCAAAAGACTCTCTCCCTATAATATGCACTGAATATAAGAGACTCCTAATCTAAGGGCCACCATTATGATTTTCTCAACCTTCACCCCCAGTTCTGCTGTCCACTTAGCTGCAATATCTGAGTAGTTCCCCCTCTGGCTTACAGGCTCAAGGGCCTTTTAAAATATAATATTGAGGGTACACAGTCATCCCCTTGGTCAAATAAGGTACCCAACCTTTTTCCCTCCCCCAGTGCCAACCCCTCCTTTTTCAAAGTTCAGATATAATGGGTCAAATGCATATAGGCGTGTCAGTAGGCCCCCATCCCTGGATGGCCTAGCAGATCCTCAAAAGACATTCCCTGTCCCAGTAGAGAGTCCACCCATCGAATAATTGTTCCATGGTCCAGTCTGGGGGTGAAGTCCAAATTCCCCACTATTGGAAGCACATCAGTATGGGGAGATATTCCATAATTTCCTCAAAGCATGCCATACCAGTCTCATGTATTTTAGAATCAAATGGGTATTGTATTGGGGCAGCAATTTGTGAGTGGTACCTTCAAAAGATAGTGTGGATACAATGGTTTAAATAGGGAGCTTTCACGTTCCCATGGGATATAGTCCGAGGTACCCAAGAACCAATCCCTTATGTGTTGAAGCCCACAGACCAAATTATAAAGGTACAAATGTGGGATCCCCAACCCCCCTTTTTCCAGCTACCCACCATAAATTCCAGCTTAAGCTTAGGTTTCTTCCCTTTCCAAATTTTTTTTTCAAAGCCGAGATCAATGCTTCATGGTCTTTTCTCTTAATCCACACTGGGAGTTGTTGGAGGGTATACAACCATCGTGGGAATATTATCATATAGAGCAATTCTCCCACTCAGAGTGTGGGAGCGAGTGACATATCTTCAATTGATGTCTAGTATCCTCCAAAAGTCTGGGAATATTACAGTCATACAGCCTATGGGGATCTGATGGTAAGTGTATGCTCAAATAGGTAAAGACTTCCCCTGCCTATCGCAAGGGAAAGGACCCCGGCCAAGATTCCCTTGTCTTGAGTCGAGGGTGCCATGGCTTCTGATTTAGAGGCATTTAATTTAAACCCTGAATAGTCCCTGTATTCACCAATGTGTTCTAGTAAAATTGGTAGCGATGAGACCGGATCTGTGGTATGCACCAGGAGATCATCTGCAAATGCAGAGATTTTAAAGGCACCAGGTTCCATACCCCTGTGACCTCCAGGTTCCCAAGAATCTCACGGATTAAAGGATCAAGAGTGAGCACAAACAGTAACGGGGAGGGGCACCCCTGCATAGTTCCTCTCTATGGAAAAAGAATCAGTGAGGTGTCCATTAACCCACATCTGTCTTAAAGCGCTTGAATTGCATTTCCCATATGTTCCGTTATACCATATTTCCCCAATTCTGCATACATTAACTCCCATCTAACCCTATCAAAGCCTTGTTCCACATCAAAACTTATTAACAGAGAGGGAATGTCTGCAGCATGCACCACCCATAATGATGCTAGAATTGTTCTGATATTTTTAACTGCCCGGCGATCCTGAACAAAACCCACCTGCAGGGATTCCAATAAATCTGGCACTATACTTCCCAAGTGATTAGCTAATATTGAGGCAAGCAATTTAGTTTCATAACAAAGCAGAGAAATGGCTCTGGGAGGGTTGGGTCCTTCCCCAGCTTGGGCAAAACTATCACCTGAGCTCTATGCAGAAAATTGGGCATAGCCTGCCGATCAATAATGACATTGAACTGTTCTGTTAAAATTGGTAGAATACTCTCCCCCATGAGTCTGTGAAACTCAGCTCTATATCTGTCTGGGCCAGGTGCTTTTCCCAACTTACTCTTCCAGATTGCTCAGTCAACTTCATCAACTATAATGGGTAAATGTAGCATTTGGTAGGTTTCTGTGATATCGCTGGGAGGTCTAAACTGTCCAAATAAACCGCCAGATCCAACCCAGTTTCCGGACCCTGGGAATATAAAGTTGTAAAAAATTGACGAAACTCCCATGAAAGCTTACCATCTTCGTGACGATGCCTTCCAGTATGATCCCTAAGGGGCCCTAAGGGTCAACACACACCTTGGGCCCCTCCCTTTATGTACCATACGGACTAACAAGCCTCCCTGCTTGCTACTGTAACGATATAACATATTGGTAATACATTGCTGACTTTTTGGCTGCTTGGTGTAAGAGTTCATTCAATTCTGCTTGAGCAGCCAGTATGTTACTCTTTAAACCTTCAGGCCTCTCACCAGAGGCCCTTTGTAACCACACCAAACGCTGCTCCAACATCAAAATCGCACAATCATGCAACTTTCGCTTAGTGCTAATATATATTTAATTATATGTCCTCTCCATACAGCTTTCGCTGCATCCCATGATAGTATAGGGTCAGACCTATGTTCCGAGTTGTGCTGTTGATATTCAGCCCATTTTTAGTTTAAGAAGACCAGAAAGTCATGATCTCTGAATAATTCCAATGGAAATCTCCAGGGAGCTCTACCTTTCCGGGGGGGGGGGGGGGGGGGGGGAAATCATGGAAAGTAATCCGTACAGGGGCATGGTCAGAGATGACTGTCGGATCAATGTGGACTTCCACAATTTTACTAAAGGTATTATGATCCAGTAGAATGTAATCTAGTCTTACTTGGGTCATGTGAGCCCTGGAAAGATGGATATAATCACGGACAGTAGGATGCAACACCCTTCAAACATCCAAAGCCTCCAAGGCTTCACACATTAAATACACCCCCTTGATTCCATACCCCGAGGTAGAGCAAGGATTGTAGGACTACATAGATGAAATCTCCCCCGATTATCAAGTGCGATGATCCTATCATGCCCTGCAGTTTCGTGATTAAAGAGCAGAAAAAAGACCTTGTCATAGATATTAGGGGCATATACATTACAGATAATATACATGATTCTATCCATTTGCACCTGGGCTATAATATATCTATCCTGGGGGTTTATATATACTACATATATGCTGATGATATCTCTATTTTAATTCCGTTGAATAACGTGACCAACAAAATTTTAGAACACATTTCCCATATCATGACTGAAATTGAACAGTGAACTATCAATTTTAAATTGAAATTAAACACAGAAAAGACAAAAATTTTCTTGGCAAGCCCAAAAGATAAAATTAGCAGAACATCTTTACACCTAAATAATCACGATTACCCAATAACAAAAACCATAAAAATATTAGGAGTCACATTAGACACCCACGTCGCACCAGTCAGTTAAGCCGGCTAAGAAGCCTTCCCCCCTCGAGCGCCCTCCAGTCGCTGTGGCAGCGAGTCCAATCCTGCCGACCACGAGGCGCCCTCGCAAACGCTCCGCCCCCATAGAGGTGAGTGCGTCTTCATCTGCCTCCTCATCCTCTGGGCGTCGAGCGGCACCACAGGTACCGCAGAAAAAGAAAGCGGTACCGGTGCCCTCTTTGGACGAGCGCATTGCAGCCGTCCTTCAGGTGCAGCTTAAAGAGCAGTTGCAGCAACTCCTCCCTGCTCTCTTGGCACCGAACCTTCCAGTCCCGGTGTGGTCTGAGTCACCGGTACCGCCCGTGGAGCAGCTCCTATTGTCGGCTTCCACTCTGTCGGTACCGGTCCATTCAGCTTCCTGGGCTTCCATGCCGGTACTGGCCCCGAAACCGAGAGCTCTTCATCAGGCTGTCCAAACTTCTGCACCATTGCAGTCCTTGACTTCTCCCGTTGCCGCTTCCTTGCGGTCCGGCAAGTCGGCGCGTAAGACCCGACACATTGATCCCTCGACACCGGACTCCTGGGATCGAAGTTCCCAAGTTAGAGATCCTGATCTTTGGGGCGACTCTGAAGAGCCCCTGCTCTATGAGGATGAGGTTTCCTCGGGTGAAGAAGACCCCTCTATACAGGATCCTTCTTCTAAACCAGACCATTCCTCCTTTACGGCTTTTCTAAAGGAGATGTGCGAGTCTCTTTCAATTCCTTTGGAGGCTATCCAAAAAATCCAAGGCATTCCTTGATGCTTTGGACTTTGACCAGCCTCCAAAGGAATTTCTTAAATTACCCCTACATGATATCTTGCGGGAAACTTTCTATAAAAATCTAGAAACTCCCTTGACCATCCCAGGGGCTCCTCGCAAATTGGATTCCTTATACAAGGCCATCCCCATTCCTGGCTTTGATATTCCCTAGCTCCCGCATGAATCCTTATTGGTGGAGTCTACTTTCAAGAAGTCTGCGGGAGCTAGTGTCTATGCCTCAGTCCCTCCTGGCAGAGAAGGAAAGGCCATGGATAAATTTTGCAAGAGATTGTACCAAAATGCTATGTTGGCCAATAGATCGGATAATTATGCCTTTCATTTTTCCTTTTATCTGAAGCACCTAATTCAAAACTTAGCTTCTTTTGAAAAATGCTTACCTGACCGCAAACGCTCTGCTTTTTGTCACTGTTCTTCCTCTCTTCTCCAGCTTCGGAAGTTCATGGTACGTTCAATCTATGACACATTTGAACTTACCTCAAGGGCTATGTCAATGTCTGTCACCATGCGCCGTCTGGCTTGGCTGAGAGTCTCAGAGCTTGATATCAACCATCAAGATCGCCTGGCTAATGCTCCATGCCTAGGAGATGAACTGTTTGGTGACTCTCTTGATTCCACCACACAAAAATTGTCGACGCAAGAGACTCGCTGGGACACTCTTCTCAAAAACAAAAAGAAGACTCCACCTGCCCGGCCCTTTCGGCAACAATCAGCCTATCAGCGACGTTACGCTGCTAGACCCTTACCATCGGCTCCTCAGCAACCTAGACGCCAGCGTCAGCAGCAACGTCAACCACCTCGTATGCAACAGCAGCAGCAGGTGAAACCTCCTGCACCACAGAAGTCCACTCAGCCCTTTTGACTCCGTTCTCCAGGGCCTAGCCAGTATTCTACCATCCGCCCTTCTGCCTCAACCCATAGGAGGTCGTCTTTCTCAATTCATCAGCTGTTGGGAGACCATCACTTCGGATCAGTGGGTTCTCAACATCCTCAGCCACGGCTATTCTCTCAATTTTCAGACTCTTCCCACCTGCAATCTTCCAAAAGAGTCTGCTTTGATCACCCCTCAGTCCTCCCTCTTCCTTCAGGAGGTCCAATCCCTTCTTCTTCTGAACGCCATAGAGGAAGTTCCTCTAGATCAGAAGGGGCAGGGATTCTACTCCCGCTATTTTCTGGTACCCAAAAAAACTGGAGACCTCAGACCCATATTAGATCTTCGCGATCTCGACAAATGCTTGGTCAAAGCACTCTTTATCCACTCCTCACTCAGGGCGACTGGCTATGCTCCCTCGATCTCAAGGAGGCATACACTCACATTCCGGTCAATCTGGCCTCCAGACAGTATCTCCGCTTCATGATCAATCGCTGCCATTACCAGTACAAGGTGTTACCCTTCGGTCTTGCTTCTTCTCCCAGGGTATTCACAAAGTGTCTCATAGTGGTGGCAGCCTTTCTACGCTCCCACCATCTTCAAGTCTTCCCTTATTTGGACGACTGGTTAATCAAGGCTCCTTCATCTCAGGAAGTACTCCTTGCCACCAACCAGACCATCCTATTTCTCCAACTTCTGGGTTTCGAGATCAACCTACCCAAGTCACATCTCATTCCCACTCAGCGCCTTCAGTTCATCGGAGCGATCTTAGACTCTGTTCTCATGAGGGCGTTTCTTCCATCCAACCGCCTTCAAACTCTTATTCATCTCTGTCATCAGGTGCTTCTACAGCTTTCCATCTCTGCAAGACAAATGATGATACTGTTGGGTCACATGGCCTCGACAGTTCATGTCACCCTCTTCGCACGTCTTCACCTGCGTACTCCTCAATGGACCTTAGCTACCCAGTGGTCCCAGGCGACGGATCCTTATTCGCGACACATATCTGTGACATCATCTCTTCGACAATCTCTACAATGGTGGTTGAAATCTTACAATCTCTCCAGAGGTCTTCTGTTCCATCTGCCTCCTCATCAACTAGTCATCACCACAGACGCATCCCCATATGCCTGGGGAGCCCACTTGAATGATTTTCGAACTCAAGGTCTTTGGACTGCCCAGGAAAAGAAGCATCACATCAATTTCCTGGAACTCAGAGCGATGTTTTATGCCCTCAAGGCTTATCAGCATCTTCTCTTTCCTCAAGTTCTACTACTTTGCACAGACAATCAAGTTGCAATGTACTACATCAACAAACGGTGGGACGGGTTCTCGCCTGTTGTGTCAAGAAGCCCAAAAGATTTGGTCTTGGGCGACAGCTCACCATTTATTCCTCAAAGCTGTTTACATTCAGGGAGAGCAGAATTCTTTAGCAGACAATCTCAGCAGAATTCTCCAACCCCACGAATGGACTCTCGATCCCATGACTCTCCAGTCCATTTTCACTCAATGGGGAACTCCTCAAGTGGACCTTTTTGCAGCTCCTCACAATCATCAACTGCCCCACTTTTGCTCCAGACTCTACTCCCCTCACTGTCTGGCAGCGGATGCGTTTCTCCTGGACTGGACCAATCTATTCCTTTATGCATTCCCTCCTCTGCCTCTCATGTTGCGGACCTTGTTCAAACTCAGGAGGGAACAAGCCACCATGATTCTCATCGCTCCACGGTGGCCCAGGCAACATTGGTTCTCTCTTCTGCTTCAACTCAGTTTCAGGGAGCCCATTCTTCTTCCACTGTTTCCTTCTCTGCTCACTCAGCATCAGCAGTCCCTCCTTTATCCCAACCTGCAGTCTCTGCACCTGACAGCTTGGTATCTCTCGGGCTGACCTCAGCTCATTCACTTCTTTCTCAGCTTGTTCGTTCTATTCTTGATGCTTCCAGGAAACCGGCTACTCTTCAATGTTACCACCAGAAATGGACCCGGTTTTCTTCCTGGCATCATCATAATCCAACTTCGCTAGCAGTAGAACTAGTGTTGGATTATCTCCTTTCTTTGTCTCACTCTGGTCTCAAATCTACTTCTATCAGAGTCCATCTCAGTGCCATTACTGCTTTTCATGAGCCAGTTCACGGAAAACCTCTCACTGCTCATCCGTTGGTTTCCAGATTCATGCGGGGTCTTTTCAATGTGAACCACCTCTCAAGCCCCCTCCTGTGGTCTGGGATCTTAATGTGGTTCTTTCCGCCTTAATGAAGCCTCCTTTTGAACCCCTAGCCACAACTCATTTCAAATTTCTCACTTGGAAAGTGATCTTCCTTATTGCTCTCACCTCTGCCAGGAGGGTCAGTGAGCTGCATGCACTAGTTGCCGATCCACCTTTCACAGTCTTTCACCATGACACGGTGGTTCTGCGTACACATCCAAAGTTTCTTCCTAAGGTTGTGTGTGACTTTCATCTTAACCAGTCCATTGTCCTGCCTGTATTCTTCCCGAAACCTCATTCTCATTCTGGAGAACAGGCTTTGCATACTTTGGACTGTAAGCGTGCTTTGGCTTACTACTTAGAGCGCACTAAACCTCACAGATCATCTCCCCAACTTTTTCTCTCTTTTGATCCTAATAAGTTGGGTCATCCTGTTTCTAAACGTACGTTATCCAATTGGCTTGCTGCTTGCATATCGTTCTGTTATGCTCAGACCGGACTGACACTGGAAGGTTCTGTCACGGCCTATAAGGTTAGAGCTATGGCAGCGTCTGTAGCTTTCCTCAGAACAACTCCTATTGAGGAAATCTGCAAGGCTGCTACTTGGTCCTCAGTTCATACGTTCACATCTCATTGTCTGGATGCATTTTCCAGACGGGATGGACACTTCGGCCAATCTGTTTTGCAAAATTTATTTTCATAGCGGCAAACCTTCCCTCCATCCCTCTTTTTGTTAGCTTGGAGGTCACCCATCAGTCAAGAATATGCTGCCTGTTTGTCCTGGGATAAAGCACAGTTACTTACTGTAACAGGTGTTATCTAGGGACAGCAGGCAGATATTCTTGCGTCCCACCCACCTCCCCGGGTTGGCTTCTTAGCTGGCTTATCCTAACTGGGGACCGCGCACCTCCGTTGGGCTGGAAGGCACTCGCGCACGCGCGGTGCGGCCTAACTAGAACTTTCTAAGTTCTTAGAGTGCAATCACTCTAAAATTGTCCGTACCGGGGCTCTGTCGGTGCCGTCACCCATCAGTCAAGAATATCTGCCTGCTGTCCCTGGATAGCACCTGTTACGGTAAGTAACTGTGCTTTATGTGGGTATACCTAAAAAAACTGAAAAAATTAAGAATAGTGCAGAACACACCCATCCGCTTAATATTCGGTCTAAAGAAAAGTTAGCCCCCTACTACAAACTGCTACACTGGTTGCCAATGGAGGCACAAATAATATTCAAGTTCTCTTGCTTTTGCTTTAAACTGGTGTGGGGAATGGCCCCTACCTATCTCTTACCACATTTCGAGCTACACATCCCTACTAGGACAACCAGAAATTGCAATCTTTTGCCTATCCAAGGATCACTGATTGCAAATACAGGTCCTTTCTGGACAGAACTTTTAAGTTTCAAGCTAGTAAACAGCAGACCTGGCTAGGCAATTACATCAACAGAGCCAAGGTGACCTATGGTGCATTTCGGAAAGAAATTAAGACAGCACTGTTCGACAGATTTATCTTCTAATCAGATACCATTTTAAAACGATTAACACAATGCTGATAACTTGAGAAATATGTGTATTTTACAAATTGTATTCTGTAATTCGCTGCCTGTACTGTGACATCTTTACTATTTGTATTCTGTAATTCTCTGATTGTCCAGCTCTCTTCACTGATCTAGAAAAACTCATACATGAAACGGAATTGTTACACCTATCTAACTTAAATGATATACCTACCCTTATTAAATTACATAATCTTCGCCTTCAATACAACTCTCTCCTTAGCACCTCAGCTGCTCGTTCCACCTTTATTCAAGCTTCCACTTATTATGCTGACAATAATAAAGCCAGACACCTTTTAGCAAACTACTTAAAGAAATCAAGTGAAAAAATGTAATATCTGTCATCAAAGATCATTCCATCAATTTAGTTACTAATACTTCTAATATATCATCAAACTTTCTATCATTCTATCAGCTCCTATACTCCTCAGAATCTCCTCCATCAAAAATACTGCATCTTTCTCTTACCTACCTCATCCCTCATTAGAACCTATGGACCATATTTCGCTAGATCAACCTTTTACCTCACAAGAACTTACTGATGCCAATCATTCCCTGGCCTCAAACAAATCCACTGGGGAGCAGGGAAGGGGTGCTGCTGGACACGGGGGAGATTAAAGGAAGGGAGAAGGGCTACTGCTGGAGAGGGGGAGCATGCAAGGGGTGCTGGTGGACAGCCGAAGAAATAGAGAGACAGAAAGACAGAAAGTGGCCAAGGAGAGGGAAAGAAAAAAAGAAAGAAAGACAGACGCACACATCGATTCTAGCACCCGTTAATGTACTGGGCTTAAAGACTAGTTTTGTCAATAAATTTACAAGTATTCCCTTGTTTTGGAAATACAGAGAATAAAATATTGGAACAAAAAGAAAGGAATTTAACAACATTCCTATTAATAATAACAGATTATTATTTCTTCCTCGGACCACAAAGAGCAATGGAGGGGAAAAATATGATAAGGAGATCAATCTATATACAAAATAATAAGAAATATACTTAACGGGTTATAACACCTTCCAATTTTACATCAACCCTGAATCTCCTGGACTAGCTTCTTAGTGTCCAAAAAGGCCCTTAGCTGTTCTGGGACAAAAAATACATATATTTTGACCCAGTGTATTTAATTAAGCATTTGCATGGGTAACTTAGCAGGAAAGTGGCCCCCAATGTTTTAACTTCTTGTCTTATATTGAGGAATGCTTTTCTACGATCTTGAGTAGATCTAGTCACATCAGGAAAGACCCAAATTCTCTGCCCAAGGAATAAAGCTTGAGAAAAACGAGATAACATATGCATAATAGAATTTAGGTCTTGTTCAAATACAAACTAGACAAGAAGCGTTGTTCAATATTGAATTTCTAGGGATTTTTTCATCAACAAATATAGATTATTTAAATCACCAGTTTGTAAATTTTCAACTTCAGGGGTATTTTCCAACTTCTTTTTTTCCAGAAGATAATAAACTTGATTTATGGGTGGCATAGCTTCTGATGGAAATTTTAAGGTTTCAGCCAAAATTTCTTGAGCATGTTGCCCGGTGTTATCCCAGTGGCTTTAGGAAAACTAAGAAATCGTAGGTTCAACCTTCTACTAAAATTTTCAATCTGTTCAATTTTCCTTTGAATGAAAATTTTATTCTTAGCCAAGTTCCCAGTTAAATGCTGTAAAGATTAAACTTCTTTGTCCATCTGGTCAAGTCTTTTGGTTGTTTCCTTTTTATTAGATTCTACTGACTTTGATAAATCATCTATTTTACTTACAACCGTAGCAAATTCTGAAGTTGATTTAGTTATTTCTGTTTCCAGTCTTTGTAGGACACTCTAGATGCCGTCTAGCGTTACCACCGTGGGGGAGCTCAGATCCCTCATCAGTCCCAAACATCAGTGGCAGGAAGCAGTTCGTCTCTCTCTTCGTGCATCTGCAACAGACCTCCCTGAATTGTGTCACTGAATCCCAACATCGGACATGGTGGAAGCAGAGTGAATGGAGGAGACAAAAATGTCTATCTTGCAGCCTAGCACGATCCTTGGATAAGGGATCTGTCAAAGCTGTACTTCTCCAAACCACAATCTGTAATCTTTGAGAGAGAGAATTTGTGAAATGATGGACCAAAAACGAAAAACCTAGAAAGGTTGCAAACACTGACAAGCATATAACATATGTACCAGCATGTATCAGAATAAAGCTGACCAATATGAAACATCTTACGAGTCCAAAGAGCTCGATGAGAGATGAATAGCAGAAACTGAGTCGAAGATGTCCAACCAGATGTCCAAAAGTCCTACCACTAAGATGACATCAGGTGGGCATCCAAATCATGTTCCCATATGGCCTGAAGTGCATTTAAAGGCAGATCAAAAAAGGATTGAAGATGTTTGTAAATCCTTGAAGACAGATGACATGGATCAAACAGCGAGTATTTCAGTAGACAATTGAAGCTTACTTTTTGTGAGACATTGCTGTAACTGAAGCCAGTGAAAGAATTCACAATCAGAAAGCTGAAAGCGGTCTTGCAAGATATTAAACAGTAAAAGCTGAGTATCCCAAATCTGATCAAGCATAAGAATGCCTTTTTGCACCAGTAGGGCCAATATATGATATCATAAGCAGCCAATATATGATATCATAAGCAATACAAAACGAGAGATTAAATCAAAGAGACTGAGAAAAAGTATCTTTTATGCGAAGTTTAAATAAAGCATTCACTTCCAACAGAGATCGGATAGTATCCCTTAATATAGGATAATGTATGCAAGAAGGGAGTTTACAACTAAACACAAACGTGAAGGACAAAGGTGAGAGTAAACATTTCTCAATCTCAATCCAACTGGGACACACGGAGGTAGGGGAAGTGTGGAATAGACACCATTCCTGGCACAGTGATAATTATATAAATTTAGAAAATTCACTCCTCTATGTAGTTTACTACGTTGGAGATATGGAGCCTTGTGATTTTAGGGAGTTTATTACGCCACAAGAAGTGAGAAAGGATTTATTGTACACATGGTCAAATAGACAAGGGATTATCATGGATCTTCTTAATGGTCTCCAGACGACCCCACCAAGTGAATAAGAGGAGAGGCCATTTTCTGAACTGGAGCATCCACCAGAGCCAACACCCATGCCCAATTAAGATTCAATGTTTACTCAAAATCTGAAGAGAAAAGGATACCCAGGTATTTCACTCTATAGGAGGCCCAGCGAAAAGAGAACTATGCACAATCGCGCTGCATACAGTAAATATTGAGAGGTAGAAGATCAGACTTCTTCCAGTTAATTTTGTAATCTGAAATAGACAAGATCTTTTCAATGACCTGTATCAAAGCAGAAAGAGATTGAGAAACATCGGCGAGAGAAACCACTGTATCATCTGCATATAGGGACAACTTTATCTCCCGGGTAGCAAAGGAAATGCCACATATGGCGTCGATATGACGGATAGCAGTAGCTAGTGATTCCAAAGCCAGATTGAAGAGGAGCAGGGATAATGGGCACCCTGATGTGTCCCTCTATGTAAGTGAGAAGAAGTACACTTCTCCCTCGTTATTTGCAGGGGATATGGGCAGAGCCGGACCGCGAATGGCGAAAAACCGTGATTATCCGGCTCTGACCCACCCCCACCTCCCTGCCGCCTTCCTGGCCTTACCTGGTGGTCTAGAGCACAGTTCTTCAACCGCCGGTCCGTGGACTGGTGCCGGTCCGCAGAAAATTCCTGCCAGTCCGAGCAGGACCGGCAAGATCGAGGAGCGCAGGGCCGGAGAGATAATGGGGAGCCTCAGACTGTGCTTTCTTCCCTCCCAGCGGCTCTCCTTACAAGCGCAGCGATTCAGGAAGGAAGCCTTGGAGCTTTTGCTGAGTTGGGCCGCCTCTGATGATGCAACTTCTGCTTTCCTCAGAGGCGGTGCGACCCAACAAAGGACCCGAGGCTGCCTTACTGAATCGCAGCGCTGGCAAGTAAGGAGAGTTGCTGGGAGGGGAGAAAGCTGCTGGGCATGGTGAAAAAAAAAAGGGACAGCTGCTACTGGACCTGGAGAGGGAGAAGGAGAGATGCTGCTGGGAGGGGAGGAGGGAAAGGAGTCTGGGAAGCTGCTGGGCAAGGGGAAAAAGGGACAGTTGCTACTGGACCTGGATAGGGAGAAGGAGAGATGCTGCTGGGAGGGGAGGAGGGAAAGGAGTCTAGGAAGCTGCTGGGCAAGGGGAAAAAGGGACAGCTGCTACTGGACCTGGATAGGGAGAAGGAGAGATGCTGCTGGGAGGGGGGAGGGAAAGGAGTCTGGGAAGCTGCTGGATAAGGGGGAAAAAGGGACAGCTGCTACTGGACCTGGAGAGGGAGAAGGAGAGATGCTGCTGGGAGGGGAGGAGGGAAAAGAGTCTAGGAAGCTGCTGGGCAAGGGGAAAAAGGGACAGCTGCTACTGGACCTGGATAGGGAGAAGGAGAGATGCTGCTGGGAGGGGGGAGGGAAAGGAGTCTGGAAAGCTGCTGGGTAAGGGGGAAAAAGGGACAGCTGCTACTGGACCTGGAGAGGGAGAAGGAGAGATGCTGCTGGGAGGGGAGGAGGGAATGGAGTCTGGGAAGCTGCTGGGCAAGGGGAAAAAGGGACAGCTGCTACTGGATTTGGAGAGGGAGAAGGAGAGATGCTGCTGGGAGGGGAGGAGGGAAAAGAGTCTGGGAAGCTGCTGGGTAAGGGGGAAAAAGGGACAGCTGCTACTGGACTTGGAGAGGGAGAAGGAGAGATGCTGCTGGGAGGGGAGGAGGGAAAAGAGTCTGGGAAGCTGCTGGGTAAGGGGGAAAAAGGGACAGCTGCTACTGAACCTGGAGAGGGAAAAGGAGAGATGCTGCTGGGAGGGGAGGAGGGAATGGAGTCTGGGAAGCTGCTGGGCAAGGGGGGAAAAGGGACAGCTGCTACTGGACCTGGAGGGAGGGAGAAGGAGAGATGCTGCTGGGAGGGGAGGAGGGAATGGAGTCTGGGAAGCTGCTGGGCAAGGGGAAAAGGGACAGCTGCTACTGGACTTGGAGAGGGAGAAGGAGAGATGCTGCTGGGAGGGGAGGAGGGAAAAGAGTCTGGGAAGCTGCTGGGTAAGGGGGAAAAAGGGACAGCTGCTACTGAACCTGGAGAGGGAAAAGGAGAGATGCTGCTGGGAGGGGAGGAGGGAATGGAGTCTGGGAAGCTGCTGGGCAAGGGGGGAAAAGGGACAGCTGCTACTGGACCTGGAGGGAGGGAGAAGGAGAGATGCTGCTGGGAGGGGAGGAGGGAAAGGAAAAGGAAGAGAGTTACTGCTGGACAGGGGGAGGAGGGAAGGGAGAAGAAAAAAGGAAGGAAACAGCTTGCAGGGAGATTAGAGGAAGGGAAGGGGAGAGATAGGAATGAGATGGGAAGGGGGGTCAGCAGAGAAATTGAGAGGGACAAAGATGCTAGATCTGGTGTAAGAGAGATAAAAATGAAGAGAGCAGTGAAGCTGGAGTGAATTGTGTAAAAAGGAGAGAGGGGCATAGGCTGGATGGAAAGGGGATAGGGGCATAGAAAGAAGACAAATACCATATGGAAGGGGGAGAGGTCAGACAGTAGATGGAAGGGGCAGATGCTGGATTGAAGAGACAGAGAGGGCAGACGCTGGAAGGAAGAGAGTGAAAAGAAGATGAAAGCAGAAACCAGAGACAACAAAAGGTAGAAACAAATAATTTTATTTCTATTTTATGATTAGAATATATCAGATTTGAAATATATATCCTGCTAGAGACATAACTGGGGACTGCAGTATTCTGTTAGCATGATATTTCTATGAACTTGGCTTGTTCAGTTTTCTTGATAGTAGAGGGGATATATGTGAAGGGGAGGGGAGACAGGGGTTTTGTTGGTCCGTGCTCTGTATATTTGTATTTATAAAATCACAATTGTTCAGAATATTGTTTCTTTTTATACTTTAATAAAATGTTCAATATAAAATCATAATTGTGGCTTGTGCAGATGGGATCAGATGGTTTGCAGGGACCGAGCTCGCGGAGATGGAGCGTAAACGGGGTTTTTAAATTTTAGTCCTATTAGTTTGCCGGTCCACAAAATAATTATTTTATTTCTGCCGGTCCACGGGTGTAAAAAGGTTGAAGAACACTGGTCTAGAGGGCTTTCGGGGCAGGAGCGATCTTCCTATGCTCCTGCCCCGTGCAGATTGCCATGAGGAAATGGCTGCTGTGAGTTCCTGTAGTCTCTCGAGACTACGACGGGAACTCCCTACAGCCATTTCCTCATGGCGATCTGCACGGGGCAGGAGCGTTGGAAGATCGCTCCTGCCCCGAAAGCCCGCTAGACCACCAGGTAAGGCCGGGAAGGCGGCAGGGAGGTAAAAAATATGGTTTTTTAAATTTTCCCCCTCCCCAGAAAAAAATCACGATTATGTGAAATTGCGAGTGCAGAAACCGCGAATGGGGAGGGGGAATTGTAGTCAATTGAGAGTTGAGCCAAAGCCGTGCAGAGGGACATGTGTAGAGTGTATGAATTAGCTCCTCAAAATGGTCAAGGAATCTAAACCAGCGAAGTACCTGAAACAGATAAAGCCATTTGACCCTGTCGAAGGCCTTTTCTGTGTCTAAGAATAATGCAGCCATGGGAACAGGTGTACTTATAGCTTTTAACAAAGCATGCAAAAGCTTGCGTGTATTAGAGGCAGAAAATCAAGATGGGATGAAGCCTGTTTGGTCAGGGCGAACTGTTTTATCGAGAACCTTCACTAGACAAGATGCTAAGATCTTAGCGTAAAGCTTTGCTTCAACATTGATTAAGGAGCTGGGACGATTTACTTGCGCTAAGTATAAATCACTGCTTATTACTACCCACCTCTAATTCTTCTTGCATGAATACAATTTACCAAAGTCTAGCTTAATAACCACTTCTTACTGCACATTAATGCTCATTGCCCATAAACTGTATAGCACATTAATGCTCATTGCTCTCCTTACTGTATTGCTTTAATCTGACTAGTCTGTAAAAAAAAAAAAAAGGATATATTCTTAACTCCCAATCTCTTACCACTTAATCATCCCTCTCTGTGCTTCGAACCCCCTCTTTTCCCTTCCCCCCCCCCCTCCCCCCGAGAGCGGAATCATGGTATGGCCTAACCCCCATCAATGTGCAGCTTTGCTTCTACTTTTTCTCCTCATCCTCAGGATATGCACTGCAGACCCTTATGCCACAACACCCATTCCTGTACACATCTCCTTATACCGCTCAATTAAACCAAAAGTTCCTATGGTTTCTTCCCACACGCCTCAGAACCAACCTAATATCAGTTCATCCCCAAACCCTCCACCCTCCCGCTATTCATATAAGCTCTGCCCAAAAAAACCTAGGTCTCTAAAAAAATTAGCCTACTCTCACGACTACCCTGTCGCCCACTCCAACCAACAGAACCTACTAGGTTTCTACCTAAATATTAGATCACTGAGGAACAAAGCCATTCTGATCAAAGACTGGCTGAGTGAAACCAACCCTGACTTTGTCCTACTCACTGAAACCTGGTTGCACTCCGACAAGGATATCCTAATCAAAGACTGTCTACCCCTAGGATTTAAGATTCTCTCCCTGGCCAGAACCAGGGGAAGAGGTTGTGGTCTAGCTATAATCTTCAGAGACCACCTCAACTGCTCTCTACTTAACACCAAGTCCTCTCCTAACTCTGAAATACTAGCCTGCTCTCTTAAGTCAAAATCCCTGGCCGCCTCCCTAACAATCACTCTATTCTATATCCCACCAAAAAAATGGAACCTAGCCAAAGAGGACTTTGCGGAAGCCTTACTTACTAACTCCTTAACAAGCCAATACAACCTACTGTGCGGGGACTTCAACATCCACCTCGAGCAACTTGATCAACCAGAAGTATCGGATTTCTGGTCTCTCATCACCCAACTAGGCTTCTTCAAACCCCCACCAACCAAAACTCATCAAAGAGGTCATCAGCTAGACTTGGTGACCTTCTCCTCCAAAGTACTGTCCAGCCCAAAATTTAATTGGATACAATCCAATTGGTCAGATTCCCTATGGTCTGATCACAGACTCTGTGACTTTTCCATTGACTGCCAACAAAAACCCTCTAAAAACTACAAAACAAGAAATATCAAAACTATCACCTCCAGGGGAAAGATTGACCCAGAGGAATTTTGGGCCCGCTACGAAAAGAACACAAAACTAAGCGAAGAAACAGAACAACTTATGACAGATTGGATCAACGACAGCACAAACATTTTAAACGAAATAGCCCCCATAAAAACCCGCCAATCAGAACTACAAAGCAGGGGGGATGGTTCGATGCAGAGCTACTTCAGTTGAAGAGGGACATTAGAAAATCGGAAAGAGTATGGCTAAAATCGGGATCCCAGGAACACAGAGACGCCTGGAGACTTAAACTAAAAACCTATAAAAACCTTACCAAGGAAAAAAGAAAAAAATTCTATTCACACAAAATTGGTGACATTACAAATAACAGTAGCACTCTCTTTAAGCTGGTTAACGACCTATACTACATCGAGACACTCACCAACAACCATGAAGATTCCACATTAACTGCAAACACCTTAGCTGATTTTTTCATCTCCAAGATTCAAAAACTAAGATCTACTTTATCTACCTCAACTAATCCTCTCGAGCTTTTTCCCATTCTTCTTGACACCGACATATATAAACTAGAACAAGGGTCCAGAGCAGATCTAAACTGGAACCAATTCAAAACACTGGACTGGGAAACCTTCAATAAACTCTACAACAAATATTCCAACTCCTTCTGCAAACTAGACACCTGCCCTCCAAACGTCATGAAAACTGCGCCCATCCACTTCAAAGCCAACATGCTAACCTGGGTGAACTTCCTACTTTCCTCAGGATACTTTCCTCCAGGCCAAGGCCATATTATGTTAACCCCAATCATAAAAAACACGAAAGAATCCCCAAACTCCCCTTCTAATTACAGACCAATCGCTAGCATCCCTCTTTTCACTAAAATAGCTGAAGGGGTGGTAAAAGCTGACCTCACCGCTTATCTGGATAAATTCAACATACTAAGTGACAATCAATCGGGCTTTTGAACAGACCACAGCACCGAAACCATCATAGCAGCCTTAATTGACCACCTGCACACCCTCTTCAGCCTGGGCTCCAGCGCCTTGATCCTTCAACTTGACTTGAGCAGTGCGTTCGACCTAGTAGACCACAACATTCTCCTTGAATGCCTGACCCACATAGGCATCTCCGACCAGGTCCTCAATTGGTTTCGCGGATTCCTACAAAACAGATCCTACAGAGTACTTAAAAACGACTCTTCTTCACCTAGCTGGGTTAACTCCTGTGGGGTGCCGCAGGGCTCCCCCCTGTCCCCCACACTATTTAATATCTACCTCGCCTCCCTGGGTAACCTCCTTCATAACCTCAAATTCAAATTCTTCATCTACGCAGATGACATCACAATAGTCATCCCACTCTCCACTTTCTCCCCATAACTTCTAGCCTACATCACAAGCATACTCAATCAGATAGAACTCTGGATGCTATCCTACAGATTAAAACTAAACCTGGACAAAACAAAATTCTTCCTAGCCTCCCCCAATGAAAAAATCAAAGACTCCACAATCCAGGTGAAAAGTCTGGTCTTCCCCCCTCGAACAAACATTAAAAATACTGGGAGTCACTCTAGACAAACATCTATCGCTAGAAAATCACACCGATCTTACTGTCATGAAATGCTTCTCGGTGCTCTGGAAACTGCGCACCATAAAAAAATACTTTGACGACTCCTCTTTCCGCCTTTTGGTACAGTCCTCCGTGCTCAGTGTACTAGACTATTGCAATGTCATTTATTTGAGCTCCACAAAGAAAACCATGAGGAGACTAAAATTGATCCAGAACACTGCCGTCCGCCTCATATTCGGCCTGAACAAATGGGACCACATCACGCCTTTCTACCACCAACTGCATTGGCTCCCTTTCGAATCCAGAGTCCTATTCAAATTCGCCTGCTTCTGCTACAAAACAGTTTTTGGCCTATTACCAAGTTACCTCAATCACCATTTCACTCTGAATCTCACCAACAAGAAATCCCGCAGAATCCAGCTGTTCGTCTTCCCATCCCTAAAATTATGTCACCTCAATAGATTTCTCAACAAAACCTTTGCTTACCAGGCGACTAAGCTGAGCCCTTGGCTTGCCCAAATGATACTCGAGGCCCCCTCTTACCTTAGTTTTAGAAAACTTCTCAAAACGCACCTCTTCCGCGAACAGGGCTTTTAATCCCCCTTGCCCCCGGCTTCTCCCCTTTCCCACTCTCCCCCGTTCCTTCTCCTCCCCCCTCCCCTCTCCACACTTGGTCTCACTCTCGTTATCGCTTACCAACCCCACCTTCTGTCTTACCATTACCTCTGCTAAATCTCAGTTATAGAGTTCCCCACACCCCTCTCTTCATTGCCTGTAATTTTTGTTAAAATTCTGTAATTTTGTTAAAATTTTGTAAATCCGTGTGTCACCGCGGACCTTAATTAATGAATGTGAACCGCCTAGAACTTTTTGGGTATGGCAGTATACAAGAATAAAATTATTATTATTATTATTATATTACCCCTTCTGTCAAACATGAGGTAGAATAATGTAATTTAAACACACGACCCATCTTGGGATGTACAAACACATCTGAAGCAATCATTATAGAGCACACAGAGCAATGACCACAACTGTGGTGACCAGATGGTATCACTGAATTTGGATCAGATGAAACAGATCTCAATGTGCTTGGGCTCAAAATGGGGTCAGAAGAAAATTACTACATTTCAGTCATTTTCAGAGGGATCGAGTGCGAGTGAGGATCCCCCTCAGAGAGTGGAAAAGGAAGGGGAGCCCAAACAGTCCAGGGGAAGAGGCAGCCATCGGAGGAGTCGCAGGAAATATCACACAAGGTCCCAGTCCAGAGCAGACCAGCTGTGGTAAACATTTCCAGATATTCCCTTTCTAGTGTGGAGGAAAGTTTGTTAGCCAAGGGATTATCATTTGTGCTGATTGAAAACATTCCCCTTTTCAATTCCAGGTGGAATTGGAAAACTTCATAGACTCTCCCTTGGACCGCTCTGTCGTCCGAAACAAGTCGGGTTTGACCCCTCCGGGTCCGATAGATCCAGTTCTGAATGCATTCCGCCTTGCTGTTTTGCAAGATATTACATTAATTGAAAATACTGATACACGATTTCATCATAATTTGACACTGATAGAACATGAAGCATTGGTGAAGCTGAGTACTGAGACCTCGGTTGTTATACATCGCACGGACAAGGGGGGTGCTATAGTAGTTTGGGGGTCGGGAGCAATATTTGACAGAAGCCAATAAGCAACTTCAACAGGCTAGCAACTACCTCCTGCTGGACAGGGATCCGTCTGATGATGTGTTTGATAGTTTAGTGGGATTGATGAATGAGGGTAGGAGGGCTGGTTTCTTGACAATGGCAGAGTATAAATTTTTGACTTTTAAGTACTTTAAGGTGCCTTCTATTTACTTCCGAAAATACATAAGAACTTAGACTCCCCCCTCCCCCCCCCGGGCAGGGAGGGATTCTCTATTAGAGCGTGTTTGTCAGTATGTGGATGTTCACCTGCAATCTTGTCTTGTGTTGGTTAAATCTCTATTGAAGGACACCACACATTTTTTGAATTTATTGGGCAACTGGGAGTCCAGGATGTCTGAGGTCACGTTTTTAGTGACATTTGATGTGGCTTCCTTATACACCTCTATCCGTCAAGACAAGGCTTTGGAGGTTTTACTATATTTTTTGGATTTACTGCCTCATCCATGTTTGGTCCCCCCAGATTTTTTGCTTAGATTGACCTCTTTAGCCATGAAGAAGAACTATTTTGTGTTTGAGGGTCAATTCTATATGCAACTCTCTGGGGTGGCGATGGGTGCCACATTTGCGCCTACTATAGCCAATTTGTTTATGGGCTACTTTGAATAAAAGTTTATTTATTCTTCTATATTTTTTCAATCTATGGTTGGATAGACCCGGTTTATAGACGATATTTTTTGTCTATGGCATGGGTCCTTGGATGAATTGCTGTCATTAAGAGACTTTCTTAATGCATTAAAATTTGAGTTGAATTTTCTAGATGTTATGGTTGCTTTTCTAGATGTTATGGTGGAGTTAACAGCTGGGTCGATTATATACTACGATATATGTGAAAGAAACTGACCAGAATTCTATACTACAGTTCAATAGCATGCACCCGTATTCGATGAAGACCAGCATTCCTTTTGCCCAATTTGTACGTTATAGACGCATCTGTAGCACTAATTCAGAATTCCGACACCAATCTATCATTTTACAGGACAAATTGATTTACAGGGGATATCCGGCCCATGTGGTAGCGAAGGCCAGGAAAAGAGCCCTATATAATTATCGGGAGGCCTTACTTAAGTACCGTAATGTACATCCTTCACAAGATATGGTCCCATTTGTGTCTACATTCAATCAGATGTCTAGGAGATCGCAGCGGGTGATCCGTCGACATCTCCATATTTTGCAACTACATCCAAGTTTACAACATCTTAGGATTCTTTTTTCATATGGGCGCAATCGGAATCTTAGTGACATTTTGAGCCCAAGCACATTGAGATCTGTTCATCTGATCCAGATTCAGTGATACTATCTGGTCACCACAGTTGTGATCATTGCTTTGTGTGCTCTAATGATTGCTTCGGATGTGTTTGTACATCCAAAGACGGGTCGTGTGTTTAAGTTACGTTATTCTACCTCATGTTTGACAAAAGTGGTAATATACATTATTTTATGTCCCTGTTTGAAAATCTATGTTGGGCAGACATACCGTCAGTTGAAGATCAGACTGATTGAGCATAGATCTTGCTTAAACACCCAACGTCTTGAGGAGCCTTTGGTGGGACATGTTTAGAGGCCCGTCATGATTTTGAGTCTCTGCGATGTACTGTGATTGAACACATACCTTATCCTGTTCGTCGGGGTAATTGGAGACACCTCCTGTGGCAGAAGGAGCAAAGGTGGATCTACTTGTTGGAATCTGTCCAGCCTGAGGGATTGAATGCCCAGATTGAGTGGGCGGCCTTTTTCGGTTCCTGATGGCGCATGATTGGTGGAAGAGAGTAATGGGTGGAGTTTGTGTTAGTCTTTTCAGCGTGTGTGCTACAGAGTTTTCCTTGCGCCAGAAGTGATTTATGAAGTGGAGGGTGAGCCGGAGGAGCACCGATATGTCCGACTATATGCTTATGAAGTAGTGAAATTAACACCCCTGATGCAGCACGACAATGCGAAACAGGAGGTTCCCCGTTGGGTTCACTAGCTGCTTTGCCCAGGATTGTGAATTAAGAAGTGCCTGGAGAACGGCAGCAGCTAAGTGGTTTTTCATTGGCCTCTTTGCTTGAGTCTGGACTGCAGTGCTTTTTGTGCCCCTCGTCCACACTTTCAGGTTTAGGGTTGTGTACCCCGGGTGCTTTGGACAGTTACTCTGCAGGCTATTACAGTGCTTTTTTGCCTTAGAGTTTTTGTGTGTATGCAGGAATGTTTTCTAGAAGTGGAGTTTTTTGCCAAATGAAGCAGAACTGAGGTTTTTCTCCACTTCTTTTTTCTTTTCTTTTTTTCTGTTTTGGTCTGTGTTCTCCTGCTAGTTTAACGCCTGTGCTGTATGAGTGCGTGTGAAAGGCCTTCTAGTGTTGTAGAGTTTGTACCTTTTTTCCATATGGGGTTTTGTATGAATGGCATAATGGTGAATCTGTACCTCCCATGTTTTATGTCATAATTTTAACCATCTAAAATAAAACATTAGTCATGACTGCAATAGAGAAACAGAAATCGGTCCCCTGGGTGTCATTCCAGCCACCTGCTCCATGGGTCAATCTAGCATAATTCTAGAGAACATATTAGGAGCTGTGTACGTCCAATCAGATTGGGTAACAAGAAAGCTAGATATAGGGGAGTCCCTGGACATCGTGTACTTGGACTTCAGCAAAGCGTTTGATAGTGTCCCACACCTCAGGTTATTGAGCAAGATGGGTTTGATGGGACTGGGTGAAACATTAACCGCATGGGTTAGGGACTGGCTTAGAGGTAGACTTTAGAGGGTAGTGGTAAACGGTACCCTCTCCGATACGACGGAGGTGATCAGCGGAGTGCCGCAGGGCTCGGTCTTGGGCCCGATCCTATTTAACATCTTCGTAAGAGACTTGGCTGAGGGGCTTCGAGGTAAAATGACATTATTTGCCGATGACGCCAAACTATGCAACATGGTAGGCAACCGCACATCAGATGAAAGCACAGTGCCCGACAAAAGCTCAATGCCCGACAGTATGACGCAGGACCTACTCCTGCTGGAGCATTGGCCAAACCTTGGCAATTAAGTTTCAATGCCAAAAAATGCAAGGTCATGCACCTTGGCGGCAAAAATCCATGCAGGACTTACACCCTAAATGGTGAGATCCTAGCAAGGACTGTAGCAGAACGTGACTTGGGGGTGATCATTAGCGAAGACATGAAGACTGCCAATCAAGTGGAGAAAGCTTCATCCAGGGCTAGACAAATCATGGGCTGTATCCGTAGAAGTTTCGTCAGCCGTAAGCCCAAGGTCATAATGCCGTTGTACAGATCCATGATGAGACCCCATCTGGAATACTGTGTACAATTCTGGAGGCCGCATTATCAAAAAGATGTGCGGAGAGTTGAGTCGGTTCAGCGAATGGCTACCAGGATGGTCTCAGGACTCATGGATCTCCCGTATGAGGAACGACTGGGTAAGTTGCAGCTGTACTCACTCGAGGACCGCAGAGAGAGGGGAGACATGATCGAGACGTCAAATATGTCACAGGCCGTATCGAGGTAGAAGAGGATCTCTTTTTCCTTAAAGGGCCCACAGCAACAAGAGGGCATCCGTTGAAAATCAGGGGTGGGAAATTTCATGGCGACACCAGAAAATATTTCTTCACCGAAAGGGTGGTTGATCGCTGGAATAATCTTCCACAACAGGTAATTGAGGCAAGCAGCATGCCATATTTTAAGAAAAGATGGGATTGGCATGTGGGATCTCTTCATGGAGGTAGTTATGGGGTGGGCCATTAGTGTGGGCAGACTAGATGGGCCTTGGCCCTTTTCTGCCATCATGTTCTATGTTTCTATCAATAGCAATGCACGAGTAGCCTCTCAGTGGATGGTTTAGTATCAATAGTATCAACAAGATATCCACCCCACCCCCTCCCCCCTCCCACAGACCTCCTCACCCAACCTCTCCTGTCCTTCCCCTCCCCTGCCATCTTAATTACCCCAAACCTCCTACATGTCCATTCCCTCCTCCTTAATCCTCCCAACCCTCAATCCCCAAGATATCACCACTGCCCCTAGATCGGTGCCGGTCACCTGTGGACGCCTACCCACTCGGGCAATCCAACATAAAAAAAGAGAGAAAATACTTTGTGCTCTCCACATCAACAACAATTTCTGATCATTCTACCACTACTCACATCAACTGTCCACACAATCCCCAGAAACCCGATACAACACACACTCACCCAATATAACAGCCTACACCCCCTCCCTCCCTTCTCCCTCCCACAAACATACATCCTACCCCCACTGCCACTCATACAAGATCCATGCAGTTTAGAGAGAATGGGGAGCTCACACAGGCGAACTCCATCCCATCCCCAAACTCCCATCCACAAACCTCAAACAAGTCTTCATCTCCTCCACAATCAGGACCATCAGTCAAATCAACTCACAATAATTGGATGGGAAATAGCGGGGAACCTCATCCCATCCAACCATATCACCTCCTCACATACTAACAAGATATTCCAAACAAAGCAGGTTGAACAGCAAAACATCTCCCCAACATCCCAAACTCACAGGGCCCCCTCTCAACAGTCAAACTCATGATCCCCTTCGGCATCAAACCAACCATCTCCTGCGTGGGGGATCATAAACCAACACAACCATGAGGCCTGAAAAAGCCATAATCCATCCAACTCTTGGTGGAGAAAACAGCGAACCCAAGCACCCCACATCAAAAACTCGTCTCAGTCCATTAGCAGTGGAAGTAGATGCTTCCGTCTCCAGGACAGGCAGGGAGGCAATAAAGGCCTGTGCCACTGTTGTAGAGTCATAAACAGTGGTGGTCCCATTATGTGTAACTCTCAACTTCGCTGATTAGGCGAGCGCAAATCATATCTTTCACACAGATTGCTACAGATCAGGGAAAATTGTCTTCGCTATTGTGCCACCCTGCTAGAATAGTATTGGAAACAGGTTTTGATGGTTCTCATAGTGTGGTGCCGGTCCAGTGTGCATTGCCCATAGAATAGCAGTTTTTGGGCCCTGACTTTGCGAATCCAAGATGGCGAAAGGGACAGCCAGTTGAGTGTCCCGGCTCGGTCTTCGATCGAGTATTTGGCTTATTTTGTTTTTCCCTAAGATTTACCTTTACAATGCCGAAAAGAAGGGGCCGAAGCGCCGCTGCAGCCTTGTGGTGCCCTGACCCTGCTAAAACCGGCAATATCGAGGATCTAATTCGCCGGATGCAGGAAGAGTCGGCGGTGGCGTCGGCTACCCCGTTGGAGGCTCTTGTTGGCGAGCAGGAGGCGATCTCCCCGGGACTGGAGATCTCGTTGAGTCCCGATGCCAGAGCACCTCCACCTCTTCCCCAGACCGCCAGCTCCCCTTGGGTGTAGGAGCCATCGGATGGCGGTGAGCTCCTGTCTCGTGAGGCTTTGGACACCGGACAGGGGAGTCTGGATTTGGACTCCTGTTTGGAGAGTTCTGTGTTGCCTGAGGGCTCTAACAGCAGGAGGGAGCACAGTTCTCAGGCGAACAGCTTCCAGGAGGACAGGTCAGTTGTATTAAATCCTCCAACTTTACCTGAAAAATCTTTTACAATTGAGAAACCCTGAGAAATAACTCTTGAGCCGATATGGGATCTAGTGGCTGACCTGGCAAAATCTCTTAAACCTCAAATTTGCCAACTTAAACAGAAATTAAATACTCACGAAACATATATTAAAACTTTACAAACTGATATGCAGGACCTCAAAGACTCAAAAGATGCCACTAAACAACTTACTGAAACACTAATGAGAGATAATATAAATATGAGAAGAAAACTGGAAGCCTTGGATAACATCTCTCATAATAACAATCTCAGATTAATTAATTTTCCTAGAGTGGCAACAATACCTCAGATGTATGATAAAAAGGTATATGATTATAATATTGGGCATATCAGAAGATTTGCTTCCACCGTTTACTCAGGTTTATTATTTGCCCACACGAAGGGTTGAAGGACAACATCAAAAAATACAGATACCACAAGAGGTTCAACAGGATTTAAATGTTTCGTTGATGTTGGAACAGTCGGATAAGGAAATAGCGACACCTGCAACTTTACTTCTTACTGTTGCCTTGGCACCAGATAAAAACTGGTTGCTGAGACTTTACTTCAAAAATAAATTAAAAGAATTCTTGGGATTTAGAATATAAATGTTTCCGGATCTGGCACGAGATACCCAGAAGCGTCGACGTGAATTTTTGATTTTGAAACCGGTAGTTATTGCTCTTGGAGCTTCCTTCTTTCTAGGTCACCCATGTAAATGTGTGATACTATATCAAAAACAAAAATATGTTTTCTTTGATCCTACACAACTGACAACCTTTTTGTCAGCTGCACACCTGAAAGCTGGGACAACAACATGAGTGCTCAATGTTTAAATTGGTCACTTCCTTCAGCTGATTGTCTCCCTGTTTTCCTTTCTTTATAATTCTATGATTTATATCATTATGCTTGCTGTTCTACTTCTTGGATTCATGATTTGAGGACTTGAGATGGAGTTTAATGTTTATATTGTCTTGATTGTGGTTAATCTAAATTGGGAAATTTATATTCTTTGATTAGCTCCGCCTTTCTGTACAAGTGTATACTTGATATGTTTATGAAAAATTATAAATAATAAAAAAATAAAAAAAAAGAATAGCAGAATGCTGCCGATACGGTGGGTAGCAGTCCCAGGGTCTGTGAGAGCTGTAGGTTCGAAGATAACCATTCCTTCAGGAACCTGGCCAACTTCCCTTCTGGCAACGACTCAGGGAAGCTGACAAATCAGAGATTATTCTACCGGTTCGGTTCTCTAGATCCTCCAAATGTTCCTCCAAACTCCACAAGCGCTCTGCATAACTGGTCGTTGCAGTCTGGACATTCTGGACTCTGTCTTCCTCGTCACTCAGGCACTGCTGGAATACTTCCAGCTCACCACCTTGATTTTCCCTTGCACATTCTCCAGTTTGCAGTCAATTAGGAACAAGTGTTTGGCCAATATCATTTCTAGCGCAGTTGTAACTTCTAGGGTAATCTCTGAAATCCAATTTGAGGTAATGGGGGAGCCAGCAGGACTGGGAGGAGCCACTATCTTTTCCTCCGACCCCTTCATGCGGTCTGTGTCTTTACGGACGGATTCATTAGCCATAGCCCCGTTATTTCTGGTTTGACAGAATTCCCAACACAGGTACACACCTTTAAATGCTTATTGGTAGCAATTCGGGGGGTTGGTGGTTATGTGGAATACATTTGAATTGCTCAGGCGGGCTGCAGGAGGATTGCGGTTCAGCAACCTCTCCTGAGCATGGCGTCACCCTTTTATACTAACCATGATTTTGTTCAAAAAACCTAACTGTCATAGTAAGGGAATCTTTCACAGGAAAGAAAAATTGCATATCATCCACGTAAACTGTATGACACATTAAGAGTGCCTAACAGGGTATAAAGCGGACCAAAATACAAATTAAAACAGCCGACCGGGCCGTCCCCTGCGGGTGTCCCATTTACAATAACTTCATGTGTCTGATCTTGTAAAAACGATGTAAAACACCGCAGCACAACCCCAGTCCAGGGAGGTAATTACTTAATTGTGTATCGATTTTTGAATTTACAGATGTAAACAATTGGAAATTAATTTATTCTTGTGAAAACATAATAATGCATATTTAAAAAGAGAAGCCCTCAAATGTAAGAGTTTGTGATTGAATGTTCAGTAATGTCTTGTGTGAAAGAATGGTTACATAATTGATGTCGTCTTTTATTAGGACAGCTTGTGGAATTCTTAACTAAGGCTGAATCTAAAGGTCTCCTCTCATGTGATACAGTACTGAAGATATTCTACCAGAGCTGTAAAGCAGTTCAGCACATGCATAAACAGAAGCCACCCATTATTCACAGGGATCTTAAGGTATGGCATAGACTTTAAATGAATTTATTGATGCAGATGCCTCCAGAAACAGAGAGGGACAACATGCTTGGTCTTGTTTATTACCATAGTACATGGACATACATATTAAGAAATTAAGGTGAATGTACATACTATATGAATTTGGCAGTACTTATCTGACAGTCCTACTACCCTAATTCATGGTGTGCACTGAATAACAGTAAAATACATTTGTCTTTGTGACAGTTTGTCTGTTAACAGAGGTTTATTTAGTTATTGTAAGAAGGGCAGAAATTACTAGTGCTGCCCGATTCAGGAAAAAAAAAATTTGATTCTATTCAGCCTATTGAATCGATTTTCCGATTCGATTCGATTTTCCTGCCCAATTGGGTGGTTTTTTTTAAAACATCCTGGTGGGTTTATTTTATAACCTCTTCACCCCTTTTGTAGCCTCTTCACCCCCCTTTGCCCTCTCCTAACCACACTGGCGCCGTGGTGTAAACAAAATAAACAAAAAGGCTTTTTCTCTCTCTATTAAATCCTAGCTCACGTTTGCGGTCTAACACTAGCTCTGGCAGAATACACGTTTCAAATCTGACATTGTAATCACAAAACAGAAAATAAAATTAGTTTTTCTACCTTTTGTTGTCTGGTCATTATTCAAATCTTGTTGGTCCCAGGCTTTTGTTGTCTTCTGATAACTTGCTTGCCAGGGTCTCCTTCTTTCTCCGTGCTAACCATCCATTTTCCATCTTTGTCCTCCCCTTCCATTTCCCTTCCTTTTCCCGGAAGTCTGGCATCTTTACTTTTTTTTTGTCTCCATCCACAGATCCACCTTTTCTCAACTACCCTTTCATCCAGCATTTCTCCCTCCTTCCCTACCACCCCAGGGTCCACCAGCTCTCCCTTTCTGTTCCTTTCATCCCTAAATCCCATTGTCCACCATCTCTCTCCCTCTCCTCTGTTTTTAGACGTCAGAGAAGAGGCGGGACTGCGGCAGAGAGAAGACAACTCGGACGTATGGCAGCTTACAAAGATTGCTAGAGCCAGCGATCTTCTTCTGCAGGGCAGGCTGCTGAATTTAGGTAAATTGCTGCGGGGAAACCACTTCCCGACTGACCCTTCCCACTCGCCCTCTAAAGCTGGAGCGGCAGGTCAGCAAGAGGCAGCGTTGCCGCTCCTGCTTTAGGGGCAAGGGGGGAAGGTCAGTCAATGAATCGGGAGGCCGATTTTTTGGTGTGGTAAATCTATTCAAATTGATTCACCCGAAGTAAATCGATTCGAATCGATCGATTCGAATCGTGTAACGGGCAGCACTAGAAATTACTATAAATTGAATAGGAATGCGGTTTATGCTGGTTTGATTTGATGCGTGTGTGTTGTTTTTACTTTTTCAGTAGAGTTGCTAAAGGTTCTTAGTTTGATTGAGAATTAGAAAATGTAATAGTGCTTTACTTTTTGCTTTTCCACATATTTTCCTGTGAAAGAAAGCTGTACAAGCTTACTGGGTCAATGTCTTTCCCTGTTAACATTTTTGTTTGGTGTCTTGTTCAAACCACTTTTGCAGAATATGCATGCCATTGGATACCCGACAAGAGTAATTTTTTTATTTTAAGGATTTATGGTTTTCACATCTTGGAAATTAGGCTTTATTAATTCTGTGACTTCTTGTTTGTGTATTTTTATTATTAAGAAAAACTTTCATAAGGTGGTGTCTTCAGTTGGATTTGTTTTGTGCTTATCATCTAAGGAATGAACCTCACTTATAAGCTCAGATATGTTGGGGAGATTTGACAATGATAGTTAGGTAGCTATTACTATACTCCAAAAGCTACCGTCAAAATTTCTCAATCAATCACTCATAGTCCTCAGCGACACCACCAGGGACTCAAAAACCTCTCACCGTCCGTGGCTTTAAGTGTCATTTCCTCATCGGATTAATCTAGTTTTACATTTATTTTATTCTATTTTTATATATAGCTTATACTTACCGTATTTGCCGGCGTATAAGACGACTTTTTAGTACCTTAAAATCCTCCCCAAAGTCGGGGGTCGTCTTATACGCCGGGTACAGTTTACATGCCCTTACTTGCGGGGCTGGATGTACTCAGTCGCGCGGCTCTTCTTCTCCCTACCTTCTCTGCTTGCAGCACAGAGCCGAACGGAAGTCTTCCCGACGTCAGCGCTGACGTCGGAGGGGAGGGAGGGCTTAAACAAAGCTTAAACAAAGCCCTCCCTCCCTCCGACGTCAGCGCTGACATCGGGAAGACTTCCGTTCGGCTCTGCTGCAGGCATGGCAGGTAAGGAGAGAGAGAGTACCAAGAGAGAGGGGCGGCCGCCCCGCCCCGGTTGCAGCACAGCCGGCCAGGTCCCCTTACTTTTGTGGCACTTCCCCGACCGACCGATAACAGCCCGGGTCCGACAATCCTCCCTGCCCTGTAGCCGCGAATCTAAATTACCTTCTTACAGCAGCTGTAAGAAGGTAATTTAGATTCGCGGTTAAGGGCAGGGAAGTTTGTCGGACCCGGGCTGTTGTCGGTCGGTCGGGGAAGTGCCACAAAAGTAAGGGGACCTGGCTGGCTGTGCTGCACCCGGGGCGGTAGAGAAGGGGGGGGGGGAAGGACTCTGAAAGCACTTGAAGACAGAGGAGGGAGAAGAACGCTGAAAGCACATGGGGGAATACAAAGGGGTGGAGAAGGAAGAAGGGGTCGTCTTATACGGCGAGTATAACACAAAACTCTATTTTTTAACTAAAAGTTGGGGGGTCGTCTTATACGCCCAGTCGTCCTATACGCCGGCAAATACGGTAAATATAATTTATTTAATAGTACTTAGCTTAGTGGTCAGAACAGGGATCTCGAGCCAACATGTCTCACCCAGTTAGGTTTCCTCAAGGCAACAATCCCTTTCTGCTCCTCGCTACAACTCTAGACCACAGACATTTAAACACCTCTATAGCATCAATACTCACCTTTTTGAAGCTCTGAAATGAGGGGCATAGGATTATGGTGAGAGGACAGACTCAGGATCAAGTTTATCCTAGAACAAGCAGGCAGCTTGTCGCATATGGGTATCATCATCCACGGAGTCCGGTATGGACAGTCTGACAAGTGAACTGTCGCTTTAAGTTTGGAAAAAAACTTTGCATCTGCCTGCACCGCGCATGCACAAGTGTCTTCCTGCCTGCAGAGGCACCAGGTTCCTCAGTTCTTTGTTTTCTGCGGAGCAAAGAAGTTCGTTTTCTACTTAACTGTTCAGTTTTTTCCTTGTCTTCTCGTTTCACGACTTTTTTTCTTTATATATTTTCTTTTTGTTTTTTCTGCATTTCTTTTCATTCAGTTCAATTGAGTTTTCTTTAAAAACAAACAAACAAACACACACACCTTTCCATCAAGGTACTCCCCCGTCTTATCGGCTGGGGGCTCATGGTGTTCCATTGGGTTATCGACTTTTCTTAAGATTGATAGCTTTTCAGTTCACATTGTTTTCTTTTTCTTCATTTGCGCTGTTCTTTTCTCAGTTTTTACAGCGCTTTCATGGAAGGTGCCAAGTCTTCACAGCCGTCGACATTGAAGGCTTCGGCATCGAGGAAGCCTTCCGCTTCCCAACAAGTGTCATAGGTCTCTACAGCATCAAGTCAGTCGATGCAGACCAAACAACAATGCCACTGCTCCCCAGCTTCGCAGGTTGTCTCATCTCCAAGGTATGCTTCCTCATCGAGGTCACCCACACCGAGGCAACCTGCTGCACCATTGGTACCAGCTGTTCAGCCTTCAGTACCAGTGCCATCATTTCGGGAAAGACTAGATTAGATTTTCTAGAGGGAGCTGGATAGTGTGTTCAAGCGGCTGCTGCTGACACAGCCTACTCCCTCAGTACCGGCCCAGCTTGAGCATAGCATTACGAGGCCTGAAGGTACCAATGCTAGCTGTTCGGTGTAACATTGATCATCTCCTGTGAGGCATCATCATTTCTCCTCTTGATGTCGCTCATCATCCAATCATCATTCGTCACATCGTTGTTCCAGATCATCTCACCAATATTTGTTGGATATTCAAGCTATAGAGCTGGGGTCATGCAACCTCTCAGGCTCAAGCGGATACTCTGTGTACTTAACGTTCCAAAGAAAGGCTCCAAAGCTTGGAAGCCTATTCTGGACCTTCAAGTGAATGCGGCTCTCAAGATTTCCTGATGCTGAGTGGAGACTGTGGTCTGTCATTGCAGCAATGGCTCCGAGGAAATTCCTGGCCTACCTAGATCTTTTAGAGGTGTACTTCCACATTCCCATGTTTCCAGCCCACTGCAAGGTCTGCATTTTCATGTTCTGGGTCAGCATTACCAGTTCTCAGCCCTGCCCTATGGGTTGACGACAGCGCCACAGACTTTCACCAAAATAATGGTGGTAGTGGCAGCTTGCATGAGGAAGATGGGGTTACAGATTCACACTTATTTAGATGACTGGTTAATCAGAGTTCCCTTGTTTGTCGAGGAGCAACGCACAGTGGAGCAGGTGCTCTAGTTCCTGGGAGTCCTGTCAACTTCAAGGTGAGTCTTTTGTTGCCCACACAGTCGCTGGAATCCCGGAAAGATCTCTTCAATACGCTTTGTGGGCCATGTCTGCCTCCCTTGGTTCACAGACAGAAACTGTGTGCCCAGATTTCTGCTCTTTTGCAGACGTCGGCTTCTTCGGCGTGGGACCACCTATAGATTCTGAGATCCATGGTGGCCACGTTGGATGTCGTCTTTGGGTGAGAGTGCACATGTGTGCTCTTCATCATGCCTTACTCTTTTGCTAGATGCCCAACCGGGAGGCCTGACAGATATGTCTGCTGGGTTCTTTGGAGGCCCAAGCAAACTTGAGCTAGTGTTTTCTTAATTGCTGTACAGGGTGTTCCCCTCCACATTGCCTCCTGGGTAGTAGTAATGCTGGATGCCAGCCTTCAGGGCTGAGAAACTCACTGCAATTGTCGTCCTCTACAGGGGTGTTGGACTCCATCTCAGAGGAAATGGTCAATCAACCTTCTAGTGTTCTGGGCTATTCATCTGGCCTTGTTGGTATTGCAGAAGACCCTGGAGAGACTGGCGGTCCAGATCTTCTCTGATAATGCGACGGCAGTGGCCTATGTCAGTTGCCATGGAGGAACCAAGAACAGTTCCTGAGCTCAGAAAGCTCGCCTTCTTTTCCTTTGGCGGAACGTCATCTACTGGCACTGAAGGCAGCTTATGTGGCAAGAGTGGACAACGTTCCCGCAGACTTCCTCAGCCGACAGCCTCTGATTCTTGGCAAGTAGGCCCGTCACCAGAGGCGTTCCAAGCAATTGTGAGGTGCTGGGAACAGCCTCGCTTCAACATTATGGCCAAGGCAAGAAACAAGAAGGCATGACACTTCTTCAGTTGCAGATCCGAGCCAGGAATCGAGTGGCTTGATACTCTGGTTCTACCATGGACTCTGGGACTTCTTTTGTATGTCTTTCCTCCTTGGCCCTTGATCGGCCATGTCCTACGGGGGATTGATGCTCATTCCGGCTCCGTCTTTCTGTTGGTCCCAATTGGCCTCGACGGCGTGGTTCACGGATCTGATGCAGCTGCAAGTGGTTGGCATCCTGCGCCTGAGCGTCAAGTGGCCATGGTATATCCAAGACGCTTTGCTCTTATGGCATAGCTCTTGAGCACGCTGCCTTGGAACATAAAGGATATTGTCCCAGGACAAGCAGGCAGCATATTCTCACTGATGGGTGATGTCACCGACAGAGCCCCGGTACGGACCACTTTAAAAGTGCATTGCCACTTTAAGTCTTTAGAAAGCTTGTGATAGCCCGAACCGTGCATGTGCGAGTGCCTTCCCTCCAGACGTGGGAGCATGGTCCCTCAGTTTCTTAGTTTCCGCGGAGCTAAGAAGACGTGTTTTTCAATGGTTGAAACTTTTTTTCACTGCTGCCTTCTCGCTCTCACGGACCTTTGACTTTTCAGTCATTTTTGTTTTGTTTTTATTTTATTAATTTGATTTTAGTAAAAAAGAAAAAATCATAACAATTTTTGTTTTTTCTCTTTCATGGGTTGGGCCCGGTGGTGCATGTTCGACTACCTTGGCCTCGGATTTTGATTTAGCCGAGGCCGTCTTTCCTTCAATGTTCCGCAGACGGGTTTCAAAAAGTGTGGACGTTGTGCTTGCCCAAACTCTGACTGACTCGCATCGCTGGTGTCTCCAGTGATTGGGGCCTGAGCACTGTCCCAAAACCTGTTCCCGCTGTTCTTCGCTGCAGAAGAGGACTCTAAAGAACCGCCTTATTCAGCAGCGCCACCTCTTCGGTGTCGCAATGGGAGGAGACTCCACACCGCTGCCGACATTGGCACTGGCCAAATCGAAATCACACCTTTTGATACCGGTGGAATGATCTTTGGTGTCGCATACTTCAGTGGGTAAGCTGGCTAGGAAGCATTCCCCCACCCCATCAGTACCTCAGGTCAAAGCAGCAGTGAGCCAAGTCCTGCTGACCTCGAAGAGGCCCATGAGGAGCTCTGCTCGATCTCACTGAGTGCCTCAACATTGGCCTCCTCATTGCCAGAGCATAGAGCCGCACCAAAGGTACCGGTACTTACTCTCAAGCAGCAGATTCATGATCTGCTTAGAGAGGAATTGCGTGAGCAGTTACAAATGCTGGTGCTGACCCAAATTCTGCCCATGTCGATACTGACTTCCCTGGTGCAAGTCTGGTCTGAGCCTTCGACACCGATTGCACCTGCTGTGTAGTCTCCATCGTTGCCACCACTTCTTGTTAAGGAATCAACACCGATAACTCGCCAACACTGGTTGTCCTCAACTCAGACATCTTCACGGGAGCCAGTAAGGAAGCCGCTCAGCGCCAAGAAGCAGCGCCAAATCATGCTGCTGCTCGTGCAGCTCAGATGGCGAAGTTGGATTGCACAACCAGTTAGAATCGAGGCAGGAGTTTGGAAAGCTTGCTCCTGCCCACTGCACTTCCACCAGATCAGCAGAGTTATGAAGATAGGGCAGGGAGGAGGAGGGAGGCAGAGCCTGGCGGTAATGGCCTTAAAAATTCTGGGAGGGGGCATTGACCCGAATATAACCCGGGATCCCACGGGCCAGTTTTTTTAGCCCCAAAATCCCGGTTTATATTTGAGTATGTACGGTAAAGAGTCATAGGATAGGAGGCAATGTTCACTTGTGGATTAAGAACTGGTTATCAGACATATGACAGAGGGGTAGAATGGCATTTTTCTCAGTGGAGGAAGGTAAATAGTGGTGTGCCGCAGGGATCTGTGCTGGGATTGGTGCTATTTAACTTATTTATTAAATGATCTAGAAATTGGAACTAGGAATGAGGTGATTAAATTTGCAGATGACATTAAACTGTTCAAAGTTGTTAAAACGCATGCAGACTGTAAAATACTGCAGGAAGACCCTAGAAAATTGGAAGACTGGGCATCCAAGTGGCAGATGAAATTTAATGTGGACAAATGTAAAGTGATGCACATTGGGAAGAATAATCCAAATCATAGTTATTGGATGCTAGGGACCACCTTGGGGGTTAACACTCAAGAAAAGGATCTGGGTATCCTTGTAGACAATATACTGAAACCTTTCACCCGATGTGCGGCGGTAGCCAAAAAGACAAACAGGATGCTAGGAATTTTTAGAAAAGGGATGGCAAGTTTCAAGTTTAATATAAATTTGATTGATCGCTTATTCAAAATTCTAAGTGATGTACAAATCAGTAAAATTACAAATTTTAGGGGACAACAAAACAGACGACACAAATTAAATCTTGTAAGACATATTAAAAACTAATATTACAAACATATTAAAACAAAAGGAAAGAAAGGGAAGATAAATACAAGTTGCTTGATAGTAAATAAGACATATATGGGAAACTACACTGGGAAGGGAGAGATCATGTACTTCAGAGAAGTAAAGAAATGCAATTGAAATAAGGCTACTAGTCAGGCATAATTATCAAATGCATCCTTAAAGAGAGAGCTTTTTAATTTGCTCCTAAATCTGTCCAAGTCACGTTCTTCCCTTAAATAGATAGGGAGTGAGTTCCATGTTTGGGGGGCTGTGACAGAAAAAATGAATTGCCGCCTTGTATTAATGATTTATTGTATTAATGATTAAGTGAGGGAATTATTAATAAATGTTGATCGTTTGATCTCAATACTCTATTTGAGGTGTAGGGAATCCGTAATTTATAAATAAAAGCAGTTGTTTTGTATAGCAAAGATTTGAAAGTAAGCAGACTTAGTTTATACATTGTACAGTGAGCTACTGGGAGCCAATGTACTTTCTTAAGGAGAGGTGTTACGTGATCAAATTTCATAGCTTTCGTTATAAGTTTAATAGAAGCATTTTGAATAATCTGTAAACGACTGATTTCATTTTGGGCTATTTCCTTGAAAAGAGCATTGCTATAATCAATTTTAGAGATTACCAAGGAATGAATTAAAATGTTAAGTGATTTGGGGCATAACAATTTCGAAACTGAACGGATTTGACTAAGAATATTATAATGTCTGTCTCTCTCAATAGTGCAACCTCACCTTGAGTATTGTGTTCAGTTCTGGTCTCCTTATCTCAAGAAAGATATAGCAGCACTAGAAATAGTTCAAAGATAAGCGACCAAGATGATAAAAGGGATGGAACTCCCCTCGTATGAGGAAAGACTGAAAAGGTTAGGGCTCTTCAACTTGGAAAAGAGACAGCTAAGGGGAGATATGATTGCAGTGTATAAAATCCTGAGTGGTGTAGAACGGGTACAAGTGATCGATTTTTACGATTTGCAAAGACTAGGGGATACTCAATGAAGTTATAGAGTAATACTTTTAAAACCAATAGGAGGAAATATTTTTTCACTCAGAGAATAGTTAAGCTCTGGAATGGGTTGCCATAGGATGTGGTAAGAGCAGTTAGTGTAGCTGGTTTTAGAAAAGATTTGCACAAATTCCTGGAGGAAAAGACCATAGTAGGCTGTTGCAAGATTAAGTTGAAGACTTTCCTATTCATAGACGCTTTTGGTACATAACTGCCCTCATAAGGGCAACATACTCGTTGTTTTTCAGGTCAACCCTCTCCTTATTGTTCTTCCCTTATTTGTTCTTTCCTTTATTATTGTAGTTCTCCCCTTTCCCTCTTGTTGTTACTTCAGTTTGTCTGGTGTATGTATTTTGATTGGCCTCTGTGAAGATGGGATACCTTTCGTCTGACCCAGTAAAGCTATTCTTATGTTCTTAACCCAAAGCCTTTCTACAAAGCTTCCCATTGCCCAAAATTAGAAGGATAAAATATATAAATTTCAATTTGCAGTCCCCAATATCAGATACCTACTCCCCAACAGAGGAGGTTGGATTCTTATCCCCCCTCCCTTTCTGAAAAGCAAAGCTTAAATAATAAATCTTGCCCAAAAAACACACACATGAGCACAACAGTGCCAACAAAACCCAAACAAACTTAAAGTAGACTGCACATACATACATACATTAGAACAAAACCCCCACAAATAAAAGAAAACATACATCTCTCAAAGAGAGCCTGTATATTAGGTGATCAATCCATGTTCACGAACCACTTGCGGAAGGGTGTCGATCACATCTTTCAGCTCATCCTCTTTCACCAGTGAAGTATAGCTCCCTCTTCAGTTTTTTCTTCTGCAAGTGAACCAAGAAGAGGTGTTTTGATCTGTTCCGTTTGGATTTTATTATTTTGGGGTATTTTCACTGTGTTTTCAGGAGGCTTTGGTGCCAGAGAATCCCATATTTGGGGTACTCTGCCTGGGAGAGAACACAGACTTAGCATGAACAGACTGCAGCTTGCAGGGAAACCCACAAGTGTACCTGATTAGCCAGTCTGCTTTGTGTTACTTTGAGGCTCGGGGGTCCATTTCCCTGGGTGCCTGTTCAGCATATGATTAGAGGCTTGAGCGTAGGCTATGGAGCCCTTGTGTGAATTCCTTTGGCTTTCAGGGAGCTGGCTGCATTTTGTTCTCACCCCGTCACCAAATATTTCCAGATCTGGACTGTTCTACAAGGATTCAAGGCAGAAAGTTCTCTATACTTCAGTCAGGCTGAAGCAAAGCTGACACAGGCAAGCAGCAGCAGTATTGTGAGTATAGCCCATTATTGCCTATGGAGAAAATCATGGGGCAGGGGAGGGGGGATTAAATAAGTTTGAGTATAAGGATTTCTGGGGCCAGAGATAGGATCCCCCACTTCTAAAACTCCTTTCCCTGAGGGTTTTTTAAACTGTCAGGGGAACCTCTATGTGCCGTTTCTGGTGCAAATTTTCTGGCAGTGGCCATCTTGGATTTTAAGCTATCTTTTTTTTTCCATCTGCCTCAAACCCCCTCAGTGTGGCTCAGAATTGACTGTAATGGAATCCTCAGGCTGTTCTACCAATATATCATGCCAGTTTTGTATTTGACGGTCGGCCAAAATGTGTCCTTGTATTGCATGCCATGGTGTGTATGAGGGAGGGGCTGGGAACCTTGTGCTTAGCTGCCTCTGAGCCCACTAGGGCTGGTGAACTGCAGGGGGGCCGAGTGGTAGGGAGAAAATCTTTCCCGGAGTCCTCAAATAGCAAAGGCACAAAACCCAAGTGTGCAGAATCCAAGAGATGCTAGTCTGAGGTCCTTGGAGCCTCGTGTCCAAGGATTTACTCCAGAATTTGTGAATTTTCTGTGGAAAGCTTATTTGACGGGACCAGGATGCACTGTGCTGCCTGGGAGCATGCCAGTATTGGACTGGGGAGAGAGGGGGCTTCAGAATGAATGCACTTGTAGGTCAGCAAGGGGAGTTTAAACCATTGTTTTTCAACCTTTTTATACCCGTGGACCAGCAGAATTAAAAGAATTATTTTGTGGACCGGCAAACTACTAGGACTAAAATTTAAAAACCCCGTTTCCGCCCCATCTCCACAAGTTCGGTCACCTCAGTAACTATAGAAAAATAGACAAATATAGTGCAAAATATAGACAGCAGATATAAATTCTCAAAACTGACCCGTGTTGATCACTAAATTGAAAATAAAATCATTTCTCCTACCTTTGCTGTCTGGTGATTTCATGAGTCTCTGGTTGCGTTTCCTTCTGTCTGTGTATCCTTTCTTTCATTACTTTCTTTCTGCACTCAGGCCCAAGAATTGTCCCTTTCTATTCCTTCCCTCTTTCCTTCCTATGTCCTTAGTGCCCCCGGTGCCTCCTTCCCATGTCATTAGTGCCCTTTCCATTCTTTAGTGCCCCCAGTGCATCCTTCCCATGTCCTTAGTGCCCCCAGTGCATCCTTCCCATGTCTTTAGTGCCCCAATGCCTCCTTCCCATGTCCTTAGTGCCCCTTCCTGTCTTTAGTGCCCCCCCCCCCAGTGCCTCCTTCCCAAAAAAAACAAACCTCTCTTCCCTACTCTTGGCCCTGCACTCAGCCAGCCTAACTAAGTCCCCTGCTCCTTCCTCAGCTAACACTAATCCCCCCTGCTGCAGACTCTCACGTACCAACCATCTTGTCCTAACCCCGCCATGAATCCATCCTTCTGGCTCCTTCTCCTCCTACTCTGCTCATCTCTCTATACTTCCCTCTGTCTGAAACCTCCCTCTCCCAACCTACTCGACCCCGCAAACGCCAATGATATCTGCCCTGGCCTCAGAATCCCCACACTGATACGCACCAGAAATCCCCCTTTCAAGAAAAGTCAACCAAGACTCACTAAAGCTCCTGCCCTCTGCCAATCTCCCCAACACTGCCTCAGACTCTCTCACCCCAGTCCCGACACTTTATTGCAATGCCAGATCCGCATGCAGCAAGATCCAAATCTTGAAGGACCTTCTAGACGAGCTCGACCCTGGATTCCTGTGCATCACGGAATCATGGATCGCCAAAGACGATCTATTTACACAAAACGAACTCCTCCCCCACGGTTATCAAGGCCTCTTCTCCCCCAGATCCAATCGTAAAGGAGGCGGACTGGCACTCCTCTATAAATCTTTCTTTGACGTCCAGCTCCTCGAGAAGGGCACTCACACTTCTCTAGAATATATGCTTGCCTCAGTCAATGATGAACTCCGCACCCATCCACTGGGCAACCTGTTACTATACCGCCCACCTACCCCTTGGACCAACTCCTCCAATCTCGTCTTTGAGGCCATAACAAACACGTTCCTTAAATTTCAAAGATTACTGATCGTTGGTGATATTAACCTCCACCTTGACGACACCAACAGCAAGGACACGATTGAATTCAACAACTTCTTTACCTCTCTAGGTTTCCCCTCACCCACCCCCTCTCCAACCCACGAAAAAGGGCACACCACTTTCTAGACTTCACCACTTTCCTCGATCTTACCGCCTTCAAAACTTCAACCGACAACACTCGTTAGGAACAAGTCCCTTGGTCTGACCACTTCTTAGGAGCTACCTGCCTCCCCATTTTCATGTCTCACCTTGAAACCCCATCCCACCCCTCTCATTCCATAACCTTCTGCAAAAAAACTTCGAGCAATCTATTCTGGTCCAAATTCCTCAACCTACTCTCCTCCAACCCTAAGCCTACAGACTCCGAATCCTACTGGCGCAACTGGATCTCCCTCTCTGAATCCACCTACCACTCCCTTGCTCCAATATCCACTAAAACCATCTCCTACCCTCGAAAGGCCCCCTGGTACCTACCGCTTCACAGAGAACTGAAACAGAAATGTCGCGCTTTGGAGCGCAAATGGAAAAAATCCAAATCCCCCTCAGATAGACAGACCTGGAGGGTCAATATTAAACTTTACAATTCAACACTAAAAAAGCCAGGAAGAACGTCATTGGAGATAAGATCTCCAGATCCAACAACCAGATCAGTGTGCTGTTTAACATCTGGCGCTCCTTAACTACAAAAAAAGACCCATCCTTGCTCCCCTCGTCTCTATCAGCCGATGCAATGAAAAGGTTACCACCCTAAGATGCTCCTTCCCACCTACAGGCTCCTACAACTCCCTGGCCTTTACTGACCTCAACCCCACCATACCTGACTCCAATCCCATTCCAGCCGACAGATCCTGGACCGTCTTTGAGCTTGTTTCCGAATCGCAAGTCTCCAAACTCTGCCTCAAACTAAAAACTTGCAAGTGTACCTTGGATCCTTTCCCCTCCTATCTATTCGAGAATATCTCTACACAGGCCATCGCCTCCCTCACCAAACTTATAAACTCTGCCCTAACATCGGGCCTTTTCTCCTCCGATATGGGACATATTGCACTGACCCCTCTACTGAAAAAGACCAACCTTGACCCCTCCATACCATCAAATTACCGTCGAATAGCAAACATTCCCCTCCTAACCAAGTTGTTAGAATCTATTATATCCACTCAACTCTCCTCCTACCTAGAAAGATTCTCTATTCTCCTACCCCACCAATTCGGCTTCAGACCCAACCTCAGCATCGAATCCCTATTGGCCTCACTAATCTCTAAGGTGCAACAACTCCATTCTCGCAACAAATTCGCTGTTCTTCTACAATTCGACCTCTCCGCTGCTTTCGACGTCGTCCATCATGATATCCTAATCTTCCAACTCTTCGAAATAGGCATAAGCTCCACAGTCCTAGATTGGTTCTCGAAATTCCTACGCTCACGCTCCTACACCGTTAACATAAACGGTACCTCATCCTCCCCTGGAAGCCATTATGTGGAGTCCCGCAAGGCTCACCCCTCTCTCCTATCCTTTTCAACATCTACATATTCTCTCTGAAACTCCTTCATCTATCCCCCCTTCAAACTCTCTACACCTATGCTGACGACATCCTCATCCTCCTCGAGACCAACTCGAACCTCACTAACTTCGCTGAGAACATATCCGCATGTATAATGAACCTCCAATCCTGGGCCCAATCTGTACAAATGAAACTGAATGAATCCAAAACAAAATTACATTGGCTCGGCCCAATATTAGATCATTTACCCACCTTCATCCCACTATCTTCCAGCCCCACTCTTCAGCTTGAGTTTTCAAGCACAGTCCTAGGCATCATCATAGACTCCTCTCTCTCCTTCAATGATCACCTCAACTCATTGGTAAAAAAATGCTTCTTTAGCCTTCATACGCTGAGGAAAGTGAGATCCTGCTTTCATCATTCTCACTTCGCCGTCCTTGTTCAATCCACCATCCTCTCTAAACTGGATTACTGCAACTCCATCTATTTAAGTCTAACTAAGAAAAACCTCCATAGACTTCAGCTAATTCAGAATGCCGCGGCTAAGCTTATTTTCGCAAAAGGCAAGTTCGATCACATCTCCCCACTCCTGTCCAAGCTTCACTGGCTTCCAGTACACTCCAGAGTCCTCTTTAAATGTGCCTGCTTAGCCTTCAAGATCCTACATGGCATCCTTCCTCCCGTCATCCCACTCTTTTGGAACTCCTCAAACCCCAACTCCACCAGACCCTCCCAAAAACTGAAACTATCATTCCCCTCTACAAAAGGAATATCCTGCGCAGGAAAACTTGGAACATCTCTCCCCTTTAGAATCACAGAACTCTGGAACAACCTCACATCCCCACTCAGAAATTCAAGCTCCCTCCAATCCTTCTGCAAACACTTGAAAACTTGGCTTTTTTCAAAAATCTAATCACCTCCCGCTCTCTGGTACCCTTGTCCCTCTCTCTCTTCTTAGTTCCTCTCCTATAATCCTTCATTGTAGTTCATTTCTATCTTAACTCTGTAAACCGTGCCGAGCTCTACGCTCGCGGAGATGGCATGGTATACAAACCCAAGGTTTAGTTTAGTTTAGTGCCCCCAGTGCCTCCTTCCCATGTCTTTAGTGCCCCCAGTGCCTCCTTCCCATGTCCCTCTCACTGCCTTCACACTTTGTCCCACCCCCACCCCCGAAGCCAGCCTGCCTGCCTGTCTACCTCTCTCCCTCCCTTCCCAAAGCCAGCCTGCTTGCCTGCCTACCTCCTTCCCTCCCTGCCGCGCAAAAAAAAAAAAAAGCCTCCCTCCTTCCTTCCCCCAGGTCGGCTGCTATCTTACTGCCCTGCTGCTGTTACTGCTAAAGCCGATAACAAAGTCTTCTTTCCAGAACGTCCTCTCAGACATTAGAATTGACTTCGGAAAGAAGACTTCATGTCGGCTTTAGCAGCAGTAGCAGGGTGGTAAGATAGCAGCAGATTGGGGGAAAAGAAGGGAGGCTTTTTTTTTTTTTTTTGCGCGAGAGGCCCAAGAGAAGTACTTTGCAGTAATCTAAGCGTGAGGTGATGAGAGCAGGGACAAGGATTTTGGTAGTGTGTTCAGAGAGAAGAGGATGGATTTTGGTAATGTTATAGAGGAGGAAGCGACGGGATTTGGCGGTCTGTTGGATCTGAGCAGAGAAGGAGAGAGAGGAGTCAAAGATCACTTCAAGGTTGCGAGCCGACGAGACAGGGAGGAGGGTAGTGTTATCCACAGAGATAGAGAATGGTGAGGGGGGAGGCAGGTTTGGGGGGAAGATAAGGAGTTCAGTTTTAGCCATATTCAGTTTGAGATGGCAGCAAGACATCCAAGCAGCAATGTTCGGACAGGCAGGCTGAAATTCAGGCCTGAACTCCCGCAGAGATATCCGGCTTGGAGAGGTAGATCTGGGAGCCGTCAGCATAGAGGTGATATTGAAAACCATGAGAGGAGATCAGCATAGCAAGAGAGAGGATATATAAGGAAAAGAGGAAAGAGCCCAGGACAGAGCCTTGGGGTATGCCAATAGACAGCAGGATGGGGGCGGAGGTGGATCCACCGTAACATACCCTGAAGGTATGACGAGAGAGATAGGAAGAAAACCAGGAGAGAGCTGAACCCCGGAATCCCAGCGAGGACAACGTGTTGAGAAGGAGGTGGTGATCAACAACAGTGTTGAAGGCAGCAGACAAATCGAGAAGAATGAGGATAAAGTAGAGTCCATTGGATTTGGCCAGGAGCAGGTTGTTAGAGACTTTAGCAAGGGCAGTTTCCACAGAGTGGAGAGGGTGAAAGGCCGATTGAAGCGGGTCAAGAATATTATGAGAAGAAAAAAGTTAAAGCAACGGCGGTGAACAACACGTTTGAGTAGTTTGGATAGGAAGGGGAGGAGGGAAATAGGACAGTAGTTTGAAGGGGATGTAGGGTCTAGCGAGGGCTTTTTAAGGAGAGGCATAACTACAGCATGTTTTGAAGACATCAGGAACTGTAGCAGTGGAGAGCGAAAGGTTGAGGATGTGACAGATGGGAAGGATCACAGTAGGAAGCGATGGATCGGAGTAGGCAGGTAGGAATCGGATCAGAGGAACAGGTGGTGGGTTTGGAGGAGGAGAGAAGGTTAGCAGTTTCCTCTTCCGTAACTTCAGAAAAAGAAGAAAGGGTTGTTGAAGGGAGGTTGACAAGAGTGGACAGGCGGTGGGGGAAGCAACATTGTTGAGAATTCATGGTGGATCTTGTGAATCTTGTTGCGGAAGAACTCTTCCATCGTCTGAGGGGAGAGTGAAGAGGGATGGGAGGCAGGGGCACTTTGAGTAGAGAGTTGAGCGTGGCAAAGAGACGGCGTGGGTTGGCACTAAGAGAGTTAGTTAATCGGTTGTAGTAGTCCTGTTTGTCAAGCGAGAGAGTAGATTGGAAGGACATCAACATGAATTTGTAATGGACAAAGTCAGCAAGCGTGCTGGATTTAAGCCAAAGACATTCAGCAGCTCAGGCACAGGAGCGCAGGTAATGGATTGGGGGGGGGGGGTCAATGAGGGCTGGGGCTTGGCATGTTGTACAGGACGGGAAATGGAAGGGGCAAAAGTATTAATAGAAGATGAGAGAATGCAGTTATAGGAGAGGACAAGTTCATCGGCAGACTCGTTTGACATAGTAGTAGAAAGGAGAGATGAGACAGCGGTAGAGAGTGATGTCAGGGTCAATAGCCCGAAGGTTCCTAAATGTACGGGTAGTGATCAGTCGGGGTTGGGGAGGAGGGTGATGAGTTGTAAAGATTAACAGCTGATGGTTAGAGATGGTAAGGTTTGATGATAGAGCAGTTGGAGGAGAGGACGAGGTCAAGGCAATAGCCTTTGGTGAGTAGGGGCAGTGAAGCACAGCTGGAGGTCCTACAAGGATGTTAGAGCGTGAAACCTGGACATATAGGAGTCAGAAGGGTCATCCGCATGGATGTTGAAGTCGCCGAGAATAAGGGAGGGAGATGAGGGCACAAGAAAGGAGGAAAGCCAGGAGTCAAACTCAGTGAGGAAGGAGGAGAAGGATTTGTCAGGTGTTGGTAAATAACTACTACTCTGAGAGACAAGGGGGGTGAATAGACAGATGGAGTGAATGTCAAAGGAAGGAGAACAGTGAGATTGAGGCAGAAGGGGTTGATATTTACAAGATGGTGAGAATAAGAGTCCAACACTGCCTCCGTGACCATCCGGGCGAGGTGTGTGTGAGAAAGGGTACCCTCCATGACATAGGGCGGCAGCTGAAGCGGAGTCTTCAGGGCAGATCCAGGTTTTTGTTAGTGCTAGCAGGCGGAGCTTTTTAGAGGTCATGGATGAAGGTAAGTTTGTTGGATACGGAGCGGGCATTCCACAGGTTATATGAGAAGGGCATGGAGGAATGAGGGAGGAGGGCAACAGAAATCCTGGAGGATTCCAATTCCTTTTGTGGGATTGGGAGTAAAAGAGTGATCGTTTCTCTCGACCAGGGAGACAATCCATTGTTATGGTGACTGTTAAGTCAGCTACTGTCCCACATGTCATTATGGATGCACTCAGGAAGTTGAAATTGGAGCATCAGCAACCATCTGCTTCACAGTGCACAGTTGAGAACAGAACAAATGCTTAGACCACTTTTTTATTTTCCCTTGTGCCCCGACATCACCTTGCTCATCACTGAACAGTGGAATACTCCAGAAGGCTCCCTAAATGTGGCCAAAACAATGTCAAAATGTTACCCTCTATTTCCAGAATTTCAACAGCTGTTTAGTCAGCTGAAAGTGGATTGTACTGTGTCTCCAGTAACTTTAACTCCCTCTCTAGTGAGGGGGAATTGATGTTAGAGGATGTGCAAGATTGAAAGGTGGATGTGGTTCTTAAGAGGCAATGAAGCGCTAGCTACGGGGTCAAAGCGGCAATGACAGCCTCGTTTGTGGCATGTGTGTTCCACACCAGGTTACTGCGAAGTCTGGCCGATGAGGTCTGCTGGAGAGGGTGGATTATGTGGCAGAAATAACATTATTAGAGTCTTGTCTTGAGCATGGTGTTGGTGTATGCAGTTTCTGCCTGCCTCATTCTCTGGATGAGACAATAGGCAGGTGATTCAGCCTCCAATGCCACTTTAAGCAGACTGCCCTTCAAAGGGCAGATGCTATTTTGTAAGGGCCTTGTCGACCTTAAGGCCAGCATAGCAGATTGCCACCCCAAAACTCTGCCCGATATCAGACCTGGCTGACCCACTGGGGGAGGCAGAGGCAATTTTTCACTACATTCCAATCAATTCTATTTAGGTTCTTCCTCTCAGAGATCTTATTGGGTCCAGACGATGGCTTGGCATCTCTAGACGGCAACAGCCCTCAGAGTCTCGCATCATCTCAACCTCCAAGAAATCACAATGATGCCAGGTCGACTGATGTTCTTTTGCACATTGACGGGAGACTTGAAATTCTGGAGAGAGTGGGAGCAAGTTTTCTCAGACCACTGAGTTCTAGATATTTTCCAAGAGGATTGAAAGGGATTGAGTTTTATCGTCGTCCTTCAGATCTATTTATCGACTCTGGCCAGCCGTAAAAAGAAGCAAGAATTCAAGCGACGGTGCAAAAGCTATTGGATAATCTAGCTATAGAACAGTTTCTGAGGAAGAATTGTGCTCTGGCAGAAGCTCCATATACTTCATAATGCCTAAGAAAGGCACCGAAGATTGGAGACCAATCCTGGACCTAAAGTTTGTAAATGCGGTGCTCATAGTGTCATACTTCCACATGGAGATGGCTCAGTCCAACATTGCAGTGATGGCTCCGGGGAAATTTCTGGTCTCCCTAAATATGACTGATGTGTACCTTCATATTCCCATTTTACTGGAGCACAGGAAATACTTGAGATTTCATGTTGAACAATATTCTCAGTTTGCAGCCCTATCTTTTGCTCTGGCAACGGCCCTACATACCTTCACCAAAGTGATGATAGTGATCATAGCTCAAAGCCACAGTATGGGAATGCAGGTATTCTCATACTTGGATGATTGTCTGGTCAGAGCCCTGTCAAAGTCAGAGGGCAAGCAGGCACTGCAACAAGTTATGGATCTCCTTCAGGATCTGGGCTTGATTATCAATTTCAAGTAGTCATCTGGAGCTGACCCAATGCCAGGAGTATCTTGGGGTCTGCTTTGATACAATGACAGGCTACATCTTTCTTCCCGAGCCATGCAAACAGAAGCTCAGGAAGCAGATTTTGGATCTCTCTAAGTGATTCTGAATCCCACGGCCTGGCATTACCTTCAGGTACTGGGCTCAGTGACAGCCACCCTGGAGGTAGTTCCTTCGGCAAGGGCGCATGTGTGCCCTCTACAGGATGTTCTGCTATCCAGGTGGTCACTGCAAATGTATTCCTTGGATCGGCAACTTCCCTGGACAGTGAATGCGAGGAACAGCTTGCATTGGTGGCTCCAAGTGGATATCTTATTGATGGGCTTATTTCTTCAAAACTCCTCAAGGGTGACCCTAACGACTGCCCATTATGGCAGTCATCCAGTACAGGGTCAATGGACTATCGCCTGACAATCTGAGCCATTCACCTAGCGCTTAGTGCGTTGGATCATTACCTAGAAGGAAAGGCAGTCCGAATATTTTCAGACCATGCCATTGTGGTAGCTTACATGAATAGATAGGGGCACCGGACTTGCTCCTTTATGTCTGGAAACTCAGATGATGTTCCATTGGGTGGAAGCCCATCTTCAGGTGCCCTCAGCAGCAGACATAGCATGATTGGAAAACGTACAGGCTGACTTTCTCAGCTGTCAGACTCTAGACCCAGGGGAGCTGTCCCTGTCTCAAAGAGCATTCAGCCTCATTGTGCAATTCTGGGGAATGCCAAAGATGGACCTGAAGGCATCAGCCAAGAACGCAAAGGTAAATGTTTTTTGCAGCTAAAAAGGCAATCTGGGTAGCGTAGGGTTGGATACATTGGTTCAACCCTGGCCAGAAGAAAGGCTTCTGCAGAATCACGTCTCACCAGGGACTTGTGATCTTGGTATCCCCAGACCGGCTTCACTGACATTGGTATGCAGATATTGTGCATCTTCAGTGAGACAGATGCCTCAAGCTACCAGTGCATGCAGGTATTCTCAGAGTCCAGTTCCCATGGAGAAATCAGATCACTTTGGTCTTAGGCATGGTTTTTGACCGCATGGACTTAATCTTCAAGGACTATTCTGAGGTAGTTCTTGCTACTCTTTCAAGCAAAGAAGCAATCAATGTTTGTGGCCTACACTTAAGGCCTTGGAAGGGTTTCTAGCTCTGTTGCTCCAAAGATCAGGTTGAGCCTTTCACAGCACCAATTCCTGTGATCCTGGCATTTCTTAAAGTCAGATTAGAAAAGGGTCTATCAGTGGCATCTCTCAAGATCTAGGTGGTGGGCCTCTTGTGCTTCTGAGCTTGTGTGGAAAAACAATCTCTGGCATCTCATCCTAATGCGACTTGATTCTTGAAGGGAGTGCTGAGGTTGTGACCTCATGTATGCCAGCCTTTTCCATATTATAATCTTAATATCGCTCTGAAAGGCATGTCCAAGCCTCTATACGATCCTTTCCACGAAGCTTTCTCATCTGGACCTCACGATAAAGACGATATTCCTGGTGGCAATAATCTCCTTAAGACGAATATTGGAATCGCAGGCTCTTTCTTGCAGAGAGCCCTTCCTAAGGATCTCAGAGGCTGTGATTTCCTTGCACGTGGTACCTTCTTTCCTTCCGAAGGTTGTGTCAGCTTTTCATGTCAATTGAGAGGTTCATTTAACTACTTTTTTATCCTACGGGTTTGAACAAGCAAGATGATATATTGCAGAAGCTAGATGTATAGGTTTTACTATACTACCTGGAAAGGACAAATGAGTCTCACCTTTCTGGCCATCTTTTTGTGCTGACTAATCAGTCCAGACTAGGCAGACAAACTTCCAAGGCTTCAATCTCTAGATGGATTTGCATGGCAATTTGTTGGCATACATTGGCTGTGGCAAACAGCCACCTTTTCTGTCAAAGCTCATTTGACAAAAAGTGTGGTATCTTCATGGGCAGAGTCTCAGGTAGTTCTGCCCAAAAAGATCTGTAGAGTAGCTACTTAGTCTACTCTCCATACCTTTACAAAGTTCTTCAGAGTAGACCTGGTGGCATGAGAGGACACTACTTTTGAGTCCTCGATCTTGTGGGCAGACTCATCTGTCTCTCCTTAGATGTTTGGCAGTGCTTTAGTACATCACCTAATCTATGAACTCCTGTGTATATGTAACAGAATGAAAGATTAGGTTCTTACCTGGATAATCTTATTTCTGTTAATATAGACAGGAGTCCTTACAGCCCGCCATGTGCATTCTGCAGTTCATCTGCTTTCTGCCTCTGACAACTCTATGGTTTGGAACTGGAGTTCTTCGCCTGTCAGTTGGATGAACATGTATGATTAACTTACTACCGTATTTTCACGCATATAACGCGCGCGTTATACGCGTTTTTACCTACCGCGCATACCCCTCGCGCGTTATATGCGTGAGCGCGGTATACAAAAGTTTTAAAACATAGTTCCCACCCCGCCCGACGCCCAATTCACCCCCCCAGCAGGACCGCTCGCACCCCCACCCCGAACGACCGCTCGCACGCGCTCCCACCCGCACCCGCATCCACGATCGGAGCAAGAGGGAGCCCAAGCCCTCTTGCCCGGCCGACTCCCCGACGTCCGATACATCCCCCCCCCCCCGGCAGGACCACTCGACCCCCACCCCGAAGGACCGCCGACTTCCCGACAATATCGGGCCAGAAGGGAGCCCAAACCCTCCTGGCCACGGAGACCCCCTAACCCCACCCCGCACTACATTACGGGCAGGAGGGATCCCAGGCCCTCCTGCCCTCGACGCAAACCCCCCTCCCCCCCAACGACCGCCCCCCCCAAGAACCTCCGACCGCCCCCCCAGCCGACCCGCGATCCCCCTGGCGACCCCTACGACCCCCCCACCCCCCTTCCCCGTACCTTTGGTAGTTGGCCGGACAGACGGGAGCCAAACCCGCCTGTCCGGCAGGCAGCCAACGAAGAAATGAGGCCGGATTGGCCCATCCATCCTAAAGCTCCGCCTACTGGTGGGGCCTAAGGCGCGTGGGCCAATCAGAATAGGCCCTGGAGCCTTAGGTCCCACCTGGGGGCGCGGCCTGAGGCACATGGGCCCAACCCGACCATGTGCCTCAGGCCGCGCCCCCAGGTGGGACCTAAGGCTCCAGGGCCTATTCTGATTGGCCCACGCGCCTTAGGCCCCACCAGTAGGCGGAGCTTTAGGATGGATGGGCCAATCCGGCCTCATTTCTTCGTTGGCTGCCTGCCGGACAGGCGGGTTTGGCTCCCGTCTGTCCGGCCAACTACCAAAGGTATGGGGAAGGGGGGTGGGGGGGTCGCCAGGGGGGGTCGCGGGTCGGCTGGGGGGGCGGTCGGAGGTTCTTGGGGGGGGGGGGGGCGGGGGGGGGGGGGGGGTTTGCGTCGAGGGCAGGAGGGCCTGGGATCCCTCCTGCCCGTAATGTAGTGCGGGGTGGGGTTAGGGGGTCGCCGTGGCCAGGAGGGTTTGGGCTCCCTTCTGGCCCAACTACCAAAGGTACGGGGAAGGGGGTGGGGGGGTCGTGGGGGTCGCCAGGGGGGTCGCGGGTCGGCTGGGGGGGCGGTCGGAGGTTCTTGTGGGGGGCGGTCGTTGGGGGGAGGGGGGTTTGCGTCGAGGACAGGAGGGCCTGGGATCCCTCCTGGCCGTAATGTAGTGCGGGGTGGGGTTAGGGGGTCGCCGTGGCCAGGAGGATTTGGGCTCCCTCCTGGCCCGATATTGTTGGGGAGTCGGCGGTCCTTCGGGGGGAGGGATGTATCGGACGTCGGGGGGGGGGGGCATCAGGCTTTCAGGATGGGGACAGACCTTCAAGGGGGGACAGTGCACGGAAGTCAGGGGGGGTGAACGGAGAGTCGGGACAGCGCACGGAAAGTCAGGGCGGGCGAAAGGAGCGTCGGGCAGCATGCGCGGTATACCCGTGAGCGCGGTATACCAAAGTTTTTGTACATATCATCGTGATTTCTGCGCGCTATACCCGTGTGCGCGTTTTATACGGGTGCGCGTTATTTGCGTGAAAATACGGTAATTAAGTTATTGAGCTTTGAAGTTCCTTATATGTTAGTGCTAGTTGCACACAACATATTGATTCATTGATGTACCTATATTGGAAGTTCATAACATATGACATACCGCAGTACCTTTCAGTTCTAAATGGTTTACAAAGGAAATCTAAGAAGAACTGTACTTGCACAGTGAATTATAAACTTATTTAGAAAATTTATCAAATAAGTTTTCAACATCTTTCTAAAAACTTGATAAGAACTAGAACATAAGCATCGCCTCTGCCGAGTGAGACCATAGGTCCATCGTGCCCAGCAGTCCGCTCCCGCGGCGGACCCCCCAGGTCAATGACCTGTAAGTGATCCTTTACTAAGACATTTTATCCTGTATAGTACCCCTCTAATTATACCCTTCAATCCCCTTTTCCTTCAGGAACTCATCCAATCCCTTTTTGAAACCCAAAATCGTACTCTGCTGTACTACCTCCTCTGGAAGCGCATTCCAGGTATCCACTACCCTCTGAGTGAAGAACTTCCTAGCATTTGTTCTGAATCTGTCTCCCTTCAATTTTTTTGAGTGCCCTCTTGCTGAAACTTTTGTCCCAAGAACCCACCTGATAAGCTATGAAAAAATTGTTTGTAAATTTAGTAAGTTTACATAATGTTGGCTTTTTGTCTGGGAATTTAAAATGATTGATGAGATAAGTTGGCATAAGGCCATACAATATAATAAACACAGCCCATTTTAAAAAGTATCCTTGCTTCTATGGGGAGCCAATGTAACATCCGATAATTGTCACATTATCAGACTTTTTCTCAAGTTAAAGATACATTTAACTGCTGTATTCTGAACAAGCTGTAGTCTATTAATATCCTTCTTGTAAGAAACTAAATAGAAACATAGAAACATGATGGCAGATAAAGACCAAATGTCTCATTTAGTCTGCCCATCCGTAGTAACCATTATCTCTTTCTCTCTCCGAGAGATTCCACTTGCCTATCCCAGGCCATCTTTAATTCAGACACAGTCTCTGTCTCCAGCACCTCTTTCGGGAGATTGTTCCATGCATCTACCACACTTTCTGTAAAAAAAAGTATTTCCTTAGATTATGCTGGAGCCTATCACCTCTTAACTTCATCCTATGCCCTCTCATTGCAGTTTCCTTTCAAATGAAAGAAACTCGACTCATGTGCATTTACATTATGTAGGTATTTAAATGTTTCTCAAGAACCACAAAGTAGTAACAAAAAAAACCCAAAAGGCTTCAGCAATGTTACTCACCAGCAGTGGGTTAAACCATAAAGATCTACATTCATAGAAAACGGGTGGAGAAAAAGCCTCAAGGCATATGTATCATAAATCACTTTGGTGTGCATTAGGAAACACAATTTATTAAATGAAACCATCTCAATCAAAACATGTTTTTCTTTCTTATGCAGGTAGAAAACTTGCTGATTAGTAACCAAGGAACTATAAAGCTCTGTGATTTTGGCAGTGCTACTACGATAGCATACTATCCTGACTATAGCTGGTCTGCACAAAAGAGAGCAACTGTTGAGGATGAGGTAAGACATTTTGGGCCTGATTCTAGAAATGACGCCTACCACAGTAAGCACCTGTAAAACAGGCACCTACAGCATGTCAATAACTAGTAGGCGCCATATTTTCTTCTACAGACACCTTAAATGTAGGCCAGCATTTTGCAGGCCTATGTTTAAGGTGTCCAACTCGTGCCTAGGCTAGCCTACGGATTCCTAAGGCCACTTCCAAGGTAAACCACGCCTACACTGACCTTAGGCACCCATAGGTGTGCCTAGACGTCTCCATATGTGCACAAACAAGGCCTACATTGTAGGTGTCCTTCACTCCATTGACTTTTCTTTTTTTTAAAAGTGCATCCTGATTAGTTCATGGGCCCAGTAGGCAGTTGCCTAGGGCCCAAACTTGTCAGGGAGGCTTGCTGAAAGAGGGCAAACAGATGACTAAGCAATTTTTTTTTTTCCCATACGGTGACGGGCCCTCCCCCCGGCATCGACAGCAACTTCAGGAAAGTAAGATCGGCAACACGGCGTGCACCCCCCCTGGCATCGGCGGCAACCGTTATTTTGCAGCTTCCTGTTTCTGCCTGGGCAGTTTGCATCAGAGGGAAGCTCTGGCTGAGCAGCAGCACCGCTTGCAAGATAACGGTTGCCATTGCCGATCTTACTTGATGCCTTTGATGCCTGGGCCCTGGGCCCCGAGCCCATCGCCGTTTGAAAAAATAAAAATAAATCGGAAAGGTGAGTAAGTGTTGTAGTGGTGACCTGCGAAGGTGAGGGGTAGGGAGGGAGATGGGGCTGGGGTGGAGGGAGACAGAAGGTGGCAGTCGGGCAGATGATGGAAGTGGGGAAATCTTAAGGGAGAGAGTGAAGAGGGCAGATGATGGAAGTGGGGAGAATGGAGAGAGAGAAGAGGGCAAATGGATGTCAGTTGAGACGAGAGGGGAGAACAAATGCTGAATGGAAGAACACATACTGAATGGAGAAAATGCTGAATGGAGAAACAGAACACATACTGAATGGAAATACATATTGGATGGAAAGAGGGGATAAAGAAATAGGGCATATGGTTGGGGGGAAAGAAGATAGAGTTAGTGAGATAGTGGAGGGGTGAAGGAAAGGGATGGCAAGCTGTGAGTAGACAGTGAAAAGAGGAAAACTGAAGACTGAAGAGTAAGAAAGAATTTAATTTAGATGGAGGCAGAAAATAGAGAAGGAAGACCAGAGAAGGATAGGGAAGAGAGAGGAGAAAGAGATGCCAAAGAACATGGAAGGAGACAGAGATATCAGATCTGAGTGGAGGAAATGAGAAGACAGAGATGCTAAAAACCACATGGGGGAGGGAAAGAGAGATGCCAGACAATGAGGGGAACAGAGAAGATGATGGATGCCAGAGTGATGGAAGGGAGAGGCAGACAGTTTATGGAAGAGGCATAGAAAGAGAAATCAGACAGTGGATGGAAGAGGCAGAGAGAGGTCAGACAGTGGATGGAAGGAAGAGAATGATAAGAAAATGAGGAAAGCAGAAACCAGACAACAAAGGTAGAAAAAAAATTATATTTGGTTTATTTATTTATTTCTATTTGCTTTAGGATAAAATATTATTGCAACTATGTTGATAATCGTTTTTAATAGAAAATGGAAATAAGGTGATCCTGTTTATTTGAATAATTTTAATACATTTTTTTATTAATTCAGAGACCATAACTCCTTTCCTCAGGTCAGGACAGGGATACTGTAACAGCAGTATAGTTTACTGACCTGAAGAAAGAGGTTTTAACCTCTGAAAGCTAATTGAGAAATGTATTAGTCCAATAAAATGACGGCTACTACATTTTCTTCCCGACATGCCCCATGCCTCCTACCCAAACGCAAAATATAAAGCCCTGCCAGTTGAAGATCTCTTTCTCTAGGAAAGAAGGGGGGGATTTGTTCAGAGATGTTTGGAGGTTGCATAGAAGAAAAACTATGCACTGGTTTGGTAATCTTTTTTGTTTGTTTTTAATTTTAAAATAAAAGAAATAAAGTGGAAATAAGGAAGTAAATAAGAAAATGGGGGTGGTGCCGGACATGATGGGGGCAGGGGTCCCAGTGGATTTGTGTAGCTAGGGGGGCACTCAACAAATTAGTCCTACCCAGGATATGAAGCCTACAGCCACTTTTTAGAATCAGGCTATTTATGTTTAAGTCCTAACTTTACTTTTTGAGAGGGTTCAGAGGAGAGCGACACGTCTGATAAAAGGTATGGAAAACCTGTCATACGCTGAAAGATTGGAGAAGCTGGGTCTCTTTTCCCTGGAGAAGAGGAGACTTAGAGGGGATATGATAGAGACTTATAAGATCATGATGGGCATAGAGAGAGTTGAGAGGGACAGATTCTTCAAACTTTCAAAATATAAAAGAACAAGAGGCCACTCGGAAAAGTTGTTAGGGGACAGATTCAAAACAAATACTAGGATGTTCTTTTTTACCCAACGTGTGGTGGACACCTGGAATGCGCTTCCAGAAGATGTTATAGGACAGAGTACGGTAATGGGGTTTAAGAAGGGATTGGACAATTTCCTACTGGAAAAGGGGATAGAGGGGTATAGATAGAGGATTACTGCACAGGTCCTGGACCTGTTGGGCCACCGCGTGAGCGGACTGCTGGGCAAGATGGACCTCGGGTCTGACCCAGCAGAGGCATTTCTTATGTTCTTATGTTTTTCTCCAGCAACTTGCCTTAATATCTTTTAAACCTCAGAATATTGGGCATATTTCCGCATCCTTTTTGTTCCTGTTTGTTTCATGATAGTCTCTCGGAGCATCACATTGTGTTCATACTATGTAAAGTGTAAACAGCCTTTCCCTATTTCCCAATTTTGATAGGGGTAGCTTCTAAAACAATTCTATAATCATTTTTCACAGTTTCTGAGGATATAGATGAGGTCCCCCACCTCCCCAGCCCCCAAATTGCTAATATTTTAAATTTTTTGTCTTTTTGCTGTTTTTGGCACAAATTAGTGACTGCGGCCTTCTTGGATTTTAAAAATCAATCTTTTTTCTAACTTTTATTTCTGCCTCAAAACCCCTTGATTTGGCACAAAATCATTTGGGATGGACTACCCAGCCCCTAATCTGTTGAATGTTGACTGATTGCACCGGATTGGTGCTGGATCAGTGATTGTGTACTGCATGTGGTAGCGTGGTGGAGGAGGGTGCGGGAGCTTTGGACTTTACTTCCTCTGAGTAATCTTGGGCTGGGGAGATGGCCTGGGTCTGTGCCTTTCAAAGAAAATCTCATCCAGAGGTCATCCTGGAGTCTGGTGCAAAAAGCCTGTGTTCTGAAACTGGAGACTCTTGCCCCGGCACATGTACCTCGTCAGAGCCCTATCATGTTTGCGGATTGGGCCTTTTCACCGAATTAAGAACATAAGAATAGCCTTACTGGGTCACGGTGGCCAATCCAGGTCACTAGTACCTGGCCAAAACCCAAGGAGTAGCAATATTCCACTCTACCGATCCAGGGCAAGCAATGGCTTCCCCCATGTCTTTCTCATTAATAGACTATGGACTTTTCCTCCAGAAACTTGTCCAAACCTTTCTTAAAACCAGCTATGCTATCCATACTTACCACATCCTCTGGCAACGCGTTCCAGAGCTTAACTATTCTATGAGTGAAAAATAAATTCCTCCTATTGGTTTTAAAAGTATCTCCCTGTAACTTTGAGTGTCCCCTAGTCTTTGTAATTTTTGATGGAGTGAAAAATCGATCCACTTATACCTGTTCTACTCCACTCCGGATTTTGTAGACTTCAATCATATCTTCCCTCAGCCGTCTCTTTTCCAAGCTGCCCTAACCGTTCCAAGATCCCTAACCGTTTTAGTCTTTCCTCATACGAGAGGAGTTCCATCCCCTTTACCAATGTCTACATCTACTTTGAATGGGTATGACTAGTATTCCACAATTGTTCCAATTTTTTGGAAGTCACAGAATCAATTTTCAAATTCTTAGATAACAGAACAGGTTTCTGTCACATACTTCTTGTTCTGAAAAACAAAATTTGGATATTGTCCCAGATAGTCCTGAGTATTAGGAAAATGATCAAAAGTGTTGTTTGCAAGGTTAGTCATCATTAGCTCAAATTTGCTCTTGTAGGATGAAACTGTACTCATCATCTCGCCAATGCATTTGTTTTTACCTTGTTGTTCAAGGTTCATATCACTTAGTTTGCCTGTAAAGTCAGCGAGAAATGCCAGATCACATAACCATTCCTCATCTTCCAACTCTGCTTGGTCATCTCCACTCTCCTTCAAAAAACTTCTTATTTAATTCAGTAAATCACAAAATCTCTGCAGAAATTTGTGCCTACTTAGCCACCTTACATCTGTGTTTAAAATGATTTCCACTGCCCCTTCATCAAGAGTAAGATTGAAAAGCCATCTTTGAAGTGATCTTCCATGAACTGAATTTACAATTTTGAAAGTGATGGCCATGACAGTTTTTATATTGAGTCTCTTGCTTGCCTAAACTTGCTGGTGAATGATGCAGTGGTAAGAAAGGAAATCTGGGATGTCGTCATTCTGTCTACAGAAGGCTATGAAACCTTTAACCTCACCTGTCATTGCTCTTGCTCCATCAGTAGTAATGGAAACAAGTCTATGCAATGGAAGATTATACTTTGACACAAAAGAATGGAAAGAACTGAATATTTCCTGACTGGTAGTTCTCCCTTTTAAATAAATCATTCCAAGTAGCTCTTCTTTAACACTGAAGTCTTCAAAAATCATCCAGTTGAAGTGAGAAAGCAACTCAATTTGAAATTTCCTCCAATAATTGTTCAGATGTGTCTCCACACATCTTTTCTATTCAAATCACGACGGTGCTTCTTGACAATTGTACATCTTGAATAGCAGCTATGATCTCTTTCTTATTTTTAAATCCTTCAAAAAGATTGTCAGCTGCTTCAAGAAAACAATCTTTTACAAATTCCCCTTAAGTTAAAGGTTTACATTTCTTTGCGCTCAGGTTGCTGACCTTGAAGGATGCTATGGTTGCATTGACCGAGTAGCCAATTTCGATTTAAGTTCTTTGAGCTTCAATTTACAAATTTCACTTTTGGGTGGAAAATCAGCATCAAACTTATTGCTATGCAGAGCCTTATAATGACGCTCCAGAATGCCCTTTTTGGGCAAGGATACTGGGACATTAACAAATTAGACAGCAACACTTGTCTTTCACCATGATGAATAAGTAGTACATTTCCAATTCATCATGAAAGTGGTAGGTTTTGCTCTTCTTTGGAACACTCATCTTCGTTATACTGGGGTGACTGGATGTAAGAAGGCAAAATCTGCTAAATTAGTATAAACACTGGCTGAATCTGATCCAAAACTGTCACTGTCTCAAAGTATTAAAGATCAAGAGAAACTGAAGACCTCTGGATGATGTGCAATACAAGGACTGGAGATGCCAAAACCACACATGCCGTTCTAAAAGTAAAAATAAGAATTTATCATACTGGCACCAATAATTAAATACCAACAAGTAATTATTTAAAAAACTCAAAATACCTGTCCAGCAAACCAGATAAAATCAAATACCGCCAAACAAGTTCAAATACCACCACACGCGATCTAATAAATTCTGTACACCGTGTAGAATCAACGCAAAGGCTAGGCAAAATAAAATTGCAGAGGCAAGCAAAAGTCATAGTGGTTTGAACCAATTTGAAGGCAAGGCATAGGCAAATTAGAACAAAACTGGAAAAATCCGCCAAAATCACCAAATTCTTGACACTTTATTGTGTCTGCCCAAAAACGTTTAATGAAAGCGAACTATAAAGCAACCAACGACCAGCACACAACACAACAAATACGGTAAGTGCATTCAGGTAAAGCCCGGGCGAATGGATATCGCCTGGTATATAACATACTTCTAAGGGTTGTTGGGGCGGGGGCAGGAATGAGTGATTCTGAGAGGCAAGAGACCAGATATGATGCTAGGCCTGGTGTATCGTCGTAGGGCACGGACAGTGGCCCCCTGGGGTACACACAAACTATTGGCACAAAAACAACAAGCGCCCCTAATACACCCGCAGACAGGGAAAAAAGACAGGCAAAGGATCATCAGCAGCTGCAAGCCCTCGGCAGACAACCTGCCGGCACAAGCTCTATCCTAGCAATGGGGCGAGGAGCTCGAGAGATGGAGCTAAGTGGGGCTGGCAATTTATCTCTGACCCCTCCGCGATCTACAGATAGATTGCAATCTACCTGTTGGACATGTGTGCCTTAGATTATAATCGGCATGAGGATTGTTTCAAAGTGCCATTACACAAACTCATGAAGGAAGCCCTTTTTAAGAAATAGGAGACCCCATTACCTGTCCTAGTAGCTTAATGTAAATTGGACACTTTATACAGAATATAGTTTTGTGCTGGATTTGACAGGCCTCAACTACAACATAATTCTCTAGTACAGTGTTCTTCAACCGCCGGTTCGTGGACTGGTGCCGGTCTGCAGAAATTTTCTACCGGTCCACAGGGCTGACACCTCCATCGGGCCCAAGACAGTGTTCTGCAGCCGCCGGTCCACGGTGCGATCAATGTGGCGTCTTCGGGCCGGCTCCCTTAGTGCTTCAGTGCACAAAGCCATGGGAAGAGGCTCCTACACGCGTCCTGTGCCTGAACTGGAAGCCTTCTCTCTGACATTGCAACATCAGAGGGAAGGCTTCCAGATGAGGCGCGGAACACACACGAGGAGCCGCTACCCACAGCTTTGTGCAATGCAGCACTCAGGGAGCCGGCCTGAAGACGCCGCGTTGACCGCACCGTGGACCGGCCCGAAGATAACACCAGGGGGCAGGCCAGAAGGCAAGGCACAGCATGGAGGGAGGGAGAAAACAATGGTAGGGGGAATGATTTTATTTTTCAATTTAGTGATTGGTTTACATCTGCTATCTGATCAGGAAGAAATGCATTTGTTTCTTTCCCTCTGGGTTTGTACTGCGTGCAGAGTCTTGTATCTTAGGTTTGTTTGTAAATATTAGTACTTTCAGTTTTTGGTCCTGCATTTGTATGGGGTTATCTGTTTTCTGGTAGGAATGAATGTTGAAAAGCATACAGTGTGCTTTGAGTATTTTAATTTTGTGGTTAACCATTATGGGCTCCTTTTACAAAGCCGCGCTAAATTGCCACACACGCTAGCCGCTACTGCCTCCTTTTGAGCAGGCAGTAGATTTCTGGCTAGCGTGTGCTAATCCGGTGCGTGCATTAAAATCACTAGCATTACTTTGTAAAAGGAGCCCTATGTGTTGTTAATATGATTATATTGTGTGTGTGTGTGTGTATATATATGAAAAATGAATGGAAAAAATGTTACAATTAGTACTATTACATTCAGTACCTTGAATGTTTCGATCATGATCCCTCTCATCTCCTCTGTTTGAAGGAGAAAAGATTATCCGCTGGGGAGAATCAACTGCCTGCTTTCTTTTTAAAAACAAGCAGAGGGACCAGCCACCACTATCGGGAGTCCATCAACCCGATCCTGCCGGGTGTCTGAGCTCCCCCCCCCCCCCCCCCCCCCCCCGCAGTCCGTTGGGGAGAATCAACTGCCTGCTTTCTTTTAAAAACAAGCAGAGGGACCAGCCACCACTATCGGGAGCCCATCAACCCGATCCTGCCGGGTGTCTGAGCTCCGCCCCCCCCCCCGCAGTCCGCTGGGGAAAATCAACTGCCTGCTTTCTTTTAAAAACAAGCAGAGGAATCAGCCACCACTATCGGGAGACCATCGACCCGATCCTGCCGAGTATCTGTGCTCCGCCCAATAACTACCTGCTTTTTATTTCCAAGCAGCGGGATCAGCCATCGCCACTACAGAGAGCCCATCGACCCGATCCTGCGATTAAGAACTGCCTGCCTGCATATGTAACTGCTAGGCATATGTTACCATCAGAGTCATACAATTGCTAGATGAAAATTTAACCACTAGATGTATGTGTAATTGGTGTAGTCTTGAATTAGGACTACTTAGGAATTTTTGAGGCATATGTTAATCATTAGAGACACAAATAGCTGTTAAATGCATGAGTAACTGATAGCTGCATGTGTAATTACTAGAGACTTGTCGTAGAACTGCTTAAGATCTATATCCCTTTGGACCACCTTCAAACCCTACACCAATCCAGTCAACAACCATACAAACAATAACTCAAGAATTTACAGGGAAACCATTACACTTTTGTGCTAGGAAGAAATACCATATCCTGCAAACATGAATCTCCTCCTGATTTTCCTGATCTGTGTGCTAATTGGTAACATCAAAGATGTTAACTCCCTCCACCCACAATCACAATCAATCAACTACCCGGATCTCTCACTTTTACACATCTCTATTCCACAAGAAAGCATAACAAATCACATTATTGCTATCTCAAATAAAAGAAGACACCAACGAACCCTTAAAAAAAGAATAAGGCAAGTAAAACCCATCAAAACCAATACCGCTACCAAATTTATCACACCCACATCTGTCCCCTGTGCATACCTTAATACTAGATCTGTCAGGAATAAAGCCTTCCTAATTAATGATTGGATCATTAACAAGCAAATAGCCTGCCTTTTGCTAACTGAAACATGGTTACTATCGGAAGATGATCCAATAATAATTGACCTCCTACCAGACAATTTTAAAATCCTTACGCTAAACCGCGTGGTTAAAAAAGGAGGAGATGGATTTGAGTTCAAACTATTAGATTCCAAAATGAGCGACCAACTAGAAATTCTAGCCTGTAAAATTAGCAACCGTCATCTAGAAGAATCCCTATCATGCATATTATTCTATGTCCCACCAAAAAGCTGGCCAAAAGCCAAAGAAGACTTCTGTGCATTTGTCCTAAACAATTCACTCGATTCTTCTTACAGTATCATCGCAGGAGACATAAACTTACACCTAGATGAAGAGGACAATACAAACGCGAAAGAGTTTAAAAACTTTCTATCCCTACTCAATTACAACCTCCCTCTACCCACACAAACACATGAAAAAGGCCATCAGTTAGATATGGTAGCCATGTCCACAAAATCCCAAACCCTGCCATCTCTATACGTAAAGGCACCTGGTGTCATGATATCTGGTCTGATCATTTTACTTATTATTTCAAGCTAATCTGGTCTTATTCTAAATCTAAAACACGCCCAATAATAAAAAGAGAACATCACACCAGAGGCTATATTAATCCAATAGATTTCTGGTCACAATATGAATTGCAATCAGAGATAGAAGAAGGAATCAATTTCTGGGATCACCCCTATACGCAATAGCAAAAGCAATGCAAATAAATATAACAAATGGTTTGACACCGAACTTCTAAAACTGAAACAACTAGCTAGACAACTAGAAAGAACTTGGAAAAATACAGGAGAACTAACAGACCGTAACAAATGGAGAGCTAACATAAAAATCTACAAACAAATGATAAAAGACAAACGTAAAGCATTCTACTCAATTAAAATCAACTCATCTTGTAATTGTTCACAAGGAATCAAATACAAAAGAGCTATTCAACCTGATCACAAATTTATTTGACACTGCTCGCTACACCACACCCACACACAACTATAAGTTACCCTCTGCAAATGACTTAGCACTACACTTTGATTCGAAAATTAAAAACCTTAGAATTCATTGTTCAACAAACGACCCTAGTGATCATCCGATACCTATCACCCAAGGAAATGATACACCGGCAGACATGATCTGGAGCTCCTTTCAAGATTTAGAGTGGAACAATTACAACAGACTATATAACAAATACTCTAAATCCTATTGCGTTCTGGACTCATGCCCCCCAGAAATCATGAAAGCGGCACCTTTAGTATTTAAACTATCGTTGATGCACTATTTGGCTCATAACCTAAAAACTGGGAAGTTCCTCTCTAATAATGGTCACATAATAATAACCCCAATTCTAAAAAATCAAAAAGAATCTTCAGCTATAATATCCAACTACAGACCAGTAGCATCCATTCCGTTTATTGTAAAAATTATGGAGGGATTGGTACACACCCAACTGATGGATTATCTGGATCAGTTCTCTCTCCTACATGAAACTCAATCCGGTTTTAGACCGTTATTCAGTACTGAGACAGTAATTGCGGCTATTTTAGAAAATCTGCGCCTACTGTTTAGTAAGGGCCTTAATGCCCTGGTTATGCAATTCGATATGAGTTCTGCCTTTGATCTAGTAGACCACGGGAAACTGCTGCAGTGCCTAGACGCCATTGGTATCAGGGACGAGGTGCTGAATTGGTTCCGTGGCTTCCTTATGTCCCGCACTTATCAAGTACGTTTTAATTATGAACTTTCAGATACCTGGAGCAATCCATCCGGTGTGCCACAAGGGTCTCCACTATCGCCATTGCTCTTCAATGTCTACATGTCCTCACTAGACACGCAGCTAACCCAGTTAGGGATAAAACTATTTAGTTATGCAGATGATTTTACGATCATCATCCCATTCGTTTATTCTATCTCTGAAACTATTCCTAAAGCTTCAGAAGCCATAAACGTGATGGAGCACTGGATGACAACCTTTAGGCTCAAACTTAATTCAGAAAAGACAACTTTCTTCATTGCTTCGCCACATCCGCTTGACACCAAATCACCACTATGGATCAATAATCTTAATTACCCTATCCAACCTACCATAAAGATACTAGGTGTAACTGGATCAGTGCCTAACCATGAGAGACCAGGTGGACTCCTTGATCAGAAAGGGATTTTTCACTCTCTGGAAACTCAGATTCATTAAAGCTTATTTCGATACAGTGGCATTCAGAACCCTAGTCCAATCCTTGTACTGAGTCTACTTGACTACTGTAACATTGCCTATTTAGCAATTTCCCAAAAGAACATGCAGCGTTTACAATTGATGCAAAATGCAGCGGTCAAACTGATCTTTGGGCCGAGGAAGTTTGACCACGTGACACCCTACTACCGGCAGCTGCATTGGCTGCCAATGGAGGCGCGCGTAAAGTTTAAATTTGCCTGCTTCTGCTTCAAAGCACTACACGGACTTGCCCCTAAATATATAACTGACCTTTTCGTCTTCTCAGCCAACAGACACAAGAGAAGCTCACATTCCAACTTTATTTCCCCCCCAGTTGTAAACTGAAAAAACACCATGAACATCTTCTCTTGCACCAAGCAGCATCATGGGGTAAAGATCTAGAACAATTGGTTTCGCCCATTACTTATGAGGAATTTAGGAAACGTCTGAAAACACACCTGTTCCTAAAGTATCTAGACAACTGATCCTCTCTTCTCTCTCCCCTCTATAGCGATTAACTTGTTCTATTGATCACTCTCTCCTCAAAAATGGATTTCCTGTCCTATTAACCCTCTTTCTTCCTCCCCTCTTAAAGTCAATCAATTTGTACCTTTGCTTAATCTTTGTAAACCGCATAGAACTTCACAGTATTGCGGTATATAAGCTGTTATTATTATTATTAATAAAAGGCCCAGTTTCTCTAATCTTTCACTGTACGGCAACTCCTTCAGCCCCTTAACCATCTTAGTTGCTCTTCTCTGGACCCTTTCGAGTAGTACCGTTTCCTTCTTCATGTACGGCGACCAGTACTGGACACAGTACTCCAGCTGAGGGATCCCCTTATTTATCATTCCTAGCATTCTGTGTGCCCTTTTTGTCACAGCCGCACATTGCGTGGACGGCTTCATCAACTTGTCGATCAGAACTCCCAAGTCCCTTTCCTGGGAGGTCTCTCCAAATACTGCCCTGGACATCCTGTATTCATTCATGAGATTTTTGTTACCTACATGCATCACTTTACACTTATCCATGTTGAACCTCATCTGCCATGTTGATGCCCATTCCTTGAGCCTGATTATGTCACATTGCAGATCTTCGCAATCCCTCTGTGTCTTCACTACTCTGAATAACTTTGTATCGTCTGCAAATTTAATCACCTCACTCGTCCTACCAATGTCTACATCATTTATAAAGATGTTGAAGAGCACGGGTCCAAGCACCGAGCCCTGTGGCACCCCACTGGTGACGCTCTTCCAGTATGAGTATTGTCCATTTACCCCCACTCTCTGTTTCCTATGATCCAGCCAGTTTTTAATCCACGTATTTCACCCTCGACTCCATGGCTCGCAATTTTCCGAAGTAGTCGTTCATGCGGAACCTTGTCGAACGTCTTCTGAAAATCCAGATATACAATGTCGATCGGGTCGCCTTTGTCTATCTGTTTACTCCCTCAAAGAAGTGCAGCAAGTTTGTCAAACACAATCTGCCTTTGCTAAAACCGTGCTGACTAGTCCTCATCAGCCCATGTCCATCAAGGTGATCAATGATGCGGTCCTTTATCAGCGACTCTACCATCTTTCCCGATACCAAGGTCAGACTCACCGGTATGTAGTTTCCCGGATCTCCCCTCGAACCTTTCTTGAAGATCAGTGTAACATTTGCCACCTTCCAGTCTTCCGGAATCTTTCCCGATTTGATCGACAAATTGGCTGTTAGTTGAAGCAGTTCAGCTATAGTCCCTTTCAGTTCCTTGATGACCCTCGGATGGATGCCATCCGGTCCCGGGGATTTATCGCTCTTAAGCCTATCAATCTGCCTATACACCTCCTCTAGACTGACCGTCAATGCTGTCAGCTTTTCATCTTCATTTCTAGCATATAGCTTAATGGGTTCCAGTATGCTGTGTACATCTTCAGTAAATACAGACGCAAAAAATGTGTTTAGTTTGTTGGAATTGTTTTGTCCTCTTTTAGCGCTCCCTTTATTCCATGGTCATAAACTTTGGGTTCTTGCACCATGGAGAGGCATTGCAAGGACTACAGGGACCAGACGGGTTACACCTGACCAGAAGAGGGAAGAACGTCCTTGGACACCGTCTAGCCCGCCTACTACACAGGGCTTTAAACTAGGTAAGTTGGGGGAGGGTATGGGCACAAACAACCTACCTGGCGTGCTAAGCTGCCAATACTTTTTGAGACTAAGGTAAGTAAACACTGATCTGGGTTAGGGGAGATTATACACACTTTCGAGTCTGGGGTTGGCTCACATAATTCTGGGTCACATTGTAATTCTGGGTCTAAGGGGAGTACACATTGTAATTCTGGGTCTAGAGGGAGTACACATTGTAATTCTGGGTCCAGCGAGAGAACACACATTGCAAATTGTACTAAAGGAGTTCAAGTAGCCCAAGCGGGAATACCCCCACAGGGTACACACATTTCCGAGTCTGGGATAGGAACACACTGTAGTTCTGGGTCTGGGGAGTCCGGGATAGGTGCACGTTATAACTCTGGGTCTAGGGAAAGTACAAAACATACGAATAATGCTAAAGGTGTCCAAGTAGTTCATGCGGGAACATCCCCACTGAGACATAACAAACATACAACATGGGTGCTCAGGGAGTTGTGTGATGTCTTGGCGGAACCGCTATCCGCGCTCTTCAGTCTCTCCCTTAGTACGGGTAACGTCACGTTGGACTGGAAGACGGCTAACGTCATTCCACTCCACAAGAAAGGCTCCAAGATGGAGACAGCAAACTACAGACCGGCGAGTCTCACATCATTAGTGTACAAACTAATGGAAACGCTAATCAAATGCCAATTGGATACGATCCTGAATGAGGAGAATCTACGGCAGGGGTGTCAAAGTCCCTCCTCGAGGGCCGTAATCCAGTCGGGTTTTCAGGATTTCCCCAATGAATATGCATTGAAAGCAGTGCATGCACATAGATCTCATGCATATTCATTGGGGAAATCCTGAAAACCCGACTGGATTCTGGCCCTCGAGGACCGACTTTGACACCTGTGATCTACGGGATCCCCGTCAACATGGATTTACTAAGGGGAGATCCTGCCAATCCAACCTGATCAGCTTCTTTGACTGGGTGACGGGGAAGCTGGATGTTGGGGAGTCCCTGGACATCGTATACCTGGACTTTAGTAAAGCATTTGATAGCGTACCACACCGCAGGTTGCTGAGCAAGATGAGTTCTATAGGATTGGGCGAAATGGGTTGGGAACTGGCTTGGAGGTAGGCGTCAGAGGGTAGTGGTGAACGGCACCCCCTTCGAAATTATGGAGGTAAATCAGTGGAGTGCCGCAGGGCTCAGTCCTGGGCCTGATCTTATTCAACATCTTTATAAGAGACTTGACAGAAGGGCTGCGAGGTAAAATAACATTATTTGCCGATGCCGCCAAACACCAAACTAAGCAATGTAGTGGGCAAAAGCACAACAGACATAAATTCAATGTTCGACAACATGATGCACGACCTACTCCTACTGGAGCGCTGGTCTAGGTCCTGGCAACTCAGCTTCAATGCCAAAAAATGCAAAGTCATGCACCTGGGCAGCCAAAATCCATGAAAGACTTACACCCTTAATGGCGAGATCCTAACAAGAACTGAAGCAGAACGAGACTTAGGGGTGATCATCAGTGAGAACATGAAGACTGCCAATCAAGTGGAGCAAGCTTCATCCAAGGCAAGACAAATCATAGGTTGCATACACAGGAGTTTTGTCAGCCATAAGCCTGAAGTCATTATGCCATTGTATAGATCCATGGTGAGGCCCCACCTGGAATACTGTGTGCAATTCTGGAGGCCGCATTACCGTAAGGATGTGCTGAGACTGGAGTCGGTCCAGAGAATGGTCCCGGATGGTCTCGGGACTCAAGGATCTCCCGTACGAGGAACGGCTGGATAAGTTGCAGATGTACTCACTCGAGGAATGCAGAGAGAGGGGTGACATGATCTAGACATTCAAGTATCTCACGGGCCATCGAGGTGGAAGAAGATATCTTCTTTTTCAAGGGTCCCGCGGCAACAAGGGGGCATCCGTGGAAAATCAGGGGCGGGAAACTGCATGGGGACACCAGGAAATTCTTTTTCGCTGAAAGGGTGGTTGATTGCTGGAATAGTCTTCCACTTCAGGTTATTGAGGCCTGCAGCGTGCCTGATTTTAAGGCCAAATGGGATAGACAAGTGGGATCTATTCACAGAGAAAGGTAGGGGAGGGTCATTGGGGTGGGCAGACTAGATGGGCCGTGGCCCTTATCTGCCGTCTATGTCTATGTTTCTATGTCATCCAACAGTCCCACCGCTTCTTTCGAAGGTCGTTTCCCCTTAATATATCGAAATAACGGCTTGAAGTTCTTCGCCTCCTTGGCTATTTTTTCCTCATAGTCTCTTTTGGCCCCTTATACCGCCTTATGGCACCTGCATTGATGTTGTTTGTGCTTGTTCCAGTTTTTATCCGTTTGTGACCTTTTCCATTCCTTAAACAGTTGCGCATAGAACTTCACGGTATTGCGGTATATAAGCTGTTATTATTATTATTATTATTATACAGCATTCTTCAGGGCCCAAAGGGCTGACTGGCATCTAAGATGCATATTTGGAGAAGAATAAACAGAATGAGACCATAGGTAGGCACATGAAGGACAAGGCGGGGGTTCAGAATGACAAACATATCTACTGGAAAAGGCTCTCTACAAGAAGGCCTGGAGCTCTGAGACTTGTCTCGCTGAGGTCACCACTACCTGAAAAACTGTCTTTATCGTCAAGTCCAAGAGGGATGCTTACTCCAGCAGCTCGAATGGAGCTCTGGTGAGAATTAGCATAACCACATTAAAATCTCACGAAGGGAATGGTGGTTTGATTGGTGGTCTGATGCAGAGAGCATCCTTCAAAAATCTGGCAAAGTCTGCATGAGATGCCAGCGTAGGTTACGGTTCTGAACCCCGAAACAAGAGAGCCCTACCACTTGAATCAGAAGGGAAGCAACATCAAGGCTGGCTTGCAGAAAAGCTACCACCACTAAACCCAGAGCTGAAAAACAGCTCGACACATTCTTGGGCACACCAATGCTGGAAAGATTTCCGCACTTTAGTGTAAGCAGATACTGTGGTTGACTTCTTAGACCTGAGAAGTCTGGTAATGAGCACTTCTGAATAACCTTTGTGCTTTAATGCTTCACATTATATCGTAAGAGCAAAACAATCCGGATCCTCCATGTATACTGGACTCTGTGAAAGGAGGTCTGGATGCACTTGTAACCAGACATGTTCGCATGTGCAAAGATGCATCAGATCTGATGAGTTTCAATCCATTGAAGGATGTGGCCTATCATGAGCCAGGAAGGAAAGACTTACAACAGAAGTCCCTGAGGCCACAGCTGGACTAGAGCATCTAGACCCCTGCTTCCAGGCTCAAATCTTTGAGTAAAGAACCTGTCTACTTTCCTGTTTTCTACATTCGCCATGAGGTTGACATATGGAGAATCCCAGCACTGGACAATGGCCTGAAATGACGCCGTCAACAGCATCCACTCTCCTGGATTCAAGGTCTGACTGCTGAGGCAGTCAGCTTTAACACTGTCCACACCCATGACATGCGCAACTGAAGATGATGATCCATCCAGTGTAAAAGCATGCGGGCTTCCAGATAGAGATGCACTTTTAGTGCCTACATGGCAATTAACATAAGCCACCAATGTAGTATTGGAGAAAACACTGACCACGTCACCTTTGAGAGTCTTCTGCAATTTCATCTCAGCCAATCGAATGGCAAGCAGTTCTAGCCTGTTGTTTGACCAATTCTTCTGAGAGCGTGTCCAATGCCCCTAAATCGGATGACAGTTGCCCCAAAATATCATCCAAGCCTGGAGCCTTCCCCGATTTTAGATTTTTAATGGTGGAAAGGATTTCTACCTCTGTGATAAGTACTTCTAACATCTCCCTCTTGGCTTTAAATAATTTGTATATTTGGATTATCCCAGGCCAATCAGGCAGGTTTTCTCACATATGGGTGACGTCATCCGACGGAGCCTGGATGCGGACGCCTCACAAGCAGACTTGCTTGAAGAAACTCGAAGTTTCGAGTCGCCTGCACCACGCATGCGCGAGTGCCTTCCCGCCCAGCACAGGGCACGTCTCCTCAGTTTTCCGCGGAGCTGAGAAGTCCGTCTTTGACTCGCTGTGTTAAACTTTGTTCACTTTTTGCCTTCTCTCAGCCCCGGTTGGTGTTTTTTCTTCACGAATCGCTGTTTTATTTTGTTTATTTTCTTTTAGTTAAAAAAAATAAAATAAAAAATTGTCCCTGGCATCTCTTTATCCCCTTCTCGAGCAGAACAACTGGTTATGCTCTCTGGATCTCAAGGAGGCCTACCCTCATATTCCCATTCATCCGGCCTCCCATCAATACCTCAGATTTCGGGTGGGGAATCTGCATTATCAGTACAGAGTTCTGCCCTTCGGCCTGGCCTCATCTCCCAGAGTGTTCACCAAGTGCCTGGTGGTGGTAGCAGCAGCTTTAAGAAATCATGGTCTTCGGGTATTTCTTTACCTCGACGACTGGCTCATCAAACATTCCACATCTCAAGGGGTTATTGTAGCGACCCAACGGACTACCTGGTTCCTACAAAGTTTGGGATTTGAAATCAACTTTCCCAAATCTCAACTTCAGCCCTCACAGAATCTACAATTCATTGGAGCTGTTCTGGACACTGTCCAACTCAGAGCATTTCTTCCGCAACAACGTCTGGAAGCTCTTCTTCAACTGTGTCACACAGTGTCTTCCTGCTCTTCCATCTCAGCGAGACACATGATGGTACTTCTGGGTCACATGTCCTCCACAGTACACGTGACTCCTTTTGCCAGACTTCACCTCAGAATTCCTCAGTGGACCCTGGCATCTCAATGGACGCAGGTTTGCAATTCTCTTTCTCGACACTTCACAGTCACCCCTTCTTTGAAGCAGTCTCTCCGTTGATGGATGCTCTCTTCCAATCTTTCTAGAGGCTTGCTTTTTCAACCACCCCCTCATCGGAAGGTCCTCACGACAGACTCTTCGACCTACGCTTGGGGCGCTCATCTCGATGGTCTCCGTACTCAAGGCCTCTGGACCAATACGGATTGTCAGTGTCATATCAATCAGTTGGAACTCAGAGCGATCCTCAAAACTCTCCATGCTTTTCAACATCTCCTTCACGACACAGTAGTCCTCATTCGCACGGACAACCAAGTCGCCATGTATTATGTCAACAAACAGGGAGGGACAAGGTCTGCCTCCTTTTGTCAAGAAGCTCTGGAGGTTTGGGACTGGGAAATCCGCCACAACACCTTCCTCAAAGCTGTCTACATTCAAGGGGCAAAGAATTGCTTGGCGGACAACTTGAGTCGTCTCCTGCAACCTCACGAATGGACTCTCCATTCCTCGCCTCTTCATCACATTTTTTCACAGTGGGAAACGCCACAGATAGACCTCTTTGCAGCTCCCCACAACTACAAACTGCCTCAGTTCTGCTCCAGGATATACTCTACTCACCGCCTCGAGGCAGATGCTTTTCTTCTGGAATGGACGAATCTTTTCCTCTATGCATTGCCTCCATTCCCTCTCATTCTCAAGACTCTGGTCAAGTTGAAGAACGATCATGCCACCATGATTCTAATTGCTCCTCGGTGGCCGAGACAAACCTGGTACTCCCTTCTACTTCAACTCAGCAGCAGGAAGCCTTACTTGTTCTATTGATCACTCTCTCCTCAAAATGGATTTCCTGTCCTATTAACCCTCTTTCTTCCTCCCCTCTTAAAGTCAATCAATTTGTACCTTTGCTTAATCTTTGTAAACCGCATAGAACTTCACGGTATTGCGGTATATAAGCTGTTATTATTATTATTACCTTCTACCAGTTTTTCCTTCTCTGCTTACACAGAGTCAGGGATCTCTGCTTCATCCCAACCTGCAGTCTCTACACCTGACAGCCTGGTACCTCTCAACATAGCCCCTCTTCAGTTTTCTCAATCTGTAAGAGACGTTTCAGAAGCTTCTCGAAAGCTTACCACTAGACAATGCTATCACCAAAAATGGACTAGATTTACTACATGGTGTTTTTCTCATAAGGAGCCTCAGCATTCCTCCTTATCTTCTGTTTTGGACTATCTTTTGCACTTATCCAATTCTGACTTCAAGTCTACATCTATACGAGTCCATCTCAGTGCAATTGCGGCTTTCCATCAGCCTATTGAAGGGAAACCTCTCTCTGCTCATCCGGTGGTTTCCACATTCATGAAAGGACTTTTCAATGTCAAACCTCCTCTTAAACCGCTTCCTGTGGTTTGGGACCTCAATGTTGTCCTTACTCAACTCATGAAGCCTCCATTTGAACCAATTGATAAGGCTCATCTAAAGTATCTCACTTGGAAAGTGGTGTATCTCATTGCCCTCACTTCTGCTCGACGAGTCAGTGAGCTGCAAGCTTTAGTTGTTGATCCACCTTTCACGGTGTTCCATCATGACAAAGTAGTTCTTCGTACTCATCTGAAATTCCTACCTAAGGTGATCTCAGAATTTCATCTCATCCAGTCCATCGTACTTCCAGTGTTTTTTCCAAAGCCTCATTCTCACCCTGGAGAATCAGCTCTTCATACTCTGGACTGTAAACGTGCTTTGGCCTTCTACTTGGAACGCACCAAACCACACAGAACTGCTCCTCAACTTTTTGTTTCCTTCGACCCAAATAAGTTGGGACATCCTATTTCTAAACGTACCATCTCCAACTTGATGGCGGCTTGTATCTCTTTCTGCTATGCCCAGGCTGGATTACCCCTTCACAGTAAAGTCACAGCCCATAAAGTCAGAGCAATGGCAGCTTCAGTAGCTTTCCTCAGATCTACACCTATTGAGGAAATTTGCAAGGCTGCTACTTGGTCCTCGGTTCATACCTTCACTTCTCACTATTGTCTGGATACTTTCTCCAGACGGGATTGACAGTTTGGCCAAACAGTATTACAAAATTTATTCTCCTAAATTGCCAACACTCCCACCATCCCATTCTAGTTAGCTTGGAGGTCATCCATATGCGAGAATATCTGCCTGCTTGTCCTGGGATAAAGCACAGTTACTTACCGTAACAGGTGTTATCCAGGGACAGCAGGCAGCTATTCTCACAACCCACCTACCTCCCCTGGTTGGCTTCTCTGCTAGCTATCTGAACTGAGGAGACGCGCCCTGTGCTGGGTGGGAAGGCACTTGCGCATGCGCGGTGCGGGCGACTCGAAACTTCGAGTTTCTTCAAGCAAGTCTGCTTGTGAGGCGTCCGCATCCGGGCTCCGTCGGATGACGTCACCCATATGTGAGAATAGCTGCCTGCTGTCCCTGGATAACACCTGTTATGGTAAGTAACTGTGCTTTATGGACAAATGCTCCTCTATCCTATATGACTTTCCAGTGGCTTCCTGCATATACAAAGAAGAATATAATACTCCAGAAAGCATTGAGTGGTCTATATCTGTATATAGCATTTTGTCACCCATTCCCTTGATCTTCTGAATATTCCAGTTATTAGTATGGTCTTTCAAGAACTTAGGTAGCATAGAGCCCAATTTATTTTTAAACTTAAAAATTTCTGTTGTAACCGCTGGCAAGCAAAATTCACCTCATCAATTTGTAATTGTGTAAATTCTGCCTGCATATTAAGAAGCAATTGCAAAGTTTGGGGGTTGTGGTCCACTTTTGTTTTTCTAACTGGATAATTTTCTCCCTTAGGACCAAAGAAACCCACTCTCTCCAGCTCTTCTTTTTCGCCCCCACTTTATCAAGACTTCTTTGAGGGCATCCCACAATATAGCTTTCCTACTTCTCCATTATCATTAATTTTCATATATAGATGAATATTACGTACAACATAATCACAGACTCTTTTGTCACCTAACAGGGACACTCATTGGTCTCCAAAATCCTGGACCTTTTCGTCCCGCCAGACCTGAATACAAGACCCATACTGGGTTGTGATCTGGGATGTGGATGGACTGAGTTCCTGCATCTAAGACCTACCTCCATAAGTTATAGTGGGACCATATAGCATTTATATTGAGTATTTGAGTAGGAAAAAAGTGAAATCTTTTTGGGATCTATGGATGACTCGCCAAGTGTTGACTAGTTCAGGGTGTCTCATATAGTTCACAAGGGCCTTCCTATGCAGTTTACCATATTCCCCTCCCCTTTAGAGTTGTCCAGTCAGGCATCCACCACTACATTAAGCTCACTGCCCAGGATTATCGCACCCTACATGAAGTCTAGTAATCTTCCTTGCAGTCCCTGAAAAAACTTGTCCTGACTTACATTCGGGGAGTACAGATTGATTAAGGCAAGTTTTATCCCCTGATATAAACCTTGATGTTGATATACCAATACTTCCTTGAAATCTGTCTCAAGAAATGGGCATCCCGTTTATGTAGATGTGTTTCCTACAACATGATGATAATCCCATTTAAGCCTCTGTGATTCCCATATGACACTGCTTCACTTTCCTGCATCATTAAGACCATTAACATTCCAAGATCCTACCCTTGGTGCTCTATCCCTCAATGTCCCACCTGGTTCGCCTTTCTTCAGTACCCACCTGCTCAACTTTACTTCCCTACCTGAACCCCTAACCTCACTTTCCAAACTAGATTTTTAACGCTGATCACTCCGAATTTGGATCAGCTGTCCCTGTAGGAAGATTCTATCATGTCAAAGCGAGACTCAGTCATATGGAACTATCATGTCAGACTTGTCCAGTCATACTCAAGTCTTAAACAGTCTAGCACCCAATCAGTATTGCCCTCTTCTATTTCAAACTGGAGTAGGGGTGGGAAAGCTAAGAGTCAATTCACTAAATAGCTATTCTGCCAATCACAAATCCAAGCAATTTTTCTTGCCTCCCCCCACCACATTCACAACCACAAAATGCAATAAGGTAAAATAATGAACATCAAATCAGCACTACAGAAAAATATAAAAAAACTGGCCTAAAAGTAAATATAGAAGACCAGTTTATATTCCCTTTAGGGAACTGATTGGAGGTTTGTTTGTTTTTTTTACATCCTCCAACTACCAGTTTCCAAGCTGAGTCTCTAAAAAGTTCTATGTGTTCTGGAGATCACTTGGGTGATAGCATAGCCCAGGCTTAGGTGATAGCCAAGCCAAGGCTTCCTTCGCTGTCTTTATCGTGCATGACTTTCCATTCACCGTTAGCCAGAAAGTAAAGGGACCCATTTCTCAAGTATTGAGTAACATCCCTGAAGGAACACAGTTTAAACAAAGTTATCCATGCAAGGTATTGATAAACAGTTTATTATCCTTCCAAGCAATCTCTCTTTGCTGACGGGCCTTTCTGAAAATACACTCCTTAGTAAGATTGTTCCCAAAACACGCAATAATGTCTAGGGGGGAGGGGGAGAATACCTCTCTTGATTGACCCAGGCCTCAGTGGGCTCTTAAGATAGTAGTCACACGTTGGAAAGTCTGGCTCAATCTGCATAAGTTCTGAAAAAATGTCCTTCACCACCGATTTGCAGTCTTTGTACACTGCCATTTCCAGGATGAACTTCTAACATCAGATCCTATTGTCTGACTGGAATTTACTTTATTTAATTTATTTTATTTTTATTTATTGTTTTGTCAGGTACTTTAGCTAGATTGTGAGCCTTCGGGACAGCTAGGGAAATCCAAAGTACCATTTTTATTTATTTTATTTTAATGTATATTTAATCTATCTTCATTGTAAACCGCTTTGAACCTCACGGTATAGCGGTATATAAGAAATTAAAAAAAAAAAAAAAAAAATCCCCCTGAACCGCAAATTGCATCTACGGGACCTATTCTATAGCTCTTCAGTTTGATCGCTCATGATGTCCAAAGCTGCCAGTCTCTTCCAATGATTCATCTGTAGTGCCTATACATCATGTCACTGAAGCAGTTTTACCCTCCACATGTTCCACATCAGTGCGAAGGCCACTCAGCTCCAATTTCAAGTCTACAAATGCTGACTGCACATCCTGTCAAAATCCTGAAATATACTGTTTTTGCTCTTTGAACCAGTGCACGACCTCGCTTTTAGTGACTTCTTGATTGTCCATTTCGTGGGCTGTGATGATCTCCACCTCTGAGGTGGGTTTGTCCGGCACCATTTTCTTCTGCTCAATGGCACTACATTGTTGATAAATTTGCCAGCATTGTATTTTCCTTCTATAGCCCTTTCGTCCTCCTTCATGCCTCTATCCTTTCCAGAAGTTGAAATGAGGAAAATTACCAACATCACACTCTCTAGACCTTCTTGTCACTCTTGCTCTTTATTATTCTTCCTTCCCAGCCTGACTGCAGCAGCCGCAAGGGAAGGAGTTGGTCAGGTGTGGGAGTCCAGCTCAACCCCCAATGGCCCTTGCGGTGCTTCTTTTTTTAAAAAAAAATAATAATAATATTTTCCTCTTCATGGCAGCTCCACTTGGATCGGGAGCTGCCCCAACCCAGCCCGACTGCAGCCGCAGCAAGGGAAGGAGTTGGCCGGCTGTGGGAGACCAGCTCCACCCCCAATGGCCCTTGCAACGCTGATCACACACACAATCACACAAAAACCCCAACCACCCGCCACCAACAACCTCCAAGAGAAAAAGCAACTTATCCACCCCAAAAGACCACCTGTAACCACACTCCCACTAACTCCTTCCTCCTATCTTTCACAATGAAATCTACACCACAAAAACAAATGCAAACTATCCTACTGATCATCCTGCTCCTAACCAACTTGGAAGACAGCAGCAAACATCTCCCCAATTCCAATTATTTGAATTGCTAACAGAATTCACTTCCCAGCCAGGAGAATCACAGTGGACAGAAACATAAATTGCCAGACCTTGTAGCCACACTGTAGCCCAAGCCTGGGACGCTACAGCACACCCAGTGGCTAAGCAAAAGAATAACACCAGCGTGTGACCTGGCCTGGAGTCACCCTGCAGGATTGGACTGACACAAACAGGAACAAAAATCAAAAACACACTATTGTTGTTTGAAGGAAAATATTTCAATTTTACTTCCCAAAACATAAGTCAGGATGATTCAAACCAAGAAAGTAGTGTTCAATGCACAAATTCCAATAAAGTCAAAAACTCAAAAGAAAGGAAAATAAACAGTTCCAGTTAAGATCCAACTTTCTCTTTCTTTCAGAGTCAGGAAATAATGCACCTGAGATAATGCTCTCCTCAGAGCTTCCTAATTACTCAGTGCCAGCCCAGCCTGCTCCCAAGCAGGTTGGAACAAACAAAAAACAAAATGTAGTTCTCTGCACAAGTTCATGCCATTCACAGTACTCCAAAATAAAGCCTCCAGCAATTTGAACAGTACGGCTGGGAAACGGAGAGTGCCTTAGGTTTGCCTTGTAAAAGCTTTTTCAACAGCCTTTAAAATTCCCTCCCTGGGTGACAGCAAACCTCTCCCCACAACAGAAAGGCACTTTCAGCTTCTTCAATGTCAGAAAAAGGCAGAGTCCAAAAACAGTTCATAAATCAAACTCACAGTTTCCAGCTCAACGCTTGCATCTGGTGATTAAGCCTACTTCCTTCGGTTCAGGTAAGTTCATCACTTCCTCTGGCAGTTGTGCTTGAAATTCCATAGGTACTTCATCATCAGGCAGACACAGATTCAGTGCTTCACCAGCCTCTTCCACCTCCATAGGTGTACATCTATCGCTCCTGCTTGGCCCAGAGAGATCCTCAGGGAAGAAAGGCTTTAACTTTCCCTCTAACCTGCCTGTCTGCCTGTTCCCAACTGCTGGCTTTTCTAATGCAGGGGCACGCCCTAATCTGGCTGAGTCAGCAGGGAACTGGGCAGCTCTAGAGCTCTCCTGGTGGCGACCTGAATACTGACTGCCTAGAGATTTCTTAGTTATTTCCGGCTCCCCCTGGTGGACAGCCGGGAAACCACCGTGATCAGGGCCAGGTCGGATCTTGTACATTCCCTTCCTGGGTTTCTTATTCACTTTCCCATCTGCCTTCACTGGGACCATGGCAGGCACGGGGTCTGACTAGTCACAACCTATACACACCACACCATCATACCAACATGGAGAAAAAGACCAACAAACCCCTCTAAGACCAAACCACACCCTCACCCAAGACTACTCATCTACCCAAAAACAATGAACAGTGCACAAACAGAATATACCACACTTAAACATAAACATCAGAGCTCTAGGCCCAAAGACAGAACACATAAAAGACTGGATAGAAAATGAGAATCTTGACTGCATTTTCCTCACAGAAACCTGGCTTACATCAGACTCAGATCCCAGGATAACGGAAGTCTTCCCTAAGGGATACAAAATAACAGTGGTCTGCTGGGAAAAAAAAGAGGAGGAGGTCTAGCCATCTTAGTAAGAAACTCCCTAAACATGAATATACTAGACAAAACATTCACCCCTTACATGGATCTACTAGCCTGCCAACTTTCATGCACCATACTAAAAGGATCCATAACTTGCATGCACATAACACCAGGGAATTGGAATACAGCAAGACCCGAATTTGAAGATTTTATATACCGAAACTCACTAACAACAACTTACAACCTAATCCTAGGAGATCTAAACCTCCATCTCGAAGACCAATCCTCCAAACAAGTAGAAAACCTACTGTCATTCCTCAAAGCCCTAAGATACAAGATTTTATACTCACAAACCACACATGAGAAAGGTCACCAACTAGACATCGCAGCCTTCATGACTCAACTGCCAGAGATTCAAACATCAAATGGAAAGTGGTCTCGATCCCTCTGGTCAGACCACTAGACATACTCCTTCAACATCAACTGGGCCAAAGACAAAACCAAACCCCCAAAGATCAATCTACAACTCGCGTAAATACATCGACCCCCCTCCAAATTCTGGACTAAAACAGACGCAACAATCCAAGAATGCAACCCCAAAGACTTCATCTCACAATGGTGCAGGCTAAGCACAGCTACCTTAGACGAACTAGCCCCAATATAAACAAAAACCAGAATTAGCAGACGATCAAACAAACGGTTTGATGACAAACTACTCCTACTCAAAAGACAGTGCAGACAACTAGAAATAAAATGGAGAAAGAATAACCAAGAACCCACGTAAACAGCATGGAGAAAACTAAACCAACAATACAAGCTAAAACTAAAAGAAAAAAAAAAGGAAGACACACTACACCAACCTAATAGGCAAAGAAACCCAAGACACAAAAAAGCTATTCCAAACACCAAACTCTATCTGGCCAATAATGACACCCCTCAGCCACTCTTTAGCTGAATAATTTAAAAACAAAATCACAACTGCCAGGGACTACCCTTACCAGAACCTCAACCCACCTAGAAGAGATCACAATGCCCCCCACAGAAAAAGAATCAGCTGCGGCAGACAGAACTTGGTCTCACTTCCCCACTATACAATGATTCAACCTTAACAAACTACAAAATATACAGCCACACAGCCTGTGACTTCAACCACTGCTCTCCATACCTATTAAAATCCTCCAGTACCAAATTCTGTGTTCTCCTCTTACAATGGATACAAACCATGCTCGCAGATGGCCTTTTCCCGCAAGACCTCGGTGAAATCGTCACCACCCCGATCCTAAAAGACCCTAAAGGAGCAACAGATCAACCATCCAACTACAGACCCATAGCCTGAATACCACTTTATGTCAAACTAATGGAAGGCCTTGTAGCCAAACTCCTCACCAACTACCTAGAAGACCACAACATACTCCACCCTACACAGTCTGGTTTTGGAACCAATTACAGCACAGAATCACTAATAGGTTCCCTCCTGGACACAGCTAGACAACACCTCAGCCCAGGTAGAAAAATGCTGATTATACAAGTGGATCTCACCACAGCATTTGACCTGGTGGACCACAACATCCTACTACAAATACTATATACAATAGGAATCACAGATAAGGTACACACATGATTTCAAGGATTCCTACAATCAGGAACTTACAGAGTAAAGTTGAACAAAGAAAAATCAGAACCATGGTCCAACCCCTGTGGCGTACCCCAAGGATCTCCACTATCCCCAACTCTCTTCAATCTCTACATTGCATCCCTCAGCACCTGCCTAGACAAATTAGGCTTAACCTCCTATAGCTATGCAGACAACATCACCATTCTCCTTCCTTTTGACCAACCAACGTCCACACTACACAGGGCACTTGAAACTGTAGCAACATAGATGAAAAATCACAAACTGAAACTGAACCCAGACAAGACATTCATTCTCCTCGAAAATAATAAAACCCCAACCATAACAAATCTAGTAATAAACTCAATCACATACCCCATACAACCCATTTTAAAATTTCTAGGAATGACGATGGACAGATGCTGTACCATGCAACCACAAATTAATAAAACAATACAAAAATAATTTGTCATGAGAAACTCTTCGACATTAAACAATACCAGCTGTTGGTCCAGTCACTAGTCCTAGGTCTTCTAGACTACTGCACATACTCTTATCTCCCCTGCCCCGCAACCATGATAAAACAACTACAAACAGTTCAAAACACAGCGCTAAGACTTATCTATTCACTGAGGAAACACGACCACATCACGGCAGCATACCTCGACTCACTCTGGCTCTCAATACAAACAAGAGTAATATTCAAATTCTACTGCCTACTATTTAAAACCATAAGCGGAGACAGCCAAGCCTACCTAAACAACTGCCTAATCCAAATTACCTCAACCAGACATAGGAGAACCCACAAACCGATCACGCATCCCCCAGTCAGAGACATCAAACGAAAAAACTGTAAGATGGCCTTCTAGCCACACTAGCAGCAAAACTAGACTACCAATTCTCCAATTTACTGATAACAACCCTAGACTACAAATATTTCAGAAAAGAAATAAAAACCATGCTATTCAAAAAATCCTTGAAGACAAACTAACACCGCAAGACTCGTTCCAAATCTCTGAAGCAACCCGCTCTACTCTTCAATTCCTCTGGAAATGGCCAGATAGCTACTTTTGTAATCCGCCTTGAACTGCAAGGTAATGGCGGAATAGAAATCACTAATGTAATGTAATAAGGCATCCATGTTTCATCCTCTTTGCTCACTTCTCTCTTTATTTTCATCCTCCATCATATCTTCATTTTCTCTCTTATGATTTTTAATTCATCTATTTCCTTTTGTTCACTAATGTTCCATTTACCATTCACATTTCTTTCCCCTGTCTTGCATTCTGCTTCCTCCCTTCTACCCTATATTTTCCATATTTGTGATTTTTATCTCCTCTTTCTTTGACTGCATCTTTAAGAACAGTGGTTAGCAACACACAAAACAGAGTGCACTCTCTTAGGTTCTGAATCCTCACTTTTCTAGCATTTTTCCTATTTTTGGAAGTAGTCTGCTAATGAGGAGAAGCTCAGTACAGGAGAAATTGCACACATTGATTCTATATGTACAGCTAACTTACAGCCACTTTATCTGTAGTTTTTTTATCCAAGAGGGATGAGAAGTGGAATCTAGCTGTTCCCTTTTGCATATGATGCCCAGCCATATGTAAGCCACTGCCAAACCAAAGTCTCCCTACATTAGTTTTTAGGTACCTGTACTTGGGATTTTTCCAACATAATTTTTTTTTCTCACATTTTACATTTAAATTTAACATTTCATAGATATTGATACAAATATAACATTTCAAAGATACTGATATTTTTCTTCATAGATTACGAGGAACACTACCCCAACATATAGGACTCCAGAAATAATAGATTTGTATGCAAACTTCCCAGTTGATGAAAAACAAGATATATGGGTAAGTAAGCTTTTAGAAGATTATTAAAAACATACCTATTTGACAATTTCTTGTAATTCTGTAATTCGCTGTGTTGTACAGTATTTTATATTATCCCAGGACAAGCAGGCAGCCTATTCTCAACATATGGGCGAGCCCGGATGGTGGACAGCTTCGCAAGCAAACTTGCTCGAAGAACTTTTAGAAAGTTTGCGACTGCTGCACTGTGCATGCGCGAGTGCCTTCCTGCCCGACGCAGGGCACGAGTCTCCTCAGTTCTCAGTTTTCTGTGGAGCTGAGAAGTCCAATTTCAACGCTTTGCGCTAGACTCAGTTCTACTTCGTGCCTTCTCTCACCGGGGCTCATGTTTTATTTCTTTACAGGGTCGCTGTGTTTTTATTGCGTGTTTAAAAAAAAAAAAAAAGACTTAATTTGATTTTTCTTTTCTGTCACGGTGGGGCCTGCGGGCTTCGAACTCGCTGAGGCTATTTTTCTGTTTATGTCCCGGCCGGTCACAGGCTTCAAGATGTGTAGCTGTTGCCAGCGCACGATCTCCTTCACTAATCCACATAGGTGGTGCATTCAGTGTTTGGGACCTGACCATCATCCGGAGTCATGTACCCGCTGTGCTACCCTTCAACCTCGAGCCCTCAAACGTCAAGTTCAGGTACAAAAACTTTTTGGCGGTATGGATCCACTTTCCCTGGTCTCGACCTCAAATCCGGTCAAGCTTCTCACCGGGGTTCCGCCTTCTACTTCGACCTTAATCAAAACCTCCTCATTCGGTGGATCCTTGTCCTTGAGCAAATCTGCTAAATCTTCTCCTTACGAGACGCTTACCTTGCTGCCTCCCTGTGGTCAGGTACCAGCAGTAGTTATCAAGCTACCCAAAAAGCATGTCTCCAAGTCGAAGAGTCTTTCTCCTATTCCTCGGAGACTATAGCCACACCAAATGTACCAGATCCTCAAGTTTTGGTGTCACATTTGAAGGTTATGATCTAGACTATTTTGGATCATCAGTTTGGTAATATGCTTGCCAAACATACTCCTGCCTCAACTCTTGCAGTCCAGTCTTAGCACTTAGCACTATCACAAGGAGTCGAATCCTTGGCAGTGCCTCAAGCTGAAGTTACTCACTCTATACAAGGAGTCAAGTCCTTGGGAGTGCCTCTACAGGATTCTACACACTCTATGCAAGGAGTCGAGTCATTGCGAGTGTCTCGTCTAGAGCCTCAGCATGTTTCTCAAGGAGTCCAGTCCTTGTCAGTGCCTTGAGATACCTCGACACAAGTTGTTCAATGCCTTTTGGTGTCTTGATCTCAATCTCCAGGCTCCAGCCCTCCTTCCTCGCATAAGGCGTCACCCTTTCCAAGGCATAGGGCGAAGACTTCTCGACAGCGAGACCTGCCTGGTTCGAGGCACAGTTCTCCACATCAGTCGAGACATTCATCGAGGCACAGATCCTCTTCTCTAGACAGGCATCCAACTCTGAAATCGAGGACACTACCTCCAGAGCCTTATACCTATACTTCTCCTGCGAGCGATGTCAACCTTCCTTGGAGCAGATATCTTTTTCTTCTTTCCTACCTCAAATGAATCTTGAAACATCTTATTCCATTCCCACTGTACCAGGAAAGCTGGAATCTAATTACAGGATGGTCCACTGCAAGGGCTTCGATTAATATGTTATCCCATCAGTCCCTTCTCGTGGAGTCTTCTCTGGAAAGGACCAATCCTGCCAAAGTTTGTCACTGTCCCTCCTGGAAGAAAGAGCAGGACCATGGACAAGTTTGGTCGACATCGGTATCAAACTTCTCTTATGGCAACTAGAGTTTTGAATTACAATTTTGTTTTCATTTCTTATTTCAAGCATTTGCTTGACACACTGCCTGAATATTTTAAATATAATGTATTCCTCAACACAGTCTTCCAGGTTTTCAGCATGCGATTACCACTGTGACTCAACTCCGCATGCATCTCCTGCAGTCTTCCTATGATGCATTTGAGCTTTCCTCAAGGGTCACTGCCTTTTCAGTGGCAATGCGCCAGCTTGCCTGGCTCCGCATTGTAGACATGGACCCCAATCTTCAAGATTGTCTGGCCAACATCCCTTGCCAGGGCAATGAATTATTTGATGACTCCATCGAGGCAGCTACTAAACAATTGTCTGAACATGAGAAATTGTTTGCTTCCATCATTCATCCTAAGCCTAAACCAGCTATCTCTAAAGGCTTCAGGCCTCTTCCATCTTATCAAAGGCATTTTCCATAGAGAGCAGCTCTTTATACACTAGTGCCTCCTAAGAAACATCATCATCAACAACAGCAGCAAAAATCTCAGACTCCTGCTGCACCTAAGGCCTCTCAACCTTTTTGACCATCTAATATAGAGCATAACCTCAATTGTTCTGCCTCTGTCTTCTTCCCTTCCCATTGGAGGTAGTCTCCATCATTTTTACCACTGCTCGGAGATGATTACATCAGACCTCTGGGTGCTGTCTATCCTCAAGGAAGGATACTCTCTCTGTTTCCTCAAGATTCCACCAGATCTTCCTCCAAGAGAGTATACTTACAATTCATCGCACACCACGCTTCTTCAGGAAGCTCAAGCTCTGCTTCGTCTCTGTGCCATCGAGGAAGTTCCTTTAGATAACAGGGGGGTTTACTCCCGTTACTTCCTAGTTCCAAAGAATACAGGCGATCTCCGCCCTATCTTGGATCTCAGAGCACTCAACAAATTTTTAGTCAAAGAAAAATTCTGCATGTTGTCTCCTGCATCATTATATCCCCTTTTAGAGCAGAGCGATTGATTATGTTCTCTAGATCTCAAAGAGGCTTGTACTCACATTCCCATTCATCCAGCCTCTCAACAGTTCCTCAGATTTCGGGTGGGAAATCTGCATTTCCAATACAGAGTGCTACCCTTCGGCCTGGCGGCATCTCCAAGAGTTTTACTAAGTGCCTAGTTGTTGTAGAAGCAGCTCTGCGGAACCATGGTCTACAGGTGTTCCCTCACCTGGACGACTGGCTCATCAGAGATTCACTCAAGGGGTTATTGTAGCGGCTCAAAGGACTATTTGGTTCCTTCAAAGTTTGGGGTTCAAAATCAACTTTCCCAAGTCTCAGCTACAGCCCTCTCAAACTCTACAGTTCATCGGTGCTGTCTTGGACGATGTACAACTCAGAGCATTCCTTCCTCAGCAGCGTCAGGATGCTGTCATTCACCTTTGTCACAAAGTGTCATCCCTTACTACACTGTCAGCGAGACACATGATGGTTCTCCTAGGTCACATGGCCTCTAAAGTTCATGTGACTCCTTTTGCCAGACTTCACCTCAGAATCCCTCAGTGGACCCTGGCATCTCAGTGGGCTCAGACTTTCGACCCACTTTCTCAACACATCGGAGTGACTCTTTCATTGAGACAGTCTCCATTGGTGGATGCTCTCTTCCAATCTCTCCAGAGGTTTACTGTTTCAAACACCCCCTCATCAGAAGGTCCTCAATACAGATTCATCGACCTACACTTTGGGGGCTCATCTTGATGGTCTCCATACTCAAGACCATTGGTCCAGCACAGATCGTCAGTGTCACATCAATTTGTTGGAACTCAGAGCGATCTTCAATGCTCTCAGAGCTTTTCAGCATCTTCTTCACGACCAGGTAGTCCTCATTCGGACAGGCAACCAAGTTGCCATGTACTATGTCAACAAGCAGGGAGGAACAGGATCTCTCCATCTTTGCCAGGAAGCCCTGAAGATTTGGAATTGGTCAATCCTTCACAACATCTTCCTGAAAGCTGTCTACATTCAAGGAAAGAAAAACTGTCTGGTGGACACTCAATTCCTCGCCTCTTCATCACATTTTTTCTCAGTGGGGAAATCCTCAGATCTTTTTTTGTCTCCCCACAACAACAAACTGCCTCAGTTCTGCTCCAGGATATACTCTCCTCACTGACTGGAGGCAGATGCTTTTCTACTGGAAAGGGCGAATCAGTTCCCCTATGCATTCCCTCCATTCCCTCTTATACTCAAGACATTTGTCAAACTGAAACAGGAACATGCTTCTGATAGCTCCTCAGTGGCCCAGGCAACCTTAGTACTAGAGAATGACACGGTGACGGTTTACCCGCGGCCACCGCATTTAAGCCGCGGGTCACCGCCGAAAACGGGGAAGAAAACTAGCAGTCGCTGCGGTGACGGGGACAAGGCCATTCACCGACCGCGGAAACGGTGAACAGGTTTGTCCCCGCGGGCCAATGTACCCCCCTTCTAGGAACCGCTATTTACCTGTGTTTCACCGTGCTCCTCATTTGTCAGATCAACCCTTCCTGCCAATCGCAGCAGAAGGGTACCCAACCCCTCCTGCCGGTCCTCCCAATGGCCTCCCCTAAGATCGCCGGCAGGAGGGTACCCAACCCCTCCTGCTGGACCCCCCCCCAACGAACCCTCCCACCCCGGAACCCCCTTAGTCTTACTTTCCAAGTTGGACCGGACAGCTCCTCGCTCGTCTGGCCAGCAGGCCTGCCTCCGTCCAAATGAGGCGGGCCCGCCCCTCCCCTCCCCTGCCTCCCAATGGCCTCCCCTAAGATCGCCGGCAGGAGGGTACCCAACCCCTCCTGCTGGACCCCCCCCCCAACGAACCCTCCCACCCCCGAACCCCCTTAGTCTTACTTTCCAAATTGGACCGGACAGCTCCTCGCTCGTCTGGCCAGCAGGCCTGTCTCCGTCCAAATGAGGCGGGCCCGCCCCTCCCCTCCCCTGCCTAACCCACAGGATCCTAGGGCCTGATTGGCCCAAGCACCTAAGGCCCCTCCTATAGCGGGAGTGGCTTTAGGTGCCTAGACCAATCAGGCCCTAGGATCCTGTGGGTTGGGCAGGGTAGGGGCGGGCCCGCCTCATTTGGACGGAGGCAAGCCTGCTGGCCATACGTGTGAGGAGCCGTCCGGTCCAACTTGGAAAGTAAGACTAAGGGGGTTCCGGGGTGGGAGGGTTCGTTGGGGGGGGGGGTCCAGCAGGAGGGGTTGGGTACCCTCCTGCCGGCGATCTTAGGGGAGGCCATTGGGAGGACCGGCAGGAGGGGTTGGGTACCCTTCTGCTGCGATTGTCGGGAGGGCCGTTGGGGGGGTCTACAGGAGGGGTTGGGTGCCCTCCTGCCGTGATCGCTGGGGGGAGGGGAGACTTGCAGCCGTAGCCGCGGTCACTATGCTAATCACGGCAGCATTTAAAGTACATGTCGTGTTTGTTTTTGCATTGCTAGCCCCAGGGGTGGTGGAAGATTAGTGATTGAAAAACTGTATGAAAAATAACTATTTTAAATTTAGTGATCAAAATGTGTCAGTTTTGAGAATTTATATTAATTAATTTTTTCTCTGCGTGTTTTGTTTTTGTATAGTTATTAACTAATATTTAACTAAGTTTTAAAGTTTTAAAGAATGTTTCCTTTATACGTAAATAAAGAAAAGTGAATGGGATTGCAGTGGCGGTGACGGGGCGGTGAATGGGGTGGCAATGGCGGTGACGGGGCGGTGAAGAGGATGGTGAGACGGGGACGGGGCGGTGACGGGGATGGTGAGACGGGGACGGGGCGGTGACGGGGATGGTGAGACGGGGACGGGGCGGTGACGGGGACCAATTTTTTCACCGTGTCATTCTCTACTTAGTACTCCCTTCTACTTCAACTCAGTAGCAGGGAGCCACTGCTTCTGCCAGTTTTTCCCTCTCTGCTTACACAGCGTCAGGGGTCTCTACTTCATCCCAACCTGCAGTCTCTACACCTGTTAGCTTGGTACCTCTCAACTACCACTCTACAGTTTTCTCAATCTGTACAGGACATTTTAGAGGCTTCTCGGACGCCTGCTATTAGACAATGCTACAATCAGAAATGGACTAGATTTTCTGCTTGGTGCACTATTCATCACAAGGAGCCTCAATCTACCTCCTTGTCTTCAGTTTTGGATTACCTGTTCCATTTGTCTCAATCAGGCCTCAAATCAACATCCATTCAAGTCCACCTCAGTGCAATTGCTGCTTTTCATCAGCCTATCAAAGGGAAACCCCTTTCTGCTCATGCTGTGGTTTCCAGATTTATGAAAGGTCTTTTCAATGTTAAACCACCTCTCAAACCTCCTCCGGTGGTTTGGGATCTCAATGTTGTTCTTGCTCAATTGATGAAGCCTCCTTTTCAACCAATGGCTTTGGCTCATCTCAAATATCTCACTTGGAAAGTGGTTTTTCTCATTACTCTCACGTCTGCTCGCAGGGTCAGCAGGCTACAAGCTTTAGTTGCAGACCCACCTTTCACAGTATTCCATCATGACAAGGTGGTCATCCATACTCATCCTAAATTCTTACCGAAAGTGGTTTCAGAATTTCATCTCAATCAATCCGTTGTACTTGTGTTTTTTTCCAAAGCCTCATTCTCATCCTGGAGAAACAGCTCTTCATACTCTGTACTGTAAGCGTGCTTTGGCTTTCTACTTGCAAAGAACTAAGCCACACAGATCTACACCTGAACTTTTTGTCTCCTTTGATCCAATCAAATTTGGACATCCGATTTCCAAGCGCACCATCTCCAACTGGTTAGCTGCTTGCATCTCTTTCTGCTATGCTCAGGCTGGACTGCATCTACAGAGTCAAGTCACAGCCCATAAAGTCAGAGCCATGGTGGCATCAGTAGCTTTCCTTAGATCAACTCCTATTGAGGAAATCTGTAAAGCTGCCATTTGGTCCTCGGTTCATATCTTCACCTCTCATTATTGTCTGGATACTTTTTCCAGATGGGATGACCATTTCGGCCAGGCAGTGTTACAAAATTTATTCTCCTAAATTGCCAACACTCCCACCATCCCATTCTGGTTAGCTTGGAGGTCACCCATAGGTTGAGAACAGGCTGCCTGCTTGTCCTGGGATAAAGCACAGTTACTTACCGTAACATGTGTTATCCAGGGACATCAGGCAGCTATTCTCACAACCCACCAACCTCCCCTGGTTGACTTCTCTGCTAGCTATCTGAACTGAGGAGATGCACGCCCTGCGTTGGATGGGAAGGCACTCACACATGCGCGGTGCGGCAGTTGCGAACTTCCTAAAAGTTCTTCTGTAAGTCTTCTTGCAAAGCTGTCCGCATCTGGGCTCCCTGGATGACATCACCCATATGTTGAGAATAGCTGCCTGCTGTCCCTGGGTAACACCTGTTTGGTAAGTAACTGTGCTTTTTTGTAAACCACATTGAACTGAGAGGTATTGCGGGATATAAATAAATTTATGTTAGTTTGCATGTCAATCTGAGCTCTAATGAGGTACATTCAATAATTTATCTACCTCGATAGGAAAGTAGAGTTGTTGTTTTGTGTTTGTTTTTTAAAAAGTTTTATTTTTCAGTATAGTCCCTATCCATTTTTCCTCCAATGACTTTAACCCCTTTGAAGAGTCCTTCTGTTTGACCTTCAGACCAGGATGTCACATCTTCCTTGATGTCTTCAACAGATGAAAACTGCTGTCCATGGAGAGATTTCTTCAAAACTGAAAGCAGGAAATAATTTGAGGGAGCCAGGTCAGGACTGTAGGTAGATGGTTCAGCTGCTGAAACCCACATTCTTGGATGACACTCTGATTGTCATGACATGTGCACCGTCATATTGTTATGAAAAAGCAATACTCCCGCTGTGAGTTTTTCTCATCGTTTTTCCTTGATTGACTTCCGCAAAGTGATTGCTCAGGCAATGGGCCTGATGGGCCGCCGCGGGAGCGGACCGCTGGGCGAGATGGACCTCTGGTCTGCCTCAGCGGAGGCAACTTCTTATGTTCTTATGTTCTTATGATTGTTGTGTTGGCGTAAATGTCCCCATTTATGGTTATCTTGTGTGGCATGAACTCCAGAAGCAAAACATAAATATTGCCATACTGGGACAGACTGAAGATCCATTAAGCCCAGTATCCTGTTTGCAACAGTGGCTAACCCAAGTCGCAAGTACTTAGATTACTTGGATTTCAACAAAGCCTTTGATACAGTTCCTCATAGGAGGCTGTTGAGCAAACTTGAAGGGCTGAAGATAGGACCCAAAGTGGTGAACTGGGTCAGAAACTGGCTGTCGGACAGACGCCAGAGGGTGGTGGTTAATGGAAGTCGCTCGAAGGAAGGAAAGGTGAGTAGTGGAGTCCCTCAGGGTTCGGTGCTGGGGCCAATCCTGTTCAATATGTATGTGAGTGACATTGCTGAAGGGTTAGAAGGAAAAGTGTGCCTTTTTGCAGATGATACCAAGATTTGTAACAGAGTAGACACTGAAGAGGGAGTGGAAAATATGAAAAAGGATCTGCAAAAGTTAGAGGAATGGTCTAATGCCTGGCAACTAAAATTCAATGCAAAGAAATGCAGAGTAATGCATTTGGGGATTAATAATAGGAAGGAACCGTATATGCTGGGAGGAGAGAAGCTGTTATGCACGGACAGGGAGAGGGACCTTGGGGTGATAGTGTCTGAAGATCAAAAGGCGAAAAAACAGTGTGACAAGGCAGTGGCTGCTGCCAGAAGGATGCTGGGCTGTATAAAGAGAGGCGTAGTCAGTAGAAGGAAGAAGGTGTTGATGCCCCTGTACAGGTCATTGGTGAGGCCCCACTTGGAGTATTGTGTTCAGTTTTGGAGACCGTATCTGGCGAAAGACGTAAGAAGACTTGAGGCGGTCCAGAGGAGGGCGACGAAAATGATAGGAGGCTTGCGCCAGAAGACGTATGAGGAGAGACTGGAAGCCCTGAATATGTATACCGTAGAGGAAAGGAGAGACAGGGGAGATATGATTCAGACGTTCAAATACTTGAAGGGTATTAACGTAGAACAAAATCTTTTCCAGAGAAAGGAAAATGGTAAAACCAGAGGACATAATTTGAGGTTGAGGGGTGGTAGATTCAGGGGCAATGTTAGGAAATTCTACTTTACGGAGAGGGTAGTGGATGCCTGGAATGCGCTCCTGAGAGAGGTGGTGGAGAGTAAAACTGTGACTGAGTTCAAAGAAGCGTGGGATGAACACAGAAGATTTAGAATCAGAAAATAATATTAAATATTGAACTAGGCCAGTTACTGGGCAGACTTGCACGGTCTGTGTCTGTGTATGGCCGGTTGGTGGAGGATGGGCAGGGGAGGGCTTCAATGGCTGGGAGGGTGTAGATGGGCTGGAGTAAGTCTTAACAGAGATTTTGGCAGTTGGAACCCAAGCACAGTACTGGGTAAAGCTTTGGATTCTTGCCCAGAAATAGCTAAGAAGAAAAATTAAAAAAAATAAAAATAAATAAATTTAAATTGAATCAGGTTGGGCAGACTGGATGGACCATTCGGGTCTTTATCTGCCATCATCTACTATGTTACTATGCTAGATCCAAGTATTAAAACAGATTTTATGCTGCTTATTCTAGGAACAATAATGACCTGTGAAATTATCCAAGCCTTTTTTAAACCCCACTAAGCTATCTAATTACACATTGTCTTGAACTTTTTTTTGGAGTGGGGATGAATTTTGATTCATCTATATCAGGGGTCCCCAAAGTCCCCCCTTGAGGGCCAAATCCAGTCGGGTTTTCAGGATTTCCCCAATGAATATGCATTGAAAGCAGTGCATGCACATAGATCTCATGCATATTCATTGGGGAAATCCTGAAAACCTGACTGGATTTGGACCTCAAGGAGGGACTTTGGGGACCTCTGATCTACATTATCTTCATTTTTGACTCAGGATCTCTGTGATAGACCCAAGTCTCATCTCCAGTCGCCAAACAATGAAAACAATTCACTTGGTCTTCATGGAGCATCTCCAAATTCTCCTGACAGCACTGGAGCCTTGTGACCGTCTGACATGGCATTCGAATTCTTGGTACCCATCTTGCACTAACCTTAGACTTGCCCAGCTTTTCATGAATTATTTTCCAAACTGTACCTGCCACGATAGCTATTTCTTTAGCTATATGAGAAACCTTAATTTGTGTGTCTGACAAAATTAAATCCTTGATTTTCTTGCACATTTCCATGGAAGTTGTTTCCATAAGCCTTCCAATGTGAGGGTCATCTTTAATGGACTCTACTGCTTGCTTCAAAATTTAATGGACTAAACTGCTTGCTCCAAAATTTTACTTTGTAGGATGATGGGGCACACTCACCATTAACTGCTGTCATGCGTTCATGGATCTACTTTGTCTTTTTCCCTTCTTTTGTGAGAAATTTTATCACTGAACAGTGCTCCAAATCTAGCAGTTTCTTACTTGATTTGCCGAGGGCTCTCCTGTCATCCTGTTCATTGGAATGTTAGACTCAAACTGAGCCACAGCTGTTCATGAGTAACCTTGAGACATGTAACAACATGCTAAGACTTGTTTCAAACATGCTTGCTACTTTCTTTCGTTATCAGGTAGATAAATTATTAAACACCCCTCGTAGGTCGGAAGCTTGTGGATATAATAAACCCATAGCAGTGAAAGGACTTAAGAGTCCCAGTAGTAGAGTGTTTAAAAAAAAAAAAAGAAGCTAATGGGATACCTACTCCCTAAATTTTGCCTGGTGCATGTTTCTAGATTTATTACATGTAGTATTGGACAATATGTAGTGTGGGAAGTCTGTGGGCCATGGTTACTACAGCTTAGTTCACACTAATGAACATGTTCTATACTCTAATAAATATGGCTCTAAATTCTTTAGCATCTCTCCAGACCGGCATAGTTCACTGATGGGTAATAACTCACCATGACCAACAGGTAGAGACTGAGACAAACTTTTGGTTGTAGTACAAGTAGCTGTGCTTCCCCATAATATATTCATTCTGTTCTCAGTCTCCAGCAGATGTGGTAAGCTGTTGCCAGTCTTCCCTTGGTTAGTATAGGGCTGTTGGAAATTGTTTAGTGGCCTTCTTGTTCCTGTTTGGTGCCGGACTGAACTGGGGGGGGGAACCCTTTTGGGGGTCCGTCTGATCTTGGGGGTGTCACACTCTAAGGGTCACGAGTTGATTCCCTCCCCCCATTTCCTACACCTCCCCTAAATTTTGTAGAGGTGCCTCAGCTGTAAGCCTTGTCACAGATACTGGCAAGGCATATGGCTTAGAGAGCAAGTGGAGTCTGTTCTGACAAAAAAAAAAAAGGAGGCAGTGCCGGTTTGAAAGGATCCCTCTATTCCCTGTACTTGTATTTTTATTCTTAACCAGCACCTTTTTTTCAGCTAGGTTGCGTATTGCACAATGAGCACTTTTAGAGGGAAAAAGTAATCATTGTGCTCCAGACACTAAGTAGCTTCGGACGGTCTGTGTTTGCAGTGTACATGCCGCTGCGAAGAGTAATCTTCATTGGCTTTGGGTGCTGGCGAGCAGGGTTTCCCTTCGCAAGTACATCGTGCCAGCAGCTGACAGCGGGAAAACCCGGGCTTTCCCCGCCACCCATGCAGAGATTTCCTCAGTCACCGACAATCAGGGAAAGAAGGTTTCCCTTACCACAGAAGCTGCTGGGGACTCCCTTTCAGATGCTGCCGGCTTGCCTGCTTTAGCGTCTGGAGCGGTTCAGGCTTCTGAGCCGCTACAGGCTTCGGGGCATTTTTCTTGGTGGGCTTTGCTCTGAGTTTGGTGGGAAGTGCCTCTATTTTGTCTGCGGCCTCAGGTGACCTTCCCCCTGTATTGGAGAGATAGGGGCATGTTTCTGCTGGGTCTACTGCTTGGGTAGTGTGTCCCATTGGGCCGCCAAGATGTTTTCCCCCTCATTTTGTTGTAGCCTTGCACAAGGCTTATCTTCAGGCAGCCAGGGGGTCCTGCTTTGGCCCGGGGGAGGGGGATTCCCTATGTGTCTACTCCGGTTCGGTCCTCCTCAATGTCAGTTTCGTCCCTGTCTCTTCCTCTTTCGTCCAAGCGGCCGAGAGTCTCTTGGGACAATGATTTTTTATATGGGGAGCAGTTCTTGCTTGATGAGGACATGAACCTCTTGGTGGACCTCCAGGATCCTCTCGGGAGGACAGATGTCACTGGCGAAGGTTTTTCGGTTCCGTCAACTGGCGAGAATGCATCGGTGGAGCGCATCTTTCAGCGGGAAGAGCTTCAGGAGCTTATTCTTCAGGTTTCCTCGGTGTTGTGCTTCGAGGAAGATATGAAGGAGCACCTGCTTCAGGGGATCTGCTCAGCCTCTGCTATTTCCCTATGCATCAGGATATTTGGGATATTGTGCTTGCGCAGTGGAAGGCACCGGAGTCATCCTTTCATTTTGAGTGCTCTTTGGCTCGCCTGTATCGCATTCTGGAGGTGGATAGGGATACTTTGAAGTCACCAGTGGTGCACGCGGTGGTTTCGGCCATCACGAAATGGCATACGGTGCCAGTTGACGGTAACTCAGCTTTGAGGGACTTGGAAGAGCGTAGGTTGGAGTCTCTCCTTAAGCAGAATTTTGATGTCACTGTCTTAGCGGTCTAGGCGGCAATGTGTGGCAGTCTGGTGGCTCGGGCTTGTTTTCGGTAGGCCAAGCATGCCCTTGACTGGAAGTCTGATGACTGGTCCTTGGTGGAACAGGAAGTAGCCAAAATTGAGATGGGTGCTTCTTATCTCTCGGATGGCATGTATGATCTGTTGCAGGCGTCGGCCAAGTCAGGAAAAGAATGTTCTCAGTGATGGCTCCAAGCTGGTGGAATGCCCTCCTAAAGGAACTAAAACTAGAATAAAGATACCAGAAAGTTCAAGTAAGGGACCATCCTCTTAATAGACTACTTTAGCTAATAGAACAATATAGAGGAGACAGTTGGCTAGCCCCCTCCCCCTCCTTCTTCCCCCCCAATCAGGAGCTCAATAGGAAGACTATAATAGGATAAATAAACCAAGGGCTGAAGCCCAGAAAATTAGACTGAGGAAGATAATACAGTCAAACCTGGGTTTGCGAGTAACCCAGTTTGCGAGTGTTTTGCAAGACGAGCAAAACATTCTGGCAAAACTTGTCTCACAAACCGAGTGTTGATGTGATTTGCGAGCACCCCCTCCCCCGAGAACCGACATCGCTCCCCCCCACTCGCAAAGCCCCCTCCCCCCCGCACGCGCGAACCGGCACCCCCCCGCCCGAACAACTTGAACTTACCTCCCCCCTGTCTGGCACCGGCACGCAGCTCACAGGACATGCTGGTGCCACTTGAAGATCTTCCTGCCTCTGCAGGGCCTTGAGCATGCATCTGCGCATGCTCAAGGCCTTCTAATTCTCCCTCTCGCCGAGATTCTGAATGTTAATTCTGAAAGATTCCAACATTCAGATCCAGCAGCGATGTGACTGAACATCACGAAGCGTAGAATTACTACTATTTCTCAGCACCAAGCTTTTAGAACACCTGCAATCGGGTCTCCTGAAGCAGAGATTGAAACGGGGCCACGTTGGGACCCCCTAAGCCAAACTTTAAAAAGCTAAGTGAACATTAATACGTCTTATGAACATAGTGATGGCTGTTTTTTGTTAAAAGAAGAGGAGATATCATCTTCAACACATTTGAAGCATTATAAGAATTTTATTAATATCTCTCAGAGGCTTGAAGTGTGATCTCAGATTTATGAAGGTGCAATGACTGGAAGGTGAACTCTTTTTTAGGCAGGTTTAGCAGCCTTCCCTTCAGAGTTTCATGTCTCTGAGCATTTTATACATCCAATAGATCACACTTTATAGACTATTTTTCTATTGAAGTCAGTTTTTTGTTGGATTTAGACCTCTTTCTGACTTCTTATTATCAAACCAATAGTCCTGATCCACTCATAAGGAAATGTTTTTGTTTTTAAATGGCACAGATATTTTGCTTGTATTACACACACAAATAATTTGCCCAATTAAAAAAAAAGCCCCCCCCTCGACAAAGCACCCCCCCTCCCTCCCTGAACCCTAAAAAATGGCAGGAGGGATGGCCACTCCCTCCTGCCATGAGGGCCCCACCTCCACTGCCATCCTCTTCCCCCCCCCCCCCGTCGTCATCCGCCATACCTTTATGTCTGGAGCAGGAAGGGTACTCAGTCCCTCTTGCTCCTCCACCGGCCGCCATCAGCAATATGGACCTTAGGCCCCTCCCCAGTGCGTCATGTGATGGATGGGGAGAGGCCTAAAGCCCTGATTGGCTCAGGCGTCTCAGGCTATGTGCCATTAAAAAAAAAAAAAAAATGGCAGACCTGTCGGTAACACAGTTACCAACAGTTCTACAGCAGTCGGGTTTTTAGGATCGTAAAACCTGATGGAAAATAGCAAAGCAATGTAAGTGAATCAATCGCTTGGCTATTTTGCATGGGGTATTACTTAATTTGCATGGCCGAATCGGAAAATGGGTGATCGAGGAGGAAAACATAAGGTGGACCATTTTGTGAATCGGGTCTGTTAGCAGCACAGGTTTAGCGCCAATCGCTGACTTCAGTGAATCAGGGCCTAAGTCATTACCAGACAGTAGACCACATGCCCTGGGGGGGGAGGGTCAATTCATTGTTCCTTTCATGGTTACACATGGTCTCAACAATCAGTGGCAAGCTCCTCTGTGCAGAGATCATTTCACAGATCTAGACAGAAGTTAAGGGGGCTCCAGATGATCTCAGCCATCAGGTCACCACTCAGCAGCCGTTACCAAGAAGTCCTAATGATGCCAGGCCAGAGCCTGAACTTCCCCAAATAGTATGGAGACTTTTGGAGTACAGGTAGTACTGGGCATGGATTTGTTCAGACAAATGAGTACTGGACATCATTCAAGAGGGCTACTGGCTTCAGTTTTGTTCACTTTCCCTTGAACATCTTTGTAGATTCTCCGGCTTGAAGCGGTCAAAGTTTGAGTTTCAGGTCATAGAGTCAGTGCCGGGCACAGAGTCATATAAACATGATGGCATATAAAGACTAATTGGCCTATCCAGTCTGCTCATCCACAGCATCCAGTATCTCCTCTCCTTAAGAGATCCCACATGTCTGTCACACGCTTTCTTGAATTCAGTCTGTCTCCACCATCTCTTTTGGGGAACTGTTCCACACACACACCACCCTTTCTGTAAAAAAAGTATTTCCTTAGATTACTGATGAGCCTATCACCTCTTAATTTTATCCCATGACCTCTCATGCATATTTATTCTACTTAAGTATTTAAAAGTCTCTCTCATATCTCCCCTCTTCTACCTTTTCTCCAAAGTATATGTATTGAGATCTTTAACTCTGTCCCCATATGCCTTATGTCTTAGACCACTGATCATTTTAGTAGCCTTTTTCTGGACCAACTCCTTCCTATTTATATCTTTTTGAAGCTGCGCTCTCCAGAATTGTACACAATATTCTAAATGAGGTCTCCTGCTATTGAGAACTTCTCAACCGCGCAGAGTTTTTTTTCCAAGTGTCGCTTTTAGCCTCTGATCCACAAGTTTATGTGCCAGGACCTTTAGGGACCCCTGAGGAAGACAGTTTTGTCGCAACACGTGTTGTGTCCTAGATATTTCTTTTCATGGATTTTTGGATTGAACTTTTAATAAAGCTTGCATTTTGATCATCTTCTCCACAGTGTCTTTGGTTTTCTCACTAGTCTTATGCAGGGATATTAATACCTCTTTTTTTTTTCCTAGTGGCCATACCCTGTGCACCCAATCATCCTAGCGTTCACAATTACCTTTTTTCAACCTGCTTGGCCACTTTAAGATCATTCACATACTATTACACCCAGTTTCCGCTGCTTTTTTGTACACAGAAATTATCCCAGGACAAGCAGGCAGGTATTCTCACTAGTGGGTGACGTCATCCGACGGAGCCCCGATGCGGACGTCTCACAAGTTTCGAGTCGCCCGCACTGCGCATGCGCGAGTGCCTTCCCGCCCAGTGCACCGGGTGCGTCTCCTCAGTTCTTACTTTTCCGTGGAGCCGAGAAGTCCGTCTTCGACTCTCTGCACGAAGTAACTTCACTTGTGCCTTCTAAGTCCGCAGTTTTGGGTTCTTTTTACTCATTATTGTCAGTTTTTGTCGTGTTTTCTTGTTTAAAAAAAAAATAAAAAATTTCTTCCATCCGTTCGACCGGGCAGGCCACATGGCCGCGGCCCCGCGGCTTCGATCTTGCGGCAGAGCTTTTTCGGCCTATGTCCCAGCCTATCACCGGTTTTTAAAAATGTGTCAAGTGCCAGCGCGCGGTTTCGCTGATGGACCCTCATCGACGCTGTCTTCAGTGTCTCGGGCCTCAACACCTTCCGAAATTGTGCCGGCCTTGCTCCACGCTTACTGCACGTGCGTTCAAGTGTCGCTGCTTCTTGTGGGAGTCACTTTGCAGCATGGAAGCTTAAACGGAGCTGTCCTCATTGAAGAGCGTTACACCTTCGACTTCCTCCTTGACTCTTCCGCCTTCCACCTCTGCGGCCTCGAGTCTGCTCAAGCCTGCTTCGTTTGTGCTGGCTCTGCTCCGACGCCTGCTGCGGTGCCTTCCTCTGTCCCCTCAGGTCAGGTAGCACAGCAGCCCATTCCTCCCATGGTGCTAAAGGTTCCCAAGGCTTCTAAGTCCAAGCACCTGGGCTCCAGGGAGCGCGAGGCCCGTGCAGGAGGTCCCAATGCAGATGCGGATTCCTCCTTGCCGGCTTTGTTCCAGACCTTGCTGGAGAAGCAATTTATCGAGCTCTTTACCACTATGGGGCCGAAGCTTCTCTCCCAAATCCAGCCTGGGCACACGGAGGCCTCCCGCGAGGTCGAGCCGCCTCCAGTGCCTCAGCAACACACACACTCTTTGCAGGGAGCCGAGTCTCTGCGAGTGTCTGGTCTGGCATCGATGCATGCATCGCAAGGAGCAGAGTCTTTGCCCATGCCTTTGTTGGAACCGATTCACTCGATGCAAGGAGCAGAGTCTTTGCGAGTGCCTCCATCGGACTCGATGCCGGGCCTCGAGGCTTGGTGGGTGCCTCGAGGTGTTTCTACCCAACCACCTCTGCTGCGATCCAGCGCTTCCAGCCCCATCCACTTATTTTTATTTATTTATTTTATTTATTTAGATTTTTATCCCGTCCTCCCAATAGCTCAGAACGGTTTACAAATGAACATACACAGTGCGGAGTAACTAGACATATAAGTGGTACAACAGGTTTAGTGATTGGATTTATAGTTTTTGGAGAGAATTAAATACAGGGAGATTAAGCAGAGAGAGAGAAGGGGGAAATACCGTAGTTTAATTTAAGGAAAGTTATGAGCGTATAGGTGCAATTTGTTAGTGGATAGAGTAAGAGAGGGTCATACTGGAATTTCGGGAAGGAGATAGGAGAGTGGAGGGTGGGGCTTAAGGGGGGGAGAGACAGAGGAGATCTTTAATTGAAGAGGAGGGTCTTTACCGATTTACGGAATGTTAATAGTGAGTTCTGTTGTCTAAGTTGGGGGGGAAGTTGGTTCCAGAGGTGTGGAATGAAGTGGCTGTAGGATCGTTTGTGGGCAGTTTCTGTGAGCAGGGATCTTCCGGGGGGGACGCATAGGTGTATCTCTGACTTTGAGCGGAGGGTGCGAGTGGGGTTGTAGATGGGAAGTTTGGATTTTATGTAGGAGGGGGTGGTGGAGTAGATTCTCTTGTGGGCAATTGTCAGGGCTTTGAAAGTACAGCGTTGGCTAATTGGGAGCCAGTGTTCAGCATGGAGTGCCGGGGAGATGGAATCGCGGTAGTTGAGGTTGTGTAGGAGGCGGATGGCTGCATTTTGGACCCGTTGGAGGCGTTTGATATTATTTTTGGTTAGTCCGTTAAATAGCGAGTTACAGTAATCCATTCTGGAGAGGACATATGCGTATAGGAGTTGGGCGAGGTCTGGTGTGGAGATGTAGGGTTTGATCCTTTTCAGTTGGCGAAGGTAGTAGAAGGAGGTGGAGACTACTTGGGATATGTGGTTGGATAAGGATAGGTGTCCGTCTAGGGTTACTCCCAGGCTGCGAACTTGATCTGCTGCCGTTAGTCGAGTGGAATCCCATGTTAGTGTAGGTCGTAGGTATTTGGTGTTTTTGTTTCTGATCCCTAGGAGTTCGGTTTTGGAGGCGTTAAGTTGAAGCTTGTTGTTTGACATCCAAGTTTTCATGTCAGTGAGGCAGAGTTCGAGGTTAGCAATTTGGGATGGCCGGTTTTCGCCTAAGGGGAGGAGCAGCTGGATGTCATCTGCATAAGAGTGGATTTTGATTTTATATTTTTGCGCTATGTCGATGACGGGTTTGATGTAGAGATTGAATAGGAGGGGGGATAGAAGGGCGCCTTGAGGAACGCCATATTTGATAGGCTTAGGGTTAGATTTATGTGTCCCTAGTAGGACTGTTTGGGTCCTTTGGTGAAGGAAGGAGGTGATCCATTGGAGGGCTGTGTCTTTGATTCCGAGGTCGTGGAGCCTAGATGTGAGTAGGTGGTGGTCAACTGTGTCGAAGGCAGCGCTAAGGTCAAGTAGGACTAGTAGGGCGTCGTTGCCTTTGTCCAGTATTGACCAGCTGTCGTCGATGATATCAATGAGAACTGATTCTGTGCTGTGGCCCTTACGGAAGCCGGATTGGACTGGGGATAGGGCAGCTTGTTCTTCAATGAAAGGGTGTAGGCGGTGGAGTACAATTCGTTCAAGGAGTTTGGAGACAATTGGGAGGTTGGAGACTGGGCGATAGTTGCCAGGTTCATTAGGATCAAGGGAGGGTTTTTTGAGAGTGGGCTTGATAATAGCTGATTTCCAGCTGAGGGGGACAGTTCCAGTAGTTAGAGAGGTGTTAATGATGGGGAGGATGGATTCTGCCATGGCGTCTCCGGCAGCCAGCAGGAGGCTGGACGGGCAGGGGTCGAGGATGGTGTTGGAGGGTTTGAGTTCTCTCAGGGTTTCGAGGACCTCCGCATGAGTAGCTAGATGAAATTGGGAGAGAGTGGCGGAAGGAGGGGTATATGGAGTTGGTTGGATCTGAGTAGGAGTGGGTTTGGTGTTGAGGTCGAGGTTAGTTCGGATGTTTTGTACTTTGGACTGGAAGAAGTCCGAGAGGGTTTCGCTATCGAGTTCTGTTTGGTTGATTTGATTATTCCTTTGGGCGTTGGTGAAGAGATGGTTGGTGAGGGTGAATAGTTGTTTTGATTTGGAAGGGGCTTGTTGTAGGAGACGAGAGTAGTAGGTCTTTTTTGCTTCTAGAATGGCAGCTTTGTATGTGGTGGATATGTTTTTCCAGTGGGTTTTGGTTTCAATGTCCGGATGTTTGGCCCAGATCCTTTCTGCTTTCCTCAGGGATCGTTTTATAGATCGGAGGTCATTAGTGTACCAGGGAGCAGGTGCTTTGTTGGTGATTGTTTGGGTTGTTTTTGTCTGGACCAGGTTATTATAGAGGGATTGGATGTTAGAGTGCCATGTGGCGGCTGCCAGGTCAATTGATAGGGGATGTTGGGTATAAGATTCGTTTAGGGTGCGAATACCTGCGGCCATATCTTGAGGGTTGACCGAATTAGGGAGTTGACGTAGGGTGGGGGGGGGTCGGATCTTTACGTGGACACGGACAAGAGGACATGAAATGAAGCTAAGGGGGGACAAGTTCAGGACTAATGTCAGAAAGTTCTGCTTCACACAGAGAGTGGTTGGCATCTGGAATACTCTCCCTTGAGAGAGGCATATAAAGTATGGTTGGCTATAAAATAACAATTTTATAAGGCAGTAAATATCTATTATACTAAGGTTAATAATATAGATCGAAAATAACAAAAGCCCTTAGATATACATATAATTTGTCCCGTTTAAGACCTCAGCGGTGCTAACTGTGAGAAATTTTCATTCACAGATTACAAGCACAAAAATCTTCATCGGTCATAATTTTTCATAGTTTTTTTCTATATAAATAAATTTTTGAAAAAATACTCATCTCTTTGTTAGAGAAGCATAGCAGGGGTTCTTCACCAACATAGGCTATGTTTCGCCCAGGGGGCTTTATCAAGGTATTTCCCCTGACAAAAGAAGAGAGAGTTTTACTATACATAACTTCAACTATTATCCATTATGGAACAAAAGATGATTTTTTCACTCAATACAGTTAAACCGAACGGGCTGAATGCTGAAGTGGAGTGGATGACACTGGTTTAAATGTCTCCATGCTCGTTTTTGATTCTGATAGGGTACGTTTGTATGAGGTCATTACGTTGACAGTTTTGTTAAAAGAACGCCGCCGCCATGTCTCTGCTCTAAAAAACTTTTTCGGCAGCACTCATGGAACAGGCATACTAAAGGTACGGGCTTTAAATATTTTTGAGCGTTTTCTAAAGTGTGTCAGACTACCGATATAGGCTTTAAGCTATGCTTGTATAAGTTAGTTCTGTAAAATGGATAATAGTTGAAGTTATGTATAGTAAAACTCTCTCTTCTTTTGTCAGGGGAAATACCTTGATAAAGCCCCCTGGGCGAAACATAGCCTATGTTGGTGAAGAACCCCTGCTATGCTTCTCTAACAAAGAGATGAGTATTTTTTCAAAAATTTATTTATATAGAAAAAAACTATGAAAAATTATGACCGATGAAGATTTTTGTGCTTGTAATCTGTGAATGAAAATTTCTCACAGTTAGCACCGCTGAGGTCTTAAACGGGACAAATTATATGTATATCTAAGGGTTTTGGCTATAAAATAAACCAGGTGTATACCTGACAGGGCCTCCGCGTGTGCGGATCGCCGGACTTGATGGACCGAAGGTCTGATCCGGAGATGGCGCTTCTTATGTTCTTATGTTCTTATTAGGGCAGTATCGAGTGGGAGTTCGAATTCAATGAGGTGGTGGTCTGACCATGGGACAGGTGTGGAGGTGTAGGTTTGCTGGGGTTTTGTCGTTGGGTCTCTGAGGGTGAAAAGCAAGTCTAAGATGTTGCCTGCTGAGTGAGTGGGGGTGGTTATAGTTTGGTGGAATCCTAGGTCGGAGAGGGAGGAGAGGAAGTTGTCAATTTGTCCTGAGGTGTTGGGGTAGTCTGGGAAATTGAAATCTCCTAGGATTGTCATGTGTTTGTGTGAGATGGTTAGTTCAGTGATGAATTCGAGGAGGGTTTCTAGGGTATCTGCTGGGGAGTTGGGGGTTCTGTAGAGGAGTATGAGGGCGGTTTTTTGTTTGTGGCCTAATGTGAACGCAATAGCTTCTAGGGAGGGAATATTGATGGAGTTTATTAGTTTTGGTGTGGCGGAGGTTTTGATAATGGAAGTCACTCCACCTCCTTTTCCAGAGGTACGCGAGCAGGTTAGAGCCTGGTAGCCTGGGGGACATAGTTCGCCTAGCGTTATCCCCTCGTTGTCTTGGAGCCAGGTTTCGGTGATCATGAGGGCGTCCCAAGTCTTGTCGCAAATGAGGTCATGTAGGAGGAAGGATTTGTTGTTGACTGATCTTGCATTGATGAGTGCCAATTTGAGTGTGTTGTGAGAGGGGGTTTGTGGAGAGGGAAGAATGGGGATGAGGTTTGCAGGGTTTCTGGAACGGCTTTTTTTAGGTTGGGGGGAGATATCACCGTATCTGCCTTGGCCTGTAATAATGGGGATGGTGAAGTATAGTGTTGTAAGAAGTGTAGTGGGAGTGGTGGGAGTGGGAATGGGCGGGAGGGTGGTTTGTAAAGTGGTGGGAGGAGGGGCGGGGAAGGTGGTGGCCTGGATAGTTGGTGGCATGGCAAGAGGGGGGTTTGGGGCGTTAGGACGGAGGGATTTAGGGGAAACTCACTATCAGGGAAAATTCGGTTTGGTTCTATTGGTGAGTTAAAGTTTGGTGGGAGTCAATTTTTATAGAGTTAGATCAGGAGCTTGGAGTTGAAGTGTTATTATTGGGGTAGCTGGAGGAGCAAGTAGAGGAGAGAAAGCTAGGAGATAGAAAAGGAAGGAGCCAGAGAGCAATCAGTTAAGTTAAAGAGGATTGAGTAAATTACTGTTACTAGTTATAGTAAGTTGTGTAGGTCGTGTATGCTGTTATGCTAGTTAAAGGGCATGCAGCTTGTGTGAGGGATAACAGTGGTCTTTAAACATACAAAAGAGGACTGCTTTCCTGTGTCGGGAGGGGGGCGGAGCAGGGCTCCCACGCTCCTCTCTCGATGCAGGGGGCTGAAGAAGAGGACAGGCACCTCCGATGGAGTTTTCTTTAAAAAGTATGCTTTCCTGTGTCGGGAGGGGAGCGGAGCAGGGCTCCCACGCTCCTCTCTCGATGCAGGGGGCTGAAGAAGAGGACAGGCACCTCCGATGGAGTTTTCTTTAAAAAGTATGCTTTCCTGTGTCGGGAGGGGGGCGGAGCAGGGCTCCCACGCTCCTCTCTCGATGCAGGGGGCTGAAGAAGAGGACAGGCACCTCCGATGGAAGCTTCGACAGCGCCTTGCTTGCCTCGACGTTCGAGACCTACTTCCAGGCACAGTTCTGGTCCTTGCTCGAGGCATTCTTTGAGGCATTCATCCAGGCATGCCTCACCTCGTCGGAAGCAATCTTTCCTCGAGTATTCGCCACCAGCCACTTCGCCTCCTATGCTGGAGCTTGAAGACACCATGGGATCTTTTTCTCCTGTCGATCCCTGGCCTTGTTGGATCCAGAGGCCTCGACGTCCTCGAGTCCTTCTCGGGGCCCTGCTCTGACTGACCAGCTGTCTTTCTCCTCTTTCCTTCGGCAGATGGCTGTGGATTTAGACATTAGCTTGGACTCGGGATCCAAATTTTCTAAGGAGTATCTGGAGACGATCTCCCTCAGCCGCCTGTTGAGTCCCTCTGGCTTCCTCTGCATAAGCTGCTGGACCCGACTTTCATGCGCTGTTTTGAGACACCTTAATCCATCCCCGCTATTCCTGGGAAATTGGATGCCAGGTACCACATGGTACACCATAAAGGATTCGATGGTGCCCAGCTCTCCTATCAGTCCCTCTTGGTGGAGTCCTCGTTGAAGCGGTCTCATCCCTCCCAGGTCTATGCCACCGTTCCACCTGGCTAGGAGGGCAAGACCATGGACAGGTTCGGCAGGCGCATCTACCAGAACTCGATGATGGCCTCTCGAGTCCTTAATTATAATTTTCATTTTACAACATATTTTGAGTTTTTCCTCTCGGTCCTGCAAAAGTTCCTGCCCTATTTGGACTCTCAAGCGCGGTTTGAGTACCAGGAGGTGCTGGCTTCGTTGTCCCAACTAAGGTTGCAGATGATGCAGAAGGTTGCAGATGATGCAGTCCTCCTACGACGCCTTTGAACTCTTTGCAAGAGCTGCTGCTTGTTCGGTGGCCATGAGATGCCTAGCGTGGCTTCGAACCATCGATATGGACCCCAATCTTCAGGACAGGCTGGCCAACGTCCCGTGTGCTGGAGCCGACCTCTTCGATGAATCCATCGAGGCGGCAACCAAAAAGCTGTCGGACCACGAGAAATCTTTCCTGTCAATTCTCCGCCCGAAGCCCAAACCTGCTCCTACTCGTCTATCATGCCCACCTCTGATCTACCAGCGGCGTTACTCACCGAAACAGGCTTTTCCTATCCGTCAGCCTGTTAAGAGGCAGCATCCGCAGAAGCAGCAGCAAAAACCTCCAACATCTGCTGTCCCCAAGGCTCCTCAGCCTTTTTGACTGTCTCGTGGAGAGCATAACTTCCGTCGTTCTGCCCTTCCCTGTTTTTCCCCCCATCGGAGGTCGCCTCCATCATTTTTACCATCGATGGACGGTTATTACCACTGACCTCTGGGTCCTTTCCATCGTAAGGGAGGGATACTCTCTTCAATTCCATCGAGTTCCTCCGGAACATCCTCCAAGAGAGTATCCTTCCAACTTGACCCAGATCGCCTTCTTCTTCAGGAAGCTCAGGCTTTGCTCCGGCTCCGGGCTGTCGAGCCGGTCCCTTTGGACCAACGGAACAAGGGTTTTTACTCCCGGTACTTCCTTGTTCCAAAGAAGACGGGCGATCTGTGTCCTATTTTGGATCTCAGGGTGCTCAACAAGTTTCTGATCAAGGAAAAGTTTTGCATGTTAACCCTGGCTTCTCTCTATCCCCTCCTTGAGCAGAACGACTGGTTATGCTCTCTGGATCTCAAGGAGGCCTACTCTCATATTCCCATCCATCCGGCCTCTCGACAATACCTCAGATTTCGGGTGGGACATCTTCATCTTCAATACAGAGTGCTTCCTTTCGGCCTGGCTTCGTCACCCAGGGTCTTCACCAAGTGCCTGGTTGTAGTGGCCGCAGCACTCAGGAACCATGGTCTTCAGGTGTTTCCCTACCTCGACGACTGGCTCATCAAGGATTCCACGTCTCAGGGAGTCGTCCAGGCGACCCAGAGGATGATCTGGTTCCTGCAGAGTCTGGGGTTCGAGATCAACTTTCCAAAATCCCATCTGCAACCTTCCCAGACTCTTCCCTTCATAGGAGCTGTTCTGGATACCATTCAACTCGGAGCGTTCCTTCCTCCACAACACTTGGATGCTCTTCTTCGTCTTTGTCATTCAGTGTCCTCTCACCCGTCCATCTCAGCGAGACACATGATGGTTCTTATGGGTCACATGGCCTCTACAGTACACGTGACTCCTTTTGCCAGACTTCACCTACGGATTCCTCAGTGGACCCTAGCCACTCAATGGTCACAGGTCTCCGACCCTCTGACTCGACACATTCAAGTCACTCCTGCTCTGACACAGTCTCTTCGCTGGTGGATGCTCTCATCCAATCTCTCCAGAAGTTTGCTGTTTCACATGCCTCCCCATCAGAAGGTTCTCACGACCGACTCCTCGACCTACGCTTGGGGGGCTCATCTGGATGGTCTCCGCACTCAGGGCTGTTGGATGAGTGCGGACCGCCTGTGCCACATCAATCTCCTGGAATTCAGGGCGATTTTCAATGCTCTCAATGCTTTTCAGCATTTGCTTCACGACATGGTAGTTCTCATTCGCATGGACAATCAAGTCGCGATGTATTATGTCAACAAACAGGGGGTCACGGGATCTGCCTCCTTCTGTCAGGAAGCTCTGAAAGTTTGGGATTGGGCAATTCGCCACAACACCTTCCTCAAAGCTGTCTACATTCAGGGGGCGGCCAATGCCTTGGCGGACAACTTGAGTCGTCTTCTACTGCCACACGAATGGACTCTCCATTCTACGCCCCTTCATCACATCTTCTCTCTGTGGGGAACGCCTCAGATAGATCTCTTTGCAGCCCCCCACAAATTCAAACTGCCTCAGTTCTGCTCCTCATCGCCTCGAGGCAGATGCTTTTCTTCTGGACTGGAGGAATCTTTGTATGCGTTTCCTCCATTTCCTCTCATTCAAAAGACTCTAGTCAAGCTCAAGTCCAACTGGGTCATCATGATTCTGATTGCTCCTCGGTGGCCCAGACAACCGTGGTACTCCCTTCTGCTTCAACTCTGCAGCAGGGAGCCCTTCCTTCTACCACTGTTTCCTTCTCTGCTTATACAGCATCAGGGGTCTCTGTTTCATCCCAACCTGCAGTCTCTACACCTGACAGCTTGGTTCCTCTCATCATAACGCCCCTTCAGTTTTCACAAGCTGTGCTGGATGTTTTGGAAGTTTCACGGAAGCTTGCTAGTAGGCAATGCTATTCCCAAAAATGGACTAGATTTTCTACTTGGTGTTTTTCCCTTCATAAGGAGCCTCAACATGCCTCCTTGTCCTCTGTTTTGGACTATCTTTAGCACCTCTCTCATTCTGGCCTCAAGTCTACATCGATACGGGTCCATCTGAGTGCAATTGCTGCTTTTCATCAGTCTCTTCAAGGGAAGCCTCTTTCTGCTCATCCTGTGGTTTCCAGATTCATGAAAGGACTTTTCCATGTCAATCCTCCCCTCAAACCGCCTCCAGTGGTTTGGGACCTCAATTTGTTCTTTCTCAGCCTATGAAACCACCCTTTGAATCTCTTAACAAGGCTCATCTGAAGTATCTCACTTGGAAAGTGGTGTTTCTCATTGGCCTCACCTCTGCTCGTCGAGTTAGTGAGCTTCAAGCATTGGTTGCGGATCCTCCTTTCACGGTGTTCCACCAGACAAGGTGGTCCTTCGCACTCATCCAAAGTTTCTCCCCAAAGTGGTCTCGGAATTTCATCTGAATCAATCTATTGTTCTCCCTGTGTTTTTTCCAAAGCCTCATTCTCATCCTGGAGAATCATCTCTTCATTCTCTGGACTGTAAACGTGCTTTAGCTTTCTACCTGGAACGCACCAAGTCACACAGAACTGCTCCTCAACTTTTCATCTCCTTCGATCCGAACAAGTTGGGACGTTCTATCTCTAAGCGTACCATCTCCAACTGGATGGCAGCTTGTATTTCTTTCTGCTATGCCCAGGCTGGATTACCCCTTCCCTGTTAAGTCACAGCCCATAAGGTCAGAGCAATGGCAGCCTCTGTTGCTTTCCTCAGATCGACACCGATTGAGGAGATTTGTAAAGCTGCCACTTGGTCCTCGGTTCATACCTTCACTTCTCATTATTGTCTGGATACTTTCTCCAGACGGGATGGACAGTTTGGCCAAACTGTATTGCAGAATTTATTCTCCTAAGTTGCCAATTCTCCCTCCATCCCCTTGTGGTTAGCTTGGAGGTCACCCACTAGTGAGAATACCTGCCTGCTTGTCCTGAGATAAAGCAGTGTTATTTACCGTAACAGTTGTTATCCAGGGACAGCAGTTGCTATTCTCACGTCCCACCCACCTCCCCTGGGTTGGATTTTCTGCTAGCTATCTGAACTGAGGAGACGCGCCCGGTGCACTGGGCGGGAAGGCACTCGCGCATGCGCGGTGCGGGTGACTCGAAACTTCTAAAGTTTCTACAAGCAAGTATGCTTGTGAGACGTCCGCATCGGGGCTCCGTCGGATGACATCACCCACTAGTGAAAATAGCTGCCTGATGTCCCTGGATAACAACTGTTACGGTAAGTAACATTGCTTTGTTCACCCCCTACTCTGCACCTTTCCCTCATGTGTTTGTAGCCCAAATGCATGATGCATGACCTTGCATTTCTTAGCATTAAATCTTAGCTGCCAAATTTCAGACCATTCCTCAAGCTTCACTAGGTCCTTCTTCATGTTATCCACACCATCAGGAGTGTGTACTCTTTTGCAGATTTTGGTGTCATCTGCAAAGAGGCAAATCTTAATGTTTGTCATCACACAGCACAGTCCAAACCCTTACCCCCTCCCTTTTCATCGATTTGAGAAATTCTGACTTCATACACACTTCCTTCATACCCAGCAGAACCTATCCCTCTACACATCATTCTGCCACCTTCACTCTCCCAAATTCACTCATGCTTCCTCTGTCTTGCTCTCATCCTTTCAGCTGCTGTAACCCTGAAACAGTCCTGTTGAACTGATTTAACCTAACCAACCCCCTCTCTTATACCTGCCACAACAATCCCCATCATCATTGCTAGGTCAGTATAAATTGCCACTCAGTGATCATCCCATTTGACCCTATCACTGCACACATTCTTAATATGATTTGTTCATTCACTTTAGTCATGTATGCAGATAATTATATCTCTAGAAAAGACCCCATCTGGATGCCCATTGTCCAGCCTACCTTGTTTAGTTAATTTCCAAGACATTGATAGTCTGCTGTCCCTCTAATCATGTATTTTTTAATGGATATAACTTATGGGCAGACTGGATGGACCGTTCAGGTCTTTATGTGCCGTCATGTACTGTGTTTCTATGACACAACATGTGACACAACAGAAAGCATTCTCAGGTAGCTTAGGTGTTCCTCTAGTCTTCGTATAGCACCAGAGAGAGTTTTCCATATCTTTGTTTGAGTGGTGCCACATCTCGAGCCCTTTAAGCACTACAGTTCATTGCTATGTCTGACTGGAGTTCCGCAACAAGCTCCCCAAATTTTATGCTGAATACCAGTAATGCTACTTCTCAACTCCTTTAACTATGCATGCAGCTCTTCCCACATGACTGCTAGCCCCATTTTACGTTCTAGGATCTCAATATCTCTTTCCATTGTGCATTTTTGACTGCCATCTTGGATTCTACCCGCTGCTGTGACCTATTGCCTGTTGGTAAGCATACTCTTTTAGGTCTGCTGTTTTAGTGGTAGCAATATCATTTTTAACTTCCAGAGGTTTTCAAAGGCCCCTATGAATGATAGCACAAGTGTCTAGTGGATCACCTTATTTTGAGAGGTGGTTCACCAAAGCTTTCAGCTCAGGATTCCATCTGGTTGGTTGTCATCCCTTACTCCTGGGAAGTCCACTGGTTTAAACCTCAATTGGCACTGCCTGGTTCTAATCTCATACATGTCAAGTAGCATGATATACCAATGAATGATATTTTACCTGCTTGTTCTCCCTGTGCAGAGTGACTTTGAAATGTCTGCCAAGGCAGAACAGACTCCATTGCATTGGTGACAGTTTCTATTCTTGAGCAGGAAATAGGTATCCATATCAGGGGAATCATACCAAATGCAAGAAACTTGGGCAGGTCATCACGACCATGCAGGTCTTTATCTACCATCATTTACTATGTTACTATGAGTTGATGATAAGTATGTTCCATAGTTAAGTGGATATGAATGGGTGTAAATTTTTTTTTTTTTTTTTTTTAATAAACCCTTTTGTAAAATATTCCAGACATCAAATGTTTATTGGTCTTGAGTTTGGTTATCAACATTGGCTATAGTTATTTTACTACTGGTCCTGTTTTATGTAATAATTAAGTTACTAATTAACTGAGAACAGTAGATTAACCCATTTTAATGGGGTTTTTTTTGTTAGATGCCATTGACTTGTGTTCGTGTCCTAATGACTTGATGAATTACAGATCTAAAAAGAAATTGGTTTTGTGCTAGTCTAATAAGGTCCTCCAGCATCATCCCCATGGTAGATTTCAAAGTGTCCAGCTATCTGATTGCAGGTCACCCTCTTCGCCTGTTTCCTTTGATCTTCCCAAACATGATTTCCTTCTCCAATGATCTTTCTCTTTTAACGTCATCATTTGGGCTTCAAGTGACATAATCAATTTGATTTCTTCCAGAATAGATTTGTTAGTTCTTCTGGTGGCCCACATCATGCATAAAATCCTTCTCCAGCACCAAAGCTCAAATGAGTCAATCTTTCCGTCTTTTTTTCCGTTATGTCCAGCTTTTGCATCCATAATTGATCATTGAAAAATTGAGTGCATGGAGAAGTATGATCTTTGTTTGGAGTGCTATTTCCTTGTCTTTGAATACTTTGTTGAGAGCCTTCATTGAGGAGCAACAAGTGCTATTCTGCAGAGTATTTCTGTCCTTCTAGTTGCTTCTTTATTTACAAAAGGGCCTAAGGGATTGAAATCCTTTACAATTTCCATTCTATCACCTTCAAGTTCGACATCTTCATCATTTTCTGTGTTCATTATCTTTGTCTTGTTTATGTTTCTAATCCCATGCAGTGTTATCCCCAGAAATTTTTTCCAACCGGGTGGCATGAAAAAGTAGCCAGGTGGGGCGGGATGGGGAAATTTGGTGGTAGGGAAAATTAACCCCCTCTTTTACTAAGGTGCGCAAACATTTTTAGCACACGCAAACTCCTGTGCTACGTGGGAAAACTAATGCCAGCTCAATGCTGGCATTAGCGTCTAGCACACATGGTAATTCTGTGCGTGCTAAGCACACGCTAAAACCATTTTTGCAGCTTAGTAAAAGGAGCCCTAAATGTGTACTATTTTTAATAGTTAATTGTTATTATTTTCCAATGCTCAATATGACTTCCTTTTTTAAGGTTTGACACTTGTGCCAGAATATTTTTACCAAATTTAAGAAGCATCCAATGCTAGAAGGGAATAATTAGTTATTTGCCCTCTTTCAAATGGTATAGAGGTTTAAAAAAGGGAAAGACATTAATGAAGTTATTGGGTTCAATCTAGCCATTTATTTCTGCATGAATTTAAACAACTAAAAAAAAAAAAGATATATATAGCTCACCAAGTCATACAAGAATGGCTCTACAGCAGGAGTGCCCACACTTTTTGGGCTTGCGAGCTACTTTTAAAATGACCAAGTCAAAATGATTTACTAACAATAAATTTTAAAAAAACACAAAGCACACTGTACGCAGAGAAAATGTTAATTATCATTTATATTCCGCAGGTTTTCAAAGAGGTCAAGGCAGATGACTTTATGCAATGTCACCTCAAGAACAACTATACAAAAATAGACAAATATACCCCTCCATTTTAACTAAACCACAATAGCGGTTTTTAGTGAAGGGAGATGCGCTGAATGCCCTGCGCTGCTCTCGATGCTCATAGGCTCCCTGCGCTAAAAACCGCTATTGCGGTTTAGTAAAAGGGGGCCATAGTGCAAAATATAGACAGCAGATATAAATTCTCAAAACAGACACATTTTGATCACTAAATTGAAAATAAAATCACTTTTCCTACCTTTTTGTCTGGTGATTTCATGAGTCTCTGGTTGCACTTCCTTCTTCTGACTGTAAATCCAATATTTCTTTCTTTCTGCCACTTTCCTTTTATTTCTCTCTTTCTTTCTCTCTCCCCCTGACTGCCTGTTTCTCTCTCCCCCTGCACCCTCTTTATTTCTGCCTTTCTGTCTCTCTCTCTCTCCCCCTGCACCCTCTTTATTTCTGCCTTTCTGTCTCTCTCTCTCTCTCCCCCTACCTGTCTTTCTTTCTCTGTCCCCCCAAGCCATCGCGCCGATTTCTCCACTTCCCCGATTCTTTCCCTACCTCCTAAGCCACCACGCTGATTTCTCCCTGCTGCTTTCCTGAGCTAGGCCAGGCACGTACAAGCGCCAGACTCACAGAACTTCACCTCTGACGTCAATTCTAACGTTGGAGAAGAAGTTCCAGGCCAGCCAGCCAGAGGTGAAGTCTTTTGAGTCTGGCACTTGTACGCGCCTGGCCTTTGTGATCTACTGGTCAATCACAATCGACCATTTGGGCACCCCTGCTGTTATGGTATCCTATCCTGACCTGAGGAAAGGGGTTTAGTGCCAAAAAAACTGCCTTATTTCAATTTCCTATTTATAAACTTTAATTAATACAGTTACAATACTACTTGATTATACGTAAAGCAACAAAAATTTTTTTTTTCTACATTTTGTCGTTTCTGCTTTAATTATCTTCTCTTTGCTCTCTTCTTTCTATTCAGCGTTTGTCCTCGCTCCCTTCCATGCAAAATCTGTCCTCTTTGCCCCTTCCACCCAGCCTCTACCCTCTTTCTCTTTGCCCCTTCCATCTATTGCCCACCCTCTCTCTGCCCCTTGCATCTACTGCCCCCCTCTCTGCCCTTTCCATCCAGTGTCCGCCCTTTCTCTGTTCCATATGGCATCTTCCCTCTTTCTATGTCCCTTCAATAAACTGTATATCCTGTGCCCTTTCTCTCCTTTGTACTTGATTCATTTCAGCTTCATCCCCTCCCCTATGCTCTGGCATCTCTCTCTTCTCCTTTTCTTCCTTCCTTCCCACTCCACCCCATGATCTGGCATCTCTATCTCCTTCCCTTCTCTTCCCCATGCCCTGGCATCTCCCTCCTCCCCCTCCCCCCCATATGTGCTGACATTTCTCCCCCCCCCCTCCATGGTCTGGTAGCTCCTTTCCTTTCCCTCCCTCCCATAGTCTTTGTGTCTCTTGCTTCTCCTCTCCCTTCCCTGGTCTTCCTTCTCCCTTCTCTCTCCCCAATTGGATGCTGCTGCAGCACTTCTCTTCCCCTCCTACCCTCCCCAATTGGGTGCTGCTGCTGCACTTTTCTTCCCCTCCCCCTTCCCAATTGGGTGCAGCAGCAGCTTTTCTCTTCCCCTCCCCCATTGGGTGCACCAGCGTTTCGCTTCCTCCTCCCCCCAAAACATTTGGGTGCAGCAGCAACATTTCTCTTCCCTTCCCCCCCCAAATGGGTGCAGCAGCAGAATATTTCTCTTCCCCCTCCCCTCCCTTATTCGGTACAGCAGCAGCATTTCTCTTCCCATCCCTCCCAGCTCACAAACCTGTCGGTAGAGTCTCTAGGGAAGTTGTAAGCTTCCCTCCATCGCTGACCTTTGTTTTATAGGTCAGCGACGGAGGGAAGCTTACAATTTGCTGCTTTTACTTGCTTCGGGCCTTCCTCGTTGCAGGGTTCTACCTACTTTGTTTCTGCGAAGGTAGGACCCGGCAGCGAGGAAGACCCAAAAGAAGTAAAAGCAGTAAGTTGTAAGCTTCCCTCCGGGGCTCTATCATATGCGTGCCGGCTTCCCTTCTCTTCTCTCCAAAACCGGAAGTTGCGTCCCGTGGGTGGGGGGAGGGAAGAGAAGGGAAGCCGGCACGCACACGATAGATCCCCGGAGGGAAGCTTACAACTTACTGCTTTTACTTCCTTCGGGCCTTCCTCGCTGCCGGGTCCTGCCTTCATGCTGCATGCTGGCAAAAAAAAAAGAGGCAGACGTCAAACAAAATTTTCGGCGGAGAGTCAGCCCGGGAAGGAGCATCGACGGCAGCAGAAGGATTTGCAGGGCGGTCATCTAAATTAGCTGGGCGGTGCGCCCGGCTAAAAGGCCCTGGGGAGAACACTGCCATGTTATGACTTTCGGCTTTGACTTTTCTAAGTAGATACAACATGTTGTCTTTGTTGTTGGTGATGAGCTTTATATCATCTGCATAGCGCAGGTTATTTATATTTTGGCCACCAACTTTGAATCCAACACTCTCTTCTTCCAAATTTGCTTTTCTGAAGATGGCTTGATCGTAAAGGTTGAACAGGTAAGGTGGCAAGATGCATCCTTGCCTGATGCCACATTTTATTGGAAACCAATCAGTGTTGCCATATTCAATTCTCACTGCAGCTTCTTGATTTTTGTAGAGGCTCTTTATCAGCTGCATTGTGTTTGGGTGTTCTCATTTGTTCTAGAGTTCTCTATAGTTTATCATGATCCAACAGTCAAAAGCTTTGCTGTAGTCAGTGAAGCAAAAGTATAGGAGCTTTTGGTATTATCTGCTTTTCTCTATCCATCTAACATTAGCAATAATGTCTCTGTTCCTTGACCTTTTGGAAAACAGCCTGAACTAAGGATAAGTTCTTGCTCAATGTATGATAGTAGCCTTCATTGTATTATGTTTAGCAGTATTTTGCTAGTGTGTGTAATTAATACAATTGCTCTGTAGTTAGTCTTTGGCGTCACCTTTCTTCGGTATAGATATAAACAGTGATGTTCTCCAACAGGTCGGACATATTTTCCTTCCAAATCTGTTGATGCAGCCAAGTGAGGACATGAGTGTAGTACAGTGGTTAGAGCTATAGCCTCAGCATCCTGAGATCGTGGGCTCCAACCCTGCACTGTTCCTTGTGACCCTGGGCAAATCATTTAATCCTCCACTGCCTCAGTTACATTAGATAGATTGTGAGCCCATCTGGACAGATAGGGAAATTGCTTGAAGTACTGGTATTTAAACCACTTTGAGTGTGGTTGTAAAACTACAAAAAGGCGGTATTAAAGTCCCTATCCTTTATCAGTGATGAGTCAATACCGTGCAGGATGTCAGCGCGCTGGATTGAAACACTATTTTAAAGCGATCCGAGGGGGGGAGGGTGGGGGGAACCACCCCACTTTACTTAGAACTATTGGCACTCTCATTAGAGGTGGGTGGGTGAGGAACTCACCCCCCCTCCCCAATTACAGAGGAAACTGTAATTTTTCCCTAAAAAAGAGGGGGAAAGGCTGTTTCCTCTATAATGGGGGGTTTCCTCCACAACGGGAGCACCAACAGTTCTAAGTAAAGTGTGGTGGTTCCCCCCACACACACACTATCAGTGTTTCAAAATAGTGTTTCAATTCAGTGCCTTCTTCGTGGCTGCTGCGCATTGCGCCGTTGACTTCATTGTTGTATCCACCAGTACACCCAAATCTCTTTCAAGGTTACTTCCCTCTAATACTAATCCCCCCATTTGGTAGCTGAACATCGGGTTCTTTCTCCCTATATGCATGACCTTGCATTTCCCTACATTGAATTTCATCTGCCATTTATTCGCCCACTCCTCCAGTTTGTTTAGGTCCCTTTGTAGGTCCTCACACTCTTCCGTAGTTCTAACCCTTCTACAGAGTTTAGTGTCATCCGCAAATTTTATAACTTCACATTTCGTCCCCGTTTCCAGGTCATTAATAAATACATTGAACAGCAGCGGTCCAAGTACAGACCCCTGCAGAACTCCGCTCGTGACTTTCCTCCAGCCCGAGTAGTGACCCTTCACTCCAACCCTCTGTCTCCTGCCTGCCAACCAGTGTTTGACCCATCTGTGTACGTCCCCTTCCACCCCGTGGTTCCACAGCTTCCTAAGTAGCCGCTCATGGGGTACCTTGTCAAAGGCCTTTTGGAAGTCAAGGTAAATGATGTCTACAGGTTCCCCTTTGTCCAACTGGCTGTTTACCCCCTCAAAGAAGTGCAGTAAGTTTGTTTGGCACGATCTTCCCTTGCAGAAGCCATGTTGGCTCGCTTTCATCAGCCCATATGCAGATATAGTCAATTTGATTTCAATACATACCATTTGGAGATGTTCATGTGTACTGGTGACATCTGTGGTGTTGGAAATGTGTATTCAAGATTAACAGTTCATTATGCAAAACTGTACTAAATTATATCACCAGCTTTCTCCTGCGCTGTGCTTTCCAACCACTGCATCTTCAGGTGTACTTCCTACTTTAATGTATTGAAGTCCCCCTTAATAATCAGTAGATCTTGATTCGGCATTTGATCTATTTCATTTTGAAGTTGTTTGTAGAACAATTCTATATCCTCATGTAACATGTCTTGTCATTGGAGCACATATTGGATCAAGGTGACATTGATCAGCTTTCCGAAAGGTGTCTTTTGATCTGCTCAGTTTATTTCTTTTTTTTTCTATCACTGATAACATTTTACATTAGTACTATTTTTGAAAGCTTATAGTGAGGATAAATGCCACACCATTTTCCTGTATGTTTCAAGACCAGTGTAGCAGATCCGGTGCTCGTTTGATTAAAAATGGCCCTGTCCTGCCCATTTGAATTCACAGATCCTTATCAAATTAATTTTGTTGTTTTCCATTTGATCTTTAACACTTTCCAATTTTCCTTGATTCGTGCTTCATACATTTCATGTTCCTATGTTGATAATATCTTTACAGCTTCTGATTTCACTTTTCTGTCCAGCAACATCAGCATCAGGACGTCCTGGCGGCTTTGATCCGTCAACTTCATAAACATTGGGAATACTCTGGGTGATGATCTGCTCTTCCCTAGTAGCATGGCGACTGCCTTCTGACCTAGGGAACCATCTTACAGCACTACACATTGATTCTTTGTCTCATCATTATCAAGTTTTCTTGGCAAAATACAGAAGTAGATTGCCAGGCCTCTTTCTGCACAGTATAAATTTGATATTGTGGTTGTTGCCGCATCAAACGCGATCCTCCGCCTCCAACACTGCCCATCTGCTGCTACCCAAATGGACGATACATTGTTAGTTGGACATCCCTGCTGAAACCTTTCTGCCTTGGGAGGTCTTGCTGGTTGTGAAACTATTGACAGCTTTGCTTATAGTTTCTCAGATGTACACAAGTCCCAGTGACACGACAAGCCCATGTACCATGACTGGAGTCTTAATGGTAGCCCAAGTTAATAGTCTGTCATAGTATATTTAGCATGCTTCTGAGTCGGTGTTAGTTTTATCTTTCACATTAAAATATAGGTTTTATCCATACAAGTAGATACAGCTTTTATTGAAAGCCAGAAACTGAATACAAATTTACTTTTTTTATTTTAGGCTCTAGGATGTATCTTGTACCTATTGTGCTTCAGACAGCACCCTTTTGAAGATGGAGCAAAACTTCGAATAGTCAATGGGAAATACTCCATTCCACAAAATGACACACGATATGCAGTCTTTCATGATCTTATTCGTAAGTTGAAGTCTATCCTATTATTGTGTAAAAAGATATCTGAAACTTTACCATATTTGTGTTCGTGCTTGAAGCTTACACTATCACATATTTCTCTAATGAGTACTTCTTGAATGTTTGTCACTGCTCTTATAAAAAAATGTTGCTTTTTTGTTTAAATTTTTAAATTAAATTCAACTTTCAAGTGAAATTTCATCAAAGCACTTACTGTTATTGGACAAGTGAAAGCTATTTTGCAATTGGATTTTTTTTAATTCCAGTCCAATTGATATTTAAGGCGTAAAGAATAGACATCTGTCTGAGGGCAAATTCAGTCTCTGAAAATTAAACAGAACTGAATTTTGGTGTAGGTGAAAAATTGGTGAAAAGCTGCATTGGCTTTCTGAAAATGGGCCAAACCAGGCAGGAGGTTCCATTGAAATAGTACTCCCTCGTCCCCAAATGACCTAATGCATTTCTATGGAAGAAGTTCTAGCTTTTGTAGTACAGAGAGGCTTTGATTTGCTAAAACATAGCAATTAAGGAACTGCTACTTTTAAACTCTTTCACTCCTCTTCTCTATACTCTATGATCACGGATACAGAGCCAGCACCAATAAGCACACAAACAAACCAAAGCATTCATCTAGGAAATAGGATGCGATAGATACCTTTTATTATGATGCTAGTAGTATATTCAGCTTACACAGCTTCTGGTTAAAGGTAGAAAGTATTCATGGAAGTCTCTTTCCTCCTTTACATGGGAGGGGGAATGAAACGTCTGGACTGCAGAGACAGTGTACAGAGATGGAAAAAACCAGAACAAAATGACAATCAGGAACAAAAAAACAAAGCAAAACTCTAAAGAAGATCCCCCTCCCCCCAAAAAATTGTAGTACAGTTATACTCCTGCTCTCACTTAGCCAGATTGCTCCCCTCCAATCCGTCTAGAATTTGGCTGCACTACTCATATTCCGGGAGAACCGCTTTACTCACATTACTCCTTTCCTAAAATCGCTTCTTTGGCTTCCCATCCGTTTCTGAATACAATTCACACTCCTCTTACTGACCTACAAATGCACTCACTCAGCTGCCCCTCACTATCTCTTCACTTATCTTCCCCTATGACAGTGATGGCTAACCTTTTTGAGCCCGAGTGCCCAAACTGCCGCACAAAACCAAAGAATTTCCTCAAAGTGCCAGCACGTCAATTAAACCTTAATAACAAGATTTTAGTATCTAAAAACTCTTTATAAAGTTGCCTGAACTATGTAACATCATTTTTAAAGGTTGGAATCTTTGTATTGTCAGAGAATCAATTTGATTCACAATCCTTTGGTTTTCATTTCAATTTATTGGCAATTTATAATGTTTTAATGATTTCATTCATGGGCCGAATACACACATACTTTTCTCTGTCGCCGCACTCTTTGACCAAAAGATTTGTAAGCCTGCAACCACGTCAAGGTAGACTCTTTCAGCAGCTCCCCTCCCTCCCCCTTACCTTTGTGGCCAAGTCAAAATGATCTACCAACAATAAAATTTTAAAAACACAAAGCACGCTGTACACAGAGAAAATGTTAATTATCATTTATATTCCGCGGGTTTTCAAAGAGGTCAAGGCAGATGACTTTATGCAATGTCACCTCAAGTAACAACTATACAAAAATAGACAAATATTTCCCCTCCCTTTTTACTAAAAGGGACTTGCGCTGAATGCCCCACGCTGCTCTTGAAGCTCATAGGCTCCCTGTGCTAAAAAACGCTATTGCAGTTTAGTAAAAGGGGACCATAGTGCAAAATATAGACAGCATATATAAATTCTCAAAACGGACACATTTTGATCACTAAATTGAAAATAAAATCATTTTCCTACCTTTGGTAATTTCATCAGTCTCTGGTTGCACTTTATTCTTCTGACTGTGCATCCAATATTTCTTCCCTTTTTTCAGCCTCCTGTATGCTTTCTCTCCTCCAGACCTCATTCCCTCCCCAAACTTTTTGTTTGTTTCACCCTGCCCCCTTCTTTCTTAAAGCAAGGGGCGAAGTCTCCTCGATCTTCCTCTTTTTTTTGTCAGATGGCTGTGGACTTGGACCTTCAATTGGATGCTGGTTCCAAATACTCTAAGGAGTATCTCGAAGTCATGCATCTATCTCAACCTCCGGCAGAGTCACTTAAGCTAGAGGTCTGCACGGGAACGGGGATCCCGCGGGTCCCGCGGGGATCCCGCGGGTTCCCCCCCTGGCCCACGGGACTCCCACGGGGACGCCCCCTGGCCCACGGGACTCCCACGGGGATGCCCCCCTGACCCACGGGACTCCCACGGGGATGAAAACAACCTACCTAAATTCTGGCGATGCAAGCATGCAGCTTACAAGTCTGGCGTCGCGTCGGGAAATAGCCATGTTGAGCAGTGAGCTCAGCACGTACACAGATGAAAGCCTTGCTTGCTGATTGGTCCGGTGGCCCCGCCCCACCGTGCCGCCGGACCAATCAGCAAGCAAGGCTTTCATCTGTGTACGTGCTGAGCTCACTGCTCAGCATGGCTATTTCCCGACGCGGGCATTAGGCTGTTTTTTGTCATTTCGGGTGGGGGATGGCAGCGGCAGCAGCAGCCTGAAAAAGAAATCATCCTGGCCGGGTTCGGTGTCATGCTCCGGAGCTTCTACAGCCTTCCTATCTCCCTCTCCCTTCTACCTGCGGCTCTCTTCGGCAACTCAGCAGCAGCTTCTGACGTCGGGGCCTACCCTCTGCGAGTCCCGCTTGTTTCAACTTCCTTTTTCCACAAAGGTGGGACTCGTAGAGGGAAGGCCTCGATGTCGGCAGCTTGTCTTGATCACCGCTGCTGACGAGTTGCTGAAGAGAGCCGCGGAGCAGGGGGGTGTTGCCAGGTGCAGGTAGAAGGGAGAGGGCCAGATGCAGGACTCGTGGGTGAGGGAGGAGAAGAGAGAGGGGAGAGAAACAAAAGGAAATATTTCATACTGGGCTGGGCCGGAGTGGAGAGAGGGTGGAAAGATTCTGGCTACAGGGTGCATTAACAAAGGAAAAGGGGGGAAAGCTGAAAATGGAGATAGTGACACAAAGAAGAGAAAGGGTAAGCAGGACCTTCTGAATAAGGATAGAGATACAGAGGGGACATGAAGAGGAGGTGAAATAGAGACATAGAAGTAATGCTGAAAAAGTGTGTGTGGGGGGGGGGAGATAAAGACATTGAAAGGGCAAATGGTGAATATGGGGTAAAGACAAGGACAGAGACAAATGAAGATTCTGAAAAAGTGGTGGGATACGGATATAGGTGAGATGGACACAAAGAAGGGTGATGCTGGAAAATAGGTGGAATGGTAATTCTGACAGACACAGAAGGGAAATGCTGGATCAAGGAGAGATGGGGCTCAGGCTGGATGGAATGAGGAGAAATGCCTTGTTGGCCCGGAACTTCCTCTCCTACGTCAGAATTGACGTCAGGGAGCGGAATGCTGGTCAGCGCGACGCTTCTGCAGGGAAAGCTTGGGACGGCGGTGGCTTAGGGGCTATTCTCCGATGGCTGTGGCAGCAAACCGAGTGGCTTGGGGGAGGGCATGGAGAAAGAAAGAAAGGGGGCAGACAGAGAGACAGAAAGAAGGGGGAACAGGGAGACAGAAAGAAAAAGTTGGGGGAGAGAATGAGGTCTGGAGGAGAGGAAACATACAGGAGGCTGAAAGAAAGGAAGAAAGATTGGATGCACAGTCAGAAGAAGAAAGTGCAACCAGAGACTCATGAAATCACCAAACAGCAAAGGTAGGAAAAATGATTTTATTTTCAATTTAGTGATCAAAATGTGTCTGTTTTGAGAATTTATATCTGCTGTCTATATTTTGCACTATGGCTCCCTTTTACTAAACCGCAATATTGTTTTTTAGCGCAGGGAGCCTATGAGCATTGAGAGCAGCGCGAGGCATTCAGCGTAACTCCCTGTGCTAAAACCTACTATTGTGGTTTAGTAAAAAGGGAGGGGGTGTATTTGTCTATTTTTGTATTTTGTTACCGAGGTGACATTGCATAGAGTCATCTGCCTTGGGAAATGTATATGGCAGATATCTTTATTTTGTGTTCAAAAGAAAAGGAAATGCATTTCTGGTTTTATTTCTACAGTGTTGAAGTACTTGTTGGCCCTTGCTGTGACTGGTGGGGATCCCCAAGCACCGCCAGCAGAGGACCTCCTCTAGAGATGGTCAGAACTCCCCTCCACCAAGCGCAGCAGTCGCTGGCAGCATCCATGAGCCACTGAGGTGCCAGCATCTGTGACTCAGGGACGCTACTGCTGCCTGCCAAGCTTGGCAAAAGGGACCCCAGGCCAACTGCAGAGGAAGTCCTCAGCTGACAGTTTGTGGGTTCTCATCAGCTGAGTATTTATATTTTATATTTACATTAGAGGTTCTGGTAGAAACCCATTTACAAAGTATGTATTCTTCCCAATTAATATTTCCCAATTAATAGTCTCTTTGCTTATTTGTAAATGGGTCTCTACCAGAGCCTTTAATTCAGTAGCATAATTAAATAAAATAACTATTTCTGAAGTTTATAGGGAAGGATGGTGACGGAGGGGATTCCTCGCGGGGACGGGTGGGGACGGAGGGGATTCCTCGCGGGGACGGGTGGGGACGGAGGGGATTCCTCGCGGGGACGGGTGGGGACGGAGGGATTCCTCACGGGGACGGGTGGGGACGGAGGGATTCCTCACGGGGACGGGTGGGGATGGGTGGGATTTTGGCGGGGACGGGTGGGGACGGGTGGGATTTCTGTCCCCGCGCAACTCTCTAACTTAAGCTTCCTCTTCACAAGCTTTTGTCTCAAACTTTTACCAGATGCCTGGAGCCTCCTTATACAATTCCAGCTATTCCAGGCAAATTAGACTCCAGATATAAAACTCTCCATTGTAAAGGATTTGAGAATTCACAGTTATCTCACCAATCCCTACTTGTGGAGTCTTCCAAGATGGCCGCATGAAAGGTTGTTTGAGTTTCACTCTCCCTGAAGCTCCTTCAAATTTCCTTTTACTTCGTAAATTTTTGTTACCTCTTTTGAGCAATGCCGAAGAGGAGGGGACGAAGCGCTGCTGGAGCCTCGCAGCGCTCCAGAACGGCCGTCTTCGGCAACATCGAGGAGCTGGTGAGGAGAATGCAGGGCACGCCAATATCTTCGGGGAGTCCCCTGCAGGAGACGCATGGTGAAGGCGCATCTATGCCGTTCTCCATGGGGTTGGAGACATCGCTGAGCCCCGATGTGAGAGCACCTCCCCCACGCCCTCAGTCCACCAGTTCCCCGCGAGTGGAGGTACTTCCGGAGGTTGGAGTTCACCTCCTCCCGGAGGCTAAGGAGAACAAGAGGGGGACTGTGTTGCAGGACTCCCTGCCGGAGCAGAGGAGTCTGAGTGTGGAGACTGAGGAGGAAGACTGAGGAGCGAACTCGACAGACTGTTGTACGAGACACGTTGCCAGAGGGTGAGCTAACTAAATTAAACTTACATTCTTTTCAAATTGAGAAGCCCCGAGAGGTAACATTGGACTCTCTGTGGGATCTTGTAGCCAATTTGGCAAGATCCATAAATCCACAATTACAACAACTGGAAAAGAAACTTAATGACCATGAAACCGAGATTAAAAATTTTAAAGATTGGACTTGAAGACTCTAACACTTCAGTACAGAATGTCCATCAAGAATTAAAAGTCTCCAAACAAATTACTGAGGCATTAATTAAAGATAACACTAACTTAAGAAGGAAGATGGAGGTAATGGAAAATTTTTCTCGTAATAATAACCTTAGACTGATTAATTTCCCCAGGGTTCCTATGATAGCCCCTAGGGAAATGTTGAAACGTTATATGACGGAAGTATTGGAGCTTTCTGAAGAGTCATCACCACCATTTACGCAGGTCTATTATCTTCCAAACAAGACCCAGGACCAACAACAGCAACAGAAATTGGGACATGATTTAATGAATATATCTAATATTTTGGAAATATCTGATAAAGAATTAGTGACCCCAGCAACTTTACTTTTGACAGTAGCTCTCGCACCAGATAAAAACTGGTTGCTGAGACTTTTCTTTAAAAATAAACAAAAAGAAAATTAAAGAGCAAGAAGGTAAAATTGGTGAAACAGCTGTGAAGTTTGAAAAATTGGACCAGGCAGTAAGCACTTTACAAGCTAGTGCTGTTTCTAATATTAAGGATAGTATGGTGATGCATTCTAGATTAGAAAAAATGGAAAATTCTATTAGGGTTAAAAATCTTCGTATATTAAATTTTCCAATTACACATTATCTGTCCCCGATGGAACTCTTGAGAATGTATTTGAAGGAGATATTAAATTATACTAATGTGGAGGCTTTTAAAGTTGATAATCTCTATTACATCTCAAGAGATTCCAAGGGAATGGCAGATGAAGGTGAAATGGATAAAATGGTGTCACCTGATAGTTTGAATGTTTCACAGTTTCTAGAATCATCTAAAGATATAATAGATAAGCGAGCAACTCTTCTTGTGACCTTTAAGACAGAGTTGGAAAAACAAGCTATTTTAAAATTATACTTTGTGAAAAAACAAGAGATGTTTTGTGGCCAACGGGTGATAATTTTCCCTGATGTCTCTAGACAAACCCAGTTTAAAAGGAAGCAGTTCCTTCAGCTAAAGCCCAAGGTTTTGTCAGTTGGAGCTACTTTCTTTTTGAAATTCCCATGCAAATGCCTTATATCGTATGGAAGTGATAAATATGTGCTTTATGATCCAGTCCAGTTAGAAGACTTTATTAAAGAGAAACCTTTGCTGAAAGTTTAATTTCTATTATTGATTTTTATTTTTGGAGGATGATGTATAAAATATAAATGCCATTTGCCTGTCCTTAGATGGTAGATTGATGTATTTGATTTTTTTTTCTTTCTTTTTAAAAAGATACTGGCGACCATGATAATGTAGACTAGGACACGGTTGACTAATTGCCTGTGTTTTAATGTTCTCTATATTGAGTTTGCTGTGGTCATTCATGAATATTTGTTATTAATGTACTGTAACGAGTAATCAAATAAAGAATTAAAAAAAAAAACAAACAAAAAAAACATCCTTGCAAGTGGATTGATAATCTCTTCTTTTAAAAGTTTATAAAACTCTATTCGCATGCCATCCTCACCTGGCGCCTTCAGCAAAGGACTATTCCCAATTGCCCAGTACACTTCTTCTGGAGTAATTGGCTCATTCTGACGCACCCTGTTCTGCCACTAATTTCATACAGGTGGGATGATCAGTAACACTCAGGAAAGCACCCAGACAATATAAAGCATAAACAATAACACTTTATTATACATATATATACATGATAAGAATTAAATACCTTCACCGTATCCCAAGCAAACACTCCCTTCCCAATTGGAGAATCCATACAATTGATAGGTGAGTGGACACGGGAGACTGACCCTTTAGCCTCGTGGCTTCTGTTCCTGTAGCCGGCTAGGATTCTAGATTCTAGGAGCAGAATTCCGTCCTTATAAGCTGCTGAGTTAAACAGCTGGTCCTGCAGTAACAGCGTCCTTTGATTCAGGCACACCCCAGGTCGGTCCCTTTGAAGTTGTTTGGACAATATTCAGGTCAAAGAGGTCAAGATAGGAGATCTCAGTTCTTTTGATGTTACGGGCCTCTTTTGTTATCTGTTTTGACAACACCCAGGTCAAAAGAGGTCAAGATACTGGCCTCTTAGTAAGACAGTTGGTCCTGGTCTTTTGATATCTGTTTTGACAACACCCAGGTCAAAAGAGGTCAAGATCCTTTTGATGTTACTGGCCTCTTCCTTGTGATGTAGTCTCCCATCTGTCTTTACTGATGATCATCTGGTTTTACTGTTCTTTGGAGGTCAGGAGTTCAGGTAAGCAAGCAGACTTTAGGATACATATCATTAATATTCTGAACATGTCAGTAAGTAATATGCGGAACATGTCAGTAATATGCTGAGGTCACCCCTGGGCATAACACACCCTATCACTCTCAGAAATACAGGGCAATTTTATCCCATCCAAATATGAATTTGTTAATAAGCCCCTTTCTAACAGAGGACCATAAAGAGATTTGTAATAGCGAAAAAAAATATCTCCTATCTCCGGATCAGTTATAACCCGCCTCCCTTGTTCATTTATCAAGGCTCTAACCCTATTGGGACCTATTCTAGATGAAACCAAACGGGTTAATAGTTTTCCCCCTTTATTCCCTTGTTTATACAGTTGAAATTTATAATAAGCTGTAGATTTATGTGCTCGCTGATGTAGAAGGGAATTGAGAGTTATTTGGTATTCCATCAATTTCTGTCTAAGCGTTGAGTCACCCGAATGCCCATATTTCTTCCTAACCTTTTCAATATCCCTTTCCAAACGCAAAATTTCCTTATCCCAAGCTTTTTTTAACATGACAGCTATAACTTATTGTATCTCCTCTCAACACCGCCTTTGCCGCTTCCCAAAATAAAATAGGATCCTCTTCTGCATGAGCATTATGCTTCTTATAATCTATCCATGTACTCAATAATCGTTCACTATATTTTTTGTCCCTATATAGTGCTAGCAGGAACACAGATTGCTACATCTTTTGAGACCTCCTACCATTCTGCCACCTCGCATATACCCATGCATGATCAGAAATTGTATAAGGACCTATATCCGTCTATACCAAATTCCGAAACACTGAATCCGTTACCCAAATGTACTCAATAAGAGATTGTGTGTCATGTGCTCGAGATACACGAGTATAATCCCTCTCAAATCCATGTAATACCTCCAAGAATCTATTAATTCCAGATTTTCACTAAATTTTTGGATCTCCCTTTCCCCTATTCGACACATAGTACCCCCTGGCCCCGTACTATCCAAATTAGAATCATGCACAGCATTAAAATCACCCCCAATAATTAAAGAGACCTGAGCAAAAGGCAATAATAATCGGGTTAAATTGGTAAAAAAATCCCAGATCACTATCATGTGGGGCATACACAGCAAAAGACAAAATTATGTTGCGCTATAATCCCTTTACAGAGTACATATCGTCCCTCTCCATCTTTACTCAAAATTTGTAAATTATCCACTAGACCCCTACAAAACAAAATCGCTACTCCTCTGTGTTTACTTTGTGCAAAAGCTGCCACACATTCCCCAACCCACCATTGCTTCAATTTCATATGTTCAATATCATTTAAATGAGTCTCTTGAAGAAAGGCCACATCCACCTTGTGACGTTGTAATTGCTTTAAAATTTTTGTACATTTGATGGGAGAATTAATTCGCTCCATGTTCCAAGATATAAAATTAACCAGGATCCATTTTTGTTAGCCATTCCACATACTCCTCTATCAAAATCCGTGTAACCCGGCCGTCCCAGCCACTGACCAAGTTCCACCCTAACATCAGCTGATCATCCAGTTTCAAAGCTAGAAAGAGAATACCATTTCCTTTCACCCATCCCTTTATTCCCAATTCTTCCCCTACTTTACCACTATAATTTCCCACCACCCTATACCCTACCCAGAATTGTATCTCAAGACCTACCATATAGATCTTAAGATCACAAGAGAGAAGTAACCTCATCATCCCAACCACCCCAAAATACTTCTTCAACTTCCAGATAAACACCTAAAAAAAATCCCCACCTTCAGAACATCCCTTTCAACACACTTTACCACTCTCAGACAGACCCACCACTATTTCCATCCCCAATATTAATCCTAGCAATCTATTCAACACACTTTCCGCACTCAAACAGCACTCAAACCACACACCAATTAACTTCACAATCCACAAAACATCCTCACACTACATGCAATCCAATTAAAAAAAAAAAAAAAGAAAAGTCCAGGAATGACAATAATTCTTCTTAAACCTGTTGATTTCCTGTACTTTTTGCAGAGGCTCCTTTGGTTTGTCGACACCATCCGGAAGAACCAATTATATCTTTTCCTTGATCACCAGCATATTCTATCACCGGAAGATTAGGAGCTCCTAATTTTTGTAACTCCGTCCAAGCTTCCACTACAGTTTGAACATGACTAGTTGTACTCCCCACTGTCAAAGCCAAAGCAAATGGAAAAATCCATCTATATTTAATACGTTCTTTACGAAGATAAGTAGTCACCTCTTGCATTTCCTTCCTTTTTTGTAAGGTAACTTCCGCAACATCCTGATAAATATCCAGTCGTAAATTGTTCCATTTGTAATCCTTTAGTTTTATTGCTGCTTGAAAGATTTCCTCCTTCATTCGACAGCTTCCCAGACACAAAATAATGTATCGAGGTAATTTGGATTTAGGACGCCCCAGAGCCCTTTGCACCCGATCAATTTCAATCTCCGGTACCTGTCCCATACCTGACTTTGTAGTAGTGAGAATGTCTTTACAAATGTCCAAAGCAGTTCTGCGAGTATCCAAATAAGCATGTTCTTCCGGAACCCCCCTGATTCTTAGATTACACCTCTGAGATCTATTTTCTAGATCTTCCAACTTATCTAAAATTGCCGACTCCTCCAAGTGAACTTTTGCCACTTCGTATTGCACTGCAATAATGTCTTCAGTCATTGTGTTAACATGTGTTTCCACCAAATCTTGTCGCTTCACCAACTCCCCAATTTCATGCTTTAAACCCGTTACAGCTTTTGTCACATCAAGATGCAGAGATTGCATTTCCTTACGAATATCCAAAAGCAGATCTCTCAAAGAATCTGGCGCCTCCCGTGAACTATCATGAAGTTCTATTTCATTTCCTTTTTCAGCTCCCAATTCCATTAAATTAGCTTCTTGCGAACCAACTTCCACCGATCTTGAAGCTCCCAACTTCTTACCAACAAATCCATAACTGCCCAGTTTTCTCCGCGAAGACATGTTTCAGTCCAGATAACATTCAAAATAGATTCAATGATTCAGATTGTTTTAAACAACCTCTAGATGGCAGCATAGAATCACTTTTGTTATACAGCTGGATTTTGCCTGATAATCTGTGCCCAGACTTTCTCACAGCTGATGATCCAGAATTTCATATAGCAAGCAAACCGAAGCAGGCATATTACTCCAAATGTGTTCAGCTCCTAGGTAAGAGATCCAAAACAGGCAAGCAGACCCGCAGTTAGATATAACAAGGAGTAAACTAGATCAGGCGACTGGACTGTCTCCTCAACTCAATGTTAGCTCAAGTCCTCCCGATTGAACAGTCACTGTATAGCAGTCAGTGCTCGCTTGTGACAGTTGATTACTGACCGCCGCTGACAGCACCTAAAATCTTCAATACTCCTCTGACCAACACAACCAATTAGATCGAGCAGGCAGGCAAAAAGAAACAAAATATCAGCCGACTGTATCCTCAAGTCACTGCCAGCTCAAGACCACCCGATAGCCAACAATGCTCGTGTCCGACAGTTGATTTCAACGGCAAAACCGCCTCACAGCTGACCACCGCTGACAAATACATAACTTCATATAGATGATAGTAGTAGCAGAGTGTGGTTGTTCATTCAGCTGCCAAACTTTCCTCCTTCATGGAAGTTTCCTTCTTAAGTGCTGACCAACAGCTATTCTCAAACATACAGCTGACCTCCGCTTCCAAAACACTTTCCTCCTTCAATTTTGAATCGGAAGTTTCCTTCCTGATCGCCAACTAGATCCGCTAATTTCAGGCAACACACAGCTGACCGCCGCCCACAGCGCACAAAACTTCACTTAGCTGTCACTTGAGCGCTGACCACTGGATCCGACAGCAGGCATCAACGGCAAACCCCGCCACACAGCTGACCACTACTGACAGCGCTTAAAAACTTCAATTAGCTGTCAAAACTCTCCTCTGACCAACGCAGTCCGCAAGGGAAGTTTAACTTTCCTCCTTCATTCTTGAGTCATCCAAGAAGCTGCCAATATGCATCAATTTAATTCACAAGATGGTTGAAGACGGAGCATTCACATTAGGCTACCATCTTCTCTGATGATGTCATTGCATCCCCATTCTGGTTAGCTTAGAATAGGCTGCCTGCTTGTCTTGGGATAAAGCACAGTTACTTACCGTAACATGTGTTATCCAGGGACAGCAGGCAGCTATTCTCACAGTCCACCCACCTCCCCTGGTTGGCTTCTCTGCTAGCTATATGAACTGAGGAGACGCGCCCTGTGCTGGCCGGGAATGCACTCGTGCATGTGCGGCTGACTCGAAACTTTTAGTTTCTTCAAGCAAATCTGCTTGCGAGGCTTCCGCATCGAGGCTCCGTCGGTGACGTCACCCATATATGAGAATAGCTGCCTGCTGTCCCTGGATAAGGTAAGTAACTGTGCTATAGTGAAGGGGGAGCTGCTGCTGGACAGAGGAAAATAAAGGGAGAGTTGCTACTGGATCTGGAGGGAGGAAGAAAGAGAGATGCTGCTGGACTGTGTGGAGAAGGGGGTAGAGAGAGTGGATGGGTGACAATGGACTCAGGGAGGGAGAGATGCTAACAACAGGGGAAGAGCAAGGAAGGCATACAAGACATAAGGTGGGGGACCTGGGCTCCGGGCAGAAAAGAATAGAAAGATGATGCCCAGAGAAGAGATGCTGTGCATGGAGAATAGGGAGAGACACAGAGGGAGAATTCTGGATGGAGAAGAGATGTGGGGACACAGAAGGATAATAATGATCACAGGGGTACAAAGGGACAAAGACGCAGTGGGTAGATCTTGACAGGATAGATAGAGATGCAAAGGGAAGATAGACATTGGAATGATGTGTAAGAAATTTAGAAGTCACCTCACTAGATACAGGATAGAACAGGGGTCTCTCAAAGTCCCTCCTTGAGGGCCGCAATCCAGTCGGGTTTTCAGGATTTCCCCAATGAATATGCACAAGATCTATGTGCATGCACTCCTTTCAATGCATATTCATTGGGGAATCTTGAAAACCCAACTGGATTGCGGCCCTCAAGGAGGGACTTTGAGATCCCTGGGATAGAACTTCTTCAAATGTACTAATGAAATATTCATGCAAGGAAAAAAAGATGTCTGTTCACAGGAGACATATAGGAGCAGTACACTTTGTATACATATGGGAAGGGTTCATAGTTTAAGTCCTGGGCAGGTAGGTGGGAAGGAAGGGGGGATTTGTTCAGAGATGTTTAGGGGTTGCATTGAAGAAAAACTGTACACTGGCACTGTTAGTAATCTTTGTCTTTGTTTTGAATTTTAAAATAAAAGAAAAAAGAAATCAAGTGGAAATAAGTAAAGAAGAAAACAGGTAAATAAATGGGGGAGGGACAGGAGGTGGGGCAGGTGTGGGATAGGTCCAGGGGGCCCAGTGTACCTGTGTGCCTAGGGGTCCTCAAAGAATTAATCCTGCCCTGGGTCCGTGAAGAATTTGGAGTTTTGCAACTTTATACCAATCCAAGAGATTTTTGTGTTTAGGAACCTAAAAGCATCACCAGGGGTGAAAGGGGGAAAGAAGAGGATGAGAGAGAGCATGCTCTTTTCTCTCTTTCTTCCTATTTTATGCTAGCTCTGTGGCATTCACCTGCTGGCTGCCAGTCATTGTCTCAATTTTGGATATCACTAGAAAAACAATATTCAACATTGAGTGATAAAGCAATAAAATTGTTGATTGTTTTTTCAACTTCCTTTTGTGCATGAAGACTTTTTCAGCCATGTCAATAATAAAAACCAAACAGGGAAATCAAATGGATGTTAATGCAGCACTTCGTCTCTCAGAAACAAAACTTCAGCCATTTATATCTGATTTGCTAACAAACAGCAACAGTAGAAGTCACACTAAATAATGTCAATTACTATAAATTTAAATTATTTAATTAATAAATAAAAATACTATCTACATTGGTTTTTATTTCAGTCTTAGTAGTTTGCCAGTCCATAAAATACATTTTTATTTCCGCCGGTACATAGGTGTAAAAAGTTTGAAGAACACTGATCTAGATGGTCTTCACACCCAGGGCTCATGGAAAACTTTGTCAGACAAACTTCCCAAAGCCTAGAACTATTCAGAATAGTTTGAAGGCTTTCAGAGATGGATTGTCCAACAAGGTCATCCTGGATCATATGGAGAACTAAATAAACAATGTATTGTATAAAGAAGCAGGATGGAAGGGAGGAGGGTCCTTCCTACTATGCTGGAAGACCATATGAATGTGAAAATGGGCCATTTCACTCTGCCACATATCTGTTGGCAAGAAAAAGTTCTGCAATTCCATGACTGGTCTCTGGATGATGAGATTGACAGCAAGGCATTTTGAGAGTGGGCATCCCATTAATAGATCTCTTTGCCATTCTGTTAAGCAACAAAGTGCCTCAGTTTTGCTCCAGGATAGGGTTGCATGACAAACTATCCTTGGATGCATTCCTCCTGATTTGGGGAGAGGCCTTATTTATGCATATCCTCTGATGCCCCTCATAGTGAAAACCATTTTGATACTCCATTAAGATTGGAGAACCATGTTTCTCATAGCACTTTCCTGGTTTGTAGGGAGCTTGGTCATCTAACGAGAGAGAAGAGGTGGTTTGTGTTAGTCTAATCTAATATTTGTGCGTCACACATTACTTATACAGGCTCAAGACGACTTACAGAGAAGAAAAAGGGTTACATAGGACATGGTAGAATCATGAGGGGAAGGAGGAAATTTAACAGAAAAGAGGTAGGAAAGGCCAAGTCATAAAAGAGAGTATTCCGAAGGTTCATGTAGAGTTTAGTTTTCAAAGAGAAGGGTCTTCAGTTTCTTCTGAAATAAGGTGTGGCTGGGTTCTATTCTGATTGTTTCTGCGAGGTCATTCCAAGTTTTGACTCCCAGAAAAATGAACATTGAGTGGAATATTCACCTATTATTTGCGATTTTCTTGTTGAGGGGAGGTTTAGTTGTATCCTTTAAAGCAGGGGTGCCCACATTTTATGGGCTTGCGAGCTACTTTTATGATGACTAAGTCAAAATGATCTACCAACAATAAAATTAAAAAAAAACACTGAAAGGCAGAGAAAATGTTAATTATTCATATTCTGGGTTTTTTCAAAGAGGTCACGGCAGATGACTCTATGCAATGTCACCTCAGTAACAAAATACAAAAATAGACAAATACACCCCCTCCCTTTTTACTAAACCACAATAGTAGGTTTTAGCACAGGGAGTTACGCTGAATGCCTCGCGCTGCTCTCAATGCTCATAGGCTCCCTGTGCTAAAAAGCGCTATTGCGGTTTAGTAAAAGGGAGCCATAGTGCAAAATATAGACAGCAGATATAAATTCTCAAAATCGACACATTTTGATCACTAAATTGAAAATAAAATCATTTTTCCTACCTTTGCTGTTTGGTGATTTCATGAGTCTCTGGTTGCACTTTCTTCTTCTGACTGTGCATCCAATCTTTCTTCCTTTCTTTCAGCCTCCTGTATGTTTCCTCTCCTCCAGACCTCATTCTCTCCCCCAACTTTTTCTTTCTGTCTCCCTGTTCCCCCTTCTTTCTGTCTCCCTGTCTGCCCCCTTTCTTTCTTTCTCCGTGCCCTCCCCCAAGCCACTCGGTTTGAAGCCACCGCCGTCCCAAGCTTTCCCTGCAGAAGCGTCGCGCTGACCAGCATTCCGCTCCCTGACATCAATTCTGACGTAGGAGAGGAAGTTCCGGGAAAACAAGACATTTCTCCTCATTCCATCCAGCCTGAGCCCCATCTCTCCTTGATCCAGCATTTCCCTTCTGTGTCTGTCAGAATTACCATTCCACCTATTTTACAGCATCACCCTTCTTTGTGTCCATCTCACCTATATCCCTATCTCACCACTTTTTCAGAATCTTCATTTGTCTCTGTCCTTGTCTTTACCCCATGTTCACCATTTGCCCTTTCAATGTCTTTATCTCCCCCCCACACACACTTTTTCAGCATTACTTCTATGTCTCTATTTCACCTCATCTTCATGTCCCCTCTGTATCTCTATCCTTATTCAGTAGGTCCTGCTTACCCTTTCTCTTCTTTGTGTCACTATCTCCATTTTCAGCTTTCCCCCCTTTTCCTTTGTTACTGCACCCTATAGCCAGAATCTTTCCACCCTCCCTCCACTCTGGCCCAGCCCAGTATGAAATATTTCCTTTTGTTTCCCACCCCTCTCTCTTTTTCTCTCTCTTCTCCTCCCTCACCCACGAGTCCTGCATCTGGCCCTCTCCCTTCTACCTGCACCTGGCAACACCCCCCCCTGCTCCGCGGCTCTCTTCAGCAACTCGTCCACAGCGGTGATCAAGACAAGCTGCCAACATAGAGGCCTTCCCTCTACGAGTCCCACCTTTGTGGAAAAAGGAAGTTGAAACAAGCGGGACTCGCAGAGGGTAGGCCCTGACGTCAGAAGCTTGTGTTGATCGCTGCTGCTGAGTTGCCGAAGAGAGCTGCGGAGCAGGGGGTGTGGCCGGAAGCAGGTAGAAGGGAGAGGGAGATAGGAAGGCTGTAGAAGCTCCGGAGCATGACACGACCCCGGCCAGGATGATTTCTTTTTCAGGCTGCTGCTGCCACGCTCCCGCTTCCCCCCCCCCCCCCCGAAATGACAAAAACAGCCTAATGCCCGGCGTCGGCGTCTTTGACGTCGGGGAGAGGAAGGCTGATAGGCCCGGTAGATCGGGACGGCAACACGAGTCTATCACGGAGCCCGGGATGGGCTCTGCAATCGACTCACATTGCCTTCCTGAGCTACCGGTTGATCGCGATCAACGTGTTGGGCACCCCTGCTTTAAAGAGTTCTACAAGAGGCGGACCATGCCTCAGAGAAGAGTTGGATAAAAGGAGCGGCTGAGTTTCCGTAGAGTATGTTATGTATAATGCAGGATGTTTTGAATTTTATTTGAGATAAGATGGGTAGCCAGTGAAGTTGTTCGAGGTAGGCGGAGTCCGAGTCAAGTTTTTAAGTTTGAATACGAGTCTTATAGCAGTGTTTTGAGTAAGCTGCATTTTGTGGTCTAGGGTGGCGTTGATTCCCATGTAGGCAGAGTTACAGTAGTCCAGCTGGGGCAGAATCATCATCTGTACAATCAGGGCAAAATGGTGTTGATGAAAGCATGGCCTTATTAGTCTTAATTGTTTCATGGTGAGAGGGATTTCTTCTCGAGGTGGAATATTTGTGATTCCATAGTTAGTGTGGAATCTAGGATGCAGGCTAGGATATTGGAGGTTTTATCTACTGTGAGGGTGCTACCAGAATGGAGAGTAATGCTTATTGGTATTGTCTGTTGGGCGGTGTTAAAGTAGAGAACTTTGGTTTTGTAGGTATTTAGCTTCAGCTTGTGGATTGTTGCCTAGGTTTGGATTCTTTCTATGTTTGAGAGTTTTCTGATAGTGTCAGTTTGGTTGTCTGTTGCAGGGATGAGGAGTAGAATATCATCTGCATATGACATTATGCTTTCATCTTCAAATTTGATGTTTCTTAGTGAACTCATGATCAAGTTAAATAGAATGGGAGCCCTGCGGAACTCCAAAGAAGGCTTTATAGCTTTTGGAGTAAACACCATCCTTTTTGATGATGTATTCTCTGTTCTGGAGGAAGTCAGTGAACCAGTTTATAATGGCATCTGTCACTCCTATTTCTGAAAGTTTTGTTAGGAGAAGGTAGTGGGCAACAGAATCAAAGGCTGCGGAGATGTCAAATTGAAGAAGTATTGCCTGTTGGCCCGCACTGAGTAACTGTTTAATTTTAGTTATCAGAGTAAGGACGAGGAGTTCTATGCTGTGCTGTTGTCAGCTGTATAGAAACCAGATATCCAGTGCCAGACCCAGCATTGAATATCCTGGAATAATTCTGGTTGTGAGCAAATCACTTGCTGCCACTGGCTGAATATTAACCCCCATTTCATTAAAGTACAGTGGTGCCTCACACAACGAACTTAATTCGTTCCAGGAGCAAGTTTGTTATGCGAAAAGTTCGTTATGTGAAACGCGTTTTCCCATAACAATACATGTTAAAAAAAATAATTCGTTCTGTAGCATAAAATATGCTAAGATGACATAAAAAAAGATAAATTTTTGGTTATTATTTTTATTTAGATACATCTAAAAACATAATTGTTTTTTAAAACAACACACATTTTTTAAATTTAAAGACAGACTAAGTAGAGTCTAATTTTACAGTGAGAGGGCAGAGTCTCAGCGGCAAAAACTGGGACTTAACTGTTCATTTTTTTTTTTTTTCTACCGTGTTTCCCCGATGATAAGGCAGGGCCATCAAATAAGACAGCCCCCCCTTTTTAGAAAAAAATGTAAAATAAGGCACCCCCCCGCAAATAAGCCACCCACCGATACCTGCGCTTACCCGAATCGGGTGGTACGGTGGGTGACTCCGTGTGGTCCCTGGCACCCCCGACACGATCGGGGCAAGAGGGAGCTCAAGCCCTCTTGCCCCCCCGACTCCCCGACACGATCGGGGCAAGAGGGAGCTCAAGCCCTCTTGCCCCCCCGACTCCCCGACACGATCAGGGCAAGAGGGAGCTCAAGCCCTCTTGCCCCCCCCGCCCCCCCGACACGATCGGGGCAAGAGGGAGCTCAAGCCCTCTTGCCCCCCCGACTCCCCGACACGATCGGGGCAAGAGGGAGCTCAAGCCCTCTTGCCCCGCCGATTCCCCAACTCCCCGACAATATCGGGCCAGGAGGGAGCCCAAGTCCTCCTGGCCACGGCGACCCCCTAACCCCACCCTGCACTACATTACGGGCAGGAGGGATCCCAGGCCCTCCTGCCCTCGACGCAAACCCCCCCTCCCCCCAACGACCGCCCCCCCCCCCAAGAACCTCCGACCGCCCCCCCAGCCGACCCGCGACCCCCCTGGCCGACCCCCACGACACCCCCAACCCCCTTCCCCGTACCTTTCTGTAGTTGGCCGGACAGACGGGAGCCAAACCCGCCTGTCCGGCAGGCAGCCATCGACGGAATGAGGCCGGATTGGCCCATCCGTCCCAAAGCTCCGCCTACTGGTGGGGCCTAAGGCGCCTGGGCCAATCAGAATAGGCCCGGGAGCCTTAGGTCCCTCCTGGGGGCAGGGCCTGAGGCACATGGTCGGGTTGGGCCCATGTGCCTCAGGCCCCGCCCCCAGGAGGGACCTAAGGCTCCCGGGCCTATTCTGATTGGCCCAGGCGCCTTAGGCCCCACCAGTAGGCGGAGCTTTGGGACGGATGGGCCAATCCGGCCTCATTCCGTCGTTGGCTGCCTGCCGGACAGGCGGGTTTGGCTCCCGTCTGTCCGGCCAACTACAGAAAGGTACGGGGAAGGGGGTTGGGGGTGTCGTGGGGGTCAGCCAGGGGGGTCGCGGGTCGGCTGGGGGGGCGGTCGGAGGTTCTTGGGGGGGCGGTCGTTGGGGGGAGGGGGGGTTTGCGTCGAGGGCAGGAGGGCCTGGGATCCCTCCTGCCCGTAATGTAGTGCAGGGTGGGGTTAGGGGGTCGCCGTGGCCAGGAGGACTTGGGCTCCCTCCTGGCCCGATATTGTGTGGGGAGTTGGGGAATCGGCGGGGCAAGAGGGCTTGGGCTCCTTTTTGCCCCGATCGTGTCGGGGAGTCGGGGGGGCAAGAGGGAACCAGGCGGAGAGAGGGCAGTTAAGCGCAGTGCCTGCGCGGAAGGATGCAGCTCGGGCGACTTCGTTGTGTGAAACGAAGTTCGTTGTACGGATCAAGACATAAAGTTCGTTGTGCGCAGCGTTCGCTGTGCGAGGCGTCCGTTATGCGAGGCACCACTGTACATAATATATACAGTATACTCAAATATAAATCAATCTGAACATAAACCAAGATAACATTTTCCCTCCATTATTTAGGGAGAAAATGTTCACTCAAATACAAACTGAGCTAGTGGCTCTGTGTGAGCAGGAGCAAAGGAAGGTCGCTCCTGCCGCAGTTCACCCCTGGACCACCAGGAATACTAAAGGTACACAGGAGAGGAGGGAGGAAGGTGAAAATTCTTAGAATTGGCTAGGACAGGAAGCAGGCGGGATCCCTCCTGTCCGGCCACTGCTGCATCACCAACTCTCACAGCAGTCCCTGCAGAGGCTTGCAACAGGTTCAGTAGGGGGGTGGGACCCAAATATAAAGAGACAGTTTTGAGCCATTTGTTGGGCCCAAGAATCTTGGTTTATAGTTGAGTATATACGGTATAAAAGTGACAGAAAGTGTGCCAACCTTTCAAGTGCCTTATGACACCTGCTCTTGAGTTGTTATAATAGTTTATTTGCAGATTAGCATATTGGCAAGTACTTGCAATCTCTATCCCTATACACACTTCCCAGCAAAATAGATGCCATCATGTCATATATTTTAACACAGATTGGCATGTTATAAGAAGCTATTAATCATGAAAACAATTTTTATAAATTTTATTCCCTAAATGTTTTACAACTTGGTACGTTGAATGTATTTATTTAAATTAAGAATCCTGCCATTTATGAAGAGTAGAAATAGACCACAGTTCTGTCCTGATATCTGAATGTAATTGTTCTTTAGGGTCCATGCTGAAGGTTAACCCACTGGAAAGGCTGACTATAACAGAGCTTGTTAATCAACTGCAGGATATTGCAGCAGCCAGAAATGTGAATCCAAAATCGCCCATTACAGAGGTAAGAGTTAAGTTGTACAGAGTACATATATATTTTTGTAAATCTGCATCTGAATGAACAGTAAATTTACACATTTAGGGTGTAATTTCAAAACAGGGCCCCTATGTGAACTGATCAAAAAAGTGCCTTTTATGTTTACTTTATAAAGATTTATCCTAGGACAAGCAGGCAGCATATTCTCACATGTGGGTGACATCATCCACGGAGCCCAGTACAGATAGTGCTAAAAGTGTGTTGGTATTTTAAGCTTTGCAAAGCTTTGAGACTGCCCGCACCACACATGCATAAATGCCTTCCCACCTGATGTTGGCACACAGTTCCTTAGTTCTTTGTTTTCCACAGAGTGAAGAAGTAGTGTATTTTTGCCTTCCCGTCAAATGATTCTTTTTGCTAGGGTTTTCTAAACCCTTTTTTCTTTCTTTTATTTTCTTTTAAAAAAAATAAATAAATAAATAAATAGATATTTAAAGAGGAAAATTATTTTCTTTCATCCTCAGTACGGCCATCAGGCCCACTTAGATTATTTCTTTTTTCTTCTAGGCGACACCATTCAGTCCTTCAATTTTGCTGCTAGAACTTTTGCTTCGATGTTGAAGCCCCTGTCCGTTTTTTTAAAAATGCTGTAGGTGCTTGCACCCTATATCACTTACTGACCCATGTAGTTGGTGTATTCAGTGTTTAGGGCCTGACCATCATGTTCTATCCTACAACAGCACTCCCAAAAGATTTGTCATCTTCAACAAGAAACTGTTTGGGCTGACTATAGACTCCAGTAATCAGTCTACATCATCGGTACCGGCAGTACCACCATCCAACTCTCCATCAACATTGCAAGGTGTTCCACCATCTGGAAACCTGCTAAATTAACATCCTCTTCCTAGCAAGTGTCATAGGCCTCTACAGCATAGAGTCCCTCAATACAGGCAAAACGTTGATGCTGATGTTCTCCCTCAGTGCAGCCTATCTCTCCTACGGGGTGTGACACCTCATTGAGGTCACTCACCCCTCAACGCACTGCAGTACCAATGGTATTGGCTGCTGAGCCACCAATTCCGATGCAGGTCTTCAGGGAACAACTGCAGGATTTCCTTCAAAGGGAGTTTGGCAATATTCTTAAGCTGTGGTCCACACCACTGCTTAAATCGACTCCCAAGGTACCGGCCCAGCCTGAGCATATTGCATCAAGGCCACATGTTACCATTGCTGCTCCTGCTTTTGGTTCATCATTCTTCATCGATTCATCCACATCGATGCTTCTCATCAAAACATCAATGTTCTCCTTCGATGTATCAATACTCTAAGTCTAAACATTATCATTCCAGGTCGAAGCATCAACACACTTCTTCATTCTGTCGTCTTCAGATTGGTACCGGAGAGGTCAGAGGAGCTCTTCTCGACATTATCATTGTTGGCTCTAAATAGCACCTTTCCCCTCCAGCGTCTAGAGCAGGGGTGTCAAATTCAAATAACATAAGGGGCTGAAATCTGAAACACAGGCTAAGTCCCGGGCCAAATTTTTTATTAAGATACTTAGGGGGTCCTTTTATTAAGGTGCACTAACCGATTTATCGCTCACTAAAGATTAGCGCACGCTAAATGCTAAGGCATCCATTATATTTCTATGGTCATCTTAGCATTTAGTACACAATAATATTTGTCTGTAAGATGAATGTGTTTTTCTTGACTTATTATATGTTTATATGTTTGTGTATTGCACTGTTATGTGAAAATCAATAAAGAATTAAGAAAATAAAATTATTTTTTCTACCTTTTGTTGTGTGGTCATTTTGTTTTTACATCATCTTGGTCCCTGTTTCTCTTTTTGATTTTTGTCTATTTTCTACTAATTTTTTTCCCACTGTCTGCTGTCCATTTTTTCTCCTCTTCTCTTATGTACCATTCCCTCCTTATGCCTATCTCCAACATATTGATTTTTCCCATTGATCTTTCTTAACTTTTTTGCCTCTGTTCACTCAAATCTTGCCCTTTCTCACCCTTCTTTTTAAATTTTCAGCTACCTCTCAATTCTCCATCTCCTCTCAGTCCCTAGCCTCCTATTTCTGAAAACTGGATTAAGCACAAACAACATCAACGCAGGTGCCATAAGGCAGTAAAAGGGGCCAAAAGAGAGTACGAGAAAAAAAATAACCAAGGAGGCGAAAAACTTCAAGCCGTTCTTTCGATATATCAAGGGGAAACGACCTGCGAAGGAAGCGATGGGACCATTGGATGACCATGGAATAAAGAGAGTGCTAAAGGAGGACAAAGCCATCGCCGACAAACTGAATACATTTTTTGCGTCTGTATTTACCAAAGAGGATATACACAACATACCGGAACCCATCAGGCTATATGCTGGAAACAAAGACAGGAAACTGACAGTGTTGACGGTCAGTCTAGAATAGGTATGTTGGCAGATTGATAGGCTTAAGAGCGATAAATCCCCAGGACCGGATGTCATCCATCCGAGGGTCATCAAGGAACTGAAAGGGATTATAGCTGAACTGCTTCAACTAATAGCCAATCTGTCGATCAAATTGGGAAAGATTCTGGAAGACTGGAAGGTGGCGAATGTTACGCCAATCTTCAAAAAAGGTTCGAGGGGTGATCCGGGAAACTACAGACCAGTGAGTCTGATCTCCGGTACCGGGAAAGATGGTAGAGGCACTGATAAAGGACCGCATTATTGATCACTTTGATGGACACTATCTGATGAGGCCCAGCCAGTACGGCTTCAGCAAAGGCAGATCCTGTTTGATGAACTTGCTGCACTTCTTCAAGGGAGTAAACAGGCAGATAGACAAGGGTGACCTGGTCGACATTGTATATCTGGATTTTCAGAAGGTGTTCGACAAGGTTCTGTGTGAACGACTACTTTGAAAAATTGCGAGCCATGGAATCGAGGGTGAAGTACACATGTGGATTAAAAACTGGCTGGAGGATAGGAAACAGAGAGTGGGGGGTAAATGGACAATACTCGGACTGGAAGAGCATCACCAGTGGGGTGCCACAGGGCTTGGTGCTTGGACCCATGCTCTTCAACATCTTTATAAATGATCTGGACATTAGTACGACAAGTGAGGTGATAAAATTTGCAGACGATACTTACAAAGTTATTCAGAGTAGTGAAGACACAGGGGGATTGCGAAGATCTGCAACGTGACATAATCAAGCTCGAGAAATGGGCAGCGACATGGCAAATGAGGTTCAACGTGGATAAGTGTAAAATAATGCATGTCGGTAACAAAAATCTCATGCACGAATACAGGAGGTTCGGAGCGGTACTTGAAGAGACCTCCCAGGAAAGAGACTTGGGAGTTCTGATTGACAAGTCGATGAAGCCATATGCGCAATGTGTGGCGGCGACGGCGAAAAGGGCAAACAGAATGCTAAGAATGATTAAGAAGAGGATCACGAACAGATCGAAGAACGTTATCATGCTGCTGTACCGGGCCATGGTGCGCCCTCACCCGGAGTATTGTGTCCAGCACTGGTCGCTGTACATGAAGAAGGTCATGAAGTTAGAAGGGAAAAGATTCCGTACAAACGTAAGGAAGTTCTTCTTCACCCAGAGAATAGTAGAAATCTGGAACGCTCCGGAGGCTGTTATAGGGGAAAGCACCCTTCAGGGATTCAAGACAAGGTCGGATAAGTTCCTACTGGAACAGAACATATGCAAGTAAGGGCAGACTCAAAAAGGGCACTGGCCTTTTACCCAAGGGCCGCCATGTGTATGGATTGCTGGGCACGATGGAACACTGGTCTGATCCAGCAGCTGTAAATGTTATGCTCTTATATTCTTATGAGGACCCAAAATCCATCTCTCCCTAATTTTTAATTATCTCCTCCATTTATCTGACTTTGTCCTCAAGTGCTCTCTATTTAACTTTGATTCCGGATGGTCAGCTGGTGTTCTGGTGGAGCCTGGTCAGTGGCTGAGATGACCAGGTTACACAGGTAATGTTGGATGAAGATGTGAAATGGTTAATGAAAATGGATTCTGGTTAATTTTGTAACTTGGAATGTGGGGGGAATCAATTCCCCCATTAAACGTTCAAAAATTTTGCAACAATTACAGCGTCATAAAGTGGACGTGGCCTTTCTTCAGGAGACTCATTTGACTGATCTTGAACATTCGAAATTAAAGCAATGGTGGGTGGGGGAATGTGTGGCAGCTTCTGCACAAAAAAAACACAAGAGGAGTAGCGATTTTGTTTCGTAAGGATCTTTTGGAAAATCTACAAATTTTTTTCTAAGGATGGTGAGGGACGATATGTGCTCTGTCAAGGGGTGATAGCTCAGCAAAATTTTGTATTTTGCTGTGTATATGCTCCTAATGACAATGATCCGGCATTTTATGCCAAATTAACTCGCTTATTGTTATCTTTTACTCAGGTCTCTTTAATTATTGTAGGAGACTTTAATGCTGTTTATGATTCTAGTTTGGATTGTACGGGGCCAGGGAGTGCTTTGAGTCGGGTAGGGGAGAGGGAACTCCAATAATTTAGTGAAAATCTGGAATTAATAGACCCTTGGAGGGTTCTACATGGTTCTGAGAAAGATTATACCCATGTGTCTCGAGCACATGGTTCACAATCTCGTATAGACTATATTTCGGCAGTTGGTGTGGGCGGATATAGGTCCTTATACAATCTCTGATCATGCATGGGTACATGTGAGGTGGCAGGGAGGAAGAGGGTCTCAGGGGATATGGCGTTGAGTATTTCCGTTAGCATTGTATAAGGACCAAAATTATAGGGAACGGTTATTGGTCATTTGGAAAGATTACAAAAGGCATAATACTCATGCAGAAGGAGATCCTATTTTATTTTGGAAAGCGGCAAAAGCAGTATTGAGGGGGGGACATTATAAGTTATTGTAGTCATGTTAAAAAAGCTCGAGATAGAGAAATTTTGCGTTTGGAGAGGGATATTGTAAAGGCTAGGAGGAAATTTGGACAATTCGGTGACTCAGTGCATAGACAGGAGTTGATGGAATATCAAGTAACTCTCAATTCTCTTTTACATCAGTGGGCACACAAATCCCTTGTTTATTATAAGTACCAACTTTATAAACATGGGAATAAGGAGTGAAAACTTTTGGCCCGGTTAGTTTCATCTAGAATGGGTCACAATAGGGTTCAGGCCTTGATAAATGAACAAGGGAAGCGGGTTATAACAGATCAAGAGATTGGAGATATTTTTTTTCGCTATTTTAAGACCCTTTATGATACCCCGTTAGACAGGGGAATTTTGGCAGGTCCCTATTTAGATGAGATAAAATTGCCTGGTATCTCTGAGAGTGATAGGGAGCGTTTGAATGCGCCAATTACTCTGGAGGGAAGTGTATTGGGCAATTGGGAATAGTCCATTGCTGAAGGCGCCAGGTGAGGATGGTATGCGCATTGAATTTTATAAACTATTAAGTGAAGAGATTATCCAACCATTTGCTAGGATGTTTAATATTATGGTTGGTGCTGAAGTTTTGTCGGAAGGTATGAATATGGCTCGAATTCTGGTGTTGCCTAAACCGAATAAAGACCCCGAAAAAGCGTCATCATATCGTCCTATTTCTTTATTGAATACGGAGGTTAATTTGTTAGCGAAAATTATGGCTAATAGGTTAGCTACTGTACTGCCCTCCATTATTCATGAGGCTCAGGTGGGATTTGTGAAGGGAAGAAAAATAGCTAAACATGTAAGAAAATTGTTACTGTCTTCTAAAGCCTGGGCCAATCAGGCCTTAGGCTTCGGCGGGATGGGCCGGGAAGGGGCGGGCCCGCCTCATTTCGACGAGGCGTGCAAGACCCGTGTGGCCATAAGAACAGGTTTGGTGGAGTGGAGGTTTGGGGGTTGTTAGCGCTGGGGGGGGTGCGTCTTCGGGCAGGAGGGATTGAGCACCCTCCTGCCAGCGATCGATATTGTCGGGGGGGGGGGGAGATCGGTAATGTTGGGGGGAGGCGGTCGGTAGTGTCGGGGGGGGGGGCGGTCGGTAGTGTCGGGGGGAGGGCATCTTCTGGCAGGAGGGTTTGGGCACCCTCCTGCCAGCGATCGGTCAGGGGGCCGCGGCCCGCTATACTTATAGCGGCAGAGGAGATCCCTTGCCGCGATAAGGTAAGCGGGCCGTGTCTAATCTAACCCGATTCTCTAACCAGCATCTGTAACATGGACGCCGGTTACAGAATCAGGGTTTAGTTTAGGCCAATTCTGAATAGGACGCCTCTCCCGGGCGTCCTATACAGAATCAGGGCCTAGGTGTCTTGCGGGCTTCGCCTTCAATATAGGCGGCCTGCCTGGGGAGCATTTTTTTAAAAAAAATGTGCATCCCGATTGGCTGATTAGACAGCTGTAGGACGCCTACAGCTGCCTAAAATCGGGACGCACTTTTGGAGAATCAGGTCCTAAGTGTGCACAATGTTTCCTGGCTGTTTTTATTTTGTATGCTTATATATTTGAATTATAGTGCATTAGCTTTTCTTAACAAAATTTGCTAATTTCAGATTGGTTTAATGGCTGACATTTGTTTTATATTAGTGTATATGACTGGATAAAACTGCAAATTCCTGAGCACAGTTGTTGCATCTAAACCTAGGTTTTTGGGTTTTTTTTTTGTATATACAGTGATTTCATTCCACTTTGTATGGGTGTAAGAGTCATACATCCATGAAAGCAATGTCTGAACTTTTAAAATTTAAGATTGATTGACTTCCCTAATAGAAGTGTCATAAATGAATAAAGTAATATTTAAGTTGATTTTTTTTTTGTGGATGTGTATTTTTACAGCTCTTAGAAGAAAATGGTGGCTATGGAAACAATGCTCATCTAAGAATGCCTGTAAGTGCCATGCCACAAGGGCCCAAACCTTCAGGACAGTTAAACAATATATACAATGCAGGTATGTATACATTTTATTGGCATTAGCGACAACGGAGACATAAAGGACTATGTTCAAACTTACTGAAAAATAAAAAAGAGCCAATTCATAATAGGACAGGAAAGATAACATCAGTATAAAATATGGACAAGATAAATAAGTACAATATAATTAATAAAGTATATATCTGTACAAATAAAGCAATAATATTTTTTAAAATATAGGTTTTCTAATTTGCTAAGGAAAATTCACTGTAGCATCTGGGATACCATCATTAATGGTAGTGAGGCATGGATAGAGTCCTAGTTTTTGCAAGATTGTAAGCTCTTCTAATCATATGCAAGGGAATGTGCATTTTATTAGTCTTATTTTCTTCCATGGAATGAGTTGGGTGCATACTGCAATACTCTTAAGTCTGATCACAAAGTTTTTCCTTCAAAATTTTATTTTATAGCAGATAGATGCTATAAGTTCTCTGTTAATGGGGAATATTGAGTTTTTTGCTTTTAGAATGTCATGTTTAATTCAGGTAACACCATCTTTCTCACTGCAGTTTGGGTAGGGAAAAAACTAAGGTTCAAATGGCATCCTGCAGGTAATAGAAGAATGTCCATTACAAACAGTCTCAACGCATTCCCTAGAATTTAATTATTAGCATAAATGTACTACCTTTTTGAAGAAGTTTATCTAAGATGATATATAGCAATAAATAATATATAGGCAATAAACAATTGGAATATTAAGTACTTGTTCATATTACTTTCAACACAATAGACATTAAAACATCATGATAGATAGCAAAGGGACAAGCAGAGGTGAACTTAGAGAATAACACAAGTTAAGAAAAAATTGTATGTTGTGCATTCAACTAACTTCATGTTGAATGTTTGTGGTAAGCAAGTTGTGCTGCAGTATAGGCAGCCAATGTTAATCCTTGTATGTGTGAGTAGCTGGCTAGTTGCCTCTTCATTAATGGCTTGAGAGAAGAGCCAGACTTTCACCTACTTCGTTTACGTAGGGATTGTCTTGTGTTAAATGAAGCTTTTATCAGAGGTAGATAATAGTTTGAGTAGTTTTAGGTGTTTGTCTCTTGTACTTATGTCCTCTGTTTTTTTGTGTGAATCATAGTTTCCATTTCTGTATACCACTGGGATTCCCAAAATCTCATGATTTACTGATCCAAGGCACATTCTGTTACATCCACTCTGGAGACAGTGTTTTATCCCAACCCGCAAACCAAGTGTTGGATCCAACACACTTTAATCTTCTCCTACTTGTCTGAGGAACACACAACCCATAGCAGTTTTCCTTTCTGTAAGCAGACTATTCAGAAGTCTTTCTGATCTGCTCTACTTCCTTTTTTTTTTTCTCTTGAGATCATTTGGAGGGTTTTTTTGCCTGGGAAAGGCTGAAGTTTTCATAGACCTGGACTGCCGCTCCACAGGGCAATCTTCAGGTGGACTTGTGAAGCCTGTCTGCTGTGTGCTGCCTTTGGAACTTGGGGTCCGTCCCCCTGGGAATATGCTTACCTTCTGACTTTGTCAGAGGTTTAAGTGCAGGTTGAATGTTCCCTGTGTAACAACCTTTGGGGTATCAGGGCACAGGCTTCATTTTTACAGCCACGCCACCCCCCCCCCCCCCAGGTTGCATAGAGAGGTTCCTGGGGGGGGGTTGGAGGTTTCAGTCGGGGTCTGTCAGACTGGCAGCCTGAAGATCCTGCCGATTTAGCTGTTTGGAGAAAACCTGAGGCAGAAAATCCTTTCACTTCACTTCAGCTGCACAGACAGAGCTTGACAGACAGGCATTGTGGAGACTGTAAGTAGAGAATGACACAGTGACAGATACCCACCAAAATGGAGAGGAAAATAAACTGGTCGCAGCAGGTACAGGGACAAGGCCATTCACCGCCCCGTGGTGCAGTGAATGGCCTTGTTGCTTCCATTCCCACCCCTCTTAGTCAGCAGTCCTCCTTGCGATCTCGACACTTGCTCCCTCCTGTCGGCGGCAAAAAAAACCCCAAAACATCAGGGCATGTCTTCCCCTCTTCTAGCCATCTCCCTCCCTTCCCCTCACCTTTGTGGGCACTTTTAAGAATTTTCTCTTTCTGAGGTGTCCAGACGTGGTAACCATTCTCACAAGTCCTACATGACTGCCCCAAAGCTTTTCCTCTGATTCACTTCCTGTTTCTGCCTGGGCAGCTTCCGTCAGAGGTAAAGCTTTGGGACAATGGCACAGGACTTGAGAACATTGCCGTGTCCAGATATCTCAGAAAGTGAAGAGCGCTCACAAAGGTAAGGGGAATGGAGTAAGGTGGCCCTATGAGGGGAAAAGGTTGAGTGGCACTGAAGGGAAGTGGAGGGAGAGGGGGAAGGGTAACATGCTGAAGGCAAGTGGGGACAGGAGAGAGAGGGGAGCAGAATGCTGTTTGGGAGGGGATAGAGTGAGTGGAGCAGACGCTGAAAGTATAGAGAGGGAGCAGACACTAGATGGAAGGAGGGGATAAGAACATAAGAAGTTGCCCCCGCTGAGTCAGACCAGAGGTCCATCTTGCTCAGCGGTCCGCTCCCGCGGCAGCCCATCAGGCCTAGTGTCTGACCAGTGGTCCCTGATTAATTTTGTAACTTACCTCTAATCCCATCCCTATAATCTACCTCTACTCTTATCTGTGCCCCTCAATCCCTTTGTCTTCCAAGTACCTATCCAAAGCTTCTTTGAGCCCCTTTAGCGTGCTCCTGTTTATCACATCCTCTGGTAGTGCGTTCCATGTATCCACCACCCTCTGTGTGAAAAAGAACTTCCTGGTGTTTGTTCTAAACCTCTCCCCTTTCAATTTCTCTGAGTGCCCCCTTGTACTTATTGATCACCTTAATTTGAAAAATCTGTCCCTGTCTATTTTTTCTATGCCCTTCATGATCTTGAAGGTTTCTATCATGTCTCCTCTAAGTCTCCGCTTTTCCAGGGAGAAAAGCCCTAGCTTTTTCAGTCTGTCAGTATATGAGAGGTCCTCCATGCCCTTTATTAGCTTAGTTGCTCTTCTCTGGACCCTCTCAAGTACCTCCATGTCCTTCTTGAGGTACGGCGACCAGAACTGAACACAGTACTCCAGGTGTGGGCGCACCATAGCACGATACAGTGGCAGGATGACTTCCTTTGTCCTGGTTGTGATACCCTTCTTAATGATACCCAACATTCTGTTTGCTTTCCTTGAGGCCGTGGCACACTGCACCGACGCCTTCAATGTTGTGTCTACCATCACTCCCAGGTCTCTTTCAAGGTCGCTCACCCCTAGCGCCGATCCCCCCATTTTGTAAGTGAACATCGGGTTTTTATTCCTTATATGCATGACTTTGCATTTCCCTATGTTGAAACTCATTTGCCACTTTTTGGCCCATTTTTCCAATGTTGTCAGATCTTTTTGGAGATCTTCGCAATCCTTCATGTTATTGACCTTGCAATATAGTTTGGTGTCATCCGCAAATTTAATAACCTCACATTTTGTTCCTGCCTCCAGGTCGTTAATGAATATATTGAATAGGAGCGGTCCCAGCACCGACCCCTGTGGAACTCCGCTCGTGACCCATTGCTAGTCTGAGTAATGTCCTTTTACTCCAACCCTCTGTTTCCTGTCCGCCAGCCAGTTTTTGATCCATCGGTGGACCTCCCCTTGCACCCCATGGTTCCATATCTTCCTTAGTAGTCTTTCGTGTGGCACCTTGTCGAAGGCTTTTTGGAAGTCAAGGTAAATGATATCTATGGATTCCCCTTTATCCACCTGGCTGGTTACTCCCTCAAAGAAGTATAATAAGTTTGTGAGGCATGACCTGCCCTTGCAGAAGCCATGCTGGCTCGACTTTAGCTGCCCATAGTTGTCGATGTGTTCCCAGATGCTGTCTTTAATCAGTGCTTCCATCATCTTTCCCGGGACCGAGGTCAAGCTCACCGGCCTGTAGTTTCCTGGGTCTCCCCTTGAGCCTTTCTTGAAGATGGGCGTGACATTTGCTATTTTCCAGTCTTCCGGAATCTCTCCAGTTTTTAGGGATAGGTTGCATATTTGTCGAAGTGGCTCAGCTATTTCGTTCCTTAGTTCCTTGAGTACCCTTGGGTGAATGCCATCCGGACCTGGCGATTTGTCGCTCTTTAGCCTGTCTATCTGCCTGAGGACATCCACCTTGCTCACCTCTAGCTGGACCAGATTTTCATCCTGCTCTCCTTTTACGATCTCCTCGGGCTCTGGAATGTTGGTTGTATCCTCCCTCGTGAAAACTGACGTGAAGAACTTATTTAGCCTGTCAGCTATCTCCTTTTCCTCTTTTACCACTCCCTTTCTGTCCCCATCATCCAAGGGTCCCACTTCCTCCCTTGCTGGTTGCTTCCCCTTAACGTATCTGAAGAATGATTTGAAGTTTGTTGCTTCCCCTGCCAGTCTCTCTTCATATTCTTTTTTTGCTTTCCTAACCACTCGATGACACTCCTTTTGGTGTTTTTTGTGTTCCTTTTGGTTCTCCTCTGTTTTGTCCTTTTTCCATTTTTTGAATGATGCTTTCTTGTCACTTATCGCCTTTTTTACTGCATTTGTTATCCACACTGGGGTTTTTGTTCTATTTTTTTTGCACCCTTTCCTGTACTTGGGGATGCACAGGTTCTGTGCTTCGTACACTGTGCCCTTGAGTATGGTCCAGGCATTTTCTACGGACTCCATCTTCCTTGCGCTGTCGTTGAGTTTCTTTCCCACCATTTTCCTCATGGCATCATAATTCCCTTTTTTGAAGTTAAGTGCAGTCGTTGTAGTTCTTTTCACCTTTGATGAAACAATTTCTAGCCTGTACTGGATCGTGTTGTGATCGCTGTTTCCTAGTGGGGCTAGTACCGCCACCTCCTTAGCGGGTCCCCCTAGTCTGTTGAGGATCAGGTCAAGAGTGGCATCACCCCGTGTTGGTTCCGTGACCAGCTGTTCCATGAAACAATCCCTCGTGACCTCCAGGAATTTGGTCTCCCTCATGCAGTTTGAGTGCCCAATACTCCAGTTTATTCCTGGGTAGTTGAAGTCTCCCATCACCACCACACTTCCGCTTTTGCATACCTGCCTCAGTTCAGCCTCCAGATCCTGGTCGATTTCTTCCGTTTGTCCAGGTGGGCGATAGTACAGACCCAATTTTATGTCTGCTCCAGTTCCTCCTGGTAGCTTAACCCATAGTGATTCCAAGTCGTCCGCCCTTACTGTTGTTTCCATTCTGGTTGAAGGTATGGAATCTTTTATATATAGCGCTATTCCTCCACCCTTTTTGTGTGACCTATCTCTCCTGTAGAGTTTGAATCCTGGTAAAGCCACATCCCATTCATTGTCATCAGTCCACCACGTTTCTGTGACTCCAATTACGTCTATGCCCTTTTTGCTGGCTAGGATTTCCAGCTCTCCCATTTTAGCCCTTAGGCTCCTAGCATTAGTGTATAGGCAAAGTAAGTCCCGTTTGATCACCTTTTTTGCTGTTTTTCCTCGTGGTTTGGCGCTCCTGGCCCCCTCGTGAGTTGGCAGACCCCAAGCCTCATCTCGGTCATCCTCCTCCTGTGGTGTCTGTTTCGTCCTCAGCCTGTTCCCCTGTTTTTGGTTGTCCCTCTGGATTCCGTTGTTCTCTATTAGTGCTGCTTGCCAGTTTTATTCGTGCACTAGACCCCTGCAATTCTCCCTTAGGTCCTTTTTCAAAAAATTCCCACTCAGACCTGAGCCCTCTTTCACAGTGTCCTTGCTCAATATCTTTGGCCTGGGTCCCCTTCATTGCGTCCTTAGGTTCTTTTTCCAAAAGTTCCCTCTCGGTCCCGATCCCTTTTTTACAATGTTACACATGCCAGATTGGGTGAAGATGATAGATTCAGTGAGATACTTGAAGGGGAGAGGGAAAGAGGTGGCAAACTCTAGGTAGACACAATGAAAAGGAAATTAAGGACTGGGAAGTAAGAAAGTAGACAAGATAGAAGGGAGAGGCAGACAGTTTCTGGTAGAAGCATAGGAATAGAGCAGATGTCATACGGGAGAGGCAGACAGTTTCTGGTAGAAGCATAGGAATAGAGCAGATGTCATACGGAAGAGGCAGAGAGAAGGCAGACAGTGGATGGAAGGAAGAGAATGATGAGGAAAGCAGAAACCAGACTACAAAGGTAGAACAAATTGATATTTCTTTTCTTTTTTTTTCCTCTAGGATAAAGTAGTATTGTAGCCGTGTTGATAAATGTTTATAAACAAAGCTTTGCCAGCTGAAGATCTCTTCCTGTAGTTAGCAGTCAGAGCTCTGATTTATAAAATGACAATTATACAGAATGTTTATTTTAATACTTTATTAAAATAAGTTCAGTATAAAACTATTTGAGGCTTGTGCAGATGGGATCAGATGATTTGCGGGGAAGGGACGGGGACTGAGTTCAGGGGGGATAGGGACCGAGTTTAAGGGAACAGGGTGGGGACGGAGACTGAGCTCATGGGAATAGGGCGGGGACAGGGACTGAGTTCTCAGAGATAGGGATAAATTTTTCCCTGTGTCATTCTCTAACTCTAAGTACAACCCCATTACTTCCTATGGGAGAATTGAGGAGGGAGGGGTCTGAAAAGAGGGGTTTTAGTCCTTTCTTGGGATAGGAATGGGGTCTCCCAAACCCCAAAATCGTCAGTTTTTGAACCTTTGTGAAGCTTCTACGCGACGTTTTTAAGTGTAAATTTTCTGGATTTTTAGCAATCTCATTGTAAACTTCTAATTTCTGCCTCACAACCCTTGATTTCATTGGAAATCATTAGGGATGGACTCCTCCACCAATGTAGAATTGAATTTATATTGTCACAACCCCAGCCTCAAGACTAGGGTTGTGCCAGGTCTATCTCCTCCAAATACAAGCCTTACCCTAAAAAGGGCTAATCAGAGAGACAGGCTAAACTCAGACAAACAGATAGGGTCAGAGTTCCTATCAAACCATCAGGTTACAGAATCCTGGGGAGGGGAAGATGAGGGTGAGAACAGCCTGGAGCAGCGGGAGGTGCCTTACAAAAAAGAACAGCCTAAGAGGCAGGCTCCCAGCACAGCTAAGGCACAACTGCTGGGCCCAATTAGGGCTAATCAGAAAGCTCAGCAGAAGCAACAAGTTGTACCTCCCCCTTACAGGTTAGGGCGTGTCCAGCTTAGGGCTTTAGAGGCTCAGCTGAGGAGAAACAATTCAGTCTGCCCTGGGTCAGCCCAGGAAGGAGGCTCGAGTGACTGGGCTCCTGAATCCTCACTGTGTCAGGATGTTGAAATGCTTGAGGCATCCACTGTCCCTGAGGCAAACCAGCCAGCCAGCCAGGACGCCATAGAACCTATGGATACTTCCCTGGAACCAGAGGACATAAACATGGATCAGAGCTAAGTTGGATTTCCTTGCTGTTTGTTTGCTTTTGGAATCTAATTTTATTTTGGGGCTGTCTGGAAGCACAAGGCAAGTGCAGACAGCGTGAGCAGTGCTGGGCTCACTGCTGCAGCTATGCCTTATTTTGGGGACAGAGAAGAAAGTGTTTATTTTGAACATTTTGACTTTTGCCTTTTTCTATTTTGAGAGGACTTTGTGAATGACTGTGTGAAAGGGGTAGTAGCGAGGGGAGAATCCACGTAAGATCCTCAGGGCGGGATTGTGGGGCCAATTCTTTGGCAATCTTTAAATAAAGTGGATTCTGCTACTCCCCTCCCCCACCAGCTGTTTGTGAAGTTGGTTTGGGAAGGCCTGTTAAAGACCAGGCCTAGGCAGCATGTTCTGGACTGTTTAAAACCATTGGGAATAACCAGGGAAAAGGCTGGGTGTTCCGGTAGCCGTATTTTGCCTTCTTTGATTGTGAGACTGTTAGGGCAAGGCTACAATAGAACCATTTGAACTTACCTGCAAGAAAGGTGTGGGCTGTATTTTTTACAAGTCCCAATTTTCTGTTTATATTTGATTTTTGAGTTCAAAACTTGAACAGTGGCACTTTTGCTATTTGGAGAACTGTGAGGGAAATAAAGTTGGACTCAGTTTTGTTAAAAACTTTATTGTTCCTGCCATGTTTTTGTTTCACTCATAAGAACCAGCAGGACCTTCAACCTCTTTTGAAGGCACGACAGAACTCGGTCTTTGTTGAGCCCTGGTCGGAAGCCGTTTGCAAATCCCGGCACCGGTAGGCTCACAATATGAAGAAGAAAATCTGTTTAATCATCGTTTGCAGTTGCATTATTGTGACTTTATTAGCTGATTCTTGAAGAAAATAAATTGTTTAACTGTTGATTTTATGATCTGGTTTGTTCTCTATTTTATGTATGTTTTTACTAATATAAACCATTTAGTTATTTTGTAAATGGTATAAAAAACTTTTAAATAAATATGTGGATTGCGCAAGATTACCGTCAGAGGAGCGTCCATGTATCATGTGCTGCAGCAAATGAGGGGAGAAGGTGGGAGCTTCGAGCTCCAGGTTGGGTCCAGAAAATGGGCAAAAACTCTCGCCCAGTGCCTGTTTCTGGAGGTCATACAAAACACAGGTGTACAGAGTCTGGTGACCTCTCGCAGACCTTTGGGTCTCACAAGGAGCCAATGTCTGCCCCTATTTGTGGCTTTTTCCCAGAGTTTATTCAGCTCATGTGGAGAGCATATCTCATGGACCCAACCCACAGCACAGCTGATAGGAGCCATACCAGCTTCTGTCAGGACCATCCCTTGTATGAGTTCCTGTTCTGTCTTCCAGTACTCCTGTCATCACGAATCTGGACAGCCTGAACTGACACGCTGATTCCCTTTTGTATTTGCCTGTATTTTTCTCTTTCCTTTATTTATATTGTATTTCTACTTTTTCCATTTGTTTCAGTATGTCCTTTTGTCTTATTTGTCCATTGTTTTAATTGATGATGTTTTTGTTACACTTTGTCCCCTCTCTGATTTTATTGTATAACCAACTTGAAACTGTTGATAAAGCGGTATAACAAATTTTAAATAAGAACATAAGCAATGCCTCTGCTGGGTCAGACCTGAGGTCCATCGTGCCCAGCAGTCCGCTCACGCGGCGGCCCAACAGGTCCAGGACCTGTGCAGTAATCCTCTATCTATACCCCTCTATCCCCTTTTCCAGCAGGAAATTGTCCAATCCTTTCTTGAACCCCAGTACCGTACTCTGTCCTATCACGCCCTTTGGAAGCGCATTTCAGGTGTCCACCACCCGTTGGGTGAAGAAGAACTTCCTAGCATTGGTTTTGAATCTGTCCCCTTTCAACTTTTCCAAATGCCCTCTCGTTTTTGTAATATTCGAGGGTTTGAAGAATCTATCCCTCTCCACTTTCTCTATGCCCTTCATGATCTTATCAGATTGAAAATTAATTGGACTGCTGTATTTTGTATGATGTGGGGTCTATGAAGATTTTTCTGATAACCTGCTAAGTAAACTATATTATAGTAATCCAAAATACTTAGAATTAATGACTGTACCAATAGTCTAAAAGAAGAAACATCAAAAATTCCAAGACACACAATTTGGATGCTTAAGGCTTGCCTCATCTGTCTTCAACTTGCTAGTATTAAGGAGGAGCTCTGCAAACTTAAACAGGAATTGAATACAATTAAAGCAGCTTCCATCGCTCCACAAAATCATACCAACTTACCACCTCTACCTCAAAGAATAAAACAGCCCAGGAATAAATGGGTCACAGTAGGCTCAAGAAGACTGCGACATGTAACACAGAAACATCCACCTTCACTAATACTACCTCTACAGAATTCCTTTGCTCCACTAGTGCACTGTGATACTCAAGAAAACAGAAGGGAGGTGGGACTGAAACCAATGAAGGTAACTCAAGAGAACAAGCGCACCCTAAGCACAAATAAAAAAGCCAAAAACAGAAAACTATTACTGTTGGGGGATTCCATCATCAGAGCCATTAACCTTGGAACAGAAGGCGAGGAGACCAAAATAGTGAAATGTCTTCCAGGATCCTCAGCTACCAGGAGTTCCAGGCAAATACAGACTATAATTAACGAGGAAACTAAGGATTTTAACACTGATGTTGTTATCCATCTGGGAACAAATGACCTGGCCAACAACTCCACACTTGCAGCACAGAAAGCTTTTCGGGAGCTTGGTGAGGGCGTGAAACCTTTTGTAAAGACTTTAGCTTTTTCTGAAATACTGCCTGCATATGGAAAGGGAGAGCAAAGAGTGAAAAACACAGAGGACTTTAACCCTTTCAGGACCAAGGGACATATTTGTCCCATAACTTTAAAATCCTATAAATTTTGATTGGGATAGTCTACAGTTCTAAATTTGATATGTACGGATTCCATATGATACTGCCTTTATGTAAACAAACTGGTTCCGACATTCATTCATTAGCGTCGTTGCCAGATTGACGAGAAGATTCACTTGCCACACTGTCCATAAGCCAGAAGTGTGATTTTAAAAAAAAAAAAAAATGATATTTCACAAAAAAAAATCAATTTTTTGGCATCTGCAAGCCCTTTTTACCATAAAAATGTCGTCAAAACCACAAAAATTGGCCTACGATCCTTATGGTCCTGAAAGGGTTAATAGATGGCTCAAAGCCTGGTGTCATCAAGAAGGCTTCAGGTACATAGGAGGATGGGGAATACATGGAAGGATAAGAAGCTATATTGCACTGATGGGCTACATATTACTACACCAGGAAAAAGAAACCTTGCAGAGAAATTTAGACAATATTTTTCTAGGCATTTAAACTAGAAGGTGGGGTGGTGTATGTACGAAGGACAATTATAGAGACCACCCCCGGCAAAAGAAAAGATGTGATAGTAGTAATGATCGCAACATAAACAGTATCAGCAACTCATTTCTTAGTAATGCAACGGAAAGTGAAACGAAACAAAACTCTATAAGAAAAAGGAGATTACCACTGAAAAATAGCTGGAAAGCGATGACCACAAATGCTCGCAGTCTAAGCAACAAAGTTCATGATCTGCAAGCCCTGATGTTAAAGGCAGATCTAGATATTGTCGCTATCACAGAGACATGGTTCAATGAATCACATGGATGGGATGCAAACATACCGGGATATAATCTTTTTAGGAAGGACAGAGATGGTCAAAAAGGTGGAGGAGTAGCTCTATATGTAAAGATCAATATCCAAGCAACTGAAATGCAAGGGACCCATCCCAGGATACTATGGGAGCTCAGAGAGGTTCTGGCGAGTCCTATTAAAGACTTGTTCAACAAATCTCTGGAGACGGGAGTGGTTCCTGGGGATTGGAGGAGAGCGGATGTGGTCCCTATTCACAAAAGTGGTCACAGGGATGAAGCAGCAAACTACAGGCCGGTGAGCCTCACTTCAGTTGTTGGAAAAATAATGGAAGTGTTGCTGAAAGAAAGGATAGTGTAGTTCCTTGAATCTAATGGGTTACAGGATCCGAGGCAACATGGCTTTACAAAAGGTAAATCGTGCCAAACGAACCTGATTGAATTTTTTGATTGGGTGACCAGAGAGCTGGATCGAGGACATATGTTAGATGTAATTTACTTAGATTTCAAAAAAGCTTTTGATACAGTTCCTCATAGGAGACTTTTGAATATACTTGAAGGGCTGAAGTTAAGACCCAAAGTGGTGAATTGGGTTAGAAACTGGCTGTCAGACAGACGCCAGAGGGTGGTGGTTAATGGAAGTCACTCAGAGGAAGGAAAGGTGAGTAGTGGAGTCCATCAGGGTTTGGTGCTGGGGCCGATCCTGTTCAATATCAGTGTTCTCCCCCAGGGCCTTTCAGCCGGGCGCTTCGCCCAGCTAATTTAGATGAGCGCTCGGCTGTAATCTCAATCGCAATCCTGCTGCTGCTGCCGCCTTCTGCTCAACATTTTTTTAAAAAAAACCCTTCTCACCGGCTTGGAGATTTACCGGGCTGACTCGGCACAGCCTGAATCGCAGGAGCCTGCCTTTTTTTTTTTTTTTTTTTTTTAGTTTTTAACGCCAGCAAGCGACTTGAACCCATGCTCCAGGGCTCTAACATGTGCATGCCGCTTCTCTCCGAAACCGGAAGTCACGTCCTGAGGGAGGAAGAGAAGGGAAGTCAGCATGCACACGCCCCGGAGCATGGGTTCACTATAGGAGACAGGTCAGCTTACAACTTGCTCTTGCTTGCTTCGGGCTTTCTTCGCTGCCGGATCCTGCCTACTTTCTGTTTCCGAAAGTAGGCAGGACCCGGCAACGAGGAAGGCCCGAAGCAAGCAAGAGCAGCGAGTTGTAAGCTTCCTTCCGTTGCTGACTTATGGAAGATAGGTCAGCGATGGAAGGAAGCTTACAACTTGCCTTAGTCCAGCCCTGCACAACATGCGGCCCAAAACGAATCTCACTGCCGATATGGCTCTCACTCCGCTCTCCTTTGAAGATCAGCTCAGGAGGCAAGATTTAGCCCAAGATCAGACGAATATTAAAGGGCATTTGAAGGCATCTGAGCAGATTGAGGAGAACATGTCCTGTTTTTCCATGCCTAAAAATACCACCTTGTCTAATGTAATCTCTGATCAGATCCTTAAGAGTGATGCAACTATGTATGCTGGACAGTCTCCTCCAGTAAACAGAGCTTTAAAGCCTGCAACCATACAGAACCAGATGGTCAAAGGGCTACAAAGTGTAGTATTGCCAAGGGATCTGTCTCACAAGTTTCCGACGCTGGCAGACGTAAGCACAGCACAAGAAATAGAGACTTGTGGCATTCTGTGTAGAAAGCTGATGCATAATGAATTTACTATTACCCATGTAATAGTGCCAAAGCAGTCTGCTGGACCAGACTACAGTACAGTGATATGGAGAATGTGGAAGAATTATTCAGTGTTCAAGATCAACATGATCTCCTCACAGAAGAAAGACGGAGAGAAAGAGAGAGGCCTAGACCAAAGGGGAAAGACAGGAGGCAGATACTGGAGAGGGGGGAGAGAAGGGAAGGAGATAGAGATGTCAGACCATGGGGTGGAGTGGGAAGGAAGGAAAGGAGAAGAGAGAGATGCCAGAGCTTAGGGGTGGAGACAAAAAATGGAGAGGGGTTGAAGCTGAAATAAATCATGTACAAAGGAGAGAAAGGGCACAGGATATAGAGTTTATTGAAGGGACATAGAAAGAGGGAAGATACCATATGGAACAGAGAGAGGGCAGACACTGGATGGAAAAGGCAGAAAGGGTGGACAGTGGATGCAAGGGGCAGAGATAGGGTGGACAGTAGATGGAAGGGGTAGAGAGAGGGTAGAGGCTGGGTGGAAGGGGCAAAGAGAGAGGACAGATGTTGCATGGAAGGGAGCGAGGACAAATGCTGAATAGAAAGAAGAGAGTGAAGAGAAGATGACTAAAGCAGAAACAACAAAAGGTAGAAAAAAAAATATTTTTGTTGCTTTACGTAGAATCAAGTAGTATTGTAACTGTATTGATTAAAATTTATCAATAGGAAATGGAAATAAGGCAATTTTGGGAGGGAATAAACCCCTTTCCTCAGGTCAGGACAGGATACCATAACAGCTGTATACTGTACTGTCTTGAAGAAAGATTTGGCCTCTGAAAGCTAATTGAAAAATGGATTAGTCTAATAAAATGGTATTTTCATATTTGTTAATTTGTAAAGTAGTGACTGTTATGTAGAAGTTTTTTTCAAATTTACATCTACTGTCTTTATATTTTGCACAGTATTAGGGGACATGTGTCACTGTTTCTGTGGTGTTGCATTGTATGCAGATTCTGGTTTCTTGGTTCAGTTTAACTTTTGTCTACATATTTCTATTTTTAGTTTGTGATTATTCCATATTGGGCGAAGGTGTATCTGTGTTCTGTATGTATGAAAAGGACATGGCTTTCTGTTAGCATCGACTACAGGATCAATTGACTGTGTAGGATCTGGTTTGTTTAGTTTTACAATGCGTGTGTTGGTGTTCTAGTGCTCACTGCAGTGTTTAAGATGCTGCCTTTTCCGAGATGCACCCTTATTGTGTGACTCATGGATTATTACTAAAAATATTTTTTTTATATATAGAGGAGGGAGTGGTTAAAAAAATGACTAGCACTGGCTGTCATATATACTAGGTACACCACTGGATTTAATGACTCTATTCTAACTTTACTGTTGACGTAGGTGTTGTCCCCCCCAACACTCAGACACACATTATAAAATTTAAATTAAAGTTGTATTATCATCAAGTAGCTTTCAAATGACATTATAAGCAAATAAAAATAAAATATTTTAATACATTGTTAATTATTACCTGCATCTTTACCTATACTGTTTTGTCCTAGCTCTTACTTTGCACTATAGCAAAATAAAAAAGAAGCAGATAAAGATCAATCACACAGGTGCCCTTCAAGGCTCAGTAACACCTCTCCATAAATTATGTGGAAGAGGTTTGGAAGTGGGGATAGCATCTATTTCATATTCTCAGTGAGACCTCAGGAAGGAACCTAGCGATCAAAACATTATTAGAGGTGTTGTACAGCCATTTCTTGTATGACTGGATGAGCTATATTTATCTTTTTTTGTTGTTGTTTAAATTCATGCAGAAATAAATGGTTAGATTGAACCTAATGACTTCATTAACGCATTCCCTTTTTTAAACCTCTATACTATTTGAAAGAGGGTGAATATCTAATTCACTTCTAGAATTGGATACTTCTTAAATTTAGTAAAAATATTCTGGCACAAGTGTCAAACCTTAAAAAAGGAAGTCATATCGAGCATTGGAAAATAATAATAATTAACTAATAAAAATAGTATACATTTAATTTTCCCCACTACCAAATTTCCCCATCCCGCCTCACCTGGCTACTTTTTCATGCCACCCGGCTGGAAAAAATTTCTGGGGAAAACACTGAATATGTTTGTGAGTGACATTGCTGAAGGGTTAGAAGGAAAAGTGAGCCTTTTTGCAGATGATACCAAGATTTGTAACAGAGTAGACACTGAAGAGGGAGTGGAAAATATGAAAAAGGATCTGCAAAAGTTAGAGGAATGGTCTAATGCCTGGCAACTAAAATTCAATGTAAAGAAATGCAGAGTAATGCATTTGGGGATTAATAATTGGAAGGAACCGTATATGCTGGGAGGTGAGAAGCTGATTTGCACGGACGGGGAGAGGGACCTTGGGGTGATAGTGTCCGAAGATTTAAAGGTGAAAAAACAGTGTGACAAGCCAGTGGCTGCTGCCAGAAGGATGCTGGGCTGTATAAAGAGAGGTGTTGCCAGTAGAATGAAGAAGGTGTTGATGCCCCTGTACAGGTGAGGCCCCACTTGGAGTATTGTGTTCAGTTTTGGAGACCGTATCTGGCAAAGGACATAAGAAGACTTGAAGCGGTCGAGAGGAGGGCGACGAAAATGATAGGAGGCTTGCGCCAGAAGATGTATGAGGAGAGACTGGAAGCCCTGAATATGTATACCCTAGAGCAGGGGTCTCAAAGTCCCTCCTTGAAGGCAGCAATCCACTCGGGTTTTCAGGATTTCTCCAATGACTATGCATTGAAAGCAGTGCATGCACATAGATCTCATGCATATTCATTGGGGAAATCTTGAAAACCCGACTGGATTGCAGCCCTAGACTTTGAGGCCCTAGAGGAAAGGAGGGACAGGGGAGATATGATTCAGACGTTCAAATACTTTAAGGGTATTAACGTAGAACAAAATCTTTTCCATAGAAAGGAAAATGGTAAAACCAGAGGACATAATTTGAGGTTGAGGGGTGGTAGATTCAAAGGCAATGTTAGGAAATTCTACTTTATGGAGAGGATGGTGGATGCCTGGAATGCGCTCCCGAGAGAGGTGGTGGAGAGTGAAACTGTGACTGAGTTCAAAGAAGCATGGGATGAACACAGAGGATCTAGAGTCAGAAAATAATATTAAATATTGAACTAAGGCCAGTACTGGGCAGACTTGCACGGTCTGTGTATGGCCGTTTGGTGGGGGATGGGCTGGGGAGGGCTTCAGTGGCTGGAAGGGTGTAGATGGGCTGGAGTAGGTTTTAACAGAGATTTCAGCAGTTGGAACCCAAGCATAGTACCGGGTAGAGCTTTGGATTCTTGCCCAGAAATAGCTAAGAAAAAAAATTAAAAAATTTAAATTGAATCAGGTTGGGCAGACTGGATGGACCATTCGGGTCTTTATCTGCTGTCATCTACTATATGGTCTAATAGGCCTTAATTTCCACAACATATAGAAACTTTTCTTTACTAATCCTCTCCATCCACCTTTTACAAAAATGTAGCGTGATTTTTAACACCAGCCGTGGTGGTAACAGCTATGATGCTCATATAATTCCTATGACTGTCTGAGCTTTTACTGACATGACTGATGCTATGCTTTTGTAAAAGGGTGTGTGTGTGGGTAAAGCATCTGTATTTGAATTCATTGTGAAATTTTGATCTAAAGTAACCTCTAGAATTCTTGGACTAAATGAGTACAAAATTCCATTCAAATTTATACTCATCTTTCTTCTTGCAAGGAGTAGCATAAAATAATTTTGGTTTTTTTCTGTATTGAGTTTTGACTTAAATTTGGTCATCCATAATTCTACAGTTGTGTTTGTGATAGAAATTAACTGCATAGATTGAGAGAATGATGAATATATTAGATTTGCAATAGTAATATCATCATAACTGTAAAATGTCACACCTATCTTAGATAACCTGCGTCTCAGAGATGACAAGTAGACATTGAAGGGTAAAGGAAGAGAGGAGATCCCTGAGGAACTCCGTAAGAATTAGTCCATTTGTTAGAAAATACATTCCCAAATCGGACCTGCTAGGTACAAAAATGCAAAAAGCCCTGAAACCATTTAAGGATATTACCGGTACCAGAAATGCCCAAAGCATTCAAACATTGAAGTAGTTGATCAACAAGATCAAATGCACTGCTTAGGTCAAATTGTAAAATCAATGCCCCCATACCTTGACTAAACAGATTGTTCAAATAGTCTAAAAGGGATGCTAAAACAGTCTCTGTACTATAAAGAAGTTGAAAGCCTGATTGAGATGAATGTAAAAGAGAGTATTGTTATAAATAATCAAGCAACTGGGAATACACCAATCCCTCCAGTATTTTAATGAAAAAAACAACAACTTGCTATTGGACTGTAGTTTCAAATAAGCGATGGTGATTCCTTTGAATTTTTAATTATAGGTGTGCTGTAATAACAATGGCCTATCTGCTGGAAATTCTCTTAAATCCAACATATAGGCTAGCCAACTATAAAGTTTAATCTGGAATTTTAGTGGTGGTGAGTACATTAATACTGGAGGAGAAATATCCAATGAACAGTATGTTTGCATATTTGTTATAAGGTTTCCTAAAACAATCCCAATTAGGGTTTTTAAAAGATGTCCATGACAAATCAGCATAGCAGATATCCTTTAAAGATGTTACTTCTAGGTAATCTATATCTGCAGTGTTTACACAGGATACTCTCAGATTAATCACTTTATATTCAAAAAATTGGGTTAAATCTTCTGAAGAAGGAAGAATTGCTTGAGGATCCTGAGTGAAATGATTAATATTGAAAATGGGAGAACCTAATCTAAATAAGTCTTCATATTAATAAGATTTAATACAACTTTAGCCAAGTAAAACACTTTATGCTTTTCTCTTAACATCCTTTTATAAAGATGCATCTCGTTTTGCCATTTATCTCAGTTAACTTGTTTTGGTTTTACGTCATTCTTTCAAGACATCTTCTAGAGTGATTCATATCGGCATGTTATCGTACCATCCATCAGATTTTCGGTGACATTTTTGAGTATTCGTTTTGTAGCTGTATTGTCAGGGGTCTTGTCACTAAATATCTTCCAACAGGAATGAAAATCTTTAGAATCTGTTAATAAGAATTTAGACTAACAAGCCAAAAAATAAAGAAGGTAAATAAATCAAAAACAAGGATACTCAGGACAAAAATTAAGATACAAAAGAGAATCCATAATAAGCATGATTCCTAATACATATTTTATTCAACAAATCTTTAAAATCAATATTATATAGACACAAACAATACATACATAAAGTCCAGAAGGAAAATCAAACAACTAAAGAAAGATCATATCAGTCTTTTAAACAAATTGGAGATCCACACCAGCAGCATACAGATATTTCAAATAGATAAAGAATCAACTTATCTGGAAACAATCCCAGTCAATAAGGTAGCCAATATCCCATATTCAGGGCGCTGAATAGGATCCAGTAAAAGTAACTGAAAAGTTAGTTGCAGTCAAGTCCTTCTAAATTCTTGAATGTTCATATATGTTCATATCACAAGAATCAATCCAAGTGCAAGGAGTGTAAACATGCAAATGTGAATTCATTGAAGGTGACAAATGCAATTCATAAAAAGTCAATTCATGACATTCAACTCCCTCAACACAGATCGTGTTTCGAAAATCTCTTTTTCAAGAGGAAGATAGCAGCGGGTAAAGAGGAGAAACACACGTACATTCAAAAAGGCAACTGCCGATGCAACTGGACCGGAAGTTAAAGGCTTTTACTTCCGGTCCGGTTGCATCGGCAGTTGCCTTTGAATGTATGTGTGTTTCTCCTCCTTACCCACTGCTATCTTCCTCTTGAAAAAGAGATGTTTGAAACACGATCTGTGTTGAGGGAGTTGAATGTCATGAATTGACTTTATGAATTGCACTTGTCACCTTCAATGAATTCACATTTGCAGGTTTGCACTCCTTTCACTTTCACTTGGATTGATTCTTGATCTTCTGAGAGACTTGTGATATGAACATAGATGAACATTCAAGCATTTAGAAGGACTTGCCTGCAACTAACTTTTCAGTTACTTTTACTGGATCCTCTTCAGCACCTTGAATATGGGATATTGGCTACCTTACTGATTGGGATTGTTTCCAGATAAGTTGATTCTTTTATCTGTTTGAAATATCTGTATGCTGCTGGTGTGGATCTCCAATTTGTTTAAAAGACTGATATGATCTTTCTTTAGTTGTTTGATTTTCCTTCTGAACTATATGTATTAGGAATCATGTTTATTATGGATTCTCTTTTGTAACTTAATAAGAATTTAGAGTCATAATGGAACCAAAATTCAGCTGGATTGATTGGACCTCTCAATAAAATTTCCCTTTTAGATATACAATCACCTACAGTATGAGATCGTGGACAAGTCAAACAAAAACAATACATAAAATGATCAGACCGAATGGTCAGATTCCAGGCACCATGAGTTAAATAAATGTTAGGAAATCCAGTATCTTTAAATTAAAAAGTCACAAAGTCCAAACAATGGCCTTTTTATGTGTTTGAGTGAAATTTACTCCTATGCTTTCTATCAGATTTCACAGTCAAGAGGCTGTGTTACTGCTCAGTGAAAATGAGATGGCCAGATTGATAACACTGCACAACAAAGTTTTTGCTTCCTGAACACTGCTGGGTGTTTCTTATAGAATTTTGGGTGCTGATCATGAATATTACATCAAAAATTACCCATCACGTACCATTTCAGAGAAATCTTCAATTTTGTCGTGATTTTTTCTTATATTTGGATGCAAACAATTTTTTCTCCCATAAGTGTCTTATCAACAACGGTTTGTGCCGCCTGGGTATGTCCATGCATAAAATCTAGCCAGGTTGGAAGCTGTTTTATGGAAGATGACATCCTGGGCATGTCTGGGCAGGTCTGAACGAGCTTGCGCTGTCTCACCATGCTATAATGGTGGCTTCCATACACCGATCCTGCTCATTTGGTTAATATAGATAGTCCGTGTGTGTATATAGTATCAGTATAGTAAAGTATAGTAGTATAGTAGCTGTAGCAATATAACAGTAAGTAAGCTTGATGCTATAGACGTTTTGGTGTCGGGCAATATGTCTCGTCGGTGTCGTAACAGCCGCGACACATTCTGCTATATCTGTGGGGAATATACACTTACGCCTCAGAGACGTTCGATGACTGCCCTTGTAAAGAAAGCCTATCATCTGTATTTTGGCTGCAAAATAGGTGATCAAGACAAGCAATGGGCGCCTCACATTTGCTGTGCGACATGTGCTGTTAGTCTGAGAGCCTGGCTCAGAGGTACTCGAAAGACGATGCCATTTGCTGTTCCGATGATATGGCGAGAACAGAAAGACCATGTGACGGACTGTTATTTCTGTTTGACTAATGTGTCTGGTTTCTCTGCCAAAAACAAGAAGTCAATTGAATATCCTAATCTGCCTTCAGCAATGAGACCCATGCCACATGATGACAGTCTTCCAGTTCCGAAACCACCAGAGGATTGGACCTTAGACGAACCAGATGAAGAAACTGCAGTGCAGGGTTCTAACAGTGACATTGACCCGGATTTTGAACCATCCTCATCAGGCGATCCACATCTGATAACACAGTCCGAATTGAACGATTTGGTCAGAGATTTGGGTCTGTCAAAAGCAAAAGCTGAGCTGCTAGGTTCGAGACTGCAGGAATGGTGTTTGCTATCACCAGGTACGAAAATTTCTGTGTTTCGAGACCGGCATCATGATATAACCAAATTTTTTGCACAAGTCGACAGTCTCTGTTTCTGTTGTGACATTGAAGGATTGTTCTCGGTCTTTGGTTGTGATCACAACCCGGAAGAGTGGCGTCTTTTCATTGATTCGTCAATGTTAAGCCTGAAAGCTGTTCTGTTGCACAATGGCAACGTTTATCCTTCAGTACCTGTGGGCTATGCAGCACATATGAAAGAAACATATGAGAATATGGAAATGTTACTAAAGTATGTCCAGTATACCAGGTATAACTGGAATATCTGTGGAGACCTCAAAGTCGTTGCTCTGTTACTAGGACTGCAGCTTGGCTATACAAAGTACTGCTGTTTCATCTGCGAATGGGACAGCCGAGACAGAGAGTCGCACTATTCTAGAAAGAACTGGCCACTCCGTAAAAAGTTAGTTCCAGGACAGAAAAATGTAGCACATGAATCGCTTGTTGACCCGACAAAGATATTTTTGCCTCCTCTTCACATTAAACTGGGACTCATGAAGAATTTTGTGAAAGCAATGAACAAGGAAGGGGAAGGTTTTCGTTATTTAAGACAGATGTTCCCAAGAATAACTGATGCCAAGATCAAAGAGGGTATTTTTGTTGGCCCCCAGATCAGACATGTTATGAGTGACAAGCGATTTGAAGATCTGTTAGTTGGGCCGGAAAAAATTGGCTGGAAAGCCTTGAAAGACGTTGTTGACAATTTTCTGGGCAATTACAGAGCCCCAAACTACATTCAGCTGGTAGACAAACTTCTCAAAGCATACAAGAGAATGAAGTGCAATATGTCACTCAAGATTCATTTCCTCCATTCACACTTGGACTTCTTCCCCGCAAATCTCGGTGCTGTGAGTGACGAGCACGGTGAAAGGTTTCATCAAGACATAGCTACGATGGAGAAACGATACCAGGGCAATTGGAATCCGTCAATGCTTGCCGACTATTGTTGGATGCTACAACGTGATGCACCAGACACTGAATATAAAAGAAACTCGGGAGCAAAACACTTTTAATTCTGTTTCATTTAGTCGCTTGTGCGAAACGTAAACTTGACTATATATTTTATTGTCAGTAAACATAAAAATGTCTATTTCTCATAGTTCTTACGTGATGCAGTAAAACCAAAACCATATTTGAGCATACCAAGTTGGTACCTGTCATAATCACCAAAAACTTTTCAGGAATCAAGACTTAACCAAAAAATTGTTGTGCAGTGTAACAGGAAATAAAATACCCCAAACTTTGAACTGGGTTTGTTTTGCTGCTTTGCAGTCTACAATTTTTATTTTGTTGTTTCATTTGCAATACAGGTTTAACAAGCTTGGATAGTGATCAGTCTTATGGAGGATTTTTTGACATTCTTAAAGGAGGAACAGAGAGATTTTTGAGCAACATTAAGGATACATCTTCTAAAGTTATCCAGTCCGTAGCCAAGTAAGTGCAATATGTTGTGATAGCTTTTTTCTTGTTTTTTTTTTTTAAGGTGTTCCCTGCTACTTTCATGAGAAAAATAATGTTTGCAGATGGCAAAAGAATGGAGACCTTGCTAGTAGAGAGGTTGTCTCCTACAAGACATATCTATTAACTTTGTCTGTAGAAACTCAGCTCATGACCTAACATGGATGGTTCGTTTTGATAATACAGTAAAACCTTGGATTGCAAGTAATTTGGTTTGCAAGCGTTTTGCAAGACAAGCAAAACATTTTATTAAATTTTAACTTGATATACAAGCAATGTCTTGCAATACAAGTACATACAGTATACACATATCACAACTGAGCCGATGGTTCTTCTCTCTCTGACACTGCGGGAGTGTAGTGCCTTTTCTAAATGAGCATGGTCTTGAAATACAAGTACATAGAGTATTTTGTATTAATGTTTTTGGGTTGTGGAACGAATCGTCTGAGTTTCCATTATTTCCTATGGGGAAATTTGCTTTGATATATGAGTGCTCTGGATTAGAGAAAGACACGGTGATTGTTACCTGCGGCTAGCCGCGATTAGGTGCGGGTAACCAGCTGAAACGGGGAGAGAAAATATAGTGGTCGCTGCGGAGACGGGAACAAGGCCATTCACCGCCCCATGGAGTGGTGAATGGTCTTGTCTCCGCAGTGAGGCAATCAAGGATCATGCGGTCCAGCAGCCCCCACCCACCCTACGCGGTCCAGCAGCCCCCACCCGCCCGATCACAGCGTTCCGCCATCTCCCTCCCTCCACCTCACCTTAGATGCTGAGTTTGCCAACTTTCTTTTTCGCCCTTCAAAAAGCCGCGCACGCATGGCTGCTTGAGTTGTTCAATCTTCTCCTCTGCTGCAACTTCCTGTTTCCGATTGCGTCAGAGGAGAAGATTGAACAACTTGAGTAGCTGTGCGTGTGCGGCTTTTTGAAAGCGTGCGGCTGGGCGAAAAAGAAAGTCAGTAAACTCGGCATCTAAGGTGAGGTGAGGTGGAGGGAGGGAGATGGCGGAACGCTGTGATCGGGCGGGAGGGGGCGATCACGCTTGTTCCCGGCTCACACTAGGAAGGAGGGAGTGAAAGGGAAAGAGATTCTGGGCCAAGGGGATGAAGAGGGAGAGAAAGAAACACACAGCAGGAAAGAAAGGGGAGGGAAGGCAGGTGAGCCAGATGCTGAAAGCGAGAGGGGGGGGGAAGAAATAGGGAAAGAAGCTACATGGGGTTGAAGAGAAGAGACACATTGCTGTGGAAGAGGAAAAGAGGGGAAATCTGGACACAGGAAGGTAACAGAAACAGAGGGGAAATTATGTGCATGGAGGCATAGGGACAGAGACATAAAGGGGGCATACATGGGGGGAAAGATTATGTGCATGGGGGCATAGGGATAGAGACATAAAGGGGACATACATGCCATGGGGATGGTATATGGACACGGGGGGGGGGGGGCAATGCCAGATACATAGGGGAGATATTAGAAATGGGGAAAATAGGAACACAGAAGCGAGATGGTTTGTGGGGATAGAACCGAGCTCACAGGCTCCAGCAGTTTGCACAAATTACATTGTAACGTGCCATGAAGGTAAGAGGGAGGTAGATAGATAGGCCGCGTGAGGGGAGCTGAAGGGTGGTAGAAAGGAACATAAGAACTGCCATCTCCGGATCAGACCTTAGGTCCATCAAGTCCGGTGATCTGCTCACACGGAGGCCCATCCAGGTGTAACCTGGTGAAAATTTAGTCACTCGTATCCTTCTATGCATCTTTCGAGGAGATGTGCATCTAACTTGTCCTTAAATCCTAGAACGGTGGGTTCCGTGGCAATCTCCACCAGGAGAGCGTTCCAGGTGTCCACCACTCGCTGTATGAAGTAGAACTTCCTGGCATTTATCCTGGGCTTGTCCCACTCAGCTTCAGTCCATGACCTCTTGTCCTAGTCACATTTGACATCGTAAATAACTTTTTATCCTGCTCTATCTTGTCAATTCCTTTTATTATTTTAAAAGTCTCAATCAGATCCTCTCGCAGTCTCCTCTTCTCAAGGGAGAACAGTCCCAGTTTTCTAAGTCATTCTTTGTAGTTCAAGTTCTCCATACCTTTTACCAGCTTTGTTGCTCGCCTCTGCACCCTCTCCAGTAGTTTTATATCCTTTAGGTAGGGAGACCAGTGTTGGACACAGTATTCCATGTGTGGTCTGACCATTGTTCTATAAAGTAGCATTATGGCCCTCTCCGATCTACTCGTGATTCCCTTCTTTATCATGCCCAACATTCTATTTGCTTTTTTTGCCACCACCGCACAGGGTCCTATCTATCAGTACCCCCAGGTCCTTTTCTTGTTTGCTCTTACCCAGGGTTGCACCTGACATGCTATACTCGTGCTCCTTGTTCTTTCTGCCTAAATGCATTACCTTGCATTTTTCTACATTAAACTTCATCTGCCATGTCTCTGCCCATCTCTCTAACTGGCTCAAGTCTCTCTGTAGTTCCTCGCTGTCCTTTTGTGATCTGATTGTGCGGCATAGCTTTGTGTCGTCTGCAAACTTGATGATTTCACTGGACATTCCTTCTTCTAGGTCGTTGATGAAAATATTAAATAAGATGGGCCCAAGAACCAAGCCCTGGGGCACACGGCTAGTCACTTTCTCCCAATCTGAGAGCTTCCCATTTATACCCACCCTCTGCATTCTGTTTTCCAGCCATTTGCCTATCCACCTTAGTATGTTTCCCTCTATTCCATGGCTTTGTAATTTCCTGAGAAGTCTTTTGTGTGGAACTTTGTCGAACGCTTTCTGGAAGTCCAAGTATATTATGTCCACTGGTTCCCCGTTATCGATTTGTTTGTTTATTGTTTCAAAGAATTGTAGTAAATTCATCAAGCATGACTTCCCTTTCCTGAAGCCATGTTGACTGGCTCTCATCATGTCATGTGTATCCAAGTGCCGGACTATGCTATCTTTAATTAGTGCTTCAACCGTCTTTCCAGGGACAGACGTAAGACTCACCGGTCTTTAGTTGCCCGGTTCTCCTCTTGATCCTTTTTTGAAAATTGGGGTGACGTTCGCTATCTTCCAGTCGTCCGATATCTGTCCAGTTCTAATTGACAGGTTAGCAAGGTTTTGCAGTAGTTCTCCGATTTCTACCTTCAGTTCCTTTAATACTCTCGGGTGAATTCCATCCGGTCCAGGGGATTTGTCACTTTTAAGTTTGTCAATCTGGTAGTATATCTGGTCCAAACCACTTCTACTGTGATGAGACTGTCCTCTTTTTCTCCCTTGAACACTTTCACTGTTTCAGGTATTGATGTAATGTCTTCCTTTGTAAAGACAGACGCAAAGAAGGAGTTTAGTCTGTCTGCAATTTGTTTGTCTTCTTTGATGTACCCTTTTCTTCCCTGGTCGTCCAGCGGACCCACTGCCTCTTTTGCAGGTTTTTTCCCTTTTACGTATCTAAAAAAGGGCTTAAAGTTTTTGGCCTCTTGCGCTATTTTCTCCTCATAGGCCTTTTTGGCATCCCTCACCGCCTTGTGACATTTCTTCTGATCGTCTTTGTGGCTGTTCCAAGCTTCGATTATTCTTTCGCGTTTCTATTTTTTAAAGGCATAGCGGGTCCGCCAATTAACCCTAAGGTGTGATTGGCCCAGGCTCGTAGGCACCTGGGCCAATCAGGCCTTAGACTTAGCGGGGATGGGCTGGGAAGGGGCGGGCCCGTCTCATTTCGACAAGACGGGCCTGTCGGCTGGACGGCAGCAAGACCCGTCCAGCCGACCAACATTTAAAGGTTAGTTGGAGGGGAGGTTAGTTGAGGGAGAGGTTAGGGGAGTAATGGGGTAGGGAGGTCGTTAGCATGGGGGGTCCAGAGGGAGTCCGGCTTTCCGGCAGGAAGGGTTGGGTACCCTCCTGCCGGCGATTGTGAGTTTGGGGGGGGGCGGCGTTCCAGCAGGAGGGGTTTGGCACCCTCCTGCCGGCGATCGGACAGGCAGCCGCTATTCTTATCCCTTGCCCTGATAAGTGTAGCGGTCGTGTCTAATCTAACCTGATTCTCTAACCGGTGTCTGTAACATGGATGCCGGTTACAGAATCAGGGTTAGTGTAGGCCCGATTCTGTATAGGACACCTCTTCCGGGTGTCCTATACAGAATCAGGGCCTTTGTGCTTCCGTGATAGTATTTTTCAGTAGGAACCATGCCTGATCTACCGTTTTAAATGTGTACATCCTTTTCTTGAGCCGTTTTTTTTTTTACCATGGCTCTCATGCTATCATATCTTCCTTTCTTAAAGTTGAGGGTCGTGGTTAAGGTTTTGATACGTTTCCATTTCCCATCGTCTAGTTTAAAGTTGATCATGTTGTGATCGTTCGTCCCTAGCGAGACCATGACTTCTACTTCTTTAGTCTGACCAGTAATGCCATTTAGGACCAAGTCCAAGGTGGCATTCCCCTTTGTCGGCTCTCCTAGATGGTGAAGGAGGGAGGGAAGGGTGGTGGTGGAAAGGAATAGAACAGACATTGAAGGAGGGTGGAGAGGAACAGACACTGAAGGGAAATGTGGAAGACAGAGTGGGGAGAAGACGCTGGAAGGGAAGAAGACAGATGCCAGACTATTGGGGAGCGGAGGGAAGAAGATGGGTGCCAGACCAATTGGGGGGGGGGAGGGTGAAGGGAAAGGCACAGTAACAGAGCAAATGGAAGACGCAGAGAGAAGACACACAATGGATAGAAATAATTGAATGAGAAGATGAGGAAAGCAGAAACTAGACAACAAAGGTAGAAAAAAAATTCTATTATTTTTTTTTTCGCTTTAGGATAAAGTAGTATATTAGTTGTGTTGATAAAAATTTATAAACAAAGCCCTGCCAGCTGAAAATCTGTTTCTCCAGTTCAACAGCCAGAACTTTGATTTATAGGGAAGGAATAAGCGAAATATTGCAGTACTGAGGCTTGTATGGATGCTGCGGGTACAGGGCGGTGAATGGGATGGCAGTGACAGTGACGGGGTGGTGAAGGGGATGACTGTGACGGGGCAGTGACAGGGACAGATTTTTTTTCCCCGTGTCATTCTCTGCTTTGGATTACAAGCATGCTTCTGGAACGAATTATGCTCGTAAACCAAGGTTTGACTGTAGATGGAACAGGTTCTACCTGCTTTTCTGTAGTCACATTCATTATGCTACTAGTGGCTATATTTTGTTTTACACATTAGTAAGTTATGTTGTTTACCTATGCTGATTTATATATGCTTTTTATTTGTATGTTTTTATTTTCATGTTTATTTAATGTAATTTTTTTTAGACATATGTTTTTATATTGATATACATGTACACACATGTTTTTTTATATGTTATATAAAACATGGATACATGGATTTGTCTTGTAATGTCCCCTGAGGAAGGCATTTAGTAATGCCAAAACTTGGATCCTAGCTGGGACTGTGTTCTGAATAAGAATAAAGACTCTTATTTGTTTGGAAATATATCTCCCTTACCTTTTCTCCTGTTCTGTTAGTATTATAAAGCAAGGCTTTCTCTGTTCACCCGTTTGGTCTTCTCTTGAGTTGAAGTTGACTTTCCAACCTTGGGACCACATGCTCAGCTTCACAGAAGAACATTTACAGAGATTACTACAAGTTCAAGATACATCCTATCTGGAAGATAGTAATCCATCATTAGAAGAATAATAGATTGATTGTCATTCAATTGAAAAAGAATTCTATTAGGAATGAGATGCATTTTTTTGGTTTGATTAGTTATTTTTGTATTTAAAAAATCCCTAGCGGTCTTAGAATACAGAAGATACCCAGCATGCTTCTGGATGACCAATCCTTTTTAGATCAATGGTATGCGATTGTAAATAAATGTTTACTAGACTTAATGATCTTGCTGGCAAAGACAACTAAGAAAAAGAGTGAATGTCTAGACACTGTTGTTCAAAATAAATTAGACACATTAAACACTGCTGATCTGAACTTTGTTCGTGTTCATACAGACATTAATAAACGATTAGAGAAGTTCAAAGTGAACTAAAAGACGAACAAAAAATAAAAGAGAGATGAATTAGATTATAATAGAGGATCCATTTATAATTTTTCAAAAGCTCGGGTCTATAACTTCAAGCAGGTAGGCTGATGAATATAATGCTGCTTCAACCAATAGACCTGCTCAAGCGGAACAAACTCTAAATAATGAAAAAGGAAGGAAAAGAGATGCAACTCAGATGATTTATACACATCTCCTTTCTACAGTCCAGTCAATACTTCTAGACAAAAAAAACAAAACCAAACAAGCCTATGGTGAATCCATCTTTTTTAGAGAGAATTTGGGGCGAGAAGGCTTCACTCTGAACCATGAGGAGAGTTCATCAATCAATCAAAAAGAACTGGTACCAAGGACAATCCAGAGGCCGGAGGAGAACATACCAACAAGGGTACACATTCTATCACAATCCGATACCATTGTACAACAACAGTCGACCAATTCAGATTTAGATATTCCTATTTTCAGCATTTCTAATGAAGAATTAACACAAGCAGATATTGAAGTGCTCTAGAAGGGCCTGAGTTTTGTTCGATCATGCAAATACAATGCCTTTCAGACCAGAGTTGATATTTTTTGGTTTACACGTACATTGCAAATTATACAGTGTTTTTCCAATTCACCTATTGATTACACAGATCAATCTATTGCCATTCATCCTTCTAAATGGGAGAGGAAGTGACATCAGTGCCTTGAATGGCAGCTTGATCGGAGAGCTCCATGCTAGCCCAGCGTTAAAATAAGCATTTCCAGTGTTTGGATTATATCAAGCGCTGCATTTCTTTATCGTATATTTTGGTTTAGCTGCTTCAATGTCCTCTGATCTTGGCGCCCACAAGAAACTGCATAAGAACATAAGAATTGCCACTGCTGGGTCAGACCCGTGGTCCATCCTGCCTAGCAAGTCCGCTCACGCGGCGGCCCTCAGGTCAAAGACCAGTGCTCTAAATGAGTCCAGCCTCACTGCGCAGGATTACGCCTTTTAATCTGGAAAACAACCGCAGCAGGTACAGGGCCTTACAATGGTGCAGCAGTAGGGAACAATGCCATGTGCAGATCTTGATGGGCCTATTGCAGATATGGTAGAAGCGGTGCATCTGGAATCCCTGGATTAGATTCGTGCATAGATGCAGGAGATCCGTAATGATTTGGGGGTCATTTGTGCTGATATTTCTTCCTTAGCAACGGATCTCCGTGCTAAAATTAAAAACTTGGGTGCCCGAGTCGAAGAAGCTGAATCACAATTAGAAGAGCAGCACTTGGTGATGGCAACGATGTGCGATCAAGTAAAAGAAATTGTGACTTCTCAGATGGACCTTGCAAGTAAGTTGGAAGACTTGAAAATTAAAGTCGATGTTCGAATCTATAGCTCTGAGGCTTACCTAAAACTCTGGAATATTCGAATGCAGAAGCTGTGGTAAAAAATTGGTGGGCCATATTCTGGCTGAAGATGGGGGTACCTTTGGCGCCGGAACAGATAAAAATAGATCGAGCACACCATACTTTGGGTTCAGCTCGATCTAATGTGGCAAAGGACATTATTGCTTGTTTCTGAAAATTTAAACTTAAAGAATTGATTATGCACAAGGTCCGTATCATGGATGGTCTTGTTAGGGATACATATATCGAAGTTTATCAGGACTTGACAGCTGCAACTTTGAAGCACAGGCGTGATCTCAGACTGGTTACTAACATCTCCGGTCCAATAATATTACATTGAAATATCTCTTGCACTTTCATTTTATTACCAAGGGAAGCTATTTTCTCATAAAACCTGTGAGGAAGTACGTTAGATATTGGATGGGATTGAAGGGATGGAAGCTGTACCGCCAACTTTGGCACTACCTATGTTGAAGAAACAACCTAAATGGCAGCGAGCGGGAGGTGGTAAGAAGCGCTTACAACGCTAAGTATCAGCCCCAAAGCTAGCCCCTACTTGACAATATGATTCTGCCAGAATGTTTTACTTTCTTGCATTGGGGCATAGTTGGATATTATCTTGTTTCTGAACACTGGACTAAGCAAAATATTAGGCCATGTGCAGCAGATGTTACTTTCTCCTTTTGATAAGCACTGCAGACACAAACTGCAGACCCCCACACACTACCCCAGTGATCACCGACCCCCCCCACCCCCTATAAAAATCGTAATCACACCTTTAAAATTCAGCCTCCAGACCATTATCACCTGGCAGCTTGGCATAGGAAAGCCTAGTCGACCTGCACAGAGGCGGCTTAAGTCGTCTTGGGGGTGGGTTAGGGACCCATGGAGAGGAGGGCCCATGCCCATAAGCCACTGTAATCACTGCATTGCTGGTTAAACATGTGCACTCCCCTAAAAAAAAAAAACAACCAACACAAACTCTTTTGTATTGCCCTATAAGTGGCTTCTGCAGCCATAAGGGTTATTGGGGTGGTAGATAGGTGGGTCTAGGGGATTTTGGAGGTGATTTTGGGGGCTCACCATTATAAGGGAGCTGTAGTGAGATGAAGACATAGCACCCTTTTTGTGACGTTCACAGCAGTGCCCTATAAGGTATCCCACTATTTAGGTGCCATGTCTGGTTGTTCAGCCCATCACTTTGTACACCCCTCCCACATCCAAAAGGTCAGTTTCTAGGCATTTTTGCCTTGGACGAAATGTTGGACGTAAATGTGGTATAAAAATGGACGATTTAGCAGCTTGGATGATCAGATCGGCAGGACATATAGTTAGACGATTTTCAAAACGGAAAATAATTTGAACTTTTTTTTCAAAAATGTGTCCTAAGCTGTTTTTTACTTTGGATGACTTGCAACTTGGATGAAAACGAACTTAGACGTTCCTTTCGATTATGCTCCTCCACGGGTTTATTTACTTCAAATGTTTACACTATTGTTACTCTACCTGTCTTTGCTTCATTTTGTATAATATATTTCTCTAAGGACAAGTAGGTATAATCTCATATCTGAGTGACATCATCCATGGAACTCACAAGTGCAATGTTATTTAAGGCAGTGCTCATACTGTGTGCATACCGGTATCTTCCTGCCCGATGACAGCTCGCAAGACCTACAATTCTTTGTTTTTCATAGAGCTGAAAAGCTGTACTTTAAGTGTTCTTCTCAGCAGGTTAAACCTTTTTGATTTTTGGTGCCTTCCTGTCATTTTTTGCTTTCTGTTTTGTCATTTTCTCATTTTATTTAACTTCCCTTTTTCCTACAGAGTTGTATTAATTTTTACCGGCCTTTGGGCCCTGTTCCCTTCAGAGGAAGTAAAGATACTTACCAACATGGAGCGAGAAGGCATAGACACAGGCTCATGGACGGTATGGGCACTGCCTTAAAATTTAAAGTAATAGAGCACTTAGTATGTATCCTTAATGGGTTCCATGGATGACATCACCCACATGTGAGAATATATATCTGCTGTCCTTGGAAAAGACCTGCTACAGGTAAGCACGTTTGCTTTATCAGGCACAGACACTTCAGTGGAGCCATTGCAGTTTACTTTGCTGAGCTCCTGTTACAAATTGTATCATCCACTGTTTTATTTTTCATTAGGGAAGAATTAGCTCCCATGTTCTATAATAGGGCTTCCTGGGTTAAAGCCTCTCAGGGATGAATCTTGAGATACACCCTAATAGAAGCTGGTTCTGTTTGAACTAAAAACCCAAAAGAGCTTGAGGAAATTTGACAGATCATAAAGATTCATGTTATACATCTTTCAGCTTTGTTTGATGATTGCCAGGATCATATTAAACACAGACAAAAGTAAAATAAAAATAGAAACATTGATTAAGGTATAATTTTTGGTAACATTTATAATTTACGCTTAACTAGCTTAGTTTTCGACTTCGAAAAAACAAATCATCTTTTTTTTTAAATTTCAGTTATGCAAAAGGAGAGTTGGATCTTTCTTATATCACATCTAGAATTGCTGGTATGCCATTTTGAATCATTTACTTTATTATTTTTTATATACCTGTTTGAAGCAATCATGTAATATGTGTGATGGTGTCTTTCAGTGATGTCATTTCCTGCAGAAGGTGTAGAATCTGCAATTAAGAATAATATAGAAGACGTGAGATTATTTCTGGACTCCAAACATCCTGGGCACTATGCCGTATATAATTTGTCCCCAAGAACATACAGACCTGCAAGATTTCATAACCGGGTTTGTAATTTCACTATTCACTATATTATAGCAATGCTTCCCAAACTGTGGATTGCAACCCTGAACAGGGTTGCAACCTAAACAGTCACTACATATTTGTATTATTTAAGTTGCACTTTTGACTGTCACAGCTGTTGCTATGGGTTGTTACTGTAAAATGATTGAGCAGCACTTTCACTTAGAATTTTAAATTTTTTTAATGTTCAAATATCTTTATTGTTTTTTAAAAACAAAGAACACAAACAATAACCAACATCTCATAGCTGCAGAAGGGATAACAGGTCCACTTAAACGGTACATCACAGTCCGATAATAACAGATTAAGGAAGTAGAAACAATCAGGAGGTGAGATACCAGAACAAACATATGTGAGAAGGAGCACGATAAACAGCTCATGGATACAAAGGAAAACAACATACCATACCATACTGATTCTTGTATCCAGCAAATGTCGACTAGGAATTATTGTGGCTTACATAATATTAGAAATGTAACAGAGTTATATACCACATGCACAAGGGAAGCAGAGGCAGGAAACCACAGGGGGAATTGCGAGAGTTAGCTCCGCCCACCCTCCGACGTCGACTATCGAAGCTTCCCCTTAAAAGGGGAGGGGCCAACAAATGGAGTCGATCAGAGCTTGGACAGGCAAACAGGAGAGAGGAGTAGGAGAGAGCAGCAGAGGGAGAGGTAAGCAAAAACCAAAACTAAAAAGCGCATGAGGGAAGCAGAGGCAGGAGACTACAGGGGGAAATTGCTAGAGTTAGCTCCGCCCACCCCACCCCGACGTCGACCACCGAAGCTCCCACTTAAAAGGGAAGGGGCCAACAGCGCTCAGCTGTTCAACGCGCGTCGAAGGTGAGCTTTAAAGGCGCTCGCCTTAGCGAAAGCGCCTTTGCGAAGGGCCTTGAGAAGGGACGAGCCACCGCTAAAGGAGAGCAGAAGGAGACCACAGCAGGTGCAGAGGACACACAACCTGGCAGACACAGCAGGCGCAGAGGACACACAGCCAGGCAGACACAGCAGGCACAGAGGATAGCCACTGCAAACACAGAAGACATCCCCAGCAGACAGCAAGCAGGCAGCGATGGAAGTAGCAGACAGGAGCAGGATGTTCTGCACCATCTGCCATATGTATGACTATCTTCTCTCTGGGAGGCGGTCTTACGTATGTGCTCGTTGCGAAGAACTGGAGAGCCTGAAGAAACAAGTCAGACTCCTGGAGGGCAAAATACTAGAAATGGAGGCACTTCAAGCAATGGAGGAGAAAGACAGAGATGCAGAGAACATCAAGACAGAGGACACCATCGAGAAAGAAGTCCAAGAGCTGGAGAAGTTCATAGAGGAGTCATACAGGGAGGCAGTGGCAAATCAACAGCAACAGTGGAACTGCCGAGATACACCTACAGAGAGTGTGGACCTTACAGACAACCATCAGGAAGAAATGGGTGACTCAGCAACAAGATCTGGAAACAACGGAGGGAACCCACAAGAAGACGAGTCCAGTCAAGCCAATGCCAGGATTAGAGAAAATGGATGGGAACGAAGGACATGGATCTATGGCTGGAGAGATGGACATACACCAGGGACACTGACCTGCGGCTGGAGAACCAAGAGAAGATAGAGAGGACAGCAATCGTCGTGGGGGACTCCATCATCAGACAAGTCAACAGCCACATAGCAGGAAGAAGACTGGATTGTTTGGTGACCTGCCTACCAGGTGCCAAGGTAGAAGACATTGTGAGCTGCATCGACAGGATCATCGACAGTGTGGTAGAAGAAGATACGGCGGTGGTGATCCATGTGGGGAAGAACTACGTGAGCAGCAGGAACTACAAAAGGGAAGTACTGAAGGATCAGTTCCGGATGCTAGGAAGAAAGCTGAAGACCAGAGTGCAAAGGATAGCCTTCTTGGAGATCCTGCCGGTACCCAGGGCCGACGAGAAAAGACAGATGCAGCTGCAAGCAGTCAACGCATGGATGCAGTGCTGGTGTAAGGAAGAAGGATTCTACTTTGTGCACAACGTTCTGGGGGAAGAGCAAGCTGTACAGGAAGGATGGACTCCACCTCAGCAGAGACGGAAGAAGGCTACTTGCAAGCAACATCAAGAGAGAAATTGAGAAGTTTTTAAACTAGGAAAAAGGGGAAAGCTGACAGTCGACCGAGAGAGAGAGTCGATGGTTCGGGAACCGGTATACCCGGAGGATACCGTACAGGATGATAGAGGGGAAGAATCACCAGAGGATACCGTGCAGTAAGGTAGAGGGGAAGACCCACCGGATCACAAGCAAGACAGATTGAAAGGGACACAAGAGGGAAGGAAATGCAAGAAAGGAATAGGTCATAAACTCAAGTGTATGTATACGAACACAAGGAGCGTAAGGAATAAGATTGGTGAATTAGAAGCTATGGTACAAAATGATAACATTGGCATCATCGGCATCACGGAAACATGGTGGACTGAGGAAAATGTCTGGGACACTCTGCTACCGGGATACAACTATACCACAGAGACAGAGTGGCTCAAAAAGGTGGGGGCTAGGAGACAAGATGGCTGCAGACTAGCTTAGCTGAACACCATGAACTGGAGCACCATAGCATACGGTTTTCCTTTCTTTACTTACTTCAAGCTGAAATGCACAAACGGAGAGGAAGGAGTTCTGCTGCGACCTCGTGAAATTCTGGAGCCCCCATTTTGAGCAATATCGAGGAGCTCCTGCGACGGTTGCAGGGAAGCTCACAGCAAGTCGGGACTACCCTGCTGGAGACACTCGGTGGAAACAGCACGGAAGCGATCACCTTGGATCTTGAGACCACCCTCAGTCCCGATGTTAGGGCGCCATCTCCAGCTCCCCGGACTAACAGTTCTCCGTGGGCAGATGAGCCTCCAGAAGCTCATCTTGCATCGGAGGTCAGAAAGATCATAGAGAGGAGCTTGGAACTAGATTCCCTGCATTCGGAGGAGAGTTCAAGTGTGGATGCCGAGGAAGAAACAACGAGAGCAGGAGATGGCAGAACTCAGGAGGTAAAACGACGAGAATCTGTATCTGTTGGTGAGGAAAGTTTTGAACTTTGTATATCCCAGTTACAGAAACCCCAGGAGATTACTTTAGATGAGATTTGGGACCTAGTTGCTAATCTGCCTAAATTGATAAACCCCCATTTCCAGCAGATTGAACAGAAAGCACAGTTACTTACTGTAACAGGTGTTATCCAGGGACAGCAGGCAGATATTCTCTACATGTGGGTGACGTCATCCACGGAGCCCCATGGCGGACAGCTTTTCAAGCAAACTTGATTGAAGATCTCAAAGTTTGCTAGTGCTGCCCACGCATGCGTGTGCCTTCCCGCTCTACTAGAGGGCGCATCCCCTCCTCGTGGTCTTCAGTTCAGATAGCCAGCAAAGAAGCCAACCCGGGGAGGTGAGAGGGTTGCGAGAATATCTGCCTGCTGTCCCTGGATAACATCTGTTACAGTAAGTAACTGTGCTTTATCCCAGGACAAGCAGGCAGCATATTCTCTACATGTGGGTGACCTCCAAGTTAACTAAAAAAAAGGGCGGAGGGAGAGTTGGCAATTTAGGAAAACAGATTACGCAAAACCGACCGGCCAAATTGGCCGTCACGCCTGGAAAAGGCATCCAGACAGTAGTGAGAGGTGAAGGTATGAACCGAAGACCAAGTGGCGGCCTTGCAGATCTCCTCAATAGGCGTGGACCTGAGGAAAGGGACAGACGCTGCCATCGCTCGGACTCTATGCCCCTTGACCCAACCTTGCAGCAAGAGACCAGCCTGAGTGTAGCAGAAGGAAATACAAGCAGCCAACCAGTTGGATAAAGTGCGCTTGGAGACAGGACAGCCCAACCGATTAGGATCAAAAGAGATGAAAAGTTGAGGAGCCGTCCGATGAGACTGGGTGCATTGCAGATAAAAGGCCAACGCCCTCTTGCAGTCAAGAGTGTGAAGCGCCACTTCCCCAGGATGAGAATGGGGCTTTAGAAAAAACACCAGAAGAACAATGGCCTGGTTGAAGTGGAAATCCGACACCACCTTGGGCAAGAACTTCGGATGGGTACGCAGGACCACCTTGTCATGGTGAAAAACAGTAAAAGGCGGGTCCGCAACCAGAGCCTGCAGCTCACTCACTCTGCGAGCAGATGTGAGAGCAATCAGGAACACCACTTTCCAAGTAAGGAATTTCAGAAGAGTTCTATCAGTGGGTTCAAAGGGCTGCTTTATCAACTGGGTGAGAACCACATTTAAATCCCACACCACAGGGGGAGGCTTGAGAGGAGGATGGACGTTCAAGAGGCCCCTCATAAAGCAAGAAACCATCGGGTGGACCGAGAGGGATTTCCCATGAAGCTGCCGGTGAAAGGCAGCAATCGCACTGAGATGGACTTGAACCAAATTTGTCTTGAGGCCAGACCGAGACAAATGAAGTAAATAATCCAGCACCGAAGACAAAGAGGCAGACAGAGGCTCCACACGGTGAGAAGCACACCACATGGCGAATCGAGTCCACTTCTGGGAATAGCACAGCCTAGTAGAGGCCTTCCGAGAAGAGTCGAGAACCTCACGCACCGACTGAGAGAACTCAAGGGAAGGAGTCGGGTGGAAAGGAACCACCCCGTCAAGTGCAGAGACTGCAGATTGGGATGCAGCAGTGAACCCCGACTCTGAGACATTAGCGAAGGAAAAAAAGGTAGAAGCAGTGGCTCCCTGACACTGAGCTGGAGAAGCAGGGAGAACCACGGCTGCCGGGGCCACCAAGGAGCTATCAAGATCATGGTGGCACAAACCGACCTGAGGTGTACCAGCGTCCTGAGAATCAGAGGGAAAGGAGGAAATGCATAGAGGAACCGTCTCGTCCAATCGAGAAAGAAAGCAAACTCCTCGAGACAATCCAGGGAGTACATCCTTGAGCAGAATCGAGGCAACTTGTGATTGAGGGGCAAAGCGAACAGATCTACCTGCGGAGTGCCCCACCGAACAAACACCTGCCCCAGAGTGCGAGAATGAAGTGACCATTCATGCGGCTGAAGAAGGCGACTCAACTTGTCCGCCAGACAATTCTGCTTGCCCTGGATATACACCGCCCGAAGAAAGATGTTGTGGCGCATCGCCCACTGCCAAAGACGAAGGGCTTCCCTGCAAAGAGATAGGGAACCCATACCCCCCTGCTTGTTCACATAATACATTGCCACCTGGTTGTCCGTGCACACCAGGACCACACGATCCAGCAGCAAATGACGAAAAGCCACCATGGCATTGTAAATGGCCCGCAGCTCCAGGAGGTTGATGTGACTGCGATGGTCCGCACTCAACCAAAGACCCTGAGTCCGAAGGCCGTCGAGGTGCGCTCCCCAGGCGTACATCGATGAATCTGTCGTCAGAACCTTCTGATGTGGAGGCACGAGAAAGAGCAAACCTCTGGACAGATTGGAAGAGCTGGCCCACCAATGGAGCGAGCGTTTCAAGGAGGGAATCACCGCAATGTGCTGAGTAGCAGGATCCCGATCCTGCCGCCACTGAGACGCCAGAGTCCACTGAGGGACACGAAGATGTAACCTGGTGAACGGCGTGACATGAACGGTGGAGGCCATGTGCCCCAGGAAGATCATCATCTGCTTGGCCAAGACCAAAGACCTCTGAGACACTAGCCCAATCAGCCGCAGGAGGGCGGGCTGCCGAGGCAGAGGTAAAAACGACCAGAGGCGGACCGTGTCCAGCATGGCCCCGATAAACTGCAGGGACTGAGCCGGGCATAGCTGGGATTTGGGGAAGTTTACCTCGAAACCCAAATGTTGAAGGAAGATAATAGTCTGACGGGTCGCTGAAATAACCCCCTCCCTCGATGGAACTTTGATAAGCCAATCGTCGAGGTATGGGAAAACCTGAAGACCCGTGGAGATGAAGCGAGCCCGAACGGGAGGATCCGATATTGCAAATGTAGGTTCTCCACCTGAAAGTGAAGAAACCGTCGAGAAGCCGGGTGGATCGGAATGTGAGTGTAGGCTTCCTTCAGGTCCAGGGAACACAATCAGTCCCCCTCGTACATCAAGGGATACAAAATGGGAAGCGAAAGCATGCGGAACTTCTCCCGAACTAGGAACTTGTTCAACTTCCGCAGATCCAGGATAGGGTGAAGGTCCCCGGTCTTTTTGGGAACCAGGAAGTACTGGGAATAAACGCCGGAGCCCCGTTGACAAGGTGGAACCTCCTCCACCGCCCGCAGGCGAAGGAGGGCTTACCTCCTGAAGTAGTAGGGGAAGCTGCGCCCTGTCGGAAAGAGACTCTCCTGGAGGCCTGTCTGGCGATAAAGCCCGTAAGTTGAGGGAGTACCCCTCTCGGATGACTGAGAGGACCCAAGAGTCCGTAGTAATCTTCACCCAACGCTGATAAAAGGCGTGGAGACGACCCCCGATTGGAAGAGGGGGAAAACTCAGGACGGAGGAGGCCAGCCCCCTCCCGCCTGGCCAGTCAAAAAGACGACGGCGGCTTAGTCGCCGCAGGGGTCTGAGGCTTAGGAGGGGCCCTCTTCTGCTGCGGACGCCGAGCAGGAGGGCGAGAAAACGCCAGCGTCAATTTCTGTGGATAGCGCCGGGGAGGCAGCCTGTAGGACTTGGGCAAAGCGGGTTTCACCTTAGCCCGAACCAAGGAAGCGAAGGAGCGCTCGTGTTCAGAGAGGCGTTTGGTAGCAGCCTCGATGGAATCATCGAACAGCTCGTTTCCCAAGCAGGGAAGATTGGTCAACCGATCCTGCAGGTTGGGGTCCATATCAACAATGCGGAGCCACGCCAGGCGACGCATGGCCACCGCGAAGGCTGAGACCCGTGAGGAGAGCTCAAACGCATCATAAGAGGCCTGAAACATGTACAGCCGAAGCTGTGACAAAGTGTCCACAAGCCTGCGAAACTCCGCACGACAGGCAAATTGTCCTCGAAAATTGGAAGGGACTTAATACACCAATTGAGATAGGACGTAAACTTAAAATTCTAATTCAGGACCCTGTTCGCCATCATGGAGTTCTGATACAGGCGTCTCCCAAACTTATCCTTAGTCCGGCCCTCCCGGCCCGGCAGGACAGCTGCATAAACCTGGGACGGGTGAGACTTCTTGAGGGTAGACTCTAACACCAAGGACTCGTGAGAAAGCTGCGCCTTCTCAAACCCATTGCAGGGCACCGTCCGGTATCGAGACTCCATTTTGGAAAGAATGGCCGGAATAGCATAAGGAGTCTCCAGATTACGAAAGAAAGTCTGCTGTAACACCGGATTCAAGGGGAGCCTCAAGGAACTCCCTAGGAGGGTAAGGAAGTTCCATCTCCTCCAAATACTCCTTGGTATACTTGGAATCCAACTGGAGGTCCAAGTTTAAACGCCTTTCCCATATCCTGAACAAATCGGGCAAAGGAAGATGGCCTGCTCTCAGAATGCCCCTCATGGGGAGTTGTCGAACGAGACCCTGCACTTAAAAGTCCCCGGAGGGGAGGACCCCGGGGTCTGGACCACCGAGGTCCGATGACGCCGCCCCGGAGAACCCCGTCCCGAAGACAAACCCTGAAAAAAAGAGGCAGGACCCCCCCGAGGCCGACTCCTTTCGGATCGGGGTCTTTGACCAGACAGGTGACCTCAGCAGACAAGGTGAGGTCTGAGGTCTTAATGGACCTGGTAGTGTGAGGACCAGGGGACCTACCCCGCCTCGGGGGAGAGTCCCGGGGGCGCTTCGCAAGTCGCCTAGACGAGGGCGTAAGATGTCTCGACCGAGGCCGGCTCGAGGGTGAAACACGCCTCGGAAGGGACGAGGAGTCAGACGAGGACAGATACCGAGACCGACGTACCTTGCCCCGAGAAACCTTGATGCGACGCTCAGGCTGGTCCACAACGCGCGAGGTCAAGGCAGGAGCGAGCTGAGCCAAAGCGGAGGAGAGCTCCGAGGAGATTATCGCCTTAAGCACCTCCTCAAACATCGGCACCATGACCATGTTAGGCCGGGCAGGCGCAACAGTGCGTTCCACCGAGGGCGACCTCGAGGAAGAGTATTCCCGTATGGTGGAAGCACGCTTGGAGGTCTTGGAGGGTGGTCTCGTCGAGGCCGGCGGGACTACACTTGCTGCCTGGATGGCCAGAGACTCCGAGGAAGGCTTCTTTGGTAGCTGAGCTGACCCTGAAGGAAGAAGAGGAGACTTACCTGGAGCCGAGGTCTTCGAGGTTGAGGCCACCAAGGCCTTCGAGGTCGAGGGAGACTTGCCCGGGGCCGACGTCGAGACAGAGGCCAAGGTCGAGACTGGGGTCGAAGCAGGAGCAGCCTCCATGGCGAAGAGCTCCGCAATCCTGGCCCTACGCCGCCGAAGAGCCCAAGGTTGAAGAGTGGCACAACGGGGACAGGAGTCCATCGGGTGATCAGCACCCAGGCACAGAATGCACCAGCGGTGCGGGTCTGTGATTGAAATAACCCGACCGCACTGGAAGCACTTCTTAAATCCGGTAAGAGGCCGGGACATAAGGGATAGTCGGCCACGGCGAACCGGGAGCCCCCGGTCACCGAGTCGAAAGACAAAAATACACGATCAAGTAGAAAAACGAGGAACAAACCGCACAGCGACTCCCGAACAAAATAAAGAAGCCACGGTGCTAGAAAGGCACTTAGAAGAACACAGAGAAGAGAGACAGGGCTTTCTGGCTCCGTGGAAAACTAAGAACTGAAGACCACAAGAAGGGGATGCACCCTCTAGTAGAGCGGGAAGGCACACGCATGCGTGGGCAGCACTAGCAAACTTTGAGATCTTCAATCAAGTTTGCCTGAAAAGCTGTCCGCGACGGGGCTCCGTGGATGACGTCACCCACATGTAGAGAATATGCTGCCTGCTTGTCCTGGGATAAAATAAAAATTCAGACAATTGAAATTGAGAAATTAAAAACTGAAGTGACTGGTTCTAAATTGGTTATGGATGATATTAGACAGGATGTTAAAACTTCTAAACAAGTTCAAGAAACTATTATCAAAGATAACACAAATCTTAGAAGAAAAGTAGAATTTTTAGAGAATGTTTCAAGAAATAACAACCTGAGACTAGTGAATTTCCCTAGGGTAACAACGGTATCCCCTAGGGAAATGTTAGAGATATTTAATGGAAATTTTGGAAGGAGGAGATTATACCTCCATTCTCTCAAGTCTACTATTTGCCTAACAATCATCAAAATCAACAAGGAAATAAACAGGAGGTAATGGATGTATCAGCAATATTAGAGATGTCTGAAAAGGAAATGGCGGTACCAGCAACATTGCTTTTAACAGTGGCTTTGGCACCGGATAAAAACTTTCTGCTAAGATTATTCTTTAAAAACAGACAAAAAGACTTTTTGGGTTTGAAAGTTCAAATGTACCTTGATTTATCTAGGGATACCCAAAAGCGTTGTAGAGAATTTCTATTGCTAAAACCTGGAGTATTAGCCCTTGGGGCAACTTTCTATTTGCGTCACCCATGTAAATGTGTTGTGCATTATTCTTCACAAAAGTTTGTCTTTTTTGAACCTTTCCAATTGTCTACGTTTCTTTCTTTGTCACACATGGAAAAAGAAAAGGATAAGACCTAAAGCCCTAACATGAAATATGAAGTGATATTTTCCTCTGTTCAGCTAGCCTATGTTCCTGTTAAGTTTATCTTGTAACCGTTAAATAATATCTTGGATCTAACTAAATGTGGACTTGAGCTGGGAAATAAGCTTAATAATTTTAGTTCCTTTAATGCATTGCTAGATTTTTCTTTTCTTTGTTTAGATCCTGCTTTCTGTACAAGTTTATACTTGATATGTTTAATCTAAATTGATAAATAAAATTAAAAAAAGGTGGGGCATTGCCATATACATCAAAGAGGGAATTGAATCTACTGGAGAGAACACACCACAACTGATGGATAATTTAGAGTCTCTATGGGTCAAAATTCTGGGAACAAATGGACTGGAAACGAAGATTGGCATCTACTACCGACTCCCAGGGCAGTCTGAAGAAATTGATGGAGAAATAATGGACGAGATTAAACACAACTGCAAGGGAGGCAACGCAGTTATCATGGGTGACTTTAACTATCCGGGGATAGAGTGGAGCCTAGGCACCGCCGGCTGCATTAGGGAGACCAAGTTCCTGGATGCTGTAGGTGATTGCTTCCTGGAATAACTTGTAAAAGAAAATACAAGAGGAAATGCAATTCTGGACTTAATTCTAAATGGACTGCGAGGACCGGCACAAGGTGTAGAAGTAGAAGGGACACTGGGAAGCAGCGATCACAACATGATCCACTTCGACCTGGACGCAGGAGAAAAACATCGGTCCAGAATGACAACCACAGCGCTGAACTTCCGAAAAGGGAATTACGAAGGGATGAGACTTATGGTGGGGAAGAAGATTGAGAAGAGGATAAGCACTGTAAAAACGCTAAAGCAAGCTTGGTCCCTTTTTAAGGACACAGTCACCGAGGCACAAAATCTCTCTATATATACTGCATATCGAAAAAGGATCCAAGAGGAAAAATAACAAAGAACCGGCGTGGCTCATTGTAGAGGTGAAGGAAGCGATCAGAGACAAGAAAACTTCATTTAAGGAATGGAAAAGGTCAAAAACGGATGAAAACTGGAAAAAGCACAAACATCAACGCAGGTGCCATAAGGCAGTAAAAGGGGTGAAAAGAGACTATGAGAAAAAATAGCCAAGGAGGCGAAAAACTTCAAGCCATTCTTTCGATATATTAAGGGGAAACAACTCGCGAAGGAAGCGGTGGGACCGTTGGATGACCATGAAATAAAGGGAGTACTAAAGGTGGACAAAGTAATCGCAGACAAACTGAACACATTTTTTGTGTCTATATTTACCAAAGAGGATATACATAGCATACTATATGCTGGAAACGAAGACGGGAAATGACGGTTGATGGTCAGTCTAGAAGAGATATGCAGACAGATTGATAGACTTAAGAACGATAAATCCCCGGGACCGGATGGCATCCATCCGAGGGTCATCAAGGAACTGAAAGGGACTATAGCTAAACTGCTTCAACTGATAGCCAATCTGTCAATCAAATCGGGAAAGATTCCGGATGACTGGAAGGTGCCGAATGTTATGCCGATCTTAAAAAAATGTTCGAGGGGAGATCCGAGAAACTACAGACCGGTGAGTCTGACCTCGGTATCGGTAAAGGTGGTAGAGGCGCTGATGAAGGATCACATCATTGATCACCTTGACAGACACGGTTTAATGAAGATCAGCCAGCACGGTTTCAGCAAAGGCAAGTCTTGCCTGATGAACTTTCTGCACTTGTTCGAGGGAGTAAACAGGCGGATAGACAAGGGCAACCCGGTCGACATTGTATATCTGGATTTTCAGAAGATGTTCGACAAGGTTCCATATGAATGACTACTTCATAAAATTGCAAGCCATGGAATCGAGGGTGATATACTCAAATGGATTAAAAACTAGCTGGAGCATAGGAAACAGAGAGTTGGGGTAAATGGACAATACTCGGACTGGAAGAGTGTCACCAGTGGTTTGTCTCGGTGCTTGGACCCGTGCTCTTCAACATCTTTATAAAAGATCTGGACATTGGTATGATGAACGAGGTGATTAAATTTGCGGACGATACGAAGTTATTCAGAGTAGTGAAGACAAGGGGGATTGCGAAGATCTACAAAGTGACATAATCAAGCTCGAGAAATGGGCATTGACATGGCAAATGAGGTTCAGCGTGGATTAGTGCAAAGTGATGCATGTCGGTAACAAAAATCTCATGCACGAATACAGGATGTCCGGGGTGGGATTTGGAGAGACCTCCCAGGAAAGAGACTTGGGATTTCTGATCGACAAATAGATGAAGCCGTCTGCATAATGCGCTGCGGCGACGAAAATGGTGAACAGAATGCTAGGAATGATAAAGAAGGGGATCACGAACAGATCGGAGAAGGTTATCATGCCGTTGTACCGGGCCATGGTGCGCCCTCACCTGGAGTACTACGTCCAGCACAGGTCACCATACATGAAGAAGGACACGGTACTACTCGAAAGGGTCCAGAGAAGAGCGACTAAAATGGTTAAGTGGCTGGAGGAGTTGCCGTACAGTGAGAGATTGGAGAAACTGGACCTCGTCTCCTTTGAAAAGAGGAGACTGATAGGAGACATGATTGAAACATTCAAAATACTGAAGGGAATAGACTTAGTAGATAAAGACAGACAGTTCACACTCTCCAAGGTAGGAAGAACGAGAGGGCACTCTCTAAAGTTAAAAGGGGATAGATTCCATACAAACGTAAGGAAGTTCTTCTTCACCCAGAGAGTGGTGGAGAGCTGGAACGCTCTTCCGGAGTCTGTTGTAGGGGAAAACACCCTCTAGGGGTTCAAGACTAAACTGGACAAGTTCCTGCTAAACTGGCATGTACACAGGTGAGGCTGGACTCATTTAGAGCACTGGTCTTTGACCTGGGGGCCTCCACTTGAGTGGACTGCTGGGCAGGATGGACCACTGGTCTGACCCAGCAGCGGCAATTTTTATGTTCCTATGTACATGAATATGTAGTAAAAGATCAGTGCATTGAAGAGAATAGATGTCTTTTCAGTGCCTTCCTGAATTGGAAGTGTGTGGTAAGTCATTGTAAGCTGCTTGGAAGTTTGTTCCAGACTTTGGGTCCTTGGAATTCAAAGGTGGTCTCGAGAGCTTTTCTGCGGACCTGGTGTGGTGAAGAGAGTGGTAACTTCCAGCGTTAAGTTGTCCTTGAGTCATTGAAGGACTGTAAGACTGGGATGGCAACAGTGAGTCCGGCTGAGTTTTTTTCCATATATGGCTTTATGGACCATACATGCAATTTTAAACGGAACCCTGTTTTTAACTGGTAGCCAGTACAATTCCTTAAATAGTGGTTTTGTGAAGGATGAGCCTTGCTGCTGTGTTTTGGAGTACCTGCAGTTTTTTTAAGGTCTTTCTCTACGATGCGGCAGTAGAGGGAATTACAGTAGTCCAAGTAGGGGAGGAGGACTTCTTGGGTCACTGTCCTGAAGTTTTTTGGGCTTATGGCTGATTTGATTGTTCTCAGCTGTCTTAAAAAAAAGAAGACCTTCTTGACCAGTGAGTTGACTGGGTCTCTCATGGTCAATTTGGAGCTGAGTATTGCCCCAAGCACCCTTAATGATCTGCTTATATAGGTATCTGCTTGCTCGTGTTCAAGGTTATTTCCTGTGGAGGTGGTGTGTTTTGGCTGCCAAACCAGAGCTCTTTTGTTTTCTGTTTATTCAATTTGAGGAAGCGCTGAGTTTGTCTTCTATTAGTATAGTAATGTACTGAATTGTGTCTGGTACTGAGTCTTTAGCTACCCATAGGAGGTAGAGGTCATCTACATAGGAGAAGGTGTGAACATTGGGGTCGGCAATTTGTTGACTCAAGGCACTTAACGTAGACATTGAATAGGGATGGTGAGAGAGGGGAGCCTTGAGGGACGCCACATCAGGTGGTACAGTATAATTGCAGACTCTCTGTAATAGATAGCATAGAGCAAATGATCCCTCATACCTCAGCCCAAAACGAAGACCAAGGAGCAGTCAAATAGCAGATGTTGAAAAGTCCCCAGTGCTGAATGACATAACAACAAATTTCTAGACCACATAACCATAAGTTCTATACGGTTTACAAAAGATTATACTAAAGAAAAAAACAAATAGATTTTATGAGAAGTACAGAAAGGCGGATGTAAGAGGTCGGATCCTACATTGCTTAGTTGGAGTCCATAACACCTTATGAGAAACAAAGTACAAAGTCTGTAAGATAGAGGCTGACTGCAAGGGTCTATTGCATCTCTGCCAAAAATATTGCCATTGTTTATCTGACAATGTCAAAAAACAATCTTGTTACCAGACGAACCAAATCAGTAAACTAGCTTTACATTTCACATTAGATAGCATTTTATAAACAGTTGACAAAGAATAGGTTTAATCCCCAAGGAAAATAAATAATCAAAGAATGAGGAGGACACAGAACTCAAGTGTACAGACTTAGAGCCAAATGCAGCTGCTGTGCAATGAAGTAGTTGATAATAACGAGAAAGAAAATGAGAAGGTAAATTAATTTTTTGTTTCAAAATCAAAAAGACACAAAGCTTCCTATCATGAAAGACATCCTTTAAATACCAAATGCCTATTTGAGCCCAGGACATTAAAAAAAAAAAAAGTACATTTGCCTATTAACAGTCTAGGGGAGCCCAGGGTACAGTACGGGGAGATAGAGAAAGCAGACCCCAGATACTGCAGAGCCAATTGAGTAGTTCTTAATACCACATTATGACACCTAAAGGGCAAGTTCACCATTCCCAAGATAGGGGTATCGGATACGGAGAAATTAACTGCCGCTCAAGAGAGACCAAACAAGGACAATCCTGTTGTTCAACTGTAGCCACCCAAAGTCTGAATCGAAGCATATAGGGAGAAATCGGGAAAGCCCACCCCACCCAAACGCTGTGGCCGCTTAAGTTTAGTAAGGGCTATATGGGGAGGATGAGATCTCCAGAGGAACTTAGTGAGAAGCTTGTCAACTGCCTTAAAAAAATAGGCAATATTTGGAGAACATAGAGGATTTGAGGAGCCATAATTGTACAAATGACTTCCACCCTCCCCCACCATGTAAACCACAAGGGATTGTATAAGGAGTGAATCTTGTCCAGCATTATAGTAATGCTGGATAGTGTCCTCCCACATGCTTTTAAAACAAATGCCCAAATATTTAAAATCATGAAGACACCAAGTGAGCCCAAAAGATGTAATCATCTCACGGGTGCAAAATGAATTAAGAGCCAAGACCTTGGTCTTCTCCCAATTTACAGCATATCCAGAAAGGGAGACATAGGTCTATAAGAGATGGAAAACATGAGGCAAAGTACTCCGTGGGTCACTAATATACAAGAGGACATCATCAGCAAAGGCCGACACCTTCACCGACGTTTGCCCTACTGAAATGCCTTGTATATCAATATTCTGATCAATGTGCCGGAGCAGGGGAGATAAAGGGCACTCTTGACGAGTGCCTCTGGATAACTGCTGACTCTCTTTTTTAATTTTTATAAAATTCACTAATAATCTACCAGCTCTATTATGTTGCTCATAATAGAATGTGTGTTCCCGAAGCAAGGATGTACCCACACGTTCCACTAACAATGTATTATATTGGAATTTCAATTTCATCAACTGTCTATTGGTGTTGGGGTCCGGCGCTCTTTAAAATTGGCATTCAAGATGATTAATAGAATTCTCAAGAGATGCAAAGGCCGCATACCTCTGCTTATTTAGTTTAGCTGTAAAAGCTCCCCTCAAATAAGCTTTGAAGGCGTACCAAATTACATGATAGGGAAAATCTTCTGTTTCATTTATAGAAAAAACTCAGTCACCCATTTGGGAATTTGCTGTAGAAAGCTGGGCTTGGCCAGCAAGGCCAAGTTGAAGTGCCAGCTACAAGGAAGCAAGGTCTCAGCACTGAGATCCAACACCAGAGAAGTAGAAAAATGATTAGAAATGGGACACAACACAATATCAGAAGTATGGACAGACTGAACCAGAGATCGGGAAACAAAAAAATAATCCAAGCGCATGGATGGAGAGTGGGGAGCCAAGAAAAAAGTGAAATCTAGGGTAGTTGGATGCTACAGTCTCCAAATATCAGACAGTCTAAACTCCCTCATCAAAGTAAGAAGAGCAGAATGAGTTTTGGGAATTCTGTATGATGCCTGTGATCTGTTATCTAAGGAAGCATCGAGCACAAATTCCAGTCTCCCCCTACAATTACATGTTCATAGTCTGCTGATGTAAGGGCTTGGGATATATCCTGAAAGAAGGAAACATCAGCTATATTTGGGTCATAAACATTAAGAAAAGCCAATTTAACCTTATGCAACATCGCTGTCACCAATACCCATCTCCCATTGCTATCCGAGGTTTGAAATATTACGGTAATAGGGGGGTTTCTTAGCCAACAGGATAGCTACACCCCATTAGTCTCTTTGGCAGATGAAAATACACTATGGGAAACCCAGTCCCGCTTCAGCTTGTGCAATTCAATTACATTACATTAGAGATTTCTATTCCGCCAATACCTTGCGATTTAAGGCGGATTACAAAAGAGTTATAGAAGGTGGGTTACAAAAGAAGATAACTGGTCATTTCCAGTGGAGGCAAAGAGTAGATCAGGTAGTATCGGTGAGTTGGGAAGAAGGAAGGTATTTGTGGTGTTAAGACTTATTCAGGTATTTCTTGAAGAGTATAGTCTTTATTTCTTTTCTGAACATCTTGTAGTCTGGGGTTGTTATCAATAGATTGGATATTTGTTTATCTAGTTTTGCTGCTTGAGTTGCTAGGAGGCCATCGTATAATTGTGTGAGGCCACAGTTTTTTTTCCCCCGTTTAACTTCTTTGATTGGAGGGTGAGTGAATGGAGAGTGTGTTTTTCTGTGTCTGGTTGAGGTAGTTTGGATGAGGCGGTTGTTCAGGTAGGTTGGGCTGTTTCCGTTTATAGTTTTGAATAGTATACAGTAGAATTTAAATAGTATTCTTTCTTTAATTGACAGCCATTGTAAGTTGAGGTATGCCTCTGTAATGTCATGTTTCCTCAATGAGTAGACGAGTCTCAGAGCTTTATTTTGAATTGTTTGCAGAGAGAGGGAGATAGAAGCCAAAGGGGGGAAAAAAGCAGATAAAAGAGCAGGAGAGAGAAGCAGAGGCAGGAGACCAAGGGGAATCTGCGAAAGTTAGCTCCGCCCACCCACCCCCAACGTCGACCACCGAAGATCCACCTTAAAAGGGGAGGGGGGGCCAAAGGAGCAGAGTTATCTGAGCAGGAGAAAAGCAGCTACAGAGAGAGGCAGAGGGAGAGAGAAGCCAAAGGGGGAAAAAATCAGATAAAAGAGCAGTCACAATTACAGCAGACATAGAAGGCATCTGCAGCAGACCGGCAAGCAGGCAGAAATGGAAGCAGCAGATGGAAGCAAGATGTTGAGCTACCCAGTTTTCTGCATCATCTGCCATATGTATGACTACCTCCCCTCTGGGAGGCGGTCTTTCGTATGCATTCGATGCGGAGAACTGGAGAGCTTGAAGAAACAAGTCAGACTCCTGGAGGGTAGAATACTGGAACTGGAGGCACTTCAAGCAGCGGAGGAGGGAGACAGAGATGCAGAGAACATCCAGACAGAAGAAGCAGAGAACAAGACAGAGGATACCATCGAGGAAGAAGTCCGAGAGCTGGAGAAGTTCATAGAGGAGGCATACAGGGAGGCCGTGGAAAATCACCAGCAACAGTGGACACCTACAGAGAGTGTGGACCACCTGATGGACAACCACCAGGAAGAAATGGGTGACACAGCAGCAAGAACAAAGGACACGGACCTGCGGCATGAGAGATGGACATACACCAGGGACACAGACCTGCGGCTGGAGAATCAGGAGAAGATAGAGAGGACAGCAATTGTGGTGGGGGACTCCATCATCACACAAGTTGACAGCCACATAGCGGGAGGAAGACCTGATCGGCTGGTGACCTTCCTACCGGGAGCCAAAGTAGAAGACATAGTGAGCCGCATCGACAGGATCCTCAGCAGTGTGGAAGAAGAAGATACGGCGGTGGTGATCCATGTGGAGATGAACAACGTGAGTAGCAGGAGCTACAACAGGGAAGTACTGAAGGACCAGTTCTGGATGCTAGGAAGGAAGCTGAAGACCAGAACGCAGAGGATAGCATTCTCTGAGATCCTGCCTGTTCCCAGGGCAGATGAGAAGAAGCAGATGGAGCTGCAAGCAGTCAACGTGTGGATGCAGTGCTGGTGTGAGGAGCAAGATTCCACTTCGTGCGCAACTGGATGACGTTCTGGGGGAAGAGCAAGCACTACAGGAAGGATGGACTCCACTTCAGCAGAGACGTAACGAGGCTACTTGCAAGCAACATCAAGAGAGAAGTGGACAAGTTTTTAAACTAGGAAGAAGGGGAAAACCGACAGTCGACCGAGAGAGAGTCGATGGTTTGGGAATTGGTATACCAGGAGGATACCATGCAAGAAGATAAAGGGAAAGACTCACCGGATTACAGGCAAGACAGATCGAAAAGGACACAAGAGGAAAAGAAATGCAAGAAAGGAATAGGCCGCAAACTCAAATGTATGTACAAGAATGCAAGGAGCCTTAGAAATAAGATGGGTGAATTAGAAGCCATGGCACAAAAGCATAACGTTGACATCATAGGCATCACGGAAACATGGTGGACTGAGGAAAACATCTGGGACACTGTGCTACTGGGATACAAACTATACCACAGAGACAGAGTGGCTCAAAAAGGTGGGGGCGTTGCCATATACATCAAAGAAGAAATTGAATCTACTGGAGAGAACACGCCACAACTGATGGATAAGTTAGTCTCTATGGGTCAAAATTCCAGGAACAAATGGCCTGGAAACGAAGATCGGCATCTATAATTGACCCCCAGGGCAGTCCGAAGAAATTGACGGAGATACAGGCGAGATTAAACGCAACTGCAAGGGAGGCAACATAGTTATCATGGGTGACTTCAACTATCCGGGAATAGATTGGAACCTCAGTACCTCCGGCTGCATTAGAGAGACCAAGTTCTTGGATGCTGTAGGCGATTGCTTCCTGGAACAACTTGTCAAGGAAAATACGAGAGGAAATGCAATTCTGGACTTAATTCTAAATGGCTTGCGAGGACCAGCACAAGAAGTAGAAGTAGAAGGGACGCTGGGAAGCAGCAATCACAATATGATCCGCTTTGATCTGGATGCAGGGGAGAAACATCGGTCCAAAACGACAGCCACAGCATGGAACTTCCGAAAAGGGAATTACGAAGGGATGAGACTCATGGTAGGGAAGAAGATTAAGAAGAGGATAAGCACTGTAAAAATGCTAGAGCAAGCATGCTCCCTTTTTAAGGACACAGTCACCGAGGCACAAAATCTATATATACCGTATATAAACAAGGGATCCAAGAGGAAAAAGAACCAGCGTGGCTCACTGTAGAGGTGAAGGAAGCGATCAGAGACAAGAAAACTTCATTTAAGGAATGGAAAAGGTTAAAAACGGACGAAAACTGGAACAAGCACAAACATCAACGCAGGTGCCATAAGGCAGTAAAAGGGGCCAAAAGAGACTACGGGGAAAAAATAGCTAAGGAGGTGAAGAACTTCAAGCCATTCTTTCGATATATTAAGGGGAAACGACCCGCGAAGGAAGCGGTGGGACCGTTGGATGACCATGGAATAAAGGGAGCGCTAAAAGAGGACAAAGCAATTGAAGACAAACTGAACACATTTTTTGCATCTCTATTTACCAAAGATGTACACAGCATACCGGAACCCATCAGGCTATATGCTGGCAATGAAGACAGAAAGCTGACAGGATTGACGGTCAGTCTAGAGGAGGTGTGTAGCAGATTGATAGGCTTAAGAGCGATAAATCCCCAGGACCGGATGGCATCAATCCAACGGTATTCAAGGAACTGAAAGGGACTAGAGCTAAACTGCTTCAACTTTTTTTTTTTTTTAGTTCAATATTTTTATTAAGTTTTAAGAAAAAATACAAAGTGCAAGAATGGAAAAAACATTCCAAATGCAAATCCAAATATTGTCCAAGTACAAGACATAGTCAAGGCATCTTAGTAACATCATCAAACACAGCACCAAGTCAAGTACAGTCTATAGTAAGCGGATCAACTTATAGAAAAAACAGAGAGTCTGAAATGTCTATAAATGAATAAGAGAAGCAAAGGGAAGGAAAAGAGAAGGGGTAAGAGCAAAAAGAAAAGGGAAAGAAAGCAGAGGGCAGGAGAAGGAGGAAGAGACAGGAGTGTCTATGAGTGCAAGCGAACATAGGAATCTAAAAATTTCCAGGGTGAGTTGCATGGCAATAAGTTCATGGAGAGTCGAGCTATGTTTCTCTTTTCATATGCATATGATTCGAATTTGTGATACATGCTTAAAGAGTTCCACCAGAAGGTGTAATCTAATAGCGGAGATGTCTTCCAATTTTTCAAGATGTGCATAAGGGCAGTCACAAACATAGTATCAATAAGTTTAGGAGGACAGTTTGAAAGAGCAAAGCATGGATGTTGAGATCGAAGGATTACAATGTCCAAGGAAATTTCAGTTGAACAGTCAGTAATGCGTTTTATGGTATCCCAAATGCGAGTCCAGAAGGAGTGAACTGGAGTACAGTGGAAAAGCATGTGGTCAAGAGTTCCGGGTTCTTTCGCACAGTTCCAGCATATCGAGTCCTGTTTTAGGTTAGCTTTCCACATCCGAAAGGGAGTCCATACTGCATTCCACATGATGAAGAACATTGATTGGGAAACTCTGGCTGATAATAGAGGACGATTTGTTACTGACCAAAATAGGTCCCAGTCAATATCAGAGAGCGGTGTTGTCAGCGTAGAGTCCCAATGTTTCATTGAATGAAAGGAGAAGGTAAAGGAATTGTCTCTTAGAATGCTATAAAATAATGATATTGCTTTACCTTTCGATATAGCCAGTGTGGACCAGTGGCGTATAGTGTGAATGGATAACCCATAATCAAATCGTAGAGACAGAGAGGATAACGCTCCAGTAAGGGAGAGCCATTGAGAATATGTAGAGGAAGGCAACAAATGGGTAGAGCAGAGAGTTTCAAAGGGAACAGGAGTAGTTAGAGTCATTATTTGATGAGGAAACCACAATCCAGCCCGCTGCCATCTTCTCCATGAAAGTGACTTTCCTTTTTTTTTAATTTTGGGGTTATTCCAAATGGACATGAATGGGCTGTCCTTAATTGAAATTTCTGCTATCTCATCTAATAAGTGAAGAGCATGCTGCGTTGCACTCAACAGGGGGTATTTCCTCAATTGTCTAAGAACTGGGATAGTTGCCATACAATAAATGTGCAAAGGTGTACATATAAAGTGTTCCATCTCGAACCAGGCTGGAGGATCCTGGGGGAATGAATCAGTGATCCAGTAAGCTCCATATTTGGCCATTGATGCAATATGGTAAAAATAAAAATCTGGTAAATTTAAACCACCATGAATTTTAGAAGCTTTCAATTTAGCGAGAGCAATGCGAGGCTTTTTTTTGTTCCAGATAAATTCAGATATTTTCTTATCCAGCCAATGAAAAAATGCTTTTTTGCACAAAGATGGGAGCATTGAAAGGGTGTAGTTTAATTGAGGGGCAAGGGTCATTTTAATAGAAGCAATCCTGCCCCACCAAGACAAATATAGTGGAGACCATCGAGCTGTTGTGCTCAGAGCTAAGTTTTTAATTTTAGACAGATTTAGATCTTGAGCATGAATTGGATCTTTATGAATTAATACACCCAGGTACTTCACAGCCCCACGAGCCCATGAAAAAGGGAATTGAGTAAGGTCTGAGGGAGAAATATGATCATTAAGAGGAAAAATCTCTGATTTCTCCCAGTTAACTGAGTATCCTGATAGGAGGGAGTATTGAGAGACGATGTTAACGAGGGCAGGAAGGGAGGCAGCAGGATCACGAATAAAGAGAAGGACATCATCAGCGTATGCCGCTAACTTGATGTGATGGGTGGTAGTGGAAATACCTTTAATTTCGGGGCACTGACGAATTGCGGAAAGGAGAGGTTCCAGAGCCAGGTTAAACAATAAAGGTGAAAGTGGGCAGCCCTGACGGGTACCTCTGTGAAGTGAGAACTTGTTAGAAAGGGAGTTATTAATTAAAATGCGAGCTGTGGGTTGACGATACAAGGTTTCAATCCACTCCGTGAAGAATGGACCAAAATTATACCATTTCAGAATTCGAAAAAGAAATGGCCATTCCACGCGATCGAAGGCCTTTTCAGCGTCAATGGCCAGGCCAACTACAAGGTCTGGAAGAGTTTTAGCATGAGCATTGATATGGTGGAAGAGACGTAGATTGTCACCTATGTATCTTTGTTTAATAAATCCTACTTGATCATTATGGATTAAAGAAGGGATAGCTTTGTTTAGTCTCAGTGATAGAAGTTTTGCCATAATCTTATAATCTAAATTAAGGAGAGAGATGGGGCGAAAATTTTTAACCAGAGTGGGGTCTCTATCAGGCTTGGGAATGACGACGATAGTAGCTTCAGTAAAATTGAACTGTTTATCCGGAGTGGAGTGGATAAATTCGTAGTACTTATGAAGGTGGGGGGCCAAAAGAGTTCGGAATTGTTTAAAAAACTCATTGGTAAAGCCATCGGGACCCGGGGCTTTACCATTGGGCAAGGATGAAATTGCAGTTTCTATCTCGGATATGGTTATGGGAGAGTCAAGCTCCAATTTTACAGATTCTGATATAGACGGGTGAACCAAAGAAGCAAGGAATGAGTCTATCTCAGAATCAGGGGCAGAATGTTTGGATTTGTATAAATTAGCATAGAATTGTTCAAATTGAGAAGAAATCAAAGATCTGGTTTTGACCAGATGCCCCCGTGGGTCCTGGACAGCTGTTATGTGAAGACGTTTAGATTTATTTTTAAGATATCTGGCTAAAGGCCGACCCATTAGGTTGTCCCCCATGTAGTGACCTGAGGTTGAAATAAAAATATCTCGCCTAGCTGTACATGAAACCAAAGTGTTGTATTCATATTTAAGGGTTTGGATACGCTGTTGTATAGACGGGTCATGTAAATGGGCAGACATATGTTGTAACTCAAGTGTTTTGATAGAGGATTCTAAGTCTTTCTCTTTTTGCATGGATTGTTTCTTTTTCCAAGAGGCAAGTTTAATCAATTCGCCTCTAATTGAAGCTTTGTAAGCCTCCCATACAATGGAAGGCCAGACCTCAGGATCATTTGAATTGAATTCAAAGAATTCAGTAGTAAAGGATTTGATTTTTTTCAGCTATTTCAGTGTCTAAGAGTAGAGTATTGTTTAGTCTCCAAGAGGAGGATGTTTTGCGAGGAGCAGAGATGAGTAGGTGCAGAGAGATGGCCGCATGATCTGTAAGAGAGATCGGATGGATAATAGTATTCGTGAGGTCGTAAGATAGAGAGGAGGATATCAGGAAAAAGTCTATTCTTGTATATGTATTGTGTGGAGGCGAAAAATGAGAGTACTCCCTACCTTTTGGATTGAGCATCCGCCATGGATCCACAAGTGAGAATGTGTCTTTGAGGGCATGTAAGGCTGTGAAGGACCGGGATCTTGAAGGTTTACAAGATGATGATCTATCTATATAAATGTCTTGAACCTGATTGAAGTCGCCTCCTAGTATCAGGGAACATGAATTGAAGTTTATTAATGCTATCTGAAGGTCTTGAAAAAATTCTGGGTGATCCAAAACTGGAACATATATATTAAGGAACACAAAATCTACCGAATGCAACGCAGCATGTACCAAGCACCATCTACCCTCTGTATCAGTTTTGGAGGAATGAATGATAGGAGAGAGATTGTCATTAAATAGTATTGACACCCCATTTTTTTTCCAGTGAGTAGCAGGAGAATATAAGTGAGTGGAATATCCCTTGAGTTGGAATTTCGAAGCGGCAGCTGGAGGGAGGTGGGTCTCCTGTAAGAAAATCACATCAGGGTGTTTATTAGAAATATAATTAGCTATCTTTTTCCTCTTAATGGGATGATTCAAACCATTCACATTAAAAGAAAAAACATGCAGATCAGTCATAAGCCTTATTAATTAGCATTGTAGTGGAGCAATTACTACCCATGTTCATACACAACAGATACACAAGATGTTGCTGAAAAAAGACACTCCTGTCAGAAAGCAGAGGGAAGAAAAAAAGGGAAAAAAAAGAAGAGAAAAAAGAGAAAGAGCTATGGATGTCAGCACGCAATGTAGTCATGAAAGACCTCATTGCTGTGCGTGAAGTAAAGCAGTTCAAGGGTGCTCCTGTGAGCACAGAGATATAGCACAGATGAATAACTAACAAACCCACACCCATACTATATGAATAACAAATTATTGGTGTGCCCGTTAGAGAAAACAATTGAATACATTTACTGCAACATGGGGAGAAAAGCAGGAAAATAGATTCAAACAGCATCACCCATCACTTTACTTTAGCGCATTTTTAAAGAATCTAGGAAAGCTGCTAGTTCATCCGGATCTGTATATGATGTAGTATGATTATTGTAGGTTACTTTCATCCTGGCAGGGTACATAAGACCATATTTGGCCCCTATGTCTTTGAGCTCTTGGCGGTGAGACAGAAATGCCTTTCTCTTCAATGCTGTAGACTTAGCCAAATCTGGAACAATGAAGAATTTTCTGCCTTGATGAAGCAGCTGAGGTTTAGCTTTTGCAGCTGTAAGGATCTGCAGAGCGTGTTGAAATCTTAGCAGCTTGGCTACTATGGGTCTAGGAGCAGTAGCATGTGCAGAGAGATGGGAAGGCACGCGGTGAGCACGTTCTATCTCCAATGGAGGAGAGAAAGTTAGTCCCAGTGTTTTAGGCAGAAAGTCAGACAGAAAGGAGATCATATCAGAGCCCTCTGTTGATTCAGGTAATCCAATAATCCTCAGATTAGACCTTCTGCTGCGATTAGAAAGGTCTTCAATGTCTCGTTGCAGGGTGGTGATCATTTTGTCATGATTTTTCACCAGCGCTTGTGTGGTCTGTAGATCCGCCGTTTTTTCTTCCAGGGCGTCAAGACGGTGACGGGCATCGACGAACTGTGAGTTAAGCGCTTCAATTTCCCCTCTGAGAAGTTTCGTTTCCTCGACCTGCTCCTGCACTATTGAACGAACGGAGCGCATTTCTTTTAGGAGCAGGTCAAATGAAGCCTCATCTCCCCTTGGCGCCATTTTCTCAGGCGTGCTCGGGTCGGGTTTGGGCCTCTTACCGCCGAGTGGTGCGGGTGTTGCAGGCTCCGTTTTCGCCGGTTTCGGAGGCGACATGATCAGCGCTAGATGGGAAGCAATGTCGGCGGTAGCGGCGGTTTTTAGATAATTTTCCCCAAAAGGCACTTTATTCTTGAAATCGGGTATGGCGTGGGAGAGCTGTTACAGCATGCGTGCAACCTCCGTGGCTTCAACTAATAGCCAATCTGTCGATCAAATTGGGAAAGATTCTGGAAGACTGGAAGGTGGCGAATGTTACGCCTATCTTCAAGAAAGGTTCGAGGGGAGATCCGGGAAACTACAAACCTGTAAGTCTGACCTCGGTACCGGGAAAGATGGTAGAGTCACTGATAAAGGACAGCATCATTGATCACCTTGATGGACATGGGCTGATGAGGACCAGTCAGCACGGTTTTAGCAAAGGCAGATCATGTTTGATGAACTTGCTGCACTTCTCTGAGGGAGTAAACAGACAGATAGACAAGGGTGATCCGGTCGACATTGTATATCTGGATTTTCAGAAGGCGTTTGACAAGGTTCCGCATGAACGACTACTTCGGAAAATTGTAAGCCATGGAATAGAGGGTGAAATACTCATGTGGATTAAAAACTGGCTGGATCATAGGAAGCAGAGAGTGGGGGTAAATGGACAATACTCGGACTGGAAGAGCGTCACCAGTTGGGTGCCGCAGGGCTCGGTGCTTGGACCTGTGCTCTTTAACATCTTTATGAATGATCTGGACATAGGTACGATGAGCGAGGTGATTAAATTTGCGGTCGATACATAGTTATTCAGAGTAGTGAAGACACAGGGGGATTGCGAAGATCTGCAACGTGACATAATCAGGCTCGAGGAATGGGCATCGACATGGCAGATGAGGTTCAACGTGGATAAGTGTAAAGTGATGCATGTCGGTAACAAAAATCTCAAGCACGAATACAGGATGTCCGGGGCGATACTTGGAGAGACCTCCCAGGAAAGGGACTTGGGAGTTCTGATCGACAAGTTGATGAAGCTGTCCACGCAATGTGCGGCGGCAGCAAAAAGGGTAAACAGAATGCTAGGAATGATAAAAAAGGGGATCACGAACAGATCAGAGAAGGTTATCATGCCGCTGTACCGGGCCATTGTACGCCCTCACCTGGAGTACTGGTACTTGAAAAGGTCCAGAGAAGAGCAACTAAGATGGTTAAGGGGTTGGAGGAGCTATCGTACAGTGAAAGATTAGAGAAATTGGACCTCTTCTCCCTCGAACAGAGGAGATTGAGAGGAGACATGATCGAAACATTCAAGGTACTGAAGGGGATAGACTTAGTAGATAAGGACAGGTTGTTCACCCTCTCCAAGGTAGGGAGAACGAGAGGGCACTCTCTAAAGTTGAAAGGGGATTGATTCCGTACATCGTAAGGACGTTCTTCTTCACCTAGACAGTGGTAGAAAGCTGGAACGCTCTTCCGGAGGCTGTTATAGGAGAAAACACCCTCCAGGGATTCAAGACAAAGTTAGACAAGTTCCTGCTGAACAAGAACGTGCACTGTTAGGGCTAGTCTCAGTTAACGTGCTGGTCTTTGACCAGCGGGCCGCTGCTTGTTGAAGGGAAGGGGAGATATAGGATGTTGCAATAGTCTAGCAGACCTAGGATTAGGGACTGTACTATGAGTTGGAATTGTGTTCTGTCGAATAATTTTCGGACTTGTCTTAGGTTTCTCATAACTGCAAAAGATTTCTGTATTGTTTTATTTATTTGTGGCTGCATGGTGCATCATCTATCTATCATCATTCCTAGTAGTTTTAGGGTGGTTTGAATAGGGTACTTGATTGAATTGATTTCTAAATTGGTTATGGTAGAGATTTTGTTATTTTCAAGGAGGATTAATTTTGTTTTGTCTGGGTTAAGTTTCAGTTTGTGATCTTCCATCCAAGTCGCTACTGTTTCTAGTGTTCGGTGTAGTGTGTCTGTCATGGAGGGCTTTGGTTGATCAAACGTTATGAGAATGGTAATGTTGTCTGCAAAGCTATAGGAGGTTAAGCCTAATTTGTCCAGGTATGCACCGAGGGAGGCAGTATAGAGGTTGAAGAGGGTCGGGGATAGTGGGGATCCTTGAGGGACGCCGTAGGGGTTGGCCCACAGTTCTGATTTTTCTTTGTCCGATTTTACTCTCTCTGTACTGGATTTTAGGAAACCTTCAAACCACGAGTATACTTTATCTGAGATACTTATTGTGTCTAAAATTTGCAGTAGGATGCTATGTTCTACCAGGTCAAATGCTGCAGTCAGGTCCAGTTGTATGAGCAGCATTTTATTTACCTGTGCTGAGGTGTTGTCGAGCTGTGTCAATTAGGGAGCCTAGTAATGTCTCTGTGCTGAAGTTGGTTCTTAAGCCAGTTTGCGTGGGGTGGAGTATGTTATGGTCATCTAGATAGTTGGTGAGGAGTTTAGCTGCTAGACCTTCTGTTAGTTTGACATATAGAGGTATTGAAGCAATGGGCCTGTAATTGTATGTTTGGTCTGTTGGTCCTTTTGGGTCTTTTTGGATCGGGGTGATGATGATTTCGCTGAGGTCAGTTGGGAAAAGACCGTCTGTGAGCATGGTTTGTATCCATTGTAGGAGTAGAGTATGGAATTTTGTGCTGGATGTTGTTAGGAGATATGGTGGGCAGTGGTTGAGGTCACAGGATGCGTGGCTTTACTTTTTGTAGAGTTTGTTGAGTTCAGACCATTGTATATTGGGACCAAGTTCTATATGCAGCAGTTGATTCTTTTTCAGTGGGATGTATTGTGGATTCAATTAGGTGAGTTGGAGTATAATTGAGGGTAGCTCTGGCATCTGTAATTTCATTCTTGAAGTGTTCTGCTAAGATAGTGGCTGGGGGGGCAGGGGTATTGTTAGTGGTCAGGTATGGTTTGGTGTCAGTTACATCTTTTAATATTTGAAATATTAAATATTTTGGTGTCTTAGGTTTCTGTGCCTATTAGGTTGGTATAATATCTCTTATCCTTTAATAGTTGTTTGTATTTGTTAATTTTTTTCCAGGCGGTTTTCGTGTGATCAAGGTTGGTTTTTCTCCATTTTCTTTCTAGTTGCCTGCATTGTCTTTTGAGTAAGAGTAATTCGTTGTCAAACCATTGGTCTGATCGTCTGCTGGTTCTAGTTTTGGTTTGTAGTGGGGCTAGTTCATCAAGGGTGTTAGTGCTCAATTTGTTCCAATGTGAAATGAAGTCCTTTTGGTTTGCATTCCTGGATTCTTTCATCTATTTTTGTCCAGAATTTGGTGGGCTCGATATGTTTGCGTGAGGTGTAAGTTATTTTTTTAAATTTTTGGTCCAGTTGATGTTGAAGGTATAAGTTTAGTGGTCCGACCAGAGGGATGGGGATCAAGTTCCATTAGATGTTTGAATTTCTGAAATAGATGGTTGATGGGTCATGGAGGCTTTGATGTCAAGTTGGTGTCCTTTCTTTAGTAGTTTGTGTGCTTAAAATTTGGAAAGATAGGGCATTGAGAAATGAAAGAAGGTTAGCTACTAGTTTGGATGATTGTTCTTCAAGATGTAGGTTTAGATCTCCTAGGATTAGGTTGTATGCTGCTGTTAGTGAGATTTGGTATATGAAGTTTTCAAATTCAAGTCTTGCTGTGGTCCAGTTTCCCAGTGTTATGTAGCAGAGCATGCAGTTTAGTGAGTTTTTTAGTGTGGTGCCCGAGAGTTGGCAGGCTAGAAGGTCCATATATGGGGTGGATGTTTTTTCTAGTATATTTAGGATTAGGGAGTCTTTGATTAAGATTGCTAATCCTCCTCCTCCTTTTTTTCTCTCTTCAGATCACTGTTATTTTGTATCCCTGAGGGTAGACTTCAGTTATTCTGGGGTCTCTGTTTGATGTTAGCCAGGTTTCTGTGAGGAAGAGGCAGTCGTTTTCGTTTCTTGTCCAGTTTTTTATATGTTCTTTTTTGGGCCTACGGCTTAGATGTTTAAATAGGCACATGTAAGTGTGGTGCTTTCTGTTTGATAGTTGTGAGTCATTTTAGGGTAGATGAGTAATTTAGGATGATGGTGAGGTTTGGTCTTGGGGGGTGTTGGTCTTCTTCCCCATGCTGGGGTGATGGTGTGTTGAATGCTAATTTGGTGGTTTGAGCTTCTGTCTATTGAGATCCTCCTGTTAGGGTGGTGGGTTTTGTTCGTTATTGAGTTAGTGGGTATGTTTGCTACTGCCTTCCAACTGGTTATAAGAAGGATTGTCAGTAGGATGATTTGGGTGTGTGTTTGTGCAATTAGCTTCATTATGGTGGCTGGGGGGAGGTATTAGGAGAAGAGTGGTTTTTGGTAATTAGGTTGATGTTCCTGTGTTGTATCCAGATGGGTGGTAGTGAGAGTTTGTAGAGGAGTGGATGTTGTAGATAAGAGTAGGTTTTGAAGGAGTTTTTAGGTTGCTTCTTGGTCGCTTTGTCATTAGGAGCTGAGCCTTTTATTGGCTCAGCGGTGCAGCATCGGGGGGGAGGGGGGGAGTTCGCTACCACGCCCTGGGTGCTCAGCCCTCTGCTCCCGCTGGTTCCCGGTCTGAAGATAGAGGCAGTGTGGTCCGAGCAAGGCAAGGGGAAGTAAAGTAAGCAGAAAGCTCTAAATTAAACTAAAGGTGGAAGCGTTCCTGCTGAGCCTTCCAACTGGCTCAGCGGTGCAGCCTCAGGGGGGGAGGGGCAGAGTTTGCTCCCACACCCTGGGTGCTCAGCCCTCTGCTCCTGCTGGTTCCCGGTCCGAAGTTTGGTTTCTTGTAGGAAAACAACTTGTGCCTTTTGTTTGCAATACATCAATATTTTTTTTCTCTTAGTGGGATGATTGAGTCACTTTACATTAAGGGACAAGATTTTAACTTTAGGCATCAGGCAACAGAAACAAAATAAAGCCAATCATCAGAAACCAAACCTGAAAATACAGCATGATAGACAAAAAACCCAATTTCTTGAGACTCACAAAAAACCATGAGTCAGTAGCACCCCCTGAATAACCGCACAAACACATTCACACATACCCCCTCCCCTCCCCCCATATACATACGGAACTCCCCCCTACCCGGAGACACAAGCCTTCCAACCCCCACCCAGAATAGGTGCATAGGCCTACGAAGGGACAGCCAAGCTTGATGGAGTATACAAGGGGGCTCCTGTTCCCATCAGCCTAAAGAAACAAATAAAACTCAAGGCATGACAGAGCATAACATCACTATAACAACACATCAAAACTGATTGTTTATATAAAATCACGATAATGCATGACCTCCCCACAAAGGAAGCCTAGAAGACACAGGTGACCTGTAAGGAAGACCAAAAAGCTCCATGATATCAGTCATGTTATCATGGGAAGCAAAGCTTGCTCACTGATAAAGCGCTCCACTTCTGCTGGATCATGATACGTTTTGGTACAGTTTTGAAATGTAACCTTGAGACATTCTTGGGCCAGAAGGCCATAACGAGCCTCCAGCGCTTTAAGCCTGGGGCGCAGAGTAAGAAATTGACGCCACTTACCGGCGGTCATTTTAGTAAAATCAGCAGTTATAAAAATAGTTTTTGTCCTTGCCACACCACCTTTTGTAGACCCCTCATTTTCTCAAGAATAGCTGCCATCTGAGGATATCAGAGAATCCATAGTACCACTGGCTGCGGCTTAGACATGGAAGAGACAGCACATGTTAGTACACGGTGAGCACACTCGATCTCCAGCAGACACTCAAACCGCATCTGAAGCACAGTAGGTAACAATTCTTCAAATAACTGAAGCACATTAGAGCCTTCCGACCCTTCATAAAGACTAATTATTTGCAAATTATTCCTTTGGCATCAATTGCCTAAATCTTCCATCTTTGCCGCCATCGAATGGAGGGACTTAGGATCTTCACGTTGCCCTGCAGTGACCTCATCAATTAGCACAATCTTGTGTTCCAAGTGTAGCAGGCGAGTCTCCAAAGCCAAGATTTTAATAATAATGGTCACTATTTTGTTCTTTATATCCTTGATGTCTTCTTTACTTTCTGTTAACATACTGGATATTTGCTGGAGATGTATGGCTACTTCCGCCACATTGTCAGTATCTGTTCTTAGTCGGGAATTTTGTTTCCAAGAGTGGTCAACCCAGGTCTCAAGTACCTAGCTAGGTCCCAAGTAATAAAACAGATTTAATCGGGGATGGTGGATCAGCTTTCAGCCGTTTGACTTTTGTGTTGGCTACAATGGCCGCTTCTGTTTTACCCATCTTAGTATTGGGAATCTTTTAATAAAGAGAGATTGCGACCAAAGGACAAAATAAACTATGTTAATGCTAAAATAATGGCTGGTGAGGACGGGAACACAAGCCTCACACCTCCTTCTTGTTCGGGCTCCCTAGCACACACACCCCCACCCCCAAATTTTAATTTTTAAGTATTTCAGTATTGGAGAATATTATTCTAAATTCAGTTATAGCTGCTCCAGATTCCATACATGTGATAATTTATTTCTTCCTGTGAACTGACTTGCAGTGAGAGAATACTTACAGCTTTAAGCGCCTTCTGTATAGAGGTAAGGGATTTGATGATCTAATGGCCAATGTGGTAGATTGTTGCCCTAAGTCCCTGCTGATGAACAGGCCTTGCTGGTGGGCGTAGGGGTACTTTTTGTCTCTCCTGACACTCTTTGACAGTACTACCAGGGTTCATTAAAACAGAGACCTGTCTAAGGTTACCAGCAACATTTCAGCAACTGCAGGTGTCAGCAGACTGCTGGGTCCCACTTCAACTCATCTTCTAAAAAGACCAAATGATGCCAGGCTGCTGGCCTTGCTCCTGCATGTTGGGGGGTGTTTGTCAGCGTTTCTGGGATAGTAGGAGAAAATCTCAGACCAACGGGTCCTGGATATCATCTGAGAGGGTCATAAGATTGAGTTTTATCACCCTCCCATGGATCTGTACCTTGACTCTCCTGCCGGGTGGCTGGAGAAGGAGATCAGGGTCTGAGCCACTCTCCAGAAACTTTTAGACATTTGGGCCATAGAACCTTTCCCTGACTCCGACTTGGGCTCAGGCTGATACTCCAGATACTTCATTGTGCCAAAGAAAGACACAGAGGACCGGAGGCCCATTTTGGATCTCAATGCAATGAATGCGTTTCTAAAGGTTTTATGTTTTAACATGAAGACAGCCCGTTTGGTCATTGCGGTTGTGGCTTCAGGAGAGTTTCTATTCTCCCTGGACCTCCCGGAAGCATATCTGCCTATTCCTATCTTTCCAGACCACATAAAATATCTATGGTTCCACATACTTCAGCTGCATTTCCAGTTTACAACAGTCCCACACACTTTCATTTTGTCAACTTCAGGAAGTCATCTGCTTGTGCGTGGGTTAGAAGATACCTGCAAGTGCATGCTATAGCTCGTAGAATTTTCTATTTTTAGAGCTTATAAGTTCTGTTGGATGATGTCACCGAATTGTGAAAATATTTGGCCTGCTGTCCCCAGAAAAAAAAACAACCCTGCTACAGGTAAGTAACTTAACTCACAATTTTGCAGACTCTCCTCTTAATTTTGTATATCAGCTAACAACCCAATGATCTTAGGCAATTTAAACATACATTTTGATGATAATTCAAACCCATTTACAACTGAATTAAAAACTCATTTGCAAAATCTGAATTTAACTACCGGTAATCTTATTTCACAACTGACACATTTAGCAGGGCACACCTTAGATGTGATCTGTACTTCTGGCCATCTAGTATCTAAACTTTCTACCCTCAAAGTCCAATTTCTCCATCCAATTTCTCCCTTGGTCAGATCACGTTCTGGTCTCATCAAACATTAAGATTTCTTCAAACAAAAATAGTCAAATATAGAGACTTTAATAATTAGAATCATCTACAATCTCCAATTCACTAACACTAAAAATTGAGGACTTTATGCACAAAAGTATGGATGAACAACTGTCTACTTGAGACAAAGCCAAAATTCCATCCCCGAGACTACTAGATTATCCCTCCCCAGAAGCAAGAAAACCCATGGTTTTCAAAGGAATTACATCTATTAAAACAACTCCAGAGCCTCAAACATAGATGGAGGAAAAATAAATTTATTGAAAATCTAAAAAAATTAATGCTCAATCCGCCTTCTATAAAGCAAAAATAAGTCAGTCCAAGAAACAGTATTATTCATTGCGTATTAGTAAGGCCAAAAATCCTGCACTTCTTTACAAGATATTAAAATCTTTAGCACCTAATCCAAAGAAAACAGAACTAACCACTGCTAATCTTCCATCAGCACAAGCTCTGGCCAAATTTTTTTCAAAAGAAAATTGAGAAAATTAAAAAACAAATAGGCCCCCCAGCTAACTTCATTTCTGGTAAGAACATCACTGATCAACCTAATTCCACAATCAAACTCCTTCCAATGGCCAAATGTTCTATATTCAAGCTTCCATCCTTAGCTGAGATCCAACACTTATTTCAAGACATTAACATCAAGGGATCTAGCACAGAGGTAATTCCTCCTTTCATCTTAAAGAAAATTTTTATCTCAGTTTGGCATCTTTATTCATGCATTAATAACCAACAGTTTAAAAACCAGTATCCTGCCTCAGCAGTGGAAAACTTCCATTATTTACCCTATCATCAAAGACCAGAAAGTTAACACACTTGAAGAGTCAAATTACCGTCCTATAGTGAAAATTCAGTTTCTTGCAAAACTGACAGAGAAAATAGTATTCAATCAGATTTCAGAATTAGTCAAATCAACAAATATTCTACATACGCATCAAACAGGTTTTAGGACAAACCATTCAAGGAAGCATTCACTATTGGGAATGACAACTACGATTCTGTACTATCTAGATCACCACAGCTCCGTGGTCCTCATCTCTCTTGACCTTTCCAAACTAAACTAAACCTTAAGCTTATATACCGCATCTTCTGTATAAATATAGAGCTCAACACAGTTTACAAAAATTAAAAGGGAAGTACAGTGAGAGTTGGTGCTAGGGGGAAGCAGAAACTTACATTTTTTAAAATAGCCAAGTTTTCAGTTGTCTTTGGAATAGTTGGAAAGAGCCGAGGTTGCACAGCTGGGCAGGGAAATTATTCCAAAGCTCTGTAGTTTTGAAGTGAAGAGATTTTCCTAATTTTCCAATGTAGGTAACACCTTTTAGTGAGGGGAACGATTATTTGAGCTTTTGGATAGATATGGCGATATCAGGTCTCGCATTATTCTAAGATAGCGGAATTAAAGGGGGAAGAATGCCATGCAGGATCTTGGCTCTTGAAAGTTAGGCAGGCAGATTTAAGGTAGACCCTGGAAATTTCTGAGAGCCAGTGGAGTTGTATCAAGAGCGGCAAAACATGGTCAAATTTGCTCTTTGCAAAGATCAGCCTAGCTGCAGTATTCTGGATCTTCTGAAGTCTTTGAAGACTTTTCTTGGTCAGACTTAAATAGACCGAGTTGCAGTAGTCCAACCTCAAAAGAATGATTGATTGAACAAGTACAGCAAAATTGTTGTTAGTGGAAACAGGATCTCACTTTCCTCAACATATGGACTTTATGGAGGCTAAAAAAGCATTTTTTTTTTATTTTTTTTTTACTAAAGAGTTAAGATGATCAGTAAATGAAAGTGTTAAGTCTATAATGACACCCAAAACTTTGCTTGAGAATTCATTCTGTAGTGAAAGTCCAGAAGACAGTGGAATTAACGGAGGTAGCTGATCTAACTTTGGGCCAAGCCAAAGTAGTTTTGTTTTAGACTCATTTAGCTTCATCGGTACAGTAAGGGCCCAAGATTGAAGTTTCATTACACATTCTATAATATTCTTGGTGAGGTTAGTTAGATTCAAATCTATCTCGAAAAGGACAAAGATGTCATCTGCATATGTATACAGTGTTTCAAAGGGGAAGAGATGGAAAAGCTTCAAGGTGGACATATAGATATTGAAAAGAATAGGGGACAGAGGTGATCCCTGCAGGACTCCGCATAATGGCATCCAGGGTGATCACCTGGTGCCATTCATATTTAACAGTACATGAGCGAGATCGTAAGAATTTTGAGAACCATTCTAAGACATTGGAATCACTACCTATCTCAGAAAGTTGGTAGATCAGAATGTCGTGGTGGACGACATCAAAGGCCACAGATTGATCAAATTGTAATAGAATAGCAAACTTTTACAAGAGTGTAGTTACTGAACCTTTTAGATTAGTGAGACCAATAGAAATTCGGTACTGAAGTTAGGTCTGAAACCATATTGGCAAGGTAACAGAATGGAAAAATCTCTAAATACAATGAAAGTTGAGCAGATATGATAGATTAACATTTTGGTCAGGAGGGGAATGTTTGCTATGGGTCGGTAGCTAGACAGTGAGGAAGGGTCTAGATCAACTTTTTTCAGTAGTGGGATCAGAGCAATGTGGCCCATCTCTTCAGAAAATAGACCTGACAGTAAGGCAAAAGTTTTTTTTTTTTATAATTTTTTATTTTGAAAAATGAACGCTTCACTGAAGCAACAATGCAAGATACACAATATAAAGAACAACAGGCTGCATAACATTTTGAAAAGAACTCACCCCCCACCCCCTGAACAGCAGGTCAATAACCATGAAAACCACATTCCCCAATAACCCCCTAGTATTCAAAATCAGTCAACCAAGTTCCATAGAAACATGAAAAGGAAACCACAATCCCCCAGCCCACACCTCACCTCCAACCAATCACTCCGATTCCGGCCCAGCCACCCCCAACCCTTCCACTTCTAGATATCTACCCCAGATATCTAAGGACTGCTGCCAGCGCCTGGTCAACATGACCGAGAGCCGATACCTGGAACACACTCAACACAACTTTTCCCTCATTAAGATCAAGGTAGGCAGAGTCGAGCTCCTCCAGAAAGTGCCACCACCAGCCTGGCTGCCGTAAACACTAGCCTGGCCAATTTATTGTGGGTATCCTCAGCCCCCCCCCCCCATCTGAATCCCCAATAAGGCCAGGTCCACCCTCTCCGTAATGGGAACCTGCAATAACTCCCCCACATAACCAAACACTTGCCCCCAATAAGTTTTCAATTTAGGACAACTCCACCACATGTGAATAAAGGTTCCCCTCTGTCCGCACCCCCTCCAGCATGTGTCAGCACTAGCAGCAGATATTTTACTCAATTGGACTGGAGTCACTTATCAGCGCACCAGCAACTTAAGAGCATTTTCCACTAACGCTGGTGCTACAGCCACATGGTTAAGCTTAAACGTGATATGCTCCAATTCTTCTGCTGCAAACATCCTTCCCAAATCCGCCTCCCAAGACAACAAATAGGAGGGCTTCCCTTCCCACTCCCTGTGTACCATTTTGTATAACCGGGATATACAACCTCGCTGCACAGGAATACCCAATAACTGTTCAAACTCAGACAGCTGATACAGAGTCGGGTCCCTCCACCTGAGCCCTCATGAGATAATTTTTCACTTTTAAATAAGGAAACAAGTCCCCCGCTTCCAACTGATAGAGAGACTGAAGCATCGGAAATGCTCGTATGTAATCCCCCTCCAAGAATTGGCCAAAGTACTTCAGCCCTTTCCTCTCCCACCTCCTGAATATCCCCCCTTCCCTAACCGGTACAAAATCAGATGATATACATCCTTATCCAGCAGCTTTTGAGCAACCCCTTTCCAGACCCGCAACGTTCACCTAGTAAAGGGATTGATTATAGCCAGCAAATCTTTTCCCCCCCAAGTTCCCCCACTACAAAGATCCCAGGGCCCGCTCACCATTATAGCCCTCTAGCACACCCTGTTCTATCTGTAGTCACAAGTTCCTAGGGACAGCATGCCATTCAACCCCCACCCGCAGTTGTGCCACGTAATAATAATGCTCCAAATGAGGAATACCCAACCCCCCTACGCCTTAAATTTAAACATGGCAACCTGTGCCATCCTGGAGCATCAAACCCCCCCCCCCCCACACACACACACACACAAAGCGAAGAAGGCTTCTATGCCAACGCTGAAAATACTGTTTGGGAATTTAAATAGGCAAAACTTGGAAGAAATCCAAAAATTTAGGTAAAATCATCATCCAAACTACCTCCATACGCCCCAGCCACGACGCTCTCTGACCCTTCCACAATAGCCAGGATATCATCAGCAAAAAGAGACAGTTTATGCTCACACCCCTGAATAGGCACCTCTCGTATCTTATCCAACAACCAAATCTTATGTGCTAATGGTTCTATCACCAAAGCAAAAGACAGCGGGCAGCCCTGCCTCGTTCCTCTCTGGAGTTCAAAGGAAGAGGAATAAACCTCATTGATTTTAACACATGCAGACGGTGAATTTTACAAGGACATGATCCAAAATTCAAACTAGGACTGCAGCCCCATATGTTTAAGCACCACCTCCATAAATCACCACGCGGTTTAAAGCCTTCTTGGCGTCTACTGCCACCCATGCTGCCCCACTACGTCTGGCTTGCAAAACCAAGTTCAAAGCCTTATGAATCCCATCAGCTGCCTGCCTCCCCCCCTATAAACCCCATCTGGTCCGAATGGATAAGCACTGGCATATGAACCGACAATACCCGAGCCATAATTTTAGTATCTATGCCCAGCAATGAGATTGGTCTATAACTTCCACATTGCATACTATCCTTCCCGGGCTTAGGCAAAATCGTAATCCCTGCCAACCGCATGAAAAAAGGCAATTGCGCTCCATCCCTCAGATTATTAAATAATAATAACTTTATTTTTATATACCGCCATACCACAAACAGTTCTAAGCGGTTTATACAGACAGCGACTTTACAGAGAACTTTTGAAATTACATTAGCATGCTAAGTTTAGTCAGGTTTATCTGGAAGTGTTTTGTAAGTACATCAGGTTGAAGTGGGGTCAGAGAAATTTGTCAGAGATAAGTTTTTATTGACTTTCTAAACGTTTGGTACGAAAGTGCATTTGAGATGAAGTTGGTTAAAAATTTGCTCCATTTGCCTGGAAAAGCGAACAAGTAGGTACTGTGTGTATTAGTTGTGCCTGGGAATTTGAATTGGTGAGACAGATAGGATGAGGATGAACCTGTCATGGTTTTGAAGCAAAGGCAAGCAAACTTAAAAATGACCCTTGCTTCCACAGGCAGCCAGTGTAGTTTTTTGTAATATGAGCTTACATGGTCTGATTTCTTGAGGCCATAAATGAGACGGACTGCAGCATTTTGGATGACTCAGTCGCTTGATGGTTTTCTTGAGAGAGCCCAAGAATATAATATTGCAGTAGTCTAAGGTACTTAAGATCAGGGATTGAACCAGCAATTGAAAGGAAAAGAAATCGAAGTATTGTTTAATGGTACGAAGTTTCCATAGAGTGAGAAAGCATATTTTGACTTGAGCATTAGTGTGATCGTCAAATGTCAGGCTTCGGTCCAGTGTGACACCAAGGATTTTGGTTGTGGGATTAATTGGGTAATCTGATCCATTTAGTCTCAAGGAGGTGTTCACGATCTTGTTATTGGGACTTGCCAAGAAGATCTTGGTTTTTTTCAGGATTCAGTTTTAGTTTGGAGTGCATAGTCCAATGTTCTACCTTGGTAAGAATGGATGAGATTAATTGTTCTGTCTCTTGGGTCAATGAGGTTATGGGAATAATAATTGTTATATCATCCACGTATATGTACGATTTCAGTTTTAAATTGGATAGCATATTTCCCAGTGACGCCGTGTAGATATTGAAAAGTGAAGGGGAGAATGGGGAGCCCTGTTGTACTCCTCAGGAATTGGACCAAGCTTGATAGTAGGTTCCTTCGCTGTAGACCTGGGTATGTACGTTTTTTTTTAGGAAACCCGTGGACCAATTTAGTACCTGTCCGGAAATGCCGATGGAATCAAGGCACCTAAGCAGGAGGTCATGATCAACAAGGTCGAAGGCACTGCTCAGGTCAAACTGCAGTACCAGTGCACTTTTTTCCGTGGAAAACAAATGGAAAAGATGGTCACCCTCACCAGCAGAGGAGCCACCAGGGTCGACAACTTTTTATAAAACAAGCCCGTAAACCCATCCAACCCTGGAGACTTCCCTGGCTTAAGATGTCAAATCACCCTGTGTACTTTCTCTAGAGTGATATCAGCATCCAAATCCTGGGCCTCCGGCTTCGACAATGAGGCCAGTCCCAAATCCGATAAATTCCTCCCAATTTCTTCTTAAGAGCCCTGTCTCTCTGAAGTATAAAGCTCCTGATAAAAGTCCTAAAAGCACTTATGGATGGCTTCGTCAGCCATCAGCATCAAGCCTGATCGATCCTTTATAGTCATGATATTAGATTGGGTTTGCTTAAGCTTAAGGCGATGTGCCAGTAACCTCCCTGCCCTATTCCCGGACTCAAAGAACCTCCTGCACCTGCTTAATCCATGACTGCAGGTGAGCCCCTCCCCCCTTGAGCTTCTCCCTTGAGCCCTTCCCCTCTTATGTTGGTCCACCAGCCTTCGTAAGGTCTCCCACAGATCTTGCTCCTTTTGCAATTTAGTCCTCTTCTTATGGACGGCCAGTGAAATGAGCTCCCCTCTAAGTACAGCTTTTAAACTTTCCCAGATCGTCGTCAGAGAATGCTGATTAATATTATTATGCTCAGACTTCCCGTGACGTCATCGCTGCAATGGCAGCGTGATTGTGGAGCTCCGTCTCTCTGGGCCATAATTAGCCTTTAATTAGCTGAATAGAGGATTGTAATTAAACTGCACAGGTGATTTTGGAGCCCGCGATCGCTTGATGGCAACCCTTAACAAAAAAGCCAAGTCCGATTTGAGCTCCTTTGACTTCCAGATGACAGCGTCGGAGGTGGCGGCCTTCCTGAGTTCGGAGCCTGATGAGACGGATGCCCTGGATGGACAGGTTTCCTGATCGGAACTGCAGGGTTGGTTCGCCGATCTTAAGGCCACCATGGTGTCTATGCAGCAGGAGCTGCATCATGATGTGAACGTTCTGCGGCACACGGTGAAGGATATGGGCCACCATCTGGGCGAATTTGAGGAGAGAGTCATCGATCAAGATGGAGAAATAAAACTGCACCAGAAATGCAAAGGCTTAGAAGATAAATGTGAGGAGCTGCTTTTAAAACAGGAGGATGGTGAGAACTGGGCCCGGCATTGTAATCTGCAGGCACGTAGGGTTCCGGAGCAGCAGGCAATGGCTATGGAGGATCTGATGTATGCCATCTGCGAGCGATTCCTCCGTGCAGCAGATCCTGACCTGGAGCTCCCTCGCATTGAGTTTGAGAGGGTGCATTGAGTGGTGGGAGCAGCAGCTGCAACTCGCCCCAAGATCTAATCACCTGTTTTCATCGTTGTCCTATCAAGGAATAGGTATTGGCAGCTGCCAGAAAGATGGGCCATATTGACTGAAGAGGCCAATTTTGAACTGTATACTGATATGTCGGCTATCACGGAAGCATCGTGACTTTTGGGAGGTCACCAAATGTTTGTCAGCTCATAATGTGCACTATCGGTGCCACTATCCTTTTGGCCTCTCCTTTACCCTGCAAAATCAAGCATATAAGGTGACCACGCCCGGTGAAGCCCTACAGCTGCTCTTGGAGGCCCAGCTTTGGAGTGCTCAGGAGGGTCCGGCACAAATGCCCACTTTGGGGCCGGCTGACCTACATGCCCAATCATGCTGGAGGCGAGTGGAGTAATCTGGACAGTGCCTGCATCGTCAATTGTACACGGTAGCAGTTCCACTGCCCACATGAAGAGACTATGAGGTCTAATGGGGAGGATGTCTTGTTTTTGAAAGTTTATTTGACAAGTGTGACTGGTGCCACAGCAATGGTGACCAGTGCTCCAAGCTGCCAGTTCAGCCAGTTGAAGTTTATTATTGCTTATCCTGTTTTGTGTTTCTATTGTATGAGTGCGATGGGGAGATAGGAATCTATTGAGACTTTTTGGCATCACCCGGGCTTGGGAGGTTTTCTTTGGGTTTGTGTGATCCCTGCCCGATCCTACCTTATGTGGCCTAGGGGGGGGGCGGTTGATTTAGTAAAGGAGTTTTGCATTCCTGTTTCATCCTCCTGAGCTTCAGGGGGATGCTGTTTGATTGTGAGGGGAGGGAGTTGGGAGTGGTTGTTGGGGTGTGGTGGGGGAGGAGAAGTTAGGGGCTTGGGAGGGGTATGGGGGGGCTGGGGGTAGTTCTGTGCTGTGTTGTGCTGTTGGTGGGAGTAGTGGATGGTCAGATGGATTGCATGCGTGTGGATGGAGTGTGGCTGTGGAGGGAGCTTCTAGGGTGCTTGCTTGAGGTAGGATGATATGAGTCCTGAATCGATTTGCTGGATGACCCTCAATGGTAGGGGTCTGAATGTGCCTAGGAAGCGCCAACTTCTTTTTAAAGAAGCAGATCGGTTACGGGTTGGAATAGGGTTCATTCAGGAGACCCATTTGAAGCGTAAATATGATCACTTAGTTCAGTGTTTTTCAACCTTTTTACACCCGTGGACCGGCAGAAATAAAAGAATTATTTTGTGGACCAGCAAACGATTAGGACTAAAATTAAAAAACCCCGTTTCCGCCCCATCTCCGCAAGCTCGGTCACCTCAGTAACTATAGAAAAATAGACAAATATAGTGCAAAATATAGACAGCAGATATAAATTCTCAAAACTGACACGTTTTGATCACTAAATTGAAAATAAAATCATTTTTCCTACCTTTGCTGTCTGGTGATTTCATGAGTCTCTGGTTGTGTTTCCTTCTGTTTGTGTATCCTTTCTTTCTGCACTCAGGCCCAAGAATTGTCCCTTTCTATTCCCTCCCTCTTTCCTTCCTATGTCCTTAGTGCCCCCGGTGCCTCCTTCCCATGTTTTTAGTGGTCCTAGTGCCTCCTTCCCATGTCCTTAGTGCCCCTTCCTGTCTTTAGTGCCCCCAGTGCTTCCTTCCCAAGTCCTTAGTGCCACTTCCTGTCAAGCGGCCAGTTTCTCCCTCCAAGTGGCTAGTTTCGGGAGCCCTTTCCAGCAGGGCACTTGGCCTCATCTCCACCCCTCCCCCGTTCCAGCAGGGGAGAGAACTAAAGAGAAGCAGCGCTAACGGCACTCGGCACCAGCGGCCAGTTTCGGGAGCCCTTTCCAGCAGGGCACCTGGCCTCTTCTCCACTCCTCCCCCATTCCAGCAGAGGTGAGATCGAAAGGGAAGCAGGGGAAACTTTTCTCCCTTCAAGCGGCTAGTTTCGGGAGCCCTTTCCAGCAGGGCACTTGGCCTCATCTCCACCCCTCCCCCGTTCCAGCAGGGGAGAGAACTAAAGAGAAGCAGTGCTAACGGCACTCGGCACCATCGGCCAGTTTCGGGAGCCCTTTCCAGCAGGGCACCTGGCCTCATCTCCCCCGTTCCAGCAGAGGTGAGATCGAAAGGGAAGCAGGGGAAACTTTTCTCCCTTCAAGCGGCCAGTTTCGGGAGCCCTTTCCAGTAGGGCACTTGGCCTCATCTCCACCCCTCCCCCGTTCCAGCAGGGGAGAGAACTAAAGAGAAGCAGCGCTAACGGCACTCGGCACCAGCGGCCAGTTTCGGGAGCCCTTTCCAGCAGGGCACCTGGCCTCATCTCCACTCCTCCCCCATTCCAGCAGAGGTGAGATCGAAAGGGAAGCAGGGGAAACTTTTCTCCCTTCAAGCGGCTAGTTTCGGGAGCCCTTTCCAGTAGGGCACTTGGCCTCATCTCCACCCCTCCCCAGTTCCAGCAGGGGAGAGAACTAAAGAGAAGCAGCGCTAACGGCACTCAGCATCAGCGGCCAGTTTCGGGAGCCCTTTCCAGCAGGACATCTGGCCTCATCTCCACTCCTCCCCCATTCCAGCAGAGGTGAGATCGAAAGGGAAGCAGGGGAAACTTTTCTCCCTTCAAGTGGGCTATCACCAACCGAAAACAGCGGCCACATCGGCGGGTCTCGAGCACCGCTCTGCCCCCCCCCCCCCCCCCGAGCGAGCAGGGGAAATTTTCCCCATGTTTCAGTCTAATTGTGAAATCTTTAATCGTTAAGCATAATCGTGAACCCATTCAACTGTAAAGTTCATTTACTAACTCAAAAAAAAAAAATATATATATATATACATAAAGCAAAAATAATCAAAAAATTATCTTAAATACCTGTTGAATCTTATAATCTGTTAAATGCTTGCTGTCTTCTTAATTTTTGTTAATTAATTGTTGTCAATTCTTAACTAATTTGTTAAATGCCTATTGTATCCAAAAATCTATGCAAGTTTCACTGCTGTTTGCATGGCACTTTGCTTTAATAGCACCTAACAGTTTGTTTTAAACCTGTTTTAATTGTTTTTACTTGTTTTAAATTTAGTTGAAGTTTAAGCTATTTCTTTTGGTTTTTTACCTTACTTTTACTTTACCTCCAGCTGCTTCTTTCGAGACTCCTTTGCCGCCGTGCAGCGGCGGCACGTTCCAGGCTCCGCCCCCAATATCCGGTACATGTCATTTAAATCGAGTCACTTTGTGGCGCACGCCAAAGGCGCGCGCTTAAGGAGCATATCTTGCTCCTTAAGCGCGCTCCTTTGTGCGATCCTGCAGTGCATCCTGAAAATCTTTACATGCAGTAAGTACAACACTTGGAAGCCGTACTTACATAGAACTATTTTTCTTTATGTACTTTTTTTTCTGTCTTTTGATATACCATTTAAATCCAATTTAATTACTACTAACACTTTCACCCACTATTCTGTTACTATGGATAACTCTTCTTTTCTACCTATTCCAGTTATCTGTGGACATAGGCCACCTAAATCTGACTACTATCATGCCTCCCCTCGTCTTACCGAACGCATAAATATTAAATTTTCTCCTAATCAAACTGTTCCTTCTTCACAATTTTCTAATCAAACTGTTCCATCTCCACAATTTTCATTATCCCCAGACCATAAAATTAGACATCTCAACATAGGCTTAATCAACATCCGGTCTATTAAAACTAAATACCATTTAATTAAAGATGTCATTATTCAACAATCTTTTGATATTCTTTGCCTAACAGAAACTTGGCTTTCAGAAGGGGAAGAGGCCTATCTTTCTTATGCTTGTCCCCAAGGATTCTCATTTTTTTATCATCACCGTAACAACAAAAGAGGAGGAGGACTAGCTACAATTTTTCGAGAACCCCTATTAATACACACTGATGCCTCCCCAGTAAACTCCACAATCGAGTTCCTACAGTTCTCTTTACTAACCAAACCAAAAACTGATATACTTTTAATTTATGTACTGCCACCAATAACTTCTGATAATATTACACAACTTCAATCATTACTATTTGATTTTGGTAGTTCTACCTTAAATCCCTTAATCTTGGGTGATTTTAACATTCATTTCGATGATCTCAACAATAACTATTCAAAAACTATTCTCTCATATATAAACCAATTAGACTTATACCCATTAATAAATCTTCCAACTCATCAGGCGGGCCATACAATTGATATGGCTTTAGCATCTATAGTTGCAAAGAAAAATCTGGTACTAAATGATTGTCTATCTGTCCCCTGGTCTGATCATTTTCTAGTCTCATTAACATACACTACCTTTGATAATCCAAATCATATAAAACAACGAACGGTTAACTTTAGAAATTATAACAACCTTTCTTTAGATTTAATTTAGTTTGGACTTTACTAACTCTAATACTAATTCTCTAGATGAGTTACTTTCACTTTGGAATATAGCCATAAAATCATTATTGGATAAACTTGCACCTGTACAAACTAAGATTATCCCCGCACGTAAAATTCAGAATCCTTGGTTTACGGCTGAACTTTCTTTTATCAAAAAACAAGTAAGATCATTAGAGCGCAAGTGGAGAAAAAATAAAACACAAAATAATTTGCAAATGTTCAATGAACTGTCTAAACTTTACAAAACAAAAATAAATCAAGCAAAAAAGAAATATTACTCAGATAAAATATTTAAAGCCAAAAACCCATCGGTTCTATACACCATATTAAACACAATAACAACCTCACATTCCCAACAACAACCTGAAGTGGTTAACATTATTCTCACTGCTCAGGAATTGGCAGATCATTTTATTGAAAAAATTGATAAAATTAGAAAGACATTTACAATAAACCAATCTTTAGCAAATGATCATGAACAATCTGTTACTGAAATACTAACTTCTAGATGCTCTAAATTTAAATTACCAAGTCTAAAAGAAATCGAGTCTATTATTAAATGTGTTAATATTAAAGGATCTAAAGCCGATTTAATTCCTCCATTCATTTTAAAACATTACTTTGATATTTTCGGTCCATTCATCCATACATTGGTTACTGAAAGTCTGACTCAAAATACAGTACCATTGTTATGGAAAAAATCCATTATTCGTCCCATTATTAAAGATAAAAACGTTAGCCCTGATGACCTTTCAAATTATAGACCAATTGCTAATATTCCCTTTTTGGCAAAGCTGACTGAAAAGGTAGTTTTCAATCAGATTTCTGATTTTGTGGAAAAGACTAATGTATTGCATCCCAACCAAACTGGCTTTAGACATCATCATAGCACCGAACTCTCATTAATTGGAATGACCACCTCCATTCAATACTTTCTCGATCATCATCAATCAACTCTACTAATCTCTATTGACCTTTCCGCGGCTTTTGACACAATTGACCATCAACTGCTCCTTAACAGACTTAAATCCATTGGTATCACAGACCAAGTTCTCTCTTGGTTCGAATCGTATCTAACAGACCGTACATCTACTGTTTTCTTTAAAGATGCAACATCAAAATCCTCATTTTCCACTCACGGGGTGCCTCAAGGGTCTATTCTCTCTCCTTTACTATTTAATAGTTTCCTGGCTCCCTTAATCACTTTGTCAATCCGTGGGATTTCAGATTTATGCATATGCAGATGATATCCAGCTCCTGCATCCAATTGATACTAATAAAACATCTGATATCCAAGATATTAATGAGAAACTGGATCTAGTTTACCACTGGTTGAACATGAATAAACTGGCACTTAATATTAAAAAAACAAATATTATGTTATTTCCATGGAAAGACAGTTCCGTTCTTCCCGCTTCAGTTTCTATAAAAAAACACCCCCCTACAATCAGTCAATAACATAAAAATTTTAGGGGTGATTTTCGATAATAAATTAAATTTTCACAATCATATTAGCAATATCGTTAAAACATCATTCTATAGATTACGTAAAATTCGTTCAATCTCCAAATTCTTATATCCAACATCATTAAATATTCTAATTCATTCTTTGGTAATCTCTAAAATAGATTACTGTAACGCACTCTTTAAGGGAATAGCATTAAATGAAATTAAACGCCTTCAGATAATTCAAAATGTTTCCATCAAACTTATTACCAATTCTCGAAAGTTTGACCATGTTACACCCCTTTTAAAAGATGCACACTGGCTTCCAGTTATCAACAGGATAACATATAAACTCTGTTTGCTTACCTTCAAATCCCTTCTCAATAAAACACCAGCATTCATATATAAGTGCCTAATACCATATAATCCTGTGAGAACTTTAAGATCAAATGAACAAAACTTATTAACTATCCCTTCACTTAAGATCATAAATACAAGACGCCAATTTATTTTCTCAGTGACTGCGCCACAGACCTGGAATGCCCTTCCAATTTATTTACGAAGGGAGCAGGACCTAGGTAAATTCAAAAGTAATTTAAAAACTTTTCTTTTTAAAGATGCCTTTGATATTTAATTTCTTAATACCCAGGTCATTGATTTTATTCTATTACTATGCTTTTATTTTTTGTTCCCTTATGTACTTTCCTTTTTTGTTTTACTTTCCTATATTAAATTGTATTTCATTCTCCCTTTTTTACCTTATGTTATGAATTTGATGAGTTAATTTTTTAACCTATTGTATTGTCTTAAGTTTGTATTGTATTGTTTTGTTATGTTCCCCTTTTAATGTATTTTAATTTGTTCATCGCTTAGAACTATGATTAAGCGATTAATCAAAAGAATTAATAAACTTGAAGCTTGAAACTAATTTGAATACCGATTTGATAGCCAGATTATCTTCATCCCCCTTCCATGAGATCATTTTCAGAATAACTCCAATTCAGAAACACTTTACTAGATCTGTCCAATATAGTTTGTGCTGATACCTAGTACGTTATTACCTAGTCGCTCCTCCATCCTTAACCTACTCTCACACGCCTCAAACAGGCCATCTAACCCATAGATCTCTAATCTCTCATCATGAAGCCACCTTCATGGCTCCTTCTTCTCCTACTTTTCTCTTCTCTCAAACTCTTCCCCTGCCTGACACCCCCTGCCCCTAACCTCCTCGACTCTACAAATGCTCGCAATATCTGCCCTGGCCTCAGAATTCCCATGCTCATTCGCCCCAAACACCACCCATCCTACAAAAACTCTCGCAAAGTCAACCATGCCTCTCTAAAACCTGTCCTCGCTTCCACTCCCCCCAACCTTTCCTCACATTCTCTCACCCCAGTCCCAACACTCTATTGCAATGCCAGATCCGCTTGCAATAAGATACAAATCTTGAAGGACCTACTCGAGGATTCTGACCCCGGATTCCTATTCATCACAGAATCTTGGATCACAAAAGATGACCAATTTACTCAAAACGACTCTGTTCCCACGGCTACCAAGGCCTCTTCTCTCCCAGAACCAACTGAAGAGGAGGCGGTCTGGCCCTCCTTTTCAAATCATTCTTTGATGTCCAACTCCTTGAAAAGGGCAGCCACTCCTCATTAGAATACATGTTAGCCTCAGTCAGTGACGAATTCCATCCTCATCCTCTGGGTATCCTGCTTCTATACCGCCCACCTGCCCCTTGGAACAATTCCTCCGAACTCGTCTTTGAAACCATAACAAATGCCTTCCTCAAATTTCAAAGATTACTGATCATCGGAGACATCAATCTCCACCTTGACGATGTCACCAACAAGGATACATCCAAATTTAATAGCTTCCTCTCCGCTTTAGGCTTCCCCCCCCCCCACATTCTCCCCAACCCACGAAAAAGGCCACACACTAGACCTCATCAGCTTTCTAGATCTTACTACTCACAAAACCTCAACTGACGACATTCACTGGGAAATTGTCCCCTGGTCTGACCACTACCTAGGGGCCTTCTGTCTCCCCATTTTCATGTCACATCTCAGGCCCCCATCCTGCACCTCAAATTCTATTATCTTCCGTAAAAAAAATCTCAAGCAATCTGTTCTGGATCAATTTTCTCGACAAATTTTCCCCCATCTCTAAACCTGCAGAACCAGAATCTAACTGGCAAAATTGGGTCACCCTCTCTGAGTCCACCTTCCATTCCCTCACCCCTCTCTCCACTAAAACCATTTCCTACTCCCATAAGGCCCCTTGGTACCTCCCATACAACAGAGAACTGAAACAGAAATGTCGTGCTCTGGAACGAAAATGGAAAAAATCTAAATCCCCTACAGACAGACTCTCCTGGAGGGTCAACATTAAAATCTATAATACTGTTCTAAAAAAAGCAAGGAAAAACTTCTACGGTGACAAAATCTCCAAATCCAACAATCAGAGTAGCACATTATTTAACATCTGGCGTTCCTTAACCTCCAAAAAAGACTCCATACTTCCCTCCTCCCCCTCAGCCGATTCTCTAGCAAAGTTCTTCAACGATAAGGTCTCCACCTTGAGGCGCTCCTTCCCACCTGCAATCTCCTACAAATCTCTGATTCCAATTGACCCCAACCCTATCCCAGCAGACTCCTACCCTATCCCAGCAGACAGATCCTGGTCTTCCTTCGAACTTGTTTCCGAATCCCTGGTCTATAATCTCTGCCTCAAATTGAAATCCTACAACTGTACCTTGGATCCTTTCCCCTCCTACCTCTATGAGAACACTCCCCCTCAGGCCATCTCATCTCTTACCATTCTCATAAACTCCGCCCTACATTCGGGTCTCTTCTCCCCAGAAATGGGCCATATTTCCTTAACCCCACTACTGAAAAAACCTGAGCTTGACCCCTCTACACCATCCAGCTACCGTCCAATAGCTAACATTCCCCTTCTTACCAAGATGCTAGAGTCCATCATATCCACTCAACTATCTTCCTACCTTGAGAAATTCACCATTCTTCAACTCTACCAATACGGCTTCCATCCCAGTTTCAACACCGAATCCCTTCTGACCTCCTTAATCTCAAAAGTTCAATATCTCCATTCTCGCAACAAGTTCGCCGTCCTTCTTCAATTCGACCTCTCTGCAGCTTTTGATGTCGTCCATCATGATATTCTAATTTACCAACTCACCGAGATAGGCATAAACTCCACAGTCCTTGACTGGTTCTCGAAGTTCTTACGCTCCCGCTCCTACATAGTCAACATGAAGGGCACTTGTTCCTCCCCCTGGATCCCGATCTGTGGAGTCCCACAAGGCTCACCTCTCTCTCCTATCCTCTTCAACATGTCCTCCCTTAAACTCCTCCATCTCTCCCCCCCTTGAAACACTCTACACTTACGCAGACGATATCTTTGTCCTCCTCGAGACCGACCGGAATTTCACCAACCTCTCGGTGAACATATCCTCATGTATATCGAACCTTCAATTTTGGGCCCACACTGTGCAGATGAAACTGAACGAATCTAAAACAAAACTTCTCTGGCTCGGCCCAAAATTGGACCAACTGCCCACCTCCATCCCACTATCCTCTGGCCCCACTCTGCATCTTGAATATTCTAGTAAAGTTCTGGGAGTCATCATTGACTCTACACTTTCCTTCAACGACCACCTCAACTCCCTAGTAAAAAAAATGTTTCTTCAGCCTTCACATGCTGAGAAAAGTGAGATCCTGTTTCCATCAAAAACACTTTGCCGTCCTTGTCCAATCCACCATCCTTTCCAGACTGGACTACTGCAACTCTATCTACCTTAGCCTAACAAAGAAAAACCTTCAAAGACTCCAGCGGATTCAGAATACCGCTGCTAAGCTTATCTTCGCAAAAAGCAAATTCGACCACATCTCACCGCTTTTATCCAAGCTCCACTGGCTTCCGATTATCTCCAGAGTCCACTTCAAATGTGCCTGCCTCACTTTCAAGATCCTACACGGTATTCTCCCTCTCTTCATTCCTCTTTCTTGGAACTCTTCTAACCCCAATTCTGCCAGATCCACCCAAAAACTGAAACTTTCCTTTCCCTCTCTAAAAGGCGTTTCACTTGTAGGAAAACTAGGTTCTTCCCTCCCTTTCAGAATCACTCAGCTCTGGAACAACCTTACCTCCCCTCTTAGGAATCTGAGCTCCCTCCAACTCTTCCGTAAACATCTGAAAACCTGGTTATTCTCAAAAATGCAACTCCTCCTCCCTCTCTGGTTATTCTAGTCTTCTAAATTTTCTCTTCATTTTGCCTCTTCCCTCCACTGGAGTTCCTTTCTACCCTAACTCTTTTTAACCGTGTCGAGCTTTACGAATGTAGAGATGATGCGGTATACAAACCTAAGATTTAGATTAGATTAGATTAGTGCTCCAGTGCCTCCTTCCCATGTCTTTAGTGCCCCCAGTGCCTCCTTACCATGTTCTTAGTGCCCCTTCCTGTCTTTAGTGCCCCCCGGTGCATCCTTCCTATGTCCTCTCACTGCCTTCCACACTTTGTTCCACCTCCACCCCTGAAGCCAGCCTGCCTGCCTGTCTACCTCTCTCCCTCCTTCCCTGGCCAAAGCCAGCCTGCTTGCCTGCCTACCTCCTTCCCTCCCTGCCATGCAAAAAAAAGCCTCTCTCCTTCTTTTCCCTGGGTCGGCTGCTATCTTACCGCCCTGCTGCTGCTACTGTTAAAGCCGACACAAAATCTTCTTTCTGACATCAATTCTGACGTCGGAAAGGACGTTCTGGGCCAGCCAGGCCCAGTGTCTACCTCGATCGAGTGGACCTCCCTGGTCTCTCTGGTGAGGAGGCAGAGCTGCTGTCTAGGCCTATAGAAGAGGAGGAAATGTTACAAGTTATTAAGGCCCTTCCTCTGGGCAAGGTACCGGGGTTGGACAGTTTTACAAATATATTTTACAAGTGCTTTAGTGCTTTCTTGGCTCAGCCTTTAACGGATTTGTGTAATAGTTTTAAGGCGGGCAATATGTTATGGTCTTGGCGTTTGTCGGAAATCACATTGATATTGAAGCCTGGTAAGGATCCCATGCAATGCTCCTCCTATCGGCCCATTTCCCTCTTAGGGACCGATTACAATAGTCATGGGGAAATTAGTCCAGGATGGCCAGGCTGGCTTCATTCAAGGCCATCAAACCTATGATAATATTTGGCAGGCGCTTCATGTGGTTTACTCGGCTGGGGCGCTTCATGTGGTTTACTTGGCTAGGATGCATAGGGCTCCGGCCTTGATTCTGGGGGTAGATGCAGAAAAGGCCTTTGATTGTGCGGACTTTGAATTGGCTCGGGGCATGTAGCAGGGGTGTGCTCTCTCACCCCTGCTTTTTGCTTTTGCCATGGAGCCCTTTGCTCAGGCGGTTCGGGAGGAGGAGACTATTATAGGGATCTCAACTGGTGGTATTGAGCATAAAATTTTCCTCTTCATGGATAATATTCTGCTTCTGTTGGGTCGACCGGATGAATTCCTCCAGGGGGTGGTCACCGCACTCCAGCTTTATAGTGGGGTCTCTGGATTTCAAGTTCATTTGACCAAGTCAGATATCCTTAATATTTTTTTTTTTGCCGTTAGAAATCCTTAATTTGACCCTCACTCCAACTGAGCGGCAATGGCTGCAGGAGAAGTACCCCTTTAAATGGGCTACACGGTCTCTCCGCTATCTTGGCATTAATCTTACTGCTGATCTGTACTCACTGTATTTTGCAAATTATCCCCCTTAAGCAGTTTCATGCTGACCTGGACAGGTGGGAGAGGGTCCCTATATCTTGGCTTGGCCGGGTTCATGTAGTTAAGATGATGGTCCTACCCAAGTTATTGTATCTTTTTGCAGCTTTACCCATTCTTCTCCCTAAATCAGTTTTTGATACTCTACATCGAAAAGCTTTTTATTTCATCTGGAGATGGCGACCCCCACAGGTACGGAGAGATATGCTCTTTCAGTGGAGAGACAGGGGAGGGATGGCAGTGCCCCACTTTTATTATTATTATCTAGCTGCTCAGCTCCGCTATGTTGTAGCTTGGCAAACGGATTTGCAGAAGTCTTGGATGCAAATGTAAGCTTGTTTCTTTGGGGATGTTCCATTAAGTCGTATTCCGTGGCTTTCCCTGAGCAAGATTAGAGCTATTGCCCCTCATGTCAATCTGTTCTTGGGGGTTACCCTCCTCTTATGGGTCTCATTTCGGGACCATCTGTTCCCAGGAAGGGTGTACTTTGGCCAAACTCCTGTGATAGTGGCGGAGAGTTTTGACCCGGGGCATAGTGATGCTAGATACTAGCAGTGGGCTGCAGGAGGGCTAATTTCCCTGTGCCAATTTTTGGATGAGGGCAAACTGCTCTCTGCCGATTATACGAAGGAGGAGTTTGGTCTTACTGCCTTTGAATTTCTCCAGTATACTCAAGTCATTTCTTTTATTAATCAGAGGGCCCTGCCTGACCTTCAGAAAGACTCTGAGGCCTGGGACAAGGTGTGGGTGGAATCTAGTGGGCAGAGGTGTTTTTTCAGTTTGTATAGCTTATTGATTAATCAGGATACCCCGCTGGTGCAGTATTTTGCTTACTGGGAGTAACATAGTAACATAGTAGATGACGGCAGATAAAGACCCGAATGGTCCATCCAGTCTGCCCAACCTGATTCAATTTAAATTTTTTTTTTTTTTTTTTTTCTTCTTAGCTATTTCTGGGCGAGAATCCAAAGCTTTTCCCGGTACTGTGCTTGGGTTCCAACTGCCGAAATCTCTGTTAAGACTTACTCCAGCCCATCTACACCCTCCCAGCCATTGAAGCCCTCCCCTGCCCATCCTCCTCCAAACGGCCATGCACAGACACAGACCGTACAAGTCTGCCCAGTAACTGGCCTAGTTCAATCTTTAATATTATTTTCTGATTCTAAATCTTCTGTGTTCATCCCACGCTTCTTTGAACTCAGTCACAGTTTTACTCTCCACCACCTCTCTCGGGCGCGCATTCCAGGCATCCACCACCCTCTCCGTAAAGTAGAATTTCCTAACATTGCCCCTGAATCTACCACCCCTCAACCTCAAATTATGTCCTCTGGTTTTACCATTTTCCTTTCTCTGGAAAAGATTTTGTTCTACGTTAATACCCTTTAAGTATTTGAACGTCTGAATCATATCTCCCCTGTCTCTCCTTTCCTCTAGGGTATACATATTCAGGGCTTCCAGTCTCTCCTCATACGTCTTCTGGCGCAAGCCTCCTATCATTTTCGTCGCCCTCCTCTGGACCGCCTCAAGTCTTCTTACGTCTTTCGCCAGATACGGTCTCCAAAACTGAACACAATACTCCAAGTGGGGCCTCACCAATGACCTGTACAGGGGCATCAACACCTTCTTCCTTCTACTGACTACGCCTCTCTTTATACAGCCCAGAATCCTTCTGGCAGCAGCCACTGCCTTGTCACACTGTTTTTTTCGCCTTTAGATCTTCGGACACTATCACCCCAAGGTCCCTCTCCCCGTCCGTGCATATCAGCTTCTCTCCTCCCAGCATATACGGTTCCTTCCTATTATTAATCCCCAAATGCATTACTCTGCATTTCTTTGCATTGAATTTTAGTTGCCAGGCATTAGACCATTCCTCTAACTTTTGCAGATCCTTTTTCATATTTTCCACTCCCTCTACGGTGTCTACTCTGTTACAAATTTTGGTATCATCTGCAAAAAGGCACACTTTTCCTTCTAACCCTTCAGCAATGTCACTTACATACATATTGAACAGGATTGGCCCCAGCACCGAACCCTGAGGGACTCCACTAGTCACCTTTCCTTCCTTCGAGCGACTTCCATTAACCACCACCCTCTGGCGTCTGTCCGACAGCCAGTTTCTGACCCAGTTCACCACTTTGGGTCCTAACTTCAGCCCTTCAAGTTTGTTCAACAGCCTCCTATGAGGAACTGTATCAAAGGCTTTGCTGAAATCCAAGTAAATTACATCTAGCATATGTCCTCGATCCAGCTCTCTGGTCTGGAGACTGTGCTGCAGCAGACTCTGACCCCAAAGCAGTGGAAGTCTACTGTGCGCTCCCATCTTAAGGTTTTGATTGCCAGTAACATGGTGGAAAATGGCTACAAATTACTGTACCGGTGGTATTATACACCCTTATGCCTACATAGATTTAAGCCTAGTATCTCAGATCGGTGCTGGTGCTTATGTGGTGCCCAGGGCTCCTTTGAGCATATCTTTTGGACCTGCCCCAAGGCCAATAATTATTGGGATATGGTGTTTGCCTTGATGTCTGATATCTGTAGGGTGATTTTGGTGAAACATATGGGCTGTGCATTGTTAAATATGTGGGAGTGCCTCTTAAATTTGCTAAACTGATAGCGATGTTCATGACTGCAGCACGTTTGGTGTTGGCCGCTGCCTGGCGTCAAGTCTTGACATCCTCCCAGGCTCAGGTGTTACAAAAAATAGCCCATGTCTTTAGCGTGTCCAAGCTCAAGGCTATGAAACATCACCGAATGCCGAGGCTATTGCAACACTGGAAGCCTTATGTTGACTGGTATGAACAGAGAAGGCAACTCACAAACTCCTGTTAGTGATCATTAGCCTGCACAGAACTTTTTTTGGGGGGAGGGATTACTTGTACTGTATGCAACTGTTTGATAAGCCTTGTGTCTAAGAGTTATGTTACAACATTGTGTTACAGTGCTTGCTGTGTTCATCTGTTTCTAGAAAATTTTCAAAAAAAAAAATAAAAAATATATATATATATATATTATTATGCTCCAGAAAATCTAGATTAACCTGCTCAATTTTACGTACCACTAAAGGATCGCGCAGCATGTTATCATTCAATCTCCAGTATTGGTCCCCAACCTGATCGGCCCCTCCACCTCACATCCATCCAAATGGGAGCGTGACCCAACCACCCGATATCTTCAATGTGAGTATCCACCAGCCGGCTCCCCCAACCTTTGTAACATATCAATCCTGGTATACACTCCGTGGACCGGGGAATAAAAAAAATAATCCCTTCCCTGCCAATGTTGGGAACGCTACCATCCACAATTTTGAGTACTTACACAAAATATTGCAAGTGCTGCCTATCTAATTGAAGCCTTTTCTCACCCGAACCCATAGAATCCCAGTCAGGGTCCACCATCAAATTAAAATCCCCTCCCACTATCACCTAGCCCTGCTTCACCTGCAGTACCTTGGCCAAAACCTCCTCAAAAAACTGACAATCCTTAGAATTAGGCACATAGAGATTAACCAGGGTGACCAGTTCCCATCAATCCTCCCCACTCAAATAACCCATCTCCCCCCCCCCTCATCCCATCAATCCTGCTCTGGTATAATCTTAAGATGTTTGGCAAACAGAATACCCACTCCCGCCCTCTTTCGCTCCTTATTAGAAGTCCACATTCTGTATGGATATTCCTTATATTGAATCAGTTTCTCCCCAGGTTTCACAAAATGCATCGCTTGTACAAAGCTGACATCAATCCGAAGTCTCTTTAACTCTTTTAGTAACAATTGTCTCTTATGAGGCATATTAAGACCCTTAACATTAAGACCACCCACCCACAATTTATCACCCCCCATCTCATATAGCAAAATACCCTCAACTGTCCCCCTACCCACTCCATCCAAAGCCTCCCAAAGAGAACCCTGCTGATACCCTGCCACCCCCAACCTCTCCCCAGTCCCCTATCTCCCCCTCCCCAACCACTCCCCCAAACCACACCCACTGTCGCCTACTCCCCTCCATGACTTCATGTGACCCCACCAAATCCCATGTCTACCACCACCGTACCCCCTCCCACTATCCTCCCACGTACAACATATACCCCACTCACTCACTCCCTTATCAGAAGCCTCTCACAACCAGCCCCAAATACACATCAAATTCAAAACCAGAAGGTCCAGCATAATACTATGTCCCAGAATGGCCAAAAACAGCCAAACTGCCGCCACAGGTGCCCTTCCACCTCAGGTGTCTAGGTGACCTCCTCTGCTCCCAGCTGGCTTCTCCGTATCACGACTACCAGATCCCCACCTCCGGGACCTCGTCAAACTCTTTCTTCAGCAAAACGTCTCCAGCTGCTGTGTCGCCTGCTTTCCCAGGACAGGATCCTCCACACTGACCATCCCTTCAGTAACGCCCCTACTTCCGCTACAGTAGTCACCTTCTTAGGGGCTGTGTTGCTTTGTGGTGTTCTTTTGGGTGTCTTTGTGCCAGATAATACAAGACACAATATTATGCAAAGAATAAGCTTTAATTCCCTATACACCAGTATAACAAACGGTTCATGCGCATATACATAAAATAAACATAAAGTAAAGATACATCACCGTTGAAGCAGAGGTACGCATCATCTATGCCAGTGACTGGAGAGATCCAAGTTACAGTCAAAGATAGAGAGCTTTCAACTGGCCAAACACCCCTTTGGACGTCCACACATGAAAGATCTCTGAAGTTTAACTGTCACTTGCTCCCTTTTATACCTTATCCAAACCGGATAATTAGCTGATTAATCAATAACTGGCACTTTATGACCTAAACACTCGCATTTGAACACTCCGGAACTGGTCAGTCTCCAGGGTGAATCAAAGGCAATGTTATTGATCCTAATGTCATAAGAACATAAGCATTGCCTCTGCTGGGTCAGACCAGGGGTCCATCATGCCCAGCAGTCCACTCCCGCGGCGGCCCCCCAGGTCCATGACCTGTAAGTGATCCTTTACCTAAATCATTCATTCCCTAATCATATTATCCTGTGTAGTAACCCTCTATCTATACCCTTCAATCCCCTTTTCTATCAGGAAGTCATCCAATCCCTTTTTGAAACCCAATATTGTACTCTGTCCTATCACCTCTTCTGGAAGCGCATTCCAGGTGTCCAACACCCTCTGAGTAAAGAAGAACTTCCTAGCATTCGTTTTGAATCTGTCTCCTTTCAACTTTTCTGAATGCCCTCTTGTTTTTGTTGTCCCCGCTAGTCTGAAGAATCTGTCCCTCTCCACCCTCTCTATGCTTTTCATGATTTTATAAGTCTATATCATGTCCCCTCTAAGTCAATAAATTAGTTACAAAAACTTTGCTTTTCAGGATAAGTAACGTCATTCCTGTCCCTAGGTCATTAGGTGAGATAAACACATATTTAGAATAAATATTGTATGTATGTTTTCAGTTAACACAAAACTTTGCTCTTCAGAATGGCTTATAATTAAGTTCGTATTGTACTTCCCAGGGTAGTGCACACTCAACTACCCTGATATGCCCTCATGCACTGATATTTTTACAGGATCCTCAGCGGCACCACTTGGAGCTCAATACCATCTCATTGCTCCAAGCTTTACGTGTCAACTCTTCATCGGGTCCTATCTTAGACTTGTACAATTCTATTTCTTTTATACTTTTGCATTTATATTCAATTAGATTAACTACTTTAAAAGCTATACTTAGCTTTTTTGTCATGTGGTCTCTGGCCAAGGGATTGTCATACCGACATGTTTCGCTATGAACTAGCTTTATCAAGGATGACCCCTAGGGAAACAGCAAAAGTTAACATTAAAATGCATACATTATTATTGCTCTCCAAGCGACCCCTATCCGTTACTAGTAAGTCACAAAAACAGCACTTAATTTCTTACCCATATAGTAATCCGCCAGCAAATACGACCACTCTGTCTTCAGAGATGGCGGCGGCATTCTTTACTGAAATTAAATAGAGCCGAACCCTGTACACATGTCATTACGTGGCAACAGCGTCACGGGACAGCTAGCTGGCTTTAAAGAGACAATAACACTATACTTATAACTGGAACTGCATACTCTTTTCTTATAACCGGAGGAACATAGGAGGATGGGGAAATACATGGAAGGACAAGAAGCTATATTGCACTGATGGGCTACATATTACTACAGCAGGAAAAAGAAACCTTGCAGAGAAATTTAGACAATATTTTTCTAGGCATTTAAACTAGAAGGTGGGGGTGGTATATGTACGAAGGACAATTATAGAGACCACCCCCGGCAAAAGAAAAGATGTGATAGTAGTAAAGGCTGCAACATAAGCAATATCAGCAACTCATTTCTTAGTATTGCAACGGAAAGTGAAACGACACAAAAATCCATACGAAAAAGGAGATTATCGCTGAAAAATAGCTGGAAAGCGATGACCACAAATGCTCGCAGTCTAAGCAACAAAGTTCATGATCTGCAAGCCCTGATATTAGAGGCAGATCTAGATATTGTTGCTATCACAGAGACATGGTTCAGTGAATCACATGGATGGGATGCAAACATACCGGGATATAATCTTTTTAGGAAGGACAGATATGGTCATAAAGGTGGAGGAGTAGCTCTCTATGTAAAGATCAATATCCAAGCGACCGAAATGCAAGGGACCTGGGGAGAGGAAGAAGCGATATGGATTGCTCTGAAAAGAGAAGATGGAACTTCTATCTACGTGGGTGTAGTCTACAGACCTCCGACTCAATCGCAGCAAATTGATAAGGATCTGATTGTGGATATCCAAAAGTTTGGAAGGAAAGAGGAGGTTCTGCTGTTGGGAGATTTCAACCTGCCGGATGCGGACTGGAATGTTCCATCTGCGGAATCGGAAAGAAGTAGGGAGATTGTGGATGCCTTTCAAGAGGCTCTGCTCAGACAAATGGTGACGAAACCCACAAGGGAAAAAGCGATATTGGATCTGGTCCTCACAAATGGAGAGAGTATCTCTAATGTTCGAGTGGGTGCTCACCTGGGTAGTAGCGATCATCAAACGGTTTGGTTTGATATAACGGCTAAAGTGGAGAGCGGCCGCACGATACTTAAAGTCCTAGATTTCAAACGTATGGACTTTAATGCAATGGGAAAGTACCTGAAGAAAGAGCTGTTAGGATGGGAGGACATAAGAGAAGTGGAAAGACAGTGGTCTAAGCTGAAAGGAGCGATAAAAATGGCTACGGACCTTTATGTGAAGAAAATCAATAAAAAACAAGAGAAAAAGGAAGCCGATATGGTTCTCCAACCTAGTGGCTGAGAAAATAAAGGCGAAAGAGTTGGCGTTCATGAAATATAAAAAAACCCAAGAAGATGAGAGCAGAAAGGACTACAGGGTGAAACTGAAAGAAGCCAAGAGAGAGATACGTTTGGCGAAGGCACAGGCGGAAGAACAAATGGCTAAAAATGTAAAAAAGGGAGATAAAAATTTTTTCAGATATATTAGTGAAAAGAGGAAGATAAAAAATGGAATTGCTAGGCTAAAAGATGCTGGGAACAAATATGTGGAGAGTGATGAGGAGAAAGCAAATGTGCTAAACAAATACTTCTGTTCTGTGTTCACAGAAGAAAATCCTGGAGAAGGACCGAGATTGTCTGGCAAAGTTACACGAGAAAATGGAGTAGATTCTGCGCCTTTCACGGAGGAGGGTGTTTATGAGCAACTTGAAAAACTGAAGGTGGACAAAGCGATGGGACCAGACTGGATCCATCCCAGGATACTAAGGGAGCTCAGAGAGGTTCTGGCGAGTCCTATTAAAGACTTGTTCAACAAATCTCTGGAGACGGGAGTGATTCCTGGGGATTGGAGGAGAGCGGATGTGGTCCCTATTCATAAAAGTGGTCACAGGGATGAAGCAGGAAACTACAGGCCGGTGAGCCTCACTTCAGTTGTTGGAAAACTAATGGAAGTGTTGCTGAAAGAAAGGATAGTGTATTTCCTTGAATCTAATGGGTTACAGGATCCAAGGCAACATGGCTTTACAAAAGGTAAATCGTGCCAAACGAACCTGATTGAATTTTTTGATTGGGTGACCAGAGAGCTGGATCGAGGACATATGCTAGATGTAATTTACTTGGATTTCAGCAAAGCCTTTGATACAGTTCCTCATAGGAGGCTGTTGAACAAACTTGAAGGGCTGAAGTTAGGACCCAAAGTGGTGAACTGGGTCAGAAACTGGCTGTCGGACAGACGCCAGAGGGTGGTGGTTAATGGAAGTCGCTCGAAGGAAGGAAAGGTGACTAGTGGAGTCCCTCAGGGTTCGGTGCTGGGGCCAATCCTGTTCAATATGTATGTGAGTGACATTGCTGAAGGGTTAGAAGGAAAAGTGTGCCTTTTTGCAGATGATACCAAGATTTGTAACAGAGTAGACACCGAAGAGGGAGTGGAGAATATGAAAAAGGATCTGCAAAAGTTAAAGGAATGGTCTAATGCCTGGCAACTAAAATTCAATGCAAAGAAATGCAGAGTAATGCATTTGGGGATTAATAATAAGAAGGCACCGTATATGCTGGGAGGAGAGAAGCTGATATGCACGGACGGGGAGAGGGACATTGGGGTGATAGTGTCCGAAGATCTAAAGGCAAAAAAACAGTGTGACAAGGCTGTGGCTGCTGCCAGAAGGATTCTGGGCTGTATAAAGAGAGGCGTAGTCAGTAGAAGGAAGAAGGTGTTGATGCCCCTGTACAGGTCATTGGTGAGGCCCCACTTGGAGTATTGTGTTCAGTTTTGGAGACCGTATCTGGCGAAAGACATAAGAAGACTTGAGGCGGTCCAGAGGAGTGCGACGAAAATGATAGGAGGCTTGCGCCAGAAGACGTATGAGGAGAGACTGGAAGCCCTGAATATGTATACCCTAGAGGAAAGGAGAGACAGGGGAGATATGATTCAGACGTTCAAATACTTAAAGGGTATTAACGTAGAACAAAATCTTTTCCAGAGAAATAAAATGGTAAAACCAGAGGACATAATTTGAGGTTGAGGGGTGGTAGATTCAGGGGCAATGTTAGGAAATTCTACTTTACGGAGAGGGTGGTGGATGCCTGGAATGCGCTCCCGATAGAGGTGGTGGAGAGTAAAACTGTGACTGAGTTCAAAGAAGCGTGGAATGAACACAGAAGATTTAGAATCAGAAAATAATATTAAATATTGAACTAGGCCAGTTGCTGGGCAGACTTGTACGGTCTGTGTCTGTGTATGGCCGTTTGGTGGAGGATGGGCAGGGGAGGGCTTCAATGGCTGGGAGGGTGTAGATGGGCTGGAGTAAGTCTTAACAGAGATTTCGGCAGTTGGAACCCAAGCATAGTACCGGGTAAAGCTTTGGATTCTTGCCCAGAAATAGCTAAGAAGAAAAAAAAAAAAAAAAAAAAAATTTAAATTGAATCAGGTTGGGCAGACTGGATGGACCATTCGGGTCTTTATCTGCCGTCATCTACTATGTCATTATGTCACTATGTCACCACCCAGCATGGCTAAATAAGAGAACCCCACTCTAATTCACCATTTAAACCAAAAGGTATTACAGTATTTAGAGAATAAATCCATCGCTGCTTCTTGTAATTTAACAATTCATCACTGTTGCCCACCTCCCTACCCACCTCAGTGCTATCAATTATTCGCCATTGAGCCTGATCAATAGAATGCTGAGCATTTAAAAAATGTTCTACCAAAGGAGCCTGCATGATTTTATTTTTGAGCCGTGATTTATGCTCATTCAGTCTTATGTGAATGGGCCGTGAAGTACGGCCCACATAAACAAGACTGCACGGGCATACAACTATCCTTTCACCTTTATTGTTTAACATTTTCCTATCTCCACTCCTGATTCTCTGCCAGTTCATTGGTTTCTCTGCCTTTGCTTATGCAGATGACATTCAGTTATTATACCCTTTCAAACCAGAAAACACTAAGGAAATTAATAATAAACTCAATCTAATCAAGCTATGACTGAGAGAGAATATGTTAGCACTAAACACCTCAAAAACGCAACCTAATATCTTCACCTGAAAAGAGAGAATCCCGTTTCAGGCCCCAATTCTGCTTGATAACTTAACTCTTGAATTTGTCTCCTCAATAAATATCCTAGGTGTTACAGTTGACAAAAAAACTTTCTTTTTATCAACACATTAGCACAGTAGTCAAATCCTGTTTTTTCAAGCTCAGAATGATCTGTATTTCCAAATTTCTACAGCACAAATCATTGAACATTCTCATCCACTCACTAATCATTGCAAAATTAGATTATTGTAATTGCCTATTCACGGGAATTACTCAGAAGGAAATGAGACACCTTCAAATAATACAAAACACTGCCATCAAACTTATAACAAAAGCCAAAAATGTGATCACATGACCCCCCTTCTACGTAATGCTCATTGATTACCAATTAAACATAGGATTGCTTATAAAATCTCTTTAATAACCTTCAAAACAATCAAACTAAATCACACCAATTCTTGATTCCTTATGTGCCTTCACCACCTCCTTAGATCATCTGACCGTAAATTACTTTCTGTTCTCTCTGTCCTTATAATCAGCACTAAAAGACACATTTTCTCAGTAGTTGCCCCTCAACTTTGGGAATACCGTATTTTCACATAGATAACGCGCACCCGTGTAAAACGCGCACACGGGTATAGCGCGCAAAAAACACACATGTACAGAAATTTTTATATACCGCGCACACCCGTATACCGCGCATGCTGCCCGACTCTCCCGTCGCCGCCTGACTCTCCTTTCGCCCGCCCCGACTCTCCTCTGACCACCCCGACTCTCCTTTCGCCCGCCTGACTCTCCTCTCCCCCTTGAAGTCCTGTCCCCACCCTGAAAGCCTGATGCCCCCCCCGATGTCCGATTCACCCCCCCCAGGACCGCTCGCACCCCCACCCTGAAGGACCGCTCGCAGGCACCCGCACCCCCACCCCGAAGGACCGCTTGCACGCACTCCCACCCGCACCCCCAACCCTGAAGGACCGCTCGCACCCCCACAGCCTCCCGACTCCCCCATCATGTAGAAGCTCCTACCGGTGTCCTGCTGCTTCCTCTTAGCGGTCCCAACTCCCCGACACGATCGGGGCAAGAGGGAGCTCAAGCCCTCTTGCCCCAGCCAACCGCGGCACCCCCGACACGATCGGGGCAAGAGGGAGCTCAAGCCCTCTTGCCCCCCCGACTCCCCGACACGATCGGGGCAAAAGGGAGCCCAAGCCCTCTTGCCCCGCCGACTCCCCAACTCCCCGACAATATCGGGCCAGGAGGGAGCCCAAGTCCTCCTGGCTCTTGCGAACCCCCCCCCCCCCCCGCTAGTTGTTCGGGCCAGGAGGGAGCCCAAACCCTCCTGGCCACGTCGACCCCCTACCCCCATCCCGCACTACATTACGGGCAGGAGGGATCCCAGGCCCTCCTGCCCTCAACGCAAACCCCCCTCCCCCCAACGACCGCCCCCCCCAAGAACCTCCGACCGCCCCCCCAGCCGACCCGCGCCCCCCACGACACCCCCACCCCCCTTCCCTGTACCTTTGTATAGCTGGCCGGACAGACGGGAGCCAAACCCGCCTGTCCGGCAGGCAGCCAACGACGGAATGAGGCCGGATTGGCCCATCCGTCCCAAAGCTCCGCCTACTGGTGGGGCCTAAGGCGCCTGGGCCAATCAGAATAGGCCCGGGAGCCTTAGGTCCCTCCTGGGGGCGGGGCCTTGGGCACATGGTCGGTTTGAGCCCATGTGCCTCAGGCCCCGCCCCCAGGTGGGACCTAAGGCTCCCGGGCCTATTCTGATTGGCCCAGGCGCCTTAGGCCCCACCAGTAGGTGGAGCTTTGGGACGGATGGGCCAATCCGCCCTCATTCCATCGTTGGCTGCCTGCCGGACAGGCGGGTTTGGCTCCCGTCTGTCCGGCCAACTATACAAAGGTACGGGGAAGGGGGGTGGGGGTGTCATGGGGGTCGGCCAGGGGGGTCGCGGGTCGGCTGGGGGGGCGGTCGAAGGTTCTTGGGGGGGGCGGGTGTTGGGGGAAGGGGGGGTTCGCGTCGAGGGCAGGAGGGCCTGGGATCCCTCCTGCCCGTAATGTAGTGCGGGGTGGGGGTAGGGGTGTCACCGTGGCCAGGAGGGTTTGGGCTCCCTCCTGGTCCGAACAACTAGCCGGGGGGGGGGGGGGGGTCGCCAGGGCCAGGAGGACTTGGGCTCCCTCCTGGCCCGATATTGTCGGGGAGTTGGGGAGTCGGTGGGGAAAGAGGGCTTGGGCTCCCTCTTGCCCCGATCGTGTCGGGGGTGCCGCGGTTGGCTGGGGCAAGAGGGCTTGAGCTTCCTCTTGCCCCGATCGTGTCGGGACCGCCAAGAGGAAGCAGCAGGACACCGATAGGAGCTTCTACATGATGGGGGGGGGGGGTCGGGAGGCTGTTGGGGTGCGAGCGGTCCTTCAGGGTGGGGGTGGGGGTGCGGGTGGGAGTGCGTGCGAGCGGTCCTTCGGGGTGGGGGTGCGGGTGCGTGCGAGCGGTCCTTCGGGGTGGGGGTGCGAGCGGTCCTGCGGGGGGGGGGGGTGTGAATCAGACGTGGGGGGGGGGAACTATGTAAAAAAAATTTTGTACAACGCGCTCACGCATATAACGCGCAAGGGTGTGCGCGGTACGTAAAAACCACGTATAACGCGCGCGTTATATGTGAGAAAATACGGTACTCTTACAGCTCAATTAAAAGAGGAAAGCAACTTAAACCACCTCAAAGCGCAACTCAAGACTCATCTATTTAAAGATGCCTTTAACATTTAATTTCATCCTTTAAATTCTCCTCAATCAATCTTTCAATAGAATCAAAATACAGTATCCCTCTTTCTCTTGTGTTCTCCTTAATTGTTTTCTATCCTATACAAATTGTATTTCTTCCCCAACCTCCTTTTGTCTCGTGTTAGTACAATCCAATTTATCAATAGTCATACCATTTGGCTTAGTTGTTTAAATGCTCCTGTTTAATTGTATTGTTATTGGTGGTTTAAAAAAAATTGTTCTCCCCCTATTTTTTAACTGTATCTCGCTTAGTAGTTGGATAAGCGACAATATCAAATTTTAATAACAACTTGAAAAAAACTTGAAACTTGTATTAAGGGGATGTTCATTTGGTCATCATGGTGATCTCAGACCAGATACCTTTGGCAAGTCACTTAACCCTCCATTGCCCCAGGTGCCACAGTTAATTTGTGAGCCTTCTGATACAGATAGGGAAAATATTTAGTAGTGCCTGATTACTCTTCAGTATATTACAAACTACTTTGGATGAATCTCTTCATGAAAAGACAGTTAATAAATCCAAATTAAAAAATAAATTCTTAGATGGATTTTTCAGCAAAAATATTACATAATTGGATAATAATTTTCTAATCTCCACTTCTGATACTGGAGAAAAAGTTTGCCAGTATCTATCTACTGGACATTCTGTTTGTAACGGATCATTATGTAATATAATGTGTTCAAATATTCCCTGAAAATTTTATGATACTAAACAAATCTGCCCTAATAGATTCTATTTTATTTCTGGGAAAAAAGTACTAGATATATTTCCTTAAGAATGATTAAGCCTTTGTCATCATATCATCTGGGGTTGTCAGAAAATTAGTTATATCAAATAACTTTAACAAATCAGGTTTGACATTCTCAATTTGTTTTGGATAATATCTACATTTTTCCTGTTTTAACTGGGACTCATATCTATTAATTATTTTTCTCCATTGCACTTTATTCTCAACGTTAAAACAGTTGTTCTGTTGAGTAATTCTAGACATTTCTTTAAAAGGTATCTGAATGTGGTTGGTCAGCACGGCGAGCTCCAAATCTTCAGAATCTTTATAGCATTTGCAGAAATATGCATCAGTGGCTAAAGCAAGACCAGAAAAACATTTGTATTGTGCACTGCCTTGTAAGTAGAAATTGTCTTGTGTATGTTGTAACTTGAAATTGAAAAAAAAAATCATGTGTGAATCAAAATAACACACCAGGAATATCTTGCTGTCTTAAGTTTAGCACTAGTAACAAAATACCACTCTATCGGACCATACTAGAGAGTTGCGCGGGGACAGAAATCCCACCCGTCCCCACCCGTCCCCGCCAAAGTCCCACCCGTCCCCACCCGTCCCCGTGAGGACTCCCACCCATCCCCACTTGTCCCCGCGAGGAATCCCTCCGTCCCCACCCGTCCCCGCGAGGAATCCACTCAGTCCCTGCCCGTCCCCGCGAGGAATCCCCTACGTCCCCGCCCGTCCCTATAAACTACAGAAATAGTTATTTCATTTAATTATGCTACTGAATTAAAGACTCTGGTAGAAACCCATTTAAAAATAAGCAAAAAGACTTTATTAATTTGGAAATATTAATTGGGAAGAATACATACTTTGTAAACGGGTTTCTACCAGAGCCTCTAATGTTTATAAATTTTTATCAACACAACTAATATACTACTTTATCCTTAAGCAAAAAAAAAAAAATAATAATAATTTTTTTCCTACCTTTATTGCCTGGTTTCTGCTTTCTTCATGTTCTCATTCAATTCCTTCCATCCACTGCCTCTCTTCTCTGTGTCTTCCATTTGCTCTGTTACTGTGCCTCTCCCTTTCTCCCCCCTCCCAAATTGGTCTGGCACCCATCTTTTTCCCTCCGCTCCCCCCATAGTCTGGCACCTCTGTCTTCTTCTCTGCCAGCGTCTTCTTCCCATTCCCTCTTCCCCATTTCCTTTCAGTGTCCTTCTCCCCCACCATCTTTCCCATGTCCTGTCAGGCAGCATCCTTCTCCCCTCTCTGCCTTCCCCATGTCCTTTCAGCGGCCTTCTCCCCCCTCTGTCTTCCCCATGTCCTTTCAGTGGCATTCTCCACCCCTTTGTCTTCCCCAGTGCTTTCAGGGTCCTTCCCCCCCCCCTTCCTCCCGTTTACCCCATGTCCTTTCAGCGTTCTTTTCCACCCCTTTGTCTTCCCCAGTACTTTCAGCGGCCTTCTCCCCCCTTAAGCGTCTTTTCTTCTCCACTCCACCTTTCCTCCCTCCCTGCCTCCACCTTTGTGGCGCTTTTGCACCCGACCGACAACAGAACAGGCCCGGTCGGACAAATCTCCCTGTCCTGTAGCCGCGAATCTAAATTACCTTCTTACAGCAGCTGGAGTAGTGAAGCTGCTGTAAGAGGTAATTTAGATTCGCGGCTACAGGGCAGGGAGATTTGTCGACCGGGCCTGTTGTCGGTCGATCGGGGGACCTGACCGGCTGTGCACATTCTCCGGGGCGGACCGCCCCCTCCCCCCTCTTTCGTACGCCATTGCCTTCTTCCTACCTGCCCTGCCGCACACAGCCGACCGGAAGTCTTCCTGATGTCAGCGCTGACGTCGGAGGAAGGGAGGGCTTTGCTTAAGCCCTCCCTCCGATGTCAGCGCTGACATCGGGAAGATTTCCGTTCGGATGTGTGCTGCGACAGGGCAGGTAAGGAGAAGGAGACTACCCTCGCGGCTCGACCAACCCCGCTGCGATCCAACCCCGCAGGAACCCCGCGACCCTCGGAGGCGTCCCCACGGGATCCCCGCGACCCTAGGGGGCGTCCCCACGGGATCCCCGTGACCCAAAGGGGGAACCCGCGGGATCCCCGCGGGTCCCGCGGGATTCCCGTCATCCCCGTTCCCGTGCAGCTCTCTAGACCATACACATCAGTGTTTTTCTCTTTTCTTTTTTCTCTTTCTTTTTTATATATATACAGGCATCCTATACGGCCTCAGAAATGGAGCCTACGCATAGCAACACAGTCATAAACTGGAAAAATCTGCGTAGTACAGATGCTCCTGCTCCAATCATTGGCCTTTAGATCTAAATTTTTTAAGGTATTCTTTTTTTCGTTGCTAATGTTTAGTAAACCCCACACCATTCAATGCTGAAAATATACTTCTAGATATAAGTGCTCTATATCAAATACTGTGTGCAGTGTCCTGATTTGAAAAACTTGACCAAAACTTATCTCATTAGTTGAGTATTTTTTCACTGTCGAAGTCTTAGCAGTAAAATTTCAAAACATGTCTGTTCGCCAACGCGGCCAGCGTTTCGCGGGAATAACGTACATCCGCTGCGTCAGGGCCACTGGAACATTCACACACACATCATTAGCTTAAAAGCCTTGACTGAGTACACTAATGATGTGTGTGTGAATGTTCCGGTGGCCCTGACGCAGCGGATGTACGTTATTCCCTCGAAACGCTGGCCGCGTTGGCGAACGGACATGTTTTGAAATTTTACTGCTAAGACTTCGACAGTGAAAAAATACTCAACTAATGAGATAAGTTTTGGTCAAGTTTTTCAAATCAGGACACTGCACACAGTATTTGATATAGAGCACTTATATCTAGAAGTATATTTTCAGCATTGAATGGTGTGGGGTTTACTAAACATTAGCAACGAAAAAAAGAATACCTTAAAAAATTTAGATCTAAAGGCCAATGATTGGAGCAGGAGCATCTGTACTACGCAGATTTTTCCAGTTTATGACTGTGTTGCTATGCGTAGGCTCCATTTCTGAGGCCGTATAGGATGCCTGTATATATATAAAAAAGAAAGATAAAAAAGAAAAGAGAAAAACACTGATGTGTATGGTCCGATAGAGTGGTATTTTGTTACTAGTGCTGTATTTTATATAATATACCACAGGGTTGTATTGTTTTAGGTTTAATATTTGTCTTAAGTTTAGGCCATGTACATTGTTGTTATATTGTGAAAAAGTTTATTCTGACATATTTTTACATATTTCCTCAAGAGGGAGTAGTATGAACATACAGAAGCAAAGCTTGAAATTAAAACCATATGTCAAGTAGTTCACAGCACCATTATAGAACAATTGGGCTGTCCCATATGAAGAATTTCTAAGCATTACAAGCTAAATAGAATTTTCCTTGTCATGTTCACCAGATGAGTCCAAGAAATTGTGGGTTTTGTATTCATCTGCCAGCAGATAAAGATAGGCACAGCACAATTATGTACTCTCTTAATAGAACCCTGTGTAGCTCAGGCAATTCTGTATTCCAGTGCAAAAGAGACATGAATCTTGACAAGTGGGTTTTTCCTCCTTCAACCGAGAGAATTGCTGAAGGCATCTTCTATATTTTTCAACTCCATCCCCTTGTGCCAATGGGCAGTGCCTCTGCTCCTCAGTTTTTCCTTCAGCAAGCAAGTTGATATGGTGTATCTTCATTTGCTCTGCATACAATTTTTTTTTTTTAAATCAGACTTTTGATGCTTTTCTTGTGCTACAGAGGTTCCAAGAGATCCTGAGACAGCTCTGCCTAGGAGAAGATAGAAATATAAATAGGAATAAGGAAAAATGCTTGAGTACCTGAATGTAAGCCACTTAGACCTATAAGTGGTATATAAATACTTAAATTAATAAATGATGACAGATAAAGGCCAAATGGCCCATTCACTCTGCACATCCGCAGTAACCATTATCTCTTCCTCTCTCTAAGAGATACCACGTGCCTATCCAAATGCTTCCTAGAATTCATACACAGTCTCTGTCTACCACATCTTCCGGGAAACTGTTCCACGCATCTACCACCCTTTCTGTAAAAAAAAATATTTCCTTAGGTTACTCCTGAGCCTATCACCTCTTACCTTCATCCTATGCCCTCTCATTTCAGAGCTTCCTTTCAAATGAAAGAGACTTGACTCCTGCATATTTGTACCATGTAGATATTAAAACTCTATCTCTATCATATCTCCCCTCTCCCGCCTTTCTTTCAAAGTATACATATTGTGATCTTTAAGTCTGTCCCTATATGCCTTATGACGAAGAGCACACACCATTTTAATAGCCTTCTTCTTGACAAACTCCATCCTTTTTATATCTTTTTGAAGGTGCAATCTCCAGAATTACACACAATATTCTTAATGAGACCTCAATACTTCCTTTTTCCTACTGGCCATAAGACTCCCTATGTACCCTAGCATCCTTCTATCCTTCGCCGTCACCTTTTCAACCTGTTTAGCCACCTTACGATCATCTCATTACAATCACACCGAAGTCCTGCTCAGTCACAAGTCAAAACTGCACGAGACAATTGCGCGTGGACAATGCTGGACAGACAATCGTGCGCAGGATGTTAATGCGCTGGATTAAAACACTTTTAAAGCGCTCTGAGGGTGTGTATGTGTGTGGGGGGAACCCCCCCTCTTTACTTAGAAGTGTTGGCGCTCCTGTTGGGGGTGGGTGGGGGAAACCTCCCATTACAGAGGAAACTGTTATTTTTCCCTAAAAAATAGGGAAAAAGCGCTGTTTCCTCTATAATGGGGGATTCCCCCCAACACCCCTCCAATGAGAACGCCAACAGTTCTAAGTAAAGTAAGGAGGGTTCCCCACCCATAGCACTTTAAAATACTGTTTTAGTCCAGCGTGCTGACGTCCTGCGCACAGTAGTCTGCCCGGCATTGTCTCGCGTGGTTTAGTCTATGAACTGTCCCGCTCTTCTGTCGTGCACATAAGTTCTTCACCCCCTAGACTGTACTGTTCCCTCGGGTTTTTGCAGCCCAAATGCATGACCTTGCATTTCTTAGCATTAAATTTTAGCTGCCAAATTTCAGACCATTCTTCAAGCTTCACTAGGTCTTTTGGTATCATTTGCAAAGAGGCAAATCTTAACCGACAGCCCTTCAGCAATATCACTTATAAAAATGTTAAAAAGAACAGCCCCAAGAACAGAACCTTGAGGCGCACCACTGATAACATCCCTTTCCTCAGAGCGATCTCCATTGACCACTATCTTCTGTTGTCTTCCACTCAATGAGTTCCTGACCCAGTGTATCACTTTGGGGCCCATCCTGAGGGCACTCAGTTTATTTATTAGACTCCTGTGTGGAACTCTGTCAAAGATTTTGCAAAAATGTAAATACACCACATCTAGTACACTCCCTCTATCCAATTCTTTGGTCACCCAGTCAAATAAATTGATTAGATTTGTCTGACAAGATCCACCTCTAGTGAATCCATGTTGCCTGTGGTCCTGTAATCCACTGGATTTTAGAAACTTCACCATTCTCTGTTTTAAAAGTGTTTCCATTAATTTACTTACCACAGAGGTGAGACTTACCGGCCTTTAATTCCCTACTTCCTTACTTCAATTTTTGTCCTCTAGTACCTCTCCCAACTCTAGAGAAGCATTGAAAAGGTCAGTCAGTGGAGCCACCATGACTTCCCTAAGTTCCTTCAGTATCCTTCACTTTGCCTACCTTTAATTTAGCTAGCTCCTCACGAACACAACCCTCTGAAAATCGATCAGGGTCTACAATTTCTCCATCCCTATTCGCATTTGTCTTCTTCAGTCCCATTCCCAGCACTTCATCCATAAGCACAGAACAGAAATATTTGTTAAGCAAGTCAGCCTTTTCTTTATCAGCTTCTACATATTTCTCCCGTTCACCTTTGAGTCTCACAGTGCCACTTTTACACTTCTTCCTTTCACTGATATATCTAAAACATGTCTTGTCTCCCCGTTTTACTGTTAACTATTTTTTCTTCCATTTGCATCTTTGCTTTCCTGAATACTTGACAAATCTCACTTAACTTTTTCAGGTAATTTTGCCTGTTTTCCTCTTTCTGCAATCTTTTTTAGTTTATGAAAGCTAACCTCTTATTCCTTACCTTCTCAGCTACTTTTAAGAACCATATCGGCTTTCTTTTCATCTTACTTGTACTTACTTGCCTCACAGACAGATGATCCGGATGTTATTTCTCCGCAGTGCCCACCAAAAAGCCACAATGATGCCAACTCTTACAACAGTCCTCTGAAGATTGGAGGTTGGCTCTCAAATTTTCTTGAGGCTTGGTAACACATAACATCCAACTGCTGGGTCCTGGACATTATCATGGATTCGCTGGCAGGCCATCTAGAGAAAGCGACCAGAATCAGAGCAATGCTATACAGATTCCCAGCAATAGAACCAGTTGCTCCAGAACACTCGGGCTCTGGCAGAAACTCCATATACTTTGTTGTGCCATAGAAAGGCTCAGAGGAATGGAGACCCATTTTGGACCTCAAGCATGTCAACATTGCACTGAGAGTTACTCTGTTTCAGATATACTGTAAACAGTTTGCTCAGTTATTGCAGCGGTGCAGCCAGGAGAATTTATAGTCACCTTAGATTTGACAGAAGCTTACCTTTACATTCCCATCTTCCCGGAACACAGGAAATTCTTAAGATTCCCTGTGCTGAAAGATCACTATCAATTCTCAGCACTTCCTTTTGGGCTAGCAACAGCATCCCAAACATTCACCAAGATTATGGTGGTGGTGGCTGCTCATCTCTGCAGAACGGGCTGGCAGTTGCACCATATTTGGACAATTGGCTCATTAGAGCTCCGTACCACCCAGAGGGAGAAAAATCATTTCAGATGTCATTGTGATACTGCAGTCTGGAATGGATTCTGAACTTCCATAAGAGCCACCAAGTACCAACACAGTCCCTGGACTATCTGGAAGTTTTATTCACACTGAATGGCCAAGTCTTTCTTCCGGAAACACACAGAGGTTTTGTGTCTTTACTGCCTCGATAGCCAAACAAGTTCTTACTGCATAGCATTACCTCAGCCACAATAGAGGTAGTGCCCTAGGCGAGGGCATACTTGCAACCTTTTCAGGACACATTGCTCAGATTGCCTCAGATGGACTCCCTGCAAGTTTCGCTTTCCTGGACAGCGACAGCTCAGCACAGAATTAGCTGGTGGCTTCGTCCATGATGGCAGATAAAGGCCAAATTTATCCCAGGCTTTCTTGAAATCAGACACAGTCTATGTTTCCACCAGCTCTTCCGGGAGACTGTTCCACGCATCTACCACCCTTTCTGTAAAAAAGTATTTCCTTAGATACTTCCACTATCAAGAAGCTGGAAAAAAGGGGGTGGTCTAGCGATTATCTTAAAAGAATCCTTTGTTTACAACAAGATAGATTCCAAAACTTCAGAAAACCTAGAAATACTAACTTGCAAGATCACAAATGTCTAATTAGAAGAGTCACTAATTGCGACATTATTTTATATCCTTCCCAAAAATTGGCCAAACACTAGAGAAGAATTCTTCGAATTCCTTACTGTAAATACCCTAAAAGGATCGTACAACCTACTACTGGGCACCATAAACATAAACCTAGAGCAAAAGGGAAAACCAGAAGTGACCAAAATTGGCACCTTCTTAACATCACTCGATTTCTCAATGCCAGATACAGAGGTAACACACGAGAAGGGGCATAAACTATATATAGTTACCTTTTCTCAAAAGGAAACCCCCGACCCAAAGATTCAATACAATACAGGGGCCTGGGAAAAATGCATTTGGTCAGACCACTATATTGGCAAAAGAAGTCATCCCAACCTAAATTCAAAAGCGAAAACACAAAAACAATAACCAGTCGTGGCATTATAAAACCCAACTGAATTCTGGTCTCATTATGAACTATGACCCTCAACCGAGGAAATACAGGATTTCCCAACAAGATGGAGAAAGTTCAGTAAGGAAGTATTAGACCAATTAGCACCATACCAAACATACAAAAAGAAAGAAAGAGTATTAAATGAGTGGTTCGATTCAGAACTATTAGCCTGCAAACAGGAACTAAGAAAATCGGAGAGAATCTGGAAAAAATCAAACAAAGAAAAAGACAAGACAAACTGGAAACAAAAAATGAAAATATACAAAACTCTGATCAAAGAAAAACACACAAAACACTACGCACAGAAAATAGGTACATCAAAAATAAATAGCAAAGAACTGTTCAAACTAGTAAAAACGATAACACACACAACTCGAATTCTGAAAAAGGCTGAGAGCACTCCATCTGCTCAAACCCTAGCCAATTTCTTTAAAAATAAAATCACCAACCTAAGAGCAACAATACCTACACCCAAAACCAACACAGATTTCTACTTTGGACCCCACAATCAGAAATCCAGAGCAGACATTCTCTGGGACCACTTCAAGTTTCCAAACTAGCATCAGTTCCTAACTTTATTCAATAAATACACCAAGTCAAACTGCCTACTGGACAAATGTCCCTCTAAAATCATGAAAGTTGCTCCACCAGACTTTAAAAAGGAACTATTCACTTGGCTTACAACTACACTTACTAACGGAATATTGAACGAAGACATGGGACACATACTGATCACACCTATCCCCAAAGATCAGAAAAACTCAATAGTCCTGACATCTCCTTATTCACTAAGCTACAGGAAGGACTGGTCAACTTGGAACTAGTGAACTACCTAGACAAATTTAACATCCTTAGTGAACATCAATTGGGATTCAGAAAAAGATACAGCACAGAAACAGTTATAGCTTCCATCCTAAATCACCTCTATGATCTTTTCAGCAAGGGCAAAAGTGCACTGATTTTGCAACTAGATCTTAGTAGTGCGTTCAATCTAGTAGACCACAAAATTATGCTACTATGCCTAGACGCAATAGGGCTCTCGGGAAAGATAAGGAAATGGTTCCAGGAATTCCTAACAAATAGATCATACCGAGAAGCCAGCGATGAGAATTACTCTAATCCATGGAAAAACCCATCGGGGGTTCCCCAAGGCTCCCCACTATCACCCACACTATTCAACATTTACATCTCATCCTTAGGCCATCTATTGCAAAAGTGAAGCTTAAACTATTATATATGTGCAGATGATATATCCATCTTAATCCCCTTAAATGACATAGCAAACAGAACAATAGATAACCTTTCTTGCATAATGACCGAAATCGAAAAATGGACAACCGACTTCAAACTGAAACTAAACACAGAAAAGACAAAAGTCTTCTTGGCAAGCCCCAAGGACAAAATCACCAGAACATCGTTAAACAGCCACAAATATCAAATCTCCAAAACCATAAAAATACTGGGTATCATACTGGACACACATCTAACCATGGCAGACCAAACGAACTTAGTGGTGAAGAAATGCTTTTTGTACTCTCTGGAAACTAAGGACCATTAAAAAATACTTTGACGCTATGTCCTTTAGACTACTGGTACAGTCTCTAATCCTATCAATGCTAGACTACTGCAACATTGTTTATCTAGGTATCCCAAAAAAACAGTACAAAAACTAAGAATAGTGCAGAACACGGCAGTTCGCTTGATCTTCAGATTGAGGAAAAATGACCACATTAGCCTTTACTACAAAAAGTTGCATTGGTTGCCAATGGTGGCACGAATACCGTATTTTCTCGCATATAACACGCGCGTTATACGTGGTTTTTACGTACCGCGCATACCCTTGCATGTTATACGCGTGAGCGCGTTGTACAAAATTTTTTTTACATAGTTCCCTCCCCCCGATGTCCGATTCACCCCCCCGCAGGACCGCTCGCACCCCCACCCCGAAGGACCGCTCGCACCCGCACCCCCACCCCGAAGGACCACTCGCACGCACTCCCACCCGCACCCCCACCCTGAAGGACCGCTCGCATCCCCACAGCCTCCCGACCCCCCCCATCATGTAGAAGCTCCTACCGGTGTCCTGCTGCTTCCTCTTGGCAGTCCTGACACCCGACACGATCGGGGCAAGAGGGAGCTCAAGCCCTCTTGCCCCAGCCAACCGCAGCACCCCCGACACGATCGGGGCAAGAGGGAGCTCAAGCCCTCTTGCCCCCCCTGACTCCCCGACACGATCGGGGCAAAAGGGAGCCCAAGCCCTCTTGCCCCGCCGACTCCCCAACTCCCCGACAATATCGGGCCAGGGCCAAGAGGGCTTGAGCTCCCTCTTGCCCCGATCTTGTCGGGGAGTCGGGACCGCCAAGAGGAAGCAGCAGGACACCGGTAGGAGCTTCTACATAATGGGGGGGGTCGGGAGGCTGTGGGGGTGCGAGCGGTCCTTCAGGGTGGGGGTGCAGGTGGGAGTGTGTGCGAGCGGTCCTTCGGGGTGGGGGTGCGGGTGCGTGCGAGCGGTCCTTCAGGGTGGGGGTGCGAGTGGTCCTGCGGGGGGGGGGGGGTGAATCGGACGTCGGGGCAGGACTTCAAGGGGGAGAGGAGAGTCGGTGCGGGCGAAAGGAGAGTCGGGGTGGCCAGAGGAGAGTTGAGTCGGGCGGCGACGGGAGAGTCGGGCAGCATGCGCGGTATACGGGTGTGCGCGGTATATAAAAATTTCTGTACATAAATTTGTGTTTTTCGTGCGCTATACCCGTGTGCGCGTTTTACACGGGTGCGCGTTATCTACGTGAAAATATGGTACTGTTAAATTTGCCTGTATTTGTTTCAAGCAGGTCTGGGGACTAGTGCCTTCCTACCTTCTACCACACTTCATATTACACAACCCCACATGACTAACCAGAAACCGAAACATCTTTACATACCCAAAGATCACAGGCTGCAATTACAAATCCTTTCTGGACAGGACCTTCAAGTTCCAAGCAAGCAGACAGCAGTCCTGGTTGGGAAACTACATCAATAGAGCCAGGCTGACCTATGGCGCATTCCGAAAATCAATTAAAACCTTTCTGTTTGACAAATTCATCTCCTAAACAGAAGCCTCTCCACTGACAATGATATATTTTCCCTCTACCAACCTCGAAGTAATTTGCTGTCCTTACCTATTTCTTATGTAACCCTCACTTCTGGCATCCTGTAACTCACTGGATTGTCCAGCCTTCTTCGAATGTGAACTGCCTAGAAGTCTTTCGACTATGATGGTATAGAAGAATAAAGTTATTATTATTACTCCTGAGCCTATTACCTCATAACTTCATCCTATTCCCTCTCAATCCAGAGCTTCCTTTCAAATGAAAGAGACTCAACTCATGCACATTTACATCACGTAGGTATTTAAACATCTCTATCGTATCTCTCCTCTCCTACCTTTCCTCCAAAGTATACAGATTGAGATCTTTAAGTCTGCCTCATACGCCTTATGATGAAGATCACACACATTTTAGTAGCCTTCCTGTAGATCGACTCCATCCTTTTTTATATATTTTTGAAGGTGCGGCCTCCAGAATGGTACACAATATTCTAAATGAGGTCTCACCAGAGTCTTATATAGGGGCATCAATACATCCTTTTTTCTATTGGCCATACATCTCCCTTTGCATCTAGCATCCTTCTAGCTTTCAACGTCACCTTTTCAATCTGTTTGGCCACCTTAAGATCATCACATCCAACACACCCAAGTCCCGCTCTTCTGCTGTGCACTTAAGTTCTTCTCCCCATAAACTTTACTATTCTTTTGAGTTTTTGCAGACCAAATGCATGACCTGCATCACAGCCCACAAAGTCTGAGCTATGGCAGCTTCATTTGCTTTCCTATTCTCAACTCCTATTGATGAAATCTGTACAGCTTGCTACTTGGTCCTCAGTTCATACATTGACGTCTCACTTCTGTCTGGAATTAATTCTAGACGGGAGGTCACTTCAACCAAGCAGTCTTGTAAAATGTATTTTCTTAATGGCCAGCACTTCCTCCTTTCTATTCTAGTAAGCTAGTAGGGAGTCCCATATGTGAAACTATGCTGCCTGCTTGTCCTGGGATAAAGCACAGTTACTTACTGTAACAGGTGTTATCCAGGGACAGTAGCAGATATTCTCACAACTCATCCACCTCCCCTGGTTGGCTTCTTAGCTAGCTTACTGAACTGAGGAGCCACAAGCCTACATTGGGCAATAAGGCATTCATGCGTGCGCGGTGCAGGAGGTTCGCAAACTGAAGTTCTTAAAGTGGCGATGCACTTTTAAAGCTGTCTGTACTGGGGCTCCCACATGTGAGAATATCTGCCTGCTGTCCCTGGATAACACCTGTTATGGTAAATAAACTGCTTTCCCTCCCATTCTGAGGTCTGCAAGTTTCTGGACTTATCTGGTGAACATGACAAGGAAGGAAAAAATAGATCTTATCTGAAGATTATTTTCTTTCTTTTAGTCACATCAGTCGAGTCCAACTACCTATCCTTATGTGTTTCTCCATATATTTAATGCAGTTATTAATCTGCTAATTTCATATTTCTCTTGTTGAGCAAATTTTTTCACATTATTTTAGAATTAGCTCAGCAAACTGTTTTCTGCTGCTTTATCATCTAATACTGAATTGTCTGAGCTGCACAGGGTTCTAGGCACAAAACAATTCTGTATTTTTCCCTACCTGCTGGTTGATTGACGCAAAGCTCACAAGTCAGTGGATTCATCTGGTGCAATTAAAAGAAAATTACCAAATTTTTCGCTCCATAAGATGCACTTTTCCCACCCAAAAAAGTGGGTGGAAAAAAAGGTGCGTCCTATAGAGTGAATAGCCAAACCATCACCCCCCGGTCACCTTATTTTAATTTTGGTGCCCTCCCTCGCTGGATGCGGCTGCCTCTCCAGCGGCAGAGTGGTGCGCAAGGCTGCCTGCCTGCCTGGTCAGCTGAGGCGACTGCCTCCTCTTCCCTTCTGTAGCTGCAGAGTGGCACACAAGGCTAACTGTCTAGTCCTGCGCCACTTCTGTTCTCGCGGGAAGTGGCACGGGACCAGGCAGGCGGCCTTTTGTGCCACGTTTCCGCTACAGAAGAGAAGAGGAGGCAGCCGCGTCAGGTGATCAGGCAGGTAGCCTTTCGTGCCACTATGTCGCTGGAGAGGCAGCTGGAGACAGCGAGTCCTGCTTCCCACACACTCCTCGTGGGCTGGGCGCGAGCAGCAGCCATCAGATCCGGAAGGCGATGGGAGTCCCAGCATGGCGGTGCAGCCCTGAAGAGAGCGAGCGGTTGCGGCAATAATAGCAGCGGCAGCTGGTTCCGGCCTCCTGCTCTCCTCCCTCCTTTCCCCCATGGCAGCGCTGGGCGGCACAACCGGGCCTCAATTGCCTCCACCGCCGTTCCTCTGACTCCCTTCGTGTTTGGGCGGGACATGGAGGAAGTAAAAGCACGGGGAGAGATTGGAGGGGGTCCGGGGGGGGTGGCTGCCTTATTTGCCTGTCTGTCTCGGGGTGCGGATGAGAGGAGTACAGGAGGAAGGAAATGACAATCCAGCATAAGAACCAGGGCAATCAGGGGAGGGAAAGAGACAGAGCAAAGAATTGCTGAAGGAGGAGGGAACATAGGGACAGGGACAAGGAATAATGCTGGAAAGGGGAGGAATAAAGATATAGAGATGTGATACTTAATGGAAAGGGAGGAAATGGATAGTGAAGAAGAGAAAGCACAGTTATTTACCGTAACAGGTGTTATCCAGGGACAGCAGGCAGATATTCTCACATGTAGGTGACATCATCTACGGAGCCCCGACACGGACAGCTTTTCAAGCAAACTTGATTGAAGATTCAAGTTTACTGTGCTGCACCACGCATGTGTACCTTCCTGCTCCACTAGAGGGCGCATCCCCTCCTCGTGGTCTCCAGTTCAGATAACCAGCCAAGAAGCCAACCTCGGGGAGGTGAGAGGGTTGCGAGAATATCTGCCTTCTGTCCCTGGATAACACCTGTTACGGTAAGTAACTGTGCTTTATCCCAGGACAAGCAGGCAGCATATTCTCACATGTGGGTGACCTCCAAAAAAGGGACGGAGGGAAGTTGGCAATTCAAGAAAACAGATTACGCAAAACCGACTGGCCAAACCGGCCGTCGCTCCTGGACAAAGTATCCAGGCAGTAGTGTGAGGTGAAAGTATGAACCGAAGACCAAGTGGCAGCCTTGCAGATCTCCTCGATAGGCGTGGACCTGAGGAAAGAGACAGAAGCCGCCATCGCTCGGTCCTTATGACCTGTAACCCGACCATGCAGCACGAGACCAGCCTGAGCATAGCAGAAGGAAATACAAGCCGCCAACCAGTTGGACAAGGTACGCTTGGAAACAGGACATCCCAACCGATTAGGATCAAAGGACAAAAACAATTGAGGAACCTTCCGATGAGACTGAGTGCGTTGAAGATAAAAAGCCAACGCCCTCTTACAGTCAAGAGTGTGAAGCGCCACTTCTCCAGGATGAGAATGGGGCTTGGGAAAAAAGACCGGAAGAACAATGGACTGATTGAGATGGAAATCAGACACCACCTTAGGCAAAAACTTGGATGAGTGCGGAGAACCACCTTGTCATGATGGAATACAGTAAAAGGCAGTTCCGCCACCAGAGCCTGAAGCTCACTAACCCTGCGAGCAGAAGTGAGTTCAATTAGGAAGATCACCTTCCAAGTGAGGAATTTCAGATGAGATTTATCTAGAGGCTCAAACGGAGGTTTCATAAGTTGAGCAAGAACCACATTGAGATCCCAAACCACAGGGGGAGGCTTGAGAGGAGGATGGACATTCAAGAGCCCCCTCATGAAGCGAGAAACCAAAGGGTGGATAGAAAGACTTCCCATCAAGCTGCTGATGGAAGGCAGCAATCGCACTAATAGAACCCGAATAGAATTTGTCTTAAGGCCGGACTGAGACAAATGAAGCAAATACTCCAGAACCGAGGACACAGGAGCTGACAAGGGTTCCAGATGATGCAAAGAACACCACGAAGAGAATCTAGTCCACTTCTGGGAATAGCAGAGCCTAGTCGAAATCTTTCGAGAGGCCTCCAAAACCTCCCTGACCGACAGGGAGAACTGAAGAGAAGTCACGTGGAAAGGAACCAAGCCGTCAGATGTAGAGACTGCAGATTGGGATGTAACAGCGAACCCCGACTCTGAGACAGCAGAGAGGGAAAAACAGGCAGAAGAAGAGGCTCCCTGACATTGAGTTGAAGAAGCAGGGAGAACCATGGCTGCCGAGGCCACCGAGGAGCAACCAGGATCAGAGTGGCATGCGTAGTTTTGAGATGCACTAGCATCCGCAAGATCAGAGGAAAAGGCGGAAACGCGTAAAGGAACTTCCCCTCCCAAGTGAGGAGGAAGTCCCAAAGACAAAGAGCCTCTCGGCACAGAGACCGTGCCCCCCTGTTTGTTGACGTAATACATCGCCACCTGATTGCCGTACGGACCAGGACCACTCGGTCCTGAAGCAGATGGCGGAAAGCCACAGCGGCCAAATAAATGGCCCGAAGCTCCAACAGGTTGATGTGACATCGATGGTCTTCCGTCGACCACAGACCCTGGGTCCGCAGACCGTCGAGATGCGCCCCCCAAGCATACTCTGAAGAGGCTGTGGTGAGGACCTTGTGGTGCGGAGGGGCAAGAAAGAGCAAACCCCTGGAAAGATTGGAAGAGTTGGTCCACCAGTGGAGCGAGCGTCTCAAAATCACCGCAACGAGACTGGAAGCCGGGTCCCGGTCCTGACGCCACTGAGAGGCCAACGTCCACTGAGGGATTCGAAGGTGTAACCGGGCAAACGGTGTGACATGGACGGTGGAGGCCATGTGGCCCAAGAGGATCATCATGCGCCTCGCCGAAACTGAGGTCAGCAGAGAAACCTGCTCGCTCATACGGACAAGCGCTGCCAGCCGAGGAGGAGGGAGAAACGAACGAAGACGAACTGTGTCCAGCACGGCCCCGATGAATTGTAGGGATTGCGAGGGGCACAACTGGGACTTTGGGAAGTTTATCTCAAACCCCAGGCTCTGAAGAAATGTAATAGTCTGTTGGGTCGCTGAGATAACCCCCTCCCTCGACGGGGCTTTGATCAACCAGTCGTCCAGGTAGGGGAACACATGAAGGCCCCGGGACCGTAGGGCCGCCGCCACAAAAAGACACTTCGTGAAAACCCTTGAGGACGAAGCCAGTCCAAATGGAAGGACCCTGTACTGGAGATGCAGGTCCCACACCTGAAACTGAAGGAACCGGCGACAAGCAGGATGCACCAGAACATGTGTGTAGGCCCCTTTCAGATCGAGGGAGCAGAGCCAATCCCCCTCGTCCAGCAAGGGATAAAGAACCGGAAGGGAGAGCATCCGGAACTTCTCCCGAACTAGGAACTTGTTGAGGCGTCGCAAGTCCAAGATCGGATGCAGGTCCCCGGTCTTCTTCGGAACTAAGAAGTAGCGGGAGTAAAACCCCCGTCCCTGTTGACAAGGGGGAACCTCTTCCATCGCCCGCAGGTGAAGAAGAGCCCGAGCCTCCAAGAGAAGCAGGGGCAACTGCGCCCGATTGGAAGGACACGCGCTTGGCGGACTGTCGGGAGGCAAATCCCGGGAATTCAGGGAATATCTGGAGGCAATCACGCCTAGGACCCATGCATCCGAAGTGATGCGCTCCTAACAAGGGTAAAAGGCTCTGAGACGCCCCCTGATGGGAAGGGGGTCCAATACCAGCGCAGAGGGGGCCCACCCCCATCCGCTCAGACCGTCAAAAAGACGGGGAAGGCTTAGCCGCGGCCGGTGGCTGAGACTTCGGCAAAGCCCAGGAATGCGCCTATTGACACCTCGGTGGCAGGCGCGAGAATGCCGGGGTCGTCTTCTGGGGATACCGCCAGGGAGGGGCCCGATAGGGCCTCGAAGGAGTCAGCTTCACTTTGGGCCTCACCAGGGAAGCAAAAGATCTCTCATGCTCCGTAAGGCGCTTAGTAGCCGCCTTGATGGAATCATCGAACAGCTCGTTCCCAACACAGGGCATGTTGGCCAGGCGATCCTGGAGATTAGGATCCATGTCAACCAGCCGGAGCCACGCCAGCCGGCGCATGGCTACCGCAAAGGCGGAGACCCAACATGAGAGCTCAAATGCGTCAAACGCTGCGTGAAACAGGTGCAGACGCAGCTGGGACAGAGCTTCGACCAGCTGCCCAAACGCAGCCTGGCAGGAGGCCGGCAAGTCGGCCTGGAAGGCAGACAGAGAGCGAACCAGATACTTTAGGTAGGATGTAAAAGTGAACGAATAGTTCAGCACCCGATTTGCCATCATAGAATTTTGGTAGTCTCCTTCCAAATTTATCCAAAGTCCGCCCCTCCCTCCCCGGCGGAACAGCCACCGAAACGCGGGACGGGTGAGACTTCTTAAGCGAGGACTCAACTGCGCTCGCTCGAACCCCGGGCAAGGAACCATCCTATACTTGGAATCCATTTTTGAGGGAACCGCAGTGACGCATAAGGGGTCTCTAAGTTGCAGATAAAGGCTTGCTGGAGCACCGGAAGCCTAAGAGACTCACGAGGCGGAGACAGCATGTCCAACTCCTCCAGGTATTCTTTCGTGTATCTGTAATCCACCTGGAGGTCAAGGTGGAGAGCCCGCCCCTTGTCTTGCACAAACCTCGTGAAAGAGGACGGACGAGCGGCTCCCCGGGGGGGGGGTGGCTGAACGGGACCTTCCCACAACTGAAAATGAAGGGGAAGCCTCCCGAGAATAACGAGGTTCCCTCGCCACACCCCTACGCTCCAAACCCCAGGATACCGCACTCAAAGAGCGTGCCGTGGTCGAGGATCGATGGCGCCTCGAGGAACCCTGCGGGGACGACCCCAGGGTCCGAGGCACCGAAACCCTACGACGGCTCGGGGACCGGCCCTTGTCCGGAGCCCCGGACCGAGGAGGAGTCGGCAATAACCTGGGATTGGAGAGAGACAACTCCGACACCTGTAGAGGCCCTGCGGTGCGTGCCGTCGGAGAACAGCCTCGTCTCGGAGGAGAATCCCGGGCGCACTTAGCCGGCTGCCAGAACTAGGCCGAAGCAGGCTTCAACAGGCGCTGCACCTACCGGCGCCCCGAGGGCGAGGAACGCCTCGAGGCCCGGGGTGAGGAATCAGACGAGGAAGAGAGATGCCTGGAACGGCGCACCTTACCCCGAGGCGCCTCGACGCGAGGCTCAGGCTGGTCCGGCTCAAGCGAGGTCAAGGCCGGGTGCAGATAGGCCAAGGCGGAGGAAAGCTCCGAGGAAATCATTGCCCGGAGCATGTCCTGAAAAAAGGGCACCGACAGCATCGAGGGCATGTTGGACGCCGCAGTGCACTCCACCGAGGGTGACCTCGATACTGAGTATTCCCGCGTGGTGGAGGCACGCCCCGAAGGCTTGGAGGGCTTAGCCGGGGCCATGGGCAAGGCACTCCCACCATGCCCGGCTGGGGTCCCCGAGGATGGCTTCTTCGCTGGTGTTGAACCTGAGGAAGGAAGAGGGGACTTACCCGAGCCGAGGGCTTCAAGGTCGAGGTCTTCGAGGCCAAGGGCAGCCGAGGCGGGGCCGAGGTCATCGAGGTCAAGGTCGACGTCGAGGCCAAGACCGAGGGCTGCTCCACTGCAAACAGGTCCGCCATACGGGCCCGACGGCGGCGCAGAACACGATGTTGAAAAGTAGCGCACCGGGGGCAGGAATCAGTGGGATGATCAGCCCCCAGGCACAAAATGCACCACGGATGGGGATTGGTGATCAACAGCAGCCGATCACACCTGGTGCACTTTTTAAACCCAGACAAGGGCCGTGACATAAAGGGAAGAAAAGGCCGCGGCCAACGAGGCCACGCAGCCACGACAACCCGGGGAGCTGAAAAACGTGCGAAACTTTGCAGCAAAAGCAGGAACAAGATGAAATACACGCGCACAGCGACTCACTGCAAAAAACAATAAAGCTGCGGTGCTAGAAGGCACTTTCGGGCGGAGAGACCAAAAACAGGACTTTCTGGCTCCGCGGAAACGAAAGAACTGGAGACCACGAGGAGGGGATGCGCCCTCTAGTGGAGCAGGAAGGCACACATGCGTGGTGCAGCACAGCAAACTTGAATCTTCAATGAAGTTTGCTTGAAAAGCTGTCCGCGTCGGGGCTCCATAGATGACGTCACCCACATGTGAGAATATGCTGCCTGCTTGTCCTGGGATAAGAAAGATTATGCACTTTGGGAGGTCCTGCCTGCCTGCTTGCTTGCTTGCCTCAGGGGGGAGGGCCCTGCCTGTCACTAGGCCTGCCTACCCTGTGCCCTGTCCCTGCCTACCACTAGACCACCAGAAGGGGGATAGGTTACAGAGCCTGGCAGGGAGAATTTGGTTCAGAATGTTTTTTTTTTCTTGTTTTCCTCTTCTAAATGTAGGGTGCATCTTATGGTCAGGTGCGTCTTATGGAGTGAAAAATACGGTAGTAAGTAAGAGCTGTTTTTTCTTTTGCTATGAACTAAGGATCGCGGTATGAGTTTAAAATGGTCTAATCTTGATGGTATTTTTATTAGATAAAATACAGCAAATATAAATGTTTTTTTTCTATTTTCCTCAAAATAAACTAACTCTGAAAATACCATATTTACTCAAATATAAACCTTTCCAAATATAAATCAAGAACATTTTTACCCTTTTTTTTTGTAGATCTAGTGGTGTGTTGGGGAGGAAACAATCCTTTCTCGCTTCTGCTTATGCTGTTTCTGTGGTAAAAATGGCTTCTGCGAATTGCAGCGGCAGTCTCATTCGTGAATGCACTGCTGTTACATCATTGGGTTGCTTTTAAAGGAGCTCTTTATGCATTCTTTTATATTTGAATGAAATTATTTTGATCTGGACTCCTGATGAAGGCTTGTTAGCTGAAACACAGTTTGTGTTGAGACCTAGGGCAGTACCTGTGGATCTGGGAGAGGGGATGGAGGAGCTAAAAGGAGTCGTGCCTGTTTGAAGGGAGGGAGGCAGTGAGAATTCTGTCAGTTTGGGCTAGTGTCTCTTTTTGGGCTAGCATCTCTGTTTATATTTAAGATTGGTCCAGAAATCTTGGTTTATATTTGAGTATAGTAGTACTCGGAATTTTAGTGTAGTTGAGAAAAAGTGGATTGTACACTGTTCAAATCTTAGATCAATGAGAATTCTAAAGTATGTTGGTGTCTGTCTTAATCATAACACTTTATAACAAACTAAAGCTTTATAACATAACATAACTTTATTTTTCTATACCGCCTCAATCAAAAGAATTCTAGGCGGTTTACATAAAAGAGAAAAACTGGACAGTCAGCGAAATACAAAATATGGTAAAAATACAGCATATTAACTAAAAAGAGAATAAAAAGATTTGTTAATACAGTAAAATTATTATGTTAAGAATAAAACCTCAAATTAAGAAAAAATTTATCAAAGTAGTACTGTCTTAATTTGTCTTTGTCTCTTGAATGCTTTCTAGCTGTATTTGTCATAGCATAAAATTTCTGTAATAATTTCTTGATATTATAAGTAAATTTTTTTTAAATCTGTGTGTATGTGGGAGAGAGCAGAAATTTTGTTCAGATGAAAATATACTGTTTTCATAGCATCCCTCGAAACAGGCACATATGGTTTATGCACTCCTACCAGCAGATGGAGACTGAAAACTTGAATTTCAAGTAAGCCTTTAAGTGGGCTGTGTAGTCCCCTGAAAATTGGTCTCTTCTCAGTCTCAGCAAATGGTAGCAGTGGTAAGACTCAGCAGTCCTGGTAGTTGTGGGCCATGGGGGAATTGGTAGGATTGATTTCTTTATTTTTTTCTTTGGGGCTAGATAATGATTTTATTAGCTATTACAGTTTCTTGTGTGGGGCACAACCAAGAAAAATAGAGAACCCTCTGCATTAATGTTTTTGCTGCCTGATGGATTGAGGCCCATAGGGGTCTCTTATGCTCTGGGGGTATCACACTCAGATGGTTGTCTCCATCTCCACTTCCAGATCCCTTGGGGTACCTTGAGGCTGTGTGCCTTGGCTGACCTTCTCTCCTGATTGGCAGACGGGCAGCTTTAAGAGCTTGAGGGATCTGCTTTAAAATAAGATTTTTTTTTTAAGGGTGCTCTTACAACCTGCTCCTCATAGCACTGGTGGTGTATCTTTCCTGCTGCCTTAGAGACTTTTGCTCTTTGACAGGTTTTGTTGGGGATTCCCATGAGAGGTACTAGGGAAATGAGCTTTCAGCATCTCAAGTGCTGCATTGTGTGTCAATGTTGGGACCTCAATTTGGCGGGGCACAGTCTACACCAAGTACCTTGGGCAGGGACTCGGTGGAGGTACATCCAGAGGGGGAGCAGTTAATAGTGACAGCTCTGGTTTAAGTTGGAACTACCACCATTTTAAATGCCACGTCTGGTCCTGATCAATCACCATGGTTGGAGCCAGTGCTTTTTCTATGTCTCCCCACAGTACTCAAGGGTTGCCAGGTAGTTTAGGAGTGGATTTTTCTGACAGTTTTTGTCCTGTCAATATACAAGGACCTGTTTGTGGAAGGCAGGTTGTTGGGAAAGGCTGTGGTTCAGTCAGTGTTATTAGTAGTAATTTTTGTTATTTTTACTGTATGATTCAATAAGAGATTGCTATGTAAATTGTATTATCCCAGGACAAGCAGGCAGCATATTCTCAACATATGGATGACATCATCCACGAATCCCCGATGTGGACAGCTTCACAAGCAGACTTGCTTGAAGAACTTTTAAAAAGTTTGCAACTGCCACACTGCACATGCGCGAGTGCCTTCCTGCCCAAGGTGCGCGTCTCTTCAGCTCTAAATTTTCTGCGAAGCCGAGAAGCCCTTGTTTCAGGCTCTGTGCGAGTTAGTTCTAAACTCGTGCCTTCTCTCACCGCGGCTCATTTATTTTCTTTACAGGGTCACTGTGTTTATTTGCGCGTTTCATTTTAATTTTTTTTAAAATAAATTTTGTTTGTTTTTTTGCTCGTGTCATGGCGGGGTCTACTCCGTGGCCTCAGTCTGTGGGCTTCGATTTTGCCGCAGCCAAATTTCATTCCATGTCCCGGCCAGTCACAGGGTTCAAGAAGTGTAGCCGGTGTCAACGCGCGATCTCCATCACTGACCCACACAAGTGGTGTGTACGGTGTTTAGGACCTGATCATCGTCTGGAGTCGTGCGACTGCTGTGCTACACTTAAAAATCGAGCCCTTAAACATCGTTGAGTCCAGATTGAAAAAATATTTGTGGGAATGGATCGACCTTTACTTAAGGCCTTGACCCCGACTCCGACCTCGACTCCAGCAAAGTCTTCTACGGAGCAAAAACCTTTAACTTCGACCTTGACCTCGCTCAAACCTTCGAAGGGGAAGTCTTCGTCTTCAGGGAAATCAGCTAAATCTTCTCCTGAGGTGCCGTTATCCTCACTGTCTCCCTCAGGTAAGATAACTAAGCCAACCCTAACAGACATGCCACCCTTAGAACCGGTGGGTCCAAGGCTACCCAGGAAACGTGTCTCAAAATCGAGGCAACACTCATCCTCGAGGTCGTTTTCCTCAGAGTCCATTGCCACATCCAATTGCCTCGGTGCCGGCTTTGCAGAATATGTTGGAAACTATTCTGCATCAGGAGTTTGGTAACATGCTTGCCAAATTAACTCCTGCCTCAACTCTGCTTCCTGCAGTCCAGCCTGAGCACTCAGCAGTATTACAAGGAGTCGAGTTCTTGAGAGTGCCTCGGGCTCCATTTACACTATGCAAGGAGTTGAGTCCTTGGGAGTGCCTCAAAATACCTCTACACAAGGAGCTGAGTCCTTTTCAGTATCTTGACATCGTTCTCTGACTTCCAGTCCTACCTCTTCACATAAGGCGTTGCCCTTTTCGAGGCACAGGACGAGGACTCCTCGACATTCATCTTCGAAGCTGGATCCGATTCAATAATGGGACCCGTGATTCAAGGCATAGTTCTCCACATCATTTGTCGAGGCATTCATCAAGGCCCAGGTCTTTTTCTTGAGACAGGTCTCATTTATCGAGGCATTGAGACTCTTTGAGACCACCAACTCCTTTGTCAAGGAGATCTGTTGTAGAGCCTCACCATTCTCGTCAGTCGAGTTCTTCTCCTGCAAGGTTCTCTTCACATTCCAGAAGTGGGTCATCTTTGCCTATGGACACAGATCTCGGGTATCAATACTCCAGAGAGGCTTCACCTTCATTCTCTGCTATGGGAGGTACCTTGAGGGGTTCCCATTCACTTTCTCCTCAATGGGGTCATACCTCTTCATATCTAGTGTCCTTTACCAAGTTTTTATGCCAAATGAGTAAAGATTTTAACATCACTTTGGAAACTGACTCAAAATACTCTAAAGAGTATTTGGAAGAACTGGGTATGCCTCATCCTCCTAGGGAGTATCTCAAATTACCCATGAATGGCATTCTTTCTCAAACTTTCAAAATAAATCTTGATACACCATATTCAGTTCCTGCTGTGCCAGCAAAGTTGAAATCCCAATATAAGGTGGTTCATTGTAAGGGATTTGAGAAGTCTCAATTATCCCATCAGTTTCTTCTCATGGAGTCTTCTTTAAAAAGAACCAATCTTTCCATAGTTTATGCCACCGTCCCTCCTGGCCAAGAGGGCAGGACCATGGACAAATTTGGTCGTCGGCTGTATCAAAATTCAATGATGACAAATCAAATTTTGAACTATAACTTTGTCTTCACATCTTACCTGAAGCATTTGGTCAACACCATGCCTGATTTTTTTTTCAAATATCTTCCTCAACATCGATTTCCAGAATTTCAACACATGCATCACACTCTGGGTCAACTTCGCATGCATATGGTTCAAGCTGCATATGATGCATTTAAAATGTCCTCTAGAGTCACTGCGTTCTCAGTGGCGAAGCGCCAGTTGGCCTGGTTCTGCACCATAGATATGGACCCAAATCTACAAGATCGACTGGTAACATCCCATGCCAGGGCAATGAGTTGTTTGATGACTCTATACTTATCTGAGCATGAGAAGTCGTTTGCTTCCATAATAAAGCCAAAGCCTTCCACTGCTAAGGGTCATAGGCCTACTCCATCTTACCAGAGGCGTTTTCCTCAAAAGTCAGCACCTTATTCAAGACTGCCTCCTAAGAAACAACAACAATGGCAGCAAAAACCTCAGATGCCTGCTGCACCCAAAGCCTCTCAGTCCCTTCTAACATAGAACATAACCTCAATCGTTCTGCCTCTGTTCTCTCCTCTCTCCATTGGGGGTCGTCTCCATCATTTTTACCAACGATGGGAGCTCATTACATCCGACCTCTGGGTCCTCACTATCTTCAGGGATGGTTACTCTCTTCACTTCATCCAGGTTCCACCAGATCTTCCCCCAATCCATCGCAGACAACCTTTCTTCTTCAGGAAGCTCAAGCTCTGCTTCGTCTCCGTGCCATCATAGAAACATAGAAATAGACGGCAGATAAGGGCCACGGCCCATCCAGTCTGCCCACCTAATGACCCTCCCCTGTGAATAGATCCCACGTGTCGATCCCATTTGGCATTAAAATCAGGCACACTGCTGGTCTCAATCACCTGAAGTGGAAGGCTATACCAGCGATCAACCACCCTTTCAGTGAAAAAGAATTTCCTGGTGTCACCGCGCAGTTTCCCGCCCCTGATTTTCCATGGATGCCCCCTTGTTGCCGTGGGACCCTTGAAAATGAAGATATCTTCCTCCACCTCAATGCGGCCCGTGAGATACTTTAACGTCTCGATCATGTCTCCCCTCTCTCTGCGCTCCTCAAGCGAGTACAGCTGTAGTTTATCTAGCCGTTCTTCGTACGGGAGATCCTTAAGTCCCGAGACCATCCGGGTGGCCATTCTCTGGACCGACTCCAGTCTCAGCACATTCTTGCGATAATTTGGCCTCCAGAATTGCACACAGTATTCCAGGTGGGGCCTTACCATGGATCTGTACAGTGGCATAATGACCTCAGGCTTACGGCTGACGAAACCCCTGCGTATGCAACCTATGATTTGTCTTGCCTTGGATGAAGCTTGCTCTACTTGATTGGCAGCCTTCATGTCCTCACTGACAATCACCCCTAAGTCTCGTTCTGCTACCGTTCTTGTTAGGATCTCGCCATTAAGGGTATAAGTCTTGCATGGATTTTGGCTGCCCAGGTGCATAACTTTGCATTTTTTGGCATTAAAGCTGAGTTGCCAGGTCCTAGACCAGCGCTCCCCTGGAATAGCAGAGCAGGGGGTTTTACTCCCGTTACTTCCTTGTCCCGAAGAACTATCTTGGATCTCAGAGCTCTCAACAAATTTCTTGTCAGAAAATTTTTGGATGCTGACTCTAGCATCCTTGTATCCGCTTCTAGATCACAACGATTGGTTATGCTCTCTGGATTTCAAAGGCTCACACTCATAGTAACATAACATAGTAACATAGTAGATGACGGCAGATTAAAGACCCGAATGGTCCATCCAGTCTGCCCAACCTGATTCAATTTAAATTTTTTTATTAATTTTTCTTCTTAGCTATTTCTGGGCAAGAATCCAAAGCTTTACCCGGTACTGTGCTTGGGTTCCAACTGCCAAAATCTCTGTTAAGACTTACTTCAGCCCATCTACACTCTCCCAGCCATTGCAGCCCTCCCCTGCCCATCCTCCACCAAACGGCCATACACAGACACAGACCGTGCAAGTCTGCCCAGTAACTGGCCTAGTTCAATATTTAATATTATTTTCTGATTCTAAATCTTCTGTGTTCATCCCATGCTTCTTTGAACTCAGTCACAGTTTTACTCTCCACCACCTCTCTCGGGAGCGCATTCCAGGCATCCACTACCCTCTCCGTAAGGTAGAATTTTCTAACATTGCCCCTGAATCTACCACCCCTCAACCTCAAATTATGTCCTCTGGTTTTACCATTTTCCTTTCTCTGGAAAAGATTTTGTTCTACGTTAATACCCTTCAAGTATTTGAACGTCTGAATCATATCTCCCCTGTCTCTCCTTTCCTCTAGGGTATACATATTCAGGGCTTCCAGTTTCTCCTCATACGTCTTCTGGCGCAAGCCTCCTATCATTTTCGTCACCCTCCTCTGGACCGCCTCAAGTCTTCTTACTTCTTTCACCAGATACGGTCTCCAAAACTGAACACAATACTCCAAGTGGGGCCTCACCAATGACCTGTACAGGGGCATCAACACCTTCTTCCTTCTACTGACTACGCCTCTCTTTATACAGCCCAGCATCCTTCTGGCAGCAGCCACTGCCTTGTCACACTGTTTTTTCGCCTTTTGATCTTCGGACACTATCACCCCAAGGTCCCTCTCCCCGTCCTTGCATATCAGCTTCTCTCCTCCCAGCATATATGGTTCCTTCCTATTATTAATCCCCAAATGCATTACTCTGCATTTCTTTGCATTGAATTTTAGTTGCCAGGCATTAAACCATTCATAACTTTTGCAGATCCTTTTTCATATTTTCCACTCCCTCTTCGGTGTCTACTCTGTTACAAATCTTGGTATCATCTGCAAAAAGGCACACTTTTCCTTCTAACATAAGAACATAAGAACTGCCATCTCCGGATCAGACCCATGGTCCATCGAGTCCGGCGATCCGCACACGCGGAGGCCCAGTCAGGTATACACCTGATGTAGTTTTACCACCCATATCCCTCTATGCCTCTCATAAGGAGATGTGCATCTAATTTGCCTTTGAATCCTAGCACAGTGGATTCCTTAATAACCTCCTGTGGAAGAGCATTCCAGGCGTTCACCACTCGCTGCGTAAAGCAGAACCTCCTGACATTTGTCCTGGACTTGTCCCCCCTTAGCTTTAAACCATGTCCTCTTGTCCGTGTCACGTTGGACAGTGTAAATAATTTGTTTTTCTGCTCTATTTTATCGATGCCTTCAGCAATGTCACTCACATACATATTGAAAAGGATTGGCCCCTGCACCGAACCCTGAGGGACTCCACTAGTCACCTTTCCTTCCTTCGAGCGACTTCCATTAACCACCACCCTCTGGCGTCTGTCCGACAGCCAGTTTCTGACCCAGTTCACCACTTTGGGTCCTAACTTCAGCCCTTCAAGTTTGTTCAACAGCTTCCTATGAGGAACTGTATCAAAGGCTTTGCTGAAATCCAAGTAAATTACATCTAGCATATGTCCTCGATCCAGCTCTCTGGTCACCCAATCAAAAAATTCAATCAGGTTCGTTTGGCACGATTTACCTTTTGTAAAGCCATGTTGCCTCTGATCCTGTAACCCATTAGATTCAAGGAAATATACTATCCTTTCTTTCAGCAACACTTCCATTATTTTTCCAACAACTGAAGTGAGGCTCACCGGCCTGTAGTTTCCTGCTTCATCCCTGTGACCACTTTTATGAATAAGGACCACATCCGCTCTCCTCCAATCCCCAGGAATCACTCCCGTCTCCAGAGATTTGTTGAACAATTCTTTAATAGGACTCGCCAGAACCTCTTTGAGCTCTCTTAGTATCCTGGGATGGATCCCGTCTGGTCCCATCGCTTTGTCCACCTTCAGTTTTTCAAGTTGCTCATAAACACCCTCCTCCGTGAACGGCGCAGAATCTACTCCATTTTCTCATGTAACTTTGCCAGACAATCTCGGTCCTTCTCCAGGATTTTCTTCTGTGAACACAGAACAGAAGTATTTGTTTAGCACATTTGCTTTCTCCTCATCACTCTCCACATATTTGTTCCCAGCATCTTTTAGTCTAGCAATTCCATTTTTTATCTTCCTCCTTTCACTAATATATCTGAAAAATTTTTATCTCCCTTTTTTACATTTTTAGCCATTTGTTCTTCTGCTGTGCCTTCGCCAAACGTATCTCTCTCTTGGCTTCTTTCAGTTTCACCCTGTAGTCCTTTCTGCTCTCCTCTTCTTGGGTTTTTTTATATTTCATGAACGCCAACTCTTTCGCCTTTATTTTCTCAGCCACTAGGTTGGAGAACCATATCGGCTTCCTTTTTCTCTTGTTTTTATTGATTTTCTTCACATAAAGGTCCGTAGCCATTTTTATCGTTCCTTTCAGCTTAGACCACTGTCTTTCCACTTCTCTTATGTCCTCCCATCCTATCAGCTCTTTCTTCAGGTACTTTCCCATTGCATTAAAGTCCGTAAGTTTGAAATCTAGGACTTTAAGTATCGTGCGGCCGCTCTCCACTTTAGCCGTTATATCAAACCAAACCGTTTGATGATCGCTACTACCCAGGTGAGCACCCACTCGAACATTAGAGATACTCTCCATTTGTGAGGACCAGATCCAATATCGCTTTTTCCCTTGTGGGTTCCGTCACCATTTGTCTGAGCAGAGCCTCTTGAAAGGCATCCACAATCTCCCTATTTCTTTCCGATTCCGCAGACGGATCATGCCAGTCCGCATCCGGCAGGTTGAAATCTCCCAACAGCAGAACCTCCTCTTTCCTTCCAAACTTTTGGATATCCACAATCAGATCCTTATCAATTTGCTGCGATTGAGTCGGAGGTCTGTAGACTACACCCACGTAGATAGAAGTTCCATCTTCTCTTTTCAGAGCAATCCATATCGCTTCTTCCTCTCCCCAGGTCCCTTGCATTTCGGTCGCTTGGATATTGATCTTTACATAGAGAGCTACTCCTCCACCTTTATGACCATCTCTGTCCTTCTTAAAAAGATTATATCCCGGTATGTTTGCATCCCATCCATGTGATTCACTGAACCATGTCTCTGTGATAGCAACTATATCTAGATCTGCCTCTAATATCAGGGCTTGCAGATCATGAACTTTGTTGTTTAGACTGCAAGCATTTGTGGTCATCGCTTTCCAGCTATTTTTCAGCGATAATCTCATTTTTCGTATGGATTTTTGTGTCGTTTCACTTTCCTTTGCAATACTAAGAAATGAGTTGCTGATATTGCTTATGTTGCAGCCTTTACTACTATCACATCTTTTCTTTTGCCGGGGGTGGTCTCTATAAATGTCCTTCGTACATACACCACCCCCACCTTCTAGTTTAAATGCCTAGAAAAATATTGTCTAAATTTCTCTGCAAGGTTTCTTTTTCCTGCTGTAGTAATATGTAGCCCATCAGTGCAATATAGCTTCTTGTTCTTCCATGTATTTCCCCATCCTCCTGTGTACCTGAAGCCTTCTTAATGACACCAGGCTCTGAGCCATCTATTGAAGTCCTCTGTGTTTTTCACTCTTTGATCTCCCTTTCCATATGCAGGCAGTATTTCAGAAAAAGCTAAAGTCTTTACAAAAGGTTTCACGCCCTCACCAAGCTCCCGAAAAGCTTTCTGTGCTGCAAGTGTGGAGTTGTTGGCCAGGTCATTTGTTCCCAGATGGATAACAACATCAGTGTTAAAATCCCTAGTTTCTTCCTTAATTATAGTCAGTATTTGCCTGGAACTCCTGGTAGCTGAGGATCCTGGAAGACATTTCACTATTTTGGTCTCCTTGCCCTGTGTTCCAAGGTTAATACCTCTGATGATGGAATCCCCCAACAGTAATAGTTTTCTGTTTTTGGCTTTTTTATTTGTACTTAGGGTGCGCTTGTTCTCTTGAGTTACCTTCATTGGTTCCAGTCCCACCTCCCTTTTGTTTTCCTGAGTATCACAATGCACTAGTGGAGCGAAGGAATTCTGTAGAGGTAATATTAGTGAAGGTGGATGTTTCTGTGGTGCATGTCGCAGTCTTCCTGAGCCTACTGTGACCCATTTATTCCTGGGCTGTTTTATTTTTGAGGTAGAGGTGGTAAGTTGGTATGATTTTGTGGAGTGATGGAAGCTGCTATAATTGTATTCAATTCCTGTTTAAGTTTGCAGAGCTCCTCCTTAATACTGGCAAGTTGAAGACAGATGGGGCAAGCCTTAAGCCTCCAAATAGTATGTCTTGGAATTAAAGCACCACAGTGATTGCATAGAATAAAGGTCATCTTGATTGGTTGTGAAGTGACTTGATTTGAGTAGTCCTGATTATATGGATCTCTATATATGAATAGTGGTCCCTGGGGTTGGTGGGACTATAAGTCTTACCCTTATTCCTATGAAGGGAAAGGGAAAGAGGAAATAAGATTTAACAGAGGAAAGAGAAGGGTATATTTTTTTAGTAAGAAACAGGGAGGAGAAGAGAAATTAAGCAGATATAATGCTGAAAACCAGTGAAAAGAGCAGAATATGAAATGCTAAGTAACTTAGCTTTTAGAAGTTCACAGGGCAGCCCTGTTCACATCAATGTCCCAAAGATAATGCAATTAACCTTAGAAGTAAAACAGAGCCCCTCCCTTCTCCACCTAATCAGCAGAAAACAATGGCTGAATACTAGTAAGACAGAAATATAGGCTCTATACCACCTAAAACACAGTATTTTAATCCAAAATGCAGGTTCTATCAGTGCTACCCTAAAACACAGGATTTATAACAGGATTTTCCCTACTTTAGTCACCCTGAGCCACAGGGGATCCGGAAGGTTCGCCCCCCACATTTCGCCCCCAGCAATTCGCCCCTCACATTTCGCCCCCAGGTATGTTTCGCCCCCGGAAGTTTCGCCCCCACACATTTCGCCCCCCGGATGTTTTGCCCCCACACATTTCGCCCCCGCACATTTCGCCCCTGAGCGTTGGATTATGACCCCCATCTTCAAGGTTTGTCTCAAGCGCCTCTTATTTACCTCTCTTCCGTTGACTCCGAGAGGGCCGCAGTGCGACCGTGTGGAAGGAGGGTGGGGGGAGCGAATGGTACGATCGGATGGGAAGGGGAGCAATGGTAACTGCACCAGGATCGAGAAAGGAACTGCAGCGCCGGCTTTCAACTTAAAACAAAAACATAAAAAATCCAACTGCAGATCGCTGCTCTCACCCGACTCCCACTGCATGGTACCGGCTCCTCTCTCGAACTGCACCAGGATCGAGAGAGGAACTGCAGCGCCGGCTTTCAACTTAAAACTCCTGCCTCAATCTTGACAATGATACAGGAAGTGCTACCACTTTTATTAGGCCTCTTCCACTCTCCTCAAGCATTATTTTCACTGTGCTCAAGTTCTTCCAGTGGGTCCATGTTGCCATAGATTCTCAGTTTCGCCCCTGAGCGTTTTTCCCCTAGTATGTATGTATGTATGTAGTGTGACCCAAAATTATTTTAAATACTACTGCAAATAAAGCCGACTTTGTCGCATTTCCCAGCCAGGTTATAAAACACCATTTACTTTGAATTTGTAGCCTGCCGTCGTGTCGGCAAAGAAATCGCCTGCGAGAGGAATAGTCTGACACTTATCAGCGCGCTCCAGCGGGACCCAGGAGTGATTTCAGCGCTTCTCTGCTTTCCCCCGGCGCTCCAGCGGGACCCAGGAGTGAATTTCAGCGCTTCTCTGCTTTCCCCCGGCGCTCCAGCGGGACCCAGGAGTGATTTCAGCGCTTCTCTGCTTTCCCCCGGCGCTCCAGCGGGACCCAGGAGTGAATTTCAGCGCTTCTCTGCTTTCCCCCGGCGCTCCAGCGGGACCCAGGAGTGATGTCAGCGCTTCTCTGCTTTCCCCCGGCGCTCCAGCGGGACCCAGGAGTGAATTTCAGCGCTTCTCTGCTTTCCCCCGGCGCTCCAGCGGGACCCAGGAGTGATGTCAGCGCTTCTCTGCTTTCCCCCGGCGCTCCAGCGGGACCCAGGAGTGATGTCAGCGCTTCTCTGTTTTCCCCCGGCTTAGACAACTGATCTCCTGACAAATAGAGTACTAGGGGAAAAACGCTCAGGGGCGAAATGTGCGGGGGCGAAATGTGTGGGGGCGAAACATCCGGGGGGCGAAATGTGTGGGGGGCGAAACTTCCGGGGGCGAAACATACCTGGGGGCGAAATGTGGAGGGCGAAATGTGAGGGGCGAATTGCTGGGGGCGAAATGTTGGGGGCGAAACTTCCGCAAACCAAGCCACAGGCACCAGGATTTAATTAGAGTTAACAAAGTCTTACCCTTTTTCCTATGAAGAGGAAGAGGAAATAAGATTTAACAGAGGAAAGAGAAGGGTTTATTTTTTATTTTTTAATATTTTTTTTTATTAAGAAACAGGGAGGAGAAGAGAAATTTAGCAGATATAATGCTGAAAACCAGTGAAAGGAGCAGAATATGAAATGCTGAGTAACTTAGCTTTTAGAAGTTCACAGGGCAGCCTTGTTCACAGCAATGTCCCAAAGATATCCTCATTCATCCAGCCTCTTGCAAGTTTCTCAGATTTCGGGTGGGAAATCATAATTTTCAGTGCAGAGTGCTATCCTTTGGCCTGGCATCATCTCCCAGAGTTTTCACCAAGTGCCTAGTAGTAGTAGTAGTAGTAGCAGCAGCTCTGCGCAACCATGGTCTTCAGGTTTTCCCGTACCTGGACGATTGGCTCATCAAAGATTCAACAACTCAGGGGGTTATTGTAGCAACCCAATGGACTATTTGGTTCCTCCAAAGTTTGGGGTTCGAGATCAACTTTCTGAAATCCCAGCTACAGCCCTCTCAGACTCTACATTGTATCATGTTGTATTTTATTGTATTGTATAACATTGAATCCTACCGATTCCTACTGATCTCTTGCATCTTCACTGATATGCCTCATTTCTCTTGCTGTGAACCACCCGGATCTTCTGGTTGGGTGGTATATAAGAAATAAAATTATTATTACAGTTCATTTGAGCTTTACTGGACACTGTAAAACTCAGAGCATTCCTTCCTCAACAACGTCAGGATGCTCTCATTCAACTTTGTCACAAAGTATCATCCCTCACTTCACTCTCAGCGAGACACATGATGGTTTCTACTAGGTCACATGGCCTCTACAGTTTACGTGACTCCTTTTGTCAGACTTCACCTCAGAATTCTTTTGGACCCTGGCATCTCAGTGGGCTCAGGCTTTCGACCCACTCTCTCAGCACATTACAGTGACTCCTTCGCTGAGACAGTCTCTCCACTGGTGGATACTCTCTTCCAGTCTCTCCAGAGGTTTACTGTTTCACATGCCCCCTCATCAGAAGGTCCTCACGACAGATTCCTCGACCTACGCTTGGTGGGCTGATCTCGATGGTCTCCGTACTCAAGGGCATTGGTCCAGCATAGATCGCTGGTGTCACATCAATCTGTTGGAACTCAGAGGTATCTTCAATGCTTTCAAAGCTTTCAGCATCATCTTCACGATCAAGTAGTCCTCATTCATACAGACAATCAAGTAGCCATGTACTACATCAACAAGTAGGGAGGAACAGGATCTCTCCCTCTTTGCCATGAAGCTCAGAAAGTTTAGAATTGGGCAGTTCTTCACAACACCTTTCTGAAAGTGGGCTACATTCAAGGAGAGAAAAACCGTCTTGATGACAAATTGAGTCGTCTTCTGCAACCTCACGAATGGACACTCAATTTGTCGCCTTTCCATTAAATTTTCTCTCGGTGGGGAACTCCTCAAATAGATCTCTTTGTGTCTCCTCACAACAACAAAGTGCCTCAGTTCTGCTCCAGGATTTACTCTCCTCACCATCTGGAAGCAGATGCTTTTCTTCTGGAATGGACAAATCAGTTTCTATATGCATTTTCTCCATTTCCTCTCATTCTCAAGACACTTGTTAAACTCAAACACAAACATGCCACCATGATTCTGATAGCTTCTCGGTGGCCCAGACAACTGTGGTTCTCCCTTCAACTCAGCAGCAGGGAGCCATTTCTTCTACCAGTTTTTCCGTCTCTGCTTACACAGAGTCAGGGGTCTCTGCTTCATCCCAACCTGCATTCTCTATACCTGACAGCTTGGTACCTTTCAACGTAACTGCCATTTTTCAGTTATCTCAATCTGTCAAGGACATTTTACAACCAGAAATGGACTAGATTTTCTGCTTGGTGCACCTTTCATCACAAGGAGCCTGAATCTACCTCCTTGTCTTCAGTTTTGGATTACCTGTTGCATTTATCTCAATCAGGCCTCAAATCCACATCTATTCGAGTTCATCTCAGTGCAATTGCTGCTTTCCATCAACCTATAGAAGGGAAACCCCTCTCTGCTCATCCTGTGTTTTCCAAATTTATGAAAGGACTTTTCAGTGTCAAGCCACCTTTCAAACCGCCTCCAGTGGTTTGGGATCTCAGTGTTGTTCTTACTCAGTTGATGAAGCCTCCATTTGAACCAATGTCTTCGGCTCATCTGAAATATCCCACTTGGAAAGTGGTCTTCCTCATTGCTCTCATGTCTGCTCACAGAGTTAGTGAGCTACAAGCTTTTGTCTCCTTTGATCCAAACAAGTTGGGACATCCAGTTTCCAAGCGCACCATCTCCAATTGGTTGGCTGCTTGTATCTCTGCTATGCTCAGGCTGGACTGCATCTAGGGAGTCAAGTCACAGCCCATAAAGTTAGAGCCATGGGCGGCATCTGTAGCTTTACTTAGATCTACTCCTTTAGAGGAAATCTGCAAAGCTTCCACTTGGTCCTCAGTTCAAGCACTCACCTCTCATTATTGTCTGGATTCTTTTTCCAGATGGGATGGCCACTTTGGCCAGGCAGTATTATAGAATTTATTCTCCTGAATTGCCAACACTCCCACCATCCCATTCTGGTTAGCTTGGAGGTCACCCGTATGTTGAGAATATGCTGCCTGCTTGTCCTGGGATAAAGCACAGTTACTTACCGTAACAGGTGTTATCAAGGGACAGAAGGCAGATATTCTCACAACCCACCCACCTTCCCTGGTTGGCTTCTTAGCTAGCTATCTGAACTGAGGAGACACATGCCATACCTCGGGCGGGAAAGCACTCGCGCATGCGCGGTGCAGCAGTCACAAACTTTCTACAAGTTCTTCAAGCAAGTCTGCTTGTGAAGCTGTCCGCATCCGGGCTCTGTGGATGATGTCACCCATATGTTGAGAATATATCTGCCTGCTGTCCCTGTTACGGTAAGTAACTGTGCTATTTTGTACACAGCCTAATACTTATGTAAATAGCAGTATATCAAATCAAATAAATCCAATCCTGCAGTGACAGGAGGCAGCTTTACAAGAGGGGTCCACCCCCCCCCCACTCCTAAATGTATGTGGCCAAACTGGGAGGAGGAGGGCCTCATCAAATGTGGTTCCCCCATGTCAGAGGTAATAATAATAATAACTTAGGTAGATCAGCATTGGACATAAGATGGTAAAGCTCTTGGGAGAAGATGATTAGATGGAGGATGTGTTCCCAGGGAGGACTCAGTGGTGCCTATTTTTCATTTAGAAGGGTTGCAGGAGCTTATATCTCAGGTCTCCTTGGTTCTGAAATTTGAAGAAGCACCTGAGGAGGTTCCACAAACTCTGGATCTGCTTTTGAAGGGCATTATTATGTCCACTTGCTCCTTCCCTGTGCACCAGGACATTAGGGATGTGATATAGGCACAGTAGAATTTGCCCAATACTCTCCCGGATCCATCTTTTCCCTATTCCTAACCAGGACAGAGAGCCTTTGAGACTCCTTTTAGTGGATGCCATTGTCTCCACAGTTACCAAATAGAATACAGCCCCAGTGGATGTGGTATGGACCTAAAGGACCCTTATGATTATCGACTGGAAGAGTTGCTGAAGTAGTTTTGATATAGCAGTGCTGGTGATACAGGCAACCATTTGTGGAAGCATAGTGGCCAGGTCCTGTTTATGAATGGTGCAGATTTTGGACAGTGAGTTGAATCATTTGAGTCTGGTTTATTAAGATGCGGTTAAATTTGAGATAGGTTCCTTTTTTTTTTTTCTTGTTAGATGATCTTTACAATTTGCTCTGCACGTCTTCTAAATCCATGGCACTCAGTGTAGTGGTGAGGCTGTTGTGGCTGAGAGGCTGGTCAGTGGAGATGGCCTCCAAATCTAAGCTCAGCATGTTTTCCTTTTGTTTAGAGATAATCTGGACAAACTGGTTAAGAGTCTGGGTAAGACTAATGTTCCTCGTCTACCCAGAGAATAGATCTAGGTCAGTCAGCCTAAGTACCTTCAGGAAAGGTAGATTTTGGGAGGCTTGCAAGTACAGGCCAGGTAAAGGTCTATCCCTCAGCGTAGTTGTTTTTTCAGAGATTCCAGTCCTTTCAGAGGGATCACATGGAGGCTGAGCTTCCAGTTCTCAGCCTCTGCCTTGGTACGAGCTGCACAATGAAGGTGTTGGGATCTAGCCTTCGATTCTTCTGGACATAAGATTGAGGGATTTCTATCAGAGGGGGAACCAGATTACCTCAAACTAGTGGGTGCTTGAGGGTGCTCTGAAGTTTTCATGTCCCTTGTTAAATACCTTTCTGGGTTCTCATTAATAGGCTTGCTAGAAAATGAGGATGGTCAGGGAGACTCATTGGAGGCTGGCAGACTAGTGGGCTATGCTTCTGGTTCCAGTCAAGGAAAAGGGATTGGGTTACTATTCCATTTATTTTGTGGACCCCAAGAAGGAGGGTTCTTTCTTAGAGAATAACAAGGAGACCAAACTTGTCCCCCACCTTATCTCTGCAACTCAGTCTGATCTCATCCGCATCAGTCACGAAAGAGTTACAATTTTATTTGTAAATTATTTTATTAAAGTACAAAAAGAAAAACTATATTCTGTACATCCTGTTTGTCTGTCTTGCCTGTTTAGATTGTAAGCTCTTTCGAGCAAGGACTGTTTTCTTACTCTTTGTGACTGCATGCAGCGCTGCATGCTTCTGGTAGCGCTATAGAAATAATTAATAGTAATAGTAGTATAACCATTGTTTTAATAAATCATCAATAATACAGAATAAGGATCAACAAAAGCCCCTGTCTCTCCTCCCCCTTACAAATATCCTCTGCACTACTAGGAAAACGAAGCAAGCCAAACTGCTACAGAATGCTACTTGGAAAATTCAAGCCAACAGAATACCTCGGTCACATAAAACATAAATGCCAAATACAAAATAGCTGACCAAAAATTATAAACATAAATTAAACCAAAATCACAAGAAGTACATCTTGCATGGTGGCACAATCTCCCTTCCTCCCCCCCTGGCTCCACAACAACAACAAAAAAAATAGAATGGATCCATTTCCTTCTATACTGTGCAAAATATAAAGATTACACATGCCAGGGTTAGTGTTAGGGGAGTGCAGCTAGGGCAACTGCCCCCTGGTTAGAGAGAGGGCCCTAAGCCTGTTGGAAACTGAAGGTGGCACAGCCTGGTAGTGATTTTTGGAGTCCCCTCCCACATTTCAGCCTTAGGCCCAAGCCATGTTTAACAACTGTCCTGGCAGAATGCACATATCAAATCTGACACATTATAATCACAAATTATAATTTTTCTTTCTACCTGTTATTGTCTGGTCAATTAATTAATCTATATAATAAAACGCTAAGCGCGCATGCGCACTCTTAACGCGTGCTTCCCTGATCTGTCGGGCTATGGCCGGCAAGAGTGCGCATGTGCGCTTACTACGTCACCACAGGTGGCGGAGGGAGCGAACGCGGAGTCCTGCCGTCGCCTTCCCGAGCCTCAACCGTCAAGTCTCCTCCTTCCTGCCCGCCTCCGGCCTCTGCCCCTCACCATGGCAACTCGGCTTCACTCTGTCGCAGACCCCCGAAGTTTACGATATCCAGGAAAAACGGCAACTACCTGTCTAAGTTTATTTTTAAATTTAAAGGTGCAGCAGCGGCTCCTCTCACGAGCCGCACCTGCGTCGGAGAAGGCTTCCGACGCAGGCGGCGATCGTGAGAGGAGCTGCGGCAGCACCTTTAAACTTAAAAATAAACTGAGACAGGTAGTGCTGTTTTTCCTGCTTTGCCCACTCTTCTCTTCACCGTTCAGACTCTGGAAGAGCTCCTCCGAGGCAATTAGCTATGTATCTGGGATGTCCACAGAGAAACAAACGTAGCAAGCCAGTTAAACGTTTGCCAAATTAGCTCCGCTCCAGCAACAGCGGAAGGTGAGTTTTTCATAATTGTGCGACCGCGGGAAGGGAAGGAGGGGGCGCCAAGGGACTAGATAGCAGGCCAGAATGCGGGAAGGGAAAGGGGGTAGGGGAAAGGACATGCTGTGGCTGCTGCACAGGGTGGGGGGGAGAATAAATGCTGCTGATGCATAGGGGGCAGGGAGAGAGACAGATACAAAGAAAGACAGACAGACAGTGGGAGGGAGAAAGAAAGGAAGAAGGACACAGGGACAGGGAGAGAGACAGAAAGACAGACAGACAAAGGGGACCAGGGAGAGAGACAGACAGAAAGAAAGACAGACAGTGGGAGGGAGAGAGACAGACAGACAGACATTCTAGCATCCGTTAATGTAACGGGCTAAAAGACTAGTTTTTTAATAATGGTGGTCGCAGGCTGTGGTTTTTGTTTCTCTTTGTTTTCTCTATAATAACTTGCCAGCGTCTCTTGCTCATATTTGACATTTCTTATTTCTCTGTGTTCAACATTTGTCTTCCTTTTCTGTGTCCCTATCTTTCCCTTTTCTGTGTTTCATATACTTCCCTGCACATCTCCTCTATGTCCATTTCCCCACATCACCAGCACTCTATGACCCTATCCCCTCCCAATGTGTCTAGCATCACTCCTCTGTGTCCCTATGCTCCCCAAGTCCAGCATCTCCTTTCTGTGTTGCCATTCTCTGCTATGTTTAACATGAATCTTCTGTCTATATATCCCCTCCCATGTCTGGCATTGCCTCTCTGTGTCCATGTACTGTACTATCTTCCTTTGTGTCCCTTTCCCTATTCTCCCCTCTATGCCCATCATTTCTTTTCTGTTTCTGAATGCCTTCCTGTGTACAGCTTGTTCCCCTCTTCCTCCCCACACCAATATGTCTCTCTTTCTTCCCTCCCTTCCTCTGCTGTATGTTCAGGATTTAACTCCCTCTTCCTTCATCTCCTTAGTTATGCATCTCTTTATCGTCTCTCCCCTACAAGTTCAGCATCTCTTCCTCCACCACACTATGTGTCTAGCATCTTCTTCCCTTCCCATGGGTCCAGAACCTCTCTCCCCTCCAGCACCCCCATCCCAATGCATTATCTACTGCTTGTGATCTTTCCTTTGCTGGGTCTTGCCTTCTGATGCAACTTAAATAGAAAGTTGCTTCACAAGGAGGGGATCTGGCAGAGGGAAGGCTGCAAGCAGGCCTGTGGGGATCATTGGACATAGATTCTGCAAGAGCAAGGTTTGATGTTTCTGTGAGGCAGTAAAAAGATTTGCTCCCACATCTGTGGTAAATGCCCCCAATTTTGTTTTATTTCCATGGATCCTTATTCCCATATTGTTCTCTTCATCCGACCCATGCTAGACTTGAAACGAATGAATCAGACACTGTGTATGTCCTCTTTTGGCATGGAAACATTTTGATAGGTCATCGTGGCAATGGAGCACGGATAATTTCTCAAGTCACTAATCTGACAGAGGCCTATTTGCATATACCTATCAGTCAGGCTCATCAGCTGTTCCTTGGCTTTGCTATTATGGAACAGAATTATCAATATGATCCCCTTTGGTCTGACTACTGCTCCCCATAGGCATCTTAGTTCACTCTTATCTGGACAACTAGCTTATTCATGCAAAGTTCTGTTTTGAGAGTATTAAGATCACAGACAGAGTCATGAAGGTAATGCATTCATTAGGCTGGATAATCAGCCTGGCCAAGAGTCATCTGCAGCTGTCTTAGACCTTGAAATATTTGGGAGTATACTTTGACACCAGATTGGACAGGGTCTTCCTGCCAGTGGCATGAGTTCAAAAGCTGCAAACTTAGTTTCAGGCTCTGCTTTGATCACAGAATATTTGCAGGTGCTGGGCTCCATGGCAATGTATCTGGAGTGGTCTTTTATGAGCCCTGGTTCACTGTACCACTTTCAGACTCTTTTGTTCTTCAGGTAGTCTTCTCGGGACTTGGAGGCCAGGCTGTTGCTTTGAGGACTGGTGAAATTCAGCCTGTGTTGGTGGCTGGTGGAGTGTCATCCATTGGGGGAGTAAGGCTACAGCTCATCCAAAATACTGCTATAAAACTAATCTACAAAGCTAGAGAGTATGATCATGTCACCCCTCTCCTTCGAGAAGCACACTGGTTACCAGTCTCACACCGCACAACATATAAAATTCTCTTGCTTGTTTTCAAAATCAAACTTACTCGTTCTCCAGTTTGCCTTGATAAATACATCATTCCTTACTCCTCATCCAGGGCCCTTAGATCCGCTGACCAGAACCTGTTAACCGTTCCTTCGATTAAATTTCTTTATTATACCAGAAACACAAATTTCTCTGTCACAGCTCCCATACTCTGGAATGCCATGCCATCCCACCTCCACTATGAAAATTCTCTCAGTAAACTCAAAGCCAATCTCAAAACTTTTTTGTTCCAAGATGCATCCCAAACAATAAGATAACATTGCTTTTCCAACCACAGCATCCTTCTTCCCTCCTCTCATGAGAACTGCTTCTATGAAGCGATCACCCCTCAAACCCTCATACCTCTTCTTATTTTTATTTTATGATGCAACTACTCCTTTTCCCTTATCTACTTCTGTATAATTTATGTCAAATTTAATCATCTTAACTTTGTTCCCACCACCCCTTTTTATTTTTTAAAATTTTATGTTTTATATTATTTTAGCATTGTAAACTGACCAGATACATGTTGATGGTCAGTATATCAAAATTTGAATAAACTTGGAAACTGGTCAATCAATGTCTTGGAGACCAGAGCATTTTGGATGGCATTATTCTTCTTTCATAATCTTCTCTACAACAAAGTGGTGTGGATATAGTCAGACAATGTGAAGGCAGTGGCCTACATGAATCACCGGGGAGAGGGGTGGGGGGGGAAGTCACAGAGAGCTAGCTGGTGGCCCAAGATGCAGTCCTTCTTATATCTTGGGCAGAGTGTCATCTAATGGATCTCCATGCAGTGCAAGTGCCAGGCAAAGACAGTGTGCAGGTGGCAGAAATCTCCTATATCTGAGTGAGTGGAGCTTGAGTCCGGCAGTCTTTACTCTCCATGTGCGCAGGTAGAGTCTCCCTGTCATGAATTTGATGGTGACATCCATTAACAAAATATTTATTATTAAACCTACTGGAATTAGAGTAATGTTACTTAACTCCAGTACTTAATTTTTTATATAAGAGGTGAAAAATGCCTCAGAAATGGAGCACAGCATTAGCTGATGTCAAAGTGTGGTATAGCCTCCTCGCTCCTAATCAAATCATTGGCATAAAAAAAAAAAGGCCTTCCTCACACTCAATTTTAAACTAAAAACTTTTTTTTGTCATTTTCTTCTTTTTCAAATATTCATTATTTACTCCTTATAATCCTATCATGCAAAATAGCACCACATCATGCAAATATTAGTTCATGCCTTAATCAGTTTCATGCATAGAGTTCAGTTGCAGTTAGTCCTGAGAGACAGCAATCAAAACAGTATAGAGTACTTCTACATAAATTAGCTCAGCTCACTTAAAATAGATTGGCTCGATTCATTTATCTTAAAGTTATTTTCTTTATCCTTTGTTTAAAGCAATCCATCCAGCCTTTACATGGCATTATAAATTCACATAAATGTTCTCTCCAGCCATTTTCATTTTCCAGCTGCTACAGGATACTCTGGTGCAGTTTTTGCTCTTGCATATGTTTTCTATGTGGCCTCTATTGGGCAGAGTTATCCAGTGGATGGAGCAGCACAAGGGCCTTGTAGTTCTGATGACCCTGGATTGGCTGTAAAAATCATGGTACAGTGATTTAATATGGTTCCTGTTGGAGGCGTTGCTCTTGCTGCTCTCTGTGGAGGGCCTTCTAAGGGATTGGTGCACAGATCTGGCTTGGTTCTCATTTAAGGTCTGGCCCTTGAGAGAGTGTGTTTGAGGAAGGTTATATCAACTTTTTTGCTTTCTGAGAAACCATCAACTTCCCTCAAGTATGTGTAAGTCTGGCGTATTTTTGAGGATTGGTGCATCAACCGTCAGATTGTTTTCTTTAAGACTTTGCTGCCTCATATTCTGGATTTTTGCAGACTGGGCTATACATGGCTTTGATATTATTTGCTTTGAAGGTTCAAGTAGCAGCCTTAGCGTGTTTTTGGGGCTTCCTCAAGGGTCATTTCCTTACAGCACATCTGGATATGGTGTATTTCTTTTTTTTTTTGGGGGGGGGGGAGGGTGAGCATTATTCATCCTACTGTCCATTCTGACTTGGGACCTTAATCTGGTTGTGTCTGTCTCCTTTAAGCCCTTATTCAGTTGTATGCTAAAAGATCTGAACTTGAAGTAAGTGTTTCAGATTGTCTTGTCTTTGGTACCTGGCCATGATCCCTTTTTGTGTAGGGAGGCTTTCATAATGTTCTTTAAGGACAAGGTGCTGCTCCAAATGGTTCTTTTCTTCCTCCCTAAATTGGTGTTGGCTTTTCATGTGAATCAGTTGATTTCCGTCCCAGTTTTAGGTGATCATACTGGGTTAGAGGAGGAGAGGTATGTGCATTACTTGGATGTCTGGAAGATTCTCCATTAGTATTTGCGAATGATACTGGAGTTTTTGCACAGTGATCGACTATTTGTGTTACATCCCAAACTACAATTGCTCATTGCATTAGGGAGACATTAATATTAGTTGTTTCCATAAGGATAAACCTGTTCCATCATTCTTAAAGGCTCATTCGGGACTCAGGTGGCTTCATGGGTGGAACACTCCCTGGTTTCACCTGTTGAAGCAGTGGTATGTTCTTTTCTTCATTCATTTGCTTGTCATTACAGGCTGAATGTACACGCCAATCAAGATGCTGCATTTGGGGTGAGGGTTTTGGAAGCATGACTTTGAGGGTCCCACCCTTAATAGTCACTTCTTTGGTATTTCCCATTTGTGCCGATCTAGAGGGACACTATGGAAATTAGGGCTTACCTGCTAATTTGCTTTCCTTTAGTCCTTCTAAATTGGTACAAAGCCCGCCAGGTTTATATTAGTCTGTTCTTGTCTTCTCATGGTGGTGATGCTGATTGCTTCATGCAGTTTGGACTGCAAGAGATTTGTTATTTGGACCTTCTATATATGCAGGAAAAAAAATTAGGAATGCAGTAAAGTAATGAGGATGCTTGAAATTCCCAGGTCAACCTTGCCCAAGCTACTCTGATATTAACAGGTGCTAGGCAGTGTCAGCGCAGAAACCTTGGCCTGTTGGTCAGTGATGCGGAAGTATAAAAGGAGGGTTTGTTCTGTATGTTTTCTTTTCACTCATTTGGGGGGGGGATCTGCTTGGCTGTTTGTAGACCAATTTTCATGGGACTTACTAGACACCACTTATAGGCTTACGTAAAACTCAGTAATTTTCAGTTTCCATCTGCAGGTAGGAATGCATAACCCTTCTGCACTGGTCTAGAGGGACTAAAGGAAAGCAGTTTAGCAGGTAAGCCCTAATTTATCGTTCGTTTCAAACAATGCAAATTTTAATTAACTCTAAACAAATCTTTTTGCCTTAAAGGATGGAAGAGCTGCATCTGCAGTGGTTGTGTGCTCTTTTTTGTGCTTCTGTCATCTCTTTACTACTGCTGAGGCTGCAGTTTACATGTTTAGCATGAAGCGTTGTCCACCAGGAATTTGGCCATCTCATAAAAGGTATAATTATTTTTCAATTTTCAGTATGTCATTGAACCAAAGAACACAAATAAGGTCTTATGTTACTTAATGTATATGAGAAGAGGGAGTCTAATTTTTCTGAGACAGTTGTCTTTCTTAGTGTGTTTGGAGTCCTGAGGCAGTGTGTATCTTATGAGACTGCTGGCCTAGGAAGGGTCTCAAATATATGCCTTCATGCCCTTGTCTTCCCCCCAACTTGCTGCTCCCATACTCTCTCTATCCCTATCTGATCCTGTCTGCCTGGATTGTTCTGAGTTCAAGGGAAATAAAAGCAAAAGGAAATTTTGAAAGCTATTTCTTAAGGCAGTAAGGGTGCCTCTGACAGTCTCAGGTGGTGAGTACGGATATTTTGGGTGTTGGTTGGTGCTAGAGAATGCCATGCTTGACAAGGTCAAGATGCAGGATTGTGTTGACAAATGACATTAATGCAGTAGGTGTCAAATTGGGGTCAGAGGTGCTATTGGGACAGTTCGCCTACTGGCGAGAACCACAGCTGTCTCTTATACGGTGCTCTTCAGTGGGGGGGACGAGGCAGCTCTTTTAGTAAGGTGGCTTCAACAGCACTGAGGGTGTGAGCAGTTGTTGAAGAGAGTATGGATTCAGATCTGTCTCTTTAACATATGAACATAAAAATAGCTTTACTGGGTCAGACCAGTGGTCCATCTAGCCCAGTATCCCGTCTTCACAGTGGCCAATCCAGGTCACAAGTACCTGGCAGAAACCAAAATAGTGAAACTCAAACTACATACACAGATCAATTCATAGATTATCCAACCCACACTTGAATGTATACAAACTCACCAGATGGGGGTCTAAAGGATAATTTATAATGCCTTTATTCAACAATTTTACTTTTGCACATATGGTGCTTTAAATTATAAATAAATTTGATTTATTAACCCACTTATGTTAAACGTATAAGCAATGACCAAATTTGCAGATAGCACTCATCCCCAAAATCTATAATGAGGTTGAAGTATCATAAATATGCATAATTCAGAGTAAAGAGACCTCTTATAACTTAGATGTTATTTCAAGTCCTCATTCTGAATGCATGTGATGTAATCATTTATTTTACAACCTCCTTCCTACCCATCAATTTAATTATTTGATTATCAATTTATTGAACTATTTATGACAAAATAATTAAAAAACTGACTAACTGGGGAGTGCAATTGTTTTAAAATTTTGACTTCATCACTCATATCATGCTAGATGTATACTTTTGTACAAGAGCAACAACACTTATCTTAATGGCTTTTCAGCCAGAGCCAACGTTGGGGGATCATGAACTGCCCAATGCTCTCACTAGATTTAGAGTGCTTCAGCTGATGAATAGCCTTCTTCGGGGGGCTGTTGCTGTTGTGCCACTATGAGAAAGAAATTTATTTGTAACACATTGTTTGCGACTTGAAAATATGGCAGTGACCACTGCCTAATAACAAATCAATTTAAAAAACTCTTACTGGGATAATAAACTCTGTGTTTTTCTAAGTGGACCTTTAATCAAAGAAATAACTAAACCAAATTAAAATAAAATAAAATCATTCAAAACTCCCTCAGTTCAAACGAACAAAATAACTTAGCCTCCATTAACGCACATATTAAGCTTCTCAACGACCTACACATACCCAATATTCAAACAATAAAGTGACTCCCACTCATTCAGGTTGCCGTTTCTGATCACTCAGAGTGCTAGCACCATTTCAAACCTCAACCCTCACATACACAAACACACAGTACCTTGCCTTCCAAATTTGTAGACCTTCTTGCTTGTACGGCGTGTTCGCTATGAGATTACTATATAAAGAACCTCGTGAGAGCGCAATGACGTCATGACGCTCGGGTGAAACACCGAAACATAAATTTTTTTTACAATGTCTACAATAAACATAGCTGATACTACGGCATGACGTTACATTGAAAGCAACAAGATACAATCCTTCGAGGTATGAGCTTTAATACAATCACCGTAAGTAGTTAAATCAGAATTGCAACACATACCATATAAGATATAATAGAGGTGCTAATAGTTAAAGCAAATACCAAACAGAAAGAGGCATTTACCATAAGATGTTACCTCTAAGTCATGTGCTTTGTGTAAATACTACTAGATGTAATAACAAAATATCAGTGAATTTACATGTGGACTCAAAAATCAACCACATTATAAATCCAGTTCTCTGTTGAGTCCCAAAGGGGTTACTGTTTTTAAGTTAAAAATCCACTGCTTTTCTCTTCTCAGGAGGATGGAATTAATATCCCCACCTCTTTCAGACAAGATCACTGTTTCAAGAACAGTGAACCTCAGATCTTCAAAACTATGGTTTGCTTCTAGACAATGTGTGACTAGCGGGGCCGCAATGTCACCCTGTTTCAGGCGTGATCTATGCTCTATTAGACGTGACTTAAGGGCCCGTGTTGTTTCACCAATATAAACTAAGTCGCAGGGACATCAGATGGCATATACCACCTGTGGAGTTGCACAAGTTGAACTATGGTTTAGAGTAATCCTCTTTCCATTTACTTCTAAAAAACGTCCAGCAAAGGAAACCTTTCAAAGGGTGCAATGCCCACAGGGGAAATGTCCCACAGTTGTCGCTTCACCTGTGGAGGTAGGTGTAATTCGCAAAAAAGAGGGTGATAGGATTTCTTTTAAATTTTTTCCTCTAGTATATGCAAATTGTGGTGGTGCTTGAAAAATATCATGAAGCTGAAGTGCAGATCCCGGGATTCAAGATGGCGTCAAGGACGGATGTTTGATCAGGAGGTAGAGAGTCGCTGACTTTTTTTCATTTACTTACCGCAATAAAGACTGGCCCGCAATGGGGAAAAGGAAGGGGACAGTTTGCCCTAACCCTCCGGCATCTGTTGCCCCGCAGATGATAAGTCAGCAGATGATTTTGGCTGCCTTTGCCTGCTCAGGTGTGGAGACACGCTATTTCGGAGGCGAGCCCGGAGCTATCAGGAGACCTCGGCGCTGGAGTACTCTGGACGATTCTGAGTCTGGAGCAAAGGTCAACTCCTCCCCAGCCCGGAAGTTTGGTGGTGCAGGGAGCTGCAGGAACCCAGAGGAGTCTGGATTCCTGCAGAAGAGGGAAGCCAACACTGGAAACACAGGAGGAAGGTGCTGGCTTGGAAGTCCAATTAACCCCCACCACCAGTGAAGTAGAGGTGAGAGGAACTTCTACTGGGAACAACATAGGCTTTGGGGAATTGAAAAGACCTGCAAAGATTGATATGGAGGCACTGTGGCAGGCCAATTAACCCCCACCACCAGTGAAGTAGAGGTGAGAGGAACTTCTACTGGGAACAACATAGGCTTTGGGGAATTGAAAAGACCTGCAAAGATTGATATGGAGGCACTGTGGCAGGCCATATCTATAATGGACGCCAACCTAAAATTGAGTCTTTCAACAATTAGAAATGACTATGGAACTATCTATTCCAAAGTGGAACAGCAAGGTTTACATCTATCTAAATTAACTGAAAAATTGGAGAAACAGGAAGAAAATATGAATGAAGTAAAGACTGTCCAGTTGGAATTGGTAAAGGAAAAATCATTTATTTCACGCAAATTGGAGAATTTTGAAAATTCACTTAGAAAAAATAATTTGAGACTCTTGAATTTTCCCAAATGTCCAGTCGATCCCCAGTGGAGATGGCAAGAAAATATTTTCGTGAAGTCCTAGCCATTCCTGTGGAAAATTTACCTCCAATTGTTAGGGCTTATTACTTGGATATAAAGAGACCTCAAGGGGAGTCGACCCCTAAGGAAACATCTAAGGACAATGTAGATTTGTCTTTATTTTTGGAGAGTTCTCTTGAGGTGGTTACAGATAGAACTACTCTTTTGCTGACTCTAGCTCTGGAAAGTGATAGGGAATATGTTTTACGTTTATATTTATGCCATTTAAATGATAAATTTTTGGGCTCAAATGTTAGGATTTTTCCAGATCTATCACAAAAAATTCAGAGGCGTAGGAAGGAGTTTTAGGCCTTGCGGCCCAGAACAATAGCCCTCGGAGCTACTTTTTTTTTAAAGTTTCCAGCGAAATGTTTTATTTCCTATCAAAATAAAAATTTTCTTTTTTTTGAGCCTAAACAATTAATAGATTTTTTAGGACCAAAGGAAGGGTTGGTTTAGTCCATTGATTTATGACCTGACCATCGGCTGTAGCGTGGATAACCAGGACTGTTACTCTATTTAGGATAATTTTCTTATTACAGTGGAATGTATTATTATTTTTTATTTCCATGTTTTGAATAATTGTTTTGTATTTCTTATACATTTATGCTTATGCATATGTTAATTTTTATTTCCTATCTGTGCATATTCTGATCCTTTGTCAAGATTGTTATGCTTGATGAAAATGTAAAACTATATAAATAAATAATTAAAAAAGAAAAGAAAAATGTCATGAAGCTGCATTATATGCCAAAATTTCAAAATGCTCATCTAAAGGATTTGCTCCACATTAGATGAGTTTGAAATACAAGCTAACATTCTAAAACAAAGATTTTGAGTTTGAAATACAAGCTAACATTCTAAAACAAAGATTTTTAGCATTAGGGTATCCGTGGTTAACTATCAAAAGAGCATATAAACTTGCAAGATGGGCCGAGAGATCTTATCTGTTACAGTCTCAACAACAACCTGTCACTGACCGAGTCACCTGCATGCTACCATATATGGCTGGTGTACATACAGTAAGAAGGAACATTTAGAAATTTTGGCATATATATCATTTGTCGAACAGTTATTTCTTAGGTTTTTAATTTTTGAATCGAAATGCTGTGCTAGATCGTTTGCTGAAGGTAGCTTACTATTATGCGTGGATTGAGTGTAGCATGTGGTGTCGAATAAGTTCGTAACTAGGTTGAACAGTTCTTTTGTATTGATTCCTTTCGAGCTAGTGTTGGATGAGTCAATTTTGGATGAGTAAAAAGCTTTATGTTTTTCTTTTATAAATTGTAGATTTTTATGTTGGATCTCCAGTTGGATCTGACAATTTTCCTGTTTTTTTCCAGATCCTTTCCAATTGTCTTACTACTTGTTTCATTTTTAGAAGTTGTGTCAAACCATTTATTGTATTTATTTGAGCAGCTTTTGCTATTTCGTTTAGGGGCAATTTCGTCTAAAATGGATTTGCTTGTTTTCATCCAGTGATCCCAGAAATCGACCCCTTCTATCTCCTCTCGTAATTCATATTGTGACCAATATTCCTCTGGATTGATATGAACCCTTGTTAGATGTTCTTTTTTTTATCCTTGGGTGTGTCTTGGATTTTAGACAAGACAAGATTAAAGTAAAATAATAAGTAAAGTAATCAGACCAGATATCATGACATCAAGTACTGTCCGATAGAGAAATGGACGATTCTAGTATCTCCATTGTGGACATAGCTACCACATCTAGATGATGGCCTGTTTCATGTGTTTGTATGGTTACATGGAGATTATAATTAAGCAAAGATAGAAAGTTTTTAAAATCTTTCGCCTCTGGATTGTCTTCTTCATCTAAGTGTACGTTTATGTCTCCTGCAATAATGTTATATGAAGGAGTAAACGAATTATGTAGAACAAATTCGCAGAAGTCCTCTCTAGCTTTTGTCCACTTTTTGGTGGGATATAAAATAACATGCAAGAAAGGGATTCTTCTAGTTCCTTATTGCTAATTTTACAGGCTAATATTTCTAATTGATTGGTCATTTTGGTATCCAATAGTTCAAATTCAAATCCTTCCTTAAAAATCACTGCTAATCCTCCCCCTCTTCTGTCATCATGATTTAACATGTGTATTTTAAAATTATCTGGTAGAAGGCCATTTATTATTGGATCCTCTTCGGAAAATAGCCATGTTTCCGTTAGAAAAAGACAGGCTATTTGTTTGCTAATGATCCAGTCTTTGATTAAAAAAGCTTTATTCCTTACAGATCTAGTATTAAGATATGCGCAAAGAATAGCAGTGGATGTGATAGGTCTTGTAGATGTGGTGGTTCTAATAGGTTTTACTTCCCTTGCCCTTTTTGTAAGGATACGTTGATGTCTTCCGTTGCTTGTAATTACTTTAATATGATTTGCTCTGTCTTCCTGTTGGTTAGTAATGAGCCTAATGGACTAAGTTTAGTTGTGGATAGAGTGAATTAACATCCTTAATGCTACCGTTTATTAAATAGATTAGTAGTATCAATAGGAGATTCATGTTTGCAGATTTATGTCTCTCCTTCCTGTCCCAGTAACTATATTGTTTTCTCTATCTCTCCCAATTTCTAGGTCAAATTGACACTATTATAAATAGAGTGGCAGTACCTTTTTTTTCAAACTGGATTAGCTAAGTACTCCTTGAGTGGTAGCAGTTTTGATATAAGATAGTGCATTGCGATTCTTGACTAGAATGTTCTACGAATGAAGTGACATTATGAATTGCTTGCAGATAGATGGATTGTTATAAGCACTATGAATGACTTTGAGGAATTTATGAATTATTAGAATATTTATGAATGTTTCATAGGAAGTTTTTACATTTCTGCTTTTTGATCTTCTCACTGTTTTCATGAATTTTTGCAAAAGAACTTTATGCATTTACAGGTTATTTGTATGATACTATTAACTTATTTATTAAGATTTATAGTTGGTTTATGTGACATTATTAACATATTTATTAAGATATTAAGATATTTTGAGGGGTTTTTTCATCTTAGAGTGTATTTCTTACTAATTTTTCCAGTTTGTATCATCTACAGCATTTTGCACTCAACTGCACTTATGCACTTTATTATATTCACAAGGCAGATTCTTGGGAGCCTATATAGTTTTAAGTTATATTTTCCTAGGTGTGACTGACTTTGATTTTTTTTTTACCACTTTATTCATTTGCGTGATTTGCACATTTAGGACCAGATGATGTATGTGGCAGTGCTTATTTAGACTTTTGTCTGGTGCTGGTTAGAGAATGACACGGTGGCGGGTTACCCGCGGCTAGCCACATTTAGCCACGGGTAACCCGCCAAAACGGGGAAGAAAAAATAGTGGCCTCTGCGGGACGGGGACAAGGCCATTCACCGCCCCGTGGAGCGGTGAATGGACTTGTCCCCACAGTGAGGCAATCAAGATCGCGCGGTCCCCGCCATCTCCCTCCCTCCACCTCACCTTTGAATTGGAAGAGCACCGCCGGTTGAATTTCTGACGGTCCGCGCAAAGAAAAAAAAAAAAAAGCCTCTCCTTTTCTCCTGCTCCTATCGCCATACTGCAGCTACTAAAGCCGACAGGAAGTCTATCCGACGTCAATTCTGATGTCAGAGAGGATGTTCTGGGCCAGCCAATCGCTGCCTGGCTGGCCCAGAACGTCCTCTCCGACTTCAGAATTGAGTCGGAAAGAAGACTTCCGGCTTTAGCAGCTGCAGCATGGCGGTAAGAGAAGGGGAAAAGGACGGAGGGTTTTTTTTTTTTTTTTTGAGCGGCAGGGAGGCAGCAGGCTGGCTTTGGCTAGGGAGGGAGAAAGGTAGACAGGCACAGGCAGGCAGGCAGGCAAGCTTCGGGGGTGGGGGTGGGACAAAGTGTGGAAGGCAGTGAGAGGGACATAGGAAGGAGGCACTAGGGGCACTAAAGACATGGGAAGGAGGCACTGGGGGCACTAAAGACAGGAAGGGGCACTAAGGACATGGGAAGGAAGCACTGGGGCACTAAAGACATGGGAAGGAGGCACTGGGGGCACTAAAGACATGGGAAGGAGGCACTGGGGGCACTAAAGACATGGGAAAGAGGCACTGGGGGCACTAAGGACAGGAAGGGGCACTAAGGACATGGGAAGGAGGCACCGGGGGCACTAAAGACATGGGAAGGAGGCACCGGGGGCACTAAGGACATAGGAAGGAAAGAGGGAGGGAATAGAAAGGGACAATTCTTGGGCCTGAGTGCAGAAAGAAAGAAATGAAAGAAAGGATACACAGACAGAAGGAAACGCAACCAGAGACTCATGAAATCAATCACCAGACAGCAAAGGTAGGAAAATGATTTTATTTTCAATTTAGTGATCAAAATGTGTCAGTTTTGAGAATTTATATCTGCTGTCTATATTTGTCTATTTTTCTATAGTTACTGAGGTGGCCGAGCTTGCGGAGATGGGGCAGAAACAGGGTTTTAAAATTTTAGTCCTAGTAGTTTGCCGGTCCACAAAATAATTCTTTTATTTCTGCCAGTCCACGGGTGTAAAAAGGTTGAAAACCACTGATGTAGAGTATGCCGGCTTTCTTTTTCGCCAAGCCGCGCTTGCATTGATCAATCTTCTCCTCTCTTGCAACTTCCTGTTTCCGGTTGCATCAGAGGAGAATATTGAACAAATGAACACCCACAAATGCGGCTGGGCGAAAAAGAAAGCCGGCATACTCTACATCTAAGGTGAGATGGAGGGAGGGAGATGGCTGAACACTGCAGTCGGTCGGATGTCTGCTGTTTTTGTATCACTGCCTGCCTGTGCTCACGTTCCAGATCCTCCTGCATTTTTAGTGTGCACAATTGACCTGATTCGAGCTATAGGTGAGCATGGGGGACACGTCATTGAAAGGGAAGACAAGTTAATTGATTTATTTTATGTTCGGTTTTTACTACAGAGCAGAGGCACTGAAACAGATTCTCAGTGCAGTAGTAGTAGTGGCAGAACTCTCTTCTGTCTTCATGGTGTTTCGCAGTACTGAGGCTTATATGGATGCTGCGGGGACGGTGACGGGGCGGTGAATGGGATGTCAGTGGCTGTGACGGGGCGGTAAAAGGGATGGCGGTGACGGGGCGGTGAAGGGAACGGCGGTGACGGGGCGGTGCAGAGGATGGTGGGCCGGGGACAGTGCAGTGACGGGGACAGATTTTTTCCCCATGTCATTCCCTAGTGCTGGTCACCCATGAGTTGCTGCCTGAGCTCAGAAATCCTTCGTTTACATTCCAAGAGCTCATACTGAGGTCCATTAACATTTTCAATTGGTTTATATTTCTATTTTATCAAGGCCAAACAGTCCCCCTGGGGATTTATCCAGTTTAGCCAATTATAGATTCACAATTATAAATTGACATTAGCACTCCCAATTTCTAGGTTATAAATTGACCCTAGTCAGATTGCTCGTAGTCAGTTTCGGATAGTACTGATTATGTTGAGGGAGATAGCTCTTATGGCTCAGGTCTCTCAATTTGTCTTGGACAAGTCTTAATTAAGAGCTTTTCCTTAGCAGTACAGTCCGGTCTTGGCAACAACCCTTAGGTCTATTAGTACCAACCCTACCCCCTGAAGAGCCAGAAAGTTCAAAGTTAGAGCCGCAGGGGGCGTCAGGAGGTGGAGCTAGTCTCCCACACTGGCCTGATGTCCTTCCCCTGCAGCGGAAGGGCTGACTTTCGTTGGGGCAGCTCCCGGTAGCAGTGGAGCTGCTCTGAAGAGGCCGAAAGTTGAAAACTTAATCCGCAGGGAGCGTCGGGAGGCGGAGCAAGTCTCCCATGCCAGCCCGATGTCCTTCCCCTGCAGCGGAAGGGCTGGCTTTCGTTGGGGCAGCTCCCGGTAGCAGGTTATTTCCTGTTCGCTAGGAATTTAATTGCTAATGTTGCTTTCATTGTTATCCTATCATCAAATCTTCTTTTGCTGGGGTTGGCCACCGGAAGTAATTATTGAGAGCTGCCTCTTCTGCCACTGCTTCCACCCCCGAGAGCTGCCCTTGCCGCCATAGCCCTCCCTGGAGAAATGCCTTTCTGCCACTCCCCCCTCCCCCAGAGAGCTACCCTTGTTGCCACTGTCCTCCCATAAGAATGTCCTTGCCACCACCCATCACTTGCCTCCACCCGTGGCTGCCACTGCTACCGTGGTCCATCATATCTTCCTTCCCACTTTCACTTTAATCTTGCCAACAGTTTTAGTGATTAAAGTAGAACACTGCCAGCAGGCTAGCTGGCTTCAGTCTCTCACAGTTTCTTCAATCCCTGCTACACTAGAACAAGAAGTTACATCAGCTGTTCCGATGCAACAGGGAGTGAAGAGGCCATGAGAGACTGGAGCCGGCTATCTTGCTGGCAGTGCTCTGCTTTAATCCCTATCACTGCCTGAAGGCTATGAAAGGTTAGAGGGAGGAAGTGAGGGAAGAAAGAGAGATACCTGACCATGAGGGGAAGAAATGAGAGACAAATGGGACTTCACCTTGGAAGGGAGGAAGAAGAGAGAAAGAGACCTGACAAAGGTCAGGGGGGAGGAAGGGAGAAAGGAGAAAGGGATAACTGACTGGGGGAGAGGAAGGGAAGGAGGAGAGAGATGCCTAACCACAGGGGTGAAAGAGATGCCTTACTACATGTGAGAGAGAGGGAGGAAGGAGAGATAGGGATCCCTGAACATGGGGGGGAGGAGATAGGGAGGCATGAGTGAGCAAGATAACTAATCATGGTGGGGGGGGGGGGGGAGGAAGTAGGAAATACCTGACCGTGGATGGGAGTGAGATCAGGGAGGAGAGAGATACCTGACTACAGGCAGAGGAGGCAAGATATACCCAATCACAGGGAAGGAGAGTGGGAGGAAGAGAGTGTTTCTACCCTCTCCCTCTATCACTGGGGGAGAGGGTAGAAATACAGTTAGATTTGCTGGGAGAAAGAAGTGCAGATGGAGAGGGTAGATGCTGGGAGAAAGAAATACAGAAAGGAGGTGAGTAGGTAGATTGATGTTTGAGAGGGCCAGATTTTGTAAATAGGGATGGGGAAAAAAACAAGGGCGATTGTGACAGGGGAAGGAGTGATGGGGAGGGAAGAGAAGGTACCCATATAAGGAAAAGACATGATGGTGCCCATGAATGACTGGGAAGAAAAGAGACAGAAACTAGACAGATTTGAAGAGGAGGAAGGAAAAGTTGATTTTGAAAGATGGATATAGGACAGGAAGAGGAGATAAAAGAAAGGGAATAGACAGCACAGTGAAGCAGAATCAGAGATTACTTTACATTACATTAGAGGAGGATGAACGAAACGAGGTTCGGGGACTGGCAGCCCATGAGGGGGTCGGCAAGAGCACCAAACCACGAGGAAAACCAATAGGGAAGGTAAACAACCGGGACTTAAATTGCCTATACACTAATGCAAGGAGCCTAAGAAGCAAAATGGGAGAGCTAGAAGTCATAGCCAGTAAGGAGGACTTAGACATAATTGGAGTCACAGAAACATGGTGGTCCGAGGACAACAATTGGGATGTGGTCATACCAGGGTACAAGCTCTATAGGAGAGACAGGACATACAAGAAGGGTGGAGGAATAGCGCTATATATAAAGGACTCCATTCCTTCAACAAGGATGGAAACAACAGTAAGGGCGGACGGCTTGAAATCACTATGGGTTAAGCTACCAGGAGGAAATGGAGCAGACATAAAATTGGGACTGTACTATCGCCCGCCAGGACAATCAGAAGCAAATGACCAGGACCTGGAGGCTGAATTGAGGCAGGTATGCAAAAGCGGAAGTGTGGTGGTGATGGGGGATTTCAACTCCCCTTGAATAGACTGGAGTATTGGACACTCAAACTGCATGAGGGAAACAAAATTCCTGGAGGCTATGATGGACTGTTTCATGGAACAACTGGTCACAGAACCAACACGAGGAGATGCCACTCTCGACCTAATCCTCAACGGGCTAGGGGGACCCGCAAAGGAGGTGGTAGTACTAATGCCACTAGGAAACAGTGATCACAACATGATCCAGTGCAAGCTAGCAATAGGAACATCAAAGGTGAAAAGAACCACAACAACAGCACTCAATTTCAGAAAAGGGAATTACGAGGCCATGAGGAAAATGGTGGGAAAGAAGCTCAGCAGCAGCTCAGGGAAGATGGAGACCGTAGAAAAAGCCTGGTCCCTACTCAAGGACACGATGCACAAAGCACAGAATCTGTACGTCCCCAGGTTTAGGAAAGGGTGCAAAAAGAATCGAACAAAAAACCCGGTGTGGATAACAAATGCAGTGAAAAAGGCGATAAGGGACAAGAACACATCGTTCAGAAAATGGAAAAAGGACCAAACCAAGGACAACCAGAAGGAGCTCAAAAGACACCAAAAGGAATGTCACCGAGTGGTTAGGAAAGCAAAAAGAGAATATGAAGAAAGACTGGCGGAGGAAGCAAGAAACTTCAAACCATTCTTCAGGTACGTGAAGGGGAGGCAACTGGCCAGGGAGGAAGTGGGACCATTGGATGATGGAGACAAGAAGGGAGTGGTAAAAGAGGAAAAAGAGATAGCTGACAGGTTAAACAAGTTCTTCTCGTCAGTCTTCACGAGAGAGGACACATCCAATATTCCAGAACCCGAGGAGATCATAAGTGGGGATCAGGATGAAAAGCTGGTCCAACTAGAGGCAAGCCAAGAGGATGTCCTCCGACAGATAGACAGACTGAAGAGCGACAAATCACCAGGTCCGGACGGCATCCACCCAAGAGTACTAAAAGAACTGAGAAATGAAATAGCGGAAACACTTCGCCAAATATGTAACCTATCCTTAAAAACTGGGGGGATCCTGGAGGACTGGAAAATAGCAAATGTCACGCCCATCTTTAAGAAGGGATCAAGGGGTGACCTGGGAAACTACAGGCCGGTGAGCTTGATCTCGGTTCCGGGAAAGATGATGGAAGCACTGGTTAAGAACAGCATCTGCGAACACATAGAAAACAATGGACAGCTGAAGGCGAGCCAGCACGGCTTCTGCAAGGGAAGGTCGTGCCTCATGAACTTACTGTACTTCTTTGAGGGAATAAACAGCCAGATGGATAAAGGGGAATCCATAGACATCATTTACCTTGACTTCCAAAAAGCCTTCGACAAGGTACCCCAGGAACGGCTGATTAAGAAGCTGTGGAACCACGGGGTGCAAGGGGATGTCCACCGATGGATCAAACACTGGCTGGCAGGCAGGAAACAGAGGGTTGGAGTAAAGGGCCACTACTCAGACTGGCAATGGGTCACGAGCGGAGTTCCACAGGGGTCGGTGCTGGGACCGCTCCTGTTCAATATATTTATTAACAACCTGGATGCGGGAACAAAATGTGAGGTTATTAAATTTGCGGATGACACCAAACTCTGCAGCAGGGTTAGAACCGCGGAAGACTGCGAAGACCTGCAAAGGGACCTAACGAGGCTGGAAGAGTGGGCAAAAAAGTGGCAAATGAGCTTTAACATAGAGAAATGCAAGGTCATGCATGTAGGGAGAAAGAACCCGATGTTCAGCTACAAAATGGGGGGATCATTGCTAGGGGTAAGCAACCTTGAAAGAGACCTGGGGGTGATGGTGGACACAACCTTGAAAGCATCAGCACAGTGTGCGACAGCCTCAGAGAAAGCGAACAGAATGTTGGGTATCACGACCAGGACGAAGGAAGTCATCATGCCGCTGTATCGTGCAATGGTGCGCTCTCATCTAGAGTACTGTGTCCAGTACTGGTCGCCGTACCTCAAGAAGGACATGGCAGTACTTGAGGAAGTTCAGAGAAGAGCGACTAAACTGATTAAAGGTATGGAAAACTTTTCATACGCTGACAGGTTGGAAATGCTGGGGCTATTTATTCTCCCTGGAAAAGCGGAGACTTAGAGGAGACATGATAGAAACCTTCAAAATCCTGAAGGGCATAGAGAAGGTAGACAGGGACAAATTCTTCAGACTGTGGGGAATCACAAGTACAAGGGGACACTCGGAGAAATTGAAAGGGGACAGGTTTAGAACAAACGCTAGGAAGTTCTTTTTTACCTAGAGGGTGGTGGACACATGGAACGCGCTTCTGGAGGTTGTGATAGGCCAGAGCACGCTACAGGAGTTCAAGGAAGGTTTAGATAGATTCCTAAAAGATAAGGGGATTGAGGGGTACAGATAGAAATAGAGGTAGGTTATAGGAATAGTCAGGGACCACTTCACAGGTCATAGGTCTGATGGGCCGCCGCGGGAGCAGACCGCTGGGCGCGATGGACATCTGGTCTGACCCAGTGGAGGCAACTTCTTATGTTCTTATTCTACCATTACCTTGCGGTTCAAGGTGGATTACAAAAAAATGATGGTTGGTCTGTTACTGAAGATCAGTGGTCATGGCTAGTGAAGGTAAAGAATAGGGCAGGTAGTTTTGGGGAATCAGGAGGAAGGAAGGAGGAATTTGTGATGTTAAGACTTATTCAGGGATTTTTTGAAGAGTATGTTTTTTATTTTTCTGAATAACTTGTAATCTGAAGTTATCAGTAGCTTGGAGATCTAGCTATCTAGTCTCGCTGCTTGATTGGCCAGGAGGCTGGCATAGAGGTTTTTTCCGTTTAATTTCTTTGATTGGCGAGTGTGTGAATGGGTTGTGAGTTTTTCTATGTCTGGTTGAGGTATTATGGATGAGACGGTCATAGAAATAGACGGCAGATAAGGGCCACGGCCCATCTAGTCTGCCCACCCCAATGACCCTCCCCTACCTTTCTCTGTGAATAGATCCCAAGTGTCTATCCCATTTGGCCTTAAAATCAGGCACGCTGCTGGCCTCAATAATCTGAAGTGGAAGACTATTCCAGCGATCAACCACCCTTTCAGTGAAAAAGAATTTCCTGGTGTCCCCGTGCAGTTTCCCGCCCCTGATTTTCCACGGATGCCCCCTTGTTGTCGCGGGACTCTTGAAAAAGAAGATATCTTCTTCCACTTCGATGCGGCCCGTGAGATACTTGAATGTCTCGATCCTGTCACCCCTCTCTCTGCGTTCCTCGAATGAGTACAGCTGCAACTTATCCAGCCGTTCCTCGTACGGGAGATCCTTGAGTCCCGAGACCATCCGGGTGGCCATTCTCTGGACCGACTCCAGTCTCAGCACATCCTTATGGTAATGCGGCCTCCAGAATTGCACACAGTATTCCAGGTGGGGCCTCACCATGGATCTATACAATGGCATAATGACTTCAGGCTTACGGCTGACGAAACTCCTGCGTATGCAACCTATGATTTGCCTTGCCTTGGATGAAGCTTGCTCCACTTGATTGGCAGTCTTCATGTTCTCACTGACGATCACCTCTAAGTCTCGTTCTGCTTCAGTTCTTGTTAGGATCTCGCCATTAAGGGTGTAAGGTTTGCATGGATTTTGGCTGCCCAGGTGCATGACTTTGCATTTTTTGGCATTGAAGCTGAGTTGCCAGGACCTAGACCAGCGCTCCAGTAGGAGTAGGTCATGCATCATGTTGTCGGACATTGAATTGATGTCTGTTGTGCTTTTGCCCACTACATTGCTTAGTTTGGCGTCATCGGCGAATAATGTTATTTTACCTCGCAGCTCTTCTGCCAAGTCTCTTATAAAGATGTTGAATAGGATCAGGCCCAGGACCACTGATTACCTCCTTCATTTCGGAGGGGGTGCCATTCACCACTACCCTCTGAAGCCTACTTCCAAGCCAGTTCCCAACCCATTTCGTCAATGAGTCGCCCAATCCTATAGAACTCATCTTGCTCAGCAACCTGCGGTGTGGTACGCTATCGAATGATTTACTGAAGTCCAGGTATACGATGTCCAGGGACTCCCCAACATCCAGCTTCCTCGTCACCCAGTCAAAGAAGCTGATCAGGTTGGATTGGCAGGATCTCCCCTTATTAAATTCATGTTGACGGGGATCCCGTAGATTCTCCTCGATCAGGATCGTATCCAATTGGCGTTTGATTAGCGTTTCCATTAGTTTGCACACTATTGATGTGAGACTCACCCGTCTGTAGTTTGCTGTCTCCATCTTGGAGCCTTTCTTGTGGAGTGGAATGACGTTAGCCGTCTTCCAGTCCAACGTGACGTTACCCGTACTAAGGGAGAGATTGAAGAGCGCGGATAGCGGTTCCGCCAAGACATCACACAATTCCCTGAGCACCCTGGTTGTCAGGCCCCATTGCCTTGTTAACCTTAAGCTTTGACAGCTCGCTGGGTGTAAACTCGAAATTACTAAACGGGTCATCTACGTCAACCCTTGTCTGTAGCTGAGGGCCGAGTCCTGGCGCCTCGCGGGTGAAGACTGAGCAGAAGTATTCATTTAACAGTTGGGCTTTTTCCGAGTCCGCTTCTACATAGTCTCTGTCTGATTTCCTAAGACGCACTATCCCGCATGAGTTCTTATTTCTGTCACTGATATATCTGAAGAAGGATTTATCTCCTTTCTGGATGTTCTTCAATAGAGACTCCTCCATGCGGAATTTGGCCTCCCTAACTGCTGTTTGACTGCTTTTGACTTGGCCAGATAGACTTCCCTAGAGTCCTGTTTCCCTGATTGTTTGTAAGAGATGAATGCTTTTTTCTTCTCCTTGATGAGGTCCAAAATCTCCGCAGAGAACCACTATGGCTATTTGTTCCTTCGCCGTTTACTTACTGATTTAACATAGCGGTTTGTTGCTTCTTGTATGGTGGCTTTCAAAATCGACCACATTTCTTCCACGTTATCGGTTTCTGCTTGGCTTTGTAGCGCCTGGTGAACGAAGTCTCTCATTTCTTTGAAGTTTGTGTCCTTGAATTTGAGGACCTTGGTCAGTGTGGTAGATTTAGTGAAACCTTTCCTGAGATTGAACCATACCATGTTGTGGTCACTGGAGGCCAATGTGTCGCCCACTGAGACCTCTGTGACACTTTCTCCATTGGTAAGTATCAGGTCCAGTATTGCCTGATCCCTTGTTGGTTCCAACACCAGTTGCCTGAGTCTTGCTCCATTCATAGAGCTTAATAGCCTCCTGCTGCTGCCGGAAGCAGAGAAAAGCATGTCCCAATCCACATCAGACATGTTGAAGTCACCTAACAATACTGTGTCCCCACGCAAGGTGATATTCTCTATATCTCCAATTAATTCCATATTTAGGTCATCCTGTTGTCTTGGGGGTCTGTATATTACACCAAGATACAGGCATTTGTCTTTCCCTCTGGCCAAATTTACCCAAAGGGATTCCCCGGTGTAGTGGACATCTGTGATTCTGGTGACCTTAATGTCATCTAATATAATAAAAGCCTAAGCCGCGCATGCGCACTCTTACCTGTGTGCTCCCGTTTTCCGTGCGCTGTAGGTCCCCGCAGGTAGGAGTGCGCATGCGTGCTTCCATGCATCTCTCTCTCCCAAGGCGGATGTCGGCTTCGGGCGGCGCGGAGGCTGTCTGTCGGCGCCTACAGGCTGCCGCGGCTGTCGGTAGAGGGCAGACGCGAGGTAAGGGGTGCTGCTGCTGGACAGGGGAAGAGACGGGGGGGGTAGGAAAAGGAAGGGAGGCCTACTGCTGGACAGGGGAGCAGGAAAGAGGTGCTGATGAACAGGGGAAGAGACCGGGGGGGGGGAGAAAAAGGAAGGGAGGCCTACCGCTTGACAGGGGGACAGGAAAGAGGTGCTGCTGTACAGCGGAGAGATTAAAAAAAGGGAGAAGGGCTGCTGCTGGATAAGGGGAGCAGTGAAGGGGTGGTGGTGGACACAGGGAAGGTAAAAGGAAGGGAGAATGGGTGGACAGCCGAGGAAAAAGAAAGACAGAAAGAAAGGCAGAAATACAGGAGAGGAGAAGAAGGAGAGAGGGGGATTTAGATCTTGAAAAAAAACTGAAAAGTCCTCCTCGGAAGGATTGACTCCCGATGTGTATAATTGCTCATAGAAGGAGCGAAAATGATCCGCAATGGCAGTAGGGTCAGTAATAAGGGATCCAGAAGACTTAAGGGCTTTGATGCGATTAGCTCTCTTCTTCTGTTTAAGGTAATTGGCCAATAACGTACCCGCTTTGTTACGATGTTCATAATATAAAGCCCCCTCGTGTAGCAACAAGATGCCAGCTCGTTCACAAAGAATAGAGTTGTATTGAAATTTGAGTTTGCGAATCTGCAACAAATCAGAGGCAGTGGGAGAGGTATGATATCGGACTTCCAGCGATTTAATTTGAGTATCCAAATCAGTAAGTAATTTTTTACGCTCTTTGTTAATATGAGCTGTATAAGCTATGATTTTACCTCTTAGGTATGCCTTGTAAGCATCCCAAAGGGTCTGGCAAGTCACCTCCGGGGTGTCATTATCAAGAAGATAATCTGTGGTCCAGGTTTCAACTTGAGCCAGGAAGTCCGGATCTGCCAAGAGAACAATATTCAATCGCCAGGTAGAGGTAGGAGAAGGAGAAGCAGAAAGATTGAAAGACACAGATATAGCAGAATGATCAGAAAGAGGACAGGAAAGTATGGAAGAGGAGCGAACAGATTGGATGAGCGAATGAGATAATAAGAAATAATCCAAACGCATTGCTGATGCATGAGGTGCTGACCAGAAGGTGTATTCCTGGTCTGAGGGATGAAAAAGACGCCAAACATCAGTAAGGTCAAAGGACTTAGCTATATTAAGTAGGAGTGGGAGTGTGGGTGGAGGATGGTAGGTGGATTGAGACCGTCGATCCAAGTGCTCATCCAGGACCAAATTCCAATCACCCCCCACTATAAGATAGTCAGTGGAGACAGAAGACAGCTCTTTAGCTAGGGCTCTGAAAAACCCCTTGTCCGCAACATTAAGAGCATAGAGTGCCAAAAAGGTATAACGACGGGAAGCAGTGTCCAGAGTTACCGATACCCAGCGACCCTGGGAGTCATGAGTTATCTAACTACCGCCCGATAGCTAACATACCATTTCTTGCCAAACTTACAGAAAAACTAGTATTTAACCAGCTTTTGGACTTCTTCGAAAAAACAAACGCGTTACATCCACATCAAACTGGATTTAGAAAGTTTCATAATACAGAATACTCTCTAATAGGTTTAACATCTAATATTCAATACTACTTAGACCATCATAGATCTGTCATCCTATTTTCCTTAGATATTTCGGCCGCCTTTGACACAATTGACCACGACCTACTTCTAAATAGACTTGAAGAAAAAGGAATAACCGGGAATGTCTTAAAATGGTTTAAATCCTATTTCAACAACCGAACTTCATCCGTCAGATTTAATAATGAAGACTCTTCTACCTTTACCTCAACTTTTGGAATCCCACAAGGATCCATTCTGTCTCCCTTACTATTTAACATTTTTCTATCACCACTACTAGAAATTTGTCAGGCAACAGGTTTTATCCCATTTTCATACGCGGATGATATTCAATTGATTCATCCCGTAGATCCTGAAAGCGACACTGACATCTTCTCCATTAATCAAAAATTAGAACTAATACATAACTGGTTGAACTCAAACAAACTAGCTCTGAATATTAACAAGACCAAATCCATCCTATGTAAATGGAAAAAAGATATTTCACTTATAAAACCTTTTCTTATTAATAATATACCTATCAGCACGGAACCCATAGTTAAAATTCTCGGAGTACTATTTGATAATAATTTATCTTATCACGAACACATCTCCTCCATTGTTAAACAATGTTTCTTCAAACTTCGACAGATAAGATCTATTTCTAAATTTCTCTATCCTTCCTCTTTAAAGATTTTAATCCATTCATTCATCATAGCCAAAATCGACTACTGTAATGCCCTATTTTTAAATATCAGCCAAAAAGAAAAAAGAAGACTTCAAATCATTCAGAACACGGCCATAAAATTAATCTATAATGCAAAAAAATTCGATCACGTCTCCCCATTATTAATAGACACGCATTGGTTACCAGTTAACCATAGGATCCTCTACAAACTGATGTTCCTAATCTTTAAGTCCCTCACATTTAGTGAACCACAATTTATTTTAAAATCACTTATCCCATACAAACCCCAAAGATCTTTGCGCTCATCTAATCAAAATTTATTAACTGTGCCTTCTTTAAAAATCATTGGAACGAGAAGAGCTGACATGTTTACTGTTGCAGGTCCACAATGGTGGAATTCCCTTCCCCATTATATTAGAATAGAAAGTGATATCCTAGTATTCAAAAAGCTTTTAAAATCTCATTTATTTAAGGACGCCTTTGATCTATAATTAAACTTATGGACGTCTTTAACTAATTTTCTCCTCTAAATTGTTGATTTGGCTCAAACAAATATGCAAGAAATGCTTTGAAAAATTTTTACCCTACCTTTCGTTTTTCCCTGGTTTTTTTGTTTTTTTTCCTCTTCCCCATTGTAACTTTACCCTCCTTCCCTATCTCTCATGTCAGTCACAATTGATTTTATTGTAATTAGGTTAAAGTTTCTTTATTATATTATGTACATCGCCTAGAATTCTGAAATAGGCGATTCATCAAATGTGAAATAAAACTTGAAACTTGAACGAATTATACTATATTGGAGACGTTTAGCAAGCAAAATAGCCACACTACCTTTAGAAGAAACGGCCGGAGAAAAAAACCAGTGAGAGACCCAATCTCGCTTAAGCTTAGCTGATTCAAGCATATTCAATTTTGTTTATTGGAGAAAGACCACCTGAACTAAGTGGTGATTACAGAACAAGAGCATTTTCTTCCTCTTGATAGGGTGATTTAAACCTCTAATATTCAGAGATAACACATTACAAAATACCATAGTAAAAAGGTCAACGAATACAGTACTGCAAAGAGAGATTGTACAGTGCACTCAGAAACCATCCGCAATTGCATGCTGCCATAGGTAAAAAGAAAAAACCGCTGAGCTCTAATGAAAGAATGAAAAACCCCATACACACACTCATACATGCACCCCAACTCCCACCCACCCACAAGACACAAGCCTTGTAACCATCCCGCCCAAAAGGCGACCCTAAGGCCTATGGAGGGGAAGAGACCCACAACATGAAGGCGAAGAGTCAGCAGCCTCCCCCCCAATAGCCCCGCAGAACCTCAAAATGGTAGAACACAGTAAATATATTGGATAAATAACTCATCACTCATAATCAAAATAGAGTAGCACTACAGCTGCTGCTCAAACTGCAATGCACACCTTGTTAGAAGCAGGGAGATAAGAAAACAGTACCAAATTGCAATTTTAGTCAAGTATCCATTCACTGCAGGTCTTCTTGCTCTTTCAGGAAGCGATCTACCTCATCAGGATCGGTGTAAGTCTTGGTTCTGTTTTGATATGTTATCTTGAAGGCCGAAGTGCGCCTCTGTAGCTCTTAAACGAGGGCGCAAGGCCAAGAACTTGCGACGTTTTTCTGCTGTGGCTTTGGTATAATCAGCTGAAATATATATGGACTGACCCTGCCATTCGATTTTATGGATGGATCTCATTTTTTCCGGAATCATGGCTACATGAGGGAACCGCAGCAGCTTCATCACCACCGGTCTCGCCCGTTGAGAGCCGCTCGGGGCTTTAGTCGGCACCCGGTGGGCCCTCTCAACTTCCAAGGCCCTACCGAATGTGAGGGAGAGGACTTTAGGTAGCCAGTCTTCAAAAAATTTACATGCGTTAGATTCCTCAACTCCTTCGTGGAGGCCGTTCAGACGTAAATTATGGCACCGACCACGATTACCCAGATCCTCAAGCTGATTCTCCAGCGCGTGCAGAGCTCTGCGATCCATTTTTTGATTAGAAGCAATCTCGTCAACGATCATACACTTTTTCTCCAGTACATGCAGCTTAGTATCCATTGTCGAAAGCTTTTCAGTGAGATTCATAATCTCATGCTTGATATCTTTTATATTATCTTTGCTTTCGGACATCATGTTGGATATCAACTGCAACTGCTCCGACACTGTAAGCTCAGAGTCGGCACGTGGCCTAGACGATTCCCCTTTGGTAGGCGTCGGAGAATCTTGCTTCGGGCGCTTAGCACCGGAGGAGCCGGCAAAAGCAGCCTCGATCTTACCCTGCTTTAGTTGAGGCATCGTAATGGCAAATTAAAGCACAGGATATTGAGTGAAAAGTTAGAAATACCGGGGCTGTAGGCGGGAGCTCGTGACTCAAGCCTCCATATTGATCGGGCTCTTTAGCGCCCCCCTCCCCGCATGAATCTTTGCTTGTAGAGTCCACTTTAAAAAAGACTGCAGGCATTAGTGTCTATGCTTCTGTCCCTCCTGGCAGAGAGGGTAAGGCCATGGATAAGTTTGGCAAGCATCTATACCAAAATGCTATGCTAGCCAATTGCTCAGGTAATTATGCCTTTCATTTCTCTTTTTACCTGAAGCACCTCATCCAACAACTGTCCTCTTTTGAGAAGTATCTCCCTGACTGTAAACTACCTTTATTTCAACAATATACTTCTAGTTTATTACAACTTCGGAAGTTCATGGTCTGTTCTATTTATGACACCTTCGAACTGACCTCTAGAGCTACAGCAATGGCTGTTGCTATGCGGCGTTTAGCTTGGCTTAGGGTCTCAGAACTTGATGTCAATCACCAGGACCGCCTTGCCAATGCTCCTTGCTTAGGTGACGAGTTATTTGGTGACTCTCTGGATACTACCACACAAAAGCTGTCTGCACATGAGACTCGTTGGGACACTTTACTGAAGAACAAAAAGAAGCCTCCGCCTGCTCGACCTTTTCGCCAGCAATCATTTTATCAACGCCGCTACTCTGCTCGTCCTCTTCCACCTGCTCATCAGCAACCTCAGCGACAACGTCAGCAGCAACGCCAGCAGCCTCGTTCTCAACAGCCGCAACCAGTAAAACCACCTGCCCAACCTAAGCCTACTCAACCCTTTTGACTTCATTCTCCAGGACATAGCCAGTTTTCCACCATCCTCTCCTCTGCCTCAACCTATCGGAGGATGTCTTCCCATTTTCCTCAGCCATTGGGAGCTCATCACTTCAGACCAGTGGGTTCTAAACATCCTTCGCCACAGCTATTCTCTCAGTTTCCAGACTCTTCCCTCACACAGTCCTCCAAAAGAGTCTGCTTTAAACACATCTCGGTCCTTCCTACTGCTTCGGGAGGTTCAATCCCTTCTTCTGAACACCATAGAGGAAGTTCCTCTAGATCAGAGAGGGCAGGGATTCTACTCCCGCTATTTTCTGGTCCCCCAAAAAATCGGAGACCTCAGACCCATATTAGATCTCAGGGATCTCAACAAATGTTTGGTCAAGGAGAAGTTCAAAATGCTCTCTCTGCCACACTTTATCCTCTTCTCACTCAGGACGACTGGTTATGCTCCCTCAATCTCAAAGAGGCCTATACACATATCGCGATCAATCTGACCTCCAGACAATACCTCCGCTTCATGATCAATCGCTGTCATTACCAGTACAAAGTCTTACCCTTTAGTCTGGCCTCCTCTCCCAGGGTATTCACAAAATGTCTCATTGTGGTGGCCGCTTTTCTACGCTCTCACCATCTCCAAGTCTTCCCTTACCTGGACGACTGGTTAATCAAGGCTCCTTCATCTCAGGAAGTGGTTCTTGCCACCAACCAGACCATCCTGTTTCTCCAAATTCTGTGTTTCGAGATCAACCTGCCCAAGTCACATTTCATCCCCACTCAGCGACTTCAGTTCATTGGAGTGATATTGGACACTGTCCTCATGAGGGCGTTTCTTCCATCCAACCGCCTTGAGACCCTTCTTCATCTCTGTCAGCAGGTGCTTCCACAGCTTTCCATCCCTGCAAAACAAATGATGGTACTCGGGTCACATGGCTCGACAGTTCATGTCACCCCATTCGCACGTCTTCACCTGCGTACTCCTCAATGGACCCTAGCTACCCAATGGTTCCAGGCGACGGATCCTTGTTCGCGACACATATCTGTGACATCGTCTCTTCGACAGTCTCTGCAATGGTGGTTGAAATCTTCCAATCTCTCCAGAGGTCTTCTGTTCCATCTGCCTCATCATCATCTAGTCATCACCACAGACGCATCCCCGTATGCCTGGGGAGCTCACTTGAACGATCTCCAAACTCAAGGTCTTTGGACTGCCCAGGAAAAGAGGCACCACATCAATTTCCTGGAACTCAGAGCGATGTTTTTTGCCCTCAAGGCTTCTCAGTATCTCCTCTTTCCTCAAGTACTACTACTTTGCACAGACAATCAAGTTGCAATGTACTACATCAACAAACAAGGTGGGACGGGCTCTCGTCTGTTGTGTCAGGAGGCCCAATAGATTTGGTCTTGGGCGACAAGGATCTTCCATATGAAGAACGGCTTGACAAATTACAGCTATACTCGCTCGAGGAGCGCAGAGAGAGGGGAGACATGATCGAGACGTTCAAGTATCTTACGGGCCGCATCGAGGTGGAGGAAGATATCTTCTTTTTCAAGGGTCCCACGACAACAAGAGGGCATCCCTGGAAAATCAGGGGCGGGAAACTGCGAGGTGACACCACGAAATTCTTTTTCACTGAAAGAGTGGTTGATCGCTGGAACAGTCTTCCACTACAGGTGATTGAGGCCAGCAGCGTGCCTGATTTTAAGGCCAAATGGGATAGACACGTGGGATCTATTCACAGAGAAAGGTAGGGGAGGGTCATTAGGGTGGGCAGACTAGATGGGCCGTGGCCCTTATCTGCCGTCTATTTCTATGTTTCTATGACAGCTCGCCATTTATTCCTGAAAACTGTCTACATTCAAGGAGAACAGAATTCCTTAGCAGACAATCTCAGCAGAATTCTCCAACCTCACGAATGGACTCTCGATCCCATGACTCTCCAGTTCATTTTCACTCATTGGGGCACTCCTCAAGTGGTCCTTTTTGCGGCTCCTCACAATCATCAACTGCCCCAATTTTGCTCCAGACTCTGCTCCCCTCATCGTCTGGCAGCAGATGCGTTTCTCCTGGATTGGACCAATCTCTTCCTTTATGCCTTTCCTCCTCTACCTCTCATGTTGCGAACCTTGTTCAAGCTCAAGAGGGAACAAGCCACCATGATTCTCATTGCTCCACGGTGGCCCAGGCAACATTGGTTCCCCCTTCTTCTTCAACTCAGTTCCAGGGAACCCATACTTCTTCCAGTGTTTCCTTCTCTGCTTACTCAGAATCAGCAGTCCCTTCTACATCCCAACCTGCAGTCTCTGCACCTGACAGCTTGGTATCTCTCGAGCTGAGCTCGACTCACTCTCTTCTTTCTCAGCCTGTCTGTTCTATTCTTGATGCTTCCAGGAAGCAGGCCACTCTTCAATGTTATCAACAGAAGTGGACCAGGTTTTCTTCCTGGTGCCTTCTACATCATCACGATCCAACTTTACTAGCAGTAGAACTAGTGTTGGATTATCTTCTTTCTTTGTCTAACTCTGGTCTCAAGTCTACCTCTATCAGAGTCCACCTCAGTGCTATTACTGGTTTTCATGAGCCAGTTCACGGAAAACCTCTTACTGCTCATCCTTTGGTTTCAAGATTCATGCGGGGGGCTTTTCAATGTGAAACCACCTCTCAAGCCCCCTCCTGTTGTCTGGGATCTTAATGTGGTTCTTTCCACCTTAATGAAGCCTCCTTTTGAACCATTGACCACAGCTCATTTCAAATTTCTCACTTGGAAAGTGGTCTTCCTTATTGCTCTCACCTCTGCCAGGAGGGTCAGTGAGTTACATGCACTAGTTGCAGATCCACCTTTCACTGTTTTTCATCATGACAAGGTGGTTCTGCGTACACATCCAAAGTTTCTCCCTAAGGTTGTCTCTGACTTTCACCTTAACCAGTCCATTGTCTTACCTGTATTTTTCCCAAAACCTCATTCTCATCCAGGAGAACAGGCTCTGCATACTTTGGACTGTAAGCGTGCTTTGGCTTACTATTTAGAGCGCACTAAGCCTCACAGATCATCTCCCCAACTTTTTCTATCTTTTGATCCCAATAAGTTGGGACATCCTGTTTCTAAACGTACGATATCCAATTAGCTTGCTGCTTGTATCTCGTTCTGTTATGCTCAGTCCGGACTGACACTGGAAGGTTCTGTCACGGCCCATAAGATTCGAGCTATGGCAGCATCTGTGGCTTTCTTCAGATCAACTCCGATTGAGGAAATCTGCAAGGCTGTTACTTGGGCCTCAGTTCATACTTTCACGTCTCATTATTGTCTGGATGCATTCTCCAGACGGGATGGACACTTCGGCCAATCTGTTTTACAAAATTTATTTGCCTAATGGCCAACCTTCCCTCCAGCCCTCTTTTTGTTAGCTTGGAGGTCACACATCAGTTAAGAATATGCTGCCTGCTTGTCCTGGGATAAAGCACAGTTACTTACCGTAACAGGTGTTATCCAGGGACAGCAGGCAGATATTTTTACGTCCCACCCACCTCCCCGGGTTGGCTTCTTAGCTGGCTTATCCTAACTGGGGACCGTGTGCCTCTGTCGGCCGGGAAGGCACTCGCGCATGCCCGGTGCGGCCTATCTAGAACTTTCTAAGTTCTTAGAGTGCAATCACTCTAAAATTGTTGGTACCGGGGCTCCGACGGTGCCGTCACCCATCAGTTAAGAATATCTGCCTCTCCAACGGTGCTGTCACCCATCAGTTAAGAATATCTGCCTGCTGTCCCTGGATAACACCTGTTACGGTAAGTAACTGTGCTTTTTTTGTAGAGTTTGTTGAATTCGGGCCATTGAATATTGGGGAATTGGGACCAAATTCTGTCTGCGGCTGTTGATTCTTTTTATGTGGTGTGTATTGTGAATTCAATTGAGTGGAATGGGAAACAGTTGAGGGTAGCTCTGGCATTTGTGATTTTGTTCTTGAAATGTTCTGCTAAGAGGGTGGCTGAAGGAGGGGGGTATTGTTCATGGTCATGAAGGGTTTGGTGTCTGTTAGTTGTTTTAATATTTGAAATCATTTTTTGGTGTCTTGAGTTTCTGTGCCTATTAGGTTGGTGTAGCATGTTTTTCTCTTATCCTTTAGTTGAAGTTTGTATTAATTTTTTTCCAGGCAGTTTTTGTGTGGTCTAGGCCAGTGTTCTTCAACCTTTTTACACCTATGGACCGGCGGAAATAAAATAATTATTTTGTGGACCGGCAAACTACTAAGACTGAAATTTTTTTTAAAACTCATCGCCGTCCCGTCCCCGTGAGCTCAGTCCCGCAAACCATCTGATCCTATCTGCACAAGCCTCAAATAGTTATGATTTTATATTGAACATATTTTATTAAAGTATAAAAAGAAACAATATTCTGTACAATTGTCATTTTATAAATATAAATAATACATGGCAAGGATCAACAAAACTCCCGTCTCCTCTCCCCTTCACATATATCCCCTCTACTATCAAGAAAACTGAATAAGCCAAAATATTGCTACACAAATATGCTAACAGAATACCGCAGTCACACATGGCAGGAATGGTATTAGGGGGAGTGTAACTAGGGCAACTGCCTCCTGGTCAGAGAGAGCCCTAAGCCAGCTGGAAGCTAAAGAAGCACTGCCTGGGCTTTGCACTCCCCAATTATGTCTAACATCAGCTCTAGCAGGATACATATTTTAAATCTGATATATTCTAATCACAAGATAGAAATAAACAGATTTTTTTCTATCTTTTGTCGTCTCTGGTTTCTGCTTTCATCGTTTTTCACTCTCTTCCATCCAGCGTCTGCCCTGTCTCTTCAATCCAGCATTTGCCCCTTCCATCCACTATCTGCCCTCTCCCCCTCCCATATGGTATCTGCGTTCTTCTATGCCCCTCTCTCCTACACCAGATCTAGCATCTTTGTCCCTCTTTTCTTATTTCTCGTCTGACCCCCTTCCCAGCATCAATCTCTCTCTACTTTGTCATTCCTCTCTCCCCTTTCCCTCATCTGATCTCTCCATTTCATCCTGACTCCTTCCCCTCCTCTAATCTCCCTGCCAGCTGTTTCCTTCCAATTTTCCTCCTCCCCTGTCCAGCAGTACCTTCTCCCTTTCTTCCTCCCCTTATCCAACAGTAACTCTCTTCCCTTTCCTTTCCCTTCTCCCCTGTCAGCAGTATCCCCTTCCCCTCCCTTGTCCAGGAGTACTCCTTCTCCCTTTCCTCCTCTCCTTATCCAATAGTAACTCTTGTCCCTTCCCTTTCCCTTCTCCCCTGTCAGCAGTACCCCCTTTCCCCTCCCTTGTCCAGGAGTACCCCTTCTCCCTTCCCTCCTTCCCTCTCCAGCAAATGTTTCCTCTATGTAGGCTAGCAGCAGCTCTGTGTACTTTTAACTTCGGCACACAGCTGCTGCGAAGCAGTATTTTAGCCGTGGTTTCATGAGGCAGCCTTGGGGCCTTTGATGGGTCGGCCCACATCGCATCATCGAAGCGGGCCGGCCTAGCAAAGACCCCGAGGCTGTTTCATGAAACTGCGGCTAAAATACTGCTTAGGGGCAGCTGTGTGCCAAAGTTAAAAACACACAGAGCTGCCGCTGCTGGTCTGGGGGTGCGGAGACAAATGCAGGAGCAGGAGACATACGCGGCAGGAGTCCCAGCATAGCAACAGCAACAGGAAGTTGCATGTCAGCTGATGCTGGCACCTTTTGTTGCGGCAGGGACCCGATTCCTTCAAGGGCCGTCAAGGGTTTTTTGCGGACCGGCGATTGAAGAACTGTGGTCTAGGCTATTTTTCCTCCATTTTCTTTCTAGTCTTCTGCATTGTCTTTTGAGTAGGAGTGGATCATTGTCAAACCATTGGTCTGATCATCTACTGGTTCTAGTTTTGGTTTTTAGTGGGGCTAGTTCATCAAGAGATGCAGAATTAAATAATTTGAAACATAAAGTCAACAGGCAACAAAGGTAAGATAAATGATTTTATTTTCAGTTCAGCAAGGGGGTAATGGGATATGAAATGGGAAAATTGAATTTAAATATGTCATTATTGAGAATTTGTCTGATCTGTATATATTGTACTATAAAGGAGGAAATGTGAGGGGGAAATGCGCAATTAATTGCGCAATAAAAATATAATCAAAATATAGCCCTAGTTTTATTCATGTTCTAATGAAAGTCTTATTGTTTATCGAAATCTGTGTGATTTTTATAAAGTATAGTAAAACCTGTCCTGACTTGTATTTCTTTTTTCATAGATACATTGAATATATGTGTGACATGATGGCAGAAGAACCTATAATTCCTCACAACAAACCTATTCTTGTGAAATCAATAATTATGACACCAGTTCCCCTTTTTAATAAACAACGTAGTGGTTGCAGACCATTTTGTGAAGTCTTTGTTGGAGAAGAGCGAGTAGTAACCACATCACAGGAATATGATAAAATGAAGTAAGTACATAGTGGTACATGTTTATATCATTTTAATTTGTGTTTTTTTCTGATAATTTTACTTTTTACTTAATTTATTTATGTGCTTTTATGTTCTCTACCTACCCTTCTGTCTGTGATATCTATCTGTCACCATGTTTTTAGAGGGTATGGAGATCCTTTCTGGACTGGGAGCTGGAAAAGTTTCCTGTTTGGTGTACACTGCTGCCATTTAGTAAACAGCTGCCTAAGAAACAGAATTGTTCTTCCTTTCTCCTTCCAAGTGAAATGGACCTGGTCTGGTTCTGGTCCCAAAACCACCCTGCACACATTCTGTCTCCTCTCAGATATCTGAAGACAGTCTCTTTAGGAAGAAAGGATGCTCAGGCTTGTCCCAAAGAAATTGTCCATTTATGAGTTTTTCATCCATTTTTATAGCGTTATACATGGGTCAGTTTTTTCAGCGTATGACCGTAGGAAAAACCATATTTGGTAACAGGATACATAAAAGTAGCAAAACTGTAGGAAAGACCATATTTGGTAACAGGATACATAAAAGCAACAGAAAAGGTAGCAAGCACAAGGAAGGGGGGGTTCATAACTATGGCATATAATACTGTGCTTTATTGTCTAAGGTCTTTCTTAGCAAATGTTTCTTGTCTACAGGAGAAGCAGGATCGCTCAACTAGAACATGGGCTGTGGGAGGTTCAGGACATGAGGAATGACCTTGGCACAAGTAGCTAGCTTCAGAACAGGATGTAAAACACAGAGCTCAGAACACAAAGAGAAAAAAAATGACCTTGTAGCATTTCAGCAGAATGAAAACTGTTTCTGTGTTTTTTATAGAAAACTTACAAGGAATATATGTGCCCCTTCAATCCCCTCTTACGTCATGAAAATGACATCATAAATGCACAGCATGAGCTTGGAGGGAGATATATTCCATATATGTCTCTCGAGGAGGGGGTTTAGGAGCAGTAATACGAGTAAGGCAGCACATGAGCAGTCTAAAAATTACTTAAGCAACAAGGATGCAGATGATAATAGAGATTATAACAATAATAAGATCTTTAACCCATCCCTGCATCCAACTAAAGTACTGATCCCAAGGATTAGATAAACCAGAGTTACATTTGAGCTCAGCAGAGAGGTCTTCTAATTTCTGAATGGCCATAGTAACCTTACCCGTGGGACTTGTATTGTCAGGAATAAAGGTGCAACAGGATAAAGTACTGGGGAGAATTCTACAGACACCCCCTTCTCAGCAAGGATCATATCTAGGGCCATGCAATTTTGGAAAGTCATCTGAGAAGTGGGGCCTAACTGATCAGCAATACCTTGCAAGGCGTCCGTAGTGTAGTTCACAAAGCGTTGCTGATTATAATAAATGCAATTAATCCAATCAACATTCTTATTGATAGTGATACGGGGAATAAGAGACTTGAACCCAGCCTTAACTTGGTCTCGGGCCTTGAATTCATCTGGGACCCCTCTAGGGACCCCTATAGCAACTATGTATATATGTGGATCAAAACTACCAAGGAGGTCACGTTTATGTCGGGGTAAAGAGGAGGAGGAACCATGCAAAGAGGAAGGGTGCCCTTCAGAGAAGATATGCAAGGGCATGATAACCTTAGCTAAACCACACTGGCCTGTCCATTAGCTGGGTAATTTAACACAGAGCCAAGGTCTCCACAGAGCCAGTAAATATCACCTAGGGTGAAAATCTGATGTTGCAATAGTGGGGCATACATATAATCCAAGACAGAACAATAACCAGGGGGAAAATTGCCTAAAAAACTACCCTGTGTCAGATTAGAAACATAGCAGAAATACTTGGATATTGTGAAAACCACTGATAGTAAACAACACACTTTCACAAAAATGGAAAATAAAGATGGTATAACAGTAATACTGAAGCACAAACAAACAGACCAATCTTAGTGGAGGAAAAGCCTCAGATAGGGGCCCGCCCACCTCCACAATGGTGGAATAACGGTGTTCGAGTGGTCACTTCACTGGCTAAAAACCTCCTATTGTAGATGGTCCAAGCAATGTGCTACTTTATAATTGCTTTGAAAAATTGTGTGAAATAGAAGAAAACAACTTATCTTTCTTTCTTTGGGATCGGTACACCAACAGTGGCCAACGTTTCACTATTAAGCTGCCTCAGGGTGTAACATATATGATCGCACTAAAAAGCACACAAAAGAAACTCAAATCAGAATTAAAAACATATAAAACCGGTATAGATCTTTATAGCCTTCATGACATTATATTAAGAAACCTTTAATGCGGACGCCAAGGGTGCTTTTTACAGATGAGTACAGTGCTGGGGTGTCATTTACAGATGAGTATGGGCAAAAAATGTCGTGGACCCAGGACACAGTTGGAAATGACCATACAGGAAGAAAAACTAGCAGCAACGCTGCTAGGAGGAGAATGATAAAATTGGTGGAATGCTGTGACGAGATCATTGTGCTGGTCCACTGGAGGGGGTGAGGTCTGCGCAGGGACGGCTTGCTTCTGGGGTTTTAGGTTAACCCTCTTCAAGCGACTTGCGTGGATCCAAACAGGAGACTCCTCCGTGAGTACAGCGGTCCTGGTCGCAGCGATCACAGTGGTGGGAGGGCCAAAGAGGAAATCCGTCTGCTTCCTATCCTTGGAAAGCTTCTGGACAATGACTACGTCGCCAGGCTGGAAGGAATGGGTAGGAATCTGTGGAGAAAAAGGAGAGGTGCAAGACACGTTTCTTTCAACATGCCCTAATGTGTCAATGAGCTTTCGGACGTATTCTTCCTGTATCAAGGGAAGATCATTACTCTCAACTATTGAGGGTTTGTCTATCCACAGGGCGGGGAAAGGTCGTCCCATGAAAATCTCAAAGGGAGAGTAGCCAGTGGTGCAGTGAGGCTGCATCTGAATTTCAGCTAAAACAATAGGGAGGAATTTCTTCCAATTCACAAACGTGCCAGCTGTAGCTTTCATGATTTTGTCTTTGATAGTTCTGTTCATGTGTTCAACAGTACCGGAACTCTGTGGGTGATATGGGAGATGGAATTTCCACTCAATTCGGTAGCTAAATCTTTGCATACTCTGGCAGTGAAAGGACCATTGTCTGAGTTAATGTATGTGGGGCATCCCCACCTAGGGATGATTTCGCGAAGCAAAATGTTCACCACAGTCTGAGCTGTTTCATTTGTGGTGGGAAAAACTTCAGGCCATCGGGAGAACATGTCAACAATAACAAGGGCATAATCTTGTTGGGTCCCGGTGGCATGAGGGATATGAGTAAAGTCAATCTGTAAGTGTGTAAAAGAACTGGGGTAAGTAAGGTGCTGGTGTGGTGCTTTATGGGGTATGTTGGGATTAGCATGGAGACAGGTTATACACCGAGCTATATATGTTTGTATAATGAAAAAATCACTGACAAGAAGTTGAAAGCGAGCACTGCGATGACCAATGCAATGATATTGGGCAATGAATAAGGGGGAGCTAGCGGCTGGTATACAGGGTTTCCCTTCTTTGCACCAAAGTCCGTCCGAAGGGTGGCTTTGGGTACTGCCAGTTGCCAGGCATCAAGTTCAGAAGGGGTAACAAAGGATTGAAGCTGAGAAAAAAAAGAGGAAGGGAAAAAGAAGGAGGGGAAAGAAGAGGAAGGAGAACAGAGGAATGAGGGGGGTCCAAAGCAGCATGTTTAGCAGTGCGGTCGGCCAGAGCATTACCTCTGTCAATTATGGTCTGGAGACCAGTGTGTGCGCAACAATGAATGATAGCAACTGCAGCAGGCAGGAGTAAGGCAGAGAGAAGGTCCGAAACAAGGGAAGAATGGGAAATGGGCTTACCATCAGATGCCACAAAGCCACGACGTTGCCAGATAACACCATGGTCATGTACAACACCAAAGGCATATTTGGAATCAGTGTAAATGTTAACGCGTTCACCAGAGAAAAGGTGGCAGGCGCGAGTAAGGGCAATGAGTTCAGCAGCCTGGGCCGAGGGATAGGGGAGAGAAGAGGCCTCATGGACAGTGTCAGGGAGTTCAACCACAGCATATCCTGTGTGGAAGGTGTTGTCATTAGGGCGGGAGCAGGAGCCATCAACAAAAATGGAGGAAGCATTAGGGAGAGGGGTGGAAGACAAGTCAGGGCTGGGGGAAGTGTCTTGATGTATCAGAGAGACACAGGAATGATCAGGAGGAAGGGCATCCTGTTCACCCTTGAGGCCCAAAAGACCATTTAAAAGGAGGGCGGGGCAGAATACCTGATGGTGAGATTGGGATTAGAAAGAAGGATAAACTCATAACCACTAAGGCGCTGAGCAGACATGTGCTGGGTATGAATGTTGCGAAGGAGGGCTTGGACATCATGAGAAGTATGAAGGGTAGTGGGGTGACCAAGGGTCAGAGGAGTGGCCATCTCTACCACCATAGCACATGCAGCCAGGGCTCTCAAGCAGGCAGGCATGCCTTGTACTTGAACAGGAGTGACCTTAGAAAAAAAGGCAACAGAGCGTAATTTACCGCCATGATCTTGTGCCAGAACACCTGCCATGGTTTTACAATTGTCTCGAGCAAAGAGGTGAAACATTTGGTCATAATCAGGGAGACCCAGGCCAGGGCTAGAAACCAAAGCACATTGCAAATGTCTAAAAGCATCCAATATTTCTTTAGTCCATCTGATAAGATCAGTCATTTCAGGACCTAGGGTCTGTCTCAGAATCGAGTCATAGAAGGAACAATCAGGGATCCATTGGCGGCAGTAACCAATCATACCAAGAAAAGTGAGCATGTCTTTCTTGGTAGCTGGGCGGGGCAGACCCAGAACAGTAGCAATGCGAGAAGTGCTAATTTTCCTCTGACCATGAGAGAGGACAAAACCCAGTTATTCCACCTCAGATTTACACCATTGCAGTTTCTTTCGTGACACCTTGTGACCACACGCAGACAACCATTGCAAAAGGTGCAAACTATCAGCCTGACAGGTCTCCTGAGTTATGGAAAATAGAAGGAGGTCATCCACATACTGGATGAGGACAGAACCATGAGGGGTCATCCATGGCTGCAGAGTAGCCCGAAGGACAATGGAGAACACCACAGGGGAGTCAACATAGCCCTGGGACATTCTACACCAAGTATACTGCTGTTGCTAGAAGGTGAAGACAAAAAGGGGCTGAGTAGCCTCATCAACAGGGACAGAAAAGAAAGCATTCTTTAGGTCAATGACAGAGAAAATGGTGGCAGCAGGTGGAATGGAGGAGAGGAGGGAAGGAACGTCATGGACAATGGGTGCAATGGGAATTACCAAAGCATTGACAGCCCCAAGGTCTTGGACGAAACGTGGGGTGCCATCAGCTTTAACAACAGGATTGATGGGCATATTGTAGGAGGAGATGGTGGTTTTAATAATACCAGAGGAAAGAAAGGAAGCAATCAGTGGAATCATGGCCCTCTCCTTTTCCCGGGAGAGCGGGTACTGCTTGATGAAAACGGGGGTGAGTGATTTCAGAGAAGCACGATAGGGGGTGCATGAAATAGAGCCTACATCAGTGTCAGCGGAAGCCCAGACCAGAGCCTACATCAGTGTCAGCGGAAGCCCAGACCGGAGAGTCTGGGGGAAGGGGCAAAAGTGTATCAGGGCAAGTGGAAAGGTAAAGGGTGGATGGAGGACGAATGGGAATGACGGAGGAAAAGACATGCAAACCTCCTGTATCATCGGTAATGAGCTGAATTAGGAGAGGGAAGAAAAGATTTTGACCAAGGCTAACAGGGCAATGGGGAATAATAAGAAAGGAGTGCTGGAAGAATGGAGCCTGTTTCTGGATGGGCGACAGACAGGGGTGTAGTATGGTAGGATTTAGTCAAAACCCCATTAATTCCCATAGAAGGTTCAGCATTCATGCGCGGACCTGATAATAGTCTTCACCGATGGTACTACAAGTGGCACCTGAATCTACAAGGAAAGGCACTGGACTCCCCTGGACAATCATGGGGGAATCCTTGGCGAAGGCAGAGACCAAAGTGAATGCTGGAGTGTAAACCTCCAGGCCCCTTCATTGGGAAGTTGGGGGGGGGTGCCAAGAGATGAGAAAACGAGGAACAGCAGATGGTCCCGCAGTGGGGGGGGGAGGCACCACGGGTGGGGCAGATTGAACTGGCAATGCGGGGGGGGGGGTGGGCATTGATAAAGCCAGTGGCCAGGGTCCCCGCAATTGAAACATCAAGTACTTCTGGATGGATTATTACCACTACGACTAGAGGCAGGGGCCTGTCCTTTGCGGAACCCGCGACCCCTGTTCCGCGAGGAGCGGACAGGCGCGGTCCCCAGATGGGTGGCTGGCCCTGATAATGCAGGATTTCCCGGGGTTTAGAAATCTCAAAACAACCTGTGGCTTCCTTTTCCATTAATTTATTCTGAAAATCAGCACAAGAACTAGTGGGCCATTCCGAAATCATTTGTTTGACCAGAATTTGCAAGGGAGAACGGAGGTTAGAAAGGAAAGTCTGAATAAGTAGGGAATCCATATTTGCATGGGCACTGAGACCTGCCTCTTGGGTCCAGGTTTCATTAAACCTCTTCCAGAAATCCACAACAGTTTCACCGGATTTCTGTTTGCAAGCTACAGCAGTGGGAAGGGAAGATCTAGACTTAAAACACCTGTCAAGCTCTGCCTGCAATTCATTCCACATAACAGCATTTCCTGCTTCAGTATTAAGTTTATAAGCTGTAGCAGTGACAGTGGCGGGCTCTAAAACACTGATACTGGGGACTTTAGACCAGTCCCAGGGGGAACTGTGTCCAACAATGCCATCTATAATAAGGCGCATATCTTCCTGCATATAATTTCAACCCTTGCATGCTTGCTTCAGGTAATGAAACGTGGCACTAGCAGAGACAAGAGGCATGGGGCAGTGTTTAATAATCTTATTAATGTCTTCTAATTCAATGGGTTTCTTTAAGAGGGTATCCCCCACTGTGAGAAAGGGCATCTGTTCTTGCATCAACTCTTGTACTTCCCTAACCCTTTGAGTGCCGCTGCGAGTGCGGATGGGCGAAAAAGAGATTACCGGGCCCCGGACGGTGGGGCTGGTGGTGGATATAGTGGACGATGGTATGGCTTGGGACAAAGTGTCATTAACCTGTCCTGATGCAGCCGCACCGGACAGGACGGGAGGTGGAGGAGGAGGAGAAGATAAAGCGAGAGTGATGCCGACAAGGAGGTCAATATCATCCTTAGATAAGGAGGGATAAAGTTTAAGAGGAGAACTGGGCGATGGAGCTTGTAAATTATATGGAGGAGGACTGGCAGCGCAGATAGATTTTTCTGCGGCATGTAATTGGGCAGGAGAGAGAATTGACAGCTTGAAGTTTTTTCTTTGACAGTAGCTGACCAATAGGGAGCATATGTAAGCCAATTAATGCCTCCCCTTCTCATGTATTCTTTATCCCAGTGCGGGTTCCCTGAATAGTATTGCCATGCCTCATGATCCCCCAAACACAAACCCTTTACCATATCCATATGGAACTTATCATTTGCCCCGTCTCAGGGAAATAGACTCGAACTATGAAGTCCTTCAGTCCAACCAGCCATATTATCTACCCAAGGGTCAATAAGATAATATCCAGTGTCACACAAATGGGCAACATAAGCCTTACAAGTCTCATCTTTCTTAGGAGGGGGGAAACCTTACTGCCTTTCTGACCCATTACAAAACAATATAGCAATGCACAAGTCTTCGCTTATCTTACCTTATAAGCGAGATACAGTAATATACAATACAATTCTTATACTCTATGAGTCTTATATCTAAGCAATATAAGCCTTATCTCTAAGCGATAGAAAAGAAAAAAGTGCATGCAAAAAGTGTTAACCCCACAGATGACAGAGTGGGCAGGCGTCTCTATAAGTACTATCGTTCTTCCCAAAAGAACGTGCAGATGCTCACATATGTGGCGGGAGTTCCCAAAACTCCGCAATAGACTTCCCAAAAGTCTTACTAACAGATAAAGGGTTTGGAACAAGACTAATACCAGTGAGTATTAAAGAACAGATCTCAAAATTCAGAAATACTCACATGGCATCAGTAAAACGTCTAGTCCAATCCCGGACGAGCCCCCTGCTGAAACGGATCTGGTCCAGTTCTAGTCCCAAAACCGCCCTGCACACACTCTGTCACCTCTCAGATATCTGGAGACAGTCTCTTTAGGAAGAAAGGATGCTCAGGCTTGTCCCAAAGAAATTGTCCATTTATTATAGTTTTTCATCCATTTTTATAGCATTATACATGGGTCAGTTTTTTCAGCATATGACCGTAGGAAAAACTATATTTGGTAACAGGATACATAAAAGTAGCAAAACTGTAGGAAAGACCATATTTGGTAACAGGATACATGAAAGCAACAGAAAAGGTAGCAAGCACAAGGAAGGGGGGGTTCATAACTATGGCATATAATACTGTGCTTTATTGTCTAAGGTCTTTCTTAGCAAATGTTTCTTGTCTACAGGAGAAGCAGGATCGCTCAACTAGAACACGGGCTTTGGGGGTTTCAGAACATGAGGAAGAATGACCTTGGCACAAGTAGCTAGCTTCAGAACAGGATGTAAAACAGAGCTCAGAACACAAAGAGAAAAAAAATAACCTTGTAGCATTTCAGCAGAATGAAAACTGTTTCTGTGTTTTTTATAGAAAACTTACAAGGAATATATGTGCCCCTTCAAGTAGATAATTGGTCTTGATGGATGGGAGATCTACTTATTGAACTTAGATTTTAATTTAATTATGTTAATATACAGTAAAATGTTGAAAATATGAATTAAATATTAGATTGAAGAAAGAATCAGATCTCGCTGACAAAAGTAGAGAAGGAAAATGTCCACTACTGTAGGTAGGTGCAATTATAAGACAGAAAATCACTCAGTAATTATTCTGGACTCGTGGATAGGAATATGAGTGCATCTCTTGTACCTTGTGATTCTACTGTGTCTGCCTTAGAAAAATAATGCCAATATGGGACTATATATTATTTATTAGATAATATAAATTCTTAGAAATTTGGCAAGCGGGTTACAATAATATACTAATGATTGCACTAAAGTATATGAGGGAGTGCTGAAAATTTCTCAACCTAATCAAGAAGGGAATGACATGGAGCCAAGAAACTTGTTCCACATATTCACCCCTAAGTTCAACACACTTGGCACATTGTGTCTGAAGTTTCTGTAACGCTTCAAAAACAATACTGGTGTCTGGTCACTGAAAAGCTGCTCTACTGCTGCACTCACCTCCGAATCACTCAAAAATTGTTACCCTTTCAAACTCTTATAAGATTTGGAAATATAAAATAGTCAGATGGAGCAAAATCTGGTGAGTAGGGTGGATGGTCTATGCACTGAAACCCCAGATGTTTCAACACATCCATCGTTTTGCTAGTCTTATGAGCAGCTCCATTGTCTTGCAAAAAGAAAACTCCTTTCTGTAGCTTCTCTCTCCTTTTTTTCTTTTAATGCTTCCTTTAATTGGCACAGCAAGTTACAGTAGAAGTCTGCATTGACTGTTTGTCCCCTTGGAATGATAACAGCATAAATCTTTATTTATGTACCGCAAAAGCCTTTCAATTTGAGACGGTTTACAGAAAAAATGGCTGAGGAGAATCAGCGAGCTACAGCAATGGAGAGAGGACTGAAAATTGTATAGTCATTACAACACCTTCCTGATCCCAAACACTGTGGCCATGACCGTTTCTGCTGACTTTTGGGTTTTGAATTTTCTTGGCCTTGGAGGACCTGAGTACCGTCATTTAATGGACTGTTGTTTTGTCTCAGGATCAAAGAACTTGTTTCTTCAGTAGCAACTAGTCGTTCCAAAAAGATGACACCAGCTCACTGAAAATGCTACAAAATCAACTTGATTCACTAGATGTAATTTCTCATCAGCATTCAACCATTTGAGTACTTGACTCACAGCTTCTGCATACCCAGCTGCTTGTGGATTACACACCCAACACATTCCCTGGATATCTGTAGTGTCTCATTGACTGGTCTGGTACGTCCCTTCCATATTCTATACTCGAGGTGTTCAATCCATAGCCTTGATCCAGTGTTTCTAGAAGCCATCACTTTTATCACCATATGCTCCTCCTACTACTGAGACATCCAACTAAAGTTTCAGTTTCTGCAAGTTATCCATGCAGAAGTCTTTCTGATCTTTTCTTTTTTTTTATCTCTGAAAAAGAAAGTGATGTAATTGCAGATAAAAAACCAAATAGTTTTCTTGATTTACTAATGAAACAAAAGATATCCATCAAAATGTGTATTCTAATGAGGAATAAATTAGGACACCTTACACCCTAATAGCTAGTGTTACCCCCTTTGGCTGAAATAACAGCAGTGAGAGACTTCTTGTAACCATCTGCCAGTCTCTGACATTGGTCTGAGGAGTTTGGCCCACTCCTCAATGCAGAATTCTTTCAGCTGTTAGATATTTGAGGGGTTTCTTGCATGTACAGTCTGTTTCAAATCACTCCACAGCATCTCAATGGGATTAAGATCAGGGCTTTTTGACTCAGCCACTGCTGCACTCTCCATTTCTTAGTTTTCAGCCTGTCCTTGGTGGATTTACTGGCATGTTTTGGGTCATTGTCATGTTGCAGGGTCCAGTTCCATTTCAGCTTTAAATTTCTTATAGATGGTCTCATATGTTCCTCAAGCACCCTCTGATACACAGTAGAATTCATGGTGGATTCTATGATTGTGAGCTGGCCAGGAACTGCTGCAGCAAAGCATCCCCAAACCATGATACTTCTACCTCCATGCTTCACAGTTGATATGAGGTTCTTTTCCTGGAATACTGTATTTGGTGTACGCCAAAGATGTCTTCTTTTCTGGTGTCCAAATTCTATTTTAGACTCATCTGTCCATAGAACACTATTCCAGAAGTCCTGTTGTTTGTCTACGTTCTCTCTGGCAAACTTCAATCTGGTCTTGATGTTTCTCTTCGAGAGCAAAGGTTTCCTTCTTGCACACCTCCCATGCAAGTTAAATTTATGCAGTCTCTTTCTGATTGTAGAGGCATGCACTTTCACATCAACAGTAGCAAAAGCCTGCTGTAGGTCCTGTGATGACATTTTAGGGTTTTTGGAGACTTCTTTTAGCATCTTGCGGTCTGCTTTGGGGGTCAACTTGCTTAGACTGCCAGACCTGGGCATGTTATCAGTTGTTTGGAAAGTCTTCCACTTGTACACTTTTTTCTGTACCGTGTAATGGCTAATGTCAAATTCTTTCGAGATCTTTTTAAATCCCTTACCAGAATTATAAACTGCTACAATCTTTTTTCTGAAGGCTTCAGACAGCTCTTTTGATCTCATCATGGTGTTCACTCTCACCGCAGCAGTCATGAGCACAGCAAACTAAATGTCTGAGGTTTAAGTAGGGCAAACCTCCTTAAAAATGCTGAGTAACGATGATCTAATAATGTGTACCTGATGTGATACACCTGTGTGTGATCTGAACCACTTTATGTGTGTGTTTGTGGGGGGGGGGGATCATAATTTATTCCTCAGTTAGAATGCACATTTTTGTGGATATCTTTTGTTTCATGAGTAAATAAAGGAAAGTGTATGGTGTTTACCTGTAATTACATCACTTTCTTTTCCAGAGATAAATAAAGATTTGACATCGATATGTGAACATTTCTTAAGAAAGAGCTGAATGTTTCATGCGGTGTCCTAATTTTTTCACATGACTGTACATTGTAAATCAAATTAATTGTCCAAACGTCAGAGGTGCTAGAAGATATTAGAGAAGGGGTAATGGGATCAAACCTGGGGTATTCCAAAGGTATTAGAATAAGAAGTGGAATTTGAATTGTTAAAACATAGTAACATAGTAGATGACAGCAGATAAAGACCCGAATGGTCCATCCAGTCTGCCCAACCTGATTCAATTTAAATTTTTTAATTTTTTTTCTTAGCTATTTCTGGGCAAGAATCCAAAGCTCTACCCGGTACTGTGCTTGGGTTCCAACTGCTGAAATCTCCGTCAAAATATACTCCAGCCCATCTACACCCTTCCAGCCACTGAAGCTCTCCCCAGCCCATCCCCCACCAAACGGCCATACACAGTCACAGACTGTGCAAGTCTGCCCAGTACTGGCCTTAGTTAAATATTTAATATTTTCTAATTCTAGATCCTCTGTGTTCATCCCACGCTTCTTTGAACTCAGTCACAGTTTTACTCTCCACCACCTCTCTCGGGAGCACATTCCAGGCATCCACCACCCTCTCTGTAAAGTAGAACTTCCTAACATTGCCTTTGAATCTATCTTTCACTTTGGAAGAGCGATCTGTGAAGTATAAATGGAACCAGTTCAGTACGAGGTTGGAAATCCCTATTGAGGTGAGTCTATTGAGGAGATGAGAATGATCGATGGTGTCAAAAGCTGCGGATAGATCCAGAGAAATAAACAGAACTGACTTCAGCATAGTGAGTGGAAGGGAGGCCGATCGTCCCCCCTCACTCCACCGAGACTCCATTTTTCAAAACTTCTCTTTGGCAGGAAGCACTACCCTTTTCTTCCATGGAGCCAGCCTCTTCTCTTCAGTCCTTTAAAGGGCTGCCAAGCATTTGGGCCTATTCTGTCGAAGGACAATACCAAAGGGACCTTTGTGCGGACCAAGGTAGACTCCACAAAGAAACCCCTGGTCTTAGAGTGTGCCTTTAGGAACATAAGAACATAAGCAATGCCTCCACTGGGTCAGACCCGAGGTCCATCGTACCCAGCAGTTCGCTCACGCGGTGGCCCAACAGGTCCAGGACCTGCGCAGTAGCTCCCTATCTATACCCCTCTATCCCTTTTTCCAGCAGGAAATTGTCCAATCCTTTCTTGAACTCCAGTACCGTACTCTGTCCTATTACGTCCTCTGGAAGTGCATTCCAGGTGTCCACCACACGCTGGGTAAAGAAAAACTTACTAGCATTTGTTTGAATCTGTCCCCTTCCAATTTTTCCGAGTGCCCTCTTGTTCTTATATGTTTTGAAAGTTTGAAGAATCTATCCCTCTCTACTTTCTCTATGCCCTTCATGATCTTGTAGGTCTCTATCATGTCTCCTCTGAGTCTTCGCTTTTCCAGGGAGAAGAGCCCCAGCCTCTTCAATCTTTCAGTGTATGTAAGATTTTCTATGCCCTTAATCATTCGTGTAGCTCTCCTCTGGACCCTCTCAAGTATTGCCATATCCTTCTTAAGGTGCGGTGACCAATACTAAACACAGTACTCCAGGTGCGGGCGCACCATTGCCCGATACAACGGCAGGATGACTTCTTTTGTTCTGGTCGTAATAGCCTTCTTCGCGGCTGCTGCACATTGTGCCGTTGACTTCATTGTTGTATCCACCAGTACACCCAAATCTCTTTCAAGGTTACTTCACTCTAATACTAATCCCCCCATTTGGTAGCTGAACATCGGGTTCTTTCTCCCTATAAGCATGACCTTACATTTCCCTACATTGAAGTTCATCTGCCATTTATTCGCCCACTCCTCCAGTTTGTTTAGGTCCCTTTGTAGGTCCTCACACTCTTCCGTTGTTCTAACCCTTCTACAGAGTTTAGTGTCATCCGCAAATTTTATAACTTCACATTTCGTCCCCGTTTCCAGGTCATTAATAAATACATTAAACAGCAGCGGTCCTAGTACAAACCCCTGCGGAACTCCGCTCGTGACCTTCCTCCAGCCCGAGTAGTGACCCTTCACTCCAACCCTCTGTCTTCTGCCTGCCAACCAGTGTTTGACCCATCTGTGTACGTCCCCTTTCACCCCGTGGTTCCACAGCTTCCTAAGTAGCCGCTCATGGGGTACCTTGTCAAATGCCTTTTGGAAGTCGAGGTAAATGATGTCTACGGGTTCCCCTTTGTCCAACTGGCTGTTCACCCCCTCAAAGAAGTGCAGTAAGTTTGTTTTGCACGATCTTCCCTTGCAGAAGCCATGTTGGCTTGCTTTCATCAGCCCATTTTTTTCGATGTGCTCACAGATACTGTCCTTTATCAGTGCTTCTACCATCTTGCCCGGAACCGATGTCAAACTTACCGGCCTGTAGTTTCCCGGGTCTCCTCTTGACCCCTTTTTAAAGATAGCTGTAACATTTGCTATCTTCCAGTTCTCTGGGATCTCTCCAGTTTTCAAGGATAGGTTGCAAACTCGTTGGAGTATTCCCGCTATCTCATTTCTTAGTTCTTTTAGTACCCTAGGGTGGATTCCGTCCGGGCCTTGTGATTTGTCGCTTTTCAACCTATCGATCTGTTGGAGGACATCCTCATGGCTCACCTCTATTGTTGACAGTTTTTCTTCTTGATCACCATGGAAGATCACGTCGGGTTCTGGTACACTGGATGTGTCCTCGCTTGTGAAGACTGACGAGAAGAATTTGTTTAACCTGTCGGCTACCTCTTTTTGCTCCTTTATCACTCCCTTTTTGTCTCCATCATCCAACGGTCCTACTTCCTCCCTCGCCGGTTGCTTCCCCTTAACATATCTGAAGAACGATTTGAAGTTTTTTGCCTCCCTGGCCAGCCTCTCTTCGTATTCTCTTTTCGCCCTCCTAACCATTTGGTGACATTCTCTTTGGCGTTTTCTGTGTTCCTTCCAGTTTTCCCCAGTTTGATAATTTTTCCATTTCCGGAATGAATTTTTCTTGTCTCCTATCGCTTTCTTCACCTCATTGTTTATCCATGCGGGGTCTTTTGTTCGGTTTTTTTTGCACCCTTTTCTAAATCTGGGGATGTACATATGTTGTGCTTCTTGCACTGTGCCCTTGAATAGAGACCAGGCTTGCTCTACAGTTTCTCTTTTCCTTGAGCTATTTGTGAGTTTTTTCCTTACCATTGCTCTCATAGCATCATAGTTCCCTTTCTTGAAGTTGAACGTTGTCACTGTGGTTCTCTTCCCTTTTGCTGTACCTACTCCTAATTTGTACTGAATCATGTTGTGATCGCTGTTTCCTAGTGGTCCTACTACTTCCACTTCTTTTGCAGGTCCCCCAATTTCGTTGAGGATTAGGTCAAGAGTGGCATTTCCTCTTGTTGGTTCTTTGACAAGCTGATCCATAAAGCAGTCCCTCACAGCCTCTAAGAATTCTGTTTCCCTCGCACAGTTCGAGTTTCCAATATTCCAGTTTATCCCGGGGTAGTTAAAATCTCCCATTACTGTCATGTTCCTGTTGTTGCCTTCCCGCCTCAATTCTGCTGCCAGATCTTTGTCGTTTGCTTCCGTTTGTCTAGGTGGACGATAGTATAGACCCAATCTTATGTCAAGGCCATTTTTTCCTGGTAATTTAACCCATAATGACTCCAATCCTTCCGCCTTTGGTTCTATATCCACTGTGGACGAGGGAATGGTGTCTTTTATGTATAGTGCTATTTTTCCACCCTTCTTGTGGGTCCTGTGTCTTCTATAGAGTTTGTACCCTGGCAGTACTACGTCCCATTGGTTATCCTCGTTCCACCATGTTTCCGTTATTCCAATGATGTCTAGGTCTTCTTTTTTGGCTATGACTTCTAATACTCCCATTTCAGACTTTAGGCTCCTTGCATTTGCGTACAAGCAATTTAAGTCCCGGTTTTTTCTTTTCTCAGCTATTTTTACATGTGTTTTGCTCCTCTTGCCATCCCCTATCTGGGCTGCCAGTCCCTGATTTCTGTTCCTTTCTTCCTCATTTTTTGGTGCATCTTTTTCGTCTGCAACCTGTTTTCCCAATCTCTCCTGTTCCTCTAATTTTATCTGTTTGCCCTTCTTGTTGGTCAACAGTTTCTGTTGTTCGTCTCTTACTTGTTCCCAGCATTTTTCCCGCTCAGTATCTTCTTTGGATACTCTTGTCCGAACCATCGACGTCAGGTCGACTATCGGCTTTCCCCTTCTTCTCAGTTTAAAGACTGCTCGATTCCTCTATTGACGTTGTTTGCTAGCAGCCTCATTCCTGCCTTACTCAGGTGTAGTCCGTCCCTCCTGAAGAGCTTGTTCTTCCCCCAAAAAGTTGTCCAGTTCCTCACAGGAAGCAGCTTAAGAATCACTTGAACTGAGACCTCTCATTAAACAAGTCTCACAGGAAGCAGCTTAAGAATCACTTGAACTGAGACCTCTCATTAAACAAGTACTCATTCTAAAATATTTTTTTTTACCTAACTGCTGATAGCCATTACCAGTACATTCAATTGGTTGGTGGACAGATAGTGGTAACCATCTTTTCACTATTTAACAAAAAAAAAAAGAAGGTGGATTTATCTTGGAAATGTTTTCTGATCTTTCTCATTTCAGTCCAAATCTATGTCAGAACTTGGTTTTCTCACACACTGATGATCAAACCTATTCCAGTTCATTATTATTTTAATAGACATGTTAAGACAGGTCCAATTACTTATCCCGCACCTTGTACGACTGTTCCCATCCAAGTGATCAACTCTCACCATTCATTCAGACCCATTAAAAAAAAGACAATATCTAAAAAAACATCACTACTACAGACCCCCCCACCAAACTTAGAATCTAACAATATTTCCTGTGCATATTTAAACATGCTATCAATTAGGAATAAAGCCCAACTTGTTAAGGATTGGTTAGAAGAAAATGATTTAGATATTTTGGTCATGATGGAAACTTGATTAATCTCTGATGATGATGTCATCCAAGATTTTCTTCCCACAGATTATAAAATTATTCCTTTAGCTAGATCCTCGAAAAGAGGAGGTGAAATCACAATAATCTTAAAGGAATACTTTAAATTTCACCTTATAGACTCAAAATCTATAGAAAGCCTTCAGGTTCTTATTTGTAAAACATTTGAACAGGATCTAACTATTTTGCCAGTCCTAATTCTTGAGTCCTTCTTAGTTTGATTATTTTTATGCTATTTTATCAGTTTTATTTCTAAAGCATTTTTAGCTTGATCATTTCTATTTGATATTATTGTCTTTTTATCTATCTGTTTTAATTATATTCTAGTTTGTTGGGCTTCTACTCTAGCAGATTGTTCCTGTCTGGGTCAGAAAATTCCTGTTATTTTTGGTAACAGAAAACCTTCTTATAAGAAAACAACTTCTAGAAATCTAATAACTTTGAAGTCTACACCACCAGATAACAATGCCCCAGAAGTTTTTTCAGATTCCCTCACTCCAGTCATCATTTGTCAACATACCTTTGCTGACAAAAATGTTAGAATCAATTATCACTAGTCAATTCACTAACTATCTGGAGAAATTGTCCTTACTCCAACCATTCCAACATGGATTTTGTTCTAATTTTAGCACTGAAATTTTATTGATTTCTCTTCTTTCAAAAATTTAGCAACTACAATTACAAAACAAATATGCTTTCTTGCTTCAGTTCGATTTATCTGTGGCATTTGATGTAGTATATCACAACATTCTGCTTCATTGACTTTCATATATTGGTCTTGATCAGGTTGTTCTTGATTGGTTTTCTAAATTTCTATCATCTCGTTCCTATTCAGTCAGTATTGAAGGTGATATCTCCAATTCCTGGTGGCCTCCTTGTGAAGTCCCCCAGGGCTCTCTGCTTTCTCCATAAGAAATGCCCGCACCGGATCAGACCGTGGGGCCATCTAGTCCGGTGGTCCGCAACCGCGAAGACTCAGCTAGGTGTTCCCCGACGAGGACCTTGGTCACTCATATCCCTCAATGTGTCTTGCAAGAAGATGTGCGTCCAACTTGTCCTTAAATCCTAGAATGGTAGTTTCCGCCACAACCTCTTCCGGGAGTGCATTCCAGGCGTCCACCACTCGCTGTGTGAAACAGTATTTTCTGACATTTGTCCTGGTCCTGTCTCCCTTCAGTTTCAGTCCATGTCCTCTTGTCCGAGTCACATTTGACAACGTGAATAACGTTGTTTCTTGCTGTATTTTGTCGATTCCTTTTAGTATTTTAAAAGTCTCTTCTTGAGGGTGAACAATCCCAGTTTTCCAAGGCGTTCATTGTAGCTCAAGTTCTCCATATTTTTAACTAGCTTCGTCGCTCTCCTCTACACCCTCTCCAGTATTGCTATATCCTTCTTTAAGTAGGGAGACCAGTGTTGGACACAGTATTCCAAGTGTGGTCTGACCATTGCTCTATAGAGCAGCATTATGACATCCTCTGATCTACTCGTGATTCCCTTCTTTATCATGCCCAACATCCTGTTTGCCTTCTTAGCCGCTGCTAAGCATTGAGCCGACGGTTTCAGGGTCCTGTCTATTAGTATCCCCAGGTCCTTTTCTTGCTCGCACTTTTCCAATTTTACACCTAACATTTTATATTCGTGCTCCTTGTTTTTTCTGCCCAGGTGCATCACTTTGCATTTCTCTATATTAAACTTCATCTGCCAGTTTTCTGCCCATCTTTCTAGTTGGTTCAAATCTCTCTGGAGCTCTTCGCTGTCCTTTTGTGACCTGATTGCCTGACTTAGCTTGGTGTCATCAGCAAACTTGATGATTTTACTGGTCGTTTCTTCTTCCAGGTCATTTATAAAAATATTAAATAAGATGGGCCCAAGAACCAAGCCCTGTGGCACGCCGTTAGTTACTTTTTCCCAGTCCGATAACTTCCCATTTATGCACACCTTCTGCATTCTGTTCTTCAGCCATTTGCTTATCCATCTCAGTATATCCCCTTCTATTCCGTGGCTTTGTAATTTTCTGAGAAGTCTTTCGTGTGGAACTTTGTCAAACGCTTTCTGGAAGTCCAAGTATATTATATCCACCGGTTCTGCGCTATCGATATGTTTGTTCACCATCTCAAAGACTTGAAGTAGATTCGTCAAACAGGACTTCCCCTTCCTGAAGCCATATTGACTGGCTCTCATCAGGTCATGAGTATCCAGGTGTTGGACTATGCTATCCTTAATTAGTGCTTCAACCATCTTCCCAGGGACCGATGTAAGACTCGGTTGTCAGCTTGGGAAACACTTTTCACCTATGCGAATAATATCTTTATATTGGTAGAGATTGACTCAGATATTACCAATTTAGCTTTTAAAATAAATCATTGTATTTCTAAACTTCAAGCTTGGGCTATGTCTGTCCAGCAAAAACTAAACTCTTGTGGCTTTGCCCAAAACTCGACTGTCTTCCTCCCTTTGTTTTTCTGGAATCTAGGGTTTCACTGCAGATTGAGTTCTCCTCTAAGACAGTTTTCTTCAACCGCCAGTCTGCAGAAATTTCCTGCCGGTCCGCACAAGACCGGCAAGATCGACGCGTTGAAATTTCCTGCTGGTCCTTGCAGGGCCGGCGAGATCATGGGGAGCCTCCAACAGTGGCTTTCTCCCCTCCCAGCAGTACCTTCTTGGTACTTGCCAGCGCAGTGATTCATTTCGGCAGCCTTGGGGCTTTTGCTGAGTCGCGGCCCTCCTCTGATAATGCAACTTCCCCTTTCCTCAGGCCGGCACAACCCATCAAAGGACCCAAGGCTGCCTAAGTGAATCGCAGGCAAGTATTGAGAGCTGCTAGGAGGGGAGAGAGTGGAGGGAAGGGGAGGAAAGTGAAGTTTTTAGTAAAATGTGGGGGGTTACAACCCCCCAAACGCCCCCACAACGCGGCACGATCTCTATTAAGTAAAGTGGGGGGGGTTCCACCCTCACGCCCCCCCCCCCCTGTCGGAGCCCTAAAAACAGTAATTTTCTGTGACGCGCGCCTTTGTCCTGGCGCGCTTTTGACCTGACACCGAGAGCGATTGATGCTGGAAAGGGGGTCAGCAGAGAAATAAGGAGAGAGGGACAAAGATGCTAGGTCTGGTATAGAAGGGAGAAAAATGAAGAGAGCAGAATGAATCATGTAAAAGCATGCTGGATGGAAAGGGGAGAGGGGCATAGAAAGAAGACAGATACCATATGGAAGGGAGAGAAGGCAGACAGTGGATGGAAGGGGCAGATACTAGATTGAAGAGACAGAGAGGGCAAACACTGGAAGGAAGTGAGTGAAAAGAAGATGAAAGCAGAAACCAGAGACGACAAAAAGTAGAAAAAATATTTTCTATTTTGTAATTATAATATATCAGATTTGAAATATATATCCTGCTAGAGCTGGTGTTAGACATAACTGGGGACTACTAAGCCCAGGCAGTGCTGCTTTAGCTTCCAGCTGGCTTACAGATCTCTCTGACAAGGGGGCAGTTGCCCTAGTTGCATTCCCCTAACACTATTCCTGTCATGTGTGACTGCGGTATTCTGTTAGCATGATATTTCTGTGTAGCATTCTGTAATAATTTGGCTTATTCAGTTTTCTTGATAGTAGAGGGGCTATATGTGAAGGGGAGGAGAGACAGGGTTTTTGTTGATCCTTGCTCTGTATTATTTGTATTTATAAAATGACAATTTACAGAATATTGTTTCTTTTAATACTTTAAGAAAATACGTTCAATATAAAGTCATAACTGAGGCTTGTGTGGATGGGATCAGATGGTTTGCGGAGACTGAGCTCGTGGAGACGGGGCAGAAATGTTTTTTTTTATTTCAGTCTTAGTAGTTGCCAGTCCACAAAATAATAATTTTATTTCTGCCGGTCCATAGGTATAAAAAGGTTGAAGAAAACTGCTCTAAGATACTGGGAGTTCTCATTGATTCCTCTCTTACTTTCAAGGATCAAATACATTATTTTGTTAAGAAGTGCTTTTTTAGTTTACGAATGTTGAGGAAGGTTAGAACTTTTTTCCATCAACAACATTTTTCTGTTTTGGTCCAATCTATCATACTATCCTGGTTAGATTATTATAATGTTATCTATATTGGCATTACAACTAGTTTTTCAATACAAGTTTTTATCCTACCTAGACACACATTAGGGATCTAATACCAATATACCTAAAGTACAGTTAAATTTGCCATAGTTATAATGGAAGATGTTTCAATATCAGTTTTTTTCTAATGTGATACATATTGGGATCTATTATCAGTATACATTTCTTTGTAATCCATTGGTCATGGGCAGGGGAGTTATGTGAAGGGGTATGTTTTTATTGCTTTACTAAAGCTTAGGAATCCTTCAAGGAGGGGCAGTTGGTTCCAGTGGCTTGGTATGAAGTGGGAGTAGGAACATTGTTTAGCAGTTTGCAGTTGAAGGGCACAACCAGGAGGTATTTTGAGGCATATTTCATCCTGAGAGTAGAGGGTCCAGTTTGGCACGTATGGAGGAAGCTTTGCCATCATGTAGTCCCACGCCATGTCGTGCAAAGATTTGAACGCTAGCATCAAGCCCTTGAAGACACAATATTTGGCCACGGGCAGCCAGTGAACAGATAATAGAGCCTGGGAGACAGGATCACGGGCACAGAAGTTTTTTAGAAGTCTGATTGCTGTGTTTTTTTACATGCTGTTCACCGTGAGACCGTTGAATAGAGTGTTGCAGTAGTCCATGCGGGAAAGGACTAAGGCATAGAGTAGCTGGGTGAAGTCAGGCTTAGAGAAGCAGTTTCTTATTTTTGGGAGTTGACGTAGGTAGTAAAATGAGCAAGATACCACCTGAGAGAGATGGTTGCAAAGCAACAGGTTGGAGTCAATGAGTATTTCTAGACTTCATGCTTGGTCCTTTTCAGTTAAGGCATCATTGATCACCTTGACGGACACAGTCTGATGAGGATCAGCCAGCACGGTTTTAGCAAAGGCAGATCTTCTTTGACAAACTTGCTGCACTTCTTTGAGGGAGTAAACAGGCAGACAGACAAGGGCGACCCAGTCGACATTGTATATCTGGACTTTTCAGAAGGCATTCGACAAGGTTCCGCATGAATGGCTACTTCAGAAAATTGCGAGCCATGGAATTGAGGGTGAAATACTCACATGGATTAAAAACTGGTTGGAGCATAGGAAACAGAGAGTGGGGGTAAATGGACAATACTTGGACTGGAAAAGCATCACGAATGGAGTGCCACAGGGTTCGGTGCTTGGACCCGTCCCCTTCAACATATTTATAAACAACCTGGAAATTGGTACGATGAGTGAGGTGATTAAATTTGCAGACGATACGAAGCTATTCAGAGTAATGAAGATGCAGGGGGATTGCGAAGATCTGCAAAGTGACATAATCAAGCTCGAGGAATGGGCATAGACATAGCAGATGAGGTTCAATGTGGATAAGTGTAAAGTGATGCATGTCGGTAACAAAAATCTCATGCACGAATACAGGAAATTCGGGGCGGTATTGGGGGAGATCTCCCAGGAAAGAGACTTGGGAGTTCTGATCTACAAGTCAATGAAGCCGTCCACGCAATGTGCAGTGGCTGCAAAAAGGATGAACAGAATGCTAGGAATGATAAAGAAAGGGATCATGAACAGATTGGAGAAGGTTATCATGCTGCTGTTCCGGGCCATGGTGCACCCTCACCTGGAGTACTGCGTCCAGCACTGGTCGCCGTACAAGAAAAAGGACACGGTACTACTTGAAAGGGTCCAGAGAAGAGCGACTAAGATGGTTAAGGGGTTGGAGGAGCTGCCGTACAGTGAAAGATTAGAGAAACTGGGCCTCTTCTCCCTCTCTAAAGTTGAAAGGGGATAGATTCCATGTGAACATAAGGAAGTTCTTCTTCACCCAGAGAGTGGTAGAAAACTGGAACGCTCTTCCAGAGTCTTGTCATAGAGGAAAACACCCTCCAGGGATTCAAGACAAAGTTAGACAAGTTCCTGGTGAACAAGAGCATATGTAGGTAGGGCTAGTCTCAGTTAGGGTGCTGTACGCAGAGAAAATGTTAATTATCATTTATATTCTGTTTTTTTTTAAAGAGGTCAAGGCAGATGACTTTAAAATATGCAATGTCACCTCAGTAACAACTATACAAAAATAGACAAATATACCCCCTCCCTTTTCACTAAACTGCGATAGCAGTTTTTAGTGCAGGGAGCTGTGCTGAATGCCCCTCGCTGTTCTCGATGCTCATAGGCTGCTTGAGCTAAAATCCACTACTGCAGTTTAGTAAAAGGGGGCTATAGTGCAAAATATAAACAGCAGATATAAATTCTCAAAACAGACACATTTTGATAAGTAAATTGATAATAAAATCATTTTTCCTACCTTTGTTTGGTGGTTTCATGAGTCTGTGGTTTCACTTTCTTCTTCTGACTGTGCATCCAATATTTTCTCCCTTCTTTCTGCCTCCTGCATGCTTCGTCTCTTCCACACCTCGTTCCATTCCCCAACCAACATCTCTGTCCTTCAATGAGTCCAACTTTTACTTCCTCTCTCCCTGCCCCCTCCCCTTTCTTTCTTTGTCTCCCTGCCCCCCTTTCTTTCTTTGTCTCCCTGCCCCCCTTTCTTTCTGTCTCCATACCCCCCTTCTTTCTTTCTGTCTGTCTTTCTGTCTCGCTGTTCTGCCTCCCTGTCTTTGTCTCCCATTTCTTTATCCCCAAGCCACCGCTGGGGCTGTCATCTGTTAACAGGCCCCCAAGCCACCGTCGACGTCTGGGAACAGACCCCAAGCCACTACTGACACAGCCATTGCCACTGAGTTCTCCCTGTATTCTGATGCTGCAGCAGACCAGCAGCCTTCTTCCTGAGTCAATTCTGATGTTGGAGAGGAAGTTTCGGGGCAGCTAGGCAGCGATTGGCTGGCCCAGAACTTCCTCTCTGATGTCAGATTTGATTGATGGGGGGGGAAGGCTGGCATGCCTGTTACTTTTGTAATTGCTGCTGGCCTGTTGCGGCGTTGGAAGAAATGCAAAGGCAATGTGAGTATCGCACATTTCCTTTGCGATCTACTGGTCGATCGCGATTGACCTTTTGGACACCCCTGGTTTATATTATTACAGTTCAGCTCCCAGAAAGGCCTCTGAAATATCAAATTTAGGAATTGTTTTTCTTATTTAAAAGGTGGATCTTTATGTGTGAGGGAGCTTCCCATGTTATCCTAGTTTTCCTTTTCTCTTTAATACATGTAGAAGATGATGGATGATGGGTAGGTTGCAGGGGTGGGGTTGTAAGGTTGGTTTAGACATAGTAGCACTATCTGGCAGGTCAGTTAAAGGATAGGGAAGTATAAGAGTTCAGCTCCCCATGATATAAGGTAGTATATTTTTTTATTATTATAAATGCGTTGTAGTATGTGTTCACTATCAAATTATTCTGGCTGGTTGAGAGTAGATTGTAGTTGAAAGAGAGAAGGAGGGGTGATGTTGGGGGGAGGAATAGCTTTTTTTTTTGGGGGGGGGAGGTGTAAAATCCTATATTTTATTGATTTGATTTGATTTATATCCCGTTTTCCCAAAAGAGCTCTGAACAGGCTACAGGTTAAACATACATATAATATGCAGGTTACGGTATATATATACAGTAATACACAGGTTAAACATATATAATATACAGGTTACAGTATACAGTTAACAGGTTACAGTTTACCATAGTTATCCTTACAGTGCAAGTTTTCCAAAACTTGTTTTATCCTAATTTGAAACACCATATTCGATAGCACGTTGTTGAGCAGAACGCTTTGGGATCTGTTATTCAGGAAGGGGGTGAACCATCGTAGTGCAGTGTCTGATTCCAGTTTCAGAGACTCGTTCAATGAGGTGAGGATGGTCAATAGTGTCAAACTGCCACACTGAGATCCAGCAGCACCAGAAGGATATCATTACCTTTGCCCATGAGTTTCCAGCAGTTGATGATGTCGAGAAGGACAGTTTAAGTACTGTGGAATTTCCTGAATCCTGATTGGAAGGCGGATAGGACTCCTTTTTAGTTGATGAAGGAAAGCAATTGGTTTAACACTGTTTTTTCCAGGATCTCGGGGATCAAGGTTAGGGTTGAGCATGTTTTTTTTTTTTCAAGATCATATGATGACTTTCAGTTTATGGGCAGTACACTTGTTTGTAGAGAGGTGTTGATGAGAGGAAGAATGGAGTATACAAAGGTGTCTTTTGCCTCTACCGGAGGCGTGGCAAGACAGGTCTAGGTTGGAGTTGGAAGGGCAAATATTGTCTAGTATCTTGGTGATTTCATCATGGAAGACAGTTTTGAAGTGAGTTAGGTTCCCAGCTGTAGTTTTAATTATTTTGTCTGAGTCACAAGGGGACAATGTCTGTAGCATGGTGGAGTTAAGGTGAGACCGTATTTTTACTACTTTGCCTGCAAAGTAGTCTGAGAGTGTTTCGCTGTTGAGACACTAGTTGTCTCCTTGCAATGTTGAGTATCTATTTGGTTATTTTAAAAATGTTTTTGGGTTGGGTTTTTTTTTTAATCTGCTGGAGGTCTTTAATAGTTTGGAGTAGTGCTACTTTTTAGCCTCTAAGGGGGCATTTTAATAATTTTTCATGCAGTTCCTTCCATTTGGACCTGTCATTGTTAATCCTGGATTTGTACCATGTCCTTTCCACTTTTCTTAGTTCTCTTGTCTTAGTTTTTAAGACCAAGGGGAGGAATATTTGCAGGGATAGTATTTGATCTCTCTGATTGGGGCCAGCCCTTCGTATAAGGTTTTAACCCCCATGTGGCAGTCCACAGCAGCCTCATCACCAGATTGAAAATTTGGTTTGATGTTGCCACTAGGTTTGACAGTCCTGCTGAGAGATCCTCTAAGTTGATAGCATCATTGTTGTTTATCATCTTATATTGGGGTTGCTTCCTGGTTGACAGTTGATTCATTGTATAGGTGTAGTTGAATGTGATCGGATGGTGATCAGACCAGGGTAAGTTTCAAGTTTATTAGGGTACTGGTTTGGTGTCTTTTGAATTTTAGGGTTTTTGAATATTAGGGTTTGTGTGGTGTCTTTTGAATAAAGATTAGGTCTAAGTTGTGGCCAGCAGAGCGAGTGAGTGAGGGAGGCCATTTGCTTGAAGCCTAGGTCTGATAGTGAAGTGATGAAATTTGCTGGGGACTATTGGTTTGTTTGTTTTTCTTTTTCTCATATACAAGATGACTGTGGTACAACATTCAGGTAATTTGTTTATTAGTTTGTATATATGACATTTTCAATAAGAAAAGATATTGCATAAAAGATGGGTTTTCAGAACAGCTCTACATTTTAGAAAACATACTTCGTATCACAAATCATTAGGTAGATTGTTCCATAAAACATACCCAAGAACTCTAAAGACAACAGAATGAATATGCTCGTAGCATTTCTGGCAGTAAAACCATATCAGTCATAGCTTCTTCCAAAGCTCACTTGCACTCTGGTAATGAAGATTTCATTTGCAAATCAACTATCTTGTCATTGTTCTCTATTCATACTTCACACTACTGCTTGGACCAGTCCTCGAAGACAGTTCCCTTGGTTGAAGCATACTGAACAATCTATCCATATGAATCATTCACAAATGTTGTATGTATTAAAGGAACTGTCTCACTGCTGAAGAACAACAGCCTCAGCTCTAAACTTGGGAGTCACCAACTTGTTTGTCTTATTTAATCATGTTAGTCAACAGATGAAGCAACATTGCTTACTTGTAACAGTGTCCTCCATTAACAAAAAGATTGTTTTAGGTTTACCATTCCACCCATCTCCTGAGGAGATGATTCCAAATTTTAGACTGAGCAGCCTGTTGGATGGAAGTAGAGTTGTGCATGCTCAGAATTTTATATTAATTCTGAGCTCTGTTTGGATGCCTGTTTAGCTCTCTGTAGATAGTAGGGTTAGTAAGGCATACAGACTAGTGCTGTCTGATTCACAATTCAAATCAGGTTTGATTCCAATCAGATTTGAATCAGGTGAATCGATTCGTATCGATTCAATTTTTTAAAAAAATCAGCCTCCCGATTCGATGACCAACCCTTACCCCTGTGCCTTTCTAGAGCTGGAGCGGCAGCGCTGCCTCTTGCTGGCCATCTGCTGCTGTTCCTGCTTGAGGGGGGAGGGTCAGTCAGAAAGGCCTGCATGTTCCCCCAACTTCCCCGCTCTTACCTTAAGCTAATACGGCAGCCTGCAGGATTGCTGGTGCTATAGCGATCCCTGCAGCTGCCGTCGTCCTCAGCAGCACGTTCTCTCTGCTACGGTCCCGCCCCTCCTCTGACATCAGAGTCAGGATCGCGGCAGAGGAAACGTGCCACTGAGGACAATGGCAGCTGCAGGGATCTCTATAGCACCAGCGATTCTGCAGGCTGCCATATTAGCTTAAGGTAAAAGCGGTGAAACGGGGGGAGCATGCAGGCTTGCGGGGGGAGCAAGCCATCGAGGGAGAGGGATGAAGAGTGCCTTCGCGGCGGGGAGGCTGGCCTGTGCAGAGGAAGAAGGAGTAAGGGAGGGGAGATGCCAGACCTGGGGTGAAGGGAAGAGAGAGACCAAACCAAAAAGAGGGGGAGGAAAGCAGAGGAGAGGTGTTGGACTAATGGAGAGAGGGAGAGAAAAATGCAAGTCCACAAGGGGAAGGGTACAAGAGGGACAGATACTGCTCCAAAGTAGGTAGGCAGGATGCAGGATGGCAGTTGAGATAGTAGGAGAAATCCTGTACCTGGGGAAGGGGATATAGGAGGTAAGGAAGAGAGAAAGAAGAAGCTGGATATGGGGAGAGACATGAAACAGAGATAAAATGCTGGGCATGGAGGGAGCATAGGAACAGGGACACAAGGGGGACAGGGAGAGGAGAATAGGGACAGGGATACAGAAGAGAGATGCTGGATGAAAGGGTAGTTGAGAAAAGGAGAGATGGTGGATCTTACAACTACAATTCCAGATGCCCTCAATCGTCAGAGTTGTGTCCCAGTGCAGCTCCTAAAAAGGCGAAAAGTCAAGCCAGAAGTCTAGCACTGCTCCCTCAGATTGGAGGCAGGCTATCTCTGTTTTACCAGTAGTGGACACAAATATCCTTGAATCAGTGGGAGGGGCACAAGATAGACTTTTCACTTTCTTCTGGATTTGTGTTTGGATTCTCCGGCCAAATGGCTTGAGAGGAATCCAAAGTCTGCACTATCCTGCAGCGTTTCTTGGACGCCCATTTTGGCAAGAATGGTAGTTGTGGCAGCATTCCTCCACAGCTCTATCCCTATCTGGATGACTGACTGATCCGGGCTCCATCTTGGCTGGAGTTCAGACAAGCAGAGGAGACTGTGGTATATCTGCTACTGCGCTTAGGATGGATTGTCAACTTCAAGAAGAACCAGCTGACACTGTCCCAGACATTGGAATATCTGGGTGTTCAGTTCGACGTACTTACAGGGTCATGTACTTCTTCCTGAGCCATGCAGCTAGAAGCTACAGAAACAGATCATGGATCTCCTGGTGCTCCAGGTTCCCACAGCCTGGCATTATTTGCAGTTGTTGGGGTCCATGTTAGCCTCCTTAGAAGCTGTGCCCTAAATTAGAGTGCAGTCTCTCCAGGAGTCACTCCTCTTTCGGTGGGTCCCTCAGCATCATTCCCTTCAGATGCTGCACCCCTTGACATAACCAGCTTACAGCAGCTTGCACTGGTGAATTCAGGAGAAGGATCTCCGGCAGGGCAAGCCTCTTTGGATCATGGAGTAAATCACTCTCATGACCAAAGCCAATCTGGTGGGCTCATTATTGGGCCCATTCCTTTCAGGGGCAATGGACGCCATTTCAGAAACATTGGTCGATCAATCATCTGGAACTTCGTGCAATTCATCTAGCTTTGAAGACTTTACAAAGTACTCTGGAAGAAAAATTAGTATGAGTGTTTTCAAAAAATGCCAATGCTATGGTGTACGTAAATCGACAAGGCAGCACCAGAAGTGCTTTCCTGAGTCAGGAAGTGCACATGCCGTTCTGATAAGCAGAAATGCACCTCCAGGTTCTCTCCGCTGCGCACATGACTAGAATAGACAATGTGCAAGCAGATTTCCAGTCATCAGGTCCTGAACCTGGTTGAGTGATCTCTCTCTCTCTCTCTCCCCTCCCCCCCCCAAAGAGTCAAAGAGCGTTCTGTCTCGTATGGCACTGGGGCAGGTCTCAGATGGACTCGATAACCTCAGCCAGAAACTTGAAAGCCAGGTGCTTCTTCAATCAAAGAACAGAGTCGGGAAGCGTGGGTCTGGATGCATTGGTTCAGCCATGGCCATATCATGAGCTCCTTTTGTGTTCTTTTTGTTGGCATCTCATCGGTCGGGTTATCCGCAGAATTACATCACATCCAAGATTGGTGATCCTAGTGGCTCCAGACTGGCCTTGTCACCCTTTGTATGTGGATTTGATCCGTCTTCAACAGGGTAAAAACTCAAGCGTCCTCTTCATCGCGACCTGCTCAGTCAGGGTCCAGTTCCCATGGAGAACCCACAGCTCATTGGTCTTATGGCATGGCTCTTGAGCACTCCACCTTGATATGGAGAGGATACTCTGATGTGGTCATAATGCTTTAGAAGTCCAAGAAACTCTCTACAGTGGCTTCTTATGCCAAAGACCAGATGGAGCCTATGTTAGCTCCCATTCCAGTTCTTGCTTTCCTTCAGGCAGTTCTGGATAAAGGACTGGTGGTGGCCTCTCTTAGGGTTCAAGTAGCAGGTCTTTCATGTTTTTGGGCTCACAGTAGTTTGTTTGCTGACAGCTCATCCAGATGTGACTAGATTTATAAGAGGAGTACTGCATTTGTGCCCTTCTTTACGTCAGCCCTTTCCTAAAAGAAATCTTAATACTGTTCTGCAGGGCCTGGTTCGAACCACTAAAAGATGCTTCTGTTCTGGATCTGACCATCAAGACTGTCTGTCTGGTGGCCATTGTTTCCACATGGCATATTTTTGCACTTCAAGCTCTTTCCTGTAGAGAGCCTTTTCTATGGATAACAGATTTGGGAGTTGTCCTCTGCTCTGTTCCTTCCTTTCTGTTGACTATGGTTTCAGACTTTAATGTTAATCAGGAGGTTTGTTTATCTGCTTTTTGCTCCACAGGGTCGGAGTGTAAGGATCAAATCTTGCACAGATTAGATGTGTGGAAGGCAAATCCAAAAATTCTTCGACAGAAAACAATTCCAGCTCATGGTCCAATCCCTAGTCCTAGGACTTTTAGACTACTGCAACATCCTCTATCTCTCCTGCCCCGCAGTCATGATAAAACAACTACAAACAGTACAAAACACAGCCTTAAGACTGATCTATTCGCTGAAGAAATACAACCATATCACTGCCGCATACCTCGACTCATACTGGCTCCTAATACAAGCAAGAATACTATTCAAATTCTACTGTCTACTATTTAAAGCCATGAATGGAGACAGCCCAGCTTATATGAACAACCGCCTTATCCGAACTACCACAACCTGGCAAAGGAGAACCTAGACACCATTCATGCACCCCCCCAATCAGAGGCGTCAAACACAAAAAAATATACGATGGCACGCAGGCAGCGAAACTAGACCACCAAGTATCCAATCTACTGACCACGTCACCAGACTACAAAACTTTCAGAAAAGAAATCCATCGAAACAAGCTAACATCACAGGAAGCACTTCAGTCCCCCAAAGTAACCCGTTCAACTGTGTAACTCTTCTGGAAATGTCCAGATAACCTAATCCACCTTGAACTGCAAGGTAATGGCGGAATAAAAGTCACTAATGTAATGTAATTTGGAGAAGACCAATGAATTTTGCCTTTCTGTCATCTCTTTGTCTTGACTAACCATTCACAATGAGGTAAACCAGCTTCTAAGGCCTCTATTGTTCATTGGATTCACATGGCCATTTCATTGTCTTACATTGCCCACGGTAAGCAGCTGCCAATCTCTCTCAAGGCCCTCTCAACCAGGGGAATAACAGCTTCATGGGCGGAATCTCAAGTAATTCATCCTGACAAAATTTGCAGGGTGGCTACTTAGTTTTCTCTTCAAACCTTTACCATATTTTACTAAGTGGATGTGCGGCTCACTCTGATACCGCCTTTGGGACCTCAGTGTTGAGGGTAGACTCTTCTGTCCCTTCCTAGACACTGCATTGCTTTGGTATGTTGCCTTGAGTACTGAATCCAGAAGGGATGTACCTGAATGAAAGATTAGGTTCTTACCTTCAATAATCTTCTTTCTGGTAGTCCCTATAGGATTCAGTTCTGCCCACCCTTTATATTTGCTCAGTTTCACTGACTTTCTTGCCTTTTTCTTCCTTGGTTTATATCCTTCTAGGGTGAAGTATCTTCCAGCCAGAAGATGGATCTGTGGGGAGATTTGCTCTACTTAGGTGAATATATACCTAGCCGAAAGCAGATTTCCAGTATGATGCTCGTTGCATAAAGCAGGTTAATTCTATATTGTTCCTATGTCCTTGCCTGTGTTGCCTGTTTGGCTGCTAATGGTGTTCATATTCCTTGCAGAGCAGAACAGAAAATGACATTTCTTATTTGTTTGGAGAGGTTCCCCGTGCCCCTATTTTATTATTGTCTTATTTCAGTAAGGTTGTTTGACTTTTGACGTAACTGCAGGGAACCTCTGTCTGAGATACGAGGATCACATGGAGAAAAAAAGTGTACAGATTTCTGCAAGACCTGGTTCGCAGCTATGGATTGGACATCTTGCATACTGAATCTTCCAGGGACTACAAGAAAGAAGATTATTGAAGGTAAGAACCTAATCTTCCATTACCACCATTAACCATACCTGAAGGACCTGGGATCAATATCTGATGGTAATGAATTAAGTTATTTTAGTAGTGCTGATACCTCTCTACCTTCTGCTAGTAGGAAGGCATCCATACCTCCTTTCATCAATAGTTGATTCTGTTTCATATTTTTATAGGGATTTTAAAATTGAAGACGGAAAAGCGGAAATACCATTGAATGTAACTGTTCAAGGAGATATTCTTATTGTAATTTACCATGCACGATCAACATTGGGTGGAAGGTTACAAGCTAAGGTAACTATAACTGTTTTATTGCTTAAACATTTGTACTGTTTTTCATAGTTGTCCAAGGAAAAAGGTTAATCTCCATTGTTGAAGCTTCCTAAAATAGGAAAGAGTGTTATCCAATGTATTTTTTATGTTTGTGGGTTTTTTTTAACTTTATTGATTTTCAAATCTAGAACAGAGCTTACAAATTATATATACAATTATCATCAGCGATAGCACCTACAATTAATCAGATATTAATACATAATAATTATCCCCACCTTCCCTCCCACCCTAGTTTGAGAACAAAAAGAAAATCATGAAATTATACATGAAATTAAAATCCCAGACAACAATTGTTAAGTATATAATCCCCTCTTCCTCCCTCCCACCCATTCTGGATATGCAATCTAAAAGGGAAAATAAAGGTATAATTCAATTTAATCAGAATGAACAAAATTTGTCAATGGACCCCATGTTAATTTAAACTGCTTATTATGGCACGATGTTTCCGAATTAATTCTCTCATATTTATAATATAAACATAAAAATTCCCACCAAAAGGTAAAATGGAGTCTGTCCCAATTTTTCCACTTTTAGTGATCATTTGAAGGGCTATCCCAGTCATAATCACTAAGAGCGCCTATCTAATGAAGGTTTAATCTGTAATGATGTCCCACATATTACCTTCTCATAGGTCAATGGAATTGAGGATTCCATTATCAAGTTGATTTGCCCCCATATAGTTGAGTGTCAAAGGACAATAGAATAATAAATGATCCAGTGTCTCTACGTCAAGATGACAGTGCCAGAATCTATTAGACTTAGAACAGTCCAACTTTTGTAAACGAACAGGGGTCCAAAAACTTCTATGTAACAAATAAAACCATGTTTGTCTCATAGATGCTGACGCTGGAAGACGGTCACGAGTGGTGTTCCACAGGGCTTGGTGCTCGGGCCGCTGCTATTTAATATATTCATAAATGATCTAGAAACAGGGACGAAGTGCGAGATAATAAAATTTGCGGAAGACAGCAAATTATTTAGTGGAGCTCGGACTAAGGAGGACTGCGAAGAATTGCAGAAGGACTTGAACAAACTAGGGGAATGGGCGACGAGATGGCAGATGAAGTTCAACGTTGAAAAATGTAAAGTATTACATGGGAAGCAGAAACCCGAGATACAACTATACGATGGGAGGGATGTTATTGAATGAGAGTACCCAAGAAAGGGACTTGAGGGTAATGGTGGACATGACAATGAAGCCGACGGCACAGTGCGCAGCAGCCGCTAAGAAGGCAAATAGAATGCTAGGCATAATCAAGAAGGGTATTACAACCAGAACAAAATAAGTTATCCTGCTGTTGTTTCGGGCGATGGTGCATCCGCATCTGGAGTACTGCGTCCAATATTGGTCGCCGTACCTTAAGAAGGATATGGCGTTACTTGAAAGGGTTCAGAGGAGAGCGACGCGTCTGATAAAAGGGATGGAAAACCTTTCATACGCTGAGAGATTGGAGAAACTGGGTCTCTTTTCCCTGGAGAAGAGGAGACTTAGAGGGGATATGATAGAAACTTACAAGATCATGATGGTATAGAGAGAGTAGAGAAGGACCGATTCTTCAAACTTTCAAAAAATAAAAGAACAAGAGGGCATTCGGAAAAGTTGAAAGGGGACAGATTCAAAACAAATGCCAGGAAGTTCTTCTTTACCCAACGTGTGGTGGATACCTGGAATGCGCTTCCAGAGGACGTAATAGGGCAGAGCACGGTACTGGGGTTTAAGAAAGGATTGGACAACTTCCTGCTGGAAAAGGGAATAAAGGGATATAGATAGAGGATTACTGCACAGGTCCTGGACCTGTTGGGCCTCCGCGTGCGCGGACTGCTGGGCACGATGGACCTCGGGTCTTACCCAGCGGAGGCATTGCTTATGTTCTTATGTTCATCCTCCAAGTCCAAATCCGTGGCCATTGAGTAGTAGAAATCTGCTGCTTTATCTCAATGCTCCAAATGTCTCTCAAGCTTGTTTTTGGGGTTTTATTCATATAGTTAGATATGAATTTATACCGCTTGGCTGCCTGATGCCCTAGCAAATCTGTCTGGAAGCATAGGCCCGGCAAGCCATACTGATTATTTAAATTACGCAACTCAGGGAACCCCTTCTGAATGGCCTGCTTCAACTGCAACCACTTATATGCTTGAGACTTTGCAATGTCGAATGATTGTTGCAGTCATGAAAAATCAGCAATTTCCCATTTGATAACACATTATCTAACATGCGTATGCCTGCCTGTAGCCAATGCTTCCAGAGGGTTTTAGACTCACCAATTTGAATCTTGGAGTGCAACCATAAGGATTGACACATGGATTGTTGTACTGGTACAGATGTTAAATTATTGATGAATTTTAAGGTTTTCCATGTGGCAAAAAGAATGCTATTGTGCTTATAAATTCTGGGTAACTTGATACTTAACATATGACATAACCATAATGGGATCAAAAAGATTAAATGGTTATATATTAATTAAATATGCATACACAAAACCATTTAGAAAAGTTAAAATGAACAGTAGACTATGTCCTAATTAGTATTTTATTGAATTTTATATATAGGGACAAGCCTCAGATTTATGGAGCAGATCTCTCCATAATGGGGTTTCTTCAAGAGAAAGAAAACCAATCTTCTCTTGCTCCTCGTGAAATCACCGTCTTTGTCCCAAACTACCTACCAAAATAATTAATATTTAATATTATAATCTATTACTAACACCTAAAAACTATTTAATTACTATCTAACTTAATTTATTTATCTGACTTTATTCCATTCTTCTTCCAATCATAAATCTACTGTGTAAAATTTGTCAATTCAATTCAATGATTCATCATGATAGGGGATTCTAAAAAAGTCTACATCCCAAGATGACAGATAACCGTAATGGGGACATAAGTTGCCATTCTAAGTAAAGCCAGTCTGGAAGATGCTCCAAGACTTCAGGAAGGATCCAATACATACCCTGACGCAGTATGAAAGCTTGATGGTATCTATAAAAATTTGGAAAATTTACCCCACCCGCCACAATTGTTTTTTGCAAAGATACTAAAGCTATTCTAGCAGTTTTACCCAGCCAAATAAATTTGGTGAGAATTCCATTCAATTTCTTATAAAAGGACCCCTGAAAATAAATTGGCAACATAATCATTTGGTAGCAAACTACAGGCAAAATCATCATCTTGACAGTTTGGACTCTTCTCCCACCAAGAGAGCTGTAATGGGTTCCAATGCTCACACATTTCTTTGACTTTCAGCAATAAAGATTTTTCATTTAATGTCATCGTGTCTTCCAATGTTTTTTTGAATCATGATACCTAAATATTTTATACCCTCTTCCTTCCAAAGGAATGGGAATGGATCAAATAGTCCTTTAAATTTGCACAGTGCACATTTAAAGGAAGAACCTCTGATTTGCTCCAACTTATTTTGTACCCAGAAAGTTTACCAAATCTATCAATCAATTCCAGTAAATGCAGAATGGAAGATTCAGGATTCTTCAAATGAAGCAAGATGATATCTGTATAAGCAGAGATCTTATATTTTCAACCTGCATAAGGAATCCCCTATATCTCCCTTGCCTGCTGTATAGCCAATAACAAGGGTTCCAAAACAATATCAAAAAGCAAAGGAGATAAGGTACATCCTTGTCTAACTCCCCTCTCCAGACAAAAATGTTCTGAAAAAGTATTATTAATATACTAGTCTTTAAGCCCGTTACATTAACGGGTGCTAGAATAGATGTGTCTGTCTGTCTGTTTTTCTTTATCTCTCTCTCCTTGGCCGCTGTCTGTATCCTTCTGTCTCCCCCTCCCCCCCAAGCAAAGCTGTCTGCCCCCAGCACCCACCTCCCCCCAAATGTCTCTCCATGACCCTCTTCTGTCTTCCCCCCAGAGCAAAGCTGTCTCTCCCAGCACATCTCCCTCCAAAGCAGCCCCCTTTCCCTATCTCTCCATGGCCCCTTCTGTCTTCCCCCAGCACACCCCTCCCCCCCAAAGCAGCCCCCTTTCCCTCTCCCTGTATCTCCATGGCCCCTTCTGTCTTCCCCCCCCCCCGAGCAAAGCTGTTTGCCCCAAGCACACCCCTCCCCCCAAAGCAGCCCCCTTTCCCTCTTCCGCTGACTCTCTCTCTGGCCTCCTTTCTCTGTCTTTCTGTCCCTCTCCCTGCCCCTGTGTCTTTCTTTCTTTCTGTCTCCCTCCCTCCCGCTGTCTGTCTGTCATTTTTCCCCATTTCCCTGTGCAGCAGCATTTCCATCCCACTTCCCTATGCAGCAGCAATAGCATTTTCCTCCTATCCCCCCCTTTCCTGTGCAGAAGCAATAGCAGCATTTTCCCCCACCCCCCTTTCCCTTCTCTTACCTTCTCTTCCCTGCTCCGTTCGGCCCCTCCCCCTTCTTTTACTGCCATTGTGCTTGATCTGGCCTGCTCCTGACCCTCCCACCATCGACAAACCTCGGAGCTCCAGCCGTGTAGGCAGAACTTTAAACACGGTGCTTCGCGGCTTTCTACTGCCGATTTCCTCTGCCTCGTCTGTCTCCGATGATGTCGTCAGAGACACGGCAGAGGAAATCGGCAGTAGAAGGGCGCAAAGCAGCGTGTTTATAGTGCTGCCTACGCCGCTGGAGCCGGGAGGTTTGTGAAGGGTCAACGGCCGGAGCGGGGCTGCTGTCCACCACTCAGTTGCTGCCACTGGTGCTGCCTACGCCGCTAGAGCCGGGAGGTTTGGAGAGAGCACAGTCGCGCGCACGCGCCTCCAGCCCCTTTAAGCGCTGTGAGGTGTCAATTAGAATGTTGCCACAGAAGCACACCTCACGGCGCCAGGACTCACGAATTTTTGAGAGCGCATGTGCGCTCTAGCGTTTTATTATTATTGATAATCTGGCAGAAGGGGAACTATACAAGGTTTGAATCATTTGTATAAATCTGGATCCTATTCCAAACCAACCCATCGCTTGATACATGATAGTCCATTTCACACAATCATAGGCCTTCTCTGCATCCAAAGAGACTGAGAAAGCCGGATCATTCATTGTTTTTTGATAAACTTAGCATATAGAATGCTAATCTAGTATTATTTGAAGAATGTCTTTGAGCAACGAAACCCGTTTGATGCATATAAGGCAGTAGCGCACTAAGGGGGGGGCGGTCCGCCCCGGGTGCAAGCCCTGAGGGAGTGCTCCCGGCCTTGCCGTTCAGTCCCCCCACCCCCGAAGGACTGCTCGCCCCCCTGGCCTCCCTGCACCACCTATGAAGCAGCCCGCAGCGGGATCGCAATGTCAGCGATCTCTGCGCTGCTTCGGCGCTGCTTCCTGCGCCACGGTCCAGCCCCTCCTCTGACGTCAGAGGAGGGGCGGGACCGCGGCGGAGGAAGCAGCTCCGAAGCAGCGCAGGGATCGCTGACATCGCGATCTCGCTGCGGGCTGCTTTATAGGTGGTGCAGGGAGGCTAGGGGGGCGAGCGGTCCTTCCGGATGGGGTGGGCAGGCAGGCAGGCCTTCAAGGGGGAGGAGGGGTGACAGGCAGGCAGGCCTTCAAGGGGGAGGCAGGCAGGCCTTCAAGGGGGGGACAGGCAGGCCTTCAAAGGGGGGACAGGCCTTCAATGGGGGGGACAGGCAGGCTTTCAAGGGAGGAACAGGCCTTCAAGGGGAGGGGGACAGGCAGGCAGGCTTTCAAGGGAGGGACAGGCCTTCAAGGGGGGCAGGCAGGCCTTCAAGGGGGGGGGGACAGGCCTTCGGGGGTTGCAGGCCTTCAAGGGGGAGGGACAGGCCTTCAAGGGGATCAGGCAGGCAGGCCTTCAAGGGGGGGACAGGCAGGCAGACAGGCCTTCAAGGGGGGGTGCAGGCCTTCGGGCGGGTTGCAGGCCTTCGGGGAGGAGTGCAGGCATTCAGGGTTGGGATGCAGACCTTTAAGGGGGGGACAGGCCTTCAGGGAGGGGGCCCTGGTGTAGAAATACACGGAGGGAATGGGGGGGTTTCAAAGAGACGCACATATGCCAGACTTTGGGTGGGAAGAAATAATGGGTCTGAAAATAGAGAAGAGGGAGAGAGATGATGGACCATGGTTTTTAGAGAGGGAAGGAACAGAAAGGAAGTTGGACACAAGGGATGGAGTGGAGGGGGGGATAGAGATACTGGATAGGAGGGTAGTTGGGAAAAGAAAGGGAGAGATGGTGGACCCTGGGGTGGTGGGGAAGGAGGGAGAGCTGCTGGATGAAAGGGTAGTTAAGAAAAGGTGGATCTGTGGAGGGAGACAAAAAAAAGGAAAGATGCCAGACATCCGGGGAGGGAAGGGAAATGGGGAGGACAGAGATGGCAGATGGATGGTTAGCATGCAGAAAGAAGGAAGAAGGAGACCCTGGCAAGCAAGTTATCAGAAGACAACCAGAGCCTTGGACCAACAAGATTTGAAAAATAACCAGACAACAAAAGGTAGAAAAACTAATTTTATTTTCTGTTTTGTGATTACAATATGTCAGATTTGAAATGTGTATCCTGTCAGAGCTGGTGTTAGACCGCAAACGTGAGCTAGGATTTAACAGAGAGGAAAAGTCCTTTTTGTTTCTTTATTTTATTTACACCACAGCGCCAGTGTGGTTAGGAGAAGCCAAAGGGGGGTGAAAAAGCTATAAAATAAACCCACCAGGATGTTTGAAAAAAAACAAACAAACACCCAATTGGGCAGGAAAGTTGAATCGAAAAAGCAATTCAATAGGTTGAATCGAATCGAGCAGCACTAGTTTGCGCTATTGTCTTAGACTTTAGGACCTGGGATTGGAGAGAGATGGCATCCTCAGTACTTTATAATGCAAGTGAAACGAGGATTTGGTCAGACTTTTGAAGGGTCTGCAGAAGAAAAATATTGTATAGGCCGGGGACATGAGACAGAAGGAAACGGGAACTTTTCTTCCTTCTATTTTTATGAATGGCAAGGCTGAGGATGTCAGAGAGTTCAGTTAAAATATGTGCTTTATAAGAAAATATAATAATGTGTTTTATAAAGTTTATAAGCATTGCTGGCCTACCCGGTGAGGTGTTTCTAATGGTGGTGGTGGTGGCGGCAGCGTGTCAATGTGTTGAGAGGAAGTGGTGGTCTGGGAAATTCTGCTGAGCAAACTCCGGGCCCATTTCCACCCCCCAGTTAGTCCACTCCACTCAACTGGTTCACACACTGAGTGGGTCTTTGGGTGTTGTGCCTGGGTAGTTGTTTTGGGATCTCTTCCAGTGGTTTGTCAGTATCTTCTTGTGGTCCAAGGAAGGAAACTTTGTTAACCTTAGCATTGACCTTCAGAATATGTTTGTAACAGCGCTGCTTGTGTGGCATTAGGCTATGTAGTGATCAAAAGAAAAAACCAGACCTTTGCACATTTTTGCATTATATGGTGGGTGTATAAGGAGATTCACATTTCCTGCACAGCTAAGTCCTTGTTAAGTTACCTGTTCTTTCTGTATTTGACATCTAGCAAGGTCTCTGTTTGGAAGGAAAGATCTAAGCTTAAAAATGAAAAGTGGCCAGAAATTATGGTAAAAGCAGATAGCATTGCTGATTTTAAGAAAGGTTTGGACAAATTCCTGGAGTATAAGTCCATAGTCTGTTATTAAGACATGGGGGAAGTGTCTGCTTGCCCTGGATCGGTGGCATGGAATGTTGCTGTTCTTTGGGTTTTGACCAGGTACTAGTGACCTGGATTGGTTACCATGAGAATGGGCTACTGGGCATGATGGACCATTGGTCTGACCCAGTTAGGCTATTCTTATGTTATGTTCTCATCTGTAGGGGCCTTTGTTTTCACTTCTTGTTTTAATGTATTTTTTTTCTGGGAACTTATCAGTGTTTTTTAGAATGGGAACAAAAATGGAAGAGAATTAATGTGTGTGGAATGGGGAGATGGGGTTTACTAATTTCTTCAGCAAAATAATTAAATCCACTTCAACCAGACATAGGAGAACTCGCGCACTATTCACACACCCTCCAACCAAAATCGTCAAAAGAAAAAAAAACTGTTCGACAACCTCCTAACACTCGACCCTCAACTCTAAAACCTATTGACCTCGACCACAAACTACAAAACCTTCAAAAAAGAAATAAAAACCCTTCTATTCAAAAACCCGAACTAACACAATCAGAACTGTCCCAAGCATCACCTGCAACTACTCCATAAGTACTTCTGATGTCATGACAATTCAGACATAATTTATGTTATGTTTGGATTAATGGTTACATATATGAGGTTCAATAAAAGAAAATTTTCAGTGCCTGTTTCTATTATGACCATTTATTTTTCATGGTTATTACAAAAAATATTTTTTTACATTGGGGGGTGTGTGTCAAAAAATGATGGGCCCCGGGTGCCACATACCCTAGGTACGCCACTGATATAAGGGAAAGCCTTGGCTAATCTTAAAGCCAATAGCTTAGCCAGGAGTTTTCTATCCACATTAATTAAAGAAATAGGCCTGTAGTTTGAAACCAACATGGGATCTTTATTTGGCTTTGGCAAAACAATAGTTAAAGATTCTGCCATAGTACCTGAAATACAACCTTTAGTTAGTTGTGATTGATATAAATTTAGAAGATGAGGTAAAAGTGTAATTTGAAATGATTTGAAAAACTCCACAGTGAATCTATCACTGCCCGTAGCGGATCCAACTCTGAGGGATTTCAATGTTGCCTGGAGGCCCTTAAGTGATATAGATATATGAAGATTTCCTTTTATAAGCTCGGGAATTTTTGGCCCATGAATTAACTTTAAAAATTCTAATCCCTCAATTTCTTTATTTGAATAAAGCTCAGAAGAATTTAAAGCTTTGTAATAGTCCAAAAATTGTTTTAGAATATTCCCAATTTGAGAATGAGTTTTACCTCTCTCATCTTTAATAGCCACAATCTTTACTTTTCTTTTTTTGCTTTGAGATAATTAGCCAATAATCTTCCCACTTTATTCGAGTTTCCATAATGCAGAGCTTGCTGAGAAAACAAATCTTTCCTAGCCAATTGTGAGGAAATCTCATTATATTTATATTTAGCTTTCAACAGAGCCTGCAAAGTATTCTGTTCCCATTTTGAGACCAATTGTGCTTTTTATGTTTGTGTTATTCAGAGATGAGTTCTTTATGGCCCTTGATGGATCTGATGCTCAAGATGGTTTTTCTTGTGGCTCTTACCTCAGCAAGATGTTACTTGGAGCTACAGGCTCTTTCTTGCAGGGAGTCCTTCCTCAATTTCACAGAGGCCGGACTTTCTTTATGTATCGTTTTGTCCTTTTTGCCTAAGATTGTTTTTACTTTCTATGCCAAACAAGAAGTAAGTTGTTGGTGTTCCAGTCCACAGCTTCTAAGGAAGAGGACCGGATTCTGAAAAAATTGGATGTGAGAAGAGCGCTTTTGTGATATCATGAGGTCACCAACGAGTTAAGACGTTCTGACCATCATTTTGTGCTCACTATTAAGACCATCTCTTTTTTTAAATAATTCCTAGCATCCTGTTTGCTTTTTTGGCCACTGCCGCACATTGGACGGAAGGTTTCATCGTATTGTCTACGTTTGATACCCTGATCCTTTTCTTGGGCACTAATCCTCAAAGTGGACCCTAGCATCCAGTAACTGATTCAGGTTATTCTTCTCAATGTGCATCATTTTGCATTTGTCCACCTTTATCCATTTAACAAAATGATCAGAACATCTAAGCCATCTAAGAGCACCAAAAATATTTGACCATCCAACCATATCAAATGGCTTCTTCGCATCCAAAGAAATGCCTATGGTTGACATGCTCTTCCATTTAGCCAAATCAAGTAAAAGCATGACATGATTGTATCTACTGGACCCAAATGTTATATTCTATATTAATTGCAGACAGCACAACACACTAATTGTAATACCATTCTGTAGAACATTGTAATAATCAGTATGCCTAATCACTTAACAAAACACTAGAGTCAAAAGAGCCTTGTGTGTTAAAAACATCACACAAATTTAAAAAGTGCCCTCACTATTTTAGAAACTTGATTATTAACAGTAAGTTGGGAAATGAAAAGTAAGTCTTTATAAGATGATAGGGTCAGCAAGTGATCTAAATAACAAGCAGTAGTGATGAGTCAGTAATCTGCCTGTAACCCACATAGCTCTACATTTTTCCAGATTTAATTTCAATGGATGAGACTCTGTACTCTAGGATTATACACCACAAGAGTCAATGTTTGCTTTACTTCTGAGCTCTGGATCACTCCAGTATTGGCAGGTCTTGAAACAGCTGCTAGATTAATCTTTATTTGTTCATATGGCATCATATGTCAAATACTTTTCAGCAACATCAAGAAACAGATTATATATATATAATGATTTGGAACTTGGCTGCAAAGCAGATGGATGTGTGATTGCTGTGCTCTTCCCCTAGAAGCACTTACAGCTAAACTATCAGTATTTTAAAGTACTATATTCTTCCCCAGAAGATAAAACATTTATTTAGGATGGCAGCAGGAAGACAAACACACTTAGAGGCTATTTTTCCAGCATTGGAATCAGCTAAAAGATCAAAGCCTGACCCACCCACACCTTCTAAGGTGCCATTACTGAAGGATTCCATGGAAATTTTAGAGCAGCTGATTGGGAGAGATGAAAGGTATAAAGGAGCTATTGCAAGAAAATTCAATTAAGCTTTCATCAGTCCAAGAGGAGGTGACAAACCTTGCAAAACAAGTGCAGGTCTGTAACACTAGACTGGAAAGCTGTGAGAACCGGGTAACTGACTGAGAATAAGCTGATCCAATGCCAGTCAGATCACAAGGCTGTTATGCGTCTGACAAAAGAATTGGAAGATCTTAACAGGGGAAGAAGAAAGAATGTCAGATTAATATAGGTCTTCCTGAGGGAGCTGAGGGTTCAGATTTTATAAAGTTTTTCGAATATTTTATTCTGAAAACGCTCTCACTGAAATTCCCTCAATCATTAAAATTTGAAAGAGCCCATCAAGTCCCATCGCAAAGGAATAATGGTCAGAATGGCCCCAGGCCACTAATCTTTAAAATGCTTCAATTCTCACAAGCATTGGAAATATTAAAGATGGCCAGAGAAAAAATAAATTTAAAGTGGCAGGATTCAAAAATATTTCTCTTACCTGACTTTGCAAAGTGTGAGAGAGAAATTTTTGATGCTCTGCCCACAACTAGGCCAGTACTGGGCAGACTTGCACGGTCTGAGTCTGTGTATGGCCATTTGGTGGAGGATGGGCTGGGGAGGGCTTCAATGGCTGGGAGGGTGTAGATGGTCTGGAGTAAGTCTTAACAGAGATTTCGGCAGTTGGAACCCAAGTACCGGGTAAAGCTTTGGATTCTTGCCCAGAAATAGCTAAGAAGAAAAAAAAATTTAAATTGAATCAGGTTGGGCAGACTGGATGGACCATTCGGGTCTTTATCTGCCGTCATCTACTATGTTACTATGTTAACTGAGACAGATGGAAGCAAATTACAGGTTATTATATCCAGCGGTGATGAGGGTCACCCACTGCAATAAGACCATTCATTATGTGGACACAGAAAAGCAGCAGGAATATATTAATCAATTCACAGAAGAAATGTCATAAATTTATGGGACTGAACTTGATAAAGTTGAAGAGCTTACATTGTTTTACTTTTGGATTTGGTTACAGTGTGAATGGCTTGGGAGGAAAGGTAACTGCTTTTTATTTTATGGAGATTTTTGAGTTGGGAAAAAAATGGACATAAGATAGCTACATTCGAAGATGGTTATTTTCAAAGAAACTGAGTCAGAATTCTAACTTTGAAATCGTTAATCTTCATCCCGGTTTACAGTGCTCTCAATGGATAAAGAATTGGCTACATAGGATTGTCTAAGAGGCCTGTCTGTCACATATTCATCACTGTAATAGGAAGTTGGAATGTGTAAATAGTGTTTCTCTGGTGGGGTTTGGACATACAAGTTGTTTATTGAACTAGCACAGATTTAAATTATAAAAGTGGAACTATAAGACTTTATCCAGCTTGCTCTGCTTCGGTTGTGATTCGGGCTTATAATAAGCATGGTCACCAGCATGGGAGGAGGCTGAAGATGAACTGCCCTCTATCGGAGAGCTGGAGTACAGTCTGTGAGATCCTTGCAATGAATGCTATGCTTGAGCAACGCTGTGAGACACTGAAATATACTGTACAGGGTTTATAGTAGTGGGGTGGCAGAGGTTAAATGTTTAGTATTTTTATTTGGTATGTTTTAACTATTTGAGGGATGAGTTAAGAGAAGTAATGGTAGAGGATTGGTGTGAAAGATGAATGTGAGATTGGTGCGTGTTGCAGAGGGTTCTTTTGTCCACAGAGGAAAATCTTATAGCCGCTGGATGGAGATACTATGGTGGAACCCTGGTGGAATATTCGGTAACAGCTGGAATATAAATAAAGTACAGGAGCTGTTTGGAAACCGGCCTTTGTCGTGGATGAAGAGAGTGTTTTCGGTGTGTTTGAGATTGATAGCTCCAGGCTGTACATGTGCGCTGTGGGTAAATGGGTTATATTGAGGAATGATTGGATTTATAAGTAAACAAGGGAGTATGAGTGTAAAATTATTGATCTTGATATATAATAGCGTTTCGGGAATTATAAAAGTGTGGATAAGTCAGGAAGTCAGTTTCATGTTTAAAATGGGAGTATTCAAGTGCATTAATATTACTTTAATTAATTGTTAAGATAAATATATAATATCTGTGATCGCTATAGATAAATATGAGATATTTCTTTTATTCAAGGTATAGCTTATGAATTCAATTAAATTTGAATGATTTATTGAATTTATTTATTAAATTTAAAATGTTTGTGTTATGTAACTTTATACTGTTTCATGAATTATTTTAAAATCCTAGAAGGTTTAAATGAAAGTTTTCTTTTTTTCTTATCTTTATTCATTGTAAAACCAGCATAAAGTGCAACATATTATCAATGAATTATAATAAGTTATTTATCAGATGTATATGGATCAACTGAACATCCGGACTTAATAATATAATTGGTATTGTTTTATAGTTCTATTTGAAAAAAGTGGAAGTGGATAGATAAATAACAATAAGTAAGAATGCTCCACTTATATGAATTTAAAGCACTACCTCCGATGAAAGAAAAAGCCTCAGGTATTATTACTTTCTCCGATCTACTCGTGATTCCCTTCTTTATCATGCCTGTTTGCGTTCTTCGCTGCCATCGCACATTGCACCGACAGCTTCATAAGAACATAAGAAGTTGCTTCTGCTCGGTCAGACCAGAGGTCCATCTCGCCCAGCAATCCGCTCCTGCGGCGGCCCATCAGGTCCATGACTATAAGGTGATCCTTGTCTAAAACCCTTTAATCCCCTTTATCCTTCTATCTGTACCCTTTCATAATCCTATCCCTACCTCTATCTGTATCCTTCAATTCCTTCAGGAATTTATCCAATCCTTCTTTGAAACCCCATAGTGTACTCTGTCCTATCACAACCTCCGGAAGCGCATTCCAGGTGCCCACCACCCTCTGAGTGAAAATGAATTTCCTAGCATTGGTTCTAAACCTGTCCCCTTTTAACTTCTCTGAGTGCCCCCTTGTTCTTGTGGTTTCCAATAGGCTGAAGAATCTGTCCTTATCTACCTTCTCTATGCCTTTCAAGATCTTGAAAGTCTCTATCATGTCTCCCCTGAGTCTCTGCTTCTCCAGGGAGAAGAGCCCCAGCCTTTCTAACCTGTCTGCGTATGAAAGGTTTTCCATACCTTTTATCATTTTTGTCGCTCTTCTCTGAACCCTCTCAAGTATCACCATGTCCTTCTTAAGGTACGGTGACCAATATTGGACATAGTACTCCAGATGCAGGCGCACCATCGTACGATACAGCGGCATGATGACTTCCTTCGTCCTGGTTGTAATACCCTTCTTAATAATACCCTTCTTAATAATACCCAATATTCTGTTTGCTTTCTTCGAGGCTGCTGCGCATTGCGCCGTTGACTTCATTGTTGTATCCACCAGCACACTCAAGTCCTTTTCAAGGTTACTTTCCCCTAGTACTAATCCCCCCATTTTGTAGCTGAACATCGGGTTCTTTTTCCCTATATGCATGACCTTGCATTTCTCTATATTGAAGTTCATTTGCCATTTATTTGCCCACTCCTCCAGTTTGTTTAGGTCCCTTTGTAGGTGTTCACATTCCTCCGCGGTCCTATCGATTAATACGCCCAGGTCCTTTTCCTGTTCAGTTCTTCCCAGAGTTGCACCTGATATACTATACTCGTGTTCCTTATTTTTTCTGCCTTAGTGCATCACTTTGCATTTTTCCACATAAAACTGCATCTGCCATTTATCTGCCCATTTCTCCAATCAGCTCAAGTCGCTCTGGAGTTCCTCACTGTCCTTCTGTGAGTTGATTGCCCAGCATAGCTTTGTGTCATCTGCAAACTTGATGATCTCACTGAATGTTCCATCCTCTAGGTCGTTGATGAAAATATTAAATAAGATGTGCCCAAGTACCGAGCCCTGGGGCACACCGCTAGTCACATTCTCCCAGTCTGAGAACTTCCCATTTAGCCCACTATCTGCTTTCTGTTCTTCAGCCAATTGCCTATCCATCTTAGTATATCTCCTATTCCATGGCCTTACAGTTTCCTGAGGAGTCTTACATGTGGAACCTTGTTGAACGCTTTCTGAAAATCCAAGTATATAATATCCACCGGTTCTCCATTATCAATTTGTCTGTTCACTGTCTCAAAAAATTGAAGTAGGTTCGTCAAACATGACTTCCCTTTCCTGAATCCATGTTGGCTGGCTCTCATCAGGTCGTGTGTGTCTAAGTGCCGGGTTATGCTATCCTTGATCAGCGCCTCCACCATCTTCCCAGGGACCAACGTGAGACTCACAGGTCATCTAGTTGGTCCGGTACTTCTCTTGATCCTTTTTTAAATATCGGTGTGACGTTCGCTATTTTCCAGTTGTCCGGTATCTGTCCTGTTTTTATTGACAGGTTGGCAAGTTTTTGCAATAGTTCTCCGATTTCCACTTTTAGCTCTTTCAAGACTCTCAGATGAATTCCGTCTAGTCCAGGAGATTTGTCACTTTTGAGTTTGTCGATCTGGTGGTAAATCTGGTCCAAGTCCACTTCTACTGTGGTAAGGCTGTCCTCTGTTACTCCTTTGAACACTTTTACTGCTTCTGGAATTGTTGCAGTGTCTTCCTTTGTAAAGACAGACGCAAAGAAGGAATTTAGTCTCTCTGCGATTTGTTTGTCTTCCTTGATGTACCCTTTCCTTCCCTGGTCGTCCAGCAGTCCCACTGCTTCTTTTGCGGGTTTTCTCCCTTTCATGTACCTGAAGAAGAGCTTGAAGCTTTTGGTCTCATGCGCTATTTTCTCCTCTTAGTCCTTTTTTGGCATCCCTCACCGCCCTGTGACACTTCTTCTGATCTTCCTTGTGTTTGTTCCAAGTTTCGGTTGTTTATCCCAGGACAAGCAGGCAGCGTATTCTTGACTGATGGGTGATGGCACCGACGGAGCCCCAGTACGGACAATTTTTGAGTGATTGCACTCTAAGAACTTGGAAAGTTCTAGTAGGCCGCACCGCGCACGCGCGAGTGCCTTCCCGCCCGATAGAGGCGTGCGGTCCCCAGTTTCTTAGTTTCCGCGGAGCTAAGAGTCGCATTTTTCAACGGCTGTTGAAATTTTTTCTTATACGCCTTCCCGCTCGCGAAACCTTTTTGGGAGTTTTTTCCCTTCTTTCTTTTCTTTTTCTAAAAAAAAAAAAAAAAAACGAGAGTTTATTTCTTTATTTTTTTCTTCATTTTGGTTTTGCCCCGGCGGGGCCTACTGCCACCATCGAGGCCTCGGCCTTCGATTTGGCAGAAGCCGTTTTCACTTTCATGCCCCCCCAGCCAGGGTTTAAAAAGTGCCAGCGGTGTGCACGGCCTATATCCCTCATGGACCCGCACAACTGGTGCTTACAGTGCCTGGGTCCTGAGCATCAGGCTTCCACCTGCACCCGCTGTGCCACGTTAAAAAAACGTACATTAAAAAATCGCCAGATACAACAGCGATTACTCTTCGTTGCTGATATGTCCGATCCTGCGGCATCGACACCGGCATCGGCCCCATCACAGTCGGCACCCACTTCGTTGACACCGCGCGATACCGCGCCGGCGTCGCAACATCCAGGTAAGCCGGCTAAGAAGCCTTCCCCGCTAGAGCGTCCTCCGGTCTCGATTGCAGCGAGCCCAGTCCTGCCGACCATGAAGCGCCCGCGGAAGTGCTCCGCCCCTATCGAGGTGAGTCCCTCGACCTCGGGCTCCTCATCTTCGGGGCATCGAGCAGCACCGCAGGTACCGCAAAAGAAAAAGGCGGTACCGGTGCCCTCTTTGGATGAGCGCATTGCAGCCGTCCTACAAACGCAGCTCAAGGAGCAGTTACAACAACTCCTTCCTGCTCTATTGGCACCAAACCTTCCGGTCCCGTTCCGGTCTGAGCCGCCGGTACCGGCAGTGGAGCAACCTTTATTGTCTGCGTCCACTGTCTCGGTACCGGTTCACTCGGCCTCATCGATATCGATGCCAGTTCTTGCACCGGAACCGAGAGCCCAGCATCAGTCGGTGCAGACTTCGGCACCACTGCAGTCGGTAACATCTCCCGGTACCGTATCTATGAGGTCGGGTAAGTCGGCACGCAAATCCCAACACCTAGAACCCTCTACTCCGGAGACTCGAGACTGTAGCTCCCATATTAGGGACACTGATCTGTGGGGTGACTCCGAAGAGCCTTTTCTTTCTGAGGGTGAGTGTTCCTCGGATGAGGATGATCCTGCTGCTCCAGATCCATCCTCAAAACAGGATTCTACATCTTTCACTTCCTTCCTGAAAGAGATGTGTGAATCTCTTTCCATTCCTTTGGAGGCTGAGTCTAAAAAATCCAAGGCCTTCCTTGATGCCCTTGACTTCGATCAGCCTCCAAAGGAATTTTTGAAACTCCCTCTTCATGACATCCTGAGGGAAACTTTCTATAAGAACCTAGAGACTCCTTTGACCATCCCAGGAGCTCCCCGTAAATTAGATTCATTATATAAAGTAATCCCTATTCCTGGATTCGATAAGCCACAGCTTCCACATGAATCTCTGCTTGTGGAATCTACACTTAAGAAGTCCACTGGAGCCAGTGTATATGCTTCTGTCCCTCCTGGCAGAGAGGGCAAAGCCATGGACAAATTCGGTAAGAGGTTATACCAGAATGCAATGTTAGCTAATAGATCTGGTAATTATGCTTTTCACTTTTCTTTTTATCTCAAGCATCTCCTTACCACCATGGCTTCCTTTGAAAGGTACCTTCCTCAGCGGAAACAACAGGCTTTCCACCACTGCTCGTCTTCTCTTTTCCAACTCCGTAAATTTATGGTAAGATCAATTTATGACACGTTTGAGCTTACCACTAGAGCCACGGCCATGTCTGTGGCCATGCGCCGCCTTGCCTGGCTTAGAGTATTCGAGCTTGATGTCAACCATCAAGATCGGTTGGCTAATGCCCCATGCCTGGGGGATGAGCTCTTTGGGGAATCCATGGACTCGACCACCCAAAAGCTCTCCGCCCATGAGACTCGCTGGGACACTCTGCTCAAAACGAAAAAGAAAGCTCCACCGGCACGACCTTTCAGACAGCAGTCGGCCTATCAACGCCGTTATGTGGCTCGTCCATTGCCATCAGCTCCCCAGCAACCTAGGCGTCAACGTCAGCAACAACGACAGACTCCTAGGCCACAGCAACAGCAACCTGTGAAGCCACCTCCACAGCAAAAATCTACGCAGCCCTTTTGACTTGATTCTCCAGGGCATAGCCAGCGTTCAAACATCTACCTACCTACCTCAACCTATAGGTGGCCGTCTCACTTTTTTCCTCAGCCGGTGGGAAGTTATCACTTCAGACCAATGGGTCCTCAACATCATCCGCCACAGCTACTCTCTCAACTTTCAGACCCTGCCTGCCCAAAGTCTACCAAGAGAGTCTGCTTCGAACACTCCTCAGTCTTCCCTCCTTCTCCAGGAGGTTCAATCCCTCCTCCTTTTGAACGCCATAGAGGAAGTTCCTCTAGATCAAAAGGGACAGGGATTCTACTCCCGTTACTTTTTAGTCCCCAAAAAAACAGGAGATCTCAGACCAATTCTAGATCTTCGCGATCTCAACAAATGCTTAGTCAAAGAAAAATTCAAGATGCTTTCTTTAGCCACTCTCTACCCTCTTCTCAATCAAGATGACTGGCTATGCTCCCTCGATCTCAAAGAGGCATACACTCACATACCGGTCAATCTGACCTCCAGACAGTACCTCCGTTTCATGATCAATCACTGTCATTACCAATACAAGGTGCTGCCCTTCGGCCTTGCCTCCTCTCCAAGAGTGTTCACCAAATGTCTGATTGTGGTGGCGGCCTTTTTACGCTCTCACCACCATCAGGTCTTTCCTTACCTGGACGATTGGTTGATAAAGGCCAATTCATCTCAGACAGTATTCCTGGCCACCAACCAGACCATCCTGTTTCTCCAACTTCTGGGGTTCGAGATCAATCTACCCAAATCTCATCTCATCCCCACTCAGAGACTGCAATTCATTGGAGCGGTGTTAGACACAGTCCTCATGAGAGCGTTCCTGCCGTCCAACCGTCTTCAAACTCTTCAGTCTCTATGTCAGCAGGTGCTTCCACAACGTTCCATCTCTGCCAAGCAAATGATGATACTCTTGGGTCACATGGCCTCCACAGTTCATGTCACACCCTTCGCATGTCTTCACCTGCGCACTCCTCAATGGACCCTAGCTACCCAGTGGTCCCAAGCGACAGATCCCTGCTCACGACACATATCTGTGACATCGTCTCTTCGTCAGTCTCTACAATGGTGGTTGATATCCTCAAATCTCTCCAGAGGTCTTCTGTTCCATCTACCTCCTCATCAACTTGTCATCACCACCGACGCCTCCCCTTATGCCTGGGGAGCTCATTTGAACGAATTCCAAACTCAAGGACTTTGGACAGCCCAGGAAATGAAGCATCACATCAATTTCCTGGAACTCAGAGCGATGTTTTATGCCCTCAAGGCCTTCCAACATCTTCTCTTTCCTCAAGTCCTCCTGCTGTGCACAGACAATCAAGTTGCGATGTACTACATCAACAAGCAGGGGGGGACAGGCTCTCGCCTCTTGTGCCAGGAAGCCCAGAAGATTTGGGCTTGGGCCACAGATCACCAACTTTTTCTGAAAGCTATCTACATTCAGGGAGAACAGAATTCTTTAGCAGACAAGCTCAGCAGAATTCTTCAGCCTCACGAGTGGACACTCGATCCTTTAACTCTACAGTCCATCTTCGCTCAGTGGGGCACTCCTCAGATAGACCTCTTTGCAACTCCTCACAATCACCAGCTGCCCCTATTCTGCTCCAGACTCTACTTTCCTCACCGTCTGGCAGCGGATGCATTTCTCCTCGATTGGTCCAATCTGTTCCTGTACGCTTTCCCTCCTCTGCCTCTCATGTTGCGAACCTTGTTCAAGCTCAAGAGGGAAAGAGCCACCATGATTCTGATTGCTCCACGGTGGCCCAGGCAACATTGGTTCTCCCTTCTACTTCAACTCAGTGCCAGAGAGCCTTTTCTTCTTCCGCTTTTTCCTTCTCTGCTTACGCAACATCAGGAGACACTTCTGCATCCCAACCTTCCGTCTCTGCACCTGACAGCTTGGTTTCTCTCGGGCTGACTTCTCATGATACTTCTTTGTCTCAGCCCTGCAATGTTACCATCAGAAGTGGACACGATTTTCTTCCTGGTGTCTTCTTCATCAACATGATCCCACTTCCCTTGCTGTGGAGACTTTGTTGGATTATCTACTTTCTTTGTCTGACTCTGGCCTTAAGTCTACTTCCATCAGAGTCCACCTTAGTGCTATTGCTGCTTTTCATGAGCCAGTTCATGGAAAACTTCTCTCGGCTCATCCCTTGGTGTCCAGATTCATGCGGGGTCTTTTCAATGTGAAACCACCTCTTAAAGCCCCTCCTGTAATCTGGGATCTCAATGTGGTTCTTTCCGCCTTAATGAAGCCTCCATTTGAACCTTTGGCTACCACTTCTTTCAAGTTTCTCACTTGGAAAGTACTTTTCCTTATTGCTCTTACCTCTGCCAGGAGGGTCAGTGAGCTACATGCACTAGTTGCAGATCCACCTTTTACGGTCTTTCATCATGACAAGGTGGTTCTGCGTACACATCCAAAGTTTCTCCCTAAGGTTGTCTCTGAATTCCATCTCAACCAATCCATTGTTCTGCCTGTCTTCTTTCCGAAACCTCACTCTCATTCTGGAGAACAGGCTCTACATACTTTGGACTGTAAGAGGGCTCTAGCTTACTATTTAGAGCGTACTAAGCCCCACAGATCAGCTCCCCAACTCTTTCTGTCCTTTGATCCGAATAAATTGGGACGTCCTGTTTCTAAACGTACGTTGTCTAATTGGCTGGCAGCGTGCATTTCATTCTGTTATGCTCAGACCGGACTGACACTGGAAGGTTCTGTCATGGCCCATTGAGTTCGAGCTATGGCAGCATCTGTAGCTTTCCTCCGTTCCACTCCTATTGAGGAAATCTGCAAGGCTGCTACTTGGTCCTCAGTTCATACTTTTACATCTCACTATTGTCTGGATGCTTTCTCCAGACGGGATGGACACTTCGGCCAATCTGTTTTGCAAAATTTGTTTTCCTAATGGCCAACCTTCCCTCCATCCCTCTTTTTGTTAGCTTGGAGGTCACCCATCAGTCAAGAATATGCTGCCTGCTTGTCCTGGGATAAAGCACAGTTACTTACCGTAACAGGTGTTATCCAGGGACAGCAGGCAGATATTCTTGCGTCCCACCCACCTCCCAGGGTTGGCTTCTTAGCTGGCTTATCCTAACTGGGGACCGCGCGCCTCTGTCGGGCGGGAAGGCACTCGCGCGTGCGCGGTGCGGCCTACTAGAACTTTCCAAGTTCTTAGAGTGCAATCACTCAAAAATTGTCCGTACCGGGGCTCCGTCGGTGCCGTCACCCATCAGTCAAGAATATCTGCCTGCTGTCCCTGGATAACACCTGTTACGGTAAGTAACTGTGCTTTTCGTGCGTTTCCATGCTTTAAAGGAGTCCTTCTTTTCTTTTATGGCTTCCTTCACCTCTTTAGTAAGCCACGCCGGCTCTCTTTTGCCTTTGGTTTTCTTTGCTTTGGATATTCTCGGAATGTAGAGGCTTTGTGCTTCCATGATAGTATTTTTCAGGAGGGACCATGCCTGTTCTACCGTTTTGACTTTGCCCATCTTTTTCTTGAACCGTTTTTTCACCATGGCTCTCATGCTGTCGTAAAGTTGTGGTAGCTGAGGTTTCCCCTTTCCCCTTCCCGACATCGAGTTTGAAGTTGATCATGTTGTGGTTGCTGGTGCCCAGCGGGACCATGACTTCTACTTCCTTTGCCGGCCCAGTAATGCCATTTAGGACCAAGTCCAAGGTGACGTTTCCTCTTGTCAGCTCTCCCACCAATTGTTCCAGGAAGCAATCCCCTAGTACTTCCAGGAACATTGCCTCCTTGACACAATTTGAGGTTCCCAGGTCCCAGTCTATCCCCGGAAAATTGAAATCCCCCAAGATTATGACATTAACTGTCTTACATTCATGTTTAATTTCCTCTGTCATTTCCGAGTTTGTTTCCTCCCCCTGTCCTGGCGGTCGGTAGTAAAGGCCAATCTTTGTGTCAGCACTGTTGTGTCTGGGAATCTTTATCCAGAGGGATTCCAGCTTCTCTTCCGCTATAGTCTCTCTCACAGATTCTATTCCTTCACGAACATATAGGGCAATACCTCCACCTTTCTGCCCCACTCTATCTCTTCTGTACAGTTTTTTATCCCTGTAGTACTGTATCCCATTTGTTTTCATCATTCCACCAGGTTTCTGTTCTGCCAATGATTTCCAGTTCGTTGTTTTTCGCTATTGTCTCTAATTCTCCCATTTTGTTTCTCAAACTTCTAGCGTTCGTATACATACATTTGAGTTCCCTTTGTATTATCTTCTTGGACTCTTTAAGCTTAGCAGTGTCCCCTGGTTCTTTCGCGGTATTCTTTTTTCTGTGTTGTCTATCTTATATGCTTTGTGGACGTCCCCTCCTGTGTCTGAGTAGTTGTCCGTAGTTTCTTCTTTGGAACTTCCTGTCGCCCGGACCATTGACTGGTGGTCGACTGTTGGCTTTCCCCTGTCCTTTAATTTAAAGCCTTCTCAATGGCCTTCTTTATGTTGCCTGCCAATATTCTTGCTCCTTCCTCGTTGAGGTGCAGTCCGTCCTTCCTGTAGTACTTGCTTCTTCCCCAGAACGTTGTTCAGTTGCGCACGAAGTCAAAGCCTTCCTCTTCGCACCATCGTCTCATCCAGGCATTGATCCCTTGCAGTTCCCCATGTCGCTTTCCATCTGCTCTTGGTACTGGGAGGATCTCGGAGAAGGCCACCTTCACCTCCCCGATCTCCAGTATTCTTCCGAGTGAGCGGAGCTGGCCCTTCATTTCTTCCCTGTCATACTTCCATCCGCTCACATCGTTGGTTCCCACGTGGATAAGCACAGCAGTGTCCTCTCCCCCTGCGCTGTCTTTGATCTTGGAGATCCTGTTGGCCACATCCTTCACTCTTGCTCCTGGCAGGCAGGTGACGATTCTATCCTCTCTTCCTCCTGCGTTGTAGCTGTCCACATACCGTACGATGGAGTCTTCCATGATGATCCCCATCTTCTTTATTTGGTGGTTCCTTGGGGGTCGTAAGTCCACATCCATGGTATAGGACCGATCTTCTCCCTCCTGCGATACTCCTGAAGTTATTTTCTGCTCTTCGGGTGGGGGGTGGGGGTGTCCCCATGCAGTATCCCTCTTACTCCTGGTCTCCGCTTCCTTTTCTCCAGAATTTGCAGGGGTGTCTTCTCTTCTCTTGTCCAGGCCTTCTTCCTGAGTTGTTCGGGTACAGTTCTCCACATGCTGCTAGTGTGCTTCCTTGATGTAACTTTCTAGTTCCTTGACCTCTTCGTTTGTAGTCGGGACTGCACTAGAAGCTTCTGTTCGGATTTCTTCTTCAAAGGTGAGGAGTTCTTTCAGATTCAGTACTGTCTCCTCTAGCAGCCGGACCTGCCATTTCAAGCTATCCAGCTCCATGCAACGACTGCTAAATTTGATAACTTTAGGGCAGATCCAATGGGTAGATGGCTCTATGTTAATATAACTTCAGGAAAAAATACCCTGTCACTTCTTAATATTTATGCACTCAATACTAATCAGGCAGATTTTTTTAAAAAAGCTTCAACAAACAATTCTATCACTGGCTATATCTAATTTAATCGTAGCTGGAGACTTCAATAATGGATATAAAAAAAAACCGAGTAGACAAAATCATTAGGTCTGGATAATCTTATACACACATGTGGATTAAAGAATATATGGCGGATTTTTCATTTTAATGCTCGAGAATTTATATTTTGTTCCCAAGTTCATAAATCATTCTTAAGAATTGATTATTTTTTTGTTTCTGATCATTTAATTCAACAGATTACAAAAGCCAGCATATATTCAATCATTTTGTCGGATCATGCTGGAATTTGGATAGAATATCAGTTCACTAAAGAAGATTCTAACAGACCTGTATGGAGGTTCAATAATATACTGCTTCAATTCAAGTAAAAATGAATGAGTATTTTCAACTCAGTACCTCGGAGGAAATCTCTTTGGAAATTCTTTGGAATGCTTTTAAGGAAACTATACAAGGGCAGATTATTTCATATTCGGCACATGTTACAAAATTACTCAGATTAGAGTTTTCCAAACTGGAACAAATTATTTTGATTTTGAATCACAATTGGCTTTAAAATGGGAACAAGGTACTTTGAATGTCCTGTTAAAAGCTAAATCTATAATAATAAAACGCTAAGCGCGCATGCGCACTCTTAACGCCGTGTTGCCTGATCTGTAGTTCCTTGGCTGGCAGAGTGCGCATGTGCGCTTACCACGCATTTCTCTGTCTCGCAGCGGGCTTGCTGGCTCCGGCCAGACAAAGTTCATTTTTTTGTTCAAAGCCCCCACCGCAGTTCCTCTATCGAACCTCACCAGAGTCGGAGAAGACTTCCGACTCTGGCGGGGATAGAGACAGGAGACACAGCGTTGGCTTTGAACTAAAAAATGAACTTTGGCTGGCTGGAGCCGGCAAGCCCGCTGCGAGACAGAGACATGGCTCACTTACTGCCCCCCTTCCCTTCCCGTAGTCCCGACTACAAACCTGCCTATTCTAGCAGCGTGTGCAGCACTCTACACACACTGCTTCGGAGCCTTCTACTGCCCTGATTTGCTCTGCCACGTCTCTGATGATGTCATCAGGGACGTGCCAGAGTAGATCAGGGCAGTAGAAGACCCCAAAGCAGCGTATGTAGAGTGCTGCACACGCTGCTGGAATCAGCAGGTTTGTCAGGACCGTGGGAAGGGGGGCAGTAAGGGAGCCGGCCAGACCGCGGGAAGAGAAAGGGGAGGTAGGGGAAATGCTGCTGCACAGGAAAGTGGTGTGGGGGGAGGGAAATGGAGGGGTAGGGAATGCTGCTGCTGTGACTGCTGCACAGGGAAATGGAGGGGGTGGGAATACTGCTGTGGCTGCTGCACAGGGAAATGGGGGGAGAGAAATGCTGCTGCATAGGAGGCAGGGAGAGAGACAGATAGATAGAAAGAAAGACAGACAGTGGGAGGAAGGGAGCCAGAAAGAAAAGAAGAAAGACACATGGGCAGGGAGAGACACAAAAAGACAGACAGACAAAGGGAGCCAGGGAGAGAGACAGACAGAAAGAAAGACAGACATATATTTTAGCACCCGTTAATGTAACGGGCTAAAATACTAGTATAAATATAATGAGATTTGCTCGCAATTGGCTAGGAAGGATTTGTTTTATCAGCAAGCTGTATATTATGGGAACTCGAATAAAGCAGAAAGAATATTGGCAAATTATCTTAAAAGCTAAAAAGAGAAAAGTAAAGATTGCGGCCATTACGGATGGAAAAGGTAAAATTTCTACCCACATTACAGATGTTCTAAATCAATTTCTGGATTATTTTAAAGCTTTATATTCTTCTGAGCTCTATTCAAACAAAGAAAATGAAGGAAGATAATTTTAAAATTGAATAAATGGGCAAAAAATTCCTGAGCATGTAAAGGACAAATTAGAGGCGCCTATATCATTTACTGAACTCCATTCAGCATTGAAGTCTCTCAGAGCTGGATCCGCTCTGGGTAGTGATGGATTCAAAGTGGAGTTTTTCAAATCTTTTCAAACTATACTGTTACCTCATCTGTTTAAATTATATCAATCACAACTGACAAAGGGTCAGATATCAGGTACTATGGCAGAAGTTTTCACAATAGTTTTGCCAAAGCCAAACAAGGATAATAATAATAATAATAACTTTATTCTTGTATACCGCAATACCATGGAAGTTCTATGTGGTTAACAGATGAAGAGACTGTACATTTATAGCGAAGTTATTTTTTTACAGCCAAGTTACATTTACAGTGAAGTTACATTTACAGTGAAGTTACATTTATAGTGAAGTTACAATTACTGTAAGTTAAATACAGTGGTGTTGCATACAGTGGTGTTGCATACAGTGGTGTTGCATACAGTGGTGTTGCATACAGTGGTGTTGCATACAGTGGTGTTGCATACAGTGGTGTTGCATACAGCGGTGTTGCATACAGCGGTGTTGCATACAGCGGTGTTACATACAGCGGTGTTCGATATGGCAGAGCAGAGGCATTTAGTATGAGAAGTAACGAAGACAGGATAATTAGTTAGATTGAGTGATCCATTTTGTTAAGCCATATAGTGGCTAACAAGATTGGAGGAGTCGGAGAGTCTGGAGGTGTGTCGAGGTCAGAGAAGGAGGCAAGGAAGAGGGGGGGGAGAAGTTAGAGGAATTTGTTGAAAAGGTAGGTTTTGATTGACTTCCTGAACATTTGATAGGGGGGGTAATTGGAGATGAGGGCAGTAAGGCATTTGTTCCATTTGCCCGCTTGGAATGCTAGGGATCTATCGAGGAATTTCTTGTAGAGGCAGTTCTTCAGGGAAGGAAAGGAAAACAGGTAAGTGTTTCGTGTACGAGAGGGGCCTGCAATATCAAATTGCTCAGATAGGTAGATTGGTGAAGAGCCTGCTAAGGTTTTGAAGCAGAGGCAGGCGAATTTAAAGATCCTATATTGGTTTCAAACTACAGGCCAATTTTATAAATGAATGTGGATGGAAATATTCTGGCTAAACTATTGGCTCTGAGGTTATCCAAGGCTAACCCTTATATGATTGGAATGCACCAAATGGGTTTTGTTGCTCAAAGACATTCTACAAATAACACCAGATTGGTGTTTCATATGCTTACTTTAGCAAAAAAAAAATAGATGATCCGGCTTTCTCTGTTTCCTTAGATGCAGAGAAGGCCTTTAATCATATAGAATGGACTTTTATGTACCAAGCAGTGGATTGGTTTGAGATAGGTTCCGGATTTATTCAAATGATTCAAACCTTGTATAGTTCCCCCTCAGCCAGACTATATATTAATAATACATTCTCTGTATGTTTTTGTCTGAAAAGGGGAGTTAGACAAGGATGTCCCTTATCTCCTTTGCTTTTTGATATTGTTTTGGAACCCTTGTTGGCTATTCAGCAGGCAAAGGAGATACAGAGAATTCCATTTGCAGTTCGAGAGTATAAAGTTTTGGCGTATGCAGATGATATTTTGATTCATTTGAAAAATCTTGAATCAACTATCCCTCATTTACTGGAATTGATTGATCGATTTGGCAAATTTTCTGGTTATAAAATAAATTGGAGCAATTCAGAGGTTCTTCCATTTAATGTGCATTGTGTAAAAGGTTTATTTGATTCATTCTCATTTCTTTGGAAGGAAGAGGGAATAAAATATTTGGGTATAATGATTCAAAGAACATTTGAAGACACAATGACAGTAAATGAAATGTTTAATGTTAAAGAAATGTGTGAGCATTGGAATCCATTACACCTTTCTTGGTGGTGGAGAGTCCAAACCATCAAAATGATGATCTCGCCTGTAGTCTGTTACCAAATGAGTATGTTGCCAGTTTATTTTCAAAGTTCCTTTTACAAAAAATTGAATGGGATTCTTACAAAATTCCTTTGGCTTGGTAAAACTTCTAGAATCACCTTAGTATCTTTGCAAAAATCACAATCGGCGGGGGGAGTAAATTTTCCAAATTTTTACAGGTATCACCAAGCCTTTATATTGTGTCAGGGTATGTATTGGATCCTTCCTGAACATATTGAGAATCTGCCAGATTGGCTGATATTTGAAAGTCATCTTATGGCTCCATTACGTCTTAACCATTTTTTGAGTATCAAGCTTCCTCAAATATACAAGGACAATATTATCCTTCATTCCACCTGGAATACATTAAAATTTATTAATACCTTAACTCCTGATTCAGTACAATAATCTACATGTCAATCCCTGTGGTTAAACTCCAAGATACAAATCACCGAGTTTAAAATCCTCTGGAAACATTGGTTGCAGGCAGGCATACATACTTCAGGTGATATGATTTCAAATGGGAAAGTGGTAAATTTATTACAACTGCAGCAATCATTTGGCATATCAAAGTCTCAAGGGTATTAAATGGTTGCAGTGAAGCAGGCCATTCAGAAGGGGTTCCATGACTGGCAAAATTTTAAAAACTCAGTATAGCTTGCCAGGCCTATGTTTCCAGACAGATTTTCAAGGCATCAAGTCGCCAAGTGGTACAAATTAATATCTGAATATTTGGGGAAAAAAACACCTAAAATCAGCTTTAAAGATATTTGGAGTATGGAAATAAAGCAGCATATTTATTCTACACAATGGACACGGATTTGGACTTGGAGGATGAGATGTACAGTGTCAGCATCTATGAGATAAACTCAGGGGGGGGTTGTTATATAGAATTTTTTTATACCGCATTTCGTTTACAAAAGTTGGATAATTTAAAGTCTATTAAATGCTGGCACTGTCATCTTGATGTAGGGACTCTGGATCACTTGTTATTTTATTGTCCCTTGATACTCAATTTCTGGAAATCAATATGGGGAAAGATTAATATGATACTGTCATTGACATATTGAGACCTAAGAACCCAATTGATAAACATAAAAGCAGACTTCTTTTGATTATGATGGGGGTTGCTATGAAAATTATAACCAGAAATTGGAAAATTAATGACAGGTTAAACTTTTCCTTTTGGTGGGAAACATTGTGCCTATATTACAGGTATGAGAGAATGAATTCAGAACAGGGGGGAAATAATAAAAAGTTTAAAGAAGTCTGGAGTCCGTTGGAAACATTTGTTAAATTACAGAGTGATTACAGAGCTTTAATTCTCAGAATTCCTTGGTTTTCCACACACATCCAGATAGGGAGGGGGTAGGGTATAGGGTATTTCATTTTTAATATTTGTGCAAATATAAGTGCTGGTAATTGTTTTTATCTGTATGCACCTGTTGGTAAGTTTGGAAAACTAATAAAGAATTAAAGAAAAAGAAGAAAGAAACAGATTATAAGTAAAAGGAAATCACAGCATACAGATAGAACAGTAGCATTAATCTTTCATGAGCAGCACCAGATAAACACCAGTGATTCACCACAAGGAAACACTGGGGCCAGAGCTGTATTCTCCCCTTGTAGAAACCTTGGGAACACAAAAGTGATTGCTGTAGTATTTGTATACAATGTGTTCTGCAAAACAGTAACATCATATGTATTAGGTCTCAGCAGTACTACTTACTGCTTGCTTTTTAGCATCTGCTGTACCAAGCTGCCTCCTCACCAGTAACAGGTCATATCTTGGCATCAAACAGTATCTTCAATATCTGTACCACCTGTCAGTAAGGCCATCAGTGTAGGCAAGTAGGGCTTCTGCCCTAGTTGTCAAGCTGGTGTGAAGGGAGAAGGTGCGCACTACATTTTTGAGTCAGTTTGTGGCAATGAGATTGTAAACTTGCGGGCATTGAGGGATCCAAGACGGCCGCTGCCTATGCAATCGGGTAACATGCATCCGACCCAAGTTCGACGACTGTTTTACTTTATGTTGGTGACAGCTGTTTCCAGCTTTACTACATTCCTACCTGAACGCAATGCCGAAGAGGAGAGGCCGGAGCACTTCTGGTGCCTCGCAGCGTTCAGGAGGGCCAACTCTCGTCAACATTGAGGACTTGCTCCGGAGGATGCAGGGAGCTGCGTCTACAACTCCGGAGGTTAGCCCGCTAAGGATCCCAGGTGTAGGCAAGACCGGCGGGATTTCTCTTGGGCCAGATACTACTCTCAGCCTGGAGATTAGAGCACCGCCTCCTCCACCACAGATAGCCAGTTCTCCCAGGGGTGAGGAAACCCTGAATGAAGGGGCGGTCCTATCCCCAGAAGCAGATTCAAAATCAGGGAGCCTGGGAATGGAGATCCCGGTTCAAGTAAACTCTGAAGAGGACTCTGTGGAAATTACAGCAGCAGGAGGAGTTTGACCCAGAAGGAACAGAGTCTTGGATATCTTAAGAAAGGCGAGAAACTATGCACTTCAATACAAGTTTCTTTTTGGGATAGGCCTGCTGATGTGACCTTAGAAGCCCTTTGGGACCTGGTAGCAAATTTTGGGAAGACAATTAGCCCCAATTTCCAAAAAATTGAAAATAAACTGATTCACCATTCAGAAGAGCTAGAAAAATTAAAAATGGACATGACTTCTTCAAAAAATATACTTCAAAAGACTCAGCAAGACATGGCTTCAGTAAAACAACTTCAGGAAACTATAATTAAAGATAATTTAAATCTTAGAAAAAAAGTAGAGACATTAGAGAACCATGCGCGTATTAATAACTTGAGATTGATAAATTTTCCAAAAGTAATCATGGTTTCACCTAGAGACATGCTTAGGAGATATTTAACAGAAATTTTGGAAGTTCCGGAGGGAAATTTTCCACCATTCTCTCAGGTGTATTATCTCCCCAGCAAAATTCCGCATCAACAGCAACCTGAACCTACTCAAGGACAAGCATTAAATATTACTGAAATTTTGGAGAAATCAGACACGGAGGTGGCAACACCAGCAACATTAGTTGTTACATTGGCTCTATCTATTGATAAGTCATGGTTATTGAGACTATTTCTTAAGAATAAACAGAAGGAATTTCTTGGTTGTAAAATTCAAATGTTCCCTGATGTTTCAAGGGAAACGCAAAAACGTAGCCATGATTTCTTTCTTTTAAAACCAGGGGTCACCTCATTAGGAGCTACATTTTATTTAAGACACTCTTGTAAGTGCATTGTTCGGTATCACTCAACTAAATATGTATTTTTTGGACCTCAACAATTGACTAATTTTGTGGCTATGTCCCCGTCTGGACAAGGATAAAATTCAATCTTGAGCTCTAAAAGGAAAATAGTAGCTTCTTTCCCGATGTATAGAACAGCATTACTTAGATGTATTGATTATATCTCTTCTTATTTCTTGCCAATATAATTCTTGGATCTAAAGAGGACTTGAGCTAATTTCACCATAATAATTCTTCTTGTAATTTTACTTAACTTTTGTTAAGTAAGGATTTACTGTTTAATGATAAATATGCTTTGGTTAAATTTGCTTTCTTTACAAGTTATACTTGATAATATATTGAAATCAATAAAAATACTTAAATATAAGAGATTGTAAAGTTGCCAGTTGGGAGGAATTGTGATTCTGAAAGTAACTTTTGCCCTGGGTGACATTTGTACTCTGCTGGTTTGGATTTTCTATCAGACCTTCTGGTCCAGAAAAAGAGGAATCTTACTGGTAACACTCATATTACCTGAAAATTATTCCACTTATCAAATATCTAAGTGGAGCACATAAATTTAAAATTGGGTTGGGTATTACATAATAAATAATAAAGCCAAACATAATTTAACAAATTATAGAATAAGGGGGAGAACTACATCAGTAAATAGGATAGAAATACATGTAGGGTTAGTACAATAATTTTGCTGCTAAGCATTATGGTATGCTTCAAGGAACAATAAAGATTTGTGAAAGGCTCTTGGGAGAAGTTTAATTGAATGTTTGTGCCTTTTTTAGTACAAAAGAATGAAAAGGGTTATCACACTCAGCATTGCATTTATTGGAGTTTATTTTGCACTTTATTTATTGCAGCTTATTTTGTGGTATTTTATTTGTAGATGGCATCAATGAAGATGTTCCAGCTTCAGTTCCACACTGGATTTGTTCCTCGTAATGCCACCACTGTGAAATTTGCAAAGTATGTTCATACATTTTTAAATATTCAGTTCACGAACTTTGTCCTTAATGCAGTATTTCAATATTACCTTCCTAAGAGAGAGATTGATATGCAGTGTCAAGAGTGTGTACTGTTTGTCACCACTTGAGTTTTCAGGATATGCAAAATAAATACAGTGTTCCCCCTGGTCGTTCGCAGTTTGCGGTCCCGGTCTTTCACGGTATTTTCCGACAGTGTTGTTGAGGAAGGAATGCACTGAGTTGCACAGTGTCCAGTACAGCTCCAATGAACTGTGGAGTTTGAGAGGGTTGTAGCTGAGATTTTGGAAAGTTTACTTCGAACCCCAAATTTTGGAGGAACCAAATAGTCCATTGGGTCACTACAATAACCCCCTGAGATGTTGAATCTTTGATGAGCTAGTCATCTAGGTATGGGAAAACCTGAAGACCATGGCTGCGCAGAGCTGATGCTACCACCACCAGGCACTTGGTGAAAACTTTGGGAGATAATGCCAGGACAAAGGGTTGCACTCTTTATTGATAGTGACGATTTCCCACCTGAAATCTGAGGAACCTGCAAGAGGCTGGGTGAATTGGAATGCGAGTGTAAGCCTCTTTGAAATCCAGAGAGCATAACCAATCATTGTGGTCCAGAAGGGGATACAAAGATGCCAATGAGAGCATCCGGAATTTCTCTTCGACGAGAAATTTGTTGAGAGCTCTGAGGTCCAATATAGGTTGCAGATCTCCCGTCTTCTTCGGAACAAGGAAGTAATGGGAGTAAAACCCTGTGCTCTGCTATTCCAGAAGAATTTCCTCGATGGCACGGAGACGAAGCAGAGCTTGAGCTTCCTGAAGAAGGGTAAGCTGCGATGACTTGGAAGGACACTCTCTTGGGGGGGGGGGGGAGATCTGATGGAACTTGAAAAAAGTAGCCCTCCCTGATTATTGTGTGGACCCAGAGGTCGGATGTAATGAGTTCCCATTGCTGATAAAAATGATGGTGATGTCCTACAATGGGAAGAGGAGAGGACAGAGGCATAACAATTGAGGTTATGCTCTGTGTTAAGTGGTCAAAAAGGCTGAGTGCAGCAGGAGTCAGAGATTTACGCTGCTGCTGTTGTTTTTAGGAGGCGGCCTTGAATAAAGTGCTGACTTTTGCGGATAACACCTCTGATAGGATGGAGAGGGCCTATAGCTCTTAGTAGTGAAAGGCTTCAGTCTTACAATAGAAGCAAACAATTTCTCATGCTCCGACAAGTGCTTTGTAGCTGTCCCAATGGAGTCATCAAACAACTCATTTTCTCTGACATGGGATGTTGGCCAGTCAATCTTGCAGGTTTGGATCCATGTCCACAGTTCTTAACCAGGCTGAATGACGCATGGCCACCGAGAACGCAGTGACCCTGGAGGGCATCTCAAAAGCATCATATGTAGCCTGAATCATATGCATGCGTAGATGATCTAGAGTAGAATGCATATGCTGGAACTCTGAAAGCCAATGTTTTGGGAGATACTTGAAGAAAGCAGGCATAGCATTGATTCAATGCTTGAGATAATATGTAAAGACAAATTTATAGTTTAAAATCTGGTTTATCATCATCGAATTTTGATACAGCCAACTGCCAAACTTGTCCATGGTCCTTCCCTCTCGGCCAGGTGGGATTGTGGCATAAACCTAAGCAGGATTGGTTCTGTTTAAAGAAGACTCCACAAGAAGAAATTGATGGGATAGTTGAGACTTCTCAAGTCCTTTGCAATGAACCATCTTATAGCGAGATTCTAGCTTTGCTGGCACAGCAGGAATTGAGTATGGTGTATCCAGATTATTTTTGAAAGTTTAAGACAGAATGCCATTCATAGGTAATTTTAAAGAACCCCTAGGAGGATTAGTTATACCCAGTTCTTCAAAATACTCCTCAGAGTATTTTGAATCAGAATCCAAGGCAATGTTGAGATCTTTACTCATTTGACACAAGAATTTAGTAAAGGACCAGAAGAGGGATGACCCTGCTGAGGTGAAGGAGAACAAGACCCCCTCGAAGTTCCCCTGACTACAGAGAAAGAAGGTGAAGCCTCCCTGGAATATTGATAGCGAAGATCCAAATCCATAGATAAAGATGTGGAGGAATGTCCACTCCTGGAATGAACAGGAAAAGCAGAACGTTTCCTTTTTGATAATTAAGCTGGTGAAGAAAAACTCGTAGGAGAAGAGCTCGACTGTCGAGAATGCTATTGATGAGGTTCTGCAATCAATGTCCTCAGGAGTTAAGAGGCCTCGAAGAATCGTGATGCCTCGATGAATGAGGCCTACCTCGAGAAAACGACCTGGGTCGAGACGAATGCCTAGACAGATGGTGTGGAAATGAACTATGCCTCGGAGAATGAGGCCTTGATCGAGTCGAATCCAACCAGTTTCTGATCCATCTATGTACATCTCCTTCCACCCCATGGTTCTTCAGTTTCCGGAGTAGGCGTTCATGGGGCACCTTGTCAAAGGCTTTTTGGAAATCTAGATATATGATGTCTATGGGGTCTCCATTGTCCATCCGTTTGTTAATTCCTTCGAAGAAGTGCAATAAGTTCGTTAGGCACGATCTCCCCTTGCAGAAACCATGTTGGCTGGTCATCAGAAGTTCGTTTCTTTCAAAATGTTCATCAATGTTTTCTTTTATCAGTGCTTCTGCCATTTTCCCCGGAACAGAGGTCAGACTCACCGGTCTGTAGTTTCCCGGGTCACCTCTTGATCCCTTTTTAAAGATGGGTGTAACGTTGGCTATCTTCCACTCCTCCGGGATCACGCCCGTTTTCAGGGATAGATTGTAAATTTGCTGCAGTAGTTCCACTATTTCCTCCTTTAGTTCCTTCAGAACCCTTGGATGGATTCCATCCAGACCCAGGGATTTGTCAGTTTTTAATTTTTCTATCTGCCTGCATACATCTTCAAGGCTCACTTCCATGGATGTTAATTTTTCTGCTTGATCTCCATTGAAGAATTGATCGGGTTCCGGTATGTTGGATGTGTCTTCATTTGTAAATACGGACGAAAAGAACACGTTAAGTCTTTCTGCTACTTCTTTCTCTTCCTTCACCACACCCTTCCTGTCTCCGTTGTCCAGCGGTCCCACCTCCTCCCTAGCCAGCTGCTTCTCTTTAACATATCTAAAGAACGGTTTGAAATTTCATGCTTCCCTGGCTAGCCTCTCTTCATACTCTCTTTTGGCTTTTCGGACCACACGGTGACATTCCTTTTGATACTTCCTGTGCTCTTTCCAGTTCTCCTCAGTTTTGTCCTTTTTCCATTTCTTGAATGAATTTTTCTTATTTCCTATCGCTTCCTTCACTATTTTAGTTATCCACGCCGGATCTTTTGTTCGACTTGTTTTGCACCCCTTTCTGAATCTGGGGATATACAGATTTTGCACCTTGCTCACCGTGTCCCTGAAAAAAGACCAGGCATGTTCTACCGTTTTCCAGTTCCTGGAAATGTTCCTAAGTTTCTTCCTTACCATTTCCCTCATTGCTTTGTAGTTTCCTTTTCTGAAATTAAAGGTTGTTGCTATGGTTCTCTTTCCTTTCGGTATTCCAACCTCAACCTTGAACTTGATCATATTATGATCGCTGTTTCCCAACGGTCCCACTACTTCTACTTCCTTTGTAGGTCCTCTTAATCCATTTAGGATTAAATCCAGAGTGGCATTTCCTCTCGTAGGTTCTCTAACAAGCTGCTCCATGAAGCAATCTTGTGTAGCCTCCAGAAATTCTGTCTCCCTAGCGCATCTTGAGCTTCCAAGACTCCAGTCTATCCCGGGGTAGTTGAAGTCTCCCATAATAACCGTGTTACCGCTTTTACATTCTCGCTTCATCTCAGCTTCCATTTCTTCATTGATATCTCCAGTTTGCCCGGGTGGACGATAGTATAGACCCAGCTTTATTTCAGGCCCTTTCCTTCCCGGTATTTTAACCCATAGTGATTCCAGCTTGTTGGTCGTTTCTGCTGTGTCCATTCTTGTCGATTGTATGCTTTCTTTTATGTATAGGGCTATTCCACCAACTTTCTGGCCTAACCTGTCCTGGCGATAGAGTTGTACCCCGGCAGTGCTGTATCCCATTTGTTTTCCTCATTCCACCATGTTTCAGCGACTCCAATGATGTCTATGTCCTCTGCATTGGCCATGACTTCTAATTCCCCCATTTTATTTCTTAGGCTCCTTGCATTAGTATATACGCAATTTAGATCCTGGTATTTCCTTATCTTCATTTCCTTTCCTTGTGCTTCGGTCCTTGGTTTCTTTTCTTTTGTTACAATCTTCCTAACCTCCTCTTCTGGGTTAGTCGACTCCTGTAATTTGTCCCTTGTTTCTTCCCAGTCTTTTTTCCCTCAGTATCTTCACGGGATACCTTCTTCCGAATCGTCGACGCTTGGTCGACTGTCGGCTTTCCCCTTCTTCTTAGTTTAAAGTCAGTTCTATTCCTCTCCTGACATTGTTTGCTAGAAGTCTAGTTCCCGCCACGCTCAGGTGCAGTCCATCTCTCCTGTAGAGCTTGCTCTTGCCCCAGAACGTTGTCCAGTTCCTCACAAAGTGGAACCCTTCTTCTTCACACCATTTCCTCATCCACGCATTTATTGATTGTAGTTCCTCCTGCCTCTTCACATCTGCCCTCGGTACCAGTAGGATCTCTGAGAACGCTATCTTCTGGGTCCTCAACTTCAGCTTTCTTCCTAGGATCTTGAACTGTTCTATCAGGGTGCTTCTCCTGTAGTCTCTCCTGCTGACATCATTCGTCCCGATGTGGATCATTACTGCGGTCTCTTCTGTCTCCGCTCCTTCCAGGATCTTCCCAATTTTGTCCACGATGTCCTTTGTTCTCGCTCCCGGGAAGCAGGTCACTAGTCGATCCTCTCTCCCTCCTGCTATGTGGCTGTCCACATGCCTCAGGATGGAGTCTCCCACTAGGATCGCTGACTTTCCCTTCTTCATTTTTTGCTTCGGTCTCAGGTCAATGTCCTCGGTGTGCTGCACTCTTTCTTCTGGGCATCGACTAGCCAGTTCTTCCCTCTCATGTGGTATTCCTCTATGGGTGTCTTCTATGAAGTCATCTGCTTCTTGTTCTCCCTTCCATGTTGGTGTTGGTGTAACTCCATCTTTCATCTGAAGGTTGTTCTCTTCCACCCTTCTCCTGTATGTTTCCTCAATGAATTTCTCGAGTTCCTTGACTTCCTCTTCAATGTGTCTCTCACTCATGAAGTCCTCAGCTGTCCCGGTTGGGTCCTCGGTGGTGTAAAGTCCTTCTAGCTCCTGTATCTTGTCCTCAAGTCGCTTGACTTCTTTCTTCAAGCTTTTCAGCTCCTGACACCGACCGCATACACATGACTGTCTCCCCGAGGGGAGGTAGTCATACATATGACAGTCTGTGCAGAACACTGGAAAGCTCATCTTCTAGTTTCCCTCTGCTTCCATTGTCGTTCCTACTTTAGGATAACAGTTAACAGATTACATGTGACCTGTAAGTGCCCTCTGTAACTGCTTTGTGTCCCCTCTGTAACTGCTTTGTGTCCCCTCTCTCTGCCTGCTGCTGGTGTCCTCTCTCTCTCTCTCTCTCTCTCTCTCTCTCTCTCTCTCTCTCTCTCTCTCTCTCTCTGCTGCTGGTGTCCTCTCTCTCTCTCTTTCTCTCTGCCTGCTGCTGGTGTCCTCTCTCTCTCTTTCTATCTGCTGCTGGTGTACTCTCTCTCTCTGTCTGCTGCTGGTGTCCTCTCTCTCTCTTTCTATCTGCTGCTGGTGTCCTCTCTGCCTGCTGCTGGTGTCCTCTCTCTCTCTCTCTCTCTCTGCTTGCTGCTGGTGTCCTCTCTCTCTCTTTCTATCTACTGCTGGTGTCCTCTCTCTCTCTCGACCACGTGACACCTTACTATCGGCAGTTGCACTGGCTGCCAACGGAAGCATGAGTAAGGTTTAAATTCGCCTGCATCTGCTTCAAAGTACTTTATGGACTTGCTCCCAAGTACATAACAGGCCTTTTCTCATTATCCAACAACAAACGCAAGAGAAACTCACACTCAAAATTCATTTCTCCTCCAGTTAGAGGTTGCAAACTGAAAAAACACCATGAACACCTTCTCTCTCACCAAGCAGCCCTATAGGGTAAAGACCTAGATCAACTGCTTTCGCCCACTACCTATGGGGAATTTAGGAAGCGCCTAAAACATACCTGTTCCTGAAATACCTAAACAATTGACCCGCTTTCCCCTCTCTCTCCCCAAGAACGGTCTCCCCTACCCCTACCTTTACCCCCTTACCTCTTCCCACCACCCCCTACCTTTATCCCCCCCTCCTTAGTCCACCTGAATCTCATGGAACTGTGATACATATAAACTATTATCTTTATAATATCTTAATTTTCGTTGTTATTTTCTAAAACATGCGGCTTATTCCAAACAGGTCCTCGGACATTACCTACCAAAATGTACATCTTATACTCTTGCTAAGCAAATTATATTTCTATATTCTTGCTTTCTTAAAGTCTATGCTATCTGTATTTCCTATGTATATCTGCATATTGTGTTTTGCTGAATGTCCAGCTCTCTTGATTGTAAACCGCCTAGAAGTTGCAAGATTGTGGCAGTATAGAAGAATAAAGTTATTATTATTATTATTAATCAAAACTTGCTATCCATCCCCTCTTTAAGATACATTAACACTATGCGTACTAGCATCTTTTCTGTTACAGCCCCTACCATCTGGAATTAAGCACCAAATTATATAAGAGAAATTACATCCCTTGATAAATTTAAAAGAAACTTGAAGGCCTTTCTTTTTAAAGATGCATTTGGTGTATAATAGTCCTTCTAAGGATGGTAATGTAAATCTATTCCTTGCCTTTTTTTTAATCATTTTAGCTTATTTTACATTATTCTAGACTATTTATATTTTGTTCCCCTTCCTTTTGTTTTGGTCCCTCTTACCCTCTCTTTCTCTTTATACAAATTGTATTTCTGCCCTTCTCCATCTTGTATCGGTAAGTTAATGTTTGTCAGTGTGTTTTATTGTTTGTTTGTAGCATTGTTTGTAATTTGTTTTTAATGTACGTTATTATTATACTTTGTTTTTATATTATGTAAAATCGCTTTGAATTTTAATAAGGCGGTATATCAAATTTTTAAATAAACCTGATAATTAATATATTAAGCAAAAATAAGATTCTTTGAAATGATATTAATATATATAATAAGTGTTTGTTTAAAAAAAAAACCTGAGCACAAATTAACGTTCATACAACAAAACCCAAATCAAGCACGTCACCAATCCAGCATCTATCCTTCGACCATATTTCATTATCCATAAAAGATGACACTTTAGCCCACTCAAGATTTCCACTTTACTTATAGCCCCTTTGAGTCTGTGCAGTTATAGTCTCAGAAATATTCAGGCTGTGCATGACTGCACTACTGATCATGGCCATCTTATGGAGGTCGGTATCAGCGGAAAGCCATCGGGGGAAAGGCAGAGATTGTTATAAGTATGAAATAGGATTCCCAAATTTTAATTGCTGACCTCGATGTAGAGCTTGCATCTTGCTGAAGTAAATAATAAATACATTTTATAATTATTGTCTATTCTATTCCATGAACAATTATCATTAAAGTTGATAAAAACTGATAACAACAAATAGAATGTAAGAGCATATAAGTGTAGGCTCAAGCCATAGAATGCCAGGCTCAGCAAGTGTAAAAAAAACCCCACATTTGGAATAAATAGTATATGAAATAAGTAAATTTGAAAATTAGAAAGCAGAAGCAAAGATTATAAAACCAATTCTCTTCATTCATCAAGTCAAGTCAAACAGCTGGAAACCTATGTTAAAAATTGTAATCAAAAGAAAACCATTGTAGCACAATGTAAATTCAAATCAGATAGCAAGAACATTTAGTCAAAAAGTCAAAATCTTCAGCCCATTTTCACTTGTTGTATCCAGGACCTCAGGACAGCAGGATCAGTATATGTAGCAGTAGCATTACGGTGAGTAGCTTTCATATGAGAAGGATAAAATAGACGGTATTGGGCTCCTAATTCCTTCAAATCTTGCCGAAGACTTAAAAATTATTTTCTTCTGGCTGCAGTGGCAGGGGATAAATACGGCACTATAATAATTTTCTGACCTTGATAGATAAATGCAACTTTGCTTTTAGCCACCACAAAAATTTGAATAACGTGGTTGTAGTGTAGCAGCCGCACAATTATAGGGTGTGGGTATTTAGCGACACTCATCATCTTTGAAGGATTGCGATGGGCTCTTTCAAATTCCAAGGGCAGCCCAAACTTAATTTCCAGAAACTTTGGGATCCAGGTGAGGAGAAATGAAGTCAAATCATTGCCTTCTGCACCTTCAGATATGTCTAAAATTCTTATATTATTTCTTCTGCAGCGATTGTTGAGATCTTCAATATTTCCTTGCAGCTTTGAAATGTTTAATTCATTAAGACACTCTCAGCGCCATTCCTTCAAGCTTTATTGTTCTATCAGTTAACAATGATATTGATTGTTGTGAGGAGGAAAGCTCAGCCCTTATGTCCCTGGAAATAGCCATATGACTATTCAGTAGATCTTTAATTGTTTTAATTCAGCCATAATACTCTCTTCTGAATACACCACAGACTCTGCTTTACCTATCTTGTCACGTGAAGGCAGATTAGATTTGAGACACTTGGAGGTGAGTGGAGTGGCAAATATAGCCTCCAGTTTATTTTTCTTCATCTTCTTTGGATAATAAAATTGAAATTCTCCAATGTATATTATATAGCATTGGTTGACCCTTATTTAATAATGTTATTTGAATACAGCAGCGGGAGCCGATGTATCAAGAAGCCATTTTGTTAGAATGCCGAATGGAACCTCCCTGGGCCAGCATATTTCTGTAAATATGTTGTGCTTCTCTGATCACTCTGCCCAAGCATGGGGGTTTTATACAGACAGTTTCTTTGTTCTGCAAAACACACCTCCAGCTCTGTTCGTGTACTGTCCTTATAGGTATAAATCTGCTGCCTAGCTATCCCACCCCCAGCTGATGCCTCTATCCTCTCCGGGGGTGCCCAGGACAGGAATATTCCTAGAACTTTCTTTTCTTCACATGGGCCCCCACTTCTGTGTTTTTTATCACCTCCTGGATGCCTGTTATAGATGATGTGCTCTGCTTCCTCTGCTGACTTACAGGTTTTACAGCGCTTAGTGTCCTTGGAAAACAGTCTTCACAGCAGGGAATCAAAACTTAAGCACTCACAAAGATACACAAGTAGCATTCCAGAGAAAACCAGTCCTGGTATCCATGGCTCACACTGAAGACAGTATATTGAGGCTTCAGATGTAATCTCTATAGAAGGATCCGTATTGTAGTGCAACAACAGGGATGGTATATGTTAACCTCCCTTGAACACCTCCTATTTCAATATAGTGTATCAAGTGTATTCTCCAGGCCCTCAGAGGTGCCACCAATCAGTTCAATAGACTTTCATAATTGTCATTGGGTCCCTGGTATGATGAAAAGTGCAATGCTTTTTCTTTTTTTTTTTTTTTTTAGTTCAATAATTTTATTGAATATTATAAGAGATATACATAAAGCAGTTCAAACACATAGAATCTGAATAAAAAACATTGGTGTAAAAAAGAAAAATCCGTATCTACAGTCATTTGTGTACAACCAGACTAGTAAAAAGAGTCTAGAGTATTTGGAACTGCTAGTGAAAAGAATAGAAGAGATAGAGAGGCAGGCAGAATGAAATAAAAGAAAAAGGAGAGATAAAGAAAGAGAAGGAAAAAGAGAGAGAAAGAGAGGCAGAAGTGTCTACGAGGTAGAATGAACATATGAATCTAAGAATAACCAAGGTGATTTGTTTCGCACCAAGCTTGTGGAGAATCGGGAAATCATGTTCTTCTCATATGCATATGATTCAAATCTGTGGTACATGCTCAAAGAGTTCCACCAAAAGGTATAGTCTAGTAGCGAGGATGACTTCCAGTTTTTCAAAATATGCATAAGAGCAGTCACAAACATGGTGTCAATGAGTTTAGGAGGACAGTTTGATTGTGCAAAACAAGGGTGTTGAGAACGAAGGATTACAATGTCCATGGAAATCACTTCTGAACACTTGGTAATAGATTTTATGGTGTCCCAGATACGAACCCAAAAGGAATGAACCAAAGTGCAGTGAAAAAGCATGTGATCAAGAGTTCCAGGTGCTTTCAAACAGTTCCAGCAGGTAGAGTCTTGTTTTAGATTCGCTTTCCACATGCGAAATGGGGTCCATACTGCATTCCACATAATAAAGAACATTGATTGCGAGACTCTTGAGGACAAAAGAGGACGATTTGTGGAAGACCAGAAAAGTTCCCAATCTATTTCAGAAAGCGCGGTTTTCAGGATAGAGTCCCAATGGTTCATGGAGTGGGGTGAAAAAGTGAAGGAGTGATCTCTCAAAATACTATAAAAAAGAGATATCGCCCTACCTTTCAGTAAAGCCAGAGTAGACCAGTGGCAAACAGTGTGAATAGAGGTCATAAAATCAGGGCGCATATGCAGATTAGACAGTATTCCAGTAAGCATAAGCCGTTGAGGATATACAGAGGATGGAAGTGAGTATACAGAACAAAAAGTATCAAAAGGGACAAATGAAATGGAGGAAATCATTTGGTGAACAAACCACACACCCGCCTGCTGCCATCTCTTCCATGAGAGGGATCTACCATTAGTTTGAATTTTAGAGTTATTCCAAAGGGACATGAATGGGCTTTCACCAATAGAGATTTCAGCCGCTGCATCAAGAAGATGAAAAGCATGCTGTGTTGCACTCAATAAAGAATACTTTCTCAAGTGTCTAGGTACTGACACTGTAAGGAAGCAGGAGATATGCAGTGGTGCGCATAAAAAGCGTTCCATTTCAAGCCATGCTGGCTGATCTTGAGGATATGAATCAACGATCCAGTGAGCTCCGTATTTGGCTAAAGACGCAATATAGTAATAATAAAAATCTGGTAAATTTAAGCCACCATTAATCTTAGAGGCTTTCAGCTTAGCGAGAGCAATACGAGGTTTTTTCTTGTTCCAAATAAATTCAGAGATTTTCATATTAAGCCAATGAAAGAGCGTTTTCCGACATAGAAGGGGAAGCATAGAAAGTGTGTAATTAATTTGTGGGGCCAGGGTCATTTTAATGGAGGCTATTCTACCCCACCAGGACAAATAGAGCGGGGACCAGCGAGATGTAGTATTTGAAACTAAATTTTTGATTTTGGAAATGTTAAGATCCTGAGCATGTACTGGATCTTTATGTATAAGGACCCCCAAATATTTTACAGCTCCCTGCGACCATGAAAAAGGGAAATGAGCCAGATCTGAGGAGGAGATATGGTCATTGAGAGGGAAGATCTCTGATTTCTCCCAATTAACAGAATATCCAGAGAGATGAGAGTATTGAGAGATGATGTGGATAAGATGAGGTATAGAGTCAAGAGGATCTCTAAGAAAGAGAAGAACATCGTCAGCATAAGCTGCTAATTTAAACTCTCGACTGGACGAGGGAATACCTTTAATTGAGGAACATTGTCGGATGGCTGACAGGAGAGGTTCCAATGCTAAATCAAATAACAATGGTGAAAGGGGACAGCCTTGACGAGTACCTCTGTGGAGGGGAAATTTATTAGAGAGGGAATTATTAATCAGGATACGAGCTGTGGGTTGTCTATATAATGTTTCTATCCAGTCTGTGAAGAAAGAACCAAAGTTGTACCACTTCAGCACTCGGAATAAAAAAGGCCACTCCACCCGGTCGAAGGCCTTTTCAGCATCAATGGCTAGACCAATCACAGGATCCGATATTGTTTTTGCATGAGCATTGATATGATGAAATAAACGTAAATTATCTCCTATGTATCTTTGTTTGATGAATCCTGTTTGATCTTTATGTACTCGTCTGTTTTCGGCGCCATTTTCTCTGGCGTGCTCGGATCGGGTTTCAGCCTCTTCCCTCCAAGCGGCACGGGTGGAGCGGTCTCGCTTTTCGCCGGTTTTGGAGGCGACATAGGGGATTCAGAGAGCAAAATCTTGGCGAAAATCGCGAAATCGTTGTGAGAAAAGCACTTTTTAAGATTGTTTTGAGTGCGGGTGAAGAGGAGCAGCTATGCCATGCGCGTGTTCGCCGCGGCAGACCGGCCACGCCCCCTGCAATGCTTTTTCTATATATATATTTTCCCCTTGATAGCATACACGAAGGGTACCACGATAGGCCAGATGTTAACCCGCCAGGCCCACTGTGTTGTGGACCAGGCAGTTCATTCTAAATGCACCCACTGCCAATGGTGTGATAAAACTGTGGAGGGTAGTACTTGGCAGGACCCCCATACCAGACGCATTATTCGGGCTAGGACCCACACTACATGCAAATCCAGTTGGGTAGTGTATATTGTTATTTGTCCTTGCCCTTTAATATATGTGGGTCGTACAAAACGGGCAGTTCAGGTAAGACTCAATGAGCACAAGTCAAGAATATCTACGGAAACCTCAACATCTCCTCTTGTAGCCCACTGGATGTCTAAGAAGCATACATTAGACCAAATTAAATGGCGTGTTATAGATGCCATCGATTATCAGGGAGCAGAAGGAAATTTGGAGGCGAAGCTTAATTTTCAAGAACAGAGGTGGATTTATCAACTTAACTCAGTTATACCTCACGGGCTCAACTTAGAACTTAAATGGCAGTCTCTCTGGTGAGGTCTCACTGTATCTCCCTGTCTTTCTGCACAAGTTATAAACATATTAAGAATATAGGAGTGGGTTTAGTAATGTGAACCTTTTTCCAGCAGGGTGCTTCTCCGGGAATGCGGTTAACTCCGCGTTTCCGGGTTGACCCGATGACATCACGTCTCAGCTGTGATATTTAAGTAGCTACAGTACACGCTGTGGCCATCTTAGATTACATTTCGGGTGGCCACGTCGCGATGAGTAAATAGTTTTGAGGTAAGAGATTGTTATCAGCCAATTTTCTGATAGTCTTTGTGTCATACGATTTCATTGATTATTAATGATAGTTCCTTATCATAGGGATTGTGCCCTGAGGAAACCTTAACATGAGGAAACCTTAACAGGGTGAAACATGTTGGCGACTCTTTCCCTCTTGGCTAACCACCCAAGTTAAGTAAACTTCATTATTTATTTAACTTATTTATTGAAAATATACAAAAAATATATATATAGAAAAAGCATTGCACTTTTCATCATACCAGGGACCCAATGACGATTGGGGGCATAAATCCAACAGTTATGAAAGTCTATTGAACTAATTGGTGGCACCTCTGAGGGCCTGGAGAACACACTTGATACACTATATTGAAATAGGAGGTGTTCAAGGGAGGTTAATATATACCGTCCCTGTTGTTGCATCACACTGAAGACAGACAGTAAATGTCTAGCCTGTGTTTTAAAAGTCATTTATTCTCATCCTGTGTAAAAAGTCTGTCATTTCAAAATGTTATGTGTTAGAGCATAACTGTTTGGAAAGTTTGCCATTTCCTTACTTCACCTAGAGGAGCACAGAAAAAAATCCAGAGTGGATTCCTTCTGCGGATGGCTCGCGACCATGGGAATAAAACCCACTTGTCCTGAATGACACACCTGCCTAGTGGAAAATATATTATCAAGGTAAGAGCACAATTTCTTTTTACTGATTCTTTACAGGAGTTAATTTTGGTATTCCAGCAGATTTGCTATGCTCCCTGCTCTATAATTATCAGAATAAGAGCCCAATCTTATGCGTTTTCCTGACATTCTGAATGGTATTGGTCCCTGAGCATTGGGATGCTCATAAAGGATCCCTAACAGTAGCTATGACAACAGTTCATCATGACAACAGCTCAGGGGTGTCAGCAGTTGTTCTCTCAACTCAAGGTGGATTCTTGTTAGTACGCATCCCTGTCAAGTGCGAGAGACGTAGTATTAAAAATTATCTATTTATTTATTTATTTAGATTTCTATCCCATTCTCTAGTCAGTCAAAGTGGCTGTAATTCTTTAAATGTATTTTGAAGCACTGGTCTTGTAAATCAAAGCAGCTGTAACAGCTCAGTTTTTGTCACTCAATTGTCATACCAGGTTTCTGAATTATGTAGCCAATGTTCTACAACATCTTTAGAGTCATGAACAATGTTTTGGCTTCTCCGATCTCAGCCCGCAGAATGCTTTGGATCAGGCAACTGGCTCAAATTTCCACCTCCAAGTATACCCTCAGCAGACTTCCTTTGAAGGATCAAATATAAGAACATAAGAGTTGCCTCCGCTGAGGCAGACCATAGGTCCATCTCGCCCAGCGGTCCGCACCCGCGGCGGCCCATCAGGCCCACTGCCTGAGCAGTGGTCCCTGACTAATTTTATAGCTTACCATTTAAATCTGTCCCTATAATCTACCTCTATTTTTATCTATACCCTTCTATCCCTTTGTCCTCCAAGTACCTATCCAAGGCTTCTTTGAAGCCCTGTAGCGTGCTCCTGCTTATCACATCCTCCGGCAGCGCATTCCATGTATCCACCACCCTCTGTGTGAAGAACTTCCTGGCGTTTGTTCTAAACCTCTCCCCTTTCAATTTCTCTGAGTGCCCCCTTGTACTTGTGGTCCCCCTTAATTTGAAAAATCTGTCCCTGTCTATTTTTTCTATACCTTTCATGATTTTGAAGGTTTCTATCATGTCTCCTTTAAGTCTCCGCTTTTCCAGGGAGAAGAGCCCCAGCTTTTTCAGTCTGTCAGTATATGAGAGATCCTCCATGCCCTTTATTAGTTTAGTTGCTCTTCTCTGGATTCTCTCAAGTACTGCCATGTCTTTCTTGAGGTACGGTGACCAGTACTGAACACAGTACTCCAGGTGCGGTCTCACCATTGCACGATACAGTGGCAGGATGACTTCCTTCGTCCTGGTCGTGATACCCTTTTTAATGATACCCAACATTTTGTTTGCTTTCCTTGAGGCTGAGGCGCACTGCTCCGACGCCTTTAATGTTGTGTCCACCAATACTCCCAGGTCCATTTCAAGGTTGCTCACCCCTAGCGGTGATCCCCCCATTTTGTAAGTGAACATCGGGTTCTTTTTCCCTATATGCATGACCTTGCATTTCCCTATGTTGAAGCTCATTTGCCACTTTTTGGCCCATTGTTCTAGTGTTGTCAGATCCTTTTGGAGATCTTCGCAGTCCTCCATGTTATTTACCCTGCTATATAGCTTGGTGTCATCTGCAAATTTGATAACCTCACATTTTGTTCCTGCCTCCAGGTCGTTAATGAATATATTGAACAGGAGCGGTCCCAGAAACCATCTAGTTGTAGACAGTATGTAAAAAAAAAAAGAGAGAGACTAAACATAATAATTTCAGTGTAAAAGATGAAACATTCTAAACCATAGGGTTATTTTACATACTAGCATGATCTGCAGAAGAAATCTGTTTCAGGTTTTTCACTCTGCCTCTAGTGTAATTCACAGGCTAGTTTAACGCCCTCTAGCAATCTTATCTTTTGCAAGCATGTCTGCAGCTGTGTAGATTCTGCTTTTCACATTTTATTATTTTAATTTGACATAGTTTTGTCCCTTTCGTGGGTAATTTCACGTTTAAAATGGATTTGAAGCTCTGCCTGCTCGAGAATTCAGAGACTTCGGTCTGAAGCTGACAGGCCGATCCCTTTAGAGTACCTGTTAGCCAGTCTGCTTAGTCTTCCTTGGAGTTCAGGACCATCCCTGACCTAGTCTCACTCCCTGTTACGCTGGGGGTTGAGCACAGAATGTAGCACAGTGTACTAGCTGTGTTGTCGCACCTCCGCCTGTCCAGGTGCACATCAGGTGGTCCACAGGGATGGAGGCATAGTTAGAGGAGTTTGACTGGTAGCCCGAAGATCAACTTCAGAGGATAAATTTCCAGCAGTGTGGCAATGAATTCTGAACTGCAAGAGCTTTGTGTCTAGTGTCCAAGTACAGAGGAGCTGACAAGCTGTAATAACAATCTTTAAAAAGTTAATTTCCTCACCTGAAATGTTATTTGAGTAATTTTTTTATTTTCAGGAAATGTCGTTTTTATCACATTTTTGTCGCAAATTCGGGTCCGGCGACTGTATTGGATTTTTTTTAACAATCTTTTTTCAACTTTTCTCTGCTTCTTTAAAATTCAAAATTGTGCCAGGTAAACTGCTGGAATGGAGTCTTTAAGAGTCTCCCAGTATGGATTCATCCCAAATTTGGGCAAAATTGCTGCCTTTAGAGCACTTTTGTGCCACTTGCTGCCTGGGGGGATGGGGGTGGTGGTAACTACTGGTTCATCCTCCCCTTCACAGAAGCAGGTAATTACACGCTCAGCATCCACATTTGGTTTTGGGGCTTGATTCTGCAGCTTCATCTGTCCTCTGCAAGACAGACTTTCCGCAGCCTATGAAGTGCAAGTATAAGTCATCTAAGGGTGACTCTATGCTCTAAGGTCCAGATACCTTCTCAGAATTTATGAGATCTTGCTGGTCTGAATTTTACTCCAGGGGTCCAGATGCTGGGTGCTTTTTTGTTCCCCTGCTACGTATCTCAGAGGCTGAGTGGCCTTGGGGGTCTCTGCACCTCCGCCGTCTGTTCCTCCTTCCCAGACTGTTTCAGGGGTCCCAGCAGCTGCTCCGTACCTCCCTGATCCTATTTGGACAGTGCTGCACTTACCAGATTTGAGAATCTGAACATGAGTGCTGGATCTGTGGCACTCCTTTGGGGCTCCGGATCCTAGAGAAGATCTGACTGTCAGGCGCTTGTTTAAGTTTGGGGTGTTACCAAATCTCATTGCTGCATCTTTACCGGAGTTGAACGTGGATACCCAGCCCACTCCTTTCATTTCTTCAAATTTTCTACCTGGTTCTGCAGCATTTGTTCGCAATCTGCGACTTTTCCTGGCATCCGGATATGAGTTAATTGTTCCGGAGCAGTTTGACTCTCAGGAGGGTCCTTTATGGAATGCTCGGGCTATGTCCAGCTTGCATCCTCAGGCACAGGAGTGTACACAGCTTTTGTGGCAGCCCAAGGGAGATTCTCCGATGGCTCAGCTGACCTGGCTCAACTCTCTCCCTAGTGACAGGACAGTTGTGTTGAATGCTGTGCAAACCAACCGGGTGGATGTGGTTCTCCAGAAAGTTTTGAACCAGCTGAGCTAATTTAGCAGTTGGAGCTGCGGTGCCTATGTCCTTTGTTGCATGCGCCAGTCTAGCTCAGCTACATGCACCTTTTCCTCAGCTTTTGTGGGCTGGGATGGACTACATGGCGGATGACTTCTATGATCTTTTGAAGGTGCTGGCAAAGGTGCAGTGGGCTGGTGATTCCACCTCCAAGGCAACTCTGGTGTAGGTACCTTTTCTGGGGCAGTTGTTGTTTGGCAAGGATCTGGTTGACTTCATGAATTTGGTAATGGACCATTCCAGAGATCTTGCCAGATAGTAGAGCACGGCCCAAGGGTGCTGTGCATTCCCCCTTGTATGGCTCCTGCCAAAAGTTTTGTTTACAGGCAAGATTCTTCATCCTTTTCGTAGAGATTTTTTCAGGATTGCAGGCTACAGGTGCGCTCTTTCTACCGCCGCTCTTCCTACGTGACCTGCTTATACAACCCAATGACGACAGGGAGCCGAGGACCCCTCTGTGGATAGTGGGGTTAGGTTCTCGGAGTTTTGGTTGCCTGGCTGCACATTATTAAAGTCCAATGGGTCATGGAATTTATTCAGTTGGGCTACAAGCTGGATCTGCCCACCCTCTGTCAGACTAGTTCATGTCTTCTCCTTTCGGGAGCCCAGACACAATGAGCCTGCTCCAAGCTGCTGTTATGCACTTGATGGATATTCAAGCAGTAGAGCCAGTGCCAAGCTAACATTTGGGTAGAGACAGATACTCTGTTTATTTTATCGTTCCTAAGAGAGTATCAAGAGATTGAAGACCGATTCTGATTTTGTAGCACTTCTATCCTGCTCTCAAGCTTCCTCGTTTCTGGATGGAGACCATGTGGTTGGTCCTTCCAGCTGTATTTCCATGGAAATTTCTGGCCTCCCTGGATCATACAGAGGCAAATTTGCACATTCCCATTTTTCAAGATCACCACAGGTTTCTGCGGTTTCATGTGCTGGATGAGCTTTGACAGTTCGATACGGTAGCGGGCCATGTATACCTGCCCGAGGCTTGTAAACAGAAGCTCTGGCCACAGATTTTGGAGATATTGATAATGGCGGCCCTGTCGGGGTAGAATGTCCTACATATTGTGGGTTCCAGGCTTAACAAGCTGGAAGTGGTTCCCCGGACAAACGCACGCATGCATTCTAATCAGAATGCCTTCCTCTCTCACTGGGCCTCCCAATGAAATGTCTTAGAGCTTGAGTCTGCTGTGGACTCTGGAGCCCAGAGTGTGTATGACCTGGGGGCTTCGTCCTCAAGCGTTCTCCCAGAGCCTTCCATTAAGCATTGCCTCCTGGGTTGTAGTAACAATGGATGCCAGCCTTCATGGCTGGGAGGGACTCACTAAGGGCGTTGTCCTTTTCAAGACTGTTGGACCCCGTCACCACAGATGTGGTCGATCATTAATGGCAGTCATCTCTGTTATCCCAATATAAACGACTGGGTTAGGTCAAAAAAGCCTAGTTCCAAAAAACAGAATCACAAATAAACAGATAGAGGAACCAGTTCAAAAAATACTTTCCACTTTCAACGGTGCTCAGAATCCAAGATGGAATGTAAGAACTCAGAGTGGGGGATAACCCCTACCAGAACTCTTATGGTATCTATCATTGCACCATAACTGCTATGAAAAGTTGTTTTGAATCACTAAATGAAATAAGTGATACTATGTAACTTGCACACTTTCAAATTGCTTATAACGTATGAATGGTTCAAAGGTTAAGTAACTTAGCTGAAGATTGCTGCTAGCGTTAGTTTGGCTGGGTCCTGACGCGTTTCGCCTTACTGGCTTCCTCAGAGAACCCGCAAACAATCTTGCATATTGTTATTTATCCTGGTTTGAAATCAGTAATTTTTCACAGGAAAAAGAAAAATTACTGATTTCAAACCAGGATAAATAACAATATGCAAGATTGTTTGCGGGTTCTCTGAGGAAGCCAGTAAGGCGAAACGCGTCAGGACCCAGCCAAACTAACGCTAGCAGCAATCTTCAGCTAAGTTACTTAACCTTTGAACCATTCATACGTTATAAGCAATTTGAAAGTGTGCAAGTTACATAGTATCACTTATTTCATTTAGTGATTCAAAACAACTTTTCACAGCAGTTATGGTGCAATGATAAATACCATAAGAGTTCTGGTAGGGGTTATCCCCCACTCTGAGTTCTTACATTCCATCTTGGATTCTGAGCACCGTTGAAAGTGGAAAGTATTTTTTGAACTGGTTCCTCTATCTGTTTATTTGTGAGTCATCTCTGTTATTCATCAGAGGAACCAAGAACTCTCCCTTGGCTCAGGAGGCTTGACTTCTTTTCTTTTGGGCGGAAATTCTTCTGGCGCTGACTACGGCGCATGTGGACACAGTAGCCAACATTCCAACAGACTTCCTCAGCCGTCAGGCTAGAGTTCTGGGTGAATGACCCTAGCGCTGTAGGCATTTTGGGCGATCATGAGGCGCTGGGGGCAGTCCTGCCTCAACCTCATGGCCATGGTGCAAAGCAAAATGGCTCCACGCTTCTTAGGTTGCAGATCCGGCTTGGAAGCCAGGTACTTGATGCTCTTGAGCAACTGTGGCCTCCAGAGGTTCTTCTATATGTTTTTTTCCGCCTTGGCTGCTGTTCAGCCAGGTCCTTCGCAGAATTACAACTCACCCTGGCCACGTCATTCTGGTGGCGCCCGCTTTGCATGGAGTGTCATGGTGCGCGGATCTGATGCAGCTGTGGGTGGCATACAGTCTGTGTCCAAGTGTCTTTTCTGACCTCACCCAGGCCCGGTTGCCATGAAGTAGTTAGGTCGTTTTTGCTCTTATGGCTTAGCTCTTTAGTGCACAGCCTTAAAAAAAAAAAAAGGCTGTTCGGAGCTTGTCATAGCTAAAGCTTCTTAGGTCTACCACCAAGTTGTCCACAGTGTCGGCTTACACTAAGGTGTAAAAGACTATTCAAGTGCTGGAGTGCCAAGAATAGGTGGACCCTTCAGTTCAGGTGTCGCGGGTTCTTGCTTTCTCAAAGCGGGTCTGGATAAAGGCCTCACAGTGGCGGTCTCTCTGGTTTTAGATCCAAGGATTGGCAGTTCTCTTTGGAGTTGCATCTGGATGTTGTTCGGTTTTGCAAAAATATCTTTAGTTCTGGCCACCCGTTAAGAATCCGTTCCCAGCCTGGAACCTTAATGTGGTGCTGTTTGGCTTTGCCAGGGCTCCTTTTGAACCACTGAGAGATGCTTTTCTCCGGGATATAACTCTCCAGACTGTTTTTTTATGGTTGCTCTCTTGGGACCGTAGAGTTTCTGAAATGTTAGGTGTTGTTGTGTTGACACCCTTTGCTCTGAGTTCTGAAAGCGGACAATTCCTTCCTTTTTGCTGAAGGTGGTTTCAGCTTTCCATGTCCATCCGGAAGTGTGTTTCCTAATTGTTCTGCTGACTGGTTCCAATCTCAGGATGATCTGCTAAAGAAGCTGGATGTGTGAAGGGTGCTTCTGCATTATTGGCGGATCTCTAAAGAGTTTTGCTTTCTGAATACCTGTTTATGGTAGTTCATTTTATTATGCGGGATTCTCCTGTTTCTAAGGCTTCTATCTCTAGGTGGATCCATAGAGCCATTTAGTCCACTTACATTCTTGTGGGGTGACTTTCCCCTGTTTATGTTAAGGCACTTTCTGCCAGGAGTGTAGCTTCTTCATGGACGGAAGCTAGATCTGGTTCTCCTGTGGAGATTTCCAAGGTGGCAATGTGGTGGTCTTTTCACACATTTGCCAATTTCTACAGAGTGGAGGTTGGGTCCTTGGTCTTAAGAGCTGACACATCAAGCCCACCCTTGCTTTCTTGGTGACTGCTTTTGTACATCCCTATGGTCTAGAACAGTGGTCTCCAACCCTGTCCTGGAGGACCACCAGGCCAATCAGGTTTTCAAGCTAGCCCTAATGAATATGCATGAAAGAGATTTGCATATAATGGAAGTGACAGGCATGCAAATCTGCTTCATGCATATTCATTAGGACTAGCCTGAAAACCCGATTGGCCTAGTGGTCATCTAGGACAGGATTGGGACCACTAAGTGGTCTCAAACCCTTTGCAGGGCCACATTTTGAATTTGTAGGTACAGTGGAACCTTGGTTTAAGAGCATAATTTGTTCCAGAAGCATGCTCGTAAACCAAATTACTCGTATATCAAAGTGAGTTTCCCCATAGGAAATAAGGGAAACTTGCTTGATACGTTCCCATCACGGGAATTGGAAACTATTAAAGAGCGATCTTTTATTTATAGAAAATTGGAATTTATAGAAAATAAACAAGAGGAGGAACAATCTCAGGTTTTTGAATTTATCCAAAGTCTCCTGTGATTTCTGGTCTGGAAATGGTCCGAAAATACATAAAAGAAGTACTTTTAGTACCAGAAGAAAGCCTACTGCCTATTGTTAGCATGTAATACATTACTTTGGAAAAGAAATAGGAAAGCTCTAGTCCTAAGGACCCAGCAGAACTGGATAAAAGTGGACTGAACTTAACAAATTTTCTGGAAAGCTCTCTGGAAGTAATAACTGAGAGGACTACCCTTATTGTTTCATTTGCCTTAGAGTTTGACAGTGATTTGATTTTTTGAACTTATTTTCAACATATGAATAAAAGTTTTTTGGGTCCAATAATTTGTATATTTCTCGTGAAACGCAAAAGAGAAGAAAAAACTTTCTAGTTTATAGATCTAGAGTTATTGCTCTGGGTGCTTCCTTTGTATTAAAATTTCCTACTAAGTGCTGTATTTCATTAGGAAAAACTTTCCTATTTTTTAAACCCAAACAGTTGTTACAATTTATTGTGGCTAAGGAAAGTGGGGGGGAAGAAACCATAGGGGACCAATGGTGATTCCGACAGTTTAGCGAACCGGCAGCCGGAAGCAGTCTCTTATTTCTATTATGTCATGATAAATGATTTGTGTGATTTCCATCTTTTGTTGTTTGCTTAGGTCTTGGATCATTGTGGACGAAATAATGAATGTTAAATATTCCCTGAATGGGGATACCATCCATGTTTCCTGTATTTTAATTTTAATCTATGTTCAAGTTGAAGTGCTTGTCTAAAGTGTAAAATTTGAATTAAAAAAGAAAGAAAGAAAGATAGGCAGACAGGGGGAGAGAGAAAGAAAGAACTAAAGAGGGGGGCAGGGGGAGAGAGAAAGAAAGAGAGACATAAAGAAAAGGGGGGACAGAAATAAATAAATATTGGATGCACAGTCAGAAGACAAAAAGTTAGGAAAAATGATTTTATATTCAATTTAGTGATCAAAATGTGTCCGTTTTGAGAATTTATATCTGCTGTCTACATTTTGCACTAAGGCCCCCTTTTGCTAAACCGCAATAGTGTTTTTTAGTGCAGGGAGTCTATGAGTGACGGGAGCTGTGAGGAGCATTCAGCGCAGCTCCCTGCGCTAAAAACTGCTATCGAGATTTAGTAAAAGGGGAGGGGGTATATTTGTCTATTTTTGTATAGTTGTTACTGAGGTGACATTGCATATTTTAAAGTCATCTGCCTTGACCTCTGAAAAAAAACCTCTAAATACAAATGATAATTAACACTTTCTCTGCGTACAGTGTGCTTTATGTTTTTTTTTTTAGTTTTATCATTTTGACTTGGTCATTTTAAAAGTAGCTCGCAAGCCAAAAAAGTATGGGCACTCCTGCTCTAGGGTATACATATTCAGAGCTTCCAGTCTCTCCTCATACGTCTTCTGGCACAAACCTCCTACCATTTTCGTCTCCTTCCTCTGGACTGTTTCAAGTCTTTTTATGTCCTTTGCCAGATACGGTCTCCAAAATTGAGCACAATACTCCAAGTGGGGCCTCACCATTGACCTGTATAGGGGCATCAACACCTTCTTTCTTCTACTGGTCACGCTTCTTTCTATACAGCCTAGCATACTTCTGGCAACAGCCACCACCTTGTCACACTGTTTCTTCATCTTTAGATCTTCAGGCACTATCACCCCAAGGTCCTTCTCCCCATCCGTATATATCAGCCTCTCACCTTCCAGCCATACGGCTCCTTCCGATTTCTAATCTCCAAATGCATTATTCTGCACTTCTTTGCATTGAATTTTAGTTGCCAGATATTAGACAATTCTTCTAACTTTTACAGATCTTTTTTCATGTTTTCCACTCCCTCCTTGCCTCTTCCCTCGAGTGACATCCCTCCTTCCCACCCCTAAACCCAACATGCTCTCTCCCCTTGCACCATTTCTCCCCTCTCTCATCACTCTCACTCCTCCTGCAACAATTTTCTTTCCTTTCCTTCTCCAACCCCACTCACAACTAATATGATCTTTCCCCATGCACCATATCACCCTCCCCTCCAGTGTGCAGTACCTTTCCTTTCCCTCCCCTTCTGCCAGGTCCAGCAGCACTTCTTCTCCCTTCCCTCCCCCTGTCCAACAGCACCTCTCCCTCTTCCCCGTCCATCAGTACCTCTCTCTAGCAGCAGCTCAGTGTGCTTTTAACTTCTCAAACAGCTGCCACTAGCATTAATTTAGATGCGGTTAATTCAGGCAGCCTCAGGGCCTTTGCTAGGCTGTCCTGCCTCTGATGAAAGAGGAAGTTGCATCATTGAAGCGGACCAGCCTAGCAAAGGGCCCGAGGCTGCCTGATGGAACTGCATCTAAACTAATGCTAGTGGCAGCTACGTGACAAAGTTAAATGCACACTGAGCTGCCGCTGCTGGTCCGGGTATGGGAAGAGAAGATGAGGAAGGCAGGAGTCCCGGGAGACATGCAACGGCAATAGGAAATCGCTAGATATGCAGCGCTGGCGCTGTACCGGGTGTTGAGAACCTCTGGCCCTACAGGACGTGCCTCTCTCGACAAGAATCACATCCTTTAGCCAAGTCAGGTGACTGGCGCATCTCTTTCTCCTCAGTGCGCCTTGGCACACGTGGAATATCAGGAGACACACTAGTAAGCCACAACACAGTTTGCGATACATTGTTTTAGACAATAGAAGGTGAAAATATTCTAAGGTTTTTCAGACTTTTCTAAGTCACTGTAGGTAAATGGAAGCAATTCCATGAAAGGGCCTGAAATCTAGAACTATATTGAGTAGGTTGTGAAGATAAATTGTTATTGAAAGTTTATCCTAACAGCTGCACACTTGAAATAAAGGATGAAAGGAATGCTGCTGCCAGAAAAAGTTTGATTTCTAATGAGTAGTATTAGTGCACAGGCTTAGTTTTACTCATTAATCCATTTATTTTAACTTAAAAAAAAATCTTATTTTTTTCTTTCTTTGGCAGCAAGAATTCAATAGTTATTTTTATAATGAATTAGAAATATGATAGGCTGCTGTTTTGAATTGTATTTAATTCTAATAACAAAAACTGTTTTTAGATATGATTTGGATGCCTGTGATATTGGAGAAAAGTATCCTGACTTGTTTCAAGTGAATCTGGAGGTGGAAGTGGATCCACGAGACAAACTCAGTCATGAAAGTCTACCATGGGAAAATGTGAATTTGAAAGGATTGAACCCCAAGATCCTTTTCTCCAACCGGGAGGAACAGCAAGAAATTTTATCTAAATTTGGTAAAAGAAATAATAGAAAAATTTACATTTGGTGTTTTCCGATGCTTTGTTGGCAGTGTTGGCTCACAGTTGATCCTTTTGCTTAATACAAAAGAAATGGAAATTTGGTGTTTCATAGAAAAAAAGAAAATATAATTTTGTATTCATTGATTTTCCTTTTGTAAAATGGCATATGGTCTCTTTCTGTGTTAATTTTTCAAAAGTCTGCAGATAGGTGCATTTGGTGGCACAGATTTTGCATCATTTATGAAGGAGAAAGTGTGAACATACTTTCTTTGAAAATTGTCCAAGGAAAAGGTACCCACAGAATTTTACTTCTGCTTTTCTCTAATAACAAACTGCTTCAGTGATGCCACACAGACAGGTAATATCCATCATCACCAAACAAAAGAGTTTCCCAAATTGACAGCTTTGAAAACTTGCCAAGGAATCAGACAAAACACTTCTGCTGCCATTCAATGTTTGTTTTACTCCTTCAGGTGCTTCTCTGTTCTCTTTAACTTGCCTAATAGGTTATTGGGCTGGGCTAAATTCACTAAACCTTCTGATCCTGTACCGACAAAAGCAAAATCAGTTTTACTGATTTTGCAAATGATTTGCACCTCTGTGCAAATCATTTGCATGCAAAAAATGATAGTGAATCAATAACTGTTTTAAAATTGGCCAGGAATCGGCCAGCAGCGATTGACTCCCTATCTTTAGTGATTCTGGGCCATTGTCCCTTCAGATACCATATATACTCTAATATAAACCAATATTTTGGGGACAAAAAGAAATGGCCCAAAAATGGGGGTCTTGGTTTATATTTAAGTCTACTACTGTAGTAAAAAAAATAAAAAAAAAAATCCAAATTTAAGCCTACTGGGCTGTGGAGAATGGAGTCGCAGATCAGGAGCAGACCAACATGTGATTCCTCTCAGCGGCGGTCCTCCATGAGTTAGGAGTCAATGACACATACAGATTGTGAGCATCCCTGTCTTCGGTCCTGACTAGCAATAACAAAGCCAGACATTACGGAGGCTGTCCCTCTTGTCAAATCGCTAAAGGGCTGTGCCAGTCTTGAACCTGCCCCCATCTGAAGTTTCGTCCTGATTTTGAGGAGTGGGATTGAGACCGGCAGCGTCTATAGCAATTTGGCAAGATCGACAGCCCCCACGGCATCTGTCTTAGTTATTGCCAGCCGATTTAGAGGGACCAGAGCAGGACCAAAGGCAGGACTGCTCACAATCCAGATGCACTACTGACTCCTCACTCCCCCCTCCTCCCAGTGGCTGGCAAACAGCATAGAGGACTTCTGCCGGGAGGAATCTACTGCCTGCCTCACATATCAGGCCTGCCCTTGACTCGTGATTCTGTTGTATGAAGCAAGGGGTAAAAGGTGATGGGGAAAGATCTTGGATGTAGGTGGAGGGAGAGAGCGAGATGAAGTGTTGGAGGAAAGAGGGAGGAGGATATGCTGGCTGGAGGGGGCAAAAAAAGATACTTTTTAGAAGAGTGAAAATAAAGGGGAAGTAGAAGCAGATAGAGATATAGAAAAATAAATGAAGGAAAACTAAAAGGAAAAGGTTAATGTCAGAGATGGATGTAGGAGAGGAAGTGAAGACAGGAATGAGAGAAGAGGCAGATAGACTGCAGACCCTGGAAAGAAAATTAAGAAAAGATAGAAGAAAGCAGAAACTGGGTAAACATGAATAAAATGACCAGACAACAAAGAAAAAATAATTTTATTTTGTATTTCATGAACAGAAAATGCAGTTTTACTGTAAATTTTCACTGCTTTCCTTTTATATTCCAAAGTGTAGTGTGTTGTTTCTCTTTCTCTGGTGTTGAACTACATATGGCTTCTTGAGGTTTGTTTGATTTTTGTCTTCATTTATTTAAGTTTGTGGTTGCATTTTCTTATGTAGGAGTCTTATAAGTATGTTAACTTTGGGATGTAAGCATCACATATATTTGTATTATGTTTACTGACTTATGAGATAGCTGATTGGGGGAGGGTGAACGGTTTTTATAGATTGGTTCACCATGATAATCCAAATTTCTAATCTTCAGTTTATATCTGAGTTAACATTTTTAACTCTGTTTTTTTTAACGGGGGAAATGGGGGTTTCGACTTATATTCGGATCAACTTATATTCGAGTATATGCAATATTTGCAGAAATCATGTTTCTTCTTTTGATTTAAAAAAAATTAGCTAAATCTTGAGCAGTTGGTGAAGTTAAGAGATTTAGCAACATGATACGTTACTGATTTAATAGTTTTATATAAGATTGGCATATTTGGTGTATTTTTAAATTTTATTTGTATAATAAGATTTCATTGCTAAGATAGCCTTTTTGTAGGAACTTACAGTTTTATATATGAAAGAAATGTACAGGACTCCCCCAAAATTCACGGGGGCCTTTAAAAGGCAGGAGAGGTGCAGCTGGAGAGGCAGGAGAGGGCAGCTGGAGTGCACACAGCTGAAGAAAATCACTCACGGTCTTCTCCAACCGCCTTTTCCTGTAGTAAAGTCAGCTACACCAATCAGGAGCTGCTTTGACACGCAGCTCCTGATTGGTGTAGCCTGACTTTTCTACAGGAAGAAGCGATTGGAGCAGACCACAAATGAATGAGTCCGCGATTTGCGAACCGCAAATTCGGGGGGGAGGGGAACACTGTAAACGGAGTTTGATGGTGACATCATTTACTTTCTGCCTGTCGTACTTGTCTTTTGAAAAGCAGAAGATCTTTTGTAAACCATGGATTTCTGATTATAGTTAACCAAAATTGTTTGTAGGGTAGTTGCGGAGCAACTGTATCTATAGATGATTTGAGATTTTCATTCCAAATAGAAACTCATTCTTGAAGTAGAAAATTTAACTGAGAATGAGTTAGAAATAGGAATAATAACATTTAAATACCTATAAATAGATTGAGTGCAAGATATTATAGAACCAGAAGATGTTAAAGAAAACGTAATGAGAATGATCACTCCATGGTAAAGTATGAATCTTTTGGAAAGAATGATTAGAAGATTTGATCAATAATATTGCCATCAAGTTTAAGTTTCAAGTTTATTAGGTTTCTTGATTAATCGCTTAATCATACTTCTAAGCGATGTACAGTTTAAAATTTACATTTGTTAGGTCTAGTAATGTATGTAGTCAAATAAACACCAAAAAGTCCAACAGGACAGAGAACCCACGGGCAGGGCAGGATTAATTCTTTGAGGGCCCCTAGGCACCTAAGTATGCTGGGCTCCCCTGGCCCTACCCCGCCCATGCCCCACCCCTACCCCTCCCCTGTCCCACCCCCATTTATCTGTTTTCTTATTTACTTCTTTAATTCCACTTGTATTTCTTTTTTTTAAATTCAAAACAAACAAAGATTAGCATACCAGTGCACAGTTTTTCTTCTATGCAACCCCTAAACATCTCTGAACAAAACCCCCCTTTCTTCCCTTCCCACCTACTTGCCCAGGACTTTAACTCTAAACCCTTTCCATACATATATAAAAGTGTTCAAATGCATTGTAAAGCACTAATACTATCCGAAACATAAGTCTATATTAATAACCAAGTTTGCAACTCCTCTCAACTGCCTCACTCTGTCGTCCAAGTGTAACCCATATGTATGTATAAATACATACATATGGGTAACTACTCTAGTATGTTCCACTCCATGTATGTTAATTTGTAACAAAACAACAAGGCAAGCGGTCCACCAAAGAATCCAACGTGGAACAAAAGAAGATAGGCAGCCAATAAGGAGATTCAAATCAGGTATATTCAAGGTGCTCCCAGGAACCATGCCTGATGCATTTTGCCAAACAAGGCTGGTCAACGCTAACAGAAAACCATGTCTTTCATACACACAGGACACAGAACCACCCTCACCCAGTATGGAATAAGTAATCACAAACTAAACTCCCTACCCCCTTTTTACAAAAGCACGGAAGAGGTTTTTAGCGCTGGCTGGCGGGCTGAATGTTCTGTGCTGTTCTTACGATCATAGGAATTATGTGATCATCGGAGCAGTGCAAAGCATTCAGCATGCTGCCTTGTGTTATAAACTGAAGGAATGGTACAGTTTAGGGGTGAAGAAACAGTGGTGCATATTCCCCAATATTGAACAAAATATAAAGATAGCAGATGTAAATTTTAAAAAAAGAGAAATAACAAATCACTTTACAAATTAACAAATAAAAATAAAACAAAAAATTGAAAATAAGATTCCATTTTATTGGACTGATACATTTTTTTAATTAGCTTTCAGAGGTCAAACCCTCTTTCCTTAGATCAGTAAAGTACACTGCTGTTACAATATCTTGTCCTGACCTGAGGAAGGAGAATTTGGTCTCTGAAAGTTAACCAAAAATATATTAAAATTAGTCCAATAAAAGGATCACCATTTCTATTTCTAAACATTTATCAACACAGCTAAAATATTACTTTATCCTAAAGCAATAAAATAAAAAATAGACTTTTTTTTCTACCTCTGTCATGTGGTTTCTGCTTTCCTCATCTTCTTGTCATTCGCTTCCTTCTATCCAGTGTCTGCCCTTTTCAGAAAATCTCTACCTCCCTCTGCCATCTCTTCTTCTGCTCCACCCACCCCTCTGGTCTAGCATCCATCATCTTTCTTCTGTTTCCCCCATGGTCTGGCATCTCTCTCATTCCATCTCTCCTTCTCTCCCCTCCTGTGGTTTTTAGTGTCTCTCTCTTCTCATTTCCTCCACTCAGATCTGATATCTGTCTCCCCCATTTCTGGGAATTCTCTTCTCTCTTCCCTTTTCTTCTCTATTCTTCCTTCTCTATTTCCTGCCTCCATCTAAATTAAATTCTTTCTTACTTTTCAGTCCTCAGTTTCCCTCTTTTCACTGTCTACTCACAGCTTGCCACCCCTTTCCTTCATCCCTCCTCTATCTCACTAACTCTATCTTCTTCCCCCCCCCCCCCCCATTCAGCATATGGGAAAGCAGCAGCAGTGGTGAGGGCACAAGTTCTCCCCGCTTCCATCATCTGCCCCTTCTCTCTCTCTCTCCACCCCAAGCAATTCCATCAGTTATCCTGCCCCCCTTCAGTGAATTGCCTGGGGTGGAGGGAGGGAGAGAAGAGGGCAGATGATGGAAGTGGGAAGAACTTGTGCCGTCAGCATCAGGCGCATGTGGGAAAGCAGCAGCTGTGAGGGACTAGAGGTCATCTTCCTCTCATTCATGTCCTTGCCACCCCGGTCCCTTGGTCAGTCCCACAATTTCCACCATATCCCCTCCCTCCATTCTTGTAGCCCAGCATCTCCTCTCCTGACATCTTCCTGTACTTTTTCCTTCACTATCTTACTTTCCTTTCTGTCCCTCTCACCATGATCAATCATCTCACCACCTCTCTCTTTCCTCCCCCTCAGGGTCAAAGATTGCTTCCACTCTCTTTCCTGTTCTCTTCCCCCTGTCACTCTATGATCTAGCACCCCTCCTGCCCTTGTCCAACATTTCCCCTTGCCCCAGATCAAGCAGGCAGCATATTCTCTACATGTGGGTGACGTCACAGATGGAGCCCCCTAGCAGACATTTTCGCAAGCAGACTTGCTTGAAGGCCTTCAAGCTTGCAATTGGCCTGCGCATGCCCCTCCCACCTGGTCTAGGGCATGCATCTCCTCAGTGTGTCCTCAGTTCTCTGATTTCCGTGGAGCCAGAAGCATTGCTCCCTTGCTTCGCGCGATATCGTTGTCCCTCTTGCACCGCGGCTTGTTTGTTTGGTTTCTTTTGAGTTGCTGTGCTCGCATCTGTTTTTTCTTCTTTTTATTTGTTTTTTGGTTCGTACCTTTTTGAGCGGGTTCCCGGTCTTACTCTGGCCGCCTGGCCTTGCGGGGCCGCGGCCGTATTTTTTCTTATGTCCCGGCCTCGTTCCGGGTTTAAAAACTGTACTAAGTGCAACCGGGTTATCTCCGTCACCAATCCTCATCGTTGGTGTGTGGAGTGCCTGGGTGCAGAGCATAGCACTGAGTCGTGCCCCCGTTGTGTGACTTTGCAACCGCGGGCTCTTCGTCAGACGGTGGCCAAGATTCTCCAATTCTGGCCCCATGGATTCTGCGGGACAGGCCTCGAGCTCGGCCTCAGCGCCCTCATTGGGTGCTTCAGCCTCGAAGTCCCCATCGGCCTCGAAGACTCCGGCCTCGGGGTAAGTCTCCTCTTTCCTCCTCAGGTGTGCCAGCAAAGAAGCCTACTTCCGAGTCTCATGCCAGTGCAGCCTCGTCGGCATCTTCGAGACATCACTCTAAGCGTGCCTCCTCACATAGGGAATCTCTTCCTCGAGGTCGCCCCCGAAGGAGCACACGCCTGCACCTAAGACCCAACCACCTTTCGTCTCAGTGCCTATGTTCAAGGACATGCTTAAGGCTATTCTTACCATGCAGCTTTCCTCGGTGAGCCAACTGGTCCCAATTTTGACGCCTCTGACCTCGATCTCGACCCAGTCTCGGTCTGACCAGCCTGAGCTTCCCCACGTTTCTCGAGGAACTGCCCGCAAGACTCGCCGGGTTCCCTCAAGTGATTCTTCATCCCCCGAGTCACCTGTAACTTTTCGGGGTTCCAGACCAGGGGGGTGGTTTTTCTCCCGCTACTTTGTCGAGGTTTGCCCCGCCTAAGAAGCCCCGGGCTTCTCCGCCCCTTCGGGGCAGGTCTCCACCCGCGAAACCTTCTAGTCACATAAGGGAGCAGCAGCATTTTGTGCCATCTGCAAGGCACACAAAAAACAATGACATATATAGTATTGATAGCCTGGAGGTGTTGCTCGATTTAAATAAAAGGCATCAGAATTGGTTAACCATGTTTCAGTTAAGCAGCATATGTCCAATTTATAATTTAGAATAAGATTCTGTATGAGGACAACACTTGAACAACAATTTAACAATGCTATAGAAATAGAAGAGGCGTTTTAAGTTAAAGAAGCTGAACAAGATGAGCGCAAAGTAATATTTGTTAGATGTCTTACCTATTCATTAAAAGGAAATGAAAAGATTATGTGGCAGTGAATGCCCTCAATGAACTGGAATATAAGAAAAAGAATGAAACTAAAAAGTAAGATTAATAAAACAAATCAACGTAGCGGGGTGTGTACAAAGGAACACACTAAGGAGCAGGACCTGGGAGGGCTGCCTACCTTTCCAGGTGCTGGTGAGGGACCGTTGCACCCGTGAGGAGTTGCGCCGCAGTACTTTTGAATTGTTACCTAAGACCTCGATTCGTGCTGGTTTCCAACAGGCACTATCGAGGCCAAAGAGTGACATCAGCTGTGGCCTTTGATTTCCACAAAAGGCACTGTGGCTGCACTTTCCCCGGAGGGCTGCCTATCTTTCCAGGTGTTGGTGAGGGACCGTTGCACCTGTGAGGCGTTGGCCTGCAGTACTTTTGGATTGTTACCTAAGTCCTCGATTCGTGACATAAGAACATAAGCAATGCCTCTGCTGGGTCAGACCTGAGGTCCATCATGCCCAGCAGTCTGCTCTCGCAGCGGCCCAACAGGTCCAGGACCTGTGCAGTAATCCTCTATCTATACCCCTCTATCCCCTTTTCCAGTAGGTAATTGTCCAATCCTTTCTTAAACCCCATTACCGTACTCTGCCCTATTACGTCCTCTGGAAGCGCATTCCAGGTGTCCACCACACGTTGGGTAAAGAAAAACTTCCTAGCATTCATTTTGAATCTGTCCCCTTTCAACTTTTCCGAGTGCCCTCTTGTTCTTTTATTTTTTGAAAGTTTGAAGAATCTGTCTCTCTCCACTTTCTCTATGCCCTTCATGATCTTGTAAGTTTCTATCATATCCCCTCTAAGTCTCCTCTTCTCCAGAGAAAAGAGACCCAATTTCTCCAATCTCTCAGCATATGAAAGGTTTTCCATACCTTTTATCAGACGTGTCGCTCTCCTCTGAACCCTTTCGAGTAACGCCATATCCTTCTTAAGGTACGGCGACCAAAATTGGGCACAGTACTCCAGATGCGGACGCACCATCGCCCGATACAACGGCAGGATAACTTCTTTCGTTCTGGTTGCAATACCTTTTCTGATTATACCAAGCATTCAATTCGCTCTCTTAGCGGCCGCTGCGCACTGTTCCATCGGCTTCATTGTCATGTCCACCATTACCCCCAAGTCCCTTTCCTATGTACTCTCATTCAATAATATCCCTCCCATCGTATAGTTGTACCTCAAGTTTCTGCTTCCCATATGTAATATTTTACATTTCTCAACGTTGAACTTCATCTGCCACCTCGTCGCCCATTCCCCTAGCTTGTTCAAGTCCCTTTGCAATTCTTCGCAGTCCTCTATAGTCCGAGCACCACTAGATAGTTTGGTGTCGTCTGCAAATTTTATTATCTCATACTTTGTCCCTGTTTCTAGATCATTTATGAATATATTAAATAGCAGCGGCCCGAGCACCGAGCCCTGCAGGACACCACTCGTAACCCTCCTCCAGTCCGAGTAGTGGCCTTTCACTCCTACCCTCTGCTTCCTACCTTCCAACCAGTTTCTGATCCATCTATGTACATCTCCTTCCACCCCATGGTTCTTCAATTTCCGGAGTAGACGTTCATGGGGCACCTTGTCAAAGGCTTTTTGGAAATCTAGATATATGATGTCTATGGGGTCTCCTCTGTCCATTTGTTTGTTAACTCCCTCGAAGAAGTGCAATAAGTTCGTTAGGCACGATCTCCCCTTGCAGAAACCATGTTGGCTGGTTATTAGAAGTTTGTTCCTTTCGAAATGTTCATCGATGTTTTCTTTTATCAGAGCTTCAGCCATTTTTCCCGGAACCGAGGTCAGACTCACCAGTCTGTAGTTTCCAGGGTCACCTCTTGATCCCTTTTTAAAGATGGGCGTAACGTTGGCTATCTTCCAATCCTCCGGGATCATGCCTGTTTTCAAGAATAGGTTGCAAATTTGCTGTAGTAGTTCCGCTATCTCCTCTTTTAATTCCTTCAGAACCCTTGGATGTATTCCGTCCGGACCCGGGGATTTGTCAGTTTTTAGTTTTTCTATCTTCCGGTTTCCAACAGGCACTGTCGACGCCAGAGAGTGACATCAGCTGGGGCCTTTGATTTCCACAAAAGGCGCTGTAGCTGCGCTTTCCCCGGAGGGCTGCCTACCTTTCCAGGTGTTGGTGAGGGACCGTTGCACCCGTGAGGAGTTGCGCCTGCAGTACTTTTGGATTGTTACCTAAGTCCTCGATTCGTGCCGGTTTCCAACAGGCACTATCGAGGCCAGAGAGTGACATCAGTTGGGGCCTTTGATTTCCACAAAAGGCGCTGTAGCTGCGCTTTCCCCGGAGGGCTGCCTACCTTTCCAGGTGCTGGTGAGGGACCGTTGCACCCGTGAGGAGTTGCGCCTGCAGTACTTTTGGATTGTTACCTAAGTCCTCGATTCGTGCCGGTTTCCAACAGGCACTATCGAGGCCAGAGACTGACGTCAGCTGGGGCCTTTGATTTCCACAAAAGGCGCTGTGGCTGCGGTGCGGCTGCAGGGCGTGGCCAAAGGGGCATGCCCTAAAGGATACGTCTGCCCCTTGGGAGCCGTGAGGAGACGCGCTTTTCCAGGTACTATCAGTGGGGTTTTAATTGTAAGTAATTCTTCTACCTTTATTCCCCTTACATGGTTATGGGGAAACGTAAAGTTAAACCTAAGAGCTCCACACCAGTAGTGCCTGGACCCATGGATCGTCATATACTACAATCCAATGGAGTATCTACCCCAGGTGGGGATTTACACACTGTTTCGGGAGCGTTGCTAAGTCCCTTAGAAAGGACTCCTCCTCCCGCCCGCACCTAAAGAATCCTGTGTTAATGGTACCGAAGTGGTTCCAGTTGGAACTCATGAAGACATAGTTCATCAGAAATCTTCAACTCTTATATTTAAATCTATGCCTAAGGCCTTGTCGTATTCAGAAGAAGCCGTTGGACCAATGCCACCTGAGTTTCCACAAGATGTTTCCCAAAAGGATATTTGGCTTATTAATACTAGAGTAGAGGGGATGTTACAATCAGTTATAAAGCAAAATATAAAATGTTCTGGTGAGGTTGTTCAAAAATTTCAAAATGTTGATTCTAATTTAAATATTATAGATAAACGTCCGGGGGTTTCGGAGGCTCAAATCTCCACATTGCAGAAGGTTTCTACCTCTGCTATTAAAGATTCACAGATAATGTATTCTAAAATGGAACATATGGGGAACTTATTTCGTTCGAAGAACCTGAGATTGGTTAATTTCCCCAAAACACATCTTATTTCATCAGAAATTTTGTTTCGAAAATATTTAAAGGAAATTTTGGGACTTCCAAACTCAGATTCTTTACCAATTTCAAATTGTTGTTATATCCCACAAAAGAAAAAAATAGGTTTAGAGAAGGGAGTGGGTCAATTGGTATCAACAGATTTAAATCTCACTGAATTCCTAGAAGATTCGCTCGATACCATTCAGAATCGGTCCACCCTATTAATTACCTGTTCTAATGAGATGGATAAGAGTTTAATTATGAAAACTTATTTCCAGAATAAGCAAGTAAAATTTTGTGGTAATGTAGTACAAATATTTCCTGATGTCTCCAGACCTAGTCAGATGAAAAGAAAATAATTTCTTTCTTTAAAGCCCAGAGTTTTGGCTATTGGTGCAACATTTTATTTAAAATTTCCTTGCAAATGCATAGTTCAATTGCAAGGAAAAGAATATATTTTCTGGGACTCAATTCAGCTGGAAAGTTTCTTAAATATGAAAGAACATAAGATCTAAATATCTGATTTGTTTTTTGAGGAGAAATAAGGAAACACCTAAATGTTTAGAAGAGGTTTTTTTTCTCTCCTTTTTTAGATTTATCTTGGGTAATTATAAAGTTTATATTTTTTCTAGGTTTGGGAAATTACTGTTCTTGTTTTGCTGTTTTAAAATTTTGTTTTTAAAGTAGTTAGCCCTCCCATAATGTGGGCTAGATGGAAGTAGTTTATGATGTAAAGATTTTTTCGTTATTCACTTTATTGAATTGTAAAATTCCATTCCTAAACTGTTCTGGATGTAGAACTGTTGTAAAAAATTATAAATAAAAAAAAAAAAAAGGAGCAGGACCTGCTTCTTCGGCGTGCAACAGTGAGCTCCGCTAAGAGCTTAAAATTTATAATGAAGCACCTAAAACATCACTTTCAGTATGTTAGGGCAAGATCACAGACAAAAAACAGAGATTGTGGTTACAATTCTCCTTAGGGTTAAGAAGCCTGCAATGGTTGCAGCTTGTGTTAAGACTTGGAAGACGTTTCAGTTATTATGGTGTGCCAAGGAGCAGGTAGAGTCAGAGAGGGCTCCCATTCCAGCGATCCTTGCTTTCCTGCAAGTCGGTCTCAAAAAAATCCTTTTGGTTTTGTCCCTCAAAGGGCAGATAGCCAGTATTTCATATTTTCGGGCTCGGAGTAACCTTCTGTCTCTGGCTTCTCAAACGGATGTCACTCGGTTTTTGAGGGGGGCTCTCAAACTGAGATCCCCGTTGCACAGACCATTCCTGTCTTGAGACCTCAATGTGGTCTTGAAGGGCCTGGCATGTGCTCTGTACGGACCTCTTTTAGAGGATACCATGCTAGTGTTTTTTTGTTGTCATAGTCTCGGCATGAAGGATGTCAGAATACAGAATACTGTTGCTAAGCTGATCTTTGGAAAGAGAAAGTTTGACCATTTGTCCCCATTGCTAAGAAAGTTGCACTGGCTCCCAATTCATCTTAGGATCCATTTCAAATGTGTTTGTTTTGCATTTAAGATCTTATTTGGCCTCTTTATTCCTCTTCTCTCTCTGTGTTGGAATGCTCACAGATCTCATCTTGCCAGAAGTTCTCAAAGATTGAAACTTTATTTTCCCTCATTTAAGGGTAAAAATAAATCTATTCAGAAATTTAGTCAGTCATTTCCTTTAATTTGACAGAACTTTGGATTGGCCTGCCACTTATTTTAAGGAGTCTAGGCTCTAAATAATTTTGGAAAACTTTAAAGACAATTTTGTTTGCTAATTATTTTGGAAACCACTTATTAATTTTCCTCTAATTTTTTGGTCTAATCTTTTTTTTTCTCTCTTATTTATGTACCATTCTTATTGCTAACCAAGTAGTGATAACCCGGTCTACAAATCTACTGTATTTTTCGCTCCATAAGACACACTTTTTTTCCACCCAAAAGTAGGTGGAAATCTTGGTGCATCTTATGGAGCAAAGGTACAATTTTGACCTCCCCCCCCCCCCCCGCTGCTGCCGTAGCACCGTTTTAAACATCTACACTCTGCCACACCATTTTAAAGCATCCTGCCACCATACCTTTTAAAACACCCACCCAATCACCTACCCGCCCGCAGTCATCGCTGCTGCATTAGGAAGGGAATCACTTCAGAAGAAGTATTAAATGTTTCAAAGCTGCATATAAATCAGGGAGTTAAAAGGCGGAGGCTGATGCTAAAGAGTAAACGCCGGTTGGTTAGAGTTTTTTGTTTTAAAAGTGAGGAGGAGTATTTTCAGCAAAAATGCAAACCTTTCCTTCTAACTCTTCAGCAATGTCACTCACAAACATATTGAACAGGATCGGCCCCAGCACCGAACCCTAAGGGATTCCACTACTCACCTTTCCTTCCACCGAGCGACTTCCATTAATCACCATTGTCAACCAGTTTCTAATCCAGTTCTTCACTTTGGTTCCTAACTTCAGCCTTTCAAGTTTGTTCAAGAGCCTCCTATGAGGAACCGTGTCAAAGGCTTTATTGAAATCTAAGTAAATTACATCTAGCATATGTCCTTGATCCAGCTCTGGTCACCCAATCAAAAAATTGAATCAGGTTTGTTTGACAAGATTTACCATGTTGCCTTGGATCCTGTAACCCATTACACTACTTTGGTACATCCCTAAGGTCTAGAATGTCTCACCTATTGCACTGGAAAAGGAGATTATGTACTTACCCTGGCAAGCTTTTTCCCAGTAGATAGGTGAGACATTCTAGACCCCCCCCCCCTGCCCTGTCTTTGCTGTGCCTGCTTTCAGAGTTCGGTGCCACATTTGAGTCTCCTTATGCTTCTCCATTGTTTTTCGAGGAGACTTGTCAGTCCTTTGGGGCTAGGAAGAGTTTGTAAATATGTCCACATGTTATGGGAATAGTTTCTGTGCTCCTTTGAAACGTATGTTGGCAGTTAATGGTACTGTTTAGTTGTTTTTGAGCAGAACAATAGTTTAGCCTTTTGTTATAGGTGCCTCTACATCACAGATGGTAGTGTCTTTATATGCTTGGATACTGACTGATGGAAAGAGCCGAGCTAGCCTGTGAAGTTCACTAGAGGTGGAGTGAAAAGCCTGGAGTGGATTTCTTCTGCTGCCCATGCAGGTGAAGGGAAATAACCCTATGGTCTAAGAACATAAGAATTGCCGCTGCTGGGTCAGACCAGTGGTCCATCCTGCCCAGCAGTCTGCTCACACGGCAGCCCATAGGTCAAGACCAGTGCTCTAAATGAGTCCAGTCTCACCAGTTTAGCATGAACTTGTCCAACTTTGTCTTGAAACCCTGGAGAGTGTTTTCCCCTGTAACAGACTCCAGAAGAGCGTTCCAGTTTTCTACCACTCTCTGGGTGAAGAAGAATTTCCTTATGTTTGTACGGAATCTATCCCTTTTCAACTTTAGAGAATAGGGGTGTCAAACTCAATCACATTACGGGGCCGAAATCCAAACAAATGCTAAGTCGTGGGCCAGACCCACCCCAATCTCTGCCCCAGATCCCACCCCCATAATAATACTAATTATAACACCATATACATACAATATAATCTTATTAACACATAAAGGGAATGGCTAACCACAAAATTAAACTATACAAACACACTATATGCTTCTCAACATTCATTCCTACCAGAACACAGATAACCCCTATGCAAATACGGGACCAAAAACTAAAAGTTCTAATATACAGTAAAACCTTGGTTTGCGAGCAATGTCACCTAAGTAACAATCATACAAAAATAGACAAATATATACCCCCTCCCTTTTTACTAAACTGCGATAGCAGTTTTTAGCACAGGTAGCTGCGTTGAATGCCCCGCACTGCTCTCGACGCTCATAGGCTCCCTGCGCTAAAAACCACTATTGCAGTTTAGTAAAAGGGAGCCATAGTGCAAAATATAGACAGCAGATATAAATTCTCAAAAACGGACACATTTTGATCACTAAATTGAAAATAAAATCATTTTTCCTACCTTTGTTGTCTGGTAATTTCATCAGTATCTGGTTGCATTTTATTCTTGACTGTGCATCCAATATTTATTCCCTTAGCCTCCTGTATTTTTCCTCTCCTCCAGACCTCATTCTCTCCCCCAACTTTTTCTTTCTTTCTCTCTGCCCTCCCCAAGCCACTAGGTTTGCTGCTGCCACCGTCATCGGGGAACAGGCCCCCAAGCCACCGCCGTCCCAAGCTCTCCCTGCAGAAGCGTCGCGCTGACCAGCATGCCGCTCCACGACGTCAATTCTGACGTCGGAGAGGAAGTTCTGGGCCAGCCAATCGCTGCCTGGTTGCCCGGAACTTCTTCTCCGACGTTAGAATTGACGGGGAGCGGAATGCTGGTCGGTCTGATGCTTCTGCAGGCAAAGCTTGAGGCGGCGGTGGGGGATGTCGGGGAGAGGAAGGTTGATCGGGACAGCAACACGAGTCTATCACGGAGCCCGGAATGAGCTCCGTGATCAACTCGTGTTGCCTTCCCGATCTACCGGTTGATTGCGATCGATGTATTGGGCACCCCTGCTGTAGGTACTTGTATTGCAAGACATTGCTTATATATCAAGTTAAAATTTAATAAAATGTTTTGCTTGTCTTGCAAAACATTTGCAAACCAAGTTACTTGCAATCCAAGGTTTTACTGTATTAAAAAAATCCACCCTAAGATTCAAGATTCTGCATGCAGTACAACCCCCAGAGAAAAAGAAATAAATGTAATTCTTCCTGAGCAGTGCAAAAGATAGACAGCAGATAAAATACTCAAAATTGACACAATTCAAACACTAACTTGAAAATAAAATCATTCCCCCCTACTTTTTGTCTCCCTTCCATGCTGTGCCTCCCTCTGGCAGGTGTCTAACCTGTCCGGCTCCAACATGGCCGTTTTATGTGGCCCACGGTCTGATACCCCCAGTGTTACCTTGTGGCTGACTCCCTCCTCCTCACAGCTGTAGTTTGCACGGAGCCGCATGCAGCAGCTCCTCATTCGTCCTACACCTGAACCAGAAGCCTTCTCTCTGACGTTGCAGCATCAGAGGGAATACTTCTGGATGACGTGTGGGACGAGCAAGGAGCTGCTGCAAGCGGCTCCGTGCACACTACAGCTGTGAGGAGGAGGGAGCCAGCCACAAGGTAACACTGGGGGTATCGGACCGCGGGCCACATAAAACGGTCAGGCAGGCCGGATTTGCCATGCGGGCGTTCAGTTTGACATCTGTGGTCAAGAATGTCTCACCTATCTACTGGAAAAGAGCTTACCAGGGTAAGTATATAATCTCCTTTTATTATGGAAATATATTATTTTGATTTATTGTTTCCAGAATTGTTTACTCGTAAACCCTCAATAAAAAATTATTGTACTAAAATAAAAAGAATGGCCATTTCCGTGACTTCCATCGCAAGCAGCTGCCAATCTCAGTTAAATCATATTTGACGAGAAGTGTGGTTGCATCGTGGGAAGAATCTTGTACAATTCTGATGAAAGTTGCAGGGTGGCTTCTTGTTCCTCTCTTGCTTTTGCCCGCTTTTACCAAGTTGTGGCAGCACATTCTGATGCCATTTTTGGGACCTTTGGTTTGAGGGCAGGCTCTTCTGTCTCTCCCTTGGGAGGACACTACTTTTTGGTCCTTGATCTTGCAGTCAGGCTCCTCTGTCCCACCCTAGACATTTGCCATTGCTTTGGTACGTCACCTAACGTATGGACTCCTGTGTAGATGTAACAGAATGAAAGATTAGGTTCTTACTTGGATAATCTTCTTTCTGTTAATTTTCACAGGAGTCTATATGATCTCTCTCAGCATATCCTAATTCACCTGCTTTCTGCCTTGGATATTTCTAAATTCTAGAACTGAAGTTTTTCTCCTGTCAGATAGCTAAGCATAAATAAATCCTGTATAAATAACTGATTTGTTGATCTTCTGGCTCCATTGATGTTAGTGCTTGTTGCACACGGCAGGTTGGTTCACTATTGCTGCTATGTTATGTCTCTTATTACTGGGGTTTTTTTTATAAGTTACAGAGCAGAACAGATATGCATGATGGTTGCGGGGAAGTTACCATCCTCATTTATATTCTATTCTAGTTGAGATCAATTGCTTTGCAATGAACTGAATGGGACACTCCATTCCATTGGGAATGAAGGAGGTATGGAAAGTTGTGAGTGACACACTAGAAAATGACATGGGGACAAATTTATCCCTGTCCCCACAGGAACTCAATTTCCCCATCCTGTCCCCTCAAATTTTATCACTGAACCTGTCCTGTAATCTCTGCCTTAACCTCACAGGCCTCGAACACTTATGATTTTAAAGTATTTGAGGCTTATGCAGATGAGGACAGAGTTTTCAGGAATGGGGCAGGTTTGGGACGGGAAAATGAGTTCCCACGGAGATGGGAAAAAATTTGTCCCCATGTCATTCTCTATGACAACACTTATGCAAAGCTGGTTCTTGTCTGGAGATTAATCACCTAACATATGGACTTCTGTGAAGATTAACAGAAATATTATTATCCAGGTAAGATTCTAATCTTTCATTTTTCGCTCTAGATATTTTTGCAGTGTTCCATTATTGCAGAATAATGTTCAAATCATAAGCCTGCCCTAGGCCTGTCATAAACATACCTCCCAACATGTCATCTTGAAAATTAGGTGCCTTGCAGATGACCAGCATAGAAAAATGTTTTAAAAACTGTTTTGAAAATAGCAATTTGGACATTTGGGTCAGTACATTTGGGTCAGTATCTGCTGCCTTGTGCCATTTTTTTGGATGTTTTTTGTTTTGAAAATGAGACCCTTTATGTTTATTATTCGCATTAAAACACTTTGTACTCTGCAGCTAGGCTCCTACCATTTTGGTTGTACACTTCCATTAAAAACATAGTCTTAAGACAGACAGAACAATCATTTTTGTTTATCACAGATATTTTGAACAAAGGCTATCAAGTCATATTTATCTAGGCATGTTTGGTCTGAAGAGATAACCTTATATGTTCTGATTGCAATCAGTCTTGCTACTGTTTCTTTTTATCTGTATGTTGTGGATTTGAGTGTGACTGACTCTGTCTTATCTGCAGTTGTAGTTCTTTTCTAATGCCTATGTTATAGATTGTATCGTGCCTTGCTCTGCTTAGGTAGTTAAAGGTGGTATACAAAGTCCTGAATAAATATATTTACAGTGGTACCTTGGATTACGAGCATAATCCATACCAGGAGCATGCTCGTAATCCAAAATGCTCGTTTATCAAAGCGAGTTTCCCCATAGGAAATAATGGAAACTCGCTTTGATACGTTCCCACCCCCCCCCCACCCCCGAGGGCAGGGCGCTGCCCCCCCCTCCCCTGCTCGCAAAGTCCCGTCCCCCCCCCCCCCCCCGCATGATCCGGCACCCCCCGTGAGAACAGGCACCCCCTGCCCGACCAACTTTAACTCACCCCCCCCCCCCCCCTGTCTGGCACCGGCACGAGAACCGCTCCCCCCCGCTCGAATCGGCACCCCCTCCACGAGAACAGGAACCCCCAGCCCTACCAAGTTTAACTCACCCCCCCTCCCCCCTATGGCACCGGCACGCAGCCCACAAGTGCCGGTGCCGCTTGAAGATCTTCTTCCCAGTCTCTGCCGGCTTTGAGCATGCATCTGCGCATGCACAAGCCCTTCTAATTCTCCCTCTCGCCTTCGTAAAAGGAGCCCATAATGTATTGGATAATGCTGCTGCCTTGTTTGTAATAGAGTATGTGTTTTAAATGTAAATGCCTTACAGCTGATTTAGCACTCAAAATTACACACACAAATTTGGTTACAAGATAATTAACAATGATAATTGGGCACTAACAATTATCAGCACTAATTAGCAATATTCTATAAAGATGCATGCATAAATTCTTATGTGCACATCTGAACAATAGACATGACTACAGAAAGGATATAGGCTGGTCATGGGCATTCCAGGATTTTGTATGCAGTGTTACAAAATATGCCAAATCTGTGCTTAATTTAGGCCTAGATCCCTGTGCTGCCATTTTGTAAATGATATCCAACTCAGAATGCCATGTATAAAATTGTACTTAGCACTCATTTTTTTGGGACAATGATTTTTTTGACATCATGTATAGAATTTGGGCCCTAATGTATAAATGATGATTGGATATAATTTTAAGTGATTTATATTTTTAATTCCTTATTTAATAGGTAAACCTGAACTGCCACGACAACCAGGATCTACAGCTCAATATGAAGAAGAAATGGAGAATTCAGCCCATTCTTCTAAGAGCGAATTCACTGATTCAGATTATCTCCCCAACAATGCTGTTGATGCAAATAATTTCTTCAGTACGCTGGATTGGCAAGGCAACTTCAGTTATTTATTAGTTTTCTTGTGTTTTATAATAGGTTAATTTGCACAAGACCATTGTTGCAACTAGTTCAAAATGTCAATTAGAGCAGTGGTTCCCAACCCTGTCCTGGAGGACCACCAGGCCAATCAGGTTTTCAAGCTAGCCCTAATAAATATGCATGAGAGAAATATGCATATAATGGAAGTGACAGGCTTTCAAATCTGCTCCATGCATATTCATTAGTGCTAGCCTGAAAACCCGATTGGTCTGGTGGTCCACCAGGACTGGGTTGGGAACCAATGAATTAGAGTATTTGATAGAAATTGTTTTATCATTATAGAAACAAGTTTTATACTTGAAGAGATTTTCATGAGTCATGTAGCCTAAGAATTATATGCTAGTAGGGAAGTATTTTATACAATTTTACCTCTTTAATCAGTTCTGTGCTGTTTGTTATGTTAAGAACGTTGAAGTCTGATGTCATTTTATGTGTGTATAAATTGTTCTGACCTTACAAAAATTATGCTGTACCTCTCTATAGGGTGTTCCCACCTCCCCTACACACACATACACACCTTTGTCATTTAGCATTATTGGGGGTATTTCCATTTTCTTATGCTGTAGTTCACCACTGGGGACCAGAAGCATACAAGCTGGTTTAAACACTTAACTCATTTCTTTTGCTGTAAGCAAGTTTCTGTGAAGACCAACAAATGTGCCTGTCATACACATAAGGTTATGTGACCATGCTTGGCACCAAATGTAAATATGTGGTTAAATTACCATGGCTCTACATCCACAGTTTCCATTTTCAGCCATTTTGTTCAGCAAGCTAAACATTTATTTATAGTGTTTTCACACACAAGAATTGAGAATTGCGAGAATTTGTGAGAGCCAGTCAAAGAAGCCACTGAGCACCGAGCAAGCAGTGCCAAAGCACGCTCCTGCTGGTTGGCGCTCAGCGGCAGAAGAAATCAGCTGCCACCGACTGGGAGGAGGTAGGAGGATGGGGCTGGGTGCAGAGCCTGGCAGGGAGAGGCTAGGTGCAGGGGATAAGGAGTTGGGAAGGCAGGGAGGAGCTCAGGGGGTTGGGAAAGACAGATACTGCACGTACTGAGAGAGGGTTGGGAAGGACAAATGCACGGGCTGGGGGCGGTAGGAAAGGAGGAAAAGAGAGATGCTCTACAAGTAGAGTAGTGGGAAGGGAGAGAAATAAATGCTGCTGGTGGGGGAGGGAAAAGGAACAGAGAATTGTTATATATAGGTGTGTGGTGTGAGAGGGAAAGAAAGATGATGTATATGGGGAAAGGAAGAAAGAGGGAGAATTGCTGGACATGATAGTGGTTTTACAAAAGGTAAATCGTGCCAGGCAAATCTTATTGAATTCTTTGATTGGGTGACTAGAGAATTGGATCAAGGGCATATGCTAGACGTAATTTACTTAGATTTCAGCAAAGCCTTTGACATGTTTCCTCATATAAGGCTCTTGAACAAAGTTGATGGGCTGAAGTTAGGACCCAAAATGATGAACTGGATTAGAAACTGGTTGACGAACAGACGCCAGAGGGTGGTGGTCAATGGAATTTGCTTGGAGGGAGGGAAAAGGTGAGCAGTGGAGTCCCTCATGGATCGGTGCTGGAGCCAATCCTGTTCAATATGTGAGCAACATTGATGAAGGGTTAGAAGGAAAAGGTTGCCTTTTTGTGGATGATAACCAAGATTTGTAAGAGAGTAGACACCGAGGAAGGAGTGGAAAACATGGAAAAGGGTCTGCAAAAGTTAGAAGAATGGTCTTAATATCTGGCAACTAAAATTCAATGCAAAGAAGTTCAGAGTAATGCATTTGGAGATTAGAAATCAGAAGGGATGGGAGGTGAGAGGCTGATATGCACGGATGGGGAGAAGGTCCTTGGGATGATAGTGCCTGAAGATCTAAAGATGAAGAACCAGTGTGACAAGGCGGTGGCTGTTGCCAGAAGGATGCTAGGCTGTATAGAGAGGTGTGACCAGTAGAAGAAAGAAGGTGTTGATGCCCCTGTACAGGTCGATGGTGAAGCCCCACTTGGAGTATTGTGTTCAATTTTGGAGACTGTATCTGGTGAAGGACATAAAAAGACTTGAAGCGGTCCAGAAGAAGGCAACGGAAATGGTAGGAGGTTTGTGTCAGAAAATGTATGAGGAGAGACTGGAAGCCCTGAATATATATGCCCTAGAGGAAAGGAGTGACAGGGGAAGTATGATTTAGATGTTCAAATACTTCAAAGGTATTAATATAGAACAAAATCTATTCCAGGGAAAGGAAAATGGTAAAACCAGAGGGCATAATATGAGGTTGAGGGGTGGTAGATTTAAGAATAATGTTAGGAAATTCTTTACGAAGAGGGTGGTTGATGCGTGGAATGCGTTCCTGAGGGAGGTGGTGAAGAAGAAAACTGACAGAGTTCAAACAAGCGTGGGATGAACACAGAGGATCTCTAATCAGAAAATAATGGGTATAGATTGAAGGAACTAAGGCCAGTACTGGGCAGGCTTGCATGTTCTGTGTACCATATGTGGACTATTCAGTAGTGGACGGGCTGGGGGAGGGTTTTGGTGGCTGGAATGGTTAAGATGGGCTGGAGTGCGCTTTGATGAAGACTTCAATAGATGGAACCTAAGCACAATACTGGGCAGGGTTTTGAGTTTCTGGCCCAGAAATATCTAAGAAAAAGGACCATTTAAACTAAATTAATTTATGGAGCATGTATGGTTGGGCAGACTGGATGGACCACTTGGGTCTTTTATCTGCCATCATTTACTATGTTACTATGTATTTACGAATAATTTCAAACATTGCATGAATATACAGCCTCATGCTACATAAGTAAAAACTAATCCTTATCTCATGATGAATAACTTTTGGACCATAATCTATCTTAAACAGAAAATAATCTTTAGATAGATTTTTCTAAAAAAAAACAACAAAAACAATAGACTCTCTGTTAACCAGAACTCAACCAGAACTCTCAAGCAACCAGAAAATAAACCTAAGAAATATTGTAATATAGTGGAACCTTGTTTACGAGCGTAATTAATTCCAGAAGCATGCTCATAAACCAAAGTGCTCGTTTCAAGTTTATTAGGATTTTATATACCGCCTATCAAGGTTATCCAAGCGGTTTTTACAATCAGGTACTCAAGCGAGTTTCTCCATAGGAAGTCAGGGAAATTCACTTGATTTGTCCCCCCCTCCCCTGAGGCCACCAGCGTGCTTCCATCCCCCCTCCCCCCCCCCCGAGAACCGGTATTGCCCCCTACATGCTCAAGGCCTTCTGGCTCCTGCTCTCTGGAAGACAGAAAGCCTTGAGCATGCGCAGATGCTCAAGGCCCAGCCCAGGCAAGAGGCAGGAACTGGCACTTCCTGTGGGTTGGTGCTGCGTGCCGGTGCCAGATCGGGGTAAGGGCTTCTGTTTGGGCAGGGGGAGTTTCGCAAGTCAAGTCGAGGCACGATTTGCTCGTCTTGCAAAACACTCGCAAACCACGTTACTCGCAAACCGAGGTTTGACTGTACTTTAAATAAAAATGAAAATAAAATCAATTTTTGGCAGAAATTTAGGAGTATGTCAATGCTTTGCCTACCACATACATGTCTGGTAGTTTGTCTGGAACAGTTTATGGTATGACATAGTCTGGGGTTGGGGTATAGTATTAGTTAGGCCTATTTTTAATAGTAACTCTCAAGCAACCAGAAACTACATTTATCCAGCATCTATCAATCCCCATGGGTGCTGATTAACTGAGAGTCTACTGTATTTAAAAAAATCAGTTTAGAAAGAAATAAAACCCAAATCATTTATTTTTATCCACATGCAGATTGCACTACTTCATCCTGAAAAAAGTAAGATGGCTGAAACTTGAATGTAATTTAAACAACAATGAACATAAAAGTTAGACGCACAAAATAATTTACTCATAAATTAAAGTCTAATTTCATAAGGATTCAAAATGATACCCCCTCCCCCCATGTGGTTGTATTATTAAGAAGAATTTATATGCTTACAATATTTTTAAAAAATTTATGTATGTTTGGATTGATGATGATAATGAATTCATGTTACAATCCAAAGGATGTAAAATCTAAGGACTAGTTAAAATGTGCTACCAAATTAGTGCATAGTAATGCACATTGTTATTAAATAGGTCAATTGCATAAGTGAAACCTGTGTTAAATTTTATACAGTAATGTGCACGCTCTAACATGGTAGCACACTTTAGTAAATCTATTTCTAATGTGGCACCTGAGGTAACAAAGAATGAAGTGACTTGCTTCAGGTCGTATGGAGTATTATATGGAAAATTGTGATTTGAACCCTAACTTACCTGGTTCTCCTCCTATTGACCCAACCACAAAGTAGCTGTCATTTTCCATTCTCTTGAGTTCTATTTGAAAGGTTCAAATATTATAAAGAAAATATGATGATAAAATGTTCACTCTAACTAATTGTTCTTTCTCAATCAGATGGAAGAGGTACAGAAAATGAAGGGATAAGTCAGATTTCCGGAGAAGATGATATAGGAGTAGAGGATGACAGTGAACCATCAGATGAAGAATTGCCTGCTTTTACCAGTGAGCATAAGACAGTAATCATTGAGGAAAAGAGAAAATCACCACAAGGAGAAGAGATTAAAGCTGAAGATTTGATTTATGAAACAAATCTTGAATTGCCCACTGATGAATCCCTTTCATTAAAGGTGGAAGAGAGTGTTGATTTACTTGGATTGGACTCGGAGTGTCAACTGGAGCAGAATCCTCAGACTTCAGAGATGACAAGCTCATCTAGCCATGTAGATGTACTGAACAATTTATTTTTGAGTGGTGCACCAAGGGATTCTTCTGAAGATTTGTTGGGAGGAGGACAAGATTATTTTTTCAACAGCACACCTCAAACATTAGTTAATGCCTCGACTATCTCATCCATAACCATATCTTCTGCGGGTGAGTGATTTAAGCACATTTCTGTATGTGATCACCAACAATTATATTAAAATAGTGTTGAGTTGTAACATATCCAGAAATAATTTCACCATTTAAAGTTCAAATTTGTGTTTGATTTATCTATCTCATTGTAGGGTCGATTGGCAATTAGTAGACTGCACATTTATGCTTAGATGTTGTACACAACCTTATGTGTTTGTTTAAAGTTATTACCAGCTCTAATCACAGATGTAGGCAGGGTACAATTCAAACATTTATAAAGGCAATAGATAAAATACATATTTACAACAGAATACAGATACAATATATCATTTACCATAATCTGGCAGCTTTAAATAAGTGCACTCCTGGAGATCTCCGTATCATGATTCCAGGCCTAAGGGGGGTGTATCAACTGGTGTTGGAGGCATGGAACAGATATCTGGGTGACCATTTACATCTTATATCTCTTTAAGATATTATCAGCTATTTCTGAACTCCAGGAATGTCATTTTCATATTAAAGACAGGCCCTATTTTTCCCTGAAACAGGCTTTTCTTACTGAATATGCCAACTCCCCTCAATATTTGTAGTATCAAACTGTAGAGAACTGTTTTGCTCATGGAGTTTGGTAGTATAGGTAGATAAAGGCTTTCAGTGTGGCACTACTCAATTACAGTGGAACCTTGGTTTACGAGCATAATTCGTTCCAGAAGTATTTTCGTAAACCAAATTGCTCGTATAGCAAAGCGAGTTTCCCCATAGGAATGAATGGAAACTTGCTTGATGGGTTCCCCCCCTCGAAGCCACCGGCGCTGCTCCGTTCCTCCCCCTCGAGGCCACCAGCGCTGCTCCATTACCTCCCCCCCAGGGATCGAGCATCCCCCCTGCGATCCAGCATCCTTCTCCCCCCCCCCCCCCGCGATCCTGCATCCCCTGCCGACCACCCAAATAGCATCCCTTACCCCGATTTGGCACTGGCACCAGCACCAACGCACAGGACGTGCCGGTGCCCGAAGATCCTCCCTCTTGGCTGGGCTGGATTGGGCCTTGAGCATTTGCGGAGATTCTTGTATTTGCGGAGATTCTCGGAGAGAGTGAGACTAGAAAGCCTTGAGCATGCACAAATGCTCAAGGCCCTGTCCAGCCCAGCCAAGAGGGAGGTTCTTTGGGCACCGGCACCCGGAATGTCCTGTGCGTTGGTGCTGGTGCCAGTGCCAAATCGGGGTAAGGGATGCTATTTGGGTGGTCGGCAGGGGATGCAGGATCGCGGGGGGGGGGGGAGGAGAAGGATGCTGGATCGCAGGGGGGATGCTGGATCCCTGGGGGGGGGTAATGGAGCAGCGCTGGTGGCCTCGAGGGGGAGGAACGGAGCAGCGCCGGTGGCTTCGGGGGGGGGGGGGGAAACCCATCAAGCAAGTTTCCATTCATTCCTATGGGGAAACTCGCTTTGATATACGAGCAATTTGGTTTACGAAAATACTTCTGGAACGAATTATGCTCGTAAACCAAGGTTCCACTGTAATTGAGTAGTGCCACACTGAAAGCCTTTATCTACCTATACTACCAAACTCCATGAGCAAAACAGTTCTCTACAGTTTGATACTACAAATATTGAGGGGAGCCGAGACCGGCTTTAAAAAGTGCTCCCGGTGCGAGCAGTTTCTTTCCATCACAGACCCGCATCGCCGGTGCATCCTCTGCCTGGGGGCCGCTCATCCAACCGACTCCTGCCCCCAGTGCGCTACTTTCCAGAACCGGGCCCTCCGTCGAAGGAAAGCCCGCATGGCGGACCTTTTCGCCCCGGACCAACCCTCTACCTCGGCCTCGACCTCGGCCCCGAATACCTCGGCATCGCCTCGAGACTTGAACCCGAAGTCCTCGGGACAACAGAAGACCTCTGCTCCGGGTAAGTCCCCTCTTCCCTCTTCAGGTTCTGTACCAGCAAAGAAACCAGCCTCGGGGACGCCAGCGACGCATGGCGGAAGTCCCATGCTTACAGCCCCGGCGAAGCCCTCCAAGCCTTCGGGCCGTGCCTCCACCACACGGGAATACTCTGATACGCGGTCACCCCCGGTGGAGTGCACCGAGGCAGTGGACATGCCCTCGATGCTGTCCGTGCCCGTTTTCCAGGACCTACTCTGAGCGATGATCTCGTCGGAGCTGTCTGCTGCAATGGTCCATTTGCAACCGACCTCGACCCCGCATGTGCCAGACCAGCCTGAGCCTCGCGTCGAGCCACCTCGAAGAAAAGCGCGCAAGCTTCGCCGCATTCCATCCTCCTCGGACTCCTCACCGAGGCACCCGAGGCGCTCTCCCTCCACAGACCGCCGCGGTGCAAAACGTAGTGCTAAAACGACAGACACCTCGAACCGCCGTACCTCCAAGAAGGCCCGGGGTTCCCCCACTCTACGAGGCCGTTCACCTACACCTCGTACGGGACCGCTAAGGGTGGCTGAGTTATCACTCTCCAACCCGCGCATCCTCCGAACTCCCCCTCGGGACTCCGACCCGAGGTTGCAGGCTGTCACCGAGGGAGTCCGGGTCGAGGTCACCGATTCGACATCGATCGGTACCTCGAACCCCGACATCGTCTCCGAGGGGCTCCTCGAGACGTCGGAGATCTACGACACCGGAACACTTTCACAGTACTTCCCCGGTCTCGGAGCGTGGATCGGAGCAGGAACCTCGATACTCGAGGGAAGCCTCCCCATCCTTCTCCACCCGACGGAGGTCTCGTTCACCGACCCCGCACGGGGCCTCGGGAACATCTCGCCCATCCTTCACTCGCTTTGTCCAGGATATGGGCCACGCTTTGGACTTAGTCCGACTCCAGATACTCCAGTCCGACTCCAGATACTCTAAGGAATACCTAGCGGAGTTGGATATGCCATCACTGCCCAGAGAGTCCCTCCGCTTACCGCCTAACCCGGTACTCCAACAGGCCTTCTTCAGGAACCTGGAGACCCCCTACATGGTCACAGCCGTACCCTCCAAAATGGAGGCCAAGTACCGCACAGTACCCTACCCGGGATTCGAACAACCACAGCTCTCCCACCAGTCGCTGCTAGTAGAATCCTCCTTGAAAAAGGCCCACCCATCCCGGGTCTCAGCCGCGGTCCCCCCAGGCCGAGAAGGCCGAACCCTAGACAAGTTCGGCAGGAGACTATATCAGAATGCCATGATGGCCTCTAGGGTGCAAAGCTACACTTTCACCTTCACGTCCTACCTCAAACACCTCATTGGACTATTGAGAGCCTTTGAGACTGACCTACCGGCCTCCCGCCAAGGAGCGTTTGTCCTGCTTTTAGAGTCCCTCTCCAACCTGCGCCTCCATCTATTCCACGCGGCCTACGATGGCTTCGGACTCTCCTCCAGAGAGGCAGCCTTTGCTATCGCCATGCGCCGACTAGCTTGGCTGCGCCTGGTCGACATGGACCCCAACTTACAGGACCGGTTGGCTAACCTCCCCTGCGTGAGAAAAGAACTGTTCGATGACACGATCGAGGCGGCCACAAAACGCCTCTCCGAACACGAATGCTCGTTTGCCTCTCTCGTCCGGCAAAAACCTAAACCGCCCACGCCCAGACCGTTCAGGGCCCCTCCACGCCGCTACCCACAAAAATCCACCCCTCCCTTCTCGCGGCCTCCACCCAGGCGTCCGCAAGCCCACCACCGGGCCATGCCCAAGTCTCAACCGCCTGCGACTTCCAAACCATCCCCGTCCTTTTGACGGAATTCGCGGAAGGGGGCGGGCCCCCTCCGCCATAGTCCCAGGCCTCCTTTCCATCGGGGGTCGCCTCAAAGCCTTTTACCCTCACTGGGAACAAGTCACGTCGGACACATGGGTCCTTGGCGTGATCTCATCAGGATACTCTCTCAACTTTCGGGCCATTCCTCCAGACAACCCCCCAAGGAATTGCCCTCCCAACCGGACGCAGCTACCCCTACTCCTCTCCGAGGCTCGAGACCTGCTTCACCTCAGGGCAGTGGAGGAGGTTCCCCCCGACCAACGGGGGAAGGGCTTCTACTCCCGTTACTTCCTGGTACCGAAAAAAACGGGAGACCTACGCCCAATACTAGACTTGAGACGCCTCAACAAATTTCTAGTACGGGAAAAATTTTGGATGCTTTCCCTACCGACCCTCTACCCCCTGATCGACAAGGGCGACTGGCTCTGCTCCCTTGATCTGAAGGAGGCGTACACACATGTCCCAGTACACCCCGCTCACCGCAAGTTCTTGCGTTTTCAGGTAGGGGACTGACACCTACAATACCGAGTCCTCCCCTTCGGCCTAGCATCATCACCTCGGGTCTTCACCAAGTGCCTCGTGGTGGTCGCAGCAACCTTACGCTCCCAGGGCCTCCAGGTATTCCCCTACCTGGACGACTGGCTGATCAAAGCCCCGTCCAGGGAAGGGGTTATTTCAGCGACCCAACAGACTATTACCTACCTACAAAGTCTGGGGTTCGAAATAAACTTCCCAAAATCCCAACTACGCCCCTCGCAGTCCCTACAGTTCATCGGGGCCACGCTGGATACGGTTCGCCTCCGTTCCTTCCTCCCCCCTCTGCGTCTAGAGGCGTTAGTAAGTCTGAGTCGAAGGATCTCTCTGCTGACCTCGGTATCAGCTCAACAGATGATGACTCTTCTAGGCCACATGGCCTCCACCGTCCATGTCACACCCTTTGCCCGCCTCCATCTGAGAATCCCTCAATGGACCCTGGCCTCTCAATGGCGTCAAGACCGGGACCCAATCGACCGTCCCGTGACAGTGACTCCTTCCTTGCAAAGATCGCTCCGCTGGTGGACCGACTCTTCAAATCTTTCCAAAGGTTTATTCTTCCTCGCCCCTCATCACAGCAAGGTACTCACCACGGACTCGTCAGAGTACGCTTAGGGAGCCCATCTGGACGGCCTACGCACGCAGGGGATGTGGTCAGCGGAAGACCACCGCTGTTACATCAACGTGCTAGAGCTCTGGGCCATCTATCTCGCAGCTGTAGCTTTTCAACATCTGCTCCACGACCGGGTGGTCCTCATCCGAACCGACAACCAGGTAGCAATGTACTATGTAAACAAACAAGGAGGAACAGGGTCTTGGTCCCTCTTGTCGGGAAGCCCTGTGCCTCTGGAAATGGGCAATCTCCAACAACACCTTCCTTCGAGCGGTGTACATACAAGGAGAACAAAACTGTCTGGCGGACAGACTCAGCCGCCTCCTCCAGCCACACGAGTGGTCACTGCACTCTCAAACCCTACGACAGGTGTTCAAACAGTGGGGGACACCTCAAATAGATCTGTTCGCATACCCCCACAATCACAAATGCCTCTCTTCTGCTCCCGGATGTACTCCCCGGACCGGCTCGAGGCCGACGCCTTCCTCCTCGACTGGGAGGGAAGGTTCCTGTACGCGTTCCCGCCGTTTCCTCTGATCCTGCGGACGCTTGTCCACCTGAAAACAGTACAAGCCACCCTGATCCTGATTGCTCCTCGCTGGCCACGCCAGCCTTGGTTCTCCCTTCTGCTTCAACTCAGTGTCAGAGATCCACTGCCTCTGCCTCGGTTTCCCTCTCTACTATCACAGGGTCAGGGTTCGCTGTTGCATCCCAATCTTCAATCTCTTCATCTGAATGCTTGGTTTCTTTCCCCCTGACTTCTCTCCCCGTGTCTCAATCAGTCAAGGAGATATTGGAGGCCTCTAGAAAGACCTCAACGAGAACCTGCTACTCCCAAAAGTGGACCAGATTCTCAGCCTGGTGCTCCTCTTACAGCCAGGACTCGGTGTCGGTCCCCGTCCCCCTGGTCCTTGACTATTTACTTCAATTATCTCACTCCGGCCTAAAGACCAACTCCATTCGAGTACACCTCACTGCGATTGCAGCCTTCCATCAGCCCCTGGAAGGGAAAGCCTTCTTGCTCCACCCCCTAGTCTCTCGCTTCATGAAGGGTCTTCTGAATGTCCACCCTCCTCTCAAACCTCCTCCGGTGGTTTGGGACCTTAACGTGGTTCTGGCTCAACTAATGAAACCTCCATTTGAGCCCCTAGACAAATGCCATCCAAAATTCCTCACTTGGAAGGTGATTTTCCTGCTTGCGCTCACTTCCGCTCGGCGGGTTAGTGAGCTACAGGCCCTAGTGGCGGACCCACCCTTCACGGTATTCCATCACGACAAGGTGGTACTCCGCACTCATCCAAAGTTCTTGCCTAAAGTAGTGTCTGATTTTCATCTCAATCAGTCCATTGTCTTACCTGTGTTTTTTCCCAAGCCCCACTCTCATCCCGGAGAGGTGGCGCTCCACACTCTTGACTGTAAGAGAGCGTTGGCCTTCTACCTCCAACGCACACAACCACACCGGAAAGTCCCACAATTGTTTTTGTCCTTCGACCCAAACCGGTTAGGTCACCCAGTCTCCAAGCGCACCTTGTCCAACTGGTTGGCCGATTGCATCTCCTTCTGCTACGCTCAGGCTGGTCTCGCACTGCATGGTCGAGTAACGGGACACAAGGTCCGAGCAATGGCAGCCTCCGTAGCGTTCCTCAGGTCCACACCTATTGGGGAAATCTGCAAGGCCGCCACGTGGTCTTCGGTTCATACTTTCATCTCCCATTACTGTCTGGACTCACTGTCCAGGAGCGATGGCCGGTTCGGCCAATCAGTTTTGCGAAATCTATTTGCTTAAATCGCCAACTTCCCTCCATCCCTTTTCAGTTAGCTTGGAGGTCACCCACATGTGAGAATATCTTGCCTGCTTGTCCTGGGATAAAGCACAGTTACTTATCCATGGACAGCAGGCATGGATATTATCCATGGACAGCAGGCATATATTCTCACAACCCGCCCACCTCCCCGAGGTTGGCTTCTTTGCTAGTTAAGTGAACTGGAGACCACGAGGGGATGCGCCCCCTAGTGGAGCAGGAAGGCACGCATGTGTGGAGCAGCAGAGCAAACTTAAATCTTCAATCAAGTTTGCTTGAAAATGCTTCCGCATCGGGGCTCCGTAGATGACGTCACCCACATGTGAGAATATATGCCTGCTGTCCATGGATAACGCCTGTTACGGTAAGTAACTGTGCTTTTCCTAACATTGCTCTTGAATCTACCACCCCTCAACCTCAAATTATGTCCTCTGGTTTTACCATTTTCCTTTCTCTGAAAAAGATTTTTTTCTATGTTAATACCTTTCAAGTATTTGAATATCTGAATCATATCTCCCCTGTCCCTCCTTCCTCGGAGATCCTGCCAGTACCGAGAGTAGACGCAAGGAGACAGAGCGAACTACAAGTAATGAACGGATGGCTGAGGAGATGGTGCGAGGAGGAGGGATTCCACTTTGTTCGAAACTGGACGACCTTCTTGGGGAAGAACAAGCTCTACAGGAGAGATGGACTGCACCTGAGCACAGCTGGGACGAGGCAGCTGGCAAGAAATATCCAAAACGCCATAGACCTAGCTTTAAACTGAGGAGTAGGGGAAAGCCGGAAGTCGATTTGGCCTCGACACACCGGACATTGGTATCAAAAAATGATACTGAGCAAGGACATTGCAAAAGAGAGCTTGGGACCGAGTGGGATCTCTTGGACAAAGGGACTGAGAGGAAATTCTTGGGCAAAGGGACTATAAGGGGCTTCTTGGACAAAGGGACTGAGGGGACACTTTTGGGCAAAGGGACCGAGTGGGAACTCTTGGACAAAGGGGCTGAGTGGGACTTTTTGGACAAAGGGACTGGGAGGGAACTTTTGGACAAAGGGGCTGAGTGGGAACCTTCAGAAAAAGAACCCACAGATGGGACTGAGAGGAAAATCTTGGACAAAGGCACTGAGAGGAAATTTTTGGACAAAGGGACTGGGAGGAAACTTTTGGACAAAGGGACTGAGTGGAAATCTTCAGAAAAAGGGCCCACAGATGCAATGCAGGGGCTCAGTGCCCAAATGAATCTTACAGGCATGGTTGAGAGAGAACAATGGGAGCCAGGGGACCATCCAAAAAAGGGGATACTGGCTGGGGGCAGAACGGACACGCCACGGGAGGTGGATGACCGAGTAAAGGCAAGCCAGGTGGGAGCGCCGAGCCATGGGAAGAAAACATCAGGGCGGGCGACAAATCAGGACCTATATTGCCTCTACACAAATGTGAGGAGCCTGAGGGCCAAAATGGGAGAGTTGGAAATTATAGCCAGACAAAAAGCCCTAGACATAATTGGAATCACAGAAACGTGGTGGGCTGATGACAATAAATGGGATGTGGTCATACCAGGGTACAAACTTTACAGGAGAGACAGGACACACAAGAAGGGTGGAGGAATAGCGCTATACATAAAGGACTCCATACCCTCAACCAAAATGGAAACAGCAGTAAGGGCGGAAGGCTTGGAATCAATATGGGTTAAGCTACCAGGAGGATCTGGAGCAGACATCAAATTGGGTCTATACTATCGTCCGCCTGGCCAATCGGAAGAAATCGACCGGGACCTGGAGACTGAACTGCGGCAGGTATGCAAGAATGGAAGTGTGGTGGTGATGGGGGACTTCAACTACCCTGGGATAGACTGGAGTATCGGGCACTCAAGTTGCGTGAGAGAGACCAAATTCCTGGAAGCCACGAGGGACTGTTTCCTGGAGCAGCTGGTCACGGAACCTACACGAGGAGAAGCTACTCTTGATCTAATCTTCAGTGGACTGGGGGGACCTGCAAAGGAAGTAGCAGTATTAGACCCACTGGGGAACAGCGATCATAACATGATCCAGTGCAGACTAGAACTGGGATCATCCAGGGTGAAAAGAACCACAACAACAGCGCTCAACTTCAGAAAAGGGAATTATGATGCAATGAGGAAAATGGTGGGGAAGAAACTCAACGGCAGCACAAGGAAGATAGAGTCCGTAGAAAGCGCCTGGACCCTGCTCAAGCGTACGGTGCACGAAGCACAGAACCTGTACGTCCCCAGGTTCAGAAAAGAGTGCAAGAAAAATCGAATAAAGAACCCAGCATGGATAACGGCTGCTGTAAAAAAGGCGATCAGTGACAAGAAAGCATCGTTCAAAAAATGGAAACAGGACCAAACGCAGGCCAACCAAAAGGAACACAAGGAAAGCCAGAAGGAGTGCCACCGAGTGGTTAGGAGAGCAAAGAGGGAATATGACGAGAGACTAGCGGGAGAGGCAAAAAATTTCAAATCATTCTTCAGGTACGTAAAGGGAAAGCAACCAGCGAGGGAGGAAGTGGGGCCCTTGGATGATGGGGATAGAAAGGGAGTAGTGAGGGAGGAAAATGAAATAGCTGACAAGTTAAATGACTTCTTTACGTCGGTCTTCACGAGGGAGGACACATCCAACATTCCGGAACCAGAGGAAATAGAAAATGGAGATCAAGATAGCAAGCTGGTCCAACTAGAGGTGAGCCAGGAGGATGTCCTCAGGCAGATAGACAAGCTAAAGAGCGACAAGTCACCAGGTCCGGACGGCATTCACCCAAGGGTGCTCAAGGAATTAAGGAATGAAATAGCAGAGACACTTCAGCAAATATGCAACCTATCCCTAAAAACTGGAGAGATCCCGGAGGACTGGAAAATAGCTAATGTCACGCCCATCTTCAAGAAGGGTTCAAGGGGCGACCCGGGAAACTATAGGCCGGTAAGCCTCACATCGGTCCCGGGAAAGATGATGGAGGCGCTGATTAAGGACAGCATCTGTGAACATATCGAAAAAAATGGACAGCTAAGGTCGAGCCAGCATGGGTTCTGCAAGGGTAGGTCGTGCCTCACAAACTTGTTGTACTTCTTTGAGGGGGTAAATAACCAGGTGGACAAAGGTGAGCCCATAGACATAATTTACCTAGACTTCCAGAAAGCCTTCAATAAGGTACCACATGAGCGGTTGCTCAGGAAGCTATGGAATCACGGGGTGCAAGGGGAGGTCCACCGATGGATCAAAAACTGGCTGGCAGACAGGAAGCAGAGGGTTGGTGTAAAGGGCCACTACTCGGACTGGCAAGGGGTCACGAGCGGGGTTCCTCAAGGGTCAGTGCTGGGACCGCTCCTGTTTAACATATTCATTGACGACCTGGAGGCGGGAACAAAATGTGAGGTCATCAAATTCGCAGATGACACCAAACTATTCAGCAAGGTTGAAACCACGGTAGATTGCGAGGATCTCCAAAGGGATCTTACGACACTGGAAGAATGAGCGAAAAAGTGGCAAATGAGCTTCAATGTAGGGAAATGCAAGGTCATGCATATAGGGAGAAGGAACCCGATGTTCACTTACAAAATGGGGGGATCAATGCTAGGGGTCAGTAAGCTGGAAAGAGACCTGGGAGTGATGGTAGACACGACATTGAAGGCGTCGGCACAGTGCGCCACAGCCTCGAGGAAAGCAAACCAAATGTTAGGTATCATTAAGAAGGGTATCTCGACCAGAACAAAGGAAGTCATCCTGCCACTGTACCGGGCTATGGTGCGCCCGCATCTGGAATACTGTGTACAGTACTGGTCACCGTACCTCAAAAAGGACATGGCAATGCTTGAGGGAGTCCAGAGAAGAGCAACTAAACTGATTAAGGGTATGGAAAACCTTACTTACACTGACAGACTGAAGAAGCTGGGGCTGTTCTCCCTGGAAAAGCGGAGACTCAGAGGAGATATGATAGAGACCTTCAAGATCCTGAGGGGCATCGAAAAGGTTGACAAGGACAGATTTTTCAATTTGAAAGAAACCACAAGAACAAGGGGTCACTCGATGAAATTGAAGGGGGACAGGTTTAGAACAAACGCAAGGAAACTCTTTTTCACACAGAGGGTGGTGGACACATGAAACACCCTTCCGGAGGCCGTGATAAGAAATAGCACAGTACAGGGTTTCAAGGAAGACCTGGATAGGTTCCTGGAGGACAAAGGGATTGAGGGGTACAGATAAGAGCAGTGGAAGGTTTATAGATAAGTGTAGAGGTAGGTATAAAATTAGTCAGGGACCGCTGCTCAGGCAATATGCCTGATGGGCCGCCGCGTGAGCGGACCGCTGGGCTGGATGGACCTCTGGTCTGCCCCGGCGGAGGCGACTACTTATGTATACGTATTCAGGGCTTCCAGTCTCTCCTCATACATCTTTTGGCGCAAACCTCCTATCATTTTCGTCGCCCTCCTCTAGACCGCTTCAAGTCTTCTTACATTCTTCGCCAGATACGGTCTCCAAAACTGAACACAATACTCCAAGTGGGGCCTCACCAATGACCTGTACAGGGGCATCAACACCTTCTTCCTTCTACTGGCTATACCTCTCTTTATACAGCCGAGCATCCTTCTGGCAGCAGCCACCACCTTGTCACACTTTTTTTTGCCTTTAGATCTTCAAACACTATCACCCCAAGGTCCCTCTCCCTGTCCGTGCATATTAGCTTCTCAGTTCCCAGCCTATATGGTTCCTTCCGATTATTAATCCCCAAATCCTCTGCACTTCTTTGCATTAAATTTTAGTTGCCAGGCATTAGACCATTCCTCTAACTTTTGAAGATCCTTTTTCATATTTTCCACTCCCTCTTCAGTGTCAACTCTGTGACAAACCTTGGTATCTTCCGCAAAAAGGTAAACTTTTCCTTCTAACTCTTCAGCAATGTCACTCACAAACTAATTGAACAGGATCGTCCCCAGCACCGAACCCTGAGGGACTCCATTACTCACCTCTCCTTCCTCCGAGCAACTTTCATTAACTACCACCCTCTGGTGTCTGTCCGACAGCCAGTTTCTAACCCAGTTCACCACTTTAGGTCCTAATTTCAGCCCTTCAAGTTTGTTCAAGGAACCGTATCAAAGGCTTTACTGAAATCTAAGTAAATTACATCTAACATAGGTCCTCGATCCAGCTCTCCGGTCACCCAATCAAAAATTCAATCAGTTTCGTTTGGCACGATTTACATTTTGTAAAGCCATGTTTCCTCGGATTCTGTAACCCATTAGATTCAAGGAAGTACACTATCTTTTATTTCAGCCACACTTCCATTATTTTTCCAACAACCGAAGTGAGGCTCACTGGCCTGTAGTTTCCCGCTTCATCCCTGTGATCACTTTTGTGAATAGGGGCCACATCTGCTCTCCTCCAATTTCCGGGAACCACTCCCGTCTCCAGAGATTTGTTGAACAAGTCTTTAATAGGACCTCCCAGTACCTCTATGAGCCCCCTCAGTATCATGGGATGGATCCTGTCTGGTCCCATCATTTTGTCCACCTTCAGTTTTTCAAGTTGCTCATAAACACTCTCCTCCATGAACGGCACAGAATCTACTCCATTTTCTCATGTAACTTTGCCAGACAATTTGACTTCTCCAGGATTTTCTTCTGTGAACACAGAACAGAAGTATTTGTTTAAGCACATTTATTTTTTCCTCTTCACTCTCCACATATCGGTTCCCAGCATTTTTTAGTATAGCAATTCCATTTTTCATCTTCCTCCTTTCACTAATATATCTTTTTACATTTTTAGCCATTTGTTCTTCCGCCTGCGCTTTCGCCAGTCGTATCTCTCTCTTGGCTACTTTCAGTTTCACCCTGTAGTCCTTTCTGCACTCCTCTTTTTGGGTTTTTTTATATTTCACGAATGCCAACTCTTTCGCCTTTATTTTCTCCGCCACTAGTTTGGAGAACCATATTGGTTTCCTTTTTCTCTTGTTTTTATTTATTTTCTTCAAATAAAAGTTCATAGCCATTTTTATTGCGCCTTTCAGCTTAGACCACTGTCTTTCCACTTCTCTTATGTCCTCCCATCCTAACAGCTCTTTCTTCAGTTACTCTCCCATTTCATTAAAGTCCTTATGTTTGAAATCTAGGACTTTAAGTCTTGTGCGGCTCTCCACTTTAGCCATTATATCAAACCAAACCGTTTGATGATCGCTACTTCCCAGGTGAGCACCCACTTGAGCATTAGAGATACTCTCTCCATTTGTGAGGACCAGATCCAATATCGCTTTTTCCCTCGTGGGTTCTGTCACCATTTGTCTGAGCGGAGCCTCTTGAAAGGCATCCACAAAATCCCTACTTCTTTCCGATTTCGCAATGTCACCGTGCATCACCTAGGCCGGGCCGCGCCCAAGCGGGAGTGACCGAAAGAGCCCAGGGCACACGGTGCTGACCGAGCGGATTATCAGTGCTGATTGGAGTTAGTGGATCAAATGAAAACACCCAGTTCTGCCTCCAAAACAAAATTCTTTATTCCATTAGGAACTTCAGCTTTCAAAATCTACAATTTGCCTCCACAGTTCCAAAAGAAAAATAAACTTGTGTTTCTCAATAATAGACCAAATTGACTCTTCATTACATCAAGCCAATAATAGTCCATGGATTCAAACTACTTTCAAAATACTCTCTCCTAGTTGGATACAGTCTCTGCCGGCAATCACTTCTGGCAGCTTTAGACTGGACCCGCCTCTAAGTTCTCTGGATGCAGAGCTCAGGGCAGAAGGGACCTCCTCCCACAATGACCGTTGGCTATGGTCCCTCCCAACTAGGGCCCACAATCCAGTCTAAGCCAAAACTTCAAAAAGGAACAAGGTCTCCCACTATTGCCAAGGCTAGGCAGTGCTAATTGCCTCAGCCTAGAAACTGTGGTTCTTGCTCAAAAGAATGCAAGGAGCGCTCTCATAAGAACATAAGCAATAAAGCTATCAGTAACCTCACTTATGGCTTGAAGGTTACAGAGGAAGTCAGCCCATTAACTAGCACAACCCAAACTCAGCCTAACTTCTTTAAACCCCATTGGTTTCCATAGCCCACTAGTCAGAATCATCACTTCCTTCTTTGTAGTCCATGGCTTCTTCCAGGTCTACAAAGTCTTCACTGTCTGAAGCTTCTCTCATGCACTCCTCTAACATTTCAGCTTCTAAACAATTAGATCTGACCTGGGTGTTAGGCTGAGGAACATTGCTCCATGCTCTTGGAATGGGTCTTCTGTCTCCAGGCCTTCCACTCCGGTACAGCATGGGTTGGTTCAGTGGAAGCCTCCTTTCTGAGCATTGCTGCTGGTCCTTATAAGCCTCAGGATAATGAGCAACAGGTGTAGCTTGTTCCTGCCTAACTTGAGGACTGGAATGTTCCTGGTGTTGCCTGGAATTGTGTTCCCCATGAAGGTCAGGTGATGTGTGGTGCATCCTCCCCCCTAGGAACACTATCCCGAGTAGCTTTAGTTCCCTTCACCCATTCTCCCTTCTCAAACTCCGGTGCAAACAAATAGGTACTTCTTTGCTCTTCACTGAACCTTCCCTGTCTGGCTGTAGTTCTGGTCTGAGGTATTGGTGTAGGTAGTGTTAAATTTCTTTGGGCGAGAATTTTCCCTTGCCTAGCTAGACATAGGCGTCCTTTCACTACCCTGCTCCGTTACAGGGCCTACCCTGTGACAGCAGATGGAACATTCCAGTCTGCATCTGGCAGGTTGAAATCTCCCAATAGCAGCACCTCCTCTTTCCTTCCAAACTTTTGGATATCCACAATCAGATCCTTATCAGTTTGTTGTGATTGAGTCGGAGGTCTGTAGACTACACCCACGTATATAGAAGTTCCATCTTCTCTTTTCAGAGTGATCCATATCACTTCTTCCTCTCCCCAGATCTCTTGCATTTTGCTTGCTTGGATATTGATTAGAGAATGACATGGGGAAAAATCTGTCCCCGTCACTGCCCCGTCCCAGGACCACCATCCTCTTCACTGCCCCATCCCCGCCGTAACCTTCACCGCCCCGTCCCCGTGTCTGCAGTCCCCTTCACCGCCCCGTCACCGTCCCCGCTGTCCCTTTCACGTCCCCGTCTTCAGCGTCTTCTCCTCTCCATCCCCCCACCCCCAGCACCCTTCACGCGGTCCAGCAGCTCCCTCCTGCTGGCCAGCCATGCATTTCTTTCCCTCCCTCCCTCTTACCTTCTCTTGTGGCAAAACTGGCAATTTATATAAGGCTATGCGCTGTATTACAGCTGAAGCCTTGAAGTCTCGTCGGGTTGCTTGTTAGAAAAGTCTCCTCCGATGCAACCGGAAACAAGAAGTTGGTCAGAGGAGATTTTTCCAGCAGGCAACGCAACGCAACTTCAAGGCTCCGGCTGTAATAGTCTTATAGAAATCACCAGTTTCAATAAGAAAAGGAGGGAGGGAAGGAGATGCATGGCCGGCGGGGGAGAGAGAGCTGCCGGTTCATTCACCGTGTGTGCTAACCATTCACCGCTCCACTGGGTGGTGAATGACCTTGTCCCCGATCTCGCAGTGACCTTTTTTTGTTTAATCACCGTTTTGGCGTGTCATTCTCTAATATCGATCTTTACATAGAGAGCTACTCCTGTACCTTTTTGACCATCTCTGTCCTTCCTAAAAAGATTATATCCTGGTATGTCTACATCCCATCCATGGGATTCACTGAACCACGTCTCTATGATAGCGACAATATCCAGATTGGCCTCCAACATCAGGGCTTGAAGATCATGAACTTTGTTGCTTAGACTGCGAGCATTTGTGGTCATCGCTTTCCAGTTATTTTTCAGCGATAATCTCCTTTTTCATATAGATTTTTGTTTCATTTCACTTTCCTTTGCAATGCTAAAAAGTGAGTTGCTGATATTGTTTACATTGCAATCTTTACTACGATCACATCTTTTCTTTTGCTGGGGGTGGTCTCTATAATTGTCCTTCATACATACACCACCCCCATCTTCTAGTTTAAATGCCTAGAAACATATTGTCTAAATTTGTCAGCAAGGTTTCTTTTTCCTGCTGTAGTAAGACAGTATTATTTCATAAATTTATCTCTTAATTGTGCTTTTATTCTTAACACAACAATTTTACTGTATTAATTTAAATTTTTAATGTCTTTTTAAATAATAGGCTGTATTCTTACCATTACTATTTTGTAATTCACCTATTCTCCAGTTTTTTCTTCTGTGGAGGCCAACTAGAATTCTTTTGTTTAAGGCGGTATAGAAAAATAAAGTTATGTTATGTAATAGGTAGCCCATCAGTGCAATATAGTTTCTTGTCCTTCCATGTATTTCCCCATCCTCCTATGTACTTAAAGCCTTATTTCGAAGAGACCCCCCCATGAAAGAGATTTGGGAATACTGGTCGACAAGTCAGTGAAGCCGTCCACGCAATATGCGGTGGCGGCGAAAAGGGAAAACAGAATGCTATGAATGATTAAGAAGGGGATCACGAGCAGAACGGAGAAGGTTATCATGCCACTGTACCAGGCCATGGTACGTCCCCACCTGGAATAATGTATCCAGCACTGGTCGGCTTACATGAAGATGGACACAGTACTGCTCGAAAGGGTCCAGAGAAGAGTGACTAAAATGGTTAAGGGACTGGAAGAGTTGCCGTACAGTGAGAGATTAGAGAAACTGGGCCTTTTCTCCCTTGAAAAGAGGAGACATGATAGAAACATTCAATATAATGAAGGAAATAGACTTAGTAGATAGAAACAGGTTGTTCACCCTAGAGAGAACGAGAGGGCACTCTATTATTAAAAGGAGATAGATTCTGTACAAACATAAGGAAGTTCTTCTTTACCCAGAGAGTGGTGGAAAACTGAAACGCTCTTCCGGAGGTTGTTATAGGGGAAAACACCGTCCAGGAATTCAAGATAAAGTTAGACAAGTTTCTCTTGGAACCAGAACGTACGCAGGTAAGGCTAATCTCAGTTAGGGCACTGGTCTTTGACCTAAGGGCCGCCATGTGAGCTGAACGGATCAGCGTGTGTTTACCCTTCGCCGACAGGTGCGGGTAACCCGCTGAACCCCGTTCGTGATAGGGATCGGGGATTGCAATTATTTCCCATGAACGAGGAATTTCCAGTAAGTACGGGTCATAAGCTTGCGTTGATTAAGTCCCTGCCCTTTGTACACACCGCCCGTCGCTACTACCGATTGGATGGTTTAGTGAGGTCCTCGGATCGCAGTGGAGTAAAGATGTGAATCACTAGTTTACTGTTTCAAAAAAATACTAGGACTATCGTGGTATGCGGTGAAGCTACTAAATAATAGATTTAAAACAGACCTGATAAAATAATTTCTTCACACAACATGTAGGTAAACTCTGGAATTTGTTGCCGGAGAATGTGGTGAAATCAGCTAGTTTAAGCAGGGTTTATAAAATGTTTGAATAATTTCCTATAAAAGAAGTCCTTAGGCCATTATTTAGATGGCTTGGGGGCTTATTCCTAGAATAAGAATAAAAAAATCTGTTTTATTACTTGGGATCTAGCTAGGTACTTGGGACCTGGATTGACCACTGTTAGAAACAGGATACTGGCAATTCTTATCTTGTTATTAGTCCTTTCCTGTTCAAGAGGACATGCAATCTTAAGTGCTAGGTTTACAAATATATGTTAATGTGTTATCACTTATTATTGTACATTATAACACATGTTAGTTAAATAAGTTCTATTATTGTCATAACTCATTAGTGTATAACATATGTTAATATATTAGTAAATCTAGCTCTAAGGGCTCCTTTTACAAAGGCACGCTAGCCGTTTAACGTGTGTAATAGCGCACGCTAAACTGCCGGATGCGCTAGCCGCTACCGCCTCCTCTTGAGTAGGCGGTAGTTTTTGGCCAGCACGGGAGTTAGCGCATGATGAAAAGTCACACGCGTTAACCCCGCTAGCGCGGCTTTGTAAAAGGAGCCCTAAGTGTGTACCAGGCTTTGGTGGATGATATGATATCTAAGGTTACAAGGAGAGCTAATAGGAGAAGCAGAATTGAATTTGGTTTCTTTTGTTTTGAGCCCCCTTCTCTAACTACTGTGCTACCAGTTTAGATAAATTCACTGTATGAGGGGCCGCTGAGAAGTTCTCAGCCCAAACAAGAAAAGAGTGTTGTGGAGCCATGAAACATTAAGTTATTCCACACTTTTCTTTTCAATGACATGAGTGTCAAAGTGTGGAATAATTTGTAAGTTTCATGATTCCACATCATTCTCTTCTTGGATGGGCTGAGAACCTTTCAGCGGCCCCTTGTATGTCATTCATTTTGAATTATATATTAAGTTGCAGGACTCAGTGTGGTGAGGGAAAATTAGGGCTCACAGCTGTGTAATTTATTTGACTTTGTAATACACTTCTTCCTCCATATTCGCGGTGGATGCGGGGGGAACATAGCCACGAATATGGGAAAACCGTGAATAACTTTTCAATAATTATTTGCGGTTTTCTGTAAAAGTCAGTGTTTTTACCATTAAAACCACAAATGCGGTAGTATACTACGGGGATTTAAAAGAGCTCCTGAGCAGGGGGAAAGTACACACTGTTGAGTGCATGGCGGGCCGGCACCAATGATCGCCTCCCCGCCCCTTGCTTACCTTGGACACGATTAGTGGCTCCCCGTGCTCCAGGCCCCCTTTCAATGTGAAGCCACATGGCGCTCCCCCTTTCAGCTGCACATGAATGCACTAGAAAGGGAGAGCTCTGCTCTCTATTCTCTCCTCCAGGCCGGTGGTGGGAGCCCCCCGATCCATGCTCTGCACTAATCCGCGGCTGGCTCCATTCACTGATGCTCCGATTTTACACACAGGACAAATGGGGGACACGCGTACACGCCTCCGGCAAAGATCAGGAGGCACTGACAGTGACCCAGAGCACTGAAGCAATGCGACTGACAAAACAACGCAGCAATGGGCGGCCCGCACCTGCTGAAATCCAGCCAGTCATCTCGCAGTATACAGGGGGGGGGTCCTCTGAGAGTAATTGTTTCACTCTAACCTTCTCGCTCCCCCCCACACACACACTCCCTTCCGAAAAAATAACAAATATACAAAACATGAAATTCTCAACGCGAGGAAGAAAGAAGGCAGAGCATGGAAGCAGCAATTTTCAGAGTGATGTAATTTTGGGGGGCGGAGTCAGCCGACAAAAAATCATGAATAAGCGAAACTGTAGATACGGAAACCGCGAATACGGAGGGAGAAAGTAATTCCTTTTGATAGTTTCTTCAAAGAAGTTTAAACTTAACTGTTGACTTCTATAATCCCTATGTTGATCTGCTCAAGATTTAGATTTTTTGTTCCCCCAGAAGGACACAGTTGTCAGAATTTGTATTAACCTATGCTTTTCCTCTTGACTAGTAAAACCTAATTATGTTTTTGTATTAACTTCTATTTTAGCTGATCCATTTGATCTCTTTGCCATGTCATCAGGCTCTGAAAATCAAATGTATTCTGGTTCTGATCTTTTTGGAAACTTATTGAATCCCAACTCAGCATCTACACCTAGCATATTTCCCTCAACACACAGTGCACCGCCACCTTCTTCTAACTCTGACTTGTTGAATTTGGGTAAGTTGAGATTTTGCTATATGCTCATTCGGGTGATTTCTTGTTAGGAGTGTTTCTTTCCTAACAATAAAAATTGTGTCTGTGTATAATGTATAGGTAAGGATAGTGGGTTCCTCACTAGAATAGTGTCCATTCTACAAAAAACTGCAAGATATTTTTTCCCAGTTCTGAAGTCACTTTTGTTTTTGAGATGAAAATGGTATGTCCCCAGAAATCAGAATAGAGGCTCAATTTATTAAGTTTCTATTGAATTCTGTATTCATAGATCCTTTGTGGACTAGATAGAACAGGAATGTTCTTTGCTGAAAAAAGGAACTCCTTGTTTCCAATATTGTAACAATGTAGAATCTTCTTATTGAAATTGTTTCTTGTAATTAATTTTCAAGATTTTTTGGGGGGGAGGGGGGGATTCTGCTAATTAGTTCACTCAATGAGAGGGAAAAAAAGAAAGTGTATGTTGCTAACTTATATTTTAGTGCAATTGGTGTATTCCCAAGCCATGCAGAAGGAATATACTCTGGCTTTGGAATCCCTCCTACTTAACCAAAGGGCTCTGTTGCCCCCTTCAGTTATTTCCTTCTGCATGCTGATGTGTTTTTTTAAATCTATGCTGCATATTTCTTTATTTTTGTTGTTTTTCGGTCTTTTCACAATCTTTTTGCTTCATTTCACTGGTAAGAGCTTACCTAGTTGAGGATCCAACTCTGCCTATGTGGAGGAAAAACAGACTGAGGTCTACTGCTGACAGGCCTTGTACCTGTTGGCCAGTCTGTAGAAACATTATTTGGAGCTTGGGTCCATTCCCCTTGTTGCACTGCTTGCCTACTGGGTCGCAGGAGCTTGAACACAGGCTGTTAGGCATTTGTTATGAGCTTAGTGGGATCTCACAAGATGCCAGCTGTGTTTTGCCTCCCCCATTTTTAGTTCCATGGGGGAGGTGGGGGGTTGGAGACTCAATCAGACTCTGGTCAGACTGACAGCCTGAAAATTCAGGACTGGAAGGACATTCAGTTTGAGGAAGTGATTTATTTTCCCTGATCCAGCTACCTTTTGGAGCTGAGGCAGGCTGCAGCACATTGCCAGCACAGGTCACAGTGAGTAAGGCTGTAATAGTCTCTGGGTCTATGGGTTGCTGGAGTTGTCTGTTAGCTGGGTGGAGGACTCCTATTACCTGTGTCCCCTCTTGAAGAAGCCAACTGTGAAACCTAGGTTGGGGGGGGGGTCTGAGAGAGTATGACAGCAGTTTAGAATTTAAGAATGTACCCGGAGCAGTTGCAGAGTTAAATTTTTGCCACCATGCAATATAGATAAGTAACAATCTTCTTATCTATGTAGAGTTTTTAGGTGTAATGAGAAGCAGGTGGCAGAGACAGTGAACATGCTATGATGGTCTCATTTGCAACTGGCTCCGTGAAAAATCACTAGAGTTCAGGTTGTGGGTCTGAGCGTTCACTTATAGCAGTTTTTGAAGCCAGTTTGATAGTGTAATTTTACTATATATATCATATTTATTATTATCTATTTAAAGTGATCAGTGATAGAGCTGTTAGTTTATCACTATTTGGTAATTTGAATTTCCCTAGTATATAGTGTAATAGTCTATGACCAGATTTTTAAATTCTGACTGTGTTATAAGATGAGGCTCATTAGACGTACATGGATCAAAATCAGTTTCAATGTCACTGTCAGTGCTTGTCTGATAAATTTTTTTTTCATTGGTTTCGTTTAAGCTCCATTTCTCTGGTGACTTTGGTACTGGAAGACTGTTGTCATGAGGCACTGCTCTCTTGGCTGAAGGACGATTGGTGTATTCAATTGATTTCTTATTTTTAACAGAGAAACCAGATACATTTGTCAGAAAGAAGTAACAGTCTGTCAAATGATCCTTCTGTTCTCGACATATCATTGGGATAGCAAATGGCATTCTTTAGCATCTCTCCAAACTGGTACAGTTCACTGTTGGTTTATAGCTCACCATGACCAGCAGGTGGAGACTCAGACAAAACTTTGGCTGTAATACTAATAGCTGTGCTTCCCTCTAGTCTCACCAGTCTGTTCTCAGTCTCAGCAGGTATGGTAAGCTGTGCCAGTCTTCCCTGAAAATGGTTCGTATAGGCCTGTTGGAAGTTGAAATGACCTTCTTGTTTAGTGCCGGATTGAACTTGGGACCCTTTCGAGGTGTCGCACTCGATGGGTCACAAGTTGAGTCCCTCCCCCCATTTCTTCTACCTCCTCCAAATTTTTCTAGAGTTTCCTCAGCTGTAAACCTTGCCACCGATACCAGCAAGGCATAAGGCTTAGAGAGCCAGTGGAGTCTGTTCTGACAGAAAGAAAAAAAAATCCGAAGGCAGTGCTTGTTGGAAGGGAGCCTTCAGTTCATTGTTATTGTTTTTTATTGCTAACTGGCCCTTAGCTAGTTTGTGTATTGCACAATGAGCACTTTTAAAGTGAAAAAGTGCTCTAGACGCGAGGTTGATGCGGCTGGCTTATGATTGCGGTGTACTGGCTGCTGTGAAGGTGAATCCTCAAGGCTTCAGGTGCCGATGTCAAGGGATCCACTTCGCGAGTGCCTTGCACACCAGCAGCGGGGAAGCCCAGGCTTCCCTCGCCGCCCACACAGGTGTTGACGTTCAAGGAAATAAGGTTTCCCTTACATCCAATGCTGCTGGGGACTCCCTTACCACTGCTGCTGGCTTGCTTACTTTAGCAGCTGGGACGGTTCAGGCTTCTCAGCCGCTACAGGTCTGTGGAGCATGTTTTTCGGCAGACTTTGCTCCGATTTTAGTGGGACGCGCCTCCATTTTGTCTTCGGCTTCAGGTGACCTTGTTCCTGTATTAAAGAGACGGGCAGGTTTCTGCAGGGTCCTCTGCTTTGGCAGTAAGTCCCATTGGGCTGCCATGGGGTTTTTCCCCTAATTTGGCTTTTTCCTTGTGTAAGGCTCATCTTCAGGCAGCCGGGGGCCCTGCTTCCACCCCGAGAGTCTCTGGGGAGGGTGTTTCCCTCTGCGTCCATTCTGGTTCGGTCAACCTCAGCGCCAGTTTTGTCCCCGTCTCCTCCTCTCTTGTCCAAGCGGCCAAGGGACTCTTGGGACAATGATTTTTTTCTAAGGATCACAGTTTTCTCTTGATGAGAACCTGGACTCTTTGGGAGTCTCCAGGATCCTCTTGAGAGGATGGATGCCACTAGAGGCAGTTTTTTTGTTCCATCAGCTGGCGAGGATGCATCATTGATGCACATTTTTCAGCGGGAAGAGCTCCAGGAGCTTATTCTTCAGGTCTCCTTGGCGTTGCATTTGAAGGAAGACACGAAGGAGCCCCTGCGGGTGGTGGACCCTCTGCTTCAGGGGATCTGCTCAGCATCCTGCTCTTTTCCTATGCATCAGGATATTCAGTGCAGTGCAGTTGAGTGCAGTGGAAAGTGCCAGAGGCACCATTTCGTTTTGCACACTCTATGGCTCACCTGTATCCCATACCAGAGGGGGATAGGGACACCTTGAAGTCGCCAGTGGTGTACACGGTGGTCTTAGCCTCGCGAAGTGGTATACGGTGCCCATTGAAGGCATCTCAGCCTTGAGGCACTCTGAGGAGCGTAGGTTAGAGTCCCTCCTTAAGCATAATTTTGATGTCACTGCCCTTGCTGTCCAGGCGGCAATGTATTGCGGTCGGGTAGCTAAGGCTTGTTTACAGTAGGCCAAGCATTTCTGATGACTAGACCTTGGTGGAACAGGAAGTAGCCAAAATTGACATTGGTGCTTCTTATATCTCTGATGCCATGTATGAGCTGTTGCAGGCGTCTGCCAAGTCCATGACTTTCAGGGTAGCCGCTTGTCATACCTTGTGGCTCAGGACATGGTTGGCGGATGCAGCATTTAAGGCTAAGCTGAAAAAATTTCCCTTTCAGGAGTCTTTTTTGTTTGGCGAGGATTTGAACAAGTTGGTTCAGACCTTAATAGACTCTAAAGTACCCCATCTTCCTGATGACCATGCCCACCCGCCTGCACGGTATGGCATTGTTCAGGAGCACTTGCATGAATTCTACAGATATCGCCCTGGTCGAGGGGTTGCCTTTTTTCCTGCCTCTGGATCTCCCCGGGGCTGTTTCTTTCAGCGTATGCAGTCCTTTCGGTGGGCCCATAAAGGGGGGGGGGACGTGATTCCTCTGCCTGTTCCCCCACCGCCCATCCTGCCCAATGACTCCTTGTTGGTGCCTCCCTTGGTTCTGGTGGGTGCTCAGTTGCAAGACTTTTACCAGAGGTGGGCAGAGATCACAACGGATAGTGGGTCCTGGAGGTGATTTGGGACGGTTATGCTCTAGAGTTTTACCGCTCCTTGCCAGATTCATTTTTTTTATTTTCCTTGTCAGGTGGCATGAAAGAAGCAGGTCTTTTGCCAGATGCTTCAAAGATTGTTAGATCTCAAAGTGGTAGTGCCCGTGCCTCCGCAGGAGTGTGGCATCAGCCAGTATTTGATTTACTTTGTGGTGCCCAAGAAAGAGGGGACTTTTCGGCCCAACTTGGATCTAAAGGGGGTCAACAGGGCTCTACGAGTTCTATCTTCTGGTATGGAGACCCTGAGATCAGTCATTCTGGCGGGTCAGCCGGGAAAATTTCTGACCTCTCTTGATATGACAGAAGCCTACTTGCATGTTTTGATTTATGCCTCCCATCAGCGGTTCCTTCGCTTTGCGATATTGGGATGGCGCTATCAGTTTTGTGCACTTCCTTTTGGTCTGGCCATGGCTTCGTGGATGTTCATCAAGATTATTGTAGTCGTGGTTTGGTGGCAGCCTTGCGCAAGGAGGGCATTCTGGTTCATCCCTATCTAGACGACTGGTTGATCCGAGCAAAATCTTTTCAGGAGAGTTCCCGAGTTACGGCTCAGGTTGTGGAGTTCCTGCAGTCACTGGAATGGGTAGTCAACCTGTCCCAAGAGCCGGTTGGCTCCATCTCAGCACTTGGAGTACCTTGGAGTTCTTTTCGACACCAAAACCTGATCCGTCATCTCCCACCAAAGGTGGCTGAACAATTCCAACATATCTCCAACATGCTCACTGAGAGCAAGGACGATATAAAAGACATTAAAACTGAGATCATGAACTTAACATTGAAGATATCTGCCTTGGAAGCTAAGATGCTTATCTTGGAACAGAAATGTAAGAATCAGAAAATAGATTGGCGAGCTCTGCACGTGCTTGAAGTGCAGCTGGAGGATTTTGGCAATCGGAGTCGCAGGAACAATCTGCATATCAGCGGACTTCATGAAGACATGGAGAGCTCTGATGCCTGCAAATTCTTTGAGAGCTGGCTCCCCAAGGTGCTCTCTCTGCAATTCGAGAGGTGGAGCAGGCCTATCGAGTGCTGACCAAATCTCCCTAAGGATCTCAGCGGGCACGACTGGTGGTGCTGAAAATACTACATTTTCCACATGTTGCAGCGATTCGGCGTGGCCAAACCATCTATATTTCTGCTGATTTCACTAAGGTTACAGCTGAGAAGCGTCAAACATATTTTGCCCTGCGTCTTCGTCTGCATGCGCTTGAAGCACGTTTTGGCCTCCTCTCGCAGGCACACTTTAAGATCACGTATCAGAACCGGACAAAAACTTATACCGATCCGGAGGAGGTGGATCAATTCCTGCGTGAACAAGAATACTTTCAGCGGATAGACAGTTAATGCCCTATGTGATCTGTTACTCTGTCTGCTTTCTGTAATGTCACTGATTATTAGGATGTTGTGTTTACCCTGTCTTTACCAGGGACAAGAATGAATTGTTCATATATTATTACTTCTGTACACTATCGTCACACTGCCTTTATGGTGTTGTTGGTGTGGGCTCGACTTGGGCTTCCTGTTGTGGTTGCCTCTTCCCCTCTGGAGGCCTAAGGGCATCGTTTTGTTCGGATGAGGGCGGGCAGGAGTTGGTTGTGTGGGGGAGGTTGGTGGGAGTATGTATGTAGTTTTATTGTTTTTGGTACAGTTCTATCAGATTTCTATTGCCTCTTTTCCAACTGGATTGAGAAGTGTGTTAGGTTACAGAGTACAGTTCTATTTGCTTCCTGCACAAGCCAGTATGGGTCTCCCAGCTCTGAGCATACGTGATGGCAGCCTGTAAAGTCTTATCCCTGAATATCAGAGGTCTCAATCATCTTATTAAATGAAAAAATTTTTTACAATATTGTAAACACCAGTCTGTCCAGGTGGTCTTTCTGCAAAAAACCAAACTGAATTCAATTGAGTCTGCTAAATTAAAATGTGACTGGATTTCTCACAGTTTCTACTCTCCTGTTATCTGCCATAAGGGTGGGGGGGGTCACCATTCTGCTTACCAAGCACTTGCAGTATTCTATTGGGCATTCCTCCCATGACAATCAGGGGAGGTGGGTAACAGTGACACATGCTGTAGCCCAACAGCGCTTTACTTTATTTGACGAAGGAACATTTTGGAAACTAACTATTCTAGTCTACTTTTCCTTGCCAAGTTTTTGTATTATGTATTACATTACTGTTAACTGAGTCAAGCTCATTTTGGTTGATTACCCGGTCTATAAAACTAAGTTTTAGTTAACTAGGAACTGGAACGAAGGAAAAATATTAGTGATCACGCAACACAGCACAAACAAGGTGATGGAATCCTATGGATTCACTTGGAACTATCTTTTTGAGCCAACACCAACTAAAGATAAGTGCCATAATCTAGAACTTTAAGATATAAGTAAGCGGGAATAAAGGCATAATGGCTCTTACAAGTTACCATCAGAATTAAATAGAAGAAGGGACCTCTGAATGCAATGATGGTCCCTCCATAATCTTACTGTGACTCCAATGCAGGAGATTGGGCACTGAACACTCATATTCACATGTACTAAATGTACATATATAAAAATACATAAGACTTGTGATTTGATTACTTAAATGAAACCAGTGTTTAAAGTATTGACATTGGGTTTTCAAGTATTGATTTCTTTAGTTGGTTATTCCATTACTACTGACCATTTTATATTAGTTGGTGACTGGAACCTGGTTCTTGATAGCCTTTTAGATAGAAGATCTCGTGCCTCTTATTGGTCTCCCAAAACTCAACCTCTCTTACTAGATATAATTCAGTCTTTCGGTTTGGTCGATGTCTGGCGATTTTTTCATCTGAAAGACATTGAGTTTACATTTTATTCTTCTTCTCACTCATCAGCTATGCACGTGGATTATTTCCTCATTTCCAACTCGCTCCTGAGGTCTGTGCAACAGCCCTCTATTATTTCCTGTCTTTTATTGGATCATTCAGCAATTTCCTTACAGATTAGTTTGCCAATTTCCTCCCATCGTTCATCTAAGTGGTGTCTTAATTCTTTCCTATTGGATGACGCTACTTTCCTCTCTAAAGTAGCTTCTTGGACTCAGGACTTTCTTATGCATAATGATACTCCGGATATGGCCTATCAAACCATATGGGATACCTATAAGGCTTACTTGTGTGGGGAAATAATAGCCTACTCTTCTTATATCCATAAGGAGCGTAAACAACAACTGACTGACTTAGATGTCCAGATAAAGAAATTGGAACTGCAATTACATTGTTCCCCTGCTGCTTCTGGTCTAATGCAACTTATGAAGTTCAAACTCCAATATAATTATATTTTGTCTGAAAGGGCAGGAGTTCTTTTTTTTAAATGAGGGTGCTATTTACTATGAGAATCACAATAAGGCTGGAAAAATGTTGGCCAACTATCTCAAACATAAAAGGAGGGCTGGTAAAATTAAGGTTATAACGACTTCAGATCATTTAATAACTGATCCACATGCAATTGTTGACCAATTTTTCTAATTTTATGAAAAGCTGTACACTTCCCCAGGGGTCAATCCGACCCAGGATCATTTGGATGCTTTCTTTAAAGATCTTACATAGTAACATAGTAGATGACGGCAGATAAAGACCCAAATGGTCCATCCAGTCTGCCCAACCTGATTCAATTTAAATTTTTTTTTTTTTTCTTCTTCTTAGCTATTTCTGGGCAAGAATCCAAAGCTTTACCCGGTACTATGCTGGGGTTCCAACTGCCGAAATCTCTGTTAAGACTTACTCCAGCCCATCTACACCCTCCCAGTCATTTAAGCCCTCCCCTGCCCATCCTCCACCAAACGGCCATACACAGACACAGACCGTGCAAGTCTGCCCAGTAACTGGCCTAGTTCAATATTTAATATTATTTTCTGATTCTAAATCTTCTGTGTTCATCCCATGCTTCTTTGAACTCAGTCACAGTTTTACTCTCCACCACCTCTCTCGGGAGCGCATTCCAGGCATCCACCACCCTCTCCGTAAAGTAGAATTTCCTTACATTGCCCCTGAATCTACCACCCCTCAACCTCAAATTATGTCCTCTGGTTTTACCATTTTCCTTTCTCTGGAAAAGATTTTGTTCTACGTTAATACCCTTTAAGTATTTGAACGTCTGAATCATATCTCCCCTGTCTCTCCTTTCCTCTAGGGTATACATATTCAGGGCTTCCAGTCTCTCCTCATATGTCTTCTGGCACAAGCCTCCTATCATTTTCGTTGCCCTCCTCTGGACCGCCTCAAGTCTTCTTACGTCTTTCGCCAGATACGGTCTCCAAAACTGAACACAATACTCCAAGTGGGGCCTCACCAATGACCTGTACAGGGGCATCAACACCTTCTTCCTTCTACTGACTACGCCTCTCTTTATACAGCCCAGAATCCTTCTGGCAGCAGCCACTGCCTTGTCACACTGTTTTTTCGCCTTTAGATCTTCGGACACTATCACCCCAAGGTCCCTCTCCCCGTCCGTGCATATCAGCTTCTCTCCTCCCAGCATATACGGTTCCTTCCTATTATTAATCCCCAAATGCATTACTCTGCATTTCTTTGCATTGAATTTTAGTTGCCAGGCATTAGACCATTCCTCTAACTTTTGCAGATCCTTTTTCATATTCTCCACTCCCTCTTCGGTGTCTACTCTGTTACAAATGTTGGTATCATCTGCAAAAAGGCACACTTTTCCTTCTAACCCTTCAGCAATGTCACTTATATACATATTTAACAGGATTGGCCCCAGCACCGAAACCTGAGGGACTCCACTAGTCACCTTTCCTTCCTTCGAGCGACTTCCATTAACCACCACCCTCTGGCGTCTGTCCGACAGCCAGTTTCTGACCCAGTTCACCACTTTGGGTCCTAACTTCAGCCCTTCAAGTTTGTTCAACAGCCTCCTATGAGGAACTGTATCAAAGGCTTTGCTGAAATCCAAGTAAATTACATCTAGCATATGTCCTCGATCCAGCTCTCTGGTCACCCAATCAAAAAATTCAATCTGGTTCGTTTGGCACGATTTACCTTTTGTAAAGCCATGTTGCCTAGGATCCTGTAACCCATTAGATTTAAGGAAATACAGATCCTTATCAATTTGCTGCGATTGAGTCGGAGGTCTGTAGACTACACCCACGTAGATAGATGTTCCATCTTCTCTTTTCAGAGCAATCCATATCGCTTCTTCCTCTCCCCAGGTCCCTTGCATTTCGGTCGCTTGGATATTGATCTTTACATAGAGAGCTACTCCTCCACCTTTATGACCATCTCTGTCCTTCCTAAAAAGATTATATCCCGGTATGTTTGCATCCCATCCATGTGATTCACTGAACCATGTCTCTGTGATAGCAACAATATCTAGATCTGCCTCTAATATCAGGGCTTGCAGATCATGAACTTTGTTGCTTAGACTGCGAGCATTTGTGGTCATCGCTTTCCAGCTATTTTTCAGCGATAATCTCCTTTTTCGTATGGATTTTTGTGTCGTTTCACTTTCCGTTGCAGTACTAAGAAATGAGTTGCTGATATTGCTTATGTTGCAGCCTTTACTACTACCGTGTTTCCCCGATGGTAAGACACTGTCTTATTTTTTTTGGAAGGCCAAAATATGCTCTAGGGCTTATTTGCGGGGGGGTGCCTTATTTACCCTTTCATGTCCCCTCTGTATCTCTATCCTTTCTCTCTCTCTTCTGCTCCCTCACCCACGAGTCCTGCATCTGGCCCTCTCCCTTCTACCTGCACCTGGCAACACCCCCCTGCTCCGCGGCTCTCTTCAGCAACTTGTCATCAGCGGTGATCAAGACAAGCTACCGACATCGAGGCCTTCCCTCTACGAGTCCCGCCTTTGTGGAAAAAGGAAGTTGAAACAAGCGGGACTCGCAGAGGGTAGGCCCCGACGTCAGAAGCTTGTGTCGATCGCTGCTGCTGAGTTGCCGAAGAGAGCCGCGGAGCAGGGGATGTGGCCGGAAGCAGGTAGAAGGGAGAGGGAGATAGGAAGGCTGTAGATCTCCGGAGCATGACACCAACCCCGGCCAGGATGATTTCTTTTTCAGGCGTGCATCTTACAAGTCCGGCGTCGCGGCGGGAAATAGCCATGCTGAGCAGTGAGCTCAGTACTACACAGATGAAAGCCTTGCTTGCTGATTGGTCCGGCGGCACGGCCGCCGGACCAATCAGCAAGCAAGGCTTTCATCTGTGTACGTGCTGAGCTCACTCAGCATGGCTATTTCCCGCCGCGACGCCGGACTTGTAAGATGCACGCCTGCGTGACACACTACCGGAGCCACGGCAAAGGTGGAAAAGAGCCGCATGCGGCTCTGGAGCCGCGGGTTGCCGACCCCCGCGGTAGACGGAGGGACCACACGGAGTCACCCACCGTACCACCCGATTCGGGTAAGCGCAGGTATCGGTGGGTGGCTTATTTGCGGGGGGGGTGCCTTATTTTACAATTTTTTTTATAAAAAGGGGGGGCTGTCTTATTTGATGGCCCTGCCTTATCATCGGGGAAACACGGTATCACATCTTTTCTTTTGCCGGGGGTGGTCTCTATAATTGTCCTTCGTACATACACCACCCCCACCTTCTAGTTTAAATGTCCCCCCAGCTGATAACTACTCTTAATCAGCCTATCACAAATGAGGAAATTGGGGCTGCAATAGCGGGTATGAAGTCTGGGATGGCGCCTGGGGGGGGATGGTTATTCCTTGAAATTCTATAGAACTTTTAAATCTCTTCTAGTTCCCCAGTTGCACAGACTGTATGATGACTTCCTTGCTCGAAAAACCTGTGGTGGTACTTTTGTCGAGGCAGATATAGTGGTATTCCCCAAGGTGGAGCTGGACCCTTTGCTTCCCAATAATTACAGACCCATATCCTTGCTAAATTACGATTGCAAGATTTTTGCAAAACTTCTTGCATAGAAGACTGGCTGTTGCATTACCTTTGCTCATCCATCCCACCTAATGTGGATTTGTGAAAGGCCGATTGACCTCTGATAATGCTAGGATTTTCTGTCACGTTTTGCAGGCTGCTCAAAATACTTCCACTCCTACATGTGTGATGTCTTTAGACGCTGAAAAAGCTTTTGACTATGTGGAGTGGAAGTATTTATTTCACACTATGCAGTGGTTTCTTTTGGGTGATGCCTTCATAAATATGATGTGCCTCTTGTATGCCTGTCCTAGGGCCAGATTGAATGTGGATGGCTATTTATCACCCTATTTCTCCCTTACTCGGGGAACGAGACAGGGCTGTCACCGCTCTTATTCAATCTGGCCCTGGAACCCCTACTGCGGCAATTAGACTCTTCTCCAGATATTCATGGTATATCGGTGGGATATCTGGATGTCCGAGTTTCAGCTTTTGCTGACGATGTGCTTTTGTATATTTCCAAACCGGAGGCTAGTTTACTGACTATCCTAACTCTTATCACTGCCTTTGGTTGGCTCTCAGGCTATACCATCAATTGGCACAAGACTAAGGTGGTAGAGCAGAGTACGATTTTGGGTTTCAAAAAGGGGTTGGACATGTTCTTGAAGGAAAAGGGGATTGAGGGGTATAGTTAGAGGGGTACTATAAAGGATAAAATGTCTTACGTAAAGGATCACTACAGGTCACGGACCTGGGGGGCCGTCGCGAGTGCTGAGCACGATGGACCTATAGTCTGACTCAGCAGAAGCGATGCTTATGTTCTTATGTTTTACCCCTGAATGTCCATTGCACTCAGGCTATGATTACCCCATTTGGCCTTTGGGTGCTCTACTGATATCAAGTATCTGAGAATACGATTTTGCAATACTTGGCAGGACACGGTTCAATTGAATGTCACCTTACTACATGGTAAACAAACCTCTGTGTTCTCAATGGTCTCCATTACGTTTAATGTAGTGGGGAAGGATGAAAACTATATGTATGATGATTACACCTTAACTACTGTATGTTCTCCAAATGCTTCCTCCCATTCCCCTTCACTATCTTCAAATCTATTGATAAGGTTTTAACCGGTTACCTTTGGAATGGGAAACCCCCCCCAGAATTGCCTTATCTACACTTAGTAACATAGTAATATAGTAGATGACAGCAGATAAAGACCCGAATGGTCCATCCAGTCTGCCCAACCTGATTCAATTTAAAATTTTAATTTTTTCTTCTTAGCTATTTCTGGGCAAGAATCCAAAGCTCTGCCCGTTACTGTGCTTGGGTTCCTACTGCCGAAATCTCCGTTTAAACCTACTCCATCCCATCTAAATCATCCCGGCCATTGAAGCTCTCCCCAGCCCATCCTCCACCAAATGGCCATATACAGACGCAGACCGTGCAAGTCTGCCCAGTACTGGCCTTACTTCAATTTTTAATATTATTTTCTGAATCTAGATCCTCTGTGTTCATCCCATGCTTCTTTGAACTCAGTCACAGTTTTACTCTCCACCACCTCTCTTGGGAGCGCATTCCAGGCATCCACCACCCTCTCCGTAAAGTAGAATTTCCTAACATTGCCTTTGAATCTACTACCCCTCAACCTTGAATTATGTCCTCTGGTTTTACCATTTTCCTTTCTCTGGAAAAGATTATGTTCTACATTAATACCCTTCAAGTATTTGAACGTCTAAATCATACCTCCCCCGTATCTCCTTTCCTCTAGGGTATACATATTCAGGGCTTCCAGTCTCTCCTCATACATCTTTTCGCGCAAGCCTCCTATCATTTTCGTCGCCCTCCTCTTGACCGCTTCAAGTCTTCTTACATCCTTTGCCAGATACGGTCTCCAAAACTGAACACAATACACCAAGTGGGGCCTTACCAATGACCTGTACAGGGGCATCAACACCTTCTTCCTTCTACTGGCTACACCTCTCTTTATACAGCCGAGCATCCTTCTGGCAGCAGCCACCACCTTGTCGCACTGTTTTTTCGCCTTTAGATCTTCGGACACTATCACCCCAAGGTCCCTCTCCCCGTCTGTGCATATCAGCTTCTCTCTTCCCAGCATATACGGTTCCTGCCGATTATTAATCCCCAAATGCATTACTCTACATTTCTTGCATTGAATTTTAGTTGCCAGGCATTAGACCATTCCTCTAACTTTTGAAGATCCTTTTTCATATTTTCCACTCCCTCTTCGGTGTCAACTCTGTGACAAATCTTGATATCATCCGCAAAAAGGCAAACTTTTCCTTCTAACCCTTCAGCAATGTCACTCACAAACATATTGAACAGGATTGGCCACTGGCACCGAACTCTGAGGGATTCCACTACTCACCTCTCCTTCCTCCAAGCGACTTCCATTAACCACCACCCTCTGGCGTCTGTCCGACAGCCAGTTTCTAACCCAGTTCACCACTTTGGGTCCTAACTTCAATCCTTCAAGTTTGTTCAAGAGCCTCCTATGAGGAACTTTATCAAAGGCTTTGCTGAAATCTAAGTAAATTACATCTAGCATATGTCTTCGATCCAGCTCTCTGGTCACCCAATCAAAAAATTCAGTCATGTTTGTTTGGCATGATTTACCTTTTGTAAAGCCATGTTGCCTCAGATCCTGTAACCCATTAGATTCAAAGAAGTACACTATCCTTTCTTTCAGCAACACTTCCATTATTTTTCCAACAACTGAAGTGAGGCTCAACGGCCTGAAGTTTCCCGCTTCATCCCTGTGACCACTTTCGTGAATAGGGACCACATCCGCTCTCCTCCAATCCCCGGGAACCACTCCCATCTCCAGAGATTTGTTGAATAAGTCTTTAATAGGACCCACCAGAATCTCTCTCATCTCCCTCAGTATCATGGGATGGCTCCCGTCCGGTCCCATCGCTTTGTCCACCTTCAGTTTTTCAAGTTGCTCATAAACACTCTCCTCTGTGAACGGCGCAGAATCTACTCCATTTTCTCGTGTAACTTTGCCAGACAATCTCGGTCCTTCTCCAGGATTTTCTTCTTTGAACACAGAACAGAAGTATTTGTTTAGTACATTTGCTTTTTCCTCATCACTCTCCACATATCGGTTCCCAGCATCTTTTAGTTTAGCAATTCCATTAATATATCCGAAAAAATTTTTGTTTCCCTTTTTTACATTTTTAGCCATTTGTTCTTCCGCCTGTGCTTTCGCCAGATGTATCTCTCTCTTGGCTTCTTTCAGTTTCACCCTGTAGTCCTTTCTGCACTCCTCTTCTTGGGTTTTTTAATATTTCACGAACGCCAACTCTTTCGCCTTTATTTTCTCCACCAGTAGTTTGGAGAAAAGTCAGCATTCCCCACTAAAGGGAGAAAAGGAGATGCCTGAGGGGATCACTGCTGTCTCCTCTGCCACTACCACCACGCCTGACATAAAGGTTTCAAAAATTGGAACCCTGAACCAACCCTCGATACAGCCCAGGACGGTACATGCAATAAGGATAAAAAGGAATGGGGAGCACATCTCACAGTCATCCAACCAATTGGAGAAAATGTATTGCAGCCCGTGATGCCCTCGTGGACAAACTGCATCAGTGAGGCCACATTGTACAGACAAATATCTGGGAGATTAAAGCAACCACTGCTTGTCCAATGACAAAGTGTGAAAACTGATCTGGGCTGCTTTATTATGCCATATGAAAGAAAGAAGAATAGATGTAAAGGCCCGCTCATCTTTAGCGGTAATCCACAGGAAAACAGTCTGCAAGGGCTAGAGAAGTTTAGGCAATAAGACCATCTTAAACAAAGCCACCCTGCCCCAGAAAGAGAGCGGCAAGTCCTTAAATTTTACGCAGAGCATGTATGGCCTCAATATGATTAAGAACATTATATTGGTACATAAGTTTAGCATGAACACTCAGGTAGACCCCCAAATAGCGCATCGGTTTCCAGACAGATGGAATAGGCAAATCGTCATGCCAGTGCTCATGCCTCTCAGAAGTCAATGGGAGCAGTTCAGATTTGGCACAGTTAACACGGAGACCAAATATTGTTCCAAAGGTCTGCACAATAGTAAGAGCCAGAGGCAAGTGTAAATGAGCTTGTTCTAAATATAAGAGGATGTCTTCAGCAAACAAATTAAGGTGACACTCCCAAGCGCCTACCTAGTACCCATAAGAACAGGGTCCGATCGTATTTTAACTGTCAAGGGTTTGATAGCAAGAAGAAAGAGGAGTGGGGATAATGGACAGACCTGACGCATGCCCCATTCCAAAGGGAGGGGAGAGATAAGGTGGCCATTGACAAGAAGCCTAGCCTGAGGAGAAAAATAGAGACTGTGTACCCACTTTAAAAAAGTATTCTCCAGTCCATAACGACACATGACCCAGAATAGATAGGACCAGGATATGCTATCGAATGCCTTTTCTGTTTCTAGGCTCCCGATAGCTGCCTTACTGTCACTCCCCCTCCTAGAGTAGATGGCCATCAATGCTCTAGTTAAATTCATAGAGACGTATCTACCGGGTAGAAAGCCCACCTGATCCTCATGGATGAAAAGGTGCAGAAAAGCATTCAAGTGCATCATGAGTAACAGCCAGCAACTTTGTGTCTTGGTTAAGGAGTGATATGGGCCTTTGCCCGTCTTGGGCAGTAAAACAACATGGGTCATATTGTAGTGGTCCAGGCCCTTCTGAGAATGCAGAATATTATAAGCCGCACTCAGGGATGGCAAGATAATATCAGAAAGAATCTTATAATATCAGGCCCATAACCATCGGGTCCTGGAAATTTAGTAAGCTTAAGTCCTTTAATACCCATTTCCACCTCCAGGCGCTTAATGGGGGCTTAATGGCCTGAATCTGGTCCTGTGTAAGCTGAGGTAGTAAAACATCCTGAAAGAATGTATCCTGATCTGTCTCCGCATAAGGCTTGTGGGCATACAAATCTTTATATTAGGTCACAAACTGCTGATGGATACGAGCTTCTGTCATATGTGTACGACCCTTGCGGGTCTGTAATTGATGTAATTACCTGGCGCTTACAATATGGGTGGACTAATTGGGCCAGCAAACCGCCTTCCCCCCATCTATGGAAGTCTATAGCGACAGAAATAAATGTCCTGTTCTGCCCGGGATGTAAGAATAGCATCAACCCATTGCCGTAGCTCGCACAGTCTAGAATGGTCTGCCATTGCCGAACTGCACTGGTGGCGCCTCCGTAGTTGTTGCATCTCTCCAGACAACACCTGCAGCTCCTTCTCCTGTTTCCTTTTTTTACCCACAACATATGCTATAATAAAGCCCCTTAGAACTGCCTTGGACACCTCCCAAAAAAGGCCCGGGAAGGTAAGATCCTTACACAAATAACAAGGGAAACACCAAATCTGTTCAGTAGGGTTGGTGGTTATCTGGAGAGAGAACATCACGGGAGAGTGATCCGACAGGGGTACCTCCAAAATGTCTGCTGCCTCCACCACTGGTAGTAAGGAAGGGGACAGCAAGAGATAATACAGTCGTGTGTAGAGGTTATATGGGTTAGAGAAGATGGTATAAGTTCCCTTCCTAGGGTGCAACGATTGCCAGATATCCAAAAGCCCAACCTGTTGGGTCAGAAAATTTACCCCTTTTCCACCATGGTCTCGAGGGAAGCGTTTTGGAGGAGTGAATTCCAGAGTTGGGCCTGCCATAATATTGAAGTCCCCCCCCCCCCCCCAAGAACAATTTGGTAACCCGGGTACTGTGTCAGTCTCGCCAACATCCCTGAAATGATACGATGACTATGAATATTAGGGGCATGCACATTACAAAGCAACAGCTTATGTCCCCAGCTTATTACCATCACATATTTACCCTCTTTATCCTGAATAACTTTATGCAGATGAAAGGGAAGTTGCTTATGGACCCAAATAGCCACTCTCCTTTGATGGCTACTATACGAGGAGTAATACACCTCTCCAACCCAATCCTTTCTCAATTTCTCATGTTCTTGTAGGAAGGCAATATCAACATGATCTTTGCGAAACCATATCAACACCTTCTTACATTTGATATGGGAATGGATCTCATCCACATTAAGTGTGGACATTTTTAATTTAACCATACTCTACTTGCCCATCAGTGCAAAAAAAACACAAAACAAAACACACCAATCCTATATGTAGGTGGAAAATGACCCCCCCTCCCCCAGTCAGGTCTCCCCTCCTTCAGACAGACAAGGAAGTGAGTGTTCCTGAAATCCCTGCGGACTACAGACTAATGCACCATGCAAAACAGAGCCTATTACTCTCAAGCCGCCACACATACTCCCCACGCTCACTCCTCCATTCATTCGTGCCCCCACACCCCTCCCGACACACTCCCCCACCCACTCCCCACCAGTTCCCCCTCCCAAAGACCCATCCACTATTCAGCCCACGATCCACTCCTCAAATTGAAAAACAACAAGAAATCCCCAAGCCCCTCCTACCCCCCCAATCAGAAATGTAGTACAAGCAAGATGTCTGAGTTTGTCAGCAAACAAGTATACCAAATCCCTGAAAAAGAGCATGCAGGAGGAACAAAAAGAGAAAAAGACCTTCAAGTAATGCCAGCCAAGTCCTCATGGAAGCCAGGAAACAAGGCACCTTGTTGCCAGTTGCCACCCAAGCAACGAAAAGTCAAAGGAACCCTAGCCTGTTGAGAAATATCCTGGACACCCATCCAGGAGAGGCTCCATATGCTAGGACCTGGCAAGGTAAGTACATAAGGTAACGAGGCACCATCAGGAATCTTCCCAAAATCCTCCCGCACACTCCAAGTCAGAGGTCAGGCAGTCACCCGACACCGCAGTCATTGGCAGGCCACCCCACTCATGGAGCAGGCAATTTATCCAGGAAGGAGCGAAGGTCTGCTGGGATGTCCAGAGTAACTGTCCCATTGTTGTGGTGAATGCAAACTTTGGCTGGGTTTTGAAGGGCAAATGTGATCTCCCTGGAATGCAGCTGGGTGCAATATGGGGCCAAGGCTCTGCGACATTCCGAGTTTAACAGAGAAATCCTGAAACAGCAAAATCTTAGTGCCCTGATACTCCAGAGTCCGGGCTATCACGGGCCTTGGCCTGGCGTCCTCCCCACGCATAGCCTCGATGCGGTGGGCCCTCTCCATGTGCACTGTGTCCAAAGATGCGGCCACCCCCAAAGTCTGCGGCAGCCAGCTCGCTACCAGGTCTTCCAGCTCTGAGTCTTTTATAGCCTCTGGTAGCCCTATTAACCTGAGGTTGTTGTGGCAGCCACGATTTTCCGCGTCCTCCGCTTTCTTCTCTAAGGCTCTCACCTGAGTCTCCAATGGGGCAACACGCTGCTCTGCGATCTCTGCCTGATCTTCTTGTGCCAAAATTCTTTCTTTTGCCTGCTGGATGCGTGCAGCATGACCGGCGATGATGTCCTTGACTTCCTCCAGCATGGTATATAATTTGGACAGTTTTTCGTCAAGTAATTTAGAAAGGTGGCGAAAGAAGACCTGCATGCTATCCTCGTGCGAGGGTGAGCTGCTGGGTGCCGAGCTAGAAGCAGCCATGTTGGGAGGGCTTTGTAAGCTTTTCTTTCCCAGGCCGCGATGCCTTAATGGGCATAACTGCCAACCTGCAAGGATGGCAGCTCTGAAATTCCTCTGATGGCAAGCAGGAGCAATCCGGCAAGAGATGATGTCTCTTAGTGAAGTTAGTTTTTCTGAGAAGCGCCATTTTAGGGGTATTTGTAAGGAGGCAGAGCGGAGCTCGAGGTGTCTGATCAGAGCGCTGCCATCACGTGACCCTAAGCTGGTTACTCCTTATTCTTTGACTAGAGTGTATCTCTCCAAACATGTCCCCTGTCTTTTGTAGTAGGTAGAACTCTCCACCACACTGCAGGTGATCTTCCGTCTTGAAGGTGTACTTCCCCATCCTATGTATACCTGTGTCCATTCACCGATTTGGAGCAATTCCAATATTCTCATAGGGCAGCGAACTGTGTTTCGGCTTACATGGATTCAACATGGCATCTGCAGGATCTTATTGCTGATCGCTGACTGATGTGTCCTCAGTTGCAATCTCTCTATGGCTTGCCTCAGCATCAGATCTATAGATAAATGCAACTATGCCATAGCATATCTGCTGCTTTTGGATCTCACTTGGCAACTCTTCAATTTGGCTCTGAGTATTATGCTCCATTATTCACTCAGTAGAGTTCCAGGTCCAATGGAATGTCATTAATCTATGGTACTTTTGTCTCCTCGGTAGCTGAGCATTCTCTTCCTATTCAGAGGTGGTAGATGCAGGAGCTTTCTTTTTCTGAGAGACAATGGTATCATGTTTAGAGATACTGTAATTGTCCTTTTCATTCTGCATTCATTCTCCAATCTCTATATTTTGTTCTTCACAAATCTCTATGGACCCCGGTCAAGCGGTTCATAGTCAAATGCGCGCAAGACAACAGCGCGCAAACGGGCGCAGACGACAAGTGAGCACAAGACATTTGAGCGCAAGACAGTTAAGCGCAAATCATTTTCAGTAACAAGCACGAGCGGGACAACTGAGCGCAAGACATCTGACGCCTGCAAGTGAGTGCAAGACATCTGAGTGAGAGACATCTGAGCGCCAGCAAATTAGCGCAAGACATCTGAGCACCAGCAAGTGAGCGCAAGACATCTGAGTGAGAGACATCTGAGTGCCGGCAAATGAGTGCAAGACATCTGAGCACGAGACAACTGAGCGCCTGCAAGTGAGCTTATAGTTGTTATAATGATTAAATAATTAAATTATTATAGTGATAAAAAATGCATTTGCACACCACAATATCAGCGCGCGTTTGACCCAAGTGCTTTTGTCCCGTTACCAGACATGCATTGAAAGCAGTGCATGCACATAGACCTCATATTCATTGGGGACTTTGAGACCTGTTATAGTGTAAGGTAAATGGGCATAGTGGGTGTTTTCAATGGGTTTATAGTCAAATGGATGGAAGACTTATTGTGCTTTCCATATTTTGTTCTGATGCCCCTAGTCTGATACCTGCAGTGTCTGTTCCTCTGATCCAAGCTAATCTGATCCATCCGTCTTGTCTCCCAGTTCATAGTCAAATGCTAATGTAACCAGGCTAATGTAACCAGGCCTCCTATTAGAGGTGTGTAACATTCAGTAAGTTATGTTATTTTCATTATTCTAAGTTTAATTATTTCTAAGTTTAGCACCTGTAATCATTTAGTTGTGTTTGTCTTGCAGGATATGTTTGTTCTATGAATTCTCAAAATGTGTTTAAGCTAATGGCTAATTACATTAGCTTAATAATCTTTACATGACAGAATATATGTTTAAAGTGTTTATGAAGTTCATTATCTTTTCTTTTTAAAATCTTTATTCATTTTCAAACTTACAATAAGTATGTCAATATGTTAAAAGAGAATTATAAGTAATTTGTTGAATGGCAACCTCAGTCATTAGAAGTCATTAGAAGTTCATTATCTCATTGTAGTTTTTGAGATTAAAATAAATTCTGGACTCAGTAGTTGTATTATAATGTATTTATTTCTGGTTAACTGTGTCATTTAACAAAGCATAATACAGTGAACATATAAAATGGACAAAATAGGTCCCCCAGGACAAAGTTAAATGCAATGTAAGTATTAATGTACACAATTAAACATGATGTGAACAGTGAATAATAACATTGAATGAGAAAGAGCATTATAAGGAGTTTGAAATTGAAAAGACAATTACATTGTCAAAATATAGGCTGCTGATGAGGGCGAATGCCTAAATTCACAGAACATAAGAACAGTTCAAACGCTAAAGCTCAAGGCTTAACTCTTTTATACCTGAAGCATACAGAATACTTCTCCTTCTGTGATAGGCCGGAGCACGTTACACAGGCATTAGACTGCGACTTGTCTCCTAAAGCTACAAATGAACACCGTTTAAGATAAGTGAATTGTAAAATAATTATGAGACTTTTTGACCATTTGCTACTATGTTGCCTTTCATTTCTCTAACCTTAAGAAACTGCAACGTCTACATTTAGTTAGAGTGAGGCTACGTTAATAAAGTAACTGCAGAATATACACCCTGAAGGTTTATTTAAAACATTATTTAATTGAACATTTTTGATATGAATATTTTAATATGGACTTTTAGGGTTTAACTTAGAGAGAAAAAAGAAAAAAAGTTTACAAAAATTAATATTTAGTTAGAAAAAAACTTTATAGACTCCAGGTTTTTTGGCCTATGACTGGAGCGTGGAGTGCTTTACTACGCTGACAGTTCAGTCCATGATAGGACTACGCGTAGGCTCCAATTCTGAGGCCTTTTCCTGGATTTGGATTTAAGTTTGTGTTGCACTTTCCATATTTAGTGGGTTATATCCTTTATATGATTATTTATAATTTGGACCACTTGGGTAGTTTGGATTTAGTTTAGAGACTTTAACTAATCTACCATGTCAATTCTTGTCTTCATAACTTATAAAAGTAATCACTTAGAAGCTGATGCAAATGACATATTGCTTCGTTTGCGAAATCCTGAAACAACCATTCCATGCTTACTTGCATTAATAGAAAAATTTGGAACATTTGCAGGATATAAGATAAATTGTCCATATTGAATAATATGAAATGATTGGGTGTCAGAGAAATAGGTATTTACAAGTCAATATATTGTTGATTATTCAATGTTTTATTTAAGTTTTCATGTTTGTATTTCTGAAACATTTGATGTAAGTTTCACAAATGAATAAAGAAAAAAGATTATGAAAATCAAGGGAAGAGTTAAGATGAATCCATTCTATGTGTTTACTTCATTGTTTCAATTGTATACCTTACTCGTTAGTGGGATAGCACAATTAAAATTAACAATAAATGCCATGGTTATTTATGTCATACTAAGATAAACAAGAGAAAAAAACGTTTTCAACAATGATAAATGTTTATTAACATATAGCATATGTGATAAACATGTAATACACATATGTTCAAATGTAGTGTCAACACCAAAAAATCTTTGAGCTAACCATTCATGATCTATTATGTACAACATGCTGAATTATAAAACAATGTATTATTCTACATCTCATGTTTTCTGAGCCAGCACCTGATTGACAGTGAGTGTGAATGAAAGAGTTGGCACAGGAGATAACCAACAACAGTGAGTGTGAGTGAAAAGCTGGCACAGGAGATAATCAACAGTGAGTCTGAGAAACAGCTGGCACAGGAGATAACCAACAACAGTGAGTGTGAGTGAAAGAGCTGGCACAGGAGATAAACCAACAACAGTGTGTGTGAGTGAAAAGCTGGCACAGGAGATAATCAACAGTGAGTCTGAGAAACAGCTGGCACAGGAGATAACCAACAGTGAGTGTGAGTGAAAGAGCTGCCACAGGAGATAACCAACAACAGTGAATGTGAGTGAAAAAGCTGGCACAGGAGATAATCAACAGTGAGTCTGAGAAACAGCTGGCACAGGAGATAACCAACAACAGTGAGTGTGAGTGAAAGAGCTGGCACAGGAGATAACCAACAACAGTGAGTGTGAGTGAAAGAGCTGGCACAGGAAATAACCAACAACAGTGAGTGTGAGTGAAAAACTGGCACAGGAGATAATCAATAGTGAGTCTGAGAAACAGCTGGCACAGGAGATAACCAACAACAGTGAGTGTGAGTGAAAAACTGGCACAGGAGATAATCAATAGTGAGTCTGAGAAACAGCTGGCACAGGAGATAACCAACAACAGTGAGTCTGAGAGAAAGAGCTGGCACAGGAGATAACCAACAACAGTGAGTGTGAGTGAAAAAGCTGGCACAGGAGATAACCAACAACAGTGAGTCTGAGAAACAGCTGGCACAGGAGATAACCAACAACAGTGAGTCTGAGTGAAAGAGCTGGCACAGGAGATAACCAACAACAGTGAGTCTGAGAAACAGCTGGCACAGGAGATAACCAACAACAGTGAGTCTGAGTGAAAGAGCTGGCACAAGAGATAACCAACAACAGTGAGTCTGAGAAACAGCTGGCACAGGAGATAACCAACAACAGTGAGTCTGAGAAACAGCTGGCACAGGAGATAACCAACAACAGTGAGTCTGAGTGAAAGAGCTGGCACAGGAGATAACCAACAACAGTGAGTGTGAGTGAAATAGCTGGCACAGGAGATAACCAACAACAGTGAGTCTGAGTGAAAGAGCTGGCACAGGAGATAACCAACATCAGTGAGTCTGAGTGAAAGATCTGGCACAGGAGATAACCAACAACAGTGAGTCTGAGAAAGAGCTGGAATAGGTGATAACCAACAACACTGACTGTGAGTGAAAGAGCTGGCACAGGAGATAACAGCAACAATGAGTGTGAGTGAAAGAGCTGGCATAGGAGATAACAGCAACAATGAGTGTGAGTGAAAGAGCTGGCATAGGAGATAACCAACAACAGTGAGTGTGAGTGAAAGAGCTGGCACAGGAGATAACCAGCAACAGTGAGTGTGAGTGAAAGAGCTGGCACAGGAGATAACCAACAACAGTGGGCGTGAGGGAAGGAGATGAACCACAAGCATCTGGCACAGGAAATGACCAACGTGAAGGAAAAAGCCTATGAACACCACCCACAATACCTTGAAAAGGTCAAAGTGAGTAAAGTATGCTTGAGTGGGTTACCTGGTCGGCATAAAAAACCTTCACACTTGGCCCATGTCAGAGCAGTGGATTTTAGGATGGGTAGGGGCCAGTGGAGGGCTTCAGGGAAACTCCTGGGGGACGGATCCTGAGCACAGCAGTTAGTGGGCCTCTGGCTTTCTGGGCCACCAAAAAAAAGGGGGACATAGACATTTTCAAGTTTCTCATCTTTTCCTGCAGCATGTGTGGTTGGGAAGACTGTATGGACATATCAAAGCAAAGTTCATGTCACTGAGTAAACACAATTGTAGTATAGCAACAGAAAACCCTGAACTTCAATATCAAACTCTAAGGTTCCAGATTATGTGCTATACCTCTGAGATATTGAAAAAGAGATCTTTGTCCATATGTTGACAGCAGCGTTGTTAGTCTTTGAGTCACTTTCACATACGTGCTCTTACTGCTAGCTGCTGCACGGTTACCAGCATGGAATCGAGCAAGCAGCTGTTCTGTATGATCTTGCTCACACTATATATGCTCAAGGAGTTTAAAGATGGTTGGATGATGGCGTGAAACCGAAGATTGAAATGCATGGTGCCAACCTTTCACTGAATTGTTGGTCCGAGGCAATCCATCTTCAACACGAGAACGCATATTCCACAGAGGAATAGGAAAAGATGGGACACACCTCCCATTTTGCCGCAATCTACTGATGTAATTGTCTTCCCAATAGTCATACACCGGGATCAGTTCATCTGGTCGAGTCTCCTCCAAAGTCTCAAAACACTCAGTAACATCTTCAACAGGAACAAAACTTAATGCTAACAGCATTTTGGTGAACAATCTTATTCTCTCATCATCTCTATAGTTGACGGTCAATCCCTCATGTTGAATTTTGCGCCAAAATGATTGACCCAGATGGAACAGGCAGCCAGAAACTGCAGCATTTGGAAATACTTTGCTGGCAGCTTGCAGGTTTGCTCTCTCGAAGTCCATCAAAATAGTCAATGGTGCCAACGTGTTTCTGGTTTCTACCAGTTTACTTAACACACGTTCATAGTCCTCCTCCCTTTTACTATTCAACAACACATATACCATGGGAAGTGCACGATTGTCTACAAATGCATGGATGGTAAACACTTGTACAATCAAATGGGGGACAACTTTAAATGTCCCATCCATGAACCAATGGCCATGTTGCTCCAACACCTCAAGATTTGCTTGGGTTGTGAAAATGAAAATGCGTCTTGCATCATTTTCACCAGAATCCCACAAAAGTAATTGTTCACCACGCGTGGTTCTTTGCAGCTGCTCAGGAACTTGGATCTCTCTTATTGACCTGGGATTACCCATTGCTAGATGCCCTGCTTTTCTTTTTCGATTGATTGTTCTCTGCATGGAGGAGTATGCAGGGAATAATGTATCTGCTTCTAACGTTGAGCCCGCTGTTGTCCCCAGAATGATCTGTCGGGGCTTTTCAACTGTGGTCATAGCTCTTTCACGTATGTCTCCCATCATTCTTTCAGCAGCTATTTTTGCATTGTTGGGTGCATGCACATGCACCGTTATCTCGACAGAAGATCCATCAATGTGCCTTTTTCTTCTGCCTACACAGTCATGGTGCACACACCTCCAGGATGTGGAACCGTCTGCCATGACTCGGTCACGACGATAACGATGTCCTTCATGAACCCAGTGCTCTTTCCCACGCTGTGAAGTTATTACTTCCATCTCTATGGCAGTTCACTCAGAATGAACAACCCCTGAAACCATACAATTTATAATATTATCCTATTTTGACTTACAATTGATATACAATTCCCTATATCATCAGTGCACTACTCAAAAGAACATCATACCTGTAAGACTAGAAGTATATCAATGAAACCCTCAGGACTTGTAGTCGACCTTTGACCCTGAACCAGTACCTGCAAAAGTTATAACATGCATGTAAACTTCATGTTAGCCCCCCAACCTCCAGCACACAAAAAACCTGCAAGGGTAAAATAGGTGAGGTTAGGCCATACTTATGTAGAGTTCAGCGCTATGGCACAACACATACCTGCAAGGGTGCGATCCCTGGCAGGAAAACACTGAAGATGTCTGTCGTCTCTTGCTTGTAGTCTCTTGCTTGTAGTCAGCTTCAATAGTAGATTATATGAAGTTATTACATACATATGAAATACAAATCCCTATACCTCTATACTTACCTTGAATATAATACCTCCAAGATTGAACTGCTTCACAACACTCAGGTTTCAGCAAATTCATATCCCTCAGCACATCTCTGCAAGACTAGAATTTATAAAATTAGCACATAGATATGACAGACAGGACCCAATATGTCTGTTCTTACCTTTCAAATCATACCTCCAATAGTAGAATTCTGGCTTGACAACCATCATAGATTAAAAATGTCATTATACCTAAGCACAGACAGAAGGAAGGGAGAGAGGCCCCAAAAAAGGACCCACTACAATGATAGACAATCACCATTGTAGTGGTGATTGGCTACACACGCAAGCCAAGAAGTTTAAACCAATAAGCCCCACCGTCAGCATAATGATCCTATCCTACTGTTCTGATTTAGCAAAATGAAATGAAGCTATGCATATACCTGTAAATGTGAATATCCTCTTATGAACGATACCTGCAACAGACAATGGTACCTATTTGTCTTTATGGAATACTGATATGAAATGCCTTTATAAAACTATAAACCATAAGCACACTCAAATTAAAAATATTCAGATACTAGTCTTGCTGGGATAAGAGATTTTACCTCATGCAAAAATGTTTACATCTTTACATCTTTATTACTTTTCAATTCTATAACTGCATTCAATTATACATACAATTAATATCAGACATCACATGATACATAATATTAATATCATAAATCACCCTTCTCGTTCTTTTACTATGCGGGACAATTGAGCGCAAGACGGGTGCAAGAATGACGAAACTTTGATCCGCGCATGTGCGCTAAGAGTTCCATGATAAACCACAAAACTTTAATCTGAACAAGCGCACTCGGAGTTTTATTATTATATCCTCAGTTTTCTTGCGATTGTATAGCGCGCATCTTATATAGATTTCAAAAGTAATGACATAAAAATATACTGTCTGCGTGCGTGTGAACCAAAAATATAAACATACCTGGAAATGAAGAAATCTGGAACCGTTTGTCCGCCTGCTGTTGTTTTGCGCGCATTTGACTATGAACCTCCATAATAAACAACAAAACTTTAATCTGAACAAGTGCACTCAGAGTTTTATTATTATACCCTCGGTTTTCTTGCGATTGTGTAGAGCGCATCTTATATAGCTTTCAAAAATAATGACATAAAAATATACTGTCCGCGTGCGCGTGAACTGAAAATATAAACATACCTGGAAATGAAGAAATCTGAAATCTGGAAGTAGTGTTGCTCTCACCAGAGGCGAGTAAAATCCGCGCAAGACAAATATCTGTTATAGAGCAAATTCTAGCAAAACCAGAGCTTTACCTATAACGGACACAGTCAGGCAGCGAAAGGAAGGCGGGCTGTTCTGAGCACATATATAAAGAGGAAACGTAACCATAGTAACGAAAATGCATTCACGTGACTTATATTCAAAGCACAAAGAGGCAAGGGAACCATACTGATAACATGGTGCCGTGATGACGTGTTGCCGTGCTGAATGTGCGCGTGCCCTTCGCCACGCTACTGGCCTACTGCTGGACAGGGGGAGCACAGAAAGCGGCTAAGGAGACAGAAAGAGAGAGAAATAAAGACAGACACACACACATATATTCTAGCACCCGTTAATGTAACGGGCTATAAAGCTAGTCTACTATGTTGCTATGTTTCTTGAGATGAATTGGAATTCTTTAGTTAAGACAAAAACTAAACCTTCAACTTCAAGGCAGCTTGCTAAATCTTCTCATTCGTATTAGCAGCAATATTCTGCTTAACCATCTGTTTCTATACCGCCACCTCAGAGAAACAGCAACAATCTCAAAAACCTCAGATAACAGCTCCTCAAAAGCCTACTCAGTCTTTATGACATGCTTCTCAAGGGCATAGCCACTGTTTCCCCTATCTCAGCCTCTTCCGCAACCAATCAGAGGTCTAAAAATATACCATCAACATTGGACTCTGATAACAACTGATCTGTGGGTCCTCAAAGTCATCAAAAAGTGTTACTCTCTTCATTTTCTCTCCAAACCTCCAAATCATCCTTCAAGATAGTCATCTTTGAACCCTCAGGAGACTACCCTTCTTCTTCAGGAAACAGTGACTCTGCTTCAACTAAATGCCATAGAAGTAGTGTCCCCTCTGCAGAGAAATCAGGGGTTCTAATCCAGGTATTTTCTCATTCCAGTTATTAACCATCATCTCATCAAGTTCCTAGTCAAAGAAAAGTTTTGAATGCTATCTCTAGGAACTCTGTATCCTTTGTTAGATGAAAATGATTAGCTATGCTCTCTAGATCTAAAAGAAGCATGAAGACATATACCAATTCATCCGTCTCACAGCAAATTTATGTGATTTTGAATTGCCCATCAACACTTTCAATGCAAAGTTCTGCCCTTTGGCTTTCACTACAAGAGTATTCACCAAATGCCTTGTAGTAGTGGCAGCAGCTTTAAGGAATCGGGGATTTCAAATTTCCCCTCTCTCGACAATTGGCTCATAAAATATGCCTCCCCTCAAGGAGTTCAGTCAGCAATGCAATCAACATTGGGGTTCAAAGTCAACTTTCCAAAATCTCAACGTCAACCCTCTTAGACTATTCAGTTCATAGGAGCTCTCTTAGACACCATAGAGCTCAGAGCATTCCTGCCTCAACAATGACAGGACAATCTACTTCAGCTTTGCCATCAAGTCTACCCTCTGCTGTTCATATCAGCCAGACAAATAGTGAAACTTTTAGGTCACATGGCATACACAGTCCATGTTACCCCCCTTTGCCGGACTTTATCTCAGAACAGCTCAGTGGACTCTGGCATCCCAATGGCCTCAAGCTCTCAACCTTTTCTCTCAGAAAATTATAGTCACATCATTGCTTCGTCAATCTCTGCAGTGGTGGATGAATTCCTCTAATCTTTTCAAAGGGTTGCTGTTCCAAATGCCTCCTCATCAAAAAGTTCTGACCATAAAGTCATCCATGTATGCTTGGGGAGTTCATCTAAATGGTCTCAGGACAGAGGGTCACTGGTCTGCTCAAGAACAAAAGACCCACATAAACCTCTTGGAACTCGGAATGATTGGGAATCCTCTGAAGACTTTTCAACACTGTACACCAATCATGTCCCCCTTTTTTTTGCACCGACAATCAAGTCACAATGTATTATATCGACAAGCAAGGAGGGACAAACTCTCTGTCAGGAGGCCAATAAGATTTGGAACTGGGCAGTCACTCAAAACATATTCCTAAAAACTGTCTATGTTCAGGGAGCACAAAATACTCAGCAGATTTCTTCAGCCACATGAGTGGGCACTTCACTCCAGAGTCATGCATCAGATATTTTTTCAGTGGGGGACTCCACAGATTGACCTATTTCCATTCCCCAACAATCACAAACTGCCTCAATTCTGTTCCAGGCAATACTCTCCTCATCGTCTGGAGACAGGTGCTTTTCTCCTGGATTGGTCGGGCAAGTGTTTCCACCGGTGGCAGGTCAAATGCGCGCAAGACAAAAGCGTGCAGACAAATGCGCAAAGACAAGTGAACGCAAGACAATTGAGCACATTCTCAAAACACTGGTTAGTCTCAAGCAGCAATCAGCCACCATGATCCTCTATGCCCAGGCAACTGTGGTTCTCCCTTCTACTTCAGCTCATGGTCAGGGATCCAATACCTCTACAGATCTTTGTCTCTTCTCACACATAGTCAAGGGTCTCTTTTGCATCCCAACCTACAGTTGTTACATCTGACTGCTTGGTACCTCACAGCTTGATCTCAACAGTCACTGATCTTTCTGATCCTGATAGTCATTTTAATTGCGTCCAGGAAACCTTCTACACAGCAGTGCTACTGATGAGGATAATTGTATTATGCAGAATATAAAGGGGGCATAACTAATATGTATTAGATACACTTTTAGTTAAGGTTTTAAAAGACACTAATATTAGAGATGAATAATATAAATCCTTCACACACAGCAAAGTTTAAACATCAGAGCTAGCAGAGTACATATTTTTCATTCATAGAACAAAATATATGGTTTAATGTCTGAAACAAGATGCTGGAGCCATAACATAGCAGCCCCCTGCAAATGAGCTAAAAGTCACACTAACATATTTGTTTACAGATACAAAACAAATGTGCAGTACTGTTGCAATTTGATTTGTCGGCCGCATTTGATGTCGTCCATCATGACATCCTGATTTGTATGATATCAGATATAGGTTTAAACCAAGTAGTTCTGAACTGATTTAGTAAATTTCTATCACTGCGATCCTATGAGGTGTACTTGGAGGGTGAGACATCCTCTACATAGAAATCCAGCTGCGGGGTGCCACAGGGCTCTCTTTTGTTGCTGATTCTGTTCGATGTATATATATATGACTTATCTGAAAAATTTTTGTCTCGTATCAGCAAAGACTATATTCACTTACGCAGACAATATTTTCATTTTTTTAGAAGTCGACCCCGATCTTAGCAATTTGGTTTCTAGTATAGATTGCTGCATTTTTAAACTTCAAATGTGGGCATTGTCTATCCAAATAAAATTGAACACTGCTAAAACCAAATTGCTTTGGGTTGGGCCAAGATTAGAAAAACTCCTTTCTTCTGTTATATTGAAAATAGGCATTTATCTACATATATTTTTCTTCCAGAGTCCTGGGTATCATCCTGGACTCGTCACTTAAATTTCACAAACTGATAAATTCTTTGACAAAAAAGTATTTTTTTTCTAGTCTGCGTATGTTGAGGAAAGTTAGATCATTATTCATCAGGAACATTTTTCAGTGTTGGTACAATCAACTGTGCTTGCCCAGCTAGACTACTGTAATTCAATTTATCTGGGCATTAAGCAGGGCAGTCTAAAACGACTTCAGTTAATACAAAATACGGCAGTAAAGCTTTTTTTGGAGAAACAAAAGTATGATCATGTTTCCCCTCTGTTGAAAAAGCTTCACTGGCTCCCAGTCCGCTTTAGGATCCAGTTTAAATATGCATGCCTAATTTTCAAGCTTCTCTATGGAATATTTGATCCTTTAGTCCCCGATACAAAAGATACCTGGACAGAACTCTTGCTTTCCAAGCAGGTCAACAGAACGATTGGCTGGGTAACATCATAAAGCACTCCTCATCCTATCTTAGAATTAGAAAACTAGTTAAAACAAACTTGTTTAACCGATTTGTAACCTAAGAACTCTTATAGCCTTATCTCTGTATTCTACATACGTGTACTCGATGACCCTACATTGTGACTATTTCTCTGACTTTCTCCCTTTCTCTGATTACCTCTATAACCTACCTACATGTATTCGACAACTTTCATTGTAATTATTTCGCTGACTGTCCAATTCTTATTGTAAACCGCCTCGAACTACTATGGCTTTGGCGGTATCAATAATAATAAAATGCTAGAGGCACATGCGCTCTTGAAAATTCGTGAGCGCTGGCGCCCTGAGGTGTGCTTCTGTGGCAACATTCTAAACCTCAAGGTGTATGCGGGGGCTGGAGGCGCGTGACTGTGCTCTCTCTCTCTCTCTCTCCTAACCTCCCGGCTCCAGCGGCATAGGCAGCACTATAAACACGCTGCTTCGTGCCCTTCTACTGCCGATTTCCTCTGCCGCGTCTCTGATGACATCATCGGAGACAGACGCGGCAGAGGAAATCGGCAGTAGAAGGCCGTGAAGCAGCGTGTTTAAAGTGCTGCCTACGCGGCTGGAGCCCCGAGGTTTGTCGGCGGTGGGAGGGTCAGGAGCAGGCCGGATGGAGCAGGACAACAGCAGTAAAAGAAGGGGGAGGGGCCGAACGGAGCAGGGAAGAGAAGAGCAGATCACGGTAAGAGAAGGGAAAGGGGGGGTGGGGGAAAATGCTGCTACTGTTTCTGCACAGGAAAAGGGGGATAGGAGGGAAATGCTGTTGCTGCTGCATAGGGAAGTGGGATGGAAATGCTGCTGCACAGGGAAATGGGGGAAAAATGACAGACAGACAGCGGGAGGGAGGGAGACAGAAAGAAAGAAAGACACAGGGAGAGGAACAGAAAGACAGACGGAGAAAGGGGGCCAGAGAGAGAGAGTCAGCGGGAGAGGGAAAGGGGGCTGCTTTAGGGGGAGGGGTGTGCTTGGGGCAAACAGCTTTGCTCTGGGGGGGAAGACAGAAGGGACTATGGAGAGACAGGGAGAGGGAAAGGGGGCTGCTTTGGGGGGAGGGGTGTGCTGGGGGGAGACAGAAGGGGCCATGGCGAGATAGGGAAAGGGGGCTGCTTTGGGGGAAGGTGTGCTGGGGACCGACAGCTTTGCTCTGGGGTGGGAAGACAGAAGAGGGCCATGGAGAGACATTTGGGGGGGAGGTGGGTGCTGGGGGGAGACAGAAGGATACAGACAGTGGCCAAGGAGAGAGAGATAAAGAAACACAGACAGACAGACATCTATTCTAGCACCCGTTAATGTAACGGGCTTAAAGACTAGTATAAGAATAAAATTATTATTATTATATTGGAATACCTTTAGATCTTGTCATTCAAGAAATACACAGAGATATAAACTATATTTCCCTTCCTTTAAGGGAATTAAATCTGCTGGGAATCTTAGTCACTCTCTTGTGTTCAAGCTGGTAGAGATCTGGAATGGACTTCCTGACTCTATTAGACTGATAGGCCAGCTACAACTATTTCGTAAAGCCCTAAAAACTTTGCTGTTCACACAATATTTAAATGGTTTAACTACAGTATCAACAAAATGATAATACAGCTCTTACTTCTCTCATGCTCTTCTTTTATGTACCCTAGTCTTAATTACATGTGAACCAAGTCGAGCTCCGTTGGGAGATGACCAGGATTTCCCCAATAAATATGCATTGAAAGTAGTGCATGCAAATAGATCTCATGCATATTCATTGGGGAAATTCTGAAAACCCGATTGGATTCCGGCTCTTGAGGACCGAAGTTGCCAAAATCTGGTTTAGAGCAAAAAATACATCTGTTTATAAGAACAAGATATTTGCAATAGAATAGAACATGTCTGCAGGGATCAGCGTGACCTTAGTAAATCAATAACATTGTGATGAGTTAAGTCAGAACATGTCTGCAGGGGTCAGTTTCAGTGCAGTGGTCAGTAAACCAATAGCCTTGTGATGAGTTAAGTCAGTGTTGCTAAGGAAATTGCTAGCAAAGTAAAATTAAGAAACTATGTGACTTCAATTTGTAAATGGATTGTGATTGGAAGATGTACCCACTACATATGTTTAATAATTAATTAATTAATGATGTCAATAAAAATCAGAACCAGCAGATGATCAGACCAATGGTTTGATAACAAACTACTCCTACTCAAAAGACAATGTAGAAGACTAGAAAGAAAATGGAGAAAAACTAACCTAGAACATACAAAAAATGCCTGGAAAATACTAAACAAACAATACAAACTACAACTAAAGGATAAGAGAAAAGCACACTACACCAACTTAATAGGCACAAAAACTCAAGACACCAAAAAACTATTTCAAATACTGAAAGATCTGACACCAAACCCTACCTGAACACTAACAATACCCCACCCCCTCTCTGCCATCCTTTTAGCAGAACACTGCAAGAACAAAATTACAAATGCCAGAGCTACCCTCAATGGTACCCCAATCCATCTAAAAAAAATCACAATACCCCCCCCCCCACACACACAGAAAAAGAATCAATGGCTGCAGACAGAACCTGGTCTTACTGTCCTACTGTACAATGGTCCGACCTTAACAAACTCTACAGAAAATACAGCCACACATCATGTGACCTCAACCACTCCCCACCATATCTCTTAAAAACCTCCAGCACAAAATTGCGTGCCCTTCTCCTACAATGGATACAAACTATGCTCACAGATGGCCTTTTTCCAACTGACCTCAGCGAAATCATCGTCACACCGATCCTAAAAGACCCTAAAGGAGCAATGGATCAACACAATTACAGACCCATTGCCTCAATACCTCTCTACGTCAAACTAACAGAAGGGCTAGTAGCCAAACTCCTCACCAACTATCTGGAAGACCACAACATACTCCACCCCACGCAACCCGGCTTCAGAACCAACTTCAGCACAGAGACACTACTAGGCTCCCTTGTTGACACAGCTCATACAATTGGATCTGACAGCAGCATTTGACCTGGTAGACCGTAACATGCAAATTTTGGACACAATAGGTATCACTGATAAGGTATACTCATGGTTTGAAGGATTCCTAAAATCCAGAACCTACAGAGTAAAGTCGAACAAAGAAAAATCAAAACCTTGGTCCAACCCCTGCAGCATACCCCAAGGATCCCCACTATCCCCTACTCTCTTCAATCTCTATATTGCCTCCCTAGGTGCCTGCCTGGACAAACTAGACCTAACCTCATATAGCTATGCAGATGACATCACCATTCTCATACCTTTTGATCAACCCAAGCCTTCTATGACAAACACAGTATACCGAACACTAGAAACAGTAGAAACATGGATGAAAGATCATAAACTGAAGCTGAACCCAGACAAAACAAAATTCATTCTCCTCGAAAATAACAAAGTCCCAACCATAACCAATATAGAAATTAACTCAATCAATTACCCCATTCAATCCACCCAAAAACTACTAGGAATGACGATAGATAGATGCTGCACCATGCAACTACAAATCAATAAAACAATACAGAAATCATTCGCAGTTATGAAACACTTAAGACAAGTTTGAAAATTCTTCGATAGAACACAATTCCGGCTCTTAGTACAATCCCTAGTCCTAGGTCTTTTAGACTATTGCAACATTCTCTATCTCCCCTGCCCAGCAACAATGATAAAACAACTACATACAATCTAAAACGCAGCACTGAGACTCATCTTTTCATTGAGGAAACACGACCACATCACAGAGGCATGCCTCAATTCACACGGGCTTCCAATTCCGACAAGAATACTATTCAAATTCTACTGCCTACTATTTAAAACCATAAATGGTGACAGCCCAACCTACCTGAGCAATCGCCTCATCCAAACTACATCAGCTAGACATAGGAAAACCCACACTCCATTCACGCACCCTCCTATCAAAGAAGTCAAACGGAAAAAAACTATATGATGGCCTCCTAGCCACACAAGCAGCAAAACTCGACAACTAAATCTCCAATCTACTGATTATGACCCCAAACTACAAAACATTCAGAAAAGAAATAAAGACCCTACTTTCAAGAAATTCCTGCAAACGACTTAATACTGCTAGCTCCCTCCCAATACCACTTCCCAATACCTTCACAATTCCCCAACACAACTTCATCCACTATTTATCTCCTCCAGAAATTACCAGATATCTTCCTCTTGTAATACATTTTTTTGTAATTCTTTTGTAATCCGCCTTGAACCGTAAGGCAATGGCGGAATAGAAATCTCTAAAGTAATGTAATAAAATGGCCAGTCACCTGTATTTGGGAGGTCTTTCTGATGTCCCATTATTTTGGAGGATGCAGAAACTCTTCTCAAAGCTTTGACTATTTTTAACCACACTTTTTGTGTGAGATTTCTTTCTCTGATCTCCCCTGAGATAGAATTAAGAACTTCAAGCCTTTATATCAGACCAACCCTTTATGGTTTTCTACCATGATAAGGTAGTCCTCCGCACCCATCCAAAATTCCTGATTAAATTAGTCAAGGTATTTCATTTAAATCAATTGATTGTCCTTCCAGTGTTCTTTCCATAGCGTCATTCTCACCCGGGAGAAACAGTGCTCCATAAGAACATATGAATAGCCTTACTGGGTCAGACCAATGGTCCATCAAGCCCTGTAGATCGTTCTCATGGTGGCCAATCCAGGTCACTAGTACCTGGCCAAAACCCAATGAGTAGCAATATTCTTCGCTACCGATACAGGGCAAGCACTGGTTTCCCCCATGTCTTTCTCAATAACAGACTATGGACTTTTCTTTCAGGAACTTGTCCAAACCTTTCTTAAAACCAGCTACCTTGGACTCATGCAGCCTCTTTTTAAATCAATGTGTTCGGCTCATCTCAAACATCTGACTTCAAGCACTGGTGGTAGATCCACCTTTTACAGTGTTCCACTATGACAAAGTAGTGCTTCACACCCATCCAAAGTTCCTTCCAAAAGTAGTCACTGAATTTAATCTCAGTCAATCGATTGTGCTTTCATTGTTCTTTCTGAAACCTCATTCTCATCCTGGAGAAACTGCTCTTCATACTTTGGACTTCAAAGAGCCTTGGCTTATTACTTACAGTGGACTAAGTCACATAGATCATCTTCTCAACTGTTCATTTCCTTTGATCCTAACAAGTTGGGCCGGCCTGAAACCAAGTGAACTATTTCCACCTGGTTACTGGCCTTTATTTCCTTCTGTTATGCTCATGCTGGGCTGCAGCTCGGGGGTTGTGTAACAGCACATAAGGTCCAAGCTATAGCAGCTTCAGTTGCATTCTTACGGTCCACTCCCATTGATGAAATCTGCAAAGCATCTACTTGGTCCTCAGTTCACACATTCACCTCTCATTACTGCCTGGAATCCTGTTCCAGATGAGATGGTCTCTTCGGCCAAGCAGTATTTAAAAATGTATTCTTTTAAATGGACAACTTTACCCATCCCATTGCAGTAAACTAGGGAGTCCCATATGTGGGAATATGCTGCCTGCTTGTCCTAGGATAAAGCACAGTTACTTACTGTAACAGGTGTTATCTGGAGACAACAGGCAGATATTCTTACATCCCTCCCACCTCTCCTGATTGGCTTCTTAGCTTGCTTACAAAACTAAGGTACCACAAGCCTTTTCAGGCGGGAAGGCATTTGTGCATGCACAGTGCGGATAGCTGCGAGCACTTCAAAAGTTTTTTAGTGTCAACAATTTTATTGAATAAATGCCATACAAGATGACAAACAAGAACAAACAAACAAACAAGAACAATCCTCCCCCCCCACCCCCCAACAACAAATTAGAAAAAGAAAGAAAGAAGGACCCGCAGGACAGTCACAACCAACAACTAGAAAATGGCCCGGGAATCTGGACTCTGATAACCCCCGGGCCTCACAAACTGCATGCCCCCCCCATATGCTCCCATAGCCTAAAGTAACCCCTCACAACCCCCCGGTCCCCCCCCCCCCCCCCCCCACCAACATCCACTTCTAGAAGAGAGAGAAAAATAAAACAAACTCAAAAACACCCACAGTCCACCAAACACCAACAACAAACCCAAGGAGCTACGAACAGCGCAACTCATTCAAGAGCAGACTGCGCCCCCCTGGGATGGAAGATCTGAAGATAGGGATCCCAGAGCCACAAATATCGCTGCCCCCCTTTCCTGGAACTCTTTGCATCTCTGGATTCCCAACAGGCCAATTGATGCACATCACCCCTCCAAAGCCAAAACCCTGGAGGCTCAGGAGAAATCCAAAATTTCAAAATACCCTTCCGAGCCACCAAGGCTAGCTTCCGGCATAACAATTTACGCATCCCACCCATCGACCCATAAGCCCCAGCCAAGTCCAACACCAGCTGATCCGGCATGCCTTCCAATGCTAAACCCAGCCCAGTACGCATAAACTGTAAAATCTCCCGCCAATAGGATTGTATAACCGGGCACCACCAAAACATATGTCCGAAGGTCCTGTCCCCTGACCCCCATTTAGTACACAACTTAGACCCAGCACCCCCGCAATAATAATACTGCTGAGGCGTAAGATAAGCCCTAAAAACCACCCGATAGTAGCATTCCTGCAGGGGCGCACTGCGGGTCAGGGAAGGAACTCCCCCTATTTGTGCAACAATATCCCACTCCTGTAAAGGCATCTGCAAGTCCTTTTCCCAGCCTCTACGATAAAAACTCACATCCTTACACGCTTCCACCTTCCCCAAACCCTTATAAAACATCAACACCGACAAAACCTCCTCATTATCGAAGCCAAAAAATTCCCGCAGGCGGGAACCAATTCTGGCTCCCAGCTGCAGTCTAGAGTAGCCCAGTAATGTTTAAGTTGAGTATAAGCAAATAAATTACCCCATTTGGCCCCAATACGACGCTGTAAGGCCGCAAACTCCACTAAAGTCCCCTCCGATGTCATAACATGCTCCAACTGCCAAACCCCCTCTCGTTCCCAATTATAAAAGGCTACGTTGTCAGACCCTGGTGGGAAGGGTGAGTGCCTACGAAGCGGTATCTGATCTGTAATACACAGGTCCCCATCCAAATTACATACTAACCACTTCCACGCCGTCTGCATGTAACTCACCAGCAGACTACGACAAAACCGAGCCGGCAACAGCGCTCGGGGAAGATGCACCAAGGAAAAAAAGTGCTCTGGAGCATAATATGCCCGTTCCATAGGCACAGGTGTAAACGCTGTCGACCCCCTCAGCCAATCCCCTAAGTGACGCAACAAACAAGCATAGTTATAGCGTTGTAAATTAGGCCGGCCCAGGCCCCCCCTAGCTCCATCCCCCGCTGCAAACCCTGCAAGGGCATTATAGGCTTCTTTGCCGCCCATACAAATTTAGAAAACATGCCCTGGATCTTTCGAAGATCTTTCCGCAACAAATGCAGAGGAAGGGTTTGAAATAAATAGAGCCACCTTGGCAACACCATCATCCGGACCAGCTGACTCCGCCCCAGCAAGGATAAGGAAAGCAATTGCTAACCATCCAACCAACGTTTCGTTTCCAACAACAACGGAGCCACATTCAAACGATACAAGGTACGGACATCCATAGCTATTTGAACCCCAAGATAGCGAAACGAACCCGGTGCCCACCGCAAGGGAAAGTGCACCCCCCAAGCCTCCCGAACATCTGCAGAAGAAGCCAACACCTCAGACCTAGCTAAGTTAAGCCACAAACCGGCATAAGCCCTATACTCACTCAGCAACTCCAATAGCGCAAACAAAGACCGCTCGGGGTCCACAACATGCACGAACAAGTCATCCGCATACGCCGCCAATTTAAACTGCTGGTCCCCCACCTGAAATCCCTGTATCGCCGGCATCGCATAAACATCTCTAACAAGAGGATCCAGTGTCAAAGCGAAAAGCAACAGGGACAAAGGGCAACCCTGTCGTGTCCCACAGGATATATCAAAAAGATCAGATTCCACCCCATTGACCAAAATGCGAGCTTGAGGCAAAACATACAACGCCCGCACCGCCGAAAGAAAATTGCCCCCAATACCATATTCCATCAACGTATCAAACATAAAATCCCTCCGCACCCGATCAAATGCCTTTTCAGGGTCAAAACTAAGCAACAACGCCCACGAGTTCTGCGAAGCCCGCAACTCCAGGGATAGCAAGAGTTTCCGCATATTCATGGCGATCGATCTACCCTGGACAAACCCCACCTACACTTCATGCAAAAGCCGCGGAAGTACTTTTGCTAACCTATTCGCCATGATTTTAGCCAGTAGTTTAACTTCCGCATTCAACAAAGAGATCGGGCGATACGCCTCCGGCACCGTCTGGTCCCTACCGGGCTTCAGGAGCACCAAAATCCGCGCAAGATTCAACCGCTCAGGCAGAGTCTCCGCCTGAATCATCACATTAAATGCTTGAGCCAGAGGTTGCACTATCCCTTCACCCAAAATCTTAAAAAATTCATTATGAAGCCCATCCTCCCCCGGGGCCTTCAACAAAGGGCTCTGCACAATCGCTGCATATACCTCTTCCGGAGTCACTTAGGCTTCCAACCGCGTCTGCTCCAGCGAAGTCAGCCGTGGATAAGGAACATTCTGCAGATAGGTGCACCCACACAACCCATTCTCAACGGGAGGGGCATACAGCGCACGATAGTAATCCCGAAAAATCTCACAAATACCCTTATCCGTGGTGACCCCGACATCCACTCGGATCCTTCAAAGTCATCACCTTCCGCGGGCCCCACTCCGAGGAGATCAGGCGAGCCATCAACTTTTACCCCCTTTCTGGCCATGCCTATACAACTGGTACTTATAATAGGCCATAGATTTGCGCGCCCGTTTATGCAGGAGCTCATTGAGAGCCACCTGGAGCTCCAAATACTGAGCCCGATACGCTGGCAACTGGGTCTGACCATAATGTCGACGAGCCTGCCGTAACGCCTTATCCAGACGTAGGATCTCCCGATCCCGTGCTTTGCAGGCATAAGCGGTATAACTGATGATGGCCCCCCGCAATACTGCCTTAGCAGCGTCCCAAAAAAGCACCGGGTGATCCTGATGAGCTGCATTAGTAAGAGCATAAGTCCTCCAACTGTCTCTCAACATCTCCTGAAACTTAAGGTCATTATAAAAGGAAAGCGGGAACACCCAGCACTGACTATGAACACTCGGGGGCCCACTCTCTAAAGTAAGCCAGGCCATAGCATGATCGGAAATCACCACTGCACCAAGTTCTGCTTTTCCCACCGACCCAAAAAGCGAGCTGGACACCAGGAGGTAATCCCGAGATAAGTGGGCATAATCCTTCACATCAGGGTGTAACACCCGCCAGACATCCACCAAATCCAACAATTGGCCCAAATTCTGTAAACCCTGGGAACCAGAAAACCTCCCAGCCCCTGGCTTCGGCAAACAGTCCATATCGGGGTCCCAAACAGCATTAAAATCGCCTCCTACAATCATGTGAGTTCCCCGATATGAGGACAGTACCGTCACCATGGTTTTATAAAAAAGGGGATCATAGACATTTGGAGCATATATACAACAAAAAACGAACTGCTGCCGGTCCACCACCCTCCTACAGATCGCATACCTCCCACCAACATCCTTTTCCAACAACGTAAGATCAGTCACAACCCCTTTCCGAAACAAAATAGCAACCCCTCTCTTCTTTCCCACCCCATCCGCCGCTACATAATCACCTACCCACCAGCGTTTAAGTTTACAATGTTCTTTCTCATCCAAGTGAGTTTCCTGCAAGAAGGCCACATCAACCCGATGCCGCTGCAAATGTTGTAAAATTTTAGACCGTTTAATTGGCAAATTTATACCCCCCCCCCCACATTCCAAGTAACCACTTTAACTATCAGGACCCAAAATCACAAGCCCCCAACCCCCTACCACCCAAACCACAACGCAGTCAGCCCAGCCTCCAACTGCGTTCTCCCCCAAATACCCAAACCCCCCTACAGTAGAAAAGGAACCGACCCCAACAAACCCCCCCACATCCCATACCCTAACCCCAATTTCCCCCCCCAATCCCCTCCCCCTGCCTTCTCCAGCCCCAGGAATGACTGGAGTTATCCGGTCAAGGAAGGCCCACTAGCAGCAAGGCCGCAACATACCGCCCACTCATACGACCCACTCAAACAACCCCAAAAACTCACCACACCCCCACATCCCCATACAAAGAAACCCCCACCCACCCCCATACTCCACAGACATACTACCCCACAACCAGTATACCAACACACCGACAGCGCCCACCCAACTTCAAACAACAGGAACACTCAATCCAACCAAGGGAAAGAGGCAGGAAAAGAAGTCCAGTGCAGATCCTCCACTGCCGCATCAAAACGATCAACCAACTGCAGGCTCAGCCAGGACACCTCGCCACTGGCGTTGTGGGCGCACTCTCTGCCACTGAGATGGACGGACTCTGCCATCACGCCGTCCCGCCTCACTAGACACGTCTGCCGGTACAGCATCTCCCAACAATTCCTTCAATACACTCCACGCCTCCGTCGGGGTCCGCACCCTTCTGTGCTCAGTCCCAATAGTCATCAACAGAGCAAAAGGAAATTGCCATCGATATTTATAGCCAGCCTGTCGTAAATATCATGTGACTCCCTGAAAATCACGCCGTTTCTGCAGGGTAATGGCTGCCAGATCCTGAAAAACAGCAATCGGGAGCCCATTCCACTTATAATCCGTATGTTGTCGGGCTGTTTGTAAAATGGTCTCCTTCACTGCAAAGGAACTAAGACAAAGTACAATGTCCCTAGGAAGGTTCCCCTGGACTCGACCAAGAGCTCGGTGTACTCGTTCTATATGCACACCCGGTCCTCTTTCAAATTCCCTCTGCTCTAGCCTCAGGAGGTCGGCACAGATGTCTTGCGCCACTTGCCGCACATCTTTAAATCTCTCCTCCTCCGGCACTCCTCGCAGCCGCAAATTACAGCGTCGCGTGCAGTTCTCAAGATCTTCAAGTTTGTCCCAAATGTCCACTCGATCCTTCTGAAGGGCCACCACCTCGCCCTATGTATCAATAAGATCTTCCGCCACCGCGTCCACCCATGTCTCCAATTCACCCTGTCTGCGGGAGACCTCCTGCAATTCTGATTTAATGTCCACCACTGCCTGTTTAATATCAGAGCGGATGGAGCGGATGTCCTCCCGTAAGCTGGCTAACAGTTCAGCAAAGCCGCTCTGCTCAACCAGGCCGCACTCGCCAGACCGCGGCCCAGCCTCTAAGCGCCGCACCTCCGCGCTGCATTCAGCCGCCAGCCCCGATGCCATCTTTAAATACACTCGGGGATCCCGGCAGTTTATCAGCACCAGCTCCCGGTTTGCTACCAGCGCTCTTAAGCGGCTCCAATTTGCATCTGGTAGCTGTGGCCATCGCACACACCCTCCGGGGTTATGTGGGGACGATCAAAAATAGCTCCAACCCAGCCGTATAAGCTAATTCCACATTGGCCCCTACGGAGCTTCAGCACCTAGTGACCTGCCACATCAGTGACGTCACTTCCTCCTCTTCAAAAGTTTTTTAAAGTGACAGTTCACTTTTCAGACTGTTTGTACCAGGCTTTGTGGATCATGTCACCCATATGTGAGAATAACTGCCTGCTGTCTCTGGATAACACCTGTTACGGTAAGTAACTGTGCTTTATCCCAGGACAAGCAGGCAGCCTATTCTCAACATATGGGTGACGTCATCCACGGAGCCTGGATGTGGACAGCCTCGCAAGCAGACTTGCTTGTAGAAACTTAGAAGTTTTGAGTCAGCCACACCACGCATTCGCGAGTGCCTTCCCGCCCAGCACAGGACGAGTCTCCTCAGTTCTGTTTTCCACAGAGCCGAGAAGTCTGTACTTTGACACTCTGCATTGAAATTCGTGCCTTCTCTCACCGCAGTTTGTGTTCTTTTTAGTCGCAAATCGCTGTGTTACTTTCTTTATTTTCCTTATAAAAAAAAGACTTATTTTAATTTTTTCTTCATTGACTGAATGGCGGGCCAGGCCATATCCTGCGGGTTTCAACTTTGCAGCGGCTATCTTCCCTCCTATTTCCCGACCAGTCACAGGCTTCAAGATGTGTCGCCAGTGCCATTGTGTGATTTCTCTCACGGACCCACACCGCTGGTGCCTCAAGTGCCTTGGGCCGGACCATGATCCGAAGTCGTGCGAGCGCTGTGCTACTCTTCAACCTCGAGCCCTTAAACGTCGTCTAGTTTTAGTGGAGAAACTCTTCAGGATGGATTCTTCAGTGACACCCTCGACCTCAAGTGTTGCCTCGGTCCCACCTTTCAGCGAAGGTCCTCCTGCTTCCACGACTCCGACCTCGAGCCTCATCAGACTGTCCTCGTTTGGATCATCTTTAGCCTCGAGTACACCTACTTTATCTTCCTCTGAGCTCCCCTTATTTCAGATACCTAAGCAGAAGGTCCCTGCGGTGGTCCTCAAGCTTTTCAAGACCTCCAAGTTCAAGCACATTTCCACTGCCACATTGGAGCCTTTAGCCTCAGCAAGTAGTCCAGTTTCAGATGCGGATCCACCTTTGCAGGCTTCTCTCCAGACCATGTTGGAGTAGCGATTTGTTCAGTTATTGAGCAAATATGGTTCTGCCTCAACGTTGCGTCCTGTAATCCAGCCTGGGCAATCAGCAGTCTCCCGCGAGGTGGAGTTCCTACCTGTGCCTCGAGCTGAAGCTTCACACTCTATGCAAGAAGCAGAGGCTTTGTGAGTGTCTAGTCTGGCAACTACATACTATGCAAGAAGTACATTCTTTGTGAGTTTCTCGACAGGAATTCTCACACTGCATACAAGGAGCAGAGTCTTTGGGAGTGCTTTGAGATTCCCCAATCCAATCCACTGTGTTGTGATCTACAGCTTCTAGCCCTATCCATTCACCATCAGAATTGCCTGTTTCCATACATAGGGCAGTCTCCTCGATCCTCGAGACTTGCTTCCAAACACCTCTCTCGTTGCCGATCGAGGCCTTCATTGACACATCCATTGTGGCGCGGATCTTCTAAAGAGCAGCCTTCCTTGTCTAGGCCTCATTCCAGACCTTCCAGTCTTCGAGGCCTCCAACTCCTCGCTCAAGGTCACCACTTCCGGACCCTGAGGAATCAGCTGCTTCCATTGCCTTCTCCAAGTCTCCATATTCTATGGATTGCCACTTTTCCAGAGAGGCTTCACCTTTGTTCTCGAGGTTGAGTCCTTCATGAGGCAGGACCTTGGCGGATCAGCTGTCTTTCTCTTCCTTCCTTCGGCAGATGGCTGATGACCTGGAAATTCAGTTAGATGCTGGTTCTAAATACTCTAAGGAGTATCTTGAAGTCATGCATCTACCTCAACCTCCTGCAGAGTCACTTAAGCTTCCTCTTAACAAGCTTTTGTCTCAAACTTTCAAACGTCTGGAGACTCCTTATGCTATACCTGCTGTTCCAGGCAAATTGGACTCGAGGTATAGAACTCTGCATTGCAAAGGGTTTGAGAATTCACAATTATCTCACCAATCCCTCCTTATGGAGTCCTCTTTGAAAAGAACCCATCCTTCCAGGGTCGATGCTACAGTTCCTCCTGGAAGGGAGGGTAAGACCAGGGACAAGTTTGGATGCTGTCTATATCAAAATGCTATGCTGTCCTCCAAAGTCCTCAATTATAATTTTGTCTTCGTTACTTATCTGAAATTCCTTATTGATCTTCTTCCAGGTTTTCTGAAGAACCTGGATCAACATAGACATTTCGAGTTCCAAGAAGTCACTGCTGCTCTGTCACAACTCAGATTGCATCTTCTCCAGTCATCTTATGATGCCTTTGAGCTGTTGGCTAAGGTCACTGCTTTCTCTGTAGCAATGTGCCCGCTTGGCTTGGCTTCACACCATTGACATGGATCCTAATCTTCAGGATCGTAGACATGGATCCTAATCTTCAGGACTGTCTGGCTAACATTCCTTGTCAGGGCAATGACCTCTTTTATGAATCCTTAGAGGCTGCTACTAAGGAGTTGTCTGAACATGAAAAATCTTTTGCTTCCAAAGCCAAAGTCAGCTCTTGCAAAACCTTCACGCCCTACTCCGGTTTTCCAGAAGCGTTATACTCCAAGGGCGGCTCCTTACACTCAAGCACCTCCCAAGAAAACGCAGCAACAGAAACCTCAGCCTTCTACTGCACCTAAGGCTTTGCAACCTTTTTGACTGTCTAAAACAGAGCATAACCTCCATCTGTTCTGCTTCTGTCCTTCCTTCCCCCCTAGGAAGTCGCTCCATCATTTTTACCACCGATAGGAGACCATTACATCTGACTTTTGGGTGCTGTCAATAATCAGGGAAGGATACTCTATTCATTTCACTCAGGTTCCACCAGAGCTTCCTCCAAGAGAATATCCTTCCAATCAATCCCAGACTGCCCTTCTTTTTCTGGAAGCTCAAGCTCTGCTTCGTTTCCGTGCCATCAAGGAGAGCAGGGGGTTTTACTCCCGTTACTTCCTAGTTCCGAAGAAGACAGGAGATTTGAGACCCATTTTGGATCTCAAGGCTCTCAACAAATTTTTAGTCAGATTTCTGCAAACAACAATAAATTGTTACTTATAATGACTGGGGTTGCCATTCAGCAAATTACATATAATTGGAAGGACTGGAAGAGACTAAATTACAGTTTTTGGTGGAACTCTTTGTGCCATATTTATAAAATGGAAAGATTTATTGCAGTACAAAGAGGGTATTTCAAGAAATTTCAGGATGTTTGGAAACCATTAGCAGAATTTTGTAAGGATTAGTTGAAAATGTTTCCCTTTAATGTATCAATTAATTTGGGTAGGGTGAGGGATATTTTATTAATATGTTTTTTATAAGATTATGGAATATATGGTAGGGAGGGGTGGGAAGGGGGAAGGATAAAAATGTATGTACTGTACAAATGAAAGAAGGTAAAATGATATATTTATTGTCAATGTGTTTGAACATATATATTCATTTAATGTAATTTTGAAAATGAATAAAGAATTTACAAAAAAAAAAAACACAAATTTTTAGTCAAAGAAAAATTTTGCATGTTATCCCTGGCATCCCTTTACCCCCTTCTAGATCAGAATGATTGGTTATGTTCTCTGGATCTCAAGGAGGTTTATACTCGCATCCCAATTCATCCAACCTCCCGTCAGAACCTCAGATTTTGGGTGGGGAATCTGCATTATCAATACAGAGTGCTACCCTTTGGCCTGGCTTCATCTCCCAGAGTGTTCACCAAGTGCCTGGTGGTAGTAGCAGCAGCTCTAAGGAACCATGGTCTTCAGGTGTTCACCTACCTAGATGACTGACTCATCAAAGATTCAATATCTCAGGGGATTATTATAGCGACCCAATGGACTACGTGGCTCCTCCAAAGCTTGGGATTCGAAATCAACTTTCCCAAATCCCAACTTCAGAATCTACAATTCATCGGAGCTGTTCTGGACACTATCCAACTAAGAGCATTCCTTCTGCAACAACGTCTGGAGGCTCTTCAAATCTGTCATGCAGTGTCTTTCCACTCTTTAATCTCAGCGAGACACATGATGGTACTACTAGGTCACATGGCCTCCACAGTACACGTGACTCCTTTTGCAGACTTCACGTCAGAATTCCTCAATGGATCTTGGCATCTCAGTGGACTCAGGCTTGCAAACCACTCTCTCGACCCATTACAGTCATTCCTTCACTGAGACAGTCTCTCCGCTGGTGGTTGCTCTTTTCCAATCTCTCCAGAGGCTTGCTGTTTCAAACGCCACCTCATCAGAAGGTCCTCACAACAGATTCCTTGACCAACGCTTGGGGGGCTCATCTCGATGGTCTCCGTATTCAAGGCCACTGGACCAGTACGGATCGTCAGTCTCTCATCATCTTCTTCACGACCAGGTAGTCCTCATTCGGATGGACAACCAAGTCGCCATGTACTATGTCAACAAACAGGGGTGTTGGAATCTCCCTCCCTTTGTCAAGACGCTCTGAAGGTTTGGGACGAGGCACGCCTCCACAACACCTTCCTCCACAACACCTTCCTCAAAGCTGTCTACATCCAAGGGGCGATAAAAAGTTTGGCGGACAAATTGAGTCGTCTTCTGCAACCTCATGAATGGACACTCCATTCCTCGCCTCGTCATCACAACTTTTCACAGTGGGGAATGCCTCAGATAGACCTCTTTGCAGCTCCCCAAAACTGCAAACTGCCTCAGTTCTGGTCCAAGATATATTCTGCTCATCGCCTCGAAGCAGATACTTTTCTACTGGAATGGATGATTCGCTTCCTGTATGCATTCCCTCCATTCCCTCTTATTCTCAAGACTCGTCAAGTTGAACAACGATTATGCCACCATGATTCTGATAGCTCCTCGGTGGCTGAGCCAGCCTTGGTACTCCCTTCTACTTCAACTCAGCAGCAGGGAGCCATACCTTCTACCAGTTTTTCCGTCTCTACTTACACAGAGTCAAGGATCTCTGTTTCATCCCAACCTGCAGTCTCTACACCTGACAGCTTGGTACCTCTTAACATAACTTTTCTTCAGTTTTCTCAACCTGTAAGAGACATTTTAGAGGCTTCTAGAAAGCCTGCTACCAGACAATGCTCCCACCAAAAATGGACTAGATTTTCTATGTGTTGCATCTCTCATGATAAGGAGCCTCAAGATTCCTCCTTATCTTCTGTTCTAGATTATCTTTTGCATTTATCCACCTTTGGCCTCAAGTCTACATCGATCCGAGTCCATCTCAGTGCAATTGCTGCTTTCCATCAGCTTATTGAAGGGAAACCACTCTGCTCATTCGGTGGTTTCCAGATTTATGAAAGGACTTTTCAATGTCAAACCTCTCAAACCGCCTCCAGTTGTTTGGGATCTCAGTGTTGTTCTTGCTCAATTGATGAAGCCTCCAATATCTACGGCTCATCTTATGTATCTTACTTGGAAAGTGGTTTTTCTCATTGCCCTCAGATCTGCTCGAAGAGTCAGTGAGCTGCCAGCATTAGTTGCTGATCCACCTTAAGAGTCAGTGAGCTGCCAGCATTAGTTGCTGATCCACCTTTCACAGTTTTCCATCATGACAAGGTGGTCCTCCGTACTCATCCTAAATTCTTACCTAAAGTGGTTTCAGAAATTCATTTCAACCAATCTATTGTACTTTCAGTGTTTTTTCAAAGACCTCATTCTCATCCTGGAGAATCAGCTCTTCATACTCTGGACTGCAAGCGTGCTTTGGCCTTCTACTTGGAATGCACCAAACCACACAGAACTGCTCCTCAACCTTGGTCTTCTTTGATCCAAACAAGTTGGGACATCCCATCTCTAAGCGTACCATCTCCAACTGGATGGCTGCTTGTATATCTTTCTGCTATGCCCAGGCTGGACTACAACTACAGAGTCAAGTCACAGCCCACAAAGTCAGTCATGGCAGTTTTAGTAGCTTTCCTCAGATGTACACCTATTGAGGAAATTTGCAAAGCTGCTACCTGGTCCTCGGTTCATACTATCACCTCTCACTATTGTCTGGATGCTTTCTCCAGACGGGATGACCATTTTGACCAGAGAGTATTACAAAATTTATTCTCCTAAGTTGCCAATGCTCCCACCATCCCATTCTGGTTAGCTTGGAGGTCACCCATATGTTGAGAATAGACTGCCTTCTTGTCCTGGAATATAGCACAGTTACTTACCATAACAGTTGTTATCCAGGGACAGCAGGCAGTTATTCTCACAATCCACCCACATCCCCTGGTTGGCTTCTCTGCTAGTTATCTAAACTGAGGAGTCTCGCCCTGTGCTGGGCAGGAAGGCACTTGTGCATGCATGATGCAGCTGACTTGAAACTTCTATATTTCTTCAAGCAAGTCTGCTTGCGAGGCTGTCAGCATCCGGGCTCCGTGGATGATGTCACCCATATGTTGAGAATAACTGCCTGCTGTCTCTGGATAACAACTGTTATGATAAGTAACTGTGCTATTTCTCTTCTCCAATTGACGTAAATTTCCTTTTTTAAATTTTTTTTTTCTCTACTTTTCTTGTTCTTGTCCTTAAAGCTAATTGTTCTGTGAATCAGGAATTGCTTTTCTGTTTCACTTTTACAAGTTTAGTTGGGGCTATCTTGTCTAGGACTGATATAGCGAGGTACTGGCAAGAAGTTATGGTCTTATCTGCATCCTCATTCACGGGTTCTAGCTGGTCCAGAACTTCATTGCAGAACTTTTCTTCTGGTATCTTACTTTACTTCTCCTTAAATACCCTTACCTTGGTTGTTATTACTTTAGCTTTAGGTACCTTTAGATAGAAAGTTAAGAGATGATGATGAGCCCGGATAACTGGTTTCCAACTGACATGATCTATTCAAGGAAAATTTAGTTCTTCAGATATGGTAGAGACGAAGTCCAAGCTGTGACCATCTTTGTGAGTAGGATCCGGAGGGAAGATATCAAAATTTAGTTGGGTCAGTATATTCTTCAATGTGTGGACTTTGGGGTCATTGTCGTCCTCTAGGTGTAGATTTAGGACCCCAATAATTATCAGCTCAGTGAAAACCATGGTGCAGTATGAGATCAGGTTAAATATTTTATCTTCCACTATGTTCCACTTGCCAGGTGGTCTTTAGATCAGGACTTATCTATTTCCCAATTTGCTCTTGCTGCAGATCATATGTATATTCTAATCCTGGATCATTACAATTATCTATTAGTTTCATGGAAATAAATTACCTATATAATAAGAGTAAACCTCCACCTCTTTTTGACTTAGGGCTGTGAATCACTTTGGCCAACTAAGTCTCGGGAGTCGTCTTTTGGGATCCAGGATTCAGTTCTGCCAACAATACCAGCCTGGTAATTAGTGATCTGGTCCCTTAAGATCAGAACCTTATTACAGACCGAATGAGTATTGAAATAAATACCGTATTTTTTGCTCCATAAGACGCACCTTGCCATAAGATGCACCCCAGATTTAGAGGAGGAGAACAAACATTGTATACTAATATATACCTGGCACCTTTAAATTCCATCACATTCCCCCCAGCACCTTTTGTAAGCCACATAGAACCGAAAGGCTTTTGCGGTATATAAATAAAAATTTGTTATGTTATTTGTGCAGAGAATTCTTCAGAGTAGCAGTTTGTGGACATGAATTTCTATGAATTCTTGTGCTGTATAGACTCTCATCAATTTGACTTTTATTGTCGTTTATTCAGAGCCCACACAATAACTATGCGGGCTCATTCCCTCCTCCGCTGGTGCAGGACCCGGGCAATTTGCTTTCTCACTCAAGATTTTACCATTACAGCCTACTAAGATAAACTGATCAGGCAGTTCAGTATCACAGAATGCCATCAAATCTTTGTCTGTTATAAATTCTGGCAGTTCAACTATTCACATGTTGTTCCTGCAATTTCTGTTCTTTTGGTCTTTCAAATTCTGTTCCAGCCCCCCCCCCCTTCCCGGCGGTACCTTTAAATTGTGATGGTCGTGGACGGCTGCCTGCTGATTATGCCTGGGCCAGCGGCGCACAAGTACGCTAATGTCTGGGCCCGCAACACTTCCTAATTGTAGTTGTTGCTGGTGCTTCGCTGGACGGCTGCCTGCTGATTGCCGGTATGTCAAGGCCAACGGCAAACAAACACGCTGCTGCGTGGGTACACACCACTTCCTAAATGGCTGCCAGCAGTCTCACGAGAACTTCTAGCAGCCATTCAGGAAGATGTGCGCACCCACGCAGCAGCACGCTCGTGTGCCGCTGGCTCCGACATACCGGCAATCAGCAGGCAGCCATCCAGCGAAGCACCAACAAACACCAACCTGTCCCCTAAGTGACCCTAGAGCTAAGGACATGATATCCATTGTGGCCACCTGCAGCTTTCTCTGCTGGTTAACATTGTGGGCTCCGGGTGTTCTGTGTGATTCAGCCCTTCTTGTGGAAGGGTTTGGACAGAGTTGCACGCTCGATCCTCCTCTGTCCGTACGAAGGGCTGAGGAGGGGCTGAAATGGTGTGTGAGCATGGTATCCTTCGGCAATGAGGATGCTGGAACAGTCCTGTGGGGTATGGAGGGACAAAATGGCAGGCTTTCTTCTTCTTACCCTGGTGTTAACTGGAGTGCTGACATCTTTCTCATATTACCCTTTTAGATGGGCTTGCAGTATTGATCCAGAATTTGCACACAAAGGGCCCTTTGGCATGCCAGTTCTTGGGAGCAGGGCTTTTCACCGTGTGGAGTGTTCTGGTGGAGTAAGGAGCAGGCAAGATGGAAGAGAGTTCCTTACCCTGCTAGGACCGATGGGCCGACATCTTGGAGTAGAGTCCTATAGCCAATTATTTTGTTGAGCCTTAGGGTCCTGCTGATGTGGGGCCTTGGGATTGAGGCTTTCCGCTGCTTGGAGCGTTCCGGTTGCGTAAGGAGCAGGCAAGATGGAGGAGAGCTCCTTTCCCTGCTGGGACCGATGGGCCAGCATCTGGGGGCTAGGACCATCGGTTCCAGCTAGGCCCTGCTGTGCCTTCTAGAGACTATCTGTTAATGCTTTATGCTATGACAGTTAAGTTTCTATCTCTGCCAAAAAGTTAAAGCTTAAAACTATGGGAAAAGGCTTTTGTACTGTGGACTTTGCTGTTTTTAAATTCAAACTGTCTTTATCAATTAACCTACTATTTCTCTTTAAATTACCAAAGCACAGAGCAAAATTCTGTTCACTTACCCAGAGAAATGTCCTCTTTTCCTCTCTTGTTTTCCCAAATGCTTATTTTTTATGGCTGATAGTCATACGTGTACATTTTTTGCAGGCTATCTAACAACTGAGTCACCTAAAATTGTTTCTTCTGCAAGTCAACCAGATCTTTTGAGTGGGTGGGAATCCTGGGCAGCTTCTACAAGTACTACAAGTATAGCCACACCTCAACCTCACAAGTCACCATTTGAAGGTATTTGATGAAGTTCTGTTTTTTATTTTTGTTGCAGCAGAGTCTATATTAAATTCATAATATAAATATCAAGTATGATAAATTTATTTCCGTATCCTACTAGATCAGTCCAGATGGCCTACTAGCAGATGTAGCCAGGGAGCACTGACAGTTCAGTTATATCATCACCAGTATAAGGAGTGATTCAACCCTGGAACTTATTAGTATTTCCCTGCCTCCAGCAGGTGATACAGTTTGGACGGGTGCAACAGGATTCTTTGAGGCAGGCCTAGCTCAGCAGGACACAGTCCATGGCCTGTGTATTAGAGATACTAGTCTTCTGGCCTCTGTCTGCTCTTGGAGATAAGTAATTATACTTTCTTCAAGTTTAACATGAGCAGCTTGGCCCTTCCAGTGCTCTGAGCCTTTCCCTATGGAGCTTTGCTTACTGCAACTAGGATGTCAAATTCAGGTAGGCTGCCCTATGCCACAACTTTGACCCAAGGTTATAGGTTCTGAAAGGAACATATGCAGAGGAGATTGATAGACCCACTGATTCCTTACCATGGCTGGTGAGTCAGAGGTTCGCTAGGTATGTGTGCTTACCGCTCTTGATTTGTTGGCAAGTTTATTTGCTTCCCAGGTGGTGGGGTCACCCTTTGGGACTCCTTGAGGATTATACTTTAGGGATGATTTCAATTACACATATGTACTTAAAACATCAGTAATGGTTGCCTATAGAGGCATGTGTTCAATTTAAAATGTGTATGTTGATTTTTAAATTTTTTTCAAGATTTGCCTGATTTATTATTATAGCCATTAGTTAACTGGCATTATCCCAAGATAAGCAGGCAGCTTATTCTCACATATGGGTGACGTCATCCACGGAGCGCAGATGTGGACAGCCTCGCAAGCAGACTTGCTTGAAGAAACTTAGAAGTTTCGAGTCAGCCGCACCGCGCATTCGCGAGTGCCTTCCTGCCCAGCACAGAGCGAGTCTCCTCAGTTTTCTGCGGAGCTGAGAAGTCCGTCTTTGACTCTCTGCATTTAACTTTGTTACTTCGTGCCTTCTCTCACCGCGGTTTGTGTTATTTTTTTCATGAATCATTGTGATCTTTTCTTTATTTTTAGTTTTAAAAAAAAAAAATTATTATTTTCCGTTCGACTGGTGGGGCAGGCCGCTCGGCCGCAGCCCATGGGCTTTGACTTTGCTGCGGCTATTTTTCCTCCTATGTCCCGGCCAGCAATGGGCTTCAAGAAGTGTAGCCAGTGCCAGCGTGCGATTTTCCTCACGGACCCACACCATCAGTGCCTCAATTTCCTTGGGCCGAAACATCAACCGAAGTCGTGCGAGCACTGTGCTACTCTTCAACCTCGAGCCCTTAAACATCGTCAGATTTAGTGGAGAAACTTTTCGGGATGGACTCTTCAGCCACAGCCTCGACTTTGAAAGCGGCCTCGGTTCCACCTTCTATTGAGGGCCCTCCTGCCTCCACGACTCCGACTTCGAGCCTCATCAAACCTTCCTCGTTTGCGGCGGCTCTTTCCTTGAGTACACCTGCTATATCTTCTCCTGGATCCTCAGGTCAGATAGCTCAGCAGAAAGTTCCAGCGGTGGTCCTCAAGCTTGCTAAGACTTCCAAGTCGAAGCACATTTCCACTGCCACTATGGAACCTCCAGCCTTAGCAAGGTTTCAGATGCGGATCCATCCTTGCCGGCTTCCTTCCAGACCATGTTAGAGCAGCAATTTGTTCAGTTCCTAACCAAAATGGGACAGAAGCTAGCTACTCTAATCCAGCCTGGGCATTCTTCAGACTCCCGCAGGGTCGAGCCTCTTCCTATGCCTCAGGCTGAACCTTCACACTCTATGCAGGGAGCAGAGTCTTTGCGAGTGTCTGGTCTGGCATCCATGCACTCTAAGCAAGGAGTAGATTCTTTGCAAGTGCCTCGACAGGAATCCTCACACTCCATAGTTTCAAGTTTCAAGTTTATTCGAAATTTGATGAATCGCTTATACGTAAAATACTAAGCGATTTACATTAAAATCCAAATTTGAACATACGTTAAAATACAAAATAATAATAACAAATAAAATATTAAGCGAATTACAATAAAATCCAAATTTGAACATATGTTAAGATACAAGGTAATAATAATAATAACAAATCCAAAAAAAAGGGGGTTGGACCTACAGACCAACAGACTCAACTGGATGGAAGGGAAGAAGGAATCAGTTTACAATATTAATCATTTTAAAAAGAGAGAAACACGAAAGGAAAAAAACATTTGGAAGGGTGTTTTTTTTTTAATTATAAAGGACTGCTGCACTGCAATTATTCCATATAGGAGGTAAACGCATCTTTGAATAGAAGGGTTTTTAAATTAATTTTGAAACGGCTAATATCTTTTTCGTCTCTAATATATTGGGGGAGAGAATTCCAGGTTTGAGGAGCTACTACTGAAAATATATCGTGTCGTCTTGTGCCGATCACTTTCAAAGAAGGGACTACTAAAAGACCTTGGGTTGATGAGCGAAGGGAGCGAGAAGAGTTGTATGGAATAAGTACCCTGTTTATGAATTGCGGTTCGTTTGTGGATAAAGTTTTAAATACCAAAAGTAGAATTTTGAAGATGATGCGATGATTGATGGGAAGCCAATGTGAGGCAACCAGAAAGGGGGATACATGGTCATATTTTTTCCCATTGTGAATTAATTTAACGGCAAGATTTTGAATAATCTGTAGCTGTTTCTTTTCTTTTTGAGTAATATTTAGCAGTAATGAGTTACAATAGTCTAGCTTAGAGATGATAAGTGAATGTATAAGTATATTAAGGGATTTTGGTTCCAAGGAGAAGAGTCTTTGGGAGTGCCTCGAGATTCCTCCACCAAGCCTCATGAGCTTCGATCTACAGCTTCTAGCCCTATTCAATCCTTGGTGGCAATGTCTGCTTCCATCTTCGGGGCAAAGGCTTCTTGATCCTCGAGACCTTCCAAGCACCACTCTCGTCGATCGAGACCTTCCTCGAGGCATACTTGCAGGCATAGCTCTTCTTCCAAAGAGCATCCTTCTTCAACTAAGCCTCGATCTACACCTTCCAGCTCTTCCAGACCACCGACTCCTCGATCGATCGAGGTCTCCGCTTCCAGACCTCAAGGACTCAGCGGCTTCTATTGCTTCGTCCCAGTCTCCGTATTCCTTTGAAGACTATTTTCCCGCCGAGGCCTCATCTTCGACTCAGGCTGCCTCGAGGTCCTCGAGTCCCTCTCAAGGCAGGGCATTAGTGGATCAACTATCTTTCTGTTCTTCGCCAGATGGCTGCTGACCTGGAACTTCAGTTGGATGCAGGTTCTAAATACTCTAAGGAGTACCTCAGAGTCATGCATCTCCCTCAACCTCCTGCAGAGTCACTTAAGCTTCCTCTTCACAAGCTTTTGTCTCAGACTTTTACACGATGCCTGGAGACTCCTTATGCAATTCCTGCTCTTCCAGGCAAATTGGACTCCAGGTATAGAACTCTGCATTGCAAAGGATTTTAGAATTCACAGTTGTCTCACCAATCCCTGCTTGTGGAGTCCTCCTTGAAAAGATCCCATCCTTCCAGTGTTTATGCTACCATCCCTCCTGGAAGGGAAGGGAAAACCATGGACAAGTTTGGACGTCGCCTTTACCAAAATGCTATGATGTCCTCCAAAGTCCTCAATTATAATTTTCATTTTGTCACTTATTTCAAGTTCCTCATTGATCTTCTTCCTAAATTTCTCAGCTATTTAGATACACAGCACTTCGAATTTCAAGAAGTCATAGCTACTCTGTCACAACTCAGATTACATCTTCTCCAGTCTTCTTATGATGCCTTCAAGTTGTCCGCCAGGGTGACTGCTTGTTCTGTAGCAATGCGCCACCTGGCCTGGCTTCGCACCATTCACATGGACCCTAATCTTCAGGACCACTTGGCTAATATTCTTTGTGCAGGCAATGACCTCTTTGATGAATCTATCGAGGCAGCCACCAAGAAATTGTCTGAACATGAAAAATCTTTTGCTTCCATTGTCAGACCAAAGCCTAAACCAGCTCCTGCCAAGCCTACATGACTTCCTCCAATTTTCCAGAGGAGTTTTGCTCCGAGAGCGGCCCCTTACACTCGTCCGCCTCCCAACAAACAGCAGAATCAGAAGCAACAGAAATCTCAATCTTCTGCTATACCTAAGGCTGCGCAGCCTTTTTGACTGTTTAAAACAGAGCATAACCTCCACTGTTCTGTCTCTGTCCATTCTTCCCCCCTATAGGAGGTTGCCTCCGTCATTTTTATCACTGATGGGAGACAATTACATCCAACCTCTGGGTATTGTCAATCATCAGGGAAGGATACTCTCTTCGTTTCACTCGGGTTCCACCAGAGCTTCCTCCAAGAGAGTATCCTTCCAGTCCATCCCAGATCGCCTTCTTCTTCAGGAAGCTCAAGCTCTCCTTCGTCTCCATGCCATCGAGCCAGTTCCTTTGGAACAGCAGAACAGGGAGTTTTACTCCCGTTCCTTCCTCATTCCGAAGAAGACGGTCGATCTGAGACTCATTCTGGATCTCAGGGCTCTCAACAAATTTTTAGTCAAAGAAAAATTTTGTATGTTGTTCCTGGCGTCCCTTTATCCCCTTCTAGATCAGAACAACTGGTTATGCTCTCTGGATCTCAAGGAGGCTTATACTCATATTCCCATTCATCCGGCCTCCCATCAATATCTCAGATTTAGGGTGGGGAATCTGCATTATCAATACAAAGTGCTACCATTTGGCCTGGCTTCATCTCCCAGAGTGTTCACCAAGTGCCTGGTGGTGGTAGCAGCAGCTCTAAGGAACCATGGTCTTCAGGTATTTCCCTACCTAGACGACTGGCTCATCAAGGATTCCACATCTCAGGGGGTTATTGTAGCGACCTAACGGACTACGTGGTTTCTACAAAGTTTGGGATTTGAAATCAACTTTCCCAAATCTCAACTTCAGCCCTTTCAGAATCTACAATTCATCGGAGCTATTCTGGGCACTGTCCAACTAAGAGCATTACTTCCACAACAACGTCTGGAAGCTCTCCTTCAGCTCTGTCATGCAGTGTATTTCCGCTCTTCAATCTCAGTGAGACACATGATGGTACTCCTAGGTCACATGGCTTCCACAGTACCCATTTCTCCTTTTGCCAGACTTCACCTCAGAATTCCTCAGTGGACCCTGGCCTCTCAGTGGCATGCGACCCACTCTCGACACATTGCAGTCACTCCTTCCTTGAGACAGTCTCTCCGCTGGTGGATGCTCTCTTCCAATCTCTCCAAAGGCTTGCTGTTTCAATCACCCCCCCCCCCTCACAACAGATTCCTCGACCTACGCTTGGGGCGCTCATCTAGAATGGTCTCCGTACTCAAGGCCACTGGACCAGTACGGATGGTCAGTCTCACATCAATCAGTTGGAACTCAGAGCAATCCTCAAAACTCTCCATGCTTTTCAACATCTGCTTCACAACAAAGTAGTCCTCCTTCGGACGGACAACCAAATCGCCATGTATTATGTCAACAAAAAGGGAGGGACAGGGTCTGCCTCCCTTTGTCAAGAAGCTCTGGAGGTTTGGGACTGGGAAATCCACCACAACACCTTCCTCAAAGCTGTCTACATTCAAGGGGCAAATAATTGCTTGATGGACAACTTGAGTCGTCTACTGCAACCTCATGAATGGACACTCCATTCTTCCCCTCTTTATCTCATTTTTTCACGCGGCTCCCCACAACTACAAACTGCCACAGTTCTGCTCCTCACCACCTCGAGGCAGATGCTTTTCTACTGGAATGGATGATTCGCTTCCTGTATGCATTCCCTCCATTCCCTCTTATTCTCAAGACTCGTCAAGTTGAACAACGATCATGCCACCATGATTCTGATAGCTCCTCGGTGGCCGAGCCAGCCTTGGTACTCCCTTCTACTTCAACTCCCTTCTACTTCAACTCAGCCATACCTTCTACCAGTTTTTCCTTCTCTGCTTACACAGAGTCAAGGATCTCTGCTTCATCCCAACCTTCAGTCTCTACACCTGATAGCTTGGTACCTCTCAACATAACTCCTCTTCAGTTTTCTCAATCTGTAAGAGATATTTTAGAAGCTTCTAGGAAGCCTACCACTAGACAATGCTATCACCAAAAATGGTGTTTTTCTCATCATAAGGAGCCTCAGCATTCCTCCTTATCTTCTGTTTTGGACTACCTTTTGCACTTATCTAATTCTGGCCTCAAGTCTACATCTATATGAGTCCATCTCAGTGCAATTGTGGCTTTCCATCAGCTTATTGAAGGGAAAACACTCTCTGCTCATCCGGTGGTTTCCAGATTCATGAAAGGACTGTTCAATGTCAAACCTCCTCTCAGACCGCCTCCTGTGGTTTGGGACCTCAATGTTGTCCTTACTCAATTCATGAAGCCTCCGTTTGAACCAATTGACAAGGCTCATCTGAAGTATCTCACTTAGAAAGTGGTGTTTCTCATTGCCCTCACTACTGCTCGACGAGTCAGTGAGCTGCAAGCTTTAGTTGCTGACCCACCATTCACGGTGTTCCATCATGACAAAGTGGTTCTTCGTACTCATCCTAAATTCCTACCTAAAGTAGTCTCGAAATTTCATCTCAACCAATCCATTGTACTTCCAGTGTTTTTTCCAAAGCCTCATTCTCACCCTGGAGAATCAGCCCTTCATACTCTGGACTGTAAACGTGCTTTGGCCTTCTATTTGGAACGCACCAAACCACACAGAACTCCTCAACTTTTTTTTCCTTCAACCCAAATATGTTGGGGCATCCTATTTCTAAGCGTACCATCTCCAATTGGATGGTGGCTTGTATCTCTTTCTGCTATGCCCAGGCTGGATTATCCCTTCACAGTAAAGTCAGAGCCTATAAAGTCAGAGCTATGGCAGCTTCAGTAGCTTTCCTCAGATCTACACCTATTGAGGAAATTTGTAGAGCTGCTATTTGGTCCTGGTTTATACCTTCACTTCTCACTATTGTCTGGATACTTTCTCCAGACGGGATGAACAGTTTGGCCAAACAGTATTACAAAATTTATTCTCCTAAATTGCCAACACTCCCACCATCCCATTCTTGTTAGCTTGGAGTTCACCCATATGTGAGAATACCTGCCTGCTTGTCCTGGGATAAAGCACAGTTACTTACCATAACAGGTATTATCCAAAGATAGCAGGCAGCTATTCTCACAACCCACCCACCACCCCTGGTTGGCTTCTCTGCTAGCTCTCTGAACTGAGGAGACGTGCCGTGTGCTGGGCGGGAAGGCACATGCGTGGTGTGGGCGACTTGCAACTTCGAGTTTCTTCAAGCAAGTCTGCTTGTGAGGCATCCGCATCCGGGCTACGTTGATGATGTCACCCATATGTGAGAATAGCTGCCTGCTGTCCCTGGATAACACCTGTTACGGTAAGTAACTGTGCTTTACCTCCCATCCCATGACTTTCTAATTTCTGCAGAAGTCTTTCATGAGGTCCTTTGTCAAATGCCTTGAAAATCCAAATATACAACATCAACCAATTCACCTCTTCAAAGAAATACATTAGATTGGTGAGGCAGAATTTCTCTTTGCTAAATCCTTGTTGGCTTTCTTATTAATTCATGCTTATTTAGATGCAATTTTGTTTTTTTATAATAATCGTTACCATTTTTCCTGACACCGACGTCAATCTCACTGGTGTATAAATTTCCAGATCACCTCTGGAGTCCTTTATAATATTGCCATCCCATTGGCCATCCTCCAGTCTTCTGGTACTATGATAGATTTTAGAGAAAAACTACAAATTACTAACAATAGCTCTGCATGTTCCTTTTCAGTTTTGTCAGCACTCTGGGATGTATACCGTCCAGTTCAGACAATTTTCTACTTTTCAGTTTGTCAAATTGACCCATTACATCATCCAATGTTACAGAGATTTGTTTGAGTTGCTCTGATTTCATTAGAATTAAATCTCATTTCTGAACCAGTAACTCCCCCATATCTTCCTCTTTGAAGACCAAGGCAAATATTTATTTAATTTCTCTGCTATGGCATTGTTTTCCCTGAGAGTCCCCTTTATCACTCAGTCTTCTAGCAGTCCAATTGATTTTCTTCTTGGCTTCTTGATTTTAATATACCTAAAACATTTTTTTACTATTAGGCATGCTCAATATATTTATATAATTACCGGTACTCCTACACCATTTTTTCATGTCAAGGTTCTTTTCTATATTAAATTTTAACTAATACAAAGAATAGAATGCTTAATAATAATGTCCAGTAAGATGTGCCTGCTCTGTTGCACACTCTGAGCCAGTGGCTTTACGAAGAGTTTCAGTGGCTTCCAGTAAAAATACATACACTTCCCCCTCCGCATTCGCAGTGATAGGGGAACAGCATGGCAGCGAATACAGAAAAACTGCAAATAACTTTTTGTATGTTGTTCGCGGTTTTTCTGTTAAAAAAAAAAAAACAACTAAAAAAATACAAAACCGCAAATAACCTGACCTGCAAGTGTAGCAATTTTCTCCGTACAATGCTGGGAGCATCGATTTTTCTTACTAAAAAAAAATATTTTTTATTGAGAGTGGCAAACGGCCCAGACCGGCTAGTACAATCAGTATAGTAACATGAACAATACAGTAAGAACAAGGAGAGCAAGAATAAAAAACAAGCAATTACTAGTCACCTCAGTGCGAGATAGGCCATCGAGGAGCAGGTCATTGTGCAGCTAAAGGAAGCCAGCAAGCCAACCCAAACCTACAATACCCGTGAGGAGTATAGAACCAGACTAGACCATTGGCCATAACATTTTATGTTGTAAATTCCCACCAATGCACATACAATCAATCAGTAAGCCATACACCCCTTACTACACAACAAGCACCCTGCAAGCATACTACATCCAGCCCAGCAGGCAATCCATTCATACCACCCCTACAGATCCCAGCCCCTCCTCCCCCCCACCCACCCCCGAAATACAGGTAGGGAGACACAAAAAGGCCAATTGCAGGGAGTCCCGAAGAACACTGAAACGCTGGGAGCAGCGATTTCCTGTGACATAAATTTGGGGGTGGAGCCTGGGAACGAAAAACCGCGAATAACCGAAACCGCGAATGTGGAGGGGAAAGTGTATTCAGTTTAAAATTTGTTTTGATTTTAATAAGTTTTACAGCCAAGTGCCTTCATATATGACCTCACTTCATTGACCTTCAAATAGGTTTTTGCATTCCTATTACAATTTGACCTTAGTTTTTGAGAACTTAAAAATGTTGGATTTAAAAAGTTTTGTAAGAGAACAATAAAGAGCAGGGGGAAGAATAAATGAACCGTATACCAACAAAACTCTCCTAATATCATAAAAAAACAAGCTAGACAGGGCATATTTATCCAAATTAATTATTATCAATTCCACAATGCAAAATCAAAGCTAAAGTTAAAAAAAAAAAACACAAAAAACACTAAACAGAAGAGAAAGCCTCAGTGCTCTATCTCCAGCAATAAATTTTAGCTAGGCTTTATGGGTAGTTACTTTGTAGGCATATAAAACCCCACATGAATGATTCACACTCAGTTCTGCGCAGTGCAAAACTTATTGTGAAAAAATGTTTAGAAACAGAAGTGTAACTTATCTACTTTAACTATAGATTTGCAATCACCAACAGTAGCCAGCATTTTGCTGAAATGCTGCTTCAGGGATTACAGAGACCAATCTTGTACACTTGAAAAATGTATGACTTTAAAATGGATTCTGTTTTCTTTATAAAGTTTTTTAATTTCCCTGTTTGAATGGCAGGCAACTAAGATGGAATATTCTTCCCCATGCTTTGAAGCAGGGGTGCCCACACTTTTTTGGCCTGCGAGCTACTTTTAAAATGACCAAGTCAAAATGATCTACCAACAATAAAATTTTAAAAAACACAAAGCACACTGTATGCACAGAAAATGTTAATTATCATTTATATTTGGGGGTTTTTTCAAAGAGGTCAAGGCAGATGACTTTAAAATATGCAATATCACCTCGGTAACAACTATACAAAAATAGACAAATATACCCCCTCCCTTTTTACTAAATCGCAATAGCAGTTTTTACCACAGGGAGCTGCACTGAATACCCCGCGCTGCTCTCGATGCTCTTAGGCTCCCTGTACTAAAAATCGCTATTGCGATTTAGTAAAAGGGAGCCATAGTGCAAAATATTGACAGCAGATATCAGTTCTCAAAATGGACACATTTTGATCACTAAATTGAAAATAAAATCAATTTTCCTACCTTTGTTGTCTGGTCATTTCATGAGTCTCTGGTTGCATTTTCTTCTTCTGACTGTACGTGTAATATTTCTTCCTTCCTTTCTGCCTCCTGCATGCTTCGTCTCCTCCAGACCTCATTCCATTCCCCAACCAACATCTTTGTCCTTCCATGAGTCCAACTTTTTCTTCTTCTCTCCCTGCCTGCCCCCTGCCACACTCCATTCCCTCCCCCTTTTCCTTCCTCTCTCCATGCCCTCCTTCCCTTTCTTCCTTTCTGTCTACCTGCCCCCTTTCTTCCTTTCTGTCTACCTGCCCCCTTTCTTCCTTTCTGTCTCCCTGCCCCCTTTCTTACTTTCTCTCTGCTGTCTTTCTGTCTCCTTGCCTCCTTTCATTCTTTATCTCCATGCCCCCCTTTCTTACTTTCTTACCTCTGCTGCCTTTCTGTCTCCCTGCCCCCCTTTTATTCTTTCTGTCTCCCTGCTCCCCTTTCTTACTTACTTTCTCTCTGCTGTCTTTCTTTCTGTCTCCTTGCCCCCTTTCTTTCTTTGTCTCCATGCCCCCCGTTCTTTCTGTCTCCATGCCTCCTTCATTCTTTCTGTCTCCTTGTTCTTCCTCCCTGTCTTTCTATCTCCCCGTCTTTCTGTCTCCCCTTTTTTTCTCCCCAAGTCACCACCCAGGTTGTGGTCTGGAAACAGGCCCCCAAGCCACCGCCGACGTCTGGAAACAGGCCCCCCAAACCACCGCCGATGTCTGGGAATAGGACCCCAAACCACCGCTGACATTGCCACCGAGTTCTCCCTGTTTCCCGATGCCACAAAAGGCCAGCAACCTTCCCCCCCAACGTCAATTCTGACGTCGGGGGGGAGGCTGGCTTGACCGGCACTTCTGTAGTCGCTGCTGGCCTGTTGTGGCGTCAGGGAACAGAGAGAACGCAAAGGCAACGTGAGTCAATCGTGGAGCCTGAGATAGGCTCCGCAATCAACTCGCGTTGCCTTTAGGATCGACTGGTCAATCACGATCGACCTTTTGGGCACCCCTGCTTTGAAGAATTCTATTTATTTTTTTTGGCATGAATGGAAGATATTTAAATATTTTTTAATGAGAAATTGAAACTATAATAGATTTTTTTTATTTGTTTTGTGACATCATAGGAATGCTTAATTACAAATCTTTTTTTTTAAATCTGCCTTTTACTGATATTGTAATGAGCAGAAACATCTTTGTATTAGTCTTAGAATTGATGTTAAGGAAGAATGTAACCTCAGACATTGTTTTTATGGGGAAGAAGATTGATTAAATACCGCTGTTTCATAAGTAATAATATACAATTTATAATTTATACCAGTAGAACTGAAGCAAACAGAATTATTAAAATCCAATTAAATTATCACACAGGTGTGTCAGTGAATTTTATATGTTTAGATGATAATCCTTTTTTTTTTTTAACCTTTTAGGTTCTTCAAGTCAATTTTCAACTGCTGGGTACAGTCAGAAATTATCCCAATCACAAAATAGTGGTACATGGCAAGCTAGCAAATCACAGAGTTCTAGCACATACTGGCAGTCCCAGACTAAACCACAGTCAGCCAAATCTGGTGCACAAACTAAATCAAATTATAATGTGAATTTCAGTGTGATCGGTGGGCGAGAAGAAAGAGGAATCAGAGCTCCAGGTTTTGGTAAGTTGTACTGTTGTTAAAACTAGATCTTATTTGAAATCCTTGTAATTATCATAAAGTTTAATACAGAGTTTGGGACTATGATCTGTGTTTTATTGTTTTACTATTAGAATTGTTATTGTTGAGATATTTGCTATGATATTTTATCAGAAAAAAACCAAAACCCAAAACTTTTCTTCTTAATCTTTCCTTTTCTAATTTTAATGGAGTTCTTTTCTTGATGAATATGAATTGTGTATTGTAAACCGCTTAGATCCTTTTGGGCTGTTATTCGGTATATAAAGTTCTTAATAAACATAACCAACTAGTATTTTTGAATTTTGCCGTAAACATATAGGCTTCCATTTACAAAGTGGCACTTGCTCCAAAGCCCTTTAAAATCTAATGGACTTTGGGGCATTTACCACGCTGGTCCATACCAAACCACATTGTCAAAGGGGCCAATAATGAGATAGGCTTTGATTCTGTATGTTGTTAGATATATTGGAACCAGTTTTAGACATATCACATAATTGTGTACTCTATATTACCATTAATGAGTTTGTATAATTTATATGGTGGGTATATGTGTTACCTAATTTATTACAAATTTTACAGTTGCCAAAACATGTTTGGCTAATAGATAACTGTTAAAAGGGTCTGGATACACATGCAATTGGAAATTATCTTTTTATACCCATATTTTAATCAAATTATTTGAGCCAACTAGTTTTCCTGCTGCTGCTGTTTGTTTGGTTTGTTTTTTTTTAGGGGCAAGATAGATTGATGGTTAAAGAACTTACTTTAATATAAATGATCTTCTTTGTTCAAAGTTATTTCAGTATAATTCATACAACCAACCATAAGAAAAAAGTATATGGAATCAGTTCAAAGGAGAAAAAAATAATTAAGGTACAGATAACCAGTCACAAATCAGAAAAAAAGTACTAATACTGTCAAATTTAGCCCACAAGCCAAATAAAAGTGGGAAGAAGTTAGAGTTTAAAAGGGATATACAAAAGAAAAGAAGCATAGGAAAATGCAAAAAGTGAAATATCCCAAGCTATTCATAACAATCATTGTAGCCAGCTGACACTTAGGGCTCCTTTTCCAAACCCACTGTAAAACAAAAACTTTTGTCATGGACAATAGTGAGACGTGAAAGTATGAACCGAAGACCAAGTAGCAGCCTTGCAAATCTCCTCAATAGGTGTAGATCTGGAGAAAGCTACGGAAGGTCCTGCAAAGGGACCTAACGACACTGGAAAAGTGGGCAAAAAAGTGGCAAATGAGCTTTAACATAGAAATGCAAGTTTTAACATAGAAATGCAAGGTCATGTGTGTAGGGAAAAAGAACCCGATGTTCAGCTACAAAATGGGGGGATCACTGCTAGGGTCATGGACTTGATGGCCATAAGTATCAACGCCAAAGTGTCTCGGTTCTTCAGTTAGCACAGGAATGTCCAGGCAGAGGGCTAGATGCACTGGCACAGCCTTGACCAACGGTGGGTTTTCTGTATGTTTCCTCCTTGTCTGATGGTAGGCAGAGTTCTTTTTTTTAATTGCTCAGCATCCCGGTTGCGTGATCCTGGTTGCCCCAGACTGGCCTAGGATTTGGTTTTTCTTCTCGTGGCAGATCCTTTTCTACTGCCCCTCTCACCCGACCTTCTGACTCAGGGTTCCATTTCAGTGTCTGGGTCCATTTTTCAATGTTTGGGTCCATTTTGTCTTACGGCTTGGCTCTTGAGCAGGAACGCCTAGGTAAGAAAAGTTATTCAGATAAAGTGATCTCAACACTCTTGGGGTCTCGGAGAAAAAAGAATGAGGGTAAAAAAAAAAAGGAAGACTATGGACAGAAAAGAAGATAAGTAGAAAAAGCAAAAGAGAAGGGAGAGAAAAAACATAGAAAACATAAAATCTCTCAGAGGCCAGAGGAAGAGAAAAGGAGAAGAGTAAAGGTAAGTATAGATGGTATATATTTACTAGTAAAATAGAGAAGATATATATGATTACATAGAGTTTAAGTAAGTCTCAACAATGGCCCATTTTCTAATAATTTTAGTATACAGAGGCGAAGACTTGGAAATTAGCATTTCACGTCTATGTTGTAAAACCACTGACTGCCATCAAAAGTGGACATTTAGGCCCGGATTCTGTATAGGACACCCGGGATGGGCGTCCTTTACAGAATCGGGTCAGTGCTTGGTCCGCTGCTATTCAATATATTTATAAATGATATAGAAACGGGGACGAAGTGCAAAATAATAAAATTTGCAGACGACACCAAACTATTTAGTGGTGCTCGGACTAAAGAGGACAGCGAGGAACTACAAAGGGACCTGAATAAACTAGAGGAGTGGGCGGCGAGATGGCAGATGAAGTTCAATGTAGAAAAATGTAAAGTATTGCATGTAGGAAGCAGAAACCTGAGGTACAGCTATACGATGGGAGGGATGTTATTGAGCAAGAGTAACCAGGAAAGGGACTTGGGGGTAATGGTGGACAAGACAATGAAGCCGTCGGCACAGTGTGCGGCGGCTGCTAAGAAAGCGAATAGAATGCTAGGTATAATCAAGAAGGGTATTACAACAAGAACAAAATAAGTTATCCTGCCGTTGTATCGGGCGATGGTGCGTCTGCATCTGAAGTACTGTGTCCAATATTGGTCGCCGTACCTCAAGAAGGATATGGCGATACTCGAGAGGGTTCAGAGGAGAACAACACGTCTGATAAAGGGTATGGAAAACCTTTCATACACTGAAAGACTGGAGAAACTGGGGCTCTTTTCCCTGGAGAAGAGGAGAATTAGAGGGGACATGATAGAGACCTACAAGATCATGAAGGGCATAGAGAAAGTGGAGAGGGACAGAGTCTTCAAACTTTCAACAAATAAAAGAACAAGAGGGCACTCGGAAAAGTTGAAAGGGGACAGATTCAAACCAATGCTAGGAAGTTTTTCTTCACCCAACGGGTGGTGGACACCTGGAATGCGCTTCCAGAAGGCGTGATAGGACAGAGTACAGTATTAGGGTTCAAGAAGGAATTGGACAGTTTTCTGAAGGAAAAGGGGATAGAGGGGTATAGATAGAGGACTACTACACAGGTCCTGGACATGTGGAGCCACCGCGCGAGCGGACTGCTGGGCACGATGGACCTCTGGTCTGACTCAGCAGAGGCACTTCTTATGTTCTACACCCGCCCAAACCAAACCCGATTCTGTAATCGACGTCCATGTTACAGACACCAGTTACAGAACCGGGTTACTTTAGACGCGGCCACTATACCTAATCGATTATTATAGCAGCTACAGCCACCAGTTTCCCCTGGGAAACAGCGATCACAACATGATCCGCTTCGACCTGGACGCAGGGGCGAAACATTGGTCCAGAACGATGGCCACGGCACTGAACTTCCGAATAAGCACAAACAACATCAACGCAGGTGCCATAAAGCAGTCACTGAGGCGCAAAATCTATATATATATATATATATATATATATATATATATATATATATCGTATATATATATATATATCGTATCAAAAAAGGTCCAAGAGGTGAGCTAATTCCCTTCCTCGTTAGTATAGTGGTAAGTATCCCCATCAGGGAATCAAACCCAGGTCTCCCGCTCTTCAGAGGAAAAAGAACAAATAACCAGCGTGGTTCACTGTAGAGGTGAAGGAAGTGATCAGAGACAAGAAAACTTTGTTTAAGGAATGGAAAAGGTAAAAAATGGATGAAAACTGGAATAAGCACAAACAACATCAACGCAGGTGCCATAAAGCGGTAAAAGGGGCGAAAAGAGACTACGAGGAAAAAAAAATAGCCAAGGAGGCAAAAAACTTCAAGCTGTTCTTTCGATACATTAAGAGGAAATGACCCACAAAGGAAGCGGTGGGACCGTTGGATGACCATGGAATAAAGGGAGTGCTAACAGAGGACAAAGCACTTGCTGACAAACTGAACACATTTTTTGTGTCTGTATTTACCAAAGAGGATATACACAGCATATCAGAACCCATCAGGCTATATGCTGGAAATGAAGACCGGTTGATGGTCAGTCTAGAAGAGCTATGCAGCCAGAATGATAGGCTTAAGAGTGATAAATCCCCGGGACCGGATGGCATCCATCCAAGGGTCATCAAGGAACTGAAAGGGACTATAGCTGAACTGCTTCAACTAATAGCCAATCTGTTAATCAAATCGGGAAAGATTCCGGAAGACTGGAAGGTGGCAAATGTTTGGCCGATCTTCAGAAAAGGTTCAAGGGGAGATCTGGGAAACTACAGACCGGTGAGTCTGACCTTGGTACCAGGAAAGATGGTAGAGGCGCTGATAAGACCACATCATTGATCACCTTGACAGACATGGTCTTATGAGGACCAGCCAGTACGGTTTCAGCAAAGGCAGATCTTGTTTGACAAACTTGCTGCAAGGGCGACCCGGTCGACATTGTATATCTGGATTTTCAGAAGGCGTTCAACAATGTTCCACATGAACGACCACTTTGGAAAATTGCGAGCCATGGAATCGAGGGTGAAATACTCACGTGGATTAAAAACTGACTGGACCATAGGAAACAGAGAGTGGGGGTAAACTCGGACTGGAAGAGCGTCACCAGTGGGCTGCTGCAGGGCTCAGTGCTTGGGCCCGTGCTCCTCAACATTTTTATAAACGATCTGGACATTGATATGACGAGTGAGGTGATTAAATTTGCGGACGATACGAAGTTATTCAGAGTAGTGAAAACACAGGGGGATTGCGAAGATCTGCAACGTGACATAATCAAGCTCGAGAAATGGGCTTCAACATGGCAAATGAGGTTCAACGTGGATAAGTGTAAAGCGATGCATGATGGTAACAAAAATCTCATGAATACAGGATGCCGGGGCAGTACTTGGAGAGACCTCCCAGGAAAGAGACTTGGGAGTTCTGATCGACAAGTCAATGAAGCTGTCCGTGCAATGCCCAGTAGTGGCAAAAAAGGGCAAACAGAATGCTAGGAATGATAAAGAAGGGGATCATGAACAGATCGGAGAAGGTTATCATGCCACTATACCGGGCCATGGTGCGCCCTCACCTGGAGTACTGCTTCCAGTACTGGTCGCCGCACATGAAGAAGGACACAGTACTACTCAAAAGGGTCCAGAGAAGAGCGACTAAAATGGTTAAGGGGCTGGAGGAGTTGCCGTACAGTGAGAGATTGGAGAAAATGAGCCTCTTCTCCCTTGAAAAGAGGAGACTGAGAGGGGACATGATCAAAACATTCAAAATACTGAAGGGAATAGATTTAGCAGGTAGTCAGATTGTTCACCCTCTCCAAGGTAAGGAGAACAAGAGGACAGTCTAAAGTTGAAAGGGGATAGATTCCGTATAAACATAAGGAAGTTCTTCTGCACCCAGGGAGTGGTAGAAAATTAGAGCGCTCTTCCGGAGTCTGTTATAGGGAAAAACACCCTCCAGGGATTCAAGACAAAGTTGAACAAGTTCCTGCTAAACTGGAACGTACACAGGTGAGGCTGGACTCATTTAGAGCACAGGTCTTTGACCTGGGGCCGCCGTGTAAGCGGACTACTGGGTATGATGGACCACTGGTCTGACCCAGCAGCGGCAATTCTTATGTTCTCCCCACCACCTAAACGAATGAGGTAGTAGGGTGCCCGACCCCTCTTGATGAAAGACCCCCCCCCAAGATTGCCAGCAAAAAGGTGCTCAACCCTTCCTACCGGTAGACCCCCCTCACACACTTCTGACGATTGCGGCAGGAGGGTGCCTAGCCCCTCCTGCTGAAAGACCTCCCACGATCTGTGGCAGGAAGATGCTCAACCCTTCCTACCAGTAGGCCCTGTCCCCCTGAAGATCGCTGGCAGGAGGGTGCCCAACCTCTCCTGCCGGAGCCCCCCCCAATGAAACCCCCACCCCAGAACCCCATGGGCTTACCAATAAGTTATCTAGCTGGATGAGTCCTCACACTGTACGTCCGACAGGCCTGCCTCCATCCAAATGAGGCGAGCCTGCCCCTCATCTACTCAACCCACAGGATCCTAGGGTCTGATTGGCCCAGGTACCTAAAGCCCCTCCTGCCATAGGACCTGTCCAGCAGGTCAACTTGCTGGTAAGCCCAGGGGGATTTCCGGGGTGGGAGGATTTGTTGGGGGTCCGGGAAGGGGGCTGGTTTGGGTGTTTTGTTGGTGGGATTCGTTGAGGATGTCCTGCAAGAAAGGTTGGGCACCCTCCTGCCGGTGATCTTTGGGGGGGGGCAGGGCCTACTGGCAGGAAAGGTTGAGCACCTTCCTGCTGGCGATCGTGGGGTTCTTTAAGCAGGAGGGGTTGGGCACCCTCTTTCCTTGTTCGTTTAGGGGTGGGGGGAGGAATACTGACTGCAGCTGCTATGCTAATCGCATGGGAGATCCCTTGCCGCGATTAAGTATAGTGGCCGCGTCTACTTACAGGCCTCCCTAAGCTCCAGGAGGCGGCCTGCATGGGGAGCATTTTTTTAGAGAACGTGCCTCCCAATTCACTAATTAGATAGCTGAGGGCGCCTACAGTTGCCTACAATTGGGACACAGTTTACAGAATCCGGGCCTTAGTGAGTCAAAGGATTTCCAATTAGATAATATTAGTCTTAGTTCAATAATTAAGAGAGTATTAAACAGAGCATGATAGGTGTCAGAAATCCTAATAGAAGGAGCCTCTGATTTAAGTATAACTACAGTAATAGAAAGATTAGATTTTGCCTTTTCATGTCAATCAGTCCATGGTTCTCCAAGTCTTGGGTTGTCAGGAGGGCTCTTTGGAGCAGAGGCAGTTGCGCAAGTTGGATGTCTGTCAGGTCTTTCACTCTTATGTTCAGTAGACCCAGGTCTTCCGGAAATCATATAATCTTTTTTGTCCTCTTAGCGGGTCCTTGTAAGGGGGATGGAGCTTCCAAGGCTACCATTGTGCACTGAATCAAGGAGACTATCACTTCCGCGTATCTTCGTCAGAAGAAGTCTGTCCGGAATTTCTCAAGGCTCATTCCACTCGGGGTCAGGCAGCTTCTTTGGCTGAGTCTTCTCTTGTGCCTCTAGTGGATATTTGTAAAGCTGGTTTTGGTCTTTTCTGCATTCCTCTGTACGAGATTACCGTGTGGTCGTTCAGGCGCATCGTGATGCGGTGTTCAGTTAGCGTGTTCTGGTGGCAGTCCTCCAGGAGTCCCACCCATGATGGGTACTGCTTTAGTACATCCCATCAGTGAAGCTGTACCAGTCTGGAGAGGTACTGAAGAAGGAGAAATTAAGTTCTTACCTGCTAATTTTCTTTCTTTTAGACTCTAGAATGGTACAGCACCCCCACCCTATATCTGTCGTTCTTACGGTTTTTGCGTGAAGAGTTGGATTTTTCTAGGGCTGGGGAGATCACAAGAACAATAGCTTTGGCTCAGCTAGCGAGCTGTGGGGACCTTTGCTGAAGGAGCTTCTCTCTGTCTTCCAACAGTATTGGTCTGTGTTCATTGTTACTCCTGTTCGGAGTGTTGTTACAGCTATAATTAGCAATGTTTAGTTTTGCTTGGCTATTCGGCAGAATGGTCAGATTGGGGGAAGCACATCTACTTCTACTGCAATCAAAGGTTTTTGTCTCAGTCTCCACCTGCTGGTTATGGTGAGGTATTACCCATCAGTAAAACTGTACCGGTCTGGACTGTCTAGAAGAAAGAAAATTAGCAGGTAAGAACCTAATGTCTCCTTTTTACTAGGAATTTAAACAATAGCTTTGTACTATATCTGTACAGATTCAGGCATATATTTCCCCCTCATCCCTTCATTATTGGTGTTTTTCATTAAACAAATTTTGACTGCAGCACTTAGTTTTTAAAACTTATGAAATTAATTAAGTTCACCTTTTTTACAGGACCAAAGCCAAAAGTTTCAGAGAATGATTTTGTAGACCTGTTGTCCAATCAAGGCTTTTCAGCTAAAACTGACAAAAAGGGTCCAAGAACAATAGCAGAAATGAGAAAACAAGAAATGTCAAAGGACGTAGATCCACATAAAATAAAGGTTTGTTTCCTTGATAGTTTTCAGTCAAAATATGTTTATTTAAATACTATCTTGGTTGTGTCTGATCATGGCCTGGGGAAGATACTAGTGAGATCCATTTCCAAAAAGATACTAGTTGGGACATTTTAGCTCTCCTTGGCAGCATTTGTTTTCCTATTTGGGTCATTCCACACATAACTATACAAATTTTCAGAATGATCCCCACCGTACCATCTTCAATTTCAATGAAACTTGGCACATAGATGCTCTGACTTAAAAAAACATTAAATTCATGTAGTAAGTGGTGCCTAAGTAGAGGTCCAAAAATTTTTGTGCGTGCGTGTTGTATGAAAGAAATGGGCAACTTCAAGGACCTCCTGTACACAGAGTATTGCTAACATTAGCCTGAAATTTACTCTACATGTACAACATTTTGTACTTAATAAGCTTTTAGAGTTTCAAAAGTCTAGGCTGAGTGCTCTTCTAATACCTCAATGCCAAAGTTGGCCAAATACTCAATTTGCTAATTTATCCCAGGACAAGCAGGCAGCATATTCTCTACATGTGGGTGACATCACCGACGGAGCCCCCTAGCGGACGTTTTCGCAAGCAGACTTGCTTGAAGACCTTCAAGCTTGCGATTGGCCCACGCATGCGCGCGTGCCCCTCCCATCTGATCTAGGGCATGCCTCTCCTCAACGTGGCCTAAGTTCTATGTTTTCCGCAGAGCCAGAAGCACTGCTCCCTTGCTTCGCGCGATCTTGTTGTCCTTCTTGCACCGCGGCTTGTTTGGTTAGTTTTAGTTGAGTCGCTGTGCCCGCGTCTTTTCAGTTCATGTATTTTTGACCGGGTTCCCGGTCTTACTCTGGCCGCCTGGCCTCGCGGGGCTGCAGCTATATTTTCTTCCTATGTCCTGGTCTCATTCCAGGTTTAAAAACTGTACTAAGTGCAACCAGGTTATCTCCATCACCGACCCTCATTGTTGATGTGTGGAGTTCCTGGGGGCAGAGCATCTCACTGAGTCGTGTCCCCGTTGTGTGACTTTGCAACCGCGGGCTCTTCGTAGGAGGGTGGCCAAGATTCTCCAACTCTTTGGCCCCATGGATCCTGCGGGACAGGCCTCGAGCTCGGCCTCGGCGCCTTCGTTGGGTGCCTCGGTCTCGAAGTCTCCATCGGCCTCGAAGGTTCCGGCCTCGGCTCCTCCTGCTATTCCTGCCTCGGGTAAGTCTCCTCGTTCCTCCTCAGGTGTGCAGGCAAAGAAGTCTACCTCGGAGTCTCATGTCAGTGCCGCCTCGTAGGCATCTTCGAGACATCACTCTAAGCATGCCTCCTCACGTAGGGAATACTCTTCCTCGAGGTCGCCCCCAAAGGAGTGCACTGCTGCACCTAAGACCCAATCACCTTTGGTTTCGGTGCCTATGTTCGAGGACATGCTTAAGGCTATACTTACCACGCAGCTTTCCTCGGTGGTGAGCCAACTGGTCCCGACTTAAACGCCTCTAACCTCAGTCTCAACCCAGTCTCAGTCTGACCAGCCTGAGCATCCCCTCATATCTCGAGGACATGCCCGCAAGACTCGCCGGGTTCCCTCTAGCGATTCTTCATCCCCCGAGTCACCTGTGACTTTTCGGGGGTCCAGGCCAGGGGCCCGTTTTTCTCCTGCTACTATGTCACGGCTTGCCCCTCCTAAAAAGCCCCGGTCTTCTCTACCCCTTCGGGCCAGGTCTCTGATTGCGAAACCTTCCAGGTACACGCTTGTCCTTGAGTTGGACTCTAGTGTATCTTCCCTATCGAGGCAGCTGCCAGCCTCTAAGGGGTCTTCTTCGAAACCAGTGGAGGAATTTTCCTTTGCCCCATCTTCTCCGAGGCTTCGCCAGATGTTTCCTCGGACCCCGGGGTCTTCCCCGGTCCACCTTGCAAGGGGTCGTTTCTAGACGCTCCCCAGACACTTTAGTCGAGCCTCTTCAGTCTCCCATTCGCGGGACTCTGAGGCCTCGGCTTACTATTCGAGGGAAATTTCTTCCTCTTTCTCGGCTACCCCCAGATCTCGCTCGGGGTCTCCTCAGGAGGATGAGTCTTCTTCTCGAAACTCCTCCTTTACTCGTTTCATCTCTGACATGGGTAGGGCCTTGAATATGGACCTCCAGTCTGAGTCCCATTATACCCAGGAATACCTGGCAGAAATGGGTGTCGATCATCTGCCCCGTGAGGCGCTACGATTACCATTGCACCAGGTTCTCCGGTAGACTTTTCTCCGGAACCTGTGGTCACAGCCATTCCCTCCAAATTGGAGTCCCGTTACCGGACGATCCTGGTTAAGGGGTTTGAAAGTTCTCAGTTTCTCACCAATCCTTGGTGGTTGAGTCTTCCTTGAAGAAGTCTAACCCCTCGAAGGTTTACGTTGACGTCCCTCCGGGCAGGGAGGGCCGTACGATGCACAAATTTGGTCATCGCCTTTATCAAAACTCAATAATGGCGAATCGAGTCCTCAACTATAATTTTATCTTCATGTCCTACCTCCAGTTCTGTGTGGATGCCCTCCGCTCATTCCAGGAAGCTGTGCCAGATTCTCGGCGTCAGGAGTTTCGTCTCCTCGAAGAGACCCTCTCCCAGCTCCGCCTTTATATGTTTCAGGTGACCTACGACGCCTTCGAGTTGTCATCGAGGGTCACGGCCTTTGCGATCGCCATGCGTCTCCTCGCTTAGCTCCGGATTGTGGATATGGATCCGAATCTACAGGATCGTCTTGCCAATCTCCCGTGTGTGGGTCATGAGCTCTTCGATGATTCCTTCAAAGCGGCCACCAAGCGCCTCTCGGACCATGAATTGTCCTTCGCCTCTCTGGTGAAACTTAAACCGAAGGCCCCTCCGGCTCGGCAATACAAAATTCCTCTCTGGAGGTACCCACAGAAATCTACTCCTGTCTTCTCTTGGCCTCCTTCAGAGCGGTCGCAGCAACAGCAGCAGTGTCAAACTAAGGCCCAGCCGCCGGCTCCGGCGAAGACTGGGCCGTTTTTTTGACAATTCCGGTCCGAACCTTTGGGCTCCCTTCCTCCTGGAGGCTACCCCCCTCCCCATAGGGGGTCGTCTCCATCATTTCTATGCCCAGTGGGAAAGTCTTACCACCGACAGTTGGGTGCTTTCTATCGTCCGGGATGGGTACTCCCTTCACTTCAGTCACGTACCCCCGGACCTGCCCCCAAGAGAGTTTCCTTCTGCTTGGCTTCAGCTGCCTCTCCTTCTGCAGGAAGCTAAGGCCCTTCTTTGCCTTCGGGTGGTCGAGGAGGTTCCCCCGGACCAGTGGAACACTGGATTTTATTCCTGGTACTTTCTGGTACCCAAGAAGACGGGGGATCTGCGTCCGATCCTGGACCTCCGCGCTCTGAACAAGTTTCTGGTCAGGGAACAGTTCAGAATTCTCACCCTTCCTACGTTGTACCCCCTCTTGGACGAGGGGGACTGGCTGTGCTCACTGGACCTCAAAGAGGCATACACGCACATTCCGATACACCCAGCCTCTCGCCAGTATCTGAGATTGCGGGTGGGAGATCTCCTTCTCCAGTATCGTGTTCTTCCCTTCGGCCTGGCGGCCTCGCCAAGGGTTTTCACAAAGTGTCTAGTTGTGGTTGCTGTGGCCCTGCGTCTCCGCGGCCTGCAGGTGTTTCCCTACCTCGACGACTGGTTGATCAAGGCATCCTCTCACCAGGAAGTGCTGCGAGCGACAAATCAAACCATCTTGCTCCTTCAGAGCCTCGGCTTTGAGGTGAACTTTCCCAAGTGTCAGCTCTGCCCGTCCCAGTCTCTGGAATTTATCGGAGCGGTCCTGGACACGGTTCGTCTCTGCTCCTTCTTGCCTCGGCAGGAGGCCCTTGTTCACTTATGCCGGAGGGTTGTCATATGTCCTCAGCCCCGGCTCGGCTCATGATGGTCCTCCTAGGTCACAAGGCCTCCATGGTTCATGTGACTCCTTTTGCCAGACTTCACCTCGGTATTCCTCAATGGACTCTAGCGTCCCAATGGAACCAGGATCCTGTCTCTCAACTCATTGTCATTACTCCTTTGTTGAAACAGCCTCTCTGTTGGTGGATGCACTCTTCCAATCTTTCCAGAGGTTTTCTGTTTCATGCTCCTCCTCCGCAGAAGGTACTCACGACAGATTCGTTGACCTATGCTTGGGGGGCTCATCTGGACGGTCTTCACACTCAGGGGCTTTGGTCCAGTGCCGACCGCCTTTGTCACATCAATCTACTGGAGCTTCAAGCGATTTTCCTCGCCCTGAAAGCTTTTTGTCACCTGCTTCGCGACCGAGTGGTGCTGGTCTGCAAGGACAACCAGGTCGCCATGTATTATATGAACAAACAGGGGTCCCGATCCCTCTGCCAGGAGGCGATGCGGCTCTGGGATTAGGCCATCCGCCGCAACATATTCCTTCAAGCGGTCTACATTCAGGGCCAGCACAATTGTCTGGCGGACAAGCTGAGTCGTCTTCTGCAGCCTCACGAATGGTCCATCCATTCCGTGATCCTACGTCAGGTGTTTGCTCGTTGAGGGACTCCGGACATCGATCTGTTCATGTCCCCCCTCAATTACAAGTTGCCCCGCTTCTGCTCTAGGGTTTACACCCATCTCAGACTCGAGGCGGATGCTTTCTTGCTGGATTGGACGAACCTGTTTCTGTATTCGTTCCCTCCATTCCCTCTGATTCTGAAAACTCGTCAGGCTCAAGTCCTTGCGTGCACCATGATTCTGATAGCTCCTCAGTGGCCCCGACAGCCATGGTTCTCCCTTCTTTTACAACTCAGTTCCAGGGAGCCTCTTCTTCTGCTTGTTTTTCCTTCTCTGCTTACAAAGAGTTGAGGTTCTCTTCTTCATCCCAACCTGCAGTCTCTGTATTTGACGGCTTGGTTCCTCAAGACTTGATACCCTCATTCCAGTTCTCCCAACCTGTGCTGGAAGTCCTGGAGGCGTCTGGGAAGGAGTCCACTCACTAATGTTACCATCAGAAGTGGACCCGCTTTTCTTCCTGGTGTGCTACTCAACAGCAGGAGCTGCTGTCTGCCTCCTTATCGGCTGTCCTGGATTATCTTTAACATTTTTCTGTCGCTGGACTCAAGGCCTCTTCGGTTCGAGTCCACCTTAATGCCATTGCTGCTTTTCATCAGCCAATTGAAGGGAAGCCTATCTCTGTTCATCCTGTGGTTTCCCGCTTCATGAAAGGCCTTTTCCACGTTCATCTGCCCCTTAAACCTCCTCCTGTGGTTTGGGATCTTAATGTGGTCCTTGCTCAATTGATGAAGCCCCCATTCGAACCACTTGCGCAGGCTCACTTGAAGTTTCTTACTTGGAAGGTTGTATGTCCGCTGGGGAGAACAACTGCCTGCTTGCCTGCTTTCTTTTGAATCTAAGCAGAGGGACCAGCCACCAACATCAGGAGCCCATCGACCCGATCCTGTCGGGTGTCTGAGCTCCGACACCCCCCCCCCCCCCCCCCCCCGCAGTCCGCTGGGGAGAACAACTGCCTGCTTGCCTGCTTTCTTTTGAATCTAAGCAGAGGGACCAGTCACAAACATCACGAGCCTATCGACCCGATCCTGCCGGGTGTCTGAGCTCCGACACCCCCCCCCCCCCCCCGCAGTCCGCTGGGGAGAACAACTGCCTGCTTGCCTGCTTTCTTTTGAATCTAAGCAGAGGGACCAGTCACAAACATCACGAGCCTATCGACCCGATCCTGCCGGGTGTCTGAGCTCCGCCCCCCCCGCAGTCCACTAAAAAAAAAGAACTGCCTGCTTTTAAATCCACGCTGCGTGATCAGCCATCGCCACTACAAGGAGCCCATCGACCTGATCCTGCGATTAAGAACTGCCTGCCTGCATATGTAATTGCTAGGCATATGTTACCATCAGAGACATACAATTGTTAGATGGAGGTTTAACCGCTAGATGCATGTATAACTGTTGGAGTCTTGAATTAGGACTGCTTAGGAACTATAGAGGCATGTGTTATCATCAGAGACACAAACAGTTGTTAAATGCATGAATGATTGGTAGATGCATGTGTAATTACTAGAGACTTGCTGTAGATCTGCTTAAGATCTATATCCCCTTGGGCCACCTTCAATAATTACACCAATCCAGTCAACAACCATACAAACAATAACTCAAGAATTTACGGGGAAACCATTACACTTCGATGCTAGGAAGAAATACTTTACCCTGCAAACATGAATCTCCTTCTGATTTTACTGATTTGTCTGTTAATTGGCAACATCAAAGATGTTAACTCACTCCATCCACAATTACAATCAATCAACTACCCGGATCTGTCAATTTTACACATCTCTATTCCACAAGAAAACATAACGAATCACATTACTGCTATCTCAAATAAAAGAAGACACCAACGAACCCTTAAAAAAAGAATAAGGCAAGTAAAACCCATCAAAACCACTACCAAACCTATCACACCCACATCTGTCCCCTGTGCATATCTTAATACTAGATCGGTCAGGAATAAAGCCTTCCTAATTAAAGATTGGATCATTAACAAGCAAATAGCCTGTCTTTTACTAACTGAAACATGATTACTATCAGAAGATGATCCAATAATAATTGATCTCCTACCAGACAATTTTAAAATCCTTACGCTAAACCGCATGGGAAAAAAAGGAGGAGGTTTAGCAATTATTCATAAAGAAGGATTTGAGTTTGAACTACTTGATTCCAAAATGACCGACCAACTAGAAATTTTAGCCTGTAAAATTAGTAACTGTCATCTAGAAGAATCCCTATCCTGCATATTATTCTACGTCCCACCAAAAAGCTGGCCAAAATCCAAAGAAGACTTCTGTGTATTTGTCCTAAACAATTCAATCGGTCCTTCGTACAATATCATCGCAGGAGACATAAACATACACCTAGATGAAGAGGGCAACACAAACGCAAAAGAGTTTAAAAACTTTCTATCCCTACTCAGTTACAACCTCCCTCTACCCACACAAACACATGAAAAAGGCCATCAGTTAGATGTGGTAGCCATGTCCACAAAGGACATCCCAGACCCTGCCATCTCTATACGTAAAGGTACCTGGTGTCATGATATCTGGTCTGACCATTTTACTTATTATTTCAAGCTAATCTGGTCTTATCATAAATCTAAAACACACCCAATAATAAAAAGAGAACATCACACAAGAGGCTATATTAATCCAATAGAATACTGGTCACAATACGAATTGCAATCAGAGAAAGAAGAAGGAATTGATTTCTGGGATCACTGGATGACAACCAGCACATCCATTTTAGATAAAATTGCCCCTATACGTAATAGCAAAAGCAATGCAAATAAATATAACAAGTGGTTTGACACCGAACTTCTCAAAATGAAACAACTAACTAGACAACTAGAAAGAACTTGGAAAAAAAACAGAACTAACAGACCATAGCAAATGGAGAGCTAACATAAAAATCTACAAACAAATGATAAAAGACAAAAGTAAAGCATTCTACTCAATTAAAATCAACTCATCTTGTAATGGTTCACAAGGAATCAATACAAAAGAGCTATTCAACCTGATCACAAATTTATTTGACACCGCTTGCTACAACTCATCCACACACAACACTAAGTTACCCTCCGCAAATGACTTAGTACTGTACTTCGATTCAAAAATTAAAAACCTTAGAATCCAGTGTTCAACAAACGACCCTAGCGAACATCAAATAGCTATCACCCAAGGAAATGATATACCGTCAGACATGATCTGGAGCTCCTTTCAAGATTTAGAATGGAATAATTACACCTGACTATATAACAAATACTCTAAATCCTATTGCGTTCTGGACTCATGCCCCCCAGAAATCATGAAAGCGGCACCTTTAGAATTTAAACTATCGCTGATGCAATACTTGGCTCACAACCTAAAAACTGGGAAGTTTCTCTCTAATAATGGTCACATAATAATAACCCCAATTCTAAAAAACCGAAAAGAATCTTCAGCTATAATATCCAACTACAGACCAGTAGCATCCATTCCGTTTATTGTAAAAATTATGGAGGGATTGGTACACACCCAACTGATGGATTATCTGGATCAGTTCTCTCTCCTACATGAAACTCAGTCCGGTTTTAGACCGTTATTCAGTACTGAGACAGTAATTGCGGCTATCTTAGACAATCTGCGCCTACTGTTTAGTAAGGGCCTTAATGCCCTGGTTATGCAATTCGATATGAGTTCTGCCTTTGATCTAGTAGACCACGAGAAACTGCTGCAATGCCTAGATGCCATTGGTATCAGGAATGAGGTGCTGAACTGGTTCCGTGGTTTCCTTAGATCCCGCACTTATCAGGTACGTTTTAATTATGAGCTTTCAGACATCTGGAGCAATCCATCCGGTGTGCCACAAGGGTCTCCACTATCTCCATTGCTCTTTAACGTCTTTATGTCCTCACTGGGCACGCAGCTAACCCAGCTGGGGATAAAACTATTTAGTTATGCAGATGACTTTACGATTATCATCCCATTCGCTAATTCTGTCTCTGAAACTATTCCCAAAGCTTCAGAAGCCATAAACGTGATGGAGCATTGGATGACAAACTTTAGGCTCAAACTTAATTCAGAAAAGACAACTTTCTTCGTTGCTTCGCCACATCCGCTTGACACCAAATCACCACTATGTATCAATAAACTTAGTTACCCTATCCAGCCCACCATAAAGATACTAGGAGTAACTTTGGATCAATGCCTAACTATGAAAGACCAGGTAGACTCCTTAATCAGAAAGGGATTCTTTACTCTCTGGAAGCTCAGATCCATTAAAGCTTATTTCAATACATCGGCATTCAGAACCCTAGTCCAATCCCTCGTACTAAGTCTACTTGACTACTGTAACATCGCCTATTTAGCAATTTCTCAAAAGAATATGCAACGTTTACAATTGATGCAAAATGCAGCAGTCAGACTGATCTTTGGGCTAAAGAAATTTGACCACGTGACACCCTACTACCGGCAGCTGCATTGGCTGCCAATGGAGGCACGCGTAAAGTTTAAATTTGCCTGCTTCTGCTTCAAAGCACTACATTGACTTGCCCCTAAATACATAACTGACCTTTTCTTCTTCTCAGCCAACAGACACAAGAGAAGCTCACATTCCAATTTCGTTTCCCCCCCAGTGAGAGGTTGTAAACTGAAAAAACACCATGAACATCTTCTCTCACACCAAGCAGCATCATGGGGTAAAGACCTAGAACAATTGCTTTCGCCTACTACTTATGAGGAATTTAGGAAACATCTAAAAACACACTTGTTCATAAAGCATCTAGACAACTGATCCTCTCTTTTTTTCTCCCCTCTATAGTGATTAACTTATCCTATTGATCACTCTCTCCTCAACAATGAATTTCCTGTCCTATTAATTCTCTTTCTTCCTCCCCTCTTAAAGTCAATCAATTTGTTACCTTTGCTTAATCTTCTGTAAACCGCATAGAACTTCATGGTATTGCGGTATATAAGCTGTTATTATTATTATTATTTCTTATTGCTCTCACTTCTGCCCGTCAGGTCAGTGAGCTTGAAGCCTTGGTTGCGGATCCACCTTTCACTGTCTTCCATCATGATAAGGTGGTTCTCCGTACCCATCCTAAGTTCCTGCCTAAGGTTGTTTCTGAGTTTCATATCAACCAATCCATTGTTCTTCCTGTGTTTTTCCCGAAGCCCCATCCTCACCCTGGAGAAGTAGCTCTGCATTCTCTTGATTGTAATCTTACGCTGGCCTTCTACTTGAAGCGCACCGCTCCTCATCGTTCTGCTCCCCAGCTGTTCCTCTCTTTCGATCCTAATCGCTTGGATCGCTCTGTTTCTAAGCGGACCATTTCTTTTTTTTTTAAACGTATATTTATTAACAGTGAAAAATACACCGCTCAACAGGGCATAACAGTAAGCATCAAAAAGACAAAATCAGTCCATTACAAATGGAAAGCAGGAACAGTGGCAATACTTCCCCAAAGTTTCCCCCGCACAGATATAATATACAAAAATAGAATAAAAACAAGGAAAGTAACGGGGGCAGAAGCCGTTAAGTACAACTGTAAAGTTAAGCCGCCCATCCGGAACAGTGATCTCCCACCTTTTTGTACCATAGAAATAACCCCCAAACACCACACAGAACTCAGGGTACCAGTCGCACACTACAACATCCGCCCCATACAAACCTTTCACTCATATCCCCAAGCATCTCCCTCCCTCCCCCCCTCCCCCCCCCCCGTCCCTAAGGCACCAGAGTATGATAAGAAAAAGAATGTAAAAAGTCATTTAGGATGCGCAACAGGGGACTAGCCGGGGATGCATAGAATAAAATCTGATCTATGGAGGCCCCCGCTCCCCCTCCCGTGCATATGCCGGCACCAGGTCCCGCAGTCTCACCCATAAGCCAGCGTAGTGCTGCTTAAGCACGCTCGGTGTTCTAGCATAGGATCGAATTTCAAACTGAGCCACCTTCCGAAGGCGACTCCTCCAGTGTGGTATCGGAGGGGGCTCCTCGGACATCCAGTAAGTCAATATCAATTTCTTCACTACTAGAATAGCGTTATAAAAAAATCTACATTGAGGTGTGGTGAAACCCTGATCCTGGAGGGAGGTCTGCAGACCCAGGAGTATGAACCCATAGTCCCATTCTACAGTACTTTGCACCGCTTGTTCCAATAAGGGGAGGGCTTCCCGCCACACACTCAGTCGAGGGCACTCCAAAAAGGAATGGATATAGGTACCCATGCGTGCCCCCCTCTGCGCCGTGAAATAGGCCCGGTGAAGGATCTTGTACTGGAGTTCTTGGAAGTCTGCAGATTTAGTGTAGGAGTATAATGTAGCAAAGCAGGCCGCGAATTGCGATTCAGAAATATCCTGCCCCAAATCCCGCGCCCAGGAGGTGCGCACTGGGGTAAGTACCGATATAGCGAGAGAGGACTTAAGGATGCGATACCAGTGCGCAAGGGAGTTTGTTGCGGGCTGGGTGGCCGAAAAAAGGGTATCCAGAGGGCCCTTGTCCCAGGCCCCAGCAGCTCCTCTACGTTCCGTCTCCCAGTAGTGACGTACTTGAAAGTAAGAAAACAAATAGCATGAAGGGAGGCCCCACACGTCCTGTATCTGCTGAAAGGAGGGGAACCCAGTAGGAGACAAATCAAGTAGGTCTTCCATCAGCATACATCCTTGGGCCGCCCATTGCTGAAATACAGATCTACCCCTGCCCAGTGGAAACCTGGAGTTACCCTCTAGACGTATGAAAGGAGATATGTCCGGTGGCAGTTGCTGTCTACGCCTCCACCAACGCCACGCCAGCCTAAACGGGCGCAGAAAACGGAAACAAACGAGGTATCGCCTCCCAGGATCTTCTTGTCGATGTATTAGATTCATAAATTGAAAAGGGGCACTCCAGCCCGCCATCCATCCCCGAGGGGAGTAACGTGGGCACTCTGTGTAACCCTCGTGGATCCAGCGGAGAAGAGAAGCAACATTATAAAGCCGAATATCCGGGACATTGAGTCCCACCAAAGATTTATCCAAGGTGAGTTTGGACATCGCTATCCGAGGAGTGCGGGACCTCCAAATGAAACGGGAGATAGTGGACTTGAAAACAAGTTCGTCCCGTCTGTTAAGCCAGAGCGGCATGGTCTGTAAAGGATACAAGAGTTTCGGTACCAGAACCATTTTCACCAATGCCACCCGACCCAGAACCCCCAGCGGCAGTTCCTGCCAAGCCTGGCACAGTTTTCCAATAGCTTCGAGTGGTCGGCGGATATTTGCGTTGTAAAGTGTAGGTAGATCAGTGCTGAGGTATATTCCTAGATATCTCATCGGTTTAGTCGTGGGTGCAATGGGCAACACCGCATGCCAGGGCTCCGCCCAACCCCCGGCCAGCAACAGAAGTTCCGATTTACTACAATTAACTTGTAAGCCCGACAATGCACCAAAAGCTCGGATCACCTCCAGAGCTCTGGGCAAATGCAAGGAGACCTGATCCACATAAAGTAAGATGTCATCAGCAAACAAGCTGATTTTACATTCCTGTCCCCATACCACAATTCCCTGAATGGTCTCATCCTGCCGGATTTTTGCCGCGAGGGGTTCGATAGCCAAAAGAAAGAGGAGCAGGGAAAGAGGGCACCCCTGTCTCGTACCTCTCTGTAATCCGAAGTCCTCAGTTAAGCCCCCATTTATCATTAAGCGCGCCCTGGGGTTCTGGTATAGAGCTGATGCCCAGGCCAGAAATTCACCCTGAAATCCACCCCGACGCAGGACCCAGAAAAGATAATCCCAAGAAATGCTATCGAATGCTTTCTCCATGTCCAGGCCCGCCACCGCCTCCTGGCCGCCTCGTCCTACCCTATCATGGATCGCCCCCAAGACCCTCAGCAAGTTCATAGAGGCGTATCGGCCCAGCACAAACCCAACCTGGTCTGGGTGAATAAGATCGGGGAGAATACCATTCAAGCGCCTCGCCAAAGTCGCGGCCAAGAGTTTAATATCCTGATCCAGAAGGGAGATCGGGCGGAACGACCCCACCAGATCCGGGTCCTTACCCGGTTTAGGGAGCAGGACTATGTGCGCCATGTTATCCGGAAAGGAACCCCCGTCCTCGCCACCTCATTATACATTGCACTCAGGGGCTGTGCCACCAGATCCTCGAGGATGCGGTAATATTCGGGACCAAACCCATCCGGGCCGGGCGCCTTTGCCAGTTTAAGAGACCGAATGGTGACACGGAGTTCAGCCTCGGTTATAGGTAGGCTCAAGGATGCGGCCCAATCCTCCTCCAGGCGGGGGAGTGATAAACCCCTGAAAAAGTCCCTAAGGGCAGTCTCATCCAGTGGTCGCTTACCATATAGGGTCTCATAATACCTGACAAATTGTTCCGCAATTTGGCTCTCCCCTTCGTGCCGAGTTCCCCCAGCATCGTGGATTGCCGTAATAAGTTGACGTTTCTTATATGGTCTCACTAGATTTGCCAGAAGTTTCCCTGTCTTGCCCCCCCATCTGTGCATGTTATACCGTTGGAACGCAAGGGTCTGCTCTGCTCGTTGATGAAGTAAGGTCTCAATGCGATCTCGTATTGTCTTGTATTCCTGTCTCTCCTTGTCCGAGAGAGAAGAGATATGGGCCCTGCGAAAACCGTGCAATTGACGCGTGAGTGTCAAGAGCTCTGCTCCCCGGGCCTTGCGTTTAGCCGCTGTGTATGCGATCACGTGCCCCCTTAGAACTGCCTTGGAGGCATACCAGTAAGATATCGGTCCAATGTCAGGGGTATCATTAGTGGCCTGGTAGTCTGCCCAGCGTGCCCTGAGAAACGTCCGAAATTCCTGGTCTTGGTACAGGTGCAACGCCATCTTCCAAGAGGAGACCTTGCTGCCGGCTGCGAGGGTCAAGGTAAGATCCACAGTGGCGTGGTCCGAAATCGTGGAGTCCACTATCTCCGATCTAGCAGCCCTAGAGAACAACCTTTGATCTAGTAATATGTAATCCAGGCGGGCGTACACTTTATGTACATGGGAATAAAAAGTAAAATCCGAATCATATGGGTGCAATGCCCGCCAGACGTCCACCAGGCCTAAATGTTGTGTCAGGAAGCCCACCCCTTTGTTGTCATGATCCCTCAAACTACCCCTGGGAGGTTTGCAATCCACCCCCGGGTCTGCAGTGATATTCATATCCCCCCCCAGGACCACCTGGTAATCCGGGTAAGCCGATATTAGAGAGAGAACTGTGGAGAAGAATTTATGACAGTAAGAGTTTGGGGCATACAAATTACAGAGTAACAGCTTTAAACCCCAGAGTTCCCCCAGCACAATAACATATCTCCCCTCCCGATCAGTCAGTTGTTTATGCAAGACAAAGGGCAACCTTTTGTGGAATAAAATTGCCACCCCTCGCCGTCTGCCCCCAGAGGTGGAGGAGCAAACATCCCCGACCCAATTTCTCCGCAATTTAGAGTGTTCAATCTGAGTAAGGTGGGTTTCTTGCAGAAAAGCCACATCTGCTTTCAAATTACGCAAGCTGGTAAGAATACGAGATCTCTTTACTGGGGACCTGATGCCATCGACATTAAAGGTGACAACCCTTAAATCAGCCATAACAGCGAGAGAATAGTTTTGTGCTGCACAATAACCCGGAAGGAAGCATCCCTCCAAGAATGTGAGAGTTCATCCATTCTCCACTATCCAGACATGATTTGGTCCTGTGCAGAAGGAGCAGAGAGGCACAGACGAAGCCTCCCAGCTAAGCTTCGCTGCCCTCGGTATCCTGGTGCCCCCTATTCCCGCCCCCCGTACCCCCAAACATCCCCCCCGTACACACGTCCCGGACTCAACCACACACTCCCACTCACGCCCCCCCCTCACATCCCTCCATCAGGTGTTATCCAGGGACAGCAGGCAGATATTCTCGCAACCCACCCACCTCCCCGTGGTTGGCTTCTTTGCTAGCTATCTGAACTGAGGCCACGCTGAGGAGGTGCATGCCCTAGACCGGGCGGGAGGGGCATGCGCGGGCCAATCGCAAGCTTGAAGGTCTTCTTGCGAAAACGTCCGCTAGGGGGCTCCGTCGGTGACATTACCCACATGTAGAGACTATCTGCCTGCTGTCCCTGGATAACACCTGTTACAGTAAGTAACTGTGCTTTTTTGCTTTATCTTTGGGGTCAAAGAGAAAAGTAGGGGGGTTATCCAATAGGTAATATTGCAAGGAATGTAGAGATCAAAGATACTAAATATCAAAGTTTGAAGATCTCTCACTAGTGCTCATAGGCTGTAAATATGTAAGTTAAAGTGAAATTCACATACACTCAGAATTGTGCAATCTGACCAGGAGCTGAAACTCATATAGATAAACCCACCACCCAGTCATTGTGTATGGAATAATTTTAACGTTTTTTTGTTACTCAATGTTGCTTATTAATTTTTATAACAAGACTTGTAAATTTTCAATAGAAGCAAAAAAAGCAATGATTTTCACTTAGCTTTTGGGGTCTCAACGTGTTCCTGACATGGGCCACGTTTCATGGATCTTTTTCAAGGAACCCAAAAGAAAAAGCGTTTTAGGTGCCAAAGCAGGGAGGTTTAATTTCAACCCATGCAGTCTGTCAATAAATATATAAAACAACCTCAGTGTTGCAAACTTTCATGCAAATAATACACTGCAAAAGCTCTAAACTCAAATAGGCAACAAAGGAAAAGGTACCTGTCATATATGGAAAAATCAAAATGTAGTCTTCAAATCTGCTTGCTTTCATTCACTCAAACGGCCAAAAAAAAGCTGATAGGAGTTTAAAAATGATGTAGTGATGTAACTTTGTGATGCGGGCATGGCAACATAAGAACATCAGAATTACCGCAGCTGGGTCAGACCAGTGGTCCATCGTGCCCAGCAGTCAGCTCACGTGGCGGCTCTCTGGTCAAACACCAGCACCCTAACTGAGACTAGCCCTACCTGCGTACGTTCTGGTTCAGCAGGAGCTTGTCTAACTTTGACTTGAATCCCTGGAGGGTGTTCTCCCCTATGACAGACTCCGGAAGAGCTGTCCAGTTTCCTACCACTCTCTGGGTGAAGAATAATTCCTTATGTTCGTACGGAATCTATCCCCTTTCAATTTTAGAGAGTGCCCTCTGGTTTTCCCTACCTTATCTACTAAGTCTATTCCCTTCATGACCTTGAATGTTTCGATCATGTCCCCTCTCAATCTCCTCTGTTCAAGGGAGAAGAAGCCCAGTTTCTCTAATCTTTTGCTGTACGGCAACTCCTCCATCCCCTTAAACATCTTAGTCGCTCTTCTCTGGACCCTTTCTAGTAGTACCGTGTCCTTCTTCATGTAAGACAACCAGTGCTGGACACACCATAGCCCGGTACGCACCATAGCCCAGTACAGCGGCATGATAGCCTTCTCCGATCTGTTCGTGATCCCCTTCTTTATCATTCCTAATATTCTGTTCGTCCTTTTCGCCGCCACCACAGGATTAATTCATCAAGGGCCCCTAGGCGCACAAGTCAATTGGGCCCCCTGCTCCACTCTGCCCCTGCCCGACCCCAATTTGCCCTGCCCCCCCTACCCCACCATTCCCCACACCACTGTCTGTCCTCTCTCTGCCTCTTCCATATGGCATCAGCTCTCTTTCTATGCCTCTTCCAGAATCTGTCTGCCTCTCCCTTCCATATCTCCCCCCATTGGCATGGAATCCATCTACTTCTCTCTGCTCCCCCCCATGGTGTGGCATCTGTCTTCTTCCCTTCAATCTCTCCCTCCCTCCCAGCAGATTTTAGCATCTCTCCTTCTCCTTTCCTCCCCTCAGATCTGGTATCTGTCTCCTTAGTTTCCCTTCCCTTCCCCCCATGCCCTGGCATCTTTCGGCTCCCCTTCTCCTCTATCTCTCTCTCCCTCCCCTTCTCTTCTATCTCTCCCTCCCCCTCCATTATCTGACATTTTCTCTCCTTCCTTGCCCCTGATCTGGCATCTGTCTCTTTTCCTTCCCTCCCCCTCCATGGTCTGGTATCTCCTTCATCTCCCCTTCCTCCCTTCCATGGTTTTAGCATCTCTCTTCCTTCTCCCTCCTTCCCTCTATCTCCCCAATTGCCCCCCCCACACACACACACACACTGGCTGCCTGGTGTGGTGAAGTCAGCTTCCCTCCCTCCCTGGTGTAGTGAGATCAGTTGCCCTCTTGCTCGCCGTCCTTAAGCGCGGGGCTCTTAGCACTGTGCATGCGGGCTTCCCTTCTCCTCTGAAACAGGAATTTACATCATGAGGGGGAGGGAGGAGAAGGGAAGCTTCTGCGTTCAGTGTTAGAGCCCCACAGTCTGGGTTCATTTTGCTCTAACATTGTGCGCGCCTGAGATCCCTCAGTATCCTGCCCAGATGAGAGGCCACCTTGTGCTGGACAGAGGGAGGAAGTGTTGCAAGCGCAGCTCCCAGGCCCAAAAGAAATGAACCCTCTATCCTCTTGGCTGCCGATCAAATGTATGGGAATTGGGGACGGAAGACCAGATGCACAAGGCAGCATGAGCGAGAAGCCCGACAGCTACCGTAGCATTAGTGAATCGATTCCCTCTAACAACCTCGGGTCCTGCCTCTGAGGAAAAAGGAAGTTGCATCATCGGAGGTGGGCTGGCCTAGGAAAGGCACTGAGGCTGCTGGAAGCAATCAATTTCCTAATGTTAAAGCAGTTGTTGGGCAAATTGCAATAAAGAGAGCCTGCTATTTGGGGTGGGCGGTAGGGAGAGTAGCAGCTGCTAGAATGGAGCACAGAAGAGACAAAATTAGGGCAATGGTGGCAGGAATGTGGAAATAAACAAAAAAATAGGCAAGTTAGGTGTCTGTAAGCAACCAAATGAGACACATTTATTCAACAAAAGAAGCACTCGTTTGTACTGGTCCCAACTAGGATCCCAGTTTCGGCACAAGCCTTCCTCAGGGGACTAGTGAAATACTAAAAATCATAAACAATAAAATAACATATAAACAAGCATATCACATACAGTACATAGCTTAATACATTTATAATAAAACTGATGACATCTAAACAATCCATAAAACAATCTTATATTGAAAAGTAATAAGTAAAGGCAGTAGTGCACTGGTGCTCCTATTTAATCTGAGTAGCACATTTGACCTGGTAGACCATACCAATCTACTAACTTGGATGCTTTAGATGTACATGGGAATGTCTACTCATGGTTTAAGGGATTTATGGAATTTAGATCCTACCAAGTCAGATTTCAGACTCAACTCTTCTCTAGTTGGAAAAATCCATGTGGCGTGCCTTAAGGATCTCATCACCTACATTATTTAATATCTACCTTTCATCGTGCCTAAGCAATCTGGATATAAGACTGTTCAGTTATGCCAATGACATCACAATAGTTTTACCTTGTAATTTGGTTCTATCTCAGATTACTACTCAAATTGAGACTGTAATGGAAAGGATGAATCTTTGGATGCAGCAATTCAAACTTAAGCTTAATCCTGATAAAACAAAGTTTTGTGTAGCATCTCCTACCAAAATTTTTCATGAACTTTCCATCAATATACTTTCAACATCTTATACAATCCATCCAACAATTAAAATTTTAGGAATCATATTAGATAAACATCTTACTATGAAAACCCAGATAGATGCTGTTGTACGTAAAAGTTATTTTACTTTATGGAGACTTCGAACAATTAGACCCTATTTTGAATTTTCAGCCTTTAAATTATTGGTCCAGTCATTACTGTTGCGTCTCCTTGACTATTGCAATATTGCTTATTTATCAATTACTAAGATAGAATTATTGATATTATCATTGATACAGAGCACAGCAGTTAGATTGATTTACGGATTGAAGAAATACAATCATGTTACTTTATTTTATTGCGAATTGCATTGGTTGCCTGTGGAAGCTCAGGTATTGTTAAAGTTGGGCTGTTTTTGTTACAATGTTTTATATGGTGAAGCCCCTACTTATTTGGTTAATAGTTTTTCCATAGCTACGCACAAATGCAGTAAAAAAAAGTCATGCTCTGTTCAATTTCCCTTCTGTAAAAGGTTGTAAAAGCAAGAAATTCCTAAATCACTCTTTAGCATCTCAGGCAGCTTCTCATGAAAAATAATTTTGATCATTGTTACTCCCAGCTGTTTCTTACAGACATTTTAGAAAACAGATAAAAACCTATCTTTTCTCCAAATACCTGACTAGCTGACTCATTCAAATATACGATTTAATGTTTAATGTTTATAATCTTTTGTAAACTGCGTAGAACTTTTTGTTAAAGCGGTCTATAAGTATAATTTTATGTTATAAGACAGAATGCAAAGTGCATATTGAAAAAAAAGTACATATTGGATAAAAATGAAAGAAATGAAAGTATAAATGAAAAAGGAACAACAGACAAAATGAAAGCACACCTCTATGAGTGCAAGTGTAGGTTTATTTATTAACTTGCAGCAAAATGCAGACTGATGATGTAAAAAGCTGTGACATGCACTGCATGAACCTTAAAAACCCAAAAAGGATAAGAAATGTGCATGCAACACTATACTATATACCTTGTTAATGAGTTGTACGCAAAGGCCCGGATTCTGTATAAGACGCCCGGGAAGGGCGTCTTATACAGATTTGGGCCTAGGCCAATCCAAAATAATCCCGATTTTGTAATCGACGTCCATGTTACAGATGCCGGTTACAGAATCGGGTTACTGTATGTGTGACCGCTATACTTATCGCTGCAAGGGATCTCCCTGCCGCAATTAGTATAGCGGTTGCGGCCACCTGTTTCCCCTTCCCCCTAAACAAACTAGGTAGGAGGGATGCCCAATCCCTCCTGCCGAAAGACCGCCCACCCCCATTATGATCGCCGGCAGGAGGGTGCCCAACCCCTCCTGCCAGTCCCCCCCAATGAACCCCCCCTCCCCAGACACCCCCAGGCTCACTTTGAAAGGTGGCTGGCCAAATGAGGCGGGCCCACCCCTCCCCTGCCCAACCCACAGGAGCATAGGGCCTCTTAAGTTCCCCTCTCGTCCAACGGAATGGGAAATCTGGGTTATGTTGTGATACGCACAGGGAGGAGATAGGCATAGCCTCAGATTTGCCAAAGTTGATACAAAGGCCCAAGAAGGCACTAAAATCCCCAGTGAGAGTTTTCAAATGAGGGATCGTCTCCTGCGCATTACTCACAAACAAGAGCATATTGTCAGCAAAAAGTGTAATTTTCCATTCCTCAGGGCCCACCCGAATACTCATAATGTCCTAACTGGACCAAATCTTATGAGCCAGAGGCTCCAAGGACAAAATGAATAAAAGCGTAAATAAGGGGCAACCCTGCTGCAAACGCAATGCAACGAGAACAAAAGCAGTGTATCTTTTGTTGATCAGTAATTGAGCTGTGGAGGCTGTATAGAGATTTAACGATCCATTGATGGAACGGACCCATAATACCAAACTCTTGCACTATCCAAAAGAGGTAAGATCAGGGCACCTTGTCGAATGCCTTCTCGGTATCCAAACTAGCCAAGAGGTCATCACCCACTCTGCCCCAGGAGTGCCACCAAAACCGTAAGATATTGGAAGAGGCAAAGTGTCCCGGGTCAAAACCGACTTGATTAGTATGGGCCAGGGAAGGGAACTAATTGAGCCATCCTGCCTGCCAGGATCGCTATGAGGATCTTCATATCCTGATTTAACAAAGATATTGGTCGATAAGACTCCACCAGGTCAGGGTCTTTCCCTGGTTTTGAAAGGACCAAGACGTGAGCATGGCTGTTTAGGAAGAATGCATCCAGTGGTCTGCATGTCGACATACATAGCCACCAGAATTTGGGGTTTCAGAATTTTATAGATCTCAGGCCCCATACCATCAGGTCCAGGAGCCTTCGCCAGCTTCAGCCTCCCCCACAGCAGCGTGAACTTCTTCACATGAAGTGGGTGCATTCAACAGCTGCAAAAGGGCTTCCAACACTTGAGGCAGGGCAAGATCACGAAAAAAGGAATCTCGAGCTTTCAGGTCATTTGGACTCGGTCCATAAAGATCCTTATAAAATCAGACAAATTGGTCTTGTATCACTTTCTCCTCCGTTTGGATAATATTATGACCCTCCTTGAGACGTGAAATACGAGTAGCCTTCCGAAATGACTGCACCAGGTTGGCTGATAATTTACCCACCTTATTGCCCCACTTATACAACCAGAACTTGTAAACATCAATGAGTAAAGGCCCGCTCAGTCAATAGGGTATCTATTTGCTTTTAAAGTCCTAGGTATGCGGCGCGGGATTCCTCCTAGGGTCGTGCAAGGAGAACACCCTTGCTAAGACACAATTTCTGGGTAAGAGATACCAATTCTGCATCCCTCTTCGCTACTTGACCGTATAGGCAACGATCTTACCCCGGAGATATGCCTTTGCAGCCTCCTAGAATATAGTGTCAGAAACCTCCCCGCCCTTATTGGTGTGGTAATATTGGTTCCATTCCTCAGAGAGATGTGTATGAAACTGTCCAAATACAGAGTAGGATTAAGGCGCCAAATACTGTTAGGAATGGGTCCCTGCCATTTCAAAGTGAGAGTGACAGCGGCATGATCACTGAATGGAACAGCAAGGATATGGGTACGCACCACCCTCCCAACAGACTGGGACATCATCAGGATATAATCAAACCTAGAATGAGTGTGGTACACACCCCTCCCCCCCCTCGAGTAGAAAGTGAAGTCCATCTCACCCGGATGATAGACACACCACACATCTACAAGACCTAGTTCACCCATCATAAAATTCACTCCGATTCTCTTGTTTTGACTCCGCACCACTCTGGGAGGTTTGCAATCAGCTGAGGGATCGCTGGTAATATTGAAATCCCCTGCATATTTGACACCAAGCTTCATTATGACTCAGCTGCAATTATATGTATCATCCAGTCATTAAATATGAGAGATTAAGTATGTAATTAGTAGCTATGCAAGACTCTGTACCCCAGGCTACTAAGCTTGGGTATAAAAAGTCCGGCTTAGTTCCTTAAAAGGTAGAACGGACTGGGCAGCACATGACATACCGGTACTTTGTGTTACCACTCTGTTAGCCTAACTGCTGTTACTATATCCTATTTGGATACTATTTTTTACGTAAGCTGTATTTTGTTTATTATTATTAAACATATATTATATACAGCTATTGGGTTGTCGGTGTGAGGTCATTTAAATATATCGGAGGAGCTAGCAGCGGCCTCTTCAGCTCCCGCCAATACTAAAGAGCTTAACATTAGAGCATAAATACACACCACACTGGTTTAAAAGATAATAAAGAGTAGGGGAAGGTCAGAGCTCATGCAGAGAGCCACCGCTGAGCAGTGCATCATCACATGACACTCCCTTCCCCCCCCTCCTGGACCAAATAACTTTTAAAGATTTTATAATACCTGTTTGAATAACCATCCTAAACCAAGTGCTTTTCCAGTTTTCATATCATTGATAGCCCATAAAACCTGTTCTTTACTAATTGGCATAGACAGTTGTTCAGATTTGCCCTTTAACAAGAAGAGAATATTCAAATGGTCAAAAAATTTGGAGAGGGTCTTAGTAGATTCTTCATGCTCTGGAGTATATAATTTCTTATAGTAATGTAGGAAGGCATCTTGAATTTGAGAAGAATTTGTACATTGTTTACCATGTTGGTCAGTTATTCTAGTAATATAATTTCTTAATGCTTTCTTATGTAATTTATGAGCTAAACAGTTTCCCTGTTTTATTAACTGATTCAAAATATTCTTGCTATAGTAATTGCAATTTTACATTAATATCAGCCAAATCCATCTCTTGTAGCTCTAATCTTAACTTTTTATTTTTATCTAACACTTTTTGATCTATAAATTTTTTTGCTTTTTTTAGTATTCTTCCCTTTTTTATAATCTAATTTCAGTTGATAAATCTGAGATAAGAGATCCCTCCTTTTTTCATTTTTAACTTATATTTATATGATCCTAATGAGATAAATTTCCCTCTAAATAATGCTTTCAATGCATATAGCTATCGGGGATGCATATAGCTTTCAATGCATATAGCTATCGGGGATGTTACCCCATTCATATTAGTCATTAAATACCGTATTTTCACTCATATACCGCGCACCCGTGTAAAACGCGCACACGGGTATAGAGCGCGGGAAATTGTAATTTATGTAAATAAATTTTTATATACCGCGCACACTGCCCCAACTCTCCCGTCGCCTCCCGACTCTCCTTTCGCCCGCCCCGACTCTCTGGCCACCCCGACTCTCCTTTCGCCCTCCCCGACTCTCCTCTCCCCCTTGAAGTCCTGTCCCCACCCTGAAAGCCTGATGCCCCCCCCGACGTCTGATTCACACCCCCCCCCCGCAGGACCGCTCGCACCCCCACTCCGAAGGACCACTCGCACGCACACGCACCCCCACCCCGAAGGACCGCTCACACGCACTCGCACCCGCACCCCCACCCTGAAGGACCGCTCGCACCCCCACAGCCTCCCGACCCCCCCCAATCATGTAGAAGCTCCTACCGTTGTCCTGCTGCTTCCTCTTGGCGGTCCCGGCCCTTCTGTGAGCCCTGCATCTGCGCTGCTTCCTCTTCCGGCGGTCCCGCCCTTTCTCTGACATCAGGGCTCACAGAAGGGCCGGGACCGCCAAGAGGAAGCAGCAGGAGTGCGTGCGAACGGTCCTTCGGGGTGGGGGTGCGAGTGCGTGCGAGCGGTCCTTCGGGGTGGGGGTGCGAGCGGTCCTGCGGGGGGGGGGGGGAATCGGACGTCGGGGGGGAACTATGTAAAAAAAAAGTTGTAAAACGTGCTCATGCGTATAACGCGCAAGGTTATGCACAGTTTGTAAAATCGTGTATAACGCGCGCGTTATATGCGTGAAAATACGGTAGTCTTGTAATTCTTTACCTATTTGTTCTATATTTTGTAGATCTAATAATAGAGAATCATCCATTTTCCAATATTTAACTCCAGATTACCTCTGAATTCTAAGCGTTTTATAATGTTAAAAACAAGGGGGAGACTTACAAGGACTTATTGACACTACAATTTAAGGATTTAAAGTAAAAACAATAGGTATGTTTAGGTGAAATACAATATTTACAGGAAAAGCGGACATAAAAAGGGAAGAAACATGAGGGGGAGGAAAAAGGTCCTCTTTGATAAAGAGAAGGTCCTCTTTGAAAAAGAGGCTGGAAGTTGAGAGAGTGTAGAGAAAGGAGGAAGTAAAAGGAAGAAGTTATTACTCAAAGGCGTCTTTGAAAAGGAAACACTTTAGTCCACCTAAATAACATTAGATAATTTTGACTATTTAGAAAGAGCATTGTTTCAGTAAGTTTTTCATTAGGGCTAGCAAGGAAGAAATTTGATCCAATATCCCTATTTCAAGATGAAAATGCCAGCATCTATTAGACTTTGAACTGTCTAACTTTTTCAAATGAACAGGAGTCCAAAAAATTCTATGTAACAAAAAGAACCAGGTTTGTCTCAGATGCTGACGCTGTACATCTCATCCTCCAAGTCCAAATCCGTGGCCGTAGCCATTGAGTAGCAGAAATCTGCTGCTTTTTATCTCCATGCTCCAAATGTCTTTTAAACTTGTTTTTGGTTTTTTATTTAAATATTCAGATATTAATTTGTACTACTTGGCGGCCTGATGCCCTTGGAAATCTGTCTGGAAACATAGGCCCGGCAAGCTATACTGATTTTTTAAATTTCGCCAATCGGGGAACCCATTCTGAATGGCCTATTTCAACTGCTACCATATAAAAGCTTGAGAATTTGAGATGCCGAATGATTGTTGCAGTTGTAATAAGTTTAACATTTTCCCATTTGAGAACTCATCGTCTAAATTATGTATATCTGCCAGCAGCCAATGTTTCCAGAGGATCTTAGACTCGCCAATTTGAATCTTGGAGTTCAACCATAAGGATTGGATTGTTGTATTGGAATAGATGTTAAATTATTAATGAATTTTAATGTGTTCCAAGTGGAAAAAAGAATACTATTGTCTTATATATTCTAGGTAGCTTGATACTCAAAATGTGGCTCAAACGTAATGGGGACATAAGATGACTCTAAGATCAGCCAATCCGGCAGATTCTCCATGAGTTCAGGAAGGATCCTGATGCAAAATGAAGGCTTCATGATATCTATGAAAATTTATGCCACCCCCCCCCCCCGATTATGATTTTTGTAAAGATACTAAAGCTATTCTAGCAGTTTTACCCAGCCAAACAAATTTTGTAAGGATCCCATTCAATATTTTTTATAAAAGGACCCTTGAAAATAATCCGGCAACATACTCATTTGGTAGCAAACTACAGGCAAAATCATCATTTTAATAGTTTGGACTCTCCCCCACCAAGAAAGATGTAATGGGTTCCAATGCTCACATATTCCTTTGACTTTCAATAATAAGGATTTTTCATTTACTGTCATTGTGTCTTCCAGTGTTTCTTGAATCATAATACCCAAATATTTTATACCCTCTTCCTTCCAAAGGAATGGGAATGGATCAAATAATCCTTTTACACAATGTACATTCAATGGAAGAACCTCTGATTTGCTCCAATTTATTTTGAAACCTGAAAATTTGCCAAATCTATCAATCAATTTCAGTAAATGCAGGATGGTAGACTCATGATTCTTCAAATGAAGCAAAATATCATCTGCATAGGCCGAAACTTTATAATCCCAACCTGCATATGGAATTCCCTATATCTCCTTTGCCTGCTGAATGGACAAGGGTTCCAAAACAATATCAAAAAGCAAAGGAAATAAGGGACTTCCTTGTCTAACTCCCCCCTCAAGACAAAAACGCTCTGAGAATGTATTATTAATATACTGTATAATCTGGCAGAAGGGGAACTGTACAAGGTTTGAATCATTTGAATAAATCAGGATCCTATTTCAAAAAATCCATTGCTTGATACATGAAAGTCCATTCTACACGATCAAAGACCTTCTCTGCATCCAAAGAAAGAGGGAAGGCCGGATCCTCAATTGTTTTTGCTAAACTTTATTATTTGAAGAATGTCTTTGAGCTGATTTCCAGGCTTTAGGGACAAGATTGACAGTAAGACTTTTAGTAACCATTTCCAATAAGAATGGACCAAAGAAAGAAAATAATTTCTTAAGAATTAAGGGGGGAATGCTTTCAGTTGGGTTATTGGGAGCATTTATTGATTGGAAGACTTTGAAAAGGTTTGTTAAGATGGAAGTCTAAAGTTAGAAAAGGTAGTGAAAGATAGACAGTTTATCTGGATTGTGGAATCCTGGGGGGATGTGAAAGTGGATTGTCCTAGGTTTGATCTAATTTCCTTAATTTTCGTATCGAAGAAATGTGCGATTTCAGGAGCAGGTGGTTGTTTGAATAGAAGAGGAGGTTTCTTATTGGAATATGGAGATAAGTATCCCTATATATAAAAAAGAACAGGAGAATAAGAATGAATGACAGACAAAACAGATTAGCAGTTCTACCAATTCACTAGATGGCGAATGTAAGATCCCTTACATTATATTCCTGCCATACTTTCTTCATTTTTATTCATTAACAGAGCTTAATACTTGAAATGAATAGGAAATAAACAACATTACATCAGTGAAAGCATCTTTTACTCAGGTCGGAATCAAACAGCAAGATAGGGAACCCACTCCAATCTTCTGAGTTTCTTCTTCTTTGAAGTACAGTGGAACCTTGGTTTACGAGCATAATTCGTTCCAGAAGCATGCTCTTAAACCAAAGTACTCGTATATCAAAGCGAGTTTCCCCATAAGAACTAAGGGAAACTCGCTTGATACGTTCTCACCCGCCCCCACCCCCCCCGAGGCCAGCAACCTGCTCCACCTTAACCCCCCACCCCCGAGGCCACCTGTGCGTTGGTGCTGGTTCCAGATGGGGGTAAGCCAATGTGTTTGGGTGGGTGTGTGGGGGATGCCAGATCGCGGTGGGGGGGGGGAGAGACGCGAGCGGGGGGATGCCGGATCGCGGGGGAGGCGCTCATAAATCGAGTCAAGCTCAGTATCTGAGGCGCCGATTTTGCGAATGTTTTGCTCGTCTTGCAAAACACTTGCAAACCGGTGCACTCGTAAACCGAGGTTTGACTGTATCTATTTCCAATTATAACTTCATATTGCCAACATAAACCTCATACACAGTTCAGTTCAAACAATATAGTTTTAGGAGTTACCATATTCCCCATCAGCGCTTGACCCATTAATTGAAGAAGAACTGAACAGTAACATCAGGAAGCACAGATTACACTCGAGCTTACTCTGATATTCTGACCACAATATTTCTTCTTTTAAAGGATCATTTACTTCCGTGTATCCAAATATTCCACTGCATCCATTTCCATCCGATATGTGTAGTAATTCAGCAACAGACATTTTTCTCCAACATTTCCTTCTTTTCCAGAATCTGACATTTAAAATGTTGAATAACCAATCTATAGTTCACCAGCAGACAGATTTTGTTCAAGCCAGTATCACTCTCACTGGCACCTGAGACTGACCTTCCGATTCCTTTGTCATCTTTCAAAAAAAAACCAACCAAAAACATTCCAGCAACAGATACAAATATTAATTTATCTTTTGTACATCCAATTCACATGTACATTGGACAACAATTGAAATTTTGAGTACATTTCCACGTAGAACATTTATCTAAAAGTAAATAAAAACGAACAGCAAGGAAAGCACTTTCAGGTGAATCGGTTCGTTTTTGCTAAAAACCGGGCTCACCGATTCAGCTGCAAGACGATTTTCACGCCGATTTTCACCCATCTAATGTAACTTCCGGTTTTGCAAAACCGGAAGTTACATGGGAAGAAACAAAAGTAGTGGGAGAGTCAATCGGTGAGCGAGCGGACCTCGTGCAGCAGACCTTGGCAGCAGCAAATACTATTTTTGGCTGGCTTTCCCTGCATTTCTCCTCTCTGCCCCGCAATTTAATATCCAGTCCAGTAAATAAATGAATCGGAATGGGGGCTGGTGAGTCTTAGGGGCTGGGGATGGAAGCTGAAATCGGCAGGGGGGCTGGGGATGGAAGCTCAGAATCGGCAGGGGGGCTAGGGATGGAAGCTGAAATTGGCAGGGGGACTGGGGATGGAAACTGAGAATCGGAATGGGGACTTGTGAGTCTTGGGGCCTGGGGATGGAAGCTGAAATCAGCAAGGGGGCTGGTGAGTCTTGGGGGCTGGGGATGGAAGCTGAAATCGGCAGGGGGGCTGGAGATGGATACTAAGAATCAGAATGGGGGCTTGTGAGTCTAGGGGCCTGGGGATGGAAGCTGAAATCGACAGGGGGGCTGGTGAGTCTTGGGGCCTGGGGGATGGAAGCTGAAATCGGCAGGGGGGCTGGGGATGGAAGCTGAAATCGACAGGGGGGCTGGTGAGTCTTGGGGGCTGGGGATGGAAACTGAGAATCATTTCTGTAGGCTATCAGAAATTTGCTTAATTATCTACTCACACAGAAAAGCAGTAAAAGTCAATAGGTTCTCGTGAGCGGGAACAATCTGTTTGATCTTGCACTCGTGTGATTGACCAATTGTATATCGCTGTTTAATTTATCACATTGATTAATTTGAGCACACATGAGGTGTCCTATGATGGTGTGCAGGCAGAGGGTGATTAATCTGTGCCTTATTGTGTAAAGCGCTGGAGAATTCTCTCCCCTCGCTTACCTCTCACGCTGAGGACACCCTGCTTCAGTATAATCATTTATATGATTTATCTTATAAACATTATTACGTGGTCTTTTCCTCAAGTGCTGAGACATCAGGTTGTTCCCACTTGGAGAACCTATTGACTTTTACAGTGAATCGAATCATTTATTCAACAGGGTGAATCGAATAGAAATATTTTTCTCTGAATCGGGCAGCACTATTACCTACAGTAGGGGGCTAGTGTGATTTCTTTATTACTGCTACAACCCCTTCTTAATTAATTTGAAGTAGGTGCAAGGGCCCTGTTAGTGTCTTTTAAGAAACTGTTATCACCAGATTTTATAAAACTTTGTAATTCAGATATTTCAACTTTCTTGAATTAATTCAGATATTTCTTGTAATTCAGATAGTTCAACTTTCTTGAATTACTCTCTAAATTCAGTAAAACTGCTATCTCTTCTAGATTCTAGATTGGATTGAAGGGAAAGAGAGAAACATAAGAGCACTGATATCCACACTTCATACAGTGCTTTGGGAAGGTGAGACAAAGTGGAAACCAGTTGGTATGGCAGACCTAGTTACCGCTGATCAAGTAAAGAAGTACTATCGAAAAGCAGTACTTGTTGTTCATCCAGACAAGGTGAGCTTTATGCTGTAACTAAAGAAAAACTGGTAGCAATATGTAACTTAATTCCTGCAATATGTAAAGAAACTAACAACAGTAATTTAAGGTTTTTTTGTTGTTGTTTTTTAAAATTAAATCTTGAATGTACAGTACGACAAAATTTAATAAACTGAATACAATAATTGCACTATAGCACAAAATTAAGTGTAAATTAAAATTGCATATTCATATAGGAATTCTATAAGTAACTTTAAACTGTATCTGCTTTGATGATATCTATGATATACTTGGCAGTTATTAACTAGACTCTATAAATTTTGTAATAGCAGCATAGCCTAGACAACAAGTATGTGATTTAAAGAACAAAAAAGTGGAAAAAACATGCATAGTATGACTCATGTAAATGCATGTTTAAATCTTTTTATTGTTGAACAAATAAGAAAAGACAACAGTGCATACAGTCCTTTAATTGAAACATGGTTCAACAAACACAGTTTATAAAAAAGATCCATTGACATACTGGTACTTTTCTAGGGTTTGATATAAGGGGAAGAAGGAAATGTAATTACTGAAGCCAACATGTTACAAGCCATGGTTGCTTTGTATCTGTTTTGTTACATACCCAGTGGTTTTTCTGTACTACATATTTAAACATAAATAAGACCCTCCAAACCCAAGCACCCCCCAACTCAACTCCTCCATAACCCTATCTCTACTTGCTGCATACCCTCCCCCACACCATTGAACCATTACATTTAATTATCCGTTATCGAGTCTAAGGCGTCAAAGTGAACCAAAAAAGGTTCCCAGGCAGCATGGAATGTCTGTCCTTGCAAAGAGAAAAAGCCTGAAATGTGACAGCACTACATCGTAACAAAGTGAATTAGATAAGAACGCCACAATTGCTCTGAAGGAGTTTAGGATGTAGCCATTGTTGCAAAATACTAAGAAGCGCCATGAGCAGTCCATCTGATAAATTGTATAAGGCCCCTTTTCCCAGGATGAGGTCTAGGCAAAATTCCAAATAGCATGGAGACAGAAGGCGCCACAGAGGTCATATATTGAAGACAAATTGCAAACCTTTCTTCCAAAATAATATACTTTTGCTACATGTCCAAAACATGTGGTCCAGGGATGCCTCCGGGCAACCACACTTTGGACAGGCAGCTGTAACAACAATTTGAAAGTGGAAAGCTTTGAATCGTGATTTTAATTTGGTGATTGCCTGAGAAAGCATATCCTCCATGAGAGTTATGGACAGGTCTCTACGTGGTTCCCAACCCTGTCCTGGAGGACCAGCAGCCAGTAAGGTTTTCAGGATAACCCGACTGTCTGGCAGTTCTCCAGGACAGGATTGGGAACCACTGATGTAGACCACTTGTTAGTTATTTGAGCAAGATCCACCATGGAAGAGAGTTCTTTCAGCTGCATGTGATGATATATCTGCAGGATATGACCCTGAAAACCAAAGGTAAACACTGACAACAAAAGCTCATGCACTTCAGTTGTCATAAACATCCTAGAAGAGAAAGAATATAATGAATGTCTCAATTGCAAATAAGCAAAATTGAGGCCAGATGAAATCCCCTCTTTAGTGTTTCAGAAGATTTCAGCATATTGTCCTCATTTAACATGTGAAATAAGTAGATGTTGCCTTGCTTAGATCAGCGAGAAAAAGTGGCCCCTTCATTGCCAAGCATGGACTGTCCATTGCCCTTGATTGACAAAAAGGGGTACAGTTTGCAGAAATGCCATGGAAGTGACAAACTTATCTCCACACTCATCTCTGGGGTCATAAAAGGATATAGGTGGGACCTCGTCTGGTTTCCATCAATCTTATAGATAGATAGGTGCTAAAATGTTCAGCATGCATCAGGCTAGTTCTATAGTAGTACTGTTAAAATCTTGAGTTCCCCAAACCAGTCATTGATGTGTTGCTTATTACAACCCACTAACAAATATCTCAAATTCACCCTCCCTTATTCAAGGAAAGGCAAACCTGTTTTAAGAAGAGACAAGCCCTCCTTTTCTTTCCAAAGATAAGATTGCTGTAGCCTCTTCAGTCTCCATTTATCAGCCAAGCATCTGAAAGGGGTAAAGCCTTTGCGGCACAATCATGAAAAAGTATAAATGAATGTGACCCATCAATGATAGGGGGTAAGACTTTCACACACTTAATTTATCAGAGGTCATCTACAGCAGCAAATAAATATTCAGTACATACGGCTTTGTCAAGTCTGCAGGTAGCACTACATCCAGATAACATATAGAACCATTAGCCCACTGTAGAGTAAATTACCCCTTCCAACCTGATTTCACCATAGGTCCCAAGGGTGAAGCCATTGATTTCTGCAGATTTAAGGCCAATCCCGCTAAGAAGCTATATTTCTCAATCAGCTCAATAGCATGTCATATCATTTGCATATAGTAAAAATTTCACTTCCTGAATGCCAATAGAAATACCACAAATTGGGGGCGCTGTGTAGCAGAGCATGTGAGAGGATGTGTTTGGGTGAGCACCCATGGGATCTACTTACATTTATCATCTGTACATTCAGTTTTCTCTTTAATATTAGCTGATTCTTACCTTTAATCGACCTCTGCTGGCAATGTCTAAAATGCAGCATATCAAAACGGTGTTTGCGGCGGTTCAGTCTGTAAAAAGACGATCCGCTGTCAGCTCAGAAAATGTGCGTCACCAAACAACCTTCCAGCATGACACTGGAATCGACTATGAAGGAGGAATTTTGCCAATATTAAAGAAATAATACCGACCAATCACCTTTCGATTAAGGAACTACTGGCAGGTATAGATTCACAAACTGAATAACCTCAACTGCTATTCCAGAAATTTGAGGTGTTGGACTCTCGGATGCAGGCCCTTGAGGCAAAGCAGGCTGTCCTGGACTATCACACTAAATTGATTTCTTGGCTCCAGTCGGAGGTCGAAGACCTCACTTATCGCAGCAGACAAAATAATATTAGAATACTTGGCATCTCAGAGACAGCTGAAGTGTTGGATCCATTTGGATTTTGTGTGAAATTTCTTCCAGAACTTCTGAACCTCCATTTTGATCCACCGATGGAAATCAAAAAGGCCCATCGTGTCCCATCATGTAGGTCACCTATATCTAAGTATCTTAGGCCCGTGCTTCTTAAATTATTACACTATCCACAAGTTTTGGTGATCCTGAATGCAGTTAAAGCCAAAGCACCGCTGAAATGAAGGGATAATACCATTCTTATTCTGCATGATTTTGCAAAATTTACTGCCTTTAAATGGAAACAATTCTTTGCAATTTGGCCTGAATTGAAAAAGCTCAATGTATGTTATGGGCTTTTTTACCCAGCTCGGATGTGTATCATGCTGAATAATATCACTAAGAATTTTGATTCGACTGACCTGAAACAGTATGGATATGGAGTTCTAGCCTTCTTCTAACACTTGACTGATTTCAACTCAGAACGTTTGAAGATTTTTTGTCAGATATGTCTGATTGTTCTTTGTTTTTTTTTTCTGTTTGTTTCTTTTCCTTTTGTATTTTATTTTTCCTGATTGCTTGCTAGTGATGGCAGGTGGGTTGTAAGACATTTGTCATTGGTAGCCCCGTTGGGGGGGGGGGGTTACTCTGAACTAGAGGTCTGCATGGGAACCGGGATCGCGGGAATCCTGCGGGTCCCGCGGGGCATCAAGCGGGTTCCCCCCTGGCCCACGGGACTCCCACGGGGACGCCCCCTGACCCACGGGACTCCCACGGGGACACCCCCTGGCCCACGGGACTCCCACGGGGATGAAAACAGGCCTACCTAAATTCTGGCGATGCAGGCATGCAGCTTACAAGTCCGGCGTCTCAGCGGAAACAGCCATGCTGAGCAGTGAGCTCAGCACGTACACAGCTGAAAGCCTTGCTTGCTGATTGGTCCGGCGGATGTCGGCCGCCGTGGCTGCTGGCCGCCCGAAGCTCTCTCTCTCCCTCCCTCTCGGCTGTACTGCGGTCTGTGAGATCACACGCTGACTTGCAGCTCCTATCGCCAGGGAGGAGGGGAGTAGACACTGTGAGGCCTGAGCCAACAACCGACGGACACTATTGGCCTTACCCTCCCCTCCTCACCCTATTGCCCCTATCGCTGGGTTTCTTATCACATGCGCCTACCTTTACTTATTTAGCTTTGTCCATTTCATCTCTTACCACTACCACCACCCTTGCTAGAGCCGCAGCAGTCTGTTTTTGCACGCCAGTTTCCTTATCATATGCTTTCATCTAATTTATTAAGCCTTTCTGGTTTGCTCTGGGGGGGAAGACAGAAGGGGCCCTGGAGAGACAGGAAGAGGGAAAGAGGGCTGCTTTGGGGGGAGGGGTGTGCGAAGGGGAGACAGAAGGGGCCATGGAGAGATAGGGAGAGGGAAAGGGGGCTGCTTTGGGGGGAGGTGTGCTGGGGACAGACAGCTTTGCTCTGGGGGGAAGACAGAAGAGGGTCATGGAGAGACAGTTAGGGAGAGGGAAAGGGGACTGCTTTGGGGGGGAGGTCTGCTTTGGGGGGGCAGACAGCTTTGCTCGGGGGGGGGGGAGAGACAGAAGGATACAGACAGCGGCCAAGGAGAGAGAGATAAAGAAACACAGACACATCTATTCTAGCACCCGTTAATCTCTCTCTCTCTCCCCCCCGAGTCGGAGCCAATCTAGATGGCTGAAGCTTGGCTGGAAGAGGACGAGGAGGAGCTGCGAGAGCTCCGCAGAGGCAGGAGGTGATGGATTCAGGGGAGGGAGTGGGAGAAGGGAGAAATACTGGACTCAAGTGAGGAAAGGAGAGAGAGACAGATGGATGAGAAGGACAGAGGAGCTACTAGGGGGACCAGGAGAGATAGTAGGGGGATAGAGGGGGCCAGGAAAGGGAAAGATGGCAAAAGGGGTGAAACAGGGCCAGAGAGATGGTAGAGGGTGTGAAAGGGGGAAAGGGAGAGATGGAAATGGTAGGACCACTGCTGCTTTGGGGCACTGAGGGAGGAAAGGTTGGTACGTCAGGACTGCTGCTGCCGCCTCGGGTAAGTAAAGACCCTGTCAGGTGATAAATGCAATGGAGGATCTATGAGGGCCAAAAGGGTACAAAGGAAATGGTGAAAGGTGAGGTGGTGGGACTGGGATCAGTGGGAGGCAGGGTACGGGCATGATAGAGCCAGGGCATGGGTGGGGTCAGAGTCAGGATCAGGGTATAGTTGAGGCTATTCTAGCACCCGTTACTATAACGAATGTAACGGGCTAAAACACTAGTTCTTCGTAATAAAGCAGTAGGATCAACCATATCAGCCTATTGGCACCAAACACCCTCTTCACAACTGTGAAATCCACATTGAGACTGCCCAAAGGGCCAATTACTTTGTTTTGGTTTTTGCTCCAAAGAAACATGGATTCATCTCCTGTGGCTAAAGGAACAATGATCAGGTATGATAACATAATGTTTCTTTTCTTGTCGTCGGCAGCAGATGAATTCAGATGAGTGGGATGTAGCAAAGCAGTTGTGGGTAGGGTGGGATAGAGACAGTATATAGAAATAAGGGATACTAAGAGCCATGATTGACCATTCCCAAAGAAGGATGGGCCTAGGGATATTTGCTGTTTGCCAGAACCACACAAAGAGCAAAATCTAGTACATGCAATGCAGTGGAGTTGCTTCACTACAGATCAATGATGAATAGTGTAATCTTGGGTGCTAAAGCCCTTAGAATTGAAAGAAAGTGCTGTCTCGAAGCTTCGAAGCGGAGCAGAGCCAAAACCTTTGCAGATATCAGGGGAAAAGTGTACACATCTCCCTAGATAAGGAGCTGCTCCATGGAGGTGTATTTGACAACCAAGAGGGATATCCTGCACAGAAGTTGGCCCAGAACATAACTGCCAATCTTACCATGGGTTATCTGACCTTGGCAATGGAGCTGTGTACAACTATTTGAAACAGTGTCATGGATGACAGCCCAAATCAAAGCTGTGTGTGATACCCTGAGATGGAGCCTGGTCAGATAGTCAACTAAAGGTTTATCTACCTTTAGTGAGAAAGTTGCACCAAGTATGACACTTGGCAGGCGCCCAGAGCAGCGTTCTGCATTGAAGATGGAAATGTGCTAAGCAGGCATCAAGAGTAAGCATGCTACTTCCAAAGATGGACACGCAAAGCTGGCATCCAAAGAGACATCTTCTACAAAAAAGAAAATCTAATGTTTTTTTTAATTATATTAAAGAGTATAAATATTCAATGATAGTGCTCAGTGAAAGCCATTTAGAACTTCAAGGCATGAAGAGCACGCGACTCTACCAGTTCTGGCTTAAATCCATCATAGCACTCCTCCCTTCATACCACTGTAACTTTTAAAGATTTCAAAAAGCTAAAGCTGAAGCTGTAAATATATATAAGTAGAGAAGTACTTATCTCAGCTGGTGTGCTTTGTTGTTAAGAAGCCCCAGCTTCTGCTTCAAGTCCAATCAAGTGCTCAGTGTTTCCCAACCATTCAAAAATCCCCACACGAAAAAAACAAAAAGTACAAGAAAAAGTCACAATCCATCCAATCCATAAGATAAAAGTCCATATAATATTCTGTTAATCCTTCAACTTCCTCGACACAGTATGTGTAGTCCAATTCTTCTGTAACACAAAACGTGTTTCCCCTCTTTGGCTTTTTCAAGAGGAAGATTAACTCAGCACTCTGAAAGAAGCAGCATTATATCAGTAAACAATCAAAACTCACACATTTCTTATAAATACCTAAAAAATCTCTCAAGATTCACTTCTTACGAACTGTAAACAGCCACACATTGGATACGAGTCCTTCTCAAGATTTCATAGCAGCTCCCCTCGCTAGCAAACATTCACAATTCAGTATAGACACGCCCAAACTGTTCTCTTTAATCACATGATCTTTGAAATTTCTCAATCTGATTGGACAGCCTGAACTTAGCAGCCCAATTGGCCACTCTACTGCTTTATCCAAGCCTTTGGGGGTTACTGTGTCCCAGGAAAAAAAATAAACCTCTGCTCACAATTGATCAGCTGCCAGGAGACATTACCACCATGAGTATTGTGAAATTGTTTTAAAACCACAAACTTCAAATCAGCCTCTTGATGACGTTTTGCAAGCCAGTGTTCAACCAAAGGAGCGTCTTCTTTCCTGTTACGTAAACAACTAAGGTGCTCAGCAATTCTCAGCTTGATGACCCGGCGAGTTTGTCCAATATACATTAAATTGCATGGGCATGTGAGAGCATACACCACTTGCATGGACGTGCAATCTCTATGACCATATAACTCATAATAACGATTGCTGTGAGGTATGGGCACTTTAAACATAAGAACATAAGCCGTGCCTCTGCTGGGTCAGACCTGAGATCCATCATGCCCAGCAGTCCGCTCACGCGGTGGCCCATCAGGTCCAGGACCTGTATGCTAGCCCTTTATCTATAACCTTCTATCCCCTTTTCCTTCAGAAAATTGTCCAATCCCTTCTTGAAATCCAATACCGTCCGCTCACACAGCAGCCCATCAGGTCTAGGACCTCTATACTAGCCCTCTATCTATTCCATTCTATCCCCTTTTCCTTCAGAAAATCATCTAATCCCTTCTTGAACTCCAATACCGTACCCTGTCCTATCACTCCCTCTGGAAGCACGTTCCAGGTGTCCACCACCCGTTGGGTGAAGAAGAACTTCCTAGCATTGGTTCTGAATCTGTCTCCTTTTAATTTTTCGGAATGCCCTCTCGTTCTTGTAGTTGTTGAAAGTTTGAAGAATCTGTCCCTCTCCACTTTCTCTATGCCCTTCGTGATCTTATAAGTCCCTATCACATCCCCTCTAAGTCTCCACTTCTCCAGCGAAAAAAGCCCCAGTTTCTCTAATCTTTCAGCGTATGAAAGGTTTTCCATACCTTTTATCAAACGCGTCGCTCTCTTCTGAACCCTCTCGAGTATCGCTATATCCTTCTTTAGGCATGCTTGCAATATACACATTTACCACACTAGTGATGCCCCCAGTTAACCTCAGTCAGAGGACCTACCGATCCGGGCCGCTTTATTAGTTCCTCCAAATTCTGCCCTCGTTTATAAGCAAAACGAGGCAGATCAGTAAATACTGAATGATATCTCAAAATATTCCAATGCCTTTGAATTACGGTGCGTAACTGCAGAGTCTCAGAAAAATATGGGAGGACACATAAGAAACGCCTTCACCGGATCAGACCAAGGTCCATCTAGTCCGGCGATCCGCACACGCGGAGGCCCATTTAGGTGCTCCTTGTTGGAGACCCAGATTTCCCGTATCCCTCAATATGATTTGCAAGAAGGTGTGCATCCAACTTGCGTTTGAAACCCAGAACAGTAGTCTCTGCCACCACATGTTAGACTACCTTGCTTGCCTCGTTTAGGTTTATAGTCTAACCACTCACGATGTACATTAGAAGCACGCTTATAAGCTGTTTTTAAACATTTGACTGGATATCCCCTGTTTTGAAATCTAATTATCATTTATATATTTATAATTCCCATGAATATTGAGTGTGTTGATCCAAAGAGACATGCCACCTCTGAAGATGGAGATGTGCCAAGTGGATAAGAGGATCTGCACTCTACAGCCAATGACTGAGAGTGTCAGACAAGTAGCCAAACCTGGTTTGTACTTCCAGAGATAGAGCAGTGTCAAAATACTGATAGCAGATGTCAGTCCAGTAGATGAAGCCATGCTCTGCATCGAGAAATGGAGCAGTGCAACTGGAGTCTCATTCTATATCCGTAGATGGTGCAGTGCTTAAACCAGGAAACCAGGAGCTGATGTCAAGCTGTGCTGCACATCAGCACACATGCAGGCAGCGCTGCGCTCCCATCCGTCGATGGAGTCGTGGCACATAAGGAGCCGGAGAAGCCTAGACTTATCTGACAGAAATAAAAAAAAATGGAGGAGTAGTTCTGGCACCAGACCACTGAGGTCAGTAGCTGAAAGATGGGAATCACGGATCCAGCCCATGTGTGACTGGTGCAGGACCGGCAAAGAGGCCCTGAGACTGCCTCCTTGGGCCCCCACCACAGGAATACCAGCTCTCAAGGGCATGACAGTTAAAGGAAGAACCAGAAAGGTTTCACTGTCCAGAAGCAAACTACCAAAGGATTAGCGGGAACCACTATGGGAAGAATCAATAAAAGGTAGGCAGAAGCACCAACACGCTATACTCATTCGCGCGCCCACCCAGGAAGCATAATCCCCTAGCTCAATTGAGTTAGCATAGCCAAAACAGGAGCTTAGCTGCACCTGAAGCTGGACCAACCCACCGCTTACAAGCAAGGCAGAGCAGCTGAAGAAACCATGAGAAGGAGACATTACACCCATTTATCTGTGGAGACAGAGGATACTGAATTACCAGTGAACATACCATCCTTTATAGCAGTGTTTCTCAACACGCGATACGCATACCCTGGTACCATAACAATTGAGTGCAGGACAAAAGCGCTCTGACAATTACGTGCAAGACATATGTGTGCTGCCAGTCCTGCCGCTTTAAAGCCTTACCATTAGTGCTGTGAGGGGGGTATGGGTGGAATCCCCCAGTACATGTACAAGTCCTTGTGCTCCTGTGGGGGGTGGGATGACGACCCCCCCAAGTACACTGAAAACTTCCATTTTCCTTTCAATATTCGGTGGTTGGCAGTTTTCCCCTCCACAGGAGCATGGGGACTTGTTCATGTAATGGGGTTTCCCTCTTCCCCCCCCCCCCTGCCCCCCACAGCTCTAATGGTAAGGCTTTAAAATGGCATCTTGTGTGTTAATTGTCGGCATGCCAAAGTCCGACACACGTCTAATGGGTCACTGTACCTTTGGGGATATGCGATCTGCTTGTTGGGGGTACATTTTGCCATGGACATTGCCTGCCTGTCTGCCTAAGCCGTTGGGAATCACTCCTTTCTGCCAGCCCCCTTCAGTCAAAGCCTATCAAACCCAGCCCCCACTCTTCTCAGCTGGATCTAATCTCTCCCCAGTTTCCCCATCTACCAGCTCCCCACCACTGTATTTTAAAACTTTGGGCAGTCAGTGGCACAACGAAGCCAGCCTCCTGCTATCTGCCTGCCTGCCCCGGAAGTGTTCTTTATGCAGCCTAAGCAGAGCACTGCAGATAAAACACTTCCAAGGCAGCCACTGGAAATCACTCCTTTTTGCCAGCCCCCTTCAGTCAAAGCCTACCCAACCCTAGCCCCCACTCCTATCAGCTGGATCTAATCTCTCCCCAGTTCCCGATTCCCCCACGTACCAGCTCCCTGCCTCTGTATTTTAAAATGTTCGGGCAGGAGTCGCAACAAAGCCAGCCTCCTGTCTGCCTCGCCGTTCTGCCTATACAGAATGCTGCAGTTGGTGGGAGGCTGGCTTTGTTGTGCATCCGGCTGCCTAAAGATTTTAAAATACAGAGGCGCTGGTAGGTGGGGGAATTGGGAACTGTGGAGAGGTCGGATCCAGCCGGGGGGCTGGAATTGGGAATAAGGGAAGGACAGATGCTGCCAGTGGGTGAGGGAACAGGAAAAGAAAATTGTTGGAAATAAGTGTGGAGTGAGAGGGAAAGACATGTGGAAAGGAAGAAAGAGGTAGATTGGGCATAGAAGGCGAGAGGTACAGATCCATGAGGGAGAGAAGGTGAGAGGGTGAAATGTTGGGTATGGTGGTGGAGAGGGAACAGAGGGACAAATTGAAGAGGATGCAAGGTGGAAGAATATTGAACATAGTGATGGAGGGAGAGATAAGGCATGGTGCTGGAGAAGGCGAATAGAAGAAGTGGGCATGGTGAAAAATGCTGCACATGCTCCAGGAGATGAGACAGAGAAATGTTGGATGTGGCAGTGGAGGGGGTGGGAGAGATGCCTGGATATCTCAAAACAAGATGGACAGTGAGAGAGAAAGGGAACTATTTTGCCAATAGGGGTGGAGGAGAAAGGAAGAAAAGTTGGACTCATGGAGGGACAGAGAGAGATGTTGGTTGGGGAAGGGAATGAGGTTCAGAGGAGATGAAGTGTGCAGGAGGCAGAAAGAAAGAAATATTTGATGCACAGTCAGAAGGAAGTGTAACCATAGACTCATGAAATAACTAGACAACAAAGGTAGGAAAAATGATTTTATTTTCAATTTAGTGATCCAAATTTTGTCTGTTTTGAGAATTTATATCTGCTGTCTATATTTTGCACTATATTTGTTACTGAGGTAACATTTCATATTTTAAAGTCATCTGCCTTGACCTCTTTGGAAAAAACAAATAAATATAAATGATAATTAAAATTTTCTCTGCATACTGTGTGCTTTTTGTTTTTTTATTTATTTTATGGTTACCATTATGTATTAATAAGATATTGTGTGTGTGTATGAAAAATGGATGGAAGAAATTGCATTACAATTAATACTATTATTATGGGGGTGATGTCTGGGGCGGAGGTTGGGTGGGGATACTCAGTTGATATTTGTTAGACTTGAAGGTACTTGGCTTGAAGAAGTTGAGAGAAACTGCTATATAGGACTGAGCTTACCCTTTCTATCTCCATCTGCTGGTAGATGGACACAACCCACTTGTCTGGATTCATCTGCTGCTGGACAAGGAATTTGTTTTACATAGTGTACATTTTGCTTCTTCTGTTTGTTGTATATTATTTTTCTTTGTAATGTTGACTTGGGGGCTTCTTTAAAAAAAAAATAATAATAATAATTAAAAAGCATCAGCCAGTCAAACGTTGTCTGTAGTTTTAGTGAAATACTCTTTTTTTCTGCAAAACCTCAACAGTATATTCAAAAGAATAAGAAAATATGATAGAATTTTATATTTATCCCATAGTATAGAAAATAAATATATTATTGGAGCTGCAGGTAATTCTTTTGCACATAAAAGAAAATTAATGAAAATACTGCTCTCAATAAGAGCCTAAAATAGTCCATTTATATAGTAAGAGGTAAGTACGTACTTTTACATTTCTATCCCCCTCCCCCTTTTACAAAAGCGTGGAAGAGGTTTTTAGATCCGGTCAACATGTTGAATGCTCTGTGCTGCTCCAGTGCTTTTAGGAACTGCATAACCATGGGAGCAGCGCAGAAAATTCAGTGCTTCGGCTGGTGCTAAAAACCTTTTCTGTGCTTTTATAAAAATAAAAAAAAGGGGGGGGCATGGTTATATTTTCTTCCCTGGTTTTGATGGTTGATTTGTACAAATTTGTGTTTGGTTTAGAAGGAGAATATTCAATGTGCATGCCTTACAGTATGTGTCTAATGCAAATCTTAATTGTTATATATTTGCAGGCAGCTGGACAACCCTATGAACAATATGCCAAGATGATCTTCATTGAGTTAAATGATGCATGGTCAGAGTTTGAAAACCAGGGCTCAAAATCCCTTTTTTAAATTGTGATGTCTCTACAATATTCATTCAAAAAGCATTCGCAAAATAAGATATTGTTTTGTTAGCTTGTTGAAATTGTGTTCCTAAGAATTGGAAACAGTTGATGTACAACTGGATCGCTCTATTGTACCTACTGTGAAACTGCCATCCTGAAAATTATATAAATATAAAATATCAAAAGTGGTACAGTGACATTCAAAATGCAGACTTTATGAAGTTCAAAATTATAGCTTCATAGAAAAGCTTTCTGCAGAATTTCAGATATTTTGAAACAGTTGTTTGCTAGTTTTTTAACATGATGTCAGAGTATTAAGCCACATTTTCCAAACTACTGATATATTGTGTGAAACTCAAAATGAGAAACACTTTAGTCATTTATATTGTATCTCAGTCAATTGTCAATGCTTTTGTAATTTTACTGTGACTTATAGATTTTGTTAAATGCTTTATTTATAGTATGATATGATCATTGGACTTAAGCATAGCTATCTTATTTTAAAAGCTGTTTAAAGTGTAATGTCTGTGTAATCAACCTGTAAATAGGTGAGAAATGTTCTCATGAAATCTGCTTGGTTTGTCATAGTGAATTGGTGTTTACTCACTCAAAAGCTTCTCTGTAAAATATATGTATTCCTTTAATGTATCATGAAGACATGGAACAGTTATGCTTCAGAAGAGTATGTGCTGTATTTTTTTTCCCAATTGATGATAGATTAGTAAGCAAAATTTGTTTGGTTTATTTCTGTAACACTTCTCCCCCCCCCCCCTCTTTACAAAGCCATTTTAGGCTTTTTTATCGCCAGTCATGGTAGTATTAGCTCCGATATTCATGAGTATTGGAGCTAATACCGCTGCGGCCATGATAAATAAGCCTAATACAGCTTCATACAAGTGGGGGGAGGGAGTTAGTGAATTACTTTTTTTGTATATCTATAAATGTATAATTACTTTCTAAAAGATGATAATGCGAACACTGAATGGGCACTCCTTTGATCACCTACCTTTTTGTGTAAATTTTTTTTTCTCAGATATTGCTTTTTTAGTTGTTAGAGGAAATATAGGCTCTCTTTTGCAATAGACTTATCTAATACACACTTTGTGAGGTGATAGTATTAAGGGATTAGCTCATACAGTATTATTTACAGCTGACTTGTCCAAGCTTAATCTTTGAGAACTGTAAACAGGACATATTTTTTAGGATTTTCAGGATATTCCAATGACTATGTACAAGAAAAATTTGTATGTCCATTACTTCCATTGTATGCAAATCTTTCTCATGTATTTAATTAGGAATATGGAAATCAGACCTATTTGCAGTTCTGGAGGACTAAACTTAAACAAGCATGGTTTACAGGGACACATGTTACTGTATCAACTACTATACACGTTGCATAAGTAGCAAAAACAACAAACAATAATTGTTTTTCTTAGTTTATATTTTGTTTGTAGTTGATCTTCTGTAGTTAGGCATCTTCCTTTATATGGACCTTATAAAACAGTGCATTCTACAGAGTATATTTGTTAGGGTTGTTTTCCTTCTTTTCATTAAGAATTGTCCTATTCCATCTTCATGCATTAAATAGTATATAATATCAGGATTGTTCTGGCTTCCTGAAGGAATTCCTAATACATTTTGAAATTTAGCACAAAATTTTGGACAGTGCAACTAACAAATATCTACTGATATTGCCAACCAGATATCAATCTTTCAATTTATAAACTAGGAGGAAAAAATCCCCCCAAACCTTCAGAAACTAATAGCTATCAGATTTTAAGACTCAGCAATTTTCTTCATCAGTAGTCCTAAAAGAAAACTTCCATGAATAATTTAGATGTGTTCTGTACTTACAAATATATAAAAAAAAGTGCAAACTTATCTTTAAGCATTACTATCAAAAGAAAAAAACAGCAGAGGCCAGTATTGAGCCAAAATGCTACAGGGGTTACATCTCTCTAATTGCTAAATAAAAAACAAAATATAGGGATCCTTTTACTAAGCTGCGATAAGCATTTTTAACGCACACAGAATTGCCGTGCACGCTAAACCCGCACTACATGGCTAGAACTAACACCAGTTCAATGCTGGCGTTAGAGTCTAGCGTGCGCTAAAACTGCTATTGCAGCTTAGTAAAAGGAGCCCATACTCTGGCTACAGAATTCACTTATTACAGAGTCCAATAACTTGCTCATAATTTCCATCTTGAGAGGTACTGACAACATTCTATATTATGTACGCAGTAGCAACGTGAGTTGGATTGTGAAGATGTTTTGTATGAGATCATGTTCCAAGTACAACTCATGGAGGAGAGTGGCAAGCTTTGATGCTGAAATATTTACTTAAACTGAATGCTACAGTACCAGTGATACTGAATAGTAATATAAAATAGACAATTTTTATGTAGAATAATTTCAGAAAGAATGTTCAGTTGGAACTGGTGTTTTAAGAAGATCCGATAGCAGATAAATGAGTGAAATGGCATGTTTTAGTGTTTTCTTAACCCAATAACTAATTTTATCGTTTCATAAATGATATAAGATGCTGATGGAGAATATCAGCAGATATCTACATATATTCTGTATTGTTTTCCCACTGGTAAATAAGATATAAGACTCCTAAATTCCTGGAATACTGAAGTTACCAATTTCTAAACTTCAAGGGAGAGAGATGATTTGGACACTAGTCTTTAGTAATGATTGATTTAGCAATGGTACATATTTAGAAATATCAAATAGTTGTTTTGCATAAATGCTTAAAAAGAAAATCCTCTGAATTTTGTAACACTTAGTATAAGTTGTTCAGCACCCTCATATCTACTTTAGTGTAGTTTTCCATCACATTCTTCTCTTTGCCTTAATGCCAGTTATTCTTTGTAGATATAGTTAACTATAAATTTGAGCAAAGTTTCTGGTTTAGCATAATGATTTGTTTACATAGCTAGAATTTTTGTTTTTCCTATCAATTATTACATTAATATGGTTTATTTTACCAAAGATTTAAAAAGATAATTTCTACTCTTTGGCCCGGATTCTCAAAACAGCGCCTGAATCGGCTGGCACCTGAATAAACAGTGCCGGTTGCACATAACTCAAACTACAGTGCCATTTTGAGAATCGCAGTCTAGGTTAAAGGTAGGTGCCGGAAATGAAGGTCGGGGTTTTACAGGCCTACATTTCTGACGTGTATCTTTGATGTAGAATCACACTTTGTGTTGCTGAAATCAACCCCACCCATATCCACACCCCTTTTGAAGTTTGATGTCAGTAAGCATCTGTGTAGACGCAAATCAGGTGCCTTCTCTTTTTTACTAGGTGCTTCGTGGCACCTACTTTTTTGTTGTTAATGGTTTTTAACACAAAGGCCAATTTAAAACACTTAGGCACCGTTCGCTGTTTGAGAATGTAGGCCTTGATGCCCAGCACATTTAGCTTCAACATAAATATTATATACTCTTTGCAAAAAAAATAAATAAGAATTATGGTTAAGTGGAAGAACATTAATATATAACAGATATTTCATACTTGCTGAAAAAAAAGCAATGATAGGAAGACAAAACAGACAACATTTTTAGCACAATTAACTTTTTCAAAACACTATAAACTTTAATGCTGAATATGGAATCCATCATACCTAATCTTGCAATGATGAGTGTTAGTGCCGTATTAATTCTAATTTTTAGATTTCTTCCTCTTATGTGCAAACAATTTAAGTGTTTAGTTCTGTGCGTCCAAGAACAGTGCACCATTATGTAGCAATTTGAATTTAACACTTTTCATTTATTTTAAGATATATTGAAATGCTCCAATGCATTTCAAGAGCACCACTAGGTACCAGCTTGGCCAGCTAAGTTAGATATGTTTTCATCAAAGCATAAGTGCCTAGGTTTTGGGCTGAAAATTAGTGTAAACCTAGTCATCAGAATTTTAACTAGCAAGGTTAAACTTACCATTTCAGTTCCTGCATTTGGGTAACTGAATTAGGCTAGACACCCCTTACCTAAATCGATTCCCAGAGTACTCCTTTGTAGGGTAATATTTCTTGCCATCCATTGAAACTCAGTAGCTCAATTTAGTTGCTCTACAAAGGGGAAATTTAAACTCTAGCATCTCCAAGATTCATAGATTAAATAGATCCTATTGAAAATGCAAAGAAAATTGAAATTAGGATACTCATAGATCAACAATAGTGTTACTAAAATCAGACAATGTTTTTGTTTACCCTAACCTCTAATTGCTGCATTTAATGTTGCAGTTTTAACTAATGCCTTAGTAAGTCTGAAAGTTATGTGTTTTGTCATACAGATGGAGAGTGTTATCCCAGACATGCTTCAGTCCTGAATTACCTCTCAGTGCTGGGAGTTTTAATATTTTTATTTTCTTGGCATCAAGAACCCTTTGCTCTCTGAAAACTATAATTTTATATAGCTGCTGTTTATGAAAAGAACTGCTTTAAAATTGTTCTTTAGATTATGTGAGCATATATTTTAGTGTGATCATATACATGGATAGAGACTTATAAAGAGTAACACAAGTAGTCAGCTACATGTTGTGGGAAAATAGACTTCTTGCAGCAAACTGAATTTAATAGTGATGAATAAAATGTTAATAATGCAGATATTCCTTCTCTTTGCTACTCGTCTTTGAACTTTCTAATGATTGGAGCCAAAGATGTGCTTGTATGAATGCTAGTTCACAGTACATGCAGTAGTGGAGAACTGCTTCAGCATTAGATCTATATAGGAAAGCTTTTGGAGAAAATCATTGCCATATGTAGCACTCCAACATCACTCCTAAAAATAAATGAAATTACTTTATGAAGGATGCTTTTTTTGGAATTAACCTTTTTGATACAATGTAGTTAAAGGATTTAGAGGCATTGTGAATGATCTTCATAATATGTTGAATGTATATTTGTAGGTCCATCTTATGTAACATGTTTGAGAGATTAAGTATGTTTTACAGAGATTTATTTTAGTAGTTTCATCTGTAGTGTTCACTTTTCTTTGTGATTTTATTTTAATGGGTGGAAGGGCACAAGGAAAAATTTGATTTTTATTTGAAAATATGGTATTCATTTTGCTGCTATTGAAGATCTACAATTGTGTACATAAAAATGTAAAATAACACATTGCACAATGTAAACAGCATTCTGTTAGAATGACATAGGTCTAATAAAATTTGCATTATAAATTAATACAATTATTTTAAAAGTAACATGTTTGGACTCTGTGTTTATTTACTGGGTAACCAAGAGAAAATTTGAAAGTGAACATGTATGTAAAGTATTAATAATTTCAAAAGTCATATAATAGAAATTTGTTTTTAGAATGGTTTAATTTTTCAAATATCTGAATATAAATTGTTTATATACTGTAAATGTTTAAAACTATCAACACATTGTAGAATTATAATCACCGTACCTCTCCTATGCCCATCCCCCAAACCCTTCCAAAAATATTAGATAATTTATCTTTCAACTCTCCCATCTAACTTATACAATACAGCAAATTAGAGGCCGGCCGCAGGGAGGTGGGAGTCGGGATAAGCATACCTGCACCCAAACTTTCTTCACAGGACTATATTGAACACCACTGGTCTGGTGTTTAGGGTATATCTAATGTGACCATTTATTTTTTTCATCAAAAGGGGACATCTATTGTCAATCCCACCCCCAATCCCACCATAGCCCCACCCCTAATCCCACCCCCAATTTCTTCCATTCATTTTTCATATACACATAATATCTCATTAATTCATAATGGTAGCCATAAAACTTTAAAAAAAACTACAAAGCACACTATACGCAGAGAAAATATTAATTATCATTTATATTTGGGGGGGTTTCAAAGATGTCAAGGCAGATGACTTTAAAATATGCAATAATGTCCTATGGTATAATATAAGGACAGATTGGGCTATTAAATAACTGAAAATGAAGGAAAAGCCTCAGATAAGGGCCCTCCCACCATTAATTAGCGAAGCACAGTATATGGCTTTTATTTCTTTGAAGGTTTTTTGCCAATGAGGTGACCGCTCAACCACCTTAAAAACCACTTCGGTGATGGTGGGAGGGCCCTTATCTGAGGCTTTTCCTTCATTTTCAGTTATTTAATAGCCCATGCTGTCCTTATATTATACCATAGGACATTACAGCATCAACTACCATTGAAAGTGTTTATTATTTTTACACATTGTGTTTTTATGATATCTGAGTCATTGGGGCTATATATTTAAAATATGCAATGTCACTTCAGTAACTATAAAAAAAAAACAGACAAATATAATGCAAAATATAGACAGCAGATATAAATTCTCAAAACTGACACATTTTGATCACTAAATTGAAAATAAAATCATTTTTCCTACCTTTGCTGGCTGGTGATTTAATGAGTCTCTGGTTGTGTTTCCTTCTGTCTGTGTATCCTTTCTTTCTGCGCTCAAGCCCAACAATTGTCCTTTTCTATTCCCTCCCTCCTTCCTATGTCCTTAGTGCCCCCAGTGCCTCCTTCCTATGTCCTTAGTGTCCTATCCCATGTTCTTAGTGCCCCAAGTGCCTCCTTCATATATCCTTAGTGTCCCATCCTATGTCCTTAGTGCCCTCAGTGCCACCTTCCTATGTCCTCAGTGCCACCTTCCTATGTCCTTAGTGCCCCAGTGCCTCCTTCATATGTCCTTAGTGTCCCATCCTAAGTCCTTAGTGCCCTCAGTGCCTCCTTCCTATGTCCTTAATGCCCCCAATGCCTCCTTCATATGTCCTTAGTGCCCCTTGCTGTGTCCTTAGTGCCCCCAGTGCCTCCTTCATATGTCCTTAGTGCCCCAGTGCCTCCTTCATATGTCCTTAGTGCCCCCAGTGCCTCCTTCATGTCCTTAGTGTCCCATCCTATGTCCTTAGTGCCTCCTTCCTATGTCCTTAGTGCCTCTTCCTATGACCTTAGTGCCCCAGTGCTTCCTTCCTATGTCCCCCTCACTGCCTTCCAGACTTTGTCCCACCCCCACCTCGAAGCCAGCCTACCTACCTCCCTCCCTCCCATCCTCCTGTGCAGTATAACCCTTGAGCAGCATCTTTCCATCTCCTCACCCCGCCACTACCGTGACCATGCAGCCGACCCCACTGACCCTCAAATCCGACCCATCGTGAGACGACCGACAAACCTCACGGCTCCAGCAGTGTCTGCAGCACTGGGCAAGTCACTTAATCCTCCATAGCCCCAGGTACGTTAAATAGATTGTGAGCCCACCGGGACAGCTAGGGAAAATGCTTGAGTACCTGATTGTAAAAACCGCTTAGATAACCTTGATAGGCGGTATATAAAATTCAAAATTTTTTTTTTTTTTTTAAACACGCTGCTTCATGGCCTTCTGCCAGTGATTCCCTCTGCCGCATCACTGATGATGTCATCAGGGACGTAGCAGAGGAAATTAGAGCGGTAGAAGACCGCGAAGCAGCATATTTAGAGTGCTGCAGATGCTGCTGGAGCCGGGAGGTTTGTGGTCGTCTCGCGGTGGGAGGGTCGGAAGGAAGGGTCAAGGGGGGTTCGGGTGCGCTGGGGAAGGGGACAACGAACACAACGCTGCTGCCTAAAGCACCACACCGGCAGGCCAAGGGAGGCTTTTTTTTTTGTGCGGCAGGGAGGGACAGGAAGCAATCACCTGTCCCATTGTCCCCGCGCACAGCTTCAGGACGCTGTCACTGAAAACGGGACATTTCGGCGTCCCGAAGCTGTGTGTGGGGTACAACGGGACAGGGGATCTAAAAACGGGACCATCCCATTCAAAACGGGACGTATGGTCACCTTAGGTATATCCTAATACTTTTGGCTATTTACTTTATTGTGTAAATTGGAAGGGTGAATTCAAAGATAAACTGTCTAATACTATATATTTTTTTTTTAAGGATTTGGGTTTGTAGTTGGGTAAGGAGAGGTGGGGTAATTATAATCCTGCAATGCTTTGAGATAGTTTTAAACTTCTTAGCCATGTATAAACATTTTAAATTTGGATATTTGAGACATTAAGGCATTCTTAAAAAATAAAACAAAAACAAATTTCCCGCCTTTGTGGGGACAGGAAGCAGTAGGAGAGTTTCTGGGCCGCCTTTTTAAAGCAACATGCATTTCACGGAGGGAGGGGTGGGGTGCCAAGTGTGCAGTCACCTGGAAAATCTCATCTGGGCGTTGCCCTGAAGATCATTGGGTTTTTGTGTAAGAAGGTATATTCTAATACTGTACTTTGTATTTGCTGAGTTATCTAATACAGTGGTACCTTGGTTTGAGAGCATAATTTGTTCCAGAAGAATGCTCTCAATCCAAAACGCTCTTATATCAAAGCGAATTTCCCCATAGGAAATAATGGAAACATGAATGATTAGTTCCACATCCCAAAAACTTTGTACTAAACTGTACTGTATAAAGTAAAAATATTCATCTCCTTCTTACCGCCTTCTTTTTCATGTGCTTCTGCTTCTAAGATGGACATAGAGGAGGCACTGATAGGCACAAATGAGGCACTGATGAGATGGTCACACAGGAGGCACTGAGATGGTCACACAGGAGGCACTGAGATGGGCACAATGGAGGCACTGAGATGGGCACACAGGAGACACAGATGGTCACAATGGAGGCACTGAGATGGGCACACAGAATACACTGAGATGGTCACAATGGAGGCACCGAGATGGGCACAATGGAGGCACTGAGTTGGGCATACAGAATGCACTGAGATGGGCACATAGGAGGCGCTGAGATGATCACAATGGATGCACTGAGATGGTCATAATGGAGGCACTGAGATGGGCACACAAAATGCACTGAGATGGTCACAATGGAGGCACTGAGATGAGCACACAGAATGCACTGAGATGGTCACAATTGAGGCACTGAGATGGGCACACAGAATGCACTGAGATGGGCACATAGGAGGTGCTGAGATGGTCACAATGGAGGCACTGAGATGGGCACAGAATGCACTGAGATGGTCACAATGGAGGCACTGATGAAATGGCACAAATAGCCTGCACTTTAATTTTGAACAGAATCGTGACTGGTGTGAGACAGGAGAGGAGAGGATGAGGGTTATTGTGTAGGACAACTTAATCATTGCTATCTGTTGGCTCAGTGGAATCTGTTTCTTTCTGTGTGACTTTAACAAGGAACCTATCCAGTGATAGTTGCTTCTGCCTCCTTTTGAGGATTTCTCGGAAATGTGACAATGCATTGTCATTAAACAGATTCATTGCTCGCACTGCTACAGCCTTATTTGGGTGGTGCTTTTCTACAAAAGTTTGCACTTTTTCCCACATTTTAAACATCTCCCTAATCTCATTTGAAGTGAGAGATTCCTCCGTCTTGTTCTCCTCCTCAGATGAGATCTCCATTACCTCTTGTTGCGCATAATGCAGATCCATCAGTTCATTAGTGGTCAGCTCCTGGCCATGTTCCTCCACCAGCTCCTTGATGTCATCCTCATTCATCTCCAGTCCCATGGTTGTCCCCAAGGACACAATTTCTTTGACAAGCGGAGGCTCATGTTCTTGACCAAAACCATGATTTTTAACTGGAAAAATGACATAATCCTTAAAATGCCATTCGTTCTTAATAATAATACTATAGAAATTGTCCACAATTTAAAAATTTTAGGAGTTGTAATTGATGATAAATTGATTTTCCACCATCATATTAATAATATAGTCAAATCTTGCTTTTATAAACTGCGGCTAATAAGATCAATCGCTAAATTTCTGGAGCTTAAATCGCGCAACATTCTGATCCACTCACTAGTCATAGCTAAAATAGATTATTGTAACTCCTTATTACTCAATATCTCTCAAAAAGAAAAGCGACGCCTTCAAATCATTCAAAACACCGCCATTAAATTGATTTATAATGCAAAGAAATATGATCATGTTACGCCTCTATTTATCGATGCTCATTGGCTTCCTATCAGCCACCATATTTTATTTAAGGTAATGCTGCTTATTTTTAAAACCCTAGTTCAGAACGAGCCTCAGTTTATATCAAGAATGTTAATTCCTTTTAATCCCATACGCTCACTCAGATCATCCTCTCAAAACTTACTAGCTATACCTTCCCTTAAAACAATAGGAACAAGAAGAGCTGACATGTTTTCTGTTATGGGCCCACAATGGTGGAACTCTTTACCACAACATATTACAAATGGAAAAGATCTTCTTTCTTTTAAAAAATCTTTGAAAACCCACCTTTTTAAAGATGCTTTTAATACTCAATTTAAAAAAAATTTTTTTTTTAGCTTTTAATTTTTTACCTACCCCTGTTTCCTTATGTTTTTCCCGTATTTGTTTTTCTAGATATAACAGATGTAATCTTTGCCCTTCTTTCCTTCCCATTTCAAGTCTGTCTTGTCTTAAATTGGATGTTAATGAATTTTAATTTGTATCTTTATAATTTTATGCCATTTTTTACTTGTGTACATCGCTTTATAAACAGATTCAGCGATACATCAAATATTAATAAACCTTGAACCTTGAATCAGACCAGAGTTTTCTCCAAGCAGAATTGAGGGTTCTCTTGGTGACCCCATTCCAAGCTTTATCAATGATCTTGAGGCAGTTAACAATGTGGAAATGATTTTTCCAAAACTCTCGGAGGGTAAGATTTGTTCCATCAGTTACCTCAAAGCAACGCTGAAAAAGTGCTTTGGTGTAAAGCTTTTTAAAGTTTGAAATGACCTGCTGGTCCATGGGCTGGATTAGTGGGGTTCTGTTTGGAGGAAGGAACTTGACCTTAATGAACTGGAATTCCTCCAGTAAATCATCCTTTAGGCCTGGAGGATGAGCAGGAGCACTATCCATAATTAGCAAGAATTTGAGTGGCAGATTCTTATCTAAAAGGTATTTCTTCATTGGAGGACCAAAGACTTCGTTGACCCACTTAACAAACAAGATACGAGTGACCCAAGCCCTGCTGTTGGACCTCCACAGAACGTTTAACTGGCTTTTCTGCACCTTGCATTTCTTGAAGGCTCGTGGATTCTCAGAATGATACACAATCAGGGGCTTGACTTTGAGATCCCCACTTGCATTAGCACAGAACAAGAGGGTGAGATGGTCTTTCATGGGCTTGTGACCGGGCATTGCAGTCTCTTCTGCTGTAATGTAGGTCCTCCTAGGCATCTTTTTCCAAAAAAGCCCCCTCTCATTGCAGTTAAAAACTTGCTGCGGCAAGTAACACTCGGAAGCTATGAGCTCCTGGAACTCAGCAGCGAATGTCTCAGCTGCCTGAGCATCCGAACTTGCAGCCTCTCCGTACCTCACAACACTATGGATGCCACTTCTCCCCTTAAAGTTCTCAAACTATCCCCTGCTCGCCTTGAAGCCTTCATTGTCTGTTGATGTACCTGGCAGTTTACTTACAAGGTCGGTGTGCAATGCCTTTGCTTTCTCACAGATAATGCTCTCGGTCACAGTATCACCTGCGAGTTGCTTCTCCTTTATCCATAGGAGAAGCAACTTTTTTCTACATCTTCCAGAACTTGTGGCCGTTGCTTTGATACTCTCGTGACTCCTTTTGCTGCATCTAGCCTCCTTAATATTTCTTTTTTAATATTGTGCAAATGGTTGATGTAGCTTTATTATAAAATCTTGCAATGTCGGCCACTCGCATACCTTGTTAATGTTTCTGGATGATTTCCTTCTTAGCTGCCACTGTAATCATCTCCTTATTGCCGTTCCTTTTCATGCTGCTTCTTCGGGGCCTTTCTTGAAGCTTGCACTACTACGATGGGCACACAGTTTATGAGATGTGCACTCAGGAAACACTGGTGAGGAGGAGGAGGAGAAAAAGACGAAGGAATCGCTCACTTGGGATGCACTGATGAGATGGGCACAGGCTAGCAACACAAGCTGCTTGTTTTGTTTTTATTTAATCTGTTGGCTAACAGATTGTTTTGTTGGCTAACAGCACAAGTTGATTTAATTTTTGTGCTACTGCGTAACAGCACGCGATGGGGTGTTTTTTTTGCTGGCTAATACCACAAGCTGATGTGTTTTGGTGTGCTGGCTACCACAGGATGATTTTATTGGGTGCTGCTGGCTGGCTTAACAGCACACACTGGGTTTTTTGCTGGCTGGCTGGCTGGCTACAGGCTATTGTGTGCTACCTAACAGCACACGCTGGGTTTTTTTCCAGCTACAAGATGATTGTACAGTACTATACTGTACTATATTGTGTGCTTAACAGCACAAGATTGGTTGTTAGTTTTCTGGCTAATATCGCAAGCTAGCTAGTTTGTTCCTTCGATCTCCACGCGATTCTCCTGGTCTGGTAGTCTTTGTGCATGCACTGCACTTTTATAGTGTTCGGTACGTGCCGCGCGCGTCCTGTACTGCCGGCAAAGTTGCTTGTGTAGTGAGTGAAGCGCTCGTCTGAGGTATCGATGTAGGGCCGCACTTACTCATTTAGCAAAACATACTCGGTTTCCGAAGCACCGATTTAGCGAATATTTTGCTCATCTTGCAAAACACTCGCAAACCGGTGCACTCATAAACCGAGGTACCACTGTACTGTATTTTTTGAAGGGTTTCGGTGATTATTTGATAGTTTAAAATTTGGTAACAGTGTATAAACATTTTAAATTCGGATATTTGAGACATTAAGGCATTCTTAAAAAATAAAACAAAGAAGTTTCCCATCTTTGCAGGGACAGGAAGCAACAGTAGCTTCTCTGCTGCCAAAAGCAGTGTGCATCTCGATGGGAGTGAGGGAGGGACTCTGTGTGTATATGTTCGTAGTTCTCCTCAGACCTCAGCAGGCCTTAAACTGAAGATCACTGGTCTGGTATATACGGTATAGCCTAATACTTTGGGCGCTATTAGCTGTGTTGTATAAGTTCGAAGGCATGTGAGATCTCTTAGAGGAAGAGATAATGGTTACTGCAGATGGACAGACTACATGGGCCATTTGGCCTTTATTTGCCACCATGTTTCTAATACTGTATTTTTTGGGATGGTTTGGGGGATTGTTGGGAAGAGGCAGGATGATTATAATCTTACACTGCTATGATAGTTTTAAACTTGTAAGCAGTATATAAAACATGTAAAATAATCATTTTAAATTCAGATATTTGAGTAAAAAATTGCCAGACCTCCAGGGGAAGAAAGAGAATGGAAAGATATGGAGAGAAGGATTGAGAAGTGCCAGACAAGGGGATAAATGGGAAGGAGTGAAGAGAGATTCCAGACCACAGAATGGGGGGGATGGAAGGAGAGATGCCATCTAGGGCATGGGGTGGGGGGAGAGATGCCAGTCTAAGGATGGAACGAGAAGGTAGAGTTTCCAGACTAATCAAAGGGGAATGAAGAGAGATGCCAGACCACAAAGAGGGGGGGAGGGAAGTGAATAAGGATAAATAGATTTCAGACCATAGGAAGGAGATAGGGGAAGATACCATGTTTCCATGAAAATAAGACAGTGTCTTAAATTAAATTGGGGCCCAAAAAAGACACTAGGTCTTATTTTCGGGGTATGCACATGATCATCTCTCCCTCCCTCTCCTTCACCCCAATTCTTACTCCCCTCTCTCTCATCCCCCTGTGCAGCAGAAGTTTACCCTGCTTCTATCCTTCACTCCCTCCCATCCCTTGTGCAGCAGAACCCTTGAGCACTCCACCCCCTGCTCCTATCACACAGCCAAAACCCTGCTGACCCTCCATCCTTCCCTCCCTGCAGACCACGAGCGAGCCCTATATCCAGCAGCGTTGGGCTGGCAGCAATCTAAACAGGCTGCTTCAGCCTTATCCGATAGGGATTTCACTCTGCTGCGTTACTGATGATGTCATCAGTAACGCGGCAGAGTGAAATCCCCGACAGACAAGGCCAAAGCAGCCTGTTTAGATTGCTGCCGGCCCAACGCTGCTGGATATAGGACTCGCTCGTGGTTTGCGGGGAGGGGTCAGCAGGGGTTCAGGTGGTGGGGGGGTTGAAGAGTTGCCTGCAAAACCTGGGACTAGGGCTTATTTTCAGGGAAACACAGTAGATGTCAGACCATGGGAGAGGAAGGAGATGGTATACAGCAGTGGTCTCAAACTTGTGGCCCGGGGACCACATGCGGCCTGCCAGTTACTATTTTGAGGCCCTCAGTATCTTTATCATAATCACAAGTAAAATAAAAGTTTCTTGATCATGTGTCTCTTTAGCTATAAATTACAATATTATTATTAAGACTTAGCCAAAAGGAAAGATTTATAAACTATAAAGAGTTTTATCTCATGCAAAATTGTCATTTCTATAATAAGACATGAACAATTTTTTTCTGAGGCCCACCAAGTTCCTGCAAATCCAAAATGTAGCCCTGCAAAGGGTTTGAGTTTGAGACCACTGGTATACAGAGATGGACAGAGAGAAGGAAAAGATAGTGACAGTACATGGATAGATGGGAAGGGAAAACATGGAAAAGTAGATAGATTTGAGAAGGAAGCCAGAAAATGAAAAAAAAAGTTTAATGTTAAAAGTGAATGCTTAAGTTGGATGTAGGGCAGAATCTAATCTAATCTAGGATTTGTGGATCACTGTGTGCCTATAAAAGATCAAGGCAATTTACAATGTTATGAACCCATGCATACCACAAGAAGCTGCAAAGTAAAAAAAAAAAAATTATAAAAAATGCAAGGAACTTTCCAGTATACAGAGAACTCAGAGGGAATGTTGATGTTTAAAAGCAAAGTACAGTAGTTGTGAATACCATTACCACAGCACTGGAAGAGTCTGAGGGAGTCGATGTTGGATCAGTCAAGAATGCTTATCATACAAAAAATGTTTTTAACTTCCTTCTGAATTTTAGTTAGCAAGTTTTCTTTCTAGTTTCTAAAGGCAAGCTGTTCCATGTATTGATAGCAATGGAAAATGAAGGAGAGAAAAATAGCAAATGGATAAGAAGGCCCTCAAAACAGATAAAAACATAGACAGAAGGAAGTGCAACTAAAGACTGGAAAGAAGATTATTCTAAAAAATAAAATCACCAGACAACAGGTGCACCAGCTGTGAATGGGTTGCTGTCCGGCGGTGACCTCTTAAGAAACAATTTTGACGCCAGACCTCTTACTACTCCTCCGTGGATTGAGGGGTGCTCTCTGCCTTTCGGGTGGAATAGCAGGCCAACACCTCTGACTGTTGGGTCCTTGATGTTCTTCATGATGGCTGCAAACTTGAGTTTCATTACCCGCTGGCAGATTATTTTCTGGATTCCACTGCAGGGAGGCCAGAAAAGGTAGCAAGATTTGGGCTCCGGCAGATACTCAATATATTTCATTGTGCCAGGAATAGATTGTAGATTTATAAGAAAGAAGATTAGCAAAAGTAAGAAGTTAATCTTTCATTATAGAGCACTGGAAGGTCCCAGAAGGCTCCTGTAAAGGGGTGAAAGCCATCACTAGGCTGCATCTTATGGATCAAAAGGTCTGGGAAATGTTTGGCATTCCAAAGATAGACTCCCCGGTGATTGAGGTGACTCCACTGATGGTAGAGCAGTACAACTACTTCAAATTTAAGTTGGTGCGAGTGTCATGTTACCTAGTGAAGGAGTCTGGGACTGGTTTTCCTAAGTGTTCAGCTAAGTTTTCTCTTTAATAAAATGCTGAGTTTATGTTTCATTGCAGATTTAACTTATCTCATGTTCTAGCCTGCCTGGACTGGGTGTTTAGCTTGGGCATTCTAGCTTCTTATGGCTATCTCAGCATACACGATATTGTATTCCGCCCTTCTGGACATGTAACAGAAAGACTGCAGGGCTTAGATAAGTGACCTGCTAGTGTGAGCTTAGGACCAATGATTGTTAAGAAAAGTAACACGTGAAAAGTTTTTTCTAGAATTCAGTTGTATAGCCAGAAGAATGTATAAATATCTCGGTAACTTCCTGGTTTCAGGACTTCTGAAGCCAGCTTAGGGCTCAGGGGTTCGCATATGCTGAATAAAACATCTGTGCTTTCTTCAAGTCTCTAAGTTTTGTGGCTGCCCAGTGACCTTTCATTTGGCGCTTCCGAACAAGGACTTGAAGGTCTTTTGACCACCAGCTACTCGATTGGACACTTGTGTCTGGTCTGAGAACCAACCTGTCTGCCAAGCCAGCTGGATTCCTCTTGGGATCGGTAGACCTTGTGGCTCTGGCTGGCTCAACTGATTAATCGAGTCCTGGGTTAAAGTGCAGGTATCTGACTGAGGTTGGCCACCAAAACTGGTAAGTTTAGGAATTGATCATTCCTCTTCAGTTTATTTTCTCTTGCTTTAGTAAATGACTTGATCCATCATTGAAATAGCAGGGAGGGATTCTAGGAACTGTGCCTGTCTGGGAAACGAAACTGAACTAATCTGTAGATCAGAAGTTAGACAATAGATGTAAGCTGTTTGTATTTATAGGGCTCAGCATGATTCAGATGCATCCTAAAAAAACGGTGTAGGTTGAACATTTCAGGAGTAAGGGAATTGGTTAGAACTGGCTTTATTTCTATTGTGCCATATTTGTAAAGGAAGATGGAGAAGAGGTAATAAATATATGTTGGGTTTTGCCTGCTAGGTTCGTTAATGACTGGCGCTGCTAGGTTTCAGGAAAGATAAAGGGCGATGTAATTTGAAGAGAGAGACGGGAAGTGTTTTAAGAAGGAGATGAGAGTAGTGCTTTAAGTATGTAAGGAACCAGAGTTTGAAATGAGGTAGAAGTGAATGAGTTAAAGGACGTCTGAACAGCTGGATGATTTATGTGTTTCTAGCTGCTCAGAGCAGGCAGTGGAATCAAGAATATACGCGTATGTTGAAAGTATTTTAGAGAAAGTATGTGCATGAATTCTGACCTGATTAAAAGGGCTCATGTAGCTGGAATCAGTGAGCAGATGTAGGTAGGATTATAAGGGGCAATGCAGTTGAGCAGCCCAACAGGGAAGAACGAATCTTTTGTGTAGGAAAAATTTTATTCCAACCGAGATACCTCACTTATAAGAAAGATATATGAGACTAAAATTGTACGAAAATATAGAGATTGCTTTATGCACGGACCATTTATCTGCATGTATGTGTGTGTTTTTGTGTGTGCATGACATTCAAAATCCCCATCCTTTGTATTTCTGTCCCGGGTTCCTTATGAGTTCTGTCTGTCCAGTATGAATTTTTGTTCTCCATGTTTGTTTTATAAAGTATTTTTAGAATTGTGTAATGCCCTGAATGTCTGATTAGGTGATTAATCAACTTTTAATTACACTTGACCTAACAAAAGTGGAGGTTAAGTGCCCATCTTTTCTGTACATTGAAATACATGGTAAATCAGGATTTGCAGACCTGGTTCAGGGTAATAGCCGATTTTGTTAGTGCTTTATTTAAGTGGTGTGATGGGATCCCATGAGTGACAATGTGTGTGAATGTATATTTTAAACCTAAGGAAATTCTGAAAAGTACTACATCTGTAATTTGATCTCTGATCTTTAAGCAACTCTCTCTCCTCTGTGAAATTCTGAAGGGAGGGGGAGTAGGTCTCTCCTGCTTCACTTTTACCACAGGGATATAAATTTAATAGCACTGAGACGCAGGTTGATTGTAACAGAAAAGGTTTAAAGTTGTGTGTATGGAATATCTTTTGTGAGTACAGTAAAACCTTGGTTTGCAAGCATAATTTGTTCCAGAAGCATGCTTGTAGTCCAGGGCACTTGTGTATCAAGGTGAGTTTCCCCATAGGAAATAATGGAAACTCAGACGATTTGTTCCACAACCCAAAACTTTAATACAAAAATATACATACTTGTATTGTAAGACCTCGCTCGTTTGGAACAGTCACTGCACTCCAGCATCATAGAGAGAGGAACCATTGGCTCAGTTGTGATAATGTGATGCTTGTATACTGAATGTACTTGTATTGCAAGACGTTGCTGGTATATCAAGTTAAAATGTAATAAAATGTTTTGCTTGTCTTGCAGAACACTTGCAAACCAATTTATTTGCAATCCAAAGTTTTACTGTATATTCCAATCTTTGTTTTGTATTTCTTTTTATAAATCATGTAAGCTTAGTATAAGAATGTAACTTTTAGGTATAAGAATGTAATTTTTAGGAATGCTTTTGTGACACGCCCATATGAAGATATAGAAGCAAGCCTTATATGGAAGTAAATATTTTTGCCAGTCAGATGATAGTGAAGGGACTGCCGCTGTAGAGCGCACTTGTGTCAAACTACCCTGCTTAGTGGGTGGACCCAGAGCTGAATTTTACTTAATTTTTACAAGTCAGCTCTTTGGAGTAGGAATCTGATACAGAATAGGGATTGAGAACAATTCTTATGTGCTAGTAGACAGTTTACTGAGTCTTTTAGATAGTGGGTCTGCCTTTTAAATTTTCCTGTGGCCATATTTACACATATTCCAAGTATGTCTTCCTCATGTCACCTACCTTGGCTTTCAAATCTCCCAGGGTACTCGGTCCCTTCCTCACACCCAGGTTCAGGCCATCTGTAGTCTCCCTGTCCCTGATAACCGCAAAGCTCTGCGCACCTTCCTCGGTATTGCAGGATACTGTCACATCTGGATTCCTGATTTCTCTGCCCGTCCCCTATGCGATTCCACTAGAGGCGTGGACTCAGCCCCTTTTGTCTGGACCCAACTCCAGGATCGGGCTATCCACTGCCTGCAAAACTTCTGACTCAGGCTCCTGCCTTTGGCCTTCCTGACCCCTCCAAACCTTTCCAGCTCTATGTTCATAAAGGGGTCCGGTATCGCAGCCGGGGTCCTTGCCCAGTTGCTTGGCTCCTGGCGTAGGCCCATTGCCTATCTCTCTCGACAACTGGATCCTGTTGCTGCCGGGTGGCCTCCCTGCCTTCGAGCCATTGCCTCTGTCTCAGATCTCTTACAGCAAGCTAACAAACTCACTTTCGGCCAGCTTATTGACTTCTTTGTCCCGCACTGTGTGACCTCTGTTCTAGAACATAAAGGCTCCCTGTTGAGCGCCTCCTTAAATACCAAGCCCTTCTTTGTGAAAACCCTCAGGTCTCTCTTGTTCTCTCTTCCCTCCTTGACCCCTCCACTCTCCTTCCCGTCTCCTCCAAGCCGGTCGTGCACAACTGCCTTGACACCGTTGACTTAGTTTATTCTTCCCGTCGTGGTCTCACTGACATCCCACTCCGGGACCCTGATCTCACTCTTTTCACGGATGGCAGTTCATCTGTCACCCCGTCTGATGCCCGTATCATTGGCTACGCAGTGATCTCTGCCACTTCCCCTTTTACTCATGGGCCCCCTGCCCTCTGGCACTTCTGCCCAAAAAGCTGAGCTGTAGCCCTCACTTCTGTCCTGCGCCCCTCTGCCTCTCAGTCAACATCTACACTGACTCCAAATATGCTTTCCCTACCTTGCATGCTCCTAGGGCCATCTGGAAACATCGAGGTTTCGTTACAGCCTCCTGCCGCCTGATCCATCATGCTCCCCTCATTCTTAACCTCCTCGAGACCGTCAAATTGCCCTCCCGTGTTGCGGTTATGCCCTGTCGAGTCCACCATTATGTCACTGATCTCATCTCCCTCGGCAATGCCCTTGCCGACCGCACAGCCTGAGCTTCCAGCCTCTGCACCCCTCCTTCGGCTCCTCTATACACAATCATTCTTTTTCTGGACACCCTTACACCCCAGCACACTTCTTAGGAACAGACTTGGGCCCGCACTCTTTCGGGCCAGTCTGTCCTGAAATGGAGGTGGATACAAATATGCGCCAATTCAAGTGCCAATCCAGACCCACACACTGATACTTCAAACGCAGCACAGCGGGTACCTTCATATTCATTCCTCAACATCTGGCCCTCACGATTGTCAAAAGATGCCATGATCTGGCGCACTCTGGAGAATCAGCTATGAAAATGACTCTCAAGAGACATTTCTTTATCAATCACCTTGACCAGCTAGTCCGGAATACGGTCCAACAGTGTGTTGTCGATTCTAGAACAAATTACCCAATCAGACGACTGCCACCTCCTGGACACCAACCCATTGAAACACATTCGATGTAGGTCCTATCTGTAGATTTTACCCACATGCCCACTTCCTGTTCCCTCAGTCACCTCGTCTTCACAGACACCCTGACTAGATGGATCAAAGCCTTTCCTACTTGCACTGAACGCGCCAGGGACGTAACCAAACACCTCCTGAATGATATAATTTCATGCTTCGCTCTCCTCGTTTCCATAGGCAGCATTGCTGATGTCGTCCAACAAACTGCTCAGGCCCTCCAAATTGAATGGAAAGTATATGCTGCTTACCACCCCCAGAGCTGAAAGAATGAACAGAACCCTTAAGACCCTTCTCACCAAACGAATTGAAGAAACTAATCTGCCCTGGCCTGTCCTGTTGCCTTCTGTTCTTTTCCAGATCAGGTGTACCCTGTCAAAATCCACTAAACAATCCCCGTTTCAGCTCATGTTTGGCCGCCTACTGTCCATCATGAACCCAGACCCTGGTTCTTTTGCTACTCTGGGATCAGATATCCTCCAGAGTCATATCCAATCCTTAGCTAAAGCCCTTCAAGAGCTCCACAAATGGGTCCTGGAAAGGGCCCCACTACCGATAGCCACACAAGTCCATGGGTATGTCCCTGGAAATACAATATGGCTAAAACTTGGAAGTCAGACCCCCTGAAACCTAGATGGATAGGTCCTTTTACTGTCCTAATTTCTTCTCTTACAGTTGTCAAGGTATCCGGACATGAAACTTGGTTCCATTACAACATAGATCTTCAGCTGAAGCTTTCTAAGACCTCAAAATGTTCTGAATATTTACCACTGTACTTAGCAGGTGTTCTGAATATAACTCTTTACAAGTGTTTGAGTTTAATTGACTGCCTGTGGTTCACCACTGCCTTTAGCAAGTGTCTTGAGTATAACTATTTGAGATTTTCTAAGTTGTGCCTGAAAGAAAAATGAGCTTCCTATGTTAGCATTGTAGGCACCTTTTGGCTTATATATCTGATATTTGTGTTGCCCTCACTGCCTTATGTTTCTTTCTTCTGTATTTCTTTCCTATTGTACTAGGGGATCAGTCACTGTCCTTTACCCCTTGTAAATCGTGCCTTTCTCAGGTCCGTAATGGAGATAAGGAAGAACTGGCCCTCCTATACCGTACCTAATGTAAAAGTGGGCGGAAATCTGCATTGATAATGTTGAGGGTCCACTTATCAACCAGACTCTTATTGTAGACCCCACTCGCCCAGTGTCTTTGTATTTTGATACATGTGTGTTATTTGATGTTGCCCAGGGTCATGGTTTTGCCCCTAATACAGTTTTGTGTGGCTCCCTAGATGGCAGTGTTATTATACCAAATGTGCTAAGTATATATATCTGTATAACCTGTTGCCTTTAAGAAATGCCCCTATGAGGAAACCTTCACTAATGGTTGTAAGGGTATATTCTTTATAAGCTTATTTTGCTATACAAGAAATCACAAAAAGCCATTGTCTCTTTTTGTTCTCTGTAATTATGACTATGTGTGCTGGTTGTGGAATTTCCCTTCCCCCTCCCTCCCTGTTTTTAGGAGGAATGAAACTTACTTTTTCCCATAAGCCATACCCATTATTAGCTTGTGACTGGGCATGTACAAAGAGGGGGACTATAAACGTGTTGTTTCTGAATAAAGTCACTTCTCTTTTGCCATGTAAATAGTCAGCATGTGTGTTCTTTTCTTCCTAATGAGATGCCTTCCCCCCCCCCTTGCATTAGTGCCAGAGACAACAGAGTATGTGTGTGAGGCAGTTGGTTTCTGATCCTTTTCAGCTGGGGACCTCGTCCGGGATGGAGATGTGCCGAGACTACAGTGAGTGAGTATAGATTTCTGACTCTCACTGGGGTCTTTGCCCTCTTCCAAGTCTTCCACACCCTTATTTGTTATTGAGGCTTTTGGCAAGTCTCATGGAGTTTGGGGAACTCCTGCAGTACTTTTGAGTGGCCACACGTTCTTATGGGAAGAACGATATTAATAGACATACCCGCCTACTCTGTCGTCTGAGGGGTAAACGCTTTGCATGTGCTTAACCTCTTCTATCGCTTAGATAAGGTTTGAAGTATAAGCTTTGTATTGTATTGTATATTCCTGTGTCTTGCTTATCAGGTAAGGTACATGGGATTCGTGTTTGTTCTGGGTCTGACTGGCACTAAGGATCCTCCCCTTCCTAAGAACGACGAGCCTTAAAAAAAAACAAAACCCACTAACAAGAACTGCAGCTTTAGTATATGCTCTTTGTTGAACAGAGAAGCGTGTCTGAATTACGTTACTGATTTCTGTCTGTGAACATAAAACAAAATGCAATCTGGCTTTCCTTTTGTTCACTTGAAAAAAAAAGTAGTGAGAGCTTTCACCCCCTCTTCCCTTTCCATGCCTTCCAGTGAGATAGAAGGCGGCCTTTTGGCCGCCTCCCTCTTTTCTCCACAGAGTTTCAGTGTGTCTGGTAAATCAGTAGGAGAATTGCAAGCAGCACTAAGCTAGAAATGTTTCCTGTTGAAACACAAAGGGGATTGCAAAGAGGTGATAATCTGCCCATGAGACCCCTTAAAATATTTATCCCCTCCGATGTTAGGAGAAAATAATTTGAGACGATGCCTTAAACAGAGATGGGAGGAGGCATGGAGGTTAAAATTGTAGCTTAGGAGTGTTCTGTACAGTAAAGATTGTCCCGTACAGTGAAGGTACATTTTATGGAAGGTGTGTCCAGCCAACTGTAAATGTAATTTATTTTAAGGAATAATATCGAATGATAAGTATAATCTGTTTTTGTATGCTGCCTGTATATATATATTTGCTTAGCAAGAGTTAGGAAGCTACAGCATTAGGGAACGTGCCGTTGTGTTTATGTATGTTAATAAAAAAGAAAGATTACGTAGTCTAAATATATTGATTTAAGTTCAACGGGGACAAGCACATGGCAAACACTTTGAATAAACTACTGAAATAAGCCGAGCTCAGCGTATTGGGAGATCAGAGGTTGCATAGCTAAGTGATCCCTGCTGTGTCAGAACAATAGAGGAACCTTGGCTGAATTTTTCTAGCGTTTTAGCTGTTTGCAGCCTGAGGGCTCTGTACGAGCCATTTGGCTAGGGATGCATCCTCGAAAACAAGAAAGGACTTTATGTAGTTCGAATATTTTGAATTGCTAGCGTTATAGAGAAATAGGAGTCATGGTATAAGTTTAATTAGAACTGAGTATAGACTTATAGAAGTATAGAACTGAGAATATATTTCTCTTGTTCCTTTATTTTTAAAAGTTATATGAGGGGACATCAAACATCTAGTTGAGTTTGTAAATGTTTTATAGGAAAAGAAAACGAATGTGAATTAAGAAAGTGTTTTCAAACAGATGAGAGAGAATGAGGAAAGTCTTTTAGACAAATAAAAAATTATGAAGATGAGACTGGTGGTTTAATATTTGTCAAATGAGAAAGGCACCGGAGTTGGATAGTAAGTGAGGTGGATTTTTGCCATAAGTGAATGGACAAAAGAAGTTTGAACAGCTAGATGGGTTTTAACACTGAATTGTTATATTGGAATTGTATAGCAGTATAGAAAGGAGCTGTTTCAAAGCAGGAAATAGAATGCATAGGCATGTTAGAGAAAGTTTTGTGAAATATGTTAAGGAAAGTGTGTTATGGAATGTATTTAGCAGTGAAAGAATAATTTTGTTATGCTTAGGGATTGATCACATTTTAAATGTACAGTGGTACCTCGGTTTACGAGTGCACCGGTTTGCGAGTGTTTTGCAAGACGAGCAAAACATTTGCAAAATCGGTGCCTCGGAAACCGAGCATGGCTCGATTTACGAGCACCCCCCCCCCCCCCGCCTCGAACCGGCACCCCCCGCCACGATCCGACCCCCCCGCCACAATTGGGCACCCCTCCGCCACGATCTGACCCCCCCCCCGACACAATTGGGCACGCCCCGACCACGATCTGACACCCCCCCAACATAATTGAGCACCCCCCCACCGCTTCTTTCCCTCATCTGGGCACTCTTGAAGATCGGCCTACTCGTCTGCTGGGCCTTGAGCATATGAGCATGCTCAAGGCCTGCGAGTTCACGTTCACGTTCAGAACGTGAACTCGCCCATCAAAGCGAGTTTCCATTATTTCCTATGGGGAAACTCGCTTTGATAAACGAGCATTTTGGATTACGAGCATGCTCCTAAAATGGATTATGCTCGTAATCCAAGGTACCACTGTACTTTAAAACTAAATTGGGAAGTTTAAAGTAAAGGACTAACAAAGATAGAGGTTAAGTATCCATATTTTTCTGAAAGTTGCAATATATGATAAACAAGGGCTTGATAGCATTGATAAAGGGCATTTTAAATTTTCCTGTGGCCATATTTGGTATCACAGGACCCTGTAAAAAGTTTATTGATCTTTTGTTTTGTCTTCCAGCTAATACAGGTTTCGACAGAATACCGATCAGCCCTGTCTGCAGAGGGCTGGGGGATGGATCCCACCACGTTTTCCTTTGTGCTCTTCTTACTGAACATGTGCTTCCCTTGCAGGGCCTACACTGGCCGCCAATACCACATTCCACCACTAGAGCTGTGAAGAGCACAGAGATTCCAAAGCTGAGCTTTTGGTGGGAATTTCAACCTTTCATTGTCTCCCACTAATTATGTGCTTATTTTTCAGCAGTAACAGTGCATTCTTTCTACAGACGGCATGCTTTTTACTCTCTTGGACAAAGGAAAGAAAGAAAGAAAGCAGTTCCATAGTTGCAGAGCAGATCAACCTGAATTTTCTCCGGCAATATAACAGACAAGATTATCTGTAAAATGCTGCAGCACAAACTTTTAAAGTCATTATTCAGTTTCACTTAAATTAATTCAGAGACTCTGACCTTACAAGTTACTAAAATATTTGCAGACTTTTTGGACTCATAAAATTTTGAACAAACAGACTTTATCTTAAACCACTTTACTTTAAAGCACTTCATTTGAATTAGGCTTCTGAACTTGAATTATGTTTTTGCATAATCCAATAAGCATTATGATATCGTGTTAGCAACTGTATTTTCTTTATTATTGTCCTCATGCATTGTTCTCAGAAAATATTTTGTTTATCCTGTATTTTAAATTTTATTTCCTATTACTGTATTCTATGTACAGTGACAGGTTCTAAGCTGTCACACATTGCAACAGTGTCTCTTATTGAGTTTAACTGCTGACATCACCAGAAATGAGTTCTTGCAACACACACAGAAAAATAAAAATTATATCTAGTGTGCATTCACTGAGTGCATCATTTGCACATGTGTTGAATTTACATATTAAGCATATATTTGGATTTTCTTAGCATTCTGCCTTATTTTATACTTTATTGATTTAATTCTAGGTTACTATGTAAAACACTTCTGAGTATAGGGACCAATTCTAAGTTAGATAATACTGAGGTTCTCTTATTTTAGGGAAATCTAAAGATTTAGATATGTTTAATATATATCTAAGATTCTATCTTTCTCTTAGCTATACTTTCTGTATATTTTCTGATCTTTATACCTCAAGAATAAAAGAATAGACGCAAGTTTAGTCTCTGCTCTGCTCTAGGGCTATTGCACCTGGACTAGAACAGACACTACCTATACACCTGACACTGGAATGGTAAGTTTCCTGTATGGTGTAGCTTAGCCAGCAACTTACATAAATTACTTCAATGGGTTTTATCTAGGATAGTGGATATGATTTACTTGCTTCTTCACCTAAGAAATCAAGTATACCATGGGTAAGACACTCTCTGGGCTACTGTTAAGCCTGAGAATTGGGTTTCCTGGTTCTTTGTTGAATTTGTCCTGTTTAATTGGCCTCAGACTTATGTTTGCAGCAGTAACCTCAACTATACTCTAATCCATAGGTGATTGGTCCTGTCCAAAGCACCTTTGCAGATGAAAGAATGACAAATGATATCCAACCATGCCTAAGTGTGTCCGCCTTCGCCATATATGGCTCGACAGCCAAGTACACGCTAGGGAGAACACTGCAGATGGAATAGGCAAATCGTCATGCCAGTACTCATGCCTCTCAGAAGTCAATGGGAACAGTTCAGATTTGGCACAGTTAACACGGAGACCAAATATTGTTCCAAAGGCCTGCACAATAGTAAGAGCCAGAGGCAGGTGTAAATGAGCTTGTTCTAAATATAAGAGGATGTTGTCAGCAAACAAATTAAGGTGACACTCCCAAGCACCTACCTAGTACCCATAAGAACAGGGTCCGATCGTATTTTAACTGTCAAGGGTTTGATAGCAAGAAGAATGAGGAGTGGGGATAATGGACAGACCTGACGCATGCCCCATTCCAAAGGGAGGGGAGAGATAAGGTGGCCATTCACAAGAAGCCTAGCCTGAGGAGAAAAATAGAGACTGTGTACCCACTTTAAAAAAGTATTCTCCAGTCCATAACGACACATGACCCAGAATAGGTAGGACCAGGATATGCTATCGAATGCCTTTTCTGTTTCTAGGCCCCCAATAGCTGCCTTACTGTCACTCCCCCTCCTAGAGTAGATGGCCATCAATGCTCTAGTTAAATTCATAGAGACGTATCTACTGGGTAGAAAGCCCACCTGATCCTCATGGATGAGAAGGTGCAGAAAAGCATTCAAGTGCATCATGAGTAACAGCCAGCAACTTTGTGTCTTGGTTAAGGAGTGATATGGGCCTTTGCCCGTCTTGGGCAGTAAAACAACATGGGTCATATTGTAGCGGTCCAGGCCCTTCTGAGAATGCAGAATATTATAAGCCGCACTCAGGGATGGCAAGATAATATCAGAAAGAATCTTATAATATCAGGCCCATAACCATCGGGTCCTGGAAATTTAGTAAGCTTAAGCCCTTTAATACCCATTTCCACCTCCAGGCGCTTAATGGGGGCTTAATGGGGCATTCAGAACCTGAATCTGGTCCTGTGTAAGCTGAGGGAGTAAAACATCCTGAAAGAATGTATCCTGATCTGTCTCCGCATAAGGCTTGTGGGCATACAAATCTTTATATTAGGTCACAAACTGCTGATACGATGGATACGAGCTTCTGTCATATGCGTACGACCCTTGCGGGTCTGTAATTGATGTAATCACCTGGCGCTTACAATATGGGTGGACTAATTGGGCCAGCAAACCGCCTTCCCCCATCTATGGAAGTCTATAGCGACAGAAATAAATGTCCTGTTCTGCCTGGGATGTAAGAATAGCATCAACCCGTTGCCGTAGCTCGCACAGTCTAGAACGGTCCGCCATTGCCGAACTGCACTGGTGGCGCCTCCGTAGTTATTGCATCTCTCCAGACAACACCTGCAGCTCCTTCTCCTGTTTCCTTTTTTTACCCACAACATATGCTATAATAAATCCCCTTAGAACTGCCTTGGACACCTCCCAAAAAAGGCCCGGGATACTTATGGAAGGTAAGATCCTTACACAAATAACAAGGGAAACACCAAATCTGTTCAGTAGGGTTGGTGGTTATCTGGAGAGAGAGCATCATGGGAGAGTGATCCGACAGGGGTACCTCCAAAATGTCTGCTGCCTCCACAACTGGTAGTAAGGAAGGGGATAGCAAGAGATAATACAGTCGTGTGTAGAGGTTATGTGGGTTAGAGAAGATGGTATAAGTTCCCTTCCTAGGGTGCAACAATTGCCAGATATCCAAAAGCCCAACCTGTTGGGTCTAATAATCAATTACGCACAGTTCAGTCCAACAAATCAAGGCCCCCGCCTGCCTGGCCTTATTAGGCACTCGGGCCTTTAACGGCCTCGGTCCCCTCTGTTTGTTTTGTTTTCTTTTTGGCATTTAAAAAAAAAAAAAAAAAAACAACAGAAAAAAAAAAAAAAGCCATCACAACAAAATGGAACAAGCAGAAATTCCAAAAGCAGAAACGTAAACACTCGGGCCTGGTAATTCCTCTTGTCTTACAGTTTTGCACATACAAAGGGGCGTTTTATTTTTCAGGCTAAAACAACCACAGTCAAGTTGTTTTGTACTTTTCCAACAACAAGCAAAGCAGGCCCCTCCTGCCAGGCCTTATCAGGTTCCCGGGCCTATATATAGCCTCGGGTTTTAGCCCACCCTCTCTTTTTGGAAACGCCAAAGAGGGCAAAACAAAAACAAAAAAAAACCCAACCACAAAGCCGAAATTACACTAAGGAGAAGGGAAAAAAAAAACCCAACAAAGCCAGCAAACAAAACTCCGGCACATTATAGAGTTCACAAATCATGCCTTGCATCTTACATCCAGGTCCTAGCTCCGGAGAACTTGACTGTGGAAGATTTGCTGGATTTTTGTCCTTTTATTTATTTATTTTTTTTTTTTTTAATTAAAAAAAAAAACACTTTGCTTTTTCACAAGTGTGTGCTTGAGCTAGCTTTTTTTTTTTTCTTTCACAAGTGTGTGCTTGAGCTAGCTTTTTTTTTTTCTTTTTTAGCTTATGTGCGCCGCTCTCCCCACCTCACCCAACGGCAAAGGGGCATTCTTTGGGGCTCTTTGAGGCACACTCTTAATCCCCCTTGAAGTGACAGCGAAGCATGTTTTGTATACTATCGAGGATAGGAACCGGGTTCTAGGATGGGATGGGTTGGGGCGGGGGATGTTCTTCCAATTTTAAGAGTTTAAGCGGGTGGTATCTTTCTACCATTAAGGGAGGGGAGGTTTTGCATTGCTGCTCTGTGGCGTGCGCGTGGGTGTTAGTTAAGTCCCCCCACCCCCACCAACTCGCTACGCGGTCGGGGACGGGGGTGGGGGGGAAGACGACGGGGGACGGACATCGCGGCAAGCGGGCCCTTCCACGGGAGTGAGGGCCAATAGGCTCTTTGTGAGGCCTTGCTCGGAATGACTATTAAGCTCCCGAGAAAGAAGGCCCCCCTCCTCGGCTATTAAGCCACCGCACGGTCGGAGGGGGGCAGCGGGGACTATTATGTTTAAAACAATTTTATTAGGTTTTATATATAAACAGAACAAGATCAGCCAAATCATCAAGCAAGTTACCTAAACATCACTACAGAACCCAATTTGTCTACCCTCCAACCCCTATCCCCCCTCATTCCCTCCCACCCTCCCACCCACCCATGGGAACAGCCTCTAATAAAGTTAGGTCAATTCAATAATCTACTACGTACAACCGGTGTTAGTGTAGAACAGAAAGGCACCCAGCATCGTAGGTACAGTAAACCAGCCTTAGAGTTCATATCAGCAATGGATAATCTTTCATAACCTGCCAACTGGATCATTTGCGTGCGCCACTGGGAAACTGTTGGCGTGTGAGGAGACAACCAGCACTGGAGAATAGTTTTAAGTCCGACGAAGATGGTCTTTCTAGCAAACGCCGCAGCACCTGGACGGATGGGCTTCATGGTAAGTTTTAACGTGAAGAGGTATGTATTAGTAGGTATCCAAGTGCAGTTCCAGATGGATTGTACATGCAAGCAAATACGTTTCCAGTAAGCCTGTATGCCCGGACAGTGCCAAAACACATGACCCAAAGAGGCTCTCGGGGCTGCACACTTCAAGCAACAATCAGTAGGACTGACATGAGCCCGAAACGCCCGGACAGGAGCAAAATAGGCCCGGACTAGGAACTTGTAGTATCGTTCTTTTTCTGCTACTGATAGCTGTAGTTTCATGCCCATGGAAAAGCTCCTTTTTATCACGTCCACCGAAATAGTAATCTGCAAATCTTGTGTCCATTTAGAGGCCAATAAAGCATAGTCCAATTCACCAGCCAATTCTTGTAGAAATCTGTGGTGGAAACGTAGTGGTATGGGTTCTTGAGCAGTTAGGCAAAAGGCTTCCGACAATCTGTCCCGGATAGTTCCAGTCAAGGCCATGCCTGACAAGGTACTGACATAATGATGTAGTTGTTTATAGTGGAACCAGTCTGCAGGCTTTGTTACAGAAGAATCACATAACATTTGGAAAGATTGTAATTGTCCATTAGATTGCAGTACATGAAACAAATAAAATAGACCCCTCCCATTCCACCAGGCCTGGGCACCCAGATCCATACCCGGGAGAAAATCTCCATTACCAGCCACCGGGAGATATGGTGTCATATCGGATCTAACGGCTAAACGCCGGCAGAGAGTCCTCCAAAGCCTACGTAGGGGAAATAGGAACACATCACCATAGTTATTGTCCCGTTTAGGAAGGCACTTAACATGTAACATATAACTGAAATGGTATGGGACATGTGCCAAACATTCCACTTCTGTCGCCGTAAAGTGGGATGTTTCACAGAACCAATCATTTAAGTGCCGCAACAAACAAGCCTCATTAAACCTCCCCAAGTGTAATAGACCCAGACCTCCTTGAGAGATAGGTAGAGATAAATTGTGTAGGGTGATCCGGTATTTCTTGCCCCCCCATAAAAATTGAGCTAGGGCACGATGATGAAGCCGGATGTGTTTGTGCAACAAAAAAATTGGTAATGTTTGTAGGACATAGAGCCACTGTGGAATCATCATCATGTTGTACAGAGCAATCCTGCCCATCAGTGTCAATGGATAGGATCTCCAGGCCTGCAACCGTTTTGTAGTTTGGGTAAGCATGGGTTTAACATTAAGTGAATAGAGCGTGTTCAAGTCTCTCGGTATGTGGATACCCAAGTATCTGATAGAAGATGGGGCCCAAACTAGAGGAAAGGGCCCGGGCCACGTATCGCAAAGTGAGGATTGTAAAGGAAGTACTAGAGATTTCTGTTTGTTCAACGTCAGACCAGAATATATGTGGAATTCGTCCAAGATCTCCAAGGCACGTTTCAGGGAACTATGCGGTTGAGCTAGTGTGAGTAATATGTCGTCTGCAAATGCCAGCACTCGTATTTGAGAGGAGCCCTCCGTCAGCCCGACCAAAACATCATCTTTCAATATGGTTCGTATTAGAGGGTCTAGATAAAGAAGGAATAATAGTGGGGATAATGGACATCCCTGACGAGTGCCCCTACCAATGTTAAACGGTTGTGTCAAAATACCATTTACCAGAAGGGAAGCCTTGGGGGAAGAGTACAACGCCCGTAAGGAAGACCCAAACCAACCCCCCACTCCCATGTAGTCCAATACCTCAAATAGGTAGGACCAATTCACTTGGTCAAAAGCCTTTGCAGCGTCTAGACTGACCAATATGCCCGGGTTAGACGCATGTTGGGCTCTGGACATTGCCAACAACACCCTTCTAACATTCACTACCGAGTGGCGGCCCTGGACGAATCCAGCCTGGGCCTGGGATATCACTTGCGGCAAGAGAGGAGTTAGTCGATTCGCCAACAGACGAGCCAATATTTTTATATCGACATTCAGGAGGGATATCGGACGGTAGGAGTCAACTTCGTCATTGGGTTTGCCCGGTTTAGGGATTAAAGTTATGGTTGCCGTGTTGGCGTGGGATGGAAAGCAGCCCTTCTCCAATGCCACTACATAATATCCCAGAAGAGATTCACACACCTGCACAGACATCAGTTTGTAAAATTCAGTGGAAAACCCGTCTGGCCCCGGGGCAGTGTGAGATCTTAACTGTTTAATTGCTTTTTGTATCTCTATGCCCTGAAATGGTCTATTCAACATTGATCTCTGCAGGTCCGTGAATCTAGGCATACCCGCATCTTCCAAATAATCTAGGGCATCAGGGCCCATAGATGCAGTGGGGTTAGCATAGAATTTAGAGAAGTGTTGATAAAACGCCTCAGCTATGTCTGTTGGTTTAGTATGGTAAGAGTGTGCCCCTGTTTTTACTCGGGAAATATAGCGGTCGTCTTGCCAATTCTTAGTCAGCGTGGCTAACAACTTGCCGGTTTTATTTCCATAACGGTAAAACCTATATTTTCTGTAAAATAGCGAACGCTTGACCCTTTCATGCAACAGTGCATTCAAAGCTACCTGTGCTGAGTGCATGTCCTCACGGAGCAGACGAGATGGATTTTGTAGATATCGGGCTTTCAAATGAGTATATCGCTTCTCTAGCCTAAGAATACCTTGGGCAATTCTTTTGCGGCGAGCTGATACATAAGAAATTATCCCCCCTCTAAGTACTGCCTTAGCCGTGTCCCAAAATAGATCTGGGGTGTGTATATGTTGCCCATTGGTTTTCAAAAAATCTTCCCAGCAAGAGTGTAAATATGATTGGAAAGAAGGATCCTCTGCCACATAGGAGGGAAATCTCCACCGGAAGCTCCCCAAAGGGGGAGCAGTCCAGGATATATCTAACCAGATAGGACAATGATCGGATATAGCCAATGGTCCAATCGTCGCCTCTGTTACTCGAGAGAACAAGGATTCAGTTATCAATATATAGTCTAAACGCGAAAAGGTTCCATGAGCACGTGATTGGTGTGTGTAATCTCGTTCGAACGGGTGAAGTAGACGCCAAGGGTCTACCATACCCAGCGATTTACACAAGAAGGGCAGCCCCCTAGTGTCGGTTGCAGTTGGAGATCCAGACATTCTGTTACGATCAAGGGAGGCATCTAGGACTTGATTGAAGTCCCAAACCATCAGAAGAGGAACTGAAGTGTCCTTAAGTCCTAGTGTAATCAACGAATTAAAGTATGTGGTGGAGTAGTTGTTAGGCCCATATGTGATCAGTAGTCGGAAGTCAGCACCTTGCAAG